>NC_060144.1:488247349-490747349 GCF_021461385.2 Schistocerca piceifrons | reverse complement strand
ATACCCTCAGATTTCAAGAAGAATATAATAATTCCAATCCCAAAGAAAGCAGGTGTTTACAGATGTGAAAATTACCGAACTATCAGTTTAATAAGTCACAGCTGCAAAATACTAACGCGAATTCTCTACAGACGAATGGAAAAACTGGTAGAAGCGGACCTCGGGGAAGATCAGTTTGGATTCCGTAGAAATGTTGGAACACGGGAGGCGATACTAACCTTACGACTTATCTTAGAAGAAAGATTAAGAAAAGGCAAACCTACGTTTCTAGCATTTGTAGACTTAGAGAAAGCTTTTGACAATGTTAACTGGAATACTCTCTTTCAAATTCTGAAGGTGGCAGGGGTAAAATACAGGGAGCGAAAGGCTATTTACAATTTGTACAGAAACCAGATGGCAGTTATAAGAGTCGAGGGGCATGAAAGGAAAGCAGTGGTTGGGAATGGAGTGAGACAGGGTTGTAGCCTGTCCCCGATGTTATTCAATCTGTATATTGAGCAAGCAGTAAAGGAAACAAAAGAAAAATTCGGAGTAGGTATTAAAATTCATGGAGAAGAAGCAAAAACTTTGAGGTTCGTCGATGACATTGTAATTCTGACAGAGACAACAAAGGACTTGGAAGAGCAGTTGAACGGAATGAACAGTGTCTTGAAAGGAGGATATAAGATGAACATCAACAAAAGAAAAACAAGGATAATGGAATGTAGTCAAATTAAATCGGGTGATGCTGAGGGGATTAGATTAGGAAATGAGACACTTAAAGTAGTAAAGGAGTTTTGCTATTTAGGGAGTAAAATAACTGATGATGGTCGAAGTAGAGAGGATATAAAATGTAGGCTGGCAATGGCAAGGAAAGCGTTTCTGAAGAAGAGAAATTTGTTAACATCGAGTATAGATTTAAGTGTCAGGAAGTCGTTTCTGAAAGTATTTGTATGGAGTGTAGCCATGTATGGAAGTGAAACATGGACGATAACTAGTTTGGACAAGAAGAGAATAGAAGCTTTCGAAATGTGGTGCTACAGAAGAATGCTGAAGATAAGGTGGGTAGATCACATAACTAAAGAGGAGGTATTGAATAGGATTAGGGAGAAGAGAAGTTTGTGGCACAACTTGACTAGAAGAAAGGATCGGTTGGTAGGACATGTTTTGAGGCCTCAAGGGATCACAAATTTATCATTGGAGGGCAGTGTGGAGAGTAAAATTCGTAGAGGGAGACCAAGAGATGAATACACTACGCAGATTCAGAAGGATGTAGGTTGCAGTAGGTACTGGGAGATGAAGAAGCTTGCACAGGATAGAGTAGCATGGAGAGCTGCATGAAACCAGTCTCAGGACTGAAGACCACAACAACAACAACAATGCTTTTAGTGATAAGATCGATGAAATATATTGCCGTTTTACTTTCTGGTTCTCTATCAAATTCGATTTTGGGATGCAGTGCTTTTAGTGTCTAGTGTATTTGTCGAATGTTTCAATTGTTTCCACTAATGTTATTGTCTCATCAGCATCCGCAATAATATATGATTCTTTTAGTGAAAGTGTTTTTGTTGTTGAAAACATTTTCTTCTATTGTGTAGAAACATATCTGGTATAGTACCAGCTACACTGCATCCCATAGGCACACCATCTGTTTGTGTATAAATTTTGTTGTTTAACTGAAAATTGTTCTACTGCTGTACTAATTTTAATAATAGTATAATTTTATTGGTGTCTATGATGGATACTTTTCTCTATAGCGACAACAAAGCCCTTACAAATACTCTTACTTTCACACCATGGTAAATATAATAAAAAACCTACCATTAGAAGACGACTCTAAACCAAAAGAAATGACTATAATCCACAAACAGTCATTCAGCTATGCAACAGACATATAAAAGCAGCAGAGTAGACTATAAGACAAGAAATAACACTTACAAGAGAAACACCAGTCAAAAAGAAATTCCCATACATGCCAAATACATACCTAAGAAAGAAATCTAATTAAGTTAAGTAGCTACTAAAAAATACATACAGAAGATTCGTTTATCAAATACGACAAAAGATTACTTCACAAATGGAATTGGGTAAAACAAAATTACCAATTCACTCGTACGCAGGTACATACAAAATTGGATTATAATAAATTCTAGACATGTCAGACGGGTGCAAACCTCTGTATTATATACCACGACCACATTAGATACAGCGAAACTTTTTCCCACCATTTAAAAACCGAACGACATACAGCAGATAATTTAGAACAAGCTCTCCAAACTCAGCACGTAAGATCCAAAGGAACACTAATGAATGTTGTGGAACAGATGAAAATCTATTTACATACACACAACTGTCCACTAACAATATTAATGAACGAAGCGATAAAAAGAAAAATAATACATCGAATACTTTATAGAAGTAATCAATCAAGAAAACGGATAGACACACAAAATATTACGGAAAGCTAAGAGCTTTCACAAGACCACTAACGATACCACTAGCAAAGATTACCCATTAATCATTTTTGAAAACGTTGCTGGAGAAAGTCAGCGATTATAACGTAATATTTAAAATTACTTATAAAAAAGTGAGATTACAAGGTATGTTTATTAGTGTCTTGAGTCTACACTGTTTTATAATTAATTTTAAGGATTACAAAAATTATAGCATACTAGACACAACTGATTGTAACAATCCAATAGCACTGGTATATCTGTCATACAAGCTGTCATAATTATTGCTCTAACGAAAAGGAAGACGATCCGAAAATTATATTAGGTAAGAAGTCATATCTAATACAACCAACCATTATTACTCCAAGAACACTAATGGAGCGTAGTTAAAACAAAGGCTGCGACAGAACCACGATAACGAGTGATGTATGGAACAAATTTTATAACAATGTTTTATAGTTAACATTTAGTAATAAGGTATTATTGAGTCAAAATTATGTACCGTTTAAATAGAGACTACCTGAAAATGGCTATTGGTCGAAATAGGTCCCCTGTAACGAATGAAACGATATGACTTAACAGCATCCTGGATTCGTAATTGCATAATTATGGGCAAAGTTTAAATGGATTGGAAATAGCGCCCAGGAGAAGCATGTGCCGATTGAGATGATTTCGGGTTAAGACCCACAGTGGTTTAATAACAAAATTCGGAAATTGCTGAGGGAAGAGAGATTGTTGCACTCTCCATTCAGAGGCAAATGACGACAGGTAAAATTAACAGAAAGTCGTGCATCTATAAAAAGAGAGATGTGCGAAGCACGCAGCCACTGTCACCGCCACACCTTAGCACAAGGTCTTACAGAGAACTCGAGAAAATTCTTATACGAAATGTTTTCGCAGTTGCGAATATAGACAACCATCAGTTGTATAATGGAATGAGAACAATGAAAATTTGTGCCAGACCGGAACTTGAACCTGCATTTTCTGCTTATCGCAAGCGGTCGCGTAACCGATAGGTTATCCTAACTCGGCTCTCGACCAGATTCAAGCTTCCATGTATCGTCATCCACTGTAATCCATTACGTATATTCCCGTACAGGCGAGACATTTTATTTGAAAGTCGCTTGCCCGGTGTAGGCGAATAAATACAGTACATCGCCTGTGTTATTGTGAATTACGACGCAATGTTCCTTTGCACATGAGAAAATTTTGGTCCTACGTTAAATGCGTAAGTGGATCGAAGGCTCACATCCAGCAGCTCTTTGACAAGTCTGAATTGGGAATACGAAACGGCGAAAGGAAAGCTGAAGTTTTAAATCCTACGTTTAATAAATTATTCACGCAGGAGGATCGTATAAAAGTACCGTAGTTTGATCGTCGCACCGACTCCCGTACGAAGGACATAGTAACAGGCATCCTTGGTGTAGAGAAGCAAATGAAAGAGTTGGAAACAAATATGTCACCAGGTGCAGATGGAATAGCAGTTTGATTTTAGGGAGAATACTCTGGGGCATTGACCCCTTACTTAGATTGGATTTATCGTGAAACTCTCGCTCAGGACAAAGTCTCAAGCGACTGGAAAAAAGTGTAGGTTGTAACAGTATTCTTCAATGAGTCATCTAAATTTATTTAAAAATTATTGCCTTTAAATTTTATAGCAACATAGTTGTGGTATGGAAAGACTATTTGTAAAATATGATATATGTGACGTTAGAGTGCTTTTATAATGTATATTTGTAACTTATGTAAAGAAATGTATTAAAGTATAATTTTCTGAATTATATTTTGTCATGGAACGGCAACGGAACACTTGTGGCGAAAGCTGCAACACCATTGGTGCCGTTGGAATCCCTTGGTAGCACCATTGTCACAGCGTCTTCCAATGCGATGTCTGTTTTCAGTCGAATGTGTGTGGTAGACAGTGCAAAGTTCGCACATCTCTGGGCGGTGATCGAAACTGGGAACTAGCGGCAACCGGCCGGTGTGGTCGAGCGGTTCTAAGCGCTTCAGTCTGGAACCGTGCGACTGCTACGGTCGCAGGTTAGAATCCTGCCTCGGGCATGGATATGTGTGATGTCCTTAGGTTAGGTTTTAGTTGTTCTAAGTTCTAGGGGACTGATGACCTCAGATTTTAAGTCCCATAGTGCTCAAAGCCATTTGAACCATTTTTGAAGTAGCCGCATGGCTGTCCCATTACTAACAGGTACGAGGTGGTACCCAGCGTTGATAACACATACGTGAGTCAGCACATGATGCCTCACTTGTTGGACCGATGGCAGACTTTCCTCCCAACTCGGTTCCTGATTACATGCTCAGTTAACTGCTTGTAGCGACTTACGTAGAGTCGACTGCGGTCCTCTGATCTGGAGCAGAGTGGAAGGTCTAAACCAGAGTCTCATATCATTCATCAACTATATCTAATGCGACTTATTTGACCTCTGCTATAGCGTGGGTAATTGTAGGCCACCGGGAAACTGGGTAGCATAAACATGTAACTGGGTAGCATAAACATGTGGCCTTTTTTAGATTCGAACTCCTCCTCTGGATCTGTGACGAAACCGAAGATAGATCGACAATATTATTCTCAGAGAACATTCGTCCTGCAGCTCGCAAACAGAAAAGTTTAGTATTATACTAGTAAAATTCAACAACATCCATGATAAGGTCCTAGAATTAGTGTCGCTTCTTAAAGATAATAACGCCTAGATACTATAACAGAAAGAAGTTGGTTGAACTAGGAAGTGAACAGCAACGAAATACTAAATTTAAATGGAAAATACATCGTAAGGTTAGGTTATACGCCAATGATCGCGAAGTAGTTATTGCAGTATAAAGAATTCGATAATATCTAGTGATGCTATCACAGATTCAGAATGTGAATTAACCTGGATGAAATTAAGCATCAAATATGGGCAAATATGGCAATCGAATGCTTTTATAGACGACCTGCGCCAGGAACTGCAGTGGCGGAGCGTTTCTGAGAGAACTTGCAGTGTTGTGAGAAACTTCCCTGATCACACCTGTAATATGGAAAGACTTCAGTTTGCCAGCTATATAATGGGAGAGCCATATGATCACATGTGTTGTCAGAGACAGAAATTCGTGTAATATTATTCTGAATGTTTTGTCAGAAAATGACTTCAGACAGAGAGTACCAACTCATGAGTGTAGCGCCTTAGGCTTCCTAGTGACATATATTTCAACTTTGAGAATAAGTTACAGACCATCAGTGATCATAAGGCTGTGATGGCGGCAGCGACTACTAGTGTTACAAGAAACACAGACACGGGAAAGGTAGGAAAATTTGTTTGCTTAGCTAGAATGACAGGATACAAACTGCAGAGTATCCAGGAAGTCAGCATCAATATTCAGTTCTGAGCATGAAGATGTGGAGTACAACTGGATGGAATTCAAAAGCACTATTCAATACTCCTTACAGATGTATATGCCGAGCAAGTTTTTAAGACATAATAGCCAAGCTGAAAAGTGCCTACGAAACCAAGGACAGTTCCATTACAGATTTAAGTGAAGTCAAAGCTTAGCTTACGAACAAAAGAAGAAAGAAGCGAAAATGAGTGTAAAAAGAACAATCAGAGCACCGTTCAGTGAACTTCTAAGTAATTTTTTTCCGCCTGCTCTGACCATGATATCTAAGACTTTTTGGTCCTATGTAAAGTCAATAAGCGCATCGAAATTTTCTATTGAGTCGCTCGGTGATCACACGGACGTCGAAACGGAAAATGAGTGAGAGAAGGTCTGAAACTGTTTCATTGTGGAAGGTTGTAAAACGGTTCATCCTTTTAGTCATCTTAGTCATCACATGAATCCTAAAATGGTAGGTATCGATATTAATGGTTACGAAATAAAAAAGAAAACTACAATCGTGTAATAGTGGGAAGGCATCTGACCCGAATGAGATTCCTGTAAGATTCTACAGATATCGCTTCCATTTTAGCAATAATTTATTGTAGATCGCCATGGCAACAGGTACTTAGCGATTGAAACAAAACGCAGTTCATTCTCGTTTTCGAGGAGGCTCATGGGGCAGATACATATAATTATATGTCTATTCTGTGCGGAATTATGGGTCATGTTTCATGCCCATATATGATGACAATTTCGGAGAATGAAAATCCACAGGGATTTCACAAATATATATCTTGCGAAACTCTTTCTGTGCATAAGATCCAGAGTGCCATAGACATCAGGGTCTAGGTTGATGTCCTGTTCGTTGAGTTTTGGAGGGCATTTGACACCATCCCACAAAGCGGTTTAGTGAAGTAATTCGAGCTAACCAGGTACCAGACCAGGGCTGTGACTGAATTCGGTTCTTCCTTACAGACAGAACTCGACACAGTACTCTACTAGATAAAAAAAATCAACTGATGTAAAGGTACTTTGAGGATGATCTCAAGGAAATGTGGTTGGACCGTTACTCTTTATAATATATGTTATATCTGTATAAAGCAGAGTGTATGTTCAGCATCTCCACCCAACCCCCCAGATTGATTTTGACCAAACTTGGCACAGAAACAGTAGGCCTCACAAGTATTAGCACTGCAGGATTTATAACCTCCTAGGTACAATAGTAGCAGAGAATACAAAAACGCTTTTCTTTCAGCCTCTGGCGTATAGACTGCCCTGCTCAACAGGCAGTTGTGTGGGAGCAGTATAGGCCTGTCAAATCAGCCTGCTTGGCTGGGTAGCCTACATGTCTCAGGCAAGAAACGATTTTCTGGGCTCCTACATGTAGGGGCAGCAGGAAATGGATAGATAGACGTGAGGAGGGGAATCTGCATGAGGAAACTGGAAGGTGTAGAGTGGTTGTGAGGGCAAGTGAAAAAGGAGGGGGTCATGGTGGAGATGGAAAGAGAAATGGATTGGAGAATATAAACAAAGAGAGGGGGAGGAGGAGATGGATAGAGGTGGGAGGATGAGGTGGACAGACAGAGGGAGGAAGAAATGGACACAGAGTGACAGAAGGGAGGTGTGTTCAATATACGTATGTGTCAACTGCATATGCAGGTGAAGCAGTGGGGAGAAGAACGAGTGCACTGTGTTCCTGTTTTTTTTGTTTTGGCTACACAGACAGTTCGCTTTGAGATATGGATCACATAATCTTATCTAAACATGACAGCTCGTAACCCTATGTAAATGACCTAGTAGACCACTTGGGAAGCTGCAGAAATCTGTTCACAGATGATGGGGTGGTCTACAAAAAGACAGCTTCAGTAGCTGCAGCGAACTCTAAGAAGACCGACAGAGCATATTTGACTGGTCCAAAGAATTGCAACTTAAATGAACGTAAATGAATATAATGAAATTCGTATAAATACGCGAAGAGATACATTACTGCTTGATTACATTGAAACGTCCCCTTTGAACAATTGTACACAACTGTCCTTAACCTGACACACAATATTTTTAGCGCAACGCAATCGGACTCTCAAAAATCCCTACAAAAGAATGGCCCTGACTAACATTAACCTATACGTTTCACAAATCACTTACCTCACCAAAAATCTTCGTTAGTCGAACTACTACTATAATACAGCGAGCGCCACTACTGCCAGCTAAATAAAAGATTCAAACTACGGAAGGCACTAACTACTGGTAGGCATAGTTAGCAAATGAAAGATTTTAATAGAGAACAAATACAAGACTGTGCTTTAACTGACACACAATATTTTTTAGCGCAACGCAATCTGACTTTCAGAATTCCCTACAAAAGAATGGCCCTGACTAACATTAAACTATACCTTTCACAAATCACTAAATCACTTACCTCACAAAAATCTTCGTTACTCGAACTACTGCAATACAGCGAGCGCCACTACTGCCAGCTAAATAAAAGATTCAAACTAACTACTGATAGGTATAGTTAGCAAATGAAGGATTTTAATAGAGAACAAACAATGTATTTACCTTAATAGTCATAATATATATAGCAGTTCATGACAAATTTCAAAACTCCGCCATCTCTCTCCCCACATCCACCACTGCTGGCGGCTCACCTCCAACTGCGCAACGCTACGCGCTGTTCACATCCAGCTGCCGCTGCCCAACACTACAATGGCAGACAACAATGCAAACCAGCCACAGCCTGCACACAGAACAGCCAGTGATTCTCACACAGAGCGCTACGTAACGTTGCCAACAAGAAAACATAAACAGCCTACTTACAACATTATTGGTGGAAAATCACTGGAGACAGTAACTACCGTAAAATAACTATGAGTAAACATCTGGAGCGACCTAAAGTGGAGCGACTACATAAAAGAAATAGTGGTTAAAGCGGATGCAGGGCTGAGATTCATTGGACGAATCTTAAGGAAGTGCAATTCATCTATGAAAGCACTGACTTAACGAACACTTGTTTGTCGGATTCCGAAAGGGTACGTTCCGGGAAGAGTCAAGCAACATATCACTTCCCTACATATAAGCCTCATGAAATGATCACAATGGAAAATCCAAGAAATTAGAAGTAAAACGGAGATTTACCGACAATCATTCTTCGCACGCGTCACTCGTTAACGGAATAGCAAAGGGGAAAGCCGATGGTGGTACAAAAATTACCCTCCGCCACATACCGTAAGGTAGCTTGCGGAGTAAAGTCGTCTTTATAGATGCAGAAGTTCGGCACACAATTTGCCTGTGGGACCTGACATCAAGGAACTTCCGTACGCGGAGAAAAGTGATTCTCTACACTTGCTATAATTTTTCTGTAGTGGCAGTTAAGTTTCGTCTGCAGTTGAGTTGTTGTGTCAATTGTTTCATTATTTGGATTAATTTCATTTAGTTCATCCATTTACGTTTTTCAAGGCTGATGTTTGGGATACCTCACTATGATTTGTAACGACTTAACAGGCTAAAGGGGATCACATATACACAACTACAGTGAAAATTCTGTCCAGTAACTTGATTGAATATTACTTCAATCTTAATTTACATTTTATTTCAGTAAGCGAAACCCACTTACGTAAACAGCTTATGTGCTCATGAAAGGAGTACTCAAGCAAATGTGAGTTCAGTTATTTTTAAAACCTATTTTCGTCATCTATCATTAGTAAGGCAGACGTGCAAATATTTATATGAGAATATGATTTCTCTTCTTTCAGTTTAACTTACTGTGATAATACGCTGTACACCTTAGCAGCCTATTTCTGTGCAATATATTCTGCTATTGCTACCACATTATTCGATAGGTCGCCCATCATATGCACTTTTTCTTCATCCCGTTTAGATTTCTTTTGTCAGTGTTTAATTTTTCATACACTACATCGGTTTTCTTGGACAATGATTGCGTTCATCTAGAATAAGAAACGCAAACAGTTGTAACAGAAAAAGTACAAAACGTTTCTGGAGTGTGATCACGAATGAGGCATTCTTAATTTTAAGCAAAGCCGATTTCCGTTCAATGTTTTTGTTTCGCCTTTCTTTCAAGAAATGACTTATTCTATGAGGAATAAACTGTGTGATGCATAATAAGTCTTAAAGACACTTAATACATCGAGCTAAGTAGCAGAGGAAGTCAGTAATAAAGACCCAAAGCCTGAGGTTCTTTCAGATGCTTAAACGTCGGAGAACTACAGTTTAGCAAATTCAGTGTAGGAAGTAATGGGGTAAACCTCATAAGGGAATGATAGCACGCATTCAGCCAATCACTGATAGAAAACCGGTAAAGAAACAGAATTCAGCATAATATATGTGAAACGAAGTATAAGACGAGAGGTAGGGAGACGCTGAATGAAACGCGTTTAGCTGTGAAGAGCAATGTGTGAAGCCTTCAATGACCACCAGAGCAGAATATTGTCGAAAGACCTTTCACAGAACCCAAATAAATTCTGATCGTGTATAACGGCTGTTAGCAGCGCCAAAGTTAGTGTCCAGTCTCTCATGGAGAAGACAGGAAGTGGAACAGAGTAGTAAAGCAAAATGAGAAATGCTTAAGTCCTTAAAAAGGACAACCTGGGAGTATTGTCCCAATATAATAATCACACAACGGAGAAGATGTGGTAAGTAAGTGTTAGTGTTAGTGGCGTTGACAAACTGAAGGGACCTTATGAAATCTCCGTCAGATTCTATAGTCAGTTTCCGGCCAAATTAATCCCTTTGCTAACTATAAACAATCGCAAATCCCTCGAACAGAAAGCTGCCTAGTAGTTCCAAGAAAGCACAGCTCACACCTGTCTACAAGAAGGTAACTGAAGTGATCCACTAATATATTTGACATATATTTGTTGCAGAATCCTACAAGAAAGGTACTTAACGACAATAACAACACTCAGCACTCAATAACCATTCAAATTAACATAAAATTATAACAATTAAAAAGTCAATAATGTGAAGGTGTTTTCAAAAGCCGCATAACTGCATGAAGGTTCTTTTATTCGCAATTACAGGTTTCACATCAATATAGACGCATCATGAGGTTTATCTGTCAAGAATTCAAATCACTGCGTAAAATTTTTGAAATGGTGGAAATACTGAACCATAGTGTTGACATTCAACAAAAAACAATGAAGAGTATTCACATAGCGTGACTTCTGACGGAGACAGGACTAGAAAAAAATTAATAATGACTGGGACACTACTGCGAATAGGGATAAAATGCCTAAAAAATTAACTAACGTCTAGGGAAAGTACTGTAAGTACACGGGAAATATCATCTAAAATAATACTCTAGTTGTCGTTGTTGTGGTCTTCAGTCCAGAGACTGGTTTGATGTAGCTCTCCATGCTACTCTATCCTGTGCAAGTTTCATCTCCCAGTACCTACTACAACCTACATCCTTCTGAATCTGTTGAGTGTATTCATCTCTTGGTCTCCCTCAACGATTTTTACCCTCCACGCCGCATTGCAATACTAAATTGGTGATCCCTTGATGCCTCAGAATGTGCTCTACCAACCGATTCTAGTCAAGTTGTGCCACAATTTCTCTTATCTCCAAGACTTGTTGCAACCCTTGTTCACAGTACGAGCAGCCCTTAACGGCTTGCCGTCTCACAAGTGTTCATGACGTCGCCTTTCCGGCTTAGATCTTTTTTAATATGTGGCATGTAAGTACTGCATCTTCTCGAGTCAGTACAAATTTTAATTTTATTAATGTACTATACACCTAATGCTTTAGTACAGTTAGTCTAATTCCGAAGACGACTCTCATAGTAGCGTCGAAATCAGGTCAATTTTGACTTAATATTTGTGACAGAGGGCTTATTTGTTACAATATAATTCTGACATGGTCACTGAACCTTAGCAGCCATGTTCATCGTTTTATGGTTCAAATGCCTCTGAGCACTATGGGACTTAACTTCTGAGGTCATCAGTCCCCTAGCACTTAGAACTACTTAAACCTAAATAACCTAACAACATCACACACATCCATGCGCGAGGCAGGATTCGAACCTGCGACCGTTGCCTAAGAGGAAAACAAAGTAAACACACGAGCAACTAGCACATAACTGGAAAACAACCGAAGGCTGGGAACCGCATTACGTAACGTTAAAAATCTTTAGTTTAGTGTAAGTATAAAATGAAAAATAAAACGTAATCTGCCTTACATCAGTATCTCAATATTGTAAAATTACAAAAGGAGTAGTATTTCAGTATTATGTTGTTGTTGTTGTTGTGGTCTTCAGTCCTGAGACTGGTTTGATGCAGCTCTCCATGCTACTCTATCCTGTGCAAGCTTTTTCATCTCCCAGTACCTACTGCAACCTAAATCCTTCTGAATCTGCTTAGTGTATTCATCTCTTGGTCTCCCTCTACGATTTTTACCCTTCACGCTGCCCTCCAATACTAAATTGGTGATCCCTTGATGCCTCAGAACATGTCCTACCAACCGATCCCTTCTTCTAGTCAAGTTGTGCCACAAACTTCTCTTCTCCCCAATCCTATTCAATACTTCCTCATTAGTTATGTGATCTACCCATCTAATCTTCAGCATTCTTCTGTAGCACCACATTTCGAAAGCTTCTATTCTCTTCATGTCCAAACTATTTATCGTCCATGTTTCACTTCCATACATGGCTACACTCCATACGAATACTTTCAGAAATGACTTCCTGACACTTAAATCAATACAGGATGTTAACAAATTCTTCTTCTTCAGAAACGCTTTCCTTGCCATTGCCAGCCTACATTTTATATCCTCTCTACTTCGACCATCATCAGTTATTTTGCTCCCCAAATAGCAAAACTCCTTTACTACTTTAAGTGCCTCATTTCCTAATCTAATTCCCTCAGCATCACCCGACTTAATTAGACTACATTCCATTATCCTTGTTTTGCTTTTGTTGATGTTCATCTTATATCCTCCTTTCAAGACACTGTCCATTCCATTCAACTGCTCTTCCAATTCAGTATTATACAGTTGTTAAATTTACGTGAAAATCATGCTAGTAGCTACCAGTGACAATCCATTTAGGAAATTGTAGTGTCTCAATTCTATTTGATTACTCAAGGTTGAAAATGGGGCTCGATTTCATTCTATTATGATACATATTTCTTCCAAAACATTTAAAATATTCCCTTTTGTTTCCTTAAACATAACACGCAATTTTTTTTCAGTGTTGGAAATAGAGTGGCCTTTTTTTTTTTTTTTTTTTTTTTTTTTTGATGAAATAACTTATTTGGGTCCAGCGAGGTTTAGGTTTTCTGTAAACTATATAGTAAAATTGTTCCCAGTGTGACTAATATATTTTTGGGTTCAGTCACTGCAGGCAATCTCACAAATCCCAGGACCCTTATATTTACTATATTCGGCATTTTCACTGTGCCTGCGTCAACTACCAACATTCCTTGGAATGAAGAATGCTGGACGGATATTTTTATTTTTTACCTTTCAGCCGACATACTCCGGTGCACTGTAGAAATATTGCAATGTATGATAACTTGGTCTTACACTGTTTTGATTAGATTAATTGAAGTTGTGGCCGAACTAAAAGCGCTCGCCGAATGGACAGACCAAGTGGACCTTTTGTTAGCAAGGACTTTTTTATTTAAATTCTCCACAAAATCGCTATCGTAACCATTCAATGTCGCTGGATGAGAACGTACAGGCCACGATTTGCTTCGGCAAACTTTGACGCCCTGCTAAGGATGAAGTAGTAATTGCATTTGTGTGTTAGCCTGTTAATGAAATAGTCATGCGAGAGAAGCGAAATTGGAAAATTACTGTTATCACATTACTGCCTGCGTGTTATTCCACTGAGAACCAATGTCAAACAAGCAAATTTGACCCAAACGCTAAATGTCAGCTGGAATGTAATTTCACAATGAGAACTGGCTTTGCGTTTAAGCTCTACCCACGGAGCGATGTCTTTGCTATGAAACACTGGAGGGTTTAAAAAGGCTGGTAGATTTTTAGAATTTTATGCCATGTGTACAACTGCTTGCGCGAGAGGTAACAGGAGCTTAACGGGCAAGTCACCACTTGTTACAGAAGGGATTTTCAGACACATGAAAATAAATTTTAAGAGATACACAGTCACTTGCAAGAAATAACCAGCAAGATCCTTTTTTCTGAAATGAGCTTTATTGCATTACACACGAGCTTAATTACTTCTACGATCAGAATTTATGACACTGATGAATAATCCACGCCAGAGATCATCAGCGAAATTATTAAGGAATCTGCCTTTAGAACACATTTCTACGTTATAAGCACGTATCATTAATGACCACTTAAAAACCTTTTAGGACTTATTTATCTGCTACAAGTAGGTTTGAGAAAAACTGAGAATGAAAATATCACAGCTGCTGAACTAACCACAAACGAAAGTAGAAAACGTAGAAATTCACGCAGAATTTGTATATTAAGAAAAGGCAATGGTCTGAATAAAAACAAATACCACAAGATAAAGACCAGTTTATCTCCAGCGTACAATAACATTCATTAAAGGATTCTAATTAAGCACGGAATAAATAAATACAGTAATGCGAGAAAGACAAACAAAACTAAATAGAGTTGTAAGGTATAGCTGGAATGCAACATCCAATATATTTCACATATTTCGTCAAAATGTTTTATGTTTTGTTAGCGAATGTCCAGATGGTACCCTACCACAAATTCCTGAAAGCAAACAGTGCGTTTTAAGTTATAGATTAAGTTAAATATATAATAACTTCAATTTATAAATAACTGAAAAGAACATTTATCTTCTAGTTCTATAAGGAAGCATACAATACTTTCTTAGATATTATTTCTCAAAAATGCAATGGAAGAAGAAATGTAGGAAGGCCATATAAAATTGGCAATTTGTATACACATAATGTGAAGAGAAAAGAAGTTGCAGAAGAGATAGCACAGTCAAGTTCATCAACCATTTTTTGTCATGTATGATTGATAAGGACTCCAAATCCTGGAAACGTGCTCCAGAACAGGCAACCCTAACTTTTTGTGTACTGTTACTTTTTTACAGGGGCTCTGCACTTTATAAGAACCTTTCCAACAAATCTACTTTTTCCATTCACCTCCTCTAATGCATATTTTACGTAATAGTTCGTATCATACAGCTTGTTGGTATTAACCTAAAGTACACACTAGGCAAAAAAAAGGAAAAACGACGGAAGGAGTTACGCAAATTGGGCACAAACTGATATTCGTGCAGGTATTAACGGAAAATGGAAAAATGGCGGCCGATGGATGAATGTGTGACGCTGCAGTGCAGTTTGACCGCATATCTGGTACAAATAGTAAAGATGGGACATGTCGGTACCAAGGCATAAACTCTTTGCAAATTTCATTCCGTGTACCCAGATGGATTCCCCCCAATGAACCATGGACCTTGCCGTTGGTGGGGAGGTTTGCGTGCCTCAGCGATACAGATGGCCCTACCGTAGGTGAAACCACAACGGAGGAGTATCTGTTGAGAGGACAGACAAACGTGTGGTTCCTGAAGAGGGGCAGCAGTCTTTTCAGTAGTTGCAGGGGCAACAGACTGGATGATTGACTGATCTGGCCTTGTAACACTAACCAAAACGGCCTTGCTGTGCTGGTACTGCGAACGGCTGAAAGCAAGGGGAAACTACAGCCATAATTTTTCCCGAGGGCATGCAGCTTTACTGTATGGCTACATGATGATGGCGTCCTCTTGGGTAAAATATTCTGGAGGTAAAATAGTCCCCCATTCGGATCTCTGGGCGGGGTCTCCTCAGGAGGACGTCGTTATCAGGAGAAAGAAAACTGGCGTTCTACGGATCGGAGCGTGGAATGTCAGATCCCTTACTCGGGCAGGTAGGTTAGAAAATTTAAAAAGGGAAATGGATAGGTTAAAGTCAGATATAGTGGGAATTAGTGAAGTTCGGTGGCAGGAGGAACAAGACTTCTTGTCAGGTGACTACAGGGTTATAAATACAAAATCAAATACGGGTAATGCAGGAATAGGCTTAATAATGAATAAAAAAATAATAATGCGGGTAAGCTGCTACAAACAGCATAGTGAACGCATTATTGTGGCCAAGATAGATTAGAAGCCCACGCTTACCACAGTAGTACAAGTTTATATGCCAACTAGCTCCGCACATGACGAAGAGATTGATGAAATCAATGAGGAGATAAACGAAATTATTCAGATAGTGAAGGTTGACGAAAATTTAATAGTCATGGGTGACTGGAATTCGAGCGTAGGAAAAGGGAGAGAAGGAAACATAGTAGGTGAATATGGATTGGGGGTAAGAAATGAAAGAGGAAGCCATCTGGTAGAATTTTGCACAGAGCATAACTTAATCATAGCTAACATTTGGTTCAAGAATCATGAAAGAAGGTTGTGTACATGCAAGAGGCCTGGAGATACTGGAAGGTTTCAGATTGATTATATAATGGTAAAAGAGAGATTTAGGAACTAGGTTTTGAGTTGTAAGACATTTCCAGAGGCAGATGTGGACTCTGACCACAATCTATTGGTAATGAACTGTAGATTAAAACTGAAGAAAAGGTGGGAATTTAAGGAGATGGGACCTGGATAAACTGACAGAACTATAGGTTGTAGAGAGTTTCAGGGAGAGTGTTAGGGAACGATTGACAGGAATGGGGGAAAGAACTACAGTAGAAGAAGCGTGGGTAGCTCTGAGGAACGAAGTAGTGCAGGCGGCGGAGGATCAGGTACGTAAAAAGACGAGGGCCTGAAGAAATCCTTGGGAAACAGAAGATATATTGAATTTAATTGATGAAAGGAGGAAATATAAAGATGCAGTAAATGAAGCAGGCAAAAAGGAATACAAACGTCTCAAAAATGAGATCGACAGGAAATGCAAAATGTCTAAGCAGGATTGCTAGGAGGGAGACGAAGAGATGAATATACTAAGCAGATTCAGATGAAAAATATACGTAGATATCAGCATTTGAGAGTGGACGTGCAATTGGGCTCAGAAAAGCCAGTTGGAGTAATTGGAGAGGCACTCGAGATTTGAATAGGAGCCGAGCCACTACTTGAGATACTGTCAGGAATGGGTGAACCATGGCCGAACGTAACGTCAAGAGGGGAAGCGGTCGACCTAGATAAGAGAACAGAACGAGAGGGTCGAGTGATGGTCAGAGACGCCCTTGGAGCCCCGGATTTACGATTATCATCGATCCGACGTGCCACTCTTGCTTCAGTGACCAGAAGCACCATTAATACGCGCCTCGCAGTAGGGGGGCTGATCTCACGGCGCCCCATGCACCGACTACCGTTGAGCTACGTACATCAACAAGCTCGTCTGCGATGGTGACGGGTACATTCGGTCTGGAATCTCGTTGAGCGGAGTAAAACTGTCTTCAGAGATGAGTCCCGCTTAGAACTGCTCTCCCATGGCGAGCGAATACGTGTCTCGAGACACGCCGTACAACGGTGGGATACCAATCCGACTCGCCCGCCATACGGCCCGACAAGCGGGAGTGATGGTCTGGGGTGCCCTTTCTTTTTATAGCAGGACCTCTTTGTTTGTCATCTGTGGCATCTTTGCTGCACAGTGATACTTCTAGGCCACCTTTTGTTGCCCTTCATTGCAAGCCTCCTGGGCTTAAATTCTGTCTGCCTGCACACGGCGCGGGTTTCTGCTGCTTGTCTTCGAGCTTGCCTAATCCTACCTTGACAAGCAAGATCGTCAGGAGGAGGTTTGGAGCATTACGGGCAGGGTCTTTCAATTATCTTGGGATTTTGACGACTTAACGCTCCAGCTGGTTAGTATTTGACTCTAGAGAACGTGCAACAACCCTATTAATTAACGTCAAGCTGGCACAGGGGCCGGAGTTGGACCAACGCGTTACTGACTTACATAGTTTGTGAAGCCCATTCTTTGACAAAAATCATCCAATTTTTCTGCAATGGTAATCATTTGTTTGTCTGTGGATGTACATCACATCTACCACTTTCCGTTCCATTCGGATAAGTACTTCGTGGTGCCTCATTTTTTTCTTTTAGAGTGTAATTATATCATGTGTCATGCTTGAGATATTCATGAATAATTTTTTAAATCATATACTATTGGGTTCTTACCAAGTGTTTTAAGCTTTACTTGCAAGAATTTTCCTGAAATATAGCACACGCGCAGAGGCGGCAGCTTAAGTATTCTTATCTGACCGTCGGTTGAGTATTGCTTGTCACCATGGGGTAAATGGTTCAAATGGCTCTGAGCACTATGGGACTTAACTTCTGAGGTCATCAGTCCCCTAGAACTCAGAACTACTTAAACCTAACTAACCTAAGGACATCACACACATCCATGCCCGAGGCGGGATTCGAACCTGCGACCGTAGCGGTCGCGCTGTTCCAGACTGTAGCGCCTAGAACCACTTGGCCACCCCCGCCGGCAGCATGGGGCACTTTTCAGATGGGATTGATGGAGGAAGTAGAGAAGACCCAAAGAAGGGTAGGACGGTTTGTCATTGGTTCGTCCAGCTAGCACGAAAGCACACGGAGATGTTCATTCAATTCCAATGACAGACGCTAGAAGAGCTGCATTGTTCATCATGGTCTAGTTTACTGTTAAAAAGTCCTGAGAGCTTTCGTTCCTATTCGATTTACATATTATACTGCTTCCTCATAAACATATCGCGCGTAAAGATCATGGACGTAAAATTAGAGAGATTCCATCTCATTGATGCATACCAACAATGGTTCTCTCTGCGGACCATTCGCAACTTGCACAGAAGAGGATGGAATCGACAGCGGCACACAAAACATCCTTCGCCACGCACTACAATGAAGCGCCATAGAAACTGGCATAGATATGCGTATTCAAATACAGAGGTATGTAAACAGGCAGAATACGGTGCTGCGGTAGGCAATGCCTATACAAGACTGCAAGTGTCTGGCGCAATTGTTAGATCGGTTGCTGCTGCTACAATGGGAGGTTATCGAGATTTAAGTGAGTTTCAACGTCGTGTTACAGTCGAACGATGGGACACAGAAATTCCGAGGTAGCCATGAAGTGTTGATTTTCCCGTACGAGCATTTCACGAGTGTACCGTGAATATCAGGAATCCGGTAAAACATCATATCTCCGACATCGCTGCGGCTGGAAAAAGAGCCTGCAAGAACGGGGCCAACGACGACTGAAATGAATCATCCAGCGTGATACACGTGCAACCCTTCCGCAATTTGCTGCAGATTTCAATGCTGGGCCATGAACAAATGTCAGCGTGCGAACCATTCAATGAAACATCATTGATATGGGCTTTCGGAGCCGAAGCCTGGTCATGTACCCTTGATGACTGCACGACGCAAAGCTTTACGCCTTGCCCGGATTCGTCAACACTGACACTGGACTGTTGATGACTGGAAACATGTTGCCTGGTCGCATGAGTCTCATTTCAAATTGCATCGACCGGATAGACGTCTACGGGTATGGATACAACCTAATGAATCCATGAACCTTGCATGTCAGCAGGGAACTGTTCAAGCTGGTTTAGACGCTGTAATGGTGTAGGGCGTGTGCAGTTGGATTGATATGGGATCCCTGATACGTCTAGATACGACTCTGGCAGGTAACACGCAAGTAAGTATCCACTCAGGTCCATGTGCATTCCGACGGACATTGGCAATTCCAGCAGGACAATGCGACACCCCACATGTTCAGAATTACTACATAGTGACTTCAGGAACACTCTTCTGAGTTTAAACACTTCCGCTGGCCACCAAACCCCCCAGACATGAACATTACTGAGCATATCTGGGATGCCTGGTAACGTGCTGTTCAGAAGAGGTCTCCACCCGTTTCTGCTCTTACGGATTTGTGGACAGCCCTGAAGGATTCATGGTGTCAACTCCCTCCAGTACTACTTCAGACACCAGCCGAGTCTATGCCACGTCGTGTTGCGGCACTTCTGCGTGCTCGCGGGGGCCCTACACGATATTAGGCAGGTGTACCAGTTATTTGGCTCTTCAGTGTATTATATGGCTTGCTGAGTATAGATGCAGATGTAGATTATCTATCATTTATTCACATTCAAAGTGAGCTGCCATTCACTACACCAAGTGGAAATCTTGTCCAAGTCATTCGACACTTCCTGATGATTACAAAATCCTGTGGAGAAGACCCGTAAACTTCGTATCGGGTTAGCTTATGGAAGTCAGTGTCTTGGTCACGTGCAGTTTTGTTAAGATTTTTAACTGGTTTCGGCTTTATAACAGCAACACACAAGCACGTAGCCAGTCTACGGACTACCCGCCTACTTATCGTTGTTGCAAATTTTAGATCTATTGCAACCTACAAAGCCGAAACAGGTAGTGGCGCGTGACCAAGACATTGAATTTTATGATGTATCTTATGATTATCCAACATGACGAATTACTGTGATTGTAGCCATTGTTAACGAAGAATCTAGTGCTACTTCTGAACCTCTTTGATAAACCATTTGTGTGTATTATGAACTTTATAAACCATCTGATGAAAAGCATCCCTATGTACTGCGCAAATGGCCATTAGATGTCACGAGAGACAGATCGTTGGGGGGACGGGTGGGGTGGATACTGTGTTGTCAGTAGAGAAGCAGTAACAGTCAACAGCAGAATGGGTCAGTCAGGATGGGTCAATTACTACAAGCGTTAACTAGGCATTGCATGTCACCTTTCTAGCAAATCCACGAGGGACAATTCAGTCCTTATGAAGCTGTCCAAGTCGACTGTTGGCAATGTTACTGTGAAGCAGAAATGTGAGGGAACAACCGCAGCTACACCAAGACCAGGCAGACCACGAGTTCTGTGCGTCGAGTGTTGCGGAAGGTGGTTGTAAAAAAATCTCATGAAATTAGCGGAATGAGTCACTCGAGAGTCCAAAGCGTTACCACTAATCCAGCTAGCACAATGATTTGGGAATAGAGAGCTAAAAAGGATGAGGTACGATGGTCGAACAGCTGCTCGTAAGTCAGTGCTAAGCGACTTTTGAGGTTGTGCAAAGATCGACGCCGTTGGACATTGGATGACTCGAAATGAATGTTGAATCTCGCTATATACAATGGTAACCCGATGGATAGGTTTGGGTATGGCGAATCCCTGGAGAACGTTATCTGCCATCACATGTAGTGCCAACAGTGCAGTATAGAAAAAATAAAATGAGCGTGAAGCGTTGTTGGCCGGGAGACCACATCCGGTGAAATATCTCTTTATATTCTACTAATTATCCCTGCACAATTCTATGAGTGAATTACGTTTCCTACTTGACCATCTATATACTCGCAGAATCGATGCGAAAAGTAGTACACAACTATTACTATACCATGAGCGCATAATTACTCTTTGTAATATTCTCTCTGGTGTGTGTTGAGAGGACTTCTAGGATTTTCTCCGTGCCGAGTAGCCGCATTGAATAATTGTAATTTAGCTATTGAGATTACTGGAAGAAAGAGATTGGAAATATATTGTATTTTAATCAAGAGAATATATACTGAGCATTTACATCAAAGGTCTGTAACGAAATTCATTATATATGTACTCTCTAATTGGAAATTTGCACGGAGGTGTCTTTTCGTTGGTAATCAGAGGGGAACTTGCGATGAAGTGGAAACGAACCCGCAATCATTAGATCCAAGAGCTCCATTATTTCGTCGGATAATTAAACTCTATCAAAGCAAACTTTCAGCTTGATCTGAGGTTTCCCGACTGACTACGGATCGCAAGAAAACCAAGACATTTTATTTACACAGGATTGCTGATCACTCCGAATCATCGAGACTGCGGACAAGGAGAGTCATCTTCCGATTCTGATTAAACAAGTAAAGCTTAATTATAACTTTCTTGAGCGACTGTGATGGCTGTGGTATGGCTGCTTATGAATGAGATCATTAATAAAATACTAATAACTAAATTTCCTCCTCACCAGCAACCAGTATAAACACAATATTTATTAAAATTATACTTATTCCAGGTGAAGCCATACTGAGTGAATTGCACATCGGTGATGATGAATGGTGATGAGGCCAACACAAGACCCAGTCCACGAGCAAAGAAAATCTCCAAACCCTGCCGGGAATCGAACCCGAGCCTGGTAATTGCAGACAAACACGTTGCCATTCAGCTGAGCAGGCTCACAACTGCGGTATAAAGGAGGTGGTGTTACGACACGAGTGTGTTTTTCGTGGTTAGTGTGCGGCCTCTTTACTGCACTTAAGCAAACGCTAAATGCGGGAAAATATGAACACATTTTAAGGCATTGTGTAGTGTGTTCAGTAGAGGGACAGTTCAAAGACAATGTTGGTTTGTATCAACATCAAAATCCTTCTCGTCATAAAGCGGCATCTGTTAGGCAATGGTTTGTGGACAACAACATTCCTCAAACAAGAGTGCCTGCCATGAGTCCCGATCTGAACCCAATGGAACACCTTTGGGATGAGCTTGAAAGTCGGCTTCGCTCCAGATCCCAGTGTCCAACAGCATTACCTTTTAGGGTTTCTGCTCTTGAGCAAGAATGGGCTGCAGTTCCTCCGCAGACATTCAGACATCTCTGTAATGGATCAAACTGTGTCTGCAGCTGAAATGCTGCGTTCTAAACTGCAGCAGGCGAGGACTCAAGCCGAAACAGCACCCTCAGCAGCGCGCCGCTTCCGTGCTTCAAGCTATGGGGATCGCCAAATCCTCGGACAGTGACCAACGATCAAGGAGCTCCTGCGTGGCGGGAGAATGTTGTAGTGCTACCTTTCGGCATAGTGAGCGTCTTGACAGGAGTATTTAAATCCTCCCCCCTACGTCCCTCCCCCTGTCAATGGGCCAGCCAGTCATCATCGGACATCTGGACTATGTTATGACGCCCAGTCTGTATCGGACACTGCCGTGAAGACAACGACGTTCCTATGACGCAGGCTGACAACACCGTCACCGAGCCTCCAGCATTCGATAGCTGCCTGAACGCCCAACCTCTTGGCAGCTCTGCGTTCTGTCGCCTATATCGAGCGGCGTTCCCACGTTCTGTGGCCTGAACTAAAGTCACCCCAATTTTGTTACACTGGGGCCTGATGCAGCCAGCCACAGCTTTCCATAATCCGCTGGGGAGTTCTGGGCAACGGGTTACCTTACCGTAGCTTGGCTGTCTTCCTCGGAACATCAGCAGACGCTGCAACTCGTTACGCTACGAATGATTCCACGCTATCTCCACAGTGTTTGAAGCCGCGTCTGCTGGCCCTATCTACGCGCGTTCGCCGACAGGAACCGTGCAACGAGGATAGCTGTGCCGGAAGACGTCGCACCCGTGCTTTTGCCGCACTCGCCGAGGTCTCAAAAATAAATACTCGTAGCAAATAAGACAATGATTATAAATAAAAAAACCGTGAAAGGTTACTTTCTTTTGCTGTAGTCGTATGCATCTCCCTTCGAGAATCTCTTCTCTCGCCCACTCGAAGCCATCCTGACACCGCGTCACACTTCGCTAAAGTGTTCCTAGCAGAGTTCAAGCCATCATAAGAGCAGAGGATGGACACATACATACCAATTTTTATTACTACGTGTTCGGATACTTTCATAACGTAGTGTATGCTTCCTTAGGACAAACTCGATGTTACTTTATTTTCTGTAGGTCATTCGCCGTCCAGCCTAGCGTATTGGGTTCTCTCTAACCCATATTGCTGTTGACCGTTTACATTATTTATTTCACGATTGCAGTTTCTGCCTTTGGGACATTTTCAAGTGACACGGCAAAAGATTTTGCTTTTGCACATGCCAGACTTTAAAATCCTCCTACATTAATGTCCGACATGCGTTGAAGCAAAATCTTTTACAGTACCACTTGAAAATGGCCTAAAGGTTGAAACTACAATTTTGAAATAAATTACTTCTACAGTCAACGGCAAATGCTTTTTTTATGTCCCTAGAATTCTTCAAGACTGCGAATCCCGCCCATGAGAAGTTCAGTAGTGGGTTCTATCAGTAAAATATTCATCGAGCTAATGACATATCCACGAAGATACTCCCGTATGTCTCCATCTTGATTAGTAGAGTAGTATAGCGCCGAAAGCCCGAAAACGTAGAAAGACAGAATCTACGTGTTCACCTGCCTCTGCTGTTTGCATAATATCGTGCTTGAAAAAGCATTTTGCGTTTCACTCGTGTGATTCTTTTCTGAATACGTACTGATTATTTCAGAGCAACATTGCTCCTCCAGGAGTGTCGCTATATTTGAGTTACTCTAGGATCCTACAACAGACCGACGTCTGCATTTTTGCGAATACAATCTTTTATCCTTTTTATAACCAAGACTGTCCGCCCCTGGTAGCTGAGTGGTCAGCGCAACGGAATGTCATACCTAACGACCCGGGTTCGATTCCCGGCTGGGTCGGAGATTTTCTCCGCTCAGGCACTGGGTGTTTTGTTGTCCTTATCATCAATATTTCATCCGCATCGACACGCAAGTCGCCGAAGTGGTGTCAACTCGAAAGACTTGCACCAGGCGATGGGTCTACCCGATGGGAGGCCCTAGCCACATGGCATTTCCATTTCCGTAACCAGGAATGAACTGCGCTCCTTTCCAGTCAAGGGCTAGTATTCGGTGCGCAAGAGACGCTCGATGAAATGGTGGCAAGAGAAGAGGGGCCGTCTATTCCCGAGGGCAAAGACAGGTTCCCTGTGCTATCAGGCAGGTGCCTGGTTTGTCAGTATGTTCGAAATGCTGCAACGTAATAGTCAGTAATACTGAATATATTCTTCTTTTACTTGTGCCTTTGTTCTACAGTTCCGCAGGGTCAGCATGGTTACGGTCGGATTTGGCAGGGTTAATTTAAGGGGTGGCCAGATGCCCTTCCTGTCGCCACCCCGTTGCGCGAATGCTTATGAAGATGATGAAATAATGAGGACAAACACCCAGTCCCTGGGGAGAGAAAATCCCCAATCTGGTCGGGAATTGAACCCGGAACCCCGTGTTCCAGAGGCAGCAACGCTAGCCACAACACCACGAGCTGCGGACGTCAGTAATACTGAATACAAAAAATAAATTTTCTAAAGGGAATCTCGCGTATTATACAAAATCATTTCTTGAGATGTCTCCACTGCACTTCGTCATTTATACTATCGCTAGCGACAAGAATCGAAGCTGAACTCACTGCTCTGTATGCGTTTGTCGCATGACATCGTGGCACAAGGATTTTCGCTTTGGTTCCTCAGTCTCTGACAGGCCACTCGTCCGGTTTATGTGGATTAAAGTCAATATACACCACTTGACAAAAAATAAATAAATACATAAAAAAATTAAAAAAATGGAGCGCCTTGAAAGGAAGGAGGAAATGAAACTTCAAGGGCTGAGAGGGTGTGTGAGGTAGTTGCAGAGATTACAGTCCATTCGACAAGGAATTTGACAGTGTGAGCTCACTTATCGCGGTTCTAAGCGCGTCAGTTTGGAACCGCGTGACCGCTACGGTCGCAGGTTCGAATCCTGCCTCGGGCATGGATGTGTGTGATGTCCTTAGGTTAGTTAGTTTTAAGTAGTTCTAAGTTCTAGGGGACTGATGACCTCAGTAGTTAAGTCCCATAGTGCTGAGAGCCATTTTTGAACCTCACTTATCGCTACGACGTAGCTCCTCGCCTGGCCTCGATGCATACACGGATTCTCTTTGGAAGGGTGTCACAAAGCCGACGGATCCCCTCCTCGGCATATTGCCCACAATGGTCCCTGATATCATGGATACGGGCACTGGGAAGGTATTGACGACCGAGCTGGTCCTAAGCATATTCTAACAGGGACAGATCTAAGGATCTTGCTGTCCATGAAAGTACCTCAGCATCGCACAAACAGTTCATATAGACATTTACCATGTGTGGACGAGCATTGTCCTGTTAAAATATGGCAGCACGGTATGAGAGGTAATACATGAGGATGCAGTATGGGTCCGCAGCTCGTGGTCGTGCGGTAGCGTTCTCGCTTCCCACGCCCGGGTTCCCGGGTTCGATTCCCGGCGGGGTCAGGGATTTTCTCTGCCTCATGATGACTGGGTGTTGTGTGATGTCCTTAGGTTAGTTAGGTTTAAGTAGTTCTAAGTTCTAGGGGACTGATGACCATAGATGTTAAGTCCCATAGTGCTCAGAGCCATTTGAACCATTTGATGCAGGATGTCCATGACTTACGTTGTGCCATCGGAATCACTCAATCGTCACCAACTGTCACACGTAGTGATACCTGATGGCTCCAGCACACAATGACACCAGAAGTAACAACGCTATGGCTCTCTCTTAAACATTGGAATAATTGAACCTCTTGCCAGGTCGCCGCTACACTCGCTATATCCGAGGTAGAGCACTGCTGAACAGAATGCGAAGCCGTTCATCAGCAGTCCATGCTTCCCGGCCACAGCGCCATTGCGAATGCAGTCCTTTGTGCTGTGGTGCATATGGAAGTATGCGACTGACGTCACTAGTCTCCCACCAGTGGGGCGGGATGACACAGGCTGTAGCAGGGAGTTCATTACATGCTCTCGGATGGCAGCCGTAGATGTGCTTGGTGTGCAATACGGCGATCTTCCCTTTTGGTTGACAGATGTCCTTCCCGCGTGGAGTAGCAGCACAGTCTTACGCGGCTTATCACGGTTCACGAGGCTCCCCCCGTCAAACGTTCCAGTTCTCCCTCGAGCATGGGTGTGTGTGTTGTCCTTAGCGTAAGTTAGTTAGCTTAAGTTAGATTAAGTAGTGTCCCGATGACCTCAGCAGCTTGGTCCCATAGGAATTTACCACCACCGCAGATGTCCTTGACTGGAACCTTGACAATGAGTACGCTTGCCCTCACGTTCCCATGCAGTCCAACATCGGACAACTCTCACATCCGGGAACCGCACATATCAGAATATGGCATGGTTTAACCATCTAACCAATGGAGGCCCACAATGAGGAACCTTTCAAATTTTGTGAGCCACTTACACTTATACCACTGTCTCACACGAGTACACGGCATTTCTACCAAGGAATAAAAATGTACAATTAATTACCAAAAGAGATTAAATAAATTGCAAAAATACACTTATTTAAAAAGGCAGCTAAAAAGTACCTGTTATGCAATGCATTTTATACATTGAAGGATTACTTAGGTAAAACAGAGATAAAAAAATCCTACGCAAATAAATAATAATAGTAATGACTATAAAATATCCAACATTCCACATAACACCTTCATTTTATGTTTTTTTCCTTCTTTTTTTCCTTTTTTCCCCTCCAAGCTATGCATAGCACAATACTAACACCTCTTCCTCTTTCTGAGCTCAACATCTCGCTCATTATGGAGGGATACTAACTCAGTTTCAAAGGATGGGAAATGGGAAGTTGCGTTACAGAAAATGGCCCAGAGATCACCAGTGTGTGTGTGTGTGTGTGTGTGTGTGTGTGTGTGTGTGTGTGTGTCTGTGTAGTGAGTGAAGTGTTATGAAACAATGTGTGTATTGTGTGTGCAGTGACTGATAGTGAGATATCGGTGAACAATGTGGCATTACATTATTTAATAAGTTATTTGTAAAAAAAATTTTGTATACCAAGAGTAAATCTAATGATTGTCTCTAACTAGAAGTCTGTAAATATAAGTGTATACGAATTAGATTATTTTAAATTGGTCTAAATTTGTAAATACTTTGACATGTCCTACATCCTTGTAAAAAGAGATCTACGGATGAATAAAGCTGTTACTACTACTTCTACTAGTACTATATGTCCTCCACATTGATCACTCAGTATCTGACACTCGTCAGGCCCCTTATAGAGGGGTTGAGTCAGGAGGAAAGGCACATGCTTTGATGGGTGATAGTAACAGTTATTCTGAACAAAAAACTACAAGTAGACATTTGACCTATTCCCAATCGTTTCTAAGGTAGAACACGTTTAATACCAGTTTTGTACTTTTTTGTTTGAATAACTCGGAAACTGTACCCTCCACCCAAAACTTGTCGCAGTATAAAGTTAACCTACAATTTCGACAGAAAATGTGTTACAGATGCTTGCTTTAGGCTAACAGTTTGCTTGTAGGAAGCGCGAGAATACTGAAAATCTTTCGTGATCCTCTTGCGCTGAAGCTTAGATTACTCTTGTAAGCCAGTTTGAGGTAGTTTCGCGTCTTGACAGACCACAAGCGTCTGGTATGAAATTGTTCTTCTCAACCTACTCCAAATTACTATCATACTTTGTAAACTGTGACAATGTTTGAATATTTCAGAAAATAAATAAGACTCTGCATTAAATGTGTTCCGTCTCCGAAACCATTCGGAATAGGCCATATGACCAAATAACGTTTTTCGCTTAAAATCACTAACACTGTAAGCCATCAAATCGTGTGCCTGTTCTCCAGACTCACCCTGTAAACCCCAAATCAAATGGTTCAAATGGCTCTGAGCACTATGCAACTTAACTTCTGAGCTCATCAGTCGCCTATAACTTACAACTAATTAAACTTAACTAACCTAAGGACATCACACACATCCATGCCCGAGGCAGGATTCAAACCTGCGACCGGAACGGTCGCTCGGCTCCAGACTGTAGCGCCTAGAACAGCACGGCCACTCCGGCCGGCCCTGTACACCCCGCCAGATCTGGTAACGACACTAAACACGAACAACACTAACGCACAGTGGTGGCCTCTTTGTTTATGATTATTTGTGTTATGTCTTCTTTCTAATTAGTGTTAGCTTGAACATGCTCTAAATGTCTGCACAGATAACCTGATTAGTGCAATTATTTGTAGTGTTAACTTGTGACAGAGATCAGTCAGGAGGAACATTTTAGTAGTGATTAGTTTGTGTACTGCATAATATTCTGTATGTGTGTCAAACTTGAAACATTTCATGGTACAGTCATTTCTATTACATGTATATACAGGGTGTTTCAAAAATGACCGGTATATTTGAAACGGCAATAAAAACTAAACGAGCAGCGATAGAAGTACACCGTTTGTTGCAATATGCTTGGGACAACAGTACATTTTCAGGCGGACAAACTTTCGAAATTACAGTAGTTACAATTTTCAACAACAGATGGCGCTGCAAGTGATGTGAAAGATATAGAAGACAACGCAGTCTGTGGGTGCGCCATTCTGTACGTCGTCTTTCTGCTGTAAGCGTGTGCTGTTCACAACGTGCAAGTGTGCTGTAGACAACATGGTTTATTCCTTAGAACAGAGGATTTTTCTGGTGTTGGAATTCCACCGCCTAGAACACAGTGTTGTTGCAACAAGACGAAGTTTTCAACGGAGGTTTAATGTAACCAAAGGACCGAAAAGCGATACAATAAAGGATCTGTTTGAAAAATTTCAACGGACTGGGAACGTGACGGATGAACGTGCTGGAAAGGTAGGGCGACCGCGTACGGCATCCACAGAGGGCAACGTGCAGCTAGTGCAGCAGGTGATCCAACAGCGGCCTCGGGTTTCCGTTCGCCGTGTTGCAGCTGCGGTCCAAATGACGCCAACGTCCACGTATCGTCTCATGCGCCAGAGTTTACACCTCTATCCATACAAAATTCAAACGCGGCAACCCCTCAGCGCCGCTACCATTGCTGCACGAGAGACATTCGCTAACGATATAGTGCACAGGAGTGATGACGGCGATATGCATGTGGGCAGCATTTGGTTTCCTGACGAAGCTTATTTTTACCTGGACGGCTTCGTCAATAAACAGAACTGGCGCATATGGGGAACCGAAAAGCCCCATGTTGCAGTCCCATCGTCCCTGCATCCTCAAAAAGTACTGGTCTGGGCCGCCATTTCTTCCAAAGGAATCATTGGCCCATTTTTCAGATCCGAAACGATTACTGCATCACGCTATCTGGACATTCTTCGTGAATTTGTGGCGGTACAAACTGCCTTAGACGACACTGCGAACACCTCGTGGTTTATGCAAGATGGTGCCCGGCCACATCGCACGGCCGACGTCTTTAATTTCCTGAATCAATATTTCGATGATCGTGTGATTGCTTTGGGCTATCCGAAACATACAGGAGGCGGCGTGGATTGGCCTCCCTATTCGCCAGACATGAACCCCTGTGACTTCTTTCTGTGGGGACACTTGAAAGACCAGGTGTACCGCCAGAATCCAGAAACAATTGAACAGCTGAAGCAGTACATCTCATCTGCATGTGAAGCCATTCCGCCAGACACGTTGTCAAAGGTTTCGGGTAATTTCATTCAGAGACTACGCCATATTATTGCTACGCATGGTGGATATGTGGAAAATATCGTACTATAGAGTTTCCCAGACCGCAGCGCCATCTGTTGTTGAAAATTGTAACTACTGTAATTTCGAAAGTTTGTCTGCCTGAAAATGTACTGTTGTCCCAGGCATATTGCAACAAACGGTGTATTTCTGTCGCTGCTCGTTTAGTTTTTATTGCCGTTTCAAATATACCGGTCATTTTTGAAACACCCCGTATATGTGTAGCTGTCAGATTGACAGGTTCGAACCCGGAATAATATTAATAATATGAGACCCTGAGAACTTTATTTTCAAACCAGTATTATCAAAGAGAGTAATGCACCCAGTAGTGACCCGAGGGGACCATGGGAGGCAAACGTATTGCAAACTTAAGTAACGCAAAGTCGCGCACAAAGAAGCTTCAAGTATGTGCAGATCGAATCAGTAAAAAGAGCTAGCCTGATACAGTCCAAGTCAATTTTAGCCTACAGAGACTACACTGTAGTTACGTAGAGCCTTGCAAGTAAAGTGAGACATAATTTCAAAGGAGTTATTGAACAATATACCTGAATCCGGCTGGAATGCACAAATAAAATCTACTCGAACATAAATATAGATGATTTTTGGGCAAACTAATACGAATTTTTAATATTTGTTACCATGTACGCAATTATCACATACCTTGGTAAAGAGCTAACAAAGAAGTTACGAATGTGCTGTTACACTGACAGTTCGGTAATTTTCACATCTGTCAACACCTGCTTTCTTTGGGATTGGAATTATTATATTCTTCTTGAAGTCTGAGGGTATTTCGCCTGTCTCATACATCTTGCTCACCAGATGGTAGAGTTTTGTCAGGACTGGCTCTCCCAACGCCGTCAGTAGTTATAATGGAATGTTGTCTACTCCTGGGGCCTTGTTTCGACTCAGGTCTTTCAGTGCTCCGTCAAACACTTCACGCAGTATCGTATCTCCCATTTCATCTTTATCTACATACTCTTCCATTTCCATGATATAGTCCTCAAGTACATCGCTCTTGTACAGACCCTCTATATACTCCTTCCACCTTTCCCTTCTTTGCTTAGAACTGGGTTTCCATCTGAGCTCTTGATATTCATATAAGTGGCTCTCTTTTCTCCAAAGGTCTCTTTAATTTTCCTGTAGGGAGTATCTACCTTACCTCTAGTGAGATACGCTTCTACATCCTTACATTTGTCCTCTAGCCATCCCTGCTTAGCCATTTTGCACTTCCTGTCGATCTCATTTTTGAGACGTTTGTATTCCCTTTTGCCTACTTCATTTACTGCGTTTTTATGTTTTCTACTTTCATCAATTAAGTTCAATATTTCTTCTGTTACCCAAGGATTTCTAGCAGCCCTCGTCTTTTTACCTACTTGATACTCTGCTGCCTTCACTACTTCATGCCTCAAAGCTACCCATTCTTCTTGTACTGTATTTCTTTCTCCCATTCCTGTCAATTGTTCCCTTATGCTCTCCTTAAAACTCTGTACAATCTCTGGTTCTTTCAGTTTATCCAGGTCCCATCTCCTTAAATTCCCACCGTTCTGCAGTTTCTTCAGTTTTAATCTACAGTTCATAACCAACAGATTGTGGTCAGAGTCCACATCTGCCGCTGGAAATGTCTTGCAATTTAAAACCTGGTTCCTAAATCTCTGTCTTACCATTATATAATCTATCTGATACCTTCTAGTATCTCCAGGATCTTCCATGTATACTACCTTATTTTATGATTCTTGAACCAAGTGTTAGCTATGATTAAGTTATGCTCTGTGCTAAACTCTACCAGCCGGCTTCCTCTTTCATTTCTCTCCCCCAATCCATATTAACCCACTATGTTTCCTTCTCTCCCTTTTCCTACTCTCGAATTCCAGTCACGCATGACTATTAAATTTTCGTCTCCCTTCACTACCTGAATAATTTCTTTTATCTCATAATAGATTTCATCAATTTCTTCATCATCTGCAGAGCTAGTTGGCATATAAACTTGTACTACTGTAGTAGGTATGGGCTTCGTGTCTATCTTGGCCACCATAATGCGTTCACTATGCTGGTGGTAGTAGCTTACCAGCACTCCTATTTTTTTATTCATTATTAAACCTACTCCTGCATTACCCCTATTTGATTTTGTATTTATAGCCCTGTAGTCACCTGACAAGAAGTCTTGTTCCTCCTGCCACCGAACTTCACTAATTCCCACTATATCTAACTTCAACCTATCCATTTCCCTTTTTAAAATTTCTGACCTACCTGCCCAATTAAGGGATCTGACATTCCTCGCTCCGATCCGTTGAACGCCAGTTTTCTTTCTCCTGATAACGACGTCCTCTTTAGTAGTCCCCGCCTGGAGGTCCGAAGAGGGGACTATTTTACCTCCGGAATATTTTACCCAAGAGGACGCCATCATCATTTAACCATACAGTAAAGTTGCATGTCCTCGGGAAAAATTACGGCTGTAGTTTCCCCTTGCTTTCAGCCGTTCGCAGTACCAGCACAGCAAAGCCGATTTGGTTAGTGTTGCAAGGCCAGATCAGTCAATCATCCAGACTGTTGCCCCTGCAACTACTGAAAAGGCTGCTGCCCCTCTTCAGGAATCACACGTTTGTCTGTCCTCTCAACAGATACCCCTCCGTTGTGGTTGCACCTACGGGACGGCCATCCGTATCGCTGAGGCACGCAAGAGTCCCCACCAACGGCAAGGTCCAAGGTTCATGGGGGTATGCTATCTGTGAAAGACAGCATGTCTGAATTAAGTGACCAATATTGCGTAGAAATATGCAAAGTTGAGATACCAGCAAATATTATTTAATGGTTTCTAAAAAAATTCTAAACGTCGGTGTACGCTACCAGAATTACTGTCGAATAATGACAGATGTCATTGTCCCTACTGACAGAGGCACTGATTCGAACTGCAACTAGAAATCGCATGCAACATTACTTTGCTGGGAAGATAGCTGCACACTATCGCCTGACTCCGGCTATCATTCGGCCACTTCACGTCGATTGTTTTATAAGGTAATATGTTCAGTGCACTTCTTAAGTACCATAATAACTGTTATCTACAGATTTATCTTTGAGCCATCACACGTCAGCTACCGTCTTACGTTGCAAACAATTAAGTGATCGTATTATCATTCGTGCCAGCGCTATTCAATACCCTAGATGTCATACACATGCAGCCTGCAGACTTTCTAGTATGTGTACGCTCGTACAATACTTTTGATAACCTCTAACTGCGCTCAGTACAACAGGCGAATATTACACTGCAAAGACAACTTGGAAAAAAGATAGCCCTATTTAATATAAGACGCAAAGTATTTTGGATATAGCACAGTGTGGCGACCAGAGAACAAAGGTAATTAAAACAAAATTTTTTGAAGAGCAAAGCGACATGAGGAGCCTTTGCAATTCTTTCACATGAATGTGAGGTTATATAATCAGTGCTATATCCACGTAGGCGCCAATATGGCAGCAAGACGCTGTTACGTACTTGTGAAAGCCTGCCACGTCTGCTTGAGTGGAGCTGATTTCGAAAAGCACGGCAAGGAGTTACGCCTTTACCATTCCACTTGTACGATAGCTCGCCGGCCGCGGTGGTCGTGCGGTTCTAGGCGCTCCAGTCCGGAGCCGTGCTGCTGCTACGGTCGCAGGTTCGAATCCTGCCTCGGGCATGGATGTGTGTGATGTCCTTAGGTTAGTTAGGTTTAACTAGTTCTAAGTTCTAGGGGACTGATGACCACAGCAGTTGAGTCCCATAGTGCTCAGAGCCATTTGAAACATTTTTGTACGATAGCTCGGGAGCTGTTAATAGATTCACATTTCAGAGAGGAGTTGGGAGTGACAGAAACGGAGAGTCAAAGGTGCTGCTTAGAACGTCGGCAGCGCGCCTTTCTGGCGTCCCTGGGTACGTGACCTCACTGCTGAGAATACGGGCCCTCTGAGTCACGGAAAGGCAGCCGCCTATTTCCGTGTCTTCGCTTGCCGCCTGATGCCACACGGTGGCACACCTGGCTAGAGAAACGTCGATTCACCGCAAAAGTCAAGAGCCCACGTGTGACATAATTCTACAGTGAACATGCAGCTTTTTTTTAGTAATGAAGTGTGTCTAATTAGTATACGCCCAGTCCTTAATGCGAATCTTTCTTAAATTTTTTCAGAAAATAGAATATACGATTGTGCTGTTACTGTCTTCAGTCTGAAGTTTGACGCATCTCTCCATGCTGGCGTAATCCGTGCATGTCTCTTCATCTATGCGTAAGTACTGCAACCTACATCCACCCGAAGCTGTTCACTCTTACTCTCTCTCTCCGATTTATATTCCCAACACTCGCCTCCGGTACGAAATTAACTATTCCTCCTCAGGATGTGTCACATTAACCTATCCATTCTTCTACTTAGATTGAGCCATAACATTGTCTTCTCCCCGATTCGATTTATTAGTTAACCCGGCTTGCCCCGTTGGAGGTTCGAGTCCTCGCTCCGGCATGGATGTGTGCGTTGTCCTTAGCGTAAGTTAGTTTAAGTTAGGTTAAGTAGTGTGTAAGCCTAGGCACCGACGAACTCAGCAGTTTGGTCCCATAGTACCTTTTGTGTTAGCAGAAGATCCAACACCGTGTTACGAGTGGAGGCCGAAATGCACGCGTTTTAGCTCACGCAGGCTAGCGTGAGGAGGGAACTATACTGACGTGAGGTCTGGAACATGACAAGGAATGAGAATTCAGAAAGCGGACGTAATTAGTTTGACACTTAACTTTAATCCATTAATGATGAACGTCGCTCTTGACGGTACGTAATTCACAATTTGAAGACAATAATTATAGTAACTGAATATGGCGCCTTGCTAGGTCGTAGCAAATGACGTATCTGAAGGCTATGCTAAACTGTCGTCTCTGCAAATGAGAGCGTATGTAGACAGTGAACCATCGCTAGCAAAGTCGGCTGTACAACTGGGGCGAGTGCTAGGGAGTCTCTCTAGACTAGACCTGCCGTGTGGCGGCGCTCGGCCTGCAATCACTGATAGTGGCGACACGCGGGTCCGACGTATACTAACGGACCGCGGCCGATTTAAAGGCTACTACCTAGCAAGTGTGTCTGGCGGTGACACCACAGTACCTTACCACAAATTTCCAAAAAATTAGTTATCCGATCTACTCATCTAACCTTATTCATCCTTCTGTAGCACCACATTTCAAAATAATTTCCTTTCACCATATTTCTATTGTTTATCGTCCAAGTTTCGCTTCCATAGAATGGCAAACTCATTACATATAGAGGGGTTAGACAAAAATATGGAACCACCGAGACAAATGCATCCTTGAACGTAAATACTAGCGTAGACGCTGGTACAGACTGCAGATAGCGCTGTTGTGTTTGATAAAGATCGGCACCTGCACAGTGTCCTCAATACTTCGAAAGTGTAAGCTATGGTTAGAACAGTGTTTCATGTGGCTACGAGTGCAACACGTCAGAGCCAAGTCGAATCATACGTGGGCAAACTGTTGGCGCTCTTCTGGTGGGTGATTACGTAACCAAGGTAGACGAAATGTTTGATATCGATGATTTATACAGCATACCAAGTAGAGAAGTATGAAACCGGAACTTGGTTGCAATAATTACACGTCTGTTGTTTCAAACTGATAAATAATATTTTACTCAAAATAACCTCCATGGCTGTCTATACATTTCTCCCACCTCTGCGACAGGCTATGAATGCCACAAAAAAAAAAAAAAAAAAAAAAAAAAAGCAGTTCTTGTTTAGAAGCGAGCCAGTCAGCGAGCCATTTTCGTACATTTTCATACGAATTGAAGCGTTGATTAGCGAGAGCGTGTCCCAGTGATGCTAAAAGATGATAATCGGACGGAGCCAAGTCTGGAGAATAAGCCGCATGTCCTAGTATTTCCCAAATAAACATCTCGATCGTTCCCCTGACGCGTTTTGCTGTGTGTGATGGGGCGTTATCATGGAGAAATATGACTTTCTGTTGCCTTTTTCCATATTCCGGTCGTTTTTCACGTAATGCTACATTTAAATCGATCATTTGTTGCTGGCAGCGGTCTTTGTTGGTTTCACAAGGTTTTAGCAGCTTATGGTAGATGACACCCGTCTGATCCCACCAAACACAGAGCATTGTCTTCCTTCCAAAGCGATTTGGTGTTGCCGTGGATGTCGATGAGTTGCCTGGATTCACCCATGATTTACGACGCTTAGGATTCTCAAAATATATCCATTTATCATTACCTGTCACTATTCGAGGGAGAAACAACTTTTTTATATCCGGCAAGCAACATTTCACAAGTGGTCTTTCGATTTGCTTGCTGTCTTTCATTCAGCTCATGCGGAACACATTTTTCCACTTTCTACACCTTTCCCATAGCTTTCAACCGAAGCGAAATGGATGTCTGCGTCATATTAAATAGTTGTGCGAGTTGCTGTTGAGTTTGAGTACCATTTTCATCCAATAAAGCCTGCAATCCGCTGTCTTCGAATTTTTTCTGTGGTTTCCCGCGCTCGTCGTTTCTCACTTCAAAATCACCCTTTTGAATTTTTTGAACCATTCGGAACACTGTGTTTTCCCAAGAGCATATTCGGCAAAAGCTTCGATAGGCATTCGATTCGGTTCTGCAGTAGTTTTATTCAAACGATAACAGAAAAGCTATGTTGTCCTCAAATCGTAGTTCGTAGGCATAAACTTCGGCGTGTTTACAGCTTTGAAACAGATACCGATGTATGGAACTTGGTTTACTGTGTGTTGACATTCGTCTTCAACCGTTACAGGAAGCAGATGGTGGTAAGACAGCCGTAAAAGTCACAGCAGAACTCAATGTCACGCCCGTGAACCCTGTCAACACCAAAACTACAAGGAGGGAGCTGCATAAGCTGGAATTCCAGTGATGCAAATGTCTGAAAATCGAAAGCACTGTTTGGAAGCCATAAAATGTGGACTATGGAGCGATGGGAAAGGTCATTTGGTGGTATGAGTCTTGTTTCAGACTGTTACCAACTTCTGATCGAGTTTACGCTTCTAGAGGGAAACAAGGTGGGACCTATCATTTGGGCAACCATATCGTGGTATTCCGTGGGCCTCATGGTTACTCTGCTAGGCCGCAGTACTACCAAAGATTACTTGACCAATTTGGCAGATCAGGTTCAACTCATGTTAAATTGTTTGTTTCACAGTGGTGACGAGTCCCTGTTCACGCATCGTCCAATACTGGTTTGTAAACACTAGGTTGAATTATCGCATCTCTTCTGGCCATAACACTAACCAAATATCAGTATTGTTGAGCCTTTGTGGCTTTGTGGTCCAATTTGCAGAGACGAAAGACTTATCTCTATCCACCTCCATCACTGTTAGCTGAACTTGGCACCACATTGCCGTAATAATGTTATAAGGTTCCCTTGAAGACCATGCAAGACCTGTATTCATTCAATCCGAGAGGACCGAAAACTTTTTGAGTGTCAAGGGTGTCTTATACCATATTAGGCATGGTACTGTGTTAGTTTTTGGTGTTTCCATATTTTTGTCCACCCCATATACTATCAGGAAAAAGTTCGTAATTAATTTGTATTAGATATCAATATATATCTCTTTTTCAGAGTGTTCATTGTACCTCCTCTTTACTTCTGCTGTCGACGGTTATGTTGGTATCCAAACACCAAAACTTGTCTACTGCTTTGTGTCTACTACTTTTTGTCTTGTTTTCCAAGTTATTTCCTCAGTATCACGTGATTTAATTCGAATCCTTTCCAATAGCGTCGTTCTAATTTTCTCGACCTACACTTTCCAATCTCTTTTCAAGGCACAATCAATTTCGTGGCACTGTTCTTGCATGCTCTTTGCCGTTTCTTGGCAGAATTACAGAGTCATCTTGTAACATGGCAGAATGAGATGTTAATAATAGACTCCTACGCTTCCGCAACAACTGTCACTTGCGATGCCTATGTCACGAATATCACTTACTCTCTCTGTATAGTAGTAGTTGTTGTTGTGGTCTTCAGTCCTGAAACTGGTTTGATGCAGCTCTCCATGACCCTCTACACTGTGCAACCTTCTTCATCTCCCAGTAAATACTGCAACCTACATTCTTCTGAATCTGCTGAGTGTATTCATCTCTTGGTCTCCCTCTACGATTTTTACCCTCCTCGCTGCCCTCCAATGCTAAATTTGTGATCTCTTGATGCCTCAGAACATGTCCTACCAACCGGTCCCTTCTTCTTGTCAAGTTGTGCCACAAACTCCTCTTCTCCCCAATTCTATTCAATATACCTCCTCATTAGTTATGTGATCTACCAATCTAATCTTCAGCACATTTCGAAAGCTTCTATTCTCTTCTTGTCTAAACTATTTATCGTCCATGTTTCACTTCCATACATGGCTACACTCCATACAAATACTTTCAGAAACGACTTCCTGACACTTAAATCTATACTCATTTTAACAAATTTCTCTTCTTCAGAAACGCTTTCCTTACCATTGCCGGTCTACGTTTTATATCCTCTCTACTTCGACCATCATCACTTATTTTGCTCCCCAAATAGCAAAACTCCTTTACTACTTTTAAGTGTCTCATTTCCTAATCTAATTCCCTCAGCATCACCCGACTTAATTCGACTACATTCCATTATCCTCGTTTTGCTTTTGTTGATGTTCATCTTATATCCTCCTTTCAAGACACTATCCATTCCATTCAACTGCTCTTCTAAGTCCTTTGCTGTCTCTGACAGAATTACAATGTCATCGGCGAACCTCAAAGTTTTTATTTCTTCTCCATGGATTTTAATACCTACTCCGAATTTTTCTTTTGTTTCCTTCACTGCTTGCTCAATATACAGATTGAATAACATCGGGGAGTGGCTACAACTCTGTCTCACTCCCTTCCCAACCACTGCTTCCCTTTCGTGTCCCTCGACTCTTATAACTGCCATCTGGTTTCTGTACAAACTGTAAATAGCCTTTCGCTCCCTGTATTTTACCCCTGCCACCTTCAGAATTTGAAAGAGAGTATTCCAGTCAACATTGTCAAAAGCTTTCTCTAAGTCTACAAATGCTAGAAAAGTAGGTTTGCCTTTCCTTAATCTAGCTTCTAAGGTAAGTCGTAGGGTCAGTATTGCCTCACGTGTTCCAGTATTTCTACGGAATCCAAACTGATCTTCCCAGAGGTCGGCTTCTACTAGTTTTTCCTTTCGTCTGTAAAGAATTCGCGTTAGTATTTTGCAGCCGTGACTTATTAAACTGATAGTTCGGTAATTTTCAAATCTGTCAACACCTGCTTTCTTTGGGATTGGAATGATTATATTCTTCTTGAAGTCTGAGGGTATTTCGCCTGTCTCATGTGTCTTGCATACCCGATGGTAGAGATTCGTCAGGATTGGCTCTCCCAAGGCTGTCAGTAGTTCTAATGGAATGTTGTCTACTCCCGGGGCCTTGTTTCGACTCAGGTCTTTCAGTGCTCTGTCAGACTCTTCACGCAGTATTAATCTCCCATTTCATCTTCATCTACATCCTCTTCCATTTCCATAATATTGTCCTCAAGTACATCGCCCTTGTATAGTCTCTCTATATACTCCTTCCACCTTTCTGCTTTCCCTTCTTTGCTTAGAACTGGGTTTCCATCTGAGATCTTCATATTCATATAAGTGGTTCTCTTTTCTCCAAAGGTCTCTCTAATTTTCCTGTAGGCAATATCTATCTTACCCCTCGTGAGATAAGCCTCTACGTCCTTACAACTGTCCTCTAGCCATCCCTGCCTAGCCATTTTGCACTTCCTGTCGATATCATTTTTGCGACGTTTGTAGTCCTTTTTGCCTGCTTCATTTACTGCAGTTTTATATTTTCTCCTTTCATCAGTTAAGTTCAATATTTCTTCTGTTACCCAAGGATTTCTAGCAGCCCTCGTCTTTTTACCTACTTGATACTCTGCTGCCTTCACTACTTCTTCCCTCAAAGCTACCCATTCTTCATCTACTGTATTTCTTTCTCCCATTCCTGTCAATTGTTCCCTTACGCTCTCCTTGAAACTCTGTACAACCTCTGGCTCTTTCAGTTTATCTAGGCCCCATCTCCTTAAATTCGCACCTTTTTGCAGTTTCTTCAGTTTTAATCTACAGTTCGTAACCAACAGATTGTGGGCAGAGTTCACATCTGCCCCTGAATATTACAATTTAAAACCTGGTTCCTAACTCTCTGTCTTACCATTATATAATCTATCTGAAACCTGTCAGTATCCCCAGGCTTCTTCCATGTATACAAAGTTCTTTTATGATTCTTGAACCAAGTGTTAGCTATGATTAAGTTGTGCGCTGTGCAAAATTCTACCAGGCGGTTTCCTCTTTCATTTCTTCCCCCCAATCCATATTCACCTACTACGTTTCCTTCTATCCATTTTCCTACTACCGAATTCCAGTCACCGATGACTATTAAAATTTCGTCTCCCTTCACTATCTGAATAGTTTCTTTTATTTCATCATACATTTCTTCAATTTCTTCGTCATCTGCAGAGCTAGTTGTCATATAAACTTGTACTACTGTGGTACGCGTGGGCTTCGTGTCTATCTTGGCCACAATAATGCGTTCACTATGCTGTTGGTAGTAGTAGCTTACCCGCAATCCTATTTTTTTATTCTTTATTAAACCTACTCCTGCATGACTCCTATTTGATTTTGTATTTATAACCCTGTATTCGCCTGACCAAAAGTCTTGTCCCTCCTGCCACCGAACTTCACTAATTCCCACTATATCTGACTTTAACCTATCCATTTCCCTTTTTAAATTTTCTAACCTACCTGCCCGATTAAGAGATCTGACATTCCACGCTCCGATCCGTAGAACGCCAGTTTTCTTTCTCCTGATAACGACGTCCTCTTGAGTAGTCCCCGCCCGGAGATCCGAAGGGGGGACTATTTTACCTCCGGAATATTTACTTGCAACCTGAGTGCACTTAACATGGGTTAGCATTGAGTGTTTACTTTCTGCGCTAATTAACAAAACGTTACTTCCAAACCTCACAAAAATACAAATTTATAACTTCCGGATTGTTTCAGTTTTTGACACTAAGATTTTGAATAAGAACTAACTGCACCCGACCACGCTTTCCTGTGGCTCAGTCTACTTAAATGGAAAATAAAAGAGAAATCAGACGTTTCTTATATGTATGTGAGTTGGACATACGTTCTAATCTCCTCCTCTCCCTATGCGTATCTCCATCTCCCCCTCTCTTTGTCCATCTCCTCCTCCTTCCCCCCACTCTTGTGTCCTCTCTCTCTCTCTCTCTCTCTCTCTCTCTCCTCCTATCCCCTCCCCCCTCTGCCTCCCTTGTAGTCCATCAGCTCCTTCCCCCTTTGCCTTTCTCAGTCCATCTTCTCGTTCCCCATCTCTCCCTCTCCTCCCATCCCCTCCCTCTATCCGGCTCCTCCTACCAGTTTTTCTATGTCCTCCCACACATATATTAAAAATCAGGTACCGAAAAAGATGCCCTTATTAGAATTCAACGTTGCGTCAAAATTTAAGAGAATCTGTAAAGAACTTTCGTAGAATAACGTTTTTGAAGAAATTAACATTTACATTCTTGTAATGTTCCCATTTTATTATATGTTACACATATACCAGACGCCGTTCCAGTAGGCATACAAAAACTCGTGAATTTTCGAATGCAACGTTGTGTCAAAACTTCAAAGTAATCCGTGAAGAACATTCGGAGATTTGAGATTTTGGAGAAACGAAAATCTACATTCGTACTTATATAGAAACTGTTCCTAATCTCAATACGTTTTTGACTAAATCAGTGCCCGTACAAAGTCCGAATTTTGTCACAGCCCAATTTTTAGACAATCCAAATTAGCCACAGTCACGAATGATGATGATGATGAATTTGATGAAATGATGAAGACAAGACAAACACCCAGTGCCCGAGCAGAGAAAAATCCCCAACGCTGGCCTTCTTTTGTGTATGTTGTTTTATTTATTTATTTGTATAATTTTTTAATTTTCTTATTTTTTATTGTGTTTATGGATTTATTTTTGTTTCATTAAGGAAAGATCCTACATCTGCCACACCCGAGGGTCCGAGTCGTCTTCTCGTGTGCTAGGAGGAGTTCCCCCCCATTCCGTCCTTAGAGAATTAAAGTGCTCGAGGATTCTTCTTCATTTTTAGCGTCTCATACCCGGAATGCCCCAGTGAGAAGGATGATCCGCAAATTAAAACTAAAACTATACTCCGTCCGAACAGGCCATGAAGGCCCAACGGTACCGACCGGCCGCCATGTCACCCTCAGACTACAGGCATCACTGGATACGGATATGGAGGGCACGTGGTCAGCACACCGCTCTCCGGCCGTTGTAAGTTTTCGTGACCGGAGCCACTACTTCTCAATCAAGTACCTGCTCAGTTTGCCTCACAAGGGCCGAGTGCACCACGCTTGTCAACAACGCTGAACCTAAATAATTTGCGAAACGGTTTCTGTACTCCGGGTGGCGGCTGAAATCTGCATGTGTTGTCAGCAGTAGGGACGAAAAGTCGAGTGTGCCTTTGTGAGCATCTCAAAATATGTAGTAAAGGGCCATGCCTTTTGACCAGTTAACGGCGTTCGTCCTGATCGATGGAAATTGTACGCCGTCGGGGTGCAATATTTCATCAGGGCAATTGCCGCAAGAGTAATGCCAGCATGCGCTGCGTCAGTAGCCAGCACTCGCTGGTCGCGGCACAAGTCAGGCCGTGTGCATCCGAGTCAGCGACTGAGCATGTCGGACACAGGTGGTCGCCCGTCAGATGAATGGAATGTAGCTCTGACGAATAGCGAACTTCCCATTCACAACCACGTACCACAATGAACGCACCGTCGTAGGTAGAAAAGGCGTGTGTAGCGCTCGCCACACCGTGTTCCAGGCAACTTCACGATGTTTGTGTGCGACCATATTGATAGGTTGCTGCTGTCGATAGAGGCGATAATAGCCTTCTGGCTGGGCATCCGTGTGTCGTCGGAAGTTCTGACCGTAATCAGCTGATGTCAAATGTTCAAATGTGTGTGAAATCTTATGGGACGTAACTGCTAAGGTCATCAGTCCCTAAGCTTACACACTACTTAAACTAAATTATCCTAAGGACAAACACACACACACCCATGCCCGAGGGAGGACTCGAACCTCCGCCGGGACCAACCGCACAGTCCAGGACTGCAGCGCCCTAGACCGCTCGGCTAGCTGAGGTCAATCAAGAACTCTCTGATGTGGGCGAGTGCCGGTGAAATGTGTTCTACAGAAACCGGGGGATGCAGAGAGTGTGGTGCCACTTCCGCTTTCAGGGTGGGTGGCCGTCAGAGTGGCGTGGGCAGAGGTCCACGTGCGACGCACAGTGTTGAGATAAAGCGATCGCCGACGGTTATAGACATGAATTAAACCGATACCGGCCGCCCGCTGCGGCAGTCTCAGGGTGGCGTACCGGACTTTAAAAACAACGCCGGCGCTCACGAAATATTCATATGCTGTTTGAAATCTGTCGGCCATCGCAACCGTCAAGGGAAGGACATGCGGAAAATAGTTCAGCTTGAAGGCAAGACAGGTGCTGAAATAACGTGTTCTGAGGAGTGTATCCATGCGACGCAATTTGTTGTCCTGCAACATAGCACGTGTCTGGTGTAGGAGCCGGCGAACATTGCTATAGAACTGCACTCCTAAACATTAGAGTACGGGCACCTTGTCAAAGACCACCGCCGTTGCGTGGGAAAGCCCCACTCCGTCATCCATGTATTTTGTGTTCTTCATGTTGATGACGCTCCCAGCGATCGCCCCGTACTGGCGTAGCCACTGAAGCGCCATATGCATTTCATCCTCTGATCTGGCCAGGAACACAATATCATCGGCGAATGCAACACAACGAAAGGTCACGTCCCACATGGAAATGCCTTTTAATCGTTGCCGTCGACCATGTAAAGCTGGTTCAAGCGCTGCCGCAAATAATATACCCGACAAGGGGCACCCTTGTCGCATCCATTAGACCACTAGCTGTGGACACTACTACTTGTGAACATACCACCGGTAATCAATTTCTTCCCTCACTCGCGAATCGGGTGTAACTTGTGCAGCGTAGATTCGAGTTTGCAGATCGGCTAAACTGTTTGGAAGCGGAGAAACATACACACGGTCTTTACAAAAAACCCATGGAAAGAAACCCAGCGGTGTAAAGTATGGGGAGCGAGATGACCATGTGATTGCCCCTTCAAAGGCCAGTCCACCGACATGGGAAGCAATTGTCGAACAAACATTGAACTTTCGTAAGGAAATGAGGTGGTTCACCGTCTTTCTAGTAGTAAACCATCCCATCTCGGTCATCTTCACCGATCTGTGGAATTACAAAGTTTTCAAGCATATCTAGACACACAACACCAGCGACAGTTTTCTCCATAAATAAAGAAGGGTCATATACTTTCAATTTGCTATTGGCATAAAACACATTAACTCTGGGCCTGTCACAAACGTATCCCAGAGTCTCATGAAGATTTTTGGTGCTTCAAATCCTGCAGTTGAGTGTGTTCACTACGCCACTGATTTGAAATGTTGACTCATCGCTGAAGATTATTGTGCTTAGGAATGTCTCGTCATCCTCTATCCGATGCAATATTTCCGCAGAGAATTCCCCACGACTAACCTTATCTGCATGACTAATATGCTGTGTGTATGGTTTCAAGTGGGAACGTCTACGCAGTACTCGCCAATGGAAGGCCGGTTTTGAGAGTCCCAAGTCGCCTTGATTTTTGTGGATTGCGGGCAAAGCTCTCCCCAACTTGTTCAACATAATCAACAACGCGCTGGCAGCCAAGTGAGGAAGTTGTTGTGCCAAGAGCAAGTTGTAGACCTGCTATTAGGTTCTTTAGCGTATACGGTGTGAAATTTACGCCGAACAGTTGTTACATAGTTAGTTTCATGAAATTAAAATACACAGCTTGCACGCTCAGCACCAATGAAAATTGCCTATGAAACTGTGCTCCACACACACGTACACACACACACACACACACACACACACACACACACTAACGCACACACATACACCACGCACGCACACACACACACACACACACACACACACACACACACACACACAATACGTGCTGATCGCTGACAAACCAAAGTGCCTCCGATCACGTGCCGTGTCTGTAGCGTACAGATGACAATTATTCAGATTGGTGATGTTAGTTCTGGCAAAGGTTGTGATGATCTGTTGCAAAAACCATCCTCAAAATCCTTCCCGTAGAGGGAAATACGCAGCTGAAGCTCTTGCACTCGTTGCAGATGGTGGGGATAGTAGCGGCTATCATACAGGGTACAGGTACACATAGTCATACTTTGGCTTACACCATATTGGCGGGCCACTTGCCTGGAGCTTGATGGCTCATCTCTATATCCTGTAGAACCCGGTCTTCCGAATCTTTTATACGCACGGTACGCAACCTCCTGCACGCTCATCTGTCTGACAGGACCTGTGATCGCACAAACGACGAAAAAGGGCTTGAAATGTTGTGTGATGTAGTTGATGTCTGTGGGTGTACTTCATTTGTCTCGACCGTTTCCATATGCTTGGCCGTAACAAAACAATCTCGGCTTCTTCCCGACATGAGCCATTCTGCTGCTTATAGTACGCTGCGTCGGACCCACAGCGTGCAACATACACTACCGGCCACTAAAATTGCTACAGACGCGAAATTTAACCGACAGGAAGAAGATGCTGTGATATGCAAATGATTAGCTTTTCGGAGCATTCACACAAGGTTGGCGCCGGTGGCGACACCTACAACGCGCTGACATGAGGAAAGTTGCCAACCGATTTCTCATACACAAACAGCAGTCGACCGGCGTTGCCTGGTGAAACGTTGTTGTGATGTCTCGTGTAAGGAGGAGAAATGCGTACCATTACGTATCCGACGTTGATAAAGGTCGGATTGTAGCCTATCCCGATTGCGGTTTATCGTATCGCTACGTTGCTGCTCGCGCTGGTCGAGATCCAATGACTGTTAGCAGAATACGGAATCGGTGTGTTCAGGAGGGTAATACGGAACGCCGTGCTGGATCCCAACGGCCTCGTATCACTATCAGTCGAGATGACAGGCATCTTATCCACGTGGCTGTAACGGATCGTGCAGCCACTTTTCGATCCCTGAGTCCACAGATGGGGACGTTTGAAAGACAACAACTGTCTACTCGAACAGTTCGACGACGTTTGCAGCAGCATGGACTATCAGCTCGGAGACCATGGCTGCGGTTACCCTTGACGCTGCATCACAGACAGGAGCGCCTGCGATGGTGTACTCCACGACGAACCTGAGTGCACGAATGGCAAAACGTCGTTTTTTCGCATGAATCCAGGTTCTGTTTACAGCATCATGATGGTCGCATCCGTGTTTGGCGGCATCGCGGTGAACGCACATTTGAAACGTTTATTCGTCATCGCCATACTGGCGTATCACCCGGCGTGATGGTATGGGGTGCCATTGGTTACCCGTCTCGGTCACCTCTTGTTCGCACTGACGGCACCTTGAAAGTGGAAGTTACATTTCAGATGTGTTACGACCCTTCGCTCTACCCTTCATTCGATCCCTGCGAACCCCTACATTTCAGCAGGATAATGCACGACTGCATGTTGCAGGTCTTGTACGAGCCTTTCTCGATACAGAAAATGTTCGACTGCTGTCCTGGCCAGCACATTCTCCAGATCTCTCACCAACTGAAAACGTCTGGTCAATGGTGGCCGAGCAACTGGCTCGTCGCAATACGCCAGTCACTACTCCTGATAAACTGTGGTATCGTGTTGAAGCTGCATGGGCAGCTGTACCTGTACACGTCATCCAAGCTCTGTTTGACTAAATGCCCAGACGTATCAATGCCGTCATTACGGCCAGAGGTGGTTGTTGTGGGTACTGATTTCTCGGGATCTATGCACCCAAATTGGGTGAAACTGTAATCACTTGTCAGTTCTAGTATAATATAATTGTCCAATGAATACCCGTTTATCATCTGCATTTATTCTTGATGTAGCAATTTTAATGTCCAGTAGTGTACAAGGAACATGTGGCACATGGTCAGAGGAACTTTCATTCGTCGGCACCATCTACCGTGGCATCGATGCACTTCCGGCACGTGTTCGTGGGACGTTTTTTCCTCCATTTCCAATCGGGAATCTGTCCCTGCAGTTTGTCGGTTCTATTAACGTTCACCTTGTGTACACGATTTTGGAGGAACGTTTACATTTTTATTTATATAGATTACCGCAATAATAAAGTATAATTACCTCAAAATTTAATCTACGAGTCACTGCAATATAAAATTAATATTAGGAAAGGCCTCACTACAGTATGTAAGAAATTTCGTTAGTGATGCCTGATAATATTTTACATCATTACCCTGTCAAAAATCCAGGTAAACTATGTTATGGGAGACAACATTCTTCACTTCAAATATTAACATTTATGCGATAAGAAAAACTTTTGGAGCGAATTTTCGTTCAGTAATACATTCAGGATCTTTGTCTGAGTTGTAGTTATTCACTTCAATCTCAATTTCATTGCACGAACACTGCAATCGTTAGTAATACCGGTAGCTGTGTGTTTGTCACTTACCACTGTTTACTGGCACACAGCCTGACAAAGTTGCCGTTAGCGAGAACCTGAAATTCGAGACACAACTGCTATCTCCACGTTTATCGTGGAAGTATCAACTAATATGAATAAAGCACATCACTTAACTTGTTTTACACGCAGCAACTCTATTTCTCACCAACTGTCCCTTACCAATATTTTTAGACGAAGTCTTGAAATCATGTTATTACTTTACAAGCGCGAGATATTAAAACGATACTTCGGTAAGACACCTGCTAGCAATTGTCTCCTTTGGTGTTGGGCGTTATTGTATTCTAAATTCATTTTTAATTAAATCTTAATTATTTTGCTTGTCCTACACGTCTGCACACCAAGTGGAATAGTTTTGTCGTGACTTTCTTTCTCGAGAATCTTAATAACTGTGAAGAAATATCGTCTACTCTTCATTTCGACTTAAGGCTTTCAGTATTCTGTCCAATACTTCTCGCAGTATTGCACCTCCATCTCATCATTTATTGCACTCCTATCCCGTCATCAGGCACCTCCTGCTCCCTTTCCACAATTTTCTTTCTTTTTTATAGCCTTTCTGATCATTCCTTTTACCTTCCAAACTTATCTTCTTTGCTTAGGATTTGGTTTGCATCTTGGCTCTTGGTGTTCACGTATTGTATTGTATTGTATGTTAACCGAGGACCTAGAAACGACGGAGAGGCTCCGTCCCCGCCGCAGCCACAGTGGTCCACAACCCTACGACGACTACCGCAGTCCACTTCACCCCTCCGCCGCCCCACACCGAACCCAGGGTTATTGTGCGGTTCGGCCCCCAGTGGACCCCCCAGGGAACGTCTCACACCAGACGAGTGTAACCCCTATGTTTGCGTGGTAGAGCAATGGGGGTGTACGCGTACGTGGAGAACTTGTTTGCGCAGCAATCACCGACATAGTGTAACTGAATAAGGGGAACCATCCCGCATTCGCAGAGGCAGATGGAAAACGGCCTAAAAACCATCCACAGACTGGCCGGCTCACCGGACCTCGACACAAATACGCCGGGCGGATTCGTGCCGGGGACCAGGCGCTCCTTCCCGCCCGGAAAGCCGTGCGTTGGTGTTCGCGTAGTTGCTTCTCAGTTCTCCAAAAATGTCTTTAATTTTGTAGCGTGAACCTTACCTGTCCATTTACTAAGTAGATTATGTTATTTACATTTACTAAGTAGGTTATTTTATTAATGTCCAAACATAACACGTAATCATCATAGTTGCCTGCTCTAAGTACCAACGCTTCAATCACGTATTTGCACTCATATATCGCGGGAAAAATGCGCCAGTCCCAGTTCTTCTTCTAATCGGTCCTGACTATCTCAAACACCTTTTACATAATCGACTTTGTAGCCTCATTTGACTATTAGAGACAAGTAAGTCTGCTGTAATTCCCCTTGAGTTTTATTCGTGTACTGTGCCTCGTCTGTATAGATTGATCATTTTCGTTTACACGTCAGGAATAAAATTGCGTGTGTTGCGGGAACTGTCTGCTGTGCATTTTGGCAGCTGAACGGTGAACTGAGGTTATGAGGGACTACCTTTTCGCAAAAAAATCGAAATATAGTAACAAAATGTTGAAGCAAGCGTTGATACTAGAGTTTATTAACGACTAAAGTAGAATTCACACTGGATTATCTTCTGAAAGTCATGTGCTAAATTCTCTATACTCCTGAGAACTGAAAGAATAGGAAACGTGTAGTCCAAACATTTCAAAATATACTCATTTATTTGCTCGAGTAAATACGAGTATATACCTGCAAACTCGTCGGACTATGTGTAGGAGGCAGTAACTAGCGCCTTTTTTCTTTATTCTTTGTATCTTGTTTTCTAGCTAAGTGCCAAATAAAACAGAATTGTTTTTTTCTCGACGACTAATTTCGACTTATGATCTTCATTAAAAGACGTTTATCGAACTACGTTCTTATTTATGCGTAGTGTAGACATTTTTGTTGTAAAACGTAAACACATTTTTGCTTTCAGGTATTTCGTCTCTCTTGTGGAAGAACGCTAATAGCAAGAAGACCAAAATCTTATGCAACCTTTTCACTGTGTCACGAAAACAACGCAAACAACACGATAAAGACTAAGAATGCACGAAAGCACAATTGGAGTGAGCTCGCCCAGAATAGGTTTACTTCCTATGTCAGCAGATGTCGCCACAGTCCCTTTTTCTGCGCATGCATACTTGAAAGTTTAGGACCCCACACTCTACACAGTCCGTAGACTATTGACTTCACAGACGCACCTGTGGTTGGTTGCGATTTATACTCAGGCACGAAACGCGCACGCACTTCATGTAGTCGATTTTGACCAGAAAGCCGTTTGTGTTAAGCGGGCTTCAGACAAGCACATTTCTCTTCGCAACAGTAACCAGACTACGCAGTCTGATTGATGATCTAATGGAGGGAACATGCGCCCGCTTGCAACGGTCTGCGGTTTGATAACACGGCCACATGTCTCATGCACGCGGTGCCGCTGAGAAACAATCGATGTTGAGCATAGGGCGGGGGGGGGGGGGGGGGGGGGGGCTCCAACGTGGTCCGTTTACTCCGCATAGCTACGGACTCGCGCGTGCAACTGACATTCAACAGTGTTGTGGCTGGCAGTGACGTGGGCTGCGATCCACAGATACGTCAAAAGGTCAAGGAAGTTATGCAGTCGTTTCTGAAGGCTCGGTGTATTTTTGGCTGAGGCGACTCTTTACACCAGGCAGTTTGCTCCGTAGCACCCGCACGATAAAGATAGTGTCAGGACAGGACCAGATTTATCAATACCGCTAAAACCTTGCGGGCGAGCTGTTTTTTGTCCAGTATATATAGGCTGCAGAAGTTATAAAATCGAGCTGAATGAGCACCTTATTTAGTTACGGAAGGAGCTTTCTTGAATATTTCTGTCTTTGTGGATGTGACTAGTACAGATGCGACAATTGTACAGCATCTTACAGAACCTATGCCGATACTTGTAGACGTACGTCTAATCCTATTTCCAACTTCTGTTACACGTGATCGTGAAACAGCTTTTAGCGTTCGAGACGAAGTTTCAACAAATAGTGCTGTTGCAGAAGAGCCCCTATAGGAAATAACTGCCTCTGAGTACAAGACACCAGTGCGATGAATTCTAGAGTGCTACTGCAGCTGAGATCTTACCAAGCAGGCATGGCAGCCAACATCGAACGAATTCAGAGATGGCAACAGGCCGGTACAGCGCGTACGGAAGTGCAATAGAAATGCTCCGGTACTTAAATAGAAATGTTACGATCAAAGGAGGCCCTATTCCTGGGAAACCCTGATGAGTTAATTTAGAGAATCCGTGTACGAAAGAAACAGTCCGACAATTCTACAGCCACCACCATATATATCGATTTGGCTTTGTGAGGAAAAGATAAGAGAGATTTGGAAGCTTACACAGTGTGGCGCTACTCTTACTGTTTTAAGCCAGTTGGTGTTTTAAGTCTTTTTTATAGTTGTTGTTGTTGATGTTGTGGTATTCAGTCCTGAGACTGGTTTGATGCAGCTCTCCATGCTACCCTATACTGTGCAAGCTTCTTCATCTCCCAGTACCTACTGCAACCTACATCCTTCTGAATCTGCTTAGTGTATTCATCTCTTGGTCGCCCTCTACGATTTTTACCCTCCACTATGGCCTCCAATGCTAAATTTGTGATCCCTTGATGCCTCAGAACATGTCCTACCAACCAGTCCCTTCTTCTTGTCAAGTTGTGCCACAAACTCCTCTTCTCCCCAATTCTATTCAGTACCTCCTCATTAGTTATGTGATCTACCCATCTAATCTTCAGCATTCTTCTGTAGCACCACATTTCGAAACCTTGTATTCTCTTCTTGTCCAAACTATTTATCGTCCATGTTTCACTTCCATACATGGCTACACTCCATACAAGTACTTTCAGAAACGACTTCCTGACACTTAAATCAATACTCGATGTTAACAAATTTCTCTTCTTCAGAAACGCTTTCCTTGCCATTGCCAGTCTACATTTTATATCCTCTCTACTTCGACCATCATCAGTTATTTTGCTCCCCAAATAGCAAAACTCCTTTACTACTTTAAGTGTCTCATTTCTTAATCTAATTCCCTCAGCATCACCCGACTTAATTCGAGTACATTCCATTATCCTCGTTTTGCTTATGTTGATGTTCATCTCATACCCTCCTTTCAACACACTGTCCATTCCATTCAACTGCTCTTCCAAGTCCTTTGCTGTCTCTGACAGAATTACAATCTCATCGACGAACCTCAACGTTTTTATTTCTTCTCCATGGACTTTAACACCTACTCCGAATTTTTCTTTTGTTTCCCTTACTGCTTGCTCAATATACAGATTGATTAACATCGGGGATAGTCTACAACCCTGTCTCACTCCCTTCCCAACCACTGCTTCCCTTTCATGCCCCTCGACTCTTATAACTGCCATCTGGTATCTGTACAAATTGTAAATAGCCTTTCGCTCCCTGTATTTTACCCCTGCCACCATTAGAATTTGGAAAAGAGTATTCCAGTCAACATTGTCAAAAGCTTTCTCTAAGTCTACAAATGCTAGAAATGTAGGTTTGGCTTTCCTTAATCTATTTTCTAAGATAAGTCGTAGGGTCAGTATTGCCTCACGTGTTCAAACATTTCTGCGGAATCCAAACTGATCGTCGCCGAGGTCGGCTTCTACCAGTTTTCCATTCGTCTGTATAGAATTGGCATTAATATTTTGCAGCAGTGACTTATTAAACTGATAGTTCGGTAATTTTCACATCTGTCAACATCTGCTTTCTTTGGGATTGGAATTATTATATTCTGCTTGAAGTCTGAGGGTATTTCGCCTGTCTCATACATCTTGCTTACCAGATGGTAGAGTTTTGTCAAGACTGGCTCTACCAAGGCCGTCAGTAGTTCCAATGGAATTTTGTCTACTCCTGGGGCCTTGTTTCGACTCAGGTCTTTCAGTATTCTGTCGAACTCTTCACGCAGTATCATATGTCCTATTTCATCTTCATCTACATCCTCTTCCATTTTCATAATATTGTCATCAAGTACATCGCCCTTGTATAGACCCTCTATATACTCCTTCCACCTTTCATCTTTCCCTTCTTTGCTTAGAACTGGGTTTCCATCTGAGCTCTTGATATTCATACAAGTGGTTCTCTTTTCTCCAAAGGTCTCTTTAATTTTCTTGTAGGCAATATCTATCTTACCCATAGTGAGGTAAGCCTCTACATCCTTACATTTGTCCTCTAGCCATCCCTGCTTAGCCATTTTGCACTTCCTGTCGATCTCATTTTTGAGACGTTTATATTGCATTTTGCCTGCTTCATTTACTGCGTTTTTATATTTTCTCCTTTCATCAATTAAATTCAATATTTCTTCTGTTACCCAAGGATTTCTACTAGCCCTCGTCTTTTTACCTACTTGATACTCTGCTGCCTTCACTACTTCATCCCTCAGAGCTACCATTCTTCTTCTACTGTGATTCTTTCCCCCCATTCTTGTCAATTGTAATTATAATTACGTGCTAAAATAAAAGGTGTTAGAGGCGCATTTCAGATATTGGCAAAGTGCTGAAGATAAAATTTTCATTCACCAATGAGATATAACCTGACTCAAGGAAACTATTATATAATGTTCTTTGATTGACCGAAATTATTTTTTAGCTGTTGTTAAAAAGTGATGATTCCTGATGCTGTAAGATACTCTCTCTCTCTCGCTCTCTCTCTCTCTTTGTGACACTCCGGCCTGACACATGAAATTGTTCTGTAATTGTGAGCCTAATAATACCAGCAAAAAAGAAATCGTATTTTCCTTCAAGTAAATTTCGGTACCTTGAGTCAGCTTTTGAGCTGAAGGCATTTTGGTAAATAGTTTTGGCCGTAGTAATGGTATTAGCTGACTCTTGTATGGAAGTACTTGCCTCTCGGTCGGCATTTTCGATCAGCTGTAATTTCAGTATCTGCAAATGAAAACTGCTTTATTCATTATTACCTTATGAAGCTCAGTACTTACATGGGCTACATTAGATGACTCTCTTTACGTATTTCAGCGTTATCTTAATGCAACCATACAGAGCAGATGCTATTCAGTAACTTTGGCTTGAATTGAAATCAGATGAATAGTAGACGCCAATGTATTCAGAATTCAATTAACAGAATATACACTATAAAAGAAAGTTTCATTTAAATAATGCAGTATTATTTTCACTTCAGTGCTGCAGGTTAAAGATCCTAAAAAGTAACACTTTCAGTTTTTTACTACCTTCGGTAATATAACTTCCTCTCCCATAGTATTTCTCGAAAACAATTCTAGGTATTTTTGCGTTTCACCAAGGCAAGAGACCTGTTGGGTAGAGGAAAGTTATATGTAACTCTCGAACAGGGACGCAAAGGATTTGCACATACAACGAAATTTTATGTATAAGTGAATTCTGTACTTTTTGTCTGAAATAATTTCTGTTCCATTCGTTACAACGAGGAAGAAGCTGGGTGCATTTAAAGAAGGAATACAGTATTTTTGACCAAGGAATAAGAGACAGAAACTGAGATTTTGCAACATTTTTCAAGAACTTACAAATTTTCGACTACTTATTGCTGTACCCAGCAAAAGTCAGGAGATGAAGTCCAGTCCTTCAGCGTTTGCGTATCTTGTTTGAAAAATAAATTTTGATGGGATTTTTGAAAACTGAAAGTTTTTACGTAGTTGACGTGTACAGCAACCACAAGAGTCATGTTCGTGTCTGACAAAACTGGAATGGCTAATAGACAGTGATTGATGAATTGTCGCATTCAATTTTCGTATGTTTATTATTTTTGGTTACTAATTTAAGAAAATATTTTATCAGTGACTGTGACTAATTACGTGATGAGGGAGAGGTAGGTAGACATAGAAAAATGGAGTCGCCAGCCGATATTCAGAGCAAACAATCAACTGATGAGAAAGAGCTACGGACACGGGAACCGAAGACATTTACCCTGCTTCAACTGAATTTGGATATTGGTAACTAAACTCATGTTGGATCCTTCTTCTAAAGTTTCACGTAAACTTTAGGATCATGACAAAAAATTATTTTAACAGTCTACGAAGCAACAAGCCGAGAAAATAAAGGTGTTTGGCGAGCAGCGGACAGAGCACACAAAAGCATGTTTAGAAAATTCTCTCAAAGAACAAAAAGTACAGACCAAAAAGATTATTAAACGGTTAGATAAAAGAACAAAACAGCGGATAAAACCAAGTTTAGAATACTTAGACAGATGCAGGAAGAACGTATGAAGTTGAGTTTGGAATACTTGGGGAAGCAACAGTCCGAACAGATGTAAACACATGTATTCGGGCAGAAATTATTCAGTTCAGACAAATATATAAAAATATTCCAGATACATTGGTAAACCTCAGTACTGAAGCAAAGAAGAAATAGCACAATCCACTTTGAAGTCCACCACATGTAATTTGCCTGAATAGGTACAAAATGTAACAGTTGAGAGTACATAACAGATAAAACAGCAGTTTGTTGAACAGGAACAGAAAGTTGTGTATGAAGATAACAAGCGGATAACTGAGTAAGATGAACAATTAGATGGTAACATAAATAACAAGCTAGCCATTGTTATTCAAAAAGATAGTTTACAGGAGATGTTAGGAGCAGCAGAGAACACTGAAACCGTTAAGACAGAATACAACTGATATTACGCAGGGGCAGGAACAGATCACTAAAAAGATGAAAGACTTACAACAGGAATAGCAGGAATCGCTGCGGCAGATACATCCTTCCCGCCCGCTTGTTTTCAAACTTAGTTCAACCTGTTCCCGTGAGTGGCACCGTCACAGCATGTCTTCAGGATGGTTGCTACACTTGGTGTTCGTCAGAAGCAATGTGCTGTCATAGTGTAAGTAGGCTGTTTAGGTTTTCTTATTGGTAACGCCACGTAGTGCTCTGTACGAAAATCACTGGCTGTGCTGTGTGCAGTCTGTGGCTAGTTTGCATTGTTGTCTGGCATTGTAGTGTTGGGCAGCTGGATGTGAACAGCGCGTAGCGTTGCGCAGTTGGAGGTGAGCCGCCAGCAGTGGTGGATGTGGGGAGAGAGATGGCGGAGTTTCGAAATTTGTAAGACTGGATGTCATGAACTGCTATATATATTATGACTATTAAGGTAAATACATCATTTGTTCTCTATCAAAATCTTTCATTTGCTAACTATGCCTATCAGTAGTTAGTGCCCTCAGTAGTTAGAATCTTTTATTTAGCTGGCAGTAGTGGCGCTCGCTATATTGCAGTAGTTCGAGTAACGAAGATTTTTGTGAGGTAAGTGATTTGTGAAAGGTATAGGTTAATGTTAGTCATTCTTTTGTAGGGATTATTGAAAGTCAGATTGCGTTGCGCTAAAAAATATTGTGTGTCAGTGTAAGCCCAGTCACGTATATAATTTTTCTAAGGGGACGTTGCAATAGAATTCCTGTGCTGTGAAAACGAGACAATGTGAAACGTCCACAAAAGGTTGAAAAAGGTGTATGGAGATGCTGCTGTCGATCGCAGTACAGTTAGTCTGTGGGCAAGCAGGTTACGTGATAAAAGCGGGCACGGCAATATTGAGGATTCTCCTCGCTGTGGCAGGCCTCGTACTGCTTGTGGACTCTTGCTTGTGGACATCATGCCAAGTGGAACCACCATAAATTCTGATGCATATGTGACGACACTGAAGAAACTTCAAGCTCGACTGAGTCGTGTTCAACCACATCGGCAAAAGCAGAATGTTTTGCTGTTCCACGACAATGCACGGCCACATGTCAGTCAAAAAACCATGGAAGCGATCGCAAAACTCGGATGGACAACATGAAACACCCGCCTTACAGTCCTGGCCTGGCTCCGTGTGACTATCATCTCTTTAGGAAACTGAAAGACTCTCTTCGTGGAAGACGGTTTGGAGATGATGACTCCCTTGTACACGCTGCCAAACAGTGGCTCCAACCAGTTGGTCCAGAATTTTACCGTGCGGGTATACAGGCGCTAGTTCTAAGATGGCGTAAGGCACTTGACAGGGATGGAAATTATGTGGAGAAATGAAAATATTGTTCCGAAAGGATGTACCTATACACTGTAAAACTTTTTTCCCCTTGCAAATAGGTGTGAATTTAAGGAGATGGGACCTGGATAAACTGACCGAACCAGAGATTATACGGAGTTTCAGGGAGAGCATTAGGGAACGATTGACAACAGTGGGGGAAAGAAATACAGTAGAAGAAGAATGGGTAGCTTTGAGAGATGAAATAGTGAAGGCAGCAGAGCATCAAGTAGGTAAAAAGACGAAGGCTAATAGAAATCCTTGGGTAACAGAAAAGGTACTGAATTTAATTGATGAAAGGAGAAAATACAAAAATGCAGTAAATGAAGCAGGCAAAAAGGACTACAAACGTCTCAAAAATGAGATCGACAGGAAGTGCAAAATGGCTAAGCAGGGAAGGCTAGAGGACAAATGTAAGGATGTAGAGGCGTATATCACTAGGGGTAAGGTAGATATTGCCTACAGGAAAATTAAAGAGACCTTTGGACAAAAGAGAACCACTTGCATAACTATCAAGAGCTCAGATGGAAACCCAGTTCTAAGCAAAGAAGGGAAAGCAGAAGGGTGGAAGCAGTATATAGAGGGTCTATACAAGGGCGATGTTCTTGAGGACAATATTATGGAAATGGAAGAGGATGTAGATGAAGATGAAATGGGAGATACGATACTGCGTGAAGAGTTTGACACAGCACTGAAAGATCTAAGTCGAAACAAGGCCCCGGGAATAGACAACATTCCATTAGAACTACTGATAGGCTTGGGAGAGCCAGTCCTGACAAAACTCTACCATCTGGTGAGCAAGATGTATGAGACAGGCGAAATACCCTGCGTCTTCAAGAAGAATATAATAATTCCAATCCCAAAGAAAGCAGGTGTTGACAGATGTGAAAATTACCGAACTATCAGTTTAATAAGCCACGGCTTCACAATACTAACACGAATTCTTTACAGAGGAATGGAAAAACTGGTAGAAGCCGACCTCGGGGAAGATCAGTTTGGATTCACAAGAGAGATTTGATTACAGCTCGCCAGCATGGCAGTCCAAGACCGTGACCACTTAAGCACAACAACGTTGCTGTTTTATACTGCCCTATATTGCACTTCTTATCCTTCAGCCTTTCACTGTTGTTATTTTGCTTCTTTTTCAGTTCAGTACACCTTCTGCCCGTTTTCATGCTTGACCTGTGTTCGGGCTGTCCACTGAGCCATCTTACCACTAAATCTGAGGAATGTGAGATGAGGAGTTTACCTTGTTAGAAGATGCAACAGATCAACTAAATAGACTGCCTACACTATGCTTCTACATCCTCTTTTGGATTACTGCTACGTGGTTTGGGATCCTTAGCAGATGGGAGTACATCGAGAAAGTTCAAAGAAGGGCAGCGCGTTTTGTATTATCAAGAAATAGGAAAGATAGGGTGACGGTCAGGATACGGGATTTGGGGTCTACATCTTTAAAAAAAGGCGTTTATCGTTGCTGCGGGATCGTCTCACGAAATTTCAATCACAAGCTTTGTCCCTCGAATGCGAAAATATTTTGTTGACGCCACCCATTTAGGGAGAAACGATCATCGTAATGAAATAAGTGAAATCAGAGATCGTGCGCTAATACATATAGATGTTCGGCTTTCTCACGAGCTGTTCGAAAGGGGGTAATAGAGAATTATTGTGAAAGTGGTTCGATGAACTCTCTGCCAGGCACTTAAGTGTGATGTGCAGAGTATCCATGTAGATGTAGACGTAGATTTAGAAAGAGCGTTAACGAAATTTTTAGATGCAGGGGGAACAGCGATCCTTCAGAAACCAAAGTTTGTTAAGACCAAAATAAGTATCTTAGGGCATGTATCATCTACTAGCATAATACCAGAACCAGGAAAAATGACGCTATTCACAAAAACTGTCCACAACCAAGCGCAGAGAAAGAACTTAAGGCATTTCTCGGATTAGTATCTTTCTTCCGTAGTATCGTGGCAGAGAAATTATTAAACAATGATGTACTTTTGAACTTTTTATGTACAAATACTCCACGGATTTGGACACCTGAACGTGAAAGATATTTTGGCTTAATTGAACATGTTTTAGTCCAATCTAAAATTTAACCCCATTCAGACTTGGAGAATGATTGCTGTTCAGCAACAGACTGGAGGTGTTGTGGTCTCTTCCTTTGTTTATTTCAATTAGAAGAAACTTATGATACTTATGATAGTCATCATCAAGCAGCATGAGCCACGGGTCGTCTATGCTTGAAATTATGAAATTAATTCTGACATTCGGTAACGCATGTTTGATAGGGCATTGTACCCTTTGGGGGGGGGGGCTATGTGCTTTACTGTAGATCTTCTGTTATCGCGTAATGTACACATCATATTCGTTTTACGCCTAGAGGCGCGAGCATTGATATCCTACACATTTCACAAGAGAAATATCATTACACCAAAAAAAGACTACTTGCATGAAAGATTGTGAGTTCAAGCCAAAGTTCACTCATACATATGGCGACATTGTCTAATCTGAAGCGAATTATATATACGAGGCAGGTTCAATAAATAGTGCAGCACTATTTTTTCTCGCCAAATTTCAGTTGAAAAAATGCGGAATTTCTTGTCGAACATTGCTAAATATTCCTGCTTCAGCCCCTATGAAGTTCCGATAGGTGGCGAAGCTATACGTAGCTTTCAAAATGGCCTTTGTAATGGAGGTAAGTACCAAGCAGAGAGCTGCCGTTAAGATTATCTTGGCGGAAAACCAGAGTATCGTAGATATTCATTGGCAATTGCAGAAGGTCTAAGGAGAGCAGTGAACAAGAGCACGGTGAGTCGTTGGGCGAAGCGTGTGTCATCATCGCAACAAAGTCGCGCAAACTCATTCGATGTCCCGCGTGCCGCCCGGCCGCACACAGATGTGGCTCCTGCATTGTTGGAAAGTTATTGATATAGCAAGACAGTGGAAAGACGTTGACCAGTAGAGTCAACATACAGACCGTCCCAGGAAGGTGGCATAATGCCACCTCCATGAACGGAGCTTATGTTGAAAAATAGGATTTGTAGCCAAAATGGCGCGGAATAATACTGTGTGCTGGAATCGTGAATAAAACCAATATGCATTCAGGAAAAAACGTGTTGCATTAGTTATCGAACCCACCTTGTATATATTCGAAGTCTTTTATGGTAGAACTGAAATCCAGTATTCGCTACCTGATGTAAATGCTATCCGTGTGGGGATAAACTCATTTCGTATCTGTGACATGCAGAAAATATAATGAATAGCGTAAAGGGTGCTAAGGTGAACTTTATTACTGGATGTTGGTACGCAAAACGTAAATGTGATGATACTGACATGTACTCTGAAAAACTGGTGTTAGTAATTCATATTCATAGTGATAGTAAATCGACGTTTATGTGAGCGAAACTTGGTTCTTTCTTGACCGCCTCCCCTCTGATCCACGAACGGAATAGGTCGGGTGGCAGAATGTTTTATGAGGGTGCACAACAGCGATACAGGGTGTCTCACAATTCTATTATAGACTTCTAGGGGTTGTAGAGAGGACATAACAAATGAGGGGACGTGATAAATGAAGTTCTGATAAGGAATCAATGCCCTCAAATGTACCGTTTGGATATAGAATAAGCTTGAAGATCGGATTACTTTCGAAGTTCCCGCTTCTCTGTTTGTGGAAAAACTGAGAAGATGGTCCCGACGTCAGTCCCTGGTATAATTTGAATTCACACTCCATTTTCCTCTGACCACGATCGGCTTGCGAGAAACTGGTAACGTTCGCAACTACGAGGGTTGACCTGTAACTCCAGGGACACGTCGCATTCCCAGCTTTGAACATGGTGTCCTTTGTGATACGACGACGAGTGTTCCAAACATGCACATGCTATGGACTCCTCTAGAGGTCACTGTCTGTGCTGTGTGTGGACCTTGTAGCGGGAGATTTGTACGTGAGGCAATCTTCAAACTTATTTTACGTCCAAACGGTAGATATTCGGACGTGCTTTCCTTGTCAAAACTTTATGTACTAAGTCTCCTCTACAATGCGTAGACACCTGCGTAATCAGTTTCCATTATTCAATAAGCGACTGGCCGGCAGCTGTGACCGACCGGTTCAAGGCGCTTCAGTCCGGAACAGCGTTGCTGCTACGGTCGCAGGTTCGAATCCTGCCTCGGGCATGGATGTGTGTGATGTCCCTAGGTTAGTTTGCTTTTAGTAATCCTAAGTTTAGGGGACTGATGACCTCAGATGTTAAGTCCCATAGTGCTTGGAACCATTTGATTTGAATAAGCGACTGGAACAGCACAGAGAATGGTACTCAACAGTGGCTAGTGGAGTATACCCAGGCACACGTATGTGAAATCGGATGAACCGTTTGAAAGCATCGCTCCTGCGAAACGCAACTCGCCCTTTTTTCATATGATATCTTGCGAACGATAGATGAAGGGTATCAGACGGATGCCACATTCCTTGACTTCCGGAAAGCCTATGACTCGGTGCCCCACTGCAGACTCCTAACTAAGGTACGAGCATATGGGATTGGTTCCCAAGTATGTGAGTGGCTCGAAGACTTCTTAAGTAATAGAACCCAGTACGTTGTCCTCGATTGTGAGTGTTCATCGGAGGTGAGGGTATCATGGGGAGTGCCCCAGGGAAGTGTGGTAGGTCCGCTGTTGTTTTCTATCTACATAAATGATCTTTTGGATAGGGTGGATAGCAATGTGCGGCTGTTTGCTGATGATGCTGTGGTGTACGGGAAGGTGTCGTCGTTGAGTGACTGTAGGAGGATACAAGATGACTTGGACAGTGTTTGTGATTGGTGAAAAGAATGGCAGCTAACTCTAAATACAGACAAACGTAAATTAATGCAGATGAATAGGAAAAAGAATCCCGTAGTGTTTGAATACTCCATTAGTAGTGTAGCGCTTGACACAGTCACGTCAAGTAAATATTTGGGCGTAACATTGCAGAGCGATGTGAAGTGGGAGAAGGATGTAATGGCGGTTGTGGGGAAGGCGGATAGTCGTCTTCGGCTCATTGGTAGAATTTTGGGAAGATGTGGTTCATCTGTAAAGAAGACCGCTTATAAAACACTAATACGACTATTCTTGAGTACTGCTCGAGCGTTTAGGATCCCTATCAGGTCAGATTGAGGGAGGACATAGAAGCAGTTCAGAGGCGGGCTGCAAGATTTGTTACTGGTGGGTTTGATCATCACGCGAGATTTACGGAAATGCTTCAGGAACTCGGATGGGAGTCTCTGGAGGAAAGGAGGCGTTCTTTTCGTGAATCGCTACTGAGGAAATTTAGAGAACCAGCATTTGAGGCTGACTGCAGTACAATTTTACTGCCGCCAACTTATATTTCGCGGAAAAACCACAAAGATAAGATAAGAGAGATTAGGGCTCATACAGAGGCATGTAGGCAGTCATTTTTCCCTCGTTCTGTTCGGGAGTGGAACACGGAGAGAAGAAGCTAGTTGTGGTACGAGGTACCCTCCGCCACGCACCGTATGGTGGATTGCGGAGTATGTATGTACATGTAGATGTAATTCTAAAGCTCGATTGTCTTCCTGTAGGTGCATAGGCACGTCAAACACAAGGCCTCTGAAAGTGGACAACTTCCTCTCATTGCTTTCTTCTGATTCGTCATGGTAGCCCGCAGCACAAGTCTATAATCAGCTTTGTTGTCTTCCTTCCATAGATAAACTGCTCTTTTTTCTCCAGGTCACGAAAAACACTTTCTTTCTTCAGACCTCCGGAGGTCAAAAAGGGTTCACAACTATAGTAACGTTTTTCTTCATAATGTTTATTATTTGATTGATGAATCACACAAATACAGTCACTTAGAAGGTAAAAAACCCTCTTTCCAGCTATAATATCAATAATCTAAGGCTTCAGGCTTCCTTATGATTAAATTTAACAGAAGAGTGCGATGGAATTTCGTAACACGTAGTCTTTATTTTCTAAGTTTAGGGATCTGAAATCCTTTGTAGGGCTTCTGAAAAGAGTTTTGGTAATATGAAATCTCCTTGCCTGACCCCTTTTCTCAATTCTGAAATTCTCACTATCCTTAAGAAGTCTAATAAATGATTAACATACACTTTTCAGGCGGCGTCACCTGGCAAGGAATGACTGCTACTCGGTCACACGCATGGTGCGTATAGAGACAGTGAGCGTGCTGTCGGTGTGTGTAGAATGGGGAAGGCGCTCGGTCTGTCTGAAGTCGACCGAGGGTAGACTGTGATGGTCCGGAGGAAACTGCACGACTTTTCGGGACTTCGAGAAGTGCTGTGGTGAGTGTCTTCAACACATATCGAAACCAAGGTGAAGCCACGTCCAGACGTCGTGGGTTGGGCGCCACCCCTCATTGTAGACGTCGGACGTCGTAGGCTTGGCAGACTGGTGAAACAGAACAGGCGGCAAACTGTGGCGGAAGTAGCATCAAACTTTAATGTACAAGTGTGTCTGACACACAGTGCACCCAACACTCCTAACGATGAGCCTCCACAGCCGATGACCCTTGCACTTGCCAATGTTAACACAACGACATCGGCAACTACGACTGTAATGGGTGCGTGCCATCGGCACTGGGCGTTGGCGCAGTGGTAGAGCGTTGCGTGGTCTGATAAATCCCGATACCTTCTTCATCATGCTGATGTAGAGCAGCGCGCTTCGTTACAGGATCATTTAGTAATCGCGAAAGCGTTACGGAGATGATAGATAAACTCCAGTGGAAGACTCTGCAGGAGAGACGCTCAGTTGCTCGGTACGGGCTTTTGTGGAAGTTTCGAAGACATACCTTCACCGAGGAGTCAAGCAGTACTATGCTTCGTCCTACGTATATCTCGCGAAGAGACCATGAGGATAAAATCAGAGTGATTAGAGCCCACATAGAGGCAGACCGACAATCTTTCTTTCCACGAACAATACGAGACTGGAATAGAAGGGAGAACCGACAAAAGGTACTCAAAGTACCCACCACCACACACCGTCAGGTGGCTTGCGGAGTATGGATGTAGATGTAGATGGGAGGGCGCGAATCCGTCATCTTCCTGGGAATGAGCTCCTTCACACCTGTCCTGCGGGACGGAGACAAGGTGGCGGCGAATCCATTCTTGTTGCTGTGGTCTTCAGTCCTGAGACTGGTGTGATGCAGCTCTCCATGCTACTCTATCCTGTGCAAGCTTCATTTCCTAGTACCTACTACAACCTACACCCATCAGAATCTGCTTAGTGTATTCATCTCTTAGTCTCCCTTTACGAATTTTACGCTCTATGCTGCCCTCCAGTACTAAATTGGTGATCCCTTGATGCCTCAGAACATGTCCTACCAACCGATCCCTTCTTCTAGTCAAGTTATGCCACAAACTCCTCTTCTCCACAATCCTATTCAATACCCCCTCATTAGTTATGTGATCTACCCATCTAATCTTCAGCATTCTTTTGTAGCACCACATTTGGAAAGATTCTATTCTCTTCTTGTTCAAACTATTTATAGTCCATGTTTCACTACCATACATGGCTACACTCCATACAAATACTTTCAGAAACGACTTCCTGACACTTGTATTTACACTCGATGTTAACAAATTTTTCATCTTCAGAAACGCTTTCCTTGCCATTGCCAGTCTACAGTTTATGTCCTCTCTACTTCGACCATCATCAGTTACTTTGCTCCCCAAATAGCAAAACTCCTTTGCTACTTTAAGCGAATTCACTAAGATCCGGCAAATATTTACGTGGGCATCCACGGCTCCAGTGAAGCTCGTGCAAGGCACCCCTGCAAGATGATCACGTTCCCTGACAGCAGTGGTATTTTTCAACAAGACAATGCACCATTCACAAGGCCAGGAGTGAGATGCAGTGGTTCAAGGGACACAGTGGCGAGTTGCAATTGATGTGCTGGCCCTGAACCCGATGGAACTAATCTGGGATGTGACGGTATGTGGCGTCAGAGCTATTGCTCTCTCTCCGGAATTTATCGTAATTAGGTGATTTGTGTGTACAGATGTGGTGCCAACTCCCTCCAGCGACCTACCAAGGCCTCACTGCTTCCATGCCACGATGCATCACCGCTGTTATCCGTGCCAAAGGTGGACATTCCGGCTAACAGGTTAGTGGTCGTAAAGTTCTGGCTGATCAGGGTGTAAGGTGGTATTCAAAAATTAAGATCGAAAGTACTTTCGCATGAAGTGTCACTACCAAGTAACAGAGCTCGATAATACTTGGAATATACATAGAGAGAACTGCTACAGTGTACACAGAAGGTTAAGTGAAATAAACACGCAGTAAGACGAACCGAAAATACACTTCTATTCAATGATTACATCGAAGTCACCACGATTTATGACTATCCTCTGACATTGTTCTTAACACAGTGTGTGATCACTACAGATGACTTTCCCACTCTGCACACAAGGTTGGTATTGAGGCCACGTGTTTCATTCCTCTACCAGCGCGGTTAACAACTTTTAGCTCGTCGTTAGGGCATGTGGACATGCTGTAATGAATCTCTCCATTCTCTCGTTCCAAGAGCTCTTCCACATGCTCTGTTCGATGCGGTCGCGCAGTGTCATCCGTAAAAATGAAGTCAGAGCTGCATGCACCCCTGAGAACACGCACTTGGAGAAAGAGCACAGTGTTACTAAGTCGTAGATCACTGAGTGTACCGTGCTCAAAAATTTGGTGGTCAGTACGCCCGTGCAACAAAAAAAAAAGGTTCAAATGACTCTGCGCACAATGGGACTTAACATCTATGGTCATCAGTCCCCTAGAACTTAGAACTACTTAAACCTAACTAACCTAAGGACAGCACACAACACCCAGCCATCATGAGGCAGAGAAAATCCCTGACCCCGCCGGGAATCGAACCCGGGAACCCGGGCGTGGGAAGCGAGAACGCTACCGCACGACCACGAGGTTCGGGCCCCGTGCAACAGTATGCTCCACATACGACAATACCTGGACCACCAAAACGGTCGTGTTTGGGCTTGTGTGGTAGGAAGTTTGACTAGCATACTGCCGGTGACGCGTCACATACCATTCCGTATTGAGCACCCGCAGTGAGAGCTGAAAACTTGTAGAGATCCTCTACCCACTGATATTTGATCCTCTACCCACTGATATTTGTTTTCTGTAAGTTTCGTACTTTTCCCTCAGTCGTCTTCTGGAACCGTGGAAGTGCATTTGAATAACCTTCTACATTGGCCAGTGCCTTGATTTTATTTTTCATTATATATTTTTTATTTTTTCTGCCATGTTCCGAAGGACCAAACTGAGGAGTAAGTCTCCATGGTCATGGAGCGAATCAGTACGTAAAATTATAACACAAGAGTAATAACAGACAATATGAAGCGTGTGTGAATCCTGTACAAAAGGCAAGCCATAAGTTAAAATAAACATCATCATCAACAACATAGCACAGGAATTAGCTTGAGTTTTTAATTTTTGGAGTACTTCCTCGACTGAATAAAAGGAATCAGCCATGAGAAAACTCTTCAGCTTGAACTTGAATATGCGTGGGTTACTGCTAAGACTTTTGAATTCTTATGGCAGCTCATTGAAAATGGATGCAGCAGAATATTGCACGCCTTTCTGCACAAGAGTCAAGAAGGTGCGTTCCAAGTGCAGATTAGATTTCTGATCAGTATTAACTGCGTGAAACCAGCTAACTTTTGGGAATAAGCTGATACTGCCAACGACAAGTGAAATTAAAGAAAATACGTATTTAGAGGTCAATGTGAGAATTCCGGAACTACTGAACTGTGGTCGACAAGAGGTTCGCGAACTTACATCACAAATTCCTCCAACAGCCAGTTTCAAAAATGTTCAAATGTGCGTGAATTCCTAAGGGACCAAATTGCTTAGGTCATCGGTCCGTAGACTTACACATTACTTAAACTAACTTATGATAAGAACAACACACACACCCATGCCTGAGGGAGGGCTTGAAACTCCGGCGGGAGTGGCCGCGCAGTCCGTGACATGACACCTCAAACCGCTAGATAACTCCGCGCGGCGCCCGTTTCTGAGTCAAAAATATCCCTTCTGAATCAGAAGAGTCGCCCCAAAAAATAATACCATAAGTCATGTTGTTGTTGTTGTGGTCTTCAGTCTTGAGACTGGTGTGATGCAGCTCTCCATGCTACCCTATCCTGTGCAAGCTTCTTCATCTCCCAGTACCTACTACAACCTACACCCACCTGAATCTGCTTAGTGTTTTCATCTCTTGGTCTCCCTCTACAATTTTTACGCTCCACGCTGCCCTCCAGTACTAAATTGGTGATCCCTTGATGCCTCAGAACATGTCCTACCAACCGATCCCTTGTTCTAGTCAAGTTGTGCCACAAACTCCTCGTCTCCACAATCCTATTCAATACCTCCTCATTAGTTACATGATTCTTCTATAGCACCACATTTCGAAAGTTTCTATTCTCTTCTTGTCCAAACTATTTATAGTCCATGTTTCACTTCCATACATGGCTACACTCCATACAAATACAAAAATAAGCGAAGTAGAGTACTTTTTGTGTTGACTGTCACTTATTACAGATACTGTTCTAATGATAAGTAAACCAGAATTTAGTTTTTGAACAAGATCCCGAACATTGGTTTTCCACGACAGCTTACCTCCGTAGTGGTGCTCTGACAGAGCACTTGAAAACGCACCTGCAATGCAGGCCTCTGCAGCTATATGCACGAAGGCTATTCTGAAAGTAAGGAACGATCGGTCGCGAAATGGAAACCACATTGAAATGAAAATCGTTTTATTTGCAACAGTTAGCTAGACCTTCCAGCTTCTTCTCTACATAGTCATCGCTCCGACTCAGACATTTATTGTAGCGTTGTACCAACTTCCCAATACGTTTGCTTTAGAAGGCAGCTGCTCGTGATTTCCGACGGTACGCTGTACTGCAGCTTGTCGTCTGTGGCAAAATGTTGTCTTCATAGCCAGATGTTCACAAACACTTCCAATCGCAAACGCTGCAGGAGTGTCCTCATTGGCCCCGCAGTGTACGACCGAAAACTGTTATGAGGAAGGAAATCCATGACAGTTGTGTTATGTGTGGTTGCATGAAATCAGGCGAAATTCACGGCCGGCACCCATACTTGGCGGAAGACACTATTTTATATGAGACTTTACGCGCTCTTTGCGCCCTCAGAACAGAGAAGAGCGAAGTGATGCTACCTACAGGCATACTAGAGACACTGCCCAACGCATCTTTGCAAAGTTTCATCAGATTTGCACGTGGTTTCCTCTTCGCAAGCGGTTGTTCCTTACCTCCCGGATTGCCTCGCACTTCTCTCCACAAGAGAGAGTCTCTGATCGGCTGTGTCGGATGTGACTCAATTCTAAAAGCCAAGTGAATTCCCAAATTAACCCACACCGTCATAGTCGATGTGTTCTGATTTAAATAGCAGCAAGGAAAATTTCGTACCAATTACACAGAAAGAGTCAGATATGGAGATGCAAGCGTTATTGGCTAGCGTGTCACTATGTTTCGATATGAGGAAATCATGGATGTCTGTAAAGAAATGCAACTGCTAAGAATGCACATACAAAGTCCTTTGCTGAAATGCTAATCGTGTCTGGAAAAAAAGTACGACAAAAATTATTATAGAACCATTTTCATCGGAGTAGACATTATAAATTTGGTCAGTAATGAAGGAAGGATATTAACAAGGTAATCACTAGAAAGCGTTGATCGACTTGTCGAAAAATGTCAACAAAACAAAGCGAGTATCGTACATTTCTGGACTTAGCTTACTGTTCGAACGCTGCAAGAAGTGCACATTATTTTTCGAAGACTCTGGGTAAACATAAAGTTTTAACTTCTTCACACGTTGCAAGGCTTGTGTTCATGGCACGCATTATCAGTATTTGGATACCATCTTTCTGAACCTGTTGAACACTTACACATCTTATAATTCACATTTGAATTACAGTGTTTTGTCTGAAAAGTGCCATTGTTTCCTCCATTACATTGTGCTTCCAAAATATCGAGTCAGTTGCATGAAATACGGGCAACGACATTCAGTGCGCTTAGTATTAATTATTTAATTCAAATTTATACCTCCATTTTTAATGTCAGTACTCTGTATTTGTATGGAATGTCATTCTGGTTCTTTTTGTCGTGTTGTATGTTTTGACGAAATATTTTTATCCTTTTTCATATGCAATTATTATTATGCCTTTTATTGTTGAAAACAACGTTAGATACTACGAGAAAATTGTTTACTGCTTGCTACACGAAATTTTATCGTAATTTCCGAAGAGAAGTTAATAACGACTTAATCAAAATACACTGTCCAGTCATATTAATGTGACGATCGTGAAAATCACGAATATCCACCTTTTGCAGCGCGGACTGCTGCGCCATGTGCAAGAAGAAAGTCGACAAGATTCCAGAAGGTACCGTCAGGGATGTGTAGCCTCCAGACTCCAGTATCTTGGCCAGCTAGATTTCTCAGTTAAGGATCCATGGCAGAAACAGCCCGATCGAGGCGTACCCACAGATTCTAGACTGGGTTTAGATCCGGAGAGTTTTGTGGCTAGAAGAGTGCACTAAACTCATACTGGTGCTCTTCGAACCACGCACGTACACTGCGAACTGTGTGAGACATTGCATTGTGATGCTGGTAGACGCCATCAGGCCGAGGAAAAAGAAGCTGCATGTAGCGCTGAACATGGTGCACAAGGATAGATGCGTACTTGTGTTGATCCATTGTGCCTTTCAGAATGACGAGATCGTCCAGGGAGTACCCTCCAGCCTGGACCCTTCGACGATTCTTGCAAGGTGTTTGATTTCAGACATTTCGCGCTGTACTCGCAAACAGTCATCTGTCTGTTGGAGCATAAAGCATGAGTCATATATAAAGGCCACCTGTCACTACTCGTGGGCGTACAGTTGCGCTACTGGTCTGCAAATTGCAGTCTTCGTCGCCGACGAAAAGCAGTCGGCATGTATATATGAAACAGGCGCCTGCTGCGGAGTTCCGTACGCAGCAACGTTCGCTGCAGGGTCATTGAGGACACACTGCGCGGCGGGGCGCGTTGGTCTCTCACTATCCTTTAAAGAGAAAGTCCACCTACCTGGATAGGTTTCAGGTTGTCTACCCCTTCACTCTGCGACGGTAGATACTGGTTTAGCCAGCAGAAGTAGCGTAGACAAAAATTCGACAAAATACCTAGGACATAAAGGCCACATAACCCCAATCAATAGATAGTAGCTGAAAGTTAGTTAAACTGTCGGGAGTTCGGGAGTCTTGCATGAGTCGTTTGAAAAAAATATTACAAAATTTCCTTTTAGTTGGTTTATTTTCATGGAAACAAAGAAAATGGCTATCAAGCCCAAGTTTAGTACCCCGACATTAATTATGCAATATTACTGACTGTATCTGTAATAACTTCACAGCTGAAAGCAGCCAGAAGATATTTAGTCTTGCAAGTTAACACAGTCATTCGTTCAGTAGGCTTTCTGTAAAGAAGTGCTCGCCACTATGTCTCGTTATCTGCACGAAATACGCCACGCGGAGTTTATGGACGTCATGAAATGTTAACACGTGAATATCTCATAAACTAAACAACTTACAAGGCACAAACTGTCGCAAAATACCCAGAAATGTATTAGCTCTTCGTCAACGACACGAGAACTGATCCAACGCGCGAGTTTTTCCATTTTGGCACAAATTCTATCAGTACGGTTTGACATAGATGTTTACCAGAAGACGGCTCCCGAGCGAATCTATTTACTCGCAGACCTGAGACACAGAGCCCTACTGAAACGCGCGGAAAATGCTGGGTTCCTATTGGTTAGTACGAGTATGTTACGCAGACAATCATGTCATCTTGAGCACTTCTATACTCTCGGTGTTTCTTATGTCAGCCAATCAGATTACCGTAAGTAATTTAAACGAGAAATCTCGTAATTCCGAAACTAAATAAAATTTAGTGGAAATAAAATATGATTCCTTTGCACATAATAAATTACACCTAACAAATTTAATACTCAACGCCTCTTCTGGCTGCCTTTTACAAAATCAGGCTTACTCGTACATACGTACGTCACAAATTTCTCTATTGCACAATAACTTTCTCACACTTACATAGTTTCTTTTAACAAATATCCAATTCTCACGTTACGTATGTCTTCCATTCAGTCGCTCAGTCTCTCCAAAGCCCTCACACAATCAAAAAAAAATAATAATTTTCGAATGTACATTTAATTGTATCAGAAATTTGTGGTAGTGAAACAAAAAGAAAATCCCAGAAAATCAGATTATATGAACCTATCCTCTTTGCTATAGTTTTAATTGATACTGTACAAGCCGGCCGGTGTGGCCGAGCGGTTCTAGACGCTACAGTCTGGAACCGCGCGACCGCTACAGTCGCAGGTTCGAATCCTGCCTCGGGCACGGATGTGTGTGAAGTCCTTAGGTTAGTTAGGTTTATGTAGTTGTAAGTTCTAGGGGACTGTTGACCTCAGAAGTTAAGTCCCATAGTGCTCAGAGCCATTTGAACCATTTGAATTTGATACTGTACATGAATACGTTACAGTGCCTAATTCACTTTCACAATGCAAGCACGGTTATTATGTGTTTTAGGTAAAAATTTCTATCTCCCAAAGGTTTGAAGTTATTTATTTGCAATTTTAATAGTAAGGTTGTGTTATCCATAGAATTTGGCACACTAAGTATGAAAAAAATCGATTAATTTTTAACAGTACTTCTTCAGATTCATAGAGAGTATGTGTAACGTATTGCATGCAGCATTAATCAAGTGCACTGTCCGTCCGGCCCAGTAGGCAGTGTCAGCTGTGCGAGCGTGAGAACCAAAATCTGTTCTCCTCCCGGCTCCACGGTAAACTACGCTTTCAATGCAAGATGATAACTCTCAGTAATTTGCTACGTTACAGCTGTTGACAGTCCTTCGATTCATCTGGGCGACCAGTTCCTCAACAGTTGCACTTCTATTCGCCGGTACACATCTGTGCAACTGTCACTCACCTCTATGGCCCGTGACCTACCACAGCTGCCTCGGCGCCAGTTTTGGATAGCGTCGTTTTGCCACGCACTGTGTACTTTAAAAATGGCGGCCCGCGAACTGTTTACAAACTTAGCCGTTTAGGAATTTTTCCACTCTTGATCCGAAAGCCAACGATTTCGAACCTTTGAATAGCAGATAAACCTCTCCGTTTTCGCATTGCGACGGGGACTGCACTGTTGTCTCGTCTTTACCCGACACGCTTTATACATCCTCCATTGTCAGTACTGCCACTTGCCGTCTGTGAGTGGTTACTATACCTTTACGTCGAACATAGATGGTACTCACAGTAATGTGACGGGGCCGTGTGTCGACGTCGTGGAATCAGTGGCAACCTGCGTTAAATGAACCATACAAATATTACTGGAGTCATTCACAGATGTTAAGTACCTAGGCGGAACATTGAGACGTGATCCAAAGAAGAGCGGCGCGTTTCGTCACAGGGTTATTTGGTAACCGTGATAGCGTTACGGAGATGTTTAATAAACTCAAGTGGCAGACTCTGCAAGAGAGGCGCTCTGCATCGCGGTGTAGATTGCTTGCCAGGTTTCGAAAGGGTGCGTTTCTGGATGAGGTATCGAATATATTGCTTCCCCCTACTTATACCTCCCGAGGAGATCACGAAGGTAAAATTAGAGAGATTAGAGCGCGCACGGAGGCTTTCAGACAGTCGTTCTTCCCGCGAACCATACCCGACTGGAACAGGAAAGGGAGGTAATGACAGTGGCACGTAAAGTGCCCTCCGCCACACACCGTTGGGTGGCTTGCGGAGTATAAATGTAAATGTAAATGTAAATGATGTGAAATAGCTGGAACACATAAATTAATTTAATTGTTTGTTAGGACAGCTGCCCTCTATTCGAAGGTTGGTTGAAACGCCGCAATGCTTTATTCGTAACTTGTGGTATCACCTTCCTCCGACCATTGAACTGACTTACCGAGCGTGTTATGGGAGTTCTTACACAATGTGGACACCGAACCGTGGTGTTACTTGACAATTAATCATTAACAAATTATTCGCAGGGGTGATATAAGTGATATCGAACAACGGACCTTTTCATTGGTACTCAGGCACATACTTTTAAAATTGTTTCAATTAATAGATAAACTGTGTTGTATCGACGGCATCCTACATGCACGTGGAAGAAGACACATTTACACAGGGCGCCGGCGTGCCGCAACGAAACACGGTTCCTCCAGGATGCTGTCTCTTTATGACAGGCGCTACGGACACCACCAAAGGACGCCTTCTTCGCCACTATTTGCTGCATGGGAACGTATCTGTTGGCTCGGCTTTTTAGCGGGTCACACACAGAGCTCCACCCATGTCTCGGAAGTCTCGCTGTGCGACAAGTAAAAACTGTTAGCAAATGATTAGGTTTATTTGTACAAAAGATACAGTGCTTGAAAAAGGAGAACAACCAGCGTGGAACACACTACCAAAAATTCTACAATGAGTGCCAAAGAAACTGCTGTAAGACTGCGCATTCAAATACAGAGATATGTAAACAGGCACAATACGGCGCTGCGGTCGGCAACGCCTGTATAAGACAACAAGTGTCTGGCGCAGTTGTTAGATCGGTTACTGCTGCTACAATGGCAGGTTATCAATATTTAAGTGAGACTGAACATGGTGTTATAGTCGGCGCACGAGCAATGGGACACAGAATTTACGAGGTAACGATGATGTGGGGATTTTCCCGTACGACCGTTTCAAGAGTGCACTGTGAATATCAGGAATCGGGTAAAACATCAAATCTTCGACATCGCTACGGCCGGAGAAACTTCCTACAAGAACGGGACCAACGACAAGTGAAGAGAATTGTTCAACGTGACAGAAGTGCATCAATTCCGCAAATTGGTGCAGGTTTCAATGCCGGGCCATCAGCAAGTGTCAGCGTGCAAGCCATTCAACGAAACGTAATCGATATGGGCTTTCGGAGTCGAAGGCCCACTCGTGTACCCTTGATGACTGCACGACACAAAGATTTACGCTTCGCCTGGTCCCGTCAACACCGACATTCAGTCTTGATGACTGGATACATGTTGCCTGGTCGGACGAGTCTCGTTTCTAAAAGTTTATCGAGTAGATGGACGTGTATGGTTATGGAGACAACCTCATGAATCCATGGGCGCTGCATGTCAGCAGGGGACTGTTCTACCTGGCGGAGGCTCTGTAATGGTGTGGGGCGTGTGCAGTTGGAGGGATATGGGACCCTTGTTATGTCTAGATACGACTCTGTCAGGTGACACGTACGTAAGGATCTTGTCTGATCACCTGCATCCATTCATGACCACTGTGCATGCCGACGGACTTGGGCAATTCCAACAGGACAATGCGACACCACTCACGACCAGAATTGCTATAGAATGGCTCCAGGAACACTCTTCTGAGTTTAAACACTTCCGCTGGCCACCAGCATTATTAAGCATATCTGGGATGCCTTAGAACGTGCTGTTCAGAAGGAAACTCCATCCCCTCGTTCTCTTACGGATATATGGAGAGCCGTGCAGGATTCATGGTATCAGTTCCCTCCAGCACTACTTCAGAGATTAGTCGTGTCCACGCCACGTCGCGTTGCGGCACTTCTGCATGCTCGAGTGGACCCTAAACGATATTAGGCAGGTGTACCAGTTTCTTTGGCTCTTCATTGTGTTAAGCGTAACGTTACTTTCTACTTAAGTCTGCCAACAAGAGTCCAAAAATAAGTCGCAAACTGGCATAGTGACATCATAGCCAGCCTGAAATTTATTTTCTTTTTCAGCATACTGCCATTGTAAACTTAAACACTTACCCCATCGCTCTACAAAGCGTTAAAAGCCTCCAGCATAGAATCCTTGTGGCAACGTCCGCATCTAACGAGTGACCTTGCGGTGTATGACAAATTTATTTGGCCCCTTACATTGCTGCAACTCACAAGACCGATTTCTCTTGGGGGTAGTGAAATACCCCTAAAAGATCGAATAACGTGCCATGAGTGGGTAAACAACATGGTCAGTACGCTTCTTGTTTGTGACTTTTTCTTGTCCTTTGCTTGATTCCTGTTTCGCAGTGAAACGACTTTAATGAAATGAAAGGGTACGAATTCGGCGAACAGTCTCTCGGCTAGCAAAAATCTAGTTGTTCTAGTCTGGTACACACTTTCAGCACACCTGTCATTTTGGTCTGACTGCAAATCGTTAAGCCGGCCGAAGTGGCCGTGCGGTTAAAGGCGCTGCAGTCTGGAACCGCAAGACCGCTACGGTCGCAGGTTCGAATCCTGCCTCGGGCATGGATGTTTGTGATGTCCTTAGGTTAGTTAGGTTTAACTAGTTCTAAGTTCTAGGGGACTAATGACCTCAGCAGTTGAGTCCCATAGTGCTCAGAGCCATTTTTTTGCAAATCGTTAAGCATTGATAGCGGAATAATATGCTGCCCTCCACATTCCACCTCGTATCAACTAACGGCACAAGTAATTGAATCTTCTACTAGGATTGATCTGAAAAGAACTAACATAAGAATCAATATTAATCAGTCTTCTTGGAGATAATTATTCTGTATGTTCTTATTTTTCGCAGTAGCCGTGTTAAGATTACGTATCTGTTGTATGTTACCTCCTTTCTTAAAAAAATGATAAGAAAAAAAATTGCAGCTGATTTCCTTGTGAGTGTAATTTAAGCTGCCGATTTAGCTGGCGTAAACTTCATAATAAATGTGCTGTTTGTATGATATTGAGAGTGCTACCATTTTCCTTTATTTCTTATAATAAAACTTAAATGTGTTTTAGTTGTTTTCCTTCGAGCGCCGCTAGGAGCCGTTGCGTGCTGGGGCACGGCCCGATTACGGCGTCTGATGCATTCAGGATATATTTGTTTGTACCCGTCCGTGTATTGGGTGAAGGAGAGCAGGTTGAAAACCGTAAGCAGTTTTGCTATTAAAAGTAGCACGCCTCCATCTGGCTTCGGCTATTTAAATGCCGCTTGTTTCAGTTTCGATGTCTGCGCTACTCTGAAGGCTAGCACTAGTTCGTAGCTTTAATATTATTAGAGGCGTTTGTTTTGAGTACCTACTTTCGATTAGTAAACCCTCACAGGGTGCATAATTGTGTTATATGAAATCGCTCTGACTGGTTTTGAAGCGCACTACTGTTATGTAAGAGGGTCACTCCAAAAGAAATGCACACTACTTTATTCTACGTGTTTGAAAGTTTTACAGTTTGTAGATACATCCTTTAGGAACAATATTTTCATTTCTCTACATAATTTCCATATCTCTCAACTGCCATACGCCATCTTGGAACCAGCGCCTGTATATCCTCACCGTAAAATTCTGGACCAACCTGTTGGAGCCACTGTTTGGCAGCGTGCACAAGGGAGTCATCACCTTCAAACCTTGTTCGACGAAGAGATTCTTTCAGTTTCCCAAAGACATGATAGTCACATAGAGCCAGGTCAGGACTGCAAGGCGGGTGTTTCAGTGTTGTCCATTCGAGTTTTGTGATCGCTTCCATGGTTTTTTAACTGACATGTGGCCGTGCATTGTCTTGCAACAGCAAAACATCCTGCTTTTGCCGATGTGGTCGAACACGTCTCAGTCGAGCTTGAAGTTTCTTCAGTGTCGTCACATATGCATCAGAATTTATGGTGGTTCCACTTCGGAATCGAAAAACACCGTAGTCATAACTTTTCCAGCAGAAGGTGTGGTTTTGAATTTTTGTTCCTTGGGTTAATTTGCATGATGCCACTCCATTGATTGCCTCTTCGTCTCTGGCGAAAAATGATGGAGCCATGTTTCATCACCTGTCACAGTTCTTCCAGGAAATTCATCTCCACCATTCTCGTACTGTTCCAAAAGTTTGCTGCATACCGTTTTTCTTGTTTCTTTGTGAGCCACTGTCAACATCCTGAGAACCCACTTGGCACAAACCTTTTTTAACGTCAACACTTTCATTATTCTGCAGACACTTCCATCCCCTATCCCAACGTAGCGTGACAATTCGTTCACTGTGATGCGTCTGTTAGCAGTCACCAATTCGTTAACTCTCTGCACATTGTCTGGAGTGTGAGCAGTATGAGGCCTGCCACTTAGTTTAGATTAGATTAGATTAGTACTTGCTCCATAGATCATGAATACGACACTTCGTAATGATGTGGAACGTGTCAGGTTAATAAAAGGTGTCTAACCAAGATGTTACATTAGACAAAATAATATTACATGACACTCAATAATTTCTTTTTTTTTTTTTTTTTTTTTTTTTTTGTTTTGAGATTGGGAAATTACCCACTTACTATATCCAAAAATTCATATTGAGTAGAAGGAGTTGCCATTAAGAAATTCTTTTAATTTCATTTTAAATGCTATATGGCTATCTGTCAGACTTTTGATGCTATTAGGTAAGTGACCAAAGACTTTAGTGGCAGCATGATTTACCCCCTTATGAGCCAAAGTTAGATTTAACCTTGAGTAGTGATCATCCTTTCTCCTAGTGTTGTAGCCATGTACAATGCTATTACTTTTGAATTCGTTGGGATTGTTAATAACAAATTTCATAAGTGAATATATATATTGTGAGGCTACAGTGAAGATTTCTAGCTCTTTAGATAAGTGTCTGCAGGAAGATCTTGGATGAGCTCCAGCAATTATTCTGATTACACGCTTTTGTGCAACGAACACTCTTTTACTCAATAATGAGTTACCCCAGAATATGATGCCATACGAAAGAAGAGAATGAAAATAGGCGTGGTAAGCTAATTTACTCAGATGTATATCGCCAAAATTTGCAATGACCCTAATAGCATAGGTAGCTGAATTCAAATGTTTCAGAAGATCCTCAATGTGTTTTTTCCAGTTCAACCCCTCATCAATGCACACACCTAGAAATTTTGAATATTCTATCTTAGCTACCGATTTCTGATCGAAGTCTATATTTATTAATGGGGTCATTCCATTTACTGTGTGTAACTGTATATACTGTGTTTTGTCAAAGTTTAATGAGAGCCCATTTGCAGAGAACCACTTAATGATTTTCTGAAAAACATCGTTTACAATTTCACCAGTTAATTCTTGTCTGTCGGGTGTGATAGCTATACTTGTATCATCACCAAAAGGTACCAGATTTGCATCTTCGTGAATATAGAGTGGCAAGTCATTAATATATATTAAGAACAACAGAGGTCCCAAGACCAAACCTTGAGGCACCCCATTCTTGATTGTTTCCCTGTTTGAGAAATCACCAGTTTTTTGCATATTATGTGAACTGTTTATTTCAACTTCCTGCACTCTTCCAGTTAGGTATGATTTAAACCATTTGAGCACTGCCCCATTCATACCACAATACTTGAGCTTATCTAGAAGTACACTCCCGGAAATTGAAATAAGAACACCGTGAATTCATTGTCCCAGGAAGGGGAAACTTTATTGACACATTCCTGGGGTCAGATACATCACATGATCACACTGACAGAACCACAGGCACATAGACACAGGCAACAGAGCATGCACAATGTCGGCACTAGTACAGTGTATATCCACCTTTCGCAGCAATGCAGGCTGCTATTCTCCCATGGAGACGATCGTAGAGATGCTGGATGTAGTCCTGTGGAACGGCTTGCCATGCCATTTCCACCTGGCGCCTCAGTTGGACCAGCGTTCGTGCTGGACGTGCAGACCGCGTGAGACGACGCTTCATCCAGTCCCAAACATGCTCAATGGGGGACAGATCCGGAGATCTTGCTGGCCAGGGTAGTTGACTTACACCTTCTAGAGCACGTTGGGTGGCACGGGATACATGCGGACGTGCATTGTCCTGTTGGAACAGCAAGTTTCCTTGCCGGTCTAGGAATGGTAGAACGATGTGTTCGATGACGGTTTGGATGTACCGTGCACTATTCAGTGTCCCCTCGACGATCACCAGTAGTGTACGGCCAGTTTAGGAGATCGCTCCCCACACCATGATGCCGGGTGTTGGCCCTGTGTACCCCGGTCGTATGCAGTCCTGATTGTGGCGCTCACCTGCACGGCGCCAAACACGCATACGACCATCATTGGCACCAAGGCAGAAGCGACTCTCATCGCTGAAGACGACACGTCTCCATTCGTCCCTCCATTCACGCCTGTCGCGACACCACTGGAGGCGGGCTGCACGATGTTGGGACGTGAGCGGAAGACGGCCTAACGGTGTGCGGGACCGTAGCCCAGCTTCATGGAGACGGTTGCGAATGGTCCTCGCCGATACCCCAGGAGCAACAGTGTCCCTAATTTGCTGGGAAGTGGCGGTGCGGTCCCCTACGGCACTGCGTAGGATCCTACGGTCTTGGCGTGCATCTAGGCAATTCATGGGCACAAATACATTGCAAACTTATAACGTTTTACCATCATTTTCAATACCTGATACGTGCGTATCGACTGGACCTGTCAGTCGACCTTACAGTTGTATCGACGCGGCTAAAGTCAGATATCCTACTTGTCCCGAGCATAGAAAAAGCCCTCTGCCGAGTGCGCTTGAACGGTGAGCTTTGGGCCGTCAACGGGAGAGATTCCTGTAAGGAGGTCTCACGGAATCACGTGCGGTGGACGCTGCCACGCCTCGGCAGTCGGTATTCGCCACTTGTTCTGATGTACCGGAGAGCGGCGATAGCGGGCCAGTGAGGTGCCTGTGTTCGACTGGGAGTGCACTACTAGTGCTTGAGTTGTAACTGTGTTCTACTTCGATCCACCACATTCACTGACGCGTTGAAAATTTGGTTTGCTCGCGCTTTGAGAAGTTTGGTGGGTGTTGTCTTTTATGCTCCAATGTGGATTCATGTTTCTTTCTGTTATCTATTTACAAGCAGGAAGGTTTATATGTAAGCAATGAAACGTCCTGACTGTGGTGCTTGCTTAACGTTATCAGCTGATGGATTGTGCTTACCGACGGCCGGTTTCTATGCTGACAGCAAAACGCGCTGTAAACCGTGTGCAACAAAATAGGTAATATAATTTTGAACCCCGAGTGCTGAAAAGGTGGCTGTCGGCTCAAGCTACTGTAAGTGATTACGTATTCTTGTAGCGTCATTTCCAAGAATAAAGTTGTGTGAGATTCTCTTGCATGACGCCGGCACGGTAGCTCAGCGTGTTCGGTCAGAGAGCTGGTTGGCCTCTACAAAAAGAAACTGAGTGGAAGGATCAACAAAACGACCTTGACCGGATGTCATGTGACGTCCGCAACCACCAAACACATCGACAAAAAAAAAAAAAAAAAGTGGTCAGCGCGACGGAGTGTCAATCCTAAGGGCCCAGTTTCGATTCCCGGCTGGGGCGGAGATTTTCTCCGCTCAGGGACTGGGTGTTATGTTGTCCTAATCATCATCATTACATCCCCATCGACGCTCAAGTCGCCGCAGCGGCGTCAAATCGAAAGACTTGCACCAGGCGAGCGGTCTACCCGACGGGAGGCCCTCGTCACATTTTTTTTGTTTTGTTTTTAATTGGGTTATTGAGCTGGAACTTAAAGATCATTCTCTTTAATGGCAAACTCGAAGCACTAGCTTAAGTACTGAATTTTAAGGGAACTGATAGTTGTCATGTTGCTCAATGTTGTTGATTCCAAACTGAAATAATCTTTACTCTTGTTACTTACCTAATAGCGCTCAAGGAAAATTGGTCTATTAACCTGTAGTTCAAACTGGCTGGTGTCGGAGTTTGAATAAACACATTGTGCCATAGATCTGGGCTGCTTTGGGGAAAATTTAAAGGAGAGCTAGAGTCCGAAGCTTAAGTCATTTAATCTAAAAATATGTTGCAATTTGGCGTGGTTGAGTATTGGTCATGTGTCTTGTAGTTTTAGAAGGGTTAGAACCCATGTCATTTTGGGAAACTTGCTAAATTTAATTCCCAAGGATAGTGTCCGTGTTCATGCAGTTGTATTGTAAAAATTCCATTTGTCGTAAGCAAATTGCCTTTAAACTTCCTTTGCTTTGCTGGAGGTGCTAGTGTCCATGTTTCTTAGTGCACGTATTTTGCACCTGTTTTTTAAATATGTGTGGCTAGTGTCTCGAAGTAATTAAAGAAACCTTACTAGTTATATTAAGAACTTTCTAAGTGGCTTAGTGCCGCTGATCAGTAATGTTAACTGTTTATTTTTATTTATTGAGTAAAACAGATCGTAATTTGGAATCACAATACAAGTAACACCGTTGAATGTTCTAAGTACCCATGTATGTTGCTTAAATGTTTTGCAAATCTATCGTCCAGTGGCTTACCTTCACCTCTCCCCACCCCCCTCCCCCCACCTTCCTATCAAATTCCTGGAAATTAATTTGTCACGTACTTTACACCAGACAGACATAAGACACAAAATATTTCGCGGCAGATGAGCGAGCGCATCTATCACCACAAAACTCGCTGAAAATACCAAATAACTCTTAAAATACAGCTTTCAGTGTTCACCACTAGGCTACAGCACTCTCCAAGATCATAAAAGAAAGTGGCCCCTTCACGCGCCCTGGCCATTATAGTTATCCTAATCCTACTAGCGCTAACCTATTACTGATGGTTAAGAATCGACAGGTATTCTGTGCCGAGGGGAAAGCTCGCGTTGCGTAACACAGTAGCTGAAGTAGGTGAGTGCGGGCCGTCAGTTCAATATTCCACCCGCCGCTACGTCGCCCTGCTGGCCTTAATCTTTGATAACTCCCCCAGAACCGCCGGCAGTTGCCTTTCCAGCTCTAGGCCTCCATTCTCCTCCGCCCTCTGCATCATTTACGTACTTGCTCGTATGCATGACAAAATGTGTGTGATACAAAAAGAGTAGAGAACTACACTGGAGGCCGTCATTTCAAACACTGAGTGGAGAACGCAGACTGGATGGGAGCACCTGGACTTCTTGTTATCCGATTCCATCTACAGCTATTAAATTTTCCTTTCTGTTGACAATTCTTTACAGTAACATCGCAAAAAAGACACAGTGAATATATTTATTTTGCGAGTTATAATATAGATAAGTCATGGAACCTAACTACTCAGACTGATTAATACTGTGTTTCTAAGTGTGCATTCGAATTTTCATTCCATTTTGTGCACACTATTTCGATGGCTGACTCAGTTTTCTTCAGGTGCTGTGTGTTGCACTGTTACGTGTACGCGTAACCTGAACACCAATCAGACTGAGAACTACGCCGTAAAAACAGATTTCAAATCAATTTAGCGGTCAATACGAAAAATTCATTTCCAGGAGCGAAAATGATGAACGTCGGTAGACTGTGTTCAAAGTATCGTACAATATGCCTCAGACAGAGTAGGTGCCAAGAAAAGATGTGAAGAATAGGAAAGAATTGAGCGGTTCGATAGCTGGCTAAGAAAGCAGCTACGAAAGCAAAGAGAGCATTACTGCAAAAATTAAGTGCAGCCAGAACCTCATATCCAAACAAAAACTGAACTGAACCGAAACTAAAGTAAGGACAGCCATGCACGAAGCGTTCAAACAATTACAAAGTAAAATTCTGTTTACCTCATTGACTGAATAGTTTTAGTCTCATGTTAAATTAGTAAATTGATTAAAGCCATATGATCACACACTGTGTGACCGTAATGGCATAGAAACTTCAGATGACAGAGAAAAGCGTGATATACTTAATACCTTTTTCCAAAACTGTTTCGTAGAGGAAGATCGTGACACAAATGTCGAAATGACAGATATTGAAATAAGTGATCACGGGATGCGAACTAAAATCGCTCAACGGAGAAAAGGACACTGGATCAGATAGGACACGAATACGATTCTACATAGAACACGCGGGAAAAACTAACTCCTCTCGGAGCAGCTGTGTTCTGTAGGTCGTTGGAGAAGCAAAGTTCCACGTCATTGGGAAAAAGCACAGTCATTCCCACATTCAAAGAGGGTTGTCGAAAAGACGCCAAAAACTACAGGCCTATATATATGAAGTAGGTTTATTGTAGAATTTCACAACATGGAGTATTGAGACATTTCGGGAGACAGAAATCGTAGTGTTGGCAGAAGAGCCAACACTGTGTTTCTAGAGGAGGCCGAAATGCACGCGGCCGCCCGAAGTGGCCGTGCGGTTAAAGGCGCTGCAGTCTGGAACCGCAAGACCGCTACGGTCGCAGGTTCGAATCCTGCCTCGGGCATGGATGTTTGTGATGTCCTTAGGTTAGTTAGGTTTAACTAGTTCTAAGTTCTAGGGGACTAATGACCTCAGCAGTTGAGTCCCATAGTGCTCAGAGCCATTTTGAAATGCACGCGTTGAATTACACGCTGACTGGTGTGAGGTCTGGAACAGGACAATATCTTGAGAATTGTAAATAAAGTACGTAGTTGATATAATACTTAACTTTAATCCACAATTGTAGAACATCGCTCTTGATGATACATGCTTCACATAATAAATATCAATTGAATACGGCGCCTTGCTAGGTCGTAGCAAATGTAGCTGAAGGCTATGCTAACTATCGTCTCGGCAAATGAGAGCGTATTTGTCAGTGAACCATTGCTATGAACGTCGGCTGTACAACTGGGGAGAGTGCCAGGACGTATCTCTAGACCTGCCGTGTGGTGGCGCTCGGTCTGCAATTACTGACAGTGGCGACACGCTGGTCCGGCGTATACTAATGGACCGCGGCCGATTTAAAGGCTACCACCTAGCAAGTGTGGTGTCTGGCGGTGACACCACAGAAATTCTCATCTATAGTCATCTATGTGCCATCCGGAAACGACGACTGTGTGAAAACAAGCTATCTCCGTTCGTATCAAGACTCAGAAAGCAGGAATTGCCCAAGTTCGTCGGAATGCACAATGGACATAAATGGATGCAGGTGATTAGACAGGATACTTACGTACATGTGACATGTAAGAGTCGTATCTAAACGTACCAAGGGTCCCATATCACTCCAACTGCACATGCCCCATACCATTACAGAGACTCCACCAGCTTCAACGAGGCGTAAAGCTTTGTGTGTGCAGTCATCAAGGTACACGAGTGGACTTTCAGTTCCGAAAGCCTATAATGACGATGTTTCGTTGAATGGTTCTCATGCTGACACTTTTTGATGGCCCAGCATTGAAATATACAGCAACTGGCGGGAGGGTTGCATTTCTGTCACGTTGAACGATTCTCTTCAGTCGTCGTTGGTCCCGTTCTTGCAGGATCTTTTTCCGGCCACAGCGATGGCGGAGATCTGATGTTTTACCGAATTCCTGATATTCAGGGTACAGTTATGAAATGGTCATACCGGAAAATCCCCACTTCATCCCTACGTCGGAGATACTGTGTCCCATCGCTCGTGCGCCGACTATAACACCACGTTCAAACTCACTTAAATCTTGATAACCTGTCATTGTAGCAGCAATAATCGATCTAACAACTGCCCCAGGCAATTATATAGGCGTTCCCGACCACAGCACCGTATTCTGCCTGTTTACATGACTCTGTATTTGAATAAGCATGCCTATACCAGTTTCTTTGGCGCTTCGGTGTATTTGCAATGTTAGTTAAATTGCAGTATACTGCGTTTTGGCTAAGTCCACACACAACTCCTGTATAATTATCTGCTCAGTAGCACCGGTAGTAGAGAATTTGTGGTATGATAGATACTATTTAAATACAGCATTAGCTGTTAATCTTTCTTGTTTTAAGTATGGTGTTCTTTTATTAATTTTTTTTTTGTTTCGTATCTTTCCTGTTTATATATTTCAAAGGCTTCAGTCATCCGTTTTTATAAGTAGGCTTAGTAAACAGTCTGTGTTTCTTTAATATTTTTGGTTATTTCTGTATTTCACATTTTCAGACCTCTTTTCCAGTTTGATACTTTACTTTTCCCTAGTACCTCATTAACTTTAATCTTTACTATTCTTCTTGAACATTAGCTTCAGTTTCAACAATTTTCTGTTGGCAGGTGAATCTTTGTTGGTATATATTTCTTATGCTTTCTTCAGCTAGAAGATAAACTTTGAATTTAAAGTTTTGTCTTTGGGTTTTCTATACATTTGTTTCCTCTATCTTGCCCACATTTGAATCTTTAAAGTAACTAGAAAGTGATCAGAACCTACAGATTGTCCATAGCTAACATTCCAGTTTCAAAACGCTGTAGCAAGAGAACCACTGCTCAGAGTGTTGTGAAATTTGAACTGCATATTTGTGACGCAGGGGGAAACGCCATGGAACAAAAATAAATTGGTAATAAGTGGCACTGTAAGGGTCAGAATATGCACACCAACAGATGCGCGGCACACGGCTGTTCCTCAGTTTGCGTCCTAACATGGTTGTCTCTCTTTTAGACGAACGGTGAGTGTGCGCCAGTAGCACTGCAGAAGTTCAAGATACTCAGGGGTATGAAAAGAGACATTGGTTCGATGTCTGCAAAGAGTCTGGAGGAAAAGATTACAAAATTCGAAGAGAGAGATTCTTTTGAAGCGCAGTGTGGCAGAGAGAAAAGAACCAGTTGATCCGACGTCTTCCGAAGATCTGGTCACAGCACCGCGAGAGGGGTCGAGTGGTAATGTGGAATCGTGCAGTGCGTGGTTAATTGCCCGAAAGTTTGATATGCCTGCGAGCAAGGTGCTTAAAATCCTACGAAACGTCGTGCATTTCTATCCTTACAAATAACGCATGCTCACGAGTTGCTTCCTGCTGACCTACCAACAAGACAAAAAAAAAAATCGCTCCGGAATTTCTTGCTCCCATGAAAGTGGACAGTGAATGGTCATGGAACACTCTATCGACAGACGAAGTCATATCAATCTCCAAGGACATGCCAACACGTAGAATTGCAGAATATGGGCAATGGGAAATCCGCACGCACTCCAACAGGTACCACGTCATTCTGTGAAGGTGACTGTGTGGTGCAGGCTGACGGCATTGTTTATCGCATTTGTTCTAGGAGATGAGTCCTTCGGGTCATATTACTTGTACCGTCATTGGTAAACGCTATGAGAGCTTTTTGTGCACCAACGTCATTCCAACCCATTTAATAGCGTGGATGTGTGGGTGGAATCATTTTTATGCCCGACGCCGCTCCTCCGCACATTGCAGAGCCAGTGAGGCAGCTGCTGCAGGCATTTCGGAAAGTCTAGAATTATCAGCCGTTTTTTCCCTCCAACCTCATGAATCTAAACAGAAGGATTGCTGCATGTTCAGGACTGCTGCAAACAACATTATCGTCTCAGTTTTTGTTGTCAGTGAACGTCAGTACCTCTGTGTTGTGGAAGAACGTCTCTGTTCTGAGCTAGGTTCAGAAGTACATCTTTCGTTTTGTCGTAGAATGTGAGCAGTGGGACAAAGGGAAACCACACCATGTTGCATTGTTGCCAAATTTATTCAAGATGGCGGATCCAAGTTGGTGGTGATAGATATGGCAATGTTGCAATGACATCATGGCAGTAAGTACAAATTTTGGCGGGCAGATAGGTCAATTGAGCTACCTCCACTAACCTAACCTCTCCCCTCCCACTCCCGTCCCCACCACCCCCAGAAAATGGCGGGAAGTTCAAATTTTGGCGGGAAAAAGGTCACTTGGGCTACCTCCATTAACATAAGCCATCTGACCACCACCTCTTACTTGGAATTTGCAGGAAAAGGACTCAGCCTGTGCTGTACTGCTGCATAGGATGGACGTAAGTCTTTATTTTGCATGCAGGGTTCAATTAAATAATTTCAGGCAGTAGCTCCATCCACTATGTTCACCATGAGGTGACCTAGTACTCAGTACTGCCACCAGAGGGTGCTGTCATCCCTCCCATGCCATAATCCAAGATGACGGCCTGCAGTAAAAATGGTGGGAAATGGATCAGCCCATTCTGGGCTGCTGGCGAGAGGAAGGAATGTAATTTATTTGTTTTGGAACAACTTACTTAGGGACAGATTTCACGTAGTTTTATTACACTGATACAAAACACTCGACCTCACACGCTTGGGGTCACAATACACAGCCTACAGACCTGCAAACAACTCGTAAATTATCAAAATTGCGTATTAAAATGCTCTGCAGACACGCTCACTAATTCTAAACTGTCCTAATAATGCAGTACAGAGCATACAGACCTGAAAACTACTCGTAAATTACCGAAATAATGCTGTATAACGCTCTGCCAACACACTCACAATGCTTAAACAGCTGATAATAATGCAGTGCACAAGCACTCATTGAACTATCATCAACTGTGATGTATCAATGAACTGTCTCCAATAAAGGGACCAACGCCTACATGTGGCAATGGCACCAGAGTGACAAATGCAGGGGCATGAGCCATTGCTCTCAGGCTGTGGCGCCTACAGCCAGCAGGTGGAAGTTGCATCTATTTTCTGGTATACAGTTATAATTTTTCGAGTCTCATACTGACATCACATGTCTATGTAAATAAGAGTCAAGTCACCCTCTAAATGCATATGTCCACCTAACCACCGTGGCTGAGGTGTAGCTGCTGGTCCAGAGCCGAGAGAGATGTTTGCATAGCAGCTCAGCCTTGTAGATGCAGCTAGAAGGTTCTCAATCTTATACTGGCATCACAGGTCACATTATGGAAATATGTTCCAATACTTCCCAGAAGAGAATGGGATGCATTGTTTGTAGTGATCCCAACGGGCCATGTGAGTTGTGTCTAGCCATGCACATGTTTACCTGTCCAGTGTGGCTGACACATCACTGTGAAAAGTTCGCATAGTGACTCACCATTGCAGGTGCATCTAAAAGGTTCTCAGTGTTATACTGATGTCACATGGCTGTGTAAATAACAGCCAAGTCTACCTCTCGAAAATAGAAAATTATCGCAGAAATAGTTAACGATCATTTTGTAGGAGCTTTCGTGATGTCTCAACTTGTCTGCACCGAAATTCTTGTCCTAAGAGAACCTGTTTACAAAAATAGCCCAGAATAACACCGAATGCATTCCTCCTGATGGTCTTAATGTGGCACCCCATCAATCATGTGTTACCCTTCCTGGAAATTGTTAAGTCCTGTTTTCAACAAATATCTCCAAAATGCAAACATTCTAGCTGCTATGTATAGGGTCCTACATCACAGCAAAAAGGATGTCTTGTGAAAGAATGGAGTATTATGATTGGCTCTTACTGAATTTATCCATCAAATTACTGATGCCACCTTTTTGGAAGCACTGTCTGCCTTTATCTTTCTGCAGATGAGACTTTCAGTGCCAGATCTATTTTCTACAGATGACCATAATGCAGTGAAATTTAAACCCTGCGAAAGTGGCCTACATATCGTCAGATAGGGAAAGACTCTTGCTCAATTAAACAGCTCTTCCACTGAGGCTGGAAGCTTGAATATTAGAGCGTGAAACCGATCTCATACACGGCAATATATCACTGTGTACCATATCGATGTAGAAAACATACAATTAGTATCCTGCACCATACAAAATCGACCCTTTTCCATAATTGATATGGCTATCGACCACCAGACACTCGTACATACATCGCCAAGACAGGCAGCATAAGCACATGCACCGTAGGTATACCCTTTGCAATACTAGATATTTCCTGTGAGGTTGGGTGGTGATCCACCACATCCATTGGCAATGCATGACCAGACCGCCCTCAATGGAGTGAAGTCACTCTCCAAACTGTTGTATGTTAGTGTTTCAGGCCCTGAGCTGCTTGCTTGCTTTCTACACCCATCTCCAGACTCAGAGATTACAAGAACACATGCAATTTCACAGGGTTTGCCAGAATATCATACCACATACGCAATACTTCTCGATATCAAGCACACAGCAATATTTCTTGCATAGCAGTATCGCTCACTCAGTATAAATCTGGAGGTATAGACTGCAAATTATTTCTCTAGAAACCTGAAACTTTAGTGAGGTGGAGTGTGCTGTAAGCCTCTGAGCAACTAGAAACTTACCTCATCTGCAAAGACCTTTATGTGAGAACTCGAAAAAAATAGAGGCATCAGACATTTCCACTCATGAATACTGATGTTGGTGATGTACAGATTCCAAATCATTCTTATAATTTACAAAGTCAACCAAGGTGTTTCACATGTCTAGGTAACAGGCAAACATGACTTCTACCTTCTTTCACCTGCTAGATGCTCACACCACAAACGATGTCTCCTTAACTAAATGAAGGCTCAAATGTGGAGAACCAAAAAAATCGTTCAAGTGGCTCTGAGCACTATGGGACTTGACTTCTGAGGTCATCAGTCCCCTAGAACTTATAACTACTTAAACCTAACAAACCTAAGGACATCACACATATCCATGCCCACGGCAGGATTCGAACCTGCGAGCATAGCAGTAGCGTGGTTCCAAACTGTAGCGCCTAGAACCGTTCGGCCACTCCAGCCGGCTGTGGAGAAGCAGTCAACCAGACAATTTACATGGGAGGAATAATGGTCTAGCGCAAAATCACATCCATAATGAATCTTCTCAATTTTCCACACGATCACAAAAGCCATCCAACACATTAGTCGCCTATTCAGCCGTCTAGAGGATGATATGGTTACGTCAGCTACATTCCTGCAACTCAACAGGTCTCTCCATTCAGACAGCTCATGCCGTTAGCAGGAAGCCTGAATCATTCCCGCCACACGCGCAGACAGAATCATCCTAGGAAACCGGCCACATACATTGTTTATCATTGTACTTACAACTAAATCCTATTATCACAGTCTCAATTGAATGACATTCAACAATGAGCGAAGCATCGGAAATACACTTTGCTGACGGCTGTGGCTCTCGAAATAGAAATATCTGTACCATTATTTTGACTTGACATACTTACCCTTTGCTATGATAGTATTCCACATTAAATCCATACCTTCCTTACGAATGCACAGTCATTACCTTTGAACATGTCGGAACACACACACATACTTTATAAGCCTGATTCTCAAGGTGAACCTATCATGCATCTCCTAATACTAACAAGGGAACCTCCCCATCGCACCCCCCTCAGATTTCGTTATAAGTTGGCACAGTGGATAGGCCTTGAAAAACTGAACACAGACCAATCGAGAAAACAGGAAGAAATTGTGTGGGACTATGAAAAAATAAGCAAAATATACAAACTGAGTATTCCATGCCAAGATAGCGAACATCAAGCACAATCTGATCGCAGGAGCGCCGTGGTCCCGTGGGTAGTGTGAGCAACTGCGTAACGAGAGGTCCTTGGTTCAAGTCTCCCTCGAGCGAAAAATTTTTCTTTATTTTCGCAAAGTTATGATCTGTCCATTCGTTCATTGTCGTCTCTGTTCACTGTAATAAGTTTAGTGTCTGTGTTTTTCGACCGCACCGCATGACCGTGCGATTAGTAGACGAAAGGACGTGACTCTTCAATGAGAACCGAAAACATTTGATCGCAAGGTCATAGGTCAACCGATTCCTCCACAGGAAAACACGTCTGATATATTCTATACGACGCTGGTGACGGCATGTGCGTCACATGAAAGGAATATGTTGTCGACCCACATAACTTGTACACTTGGCGAATGGGTAAAAACATTCTTCTACGTTGCCCGATTTAGGTTTTCTTGTGGATGTGATAATTAGTCCCAAAAAAGTGATGAAAACATAAGAGTTTGTCACATAAACTGCAACAAATGAATCCAACAGTTTCATAGTCGCTCACTTTTCCTTGTGCTATGTCAAAAATATGTTTTTAACGTTTTCAAATTTTTCCGTGTGTAGACCGTCAAATCCTGCATATGTCGAAGCAAATCTGAACATGTCCTGGAATTTTGGAGAGCGAAGTTGATTATGCGTGAGTGCCTGAACTTTGATAATTGTCTGAAAATAAAAAATTAAAATTTTCGCTGTAAGGAAAACTTGAACTAAGGACCTCTCGTTCCGCAGCAGCTCACGCTAACCACGGGACCATGGCGCTCCTGAGACCAGTTTGTCCCAGATGTTGCATATTATGCGCATGGATTACTCATTTAGTATATTTTGCTTAATTTTTTAGAGTTCCACACAAGTTCTTCCTGTTTTCTCGATTGATCTGTGTTCAGTTTTTCAAGGCCTATCCACTGTGCCAACTTATAACAAAATCTGAGGGGGGTGTTATGGGGAGGTTCCCTTGTAAGTGTAATACTTCGCCAATAACTGATTGCTGTCCATACGAAGTAATACTGACTGAAAATCAGTGATAGGTGGACACGTCTCATAAGATTTTGTTGCAAGTGGCACCACTGTGTCTTAAAAAGAGAGGTGTAATCGTCTTACAAACCGCCAGATGATAAAAAAACGTGATCGCAACAACTACTCTATGTCACTGCCTCAAGTGGTCTTAGTTCTACAATTGCATACAAGTAACCGTGTTAAAAGCTATACTGGCTTCATAAATCGAGGTATGGCATTACTGCCGAATGAAATAGCTTTTTTACAGGCAAATACCGCGGCATTGAATATAGACAGTGACCGCCAGAGTGTATATTATCAGACAAACACTGGAGTTACATGTCGCTGACGGTGCAACCTTGTAATAAAATTACCGAATTTAGAAAGTGATTCAGCTAAGGAATGTGGCATGAAACTGGTATTTGCAACTCCCTCATGGTGCTGCTAGATATTCTCCAGTATTTGTATTGCATTCTGTCTCAAAGCCACATCAGAGGTTCAGTGATATGTATAGTCACTGGGCTATAGGTGATGGTTGGTTGAGAAGGATCAAAAACAGTAGATAGTGTGCTCATTGAAGTTTTAAATAATATACACTAGCTATTCAGATCTCTAGTGCTCTACTTTCTGGTAGAAATGATGTCTATGATTTGTAATCAAGTCTTTACATTCAACCACATACCTGCATTCTATCCGATGGAGAAGTCCTTTAATGATTACAGCCACTAGTACTGGTACTCTCATATCTCGAAACGAGTCACCTTTTTCGAAACTGTCTGTTACAGTAAAATTTTTAGATTGTCCCCTATGCCTCTTGCAACTGCTGCCACTTCTGCAGCTTTGCGCATGTAATTGTTCCAATTTAAGGTGGAACTGTGCAGAAGCCTGAGAGAGCTGTGTCTACCATTATCTCCAACCTGCGTAGAAACAGAGTGACCTGAGTAGTGCGACAGGGCCGTGTTTTGACCATTCGGTGGAAATGGCAACATGTCGTAGCTCCACAAACAATTTACGATGTGTAAAGTCAGCGCCAAATGAAGACTGCTCCTACAGCATGACATAGTATAAAAGACATTATGGGAACTGGGAGAAGGACGAGAATTTTGCTACTGCATTGTGGTGCATCACCAACTACACACAGGTACTGCTGTTGTAAGTAGGCTGTTTATGTTTTCTTATTGGCAACGTTACGTAGCGATTCTTTCAAAGAATTGAATTCCAACTGTGCTTGCTCGTCCCAGTTCCAAATAGTATTTTTTCCAGTGAGAGAACAAAGTTTTGGTGTAACAAGAATTTGCATATTCAGAAAACGACGGTAAAAATTTACGAGACATAAAAAACTGCGGACTAGTTTTTTTTTGGATGGAACTGGAATGGCTCTGATTGCTTCTAACTTTTCAGGATTCGGCTGAATGCCTTCAGAAGAAATAATATGTCCCAAAAACTTCACCTTTGCCCTACCGAATTCAGACTTTTCCAAGTTAACTGTAATTCCAGATTCTGAAAAAATATGTAACACGCTGTTGAGGATGCGATTGTGTTGTTCCCAAGAGGCTTCTGCTATCAGAATATCGTCCACATATAAGGTGATGTGACGTTTTAAGAACTCAGGTAATATGGAATTTAACCTGTGAATGAATGCTGCCGAAGAAATGTTCAAACCAAAAGGAAGTTTCCGAAACTGATAACAAACGCCGAAACAAAGGAGAGCTGTGTATTTTCTACATTCTGGATGAAGTTCTATCTGATAAAAGCTGGATATGAGATCAATAGAAGACAACACTTTTACACCATTAAAATTTTGAAGAAGTTCTTCCAATGTTTGCGGCCTGTCTGTTTCAGGAATGATGATAGTATTGATTTGTCTCGAATCTAAGACAAGCCTGATCGTTCCATTTTTCTTCTCAACAACATGTAATGGATTGTTGTATGAGCTTACTGCAGGCTCAATAATGTCCTCGTCAAGCATAGATTGTATTTCTGTTCTAACGCGGTCCCTATAATGTGCCGGAATTACGTACAGTCTTACACAAAATTTAGTATGCTCACGAACACGAATTTGGTATTGAAATCCCTTGATTGTTCCTGTTTTGTGAATAAAAACTGGGGAATGTGCTTGTAAAATCTCAAAAAGGTCTTGCCTATCAGTGTCATTACAATTCCGAATTGTTTGAATTTTATTCTTAATTAACTCATTAGTATCAAATGCGCCGTTGATATCATCCCTGTCAGTACTTGCAGATTTATTGTTAGTGTCAAGTTCCGTCGAAAATTCCGAACTGTTGTCTAACAGGAGGTAAAGCCGATTAATTTCTTCGTCATGGTTTGAGAACCAATCTTCAAATTTCAAAGCTATTGACTTACCTTCTTTCTCTAAACTTATTTCAGCATCGTGAAAGTTTTAGATTGCTTTGTATTCATTAAAAAACTCTACTCCCAATATAATTTCCGTCGACAATAATGGAACAATGACAATGTTCATAGAGAAGCTGTGGCTTTGACAACAGAATTCTAAGTTGGTTTGTTGGCGTACATCTACACTTTTTCCAAAGATTGTACCTTGTAATTTAATCTTACGTAACGGAAGTGTGGGGCAATCGTGCGATTTGTTGCATTTGCTAAAGACTGTTTCACTAATTGCTGAAATGGGACTGCCAGAGTCAAGTACTGCCGTAAATTTTGCGTCATTTACTGTAATGTGAATCACAGGATATGCAATGTTGTTATGTTTTACGTCGTGTTCCTGGAGTACGATGTCCCTAATGTCTTCCATTTTTACGTAATTACTAGCTACGGCAGCTGCGTCATCAGTTTCATAAGTACGTTTTGTGGCTGCCAGCGGTATGGGTCATTGCCTATTGTATCTTTGTTGGCGCGCGTCGTTATTGGGATTTGGAGACCTAACTTCTAGAAATTCACCTTGTCGAGAGGGCCCTGCTCTGTTTGAATCCCGCCAGTTCTGATGCAATTCAGGTCTGTCGTTACGATCATATCGTCTGTCATGTCGGTAGATTCCATAGTTTCTTTCTTGTCGGTCACGTGGTGGAGAATTTCTCCCTGAACCGTAACCGCGCGCTGGACCGTTGCATCTAAAGTTATTCTGTCTCCCTTGATAATAATTATTTTGGTTCCCATATTGTCTGTTTCTCTGATTGTCTCTGTGATAGTCACTACCACGGAGAGGTGATCTTTCTCTGTAATTATTACTACTCTGCCAACGGTTGTCATACGGGTGGTGTCCGTTTTGGTCACGATTTGTGTTGTGAGAATAGCCTTATCGTGTCCAGTTATTATTTCTTTCATCGCGGAATTGTGACAGATGTGACCTGTAATTGTGTTCCTGTTTTCGCGTTCCGCGATTGTCAGTGTCAATTTCTAATTCTTGTAAGAGTCCCTGAAAAGCTTCAATGTCGTCTTTGCAACGTCCTGCCAATATAATATGTCACAAATGTTGAGGTAATTTGATTAAGCAAATGCGGATGAGTTCTGAGGGGCTGTATGGGTTTGACAGGTACTGATTCTTGTGCAACATGTCATCAAAATATTTCACAAGACTGGAAAATTCAGATTGTTCGAAATGTTTCATCATTATAATGCTATGTTTTACTCGGTCTTGTGTAGCTTGAGACCAATATACTGAGAAGAAGGCATGATAAAATTCTCCTTCACTGTGGCAATCGTGAATGACCGATCGCATTCTTACAGCTGGTTCATTCTCTAAATAGCCACACATAAATTATAATCTGTGCTCTAATGACCAGTTGGGAGGAAAACAATGAGAGAATTGATGGAGCCATGCTTGTGGATGAATATCGTTGCCAGAATTCTTAAATGTTTTGAATTTACGTGTAGTAATGAACAGCTTATAGTCAAAATCATCATGTCGGCGACTCGCATGTCGGTCATTGTTACGTCGTTTCGGCGGTTCCACCTCAAAATTCGGTGTACCTTGCCAATTTCTTTCATAATTTCCGAAGTGCCCTGTGTTATTATTTTGTGGCTGTTCCGTATTTCTATGTCCCTCTTCCCATATTGGAGCGCGAGTGTCCTCTAAAATAGGTAATTCCCGTATTACCTGTGTCAACTGATCTTGTACTTCCCGGATTTCTCTTTAGTACTGTGTATTGATTTGATTTTGATTTTGTTTGAATTTTCTAATTTGTTCACACTCTTCAGTCTCATTAAAGACTACCGGTTTTGTGTCATTCAGATTATCATCTACCTTCGTAGATAAATTAATTAGCTGATCCGAAAGGTCAACTACTTTCTCTGATAATGAACTAATTTCCTCCATGTGTCTTTCTGAACCAATTTTCAGAGTATCTACTGCGTCCTTTAAGTTTTCCTGAGTTTTTGCAAGTTGCGTAACCGAATCAGTAGATGCAACTGAGTCAATTTTAGCTTGCAAGGTGTCGTGATTTTCCTGAACTATAGTTTGCAGTTCCTTTATGGCCGCTTCGTGATCCTGTAATGAATTGTCATGACGCGAAAAAATGGGTTGGAAATTCTCACAAATTTGTGTTTTTACGTCATTACAGACTTTGACATTTCGATTCGATTTTATGTAACTCAGTAGTTAAATCTTCACGTGTTTGTTGAAGTGTGGTGTCTAACTTTTGAAGATTTTGTTCCATTGCGTCTAACTGTTTCTGTGTTTGTCTCTGATTTTGTTCCATTGTGTCTAACGTTTGAAGCTTTTTTCCCATTTGTTGCATTAATTGTAATAACAACGCACTGGTGTCTGAAACATGTTCCTCAGTGCTTTTCGGCAGTGAAGTTGCACCGGCAACATTCACATTTTGACAAGCAGAAAATGTGTCTTGACTTATTTGAGAAAACGGTGAGGACCCAAAACCTGAATCCGTAGTATTTGCAAGATTGTGTCCTGTCATTCCCGATTCCTGAGGCGGGCTGTTGCCGACCGATCGATCGATAATGCTTCTGTGTTCACTAATTGTTTCACTGCCTACACCATTGTTTGCCACCCGCTCCATTTCCCTATGTACAATTACCAAATTACTATGTTGAATATTAGTTAATTCATTACATGGTGGCGCTAACACACGGCTTTCGTCTTCACTGTCATTTCTCAGTATACTTTGGAGCCTTGTATTACGTTTTTCACACGCCATAATTGTCACAATATTTCACACGATAACACAGAAAAGCACAATTTGAAGAGCAAAAATAAGAAACCACATTAACATAGCACAAAAAATAATGTCTAGTTAATTGCAAGCGCAGCTGCGAAATACTTGGTGCAAATCTACATGCATGTCACAACTGTTTTACTGTACAACAATGAAAAACTGCAATTACAAAGGAAATTCTCTCTGTGATTACGTGCTAGCAATAAACAAAGGCTACACTAATTACACAAACTACAAGAAAACAATCAGAAGATTCCAATGAGGTATCTTCGGCTAAGGGTCGACATATGAAACGTCCCCTTTTGAAAAAATTTTACAAGACTGTGCTTATTCTGACACACAATATTTTTAGCGCAACGCAATCTGACCTTCAAAAATCCCTACAAAAGAATGGCCTTGACTAACATTAACCTATACGTTTCACAAATCACTTACCTCACAAAAATCTTCGTTACTCGAATTACTGCAATACAGCGAGCGCCACTACTGCCAGCTAAATAAAAGATTCAAACTACTGAAGACACTAACTACTGATAGGCATAGTTAGCAAATGAAAGATTTTAACAGAGAACAAACAATGTATTTACCTAAATAGTCATAATATATATAGCAGTTCATGACATCCAGTCTTACAAATTTCAAATCTCCGCCATCTCTCTCCCCACATCCACCACTGCTGGCGGGTCACCTCCAACTGCGCAACGCTACGCGCTGTTCGCATCCAGCTGCGCAACACTACAGTGGCAGACAACAATGCAAACTAACCACAAACTGCACACAGCACAGCCAGTGATTTTCATACAGAGCGCTACGTAACGTTGCCAATAAGAAAACATAAACAGCCTACTTACACTGTCTGAAGCAGATCCATGTTCCTCAGCTCCCATTGACGACTATCACCCCAACATGCTACCTTCGTTATTCTATACTATCCAACAGAGAAAAATTACGAACTATTAAATCTCCTCTAACTTCACTTGATAAGATTTTTACCCCATCTGTCTCATCCCATATATCGAAAACAAATGCCATCTGCATGCCACGATCGAGCACATGTTACGATCCCATTTACTGTACAGCTGTTGATCCATTGCATGGACCAGTGTAAAGTTGCCTTGCCTGTACTGTAGGAGAATGACCGTATACCACAAACTATACTATAAGTCAAAAAGACCCTCCATGTGACCCTGTAACGTTGTTTGAAACATTGCTTTTTTCTGCTGTAACCCCCTTTGTGCACTGCCATACATTTTGTTTTTCCACCACGACTTTGAGGTCTGTGTCAGTTTCTAAACTGACATTAACACATTCTGATCCATTGCCTCTCGCAGAAAACTATATGTTACATGGTGTAAATCATGTTGTTACTGCTGCTACCATAACTTGCCACACACACTGTATGATTTTAAATAAAAGACGGTTACAACATAAGGAAACTGGAAGAGTTTGGTGGTGTTGTGGAGTGTTTGCAAATTGCAGTCTGAAGGTGATTGATGACTTCTACATTCAAACTCATCTGTCACAGAATAGCTGATGGCTCTGCATTCCATTTCGACTGATTGCTCATATTGCAGTCACCTACACGATTACTGTTTCGGTGCTAGCCATCTCCAGAAGGTGTTGCCCCTCCATTAAAGCTCTTTCTCCTTCTCAAACAAACGATGTTAGTCAATCATTACGTGGTAGCCAACAGCATACTAGTGGATGGATGGGATGGAAAAGACACCATCGCATTACTGTAATAATAAGCATCTCAGTTGATAGTGCGAACAATTTTAGCAATTTTACAGTAATTTCAACACTGACCCATGATGCGACAGCATGTTTCCCAATTTCAGTATCATCGCTAAACCACTCATTCTGATAGTGCGAACAATTTTAGCAATTTTACAATAATTTCAACACTGACCCATGATGCGACAGCATGTTTCCCAATTTCAGTATCATCGGTAAACTGCTCATTCTCTATTTAGCGAGTATCATTGTGAATGTAGTACATAGATGACTGTGCAGTATGTCCATTCATTGTTAATTCTCGAACATATGCATCATCAAAGTAGACCAGACAGTGCTCTACATATTTCTAGCACCTCAAGCATACTGCATAATTTATGATCTATGTCTATGCAGAGCATACTTGCAGTCTTAGGATATAACCCCTCGCACTGTCTTTGACCAACTCGCTCTGGAGCACTGTTACCAATTCAATCTGCAGCTGACTACAAGTAGACCGCTACATTCTGTGTCTCGTGAATGACCTTGCAGAGTCCTCACCCATCCAAGCTTTCTCCAGATGCATCAATGTTGAGGAGATTAGCATCCCTTATCAGTGTATAGTAGCTGATCTGAAAGTGTTGTAATAGCAGACGATTAAGAAGAACAAGGGAGGGGTGATTTTTATGCATGATGGATCTCTAGATGGATGGAGTTTTTCAAGCATTATACGTAAATCAACTACGTTATCAATTTTAAAGTATTGTTCTAGCGTCTGGGATCAGTACCAGGAGGGTATTGGTAAGAGAAAACATAAACACACGCACTCCTTAGGCTACAAGGTTCTGCACTTAAAACAGGCTATGATTTCAGATTGCTTCAGTTTCCTGCCTAGCAGTCATGTCAAATGCAGCGCTGTTAATATCCCAATGTAAGAAAAATATTTACAGTGCATGACATACGTCCTTCTTGGAGGTTTCTCTACGATAAACTATGGTACGAATCTGTAAAATGAAAAAACTACTTCCTTAAAACAGTGGCTTTGTGTGATACATATGCAATAAAGCTTTCCAGCTATGTATAGCGTCCACTGTTCACATCTGATCACGGTTCAGAAATCATACTATGCCCACAACAGCCCTATACAAAATGATTGTTAGTAACAGAGAATACTTCTTACAGGGAAACAGATAAACGCATAGCAGCATCAACTGACATGTGAAATTACATGTCATGCTGCCACTAACTCTGTAAACAGCGCTACTTTTTAGCAGATGTATGCATGGGAATTGCAGTGTCTCACTAACACCTAACGCTAACTTAGAATCATCTAAGTTATGATAGTGAAGGCTCGATTTTATACCCAAGATACGACAGGTAAATGGAGTACATGGCATAAATCTTTGTTCATTTAGAGGAATGTGTCGAAACAGGATGGTCAAGTTTCATCACACATAAGATGCATTTTCTCTGATGACGGAGAGGTTTGCTGTTACCGATCGCAAGTAGACAGTGCTCTAAGTCACTACACAGAGCACATGTGGTTTTATACATGTCGAATGCAGGCTATGTCATGCGACTGATGCATCCTAACAGACCAGTGGAAGAAATTGTCGAATGACCTGCAGCAACATCCCCCTTTAGCTTTCAACATGTATACTTGTATGCACCTGTAGAACCAAGACCACTGGAGACAGTAAGATATACTAGTTGTTGCGATCGCGTTTTTTAAAATCTGGCGGTTTGTAAGATAATTACGCCTCTCTAAGAGACAGTGGTACCACTTACAAGAAAAACTTAGGAGGAATGTCCACCCATCGCTGATTTTCAGTCAGTATTACTTTGTGTCGCCAGCAATCAGTTATTGGCGAAGTATTACACTTAGTAGTAGAAGATGCATGATAGGTTCACCTTGAGCATCAGGATTATAAAGTATATGCGTGTGTTCCGACATGTGCAAAGGGAATGACTACGTCCATTCGTAAGGAAGGTATGGATTTGACATGGAATACTGCCATAGCAAAGAGAAAAGTATGTCAAGTCATAAGAATGGTACAGATATTTATATTTCCTGAACTACAGCCATCAGCAGCATGTATTTCTAATACTTTGCTCATTCTTGAATGTCGTCCAATTTAGACCATGATCATAGTATTCAATTGTAAGAACAGTGATAAAATATATGTGTGGCCTGTTTCCTAGGATGATTCTGTCTGCGCCTGTGGCCTGTGGCGGAAATGATTCAGGCTTCCTGCTAATGGCAGGAGCTGTCCGAGTAGACAGGCCTGTTGGGGTCCACGAATGCAGCTGACTTAACTGTGTCGTCCTCTGGAGGGCCGAATAGCGGATTAATAGCATTCACGATCGCGTGGAAATTTGAGAAGATTCAATAGTGATTTTGCGCTGGAACATTATTCCCTCCCATGTAAATTGTCTGGTTGACTGCTTCTCCACATTTCGAGCCTTTATTCAGTTAGGGGGACATCGATTTTGGTGTGTGCATCTATCAGGTGAATGAAGGGTGGAAGAAACATTTGTTGGCTCTGTAGACACCTTAGTTCACTTTGTAAATTATAAGAATGATTTGGTATCTGTTACATCACTGACATCGGTATTCATGGGTGGAAATATCCGATTCCTCTACTTTTTTCGAGTTTTCATGTAAAGGGATAAGGTTCTAGTTACTCAATGGCTTACAGCAAGCTCCACCTCGGAAAAGTTTTGGGTTTCTAGAGAAATAATTTACAGTCTATATCTTCAGATACTGTGCGAGTGATACTGCTATCCAAACGATATTGCTGTATGCTTGATATCGGGAAGTATCGCGTAAGTGGTATGATATTCTGGCAAACCATGTGAAATTATATGTGGTGTTGTAATCCCAGAGTCTAGAGATGGGTGTAGAAAGCAAGGAAGCAGGTCGGGCCCGGAAACAGTAACGCCTTTGTGACGAAGGGGAAACGAGCCCAACTTTGTACAACCGTTCAGAGAGTGACTTCTTTTGTATCCCACCTGGCAGGCAGTGCATGGGTCTGCTCCTGTGAACTGCAATATAGGCCGAATGAAGGAAGCGATTAGGAGCAGGTGACGTAAAGCACTTCGGTACTGCAAATAAAGTTAAAGCACCTTTACTGGTGCATAAACATATAGAAACAAATCATTTAACTTTTGGTACAGATGAGCACGTAGGTGCAAAGCCATTCATGTATAAAAGCCAGCAGTTACTAGAAGTTACAAGGGCAAAGTATGTAATGGCTAGACCTCATACAAGTATAAGCTAAGTTGCTAGGTCGTCTGTTTTTGATCAACTGGGCTGAAAGTAGAGCAGCGCTCATTGAGCTCCATAGCGTTGGCTAAAGGGCTCTGTGGTTGGTGTAGTTCATCTGCTCTCATAGCACCAACCTACGAGCATGCACCTACACTGTGGCATCGGTACTATTGATACCACAACTTTGGTCCATTGAGGGTGCTCTGGTCATACGTCGGGAACAGATGACTTGTCACCATTGGCAGCAGTGGCTGACCACCTGACCTCACGGGAAATACCTAGTGCTGTGAGGAGTATATCTACAATGTATGTGCTTATGCTGCCTTGTCTTCACGATGTATGTGTCTGGCGGCAGATAGCCATATGAATGATGCAAAAGGGGCAATTTAGTATGGCACAGGATATGAAGTGTATGTTTACTACACTGACAGAGTCAACAGTGATATCCTGTCACATACGAGATCGGTTTCACGCTCTAATATTCAAGTTTCTCTCTTCAGTGGCAGAGCAGTGTAAGTGAGCAAGTGTCTTTCCATATTTGACGATATGTAGGCCACTTTTGCAGGATTTAACTTTCAGTGCATTATGGCCATCTCTAGAAAATATGTAGATCTGGCATTGAAAGTCTCGTCTGCAGAAAGATAAAGGCAGATAGGGCTTCCACACCAGCGGCATCAGTATTTTGGTGGGTAAATTCAGTAAGAGCCAATCATAATGCTCCATTCACTCACAAGATATCCTTTGTGCCAGGACGAAGGAGCATCTACATAGTGGTGACAAATTTGCATTTTGGAGATGTTTGTTGAAAGGAGGACTTAACGATTTCCACGAGGGATAACACGTGATGGACAGGGCACCCCGTGCATTCATCGTTATTCTGGGCTATTTTCGTAAACAGATTCTGTTAGAACAAGAATTTCCATGCAGACAAGCTGAGACATCACGAAAGCTCTCAAAAAAGAGACCATTAACTATTTCTGAAATGCTTTACAATTAATGAGAGGGAGACTTGATTCTTATTTACAGAGCCATGTTACATCAGTATAACACTGATTATAACACTTTCAGACGCGCTGGCGATGGTGAGTCGCTACACAAACATTTTATGGCGATGTGTCTGCAATGCTGATCAGGTAAACATATGCATTGCTAGAGGCAGCTTGCATGTCCTGTTAGGGCCAGCTGAGGTGGCCGAGCGGTTCTAGGTGCTTCAGTCTGGAACCGCGCAACTGCTACAGTCGCAGGTTCGAATCCTGCCTCAGGCATCGTTGTGTGTGATGTCCTTAGGTTAGTTAGGTTTAAGTAGTTATAAGTTCTAGGTGACTGATTAACTCAGATGTTAAGTCCCATAGTGCTCAGAGCCATATGAACCATTTTTTTGTCTTGTTAGGATCACTGGGAACAATGCACCCTGTTCTCTTGGAACATATTTCTATAGTGCGACCTGTGATGTCAGTACAACACTGAGAACTTAAGCTGCATCTGCGAGGGTGAGCCACTGTGTAAACATCTTTCTTGGCTCTGGGCTGGCAGGTATACCTCAGCCACGGTGGTTAGGTGAACACATGTGCAGCTAGAGGGTGGCTTGGCTCTTATTTACATAGACATGTGGTATCAGTATAACACTCGAACAATTATAATTGTACCCCTGAAAAAAGACGCGACTTTCGCCTCCTGGCTGGAGGTGGCAGCAGCCTGAGAGCAATGGCTTGTGCCTTGTATTTGCCAGGCACGTGCGCATGTTGGAACCTTTGTTGGGGACAGTTCACTGATACGTCATGGCTGACAATAGTTTGAAAGCAGTTTTTACGTGCAATGAATGTTGGTGGTCTGCATTATTTTCGACTGTTTTTAAGCATTCCGAGTGTGTTGGCAGAGTGTTATACAGCATTATTTCGGTAATTTACGAGTAGTTCGCAGGTATGTATGCTGTGTACTGTATTTAGACAATTTAGAATTAGTGAGCGTGCCTGCAGAGCGTTTTACATGCGTTATTTTGATAATTTACGAGTTGTTTTCGCGCCTGCACATCAGTTTGCTGCATTATTTCGGGTAGTTTTCAGTTCTATATGCTGTGTATTCCATTAATTCGGTAATTTAAGAGCTGTTTGTGTGTCTGTACATCAGTGTACTGCATTATTTTGGTAATTTAAGAGTTGTTGTTCGTATGGCTGTACATCAGTGTACTGCATTATTGAGATAATTTACGAGTAGTTTGCAGGTTTGTAGGATGTGTATTGTGACCCCAAGCACACCAAAAATGGCTCTGAGCACTATGAGACTCAACATCTGAGGTCATCAGTCCCCTGGAATTTACAACTACTTAAACCTAACTAACATAAGGACATCACATACATCCATGCCCGAGGCAGGATTCTAACCTGCGACCGTAGCAGTCGCGCAGTTCCAGACTGAAGGGCCTAGAACCGCTTGGCCATGCTGGCCAGCCCCTACCATATCAGAGCGAGTGTTTTGTATCAGTATAGTAAATTAACTATGTGAAATCTGTCCCTACATAAATTGTTCCCAAATAAATAATGTACAGTCTTTCCTCTCTCCAGCAGCCCAGAAAGGCTGATTCTTTTTCCCGCCATTTTTCCCTTAGACCGCCATCTTGGATTACATCATGGGAGGGATGACAGCATGCTCTGGAGGCTGTACTGTGTACTAGGTCATTTGGACTTAAACCTCATAGTGAACATACTGGATGGAGCTACTGCCTCAAATTGTTTAAATAAACACTGCTTGCAAAATAAAGATTATGTCCATCCTATCCAGCAACCCAGCACAGACTGAGTCCTTTCCCCGCCAATTCTAAGCAAGAGGTGGTGGTCGGATCACTTAGGTTAGTGGAGGTACCCCAAGTGACCGTTTTATCCACCAAAATTTGAACTTCCTGCCATTTTCTGGTGGAGGGGGGGGGGGGAGGCGATGGGAAGGGGTGGAGGTTGTGGTAGTGTAGTGGAGGTTGCCCAATTGACCTATCTTCCTGTCAAAAATTTGTGCATCCTGCCATGATGTCATTGTGATGTTGCCATATGTATCGCCGCTATCTTGGATCCGCCATCTAATAAATTTGTCAACAATGCAATGTGTGCTGGTGCTCTCTTTGCCCTGCTACTAATGTGACTATGATCTGTAACACACTTATCAGAGGGATGTTATGTATTTGTCTTTTTTGCACAGGTATTGAAATTTGCAAATGTATATTCTGCAGTGTTGTCTCGAATAGGTATTGTCGAAAGCTGGCTCGAAGATCAACTAACCTGGTCTGGAGAGCAGTGATGTCAACTGCTCACTTGCTGTTATGTATCCAATTGATTAATAAAGCAGTAGTCTAGTGTTTCGTCCAACATCCCCACTTTGCTGCGTTACTACAGTATACTCTATGACTGGTTTTAAGTATGTGTTGTATCTGTCGACCGCGGTAGCTGACTTGTAGCCATAGAATCGTTTTTGTAAGCCTTCTACCAGCTATAGACTTTCTCGAACTTTAATGGTGCAGCTGATGTAGGTTTTCGAGTAGAGTTATTTATAGAGATGTGTTTTTCTGGTCATCTTCTTTTATGAATGCTACGAAGCAGCTTGCAACGTTGTATTCCCTTGTTCTAATCTTTTCATCTGACAATGGAAGTATATTCCCAACAGATCACTCATTTTGCTCGACTTCTGCATGATTGTGATACACATTGTGTCGAAACATATGCTGCCCTAGTACTTCGTGCTTCACAAGCATTTTCGAGCAATCGAGGTTCAAAGTCTTACGAGCATGTTAAGTACCATAGGAGTAAGGATGGTATCACGAACCCCTGCTTGTAATTTGGGGCTCCACAACACCTAACGTACAAAGCCGCGCATTTTGCTGGTGAATATGCCAATTACGCGGACTAGTTGCTAGTCATGCCTGTAGAGCGCCCTGATGCAGTAACTAATTTTATTTTTATCGGTGAACAGTGAGGTTATCTTGTTTTCACTGCACACAAAAGCTTTTAGGTGTAGTGGCTTTTGACAATATTACGACACCTGTCCCTATGTAAATACTGTTTATTATCCTTGTATTACTCATGTATCAAGAATTATGTTCCAGTATTAGTATTGTACTTTGAACTTAACCTTACATGTTGATAAATTTTTGCTTATAAAAATTTCTACATTGTGTAGTCTTATAAAAATATTCGATTTAATAAACGCTGCTTTCCATGCTACTCTGTCCTGTGCGAGCCTCTTCATCTCCGTGTAACTACTCTAACCTACATCTTTCTGTATCTGCTAACTGAAGTCATCTCCTGTCTTTCTCTATGATTTTCATCAGTCACCCTTCCCTCTAATACTAAATTGGTAATGCCCTGCTGTCTCAGAATGCGTCCTACCAACCCATCCCTCCTCTTGGTCAATTTGTGACACCAATGTCTTGCTTCCCCAATTCCGTTCAGTACTTCCAGATTAGTTACGAGATCGACCCATCTAATCTTCAGCATTCTTCTATAGCACCACATTTCAAAAACTTCTATTCTCTTCTTCTCTAAACTATTTATCGTCCATGTTTCGCTCCCATACATGGCAACACTCCATAGAAATACTTTTGGAAAAGACTTACTGACAATTAAATGTATCCTCGATGTTAACAATGCTTTTCTTGCCATTGCCGCTCTACATTTTATATCCTCGACCATCATCCGTTATTTTGCTCACCAAATAGCAGAATTAATATACTACTTTAAGTGTCTCATTTCCTAATCTAATTCCCTTAGCATCATCTGATTTAATTCGATTACATTCCATTATCCACGTTTTGCTTTTGTTGATGTTCATCTTATGTACTCTGTTCAAGACACTGTCCATTCTGTTCAACTGTTCTTTCGAGTCCTTTTGCTGTCTCTGGCAGAATTACAATGTCGATGGCGCACCTCGAAGTTTTTATTTGTTCTCGGTGGATTTTAATTCCCATTCCAAATTTTCTTCCATTTCTTTTACTGGTTGTTCAATGTACAGACCGAATAGCAGCGGGGATAGGCTACAACCCTATCTCACTCCTTTCTCAACCACTGCTTCTCTTTCATGCTCTTCGATTCTTATTACTGCTGTCTGGTTTCTGTACAAGTTGTAAATAGCCTTTCGCTCCCTGTATTTTACCCCTATTACGTTCAGAATTTCAAAGAGTATTGCAGTCAGCATTGTCGAAAGCTTTCTCTAAGCCTATAAATGCTACAAATGTAGGTTTGCTTTTCTTTAACTTATTTTCTAAGGTAAGTCGTAGGGTTAATGGAATTCATATTGTAAGCACTTCTTTTAGTTGTTGTTTATGGCTCCATACAGAAAAATATTTTTTATGCCATGCATAGTACCTCAAAAATTGCATGATAAAGGAGCAAATGACATGTCATAGTCTGTGCTCTGCAAGTTTGAAACAGACAGAAGAAAAAGTTGTGCCATTGAGGATACAAAAACAAATATGAAGATGGTATCTGTTCATTCGGACACGTCTTAGGTGACTCAGTAAGATTGTCTGCCACGAGTAATGAGTGTAATGGGTAGGGGCACTACGATTGTAGTGTGTGGACATTAAGTTGGGAATGAGGGTCTCACGGGGAGCGTGCACGGGATAAGTTCCTGCATTCGCACTGTCCTCTGTGTCCTCGTTGGCTCAGATGGATAGAGCGTCTGCCATGTACGCAGGAGATCCTTTGTTCTAGTCCCAGTCGGGGCACACATTGCCAACTGTCCCCGTTGATGTACATCAACGCCTGTCGGCAGTTTAAGGTCTTGCTTTAATTATCATTTCAAAAAAACAAATTGTGGGCGCTAGGTGTCGAGTAACAATATGAGCGCAAACGGGTAAGGCAGCAGGGGCCGTAAGTCGGCACGTACTGCGTTCGAGTCACGTCCTTTTTTTATGTTCCTATCTTCTACCAAACACTTCTATAACTAAAACAAATAATGTTTCTCCAGAAAGGAACAACATTAACAATAATAATAATAATAATAATAATAATACAGTAAATTTTCATTATCGTTCTGTAACACCACATCTCAAAAGCTTCCATTCTTTTATTATACAGTCGTTCCATAATGCTGTCAAGGAACTGCAAATTCTAGCTGTGCAAAACACTGATCCTTCCATGGGATATGGCTGAGAAACCAGAAGGGTCCGGAAAAAAGGGCTTAAATAATCTTCTCGTTTACGAGCGGATAGCTTTTCGAAGATCTGTTGTCCGATACAAGAACAGATCACAGGGGAACGTAGGATCCGGTGTTATTGTGCGCTGGATAGGATCGAAAGTAGCTAAAATATTCCGGGCCTGACGGCTTGTCTCCATGCGGAAGAAGACCGCTAGTAGACCAACTGAAAGATTGAGAGACAGAATCCACGACGACTTGCTGCAGATTGGCAAAGAGAGTTAATGGTGGCAGAAAGCAGGAAATTCAGTCAAGTGGAAGAGGAGTGTTGTAGTTGCCCACGGTTCTCTTGACCGTATCGCGTAAAGTAAGTGTCCCTTAGTGGAATATCTACTTACAATCTGTCAGTTCTCTCAAAATTCTTTATTAAGTTGAAGTCTATGTCTGAATATAGCAAACTTCTTTCGTTGACGAATGCCCACTATGCTGGCACTAGTCTGCCTCTTATGACCTTGTTTCTAGTGTCATGTGTTAATTTACATTCGAGATAACATAATTGCTTCATTTCGTCTACTACCTGGTGCTTGTTTTGTCGGTAACTTAATTTCTGATTATTGAAGAGACATGTTGTTGTTGTTGTGGTCTTCAGTCCTGAGACTGGTTTGATACAGCTCTCCATGCTACTCTATCCTCTGCAAGCTTCTTCATCTCCCAGTACCTACTGTAACCTACATCCTTCTGAATCTGTTTAGTGTATTCATCTCTCGGTCTCCCTCTACGATTTTTACCCTCCACGCTGCCCTCCAATGCTAAATTGGTGATCCCTTGATGCCTCAGAACATGTCCTACCAATCGATCCCTTCTTCTAGTCAAGTTGTGCCACAAACTTCTCTTCTCCCCAATCCTATTCAATACCTCCTCATTAGTTACGTGATCTACCCACCTTATCTTCAGCATTCTTCTGTAGCACCACATTTCGAAAGCTTCTATTCTCTTCTTGTCCAAACTAGTTATCGTCCATGTTTCACTTCCATACATGGCTACACTCCATACAAATACATTCAGAAACGACTTCCTGGCACTTACATCTATACTCGATGTTAACAAATTTCTCTTCTTCAGAAACGCTTTACTTGCCATTGCCAGTCTACGTTTTATATCCTCTCTACTTCGACCATCATCAGTTATTTTCCTCCCCAAATAGCAAAACTCCTTTACTACTTTCAGTGTCTCATTTCCTAATCTAATTCCCTCAGCATCACCCGATTTAATTTGACTACATTCCATTATCCTCGTTTTGCTTTTGTTGATGTTCATCTTATATCCTCCTTTCAAGACACTGTCCATTCCGTTCAACTGCTCTTCCAAGTCCTTTGCTGTCTCTGACAGAATTACAATGTCACCGGCGAACCTTCTTCTCCATGAATTTTAATACCTACTCCGAATTTTTCTTTTGTTTCCTTTACTGCTTGCTCAATATACAGATTGAATAACATCGGGGAGAGGCTACAACCCTGTCTCACTCCTTTCCTAACCACTGCTTCCCTTTCATGCCCCTCGACTCTTATAACTGCCATCTGATTTCTGTACAAATTGTAAATAGCCTTTCGCTCCCTGTATTTTATACCTGCCACCTTCAGAATTTGGAAGAGAGTGTTCCAGTCTACAAATGCTAGAAACGTAGGTTTGCCTTTTCTTAATCTTTCTTCTAAGATAAGTCGTAAGGTTAGTATTGCCTCATGTGTTCCAACATTTCTACGGAATCCAAACTGATCTTCCTCGAGGTCCGTTTCTACCAGTTTTTCCATTCGTCTGTAAAGAATTCGCGTTAGTATTTTGCAGCTGTGACTTATTAAACTGATAGTTCGGTAATTTTCACATCTGTCAACACCTGCTTTCTTTGGGATTGGAATTATTATATTCTTCTTGAAGTCTGAGGGTATTTCACCTGTCTCATACATCTTGTTCACCAGATGGTAGAGTTTTGTCAGGACTGGCTCTCCCAAGGCCATCAGTAGTTCTAATGGAATGTTGTCTACTCCTGGGGCCTTGTTTCGACTCAGGTCTTTCAGTGCTCTGTCAAACTCTTCACGCAGTATCTTATCTCCCATTTCGTCTTCATCTACATCCTCTTCCATTTCCATAATATTGTCCTTAAGCACATCGCCCTTGTATAAACTCTCTATATACTCCTTCCACCTTTCTGCCTTCCCTTCTTTGCTTAGAACTGGGTTGCCATCTGAGCTCTTGATATTCATACAACTGGTTCTCCTCTCTCCAAAGATCTCTTTAATTTTCCTGTAGGCAGTATCAATCTTACCCCTAGTGAGACAAGCCTCTACATCCTTACATTTGTCCTCTAGCCATCCCTGCTTAGCCATTTTGCACTTCCTGTCGATCTCATTTTTGAGACGTTTGCATTCCTTTTTGTCTGCTTCATTTACTGCATTTTTATATTTTCTCCTTTCATTAATTAAATTCAATATTTCTTCTGTTACCCAAGGATTTCTACTAGCCCTCGCCTTTTTACCTACTTGATCGTCTGCTGCCTTCACTACTTCATCTCTCAGAGCTACCCATTCTTCTTCTACTGTATTTCTTTCCCCCATTCCTGTCAATTGTTCCCTTATGCTCTCCCTGAAACTCTCTACAACCTCTGGTTCTTTCAGTTTATTCAGGTCCCATCTAGTTAGATTCCCACCTTTTTGCAGTTTCTTCAGTTTCGATCTGCAGTTCATAACCAATAGATTGTGGTCAGAATCCACATCTGCCCCTGGAAATGTCTTACAATTTAAAACCTGGTTCCTAAATCTCTGTCTTACCATTATATAATCTATCTGATACCTTTTAGTATCTCCAGGATTCTTCCAGGTATACAACCTTCTTTCATGATTCTTGAACCAAGTGTTAGCTATGATTAAGTTATGCTCTGTGCAAAATTCTACAAGGCGGCTTCTTCTTTCATTTCTTCCCCCAAACCCATATGACATTGTAAATAACGCTCTCTCAATGACCATAGATTAATTTCATATATAACTTACCTAAAGGGTGATTTTGTCCACCTTGTACAAACTCTAGGGATTGATCGATGAGAGGATGCGGAACAAAAAGAGGTCAAATGAACTTATGTCTGGAAATACATGCTTTCCATGGTAAAAACCATTTATTTATTCCCAAATCGTTACAGAGACTGGGGTCCAATACACACTGTACCATGCAACCACAGTTACAGTATGTGTTAAAAATGGTTTCCATGTGCCTCAACGCATTAGTGTATGCGCTGTAGCATGTTCTGTCTAACTCGTTCAAATCTACATCTACATCCATACTCCGCAAGCCACCTGAAGGTGCGTGGCGGAGGGTACCTTGAGTATCTCTCTCGGTTCTCCCCTCTATTCCAGTCTCGTATTGTTCGTGGAAAGAAAGATTGTCGGTATGCCTCTGTGTGGGCTCTAATCTCTCTGATTTAATCCTCAAGGTCTCTTCGCGAGATATACGTAGGAGGGAGCAATATACTGCTTGACACCTCGGTGAAGGTATGTTCTCGAAACTTCAACAAAAGCCCGTACCGAGCTACTGAGCGTCTTTCATGGAGAGTCTTCCACTGGAGTTTATCTATCATCTCCGTAACTCTTTCGCGATTGCTAAATGATCCTGTAACGAAGTGCGCTGCTCTCCGTTGGATCTTTTCTATCTCTTCTATCAACCGTATCTGGTACGGAGCAATATTCAAGCAGTGGGCGAACAAGTGTACTGTAACCTACTTCCTTTGTTTTCGGATTTCATTTCCTTAGGATTCTTCCAATGAATCTCAGTCTGACTCCCTGATAATTTAAGGAATTAACTGTTTCCAGTTGCTGACCTGCTATGTTGTAGCTAAATGATAAAGTATCTTTCTTTCTATGTATTCGCAGCACATTACACTTGTCTACATTGAGATTCAATTGCCATTCCCTGCGCCATGCGTCAATTCGTTGCAAATCCTCCTGCATTTCAGTACAATTTTGCCATTGTTACAACCCCTCGATATACCACAGCATCATCCGCAAAAAGCCTCAGTGAACTTCCGATGTTATCCACAAGGTCATTTATGTATATTGTGAATAGCAACGGTCCTACGACACTCCCCTGCGGCACACCTGAAATCACTCTTACTTCGGAAGACTTCTCTCCATTGAGAATAACATGCTGCGTTCTGTTATCTAGAAACTTTCAATCCAATCACGCAATTTGTCTGATAGTCCATATGATCTTACTTTGTTCATTGAGCGACTGTGGGGAACTGTATCAAAAGCCTTGCGGAAGTCAAGAAACACGGCATCTACCTGGGAACCCGTGTCTATGACCCTCTGAGTCTCGTGGAGGAATAGCGCGAGCTGGGTTTCACACGATCGTCTTTTTCGAAACCTATGCCGATTCCTACAAAGTAGATTTCTAGTCTCCAAAAAAGTCACTATACTCGAACATAATACGTGTTCCAAAATTTTACAACTGATCGACGTTAGAGATACAGGTCTATAGTTCTGTACATCTGTTCGACGTCCCTTCTTGAAAACGGGGATGACCTGCGCCCTTTTCCAATCCTTTGGAACGCTACGCTCTTCTAGAGACCTACGGACACCGTTGCAAGAAGGGGGGCAAGTTCCTTCGCGTTCTCTGTGTAAAATCGAACTGGTATACCATCAGGTCCAGCGGCCTTTCCTCTTTTGAGCAATTTTAATTGTTTCTCTACCTCTCTGTCGTCTATTTCGATATCTACTATTTTGTCATATGTGCGACAATCTAGAGAAGGAACTACAGTGCAGTCTTCCCCTGTGAAACAGCTTTGGAAAAAGACATTTCCTCTGTTTCAGTACCATTTTAGTCACAGAGTGTCTGGACATTTTGTTTTGATCCACCTACCACTTTGACGTAAGACCAAAATTTCTTAGGATTTTCTGCCAAGTCAGTACATACAACTTTACTTTCGAATTCATTGAACGCCTCTCGCATAGCCCTCCTCACACTACATTTCGCTTCGCGTAATTTTTGTTTGTCTGCAAGGCTTTGGCTATTTTTATGTTTGCTGTGAAGTTCCCTTTGCTTCCGCAGCAGTTTTCTAACTCGGTTGTTATACCACGGTGGCTCTTTTCCATCTCTTACGATCTTGCTTGGCACATACTCATCTAACGCATATTGCACGATGGTTTTGAACTTTGTCCACTGATCCTCAACACTATCTGTACTTGAGACAAAACTTTTGTGTTGAGCCGTCAAGTACTCTGAAATCGGCCAGGGTGCATCCGAACAGTGTCAAAGGCAGCATGAATACGCTGCTCCAGAGTCTCCACATCTGGAATGGGCCCATCATACACGTTACTTTCGATACGGCCTCATAACCAGGTATCGCACAGGTTGAGATCCGGTGTACGAGCAGGACATGCAACTCGACCTTCTCGTCCGATCCATCGACCAGGGCAGACACGATTGAGATGCGTCCGGACGTTAGCGGCGAAGTGGGCTGTATCACTGTCATGGACCAGCCATATTACTCATCGAATCATCAATGGCACTTGTTCCAGCTGCGAAGGCAAAGTTGCTTGCATGAAACGCCGATAGTTGTGGACTGTTAGGCGACGTGGAAGGAAGACTGGTCCCAAAATACAGTCGCTAATTATCCCGGTCCACATATTTCGCTGCACCGTTACTGATGATTCGCTGTTACCATGCCATGGTCTTGCACACTATCCACAGATGACTGTTACGAAAGCTGCAGATACCACTCAGCGTAAAGGTGGCCTCATCTGTGAATAAGAAAGATGACTGGTGAAGAAACCAGTGACAAAACTGCTCCCGATGTGGGAAGTCTGTCGCTAGTAAACCCTGCGCACGCTGTAAGTGATAAGGGTAGTAACAATTGTTATGGAGGGTGTTCCATACTGTCGTTTGGCTTACCATGTACAGGCGGGCCAACTTTCTGGTACTAACACGGCGGTCGCCTTCCACATTGTTAATCCCTATTTCCTCCAAATCTGGTGTCCGAACATTCCGGGTACTTCCTTCATGATTTCCTGCTTCCTGAAACGGCCCTGTTTCAGACAATCGGCGAAACACTGTTGCAAAAATTGATTGCTGTGGCTGTTGTTGGAGGGGATAGCTCTCCTGATACAACTTTGCTGCCTGCAGACCATTGCCATTTGCCTTTTAGTAAGTAAACACCATGTCAGCAAGCTCTCGATTCGAATATGGAACCATTGTGTACAACGCTGTATCACATCCACTACAAGGTGAGTCCGGACACAACATTACAACATTATCAACTACTATGGCAGCAGAGAGTGCAAGGTCATGACGTATGGGAAACATACAACGCTCTATGACCAAAACATGCATGCTGTAACTGTGGCTACATGGGGCAGCGAGCATTGGACAACAATCTTTGTACGAAAGTATGAGTGAATAAATGGTCCATAGTATGGACCGAACCATGCATTTACACGGACATAAATTCAGTAGACCTTTTTTGTTCCGTATCCTCTCATCGAGCAATCTCTAGAATTTGTACCCTGTATATATGGTGGATTTTACTACATTTCGTTTCAGAAACTTTTGATACTATGCGATGTTGCTTTAGACTCTGTTTTAACTGGTAGTGTTTCTTAAGTGAATTTTTTGTCTAGTGTTACTTCGGGAATTAAATTCATTAGAAAGTAATGCTGCGGATGCTCTTTCCACACTTGGAAAGACGTTCCATAAAGACATCTTCCAAAACAAGTATTATTTATCTGGCGACGATGACTCGCTGTGAAAAAATGCCCACATATACGAATGCATAATTCAGATGTCATATGACTTAGGTCCTCTCAGGTGGAACTCAAGCAACGTTGTTTATTATAGAGAGTAGCCGATTAACATTTTCGTTGGTGCGGACGAAGATTTAATCTCCATACTCGGGTTCTTATAGATTTTATTATTGTGTTTCCGGGTCAATTTGTGGCCGTAAAATAGTCAGAGATGTTGTTGTGGTCTTCAGTCCGAATACTGGTTTCATGCAGCTCTCGTGTCCTACGCAGTCTTCTTCGCCTCTGAAAAATTGCTGCAACCTACACCCATTCAAACATGTCAGCTGTAGGTATGCCATGGACACCATCTAAACCCATCCTCTCTCCCCCCCCCCCCCCCCCCCACACACACACACACTCTCTCTTTCCATTATCAAACTGTCGTTTGCTGCCCTTCATTCCATCCCTGCGAAACCCTAAATTTCATCAGGATAATGTACGACCGCATGTTGCAGGTCCTGTACGGGCCTTTCTGGATACAGAAAATGTTTGACTGCTGCCCTGGTCAGCACATTCTCCAGATCTCTCACCAACTGAAAACGTCTGGTCAATGGTGGCTGAGTAACTGGCTCGTCACAGTACGCCAGTAACTACTCTTGATGAACTGTGGTATTGTGTTGAAGCAGCAGGGGCAGCTGTACCTGTACACGCTATCCAAGCTCTGTTTGACTCAATGCCCAGGCGTATCAAGGCCGTTATTACGGCCAGAGGTGGTTGTTCTGGGCACTGATTTCTCAGGATCTATCCACCCAAATTGCGTGAAAATGTAATCACATGTCAGTTCTAATATAATATATTTGTCCAATGAATACCCGTTTATCATCTGCATTTCTTCATGGTCTATCAATTTTAATGGCCAGTAGTGCAACTCGATGTTCTGGTATTCTCAGGAAACTACTAGTCTGCTTGAGGTGTAATTGGCTTAACGTTTGAAGATAAAGCTCGGTACGCGTTCGTTTTTCGCATCCGATGCGAAATCGGTGGAGAGGAATGTCGTGGATGGACAGCGCGCCATATTTTGCAACTTCCTTATCGTAATTCGTGCAGAAACTTATACTAACAAGAAGTTGTAGGAACCTATTTACTTTTAAAAAATTGATAACATTTCATTTCAGAAAACATGACTTCGTCGCTTGGACATAAAGTATGTGAATGTGGAAGATTTCCTGGAGAGACCAGTATCCCTTGTGGTTTTAGGAGTTCACCCCTATAATAAGCTCTTGTTGAATAGATTTTCACTCTGTTTACTGTATCAAGATGAATTGAACACTGATAATTAAATACATTTCTTCCTTATTTGGTGTTCGTAGATGATGAAATGCGTGCACTAGCGTGTAGAAATGCAATTGTTTTTACGAAATGTAAGCCAAAATTTTTCCTATAACAAAAACTGAAGGTGACGATAGCCTAGAAATGAGTGTCGAGAAGTGTTTGTAAACTAAGAGAATATGCTACTAATAATCCGCAAAGAACTTATTTTTCTCCTAACTTTTCATTAGCTACGTTTCACGAAATGTGGGGTTTCCTATAGCCATATAAATATCTACTTTTTAAACGGTTAGTATTAGGCAGCAAAATGGATGCTTCTTTTTGTTACATTGAGGAGATATAACGAAAAAGATTTTTCTACAAAATGGTAATTGTTAAAAAGTTCTCAGATTATTTGGTTATTTATTTTCAGCATAATAGAAAAAAAGGATCCATTTTGTTTAATATCGTTACAGTTGACAGGCTACGTTTTTGTTGGAATTGGGTAATTCCGTTAGATACTTAGTAGTTTCGTCGCCTGAGATAGTCGATCATAATGTAGACTCAATCTGAACCTCCAAAGCGACTGCTCAGGCTTTCCAATTTTCTCTTCAACCGTCTTGTTAACTCTCCGAGATTGCAATTGACAAGACGATTTCAGAGTTGGAGGGAAAGGGGATGCTTGAAACTGCGAACGAAAAAAAAAGCTCATCAAGCGACGGGCGAGATATACATCAGGCAAAGCACCAGCCGTCACAGGCAGGAAAAACGCGCCGAGTCACGATCTGGCAGTAATTTCCGGCTATACATCACGGGCTTGGGAAAGGCCTCTTGCAAGAATCAACATTTCGTTTGTCCTCTGATAAGAAAAACAGCGTTAGAAGGAGAAAACTCGTATCCAGCGAAGCTGCAGTTCTACATTTAAATAAGCTGTTAATGCGCTTCTCTTGCGAATGAAAAATGCTCTTTATGACTTTCGAGGTTCTGTATCAGACGTTCCAGCAGGATACCGGTCGAAATATCTGTCATTTTATTATTTAATAAGTACAGGTAGACATTTTCGGTAATTTTTAATGTTAGTGTAGTTGTCAGCTTTCCACATCCTGTACAAGGGCGGCTGATGTCTTCTCTCAAGTCTGTGGGGCTTCCTAGTTCTCATGTATCACTCTAATGCTTTCTTTGCAATTATTACACGCAATTTTCATCATGGAAATGACAATACTCTCGTAATTTCTTTGAAAGTCTGCACCTTGCGAAATTTGCAGTCTGCATATACAAAGCGATTATTCTTCTTCTGGTATTAGTTATACCGTTTACGTCACACTATCATATAAAGAAAATAATTTTTCTACTTTAATTAGCATATTGTGATTTTCCCGGAATGCGACAGACGGCGGAGCGTTATTTATGAATTTATTATATTTTTTTATACGTCCACAGTTGCTATTAGATGTTTTGTTGCTGGTGTTATTGCGTATCTTAATGTTTCAGTCTTACCTCTTCCGATTAACTGTGCAAAAGGTGACTATAGATACGTCACTACCTACTGAAAGTTTTAAGCTGTTTCAAACAGCATTTTAAAGGTAATTTCTTGCGTTGTAAATCACATTACATTCGCTCTAACACAAAATGCAATTCAAGATGTTTTCTGCAGGTGTATTCATTGAACATAGCAATGGGCTTTGATGAACAGTAAAAAAGGTTTGTTTAATACTGAAACACATAAACATCGAAACTAAAGTCTACGAGGAGTTACATGAAGATCAGTGGTAAGGATTACGAAAACAAAACAAAAAAACCTTAAATTTGAGAGGTTGAACAAGATACAGAGGTAGGCCTAAAAGAAGAAACAAGAGTGGAAGAAATTGAAACTCATATCGCGTTGTGTTCCCTGATCTTTTCCTTGGCTTCTTGGTTTGCTTGTTCACTTTCTCAGATTCTCACGTGTCGTGGTACACAGCAGAATAGTACACGCTTCTTCTGCTATTGAAGAAGTAGCAGTATGACGTATAACTTGCATAATTTTCTCTGCTAGCTTGCTGCAATGGTTGTCGGGCAGTAAAGCATTCTAAGGTATAAGAAACTTTTTGCTTTGGTGGTACTCATCTGCTACCGTACCTCTGAGATCCCGTTCAATTCTGAACTAAGTTACTTGCACTAACTGGGAGGAAGAATCTTGAAGACAGTCGGGAATAACGACTAAACTGTCACTTTTTTCAAACCATCTGTGTATGCTCTATTAAAATCGTGACGTTTGTCTAAAATGTTATACAATGAAGACTTAAAAATTTAAGCCTGGAATGTGTTCCTTCTTGACAGTGGTCAAATCGAAAACAATTCTAAGCTTCAAAAAAGCCGAGATAGAGATCAGTCCAAGCTCGGTAAAATAAAGTCAGATGCAGTCCATCTCTTCACACGGTTACGAATATGCCTCGTTGCTCTTAGTCGGTTACTGTAATGTGCTGGTGGGCGAGCAGCGGTGTGCTGTCCACACATCTGCAGTGGGTGTTTCTTATTCTTGCTCATTTTTCCAGTCTTCTGCTTTTAATTGTCATCTGCAGCACACGGGTCGTTGTTGCATCTCTGAAAGAGAAACAACAGGTGGAGAAGCCATCCATTAACGGTTAATAGTCCAATAAGACTGCAAAACAAAGATAGAAACACTGCTAAAATTTTATAACACAAAGTGAATACCAAATTGAGTGTCAGAAAATGAGGCATAAATACTAACAAAATCAGGATTATCATTTCGATATACACAGTGGCGAAATGAATTTCTTGAAAATTCGTAGAAAAATGGATTTACGTTACAGCAATCGACTGAGAGAACGGCAACTACATTCGTCCTAACAGTGAGTTCACCTCATTTAGTTTAGAAGTGGATTGGTGCCACGAAAGCAAAAAGTTTTTGATTCGTCACGAATAGCTTAATGTCCTCTACCATTACAGCAAGTGTACGCAGCAGAGAAAATGATTCAGTCAGTACAGTAAAAATTGTTTCTTCTTTAACAGCAAAGAAAGCATGTAACGCTCCGTTGGGTGCCGAGGCACGTGAGAGTTTGGGGAAATGAGCAAACAGACCACGAAGTCAAGTAAGGGTGCAGGGAAAACAGTGTGATCTCGGTTTCAACTGAGAAGTCTATGTTCGTCTTTTTTAGAGTCTGGCTTCTGCCATAAACTTCCCAGAACTAAGTATAAGGGATACGGTACTTAATTTAAGAGAAATAGTGACGTTTCTGCCTCAGATATGATTATAAGCTTATCAGGTTGCCACACCTTAGAGACTTAACATGGTGTCTTAAAGTATTTAATATTTTAAGATGAACTGCGAAAATGTGGATAAACGTGTGTAGAGGCATAACAGGCAATGTTTTTGTACATATCTGAAGATGAGAATTTCTATTCCATTGGATCTCTATATCAATGATATATAATGTAGAACAGCTACACACTAGATACACTTACAAGGAAAATATAAAAAATGTCATAATAATGGATTATGAAATGCCTAAATGCAAATAACAATTAATATGACAATAATAATAATAATAATAATAATATATTTATAATTAATATTTACTTCGTTTCATAAACTTTAATAGTGTTGAAAGAAAATGGAGAGCTTTGATCACGACCCATCAGTTGGAAGCATCCTGGTATTACATCAATTGAAGACATGAATGCTGTATAAAAGTATGCAATAATTTTTAATAACATTTTCTAGTAAAGCACAATGAACAGCTCATTTGTACTGTATATTTTTTCCCAAACAACTTGTTTAGGCCAGCAGCCAAAACAGTAGTGTTAAAAAAAATAGAGCAGAACCTATAAGGCGAAACTGATAGCTAACAACCATATTAAATACATGGCATGTATTGCGAACGCTGGACGCTCCGTGGAAAGAAATATTGTTGCTGTAGAAATATGGATATGGAGAAAAGTCACAAATATATCCTTGCCTGAAAGAAAATCCAATGAGCAACTTCTAAAACAATAAATGAAGGAAGTAAATTCACAACATCGCGTAAAAGAAAAATATTAAGTTACTCGGTTATCTGACGCGGCATAAAATAACAATAAACCGTGTTTTTGAAAATAATGGGAAGAAAAACAGAAGACAGACTAGGACCCTTCCTATCGCTAAGTGTAAGCAGTGGACCGAAATACGGTAATTTCAACCTAATGGAACATATGGTGAGAGGTTAGGAAGGATTTCGATGCGCTGTCCTCAAATAGATACGTCAGACAGGATAGAATGATTCCTGATGACGATATTGTGTATGCGAAAGTATCGTCGTTGCAAGACTACAGAGAGTGTTAGGAAGACCTCGACAAAATTTCAGTTTAACACGATGAACGGCAACCATATAATGCCGAAAGGTACCAAAAACATCCAAGTAATTTTCACATACCGCGTTAATTGTATGCTGTCCGCCCCCTGTAGCTGAGAGGTCAGCCCGACAGAATGTCAATCCTAAGGGCCCGGATTCGTTTCCCGGCTGGGTCGGAGATTTTCTCCACTCAGATACTGGGTGTTGTGTTGTCCAAATCATCATCATTTCATCCCCACCGACTCGAAAGTCGCCAAAATGGCGTCAAATCGAAAGACTTACACCCGGCGAACGGTCTACCCGACGCGAGTCCCTAGTCACACGACATTTTATGGTACGCTGCCTGATAGTCTCGCCGACTAAGAATCGAGAAGTGACGTCGCATAAACGACGTGGAGTGAAGGCGTAGCTTCCGCTGTAAGAAAGGCGACCTGTTGACTTCGGTTTCCTGTGAGGGTTTTTGCAAAGTGCAATACACCTGTAAAGGAGAGTGAGACGCTCTGCTAATCCCGCAGGACAGGACAGATAGTATAAATTGTGGAAAGGGGTCACATTAGGGGCTGTCAGTTACACTCGAACATACAACTTTATAATTTGATCAGATGTTACAAGATACAAAAATAATTTTTTTAAAACACACAACTTTAATTTTTGGGACTTACTTACTGGATGAAAGCCACTTTAATTTAAAAACGGCTGAAGGCAAATAACTTAAAACGCAATCATAATCAGAAATTTAAAAGGCAAGCCTTATCTAAAAACAGCTCTTTAGTTAGGCTGAAGTAACAAGTTAAATTCAAATCGGCTGAAGGTCTAACACTTAAAACTCCATAACATTAATTTTTTTAAATACCGAAGGCCTTATATGAAACAGTTCTTTAATTTAGGCTGAAGGCCTTAGAAACAACTCAAACTCAAAATCGGCTGAAGGTCTAAGTCTTAAAATTAAACAACATGTGCGATAACCTTTCTTTTTCAGTTATTATAGTAGTTGTCCATAGGACTGGCGACCGTAATTTTCCCCAAATCTCAAATATCTAATTAACGCCAATTAATTGTTAACGTGACGACTGCACATTTACTTTCTTTATTAATTTTACCCTTTTCTCAAAATTAATTTCCACCAATTTCATTTGCATTTTTCCTTTCATTTAGATGTAACCCTTTCCTCCCTCTTTACCGACAGATTAACTTCGGTGATGATTGCTTTTCCCAAATTTCCATTAGGTACACGAGGTTTAATTTTTCACTGTCATTAAGGTTGATTAGTGAGGGGTAGGTTACACGTGGCGACCTGGTGACAGGACAATCTTCAGATTTGAGGTTGTTCTGGACACGAATTTTGTATTGTGCAAATCTCGTAACAAAGTACTGGTTACGAACAGGCCGTTACGTCAGCGAGAAATAGTAGTGGGAGTAACCCTAATTATATTTGAGATTTGGCATTTATATTGAAAATTATTAAAATGAGTGAAGACAACAATTACCAAAATTTGGTAGACTTGGATACGGAACAATCGGTCGAACAGTGCGAAACGTGCACCGCGGTACCCATTGTTCAGGGGCAGGCGGCTAGCATGAAAGACGCGACCGCCGAAATGCAACAAAGAGCAGAAATGGAATTCCAAACTTTAGAAAATGTTTGGGAATCGGAAGTGATAATCAAATCTGAACCCCTTGATGACGAAGACGGAGGGACAATTAAAGAGGCACCCGCTACGGAAGTAAAACCGCTGGTTTCCGGGAATTTAGCTGATTTATTGAATGTTTTGATTAACGAAATCAAGGCTCAGTCTAGCAAGATAGAAACTCAATCGGCAGAAATTAAAGCTCAGGCTACCAAGCAAGAAGTCAGTCTGCCAAGCAAGAAGCTCAGTCTGAAAAAATTGAACAGAAGCTAGACAATCAGAACAAAGCTATTAATGTTGTTAACAACAATGTTGGAGTTGTTAATACAAAAGTTGATAAAATCAAAGAAGATATTGTTGTGATTGATACCGAAATCGGTAATCTTAAACAGGAAATGATAGGCGTTCAGGCGGAAATTGCGAGCATAAAAAGTCGTTTTTATTCCGAAATTAGCAGAATCGAGAAAAGTGTAGGAGAAGCAGTTGCTCCGATCATCGAGAATAAGGTGACGGAACAAATTCAATTAGTGGAAAAAGAGGATCAAAAGAAGGTGGAAACTTTAAAGACTTTAGTATCCGAAGTAGACACCAAAGTGAGGAAGCAGGCTAATACCCGCGAAGAGAAAAAGAGGGAAGTGGGAACGCTTGCGACAACCATGTGCCAAGTAATTACGAGAGTTTCGGAATTAGAAAAGAAACTTGACGAAACACAGAGCTATGTGCCAATCTGTGCACATAGTTCGGAATTGCTGACGAAAGAGGAGCGGTTCGACCCCTTGAAAAAAGGCGGTATACACGCGACGGATTTCATTAAAAATTGTGTAAGAGTTTTACCCAGATCATGGACTAATGAGAGAAAAATTAATTTATTGACGTGTTGGCTGGTGATGCCAAGCGTTGGGGCTTAAACCTCAACATCACGAACCTGACTTTCGACGAGTTTAAAAATTTGTTTCTGGCTGAATACTAGTCAGAGCAAAAACAACAAAGTGTCTGGCGCGAATTTGTCGTATCGAGGCCTTTCGGTGTGAATTCGCGTGGCTGGATGAAGGAGTTTTGTGAGGGCTGGATCCGCAAGTTGGTATATTTGCGTGATCGCCGCACGGAATCCGAAATAGTCTGAGAACTCTACAAGAAGCTTCCAGATGATACAAAACGCTACGTAGCAAGCAATTACAAGACAATCAATGATTTCCTGGAAAGAGTTGAGGACGAGTACAATTGGCGCAATAATCGCGACAATGGTAGAAACAGTGGTAACAGCAACGGGTACCACAACAACCACAACAACAATAACCATGGGAATAATGCATATCGCAACCATGGCAGCAATAACAACAATGGTTCGGTTCGTAATGACAATCGGTACAATGCGAATAATAACAGGAATGACGGAAACCATTATCATACTAACGTGATACGGGCTTCGCAGAATACTAATAACGCCAGAGGGTGTGATCAGCCGCCTCAGCAGCTCCCGGGGAGCAGATCTGCTGGGGCAAGACAGGGAAACCATCAGCCACGCCCGCGAGGGGCCGACCGGACGTGGAGAAATTTTGGCGGCCCAATAACAGGAGAAAACCCAGGTGTCGTCGTTATGAAAATTCCGTATGTAATAATCAACGGCGGGAGAGTGTGCCAGTGTTAAGAGAAAGTAGTGCGCCCACAAGTAGTAGATCAGCTGTAGACACGGCAGTAGAAAGTACATTCACTGTCAGTGAGAACAATTTAAATAGAGTTCCGGAAATCGGTTATAAAGTGGCAGCTGTAACACCCACAGCGGGACTGGAGATTGAGTTTAAGAATGATTCGAAATTGTTGAGAGAAGATCAGATGTCGGATAACACGTCCGTCATCGAGCAAGGGGATGCAGAGGGGGATGAGGTCCGGTTAAGGTAGTTCGGTCGCTTGTACGACGAACTCAGGGATTATAGGGGCCTGTACGGGAGAAGTGGTTATGGGGAGCGCGGGCAGGATTTGCCGCGTCTCGTCCCGCAGGAAGATAGTGTTTGTGAAGTGATAGAAAGTTCTGGGCCTAACCGGCAAACTTTACCAGAAATAGTTGATGTTAATGGGGAGCACGAGCAAGATTCGTCGTGTTTCGTCCCGCAGGAGTTGGATGTTGAAGTAGTAACGAAAAGTTCTGGCCCTGACCGGCGGACTTTACCGAAAGTTATAGTGGTAGAAGTGGCCGACCCATCCGACGCAAAACTCCAGTTTAAACATTGCGAAAGTATTAAGGAGAAAGATTACGAGTAGTAATAGCCGGACACGATTGGTAGAAAAGCACGTAGATTACAGCGTGTATGAGGTTAGAGCTGACGTTATACGGTCGGACGGTAGCAGTGTGGGTTGCGCAGATCCAGAGGAAGTAATTGCAGATACTATTGGGCACATTCCTCCAGGTAGATTGGCTGATGAGATCAATCAGACCAAAGAGGAATCAACGATGGTGACAATTAGTGAATTGATAGCAAAGCAACACTCACTAGTTGACGAGTTACAGGAAAAGGTTTCGGTATTGGAGGCGAAGCTACAAACGAAGCCTCAGGACAAACGTGTTGAAATTAAAACTGTATGTGAACAGAGGCTGAAAAAGCCGCCAGATAAGCCGGATTTACTATCAAAGCCGGATGGTTTTTTCTGGAATGACCTGGATATAGACGAGGATTTATTGTGGGAAAATAAAGAAACAGTCGAGGATAAGTGTAGACAGATAGTAGTGTCTGTTAATGTGCACGGCCTACAACTAAACATGTTGATTGACACCGGCGCAGAATTGAGTGCTGTATATGGGAAAATAATTGAGTTACTGAAAGATAGACCTGGCATCGTAGTTATGCCAGTAACAGGAGTGAAAATTATCCGTGCTACTGGGAAGGCCAGTAAACCGGTCACAAAACAGATTTTTGTCAACTTCGAGATATGTGGGGCACGATTTGAACAAGAGTTTGTCGTCGTGCCAGACTCAACTACGGAAGTAATTATCGGGTTAGATTGGCTATTAAAGTACCGTGCAGTGATTAATTGCGAAAGCAAAACTTTTACATGTACGTTACAAGATAAAACAATAGTAGTTAGTTTTGGCGAGGCAGGAGACGGTGTGCATAGACAGTATCAGCCTATACACATTGTTAACTGGCCAGATGGTATTGACGTAGGTATGAATTTGAACTACTGTAATTTGAGGAATCTCGGCATTGACAATAGTGTAGAATGTGAATTGGAAAGTCTTGTAGACGGTGTGTCATACGTAACACACGAACAAAGACGAGGTCTGTATGAAGTAATAATGCGGAATCAGAGTGTGTCTTCAGACAAACCGGGACTTGTGGAAGGATATAAATGCAAGTTGGATGTAATTCCGCACGAACCATTCTTCGTGAGACCGTATGCTACACCGCTGTCCAAAAAGGAAGCAGTGCAACGGGAGATAGATAAGATGATCGAATGGGGAGTGATTGAAAGAAGTACGAGTCCATACAATAACGGTTTGGTCATTGTAGCAAAACGGGATGGTAGTGTGCGTATTGTGATTGACGCACGCACGTTGAATAGGGTCGTTCAACGCGAAACAGACAGACCAGAGAGTATGGAGGAGATTTTGCAACGTTTTCATGACGATAAGTTCATGACTAGCCTCGATCTGACGGCTAGTTACTGGAAAATAGAACTCCAAGAAGAATCTTGGCCATACACCGCCTTCTTGTTTGCGGGCAGGTGTTATCAGTATAGTGTATTGCCGTTTGGACTTAATATATCTGTGTCTCTATTCATCAGGGCCCTAGATAAAGTGCTAGGGCCGGCTTTGAGATCAAGATTAACTGTATATGTTGACGACCTATTGTTGGGCAATGCCACTCGGCATGACCATTGTGACCTGTTATATGAAGTTTTTAGAGCATTGCGCCGTGGAGGAATGATTCTAAAGCTAAAGAAATGCGAATTTGTGAAGCAGGAACCGAAATTTTTAGGGCATGTAATTACCACTGCTGGTATTACGAAAGACCCAGAAAAACTAGAGGTAATAAGGAATTGTCCTCTACCCAAGTCTAGGAAACAGTTAAAAAGTTTTCTAGGGCTCACAGGATTTTACCGTAAATTTGTAAAAGGACAAGTGTTAATGATGAAAATTTGAATAACCTCTTACGCAAAAATTTTCCGTTTGTGTGGATTGACGGGTGTCAGGCCGTTTTCGAGAGATTAAAAGACGAGTTGTTAAGATCTAACATACTATTTCATCCTGATTTATCGCTACCCTTCCATCTGGGGGCGGATTCGTCGAATTACGGGGTGGGGGTAGAACTGTTCCAAGATGTTGGTGAAGGACAACACCGGACGATAGCGTTCACGAGTCGGACTTTATCAAAAAGTGAGCGAAACTACACGATTTCTGAGAAGGAATGTCTCGCTATCGTGTGGGGATTCAAGAAGTTCAAGGGTTATCTATGGGACCGTAAGGTGATTATTCATACGGACCATAAGGCGATCACTTATCTGAAGGATTGTAAACTTCTTCACGAAAGACTGACTAGGTGGTCGCTGCATTTACAGCAATTTAACTATGACATCTGTTACGTAAAAGGGACCGTCAATTGCGTAGCGGATGCGCTGTCGCGGCTGCCCGAATCTAATCAAGATGTATTGAAAGATGAGTCAGATGGAGTGGTCAAATTATGCTATTTTAAAGACGTTGAGAGACATAAATTAATAGTGAACATCTGTAAGAATCTACGTCGTCATCAGAACGAGAACGGTTGTTTAAATATGGTGAAAACCCGATATGACGAAAGGAGTCCAGAAGGAGAGAAATTAAGGAAGTATTACAAGATATACAATCATATCTTGTACATACGTATGGGTGAAGATAGTAATATTTGGCGGGTATGCTGGCCCATCAAATACGTCACGGAAGTAATAGACTACTACCATTTAGCGTGTGGTCACTGTGGACCAAAGAAATGTACGGAAAAGCTGAGTGAAGTAGTACATTTTAACAACATGTTAAAACGCGTTACTGACAGAGTGAAAACTTGCGATTTATGTCAGAAGGTGAAGGTTACCAACTGCACGAGTCGTGGTCCTATGCAAAGTATAAGGCCTAACGACACCTTTGAATTACTGTGCATTTTTCCTTTCATTTAGATGTAACCATTTCTTCCCTCTTTACCGTCAGATTAACTTCGGTGACGATTGCTTTTCCCAAATTTCCACGAGGTTTAATTTTTCACTGTCATTAAGTTCGATAAGTGAGGGGGAGGTTACAAACTCCAATCGACACAATGCGAATAGTCTTGACTTGCTGGTAGGTTAAATCAAAACTCAATTTTCGAGTCCAGGGTCGGTGAGCCATCTACTTCGTAGCAATGGTAACAGCGCGACACACTGCGACACCGCGTAGAGACCGCCAGCGGGCCCGGCCAAACAACGCCCCGCCGAGAATTCCTCCCTGCTTCACGGCAACCGACCAACTGCCCAGGTCCGGAAACGGTGACAGGACCGAGTATTCGTTGGCCGACGAGACGACCAACCGAACGACCAATCAACTGCAGTCCCGCTCCAATCTCCCTCCGTCGGACAGTTGATGTGTGTCGTCAGCCGTCGGCGAGCACTGGCTGTCGGCGCCTCACCGGCGCTCCGTCCCCGACTTCAGTGCTGCTGCGTCCTGACTGCACTGCTGGTCCGTCTCCGAATTGACTGGCAGACACACAACATCCTGGAAATACTATCGGTCACTCCAGAGATGGTACAACAGTGCACTTATCGATACGTGCTGCTGCTGCCGCTCACGGGCAGGTAGGGCAGGAACTTAGTGACACCAGTAAATGGAATAAGAAAACGAGGCGGCAGTACTGTATTAGAAGATGACAAACAATAAATGAGTTAAACACGAGCCGTGAACAGCTCAGAAAGCTCGTATAGAACGCTTGTGCGACACGTACTAGGGTATTGCTCATGTATTTGTGATCACCAGCAGGTCGGTTTAAAGGAAGATATCTAAGCAGCTCAGAAGTGTGCTGCTAGATTTGTTGCCGGTTGGTTCCATCAGTACAAACGTATTGTAAATATGCATCGTGGGTTAAATGTGAATCCTTGGTGTGTAGAGCATGTAAGGATCCTGTACACTCACCAGTCGCCTATCATATAAATTTACCTAATAATTTTGAGGAAGAAAATGATCACTAATAATTATTTGTTCATTCAGATGGTTATCTGGCTTTCGTCGTCGATTTCTGAATTTCCGAGAGTTCGTTACCAATAAACGAACGAGAAAAAATATGTTTGTTCACTAACAATATGTTGTGGTCTGTCAGTATTGAGGAGCTGTTCATGCTAGATTCGTTTGGTCTGGTAGTTGGTTGCAATAATTTGGCAATCAGTGATAACCATGTCGTGCATAGATTATATATCCATTTCCGGCTTTCTATGATCTTTTATCTATTTCTCGACTCTTCTGCAATGGAAGCGCGTAAATTCCTACAGCTCAGTGTATTTATTGTTTTTTGAACAGAGTGACATACTCGTACAGTACAGATATTTTGATTTGCAATGAAATTTTTTATATTGATACTAGTGCAGTGAAGCGTAAATGCGGATGGCAGGACGGAGATTCCAGCTGCCGCACTACCGAATGTATTGAACACTACGCCACTTTGTCTTCGTTAACTTAACCAATTATGTTTGATGTTCGACACCCGTGACCGATTTCTTACCTGTTCTTGAAAGAACTCTGAATAACAATTACTAGTCAAGTTATAGTCTCAGTGCCGACCATGGAATTGAATTTAAAATTTGACCAACATGAACAACGACATTATTAGAAGTGAATAACAATAATTATATATACGAACTTGCAGCATACTGCAGGTGAAAAATAGGTTCTGAACTTGTCGTATAATTGATATAAATGGTTTTTCCTCCATAATAAGTTGCGTTGAGAAATATCTATTTTTTTATTTCTTGATGGTGACTAGTTTCGGACACCTGTGTCCATTTTCAAACCATCCGCGCTGTAAGTGTGACAATTATAGGCGATAGCCCATGAACAGAAACTGGCCATGAAGAAATCAATGCGGTATAAGGCCGATTTAGCGACAGGAAGTTGCCCCACTCTAATGTCCATCCTACGTGGTGTAACTTGTTGTTGTCAAGTCGGCGATATACCACTTTCATTACTGCAGGGCCAGTTTCTGTACCTGGGCTATCAACTATATTTGTCACACTTACATCACTAATCACCATCAAGAAATAAAAAATATACTTCTCTAAAACCATTTATTTCAATCAGTTACAATATACATCGTCTCGCAGAAGAACTGAAGCAGCAGAAGCGGAGGAGGAAACGAAATTAGGCTTCATGGGTTGAGCGGGTATGTGATGTTATTTTACTGTCCACAAAATAGAGTCAAATTTAGAAAGAACTTTGCAGAACGAGCTCACTTATTAGAGTGACATTGCACCCGCTCTGGACTGGATACATGAACTGTCATAATGACGTTGTAACCTCTCCTGAGGCAAATTGGCATACAGCTTCTATAACTAGTCTTTGCTATCGTCGATGCTGGCAATGGGACGGAAACTGACGTCTGAGCTGTCCCCATGCATGTTCTACCAGAGACAGATTTCGAGATTTTGCTGGCTACGGGAGTACCTCATCATCACGCAGACAGTTCTTAGATACAAGTGCACTGGGTGGGCGAGCATTGCCCTGTTGAAATATGGCACCACGACACTGTCACATGAGGTGTAACACATGAGGACGCGGCATGTCCGTGACTCTCCGCAGTGCCGCTAGAGTTCCCTCAGTCACTACCAACCATGTCATGAATTCACATCAGTTGGTCCCATATATCACGACGCCAGAAGTAATATCGCTGTGTCTCTCAGAAACATTGGAAGAGTGGGCCCTCTCCCTAGGTCTCCACCACATTCGCCGACGATGGTCATCCATGCTCATGCAACAGCGCAGTTTTTCTCTAAACACAATGTGACGCCATTAATCAGCAGTCCACTTCAGGCGCATCCTTTGTATTTTGTTAACAGCAACCCAAGCCCGGGACGGTAAATCTCTAGTCTGGTTGGTGGTAGTCTCCAACCAGTGATGTGACATAACACAAAATGTAGCAGGGAGTCCATTAATTGTTCCCGGATGGCAGGCGCCGGTGTCAAACTGATACGATGTGCTTGGTGCGCAATACGGCGAGCCTCCCGTGTGCTGGTCACAAGTGGCCGACTGAAACCTTGGTGACACGTATATGCCTGCCCTCATGTTTACATGCATCATTTCACTAGTCAGAAAAAAGAACTATCGACACGTGCTGCGGACCTCTCATGTAAACTCTGAAAAAAACGCGAGAACTGTGTGTAATAAATTCGATTAATACGCGGAGATTTGAAAACCGAACTACAAAAGCACTCAGGCGAGACTAAATAATTCGGTCCTGATTTGGAACTTGTAATATGTCACAAAATCGGTTTACTTTGCAATGCAAACGAAAACGTGAGAACTGTGGCTACTAGATATTAAATTAAGGAGCAGAAACTCAAGGAACTAAACTATCAAAGCACACAGACGAAATTATGCAATTCGATCCTGGTTACGAGCTCGTAAAAGTCACAAAATCGGTTACTTTCCTGTTGCTGCTTCTGTCTCGGCTGGCTGCTGCTGCTGCCTGATTACTAAAGATACTGTGTTGATAAACTTCATTAATCCTTCTCGAACTACCGCACTGCTGAAGTTGTTATCTATTTTAACAATGTTCACGTTGATATACATTTGGACTATTAAGCAAAATCTAATAGCTTTAGTTGATTGTTAAGCTAACCATTGTTTTCTGCTTTCTATCTCTGTAGGTAAATTTATGGGATTGTGCTGAAGTAAACCTCATCTGGGAATTAGAAAAAAACATTTTGCTTCATTTAAGGAATCGTTTTCATTTGAAATGTATATGCTCACCTGGAGAACTGAATAGTGTATGACTCTGAGATGCGTGATTCAGTACATAGCGTTTTCATGAAATTGACTTGCAATCATCGTGAACAGTGCGTGCTCATGTAAACCTATATGTTTTAGAAATATACGTAGACGATGTGCCGCCATAAAACATGTGAGATCGTAGAGAAGAATTGTACGGCCATCATTTACAGCTTTTAAATTATGAAAATTAAACTATATATTGAGAGTTCAGATCCAGTTATGGTTCTGGAATAAGTGTATCAGTATTTCTTTTACTGATTAAATGTGAAAATTTTATATTTATCTGTTTACAATATATATGTTGGATTCAAACTGATACTCACGCTCAATCGATCGCTCCACTCTTTGGTAAGTTCCAGCATGCTACTACAATGAGTTGAAAAGGAACTCTTAGGACACATGGCCAAACAAGTCAACTGTCTCTCAACATAAGGACAATTTGAGAGAGATTAGGAGCCCTAGATAGATATACGGGTAATCATTTTGACCTCGCTCCACTTGCAAGTGGAACTTAGGTTGCCATGTCCTGCCTTTTACGTTAGTGTGCAACCAAGTACATTAAACTCCGCCTGTCCATTTTCTGTTAGGCTTTTTAGAGATGAAGTAGATAACGTAAAACTAAGGCCCGTTCCACGCTAATGACGCAAGCCACAAGTAATAAGTATAAGAAGGAAAAAGGAGACTAAAGATACACAGATACACCAAGGAATATAACAATTCTACAAAAAAGTGTATTTGGATGTCGGCAGTCTGATCAGTGCCAAAATTTCATAAAAATTGATATTGGCAGAAATCTGATTTCTAACGCCAGCGTCCAAATGTTTTTCTCTTTCATAAGAGCTCACCGGAAACAGGAAAACAATAAATTAAAAACAGACACAATCACAAAGATGGTGCTGCTGTTGTGTAATCTAAAACTAGAGTTCGACGAAATTATTCCCAATAAAATTAACGTTCTTGATAAAGTGGGTTCAGATGAGAAATATTATTACTTAACTGCAGAATATTCTTATTTCTTTATGAATCCAATTGAAATGACCAAAGATACTGAATATCTTTTCATTTAATTCCCAGAGGAACAGATAATTGTTTATGTTGCTTAGCGAACTTTCAGTTTATATAGACAGGAAGAAGACTGCGTGCGTACTTAGTCGCTATCATAACTGCCAATTACAAGATTGTTTACTGATTTTATTTTTTTAAGCACTTTTAAGACTGGTCTCGAGATAAACTGACTGTAAATGATTATTAATAAACGAATTAAAATTACCAACTGACTCTCTTTCTGTATCAGATTGGAGGACCGGCTTTTAGGGCAAAATGTCCAGCCATCCTAAGTGGAACAGGAGAGAGAACGACCAGTAATGGTACAAAGTAACCCCTGTCATTCTCTGTAGAGTGTCTTGGAGAGTGTGTATGCAGTTGTGAAAAGGGGCGGAGTAAACGTGCAATCAACAACGAGGTCATTAGATACGAAACACATGTTCGGATTGGAGGAGCATATCCACCGTTTTCTTTTAGGTTATTTGATATGGGGAAGGGGACCAAACAGCAAAGTCATCGGTCCCATAGGATTTGGGGAAGATGGGGAAGGATGTCGGCCGTGTCCTTTCAAAGGAACCATCCCGACATTTGCGTAAAGCGATTTAGGAAATCACGGAAAGCCTATATAAGGATGACCGGACTCGGGTCTGAACCGTCGTCCTGGCGAATGCAAGTCCAGTGTGCTAACCGCTGAGCCACCTCGCTCGGTGATTCTTTTAGAAGGACTCATCCTGAATGGAAACCACAGGAAACATAAATCTGGATGGCTCGAACCGCCGTACTTCCGAATGTGAGTCCTATGTACACTACTGGCCATTAAAATTGCAACACCAAGAAGAAATGCAGATGATAAATGGGTATTCATTGGACAAATATATTATACTAGAACTGACTTGTGATTACATTTTCACGCAATTTTGGTGCATAGATCCTGAGAAATCAGTAGCCGGAACAACCACCTCTGGCCGTAATAACGGCCTTGATACGCCTGGGCATTGATTTAAACAGAGCTGGGAAGGCGTGTACAGGTACAGCTGCCCATGCAGCTTCAACACCATACCACAGTTCATCAAGAGTAGTGACTGGCGCATTGTGACGAGCCAGTTACTCGGCTACCATTGACCAGACGTTTTCAATAGGTGAGAGATGTGGAGAACGTGCTGGCCAGGGTAGCAGTAGAACATTTTCTGCATGCAGAAAGGCCTGTACAGGACCTGCAACATGCGGTCGTGCATTATCCTGCTGAATGTAGGGTTTCCTAGGGATCGAATGAACGGTAGAGCCACGGGTCGTAACACATCTGAAATGTGACGTCCACTGTTCAAAGTGCCGTCAATGAGAACAAGAGGTGACCGAGACGTGTAACCAATGGCACCTCATACCATCACGCCGGATGATACGCCAGTATGGCGACGACGAATACACGCTTCCAATGTGCGTTCACCGCGATCTCACCAGATAGGGATGCAACCATCATGATGTTGCAAACAGAAACCGGATTCATCCGAAAAAAATGACGTTTCGCCATTCGTGCACACAGGTTCGTCGTTCAGTACAACATTGCAGGCGCTCCTTTGTATGATGTAGCGTCAAGGGTAACCGCAGCCATGGTCTCCGAGCTGATACTCCTTGCTGCTGCAAACGACGTCGAACTGTTCGTGCAGATGGTTGTTGTCTTGCAAACGTCCCCATCTGTTGACTCAGGGATCGAGACGTGGCTGCACGATCCGTTACAGTCATGCGGATAAGATGCCTCTCATCTCGACTGCTAGTGATACGAGGCCGTTGGAATCCAGCACGGCGTTCCGTATTACCCTCTTGAACCCACAGATTCCGTATTCTGCTAACAGTCACTGGATCTCGACAAACGCGAGCAGTAATGTCGTGATACGATAAACAGCAATCGCAATAGGCAACAATCCGACCTTTATCAAAGTCGGAAACGTGATGGTACGCATTTCTCCTCCTTACACGAGGCATCACAACAACGTTTCACCAGGCAACGCCGGTCAACTGCTGTTTGTGTACGAGAAGTCGGTTGGAAACGTTCCTCATGCCAGCACGTTGTAGGTGTCGGCACCAAGGCCAAACTTGTGTGAATGCTCTGAAAAGCTAATCATTTGCAAATCACTGCATCTTCTTCCTGTCGGTTAAATTTCGCGTCTGTAGCACGTCATCTTCGTGTTGTAGCAATTTTAATGGCCAGTAGTGTGTTAAGTATTAAGCCTCTACACTTTGTGTGTGTAAGCGGTGACGATGATAATGATGGTTAATTTCTCTGAGTCACTTTTCTCTTAGTAGATAGTCGTGAGCCATCTCTGATCTCTACGAAAAATGTGTTCTGGAATTTGGAGGCATTGACTATGCGGTACAGTGGTAATGGTGAGTGGAGAGGAGACGCCCTCCTCCGCTGCTGGGTGGATTGGCTCCTGCAGCCAGCCAGCGACAGCACTTTCTGGAGTCCCCGTTACAGGTCACCGGCCGTGACGTCACCAGCTGTAAAGGTGCGACCACGGCAGAGGCGCCGCAAGGTAACCGCCTGGATGTGTGGTTGGTTCCAGTTGGTACGCACCAGCGGGCGGCTTAAGTGTGACTTTCCGTCATCGGTGATTCCTGTTAATGCTACTTTTCGGTAAATGCGATTTTTGTTGCGATACGTCGCAGTTTAAAATCAAAGTTAACGAATTTACTACTTTAATCACCCCACACTCCACTAACGCTATTTCTGCGACTTTTGTTATTTCTGTGATATACGCTGCTATTAGTCACAAGTGAGTCGTGAGCTGTGTTAGTACAATCAAGAAATATGTTCTCACGAAATCTATTTGCAGTTGCGAATTTTGACAGCAGTTAGCTGTATAATTAAATGACGACAATGAAAATTTGTGCCGGACCGGGCTCGAACTCGGATGTTCCACTTTACGCGATCGGTCGCCTTTCGTGCATTGGCTATCCGCGCCCGACTCATGAGCATACCTTAACTTCCAAATGTCGTCGCTCATGCGTCACACCTGCGCTTGTACACCTTCTGTAATTACCGTACAGGGGCGGGAAGGCCGGCCGCTGGTGGCCGAGCGGTTCTGGCACTACAGTCGCAGGTTCGAATCCTGCCTCGGGCATGGATGTGTGTGTTGTCCTTAGGTTAGTTAGGTTTAAGTAGTATTAAGTTCTAGGGGACTTATGACCTCAGCAGTTGAGTCCCATAGTGCTCAGAGCCATTTGAACCATTTTTTTTTTTTTTTTTTGGAGGGGCGGGAGGGAGCATTTTAATTGAGTCACTGCCTGGTATCGTCGGATAAATACGATATTTCAGTGACTGTGTTGTTAAGCAGGACGATGCAATATTCCTTCAGATATGCAAGCATGTCCCTATTAACAATATAGGCACAGCATTATCATACCCATGTTCTCGCCTGCGGAGGTCATTTCTTATGAGGACCTAAGGGTAACTTTTCAGTAACCTGAAGTTACTTGATATGGAATCGCTATTACTTGCAACGATTCTTCCTCAGTTATTATATGATATACGAAAGATGCGCTTGTCCACAGGGAAAATTTCATCTTAAAAAATCAGTCAGTAGTAAGCATGTTTTACATTTGTTCTTCCTTAGGCATTAATTTTATGCTAATAGAACATGTACGAAAATATTAATAGTATGATGTTGAGAATCATAACATTAATTGCCACGCAGTACAGTAAGAGTTCGTGTGTACAGTACGAATTCTAACGACGTTGTTATGTTCACAGATACCTGAGCCACATTTTAAATAAGTTTTTACAGTGACAATTCAAAATATGTTTGATAGCAGGACTGGAGAAGTGGCCACAGCGTCTTTAGACCGTCTTTGTCAAAAAAAAAAAAAATGGTTCAAATGGCTCTGAGCACTATGTGACTTAACTTCTGAGGCCATCAGTCGCCTAGAACTTATAACTAATTAAACCTAACTAACCTAAGGACATTACATACATCCATGCCCGAGGCAGAATTCAAACCTGCGACCGTAGCGGCCACGCGGTTCCAGACTGAAGCGCCTAGAACCGCAGGGCCACACCGGCCGGCGTCTTTGTGAAAAGTAAGGTTAGTTTCTAAGTTGGTGAATGAGATCGTTTAAGCCAAGCGTGATACTTCTGCATTCTATTTCTTTCATTACCTGAATTATCAGCAGTTATACAATGTGAATTATGTTGCTAGTAATTAGTAACAGTAGAAGAGTTTAATAATCCTCGTGATTTTCCAGAAGCAGTTCCCATTTCGCTCAATGGCTGCACTATATACCCATCGACGTCTAGGAGAGATAATCGTGAAAATTGAAAACAACGCTCGGAGTTAAGAAGCGCCGTAACCGATAACATAAGTGTGCAAAACGAGTATTGGAACAGTGTATCATTGAAGTCATTATGTGGTTTGAAAAAGATGGTAAATAAATGTGAAATACTCTGTGAATGGCTAATGAAAATTCCATTCTCCGCTTGCCCAAGCCATTCCATACCCCAAATGTTCTGCGGAGCAGTTGCAGCTAAAGATCTGCTAGAGCGTGATATTGGTCCATCCGCCCCTTCCGCCCTGAAATCTTGGTTGTAATGACCCACAGACCTGTAGCTACCCAAGGTCTAGGTTAGGTTGCTAGGTTGTGTATTTTAAGGTTGACGAAGTACGAGCGAAAACGGGGGAAAGTACTGATTTTTCAGTTAAAAGTTTACATCGGGAATAGTTTTAATTCAGTGCTTGAAAATACTTACAAAAGTTTACCTGGTACAGCAGTGCGGAAAAAAATATCCCTCTTGTGAAAATACTGTTGTTAAACATTTGGCAAAAGTTATTTAGTGGACCCCGATTGCATTTTTAGTAATTTATATACGAGATATGAGAGTAGTGGAACCTTGTCCATTATCTAACAAATTTTGAAATTACTTCGCAATTTCAGTTTTTGTGATGAACTGTGCTTTAAGTGTGTGTATAAATTGGCACAAATGTGAATTTCAGGCTACATTATAGGTATGTCTATTAGCACAACCTTTATTTGGCATTCGTAACAGTTGACTTTGCCAATTTTCAACCGAGTATAAAATTTTTGTCAGAGCGAATAAGCTTCTAGATTCAGTTCTTCGGCCGTAAATACGTTATACATCCATAGCGTGAAACACAAGGTTCTTAGAAAGACGTATGAAGTTCGGCCAAGTTAAGTCCCATAGTGCTCAGAGCCATTTGAACCACTTTTATTACTACTTCCCTCTTACCTCACGAAATCTCGAAGAGAACATTTGAGAAATTACAGCTCATGTGAAGATTTACCATCAGCTGTTCTCACGCCATTCGAAAGTGGAACAGGAAAGGAGGAAGGGTCGATATTAGTACCGTAAGCACTCTCCATTACACGACGTTCGGTGGCTTGCTGTGTGTAAAGCGTCTACATGGCCGAGCTCGTACGTCTTTGCTGTGGCGTTCGATTCGGAAGTAGCCTGAGCGAATCTTGGATGTTTGAAAAATTTTCGAGACCAGTTGGCTGGCAAGGGAGAAGAGGTAGAGTGTAACGTCCGTAATCATCACTTCGTCAATAGTATGGACTAAATTACAAACCTCTCCGCAGTGTCTTATGGAGCGAGCCCACGTAACATGTTGTGGTCTTCAGTCCTGAGACTGGTTTCATGCAGCTCTCCATGCTACTCTATCCTGTGCAAACTTCTTCATCTCCCAGTACCTACTGCAACCTACATCCTTCTGAATCTGCTTAGTGTATTCATCTCTTGGTCTCCCTCTACGATTTTTACCCTCCACGCTGCCCTCCAATACTAAATTGGTGATCGCTTGATGCCTCAGAACATGTCCTACCAACCGATCCCTTCTTCTCGTCAAGCTGTGCCACAAACTTCCCTTCTCCCCAATCCTATTCAATACCTCCTCATTAGTTATGTGATCTACCCATCTAATCTTCAGCATTCTTCTGTAGCACCACATTTCGAAAGCTTCTATTCTCTTCTTGTCCAAACTATTTATCGTCCATGTTTCACTTCCATACATGGCTACACTCCATACAAATACTTTCGAAATGACTTCCTGACACTTAAATCTATACTCGATGTTAACAAATTTCTCTTCATCAGAAACGCTTTCCTTGCCATTGCCAGTGTACATTTTATATCCTCTCTACTTCGACCATCATCAGTTATTTTGCTCCCCAAATAGCAAAACTCCTTTACTACTTTAAGTGTCTCAGTTCCTAATCTAATTCCCTCAGCATCGACTTAATTCTACTACATTCCACTGCCCTCGTTTTGCTTTTGTTGATGTTCATCTTATATCCTCCTTTCAAGACGCTATCCATTCCATTCAACTGCTCTTCCAAGTCCTTTGCTGTCTCTGACAGAATTACAATGTCATCGGCGAACCTCAAAGTTTTTATTTCTTCTCCATGGATTTTAATACCTACTCCGAATTTTTCTTTTGTTTCCTTTACTACTTGCTCAATATACAGATTGAATAACATCGGGGAGAGGCTACAACCCTGTCTTACTCCCTTCCCAACAACTGCTGCCCTTTCATACCCCTCGACTCTTATAACTGCCATCTGGTTTCTGTACAAATTGTAAATAGCCTTTCGCTCCCTGTATTTTACCCCCGCCACCTTTAGAATTTGAAAGAGAGTATTCCAGTCAACATTGTCAAAAGCTTTCTCTAAGTCTACAAATGCTAGAAACGTAGGTTTGCCTTTCCTTAATCTTTCTTCTAAGATAAGTCGTAAGGTCAGTATTGCCTCACGTGTTCCAGTATTTCTACGGAATCCAAACTGATCTTCCCCGAGGTCAGCTTCTATCAGTTTTTCCATTCGTCTGTAAAGAATTCGTGTTAGTATTTTGCAGCTGTGGCTTATTAAACTGATTGTTCGGTAATTTTCACATCTGTCAACACCTGCTTTCTTTGGGATTGGAATTATTATTTTCTTCTTGAAGTCTGAGGGTATTTCGCCTGTCTCATACATCTTGCTCACCAGATGGTAGAGTTTTGTCAGGTCTGGCTCTCCCAACGCCGTCAGTAGTTCCAATGGAATGTTGTCTACTCCGGGGGCCTTGTTTCGACTCAGGTCTTTCAGTGCTCTGTCAAACTCTTCACGCAGTATCGTATCTCCCATTTCATCTTCATCTACATACTCTTCCATTTCCATAATATTGTCCTCAAGTACATCGCCCTTGTATAGACCCTCTATATACTCCTTCCACCTTCCTGCTTTCCCTTCTTTGCTTAGAACTGGGTTTCCATATGAGCTCTTGATGTTCATACAAGTGGTTCTCTTTTCTCCAAAGGTCTCTTTAATTTTCCTGTAGGCAGTATCTATCTTACCCCTGGTGAGACAAGCCTCTACATCCTTGCATTTGCCCTCTAGCCATCCCTGCTTAGCCATTTTGCACTTCCTGTCGATCTCATTTTTGAGACGTTTGTATTACTTTTTCCCTGCTTCATTTACTACATTTTTATATTTTCTCCTTTCATCAATTAAATTCAATATTTCTTCTGTTACCCAAGGATTTCTACTAGCCGTCGTCATTTTACCTATTTGATCCTCTGCTGCCTTCACTACTTCATCCATCAAAGCTACCCATTCTTCTTCTACTGTATTTCTTTCCCCCATTCCTGTCAATTGTTCCCTTATGCTCTCCCTGAAACTCTGTACAACCTCTGGTTCTTTAAGTTTATCCAGGTCCCATCTTCTTAAATTCCCACCTTATGGCAGTTTCTTCAGTTTTAATCTACAGGTCATAACCAATAGATTGTGGTCAGAGTCCACATATGCCCCTGGAAATGTCTTACAATTTAAAACCTGGTTCCTGAATCTCTGTCTTACCATTATATAATCTATCTGATACCTTTTAGTACCTCCAGGCTTCTTCCATGTATACAACCTTCTTTCATGATTCTTAAACCAAGTGTTAGCTATGATTAAGTTGTGCTCTGTGCAAAATTCTACCAGGCGGCTTCCTCTTTCATTTCTTAGCCCCAATCCATATTCACCTACTACGTTTCCTTCTCTCCCTTTTCCTACTACCGAATTCCAGTCACCCATAACTATTAAATTTTCATCACCCTTCACTATCTTAATAATTTCTTTTATTTCAACATACATTTCTTCAATTTCTTCGTCATCTGCAGAGCTAGTTGGCATATAAACTTGTACTACTGTAGTGGGTGTGGGCTTCGTATCTATCTTGGCCACAATAATGCGTTCACTATGCTGTTTGTAGTAGCTTACCCGCATTCCTATTTTCCTATTCATTGTTAAACCTACTCCTGCATTACCCCTATTTGATTTTGTGTTTATAACCCTTAGTCACCTGACCAGAAGTCTTGTTCCTCCTGCCACCGAACTTCACTAATTCCCACTATATCTAACTTTAACCTATCCATTTCCCTTTTTAAATTTTCTAACCTACCTGCCCGATTAAGTGATCTGACATTCCACGCTCCGATCCGTAGAACGCCAGTTTTCTTTCTCCTGATAACAACATCCTCTTGAGTAGTCCCTGCCCGGAGATCCGGATGGGGGACTATTTTACCTCCGGAATATTTTACCCAAGAGGACGCCATCATCATTTAACCACACAGTAAAGTTACATGCCCTCGGGAAAAATTACGGCTGTAGTTTCCCCTTGCTTTCAGCCGTTCGCAGTACCAGCACAGCAAGGCCGTTTTGGTTATTGTTACAAGGCCAGGTCAGTCAATCATCCAGACTGTTGCCCTTGCAACTACTGAAAAGGCTGCTGCCCCTCTTCAGGAACCACACGTTTGTCTGGCCACTCAACAGATACCCCTCCGTTGTGGTTGCACCTACGGTACGGCCATCTGTATCGTTGAGGCACGCAAGCCTCCCCACCAACGGCAAGGTCCATGGTTCATGGGGGGGGGGGGGGCACGTAACATAATTGACGATAATCCTGTCGCATTGAGACGACAAGCCCGCCGCCGCTGCCTGGTGCTATTCGTGAGGATTAACTACGTTGGACAAGGTTTCACCCTTCCGCTTCTCTCATCATCATCATCATCATCATCATCAAACAACAGATACATGATGCCAACCTCTATACATAACAGGCACAGTCACCGACAATTAACAGAACAACTTAAGTCACAGCGCTCATACACCGCATGGTAATGGATCATTGTATGAGGAGTAAGAAAACCCTTTCACTTCAGGGGGAACAACCAACAGTGCCATACAACTCTTTATTCTTTTTAGTAGTATAGACGAATAATATGTACCTTTTGCATTGTAAATTGTTCATAATTTCCGAATAATGTACTGTTGTCTAGTCATTACGACTATCGCCCTGACTCAGGACGCCTTTCCTTTATCGTCCAGACTCAGCTCGGTCTATGGAAGAGCACCGGAGACGTCATCCGCTCCAGAAAGAACGATTACAACACTCTCGATCTCTGACTGGTAGACTTTTTGTTCTCTTGTGTTTCTCCTTGCTGAAGCAGCGAAGTCATTAGCGAGCGAGCACTTAGAGCGTGGAACGATCGGAAAAGAATCGTCGGTGGCCCTGATTAAAGGTCCCGTCTGTTAAGTTCGCCTGCAGTCATTTACGGAAATCGATATCAGCACGGCAAGACCGCATCCCCTAAAATACGTCTCCTGGGCGTGTAGGCCTGCCCGGTGACGAAGAAGACAGTTCAAATGGTACAAATGGCTCTGAGCACTATGGGACTCAACTGCTGTGGTCATAAGTCCCCTAGAACTTAGAACTACATAAACCTAACTAACCTAAGGACAGCACACAACACCCAGCCATCACGAGGCAGAGAAAATCCCTGACCCCGCCGGGAATCGAACCCGGGAACCCGGGCGTAGGAAGCGAGAACGCTACCACACGACCACGAGATGCGGGCGAAGAAGACAGTTACGCCGAGACTTGCGAGAGACAGATTGTCCGAAATAAAAGGCACGAGAGAACGACCAAGTTTCCATACGCTAATAAAACTGTAAATATATATGAAATGACAAGTTGTAACACGCTTCTTTTTATTTTTCTTAGTTACAATCACAGAATACGTTTACAATCATTACGTATTCGGTATTGTTTCTGCACCCTAAAACTTATTCGGTAATTCGGTATCGATGGAAGACCAAAAACGAAATGATCGGATTAAAAAGTTGTAAGACACACAACAAGAAGAAGGGATGTGATCATAGGACATACGTTAAGAATAATGTATACAAGCAGATTGAAGCGACGAACGAAAATTTGTACTAAGGCCAGGATACGAACCCGTGTCCACACTACCCTGGCGCAGTGGCTTTGTATAACTGCGTGGACTACCCTCCTTCCTCAATCCAGATTCCCATTCGCGCCTCATCCCCACTGCTCTGCACAGCCTGTCCAGCTGTATTGGAACAGCACCTCAGCATAGCGTGCGAGGGGAATCCGTGCTGCTGTGCAAAGCCAGTGGGCCAGGGTGGCGTAATGGTTAGCGCATCTGCTTAGTCAGTAGGAGACACAGGTTCGAATACTGGCCTTGGTTCAAATTTTCATTGGTTGCTTCATTCTGCATATATACACTTCTAGCCATTAAAATTGCTACACCACGAAGATGACGTGCTACGGACGCGAAATTTATCCGACAGGAAGAAGATGCTGTGATATGAAAATGATTAGCTTTGTAGAGCGTTCACACAAGGTTGGCGCCGGTGGCGACACCTACAACGTGCTGACATGAGGAAAGTTTCCAACCGATTTCTCATACACAAACAGCAATTGACCGGCGCTGCCTGTAAAATGTTGTGATGCCTCGTGTAAGGAGGAGAAATGCGTCGCGGTTAAGGCGCTCAGTCAAGAACCGGGCGACTGCTACGGCCGCAGGTTCGAATCCTGCCTCGGGCATGGATGTGTGTGATGTCCTTAGGTTAGTTAGGTTTAAGTAGTTCTAAGTTCTAGGGGACTGATGACCACAGAAGTTAAGTCCCATAGTGCTCAGAGCCATTTGAACCATTTTTGAGAAATGCGTACCATCACGTTTCCGACTTTGATATAGGTCGGATTGTAGCCTATCGCGATTGCGGTTCATCGTATCGCGACATTGCTGCTCGCGTTGGTTGAGATCCAATGACTGTTAGCAGAATATGGAATCGGTGGGTACAGGAGGGTAATACGGAACGCCGTGCTGGATCCCAACTGCCTCGTATCTCTAGCAGTCGAGATGACAGACATCTAATCCACATGGCTGTAACGGATAGTGCAGCCACGTCTCGATCCCTGAGTCAACAGATGGGGACGTTTGCAAGACAACAACCATCTGCACGAACAGTTCGACGACGTGTGCAACAGCATGGACTATCAACTCGGAGACCATGGCTGTGGTTACCCTTGACGCTGCATCACAGACAGGAGCGCCTGCGATGGTGTACTCGACAACGAACCTGGGTTCACGAATAGCGAAACGTCATTGTTTCGGGTGAATCCAGGTTCTCTTTACAGCATCATGATGGTCGCATCCATGTTTGGCGACATCGCGGTGAACACACATTGGAAGCATGTATTCATCATCGCCATACTGGGGTATCACCCGGCGTGATGGTTGGGGTGCCATTGATTACACGTCTCGGTCACCTCTTGTTCGCATTGAGGGCACTTTGAACGGTTGACATTACATTTCAGATGTGTTACGACCCGTGTCTCTACCCTTCATTCGATCCCTGCGAAACCCTACATTTCAGCAGGATAATGCACGACCGCACATTCTCCAGATCTCTCACCAACTGAAAACGTCTGGTCAATGGTGGCCGAGCAACTGCCTCGTCACAATACGCCAGTCACTACTCTAGATGAACTGTGGTCTCGTGTTGAAGCTGAATGGGCAGCTGTCCCTGTACACGCCATCCGAGCTCTGTTTGACTCCATGCCCAGGCGTATCAAGGCCGTTATTACGGCCAGAGGTGGTTGTTCTGGGTACTGATTTCTCAGGATCTATGCACCCAAATTGCGTGAAAGTGTAATCACATGTCAGATCTAGTATAATATATTTGCCCAATGAATACCCGCTTGTCATCTGCATTTCTTCTTGCTGTAGCAATTTTAATCACCGGTAGTGTATATCACAGTTGTTTTAGACTTGAAAAGCTCTCTAGAACCATACAGTTTCATTTGCTAAGGATAACCTCCTTGGTACTAGGGGGAATTATACATGGTACAAACTATAGGGGAAGTCAAAGATTGTAATATATTCTACAAATAATAGGGGATGTTGGGTGCAAGTAATACCCTCACATGAAAGTTGCCGCAGGAAATGAAGTCGTGGCGCGTCAGATGACTGATGGTTCCAAAAGAGAACCGATTCTCTCATACACTGAACATCTTCGGACTCTACATTGGGGAAAGGACAAAAACCTTATATTAAAATCACAAAATCTTCAAACACTTTGCTAGTTGTACTCACAAGTGACATAAGGTATGAATGAAAACAAATACCGTTATTACCCGACAGAGACGTCAGATGAAGAACAAAACGTCCACAAAATGCTAACAAAGACCATGGAGTTACATAGGTAACGAAAGTGGTGCTCCACTTTTCCTACTCCTCGCTCTGCCTGCCTGTGCTAATCCTTTACAGATCAAAACAGAAGCTAACAAATGTTTAAATGCGAAAAATAAATAAAAATATTAAAATTAAAAAGACATTTTAAAAATGTTTCCGTGGATTGTGTTTTATTTTGTTTGCACTTGTATCTGATTTTTTAAAATATTTTATGTGAGGTTTGTTTCTGTAATTTCCTTTTGTTTTCTCTGGCTTAGTACAAAAGTCAATGACACCTTTATCGCGAATTGCCGGATATGAACCGTATATTTTTTTAAATTTTACTTTCTGTCGCTTGTACGTATGGGTGTCAAAAGTTCTGGAGTTTAATGTACACGGTGTTTACAAAATTAATCCGATTTCACAAGACTGTATGTTTTAAAATGAAAGGAGATAGAAACTAAATATGAATTTTGACTTACGCATGGGACTGTAAACACGTAAAGTGCTTAAGTGAGAAATGAATGTTTCGTTATGATTCGTTTCGAACTGTTATCTAATAACTGTACTGCGTCAAGTCTAATTCAAGCAGGAGTGGATGAGTTAAACGTCTGAATTGAAACCGTCGCGGAACGGAAACGGTGCATTTCCGAACGTGGCTTCCTATTCAAAATATTACGTATTCACTCCCCTCTACAAGTCCTAAAAATTTGTAACGGGAATTGCCGTACACCTTGTATATACTACAGTCATAGCTATTCCATCATATTATGGATTCGTTTACAGATCACTAAAGAACATGACATTCCTAATTTTTTAATATATTACGGAATTTTGCTGCAGGAACACCAAGCGCCCGAAGAAGTTTTGCTTTGTATGTCGACTGAATCCTTCTGTCCAAGTGACACTCGGACGATAAGGGACCGTCGTGCTGCCTCACGTTCATCAAACATTATAGATTCATTATGGATCCGCCCGTCTGATGAAACGGCACGCAGTCTCGAAAGCGTTGTGCCAATACATAAGTACGCTTTGCTTCTCTGCCTCTCATTCGCTCGTTTTCTCCCTCCCTCCGCCCTCACCCCCCTTCCCCCTCTCCCTCTGTCTCACTCGTTCCGTTCGATTTCAGAGACGAGACAGCTCGAACTCTAAGTTTAGCAGCAGCAAGTAAGGAGTTATCTAAAGTAACGAACATAGGATTTCAGTTTCGCCAAGCTGTGAACGTCACACAAATGTCCCGTGCTCATTCTCACATCTCACACTTGTAAACTGGTAGCTAGTGAAATATGCCATACGTAAGGTACAATTAGATACACACTGAACGAAGGTACCGCCATCTGTAAATTGTACATATTAGCGAGATCAATTTGTACATATTTCGCTGGACACCACGGTTTTCGAGTTATTCGTGATAAACGCATTTGAAGGTAACTTTTACACGTTTTTCTTGTTTATGCCAAAAACTACAGCCTCTAGCTAGAACGAATGCCAGTACAAAATTTAGCTACATTAAATTTACAAAAAGGTATGCTTATTTTTTCTGTAGGACTAATAGTTTTTCAAGTAACAAGCCAGAGAATATCAAAATTGTGTACATGGTATTTGAATGCATCTCTAGTTGCGTAAAACCCAGTGGTAGGGGCAGCTGAACCAGCCTGTATGGTTAATACATTTTTCGTCTCTACTTCTGCAGCGCAGAAACTTCTCCACCGAAACTGTATGAAAGTCCATACACTTGAGGTTCCTTTGAGAGTTTCCCACCCACCAGATGTCCAAATATTTAGTCTCGTTATGGTAATCCTGCCTCCTTAAAACGCACTGTTATGTTAAGAATTTAAGAATTTTATTGTGGGACTGGAAGACATGGACATAAGCTGACTTTCGTAGTTGTGAGCTTCGTTGCTGTATCCTTATTTACGATGATTCCGGTGAACGAAGCTATTTCACATACAGCAGATATTTCTCCCAGTGGACTAGTAGCTTTACGTAGACGTTGGCCTGATAGTACCTACTTCCAGTAAGGATACGCATTTTACGAGCAAATTCGTGGGGTATTATGATTAGCCCTCTTACTCCACCAGTTTATGGAGGTTATTTGACCTGTGGGCATAAATCAAATAGAAGAGCAGCAAAGTGGCTACCGCTAAGTGGGTGATACGCCGTATGAACGCACGATGAAGAAACGTTCGGTGTCTTCTTGCCACATCTCAGCAGAATTAACTCAAAAATTCTCTATACTGCGAAGAAAGAGGTCAGTGGACGGGAAACTTTAATAGACGTAACAGTGGTCAAAAGGATGGAACTTGGGCTCATAAAACGCACAGGAAAGCAATACATACAGATAGTATATCCTCGAGGTCTCAAACCATAATCCCAAACAAAAATGAGGCACGTTTAATAACATAGTGAACAGGGGAAGTGAAATATGCTAGCTAGTTTGGTTCAAATGATTCAAATGGCTCTAAGCATTATGGGACTTAACATCTGAAGTCATCAGTCCCCTAGACTTAGAACTACTTAAACCTAACTAACCTAAGGACATCACACACATCCATGCCCGAGGCAGGATTCGAGCCTGCGACCGTAGCAGCAACGCGGTTCCAGACTGAAGCGCCTAGAACCCCTCGGCCACAGCGGCCGACCTAGCTAGTTTAGTTATAACAAGCACACAGTTACTTACAGTCGGCTTTTAAGAAAAAATGGTACCTGAGTTATAAAGTAGGGCTACCACTACAGACAAAAAGAGATAAGGCCAGAAACAATGGCAGCTAAAGGGGAAAGTTATCACCGTTTTCGTTACTGATCGCATCAAGGCAGTTTTAGCCGTTTGGTTTAAACGATTTTCGTTCACGAGGACAACGATTCCTCCGAATTCCAAAAATATGTGATCCACTTGTGTGTATAAAATTCTGTGTTGATATGGCCAAATACATGTTGTAACCACAAAAAAGTACTAAAACTCGCTTAGTCGAAAATAGGAGGAACTGTCGCTTTGCACAAAGTGATAAGTTGGCCGAAGTGGAATATTCCTTACATGGTGAAGACCATGGATTAAAGTTTAGCGAGAGTAGTGCTTTAGCGAAGACAACGCATTACCATACATTCATATACCGAGAGGTAGTAATAATTTATAGAGACTGTGATTATTTTTACAGAAAGGAGGATGAAATTAAATAAAATGAAACACGGATGACAACTTGGCACCAGGACAGTAATTCAAACGATCGCTCGGCTTTAGCGAGAATGACAGCACCTGTCACATATGATCATGCATTCTCTATCATGCGACCAATGGTGACAAAGCTTATAATACACCCATGAATTCAGGGCAATTTGTGGCATCAATATGGTTGCAAGTGTTAGCTCTGAAGATCCCTCCCACATATGGGGACGAAACGGTATTAAACAGTTTTGTACATCGAACACTGCCTTTCATTCCGGGATTTCTAACATAAACGGTTGCTGGTGTTTGGCTGCTACGGACAGGAGCGTGGCGTTATGGAGGTTTCCTTCTGCTACGTTATCCTTCAGGTACTGATAACATCTTATTGGTTAATTAGCCAGACGATGATGTACGCTTTCCGAGCTGGACAGCTGAAGACACGCATCGGCGCCCCGCTTACACAAAGCGAGTATCAGATCTTCTGATAAACCTGTACCGACGCCTTTCATGAGAGGCCATACTGACTGCAGAATTTAAAGGATGAAGGGCCCAAGTTCGGCCGTGGATACACTAACGGGATAGCACTGGAAACACCTCGTACAGCATGGCATTAAAGTTACTCCCATTTTCATTAATGAGCATTGACCCCAACACGATAACATCACCTTGCTCCCTGTTTTCATTTTCGTACTCCTATTATTCTTATAAACAGAAGAATGAGCCCACAAACAGACCTTCATTTCTATCCTCGTTTTCAAATAGTAGTAAAAAGGTAAGTTTTAAAAGAACGTAATATTTATCTACACTCCTGGAAATGGAAAAAAGAACACATTGACACCGGTGTGTCAGACCCACCATACTTGCTTCGGACACTGCGAGAGGGCTGTACAAGCAATGATCACACGCACGGCACAGCGGACACACCAGGAACCGCGGTGTTGGCCGTCGAATGGCGCTAGCTGCGCAGCATTTCTGCACCGCCGCCGTCAGTGTCAGCCAGTTTGCCGTGGCATACGGAGCTCCATCGCAGTCTTTAACACTGGTAGCATGCCGCGACAGCGTGGACGTGAACCGTATGTGCAGTTGACGGACTTTGAGCGAGGGCGTATAGTGGGCACGCGGGAGGCCGGGTGGACGTACCGCCGAATTGCTCAACACGTGGGGCGTGAGGTCTCCACAGTACATCGATGTTGTCGCCAGTGGTCGGCGGAAGGTGCACGTGCCCGTCGACCTGGGACCGGACCGCAGCGACGCACGGATGCACGCCAAGACCGTAGGATCCTACGCAGTGCCGTAGGGGACCGCACCGCCACTTCCCAGCAAATTAGGGACACTGTTGCTCCTGGGGTATCGGCGAGGACCATTCGCAACCGTCTCCATGAAGCTGGGCTACTGTCCCGCACACCGTTAGGCCGTCTTCCGCTCACGCCCCAACATCGTGCAGCCCGCCTCCAGTGGTGTCGCGACAGGCGTGAATGGAGGGACGAATGGAGACGTGTCGTCTTCAGCGATGAGAGTCGCTTCTGCCTTGGTGCCAATGATGGTCGTAGACGTGTTTGGCGCCGTGCAGGTGAGCGCCACAATCAGGACTGCATACGACCGAGGCACACAGGGCCAACACCTGGCATCATGGTGTGGGGAGCGATCTCCTACACTGGCCGTACACCACTGGTGATCGTCGAGGGGACACTGAATAGTGCACGGTACATCCAAACCGTCATCGAACCCATCGTTCTACCATTCCTAGACCGGCAAGGGAACTTGCTGTTCCAACAGGACAATGCACGTCCGCATGTATCCCGTGCCACCCAACGTGCTCTAGAAGGCGTAAGTCAACTACCCTGGCCAGCAAGATCTCCGGATCTGTCCCCCATTGAGCATGTTTGGGACTGGATGAAGTGTCGTCTCACGCGGTCTGCACGTCCAGCACGAACGCTGGTCCAACTGAGGCGCCAGGTGGAAATGGCATGGCAAGCCGTTCCACAGGACTACATCCAGCATCTCTACGATCGTCTCCATGGGAGAATAGCAGCCTGCATTGCTGCGAAAGATGGATATACACTGTACTAGTGCCGACATTGTGCATGCTCTGTTGCCTGTGTCTATGTGCCTGTGGTTCTGTCAGTGTGATCATGTGATGTATCTGACCCCAGGAATGTGTCAATAAAGTTTACCCTTCCTGGGACAATGAATTCACGGTGTTCTTATTTCAATTTCCAGGAGTGTATAATGTTATTCACCATTTACATTTCGCTCTTGGAAAGTGTAATGAAACGTTATTACGGAAAAAAACTCTAAAAACCTTAAACTCAACGTGTTTTAAAAATGGTTGTGAAAATCGGACCTTTTATAAAAATAATCAAAATGACACAAAACAATATTAGAAAATGTCATTAAACAAGAGAAAACATAGTTTGGTTTCAAAGATGGTATAATACAGCATCTTCCAGAAGTTTATAGAATTTCTCTGTGTTGTCTTTACTTTACACAAGATCCTTGCTATGAATATTTCTGTAGATTTCATTTCTTTCGTTTTTGTGGCGTTTTGGAAAAGGACTACCCCACTTTTTCCCCGAAATTTTGCCTCTGAAAGGATGTTCACTCTTATTTCTCGCCGGCCGGGGTCGCCGAGCGGTTCTAGGCCCTACAGTCTGGAACTGCGCGACCGATACGGTCGCAGGTTCGAGTCCTACCTCGGGCATGGATGTGTGTGATGTCCTTAGGTTAGTTAGGTTTAAGTAGTTCTAAGTTCTAGGGGTCTGATGACCTCAGACGTTAAGTCCCACAGTGCTCAGACCGATTTGAGCCATTTCTTATCTCTCCCTATCGAGTGTAAGGCCATTCATCACAAAGAAGCTCAGAGGAAGAAGTTTTCATAGCAAGACAATAGTAAACCAGTTATTCTTCAAGATCTTTGTCCAAAATTATAGCCCTCCCTCTTTTTGGGTTTGCTTCTTCCTCTTGTGTACTGCACTTCATATTGGACAACCTTATAAGTATTGGTTTTGGAACAATGAACTGTTTGCTGGCCTTCTTCCAATCCATCTTCTTTTCGGGATTGTATCTATAGCTTTACACATTTTAGACGAACTCGACTTTCCTTAATAAACCTTCCCCATTAGCCTCTTTGAATCTGCAAGAGAATATGAGTTTATGTGACAAATTTGGTTGAAATCGATTCAAGGATCCAAGGGTTTAGGAGGAGGAGACCATGGGCCTTAATACTTATATATATATATATATATATATATATATATATATATATATATATATATATATATATTGTAGACTTTTTAAACATGAGAAAGTGAGGGGTCCGAATTAAGCAAGTGAAGGGTGCCTAGTTTACACTACTAGAACGTACAGTTTGTAAACAAAATAAAATTTTTACCAAGCGTCCAAATGAAACGTTTTGATCAGAAACATTAACTAAAACCTTACTATTCAGCCGGCCGCGGTGGCCGTGCGGTTCTAGGCGCTCAGTCCGGAACCGCGTGACTGCTACGGTCGCAGGTTCGAATCCTGCCTCGGGCATGGATGTGTGTGATGTCCTTAGGTTAGTTAGGTTTAAGTAGTCCTAAGTTCTAGGGGACTGATGACCACAGATGTTAAATCACATAGTGCTCAGAGCCATTTGAACCTTACTATTCAAGAAGCCATTTAAGTTGAAAGGCTTACCTACCAATATCTAAAAGAAATAAAGAAAAATGTGGCAAAATGCAAAAAAATTTTCGATTGTCAAAATATTTAACGGCTAACGGTTAAGTAACAAGTGAAATATGCGACTTGTGCATCTCACTATAGGGTGGTGGGAGCCTGAACTATTATTAACGCTTGGTCTCACTAGAACACTCAGGAGAATCTGGGAGTCAAGAGACCAGCTTGGGGCGGTGCCGAAGGGGGAGGGGGGAGGTGGGGAGGGGGGGAGAGGGGAAGGCAATCCTTACACAATATTTCACAAAATTTTCAACCACGGTATACTGACTGCATCCTGAAAAGAATGAGGAAGTGAAACAAACGTTCATTGGTTCAGAGGGTTTGTGATGTTATTTCAGCGATTAAAAACTCGAGACAAATTTACAAAGGATATGACAATATGAGACCACATATCAGAAACCCGTCTGGCCTGGATGTAAGCAATGATTCGACTAGGAAGGGTGTCATAAAACCGTGTCCTGACGCTAGCTGGCCCACAGCTGTTCCAAGTGTTCCTTGATACCACGTATTACCGTACTGGTACAGAGTCGATAGCTGAGCTGGTCCGTCATATGCTCAATGCGGGACAGATCAGGGGATTATCGCTGGATGTTTAGTCGTCTGATTTCTCGTCTACGTGAAACGGGAAGTTTAAATGCAAAACCTCGAAATCGTCGTAGAACACGAACAAACGAAACTGCTAAGGTCACTGTGCTCGCTGCTGTAGCCGTGAATCGCCTAGTCAGCACACGATTATTTCAACATGAAGTTGGTGTCTCGAAAACAAGTGCACATCGCATTCTATAACGTCAAAAATTCCATCCTTACCTTGTTCATTTACACCAAGAATTTCATGGATATGACTTCAACAATAGGGTTCTGTTCCGTCAGAGGGCTCAGCAACAACTTCTGTCGAATCATAATTTCTTCTCACTTTTTTTTTTGTTAACGAGGAGACGTCAATCTCAAACAAAGGAATAGTCAATATGAGACATATGCATTGTTGGTCCATCAACAATCCACGATGGCTCCGACAGAGCATAAACATCCATGGAACATTATGCTTGGTGCGGAATTATTGGAGACACCATTATCGGACCTTTCTTTGTTAATGACAACCAAAATGGCAAACAGTATGCCCGATTTTTAAGATACGCTCTTCATGTTCTCTTGGACGCGGTACCTCTGAATCGATGGTCATGCGGTATCAGCATGATGGATACCCTGCAAATGACGCCTTACGAGCATGACGAATTCTGGACCGTAAATACCCTGGTAGACGGATTGGACGTGGGAGGCCTGTCCGATCTCCGGTACTTACACCGCTGGATTTATTTTCTGTGGGAAGCAGTCAACGATACTGTCTACCAAAACGTGCCAACAACACCAGAGTACGAGTAGTAACACATTATTGACGCTTGTACTGCCATCACAGGGGAAGTAGTAGTGCGATGTAGGGCGTCCTTCACCCACAGAGTGACCCTATGTATAAATGCCAATGGTCACCATTTTGAGCACTCGATGTAAACGCTCTGTTTTTCATGTAGTGGTAGTATCACAGTAAAAGTTGCTGCTAAGAGCCATGTTACCTCAGCATGATGATAAGTACTGCAATCTGCACTGTACAATTACAAGATCCAATTGCTATACAGTGCAGTGCTGTTGCATTCAATGTTTATTGATAATTCGTAAACTGTTCAAACGCGTCTAGAACAGGATAAATGGTTTAGTTAATGAAATACACTTAAGTGAAATTTAAATCAGATAATTTATGTATTATTTATCATTTTCATAGCTGCTAGTTTCGCGAATAATATTGTAAGTGTGATACATTTTTTAATATCTTTTGGAGGAGGTGAATAAAATGTACATAGTTCCATGTAAAAAAATGAACCTCTACCTCGTATCTCCTACATCTTTGTGGATACATAAAACGTATATCCAATGATGTTAAAAAACATTAATTGAAACAGTTTACAATTTAACGCATCAGAAAAAGTTATATTGGACCAGCAAGATTAATGGGACATTCTGGTTCAAATGGTTCAAATGGCTCTGAGCACTATGGGACTCAACATCTGAGGTCATCAGTCCCCTAGAACTTAGAACTACTTAAACCTAACTAACCTAAGGACATCACACACATCCATGCCCGAGGCAGGATTCGAACCTGCGACCGTAGCGGTCGCACGGTTCCAGACTGAAGCGCTCAGCCACACTGGCCGGCGGGACATTCTGGAGCAAGCTTTTTACTACGTAAGGTGGAACACTAAACGGAAATCGCGAAGAGGTTGGGAATGAAGTATGAAAGTTAATTACAGTGGGAAATAAAGAAACATAAAATTTTTCCAGGTATTGACAAGTAAATTACGATTCATTTATTTCACACAATCATGATTTCGGCTACACGCTTCAAATGGCTCTGAGTACTGTGGGACATAACATCTGAGGTCATCAGTCCCCTAGAACTTAGAACTACTTAAACCTAACCAACCTAAGGAGATCACGCACATCCATGCCCGAGGCAGGATTCGAACCTGCGACCGCAGCATTCGCGCGGTTCCGGGCTGAAGCGCCTAGAACCACTTGGCCACAGCGGCCGGCTGGCTACACGGTCATCCTCAAGCACAAGTTCAGATGTCATAAAATGCTGGACCGACCTAAATGACATTTCAACTTAGACTTGAGAATGGCTGCAAAGCCGAAATCAGGTTTGCGTGAGTTACATGAATAACAATTTACAATTTAATCGTTGAAACTTCTTTCAAATGGTAATACGTGACTGTTGACCCCAGGAAGGAAAAAGAAAAGAAAGCTAACAAGTGCTAAGAAGGCGTAAGTTAGGATCACGGCTTGATGGGGCTCTTGTTTATCTTTCATATGGAAGAAAAGATAGGAGGTTGTGTAAATGACATTTCGTTGTGAGAATACAAACAAGAGGGAAACACTCGTCAATACTAAGGTTACGAAGTGGATTCGCTTTTTTACGAATCCGGATGGACGTCAGCTGTTTGTGACACACGAAAATTTGTGCCGCACCGGGACTCGAACATGGATTTCCCACTCACCGCGAGCGGCCACCTTAACCACTTTTTTTTCTTTTTTTTGTTGACCTCATGTTATTCAATGTTGTTCGTCGAATTTGTTCGGGGCGGATGATCGATGACACCCGTTGAGATTGTTCGTTGATCCGATCGCTCAGTTTTTTATTATAGAGGGTAGCCAAACCTCTCACTACTTAGCCTATCGGAGCACGCCTCCGCGACAGGTCCAAACGTCCATGTGTCACGGAGTCCGCAACTCAAGATTTTCGAGAATGTTTTAATTTCAATAACATAAATACAAAATGCTAACACGAATCCTTGACAGAAAAATGGAAAAACTGGCAGAAGCCGACCTCGGGGAAGATCAGTTTGGATTCCGAAGAAATATAGGAACACGCGTGGCAATACTGACCCTACGAAGGAAACGCAAATCTACGTTTAAAGCATTTGTAGACTTAGAAAAAGCTTTGGACAATGTTGACTGGAACACTCTCTTTAAAATTTTAAAGGTGACCGAGGTAAAATGCAGGGAGAGAAAGGCTAATTACAATTTGTACAGGAACAAGAAGGCAGTTATAGGAATCGAGATACACGAAAGGGAAGCATTGGTGGAGAAGAGAGTGAGATGTTATTCATTTCAGTAAGGAAACAAAAGAAAAGTGTGGAGTAGGAATTGAAGTCGAAGGTGAAGAAATAAAAACTTGCCAATGACACTGCAAAATCTGTCAGTCAGCAAGACCTTAGAAGAGCACTTGAACGTAATGAACAGTGTCTTGAAAGGAGGATATAAGATGAACATCAACAAAAGCAAAACGAGAATAACGGTATGTAGTCGAATTAAATCAGGTAATGCCGAGGGAATTAGATTAACAAATCAGACACTTAAAGTAATAGATGAGTTTTGCTATTTGGGCAGCAAAATAAATGATGATGTTGAAGTAGAGAGGACATAAAATCTGGCAAGGGCAAGAAAAGCGTTTCTGAAGAAGAGAAATTCCTTTGTGAAAGTACTTGTATGGAGTGTAGTCGTGTATGAAAGTAAAACATGGACGATCAACGGTTTAGACAGGAAGAGAATAGAAGCTTTTGAAATGTCGTGCAACAGAAGAATGCTGAAGATAAGATGGGTTAGATCATGTAACTAATGAGGAGGTACTGAATAGAATTGGGGAGAAGAGAAATAAGTGGCACAACCTGATTAGAAGAAGGCATCGGTTGGTAGCACACAGTCTGAGGTATCAAGGGATCACCAATTTAGTACCGAAGGAAGCGTGTCGAGTAAAAATCGTAGAGGGAGTCCAAGAGATGAATACAGTAAGCAGATTCAGCAGTATGTAGTAATTACTCGAAGGTGGATAGGTGTGCACAGGATGGAGTACCATGGAGAGCTACATCAGACCAGTCTTTGGACTGGAGACCACAATAGCAACAACAAAACTACTGTATAAAAATGACATAAATTCATGCACGAAGCAGGTGACTGTTATTATATTAATCAATAGTTCCCCATTCAGGCTGACTAGGTAGCAATGGAAACGTCAAGCATCAGGCAAGGAACGACTTTATTGGTCGCACGATGCGTTTCGGTGTTTATCCATCATCAGATATCCAGGAGCGATTACTCCAAGTAGATACGGCGTTTCACGTACAGCTTGAAACGCCATGTGTATTTCCGGTAATTGCTCCTGGATGATGGATAAATTCTGACACTCGTCATTTGAGCTATAAGGTCATTCCTTGTCTGATATTGGACTTTTACCATTGCAACCCAGTCAGCCTGAATGGAGAACTACTCAGTGATTTAATTTCATGTTTGACTTCGGATAACAAATGACAAAAGAAATATTTTCTCGTGTGATACTGCTATAAAGTTATAGTTTTGGGATTTTTCCGTTTGGTTGTCCTGTGAACTTTCCTATTTGCCAAATTTCATGATTCTAGGTCAACCGGAAGTATCCTACAAGTTCTGATGAGGGGTATATTTGTGAGTCTCAAAATGTGTGACATAAATGGCGGTACCTTCCGAATGCATTGACTTAGAATCTAACGTTTATTGTACCGCCAAGAAATCATACACCTTAGTATGTCACATAAATTTCAACTTCATGTCTACCCGTTACTGAGAAAAAGTGGTCTAACAGACGGCTGGACAGGCAGCAGTCAGTTAACAAATGACAAAATAGATATATTTTCGTGTTATTATTAGAGACTTACAGTTTCCGGATTTTTTCCTTTGGGTCTACTGTGAAACCTTGCTTCTTGCCAAATTTAATGATTCTAGTCCAACGGGAAGTCTCCTAGAAAGTTATGATGAGGGAGTTTGCGAGTATTAAAATATGTGACGTAAATGGCCGTAGCTTTCGATTGCATTAACTTAGAAGCTTCGATTTATTAAACTACCAAGGGATAATAGACTTCAGTATCTGACATAAATTTCAACTTCAGATGTCTGCTCCTTCCTGAGGAAAAGGACTTTTAACAGTCAGAGAGACAGAAAGACAAACGGCAACAGAGTGATCCTATAGGACTTACGTTTTTATCGATGCAATTACGGAACCCCAAACATGGTGTAAAAATATAGTGACAATACAGTCTTTTTTTAATAAGTAGATCTAATGACTGAACTATTATTTAGCCGGCCGGGATGGCCGAGCGGTTCTCGGCGTTCACTCTGGAACCGCGAAACCGCTACGGTCGCAGTTTCGAATCCTGCCTCTGGCATGGATGTGTGTGATGTCCTTAGGTTTAAGTAGTTCTAAGTTCTAGGGGACTGATGACCTCAGAAGTTGTCCCACAGTGCTCAGAGCCATTTTTTTTAAAACTATTATTTAATCTTATTATCAGCCCTTTAGAAAATTTCGCTTAACCTACAGTGGGTGATTACGCTGAGGTGAAAATACCCTGAGACTGGGACCACTGCACTAAAACGACGATATGGTTCTGTAGAGACCTCAGTACTCTGCAGGTTTCTACGTGGCGACGCTTCTTTCAGAGATGTGCCCGCATCGATGCAGTCTGGAACTGCCCTTCTGTTTGCGAACAAAGTTGGTCGCGTTAATGGCCGTTAATACCGGAGAGGCGGAGCTCCGAACCAGACACTGCCTGCATGCCGGCCTTCAGCGGCAGGCTGACGTTTCACGTCAGTGCGAGGTAAACAAACAGAACTGCCTTATATGGCGCACTGCAGCGCAGCGCGGCCGCCCCAGCGCCCCTAATGCCCGAAACCTGTTTAAACGTCAGGGTCTACTGCACTAAAGCTGCACCACGGCCGACATATTTATCACGACCGTGACGTTGTTGTCGATCATATCAAACAGACAGTTTCCTCTGTAACAAAATGACGACATAAAGTTGAACGAGTCAAGGCGCCGAATAGACGACCTATCGCTGGCTGTAATGATCAGCTTTTTTACATACTATCAGCAATTGCTGAAGGGCTCAAATTAACCAGATAACTATGACGCGACAGCGATCATCGGTTGTTAGTAAAACTGTGTTGTTCTCCATTACTGTGCCAAAAAGTTTTACAGGTTTAAAAGCTGACCTGCAGCTACATACACACTTAGATTGAAACCTTCCCGTCTCCTCTATATCTCTTTTGTTACGCAACCTTCCCAAGTACAATAACCTATGAAAACTTCCCTTATGATTTCTATCCCTTGCTTCATAATAACAAATGAAATCTTCCCTTTGAAATTTATTCTCTTTCTCAATCTTCGCATACAAGTTTAATTGCTGCTTATTAAAAGTGATTTTCTGATTATTTCGACGAAACATAGAATGTGTCTTCGTCGTGGCCGTCAGTCGTTACCATTTTTACTGTTACTGGATCGCCATCTGACTGCTACATCGAACTACGACCTGAATATGCTTACTCTGTTATACTACACTTTATTAGTTGCTGGTGGGCTGTCATAATAAGTGGCTGTATCTATTACCAAAGCTGACGTTATTCTTTAATAGCAAAGCTGACGTTATTCTTTAATTAATTTGACTGAAGTTACGTAATTCATAGTTAAACATTTTCTTGACAACTATAAAATTTTGCAAAGTTTTACGTTGATGGTTTTTGGGATGGATTATAATCAGTAATGCAATATTGCTGGCAAAAATTAATTATATTCTGAATGAAATTATTTTACAAACGTTCAAATGGGACTTACTTTTTACAATAATCTTACGACTAGCACTGCGCAAACATACCTTTAGTAGTCTTGAGTTTCTCAAAAAAATAATTCAATAATATTAGTTCCTCTTATGATAATAGTTAGCTGATGTCTCTGTACATCCGCTTATAATCTCTTGTAAATCATAGCTGGTGGCTGGCAGGCACACCGCTCCTCTGAGCCTCTCGATTCCGAACTGCTACCGACTCTCTTCACTTCTCGCTTACTACTGACTTCCTACGAACGCTAAAGTGCGGTCTCTCCCGCCAACAAAGCTTTCTGGTGCAGACAATACCTGATACCATCACAAAATGTATCAATGCGCGGTCTTTCCCGCTCTTTTCTTAAAATGTATCTACCCGCGGTCTCTCCCGCCCTTTTTAAAATTATATCAATGTGCGGTCTCTCCTGCCAACAATACTTTGGTGCAGACATTCCCTGCTACCACAATTATTTCCAACATGCCAAATGTTAATTATTCCTACTTAATCATATTAATGGAATATAAATATCTTTCATAAATTGTGGTCTGACAATAGACAATAGAAATATACACGTCTTACAAGATGACAAAAGCCATGGGATGCCTCCTTTCTCCCGGAGTAGTGGACAACTCGACGTGCCTTGGACTCCTGCAGAAATACCGAGTCATGCTGTCTCTATAGCCGTCCATAATTGCGAAAAAGTTGCCGGTGCAGGATTTTGTACAAGAACTGACCTACCGGTTATGTCATATATGTTTTCGATGCGATTCATGTCGGGCGATTTTGGTGGCAAAATCATTCGTTCGAGTTGTCCAGAATGTTCTTCAAACCAGTTGGGATCAGTTGTAGCCCGGTGAAATGTCGCATAGTCATCCATAAAAATTCCACCGTTCTTTGGGAATATAAAGTACATGAATGGCTGCAAATGGTCTCCAGAGAAGCAGAACATAACCATTTCCAGTCAATGATCGGCTTAGTTGGACCGGGAACCCCAGTCCATTCCACGTAGACGCAGCCCACACCATTACGGAGCCACCACTAGCTCGCACAGTACCTTATTGACAACTTGCGTCCATGGCTTCGTGGGATCTGCGCCAGGCTCGAATCCTACCATCAGCTCTTACCAAGTGAAATCGGGACTCATCTGAGCAGGCCACGATTTTCCAGTAGTCTAGTGGCCAACCGATGTGGTCACGATCCCAGTAAAGGCGCTGCGGAGGATGTCTGCCAAATTTCGCCTCACTGTCCTAACCGATACGTTCTTCGTACGTCGCACACTGATTTCTGCGGTTATTTCACGCGGCATTGCTAGTCTGTTATCACTGACAACTCTACGCAGACGCCGCTGCTTTCAGTTGTTAAGTGAAGGTCATCGGCCACTGGCTTGTCCGTGGTGGGAGATAATGCGTGTAATTTGGTAATTTCGGCTACCTCTTGACAGTATGGAACTGATATATTGAATTCCCTAACGAGTTGCGAAATGGAGTGTCGAATGCAAAAAAATGGTTCAAGTGGCTCTGAGCACTATGGGACTTAACATCTGAGGTCATCAGTCCCTTAGAAATGGGAACTAATTAAACCTAACTAACCTAAGGACATCACACACATCCATGCCTGAGGCAGGATTCGGACCTGCGAACGTAGCGGTAGCGCGGTCCCAGACTGAAGCGCTTACAAGGGAACCTCCCCATCGCACCCCCCTCAGATTTAGTTATAAGTTGGCACAGTGAATAGGCCTTGAAAAACTGAACACAGATCAATCGAGAAAACAGGAAGAAGTTGTATGGAACTATAAAAAAAGTAAGCAAAATATACAAACTGAGTAGTGCACACGAAGATAGGCAACATCATGGACATTCCGTGATAAGGAGCGCCGTGGTCCCGTGGTTAGCGTGAGCAGCTGCGGAACGAGAGGTCCTTGGTTCAAGTCTCCCTCGAGTGAAAATTTTTTCTTTATTTTCGCAAAGTTATGATCTATCCATTCGTTCATTGACGTCTCTGTTCACTGTAATAAGTTTAGTGTCTGTGTTTTGCGGTCACACCGCAAATCCGTGCGATTAGTAGACGAAAGGACGTGCCTCTCCAATGGGAACCGAAAACTTTTGATCGTAAGGTCATAGGTCAACCGATTCCTCCACAGGAAAACACGTCTGATATATTCTATACGACACTGGTGACGGCATGTGCGTCACATGACAGGAATATGTTGTCGACCCACCTAACTTGTACACTTGGCGAATGGGTAAAAAGATTCTTCTACGTTGCCCAATTTAGCTTTTCTTGTGGATGTGATAATTACTCCCAAAAAAGTGATGAAAACATAAGAGTTTGTCACATAAACTGCAACAAATGAATCCAAAAGTCTCACATTCACACACTTTTCCCTGTGCTCTGTCAAAACATATGTTTTTTACGTTATCAAATTTTTCCGTGTGTAGACCGTCAAATCCTGCATATGTTCAAGCAAATATGGTCCTGGAATTTTGGAGAGCGAAGTTGATTATGTGTGAGTGCCTGAACTTTGATAATTGTCTGAAAATAAAAAATCAAACTTTTTGGTCGTAGGAAGACTTGAACCAGCGACCTCTCGCTCCGCAGCTGCTCACGCTAACCACGGGACCACGGGACTCCTTATCTCGGAATGTCCATGATGTTGCCTATCTTCGCGTGCACTACTCAGTTGGTATATTTTGCTTATTTTTTTTTTATAGTTCCACACAACTTCTTCCTGTTTTCTCGATTGATCTGTGTTCAGTTTTTCAAGGCCTATCCACTGTGCCAACTTATAACTAAATCTGAGGGGGGTGCAATGGGGAGGTTCCCCTGTTAGAACCGCTCAGCCACGCCGGCCGGCGAATCGCCTGAGTACAAATGATAGCTCGGCCAATGCACTATCCTTCTATACCTAGTGTACGCTATACTACCGCCATATCTATATGTACATGTTACTATCCTATGACTTTTATCACCTCAGTGTGTAGCTGTTGAAGATTACTGAAGACGTCTGACACAAACAGACAAACAGCAACATGATCATAAATTAGGAGTACATAATGTGACGTTAAGTCTGTAATATCTGAAAATAAAATGACCGCCTAAATTAGTAACAGCTGCAAATCTAGAATATGATTAAACTCAAAGTTTAGTATACTGACCCGCCCACGCACTTAGCTTCCCAGACAACATAATACAGGAATCACTGTAGGTAAAGAATAGTTGGAACAGAATGACTGAAACAAATGGCTTAAATTATATATGAAAATAATAAAAGAATAGGAAGAAGGGTCCATGACGTTGAAATGAAAGGAAGTTCATATCCTACGTTTACGTTATACATAACTTCCGGAGAGCGAGAATCGAATTTCGGAAACCATTTTCCGCTATCGTGGTTGCACGTTAAGGCCTGAAGCGGTTTTTCTAGACCGGTCAATATGGCTTCCAATGGCTCTGAGCACTATGGGTCTCAACATCTGTGATCATCAGTCGGCTAGAACTTAAACCTAACTAACCTAAGGACATCACACACATCCATGCCCGAGACAGGATCCGAACCTGCGACCGTAGCAGCAGCGTGGTTCCGGACTGAAGCGCCTAGGACCGCTTTGCCATCGCGGCCGGCAGACCGGTCAAATATCGGTTTCCTGATCGTGTGTTACCTTATAAAAATGGCCTCCGGTTTCGAATTAAGTAGCAGAACGGCTGTTTGTCTTCAGAAAAGTTAATGGTAAATCAAATAATATTGCTACTGCTCCTTCAAGGCATAAAAAGTCATCCTGTCCAATTTTCAAAAACAAAACATAACCTGATAACCCATGCACGTTCCAAAAACGGTTGTACTTTTACGTAGGAGTGAAAATCGATTGGGGATGAGAAAATTCTGCTGCTAGAAGCACATTTCCGGAATCGAATATTACAGTGTTTACATGACCGACAAAAATGGCATTGGGAACAGGTTTTACTAAATCCGATCTTGGAAGCCTCATAGAAACGTAATGATACGAACAGTAGCGATAGATAAAATCCAGATACACCACCGAATGGAGAATTTAACGCTTCTGTTAATAGCAGTAAGATCTCTTCAATACCTTCAACACATTAGATGTCATGATCTGATAAATAAGGTACAAATATCTGCCTCGTAAATAATAACAGTCGGACTAAAATTGATTCAAGACTTGTCGGTGTATTACACACTGAAGAGCCAAAGAAACTGGTATAGGCATACGTATTAAAATACAGAAATACGTAAACAGGCAGAATACGGCGTTACGGTCGGCAACGCCTGTAAAAGACAGCAAGTGTCTGCCGCAGATGTTTGATTGGTTAATGCTGCTACAATGGCAGGTTATCAAGATTTAAGTGAGTTTGAAGGTGATGTTATAGTCGGCAAATGAGCGATGCGACATAGCCTCTCGGAGGTTGCGGTGAAGCGGGGATTTTCCCCATACGACCATTTCACGAGGGTACCGTGAACATTAGGAATCCGATAAAACATCAAATCTCCGACATCGCTGCGTTTGGAAAAAGATCCTGCAAGAACGGAACCAACGACGACTGAAGAGAATCGTTCAACGCTACAGACGTGCAACGCTTCCGCAAATTTCTGCAGATTTCAGCGCTGGACCATCAACAAGTGTCAGCGTGCGAATCATTCAACGAAACATCATCGATATAGGCTTTCGAAGCCGAAGGTCCACTCGTGTACCCTTGATGACTGCACGACACAAGGATTTATGCCTCGCCTGGGCCTGTCAACATCGGCAATGGACTGTTGATGACCGGAAAAAATGTTGACTAGTCGGACGAGTCTCGTTTCAAATTGTATCGAGCTGATGGACTTGTAGCTGGCCGTTGTGGACGAGCGGTTCTAGGCGCTTCAGTCTGGAACTGCGCTGCTGCTACGGCCGCAGTTTCGAATCCTACCTAGGGCATGGATGTGTGTGATGTCCTTAGTTAGGTTTAAGTAGTTCTAAGTCTAGGGGACTGATGACCTCAGATGTTAAGTCCCACAGTGCTTAGAGCCAATTGAACCATTTGATGTATCTCCATAGACAATCCTTATGAATCCATGGACCTTGCATGTTAGCAGAGGACTGTTCAAGTTGGTGGAGGCTCTGTAATGCAGGTGGCGTGATATGGGACCCCCGATATGTCTAGAGACGATCTGATAGGTGACACGTACAGGGTGTTTCAGAAATGACCGGTATATTTGAAACGGCAATAAAAACTAAACGAGCAGCGATAGAAATACACCGTTTGTTGCAATATGCTTGGGACAACAGTACATTTTCAGGCGGACAAACTTTCGAAATTACAGTAGTTACAATTTTCAACAACAGATGGCGCTGCGGTCTGGGAAACTCTATAGTACGATATTTTCCACTTATCCACCATGCGTAGCAATAATATGGCGTAGTCTCTGAATGAAATTACCCGAAACCTTTGACAACGTGTCTGGCGGAATGGCTTCACATGCAGAAGAGATGTACTGATCAGCTGTTCAATTGTTTCTGGATTCTGGCGGTACACCTGGTCTTTCAAGTGTCCCCACAGAAAGAAGTCACAGGGGTTCATGTCTGGCGAATAGGGAGGCCAATCCACGCCGCCTCCTGTATGTTTCAGATAGCCCAAAGCAATCACACGATCATCGAAATATTCATTCAGGAAATTAAAGACGTCGGCCGTGCGATGTGACCGGGCACCATCTTGCATAAACCACGAGGTGTTCGCAGTGTCGTCTAAGGCAGTTTGTACCGCCACAAATTCACGAAGAATGTCCAGATAGCGTGATGCAGTAATCGTTTCGGATCTGAAAAATGGGCCAATGATCCCTTTGGAAGAAATGGCGGCCCAGACCAGTACTTTTTGAGGATGCAGGGACGATGGGACTGCAACATGGGGCTTTTCGGTTCCCCAGATGCGCCATTTCTGCTTATTGGCGAAGCCGTCCAGGTAAAAATAAGCTTCGTCAGTAAACCAAATGCTGCCCACATGCATATCGCCGTCATCAATCCTGTGCACTATATCGTTAGCGAATGTCTCGCGTGCAGCAATGGTAGCGGCGCTGAGGGGTTGCCGCGTTTGAATTTTGTATGGATAGAGGTGTAAACTCTGGCGCATGAGACGATACGTGTACGTTGGCGTCATTTCGATCGCAGCTGCAACACGGCGAACGGAAACCCGAGGCCGCTGTTAGATCACCTGCTGCACTAGCTGCGCGTTGCCCTCTGTGGTTGCTGTACGCGGTCGCCCTACTTTTCCAGCACGTTCATCCGTCACGTTCCCAGTCCGTTGAAATTTTTCAAACAGATCCTTTATTGTATCGCTTTTCGGTCCTTTGGTTACATTAAACCTCTGTTGAAAACTTCGTCTTGTTGCAACAACACTGTGTTCTAGGCGGTGGAATTCCAACACCAGAAAAATCCTCTGTTCTAAGGAATAAACCATGTTGTCTACATCACACTTGCACGTTGTGAACAGCACATGCTTACAGCACAAAGACGACGTACAGAATGGCGCACCCACAGACTGCGTTGTCTACTATATCTTTCACATCACATGCAGCGCCATCTGTTGTTGAAAATTGTAACTACTGTAATTTCGAAAGTTTGTCCGCCTCAAAATGTACTGTTGTCCCAAGCATATTGCAACAAACGGTGTATTTCTATCGCTGCTCGTTTAGTTTTTATTGCCGTTTCAAATATACCGGTCATTTTTGAAACACCCTGTACGTAAGCATCCTGTATGATCACCTGCATTCGTTCATGTCCATTGTGCATTCCGACGGACTTGGGCAATTCCAGCAGGACAATGCAACACCCCAAACGTCCTGAACTGGCACAGAGCGTCTCCAGGAACACTCTTCTGAAACTAAACACTTCCCCTGGCCACCAAACTTCCCAGACAACATTATTGAGCATACCTAGGATGGCTTGCAAGGTACTATTCAGAAGAGATCTCTATCCCCTGGTACTCTTACGGATTTATGGTCAGCCCTGCAGGATTCATGGTATCAGTTCCCTCTAGGACTACTTCAGACATTAGTCGAGTCCATGCCACGTCGTGTTGCGGCACTTCTGCGTGCTCGCGGGGGCCGTGTACTATGTGAGGTAGGTGTACCAGTTTCTTTTGGCCCTTCGGTGTGGAGTGAAACACGTAAGACCTCGGCCTCAGTTCGCGACCCCAGCTACAGCAGTCAACACCAGCGTGTAGGACAGTAACAGTTCAAGTTTTGAACAAATGTGCTTTCGTAAGTGTTGCATCTTGTAATCTGTGCCTCAGGTGACGCTTTCATGGTCAATGACACATATAAATTATCCAGTACTCCTGCACAGTTAAGTAAATCGTCAGTGGACTTACGTACCGTGTGATCTAGTTCGATGAGCCTTCTGCCAGAAAAAACAAAGAACCTGCAGTTACGGCCTGACGAAAACAGTTTTGTTTGGCCATAACATTATCGATTATCTATAGTGATCCAGTACACAAACACAACAGAATGCAATAGAATGATACCACGCCTGTAGAAATCGCGTGATTTTGAGGTGATAAACACGTCAAACCTTGTTCGGCGCACATTTTCATCCAGTGAGGAAGTTCATTGAAGGTTATTGGAAAGAGAGTGGAAAATGTGAAAATCTGAGGCGCAAGATAGTGTTTTTTGTCTGTCCAGCAGAACGCGGGCGGGCCATAACGTACAGTAGCATCACTTCACGCAGTCTTTCTGGTCGTTGTTCCTGGATTGCGTCTGAAAAATTCTCAGTTGTTGACAATAGATGTCAGCAGTAATGGTTACACTAGGTGAACAATACGTGGTGCGCCACAACGTCCCTGTTGCACCAGATGCATCTTTTGTTGATGCGCGCAGGTCTTGGTACGAGGAGCTGCAGCTTTGTTTGAGCTCAACGATTCCCTTCTTTTCCTCATGTTAGCACAAAGGCACGATTTCTCGTCCCCAATAACGACAGAGGACAGGAACGATGGGTGTTGCTCACGAGCCAATTGAAGAAGAGCAAGCAGAAATGTACGTATGACCACCAGCTATTTTTGTAATTTTGGTTTAGAGCATGCCGTACCTATACAGCCGATTTTTGAACGGTCCTACCCGATTTTTGAACGTTCCCCATTACATTCAAATGTCGAATGGTGGTGGAATGATCACAGTTCTTTAAAGCTGCCAGTACACTGACTTGGTTCACGGTGGATTAATGCGTTTAAACGATTTTCATGAAACCCCGAAGGTCTTGCTTAACGTGGAGAGTCATTAATGTCAAAACGATCCTCCGTAAAAGGAGGAAAACTTGTCTCTTGCCGTGCTCTGTCCATTGGAATTATCCCCATGCACGGCGCAAATGTTTCTGGCTGCCTCCCTGCTGTCCCCCTCTTCTGAACTCAAATAGAGCAATGTATCGTAAGTGATCAGACTACTGTAATTGCCACTTCATGTAGTAGCGTCCACAGCTCCACTCACTATCTCCAAATGACAATATGTAAACTCAAACCGCAACAGTGGGCTACAAATAAAAAGTGATAATCGATAAATAATCTCATAGCAACCAGAATACCGAAGTTACGAATTTATGCACCAGCCTAGTACCACGAATTAGTGATAGAGTACAGATTTATGCTTCTCTGTTCAAATGGTTCAAATGGATCTGAGCAATATGGGACTTAACGTCGGAGGTCATGAGTCCCTTAGAACTTAGAACTACTTAAACCGAATTAACCTAAAGATGGTTCAAATGGTTGAAATGGCTCTGAGCACTATGAGACTTAACATCTCAGGCCATTAGTCCCCTAGAACTTAGAACTACCTAACTAACCTAAGCACATCACACACATCCATGGCCGAGGCAGGATTCGAACCTGTGACCATAGGAGTCTCGCGGTTCCGGACTGAAGCGCCTAGAACCGCAAGGCCACCACGGCCGGCACAAGCTTCTCTGTAAAGGATGCAGAATGACATGCCATTTTTAGATATGGATGAGAATAGTATCTCCAACATTATAGCTGTTAGGCTTTCCGAGTGGCCGTATATCGGATGACTGGAGCAATACGTGGATGTAAAAGGTACAACCGGACGAACATTTCAAAAAAATGACATATATTGACACTAAGCAGTACGGAACATGTAAAGAATTTGAGAAGTGCACCTGCACGAATATTTTATATCTTATTAATTTGGGCTGGGTAAAAACCGTGGAACATGTTAAGTTTCGGAGAAATATGGTTTTCAGAAGACTAACTTTGTCACTGTGTTGTGGTTCGATAAATTCCACCAGCATTTGGAAGACTGTTTCATTTAAGATTGTCGAACAATTGTGAACTTCGAAATCAAATGGCTCTGAGCACTATGGGACGTAACATCTGAGCACATCAGTCCCATAGAACTTAGAACTACTGATACCTAACTATCCTAAGGACATCACACACGTCCACGCCCGAGGCAGGATTCGAATCTGCGACCGTAGCAGTCGTGCGGTTCCAGACTGAAGGGCATAGAACCGCTCGGCCACCACGGCCAGCGTGAACTTCGAATTTCAGCATTATTCATAGAGGCTCGAGCTGACTTGTAAAAGTACTCGCGTGCGGGAAATTAAGTGAGAACTTCAACATACACTGAAGAGCCAGAGAAACTGTTACGCTTAATACCGTCTAGGGCCCCCGCGAGCACGCAGAAGTGCCGTAACACGACGTGGCATGGACTCGACTAATGTCTGAAGTAGTGCTTGAGGGAACTGAAACTATGAATCCTGCATGGCTGTCCATAGATCCGTAAGAGTACGAGAGGGTGGAGATCCGTACTAAACAGCACGTGATGTTCATGTCTGGGTAGATTGTAGCAAGAGTGTTCCTGGAGCCAATCTATAGCAATTCTGGACTTGTGGGGTGACGCATTGTCCGGTTGGAACTGCCCAAGTCCGTCCGAATGCACAATGGACATGAACAGACGCAGGTGATCAGACAGGATGCTTACGTAAGGGTCACCTGTCTAAGTCGTATCTAGACGTATCAGGGGTCCCATATCAATCCAATCTCACACGCCCCACACTATCACAGAGCCTCCACTAGCGTGAGCACTGCCCTGCTGACATGCAGGGTTCATAGATTCATAAGGTGTTTCCATACCCGTACACGCCCATCCGCTCGAAACAATTTGAAACGAGCCAACAAGTTTCCAGTTATCAGCAGTTGAATGTCGGTGTTTACGGGCCCAGGCGAGACGTAAAGCTTTGTGTTGTGCAGTCAACAAGGGTACACGAGTGGACCTTCGGCTCCGAAAGCCCACATCTATGATGTTTCGTTGAATGATTCGCACGCTGACACTTGATGGCCCAGCATTGAACCCTACATCAATTTGAGGAAGGGTTGCGCTTCTGTCACGTTGGACGATTCACTAGAGTCGTCGTTGGACCCGTTCTTGCAGGATCTTTTTCCGGCCGCAGCGATGTCGGAGATTTGTTGTTTTACCGAATTCACCGTACACTCATGAAATGGTCGTATGGCAAAATCCCCACTCTATCGCTACCTCGGAGACGCTGTGTCCCATCGCTCGTGCACCCACTATAACACTACGTTCGAACTCACTCAAATCTTGATTACCTTCCATTGTAACAGCAGTAACCGATTTAACAACTGCGCCAGACGCTTGTTGTCTTACATGGGCGTTGCCGACCACAGCGCCGTATTCTGCCTGTTTACATGTCTGTGTATTGGAATACGCATGTTTATACCAGTTTCTTTGGCGCATTGCTGTGATTTCATCAAACTTCAATAAAATAGAGCCGGTTCAGCACTTTGAATGATTATAATCGCTGTGGATGAATTTTATTGATTGTTTTATAAATGGAAGTGTTTGGTAGCGATCTGCAGCAGTCACCATCTCGTTTCCGTTACTTGAGGATTGTAAGGTCCGATTTTCAGCAAACAAACATTAAGCTGAAAGTCGTCGTGTACTGCCAACAGTCATATAGCTACGAACCTAGAGCCAAGTATGCTTTTCATATAGCAGTAGAGATTTGCAGTCTGGACTTGAGGGACTTAAAGCAGTGGCAGGTGGTCCCCCACTGTGACCGCACATAAAACCCTCTGACAGATCACAACTGTGTGCCGGATCGTGACCCGTGCCCGGGGTCTTTGCCTTTCACTGCCAAGTGCTCTACCGCTGTGTTCGCTTAACGACCCGTCCTCACAGCTTTACTTCCGCCAGTATCTCGCGTCGACAGAGCACTTTCCACTGAAAGGAAAAAGTCTCGAGTTCCATTCTCGGTCCGGCACAAAGTTTTGATCTACCAGGATGTTTCATATCAGCGCACACTCCGATACACAATGAAAATTTCATTCTGACTATACATTGTTAGCTGTTTAACAAACAAGTATACCAAACATTTTTCAGGATGACCAACAGTAAACAATAAACCTCGGTGGTGTATCATAGTTTGAATGAAACGACGTTACTGCCGGGGGTTAGGAACCTGAAAGGACACAAATAATTAAAGTTACTGAACTGTGTATTGTCTATTACTTTCAATATAGTGTGAAACTATTACATTTTGGAACCAAAGAACATGGGTCTCATGGGATGAAACAGTGGCCAGATGTACTCCAGAGGAATCTCACTCGAGACACTGTGTTGCGACATTATAGATCAGTATCCCCTGGCTGTTGGGGAATGAGAAACAAGTCGGTGACCAAATACGTCAGAAACATGTTCCATGGACGACACGTCAGGTAAATGTGCTGGCATAGGAACTAGGTGTACCCGCCGTTATTCCAAGAAGATTCGCCTATTTCTTCTCGCAAGCAGCCAGGCGGTGTCCAGCTGGAATATAGCGTTTGGACATGCCTGAAGACAGGGCTATCATCTTCAATACGTAAATGTTTGAGAGTGCGTGTTCCTAATTCCGCTACAAGAAATTTATATCTCACAACAAGCTGCCGATTGTGGTCAGACAGTCTACATCTACAACTACATCTATACTCTGCAAGCAGAGTGTGATGTCGGATACTTCTGGAACCGCCATTTTCCCGCTCCGTTCGCGGATGATACGTAGAATAACTCTTCATAAGCCTTCGTATGAGTTCTAATTCCCCTGATTTTTGCCGGCCAGTGTGGCCACGCGGTTAAAGCCGCTTCAGTCTGGAACCGCGCGACCGCTACGGTCGCAGGTTCGAATCCTGCCTCGGGCATGGATGTGTGTGATGTCCTTAGGTTAGTTAGGTTTAAGTAGTTCTAAGTTCTAGGGGACTCATGACCTCAGATGTTAAGTCCCATAGTGCTCAGAGCCATTTGAACCATTTGAACCTGATTTTTCTGTCGCCTACATTTAGCAAGTTGTTCCATGAAATATTCGGGCGAACAACCAGATGTCAATTACTTGCCGCCACGATATTTCAGCCTGCAGCCTTCTGGCCATCTTCAAGTATATACTTGCGAGAGCACACGGAGTTCCCCTGTTAAAGACGCCACTGGTTCATGCATGCTGTACCCAGTTGGCACTGCGCATGCGTTGCTTAAGCGCTTACGCTTCTGCTGCAAGCCTAAGCGTTGCCGTGCGCGCCTTCCGTGATGAAGACTCGCCTCATCGATATCCGACAGATCGCCTAGAAACGGTAAAATCGCAGAACGATGCCGGCTACTCAGAGCTCAATGTTTTTCTATGACAGGATTCCGTGCATTATCTAAATGAAAATCATCATGCCGATTCACAAGAGCTGGGCTCCTTCATGCTTCCACTGATTCATTAATAACGAGGTTCCAAAAGTAAGATACATGAGCCACATTTTACGCTCTCGTAATTTGAATAGTACACATCTCCGTAACTTTATGTCGTCCATGTTGGACTGTTATTAAGGAAACTGTGACAGTTTTGACGATAAAAGTTTAAATGTAACAATTTATCTGTGTCAGTCACCAAAAAGAAACCAAAACAAACAACTAGCAGCGTCCAGCTTGTACTCATGTAAAAAGATATCGCTGTTTTGTACCTGACGATGAGAGTATAAACTCTCGAAAAGATTCTTGGGAGAAAATAAAATGTGACTGACACAGATAAATAGTTTTATTCAATCTTTTAAACATTTCAGCGATGCACAACGCCTCTTTTGTAAAATCTGCCACTGCAGTTCGATGAGTATCTTCATAACACTCTCGCACTTATTAAACTAACCCGTGATTGCAGCATCGCTTTTTTATCTTCTCTAACTCTCTTAACTATATTTTGTAAATGTTCCAGACAGAGGACAAATTCTCAAGAATCGAATGAATCAGTGTTTTCTGAGCCACTTCTTTCGTATACTGCTTATATTTACGTAGGATTCTCCCCATGAATTTTGACCCTGCATCTGATTTTCCTAAAAGTGGTTTTCCGTGGTCAAACCAATTAAAGTCACTCAGGATATTTTAAGGATGTTGCAATTCCCTGTGCTATATCGCCTGTAGTGTATCGACTAGTAATGAGTGTTCCCACCTAATTATGCACAACACGTTACATTTGTTTATGATTAGGGTCAAGTGGCGGTCCGTGTAGATTTTTCTGTACTTTGCATCAGTTCTTTGCCCGCAAGCAGTCTCATAGAGCTTCCCACACTAACCATCAGATCATTCACATACATGCTGTAACGATGTAGGTGCAGGTATTTCTATTGCTGACTGAGGATGTTGTATTGAACAACATTACCTCAGTACTTATGTCATTTGCAGACTAATAATTATAATTATAGCTACTACAAGTCAAATGCTTTTAGATTGGTTAGTACCTCCAGGTACATGTGGAAAGAGCAAGCCATTAATGCTTATTTTCCCATGGGCAGCAGGTCCATTGTTGAAGTGTGGATTCAAAATGGTAGTCTATACTGACAGGCGTAGTCCACTTAGAGTTGTAGTTACAGCCATGCAGGAAGCATCAGGTCATAAGGTCTGTGACATGTTTGTGGAAAGACTGTTCGACGCAGAGATACAACAGCCAACACACTTATGTGTGTACACATGAAGGTACCACATGTAAAAATATCTACACTTATACCGTCTACACACTGTATATTGTGAACAATAAACTCCTATACCACTCTTTTGGAGTTCTCAAAAAATTGCTTTCACATCTGTCGATTTTGACACGTAAAGAACGACGTATTGATTTCCATCTGGTAGAAAGTCCTGAATCCCATGAAGAACTGATTTTATTCCCAATGACTGACAACTGTCAGTCCACTTCCACGCACACCAGGAGGAAAACTTGCCGACCAGAAGCCTAACGCTGATTGGCGGACAGCCACCAATCGTTGACGACATGGACATCCACGAATAGCCTCTTTCTTTCCATCTTCCCTTACATCATGACTAGCCAATCATATTAGAGGGCCAATTAAAAGTTTTACAACAGAGACGTCAGACATCGATAGTCTGTAATAAATAGAAGCACCTATCCCCATGCAAAACCAGTCGTGCCCTGAGGAAGGCCGTTGCAATTCGGTCGAAACGTCGGTTTTAGTTTATTGTTGTTGTTCTTTTAGTAATGACGCGGCATAATACCCCGAAGAATTTTGATCACTATGACTTGCACATTGTTAAAAAGTATCAGTGTGGATCCCTATTGAATGCATCTAGGTAGTACAGTGGAATATAAAGAAAATGTGGCCATCTACATAGAACAGGTTGATGTGGGAGTCAACAAAAAGACTAAATTTGTCACTCATTACGTTGTGATTCAGTACAGTCTGAAGCATTTGTGGTTATGTGTGCTACCAGGCTAGGTTTCAGTGCACCAGAGACGAAGCTGTACAAAATGACTCAATTTTGTTTTGGAAAGACTGCGTAAAAATGACTTTCAAGCCTGAAAAGACGGCTTTGTACTGATTTCCTGTCACACAAGATGGAATAAATATTTTCCTGTTAGTAACTTCACTGTCACGTAATATTGAGTTGCTTGTCACATAAGACTGCACACAACAACTTATCTTCTTATCAGTCTGGACAACAATGACTTCATTTGACGTAAGACTGCGTAATACGACACCCGTCTCAGAAGAGGACGAAACATTGACTTTCGCATCACAAAAGACTGGCTTCCTCGTAACACAAGGTTGTGTAACACTCATTTTCTCATCACACACGATGGCGTAATACTGACTTCCGGGCATATAAGAGGGCGTAACACTGACTTTTTTATGATAGAACACCGTTGGGCCACAGTACGTGCAATCTGTTTGTCATCACAATGACTGTCTATTGGTACAATAACATACATTCACTCTGCCTACGTCTGCCCCGATAGCTGAGTGGTCAGCGTGACAGATTGCCGTCCTATGGGCTTGGGTTCGATTCCCGGCTGGATCGGAGATTTTCTCCGGTCAGGGACTGTGTGTTGTGTTGTCTTCATCATCATTTCATACCCACCCTGAGCGCAGGTCACCCAATGTGGCGTCGAATGTAATGAGACCTGCACCAAGGCCGGACCTGCCCCTCAAGGGGCCTCCCGGCCCATGACGCCAAACGCTCATTTCCATTTCCACTCTGCCTGTTCTATGCGTATGCCGCTATTTTCATGGACGTCAGTGTACTTTCTACATGCCTTGTGTGCAACGGCTCTGGCGACGGCGGCTGTGAGTTGGCGATCCGGATGCAGCTGCGCTGATGTGTGTGTGTGTGTGTGTGTGTGTGTGTGTGTGTGCGTATGTGTGAGGGGCGGGGGGGAGGGGGTGTTTACGCTCTGACTGGCGCCACGTGGCTGCAGCCCCAGCATAACACAGAACGCCTCGCATGTTTCATCAGCAAATAAACGCCTAACATCTATCTAAAACTCTGCACGTCCCGTACTCTATATAGAAAACTTCGCAGCCGGACCTTAACACTGAGTACGTGTGCTAAATATTGTTACCATAATCATTATCATTAATATTGTCAAGTGTGTCAGAAACACTACACTGTATGAGAATAAAATACGAAAGACATTTGAGGTGAAATAAAAATGCATTTGGTGTGAAATAAAAAGTAACACATACCAAAATTTTGCAGAGTTGCTGGGCTACGATACTGGAGTTTCCTTGCAGACAGTGAATCTGAAGAATGACGCAAAATCCTTGTAGTTGCTTTGTGAATTGTATTTCTAATTCAGCGCAAACATGGCGCAATTCAGCAATGTTCTCAAAAAGGCGAAATCTCCAGGAAGGTACTAAGAAATACAGCAAGAGCAGTTTCTTGTGATAAAGCAGATAACTTTACCAGCAGTAGTCAGGTTGTATGAAAGGACTGTGACATCCATTGAAAGGACACTTCCTGGATCTGAGGATCAGAATTATGGTCCAAGTCACATTGTTCGCCTTCTTTTCTGATTCAGTGTACGACCATGGAGACATTTCTTCAATATACATACAGATCTCTAAAAATTGTTTCTTCATTGCACAACCCAATTTGAGGATCGCTTTTTCGAAACCCCGTAATTGTCTGCCAGTTGTTTTAGAGCTTTCTCTCTCGCGGTGCAGAAGCGTGGCACGCTGCGAGGCCACCTTCGGGCTTGGTAAGGCTTCAGACGGCAACGTGACGACACATGCGAAGAAAAGGCCAGAGCTCAGAAGCTCACGTTAGCTGTAAGGTGGGGTAATGATGCCTCATTGGCACCAAATTTACCCTCAATTCAAATGGTTCATATAGCTCTAAGCACTATGGGACTTAACATCTGAGGTCATCAGTCCCCTAGACTACCTAAAGCTAACTAACCTAAGGACAGCACACACATCCATGCGCGACGCAGGATTCGAACCTGTGACCGTAGCAGCAGCGCGTTTCCGGACTGAAGCACCTAGAACCACTCGGCCATAGCGGCCGGCTACCCACAATTCTTTCCAACTCCACCGTGGACGTGCCACACGATGGGAACGCCGTCACACCACCTCTTACCCATGTCTCACCACTTCCTTTAACGCCTCTGTGATGGAGGTCGGAGCCGCGACACCCAGCCTTGAATTCTCGCGGTTTTGTTATGGGCGGCCGAGGAGAACATGTCAGGCGTACCGCCGCCGGTAATCGACATGAAAACGCCTCAGGCGTGGCAGGAAATGCGTCAACGAAACCTCACCTTCCCTTGGGGCTGTGATTCTCCGACACTCGAAAGCGACAGCGCAGTGTAACAAGCAACGGGATGACGTTCTTGAAAACATTCGACATTCTTGCACCCCATGGGCGTTTCAACCTACTCTACGAACTACATTGGGCTGCGACCTCGCTGAACGTCAGCTGACCCCTGTGGAGTGCAGTGTGACTGCAGTTATTGCTATGGTATATGGTGTGATACCACTAGCGAGTTCAAAACCATTCGACGAAATTTGAATGTGTTACGAAGCAGCAAATGGTGTTTAGTAGGGAAATTGAATAATTTATTTATTCATTTGTTTCTGTTTCGTCCGTCTAAGTTGCATTGATGTAAAGTTCTGCTGCAGTGCTTACCAGTTCCGGGCTGACATACCCATTCTCAAGTCACACACCTTGCTATTAATCGTAATTATTCAAACAATAGGCGCCAAAAGGCATGTGCATCCTCTGTACAGTATGTACCCCCATTGGCCTTAGACTATGTGCTGTTGTTTGGTTATATCAGTTAGTCAGTCAGTTACAACAGACATAGAGGCTATGATCAATAAGGTACTTGAGGTATACAGGCTGTTTGTGCTTTTTGGCGAGGAAACGAATATTTGGAAAATGCTGAGAAGAAGAAGCAACAGGACGGTGTGACATCTGATACGTCTTGAGGAAATACCTCCCTTGGTACTGTAGGGAGCTATAGAGGGTGTAAAAAGTGTACAGGAATACAGAGATTGGGATACACCCAGAAAATAAAGCACTGAAACAACAGCGAGGCTGAACTGATGTCTAAGTTCCTGACAAATATACTGTGGTTACTTTTAAACTGCACAACAAAAGTGCGTGGGTGGCACCAGGAGTGCTGTTCAACTGTGAGGTCTTTGAAGGACCCTTTGCAGTTTTATTCAAGCACATGTTCATGTTGCATCCCCTCCCACCCCCACTCCCCGGTAACATCACAGGAGGGCTGAAAAAACAAAACAGCCTTTGCTGCGTCGAATCAGATTTAGATTTCTAGATTTCGTGGAATGCTTTTGAACGGTCTCTAGTGGTTTGGTTCCACCGCGTAAAGCGGACCAAATATTCAGTCGAGCTACAGTGCAAAGGGACAGATCACGTTCACGGCATTGCAGCCCTACGTTGTCTTTAGACGGGGGTTAAAACGCCCAGGGTAGCAGCGTCGAAGTTTGTCAAGAACGTTGTCCTGTCGCTCGTCTCACAGCGAACTATCGCTTTCGACTGCGAAATGGGAGGGATCAGTGCCTCAAGGGAAGGGTTGGTGTAATTAACGCCATTTATGCCACACCCTGATACCTTTTCGTGCTAGTTCCGAGTGCTGGTGGCGTGTCTGAAATGTTTTCCTTGACAATCCATAAGAAAACCGTTTGATTTTAATAGTGTTGCCTATCTGACCTCCATCGCAAAGGCGTGGAAGAAGGTGGTGTGACGACGTTCCCATCGTGTAACACGTACAAGGTGGCATTGGACACCATTGTGGTGAATTTTGGGTCAATGTGACAACGTTAACACACCTTACAGCTCACACGAACTTCTGAGCTGTTGCCTTATTTTCGTTGTGGCGTCGCCTTGCTGTTTGAAGCATCACGGAGCGCGTGTTTGAAGTCGCAGGACGCCTTGCTTTTGCAAGATTTGAGCCAAATTTGATACTTACGTGTCTCAATGGGAGACAATTATGGGGTTTCGAAAAGCTGTTGGTTGGCTATAGTTACTTGTATAAACAAGTTCTGATCCTTGGTATCTATTGTGCAGGGTGCTTGTGAAAAGCTGCTGTTAAAATTTCGGGGTGTGAGGTCGTGGTTCAAGAAACTCTTCCGTTACTGACGTTTCATCCAGGACTGCGCCGGACATCTTCAGATGCGCTCCTCCGCTGAGTCTTGCCGACTGACTGGTCGGACGTCCCAGAGCGACATATATACTTTAGGAAAGGGGGCGTGGTCGAAGTAACACGTGATGAGCAGAGATAATCCTCGTCAAAGATAAAACTTAACTATCGACTGTCGTCTTGTCAAAGACAAAATTGTCTAGCGATTCTGCAGAGCTACTGTCCATATGTCGCTAAGTCTCATTTCCTCCTCTTTCTTATTAAAATTATCCTGATGCTTACAAATTTCAGTGCCTTCTCTACTTAGTCGTGGATAATAATTTGACGCTGTAGATAAAATTTCTGTTTTTGAAAACTTCACTTCGTGGATTCCACACTGAAGAGCATGCTCTGCTACAGCTGATTTCTCTATTTTTCCTAGTCGGCAACGACTTTTGTGCTCTTTTAGCCGTATATTTACGCTCCTTTTGGTAGGTCCAATATAAACTTTACCACACATACAAGGAATTTTGTATACACCACATGTCGATAGAAGAGGGCGTTTATCCTTCACAGGTCGGAGGACTTGACTTATTTTCTTTGTTGGTCTAAAGACCGGTCTGATGTCATGTTTCTGTAAAATCTTACCGATCTGATCCGTTACCTTTTTAGTAAAAGGCAGAGAAACTGTATTTTTCCGTCGTTGTCGTTCATACATGTCCTTCGGTCTTCTGTTCTGTGGTCGCAAAATTCTCTTTACCTCTTTAGATGAGTAGCCATTTTTCTCGAAGGTCTGCTTCAAATGTTTTATTTAAGCATCCAGGTGTTCCGATGTGCATATCCACTCGGCTCTATTGGCAAGACTTTTAATGTCACCTCTCTTTTGTTGTGGATGGTGATTGGAATTTTTATGCAAATATTTGTCGGTATGTGTTACTTTCCGAGAAACTATGTTCCAAACTTCCATCGGAACGTCTCATAACTAAAACATCCAAGAAAGATATTCTATTATCATTTTCCATTTCCATGGTAAACTAGATTTTTGTATTAATTTTATTTAAATGTTCAAAAAATTCGTCCAAAGCGTTTCTACCGTGGGTCCAAACAACAAATGTGTCATCTACAAAACTCTTCACTCAGGAAACCATAAAGTGAAGTTTTATAAAACAGAAATTTTATCTACAACGACAAGTTATTGTCCAAGACTATGTAGAGAAGCCACTGAAATTTGTAACCATCAGGATAATTTTAATAGAAAAGAGAAGGCAATGAAACTTAGCGACATATGGACAGTAGCTCTGCAGAATCGCTATACAATTTTATCTTTGACAAGACGACAGACTTAACAGAAGCTCTCCTGCAAACCTTGCGGAACTAGCACTCCTGAAAGAAAGGATATTGCGGGGACATGGCTTAGCCACAGCCTAGGGGATGTTTCCAGAATGAGACTTTCACTCTGCAGCGGAGTGTGCGCTGATATGAAACTTCCTGGCAGATTAAAACTGTGTGCTGGCAGAAGTAAAGCTGTGAGGACGGGGCGTGAGTCGTGTTTCGGTAGCTCAGTTGGTAGAGCACTTGCCCGCGAAAGGCAAAGGTCCCGAGTTCGAGTCTCGGTCCGGCACACAGTTTTAATCTGCCAGGAAGTTTCATAAAGAAAGATAGGTTTACGAACAAAATATCTTTACTGGCCTTCAGTGTAAATAGAGTTAGCTACAACGCATTTCTGACATCCGTTGAAAGCAGCTGGAAACTGTCAGCAAACACTTCTTGCGGAATCGCTCGAAGTACCGTGGTCACTCGTTGTTTGATATGCACAACGTCTGCGCTTTCAGGACGAATTTAAGGCAGGGAAACAAAAAGAAGTGTACCGGCGCCAAATCTACAGAATAAGGACGGTGTTGAAGGATAGTCACCTTGCGTTGAGCGAGGAAGATGAGAACGCGGATCGCAGGGTGCGGATGAGCGTTGTCATGGAGGAAATTCCACATTGCTGGTCGAATTCGCCGGTGATTCGCAGCTGCAGTTTCAAAACTCCCTCGTAAACTTTCGCGTTGATAGTTTGACCTTCGGGTAGCAATTCATGATTGATCTAGCCCTTGCTGTCGAGAAAGGCGACAAACATCGTCTTAATCTTGATTTTTGTCAGCCGACCTTTCTTGGAAAGCAGGGAAGACGATGAAAACCATACCACTGACTGTCACTTGGTCTCCAGATCGTACCGAGAGCTCCAGGTCTCATCGTCTGTAATGATAGTTTCCAAAAACTTCATATTCCGATCAGGCATCTCGAAGAAATCACCAGACGCTTCCATCCGAGTTTACTCCTGCTCGTCTGTCAGTGCGTGCGGTACAAACCAGCAACAAATCTTTTGCCTTTTGTTCAAATTCCCGTCCGACCATCCAGATTTAGATTTTCCGTGATTTCCCTAAATCGCACCAGACAGATGCCAGAATGGTTTCTTTGAAAAAGGCCGATTTCCATACCTATCCTTTCATAATCCGAACTGTCGACATAGCCTTAAACTCTAATTTTCCTTCCTTTCTTCCTTCCTTCCTTCTTCTGCCATTTCAGACGTAGTGAAAAATAGTTGATTATCTTTAACTCTTCCGCTGTAATTCTCAAATTCAGCCGCCGATCATCCGTAAGCATTAGTCGCTCTCGTTCGATGATGCTTGTTGACGTTGATTCGGACGAGGCTCATCCACCATACCTTCCTTCCCATCTCTAAACCACTCAAACACACACTTTTTACTCAGTACTTCAACACCGTACACTTGCACAAATATTTTATGAGTCTCCGTCGCCGTTTTCCTTAGTTTGAAGCCAAACTTCATGTTAAAGCGTTGCTATATCTCGCGCTCCATTTTGCATAGACACGCATTCCCTCAATGACTCGGTCAGCTTGGTTGCATCGTGCATCACCACTTCAGTACACCAGGAGGCGCTTTTGACATGTCTCTCAATGTGTATGCACGGACGACTTGTCCTAAGCAGCCCCGTTTTTAACATATGGACCATTCACAGAACTTTTGAGACTCACCTCGTACCGGGTGGTTATAACAGAAGTGCAACTACTCACAGAGGTCCAGTGTGGGCTATAATAAACGCATGACAGCGAAACTTGGTAGATATTCTAATGCTTTAATGTGGAACAGATTTACGTTGAAAAAAAAATAGTTCCAGTTCTGTCCACCATATGAAACTCTGGCGCTGAACAGCATCCACTCGACGTCTCCGGTATTCATATTGAACAATTGTGTAAGTGGCTGTTAAAAATGCCTTTCTCACTTGTTTGACCTTTTCTACTCTCGTCCCATTCGTAATCCATTACGTATAATAACATTTCTGTGTGTCTTCTTTGCATTCACGGCGCTAGAATTGCAATTGGTGGCCAAAATTGGAACTAATTTTTTTCCAGCGTAAATATTTTCCGCATTAACGCATTAGAATATCTACCAAGTTTCCCTGCCATGCGATAATTACATCCCACACTGGACCACTGTAAGTAGCTGCACGTCAGTTATAACGATCCGACGTTTGTAACAACCGTGCCGGCCGGTGTGGCCGTGCAGTTCTAGGCGCTTCAGTCTGGAACCGCGTGACCGCTACGGTCGCAAGTACGAATCCTGCCTCGGGCATGGATGTGTGTGATGTCCTTGGGTTAGTTAGGTTTAAGTAGTTCTAAGTTCTAGGGGACTGATGACCACAGATGTTAAGTCCCATAGTGCTCAGAGCCATTTGAGCCATTTTGTAACAACCGTCTAGTCCCTTTGGACATAATTCCTTCAAAGTCTAGAGATCTGTAATCAGTTATGTTGTATCTAGATTATGCTACTGCCACATACAACAAAGAAAATCTTATTGTCGTGTGCTCTGGAAAATACGTGATCAGTTATGTCATTCACAGATAATGAAAGAAAACGAATTGTGAGAGGAGACAGGATTTGGAGAGGTAAGCTAAACAAAAGAAGAAAGTTGATGAAGGAAGCATAGTTTAGCAGTTGCTTGTAGTTCTTCTTACAGACTAGGCACTATTAAATTGTTGTTGAGACTTCAAACACTGTTACCGCTAAATGTGTTTCCTCGCTGTATAACCTCTTCAGGCCGTGGATACGCATGTGTGGACTTCGAGGTTCCACTTCGTAAAATTAATAAACAATTTTTACCAACTCGTGTGTTGTGATATAGCAGCAGAAACTGAATCTGTGGAACCTACACGAACGTTTGCCACCAGTCTTTAGTTGGTAAAAACTGTTTATCAGTTCTACGAAGTGAAACCTCGAAGTCCACGAACGTATAACCATGGGACTGAAGAGGATAAGGAACATTTTCATGTTCACTGTGAGACGCAAAGCTCTAAAGTTTTCAGTCTTTCTACAGAGTATTAACTTAAATATTTTGTCATAGTCTTTTCATAATACGCCATTCCTAGAACCCACGTTTGATCCCTAGTAGTGCCAGGGACTTTTTATTGGTGTGAGGACTGAACTGAGGGCACTCAGCCTCTTGATGCGAATTGAGGAGCAACTGGACCGAGCAGTTGCGGCCTCAGGTTATGACAACAGACAACTGCCGGGAGAAGGGCCTGTAGACGGATTTTACGTTTTCATACGATGATGCAAAACTTATTTTAATCTTACCAGCTATAAAAATATGTAAAGAATAATTACGAGGTGCGTTCAGTAAGTAATACAATTCATTTTTCCTGAAAGCAGGTTGGCATTATTCAGGATTCCAATACACCATATTATTCCCCACTCCTTTGGCTTCAAAACCCTATTTTTCAACATAACGTCCGTTAAATGTGAGGCCTTACGACACTTCACAGAGAGGGCCTGTATTCCCGCCTGGTATCACTCTACTGGCCGTCGTCAGAGCCAACGTCTTGCTGCATCAGTAACCTCCCCTACATCCACGTATTTCCTCCCGTGGAGTGCATCCCTCATTGGGCGGAACAGATGGAAGTCAGAAGGTGCGACATCCGGGCTGTAGCGTGTTTGTGAAACAATTGTCCAATGAAGTTCTGTGAGCTCCTCACCGGTACGCAAAGTTGTGTGAGGCCTTGCGTTGCCATGAGAAGAAGGACTTCGTTTGCCTTTTAGTGGGGACAAACATGCTGAAGTAGTTTCTTCAATCTTCTGACGGTAGCACAGTACACTTCCGAGTTGATCGTTGCACCATGAGAGAGGACATCAAACAGAACAGCCCCCTCAGAGTTCCAGAAGACCATCGCCATGACTTAAGTGGCTTTGAACTTTTTCTTCGGAGACTTGCTATTGCGCCAATCCATCGAAGTGATGAACCAATATTTCATTGCCTGTGACGGTGTTCGACAAAAAATTGTCGCCACCAGCCTTGTAATGCGCAAACAGTTTTCCACAGATGGTCGTCCGTTGCTTTTTATGGCCTTCTATTAGGCGGCGACCACATCGAATGAGACTGTCCACACGTTCCAACATTGCAGGAGTCAAAAGTCTATGTGGACGGCCGGGACGCGGGAGATCGTACAGGTTTGCCCGACCTTGTTGCGATGTTGACCGTCTCCTCGCCCAACGACTTCCCGTTCTTTTTTCACTGACAGGTCTCCGCAGACATTCTACAAGCGCCTTTGAATATCTGTGATGCTTTGGTTTTCCGCCAAAAGAAACTCAATGACAACTCTCTGCTTGGAACACAGCTCTGTTACAGGCGCCATTTTGAAGGCTACGGATAGCGCCGCCACCTATCGCAACTTCATGGAACTATAGGCGATGAAGACGGAATATTCCACGATGTCCCACAAAAATTCCCGCTTTTTTCCAACGAAACTAACCGCGAAGAAAATCCGTTGCATTACTTATAGAACGTCCTTCGTACTAACCACTTTGACAAAAGTTGAAAAACATGACCATTGTGCCTTTGCCAAAAAGAAGACTTCATGCACGTGGTGTAGGAAAAATTGTCCCCTAACTTAAACAAGGCAGGAAAGGGAGGACCGACGTACCACTCGGACTTCTGGCTCCTGGATTTATCCCTTACCATCTTCGCCCGTCCTGTCCGCCTCTCCCCTACCCTCACCTACCTTGGCCTCACCATTGACCGTCACCTTACCTGGATCCCTCATCTCCATCCAATCCAAAGCCCACAACCGCCTCCGACTCCTCAAACTCCTCTCTGGTCGGACATAGGGGTTGCACACCACTACCATCCTCCACACCTACAAATCCTTAATCCGTCCCATCCTATGTTATGCCAGTCCCACCTGGAAATCCGCTCCCCTCCCCCCCCCCCCCCCCCCAATTCTGTAAGTCCCTCCAGATCCTCGAGCACCATGCACTCTGCCTTGCCTTCCATATACGCCTCTCATCACCAACACCGATCCTCTATGACCTGATTCCTTTCCCCTATCTGCTCCTATTCCTCGAACATATCCGCATACTCTACACCTCCCGCCACCTTGATCCCCCTCACCACCTGGTTGCTCCTCTCTTCTCCAATCCCCACCCTCTGACATGCCTTTACTGTTGTGTCCCCCCTACCCTCCATCTCTACACCCTTCATCTCCTTTCCCAAGGTGGCTTCCATCATGTCCCACTCCCAGATGATGCCCTCTCTCCCCCCATTTATCCCTCCTATCAACCCTGATCCTCACCCCCCTCCATTCCTGTCCTTTCCCCGGGCTCCCTCTCCTCCCCCTCTTCCATCCTGTTTTCTCCCCACCTAACCTCTCTCTGTCTCCCCCCACTCCCGAGTCCTTTTGTATACCCCTCCTCTGCCTTTCCCCACTCCCTGTTGCATCTGCCCAGCAACCCCCCCCCCCCCCCCTCTTATGGGTCCTCGTCCTCCATCGGCTCCTTTTCCCCCTCCCCCACTTCGTTTTCTCCTGTCCTTCCCCCCCTTTCCTTTCCCGTCATCTGTCCAGTTTCCCCCCATTTGCCCACGGCTGTGGTATATCATAATTGTGCCAATTTTTTAGTTCAGTGTTGTTCGTCTTTCCAAAGTGTTGCGAACAGAAACCATGCTGCCGCTGGGTGTAAATTTTATATCTCTTGCGAACAGAAACCAGACTGTCGCCGTGTTTTTTTAATTGGATGTCTATTCTTTTACCTGTCTGCTTCATATGTATTTTATTAGCATCATCAACACTTTGTTTTATGTTTTAAGTTGCACGATTTTCCGCCATTTTACCATTTAAGTCACCGATTTTATCGCCTGTTTTTATTATTTATTATCTTCATCTTTTTAAAACAAACTCTGTTGGCTGAAGAGCGGCGTACTAAGCTGCTGCCAGCCCGCCCCCTTCGGGGGGGGGGGGGGGGGGGGGGAAATCGAAACTCAATAAAGGAAAAAAAAGGGAGGATCCAGTGGTTCTCTTAAAAATTCGCTACCAGCAACTGAAATCTGGAATGCAAATAAAGTGAAGTAAAACAACGCTTTACCATGACAGAACGTCTCTCAAGAGCAAGGAGCCTGTGTGCAATGTCGAGGCAGTCCCGTATTTCATCGCCCCGTTATCCGCTGCCGAGGTTCAATAAGTTCGCATTTCACCGAACCTGCGGGGGAAGGCGCGATCGCGAACAAAAAGCGCAAACATCGACAATCGATGGCGTGGGCAGCGCCGGTAGCAATAGCGATTGGACAAATGGGCCGCGGCATTGTGTCGCGCCAGATGAAAGAGCAGCGCGCAGAACGACGCCGGCGTCGCGGCGTCTGTTAATAGAGGGCGCCGTTAATAGCGCGGGAGGCGCGGCCCGTCACGCCGGGAGCCCGTCTCGTTAGAGCGGCTGCCCAGAAAAGTGTTCGACAACCGGTGTGCCTGATGTGACAGCTAGCCCCGGCGCTTTTCAACGACGTGAAGGGGACGGACAAAATTTTACGTTCCTGCTTAAGTTCTAAGGTTTTTGTCGTTACGTCTCATTCCAAGGCACGCATATCCGAAAGTTTTGCTTCACTAAAATTACTTGTTACAGCTATTTCTGGTAAATTACACTCTAAGAAAAAAAAAAAAAAAAAAAAAAAAAAAAAAAAAAAAAAAAAAACGCAAACGATTCATCAACAAGCAATTATCCGAAAGGGGCGGAAATCGGTAGATGTGATGTACATGTGCAGACAAACAAATGATTAGAATTTCAGAAAAAATGGGTGGCTTATTCAAGAGAAAGGACTACACAAATTGAGGAATTCGGTAACGTGTTGGTCCACATACGGCCCTTATGCAAGCAGCTGTTCGGCTTTACATTGTTTGACAGAGTTGTTGGACGACCTCCTAAGGGATACCTTGACAAATTCTGTCTAGTTCCCACGTTAGATCGTCAAAATGCCGAGCTAGTTGAAGGGTCCTATCCATAATGCTCCAAATGTTCTGAATTGGGGAGAAATCCGGCGACCTTGCTGGTCAAGGTATGGTTTAGCAGTCACGAAGACAAGCAGTAGAAACTACATCTACATCTACATCCACACTCCGCAAGGCACCTGACGGTGTGTGGCGGAGGGTGCTTCGAGTACCTGTATCGGTTCTCCCTTCCATTCCAGTCTCTTATTGTTCGTGGAAAGAAAGATTGTCGGTATGCCTCTGTGTGGGCTCTAATCTCTCTGATTTTATCCTCATGGTCTCTCCGCGAGATATACGTAGGAGGGAGAAATATACTGCTTGACTCCTCGGTGAAGGCATGTTCTCGAAACTTCAACAAAAGCCCGTACCGAGCTACTGAGCGTCTCTCTTGCAGAGTCTTCCACTGGAGTTTATTTATCATCTCCGTAACGCTTTAGCGATTACTAAATGATCCTGTAACGAAGCGCGCTGCTCTCCGTTGGATCTTCTCTATCTCTCCTATCAACACTATCTGGTATCGATGTACTGTACTGTAACCTACTTACTTTGTTTTCGGATTGCATTTCCTTAGGATTCTTCCAATGAATCTGTCTGGAATCTGCTTTACCGACGATTAATTTTATATGGTCATTCCATTTTAAATCGCTCCTAATGCCTATTCCCAGATAATTTGTGAAATTAACTGCTTCCAGTTGCTGACCTGCTGTATTGTAGCTAAATCATAAAGGATCTTCGCAGCACATTACACTTGTCTACTTTGAGATTCAATTGCCATTCCCTGCACCATGCGTCAATTCGTTGCAGATCCTCCTGCATTTCAGTACAATTTTCTGTTGTTACAACCTCTCCATGTACTACAGCCTCATACGCAAAAAGCCTCAGTGAACTTCCGATGTTATCCACAAGGTCATTTATATATATTGTGAATAGCAACGGTCCTACTACACTCCTCTGCTGCACACCTGAAATCACTCTTACTTCGGAAGACTTCTCTCCATTGAGAATGACATGCTGCGTTCTGTTATCTAGGAACTCTTCAATCCAATCGCACAATTGGTCTGATAGTCCATATCCTCTTACTTTGTTCATTAAACGACTGTGGGGAACTGTATCAAACGCCTTGCGGAAGTCAAGAAACACGGCGTCTACCTGGGAACCGTGTCTATGGCCCTCTGGGTCTCGTGGACGAATAGCGCGAGCTGGGTTTCACACGATCGTGTTTTTCGAAACCCATGCTGATTCCTCTTCCTGAAATGTTGGCCCGGGACAGCTTACCAATCAGGGCGTAGAATATCGTCGGCGTACCACTGTGCTGCAAGGATGCCACATATGACATTCAGAGGGGTCCTGCTATGAAAAAAATGGCACCCCACACCATCACTCCTGGTTGTCGGGCCGTACGTGGAGCGGTAGTCAGGTTGGTATCCACCGCTGTCCGGGACGTCTCCACACAGGTCTTCGCTGGATATTGGGGCCTGCAATCTCATTGACTGGATCAGAATTGTCTTTAGCGATTGAGCCCCACTTCGAAGCAAGCCGCACTGACCAGCGAAGACATGTCAGGAAACTCCCCATGCAGCGGTGGAATGCCAGCCTGACTGCCGCCTGCTATACCGCCCGATAACCAGGAGTGATGGTGTGGGGTGCCATTTCATTTTAGAGCAGGACAGCATTGGTTGTCATTCGTGTCACCCTTAATTACAGCCGTACGTCGACGATATTCTACGCCGTGTTCGGTTGCCCTCCGTGGCAAGCCATCCTCAGCGTACATTTCAGCATAATAATGCCCGCCGATACACATTTTCTACTGCTTGTCTTCGTGCTTGCCAAACCATATCTTGGCGAGCAAGGTCGAAGAATCTCTCCCATCCAACCAGCTCGGGATTTTGACAATCTAATGTACCAATAGGACAGCATTTGCCACGGTATTTGTCAGCAGGATATCCAACAGTTCTAACAATCATTGCCAAACCGAGTAACTGCTTGCATGACGACCAAATGTGGACCAATGTGTTTTTCACTTGCTCAGTTTGTGAAGCTCTTTCTCCTTAAATTACACTCCTGGAAATGGAAAAAAGAACACATTGACACCGGACCGCAGCGACGCACGGATGCACGCCAAGACCGTAGGATCCTACGCAGTGCCGTAGGGGACCGCACCGCCACTTCCCAGCAAATTAGGGACACTGTTGCTCCTGGGGTATCGGCGAGGACCATTCGCAACCGTCTCCATGAAGCTGGGCTACGGTCCCGCACACCGTTAGGCCGTCTTCCGCTCACGCCCCAACATCGTGCAGCCCGCCTCCAGTGGTGTCGCGACAGGCGTGAATGGAGGGACGAATGGAGACGTGTCGTCTTCAGCGATGAGAGTCGCTTCTGCCTTGGTGCCAATGATGGTCGTATGCGTGTTTGGCGCCGTGCAGGTGAGCGCCACAATCAGGACTGCATACGACCGAGGCACACAGGGCCAACACCCGGCATCATGGTGTGGGGAGCGATCTCCTACACTGGCCGTACACCACTGGTGATCGTCGAGGGGACACTGAATAGTGCACGGTACATCCAAACCGTCATCGAACCCATCGTTCTACCATTCCTAGACCGGCAAGGGAACGTGCTGTTCCAACAGGACAATGCACGTCCGCATGTATCCCGTGGCACCCAACGTGCTCTAGAAGGTGTAAGTCAACTACCCTGGCCAGCAAGATCTCCGGATCTGTCCCCCATTGAGCATGTTTGGGACTGGATGAAGCGTCGTCTCACGCGGTCTGCACGTCCAGCACGAACGCTGGTCCAACTGAGGCGCCAGGTGGAAATGGCATGGCAAGCCGTTCCACAGGACTACATCCAGCATCTCTACGATCGTCTCCATGGGAGAATAGCAGCCTGCATTGCTGCGAAAGGTGGATATACACTGTACTAGTGCCGACATTGTGCATGCTCTGTTGCCTGTGTCTATGTGCCTGTGGTTCTGTCAGTGTGATCATGTGATGTATCTGACCCCAGGAATGTGTCAATAAAGTTTCCCCTTCCTGGGACAATGAATTCACGGTGTTCTTATTTCAATTTCCAGGAGTGTATATTCATTTGTTTTCTGTGCGTGCACATCACATACACCGATTCCCGTCCCATTCGAATATTTCCTTCGTGGTGTTCGACTTTTTGTGGCTTTGAGTGCAGAAAGGATGTATCTTATATTCCTGTATCATATGAGTGTAAACTACCCTACCAGGGTTAATTTCAATGTTTGCTACATGTGTGACTTCACCGTGAGAGTGCCAGACCTGCTTCGCGCAAGCACCCTAACCATCTGTATTTCGAGAAATTAGTTAAACTGAATCTATCTTTTTGAATGAGAACGTGTATACTATTGGGTTTCAGTGCGTCCTGTTGAAAATTATTGGGTCTCCTGTAATGCTATACGTTGGTTGAATAACAGGAGCAAGGGTGAGCATCAACAAACTTCAGCTTGGTAGACGCAGGGCGATATTGCATCACTATAGGCAGTAGTAGTCGTCCTAGCAGCATCTAACCTATTTGAATTTTTACAGCAGAAGTGCTTGGTTCCACTGGAAGTGACCCCCTACCTATCCTTCACTGCCCCCTATCTTCACACGCCACTGGCAAATGCAGACACATAGCTACCTACCAAACGTCAAGAAACCCCGGGACTGGTGCCAGACTTGCGCCAAATCTAATTCTACGCTCCCAATGAACTCCTCCAGGTACTTAAGAGCGTTGCAAAAACAGACATAATGTCTGATGGGATAACAGCAATCAGTGATTTTATAATGTTACTTATAATCCGTCTTGATTGCAAATTTTTTTATTCATATGACCGGTTTCGGTTCATTCAGGACCATATTCAGATCTGTAACAATAATGATACTAATTTACTATTTCACGGAAGCAAATCTTTTTCATCCTATCTAATCAACATCAAATGTACCAGAACGTACCTGATATTTCAGTTACAGGAATAACCCGTCCAAATCCAGCAACTTTCACATGCTGCGTCACATAAAATTGGTTGGCAGAGTGCACGTCATTTATATTAATTATAACACTATTACCGACAGGTGGCGTCTGGTACATTTTTTACATTCCATTTGCACATACTCTATTCAGTAGATTTTTTTTATTAAAAAATACTTAATTGAAATACGTAGATGTCAAGGTTAAAATCTGTACTTATCAAAATTAAAAAACAGTAAAATTATAATTTTTATACGATCTAAAAACCATAGGGCGATTTATATATCTATGGTGCTGGTGTGGACTGGTTTTCCTCTACGGTCTGCTTCCGTGGTTCCCGCCATTTCGGTGTTGTGCCGCGATCCGCTCAGTCGTCTGATGTTCATCGCCGTGGGCAAGAGGGCCGCGCAGCAGGGCCCCGTCAACGACGCCAGGCGTCTTCCGGCTTCTCCACCGCACACCATCTCTCGCCCGTCGGCCTGGATCTCCACACGCAACAGTTGTCATCTTAGTAAGTCGTCATAAATGCTAAAATAGGCGTTATGATTGAATTCGCTTTGCTCGTTGAGGATTAAATCAGGATCTTTATTTTTGTGGGTGTATATTTCAATTTCTTCCAAAATGTTAAGAAACCGTCCCTTATGAGCTCTATGCAGGATGTCTAAATTGTGTTCAATGTTCGTGACTGAGTGCTTTGACGCAGCCATATGCGCGCCAAAAGCTGTTTTGTGGTCCCTGAATCTAGTTTCAAAGTTCCTACCAGTCTGCCCTATATATTGTTTACAGTATTTGATCTAATATACACCTGAATCCTGAAATTTATTCCTACTATTACATATTCTGTGCCGGAGCTTCAATTTTAACGTGTTATTTGTTCGGAACCCTATTTTAACGTCGGATTTACGAAAGCATCTTTCAATTTTATCTGTAATTCTTCCATTGTAAGTGAGAGCCACATATTTTTTCTTGTTGTTCCTCTTAACTGCGACTTGACTTCCTTCTATTTGTTTCATTTGCCTCTTCTTTATCTTCCTATAAATATTCATCACCTGCTTACATGTATGTCCGTTCGATACCACCACTCGTTTTAAAATACTTAGTTCCTTTTCTACTTCCTGCTAGCTTAGTGGCAATCTTAGTAGCCTGTATACCATCGAAGTAAAATATGCCCATTTGTATCGCGGTGGGTGACAAGACCTCTCCTTATTCCACAGTGTCAATGAACCTACTAATACCTCTGTCTCATCCTTGCCCCCCAGTTTCTAATACCTGGACGACAAGACATACACCAAAGTGCCCCAATCACCACACACGGCGTTAAACAAGTCCTCCACAAGAAGCGAAACATTGTTCCCAACAACTATGTTCTCTATAGACATCTAAAATGATGTCCATCCCCCTCCCTAGCAGCTGTTGCAACTCTTTACAACACTATCCTCTACCAGGCTATTATCCTGAACTGACGAAAACCTCCACCATCAAATATATCCTAAAACACAATAAGCTCCCTAGGGAAATCACTCTCTACCGCTCCATCAGCCTTACCTCAGTGTTTAGCAAGGTCTTTGAATCCATCTTCTGTCAACGCAGGCATCACCACCTAAACCAGCATGTCCCCCCCCCCCCCCCCCAAATATAAACCTATAAAACAGTGTGGTTTCGGCCCCAATTCTTCTTTCGATGACGAACTCCAGCACTTAGCCCATCTTGTATCCTATCAGCTTAATATATATTCGTTGTGTTGTGACTTGGCAAGACAGCCAAGTCACTATGAGGTGAAGCCGAAAGGCACGCGCTTAAACTCACGCAGGCTGGCGCGAGGTCTGGAACAGTTAAGGGAATTAATAGTAGCAAATAAAGTACGTAGTTGATGTAATACTTAACTTTAATCCATAATTGGTGTACATCGCTCTTGACTGTACATGCTTCACAATATAAATATCAATTGAATACGGCGCCTTGCTAGGTCGTAGCAAATGACGTAGCTGAAGGCTAAGCTAACTATCGTCTCAGCAAATGAGAGCGTATTTGTCAGTGTAGCATCGCTAGCAAAGTCGGCTGTACAACTGGGGCGAATGCTAGGAAGTCTCTCTAGACCTGCCGTGTGGTGGCGCTCGGTCTGCAATCACTGACAGTGGCGACGCGCGGGTCCGACGTATACTAGCGGACCGCGGCCGATTTAAAGGCTACCACCTAGCAAGTGTGGTGTCTGGCGGTGACGCCACACGTTGCCCTAGGAAAAGCCTATGTCCCAGTATGGAATGCGGATCATTTCTTCAGACTACAGACATGTAGACTTCCAGTCAACTATGTCCACCTAATTTGTTCCTTTCTAACTAACCGTCTAAGAATAACAAGTCTTCCATCATATTTCGGGTGTACCCCAAAGCTTTGTCCATTTCCCACTCTTGTGTATCATTTTCATTACTGGCGTGCCTAAACCACCACTACCTCTTGTCCTATCCCACTGACACTATCTTCTTAGGCCTCTATCCTATTAGCTAGAAAATCAAACGCTCCCTCCAGCTCCATCTCAACGAGTTCGCATCCTGGTGCAACCAGTGGCTCCTCAGGATTAATTCCTCCAAAACTGAAGCAATAATCATAAAAAGTACCACCCGCGGTTTCCACTTCCATGACTTTTACGTTACCATATGTTATTGTCCTAGCCCATTAACACAATAAGATATCTGTCTAACCCTTGATCGTAAACTAACATGAAAACTCCATCAACCAACGACCCAAAAGAAATTTCACAACAGGCTAAAAGTACTAATTGGCGAGTAATGGGGTTCCATCCCTTCACTATCCTTCACACTTACAAAACCTTGATCCGAGCTGTGCTCTCCTACGCAAATTTTGCCTGGATATTTGCCCCACCAAACATTCTATCAAGACTTCAAAACCCTTGAACGCCACACCGCTCACTTCGTTTTCTGAATCCTCTTACCCTCCCCTACAGGAGTCCCTTACCAGCTCATCTTTATTTCCATCTTGCCAGCCACTGTGGAGACCTACGTATGTCCTATACATCCATCGAGCTTAGATAGATAAGAAAAAACAGTCTGTCATCTGCAGCTGCGTGTTTTCGTTGTGAGTAGCAAACATGCTTCGCCTATTTATGCTGGAAGTTTTAGAGGCCTATAATACAAAAAAAGTATTTAATAATAGATCTGTACTGATCTACCGAAATATGGGTAATGAAATAATTTTCTTAACATTGTACACCAATGAAGATCTCTAGCATGAATAGCTGGCCGGAATGGCCTAACGGTTCTAGGCGCTACAGTCTGGAACCGCGCGACCGCTACGGTCGCAGGTTCGAATCCTGCCTCGGGCATGGATGTGTGTGATGTCGTTAGGTTAGTTAGGTTTAAGTAGTTCTAAGTTCTAGGGGGCTGATGACCTCAGAAGTTAAGTCCCATAGTACTCAGAGCCATTTTTGAACCTGGCATGAATAGGAGAAACATCTTCGGCCACACAAGTAAAACATTCAGTTCCCTTATTTGTATGATTAAGCCTAAATGAAGTGGAAGGTACAGAGAAATAACTACAAATATCAACAATATCAATCCTATACTTCTCGTAAACTCGACTCCAACAACCCCACTGGGCCCCCATAATCACAATTGCTGGTGGTGCTACTTCGCATATATCATCACATCCCACCCAGTCTCCTTAACCTCTCCCAGCGCAGTTTTAACAGACTCATAATCCCTGGCAACTAAATCAGCCCTGATATTTCTTCCTCCTGTCAGATTTAGCCCGCTCCTCCAATTCCCATTCTGATTTCAGGGCTTTCCTCCACCCTCCATTAGTACAAGCAAGTCAAGCCCCTCCCATGAAGTGGAAATGGAATTTAATACGGTGCATTATTTCCAAATTTCGTACAGCGTTTTCCTCCTTGTTTAGTTTTAAATATCATAAGTGAAAAATACCTTGAATTTATTTTAAAACATTTGTTCTTATCATCCTTTTCAAATTGAATTTCAATTTTTGTAAATTTAAAATTCTTTTGACTGAAGAGCGTGATGCTCCTCCACTGCCAGCCCACTGGTCTGCAATAAAGAGAAATAAAGGGATGATGGCAGCAGAATTAATAGGAGTTTTAATGGTACTGAAGTTCGCTTCACAGAATGTTGATATGAAGGTTATTATGTTGCCTAAAATGCCAACGCAAACAACGCCATAACAGCCCCTGTTGCATAAAATGACCCAACATGTGGAGAATTAACGAAGACGAGAAACGAAACGTAAAAGTTTATTGCGGCCTTCATAGGAACTATGTCGGTACGAGGCTATTTTTATATGCGTAAAAGCTCAATATGACCCTCGCCACAATGAACTTAGAGACGAGTTAACAACAGAAGTGATTACTCTGATCAATAAGAAGTGTGATAAGAACCCCCATTCAAAATTTCGCAAGTCGGTCTAAGGAACATTAAGAAAGTTATGGAAATGTGAGTGGAAAACACTAGCGCTATCTGAAGTCAACGGTACGACGAAGTGAACCCTTACTAAACGAACGGAACCATAAAGATTTCACGCAACAGTGGCTCTCGATAGAGGTCGCCTTTACCGTCATCTGATCCGAATTTGAAGGGTGGACTCTCATAATCTCTCCTTCACTGATGCAGTGCTACAAATCTAGTATCAGTTTTCAGTATAGTATAAATGAAACCGTGATAATTAAGAGGGGAAGTAAATCATTGTACTTTATATACATTCGTTGATAATTACGGATCATCGGTAAATAAAGAAAATTTTTTACTGAAAACTACCCAGCAGATACTTGGTAGATCCCAACGTTCTTGGAATGACCACGTCAACGAGATAACGTAGCATCGGGGTACACACAACGAGAGTTCCCGTCATAGAGAGGATTTTCAGAAGAGAACAGGAATAAAGAAAAATGTTGGTATTAGCTGATCTTTGTATTAAGTATGTCTGTATGAAAATAATAATGTTGGTACACGTATAGTGTGGAATGGGTGTGTGATTGTCAAATCAGTGCAAGAAAAACATTGGTCATATGATCGTTCTGAGCACAATGATGACACCATTATCTCTGATTATAACAGTCATTAAATCTACATCTCCACTCTGCAGAAACACTTTAGGTTGCATGGCAGGGGCACTTCTGATAACTTTAACTGTTTGATCGTTTTATGTTCCATTCGAGAATGGTTGGCTGCATGGGAAGAACGACTGGTGATAAACCTCCACGTGAGTTTGAGCTGCTCTGATTTTCTCGTCGAGGTCATTTCACGAGATGCATGTAACAAGAATTAATATCCTAAGCGACTCTTCCTCTTTTATTGGATTTCAGCAGAATACCTCTCTGTGATACACAACGCATCTTTTGTAGCCACTGGTACTGGAAATTTTTGCTGAGCATTTCTGTAAAACTGTTGCAGCTTAATAATCATATCCTTGACGAAAAGTACCGTTCATCGTTTGATGTTCTCTATCTCTTCTATTAATACAACCTGGTAAGCGACTCAGATTGACAAGCAACACTCAAGAACCAGTCAAACGAGTACTTAGTAAACCAATTCCTTCGTGGGTGAATTCAGTTTCCTTGATATTCTTCCAATGAATCTCATTCTGGCGTCATTACGTGGTCATTCCACTTTCTGTCGCTCCAGACAGATATTAATAAGAATTATCCGAATGGGACGGAAATCCGTAGATGTGATAAACAAATAATTACAATTTCATAGATACTGAATTATTCAAGAAAAAGAATTTCACAAATTGAGCAAGTGAATAAAGCATTAGTCCACCTTCGTCCCTTAAACAAGCAGTTATTCGGCTTGGCATTGATTGACAGGGTTTTTGGATGTAGTGCTGAGGAATATCGTGCCAAGTTCTGTTCGTTTGGCGCGTTAGATCGGCAAAATCCCAAGAGGGTTGGAGGTCCCTGCCCGTAATGCTCAAAACATTCTAAATTTTGGAGTGATCCGCTGACTTTGCCGGCCAACGTAAGATTTGGCAAGCACGAAGACAAGCAAGAAACTTTCACCGTTAGCTGGCGGGCATTATCTTGCTGAAATGTAAGGCCATGATGGCTCACCATGAAGTGCAACAATACGAGCGTCGACTGTCACTGACGTTCCACTGTGGCGTGAAGGTGCCGCGGATGACGACCAAAGGGATCTTGCTATGCAACAAAATAGCACTCCAGACAATTACTACTGGTTGTCGAGCCATATGGTGGGCAAAAGTAAGGTTGGTGTCTCACCGCTATCAAGAGCGTCTCCAAACACGTCCTGTGATTTGTATGGAATAGCCTAGTCGTACAATAGTTGGTTTCTTCTTCAATTTATGCACAACAATTCACATTCATTTACGTACTGGATGAACTGCCATTTCCTGCAACCAATCGTCTGTAATCTGCAGGTATATCTGCATTTCGCTACAGCATTCTGGCAAAGCAACGTTAGTTATGCATAGCGCTGCATTAAATGAGTTGATGTTGTTGTTGTTGTGGTCTTCAGTTCTGAGACTGGTTTGATGCAGCTCTCAATGCTACTCTATCCCTTGCAAGCTTCTCCATCTCCCAATACTTACTGCAACCTACATCCTTCTGAATCTGCTTAGTGTATTCATCTCTTGGTCTCCCTCTACGATTGTTACCCTCCATGCTGGCCTCCAATGCTAAATTTGTGATCCACTGATGCCTCAGAACATGTCCTACCAACCGGTCTGTTCTTCTTGTGAAGTTGTGCCACAAACTCCTCTTCTCCCCAATTCTATTCAATGCGTCCTCATTAGTTATATGATCTACCCATCTTATCTTCAGCATTCTTCTGTAGCACCACATTTCGAAAGCTTCTATTCCCTTCTTGTCCAAACTATTTATCGTCCATGTTTCACTTCCATACATGGCTACACACCATTCAAATACTTTCAGAAACGACTTCGTGATACTTAAATCTATACTCGATGTTAACAAATTTCTCTTCTTCAGAAACGCTTTCCTTGCCATTGCCCGTCAACATTTTATATCCGCTCTACTTCGACCATTATCAGTTATTTTGCTCCCCAAATAGCAAAACTCCTTTACTACTTTAAGTGTCTCATTTCCTAATCTAATTCCCTCAGCATCACCCGACTTAATTCGACTACATTCCATTATTCTCGTTTTGCTGATCTTCATCTTATATTCTCCTTTCAAGACACTGTCCATTCCGTTCAACTGCTCTTCCAAGTCCTTTGCTGTCTCTGACAGAATTACAATGTCATCGGCGAACCTCAAAGTTTTTATTTCTTCTCCATGGATTTTGATACCTACTCCGAATTTTTCTTTTGTTTCCTTTACTGCTTGCTCAATATACAGATAGAATAACATCGGGGAGAGGCTACAACCCTGTCTCGCTCCCTTCCCAACAGCTGCTTCCCTTTCGTGCCCCTCGACTCTTATAACTGCCATCTGGTTTCTGTACAAATTGTAAATAGCCTTTCGCTCCCTGTATTTTACCCCTGCCGCCTTCAGAATTTGAAAGATTGTATGCCAGTCAAATGAATAAGTACTGAAATTCATCTTTTATTGCCGTGAATATCTAAATGCAGCCAGCATTAGAAATCTCAAAATTTTCCACGGAAAACATGTAGCAGAATTCCTCTTTTTCAAGGTTTATGATGACAACTCAGCAATACGATTTCCAGTGCCGCTTTAGATTAGTAATCGTCGTAGACATTTTCTAATCCGACACGGATACTTATCGTTTAGTTACAGTGCATGTTATTCAGTGTTATTGGAAACAATATCGTATGAGATAGTAATACAATTGTGTAAAATATCTGTTGATTAATATTTATCTAGTCATTGTTATTCTCTCCCCTCGTAACCCGCTTACAACGTAATTTCACATTTAAGATCCAAATTCACACAAATAATAATTGTTCTATTGTTGAATAATTTAGCCATTTGCAAGTTACAACCCGTTTACTATTCATAGAAATATGATGACACCTAATAAGGCCACAAGCATGGACTGTAATTTAGAGGTAAAATGTTCATTGTAGAATCATTGCTGCTAATAAATTATTTGTTACATTTCTCGAGGCCGTTTTTACTCGTCGACCTAATATAATTTCTATTAATTCTTTATCTGCTATTTAGTTGTACATTAATTAAATTTCTCCATCTCATTCTCTCCACATTGTAGACTTTTCTGTAGATTCCTGCTACAAAAACGTTTTGGTAACATCCGTTCTTCGAACTACCGTTGTTGTTGTTGTGGTCCTCAGTCCGAAGAACTGGGTTGATGCAACGCTCCATGCTAGTCTGGCCTGTGAAAGCCGATTCTTCTCTGCAAAGCTACCGAACCTACATCCATTTGAAACTGCTTATTGTATTCAAGCCTCTATAGTCTATACAACACACGCTTCCTTCCATTACCAAACTGACAAACCCTTGCTGTCTTAGGCTTTGTCCTACCAAGTCATCCCTTCTTCATGTCAGGTTGTGCCATAAATGTCTTGTCCCTCCATTTCTGTTAAGCGCCTCCTCCACTGTCATTCGGTCTGCCCCTCTGATCTGCAGCATTCTTCTGTAGCACTACAATTCGAAAGCTTCTATTCTCTTCTTGTCTAAACTTCTGTCATCCACGTTCCACAAAAGGCTGTACTCTAGACAAACAGACAAACAACTTCAGGAAATACATCAAAATGGATGAAATGATGCCAACGGCCTTGCCGCAGTGGTAACAACAGTTCGCGTCAGATCACTGAATTTAAGTGCTGTCAGACTTGATTGACACCAGAGTGGGTGGCCATCTGGGTCTGCCGATCGCTGTTGGAAGGCAGGGTGCACTCAGGCCTTATGAGGCCAACTGAGGAGCTAATTGATTGAGAAGTAGCGGCTCCGGTCACGAAAGCTCACAATGGCCGGGAGAGCTGTGTGCTGACTATATGACACTCCATATCCGCATCCAGTGACGTCTATGGGGTGAGGGTAATACGATGGTTAATCGGCACCATTGTACCTTTCGAGCCCCTCTGAGGCAAGTTTGGTTTTAATTAACTGATGTTATATGTTAACAAATTCGTATTTTTCAGTAGCGCTTTTCGTGCTTCAGCCGTGGTAAAAATTGCTGTTTTGAAGAGCGCACCGCAGCGCGTAGTGTAAAGCAGTCGCCCTCCGTTTCTCGCGGTGGCGCCGCTGTGGCAATCGCAGCTTTGGTGTCTCCCTCTGGTGGGAAAGGGGAAAGGTTGCCTGTTCACGTGCATTTAAGGGGCGCTATGAGCTCGCCAGAGTCAGTCTGGGTCAGTCGCTCGTCCCTAGCTTGCTAATCTTTCTCTCGTCCGCATTTGTTAGGCAGTTAGTGTCTGTCTGTCGTTCGGAGTGCTAGTATGTCTGTCATTCGGATCAACCTTTAAAGCTTTGGTGTCTCCCTCTGGTGGGAAAGGGGAAAGGTTGCCTGTTCACGTGCATTTAAGGGGCGCTATGAGCTCGCCAGAGTCAGTCTGGGTCAGTCGCTCGTCCCTAGCTTGCTAGTCTTTCTCTCGTCCGCATTTGTTAGGCAGTTAGTGTCTGTCTGTCGTTCGGAGTGCTAGTATGTCTGTCATTCGGATCAACCTTTAAAGCCGGCAAAATGAGTCTTTCCAGTCCGCCAGTAAGAGAACTCAGCGAGTGGTCGCCCGGTCGGGGCTTAGTTCCTGCATCTGACAAGTGAGTCTGCGCGTTAGGCCGCCAGTCTGCTCGAGTTTGCTCACCCAATGGTCATCGGCGGTTGGATCGATAGGTTGGTCGGTCGCGCACTGAGACACAAGATGACTTGTCCGTCTTGAGCGTCGGCGCATGCGAGGTCGCCCCGTCCAGTGGGCCGCGGCGTATAGCGAGGGGTAGTGACTTCGCGGACGACACGAGAGCAACAGGAGTCAATCCACGACATCAGTCTGGCCGGTGCGAGCTGCGACGCCGTGAGACGGGAGATCGGCGCGCCTTCCTGCGACCGTTGAAGCGGCTGGCAGCGGACGGTTCGGGAGAGCGATTTGGAGGTGCTGCGCCAGATCTTCTCGAGAAATCGCAGTTTATTAGAAGTTAAGTGATTGGTGATATCTTGTTTGATTTACTCTTGTTAAATTTTACTTGTTTCCTTGGTGAGGTCACCAGCCGTTTTGCTTTGGGGTCGTCCCACCATTCTTCTCCGTTTGCCCACCCGCGGGAAGGTGGTCGTTTATAAATTGGGTGGTCCGTTTCTCCCTTATTGAGTAGGGGTGGGTTAGAGGAACCTGCGGTTCGGGTTGTTCGGTAATCTCCCTATCAATCTACCTTACGTTAGTAGCTGCCTCTATCATGTTTGTCGGATTTGGTGTGTTAACGAATTTATTGCTTGGAGTGTAACGGCCTAATACCTGAAATATATTTTGATCTTTGGAAACTTTGATAGTATTGCCTATGATCTTGAGAGGCGTATCTGTGTACTGTAGAGCATCTTAACTATTGTTTGGCCAACCTTGTAGAATTTTATATAAGATTGCATTTCATGCGCTTTTATTTAAATCATCATTTTAGTATATAAAGTTGCCACGCTTTCACCGTAAGACTTTTCTTAGAAGTTAAAATCAAGTTGCACCTTCGGTGGCAAGGTTAATATTTGAATTGTTAGTGTTTTGTACCATTTCCATCCCTCCTACGGGGGGTGCATAGTTTGTGTGGTTGTGTAAATTGTTAAAACTCTTAGTTTAAAGTTATCTGGTGTGTTGCAGATTTGCACCAGTGTAGTCTTTCAGAGGCTGTTGTGAGCGGTCGTAACTACGGTCGTGTCAAAAGGGAGCGGCAAGGTTCTTTGCCCGAAAGCTCATACAGTGAAAACTTGTTTCTTTCGGCCTCTGAATAGATTGTAACTTTGATATTTAGAGAGTGCTTTCTGATTATAACTTTAAATCTGTTTCTTTTAAAAATGGTTTTAGGGACTATTAAGGTGAATAAAGTTCCCATTTGTTAAAGGGAATTTGGTTATGATTTCATCAGTTACTCCCTGGCAACTACTTCCATGCTTACCTAGTGTGATTAAATGTGTTAATGTTCTTGATGAATCGCTAATAAATAAAATAAATTCTTAAGAATATTCTTTTAAAATAAATCACGGTTCAGTGCTATTGCCAATCTAAATTTCATATCCTTGCTACTACAGTCATCGTTAGTAATTTGCTCCCCAAAGAGCAGGACTGATCTACATTTCCTAAACTCCCTCAGCATCGCTTGATTTACACTCATGCTTATAAATTAAGGATAGCTGGCCAGAGTGGCCGTGCGGTTCTAGGCGCTACAGTCTGGAGCCGAGCGACCGCTACGGTCGCAGGTTCGAATCCTGCCTCGGGCATGGATGTGTGTGATGTCCTTAGGTTAGTTAGGTTTAATTAGTTCTAAGTTCTAGGCGACTGATGACCTCAGAAGTTAAGTCGCATAGTGCTCAGAGCCATAAATTAAGGATAATCTGATACATGGTGAAACAACGCTGTGGAGGGCGGTTTAAGGGTTAAATTACATCAGGGTACGACCATGCGGTGCATTTGACCTGCGGTCGTCGCACGGTGACGCTGGCAGTAGTCCACGTACGCAGAGGTGTGTTGGTGCATGCCAGAGTACGGTGAAGCGAGTAAGTGTGCAGATGTTTTCAGACGTGCTAATGGTTACTGTGTGTTGAAAATGGCTCAAAGAGCACATAACATTATGAGGGGTAGAATACTAGGGCGACTGGAGTCAGATCAAACACCGCAGGTCGTGGTACGGGTCCTCTGTGTGCTACAAAGTGTGATCTCAAGATTATTGCAACGATTCCAGCAGACAGGAAACGTGTCCAGGCGCTACAGTACGGGACGTCCACAGTGTACAACACCACAAGAAGACCGATATCTCACCAGCAATGCCCACGGAGTTCTGCAGGTAGCCTTGCTCGGGACCTTACCACAGCCACGGGAACAGTTGTCTCCAGACACACAGTCTACAGACGACTGAACAGACATGGTTTATTCACGCGGAGACCTGCAAGGCGCATTCCACTGACCTCTGGTAAAGCCTGATGTCAAGTTCATGGTCACTGGAACAGTGGTCCCAGGTTATATTCACGGACGAGACCAGGTATAGTCTGAACAGCGATTCTCGCCGGGTTTTCGTCTGGCGTGAACCAGGAACCAGATACCAACCCCTTAACGTCCTTGTGGACCTGTATGGAGGTCGTGCTTTAATGGTGTGGCGTAGGATTATGATTGGTGCACGTACATCCCTGCATGTCTTTGACATAGGAACTGTAACTGGTTAGGTGTACTGGGACGTCATTTTGCACCAGTATGTCCACCTTTTCAGGGGATCAGTGGGTCCCACCTTCCTCCTGGAGGATGATAACGCACGGCCCCAACGAGCTACCATCGTGGAGGAGTACCTTAAAGCAGAAGATATCAGGCAAATTGAGTGGCCTGCCTATTCTCCTGACCTAAAACCCATCGAGCACGTCTGGGATGCTCTCGGTCGACGTATCGCTGCACGTCTTCAAACTATTAGGGCGCTTCAGGAGCTCGGACAGGCACTTGCGCTAGAGTGGGAGGCTATACCCCAGCAGCTGCTCGACCACCTGATCCAGAGTATGCGAACCCGTTGTGCGGCCTGTGTACGTGTGCATGGTGATCATAACCCATATTGATGTCGGGGTACATGCGCAGGAAACAGTGGCGTTTTGTAGCACATGTGTTTCGGGACGGTTTTCTCAACTTATCACCAATACCGTGGACTTACAGATCTGTGTCGTATGTGTTCCCTATGAGCCTATGCTATTAGCTTCAGTTTTGTGTAGTCCCACGTTGTGTGGCACCACATTCGGCAACTGTCCTTAATTTATGAGCATGAGTGTAATTCGCCTACACTCCATTACCCTTGCTTTATTTTTGTTGATATTCATCATACCACTTATTTCCAGGGCCCTAGCCACTCGGTTCAGTTGCTTTTCTAAGTCCGTCTCAGAATTACAGTGTCATCGGTAATCCTCAAAGTTTTAGCTTCCTCTCTCTGAACATTAATTTCCTTTCCAAATTACTCCTTGCTTTCCTCCACTTCTTACTCAAGGTACGAACTGAATAAGATCGGGGGTAGGCTACAATCTACTCCCTCGATCTACTCAATACAGCCTTCCTTAAATGTACTTCGAGTCTTACGACTGCAGTCAGATTTCTGCAAAAGTTGTAATTAAGGTTTCGATTTCTGTATTTTATCCCTGTCACCGTCAGAATTTTGAATAATGTAGTCCTATCAATACTGTCAACAGCTTTCTCTAAATCTGCAAATATTATAAATCTAGGTTTGCCTATTTTTTAGGACACATCGTAAGACCAGTATTGACCAGCATATTCCTACATTCATCCGTATCCTATATTGATCTTTCCTGGCGTCAGCTTCTACCAGTTTCCCCATTCTGCTGTAAATTATTCGTATCAATATTTTGCAGCCATGTCTTATTAACTATGGCATGTCAGCACATGCCTATTTTTGAACTGGAATTATTCCATTCATCCTGATGTCTGAGGCTATTTCGCTTCCTGCGTATGTCTTCCACACCAGTTGGTTGACAGCTCTCTCAAGGATACCAATAATACTGAGGCAATAACATATACTTCAGGGACCTTGCGTCCACTTAAGTCTTTACGTGCTCTGTCGGGTTTTTCTCATAGCACACACATCAAAAAACTTTTGCATCACCCCAGTTTCCAGAAATCCTGAAGATAGACGTTGATAGGGGATATTGTATCACAGACACAGTTCCTTTGACTGTTCAGAGATGTCACTAAACCCGCCCAAATATGTAAACGAGCATGCCGAGCAGCGCCTATTAGACGGACGGGATCCGACAGCCGACCAGTTCCAGTCATTCCACCAGGAAGCAGGTACACGGATCGTGTTGTCTGTAGTTCAATCATGGCTAGACGGTCAATACCGCGATTCTATCGCGTCAGCATTCTTACTTTGTACCAGGAAGGGCTCTCATCAAGGGAAGTGTTCAGGTGTCTCGAAGTGAATCAAAGCAATGTTGTTCGGACATGGAGGAGATACAGAGAGACAGGAACTGTCGATGACGTGCCTCGCTCAGTTCACCCAAGAGCTACCACTGCAGTGGATGACGGCTACTTACGGATTATGGCTCGGAGGAACCCTGACAGCAACGCCACCATGTTGAATAATGCTTTTCGTGCAGCCACAGTACGTCGTGTTTCAACTCAAACTATGCGCAGTAGGCTGCATGATGCGGAACTTCACTCCCGACATCCATGGCGAGGTCCATCTTCGCAACCACGACACCATGCAGCGCAGTACGAAAGGGCTCAACAACATGCCGAATGGACCGCTCGGGATTGGCATCACATTCTCTTCACCGATGAGTGTCACATATGCCTTCAACCAGACAATCGTCGGAGACGTGTTTGGAAGCAACCCGTTCAGGTTGAACGCCTTAGAAACACTGTCCACCGAGTGCAGCAAGGTGGAGCTTCCCTGCTGTTTTGGGGTGGCCGTAGGAAGACGCCATAACGGCTGTATGATACGTGAATGCCATCCTCCGATCGATAGAGCAACCATATCGGCAGCATATTGGCGGGTAATGCGTCTTCATGGAAGACAATTCGCTCCCCCATAGTGCAAATCTTGTGAATGACTTCCTTCAGGATAACGATATCGCTCGACTAGAGTGGCCAGTATGTTCTCCAGACATGAACCCTATCGAACATGCCTGGGATAGATTGAAAAGGGCTGTTTATGGACGACGTGACCCACCAATCACTCTGAAGGATCTACGCCGAATAGACGTTGAGTAGTAGGACAATCTGGACCAACAGTGCCAGTTTGCCGATTTTATTAATGTTCACGCTATATAATATTCTCCTCACAGATTGTTTTTCTTATACAGACTGTCTACATATTCCTTCCACTTTCCAGCCTTTCTTTCTTTGATTAGTATTGGCTTGTCATCTGAGCTCCTGATGCTTACGCAGTTCCTTCTCTTTTCTCCAGAGGTCTCATTAATTTTTCTATAGGTAGTATCTATCTTTCCCCTAGATATGCATACTTCTATAGCTTTGTATTTATCTTATTGCCGTTCCTATTTATTCTATTCACTTGTTTTCAATCTCATTTTTATACTTCTGCTGCATTTGCTGCATTTTTATATTTTCTGCGTTCATCTATTAAATTCAAATCTCCTACATTATCCAGGCCTTTCTGCTAGGCCTTGACTTTTCATGTGATGTTTTTGCTACCCTAACTATTTCACCTCTCAAACTATCCATTCGTCTTCTGTTATATTCCTTTCCCCTGTTTCACTCCAATGTTGCCTAATGATCCCTCTGAAATACTCAATAACCTCCGGTTTCTTCGTTTATCTAGGTGCTTTCTCTTTAATGTGCTACCGTCTTATATTTTCTTCAGTTTTAATATGCAGTTCATGAAACGTAAATTATTGTGAGAGTCCACATGTGCCACTGGAAATGTTGTACAGTTTATAATCAATCTGAAACCTTCCAGTGTCCTCAGGTCTCTTCCACAGACGCAACTTCCTTATACGACTCTGAAATCAAGTGTTGGCGATCATTAAGTTTTGCTCTATGTGAAATTCTAGAAATTGGCTTCCTGTTCCTGCGTTAATGTCATTTGATTGTTTTTACTTATACGGGCTGCAGAAACAAATTGGGAGAATGATACGACATCAGGAGAAAGAATTAAATGAAATTTTGAAATTGAACAACATAAATGAGGTATTATGGACTAAATATTTAACTGGGTTGTTTGAAGGTAAAAAACTACCAGACAACTGAAAGACATTAGCGATTAGCATATAAGTAAACGGTAATTTAGCTGTTTCACACCCCAAGGCAGTTAAAGTCTCCAGGGAAAGATGGATTTCCAATGAATTATTAATGTATGGAGGATATCCACCAACTGAGTTAGTTAAAAATGTTATAACTAGTAATAAAATTCCAAATGAAGAAAGAACTAATCACTATTCTCATGTAGAAGAGAGGTGATAAGAAAGTTACCGATGGAGAAATCTACTCAGTTTAGTTCTTAAATTTATAACAAAAATAATAGGGAATAAAATAAGAAAAACATTATAATTATCGCAGAGGAGCAGAAAGGGTTAGATCGTGTAAGTCATGCCCAGATGCAATATTCATTTTTAGACATGTTGTAGAGGAGTCCTATGAATATTAATAGACCAACATATCTTTGTTTCATTGACTTACAGAAGGCTTTCGATAGAATTCTATTCATAGATGAGACAAATAAGCTGTACAATCGGGGCATTCCATCTTCAAAAAATTGAAGCATTGATTCCAACAACTGCATCCAAGCAAAAATTGGTTCCAGGTTAACTGGCTCTGTACCAGTAAACAGTGAAATTAGATAAAGTGAGTATTTGATCCCACTACTTTTTAATATAGTCATGGGCGAGGTAATAAAGTATTTTCTGGTAGTGGTTATAGAATGAGGACAGAAATAAAAATAGTTTGTTATGGTGAAGCTACAATTCTGTTGGTAAACGGTGAAGATAAGCTACAGGAACTTTTACGTGTACTTGACGTTGGAGCCAAAAACCTAAATATGGTCATATCCAATCAAAAAACCGTAACTGTGGGAACAATCAGAAGCAAACTGAAAGTACATGGAAAAATTTTTCAACATGTAATGACTTTTAAATGCCTTTGTACTGAATTAGATCAGCAGTGGAAATATAGAAAAGGAGGTTAGAGAAGAAGCAGCAAAAGCAAAAATGTAGCAGGGTGTTTAAACGATACAATTTGGAAAAGCTAACACCTAGGAAAAGATGCAAAGGCAAGAAAATACAAAACAATTGTGAGACCAGTTATAACACCCGTTACTGGATAATCAAAAACTAGAAGACTTCTGAAAATCACGGAAATAAGATTTTGGCGAAGGAATACAGAGAAGACACTGGTAGAGAAATAAGTGAAAACATTAGAAAAGAATTAAGAATTGGACGCCAGTATTGAGAAAGTACATAAGAGAATGTATGAATGGAATTACAACATAGACAGAATGGATGAACGGAATAGTGTGAAAATCATAAGAAATGAATCACCAGGCCGTCCAAGGGAAAGATGGAGTGACAATCCCAAGACGGAATGAGGAGTACTGAATGAAAGAGGCTTTAGCCAAAGAAGACAGGAGGAAGAAGAAGGAAGTAATTTTGTGTTGATAATCCTGTACTGATCTGACCAAAAGTCATGTTCTTCATGTCATCAGATTTCATTTAATTCCCACCATATCTAACATCAACGTATCAATTTCGCTTTTTTTAAATTCTCTAACTCGTCTACCCGATGAAGGAATCTAACATTCCACGCTTCGATCCATAGAACACCAGTTTTGTTTCTCGTAATGACTACACACAACTGAGAAGATCCTGCTGGAACATCCGTTTGCGGGACGATTATACTTCTGGAATAGTCTACTCAAATGAATACCATCATCATTAAGTCATAAGTTTACATGTCTTCAGGAAAAAATAAAGATAACAATTCCCTTGATTTTAGCCGTTCGGGCACCAACAGGTCCATGTTACATGGAGAAATCAGTCAGTCACCCATACTGTTGCCCCTGCAACTACTGAGACACATCTGTTGTAATGGCACCATGACTCTCTGTATGGGTGAGGCTTGCTAAGCCTCCCCCCTTCCCTTCCCCGCCAAGTCCATTGTTCATGGGGGTGTATACGAGAGCAACATAGGTTAGTAGGCTTTCATGTACATCTCCAATTTGAATAAAAACATTTTTAGTGTTAGACCAAGTCTTTTTCAGACACAAGAACAATATGAGTATATCACTATCCCATAACTTCTGTCACCTCAGTGTGTGAGACTGTACACTGCATTGACATAATACATACGCAAAACACAAATTACAAATTCATCTTTGTAACGCAAGATACAGATTACAGTTTCACTTTCACTCAGATAATAATTTCAGTGCATAATACACGGTCCAATCATATTAACGTGGCCACCTGTCAAAAACCTAAATTACCACCTTCTACAGCGCAGATCGCCGGGAGGTGGAGAAAAGATGCCAACAGGGATGTGGAGCCATGCCGACTCCAGTGATATGACCAGCAGCGCTAGGCTCCTCGGCTGAGTACCCGTCGCGCGGACAACCCAGTCGATGATGATGATGATGATGTTTGGTTTGTGGGGCGCTCAACTGCGCGGTTATCAGGGCCCGTACAAATTCCCACCTGTTGCTCATCCAAATCTCGCTAATTTCATGAATGATGATGAGGGCAACATAAACACTCAGTCATCTCGACGCAGGTAAAATGTAAATGTCGTGTGACTAGGGCCTCCCGTCGGGTGGGCCGTTCGCCGGGTGCAAATCTGTCGATTTGACGCCACTTCGGCGACTTGCGCGTCGATGGGGATGAAATGGTGTTGATTAGGACAACACAACACCCAGCCCCTGAGCGGAGAAAATCTCCGACCCAGCCGGGAATCGAACCCGGGCCCTTAAGACTGACATTCTGTCGCGATGACCACTCAGCTACCGGGGGCGGACCAGAGGCAGGTGAAAACCCGGGACCGAACCAAATAGAGCTGGTAACACAGATTTTCGATTGGATTTAAATACGGAGATCTCGATGGCAAAGGGAGTACATTAAACTCATCCTGCTGCTCTTCGAATCAGTCATGTACACTTTGAGCTGTGTGAAACAATTGCATTGTCCTACTGGTAGATGCCATCATGGCGAAGAAAAACAAACTGGATGTAGGGGTGGACACGGTCCCCAAGGACAGATTCATACATTTGTTGATCCATTGTGCCTTCCGGAATAATGAAATCACGGAGGAAATGCCTCGAAAACATCTTCCAGAGCATAACGCTCCCTCACCCACCCTGGACTCTTTCGACGCTTGATGCAGGGCAGTATAAACCAATGGCCATCTGTGTGATGGAGCATAACACATGATTCAACGGAAAAGGCCGCTGTTGCTACTCAATGGATGTGCAGTTTCGGTACTGGTGTGCAAATTCCAACCTTTGTTGCTGAATTACAGCAGTCAGCTTGGGTAGATGAATCAGGTGTTTGCTGTAGAGTTCCGTATGCAGCAACGTTCGCTGAACGATAGTTGAGGAGACACTGCTGATGGCCCGTTGGTTCATCTGGGCGGTCATTTGCTGAACAGCTGCAAGGCTATTCGCCCTGCACATCTCTACAGCCCTCGTTTTTCACCCCTGTCATCTATGACCCTTGGTGCACCACAATTGCATCGGTACCAGGTTTCTACAGTGCCATTTCGCCTTGCACAGTACTCGTATATTTTATCCACGACGGACTGCGAACAATTTACAAACTTATCCGTTTCGGAAATGCTTCCACCCTTGGCCCGAAAGCCAATGATCGTGCCCTTTTGGACGTCAGATAAATCGCCCTGTTTCCGCATTATGACAACAACTGCAGTGTTTTCCTCGTCCCTCCGATACACTTTGTATAGCATCCACTGCTATTGTTACCATCTGTCGTCTGTGAGTGGTTACCGCAAGTTGAAGTCAAACACCAGTGGTACTCACGTTAAAGTAAATGTACCGTGTACATCTGCAATATTTAGCTTATATTTCCAGTTACATCTTTCGTTTGTGTACAGTATGTAGAATACAACTTCAAATTCGTCAGCAACTGTTAAATCAACTGTTACGCGCACGCAATGTCCCCGAGCAACAGTGCTCATTTTATCATCTAGTTTGGTACGCTTATCATATTTTGCCGACATTGCTAATTTTTGTAGTACATGTGACTTGGATCGAAGTACATATTATACAGTCGATTTATCAACATCGTTTAGCACCCATTCCCTGTAACCATGAATGCTTTATCATTTTTCTAATGACCATTTCACACATTTCACGCTACGCATAACGCATCCTTCCTGAATTTCCTTAACGTACGTTTTCGCTGTCAGTTCTGATAATCTCCCCCGGTAACTCACATTGCATTAATCCCATTTTCTTTTCATGGGCACGTGGGGTGTTACAACAGCTAAATATTCAAGCTCTTTTCTTGTAATTTACACCTATCATATCCTGTCTAAATGATCACCATGAGTTTTTTTTCTTCTTTTTTTCTTTTTGCTTGGAAGCCGTTTGGTTGATCTACTTCCAGTTATCCACCACCGTTGACCTGCTGTCACCTGCCACACAGCCACGATAGCTGAGTGGTCAGCGTGACGGATTGCCGTCCTACGGGTCTGGGTTCGGTTCCCGGCTAGGTTGGGGATTTTCTCCGCTCAGCGACTGGGTGTTGTGCTGTCTTCATCATCATAACACACCATCCGGCGCGCAGGTCGCCCAATGTGGCGTCGAATGTAATAAGACCTGCACCAAGGTGGCCGGACCTGCCCCGCAAGGAGCCTCCCGGCCAATGACGCCAAACGCTCATTTCGATTTACCTGCCACACTTTCAAGAACAGCCAGTGTGCTGAATTGAGCCAGAAAATAAGTTGCTCTCATGCCAACGTGTCACAACAAACACGGGCAACTGACCTTGTTTGGAGCATGGCAGCAAAAGTTCGTCCCTCTGTCTGGGTACTCTCGTATTTTACAACCTTGTGCAGTGTTTGAAATTATTTAAAAATGTAAACAAAATATTAATCCGATTTGATCTAAACTAATTTGCAACATATATATTCATCACCCTTTTTTGAAGCCAAATTTTGTTTTAGGAGTCTTAATAAAAGCGATTTACAGCTCTGACTAATAGCATAGATATAATAGTTAAAGAGAAAATTAACTGTGACAAACAACCAAAAAAGTGAGGCGAGCCTCTAGTGCAAACTCGCTGGGTATTAGTGGGGCTATTTTTCACTGCTGCTTTTTTTGTGTTTTGCTGGTAATCAGCACAGCTATGAAACAGCAATAACACAGCAAATAAACAAGACGAAAATGGATTTCTCTCGTTGCCGCCTGCCACTGGAACACAAGCGAGTGCAAGGTAAACATTATTTGCCGCAACGAACGTATGTCTGATGAGATTAGTGGGACTCATAAGTCAATAACTGCCAACTGCTGTAATTCCGACGACATATAATGAAATTAGCTCTGCCAAGCGTGTGGCATGCAATACCCGAATGCTGTTGCGCACAAACGACACTGCATTACGCGTCGCAAACCGTTTTCGGAGGCGTCCATTTAGATGCAGGTAAATGCAGGGTTCACAAAACATCAAGTACTATTTTGTTGTTAAACACACAAAACGTGTGGTTTGATCGCTATTGGGCAGCTTATGTTAGCTCGCAGGTGGCGTACAGTTTGTGGCTCCGTGTTTCTGTTGAACAGAACGCTGTTCGGGAGAAAGATAGTCTTACTACTCACCACTACAGTTCAGAGGTTCGAAAATCAGTTGAATAATTGCTGTGGTGTTTCTCGTTGCAAGAAATCTGGAAAAATAATGCACAGCAATAGCTCTGCCTGATGAACTCATCGTTCAAGAAACTTGAAAAAACATCTCCCTAATCAAATGAAGAGTACAAAACATGTCGGTACTCTGTTGCATGTCCCTAGACTTGCCGAGAAGCCTGGGGCGCCTTGTCACGGTCCGTGCGGCTCCCCCCGTCGGAGGTTCGAGTCCTCCCTCAGGCACGGGTGTGTGTGTTGTCTTTGGTGTAAGTTAGTTTGATTCAGTAGTGTGTAAGCCTAGGGACGGATGACCTCAGCAGTTTGGTCCCGTAAGACCTCATCACCAAGTTCCAAAATTTGACCCAGGTGACAAATCATAGGGAAACCTTTCAAATATGCGCTAAACATGTGACAACCAGTGCTTCCCTCCGGAATATCAAAATTTAAGAGATATTGGAAGTGGCTTTTGTTCACTACAGCTCTACTAATGAAACATCTAATGTTGTATTTCTGTACCTGTATTATCACAAATAAAGGGTGGTGCCTCAGTGGTTAGTTTATTTGGAACAAAGTCCTTCTTCCCGCAGTTTTGTTAAAAATTGACATTTTTGAGACCGGGCCTGTGTACAGAATACAGGCTCACTCTTGCAAAGAAGAAAACAGCAACAAGCCACTATTAATAAAACAGTGCCGCTACGGATTGTAGCTTAAGTGTCTCCGCTTGTCCACAGCGCCCTGTGGTGAAGTATTACAATGTACGAGGGGATTCAGCAAGTAATGCAGCACTTTTTTTCTTGGTCAATTTCGGTTGATAAAATGCGGAATTTGTTGTGGAACATCGTGCAATGTTGCCGCCTCAGCCGCTATAGTTTCGCGAAATGACGATAAGAGGTAGCGCTATACGCTGCCTTCAAGATGGCGTCTATAACGCAAGTGCGTCCCAAGCAGAGTTAGTTAGTTCGTTACGTGTTCCACTGATCAATTTCACGGTTACCGTTATGATGTGGAACGTATCAAGTACATAAGAAATGTACAAAAGAATCAAGCTTTCTTTTTTTATATCAATAGACAAGAATTTGGCGAAAGCTGATAGGCTCCACACATTTAGAGCGGCAATATATGCAAGGACAGACATTATTTTCTCTGCTCCCTGCAACATCATTAAGCCAGCTAAAAACTGAGGAACTGTGGGACTTTTGCAAATGGGTCCCTATCTTATATCTAGATTGTCGACTATCATTTACGAAACGCGACATAAAGCACAATAAAATTATTCTTGGCAAATCTTAGTGCTTATTTCCCATCTACAAGATGCACAGCAGAAATACCACTAGTACCATACGCTTTGTGGCGCGACGAAAAACGCATGTGACTACAGATAAAAATGACACAGGTTCCATCATTCGAAGGTAATAAATTTTTAAGAGTTTTACACGAAATATGAAAACAGCATTAGCAAGATTTCATTTTAGCAGTTACTTCGATGGTCGATGTATTGCATAAAGCTTCACACTAATCTTAGTCTGAGAAAAGGACAACTGAGCATAAATGCATTTAATCTGGTTACAAACAATTACCTTTTTTGGGAAGCGTTGCTAGTAGTCACAATATCACCGAACTCCCACACTTCAGTGAGGAGCAGGACGATGAGGTTTTACATGCAGGGAGATATAAGACATGTACAACATGAAGGTAACACGAGCGTAGGGGCTGTGCTCTTTGTGAGTGTAGGCTAATGTCCATGTCTGAAGCAGACTTGTAGACTTAACGTCATCTTATGAAAGAGGATTGAACTTCAAAAGCTTAAACAATAAGGATTGTAGCTGGGCAGTTCGAAGATAAAAAAGAAATTGTTTCTAATAATCTAAAAAGCGTGTGGTCACATTAACTAGGAAATATTTTTCTGAAGGTGACTTATGAAAACAGCTATTGCAAATGTAATCACATGTAAACGCAAAGAAGAACACAATAATATTCTCTTTCCAATCGCTGTCGTGAAGTTTTGTAATTGTGATTTGGTTTTCGCATATAAAGAGTGTAGAATTGTCATATAAATAAGTTAAAATATTGTTGGAGGCTAGATTCGAACCAGCGACTTACGGATTTCAGCACTCTGTCAGCCGAGTACCAATGGTGTGCAACAAATCGCGTATATCGATAATTTTTACTAACAGCTTAATTCCGTTGACGGACGCTATCTTTCTTTGTAATAGTGGGAAAGCGTATCTCGGAGGTAAATAAATGTTAACTTCAGAGAGCAAGACTTTTTAATTAAGTACCGAAATTGGGCATCGACCTAGTGGCATTTTGCCAGTACAGTGCAACCAATTTTTATGCACCTTTGTCATTCTCTGAAACACTCAAAAACAATTTTTCAAGAGTTTTCAAGGATGTATTCGTACAGTGCGGTACTACACACCATTTGTAATCCATTTTCCGAAACGTAAATTACGAAACAAGACACCACCGTGATTTATGGCAGTAGGAGCAGCGAGCTAGCCAGTGACGTCACAGGCATCACATAACTCCAATTGAGCCTATTAAGGTGCTCTCAAATTATTCGAATTTCATTTCTATTTTTGCAAAAGAATACTGAAGTTCAAGAAGGGGAAAAGTATGTTATCAGCGTAAATGGCATAATTAACCATTTAACACGGTTTACAGGGAACAGTAAAGTACACTGTTCTAATATTGTGAAGGAAGAAGCTGTATCTACATCTACATATATAATCCGTAAGCCACCTGGCGGTGTGTGGCGGAGGGTACCTTGAGTATCTCTATCGGTTCTCCCTTCTATTCCAGTCTCGTATTGTTCGTGGGAAGAAAGATTGTCGGTATGCCTCTGTGTGGGCTCTAATCTCGCTGATTTTATCATCATAGTCTCTTCGCGAGATATACGTAGGAGGGAGCAATATACTGCTTGACTCCTCGGTGAAGGTATGTTCTCGAAACTTCAACAAAATCCCGTACCGAACTACTGACCGGCTCTCCTGCAGAGTCTTCCACTCCGTAACGCTTTCGCGATTACCAAGTGATCCTGTAACGAAACGCGCTGCTCTCTGTCTCTTCTATCAACCCTATCCGATACGGACCCCACACCTGTGAGCAGTATTCAAGCAGTGGGCGAACAAGTGTATTGTAACCTCATTCCTTTGTTTTCGGACTGCATTTCCTTAGGATTCTTCCAATGAATCTCAGGCGACGATTAATTTTATATGGTCCTTCCATCGTAGATCACTCCTAATGCCTACTCCCAGATAATTTGTGGAATTAACTGCTTCCAGTTGCTGACCTGCTATATCGTAGCTAAATGATAAAGGATCTTTCTTTCTATGTATTCGCGGCACATTACACTTGTCTACATTGAGATTCAATTGCCATTCCCTGCACCATGCGTCAATTCGTTGCAGATCCTCCTGCATTCGATGCAATTTTCCATTGTTACAACCTCTCGATATACTACGGCATCATCCGAAAAAGGTCCCAGGGAACTTCTGATGATATCAATAAGGTCATTTATATATACTGTGAATAGCAACGGCCCTACGACATTCCCCTGCGGCACACCTGAAATCACTCTTACTTCCGAAGACTTCTCTCCATTGAGAATGACATTCTGCGTTCTATTATCTAGGAACTCTTCAATCCAATCACACAATTGGTCTGATAGTCCATATCCTCTTACTTTGTTCATTAAACGACTGTGGGGAACTGTATGAAACGCCTTGCGGAAGTCAAGAAACACGGCATCTACCTGGGAACCCATGTCTGTGGCTCTCTGAGTCTCGTGGACGAATAGCGCGAGCTGGGTTTCACACGATCGTGTTTTTCGAAACCCATACTGATTCCTACAGAGTAGATTTCTAGTCTCCAGAAAAGTCGTTACACTCGAACATAATACGTGTTCCAAAATTCTACAACTGATCGACGTTAGAGATATAGGACTATAGTTCTGCACATCTGTTCGACGTCCCTTCTTGAAAACGCGCCTAAGTAACATGTAAAGCGAAATCTTTCTCCGCAGTACATGACAATGTGAGTCCCGCTTTTCCACATGAAAGCGTCATTTACAGCGAGGTGGCGCGACCTCTGTTAGTGCAGCACTGGGCGTGGCTCGGCTGGACTGAGATACACACGCGTCTGTTTATCTACTCGCGCTTCACGCACGGCAGGTGGAGCGTGCAACTGCCCGGAGGGACACTCCCTTCCAGCTTATTTATTCACGAACGCTATAATCCAGTGGCGAACCGGATTCATTGTTCCAATTCGAGTTATGTTCCTGGCTCCTGGGACCCGTAAATAACCGCAACAGTTTCATTTGTCACCAGTTTGGATACGCAGCCGTCACGATGACCAGAGGATCACGTATTTTTTATTTTTTTTGCTGTCGGGTGACCTGAAATGGGCTATCGATGTAGCATTCGTATCTACGAAGTTGACAGAAACAACCGCGTATTACTGTCAGAGCAGGCCAAAGGAAGAGGAACCGAACAAAATTTCACAAACTTATTACCGTGTAGTTACGCTGTTGGCCATAAATCGACAGCTAATGAGCGACGTGCGAGTGGAAGTGGGTCCGGCAAGCGAACATGTCTGAGTGTGTTGAAAAGCGCCGTTTGGTTCGATTGCTCTTGCTGACTAACATAACGATATTGCAGTGCCTGTATTTTTCTGCCGATTACGGGCAAGCGACCTTTAAGTACTGCGTCTGACCTGTACAGGAATATACATAATGGATGTATGAGTACAGGTGGTAGATGAATGATTGACGACATGTGGAAGTTTGGGTCTGGCTGTGAGTTGTGCACGGGTAGTCAAATGGTAAGGCGGCCGCTCGCGATAAGCGGGAAATCTGGCTTCGAGTTCCGGCCCGACACAAATTTCCATTGTCATCATACCATTCTGCTGCTGATGCTAGTCCTTATTCGCAATTGCGAATTTCTTTTGATGGTATACACTCAAGCTCATAAATTAAGGATAATGGCAGAATGTGGTGCCACACAACGTGGCACTACACAAAACTCGCGCTAATAGAATAGGCACATAGGGAACACACACGGCACAAATCTCTAAGTCCACAGTATTGGTGATAAGTTGAGAAAACCGTCCCGAAACACATGTGCTACAAAACGCCACTGTTTCCTGCGCATGTACCCCGACATCAATATGGGTTATGATCACCATGCACACGTACACAGGCCGCACAACGGGTTGGCATACTCTGGATCAGGTGGTCGAGCAGCTGCTGGGTTGTAGCCTCCGATTCTTGCACCAGTGCCTGTCCGAGCTCCTGAAGTGTCCTAAGGGTTTGAAGATGTGCAGCGATACATCGACCGAGAGCATACCAGACGTGCTCGGTGTGGTTTAGGTCTGGAGAACAGGCCTGATATCTTTTGTTTCAAGGTACTCCTCCACGATGGCAGCTCGGTGGGGCCGTGCGTTATCATCCATCAGGAGGCAGGTGGGACCCACTACACCCGTGAAAAGGTGGACATACTGGTGTAAAATGGCCTCCCGATACACCTGACCTGTTACAGTACCTCTGTCAAAGACATGCAGGGGTATATGTGCACCAATCATAATCCCACCCCACACCATCAAAACACGACCTCCATACATGTCCCTTTCACAGATATTAAGGGGTTGGTATCTGGTTCCTGGTACATTCCAGACGAAAACCCGGCGGGTATCACTGTTCACACTGTATCTGGACTCGTTCAAAATGATTCAAATGGCTCTGAGCACTATGGGACTTAACATCTGAGGTCATCAGTCCCCTGTAACTTAGAGCTACTTAAACCTAACTAACCTAAGGACATCACACACATCCATGCCCGAGACAGGATTCGAACCTGCGACCGTAGTGGTCGCGGTGTTCCAGACTGAAGCGCTTAGAACCGCTCGGCCACACTGGCCGGCGTGCCTGGACTCGTATGTGAACATAACGTGGGACCACTGTTCCAGTGACCATGTACTGTGTTCTTGCCACCTGGCTTTACGGGCTCTCCTGTGACCAGGGGTCAGTGGAATGCACCTTGCAGGTCTCCGGGCGAATAAACCATGTCTGTTCAGTCGTCTGTTGACTGTGTGTCTAGAATCAACTGTTCCAGTGGCTGCGGTAAGGTCCCAAGCAAGGCTATGTTCAGTACTCCGTGGCCGTCTGCGGGCACTGACGGTGAGAGATTGGTCTTTCTGTGGTGTTGTACACTGTGGACGTACCGTACTGTAGCACCTGGACACCTTTCCTGTCTGCTGGAATCGTTGCCATAATCTTGAGATCACACTTTGTTGCACACCGAGGGCCCGTGATATGACCTGCTGTGTTTGACTAGCCTCCAGTCGCCCTAGTATTCTACCTCTCATAACGTCATCAGTCTTTGAGCCATTTTCAACACACAGTCCCCATTAGCACGTTTGGAAACGTCTGCACACTTACTCGCTGCACCGTACTGTGACATGCACCAACACACTTCTGCGTATGTGGACTGCTGCCAGCGCCACCGTGGGACGACCGCAGGTCAAATGCACCGCATGGTCATACCGTAGGTGATTTAAACCCGCAAACCGGCACCAGAGCGTTGTTTCACCACGTATCAGAATCATCCTTAATTTATGAGCATGAGTGTACAATTGGAAATGCAGAACTTCTATGTGTGGATGGAGGCGAAGTGATTCACGCTATTACGGGTGTCGTGGCTGCATTTCTGGAACATTAGGCGTAACGGATGTGGATGGAATTAATTGTTGTGGGCACAGTAGGTTGGACCATTTCGTCGTTCCGCGCACAAGGCACTGTACTCAGAAAGTGAACTTTTGCGTTGTTGACGAGGGATGTTTTCTCGTAGAAGCGTCGCGCCAAATTCTTGAAGCGCTCGCGAAGCAGATGTTTCGTGCATCGTTTCGGTACGAGACGAAGAAGGTACTTTCGGCGCATGATTTCAGGCGCGGTTTTGTACTGTTCCCAGCATCCGTAGGTTCCATTCTGTTGTGCTGCCACATACAACAGCAGCATATTCCAGTATTAGTAATGTTGAGACCTGGTGATACTACAGAACTGGCCATTAAAATTGCTACACCACGAAGATGACGTGCCAAAGACGCGCAGTTTAGCCGATTGGAAACGATTAGCTTTTCAGAGCATTCACACGATGTTGGCGCCGGTGGCGACATCTACAACGTGCTGACATGAGGAAAGTTTCCAACCGATTTCTCATACACAAACAGCAGTTGACCGGCGTTGCCTGGTGAAACGTTATTGTGATGCCTCGTGTAAGGAGGAGAAATGCGTACCATTACGTTTCCGACTTTGATAAAGGTCGGATTGTAGCCTATCGCGATTGCGGTTTATCGTATCGCGACAACGCCGCTCGCGTTGGTCGAGATCCAATAACTGTTAGCAGAATATGGAATCGGTGGGTTCAGGAGGGTAATACGGAACGCCGTCTGGATCCCAACGGCCGATTATCAATAGCAGTCGAGATGACAGCATCTTATGCGCATGGCCACGTCTCGAGCCTTGAGTCAACAGATGGGGACGTTTGCAAGACAACAACCATCTGCACGAACAGTTCGACGTCGTTTGCAGCAGCATGGACTATCAGCTCGGAGACCATGGTTGCGGTTACCTTTGACGCTGCATCACAGACAGGAGCGCCTGCGATGGTTTCCCCACCGACGAACCTGAGTGCACGAATGGCAAAACGTCATTTTTACGGATGAATCCAGGTTCTGTTTACAGTATCATGATGGTCGCATCTGTTTTTGGCGACTTCGCGGTGAACGCATATTGGAAGCGTGTATTCGTCATCGCCATACTGGCGTATCACCCAGCGTGATGGTATGGGGTGCCATTGGTTACACGTCTCGGTCACCTCTTGTTCGCATGACGGCACTTTGAACAGTGGACGTTACATTTCAGATGTGATACGTCCTGTGGCTCTACCCTTCATTCGATCCCTGCGAAACCCTACATTTCAGCAGGATAATGCAAGACCGCATGTTGCAAGTCCTGTACGGGCCTTTCTGGATACAGAAAATGTTGGACTGCTGGCCTGGCCAGCACATTCTCCAGATTCTCAATAATTGAAAACGTCTGGTCAATGGTGGCCGAGCAACTGGCGCGACGCAGTGCGCCAGTCACTACTCTTGATGAGGTGTGGTATCGTGTTGAAGCGTCATGGGCAGCCGTACCTGTACGCGCCGTTCAAGCTCTGTTTGACTCAATGCCCAGGCGTATCAAGGCCGTTATTACGACAAGAGGTGGTTGTGCTGGGTACTGATTTCTCAGGAGCTATGCACTCAAATTGCGTGAAAATGTAATCACATGTCAGTTCTAGTATTATATATTTGTCCAATTAATACCCGTTTATCATCTGCATTTCTTCTTGGTGTAGCAGTTTTAATGGCCAGTAGTGTACTTTCGTCTGGCAACACCTGTGGTTTGTTTGATTAGTCTGGAAGAAGGCTCATCACACGAGAACACATGAAGTATTAGTACACTTCATTTCGTAAATAAAAGGTTTGATTGTCTCCGAGTCGCTTCCTTGTCACAGTAGTACTCAATAACTTAGGAACTGTCATGGACTAGCAAAGAATCACTTTAGGCACAGGTTAACAAACAGTTCTCTTTAGATACAATGTTCAATATGTAAACACTACACCTACCTGCCTCGGGCATGGATGTGTGTGATGTCCTTAGGTTAGTTAGGTTTAAGTAGTTCTAATTTCTAGGGGACTGATGACCTCAGATGTTAAGTCCCTTTGAACCATCTGGACGATAATACAAACAACACCACAGTTTTGTACAGCGTGTCTGAGGAGGAACGGTCACTGTTCGAGGATGTGACAGGAACAATCCACTGAAGAAAGAAGTCTGGTAAACATGGGGTGTAAAATGCATATCTTAAGAACTATGATCATCTCTTCACCTTAGATACTCCGAAAGTAATATGTCCTACTGCAAGCTCCTCGCTTTTCATATATGTTCCAGAACAACCAAAAATTTCCAGTAACAATGTGTATACCTTAAGAGGTATGAGCACTTCATCATTTTCCCAAGTGTGAAGGACATCTCTTCTACCCAACAAGTGCTCTTCAGGTATGCCTTTCAGAGCCCATGCTCCTAGGCGTTTTTGCTTCGAATGATTATTCTTGACATGTCCCTTAATGGAGACCATTACTCCTGGGACATCCTGTACGGGGTGAGCCAAAGGTGACAAACAAGAGAAAATACGGGGTTTATGAAGGGGCTACGTTCCCTCAGCCTTTCCATAGCATGTACTCTGGCATGGGGAATGTGGTACGTTGGTGTCGTGTCTATCGTGATGCCAAGATATTTGGCTGTAGGGGACCATCCTACGGGTTCGCCCCGCACCATTGTTTTTTGTAACTCCTTGGGAACTACCTATTAATACGTCTACATCTACATGGTTACTCTGCAATTCACACTTAAGTGTCTGGCAGAGGGTTCATCCAACCATTATCATACGACTTCTCTACCATTCCACTCTCGAATGGTACATAGGAAAGGAACACCTAAATTTTTCTGTTCGAGTTCTGATTTCTCTTATTTTATTATGATGATCATTTCTCCCTACATAGGTGGGTGTCAAAAAAATATTTTCGCTTTCGGAATAGAAAGTTGGTGATTGAAATTTCGTAAATAGATCTCGCCACAAAGATAACCGCCTTTGTTTCAGTGACTGGCATCCCAACTCGCGTATCATATCAGTGACACTCTTGCCACTATTGCGCAATAACACTAAACGAGCTGCCCTTCTTTGCACTTTTTCGATGTCGTCTGTCAATCCTACCTGGTAAGGATCCCACACCGCGCAGCTATATTCCAGCACAGGACGGACAAGTGTAATGTAGGCTGTCTCTTTAGCGGGTGTGTCGGATCTTTTAAGTGTTCTGCCAAAAAAGCGCAGTCTTTGTTTCGCCTTCCCCACAATATTATCTATGTGGTCTTTCCAATTTAAGTTGCTCGTAATTATAATTCCTAAGTATTTTGTCGAATTGACAGCCCTTAGATTTGTGCGATTTATCGTATACCCAAAATTTATCAGATTTCTTTTAGTATCCATGTGGATGACATCGTACTTTTCTCTTTTAGTGCCATTTGCCACTTTTCGCACCATACAGAAATTCTCTCTAGATCATTTTGTAACTGGAATTGACTGTCTGATGATTTTACTTGACGGTAAATTACAGCGTCATCTGCAAACAATCTAAGGGGGCTGCTCAGATTATGACCTAGATCATTCATGTAAATCAGGAACAGCAGAGGGCCTATGACACTACCTTGTGCTAGTCACTAAGAACTGTGACCCTCTGAGAGGAAATCACGAATCCAGTCACACAACTGAGACGATATTCCGTATACACGCAATTTGATTAATAGTTGCTTGTGAAGAACGGTATCAAAAGCCTTCTGGAATTCTAGGAATATGGAATCGATCTGAGATCCCTTGTCGACAGCACTCGTTACTTCATGGAAATAAAGAGCTAGCTGTTTAGCACAAGAACGATATTTTCTGAATCCGTGTTGGTTATGTATCAATAAGCCATTTTCTTCAAGGTGATTCATAATGTTCGAGTACAGTATATGCTCCAAAATCCTACTGCAAACTGAGGTCACTGATATGGGTCTGTAATTCAATGAGTTACTCCTATTTCCTTTCTTGAATGTTGATGTGACCTGTGCTACTTTCCAGTCTTTAGGAACAGACCTTTCGTCAAGTGCCGGTTGTATATGATTGCTAAGAAAAGCGCTATTGTGTCTGCGTACTCTGAAAGCAGCCTGCCTGGTATACCATCTGGACAGGAAGACTTGCCTTTCCTAAGTGATTTGACTTGTTTCGCAACACCTAAGATATCTACTTTTATGTCACTCATGCTAACAGCTGTACTGGTTTCGAATTCTGGAATATTTACTATTTCTTCTACGAAGTAATTACGGAAAACGCTGTCTAGTAACTCCGCTTTAGTGGCACTATCATAGGTAATATTTCCATCGTTATCACGGAGGCTGTGGTACCCTGGGTTTTCGAGGCGTTATGCGAGACTAGCCATTTCCTTGCCCACTCGGCAACGTAATCGGTTGCCTGTTGCAGTTGTCGGCGGCTCGCGTGGACGTGCAGAACAGTGTCATTTGTCCGACTTAGCTGCCACTCTGATCGTTGTGCTCCAGTGCACTTGTTGCCGTTTGCCGCACCGTGCCGGGATCATCACCAACAGGTACGCAAACAAGGAATTAGCCGACATTCACACTGGTTACAGAGCAACAGGACGCAACGCTTTGAGTGTGAGAAGAAGGTATACCGAACAGAAGATTATCAGCTGTCACGTCGGTGGTCGGGTGTAGGTAGCTGCACCAGTTCCCGTCAGATCACCGAAGTTGAAGCGCCGTCAGGCGTGGCCACTACTTGGATACACAACAGCACAACGTGCTGTTGCCAGCTTCCCCTTTGCCATTCCAGCAGATGAAGGAGGAGGGGTGCTGGCGTCAAGCCTCTGATCTGTAGTCTTTCCGCCAATGTCCTGGATTAAATTCCAAACCTTTGTGTAGTGTCTCGTGGGGTGAGAGTGTACGACACCGTGGCCGTGCGGTTCTAGGCGCTACAGTCTGGAACCGAGCGTCCGCTGCGGTCGCAGGTTCGATCCTGCCTCGGGCATGGATGTGTGTGATGTCCTTAGATCAGTTAGGTTTAAGTAGTTCTAAGTTCTAGGCGACTGATGACCTCAGAAGTTAAGTCGCTTAGTACTCAGAGCCATTTGAACCGTTTTTGTATGACACCGTTGATGGTGATCTGTCCGTCCAGTGGCGACATAAAGTTCGGCGGGTCCCTTGGTACTCTTCGAGAGGAGTAGGCCGTGTGTCGGCTCCGGTTTCAACTTCTCCCGTCTCTCATCATCTCGAAAGCGAACATGACACAAAGCTGCACATCCACTCGTTACAGTCACCTACACGTAACACGCACTGCTTATAATTCAAGAAGAAAAGCTGCCCACAGGCGCGTTGAACAGGAGAAAACTTTCCAATTGGGCGGTTGAACCTGTCCTTCAGGGTCTCCCAGCCATTCGTGCCATGCGACTTTGCTCTTACCACGAATCAACGCCTTGTGCGACAAAGCCTGAGAGAAATGAACACACAAATAGACCGATAGAGAAAGAATAGTGAGGAACTGAAATTCAATGGAAAGATACTCAAGCGCTCTGAAACAAGGCTGACAACCAGCATCAGAATATAGTAGTTGCCCGCGATAGACGAAGGTCTAAGGTTTGAGTTCCGGAGAAGGAAATTAAAACAGGCCCACTGTAGATTGAAAATTCATTCTGAAATCAGAGTAACAGCTTGCGAACTCTGTGTCGCACATCGGGTTCTGATCTCTCACGTTTTTTCGGTGGTACTAATGATGAGATTCCGGGCGTTCTGCTGAGTTGTTGTTTTTATTTTCTGCACAATGTTTCGCCGACCGATCCAGCTGTCTTCGTCAGGTGGTGCGAATTTTGCTGTTACGTATTCTTGCTGCCTGGACTCCATCCAGCCTGTGAAATATCGCTGGTCTCACACATCTATTTACAGCTTACTTCGATTCCATACGCATACCATGCCATTGGTGCACTTACGTTTTCAAGAGCCCGCGCTGTTATTCCGTTAAACACAAATTCTCTCAGCGTTTCTCAGCACTGGTGGATGCAATGGACGGCGTGATATTAATAAATTGAGTACCGGACTCAAATCCTCGAATATACTCGTGAAACGAAACACGATGTTACCAGCATCGTGGCGCAAACGCTAAATTTCTCTGACAGCGTAATTAAGTAGTCTATCGAAATAAATATGTCAGAAAATTAATAAACATGGACAGAGTTTTCAATTTAAACAAGGCTGGGGGTCCACCAATGAGATTAGTAACATCTCGCCGGCCTTAGCATCCATCAGAGCTGAGAAACACCGAGATAATTTGCGTTTTGTGAAATATTAGTTCGGGCTCTGGAAAACAAAAATACGTCGAAAGTGGTAATGGGCTTAGGAAATCCTGCTTGGCTATTAATAGCGGCACGAGAGCAACGATAGTTCACTGTCTGACTGTAGTATGGGCAGAGCGAGTAAACAAAACTGCAAAACTTCTGGCGCCTGAAAACGACAGCTGGGTCGGCCGTGTGCATATTGCGCAGAAAATGGAAGTAGCAACTCGCGGCAGAGCAACTGGAGGCCCAGTGCAGGTCGTCGGATTGTATCGAAAGGAAAATGAACTGCACTCTTAACATGGAAAACGATCTGCGGTTTGAAAGAACATTGTGCAAGAAGAACACAATTTGTACCCGTTAGTATCGCTGCCTTAAATACACTCCTGGAAATTGAAATAAGAACACCGTGAATTCATTGTCCCAGGAAGGGGAAACTTTATTGACACATTCCTGGGGTCAGATACATCACATGATCACACTGACAGAACCACAGGCACATAGACACAGGCAACAGAGCATGCACAATGTCGGCACTAGTACAGTGTACATCCACCTTTCGCAGCAATGCAGGCTGCTATTCTCCCATGGAGACGATCGCAGAGATGCTGGATGTAGTCCTGTGGAACGGCTTGCCATGCCATTTCCACCTGGCGCCTCAGTTGGACCAGCGTTCGTGCTGGACGTGCAGACCGCGTGAGACGACGCTTCATCCAGTCCCAAACATGCTCAATGGGGGACAGATCCGGAGATCTTGCTGGCCAGGGTAGTTGACGTACACCTTCTAGAGCACGTTGGGTGGCACGGGATACATGCGGACGTGCATTGTCCTGTTGGAACAGCAAGTTCCCTTGCCGGTCTAGGAATGGTAGAACGATGGGTTCGATGACGGTTTGGATGTACCGTGCACTATTCAGTGTCCCCTCGACGATCACCAGTGGTGTACGGCCAGTGTAGGAGATCGCTCCCCACACCATGATGCCGGGTGTTGGCCCTGTGTGCCTCGGTCGTATGCAGTCCTGATTGTGGCGCTCACCTGCACGGCGCCAAACACGCATACGACCATCATTGGCACCAAGGCAGAAGCGACTCTCATCGCTGAAGACGACACGTCTCCATTCGTCCCTCCATTCACGCCTGTCGCGACACCACTGGAGGCGGGCTGCACGATGTTGGGGCGTGAGCGGAAGACGGCCTAACGGTGTGCGGGACCGTAGCCCAGCTTCATGGAGACGGTTGCGAATGGTCCTCGCCGATACCCCAGGAGCAACAGTGTCCCTAATTTGCTGGGAAGTGGCGGTGCGGTCCCCTACGGCACTGCGTAGGATCCTACGGTCTTGGCGTGCATCCGTGCGTCGCTGCGGTCCGGTCCCAGGTCGACGGGCACGTGCACCTTCCGCCGACAACTGGCGACAACATCGATGTACTGTGGAGACCTCACGCCCCACGTGTTGAGCAATTCGGCGGTACGTCCACCCGGCCTCCTGCATGCCCACTATACGCCCTCGCTCAAAGTCCGTCAACTGCACATACGGTTCACGTCCACGCTGTCGCGGCATGCTACCAGTGTTAAAGACCGCGATGGAGCTCCGTATGCCACGGCAAACTGGCTGACACTGACGGCGGCGGTGCACAAATGCTGCGCAGCTAGCGCCATTCGACGGCCAACACCGCGATTCCTGGTGTGTCCGCTGTGCCGTGCGTGTGATCATTGCTTGTACAGCCCTCTCGCAGTGTCCGGAGCAAGTATGGTGGGTCTGACACACCGGTGTCAATGTGTTCTTTTTTCCATTTCCAGGAGTGTACATGTCAGAGAATAGGTGTTCGTGACTGAGAGTAGTCGGTAAGTGGTGAACACCCCACTGTTGGGAGGTGCTTTAAATCGTAGGTGCTGATGCCAAAGAGAACGATCCAGTGACTGAACGGAAGTGGGTACCAGTCAGACGACCCTACTTGCTGAGGTGGAGATAGGAGTTCCTTGGAGTTCGCGGGGCGAAAGAAAGAGCTCAATGAACTTTAAGAACACGAAATCTCAAAGTATTGTAATTGTTAATTAACAAGTTGAATATCAGATCCGTTATGTACGTAGCACAGGAAGGCAGTATATAAGTTGCTAGCTATCCCCATTTATCATGTATTGAGTTGTAATTCTGAAGATAATATTGAAAAGGGAATTGGTTCTCACTTCTAATTTTTGTGGTGGAGTGAATGAGAACAAGAAGTTTATTTTCAGCAGATTTGTCTCCAGACTGTAAGGAGACGAATTCTGGCCCAAGTTAGAGGAAGAAAGCACACGGCTTCAGTGCACAGACTAGCTGGACCCAGATTACTAACAACGGCCCCCGAATGTTCAGTATCCAACATTCATTCTATATAGGAGGACTGTCCGGTGACAGTTCAAGTGTTCGCTGTATGAGGTGAAGTATAACAAATCACCACGCAGCCTAAGCCAACCTGAAACACTTCAATTGTAAAATTTACGTAGGGATCATGGCACAGGCTGTCCTAGTCGCACAGAATGCCTTCATCTGGAGATTCTGCCGGACACCGAGTCAACACCTGTTTTGGTTTTCCCGACGAGGACAGAGCCACGTTCTGCCACCCTCTGTTTATGGGTGAGCATCAATTGTATTTCATATTCAGTGTGCTGCGTTCTCTCATTATTGGTGACTATCTGAAGTACCAGCTGGTATGTGCTCAGCTCCCTCCCTTATGAAGTTTGGCTTATCTGTTTAGAGTACGTGCTCCTTTTTAATTCTGAGCGCCTGATTTTAAGTAAGAATCCAAACTATTATTTTCTTGTGATTTTGATTTGAATGACTTGTGGCCTGTGGCATTGACTTGGTCCTTACAGTCAGTGGTGTATCTCCCTCCTTACTCTTTAGCGGGATAAGTGGAATGGTTTATATAATACTCAAGTACTTGTTTTACATTTAAAGTATAAATAACATTTGATTCTTCCGTAATAGCGTGTTTATACCCGATTTAAGTGTGATATGTTGCGGAGCTGGGCCAAAAATTTTCTTTTATCCTTTCAATGGTTACCAGAGTGTTAGTTGTACATGGTGTAGCAGTCAGCTTACTCTCGCTTAGCTTGTTGTCCCGAGAGATGGGTTCGAATGGTTCGAATGGCTCTGAGCACTATGGGACTTAACATCTGAGGTCATCAGTCCCCTAGAGTTAGAACTACTTAAACCTAACTAACCTAAAGACATCACACACATCCATGCCCGAGGCAGGATTCGAACCTGCGACCGTAGCAGCAGCGCGGTTCCGGACTGAAGCGCCTAGAACCGCTCGGCCACCGCGGCCGGCTCGAGAGATGGGACCCGAGGCCTAAGCCCGGGGCTGTTACGTCGCCGGCGGGTTTGTGCCGCGATCTGACGTCGGGCTGGCCAATTATAATTCGTTAATATACAATGAGTGACTCACAGGGTCAGCAGTAGAGGGTAGGAGGAGTCGGGGTAGACTAAAGAGAAGGTACCTGGATTCGGTTAAGAATGATTTTGAGGTAATAGGCTTGACATCAGAAGAGGCACCAATGTTAGCACTGAATAAGGGATCATGGAGGAATTTTATGCTCCAGACTGAACGTTGAAAGGCATAATCAGTCTTAAATAATGATGATGATGATGACAATGAGTTTCATCTTTTGTAAACATCATGTGTAAACAGCTTAACATCTGCTATTTGGAGTTCAATACTTTTTCTTAAAGCTGGTCTTAAATGCTTTTTCTTTTTAAATAAAAAGGAATTAAACTTCATGGCGGATTAAAACTGTGTGCCGGACCGAGACTCGAACTCGGGACTTTGCCTTTCTTGGGAAAGTGCTCTACCATCTCAGCTCCCCAAACATGACTGACGCCCTATTCTCACAGCTCTAATTCTCATAGTATCTCCTATCTTGCACGCGACAGGCAAAGGTCCCGAGTTCGTGTCTCGGTCCGGCACGCAGTTTTAATCTACAAGGAAGTTTCATATCAGCGCACACTCTGCTGTAGAGTGAAAATTTCGTTCTATAAAAAGAATGATTTTCTCTAAAAGTAATGGTGGTTTATCAGTTTGGAAGCACAAGTATTAATTAATTTCTTGTTGGATAATAAAATTTTAGAGGAGCTATTTAATAACAAATAATTATCAAATGTTTTCCACAGCCCTTCCTCTAGTCATGACTATTTGTGTCCTCCTGCTGCCTGCTCCAAATTCTACGGGGCATACTAAAAATAATTCCTCCGAATTTTTACATGAAAACTCTTTAAGCTTTTTAAATGAAATAAACGTTTTAAACTTTCTGCATCTTCATTCTTCACGCCTAAAAATTTATTTCTCATCATAGTCACTCTGGCGAATTTCTCACAACAAGAAACCAGTTAGTTTATATCGTCACTATAGAGCATTTGACACTGTTGATGGATCCACAGCCTCGTCTCTGCTTGCATTGCTTCATCACTCTCAAAGTGAACTCCTCGGAGGTGTTCTTTAAGTTTAGGAACCAGACGAAAACGGATTGGGCCATGTAGAGACTGTATGGAGGATTATCGACTGTAGTGAACCGAAGGCGTCAGATTTTTACAGATGTCGCCGCTCTCGTGTGTGGTTAGGATTTGTCATATCGAAGGAGAGGGCGTGCCATGTGTTGACGAACTCTTCATATTAGAAATTCGGTTACTGCACGCTGCACTGATATAGTTACGTTACGCACCGCCATGTTACACCCTATAATTCGAAGCCATCTAGCGGCGGGTAGCTGGAAATAAGTAGAAAGAAGAACAATGTTGTAGAATTTTAATAAAGTTTGTTTTATTTAAAAATCGTTAAGAATTTTCGCATAGAAAATTCGAAGGCTCGATTGTTCAGCATGCCCTCTCATGTCCATGATTAAATAGACACAGTTATTTACATTTTTGCTAGCTGAATTATCTTAACAAATTAAGGTTTTGCGGTGCTCAATAAGCACCACAGAAAATTTGTCATTGATAAAAAGTTGAAGCTGGCTTAGCTTTGATTGTTCAGCTGAAAACGTCATCTTAGTTTAAGTAATAACTGCGCTCTTCAGCAAAACTGGTATTAGGTAGCATGTGAGGATCCAGGGATCCGTTCTTGGGGAAATGCGTGGCGGCATTACTGTTTGTTCCGTCCCATCCCCTCCTCCCCCCATCCACGACTTTCCTCCTCAGAATTCCACTTTCCGTTACCACCATTTTTATTGTGCCACACATATAATTTTAGTAATATTGACAGTAAAATATTAGAATGGTTTAGCATAGCAATGATGAATAGTTTAATCACAATAAAAACTATATAATATGTTTCAATATGATGATAATGAAACGTCCCCTTTGAAAAATTTATACATGACTGTGCTTAAACTGACACACAATATTTTTAGCGCAACGCAATCTGACTTTCAAAAATCCCTACAAAAGAATGGCCCTGACTGACATTAACCTATACGTTTCACAAATCACTTACCTCACAAAAATCTTCGTTACTCGAACTACTGCAATACAGCGAGCGCCACTACTGCCAGCTAAATAAAAGATTCAAACTACTGAAGGCACTAACTACTGATAGGCACAGTTAGCAAAAGAAAGATTTTGATAGAGAACAAACGATGTATTTACCTTAATATTGTTCAAAAGTCATATTATATATATCAGTTCATGACATCCAGTCTTACAAATGTACTGTCTCTGATGGACACACGTCCAGATCATCCGTTCTCAAAACTCCGCCATCTCACTTCGCCACATCCACCACTGCTGGCGGCTCACCTCCAACTGCGCAACGCTACGCACTGTTAACAGCCAACTTCCCAACACTACAATGGCAGACAACAATGCAAACTAGCCACAGACTGCACACAGCACAGCCAGTGATTTTCATACAGAGCGCTACGTTGCGTTACCAATAAGAAAACCTAAACAGCCTACTTGCAATTATAATAAAAATATTTTACTTTTTACATTAGTTGTTAGTACATTGCTATAGCATAACGTCGAACAAATTGCAAACGAGATAGATACAGCACCTGAAAAGATTACATCTGGAAATTTATGAAGCAACCAGCGAACCCAGCAGTGCTTCGCATTTGCTAACTATGTATGGGATTGGACATACGTCCTAATCTTCTTCTCACCTCTTTCTCTATCCCTTTCCTCCTCTCCCTTTGCTCATCTCCTCCTCCTCCTCCTCCTCCTCCTCCTACTCCCTCCCCCTATCTCTGTCCATCACCCTCCCCCATTCGCTGTACACCTCTTACACCAGACTCTCTCTATCCATTTCCTCCTCCTTCACCTCTCTTCTTTATATCCACCTCCTTCTCCCTCATCTCTCTGTCCATCTCCTCTCCCCCCTTCTACCCCCTCTATGACGTTATTTATTGTTACTGCAAACAGCCGTGGCTGGCTCACGCTATGCGCTGGATTAAACCTTCGTTGCGATTCTGTGTTTCGTCTCCCGTGGTTATCGCGATTATGCTGTTATCCTTTCCTTCCGCTGGTGTCAGCAGCGATGTGTATCGATATTCGCACGTTGTACTGTCTTTGACCTGGCGCTTACAGTTTCTGGCTGGGCGGTGTGCGACCATTCGGTCGGTTGGCGTTTAACAGCGAGGGATTCTCCGCGGGACGTTGTTCGGCCGGGGCCTCTACCTGTCTTTACGCGGTGTCGGAGTGTATGGGGGCTGTTCCAATTGCTACGAGGTCCGCGGCTCACCGATCCTGGACACGAAAGTCGAGTTTTGATTTAATCTACCAGGAAGTCAAGATTGTTCATATTGTGTCGTTTGGAGTTCGTTGTCGGCTGTTTGGATATTCCCGTGAACACCAAAGTGGTTTTCAAGTTGGCAAATTCTAGCCACCCTCCGGTGGAGTTTCACTGTATTTGGTTATTTGAATTGAAGTACACCAGCGGAATCTTCTGCCTTGTGGCCGTTAACGTTCCGGTTACCTGCCCTTGCCGTTGACGTAAGTTTAAGTCAGCGTAGTTTCCTTATCTTGTTGTTGGTGTCCAGCACGGTGTTTAGTTTGACAGTTCCATGTATGATTGGTTGTGGACGCCAATATCTTCTACGTTGTACCGTTGAACCCCCTGTTGTGCCCTGATCGGGTGAAGTGGAAGTTATCTTGGCGGTCGGTCCGTTGACTGTCGGTCGGTTGGGTTGTCGTCGGATCGTTAATGGCTGGCCCGGCTTCCTGTCTAACCTAGTGTTTGAATTCCTGGCCGACCGTCGAACATCTGAGCGCCCTTGGGTGTACTGCCTTTTTTTATATTTGTTCTTGTTGTTTGTACTTGTATAGCTTCTAGTCCGCTCGCTCATCATAGTCCTAGAGTTCCGTGTTGAAAGCTTAGAGCATGCAGTGTTGACAAACATTGTTCATTGTCCCGAAGTCGACCAACACAACGGCGATGGTACCCAGTGTTGGATTGTACCTTCTAACAATATCACCACTTGCAAAGTAGGTTAGAAATCAGATTAATAATGTTGCTCACTTAGCATATGATCGCTTTGTCGGGCAACAACACTTATTGAGTGTGGATGGTATCGTCAGAATAGAAATAATGAAGTCACTGTAAAAAGTCATTAATTTTTGGCACTTATCTTGAATGGATTCCCGCGTAGATTTCGTTGAAGTTGTTATGGCTCATCTTGTTGATTCTAGGGTGATTCCACTTTGGCTGCTAGAAGGTCCAGATCTGTATTTTAGCAATATTTGAAGACCTAAGAAACACGTTTCTCAGGAAATTCTTAATGATCAAACAATCCCAGATTAGAAGAATGGTATGGTAGAAATAATTTTTGACTTGGTGTTCACGATCTACATTTGTATTAAACTTCTTCTGATTTCACATATACTTTTTCTTAACTGTCACATCATCAAGAAACAGTTTTGTATCGATCTTCATATATTTAATTTCCACTTTAACCAAACACAAGACTTGACTGTTCTTTTACAAAGCGAAATAACAACTTAACTTCTGCAAAGTGAAACAAAGACTGCTCTTTGCGCATTCGCGCCAAAACGGTTACAAATAAGTGAAAGATTATGACAGTCTCACAGAAATGAATACACACAAGAACCATATCACTGTAACATATCGATACAACGGATTACCTATACATTAATAAAACCAAATGTGAATATTGTCACAAAAATATGTCTGTTACTTCGCAGAAAAGTAGTACGATATTACTGGTATCGAGAACTGAGGTTGGAGTGCCGTGATGGTCACGTAAATAAAGAACCATTACAACCTAAAGGCCAAATGTTCACTTCAGTTTGGCCGTCTGCTTTGACGTAGTTCCGAATTATTTTCTGCGTAAGCTCCAACTGAGCTAGACGCATCGACTGTATCCGTTATTCTGGAGTCGTAACGGATCGCGATGGAGGAAGTCTTATTCTATTAGCCTCCAGTCGCTATCTACGCTCTTTGTCAGTCTCACTTATTCAAGTATCACGTAGCTGGCTTGCGTTGCGAGTACGCCGGTCGATATTTCGCCACCTCACTGGTGGCCTTCGTCCCAGGGAAATAGACAATAGAATTGAATGTTTGCAACACACCAAATAACCACGGACTAACATTAATTCAATCTTTCCAACACACCAAAGACATGATCACTACCGATAACACAATGAAATGTCGCCTTTAATTATATTCTGTTTCACAAAATATCAGTATTCAGTGTCGTTGTTAAGAAAACGTGCGGCAGCAGAACTGTCTAACTGAAAGTCTCATTTTCCTTTTTTGTTATGAAAACATGTCACAGAAAAACATTCAAATCTAGCGTCACATTTCTTTCATTGAGATTTTCGTAGAAAAATGCCATCTAAACTTCCGATTTTCCGGTGAATTTTCCAAAAACTTTCTTTCACAGAAACCTTGTCCTGACAATTACAAAATCACAAACAAAAAATCAGCCACATCGGTCGAGTCGCTGTCCAATGATGGTCTTGCATACCTGCGGTAGCTCATTTTTACTTATATAGATTAAAGAGAAAATATAATACACATCAATATATTCTTACAACTTCGATGACTTCATAATTTGCGAGATATGAAATAGAGGTGTGCACTCACCATTATCCGTAGTACACTTAGCACTCCGATCACGAACACACATTTGCAGACTGTGTCTATGCGAGCTTGTGAATGAGGGAAATGCTGTTTCATTCAGCGGTTTGCACATACACTCCGAAAGTCAATCCTTGTGTTACATTTTTCAGTTAGTTGACGATCTTCCCTTTCCAGTCTCCCAATACGCAACTGCCTGAGCCGGCCGCGGTGGTCTTGCGGTTCTAGGCCCGCAGTCCGGAACCGTGCGACTGCTACGGTCGCAGGTTCGAATCCTGCCTCGGGCATGGATGTGTGTGATGTCCTTAGGTTAGTTGGGTTTAAGTAGTTCTAAGTTCTAGGGGACTGATGACCACAGCTGTTAAGTCCCATAGTGCTCAGAGCCGAAAAACTGCCTGACTGCCTGTAGCTTGCCTGTTCTACCTGTGGACACAAGTTAGCAGCAAGTACAGCGGCTGGACAAGAATAATAATACGGTGTAGGAAACCCATTGGCATTCAAAACAGCGTTCAGTCGTCTCGGAGTGGATAAATACACTACTGGCCATTAAAATTGCTACACCAAGAAGAAATGCAGATGATAAACGGGTATTTATTGCACAAATATATTATGCTAGAACTGACATGTGATTACATTTTCACGCAATTTGGGTGCATAGATCCTGAGAAATCGGTACTCAGAACAACCACCTCTGGCCGTAATAACGGCCTTGATACTCCTGGGCATTGAGTCAAACAGAGCTTGGATGGCGTGTACAGATACAGCTGCCCATGTAGCTTCAACACGATACCACAGTTCATCAAGAGTAGTGACTGGCGTATTGTGACGAGCCAGCTGCTCGGCCACCATTGACCAGGCGTTTTCAATTGGTGAGAGATCTGAAGAATGTGCTGACCAGGGCATCAGTCGAATACTTTCTGTATCCAGAAAGACCCGTACCGACCTGCAACATGCGGTCGTGCATTATCCTGCTGAAATGTAGGGTTTCACAGGGATCGAATGAAGGGTAGAGCCACGGGTCGTAACACATCTGAAATGTAACGTCCACTGCTCAAAGTGCCGTCAATGCGAACAAGAGGTGACCGATACGTGTAACTAATGGCACCCCATACCATCACGCCTTGTGATACGCCAGTATGGCGATGACGAATAAACGCTTCCAATGTGCGTTCACCGCGATGTCGCTAAACACGGATGCGACCATCATGATGGTGTAAACAGAACCTGGATTCATCCGAAAAAATGACGTCTTGCCATTCGTGCACCCAGGTTCGTCGTTGAGTACACCATCGCAGGCCGGCCGCGGTGGTCTAGCGGTTCTAGGCGCTCGGTCCGGAACCGCGGGACTGCTACGGTCGCAGGTTCGGATCCTGCCTCGGGCATGGATGTGTGTGATGTCCTTAGGTTAGTTCGGTTTAAGTAGTTCTAAGTTCTAGGGGACTGATGACCACAGATGTTAAGTCCCATAGTGCTCAGAGCCATTTGAACCATTTGAACACCATCGCAGGCGTTCCTGTCTGTGATGCAGCGTCAAGGGTAACAGCAGCCATGGTCTCCGAGCTGATAGTCCATGCTGCTGCAAACGTTGTCGAACTGTTCGTGCAGATGGTTGTTGTCTTGCAAACGTCCCAATATGTTGACTCAGGGATCGAGACGTGGCTGCACGATCCGTTACACCCATGCGGATAAGATGCCTGTCATCTCGACTGCTAGTGATACGAGGCCGTTGGGATCCAGCACGGGGTTCCGTATTACCCTCCTCAACCTGTAAGGTGTCAGGCAAATCCAACACCTTCCATGAAAACCCTGACATGATAAGCAAATCCAGTAGTATGTCACATAGCTCCGAATAAATCGTGACATTAAATTAACCAAAGTAATACGAGTAACGAGTGAGCAAATGGAATACCACAGACTAACACAAGAATGCCTAAATGCATGTCATACCTTCCCACCGTGAGACAGACGCAGTTCCGAGGGGAAAAACGAGAACGGAAGCCGAGAGCACAACCGTGTTAAGCTGGAAGGCCCTACAATAAGGGACGGACACCCACGTAGCCAGCTAACAGCTAGGACCACCACCCAGCCCATGTTAAAAGCTAGAGCCCTCCAGAAGAACAGTATAGATCTTATGATAACACAAAAAGGGCTACCCCAGCCGCAAGTTTTAGCGTGAGACTTTTTCGCGTCTCTGTTACGTCAGGATCAGCCCCCAGCCCATGTTAATAGATAGAGCCCTCCAGAAGAACAGGAAAGATCTTATGATAACGCTAAAAGGACCACACCAGCTGCAAGTTATAGCGTGAGACTTTTTCGCGTCTCTGTTACGTTGCAAACTTTAAAAACATTGCCCCACCACGAAAAGTATAACGTTTGTCATTGGATAGACAGAATTTTTGTAGGCGGAGCTTAAGGTTAACATTGAGACCCTGATTGGTCAGATGAAAAACACAGCCAGATAGTTTTTTTAAACCAACTTCGGTAAATTGTAGTAAGGAGAAGTTAGGAGAAAGAGTTACTTCCGAGACGGCGAGGTGAGCGGAGCTGTGCTGTCCCTGACGAACACCGACAAGGTAATGACCGCACGCGATGTCGCATAACAGCGCATAAAGCTTCACTCAGAACTGCAGAAGTCTCATCTGTTACACCTCCTTTTTGCGTAATACTAGTGTCTATCGTCAATAAGAGCTCATGGTGTTCACATTTGCCACTTGAAGTAAAAATCTGAAACGCTATGATTTTTCTGTTATATAGTTATTGAGAAGCCACATCAGCCACTGTAATTTACGACAAGTTAGATAAGTAATTAAAGATAATTGAGGGTCACTGTAGACTATTTTGAAAGTTTTCTCTCTTGTGAAACTTAATTTAAACCTAGATTATAGATGTGATATGGCATAGGTTATCCTTCGATCCATTGTAGAACTTGGAAACCCATTCAGGGAATATTCGTTCACATTTTTGTTGAACGCAGTTGGTTTTTTACCATCCTGTATTAAAACATATCCTTTTATCAATAGTGCAATTTATAAACAATGTTTTGTGAGTAGAATAAAATTTCCAATGGTAAACTTAACTGCTTTTTCGACGTTATTTTACCAGATAGCTAAAAATAGGAAAGCCTTGAACCCCTTCCACTAAATTTAGTTAGTATTAAGATTCTTTTATAGGGAGTGCAGTGGAGCTGACGCTGAAATCATTAAGTATTTGGTTATATCATCGCTAGTCTCACTGAACTCCTCTGAATTCTACATGTCATGTGTGGTCTGGCGTCTCCTTACCAGCAACAGGTCCCAGGTTCAAACTAGTCAATTCCCTAAAAAACACGCTCAGAGCGTCGTTGCGCGAAAGTGGTAGGGAGACACGATATAGAACAAGCAGACACCACGTAGAATGTTAGAAACCCACCGATTCCATATTCTGCTATCAGTCATTGGATCTCGACCAACGCGAGCAGCAATGTCGCGATACGATAAACCGCAATCGCGATAGGCTACAATCCGACCTTTATCAAAGTCGGAAACGTGATGGTACGCATTTCTCCTCTTTACACGAGGCATCACAACACCGTTTCACAAGGCAACGCCGGTCAACTGCTGTGTGTGTATGAGAAATCGGTTGTAAACTTTCCTCATGTCAGCACGTTGTAGGTGTCGCCACCGGCGCCAACCTTGTATGAATGCTCTGAAAAGCTAATCATTTGCATATCACAGCATCTTCTTCCTGTCGGTTAAATTTCACGTCTGTAGCACGTCGTCTTCGTGGTGTAGCAATTTTAATTGCCAGTAGTGTATTTATCCCGTATGGCTTCCAAGGCAATCGTATACCACTAATCTCACAATATAGTGCAAATTCAGGAAATGATGATGGATGTGGATAGCGATCATACTGCCTTATCTGACAAGGGCTGGATAATATTGAGACCTGCTGATTTTTACGGCCAGGGGCAGTGCGACAATTAATTCTCGTGCTCACAAAACCAATCCTGGGTGATGCGAGCTTTGTGCTCTGGGGTCCTATGATCGCTTAACACAGCATCACCATCGGGGAACAAACGTTGTACCATCTAATACAGCTGATCCGCTTAACACAGCATCACCATCGGGTAACAAACGTTGTACCATCTGATACAGCTGATCAGATGAAATTGTCACATAATCTTTAAAACGAACATGAACAATCTCGACCGCAAGAAACATTTCTTTTTAGTCCAGATTACCGGTAACCTTACAAAATAAAAAAAGATTTCTTGCGGTATAGCCTCTTTATTTTAAAATGATAAAGAAACGACTGTTCTCCAAGACGAATGTTCACAAAAATTACTGGTCACATAATCCTTGGCAGTAATACAACCTGTCCCACGGAATACCAAATTATCAGCTACCATTCACCATGTCTTACTCTTGGGACCCAAACTCAGCCAGCAGTTGGAAACAGAGTAAAACAAGACTCATTCGATGAAACGACGTTCTTCCACTCCTCCATTGTCGAGGTTTTACGTCTTCATCAACACGTTTTTTTGCTAAGGGCACCTGCATCGCCTTTCTTCCGCTGCTCCGTAGTCCAGATTTTATGGCTTTGACAACACGTTCTACTGTTATGGTCATTTGCGTCACTGATCAGTGACACTCACCCTGCAATACCCAGCTAACGGAGAACGCTTCGTATTCTTTTGGTGCTGACTGGGTGATCGAGTGCAAAATTCAATTCTGCAGTTTTACAGCTGTCGTCCTCTTATCTTCCGTCACAGTCCTTTTGAATGACCTTCTGTCACGGTAGTCAACGCACAATTTCGTCTGCGTTGTGGCTCATTGCATGCATACAGGAGTGCCATGCGGGATTAGCCGAGCGGTCTTAGGCGCTGTAGTCATGGACTGCGCTGCTGGTCCCGGCGGAGGTTCGAGTCTTCCCTCGGGCATGGGTGTGTGTGTTGGTCCTTAGGATAACTTTGGTTAAGTTGTGTGTAAGCTTAGGGACTGATGACCTTAGCAGTTAAGTCCCATAAAGTTTCACACACATTTGAACATTTGAACATACAGAAGTACCAACCATACGAGCACCAACAATTTTCCCACAATCGAATTCATGTAGCTCACACATAATGCAACCAAACCATACAGAACTCTGTTCTGACTGCAACTGACACATGCAGACTGGTTCAAATGGTTCAAATGGCTCTGAGCACTATGGGACTCAACTGCTGAGGTCATTAGTCCCCTAGAACTTAGAACTAGTTAAACCTAACTAACCTAAGGACATCACAAACATCCATGCCCGAGGCAGGATTCGAACCTGCGACCGTAGCGGTCTTGCGGTTCCAGACTGCAGCGCCTTTAACCGCGCGGCCACTTCGACCGGCACATGCAGACTATTGAGGGCACTGCACAGATGCTGTCTGTGGTCAAATACAACAGTGCTACTTGGAGGCTTGGCCAGCAACTGCATTTGTGTTCAAGCATGCATATATCGCGGTGCTTCCATATACTCACATCAAAAAAAGTTTTGCGTTACCTCGGTTCCGAGAGTTCCGCAACCTTTACATAAAATTGCAATACAGATCAACATAAACATCATTTCTGCTCTTTTTATTGCTCATGAAAACCACACATTGCATGTTGTACCACCATACAGCGAGACCTTCAGAGGTGGTGGTTCAGATTTCTGTATACACCGATACCACTAATACCCAGTAGCACGTCCTCTTGCATTGATGCTTGCCTGTATTCGTCTTGGTATACTATACACAAGTTCATCAAGGCACTATTGGCCCAGATTGTCCCACTCCTCAACAGCGATTAGGCGTAGATCCCTCAGATTGGTTGGTGTATCACGTCGTCCATAAACAGTCCCTTTTAATCTATCCCAGGCATGTTCGATAGGGTTCATATCTGGAGAACACACTGGCCACTCTAGTCGAGCTATGTCGTTATGTTGAAGGAGGTCATTCGCAAGATGTGCACGATGGGGGCGCGAATTGTCGTCCATGAAGACGAATGCCTTGCTAGTATGCTGCCGATATGGTTGCACTATCGGTCGGAGGATAGCATTCACGTATCGTACAGCCGTTGCGGCACCTTCCTACGGCGTACGTGGGCCCCACATAATGCCATCCCGAAACAGCATGGAACCTCCACCTTGCTGCACACGCTGGACAGTGTATCTAAGGCGTTCAGCTTGACCATTGTCTGGTTGAAGGCATATGGGGTATTCATCGATGAAGAGAACATGATGCCAATCCTGAGCGGTCCATTCGACATGTTGTTGGGCCCATCTGTACCGCGCTGCATGGTGTCGTGGTTGCAATGATGGACCTCGCCATGGACGTCGGGAGTGAAGTTGCGCATCATTCAGCCTATTGTCAACAGTTTGAGTCGTAACACGACGTCTTGTGGCTTCACGAAAAGCATTATTCAACGTGCTGGTGCTGCTGTCAGGGTTCCTTCGTCCATAATCCGTAGGTTGCGGCCATCCACTGCAGTAGTGGCCCTTGGACAACAGTTCCTGTCTCTCTGTATCTCCTCCATGTCGGAACAACATCGCTTTGGTTCACTCAGAGACGCCTGGACACTTCCCTTGTTGAGAGCCCTTCCTGGCACGAAGCAACAACGCGGACGCGATCGAACCATGGTATCGTTCGTCTAGGTCATTCCTTGAGGAATGACTGGAACTGATGGGCTGTCATATCCCGTCCGTCTAATAGGCGCTGCTAATGCGTGGTTGTTTACATCTTTGGGCGGGTTTAGTGACATCTTTGAACAGTCAAAGGGACTGGGTCTGTGATACAATATCCACAGTCAACGTCTGTCTTCAGGAGTTCTGGGAACCGGGGTGACGCAAAACTTTTTTGATGTGTGTATTTGTCCCCTGAACGGTTAACCTGTGAATATGCCCCTGTACCTGGCAGGAGGTTAGTGGTCTCGCCGGAGGCCCATACGTGTGAGCAGGGGTTACCACTAGCAAGTGAGTAGTATCCTGTGTTACACACAAATGCACCAACGGCATTGCCGCAGTCGTAACACCGTTTCCCGTCGTATCACCGAAGTTAAGCATTGTCGGGCTGGGCTAGCACTTGGATGGGTGACCATCCGGTCTGCCGAGCGTTGCTGGCGAGCGGGGTGCACTCAGCCCTTGTGAGGAAAACTGGGGAGCTACTTGATGCGGAAGTAGCGGCTCCGGTCTCGGGAACTGCCATACGGGCGGGAGAGCGGTGTGCTGACCACGTGCTCCTCCAAATCCGCATCCTGTGGCGCCTGTGTGCTGAGGATGACACGGCGGCCAATCGGTACCGTTGGGCCTTCAGAGGCCTGTTAGGGTGGAATTAGTTAAATATAAATAGTAACTTATAGAATCGACGGAAATATCGTCGAGTAAAACGGGAGCGATACCCGGCGCACCCGATGTGGTTTTATAGGCCCTCTCCTGTTTCTAATGTACGTAAACGATTTAACAGATAATCTGAGCAGCCCCCTACGATTACGAGACACGCTATCTGAATGGTGCGCCAAGTGGCATATTTCTTTCAATAAGAAAAAATCTGAGGTCATCCACATGAGAACAAAAAGAAATCTGTTAAATTTCGATTACACGAGAAATTGCACAAATTCAAAGGCTGTCAAGTCGACTAGATATCCAGCGACTACAACCACGAACAACTTCAGTTGGAACCATCAGCAGATAATGCTGTGGGGAGCGCGAACGAAAGGCTACATTTTATTGGCAGAACCCTTAGAAGACGCAAGATACTGCCTACCCTGCGCTCGTTCGTCCTCTGCTAGAGTTCTGGTGTGCTGCATGGGATCCTTGCCAAACTAGGATTGACAGAGGACACCGATAAAGTTTAAAGAATGGCAGCTCGTTTTGCATTATCGCGTAACAGGGGAAAGAGAGTCGCGGATATGATAAACGGTATGGAGTAGTAAACAAAAGGCGTTTTTCGTTGTGGTGGAATCTGTTCACGAAACTTCAATCACCAACTTTCTTCCCTAAGTGTGAAAATATTTTACCGTCTGCAGTCCTCATATAATAAACTTCGGTTGGGAATCAGATTGAAATACAATTAACAACATGACCATGTACCAGTAAATGGATTAATGATTTTGATCGAGAAATTATATCCATTGCCTTCTCGATGAAATATCAGAGGCTATTGTAATGCAACATACGAACGATGGGTTCCGCAGATACGCTGAAGGTTATTATCATCACGCCGTTGGACCACAATGTCGGAAGACATTCAAAGTTGATACACTGAAGAGTTTTTCATGTTCGCCTGCTGATCTTTTGTCTGGTCTGATCTCTATTTTTTGATCATCAAAAGGCATTTCTAGTGCAGTCTTGAACAGTTTGACCGTAGATTGTATTCGTATAAGAGTTATTGTAGTTCCGCACAACTGATTTCATCATACGAACTTCCAGGCAATTAAATCTGAATAAATTTCTGAATTACAGTCAGTGGCGGCGACAGTGGTTCTGTACAATGATGAATTCGTCCTTGAGATACGATCATCATAGTAAAATAAGAGAAATCAGAGATCGTACAAAAATATTTAAGTGTTCATTTGTCGTACTCGTTGTTAGAGGGTAGAACGGTGGAGAAATAGTCTGAAGGTGGTTCGAAGAACCCTCTGCCACGCACTTAATTCTGAACTGCAGGACAGTGTGTTAGATGTATAGTTACCTGTCAATTTCAAGATTCGTAGTTTACGCCCTATTTATTATCCGAGAGGTACCAGTGAAATTTGAAAACTTATATATATATATATATATATATATATATATATATATATATATATATATATATAAATGAAACGCTTCTACACTTTTCTTTTGGTGGGGGATTTGGGGGGGGGGGGTAGGGGGAGGGGGGCAGTTATGACTTGCGCCTGTTACCTGAGACAACTTTGTTTAAATTTGCATACGTTATCACCCTCGTCGCTGATTGACTGTCGTTTTATAATCGTAGCTTCACAACGATACATTTTCGTTCTACTGTTATCTGGGAATTTTTGTTTGATTCGCCCCTACTTTGCCCTGACCACTTTTTTCCACTCTGTAATGAAATAACTGCAGGCCAGATTTTCATGCAAATGCTTGTTGCGTGCATGTTTGCATGTTTTACCCATTTGGGGAGCAAATGCAAATTTCGAACTTTTTTTTTGATAAAACAGCACAAATTCTGACAATTATAATCGACATCATATAATTTTCCTCATTTCAGGGCAAATATTACAATAACTTGCACGCTAGCACCTTTTGTTGACTTTTTCTGATGAAGTATGCCAAAAGTGCAGAAGATTAGTACCTTCGCGAATTTTGTTAGTGAGCTGAAACACCTTAGTTCGCCTCCGCAGATGTTGTTGATAGAAGTCAGTATAAATCGTGCCTTCTCTCACTGCTGCCAATCCTTGCAGTCTAGGGTGAGTGGTACGAATTTTTGTATTTTAACTATGCAGTAGTTTTAGTATGCTACCAACGCTGCACGGGATACTTCCCTGCGCATCGCTAACCTCCGCCGCTCCTTATGCTCCGACCAAAATCCCCTCTGAGGCAATCTCAATATTAAATTTACTGTCTGAATACCAGTTACTACTTTAGAAGGGAAAAATTTAGGCATGATTGAGTAGGTCGTTGCTTGGTATAACTGTGTGTAAAATACGCAACAACATATCACCAAACCATTTCCTTCCCTCGTGCGTGTTACGGAGTCGGTCGAGAATGATGCACTTTTCATTGTCGCTGACTAAGGAAAGTGACTGAAACCTGTAGTGCCCGGGATCTAATACATTTGTATCGAATTATGAAGATTAGTTCTAGCTCCTGACTTTGTCAGGAATTTCTTCATTATGCACCTGTCACTTCTTGTGATGTAGGAATGTCATTTCCGATATACAAAATAATTCTGTCAGATAAACGCATGAACGTAAGTGACGAAAATTTGGAGCCACTGGTTGATTGTTTGTTGTGTACATTAAAAAAAAATCTAAGTATATAGCTGACGTTTGATACAAGATATTTGTATTGTTTTACTTCTTCATTGCATGCTTGTTTCACGATTTGATAGTATCTGGAATTCCGTGCTCTTATAATAATGAAAGTAGATTATTCTATAACTCATTATATAAAACCTATTGCTAACTCAAGTGTTACTATTAATTTATTTTTACATTAATTGTTAGCTAATTATTACTCTGAAACTAGGGTAAGAAATTTTTGTCTTTACGTCATTTAAGTGACTAAATTTGTATATTTAACTTCACTTTCCGTCTTTTTCTTAAACAGATCTTCTTCTGCCGTCTTATATAGACGAACAACATAGAATGTGTTCTGGCATATATTGCCGCAATAATATTCTGCAGAAAACAGGAACAAAAAGAAATTTCAACGACACATCTATGAACGCGTACTGCGGGACGAAATTGGTCTAAACTTCGACGTCGCAGTCAGTAATAAAAGTACATAAATTACATGTGGAATATACAAGGCAACGCCCACCAATTGACAGAAACTGGTAGAGATTTGTAACTGCAGGGGCGTGGCAGTTGCAGGTAGCGTGGGATGACAAGTAAGGAGTGGCGAGCGAGACAGCCGGCTTGTGAAGCTGGAAAGTAGGCGCGGCCGCAGAGCGGAAGGACGAAGCCAGCGCCCCGTAAAGTTATGGAATAGCTCACCTCGTGTTCACCTATGAAAAGAAATCTTTCCTGAGAGTGCATAAACCAATCTCCATGCACTCCAAGGTACAAACAGAAATTCCAAACACACCAAAAAATCGTGCCAAATGAGGTAAATTCATTGTAACTTAGCAGAAACTAAGAAAATAAATAATTTCCCAAACGAAATAAGCGATCATTGTGAGGATGTATGAGTAAAGCCGTCTAGGTCGCTCAATATATTTCTTTATTTGTAACGACGTTTCGGTTGCTGTCATCATCAGATCAAAACTTAGAACTTGCGAAACAATGCTCTGTGTTAGTTTGAATAAGAGCTGCACGTCAGTTGCCAACCAGGCTCAAAACTGTACTATGAAAGTTAAAGATAATGACGACAACTTGGATAACTGAATGTTTATGCAACAAAGTCCTCATTTTTTAATTTTTTTGATTTGTTTGAGATGCAGCTCGTCACAGATTTCTGTCTTGCGCCAGTCTTTTAATCTCAGAGAATCTCAGTACTTGTGTCTTACGACCTCAACCATTTGTTATTTGTATTCCAATCTCTGTCTTCCTTTACAGTTTTTGCCCTCCTCAGCTCCGTCTAGTGCCATGATAGTCATTCTCCAATGTCTTAGCACATATCCTACCATTCTCTCCATTCCTCTTTTATTTTACATATGTTCCTTTCATCCTCGATCCTGCGGAGAACCTCCTCATTGCTTTCAGCTTAATTTTCGACATTCCTCTGAAGAACTGTAGAACTAAAACTCAAATGCTTCACCTCTCTCCTGTTCCGATTTTCTCACAGTCCATGGTTCTCCACCATTCAATGCCGTGCTCCAAAGTTCTTATAAAAATAATTTCCAACAGATACATACAGTCACAGTCTTAAATGAGGTGTCAGAACGATATCGGAAGGTGTCAGTAGCGCCACATCAAATACAGTCAATATTGTGATAGATTTTAACAATTTATAATTACACAAATCTGTCACATCTCAAAATCTTCGAGGAATAAAAGTCAATAATAAACACTCATGTCATTTCACTAGGGTGCAACCAATGTAAATTCTGAAAACATCGTTGAAAAAGGTCAAAAGTGCTTTTAACATAAGCAGACCACGTTTATTTACATTCAAAAAATTAGTTATGTTTGTATTGTTTCTTGTCAGAAACACATACGTGCGAAATAAAGGGGATCGACAAGTGCTTTGTGTTCTGTCCCTGCTTACCACTTGTTGAGAGCCGAATGTGTAACGCTCACTGCAACATTCAAGTGGCAGTTTCTGGCTCTGTGAAACTTTTGGCCGTTGTTGGTCTCTGAACATTACCTCTGGGCTTAAGAACGTTTGCGGTTACTATAGTGATAACATTTGGCTGAATATTTTGGTCGTGAGAGATTCTGAATTACCTGTCACAAGCAATGTGACAAATTTTCGTACGATTTAGATACTTTCACGTTTCGCAGTTGGAATTTGAGCTGATGCTAGGAGATCTGAATTGTATTTAAACGTATTTTCTATTAGACTCACATGAGACTGAGTCACGAGGACTTTGTGTTTGTGAAGCATTCAAATAAATAGTTGTTTCCGAGGATCTGCTAGTATTTTCTTGTGTATGCGGAACGTTAACTGTACTTGTAGCACGTCATATGTTTGGATAGCACGTAGCTACATTATATTTTAACATTTTGCGTTTGCTACTATCAATGATCATTCTGGATCACGTTTATTTTTCTTCTTCTGTACATCAAGACCCAGGCACTTGTGCCTGTTCCATAGGATAACATTCATATAATTATTATTTAATATTCAAACACACACAACTTATGACTGATTTGATCACACCTTCACTTGTGAAATCTGTTGATATTAAACTACAACGTAATGGTGTGCATCGTAAGCAATAAATTCTGGCTCGTGCACTTATCCAATTCAGTTTAATTCGTTTCTGGCTGCTCTCGTTTGAACTAGGCATCTAAGGTGCAATCTGTAGGGAGTACATTGGAACTTTACAGTTGGGAGTCTCTCATCCGGGATTAAGTACTCTCAAAATGTGATTCTGGTCTTTCATCTATGTCAATAAAATATTTGCATGAGGATGCGAGAGATACAGAACTTTACGTCAGTTCCGTGCAGATTGGGAGCAAAGAAACGTAAGGTGAGGACACGCCTCAAGAGAAGTTGTGGTAGAGGTAGCGAGGTACATATGCCCCAGACTTCGTACTGGACGATAATGCTCTACCTTACAGCATACGGGTGGTTGAAGTTTTCTTGGAAGATATTGTGCGCATGACGTGGCCTGCTTGCTCTCTCGATTTGAATCCCATAGAACATGTCTAGGATGCGCTGGATGCACTACAGAGATGGCTTACATCACGTCAGCATGCACCAACTACTCTCCAAGACTTGAGAGCAGGTCTGCAGGGAAAATGGGCGTTATTGCCTCAACATGAGATTGATGACATCTTTCACAGCATACCCCATCGTTGTCTGACCGACATTGCTACCAGAGGGGATCAAACCCTATACTGAACACATTAATCAGTTGTCGAAATATGTGTGCAAATCCATTAAGTTGAAAAAAAATTAAAAACATTTTTGTATACCGTTATGCATGTTGCAGTTGTCTACGTTTTGAATTCTTCGAATTTTTCTACTTTACTATCACTTGTTTATTCTGTTTTGTGACAAAATAAATGCAACCTTGCAAAATTTCCGTTTGTTGCCTTAATTTTGGGCACCAGAGTATACATCCATTCAAAAATTATCAAATGAGCTATGGTACGTTAACTAAGTAGCAGCACATACAGTGGATCAGCACGTTTCTCAACTTCAACAGAGCCAGGCATGATGGCTAATCAGCTACGTACAGTGGCCGATAATGTGGACGTACGTTACTTTTCAAATCCACTGTCTGAGATTTAGCGTATCATGATCAAACAGTAAACACGATTATGTGGTTCTGATAACGTTGGCAGGCCAGACTGGCCAAAATCGGAATGCGGAAATGTTGCAGGAGATCAGTAATAATTAATTTTGTAGCAATTTGAAGCCTCCCACGGTTGATAAAATCAGATATTAGGGACTGAAATATTAACAGTGAATGATTTGTAAAAGTCTTGCTCCAAGTCAAGAAAAATTTATACTGAAATGTCTAAACAGTGTCCAAAGTGAATCTGAGTTCGTTGGAAGTGTGATATTATGTATTAGGTAAGAGCATTTCACTTGTGCATGTTTCTAAACGCTATTCCCCGTAATCCACAGATATGAAGCAATGATTATTTTTTTATATGCATAAAAACATCATACTGTTTCCATATTTCTTCTGCAGCAACATCATGCCTGATATGCAATACTCTAAATTCGTAAACTGCCATTTCATTTCGCAGTGGCACATTTGCAATTCGTGAATTAAATTATATGAGGTGGACAAAATGAAACTTGTCTGAAAACTTCGATGCCATGCTGAGCAGTAATGTCTCCGAAATTTTTAAGTGAGAACTCTTAAAGCTCTTTACACAAGAGAAACGTTATTAACATCATAATACTTTATGCCTACATGATTATTTCTCAAGACAGACCCCTGGCGACGAACGCATTTCTCACAACGAGAGACCAGTTTGTTGACGCCATCACTGCAGAATGTTTGACACTGTTGGTGGAATTACAATCTCACTTCTGCTTGCACCACTTCATCACTACCGAAGGTGCTCTCTGAGTTTTGGAAACAGATGAAAACTGGGTGTGGCCAAGTCAGGTCTGAATGGAGGATGGTCGGTGACAGCGAACCCAAGGCGTTGCAGGTCGTAGCAGATGTCGCAACGCCAGCGTGTGGTCCGGAATTGTCATGGTGAAGGAGAGAGCACTTCATGTGCGGATGAATTCTTCGGATTCCAAACTCGATTACAGCACACTGTTTCTCATGCGCCGACATACAACGATAAGCCAGAACGGTATGACCACTGCCTACCTCGACGTTGTGTGCCGCCTGATGCCTTTGCGGGTACGTGACGCGGTAGAATAAGTACGTAAGCAGGGCATACACGGATGCGGATCGGGCTACCAAAGATATGGGTTGCAAATGTGGCAATCCTTTGATATAGGCGACTTTCTCAGAGGACAGATTATTATTACGAAGGACCTTTGAACGAGTATCTCGAAAACGACGAAGCTGGTCGAATGTTTATGTGCTATAGTCGTGAGCATCTACATCTACATGGATACTCTGTAAATCACATTTAAGTGCCTGGCAGACGGTTAATCGAACCACCTTCTGTATTATTCCAATCTCGTATAGCGCGCAGAAACAATGAACACCTATATCTTTCCGTACGAGATCTGATTTCCCTTATTTTATCGTGGTGATAGTTTCTCCCTATGTAGGTGTCAACAAAATATTTTCGCATTCGGAGGAGAAAGTTGGGGATTGGAATTTCGTGAGAAGATCCCGTCGCAACGAAAAACGCCTTTCTTTTAATGATTTCCAGCCCAAATCCTGTATCATTTCTGTGACACTCTCTCCCATATTTCGCGATAATACAAAACGTGCTGCCTTTCTTTGAACGCTTTCGATGTACTCCGTCAGGACTATCTGGCAAGGATCCCACATCGCGCAACAGTATTCCAAAAGAGGACGGACAAGCGTAGTGTAGGCAGTCTCCTTAGTAGGTCTGTTACATTTTCTAAGTGTCCTGCCAATATAACGCAGCCTTTGGTTAGCTTTCCCCACAACATTTTCTATGTGTTCTTTCCAAATTAAGTTGTTCGTAATTGTAATACCTAGGTATTTAGTTGAATTTACAGCTTTTAGATTAGACTGATTTATCGTGTAACCGAAGTTAAACGAGTTCCTTTTAGGACTCATGTGGATGACCTCACACTTTTCGTTATTTAGGGTCAACTGCCACTTTTCGCACCATTCACATATTTTTTCTAAATCGTTTTACAGTTTGTTTTGATCTTCTGATGACTTTATTAGTCGATAAACGACAGCGTCATCTGCAAAAAACCGGAGACGGCTCCTCAGATTGTCACCCAAATCGTTAGTATAGATAAGGAACAGCAAAGGGCCTATAACACTACTTTGGGGAACGCCTGAAATCACTTCCGTTTTATTCGACGACTTTCAGTCAATTACTACGCACTGTGACCTCTATGATTGGAAATCGCAAACCCAGTCACATAACTGAGACAATAGAGGTGGAAGAACAGTGAAACTACCACTAGGCGCTGAGTGGATTAACGTCCACGACTCTTCACAGAACGTAGAGTTCGGAGTCTTGTCTGCTCTGTAAAGTAGAACAGATGGGATCTGTGGCATCTCTATCGAACGAGCACAATGCTGGTGCATGCACAAGTGTTTCAGATTACACTGCTTATCGTACACTGTCGAACATGGTACTCCTGAGCAGACCAGCTCTAAGTGTTCTCATGTTGACCCAACGACATCGTCAATTACGACTCCAGTGGGCACGGGAGCATCGGGATTCGACCGTCGATCAATGTAAAAGGTGTCGGCTCTACGGACGAATCACATTTCTGCTACACTAGGTCGCTGGTCGTCTCCACAAACGTCGCCATCAAAGTGAACGGCGGCTCGAAACGTGCAGCGCGCCGCGGACACAGGCTGGTGGGAGCAGTATTATGATGGTGGAGACATTCTCCTGCCCTCGCATGGGACCTGTGGTAGTAGTCGAAGACAAGCCAACAACTGCAAACTATCTGCATCGCTTCATTGTTGACGTCTTCCCCGATGACGATGTCATCTTTCAGCAGTATAACTCTTCGTGTATCGGAGCCAGAACCGTGCTACAGTGGTTTTTGGAGCGTTATAGTGAACTCACGATGAAGTTTTGGCGACCAAATTCGCCTGATGTAAATCCTGTGGAGCCCATCTGGGTTTTTATCGGGCACCATCACCGAGTACGCGAATCTACGGCCCGTTGTTTTCGCGAATTACGTGACGTGTGCGTAGCCATCTTTCCACATACTTCAAAAAGCCTACCCACAAACACAAACTGTCGGATCTTGACATGCAGAGTGAGAGATGTATTTCATTCCAAAGATGGACAAGCACGCTATCAAGGAGGTGGTCATGCTTTGGCTCAGCAGTGTAGTTACGTTACACACCGAAATCACATTAGAAATCTACTCTGTAGGAATCGGCATGGGTTTCGAAAAAGACGGTCGTGTGAAACCCAGCTCGCGCTATTCGTCCACGGGACTCAAAGGGCCATAGACACGGGTTCACAGGTAGATACCGTGTTTCTTGACTTCCGCAAGGCGTTCGATACAGTTCCCCACAGTCGTTTAATGAACAAAGTATGAGCATATGGACTATCAGACTAATTGTGTGATTGGGTTGAAGAGTTCCTAGATAACAGAACGCAGCATGTCATTCTCAGTGGAGAGAAGTCTTCCGAAGTAAGAGTGATTTCAGGTGTGCCGCAGGGGAGTGTCATTGGACCGTTGCTATTCACAATATACATAAATGATCTTGTGGATGACATCGGAAGTTCACTGAGGCTTGTTGCAGATGATGCTGTGGTGTATCGAGAGGTTGTAACAATGGAAAATTGTACTGAAATGCAGGAGGATCTGCAGCGAATTGATGCATGGTGCAGGGAATGGCAATTGAATCGCAATCTAGACAAGTGTAGTGTGCTGCGAATACATAGAAAAAAAGATCCCTTATCATTTAGCTACAAAATAGCAGGTCAGCAACTGGAAGCAATTAATTCCATAAATTATCTGGGAGTACACATTAGGAGTGATTTAAAATGGAATGATCATATAAAGTTGATCGTCGGTAAAGCAGATGCCAGACTGAGATTCATTGGAAGAATCCTAAGGAAATGCAATCTGAAAACAAAAGAAGTAGGTTACAGTACGCTTGTTCGCCCACTGCTTGAATACTGCTCATCAATGTGGGATCCGTACCAGATAGGGTTGATAGAAGAGATAGGGAAGATCCAACGGAGAGCAGCGCGCTTCGTTACAGGATCATTTAGTAATCGCGAAAGCGTTACGGAGATGATAGATAAACTCCAGTGGAACACTCTGCAGGAGAGACGCTCAGTAGCTCGGTACGGGCTTTTGATAAAGTTTCGAGAACATACCTTCACCGAAGAGTCAAGCAGTATATTGCTCCCTCCTACGTATATCTCGCGAAGAGACTATGAGGATAAAATCAGAGAGATTAGAGCCCACACAGAAGCATACCGACAATCCTTCTTTCCGCGAACAATACGAGACTGGAATAGAAGGGAGAACCGATAGAGGTACTCAGGGTATCCTCCGCCACACACCGTCAGGTGACTTGCGGAGTATGGATGTAGATGTAGATGTAGAAATGTTACGGAGTTGTCTAATGGCAGAGGGCTGCGAGTATACAGAGATGATAAATAAAGATGTGGAATGTTAATAAGATTTCTTTTATTTAAAAAGTGTTAAGATTTTGCACATAAAAAATTCGAAGGTATTGCTTTTCAGCATGTTCTCGTATTTTATGCATTTTAAGTTAGGCAACCCAATTTAACCATCCACCCTTGGTATTAGGTTGTCTATCGTAAGGCGCACGAAACACTTCCCGTGTCATTTTTATTTCGGCCATCCTGTAGAACGGAAGAATAATTAGAAAATACCATTTCGTCATTCATAGATTGTCAGAAAGCTTACGAGTTCACTTCAACAAATTCTTCACTGACAGACCTCGAGGAAAAAATTGTTGACTTACCCTATGGTAATTTTCTGAAATGCTGTCAAAGGTGCAGTTTGCAACACACTTCAGGATAGCGTTAAACCCGAAACTGAATGGGTTCAAGCAAAAGTACTCCATTTCACAACAGCTATTATCAAAAACCCTAGAGGAAAAAATGGTTCAAATGGCTCTGAACACTATGAGACTTAACTTCTGAGGTCATCAGTCCCCTAGAACTTACAACTACTTAAACCTAATTAATCTAAGGATGTCACACACATCCATGCCCGAGGCAGGATTCGAACCTGCTACCGCAGCGGTCGCGCGGTTACAGACACCCTAGAGGAAATTTACAGATTTGTTAGTGGAATATATTTAATTTTTCAGATGACTTCTTCCTTTGTTTGTGGCTTTCATACCGAAGACGGCTCGATAAATCTCTCCATTCTCGTCTACGCTGTCAAAGTCTCTCCAAGTCTGTGCAACTGTTGCAACCTACCTCTATTTGAACCTGCTTACTACAGTCCAGCCTTTCTCTTCCTCTACAGTTTTAATCCCCTACACCTCCCTACATTATCAAACTATTTCCCATGTTTCGGCCTCTAGTGCAGATAAATTCGAACGACTACCGGAAGAATTTAACATGGGGCGTCTGAAAACAGCGGCCGGATAAGCAGCAAACGAAATAAACGTGAAAGTAAATGCCTTCTGTCTACTCTACGTAGGCTCTTAACAACGAAGCTTCCGATGTGCGTAAAAATGAAAGTTAACAGTCAATGCGTATTAAACATTTTTACTTGTGGGAATGAGGCAAGGATTTTTATTTCGGATACTACTTTAAAATTGTGAGTTGATGCGTGAGGAACGATCAGTTGCATGCTGAGACACAGAAATTATAGCAATGGATGATGCAGTAGTTTGGAGTGGAAGCTCTTATTACGGCAGTAATGAAAATCAACTGGACGTGGCGAGAAATGTAACCTTGTGCATCCGCAATACAGGGTGTCTGGATTAGAGATATAAAAAAATATTTAGTTATGTTTCAGTACCTATTCATGTTTATAACATCATTTGTCCAACGTTGGACACATGAGCCCAAACATTTTTATGCGGTTACAGTTCCATTGGGCACCGCTTGCAGCTCAACAGATATCAAAACGGTACTCCAGTACTTGCCACATATTCCCAAGTACGACAGGTGTTATAGACTCTATTGTGGCGTAGATCCGTGGACTCAAATCTGCTACATCTCGAATCTTTGTTCTGTAAACAATGTCATACGCCTCATGTACTGAAATTCAACAGAATCAGAACGGGAGACCGAGGGGGCAAGGCAGTGGGAACCCCCTTCCTGTCCAACGATAAGGTTCAAAATGGTTCAAATGGCTCTGAGCACTATGGGACTTAACTTCTGAGGTCATCAGTCCCCTAGAACTCAGAACTACTTAAACCTAACTAACTTAAGGACATCACACACATCCATGCCCGAGGCAGGATTCGAACCTGCGACCGCAGCGGTCGCGCGGTTCCAGACTGCAGACTGTAGCGCCTAGAAACGCTCGGCCACCGCGACCGGCCCAACGATAAGGGACTCTAACGAATAAATGTGCTAACATCTCTATAATGGTGGGGTCGGGTACCACCCTGTTGAAACGTGACGTCGAGAGGCATCTGTGGAACTGCATAGTTCGTCAACATGTCGAGTTAGGTGTGTCCTCCCACTGCTCCGTAAGAAATGGACCACACACTAATTTTTGGTGTGCCTTTTTCGTACACAGTCACTGCTCCGGTGTCTCACTTCCCCATAGTCGAGAGTTATGTGAGTTAACTTTGCCACATACGTGGAAGGTAGATTCATGACTGTACAGCACTGCATTGAGGGTGTAACCTCCCCATCATTTATCGACCTTAATGACAGCGAAAAATTAAACCGCGTGTACCTAATGGAAATTTGGGAAAAGCAATCGTCACCGAAGTTAATCTGTCGATAAAGAGGGAGGAAAGGGTTACATCTAAATGAAAGGAAAAATGCAAATGAAATTGCTGGAAATTAATTTTGAAAAAGGGTAAAGTTAATGAAGAAAGTAAATGTGCGGCCATTACGTTAACAATTAACTGGCGTTAATTAGACATTTGAGATTTGGGGAAAATTACGGTCGCCAGCCCTATGGACAACTACTATAATAACTGAAAAAGTAAGGTTAATGCACATATAATTAGCACTAAAAGCGTGGCAACTGAAGGGTGACGCCTGTTGTGTGAAAACTGAATGTTTGTCAGAAGTAATAAATTTCGCTACACTCTGACTTAATTTAGCAAAAGAATTAATAAAACCGGAAAATTGAAAGTTAATTTAGTGACTGAACTTAATAGTGAACTTTGCTTCTGAAACACTACGAAATTAAATAAAATAAGGTTAGTCTTGGGCTACCTCAACAATCATGTCAAAAGCTAATTGAATCTACGCAATTTAGAAATAAGAGATTTAACTGTGAACTTGACTTAAATGATTTTGAACAATTAACAATGGTAAAATTTAGTACGTACCAAGCTGAGCTGCAGTCACAGGTAAACTAAAATATGGTAAGAAAAATCGCACTCCTAATTTGTGGTTGTGTAATCTAAATATTGTAGCCAGCTATGAATACTTTAACTGAACTTAGAAATTAAAGCAGTGAAAAGGAATGATACTACTTTAATGCTGGCGTTTCAGTTTCAACGACACTCGGGTTCATTTCGGAAAAGGAAGGGACCCTGCTTGGTAATGCAACTGGGACAATGAGCAACAAAGGTTCATGCTAAGTTGCTGTATTTTAGTGATGCAAATGGAACAGTTTGAAAAGCTGGGGTCTGCCATACAGTTCTAAAACTTAACGTGGTTTCAGTCTTGCTTGTTGGTTGATTGAGGTCTTAAGTCGTCGATCGAGGAGGTGGCGACAATCACTTGTTGTCGGCCATCGCTGTTGCAGAAGCTGGATGTTGGCGCGCCTTCTTCTCGACACGGTCACCAGGCGAAACGGGCTCTTGATGTGCGCCAGCTAATGTTCCCAGTCCGCGACACCATGTCAGAAACTATCATAGCAAGTCGAGCGCAATTACATGCTGCCCAACCCCGAAAGCACGGCAACGCGCGGGAGCTTCACTCAACACACCTGCTCCACCGCCCTACTCCAGCCAGACTCTGCACTGCCCGCGCTCCACGCGGCAGAGTTAACACTGCCAAAGATCCTAAACACTTTGGTTCTCCACACGACCTATCGACGTAATCGTTCGATAGCATAGTTTTCCCTAGGCAAGACCCAGCGTAAAAATACAAATAATATTTACAAAACAAACCAATTATACATCGACATAAATTCATAAGTAAATATATACAAAATGTAAAACAATTACAATAGATAAAGATACCGAAATGTCATGTCTTCAGCTAACAAAATAAGGAAAAAATTTATGGTAAATAGATGGAAATAGGACATGAATTTCCGGCGTTACAAGGGTCGTTGTTTTAGTCTATACGATGCAGTATTTCAACAGCGAAGTAACGTCGTCTGTGGTGATCCTCAAGCTTAATGAGACGCAAAAATTGCAGTTTGTAAGCAGGCAACCGGAAACGTTTGTGCACAACGTCGTGCATCGTCGCAAGGGGGAGGGCCAGTTCCCTACTAGTTTGTCTAATGGATTTACCAGGGCGTCTAGCAAATGATACGCGCACATGTTCCACAGTCTCATCATTGACATACGTTTTCGGAAGTTTTCCGGCATTTGAAATCCAACTTCCCGTTTCTCGAAGAGTTCTGTCCCATTGATATATGGATCTATGTGTGAGAGGATAAACGTTGTATTCTCTTCTTGGACGCCGTTGAACACACGGTCAGTAAACATTTGTGCGCAGGCGCGTACGACAGCGCTGTTGATGAAATTGGGGGTGGGGGATATCACATCTTGTAGAGTAGCTCCATCTCTCCATCTGCCGGCCGGGGTGGCCGAGCGGTTCTAGGCGCTACAGTCAGGAACTGATCGACCGCTACGATCGCAGGTTTGAATCCTGCCTCGGACATGGGTGCGTGTGATGTACTTAGGTTAGTTAGGTTTAAGTAGTTCTAAGCTCTAGGGGACTGATGACTTCAGAAGTTAAGTCCCATAGTGCACGGAGCCATTTTTTTTATCTCCATCTACTGCGTATTTACCTAACGAGTTAAAACGTCGTGTTCTTTCGCTATAAACATTTGTTTGTGTATACTTCTAGTCCGGACACTGTGTATGGGCCAAGGTACGATTTTGCTTGAATCAAAATATCCGAGAAGACAACAAAATTGAAAATGAGTAGTCTACATTACGAAAAATGCATGAACTATATGGATGCACCTTTCTGAAACTATAATACAGGGAAAAGTATAGAGACAGGCTTTCTCCAGCAGTGAGTGTCAAATAGAGCATAATGTCGATGTCTGGCAGTTCTTTTTCAATAAAATTTCTTATAATATTATTTTCTAAAATATTTGCAAAAGATGTCATCTAAATAGAATAAAGAAAACCAAGTAGCTGATATCACGAAAGAAAATAAACGATAATCCTGTAAAAAAAAAATACAAAATGTGTAGCTATGGCACAAAGGTGCAGGTTGTGTCATATTATAAAAGTAAAGTAAGTATTATAAAAACAATACCATAAAAGTAGCTTTGTATCATTAAAAATTATAGTGCCTACATTTTACATCAGAAATGAGTTAGGTCAAGAATTAAATCAGTGAAACATAATGAAAAGAGAAACCTGGAAAGTGGTAAAGTAAAAAGATGTAGTTAGTAAGAAAATTACCGAATGTTGCGTGACAACATACATCACATGTAGCAAATGTTATCAACAATTACTTTATACACTTAGTGAAATAAGTGATAATAGTCACTTCAGAGCAATAATCATTGTAATGTATGTGACACACACTGTCACAAACACTCAAAAAACTAGAGATTAGTCGAACTACTTCTGGAGGAGTTAATGAAATAACTTGTTACGTTAAAATCTAACACTTCAATTTCAAGTACTAAAAGCCTGCTCTGCTGAGATAGTCCCTGTAGCCATTTATATAGTTATTCAGTGCACCAACTCATAAGATTATTTCGAGACCGAGTAAAGGCAACTTTTTTTTATATTAACAAACGGCAACAAGCATCCTCAGTAGTGTTTCTCCTCAAGTTTGAAAAAGGTAATGCACTGAAGGAAAGTTGAATGGTTGCATTACACATTTCGAATAGATTATGTACTTGGTAGATAGACCTATCAAGTCATAAACCACCCAAGATAATTTTTAAAAGACAGGTCATCGCCATTTATTTGCAATGTAAGCATTTGATTATACAGATGATAATATTCATCTAGATAAATTTATATTTTACGCACTTAAAGAATTTTTCTCATGCATAGTAATAGAAAGGAAAGTGTCAATATCCATAACTTAATCAGTTTCAACAATAAATCAGATTTATATTGCGCACCACATTGTTTCATACAGGAACTATTCAGTCGTCGTGATACACATGTGAACTTTTATCTGATAAAATGTTTCATCGACGTCTTGACAGTTGGCAGACATTCAGAAATTGTTAAAAAGTTTCTTTACTCGGATATTTTGACCACCGATTACTGCAAACGATGACCTATGGAAGAACCTGAAGGTTGCCGTCGCTGACTTAATATGGCCATGAATTTATTCTAATCTAGCGTCAATTACTGCAAAAGAATCTTTCCAACAACAGCTGGAGCGCTCCTTGAAGACCTCATTGTCGACTGATCATTAACATCTCTCTAGGATAGCTGCAATACATGGCAGCAACGATGTGACATTTTATCACAACGGTACTTCGCCTGGCACATGGAGAAGATCGAAGGTAGTCAGCATCGACAGAAGCAGATATTCTGCGACCAAAGTCTGGCTATTGACAATGTGTAAACCGTTAGCTTTTCTTTTGCTGCAAGTGTCGTAATGAAGTCGGGTAGTGGCACATCAACAGAAAAGATGAAAACTAAATATCCACGGAGACTTTTCGTTTTTGCAAATCCACTAGCATACAGTGTAAGGTGGCGTGGTCTCCTGACCTTCATTTCTTACATATTCCGACCTCACCATCGTATTCTGCGTATCAAGATGTATCGTTCGAGCCCAAACACGATAGGATAGAGTCATATTTACATATTTCCATTTAATCGATGTGCAAATCTAATAAATAAATCGCAACTGCGCACCAAGATTAAAAAGTCGAGGCTGGCATACACAAACATTCAAGACACGACTGTTACGGCAGTTTTTGTTCGGTGGAAGCAACTGGTCCACTGGAAAGTCCGTAGGAGGGTGGGTTAGCATGCAGCTGTGCTGGCCGGCCGACTGCCCATGGACCAAAACAGTTTTTTGCCAGAGAAAAGGGATAATGACCTGCGTGTTCACCTTAAAAGCAAAACTCGCAGTATTGTTTGGGAGAGCCCCAGCATACACATCGTTTTGACTGACCTAGTGCGCAGTTTCAAAGTTCTCACAGGAAGACAGTAAATGCGTAATGCAGATGCTATATATTTCCGGATTGGCTGGCTTAAACGGGGCGCCATTTCCCCTTTGTAAGAGTAACGCTGATTGGCGGACTATTTCTGACGCAATGAGCTGGAGGAGTGAGGGAAAGACAGCGGACGATATTCCCTTTCGAATTTTACATGGAGGGAGAACACGTAGCGTGAGTGAGTGCGCTCGTGTGTGCATGCAGAGAGCAAGGAACGATGTCTCTATTTAGTACTGCACTGAGAGAGCACCTCTGTCGCTAGCGAATCGGAGTGATACTCTATATAGAGTCGCTCGCGATTAAGCATTGTTCACTGTGTTGGCCGAGACACTTACTGTGCGGTGTGAACACAGACAGAGTATTAGTTAGCGCCTGCGAGCGAACATTGAGTGGCATCGAGGTGGACTGGTTATCTGACCGGTGTACCACGCCGGTAGTTAAACTAGGGGCAGATAGGTAGTCCTTTACTTCATCAAGATGTAGTGAGAGCTCGATTGGCGAAGGTCAATACAGATATAAGAGATAGTTTTGTTATTTTTCAGTGGCGAACGATGCAGGCAGCAGTCATCACAGCTCACGGTATTGTGCGCTACAGCGAAGGCGAGCCCCATCTTTCCTCCATTAGAAATAACATACTCCATTCGCATCACTCCATTACATATCTCACTCGGCAGCCTTGACCGTACTTAGAAAATTTCAATCGGATAATTAGTCAAGTTGAGTAGGCACGGCTCTCAGCCATTCTGCCAAGTAAATAACATTCTTAAAAAAAAAGGGATAAAAGAGCTTTCCCACATTTTGTATATAAATGTCATTAACAGGATTCCTACCCATAAGAGGTAACCTCCTATTCTGAAAAGAATCCGGAAATTTGTGTATCAGTTTATAAATAAAAGTTTCATCTGATTTTTCTTAAATTTTGCAGTAAATAATATTTTCCGTTCTTTTAATGTTTTTCTTACAGTAACTAGCAGTACTCCAGTACCCAAGTATGCCACTAGTTACGTAAGAAAATATAATATATTTTTATCTTTTCCTTACAGTGGGCGACTCCTGAAAGTTTTTCAGGCATTTCTTTTTGGGACGTTAGGAGCGTCTGTCTGACTTCTGTAGTAGTGTGGGGTGGAAATTGCTTCTTGCAGGAGCCAAAGTGTACTTGTCAGATCAATCCGTTGCGCAACTAGTCAACATAACCCCCACATATTGCCAACAGCTTTAAAACACGCTGTATTTCAGTATGAATCCAGGTAAGGTTCTGTACTTAATCCTATCATTCTGTACACTCCCTGCAACACCTGATCCCTCATACTCATCCATTTCTCTTCTTTACTGTTATGAGGGCGCGGTGGAAAGTAATTCCTCCGATTTTTTTAATGAGAAAACTCTTAGAACTTTTTAAATATAGCAAAATTTACTAACATTCTACATGTCTGTTCTTCATTTAACGTATTAGCAGGAGTCTGCCGAGAGAAGGGTCCGAACTGTAGCGTGTAACATGGGTGTGTGTAACGTAACTATGTCGCTGCGTGAGAAACAGTGCGGTGTAATCGAGTTTCGAATTCCAGGAGTCTATCCACACATGGAGAACCCACTCCTTCAGCGTAACAATACTAGGCCACACCGAGTGCTCCGACATCTTCAATAATCCGACGTCTTGGCTTCATTGTCATCGATCAGCCTACACACAATCCCGACTTGTCCCCCCCCTCCTCCACCCTTCCCCCGATTTTGATCTGCTTCCAAAACTTACAGAACATTTTCGAGGACACCACATTGACAGTGATGAATCGGTGCAAGGAAAGGTTAGGTTGTAGCTCCGTCAACAATGTCACACATTCCACAGTGACGGCATAAACAAACTGTTTTCTCGTTGGAAGTAATGTGTTCGTCTCCAGCGTGACTATGAAATAAGTATGTAAACTACAAGAACAAATATGTAGAATGTTAATCCCGTTTGCTTTATTTAAATACTTTAAAAGTTTTCACCTAAAAATTGGGGGTTATGACTATTCAACATGGGCTCGTAATTTTAATGTACTGGAAATTCTGCGATTACGTATAATTCATTATATTTATACAAACAATGCGTGCACAACCACAACGTTAAACAATTAAACAGCAACAAGTAAATTTTAATTACGATTACGATACGTTACACGAATGATTTTTACGTGGGAACTTAAGTCACAAATGCCATAGTCACAATCAATCGGCCATTTTACCATCGAAACAAATATTACTTGGTCAAAAAGAAGTTTACTGTATATTCATTATATTAAGGACGTTCACCTAAACACGAAATGATATTGGTTGCGGGAGTTTTTCATCTAAAGAAGTAACACTGTTCCACAGACAGATTGACTTTTCTGGTCCGTTTTTGAGCCACCGAGTTGTGGTCCGGTCAGCTTTGCGTAGGTGGCCTCCACGGCTGTGTCGAACGCCTGAAATCCTACTGGCGCAGACGCTTTTGTGGGCCGGAAATGAGAAGATTCGGTGAGCATTCTGGCAGCGTTTCGCACTTCATGGCGTCCACACGGGTGGATGCTGCAGCCTTCCTATTGATCTGCTTGGAAATGGGGCCGAAACTGCAGCTACAGCCTTTCTGGAAGTGCTGAGAGAAATAGGTTATATTGCTTCGTTAAATCCTACGGTCCTGTGACGTTCATTGTTTTGCTGAGAAGGTCAACATTTACAGAGGCTAAGTGGTCATATTTTACAGTTAGTTGGTGAGAACCTAGGAAGGTTACGTAGTGCGTTTTTTCCTATGTAGTCAGCGGTAGCAAATTTGGCTTCCAAAAATAGTCACATATGCTGTAGCAGGACTGGCGTCACTAACTATTGTCGAAGATAGGAGGAGGAAATTCGAAGACAATTGTGGACGCAAAGGTGCTTGTCATGTTGAGAAATTAACTATACAAATATTCACTGTTCTAGGAAAATATATGCGTGCGAACAAATAAAATTTCGTACGTTTGCATTAAGTTCAGTTTGTATACCCGATGGGAATCGAATGTTGATCCCTCTGCATGGAGAGCAATACGCTACCAAAGGCGCAGTTCGAAAGTTTTTCTGGCACTTTCCCAAAAGCTTTTACTTTCCACTTCTTTTCCACCATTCCTTCCTCTCCATCCCCGTCAAGAAGTGACAAGGATATACCATCGATAGGATGGGATGTGTAAGTGTAACCGATAAATCACGCCGGCTGACAACAGAGCATAGACATTGCGTCGTGCCGCAGCAGAGACCGCCATGAGGCGCAGCTTGTAAGTAGCCTGTTTGCATGTTGGCAGCGCTACAGGCTGTGTTAATATCGCAGACAACAGAGCATAGACATTGCGTCGTGCCGCAGCAGAGACCGCCATGAGGCGCAGCTTGTAAGTAGCCTGTTTGCATGTTGGCAGCGCTACAGGCTGTGTTAATATCGCAGACAGTGCTCTGCGGCGTCGGCAAGAGGTTCTGTTGTTGGTCAGACTAGCAGTTGCCGAGTGGATAGGTAAGTGTATGGTCTTGATATTCTTAGTGGAGACTCTGTGTTGGTACGCCATGCATTGCAAAGTGAGGTGAAATGATGTGTTCAAAAGAAAATACGCAAAGAAATCTATGATGATGGATGTTTGGTTGATAATATTTGGGCAGTGGAATTATTGACAACTATATAATTTTTGGTGAATGTCACATGAATAAGGTTAAAATTTCTAAATACGTTGTTTTTGCTCTTCAACAAAATCTTTGTTTCCCTAACCATATGCCTACTAGTAGTTAGTCTATAGTAGTTAGAAGAATTTTATTTGGCTGGCTGTAGTTGCTATTTGCTGTAATTGCTGTAGTTCGTGTTATGAAGATTTTCTGTGAAAATAAGCGGGGTTTGCGCTGTTGGAATTCGTGATTCAAATGAGTTTAGGCAATTAACAGAGTTGGAAGTAGTTTCATATTTATTTAATTTCATATTGTTTGGCTTTGTATTATTGTTAGGATTTCTCGCAATTCAGGGTCAAACTTTTAAGTTAATTGTTGGAAGTCATGTTATCAATGTATAGCAGTCAGTCTGCTTTGGACTTGTCTATAGTGGGTAACGAGTGAATAGGTTAAGTCTGAGTTACCTTTGTCAAGGAAAATTCTGTAGGTAAGTGTAAAAAATAAATAAATAAATAAAGAGGTAGTTTCAAACTCTGATGGGCCAATCCTTTGATTCTCTGTGGCTTCAAAATACATACACCCCTCCCAGAAGTCAACTGAGTTGTTCAGATGAAGTAGGTCCTTTACACGCCATCACAGTATTGTATTGATTACCTCAGTTTGGACGTGGATTTCGGTTTGGATACGTGTAGGACTATTTGGAAGTTGTTGGAGAGGTTTTAAGATAAGGCCTTCTGCCTTTTAGATCGAAAGTCATTCTATGCCTTAAGCTGTTACACATATTTTGTTGATATGTGGCCTTCAAATGAGTATTAGTATCTCTTAAATTTAAGTCATTGTCTTGCCCTTAAGGCATGAGACTGTTATTCTTTATTTTATATGAAATGTTTTAAGATACAGCCTTATGCCCTTTAAAATTGAAACTCTTTTTTCTAGGGCTTAAGCAGTTAGATTATTTGTTGGTGAACGGTGTCCAGCCGAGTTTAAATATCTCTTAAATTAATCTTCTTCTCTTTCCCTTAACGTATAAGATTGTTATGATTTTGAATGGGGCCTTCAGCCCAATTTGCAGGAAATGTTTTAAAATAAGACCTTCTGCCTTTGATTGAAACTCCTCTTATTTCTTAATATGCGACCTCCAGCCTAGTTCCATTAAAATTAAATTCCTAAGGCCTTCAGCCGATTAGATTGAAGATTTAGAAAATATTCTTGGGTGAAACCTCCGGAAGAACCTTGTATTTCAATTTTGCTTAAACCTTGTGTTTTGGATTTTGAATGTGCCCTTCAGCTGCTCTAAAGTTAATCAAAGGAGGTCGATTAAAGTTTTGAGTGTTTTGCATCCTTGTTGTAATATGGTGTGTTGATAAATAAAGTTTGTATGTTGAGTGCAACTGACAGGAACTCATTTTGGCCCCTTTCCACAACCTAATCCGCTCTGTCCTGCTAGCTCAAGCATTTCGTAGGTATGTTTTCACATCTCAGTTTCTAAGCATTGCTAATTTCTGACATATCTGTATGCAGCTTGTTGAAGACCATTAAACTTAGGAACCAACTCTACCCTAAACTGTAAATAAGGACCCAAAGCCTAAATTGTAAAAATCTATGTACCACTGATTTTGGTCTTGCAAGACGCAAGTCACAATAATTCAATTTTTGCTATTGGACAAATATTTCATTATGGAGTAACGTTACTAGAACATACCTCTAAGCGTAAGTAAAGCAAGATCTTCGAAGATGTCGCTGCATGATGTATGCTTATTTACTTTACCCAGTATTCCAATTTCTGCCTTTTACAGAACAAATGATTCTTTACTGATTTTACTTGGATTACCACAGAACATAACGGAGTGAGGTATGTAAAGAAGATAGCATTTTTTCCTGAAAGCAACTTTGCCCTTCAACAGTGTATCACTGTGATGATTCCATTTATTTTTGTGACGTGACTGCGAAAGCAGGATCCATGTTCGCAAAGCGCTGCTCTGTAAGCCACTTCACTATGTTTCAATTTACTCTTCAAACCATATTCCACAATCTGACCAACGTTAAATTTATGTACCATGGCAGAGGAAGTAATGTCAAAATTCTAGTTAATTTTGTAGCCTGTTTATTTGCTTATTCACAATAAGTTAAAAATGGTTCAAATGGCTCTGAGCACTATGGGACTTAACATCTGAGGTCATCACTCCCCTAGAACTCAGAAACACTTAAACCTAACTAACCTAAGGACGTCACACACATCCATGCCCGAGGAAGGATTCGAACCCGCGACCGTAGCGGTCGCGCCGTTCCAGACTGAAGCGCCTAGAACAGCTCGGCCACCGCGGCCGGCCGCAATAAGTAGTGAAGAAAAGTGATACAGGATTTTTTTAGCACGCGCCCCATAGTAGTCCTGTAGGGGATGATTGAAAGCATGACGTCGCAGCTGCTAGAGTGCCCTTGCAGAAGAATACTTTCACCGAGACGTAGGCAATGCGCCGAGTATCAAGAATGAACACAACAACGAATATTCCATCTCAATTTTGTCTCTTATCTACTACTGTCAGTGTTTCTTCTATGACTGTATTACTTTCGTAAAATAAAGAGCAAACACTTTCAGTCACAATCTCGATTTTATTTTAATGGTGCATTTTGAGTCCTGTGGGCTCATCTTCAGATGCTTTGATACTATACATCAATATTGTTTCCAAGTGTAAGTTAATTCTGGTCCTGGCAAGATTACTATGGTATATTAGGAACTGACTTATAGACAGTATAAGTTTACAAAACAAAGAGAATTCGAAAAATAGCTTACTGTTTCCAGTAGTAGGTACACGGTATCCACCGTGTTCAATTTTGGATGATAGTGCTTGTAATTGGAAGAGTGTCTAACACAGTTGAAGACTATCCCTGCATCCGCCTGGAAGCAACAACAGAATGTATTGTTGGCTACATTCTACTAGCTGCAATGAAATTAAATGTGTGGCGAGGGCCTCCCGTTGGCTAGACCGGCCGCCTGGAGCAAATCCTTTTAGTTGACGCCACTTGGGCGACTTGAGTGTCCGAGAGGATGGTATGATGAGGAGGACAACTCAACACCCGGTCGACGAGTGGAGAAAATCTACGACACAGCCAGGAGTCGAACCTAGTCCCCTCCCATGGTCTTCTGCAACACTGACCATTCAGCTATGGAGGCGTACACAATGTGCAATGTAGACTGAAGTTTGCAACAACGATTATGATTAATGATGCCATACTCATTCCGATATATTCCGTGGCTTCAGCGTCGTTATTTGGTATTGTATCAAAAAGGAAATACCAGTTCAAAGCCACTTTTTATTACAATGGCTTAGTGTAGCTTAATTATTTGCATGTTGATTACATTCTCGGCAACTACTTATGATTCGGGACGTGACACTAGGTTTACAAAAGTGAGACCTTTTAGTCTGTGAAAAAATGGCTACATTCTGGTCATGTAAGTAATTGAATTGTTTTTATACCAACAACAGAATTTGATAAATGTATCCCGTCCACTTACAGATCTTCTACATCTACATAGATACTCCACAAGCCACCGTACGGTGCGTGGCAGAGGGTACACTGAATCACTACTTGACATTTCCTTTTCTGTTCCACCAGCAAACAGAGCGAGAGAAAAGCGACTGTCTATATGTCCCCGTGTGAGCCCTAATTTTTCGTATCTTATCTTCGTGGTCCTTACGAGCGATGTATGTTGGCAACAGTAGAATCGTTAGGCAGTCAGCTTCAGATTTCGATTCCCTACATGTTCTCAATACTGTTTCTCGGAAAGAATGTCACCTGCCCCCATTTCACTCCCTGAAACAACTCTGTAACAATTATGTGTTGTTCGAACCTACCGGTAACAGATGTGGAAGCCCGCCTCAGAACTGCTCCGATATCTTCCACCAGTCCGACCAGGTTCGGATTAAAAACACTCGAGCAGTACCCAAGAATAAGAAGCACCAACCACTCTTTCCTAAAATTCTCCCAATGAACTGAAATCACTATCCGTCTTCCCTACCACAGATTCACATGCTCGTTCCACCTCATATCGCTTTGCAACGTTAGGCCCAGGTATTTAAATGACTTGACTATGTAAAACAGGACACTAGTAAAGGTTGAAAGAAAACTTGAGTTTGATTTTAAACACGCTCTCGACTCATATTTGGTGGTAACTTTAATTTACCATCAATACGTTGGCGAAAATACATGTTTAATTCCGGAGGTCGCATAAGCTATTATCCGAAATTGTGCTAAATGCATTCTCTGAAAATTCTTTCAAACAGCTAGTTCACGAGCCTACGCGAATAGTAAATGGTTGTGAAAACACAGTTGACCTCTTAGCAACAATTAATCTTGAGTTAATAATGAATATCAAAACGGATACAGGGATTAGTGAACACAGGATTGTTGTAGCGAGACTGAATATTGTAATCCCCAAATCCTCCAAAAATAAACGAAAAATATACCTGTTCAAGAAAGCAGATAAAAATTCACTTGGCCCCGTCCTGAGAGACAACCTCGACTCCTTCCAAATTAACAATATGAGTGCATATAAGATATGGCTGGAATTCGAAGAAATAGAATCGGCAGCAATTGAGATATTTATATCAAATAAATTAACAAACGTAGGAGAAACAACGAAACAAACATGCCAAATTTCAAGAGACGCAAAATCCCCAAGATTGGCTATCTTTTACAGAAACTCGAAATTTAGCGCAGACTTCAATGCGAGATATAATAGTTTCCACAACGAAACTTTGTCTTGAGACCTGGCAGAAAATCCAAAGACATTCTGGTCGTATGTGACGTAAGCTAGCGGCAAGACACAATCAATACCTTCTCTGAGCGATAGCAATGGAGATACTATCGAAGACGGTGCTGCCGAAGCAGAGTTACTAAACACAGCCTTCCGAAGTGTCTGCACAAAAGAAGACAAATTAAATACTCCAGAAATCGGGTCAAGAACAGCTGCCAGCATGAGTAACATAAATTAAATATCATCGGAGTAGTGAATCATCTTAAATCACTTTATAAAAGCAAGTTTTCTGGTCCAGACTGTATACCAGTTAGGTTACTTTCGGAGTATGCTGATGCAATACCTCCACACTTAACAATTATATACAACCGTTCGCTCGACGAAAGATGCGTACCCAAAGACTGGAAACTTGCGAAGGTCACACCAATATTCAAGAAAGGTAGTAGGAGTAATCCACTAACTTACAGGCCCATATCATCAACGTCGGTTTCTAGCAGAATTTTGGAAAATTGTTTTAGAACATTATGAATTACCTCTAAGGAAACCCTCTACTGACACACAGTCAACACGGATTTAGAAAACATCGTTCTTGAGAAAAAAACTAGCCTTTACTAGCATAAATAGTTGAATGATACTGACCAGAATCTCAAATTGATTATCTATTTCTGGATTTCCGGAAGGCTTTTGACACTGTACCACACGAGCGGCTTGTAATTAAATTGCTTGCTTATGGAATACCGTCTCAGTTATGTGACTGGATTCGTGATTTCCTGTCAGAGATGTCACAGTTCGTAATAACTGACGGAAAGTCGTCGAGTGAAACAAAAGTGTTTTCTGGCGTTCTCCAAGGTAGTATTATAGCGCATTTGCTGTTCCTTATTTATATAAACGATTTGGCAGACAATCTGACCAGCCGTCTTGGTTTGATTGCAGATGACACTGTCGTTTATCGACTAGTAAAGTCATCAGAACATCAAAGCAAATTGCGCAAAGATTTAGAAAAGATATCTGTCTGATGCGGAAATTGGTAATTGACCCTAACTAATGAAAAGTGTGAGGTCATCCACATGAGTGCTGAAAGTAATTCGTTAAACTTCAGTTACATGATAAATAAGTCAAATATAAAGGCCGAAAATTCAACTAAATACCTACGAATTACTATTACGAACACCTTAAATTGGAAGGAACACACAGAAAATGTTCTGGGGAAGGCTAACCAACGACGGCGTTTTATTGGCAGGACACTTAGAAAATGTAACAGACCTACTAAGGAGACTGCCCACACTACGCTTGTCCGTCCTCTTTTAGACTACTGCAGGGCGTTGTGAGATCCTTACCAGACAGGATTGGCGGAGTACATCGAAAAAGTTCAAAGAATGGCAGCACCTTTTGTATTATCGTGAAACAGGGGAGAGTGTGTCACTGCAATGATACAGGATTTGAGGTGGACATAATTAAAACAAAGGCGTGTTTAGTTGCTGAGGAATCTTCGCGAAATTCCAATCACCAACTTTCTCCTCCGAATGCGAAAATATTTTGTTGACAACAAACTACATAGGGAAAAAGGATCACCATGGTAAAATAAGGGAACGCAGAGCTCGTACGGAAAGATATAGGTGTTCGTTCTTTCCGTGCGATATACGAGATTGGAATAATAGAGAATTGTGAAGGTGGTTCGATGAACCCTCTGCCAGACAATTAAATGTCATTTGCATAGTATCCATGTAGATGTAGATGTAGACTACGCAACTGAAGCACGGGAGGTATTAGACCTTGTTTACACTGGTCGGTGGATCGGCAACGGTGGCCGTATTAATTGTCGAGCTAAGTCGCCGGATTTGACGTCACGGCATTTCTTTCTGTAAGAATATTTACGAGATAAGTTGTACCAGCAAGTGCTAACAGGCTTTGAAGACATGGTCAATCACATGAGACACGCCTGTGCTGACATTCCTGCAGATATGCCTCTGTCCTGTTTAAAGGTCATTTGAAAAGCGGGTCCCTAAGTGTACTGGAGTTGGCGGTACCACGTTTGAACGTTTAATCTAATTCGAAACGTAGGGCAGCCTTCGCTTCGAGACACAGCCATTGTGGCTCGTCGAGTACTTCCCCTGTTCGATGTGTCGGAGGAATACAACGTTGCCATTGTCTACATCTACATTTATACTCCGCAAGCCACCCAACGGTGTGTATCGGAGGGCACTTAACGTGCCACTGTCATTAACTCCCTTTTCTGTTCCAGTCGCGTATGGTTCGCGGGAAGAACGACTGCCGGAAAGCCTCCGTGCGCGCTTGAATCTCTCTAATTTTACATTCGTGATCTCCTCGGGAGGTATAACTAGGGGGAAGCAATATATTCGATACCTCATCCAGAAATACACCCTCTCGAAACCTGGCGAGCAAGCCACACCGCGATGCAGAGCGCCTCTCTTGCAGAGTCTGCCACTCGAGTTTGCTAATCATCTCCGTAATGCTATCACGGTTACCAAATAACCCTGTGACGAAACGCGCCGCTCTTCTTTGGATCTTCTCTATCTCCTCCGTCAACCAATCTGGTACGGGTCCCACACTGATGAGCAATACTCAGGTATAGGTCGAACGAGTGTTTTGTAAGCCACCTCCTTTGTTGATGGACTACATTTTCTAAGGACTCTCCCAATGAATCTCAACCTGGTACCCGCCTTACCAACGATTAATTTTATATGATCATTCCACTTCAAATCGTTCCGCACGCATACTCCCAGATATTTTACAGAAGTAACTGCTACCAGTGTTTGTTCCGCTATCATATAATCATAAAATAAAGGATCCTTCTTTCTATGTATTCGCAATACATTACATTTTTCTATGTTAAGGGTCAGTTGCCACTTCCTGCACCAAGTGCCTATCCGCTGCAGATCTTCCTGCATTTCGCTACAATTTTCTAATGCTGCAACTTCTCTGTATAGTACGGCATCATCCGCGAAAAGCCGCATGGAACTTCCGACACTATCTACTAGGTCATTTATATATATTGTGAAAAGCAATGGTCCCATAACACTCCACTGTGGCACGCCAGAGGTTACTTTAACGTCTGTAGACGTCTCTCCATTGAGAACAACAAGCTGTGTTCTGTTTGATAAAAACTCTTCAATCCAGCCACACAGCTGTTCTGATATTCCGTAGGCTCTTACTTTGTTTATCAGGCGACAGTGCGGAACTGCATCGAACGCCTTCCGGAAGTCAAGGAAAATGACATCTACCTGGGAGCCTGTATCTAATATTTTCTGGGTCTCATGAACAAATAAAGCGAGTTGGGTCTCACACGATCGCTGTTTCCGGAATCCATGTTGATTCCTACAGAGTAGATTCGGGGTTTCCAAAAACGACATGATACTCGAGCAAAAAACATGTTCTAAAATTCTACAACAGATCGACGTCAGAGATATAGGTCTATAGTTTTGCGCATCTGCTTGACGACCCTTCTTGAAGACTTGGGATACCTGTGCTCTTTTCCAATCATTTGGAACCTTCCGTTCCTCTAGAGACTTGCAGTACACGGCTGTTAGAAGGGGTGCAAGTTCTTTCACGTACTCTGTGTAGAATCGAATTGGTATCCCGTCAGGTCCAGTGGACTTTCCTCTGTTGAGTGATTCCAGTTGCTTTTCTATTTCTTGGACACTTATTTCGATGTCAGCCATTTTTTCGTTTGTGCGAGGATTTAGAGAAGTTAGGATTTAGAGCGTTCCTAATTAGAAATTATGCCGGCCGCGGTGGCCGTGCGGTTCTGGCGCTGCAGTCCGGAACCGCGGGACTGCTACGGTCGCAGGTTCGAATCCTGCCTCGGGCATGGGTGTGTGTGATGTCATTAGGTTAGTTAGGTTTAAGTAGTTCTAAGTTCTAGGGGACTTATGACCTAAGATGTTGAGTCCCATAGTGCTCAGGGCCATTTAGAAATTATCAATAATGGCCTGCCTGTCCTACCCTCGCAGCATGGGGATGGGCTCCCGCGTGCCATTGGACATTCAAGAGCCATTGAGTAGCACGTCGTAAATTACGATTGTGTATCTATTTCTATTCCTCCGATTACCATGCCATTTGTGGTGAAAGGAAGAAAAGGCTTTAGGCGAAACGTATGTAGATTTTACCACAGAATCGTAATCTACAATGAAAAACAGGGATTTCCATTGAAGATTTAAATGTTGTCCCCGCCACCCAAGCACGAGGTTGGGTGGCGGGTCTAGTGTGATTGGATGTCCCCTCCAACACAAACAAAGTGTAATTGTAACTTTTTTTGATCCGATGTGTAGTCTTCGGGATATTTCAGTGTCTTCAGTTAAAACAAACACCGTTTATTCTTTGCTATATAGGTAATATGTCGCCAGCACAGAGGATTTTTTTCCACAGACACTTTCGCTAAATATCTTCATAAGAAAGGGATGGGAAAAAATCTAGTTAGTTATTGCAAATTTCATTGCTGACATCACTTTCCAGTTATTTTAGAGGGTTATTGATTCTACATCACAGTTCAGGTCCAAGAGGAGTTGCCATTTCTAAATTCACATAATAAATAATATTTTTATAGCCATCCTCCGTAATGCGTCTACTTTGGGAAATTTATCACCGAATCTACGCAGTACACATTTAGAACAATAGGAAGTCCAGGTTGGAATACCAGCAGCATTATGAAAATGATAATTTGCTGCTCACTCTAAAGATGACTTGTTGAACTGCAGACGGGCACAACAAGAAGACTGCTACATACTGAACTTTCAGGCAAACTGTTCTTCGGAAAAGAGCACATACACACACACACACACACACACACACACACATTCACACAAGCAAGCGTACTTCAAGCACTCATAACGGTTATCTCTGGCCGACGCGGTGCCGAAACGAAATTTTCTGAGAGGTGTAATTCTAATTCGATCACTAAACTAAATAATTTTTAAAAAATCGTTTCTATTATCACTATTTCAGTAGCCTAATATTCATTACACAAGGGCTTTTGTTTTTCGAATACCAGAATTAACGCCTTCACAGTATGGTGGAAGTCATAGCTTGTAAAATGAATGTATGAACAATATCTTTCACTCGTTTTCCACCAATGACACACATAATTTGCACCATGCTTCTATGACATTTATGTTGAGAAATGTGTCTCGCATGTGCTTAAATAAATCATGAAAATATCTTCCCCGACGTGTATGTAGTTCCTGCAATAGATCAGCAATTGCTTTATTATCCTCTTCGCAGCTAACTAAATGAAACAGCTATGACGGATGTATGGAGACCGTAGCACAGTTGTTTTACACACCTGCACGAAATACTTTAACACACCTCCCTCGCAAATCCAAATTCCTATCCACATCTCAGCCCACTAGGTATTCCCACTGACCTGGAGCAGCATTGTAGAGGCTCTACAAGTGTTTGTAATAGTACTTCAGCATTTGACGGAGTGGGGGATCCTGCTTGAAACCCGGTATAGGTGCTTTATGCTTTAACTAAGTGAAACTGTATGGTTCTAGAGACCTTTTCTTTAAGTCCCAAACATCTGTCTCTTGTGAATGGGAATTTGTATTGAGGAGGGAGGTGTACTAGGGTAGTCAGTGCAGTTTCGCAGTCACTGGGGCCAAGATTGGGCAGTAGTTAGCACATCCGTCTAGTGACTAGGAGACCCGGCTTCGAATCCCGGCCTTGGTAAAATTTTCATTCGTCTCTTCAGTCTAAAAATATACATAATCAACTAACTGAAAGCACAACACAACAGTGACATTAGTTGCAGTTGTCAGTCTAGAAGCACTGGCAGTCTGAAGTCTTCCATTTTCTGCGAGTTAAGAAATGAGGAGTCCAACAATAACATGATTTACAGACAGTAAATAAAGCGCATGCGTTTTAACTTGGTTGATTTTGAATGGGGAAGGGGGATATGGGTGGAGCAAGTGTCGCTAGGGAAAGGTGTGGTGCAGAGGAAGCATGTTTCGTAACAAGTGTCTACCATCAGTGTGGATAGTTAGTTTTCTTTTCCGAGAAGGAGTTGCAGGTAACACTCACAGGGCACTGAGAATTGCTACATCATTCTATAAATCAAGGTTGTTGGAAATAAGCAGCACCAATTGTGTATGACTCAGTAGTTCGCTGTCTTATCAAACACCTACAAAAACTACATATTTATCTTCCGTTATTTCAAAAATGGAAGTGTTCACGCAATTATTTTTTTGTTTCTAATCTTTAGTTAGACGCTAATCTTGAAAATTGAGTGGTCGGTCGAGATCAAGGGGTCAGGAGGTACCAGCTGATATATGATCGCACTCGGGGGGTGGATAGGGGGCTAAGTAATGGTCTCTGAAACGTATGAAACCACTGCTTTAAGGGCGGACATTCACGAAATTAACGGAAAATTTCAATTTTCAGTTCATTTCATATTTACTAGTACAATTCATTGACAGTAAGTTCCCAAAAAGTAAATGGGGTAACGCTCGTTTCACACTTCCCGAATACGTGACGTCATTTTGACGTCATCAATTTGACGTCACGTGCAATATCGATGACCGCAGCACCTGACATGGACTTGCGTTAGTGTTCGGTACGGGTCTCTCACAAGACTTCATGCACGCGTATCGACGATTGATAAAAACACGTCATCTTGGAATGATTTGTAGTAATTACTGCTATAGTTAAACATCACATAATGATTTATCGACAGCTAATGCCCTCATATAAGAGTGCTCTCGCAGTAGTGAATTGATATCGTCAATAATTTACAGATTAAGCATGAAGCACGCTTGTATTACAATTTTCAGTCTGCCGTTTCAAGGTGATAGAATATTGAAAATTTATCACAAACACGTCATCATTATCATTAAATTTCAGTTAATAACGGATCAGTGATATAAGCCTTCAAGAGAAACCATGATAACCAAGACAATGCACAAAAGTCACATCAGTAAGTGCTAGCGTAATTGATAACGTCGTTGATTCTACAGTCGACTGATGTAGGTTCGCGTCTACCTAGAGGAATTTTTTTTTTCATATCAGAATTGTTAATACTTTCTGTGACTTCCTCATAAATGTAATAGATATTATCCGTAATTTCTGTCTGATTAGAGAATGAAGGATGAAACAAATATTTAGTGATTCCTGAGTGTATGGTTAGTCAAGAACTTAATAAAGCAGCTTGTGACTGAAACGAGCTGCAATAAAACTCATATTCTTCCTTCTCACAAATATTTGGCTCTTTATTTCCGAATATGTGCCGATTTCCGGGTATGTGGTTAGGCAGAAACCTCAGAGGACAGCTTAAATTGCTGCGAGTGAAACGAAGAACAATAACACTCATACTGTACCTTGTCACAAAGTCGATAACCGATCGTGATGTTGTCGATATTGCGCGTGACGTTAAATTGACGTCATGTAATCTGGAAGTTTTGTGAAACGAGCTTTACCCGTTTCAGTATGCAGTCCATCCGAGGTGCCTGAAAAATAATTAAATGTGTGACGCGACCTTCCTACCACGTCCAATTTTCGAAACAACACTTCCATACTACCTCGGTGAACAACCCCTACATTCATAAGAAGAGGCTTCCAGACTGTATCCTGGATGTTGACAAGCCCACTTACAGGTCTCTGATCGATCCCGAGCTTCCAAAAAAGTGTGTTCATGGCCAAATTTAGAGTCCAAATGAAACTCTAAATGAACAGTTTCATCTGCTGCAACTGTCACAGTTACACCTTACGATGCAGTTATTGTATTTAATGAAGGGGAAGTAGGGAGGATGAAGGTATTAGAAAGAACTGGCTTTAAGATAGGGAATTTCTCACGAGATCTCTTGAGAAAAATAGATTTACAGCGACTCTCTGAAGCTGAAAAGTCAGTTAAGGACCAGGTAAACGAAAGAAGACAGAGAATAAGAAACCAGAAGAGAAGCCTGGAATGGAAAGGGGACCCTGAGTACAAATCTGGGGCCCTCTGAAGAGGTCAAATAGGAAAAAAAGTTTAATTTTAAATCGAATTACATGAAAATTGGTTTTTAAGGTTTATGCACCTTTCTCTCAGACTCCGTGAAGGCTATAATAACGAAAATTTGTATACTTATTTCTGTAAACCCAATAAATGTTGTCTCAAGAGTGAGTTTCTACATTCTAAGCCGAGATATGGGGTAAAGTGCATAGAATTCTGAATGGATTTTATATTATACTTACAGAATTTTAATTAAAAAAATTATTAAAATTCTAATATTCTTTATTTTCAGAAAATCTCATGAAGCAAGCTTTCTGTTTGCTAAGAGACCACAGAGAAAATTTTGTAGGAATCTCTAGAATAGTTTCTGAAACGAGGCTCCATGTCATTTTTTGAAAATAAAATTTTTAATTTCCAGAAAAACCTTAAATATTTTGATACAAGGAACTCAACATTAAATTTGTCAGTTTCATGTAAAACGTGGTATAAAATATCATTCCTGTATCTTCAAAATTGTGAATTCTGTGCATCTTCTGTAAGTTTTCCATGAATGTCTCCCCTTAAACGATTTAAGAAAATAATGAAAATCTAAATCCGGGTGCCAGACGTGGATTTGAAACACTATCCTCTCAAATGCTACTCCAGTGCCGCACCACTGTTTTGCTACCTAGAATTCATTCTGAAGACGTTATTGCTGAGATCCAGCGTCTCAAAAGATCCACAATTGTCCTTTGAGGAATACAAATCGAATATTTGCGGTGTTTTAGCGACATTTAGCGCATCTGGTTCTGTTTCTCGTGAAGACACTAGCAAAAAGAGCTCTTCCGTAACCCCCCCCCCCCCCCCCCCCAGCATCCACTTTGCGGACGTGAGGACGTGACGGTGGGCAGCCAAATAATGTTCTGACTGAAGACAATTGCCGCTGCGATGCTTTTGTCTCTACCGTCGCCTGTCGCATTTAGCTGCTCTCGGAGAAATTGCTCAGCGAATTCCTGGCGGGAATTAGAAGTGAAGTACATAGTCCGCGAACCTGTGGCTCCACTGCTGCATCGCCATACACAGCAGCTGTCTCTGTCTTTCTCTCTGCCTGCGTGTCTGTCACTGTTTGTTCTTCAGCGCCAGCCCCGGCTCTTCGGAGTTCTGCGAGTGGAAAGTTTCTTGGGAGTTATCCGTTTCCATCTTATAATGGCACTCTGCAGTCACTTCGATGCAAGGCCCCTCTTAGACTCCTACTCATCGATTGCTGGAAGCGAGACAAAGCTGTGCTTATCTTATGGCCGTCTCGAAGACGAAAATACAATTGTGTCAAACGTAATATGTTACGTGATTTTCAGTTTAGTTAACGCATTTGGAGGTTTCATTACTCGCGACATGATTCAAATAAATACCATGTCTTATAAACTCCTACGTTTTCAAAATATTTGGCGTATCAAATACTTCAGACGCGTATTTTTCCATGCTCGGGCCTTTCCAGCTGTCACATTTTTAACTATGTTTTTTTTTGCTGAAAACGAGGAAAAGCACTACAAGGCTATTTTATCCAACGAGTTTAATCTCGCATGTTTTCATGTGACGACTTCATAAAATATTGATTTTGTCAAGCACTTCAGTCTGGAACCGCGCGACTGCTACGGTCGCAGGTTCGAATCCTGCCTCGGGAATGGATGTGTGTGATGTCCTTAGGTTAGTTAGGTTTAAGTAATTCTAAGTTCTAGGGGACTGATGACCTCAGATGTTAAGTCCCATAGTGCTCAGAGCCATTTGAACCATTTTTTTGTCAAGCACTGTTGTTGTTTTGTTGTCGTTGTCGTCTTTGTCCGAAGACTGGGTTACTGCAGTTCTCCACATTACTCTGTTTTGTGCAAACCTCTTCATTTCCGAATAACTACATCTATTTGAATCAATTGATCCTATCTTTTAGCCAATTTGTGCCATAAATTACTTTCTTCCCCAGTTTGTTCCTATATCTCCACATTAGTTATTCTATCTACCCACATAATTTGCTGTATTCCTTTGTAGCACCACGTTTCAAAAGGTTTTTCTCCCTGTATTTCATCCGTTCTAACTTTGTAATTTCAAGTAGTCGAAACCAGTCAATACTGTCATTACCTTTCTCTAAAAATACAACTGCTAAATACTTAGATTTTACTTTCTTCAACATATCTTCAAAGATATATCGTAGGATCAGTATTTTCTCGTGTGTTCTCACATTTCCTTACAGTTTTTCCACCCTAATGTAAATACATTGAACAATTATTAAAAAAATAAAAAGCCGGCCGCGGTGGTCTAGCGGTTCTAGGCGCTCAGTCCGGAACCGCGCGACTGCTACGGCCGCAGGTTCGAATCCTGCCTCGGGCATGGATGTGTGTGATGTCCTTAGGATAGTTAGGTTTAAGTAGTTCTAAGTTCTAGGGGACTGATGACCACAGATGTTAAGTCCCACAGTGCTCCGAGCCATTTGAACCATTTTTGAAAAAATAAAAAAAGGCGCAACATGAAGAAATTATCCAAATGGGACGGAAATAAGATGTGACGTACATTTACAAACACATACGAGGTGTGACTGGGAAGTTTTAAGAATGGGATTGTAATTGTACAATTTTGGCACTTACATGCTTCCGTGATGCATCTCCTTCAGAATAGTCCCATTCTGACTGAACACATCGACTCCAACGATGTCTCCACTTTTGGGAACATTCCTGGAATTTTCTTTTTCCTGAAGTGTGTTAAGGAATGGTGTAGCACCCAACTCCTGTCTTTCCACAATGAAGGCCTTTTCTTCTTCACCTTTTCGTACAAACGCTCAGGTATTCCTGGTTAATTGTCTGTCCTCCAGGGGTAAATTCATGTTGCACAATACCGGTAGAATCGAAAAAAATCACCAACATTCAACATTGTCTTCATCTTTGACCAACTATGCCGTGCTTTTTTCGGTAGTGTCACTGAACCTGGAGTCTTCCATTGCGAAGACTGCACTTCGGTTTAAGGATCATATCCATATACCCACTATTCTTTACCTGTAAATACCCTATTTAACAAACCTTGGCCATTTGTAGTACGATTAATCAGTTCTTGGCACACTTCAAGTTAGTATTGTCCTGGTCATTTGACAACACTTTTGGAATGAATTTTGCGGACGCCCGACGCATGCTCAGATCTTCAGTTAAAATTGCCTGAGCTGCATAGAAAATTACATTAAATTCGTCAGCCATCTCCCTAATTGTAGATCTATGATCAGAGCGCACTAAGTCGCGAACTTTCACAATATTTTCATTCGTTTCTGAGGTGGAAGGACGGTCGGACCGAAGTCTAACTTCAAATGATTTTCGGCCATTTTTAAATCTGTTGAACGAGACAAAAACATTTGACTGGCTCATTCAATTACAGCTGTTTTTTATAGTTCGTAAGTCTCGGAAGCTGGTTTCTCGGTTTTAGAACAAAATTTCACAGAAACTCGTTGCTTCGTTTGTACGTCCTTCACTCAACCAGCTGCCACAATATCTGTTCAGTTGGCCTGCTACATCGCCAAAATCCCAAGCTGGTTGGACGACCCTGCCCATAATATTCCAAACTTTTTCAATTTGGGACAGATCCGACGATCTTTCTGGTCAAGGTAGAATTTGGCAAACACGAAGACAAGCAGTAGAAACACTCGCCTGTTTCGAAATAAGCCCGTATGACCAACGAAGACGTGCCGGGAAGATAGTTCGATAGTATTCATACTTGTCAGCGTGTCAGCGTGTGTTATTCCAGTCGTCTTGAAGTCTGAGGGTATTTCGTCTATAATAAGTATCTTGCACGCCAAGTGGAATAGTTTTGTGATGGCTGACTCTAGTAAGAATATCAATAATTCTGAGGGAATACTGCTTACTCTATGGGCCTTGTTTCGATGTAGAGTTTTCAGCACCTTCAGTATTCTTCTTGAAGTATCATATCTCCCATCTCAAGTTCACTAATTTTCTCTTCCCTTTCTATAATATTCACATCTCTTGTATATATTTCTTCTACTTATCAGTTTTCTCTGCTTTCCTTAGCACTGGATGTCATCTGGGCTCTTAATATCTGTGCAGTTGCTTTTTCTCCAGAAATTAAAAATTGTCTGTCAAATTCACAACTTACACTATTCATTTTCTATCGCATGTTCTTGAATTGGAGATACTTTGCACAGATATATTCTGTACCAAGCTATCGATCTAGGAACGCATAAGTGTACTTGACCACACTCAGAGGTATGATTGTAAGATGCTGTTTGAGAGGCAGAGCCAATCAGATTCCAACGTGGCACGTGGGTGCCAGATGAGAGAAAGCAAGCCTAGTCGGTGGCTAATGCAGGTGTGGTAAGACGCTATTATACAATTAAAGTTGAGTAAAATTTATGCATAACTTAATTCAGAATTTGTCTTGCATTCGAGACATCGTATTATAAATGAGTAGCTATTTTCTCATACTTATTGCACCGCTTGATATTATAGTACTTCCACTACTTACAGAACTTTTATGATAACTTTGTACGTTGAGACAATACGTTCTTGGCTTTGTGGTGCGTGTAACCTTCGATACACTGTAGAGAATTGGGTTTATACTTATCCATCCGAATATTGGGGCGTATGAATTCATCAGACCCCTGTTTAGGATGCACTTTAAATACTTTCTGATGTATATCGATTTACTTACGCATAACACTCCACTTGTTGTGATTCTTTGGGTGTTTATGCACTCGCATTGTGTGCTCAATGACTGCTTTATTCATAGTTCAATCACAATTACATTTTTTTACTGTAAATTTCCCAACCTCATTCGTCATCCATTGTAACTAACTTCAAATTTTATGTTCACTGCGGGCTGTAATTTGAAACATGCATGCGTTTTTCAATATAATATTCACCATCAATTCAGTTGATGTAACTTTCTTGCACTATCGCTGCAACAGAAATAAACATATTTCAAGTAACTACAGTGAGCAATACTCTCTGTTCACTCTATTTCCTTGACTGTACAGAACGGAAGAAAAGTCACCCACAGCATTCAAGAAGAGGCTGGCTGACCATCACGTACATTTCCAGTTATTGCTGGTACTAAACCATCTACAACCTACAGGTAATGTTTATTTTGCTACAGGTGGCTAGCTCTATGTAAATAATGACTTATAGACAATATGTTCTTAAAATTACAGATGCTTTACTCTGTAGGTGCAGGTGATGTTTATGGCTAATAAGCACTTTTCGTAATTTACGGTCATATAGTCAAACCGACCATATTTATTCCATACATATTATATGAATGTTCTATATTTACTTCACGAAGTGTATTTAGGACTTTGTATGCATTTCTGGACTAGTTACTTCACTGTATCAGAAGTGTACAACTAGGCCCACATTTCCCTTCTCCTGTACTTAATTTCTAGTCCTCGCTTTAGCTACTGAGTAGGAACTGTTTCTCCATTATTTCCAGTTATTGCTTCTCTAGGCTTGACGCATCTCGCACACTGTTTGCGTGGGCGTAGTTCCAGCTGCCATGCTACTGTAAGCTCTACATTAATTCAGCGACATTTTCTAAAACTTACAGAACCATATAATTGATATAAAAGCCCCTAGATACAATTATTTCACGAAAGGCACTTATGACCTGCATATGTACCAGTATACTAGTTTCATTATAATAAAAATTTACACACGGTTCTTTTCCTCTATACTCACTTTCCGATACTTAATATTAGCTAATAATTGAGAATTGTCTCTCTGCTTACACCAGTCGCAAGTTCCAGCCACATGATGCGCTTCACACTTTGTTTTTGTTGAGAGGTTCCCTAGTAGCATGCTACTGACCTTACTACAGCTGTTCGGACATTAGTTTCTAAATTTCTTATCCATAGCGCCACTTGCATTGATATTTACTCATTTTACTTGTCATTAGATTTTTATATTTCTTATTACGTTGTTTATGTCCACTTACATTTTTGTTTATGCCTTACGACATCTACAGTTGTCTTAACTTGTGTTTTATTATTTTATCGTACTTTCACCCCGAACCTGCGACCAACTTCAAGATAAGCATTTCATAGACTGATTAGCTCCAGTTTTGGTGTGTCTGTACTTCTTGTTTGGCTTCTTTATACTATTTTCGTACAGGTACTATGAACAACACGTAGGCATCTATGAGCTCTTATTGTATTAATGAATTCATTGTTGTATTACTTGTTTCTCTTGTATTTGTTTAGTACCATGGCATTTTGAGGTACACATCTTATTGTTGACACCCACAAATAACGCGATAGGTACAAGTGTGTACCATTTTTTGTCTTTAAATCTTTAAAAATTTTAAACTTAATAAATAAATAGTACAAGTTCCTCCACAACTGGCCAACCAGGTATTACAACTGAGGATGACTGTAAATGCTTAAGGGACACAATAAAATATACCTCAAAAATTTTGGAATTCAAGAAATAGAGAAAGGACACACAATTTAAAAGGACTGTACTGAAAGTGTTACTGACAGAAAGGTAACGAGAATAAAATTTCTACAAAATTCAGTTAATGAGAACAATCCATCCTTACCAAAAACAAAAATCTTCAATAATAAATAAAAGAAGAAATACAATCAAGAAAATCTCAAATAATATAGAAAATGTCAAGGCAAAAAAATCAGAGGTTGTTTTCGAGAATTTAAAACTGAACAAAGGAAATAACATTAATATTGTGCTTGCAGATACATCTGATAACAGAACAGACAAATGTTTAATCCAGACTGAAATGTTGTTTTGAAGCATTACTGAATGATAATACCTTAATTCAGACATCAATGATACAGAGTTTCAAATTGCTGAAATATCAGTTGAGAAGCCCTTTCTGTAAGAAATGACACAAAATGTATAGAAACTTAATAGATATATAGTAGCAGACAGTGACTCAATAAATTATTTGTCATTGACAAAATGGAATCTACCTATACCAGGAGAACTCCATGACTGGATCATCAAAATTTGGAAAAGAGAACAGATTTCAGATGAACTAAAAGATATTTTAATTCACCTCATACATAAAAATAGGAGTTTCATTCATCTTGAACAACTGCAGGGGGAATGAGATTAATGTGTAAAGAACATAGGTTTAAGCCAGTTGGCAAGTATTTGGCGCCTTCTCAATTTTAAGATATACAATACATGTTTTTAGATAAGTTTCTGATACACTGGAGCATTTGCTACTATATATAACTTCTTTTCACTTCTGTATAAATGATGAGAACATTTTCACAAGTTACAGCTAATATAAATAAGTGTACAGGAATATATTCATTCTATCAGTCTCACTTTAAAATAGAGGAAAGTAAATAGGAATACAATCTTTGGAAAAGTTTTATCTGAATATGACGTAATTTGCCTTCATTTAACTGCTCAAAAACATAAAATAGTTAATACCTCAAAAAATTTAAAAGGTTTTCTAGACTGTAATTTATTATTCATTAAATATCCGCTTTTATATTAGGAGAATGTGGCTAACTTCATGAGAAATAAATTCATTTTATACAAAATCACCATATTACAAAATGCAAATGGCCCCTTACCTGTGCCATATTTTGAAAACTTCGATTATTGTTGTTATTTAACATATGTTACAAGAATGTTTGCTTTTAGATTTTGCTGTACATAAGGCATACAATTTTATTTAAATATTCAGTGTTAAATAAACAGATATTAATAATAAAAAGGCCAATGGAGGTTTCCATAATCCTCTGGAGATCATTTTCAAAAACTTCTTATAAATGTTATTTTATAATGACTAAAATGATATCTGGAAGAAATTATTGGTAATGCACAACCTGTTTTGCAAATACTGATAAACAGTGGATAGTTTTTTTCGTTTTATGAATCCTCCTTGAAATGAAATTGGAATACACTAAGAAAGCATTTGACAGGATTAACAGAAAATATCTATGGAAAACTATGGACGAATTTGGAAATGCAAACAAATTAAAATAGCTTATCAAATGTGCATTCAAAATTGAGATCTTTGAGTTAAAGTAGAAATGAGTCTCTCAGAAGGGTTCCATAACACTTCTGGATTCAAACAGGAAGATGCTGTATCCTTGACTTTTCAACCTCATTATGAAGCAGATCACTAAGACAATAAAATCATGACAACTTTGAACTCTCCTAGAACATAACTTTAGGATAGTGGTACATGTAGATGACACAGTAAACTTAGCAGAATATGAAGTAAAAATTAATTCACTCACCAACATATTGTATAACAGCTTACTTTGAACAGTGTTGTAAATTAATATTTGTGAAACAAAATACTTCATTGTTTCACAGAAAACTAAAGCAGATCATGTGTTTAAAATTGGTGTAGAGAAAATGGAAATAGTAACTCATGTCAGATATCTTGGAACTTTGCTAACTACATGTAACGGAACTGAAATGATGGTGGGCTGACAGTAATTTAGAGCCCGCACGTCGGAAACGGGCGCGCTGGTGTGAGACTGCCAGGGAGTGCACCCTGATGCCATCTATTGGCGAAACTGGGAATTAGCGCTGTCTCAGACAATGCGCTAAGCTCTCGGAGTCAAATGTATTCTTCTTCTTGGTAATAATAAGTTATTACTGTATGATTTAATGTTATAAAGAGCTAGTAGTAAATTATTATGACTGGTATGAACTCCAGGGTAATAAATATAAATATTCTTAAATACTAAATGATTTCGGTGAAAAGGTGGTAGGGGAACGCCGCCACTCTTGGTGATACGAGCATAGCTAGAGGTAGCTGGAGACACAGGGACTGAACAATGGAATGGCCTGGGGAGTGTTGACGTGAGCGGACGTGCATAACTGTGCTCACGCAAAAGTGACTGTGCAACAGCAAAAAGGAGAATATCGTCGCCGTTTGTGGAGTAGAACGCGACGAATGGTTGTCGAAGCCGTCTCTATGCCACTGGGGCTGATTGTAAGAGTTCCTGCGCCCAGATTTTATGGCGGACGCGCAGTAGCTTATACGAGTGCTACACCTCGTAGTTCCAGCCGCCATTAAGGGCACGAGGCGTGAAGAGGAAGAGCTGCGTTAGCCACATGCATCTCACCACCAGCACCGACACGTCTACCCAAGGCAAGACTGCTTGAAATTGTTAAGTCGAACTTTGTATACATGTAAAAGGAGAATACCAGTTTTCTTTTGTGCAAGTGCAGAAGACTGAATATAGTAATGAGTAAAATTACGACGCATGTTGTTCATTGTAAAGTGTAGTAACCTGAAACATAGTGTAGTGAAATCAGACTGAGGCCACCATCGCCTCTTTCATTTACAATTCTTTTGGTTGTAGAATACTTTAGCATATAAGAATGTTGAAAAGAGCAATGGTCATACCAGAATGAGTCGCCTATTTATAGTTTCTTAAATTTTTCTGAGTAACCTTTCAAGTAAAGTCACTTAACTAAGTCTATATCAATTGTCCAAAGAGTAATATCCAAAATCATTAAATAAGTTGAAGGATAGAATTTTATTAACCTAAGTTGCATAAATTGTCTTGGTGGTAATTACCAAGCCAACTCACAGAAATTGAGAGAGTATTTGCTTCGTAGAATCACCTAGAATGATCAGAAATAGTAATATTCAGAATTAAGAGTAAAATTCAACTCAAGCCGTTTCACTTTGAAACGAGCCAAAAAAAATTGATTTATTCTTTTGCTCCTTCAGAGCTGGCGACCGTAGTTATAAGTATTTTCAGGAGGATTCGACGGTAAGTCTGCTGCTCTCGTCGTGCTGATAGGATTATCCACTGCTGCTAGCAGTGGTGATTGGATACGTAAGCTCACTACCAAGTTAAGTGGGTCAGGTAGGCAGTGTTACCGTGTGAACTGTAGGGCACTGTAGGCCGTGGATCGAACCCGTTCAATCATCACAGCTCTTTGAGAAATAGTCCGGTTAGGAGTGTACTAATCCAATAGGTAAATACTGGCGAGTAACGGTCAAAATTGTATACGCAAGTGAATTTAGCAAGGTCCATGTAGCACCTAATTAATGTGGTGCAATGGCGAGAGTAGGAGTGGAGTAAAAGTGAGCTGAGCTTGTGGCAGCTGTGCTGTCTTCAAAGATTAATAACGTGAATTCACTACTACCTCTTGCCATTAGGGCTGAGCTATTTACGGTTAAAATACGTAGCAGTAAGCACAAAGGCGTGACAGCTACAAGTCCGTATTGGCTTAATACATACGGAAGTAGGAAGCGGGTCATTCTGTCAGTGGAGGGGGTTAAAACAACCGAGTCAGTTGAGAACATACCCCGTTTACTGATGGAAGGATTCGGCGGTTCGGTCGCATGTGGCGACCGTGACAGGACTTACCAAGTTTGTAGAATAATGGCTCTAATAAAAGTGTTTTATATAAACTTGTAGTTTCAAGAAAATTTTAAATTCAAAATTCTGTTGTAAACAAATACACCACAATTGGTAAGTGCAAGACGACAACCTGCAAAGCAGCAAAAGAAAGTCCAATAGTAGGAGTTAAACAAGTCATACTTGGTTTAATAAACATTTCTATTAGGCACGAAATACAGCAGCTTAAGATGGAGTCGAGTAGTAACAAGCAAGACGAAAACATTACAAGGTCAGACCCAGAATTAGGGACCATAGATACTGTTGTAGGGTTGGAAAATCCTATAGATGAATCCACACCCACAAAACAGGAGGAACGGGAAGTGAAACCAAAGGTAGTGAAAAGTGAACCCAATGTATCTGTGGATGCAAGTCACAAGGGAGAGGATATGGAATTAACAAGTTTGTTAAATAGTATGATGGCGCAAATTCGAGAAGGGAATGCTAGTTTGAAAGCAGAAATGGCTAGTCATATATCCCAATTGGATGAAAACCTATCTGGTAAAATAAAAGCCAATTTAGATATTTTGAATACGCAAAGCCAGCGTATCACAGAGGTAAACAAATCAGTAAATAGCATTAGGGCTGAAATAACAAATGTTCAGAGAAAAGTCACAGAAATAGAGAAAAGATTTGATACCGAAATTCAGAGAATAGAGAAATCAGTGGAACCTTTGGTTAGTGAAAAATTAGAACCGATAATTGAAAGTAGATTACAGGTGATAGTACCAGTTGTAAAGAAAGAGATTGTTAAAGAAACGGCAGCTGATATTGAAACACTGCGCAATACCATGTTGAGTTTTGATGCATGTGTGCAGGAGCAGGAAAATACACTGCGTAATGAGATAAAATTGTTAAGTCAGCAAGTTCAGAATCGGACGTTTCTTAACTGTAGTGGTATCCCATTGGTAATGCAAAAATCGGAAATACTGAGTAGGGAGGAAAAATACGATTCTCAAAAGAAACAAGGTGGGTGGCATCCAATGGATTTTATAAAAAATTGTGAACGTGTCTTACCAACAGACATGTCGGATAAAGAAAAAATTAATTTAGTAATAGACGCTTTAGCAGGTCATGCTAAACGTTGGGGATTGAATTTGGATATCGACAATTTGAAGTTTACAGACTTCAAAGAAAAGTTCCTTGAGGAATTCTGGGGCACACAACAGAGGGATAGGTTGTGGAGAGAATTCGTAATCGCCAGAATGCCAGAACATGGGCGTGGGCTCTTGAAAGAATACTGTGAAGGATGGTTCAAGCGTTTGGAGTATCTTAAAGATCGTAGATCAGAATCGGAGATAGTGTGGGAGTTGTGGAAAAAGCTACCTGACGATTCAAAGCGTTATGTAGGAGGCACTCATCGAACATTCGATGAATTTTTAGAAAAAATCGAGAATGAAGATAGGTGGCGTGAAACTAGAGAGTTTCGAGGTTTCAGAAATCAGAATGGAATAGTAAAAGGTGGTAGGAATGAACCGCAAATTAACATGATGAGAGGAAGAGGTCGAGGAGGTAACTCTCAGCGAGGGAGAGGACACTATCAGAGAAACGGGATGCATTATCAAAATCAGGAAAACTAAATACCGCGCAGGTCAAGGGCCTAACGCTCGCGGAAAGAAAGAAATGGCCCAAATATAGGGAAGATCGGAGTAGTCAGTACTATAGTAGGATAGTGCGTCGTTCGCCTGAAGAGCAGTTACATACACGAAACTTTGCGAAGTATAATGCAGGGATACAAACAGGGGAGAGAGAGCAGAGAGGAATTATTAAGGGAAATGAAGTAGGAAAAGAATATCGGTCGGATGTGAAGGCTCACGTGAATGAAATAAGTACAATTCGAGGTCAGAGTGACGAATTGATGAAGGAAGAGTCAGAGAAGGCGTTGTTTGTCGGTAGGGATGGCAACTGTGCAGAGAGGCAGGGGCAAGGTAGGAGTGATGTGACTTATGGTAAAAGGTTCGTACGAATAGTCGACGAATCGCATCGAGAAGTAATTAAAGAGGAAAGGGTGGATAAGAAAAAGGGGCACAGTGCAGAGACGCATGCCGATTCAGAAATTACCTCGTATGCAGAATATGTACATCAGCTCAAAAGCCAGCCAGCACAATTAGAAAGATCTTCCACTCAAGTGATTAATTTGGACCCGAATATGACAGTGTTAGAGAGCCATACCGATTATGATGTGTACCTAGTGACAGCAAGAGTACATGACTGTGATGAAGATTCTTTTAAAGAAATTAGAGAAAGTGTATCTAACCAAGAGAAAGAGTGTTGTGATCCCTGTAGTACTGAAGCAAATGAGTTGAGTGAGACTGGAATTCCATTAGTAGGGGAAAATAATGAAAGTAAGAGTGGCGAATGTACTATCCAACAAAGGGAAAGTAGAGAAATGGATTATAATTTGCAAGAATTATTTGAATCCGAAGAAGGTCATATTTCTAAGGAGGAGGAATTATCGTCAGAATCATCAGAAAGCATCCAGGGAGAAAAAGAAGTAGAGGAAGTTTCCGATTCTGCAACCGAGAGTTCAGGCATGACAGATTCGAATGAGAACGAGATGGCATTAAAGAGCCTAGACGAAGGACTATTGGAAAAAGTGGTGAAAGAATTTAGGATGAAAAGGAGAAAGAAACCTCCAGATGGAATGGTCAGTATAAAAACCGGAAAAATAATATGGCAAGACTTGGCGGTGGAAAAGGATTTATTATGGGAAGATAAAGAAAGTATGAAAGAGGACAATAGGATGCAAACAATCCTGCCCATTAATGTATGTGGGTACGATTTATATGTATTGTTGGATACAGGTGCTCAAATAAGTGCTATTTCGCACGCATTTTTTGAGATGATCAAAGAGCAACGAGGAGTAGTCGTAATGCCAGTAACAGGTGATAAAGTGATAGGGGCGACAGGGAAATGTAGTAAACCTGTTAAACATCAAGTGATGATGGAATTTAAGATAAAAAACAAGCTATTTTCGAATGCATTTTTAGTAGTTCCAGAGCTCAGTGCCGAGATCATTTTAGGCATTGACTGGTTAATAAAACAGAAAGTAATTATAGATTGTGACAAAGGGATAATAGTTTGTAAAGTTGATAGTGCGGTATTAGAAATACCATTTGAATCATCTAGAGTAATGGAAGAGAACCAGCTGAGATGGGTAGAATTTAGAGATGATTATGATTCAGGAATAGGTAAAAAATTCGATTGGTGTCTGGTGAGGCAGATAGTTGAAGATGGAAATAAGGAGACACTCCTTCGAAATGTAGTGGATAAAACGGAAGGACTATCTGATGCCCAAAGGGAGGATCTATGGCAAATTCTGAAAGAAAATCAGGAGGTATTTTCAGACAAACCGGGACGAGTGATAAATTATGAGTACTGCATGGAGGTAGAGGAGCATGAACCTTTCTTTAAACCACCATATAATGTACCCTTGTCTAAGAAAGAAGCAGTTCAAAAAGAAATAGATAAAATGGTTTCATGTGGGGTCATTGAACGGAGTTCTAGCCCATATAATAACCCACTGGTGATAGTAGGTAAGAAGGATGGAAGTGTACGAATAGTGATAGATGCTCGTACTCTGAATAAAGTAGTGAAGAGGGAGTTGGATCGTCCAGAGAACATAGATAATTTATTGCAGAAGTTTAATGGTGTAAAGTACATGACTAGTTTAGACCTAACTGCAGGATACTGGCAAATCCCATTAAGTGAGGAGTCTAGGAAGTACACGGCATTTTTATTCAATGGCAAATGCTACCATTTCACAGTGGTACCATTTGGCCTAAATACTTCCGTTTCAGTGTTCATTCGGGCTTTAGACAAGATTTTAGGGAGCGAACTTAGTTCGCTAATCATGGTTTATGTAGATGATCTGTTAATTGCTACAAGGACATGGGAAGAGCACATAGAGTTATGCGACAGGGTGTTCAAAGCTTTAATTAAAGGAGGAATGACCCTGAACCTGAAAAAATGCGAGTTTGTGAAGAAAGAAATAAAGTTTTTAGGTCACATAGTAACACCAGAGGGAATTGAAAAGGATCCCGATAAAGTCAAAGCAATAAGAAATTGTCCGGCTCCCAAGAATAAAAAACAACTAAAGTCATTTATAGGACTTTGTTCATTTTATCGTAAGTATGTGGATGATCAGGTGTTCAATAGCCCACATCTGAACAACCTACTTAAGAAGAACAGTGTGTATATGTGGACTGAGGAATGTGAAACAGCATTCAACCGGCTAAAAGACAATTTGGCTAAAAACATAAAGTTATGGCACCCTGACCTGTGTGAACCATTCCACATGGCAACAGATAGTTCAGATTATGGATTGGGAGTATCCATATTTCAGGAGGTAATGATAGATGAGGAAAAAACTCATAGACAAATAGCATTTGCGAGTAGAACCATGTCTAAGTACGAAAGAAACTATACAGTTTCAGAGAAGGAGGCTTTAGCTATAGTATGGGGTTTTAGGAAATTTCAACTTTTCTTATGGGGGCATAAGACTGTGGTCCATACAGACCACAAAGCTTTAATATTTTTGAAGGACTGCAGATTGTTACATAACAGGTTGACCAGATGGGCGCTGTTTTTACAACAATTTGATATAGAGATCAAGTATGTTAAAGGGAAAGAACATGCAGTACCAGATGCTTTGTCGAGATTACCGGAAGGATGTGAGACACTAGAAAGTGTAAAGAATAGGGAAGATGTTTTTGAGGTGAATTACTTCAAAAAAACGGAATGGAGAGAAACAATTAGGGAAATGTGTCGGAATATGCGAAGATATCAAAGTGATGATGATGCACTCAAGTCGGTAAAGGTCAAGTTTGACAATCCGGACGCAACTAACATAAGGGCTTCATATAAAATACATAAAGGTGTACTGTATCTTCAAAGATTAAATAATCCAGGGAAGTGGAGAGTATGTTGGCCGGAACAACACGCTGAAGTGCTGATAGATTATGTTCACTTGGCATATGGCCATTGTGGTGCGCGGAAGTGTACCGATAAGTTAGATGAATGCATTACCTTTAACAACATGGCACGAAGGGTAGCACAGAGGATAAGATCTTGTGATCTATGCCAAAAGGCGAAAGTAACAAATGCAACTAATCAAGGGCCCATGCAATCAATAAAACCTGATGAAGTATTAGAAATAGTAGCAGTAGATATCTTTGGACCATTACCGAAAACCATGGGGGGTTTTGTGTACATATTTGTAGCAGTTGAACTTTTCTCAAAGTATATAAAGCTATATCCCTTGAGAAAAGCTACTGCCAGAGCTGTGTATGATAAAATGGTGTGTGATTATTTTGTGAAAGTAGGGAAGCCAAAGAGAATACTATCAGATAATGGTGTTCAGTTTTGCTCAAAAATGTGGAAGGATGGGATAACTGAGAAACAGGTAGAAGTGGTACATATCTCAGCTTATCATCCATCAAGCAATCTGGCAGAAAGATATATGCGTGAGATAGGTCGGTTATTTAGGACGTACTGCCATAGTAACCACAAGAAGTGGGGCATGTATGTGAGTGAATTCGAAGAAATCATGAATTCATTAACAAACGAGAGCACTGGATTTACTCCAGAAGAAATCCTGAAAAAGACGAAAAGTAAAAGTCTAGTAGAAGACCTACTAGAATTTCCAGATAGAGTTGAATTAGATTATGATAGTAAAAAGAACTTAGTAAAAGACAAGATGAGAAAACAAGCAGATGCGAGAATTCGTCGTCATGACGAAAAAGTAAGGAATCCTAAATTCAAAATAGGTGATCTCGTTCTTGTAAAAACACATGAAAAGTCAAGTGAAATTAATAACGAGATCAGCAAATTTAAATATATATATAATGGACCATTTAAAATAGTGTCCATACCCAATGTGAACGCTTATTATTTAGAGTACCCATTAACAGGCAAACGCCTGGGAGTAAGAAACATAGTGGATCTCAAAAGGTATGAACCACGAATTCTACCAGATTGAAATTAAATATATAAATAAATATTAAAGTAAACCAATATGTAAATAGTTTTGTTTCTTTTGTTCTATGTGAAAGGTAAATGTTCACTAAAATATGTTGCAGTATTCTAATGAAACTTCTAGTTTAAGTAGAGACTAAACAGACTGGGAAAGACTGAGCTTCTAAGAAAGCCTTAATAGATGTGTAAATAAGTGTTGTGGAAGAGGTAGAAAAGTGAGGAGGTAAAGTGAAAAGGACGGGCTATAAAGTAATAGGCGCATAACGTGTGTTTTACTTGCCTGAGGTAAAAGAAGTGTATTTAAAATTTTTGTAAAAAAGATGTTTAAAGTGTACTGTGTTTAGATGTAAGAAAATTGTAAAGAATATATGTAAATCATTTATGTAATGTTTAGCAGGAAAGATAGAAAGAATTGGTGTTTAATTTTAAATACGTAATATAAGTACCGAGGTGTATCAGTAAGAAAGGGAAAACCCTTGGTAAAAAGCTTAACGAACATTTCAGATTCATTATAGGAGAGACTTCTTATTGAATTATCACTGTTAGATACTTCAATAAGAAGTGGGGCATGTGTAACGGAACTGAAATGATGGTGGGCTGACAGTAATTTGGAGCCCGCGCGTCGGAAACGGGCGCGCTGGTGTGAGACTGCCAGGGAGTGCACCCTGATGCCATCTATTGGCGAAACTGGGAATTAGCGCTGTCTCAGACAATGCGCTAAGCTCTCGGAGTCAAATGTATTCTTTTTCTTGGTAATAATAAGTTATTACTGTATGATTTAATGTTATAAAGAGCTAGTAGTAAATTATTATGACTGGTATGAACTCCAGGGTAATAAATATAAATATTCTTAAATACTAAATGATTTCGGTGAAAAGGTGGTAGGGGAACGCCGCCACTCTTGGTGATACGAGCATAGCTAGAGGTAGCTGGAGACACAGGGACTGAACAATGGAATGGCCTGGGGAGTGTTGACGTGAGCGGACGTGCATAACTGTGCTCACGCAAAAGTGACTGTGCAACAGCAAAAAGGAGAATATCGTCGCCGTTTGTGGAGTAGAACGCGACGAATGGTTGTCGAAGCCGTCTCTATGCCACTGGGGCTGATTGTAAGAGTTCCTGCGCCCAGATTTTATGGCGGACGCGCAGTAGCTTATACGAGTGCTACACCTCGTAGTTCCAGCCGCCATTAAGGGCACGAGGCGTGAAGAGGAAGAGCTGCGTTAGCCACATGCATCTCACCACCAGCACCGACACGTCTACCCAAGGCAAGACTGCTTGAAATTGTTAAGTCGAACTTTGTATACATGTAAAAGGAGAATACCAGTTTTCTTTTGTGCAAGTGCAGAAGACTGAATATAGTAATGAGTAAAATTACGACGCATGTTGTTCATTGTAAAGTGTAGTAACCTGAAACATAGTGTAGTGAAATCAGACTGAGGCCACCATCGCCTCTTTCATTTACAATTCTTTTGGTTGTAGAATACTTTAGCATATAAGAATGTTGAAAAGAGCAATGGTCATACCAGAATGAGTCGCCTATTTATAGTTTCTTAAATTTTTCTGAGTAACCTTTCAAGTAAAGTCACTTAACTAAGTCTATATCAATTGTCCAAAGAGTAATATCCAAAATCATTAAATAAGTTGAAGGATAGAATTTTATTAACCTAAGTTGCATAAATTGTCTTGGTGGTAATTACCAAGCCAACTCACAGAAATTGAGAGAGTATTTGCTTTGTAGAATCACCTAGAATGATCAGAAATAGTAATATTCAGAATTAAGAGTAAAATTCAACTCAAGCCGTTTCACTTTGAAACGAGCCAAAAAAAATTGATTTATTCTTTTGCTCCTTCAGAGCTGGCGACCGTAGTTATAAGTATTTTCAGGAGGATTCGACGGTAAGTCTGCTGCTCTCGTCGTGCTGATAGGATTATCCACTGCTGCTAGCAGTGGTGATTGGATACGTAAGCTCACTACCAAGTTAAGTGGGTCAGGTAGGCAGTGTTACCGTGTGAACTGTAGGGCACTGTAGGCCGTGGATCGAACCCGTTCAATCATCACAGCTCTTTGAGAAATAGTCCGGTTAGGAGTGTACTAATCCAATAGGTAAATACTGGCGAGTAACGGTCAAAAATGTATACGCAAGTGAATTTAGCAAGGTCCATGTAGCACCTAATTAATGTGGTGCAATGGCGAGAGTAGGAGTGGAGTAAAAGTGAGCTGAGCTTGTGGCAGCTGTGCTGTCTTCAAAGATTAATAACGTGAATTCACTACTACCTCTTGCCATTAGGGCTGAGCTATTTACGGTTAAAATACGTAGCAGTAAGCACAAAGGCGTGACAGCTACAAGTCCGTATTGGCTTAATACATACGGAAGTAGGAAGCGGGTCATTCTGTCAGTGGAGGGGGTTAAAACAACCGAGTCAGTTGAGAACATACCCCGTTTACTGATGGAAGGATTCGGCGGTTCGGTCGCATACAGACAGAAATATAAAGGATGAAATAAGTAGTAGAACACAGAAAAAGAATAGATTTTACTTCACATTACTGGCCATATTAAAAAGCAAACTTATTTCAAGAAATAAATATATTCACAAATATATAAAACTCTTTTGTACCTTTTATGACATAATCCTCTGAGATATGTTCATTAACAAAATCAGAAGAAACAAAATTAAAGAGTCTTCGGAAGGCAAATTTTGAGGAAAACCCATCTTTTTGATTTGCAGCTCCTTGTATTGGCTGTGTTTTCAGTTAAAACAAAGTGGCACCATTTACACACAAAAGGAATCCATAGAAAAGACCACACACACACACACACACACACACACACACACACACTCACACACTCACACACTCACACAAAGATAAAATGCAAGCAAAATTCAAATTTGGCGCCGAACTCTCTGGTGAACAAATGAACACTGACTGGGCTGGGACGCATAACAAACCACAATCACACTTTGTTCTGGTGTAGTGAAAAGTGTTTTACTACGTTATTTGTGGAAAATACTTGTTATAGTTACGTATGCATCACAAAATCTCAGCATGATGCAGAGATTGGAAGTGCTTGCCACACAAAAACGTAAATAAATACGAAAATAGGCGCGAAAAAATCGCGTAAAACTAAATTACATTCTAGAAAATAGGTTAACTCCCAGCAAAAATCTTTCTCATCAAGATCGTTTGGTAGCAGATGACAAGCTACCTGTAGTAATTAACACGAAAGTGATCCAGAAAATTCATGCACACCAAATGTAAAGTTATTTACAAAAAGAAACAATCTGCTGTTTGAACTAAAAATGCCCATAATTTTATAATCATTTATCAAAGATGTTCACATTGCAGAATAAATAAAAACGGAAACCCACTGAAGATGGCACAGTGGTGCCGAAACATGTTTGTGTACTGAGAAAAACGGTGTTTTGCATAACTGGCGGACCTCACATCCAAAAAATTTGAGGAAGACATTTGGTGGGATTCAAGGTAAGAGCAAGCAGAATGGAGAATATTGAAAACAAGGACATATATGATCTGCACGTGATCTGTATGTAGAACCAAACATTGTATCTAGAATTAAAACTAGGAGACTTCGTTGGATTAGACATGCACTTCGAACTTAGAAGAAAGGAACATCTTAAAGGAAGAAGATCTCCTGGAAGACGAAGACGACATCGCTTTGGCAACATCAGAAAAGATATGAAAATCGTACATGAAATGAACTGTAAAGTTAAACGCCGGGATAGAAGTACCCAAAAAAGCACTGTGACGTCAACAGAGAAAAGCTTTCATAGTTTGTGAGGCTTGGTAATAATAATAATAACAATAATAATAATAATAATAGTAATACTGGACCATAGAATTTTACAAGGCTATATTTCCTTCGTGCATCCACCTGCAACAGTGAAGTTCTTTTTACAATTACGTTCAGAATCAAAATTTCCATTTAACTTCCACAAATATTCATTGTGTACTCTACCTGAAGCACGACAAACATTCCGACGACAGTCAAACTCGTCCTGTACGTCCGCGAGCGTATTCAGAGGGACCATATTCACTAAGAGAAAGACACGTTTTATAGCAAATTGCAAGAATCACTACAAAAGTATCGAAAAAGAGCTATCCTCCTGCTGATGGGTGACTTTGATGCAAAAATTGAGAATGATAATAGAGCAGGTTATCGGGCAACATGGGCTGGGTACCCGATATGACAATGGAGAACGTCTCATAGACTTGCGCGGCATGTTCAACGTGATCACTGGAGGTTCCATTTATCCCCATAAACGGTGTCACAAAGTGTCATGTGTATCACCAGACGGCAGAACAGAGAACCAGATACATCACTTCGCAATTAACAGGACCTGGCGAAAATCACTCCCAGATGTGAGGAACACAAGAGGAGTAGATGTCGGCAGCAACCACCACCTTACGCTAGCAACAGTCCGTCTAAAAATAGTTGCGCACAGGAGACATTGCGAGCGGAAGAGGATTAAGTTTAATTTTGGGAAGTTGGACAATACAAAAGCCCGAGAGGTACTCGATCTAACTGAGAAATCGTTTTGACGTGCTTAGCCGCAGAATCGAAGAGAATGACATCGAGGGTCAATGGGATACAGTGTAAACGACTTATGCACAGACTGCTGGAGAAATTCTGGGAACAAAGGACCAAGGAAAACAAGACTGAATCTCTGACCTTACTTGGGACGCAATCCAGCTCAGGAGGAAGGCAAAGCTCCGGTTAAATTGTGCGCAGACAAGGGAAGTAAAAGAAGAAATCCAACAGGAACACTGCACATTAAATAGGAGGGTGAATAGGAGTTTGAGAAAAGATAAGGGAACCTTCATCAATAATCTCGCAGCTAAGGCGGAGGAAGCAACTAACAGAGGCGATAACAAGACACTATATTGCATCACAAAGAAACTACTAAACGAGAAATTTGGAGGTAATATGCCAATTAAGGACAAGCGAGGAAAACTTCTCACAAATCGAGAAGACCAAGTACAGAGGTGGAAACAACATTTTTAGAACGTTCTGAGCCCCGAAACTGCAGATGACAGTGTAACTCAACTGAACGTGGGTAGGGAAGAAGTCTCACAAGATATGTCAATTAACGTAGAATCCCATCAAAAGAGGAAATCCCTAAAGCGCTCCAACAAATAAAAAATGAAAAAGCTGCGGCATGGACAATATCAGTCCCCCTCTACAACAGCAGAAATTTTACATCCACTCTTGACAGCCATATGGATGAATGAAAAAGTACCAAATGATTGGAACAGAGGCTTGCTCATCAAACTCCCCAAGAAAGATGACCTGTGGGTTTGTGATAATTGGAGAGGCATCATCCTGCTGTCAGTCCCAAGCAAGAGCGAATAATCCTAAATAGGATAAAACATACACAGACAAGGAAATAAGAAGAGAAGAAACTGGATTCAGGGAAGGTCGCTCTTGCATTGACTAGATAAACATGTTATGAGCAATAGATGAATATTCATATGAATACCAGTCACCACTTTACATGCTGTTTGTAGACTTTGAAAAGGCCTTCGACACTATAATTAGAACGAAAGTATGGAGCTCACTTTTGGAATTGGCAAGGAAATAATTGTTCTTTTCAAGTGCATGTATGAAAACTACACGTGCCGGCTTCGACATCAAGGTCTGCTTTCAGAAAACAGGAGTTAAGCAAGGTTGCATGCTCTCACCGATGCTATTTAACATAGTACTAAATCTCGTAATGGCGTAAGCAACGCATAAAGTGAGAGGCATAAAATGGAGCAACGGAACACATCTGGAAGACCTTGAGTTTGCAGATAAACTTTGCCTCCTATCCATTAGCCTCAACGAAACGGAAGAGAAACTAGATTATCTGAAATCCGCGGTGAAGAAATTCGATTTGAAAATTAATGCCCAAAAAACAAAAGACATGCAGGCAAATGATAACACTGCAGAGCTTAAGCTTGGGAGCCAGAAAATCGAAAGAGTGGATAAGTTTTGCTACCTTTTGTTGGCGCAACAGACGACATTAACAGCCGCATCAACAAAGCCACAGGCGCTTTTACAACTACCTGCTCTATCTGGAGGTCGAAGGAAATAACACTGAAGACCAAACTGCTGTTTTCTGAAAGTAATGTAAAATCTCTGCTTCTATATGGATGTGAAACATGGAAAGTGATAAAGCAGCTAATCCAAAAGCTGCAGACATTCAACAACAGATGTCTGAGGAATATCCGGGGGCTGCGGTTCCCAAATGTCATCTTTAGTGAAACACTGGGAGAATGAACCAGCCAGATGCCAACTGAGCTGCAAATAAGAGGCAGGAAGTGGAGATGGTTAGGACATACACTTAGGAGACCAACTGAACATACTGCGCAGGAAGCACTTCATTGGATCCCGCAGGGACGACAGAGACGAGACAGGCCCAGAACGACATGGAGACGATCTCCTGAAGCAGAAGGTCAACAGCAAGGAATAGCATATGAAGAAGTGAAAATACTAGCAGGAGACAGAAGAAGATGGCGATCCTTTGTTGCAGCCCCATGCTCAACATGAGGAGTTCAAGGAATTAATCATAAATAAATATTCACTAATGGTACTGTGCGGTATCAATGTTTTTGGGAGGGAAGGACACAATCGTAGTCTTTCACAAAAGCAGTCATATTTGGTGACATGAGGCGACCTTGGTGGCCAGTGGTGCAACGCGACATCCGACCGCTCCTTACGGCTGATCCACCGTTGAGTTAAGAAAAATCACGGCGCACAGCCCTAGCCGGACTGTACCTGTTGAGACGGAACACACAAAAAACATTCATTGTTCCCAGAAAGAGGCTTTCACTCTGCAGCGGAATGTATGCTGATGTGAAACTTAGATTAAAACTGTGTACGGAATAAAGACTCCAACTCGTGACCTTTGCCTTTCGTGAGTAAGTGCTCATCACTTTTTGTATCTCATTTTGTTTGTTATGGGTCATTGTATTTGTTCGGGGCGGACGTCGCATGACGCTTGTTCAAGTTCATCATTGATCCATTAACTCAGTTTTTTTTTTCTTTATTACAGAGGGGAGCTAACCCTATGATCGAACACGCTGACCTACCGTGCCGGCTGCATAAAGCTATCCAAATCCAAGTACGACTCACGATCCGTTCTCACAGCTGTAATTGCGCCAGACGAAGTACTCTGCCCACGGTATGGGTTCCGGCCACACAAGTTTATCGACAACGCAGTAAATAGGGCTCTATACATAAGTCAGGGCACACAGGACAAATATGTGGTGGTAGTATTAATTGATACATCTGCCGCTTTTGACAACCTTTGGTGGCCGGCGCTATTCACAAAGGCAAATGCAAATCCCAATAGCTTTTTGTAACAGCTTCTTCGAATACTGCAAGGAAGAAGTTGTAGAATGACGAGTGGACCAGCGAAGAATTGTCAGGAAAATCACCAAATGGTGCCCATATTCTGGGACATTTTTACTGAGCCGCTGATTGACAAGCTAGACAGAGATATACACGGAAGAGCCAAAGAAACTGGTACACCGGCCTAATATCGTGTAGGGCCCCTGCGAGCACGCAAGAGTGCCGCAACACGACGTGGTATGGGCTCAACTAATGTCTGAAGTAGTGCTGGAGCGAATCAACACAACGAATCCTGAAGGTATGTCCATAAATCCGTAGGAGCACGAGGGAGTGAAGACCTCTTCTGAACAGCACGTTGCAAGGCATGCAAGATATGCTCAATAATGTTCATGTCTGAGGAGTTTGGTGGCCAGCGGAAATCTTTAAACTCAGAAGAGTGTTCCTGGAGCCACGCTGTAGCAATTCTGGATTTATGGGGTGTCGCATTGCTCTGCTGGAACCCGCCAGGGTAGCCGAGAGCGCTAACGCGCTGCTTCCAGGACTCGGGTAGGCGCGCCGGCGCCAGATCGAATCCTCCCGGCGGATTAACGACGACGACTGGTGTGTCGGCCAGCCTGGATATGGTTTTTAGGCGGTTTCCCACATCATAATAGGTGAATACCGGGCTGGTCCCCACGTCCCGCTTCAGTTACACGACTCGCAGACATCTGAAACACATTCACACTATTTCACGATTTACACTAGACGCAGACAGCTGTGGTACACTAATTACGTACCGGGGGGGTATGGGGTGGCGGCAGGAAGGGCATCTGGTCACCCCTTACAATTAACCATGCCAAATCCGTACTTAACCCTGCCGACTCTGTGGGATAAAGGCAGTAGCGAAAGTGAAAGCGAAGCACTGCTCTGCTGGAATTGTCTAAGTCCGTCTGAAAGCATAATGGACATAAATGGATGCTGGTGATCAGACTGTCATCTGTCAGTTGTATCTAGACGTATCAGGGACCCCATATCACTCCAACTGCAAGCGCCCCACACAATTACTGAGCCTCCACAAGCTTCAACAACCCCTGTTGACATGCAGGGTCTGTGGATTCAAGAGGTTGTCTCCGTATCCGACAACCACCGTCCAATCGAAATAATTTCAAACGAGAGTCATTCACGAGACAACATGTAAACAGTCGTCAACAGTCCAATGTCGGTGTTGACGGTCACAGGCGAGGTGTAAAGCTTTGTGTCGTGCAGTCACAAAGGGTACACGAGTGGGCCTTCGGCTCCGATAGCCCATTTCGACGAAATTTTTTGAATGGTTCGCACGCTGACACTTATTGATGGCCCAGTATTGAAATCTACAGCAATCTGCGGAAGGGTTGCAATTCCGTGACGTTGAATGATTCTCTTCAATCGCCTTTGGTCCCGTTCTTGCAGGACTTTTTTCCGGCCGCAGCAATGTTGGAGATTCGATGTTTTACCTGATTCCTGATATTCACGGTACACTCGTGAAACGGTCGTACGGGAAAATCCACACTTCATCACTACCTTGATGATGCTGTGTCCCATCGCTCGTGCGACGACTATGACACCACGTTCATAGTCTCTTAAATCTTGATAACCTGCCATTGTAGCAGCAATAACCGATCTAACAACTGCGCCAGACACTTGTCGTATATAGGCGTTGCCGACCGCAGCATCATATTAGGCCTGTTTGCATATCTCTGCATTTATATACGCATACCTATACCAGTTTCTTTGGCACTTCAGTGTATAGTAAAGGGGGCAGTAGCGTACATTGATAATTTGCTCGAAGTGTTTTCGGGAAACTACTGAAGACACTTAGAACAAAAGACTACGGAGCTCCTCGTAGACATTAATACACTCATGCTCATACATTAAGGATAATTGCAGTGTGTGGTGCCACACAACGTGGCACTACACAAAACTGGCGCCAATAGCATAGGCACATAAGGAACACACATGACACAGATCTGTAAGTACACAATATTGGTGATAAGTTGAGAAAACCGTCACGATACACAAGTGCTACAAAACGCCACTGTTTCCTGCGCATGTACCCCAACATCAAAATGGGGTATGATCACCATACACACGTACACAGACCACACAACGGGTTGGCATACTCTGGATCAGATGGTCGAGCAGCTGCTGGCGTATAGCCTCCCATTCTTGCGCCAGTGCTTGTCGGAGCTCCTGAAGTGTCCTAGGGGTTTGAAGACGTTCAGCGATACGTCGACTGAGAGCATCCCAGACGTGATCGATGTGGTTTAGGTCTGGAGAACAGGCAGGCCACTCCATTCGCCTGATATCCTCTGCTTCAAGGCACTCCTATACGATGGCAGCTCGGTGGGGCCGTGCATTATCATCCATCAGCAGGAAGATGGGACCCAGTGCACCCCTGAAAAGGCAGACATACTGGTGCAAAATCACGACCCGATACACATGACCTGTTACAGTTCCTCTGTCAAAGACATGCAGGGTTGTACGTGCACCAATCATAATACCACCCCACACCGTCAAACACCGACATCCATACAGGTCCCTTTCAAGGGCATTAAAAGGTTGGTATCCGGTTCACCCTAGATGAAAACCCAGCGAGAATCACTGTGCAGACTATACCTGGACTCGTCCGTGAACATAACCTGGGACCACTGTTCAATGACCATGTGCTGTGTTCTTGATTCCAGGCTTTACTGGCTCTCCTGTAACCAGGGTTCAGTGGAATGCACCTTGCAGGTACTGGGCGAATAAAACATGTCTGTTCAGTCGTCTGTAGACTGTGTGTCTGGAGACAACTGTTGAAGTGGCTGCGGTATGGTCCCGAGCAAGGCTACCTGCAGTACTCCGTGGCCGTCTACGGGCACTGATGGTGAGATATCGGTCTTCTTGTGGTGTTGTACACTGTGGAGGTCCTGTACTGTAGCGCGTGGACACGTTTCCTGCCTGCTGGTATCGTTGCCACAATCTTGAGATAACACTTTGTGACACACGGAGGGCCCGTGCTACGACCTGCTGTGTTTGACCAGCCTCCAGTCGTTCCAGTATTCTATCCGTCATAAAGTCATCAATATGTCTTTTTTGAGCCATTTTCAGCACATAGTCACCATTGTCACGTCTGAAAACATCTGCACAGCTACTCACTGCACCGTACTCTGAGATGCACTAACACACCTCTTCGTTATGTGGACTTCTGCCAGCGCCACTGCGCGACGACCACAGATGGCCATACCCTGAGGTGATTTAAACCCACAAACCGCCCACCAGAGCGTTGTTTCACCATGTATCAGCATTGTCCTTAATTTATGAGCATGAGTGTAAATGGTGTAGTAACAATAAACTTACAACTGCAGCAAATAAAACGGTGCACCTTAATATTGAAAGGCAAACTTAAGAGGAACCCCAACATCAAACTAAATAACACAGCCTTGTAACACAAAAGAGTGATATGATACCTGGATTTACGCGTTGATGACAAACTGAGGTTCACTGAACATTTCTGACTTACAACCGATAAACCAATGAAAATAATACATAGATTAGCAAGACTAAATACTACAAAATATAGACTACCTTAAAAACATTATGTACATATCATGTCGTAAACATATAATACGCTTAGTGGAGAGCGCATGGGCACGTCGACTGATTCTTTCAACATATAAAATTATTGTGAGACGTGGCCATAGAAGTGTTCTGTTCCGGATGCCGGGTGATTTCGGGACAACATCGGCGGAGGCAGTATGCATGGTGATGGGAGTGTGCCCCATTGACATCACCATCTGTCAAAGACCAGCAGCGTTCTGGTTGAAGAAAGGCAGACACGACAAGGTATTTGAAATTTTAGGAGAGTAAATCACGGCAAGGCAACTACTAAACCGTTGGCGAAATGAGAGAATGGGATTGGAGAAAAAGGGACGTCGCGTCTACACCATTTTCCCAATAACCAAGAAACGAATGAGGCTAAAACATGAAAATTCTCCGCGTGACACTGTCCATTTCCTCTCGGGAAATCCATATCCACAACACCTCAGTCGGATTGGTCCCAGCCGACCACTGACGTGTATTTACTGGGAAATACACTACTGGCCATTAAAATTGCTACACCAAGAAGAAATGTATTTGCTACACCAAGAAGAAATGCATGTGATAAACGGTTATTCATTGCACAAATATATTATACTAGAACTGACATGTGATTACATTTTCACGCAATTTAGGTGCATAGATCCTGAGAAATCAGTTCCGAGAACAACCACCTCTGGCCACAATAATGGCCTTAATACGCCTGGGCATTGAATCAAACAGAGCTTGGATGGCGTGTACAAGTACAGCTGCCTTTGCAGCTTCAACACGATACCACAGTTCATCAAGAGTAGTGACTGGCATATTGTGACGAGCCACTTGCCCGGCCACCATTGACCAAACGTTTTCAGTTGGTGAAAGATTTGGAGAATGTGCTGGCCAGGGCAGCAGTCGAACATTTTATGGATCCAGTAAGACCCGTACAGGACCTGCAACATGCGGTCATGCATTATCCTGCTGAAATGTAGGGTTTTGCAGGGATAGAATGAAGGGTAGAGCCACGGGTCGTAACACATCTGAAATGTAACGCGCACTGTTCAAAGTGCAGTCAATGCGAACAAGAGGTGACCGAGACGTGTAACCAATGGCACCCCATACCATCACGCCGGGTGATACGTCAGTATGGCGATGACGAATACACGCTTCCAATGTGCGTTCACCGCGATGTCGCCAAACACGGATGCAACAACCATGATGCTGTAAACAGAACCTGGATTCATCCGAAAAAATGACGTTTTGCCATTCGTGCACCCAGGTTCGTCGTTGAGTACACCATCGCAGGCGCTCCTGTCTGTGATGCAGCGGCAAGGGTAACCGCAGCCATCGTCTCCGAGCTCGGATGTCTCACCTTCCGACTTACATCCATTTGGCTTAACGAAGGACGCATTCCGCGGGAAGCAGTAAGTGGATGTTGGGCAAAACAGCTAGGTGCCCGTTCCGATAAAGACCAGTAGGAAGGTACCATGTGGGCAAACAGGCCGTACCAGTAACGTGGCGTAAGGCCGTCGCATTGAACGGCGATTATGTTGAAAAATAGGATTATGTAGCCAACCGAATGGGAAATAATATGGTATATTGGAATCCTGAATAAAACGAACCTGCTATCTGAAAAAAAAGTGTTGCATTACTTATTGAACTCCTCCTCGTATATTTTCGCCTCTAAAGGCGTCAATAAGCTACTTTTATTCGTTTTTCTCTTCCAAATACGACTTTTTATTGGACTGAGTAACGGCAGCAGGAAGGAGATATCTTGCCCTTACCAGTTACGGTAAATAGGAAACGCAATACCATCAGAATTAAAGGAAACGAATTTGTCCTGAAGGAAGTAAACTAGTCCGAATTGCTGGTGCAAAGGGTAAATTATATTCTCCTGAATCAGTTTCATGCGAACAGTACATCTCCCAGAAGACTATTTCCCTCTGCCACTATCCTTTGACCTCCTTACCTCATCGTTACACGTTGAAGGCGCTATGTTTCCAGTTGTGAACGGGAGAATGTGGCATGCGTATGTTGTTCAGTCTGTCAACATGCGTTGAAGGCTCATTTAAAGCTCTCACTGTGTGTCCATTGTTAACGTCACAGCAATACGAATAGTCAAGCACGAGAAGTTGCCCAACGAACAGGCGTAAGCCATGACGACGTCAGTCGAGCATTCAAATGCTGTTGCGAGACACTGTAGATTAAAGAGCTGAGTCATAACTACCGCCCACGGCCAATATCAGCTTTGACGGCTATCTAAAAATTATGTCTCGTATGTATCGGTATGATAATTCAACAAAACTGTGCGCAGAAGTTTTGGGGCCACCTGGCAGAGCTGTGACGACCGAATTTTACACAAGGGTCTCCACAAAATCAAGTTTGCCTCTTACTGTCAATTTCGAACTACACTCTAAAACCTTAAGCAGCTTGGTACGCGATAATGATGGACAGTGGAACTTCTGGAATTAAACATGGACCAGTGATGCCAGGTTCTCTTCACTCACGACTGTAGAATTTATCCGGCGTCAGATGATCGTTTTAGAATGTAGAAGCAGGCAGGAGCCCTTATACATTTCAGATATTGAACAACTCTGATCGCTGTCGATGGTAATATGAGAACTGTGCGGTATAGAGGAGAATCCTGTAATATACTGCCCAGTCCTACAATCAACATTTTCGCGAAGGGTTCGTCTTTCAAGACAACACATGAGCACACCTCACTCATCTGCCAAACACCTTACTCCAGGAATCAACGAAACTGCGGTATTTACTAACGCACATCCTATTGAACATTCTTGATACCATTGAAATTTGCAGTGCATAGTTGTAGGAACCATCCTTGCACACTGGATGGCATCTGGAATGTCTCCGTGGGAGAGTGGGGCACGCTTGAACAGAAATGTCTCGACTATGTTGTGGACATTATGTGAAAGAGGAACCACGTATTTTGCGGTATTGAATGTTACCCAGCAGGAGATATTTACACTTTCTGCCAAAAATGTGAAGGTGTAGTACACATGCACACTATCGGTGGGTATGTAAATGATTGGGTTGTAGAACGGCCACCAGAGTGTGTTAGTGTTGCTTGAGTTTACTATTGTCACGTGGCTGGTGGAGGCATATATCGGATGTGAACAGCGTCTGATATTGAGAAAAACACGAAAACCCACATGCAGGCTTCGGTTAACATAACAAACGGCTGCATTTGGAGTACAGTCGTGAGCGAGAAGCTTAGAAAGCTGGTGAATGGCGTCGCATTGGGTTCAGTGATCTATCGTATTTTTGAACCACCGTGGATCACCAACGTCGGAGAGTATGGTGGAAACCTCGGGAAAGATCTCATTCTTCGAATCTTCTAGAAAGGCTCAGCTGTGTTACTCCTGGAGTTATGGTCTGGGGAGACATGTGGTATGACTTCAGGTAACTGGTAGTCCTCGATGTGCAAAGGGGTAGCCAACGTAACGAAATGGAAATAGATCATTAAAAATTTACGTAGTGGATAATACGAGTGCTAAAGGGCTGCTGCCTTACCGTGTCGACGAGCTTTGCGCACTCTGCTGCCACTCAGAGAGCTATGCTGGAGGAGACGCAAGCTCCTGGCAGGGCACCCTAGCTAGACATGTCTTTTGGGCAGGAGTCAGACGAAGAGCATCCACAATATAGAGTGGAAGGGTGGGGGGGGAGGCCGCTGTAAGGCCTAGAGAAGCCGACTATTCTAGAGGAGACAACCTTGATTAAAACAAGGAAGGACAGCCTACAAAATCTGAAGAAGTGCTTCCATAGTCATAGCGAAAGCAACCATCTAAGGGAGACAGCCCCAAACGAAAAACACGTGTGCTATGGTAGGTAAAGGTGACAGCCCCACTATTTAGCTACCCTGTCTACAGGTTGGTATTCTTTAACTGTGGAATTACAACATTATATACAAAAATCGATTAGGGAAATGGGCTGACTTTTTGATGACGAAAAAAATGAGGAAAATGTTAGAAATAACCACATGGAATGTTAGAGGAATAGGCACTAAAGAAAAAAAAACTAAATAGGGAATTACACACTGCAGATATCGACACAGATGTAGTACCAAAAACAAAGAAGAAACTACAATGATGTAAAGAAATAAATTTTTATTTTATGATATTTTAAGTAATAAGTAGAACTGAATGAGCAAGAGCTGGAGTTGCAGTTATGATATACACACAGAAAATAGTTCCAGTCATATATGTTCGTAAATGAAAGACTGATACATGTAAAGTTAAGGAACATGTGCGTGAAATTGACCAAACATTTGAAAAAAATTTCTTGGTCGGTAGAAAAGAGCATTTCATGCTGATTTCAAAAACGTATAGTTTATGGGCATTGTCATTTTCCGTTTGTTCTAAAATTGAGGTTGAACATAATAGTGCACAGGGGCCACGCCCATATGTCAGTTTGAAGTGCGTCAGAATACGTGATGCATTATTTTGTTCTTCCGTTTTTTTCTGTCGTTAGTAACAGATGGTTCACACATGTGTATTCTAGAACACACGAAACCAAAGTACAGGCATGTCTGGAAGGCTATGGTTCCAATGTAAACAAAGATATGATAACATATGATTTCGGAATTTCATATCCATGTGGTTTTGTAGTTGTTGTGTGTTGTTTTGTTTCTGTGTGTGTGTTTCCTGTGCTACAAATGCCGAGAGTAAAGAAATTCAGTCTCAAACCGAATAATATACATCATTTTCTTCAAAAGTCACCTGCGGAAACCGTGTCTTTGGGCAGTAGTTCTAGACGTAAACTTTCGGTTTCTGAATATAATAATAACAAGCCTAGTAGTATTGTGAGCAGCAATAACGACGAAAATGTTATTGTGAACCTAAATATTCTGTCAAGACTTTTGAAGAGTGCTGTGGAATGTAAGTACTGCAATTGTGAAGATAGTATTGACGTCTCTGATGACATTTCAGCAAGGAAGCGTCTTTGAAGTCGGTTAGTGATTGCCTGTAACTCGTGTAAGATGCACAGTGATACTATGACATCGCCAGTAACTGACAATCGACATTAAGGTGTAAATATTCAGCTTGCTTATGCAATGCGATGTATATGAAGGGAAGGAGAGCTGCCCACACTTTTTGTGCAGTGATGGATCTGCCTCCACCTCCACTTAAGTTTGACACATACAATAAATCAATACATAGTGCTTTATGTGGTGTAAGTGAACATTCAATGAAAAGAGCAACAGAAGAAGCAGTAGCCTTGCCTGAGAATACAGACATTGTAGCAGCATTTGATGGATCTTGGCAGAAGATAGGTCATACCTCTCTGAATGGGGTTATAACTGCCACACTTACTGAAACTGGCAAGATACTAGATTATGAATGTCTAACAAAGCACAGCCAGGGCTGTTCAAGTAAATTTATTGGCACCCTTCTTTGTGTGAAGAACTTTGATGGCCCAAATGGAAACATGGAAACGAAAAGAGTTCTAAACATTAGAAGATCAGAGGTCTGTCGTGATGTGAGGTATGCAGGCTACCTTGGGGAGGGACACTGTAAAGGACACACTACTGTTGTTAGTGGCAGACTATTTGGGGCCGGCCGAAGTGGCCGTGCGGTTAAAGGGGCTGCAGTCTGGAACCGCAAGACCGCTACGTCGCAGGTTCGAATCCTGCCTCGGGCATGGATGTTTGTGATGTCCTTAGGTTAATTGGGTTTAACTAGTTCTAAGTTCTAGGGGACTAATGACCTCAGCAGTTGAGTCCCGTAGTGCTCAGAACCATTTGAACTATTTGGGGACACACTGATAGAAAAGCTTGGATGTGTTGGGCATGTATAAAAGAGAATGGGAGCTCGGCTGAGCAAATTATGTAAAGACCAGTGGAAAAAACTGTCAGATCGAAAACACATAGTTGGTCCAGGTCGAATTACAAAAGTTAAATTCATTCTTGGACTCAATATTATGGACTAGCGATTAGCAGAAATGTAGGTTGTACATGAGACGAGCGGTTTGGGCAACATGGTTTCACAGAGTGTCAACAGATGTAACCCCAAATCATGGTTTGTGTCCATAAGGGGAAGATTCGGGGTGCAAGTACTGCTTGATCAACGCTAAAGGCGTACAATACACCCACAATCGTTCCTTACCACTTTCTGTAATGGAGGCAATTAGAAAGGATCTGACAAATAAAAATCTACTTAGGAAATCTATGCATGGTCTCTCTCAGAATGCAAATATGAAAGCTTCAACAGCTGTGTATTGGAGAGAATACCGAAAACTGTATTTGCTGGGCTGATAGTGCTGAAGATTGGTGTAATCGATGCAATAATAACATTCAATGATGGTGCAATTTCAAGGATCAATGTTATAAAGAACTTGAACATCCAGACTGGAAGGAATATGGCTTCGGCTCTAGCGTAAGCAGCATATAACCGAAGAAGAGACAGCTGCAGAAGCTGCTACTAAGGAGTCAAGGATAAAGAAAAGAATGAAGAGAAAGAGTATGGAGGATAAGGAAACAGGAGGACAAATGGAGTATGCACCTGGAATGTACTAAACGAGCATAGTATTAAGATAATAAATCTGTAACTCTTCTTTTGCAATTTGCCAAAACCTTGAATTTTCATCATTCAGGTACACTTTTCTCCTAGATGACTGAAGTTAAACTCACAAAAATTCGTGCAGACATTTAGAATGACATCCTCTGCCTCCCTTGCTTACTATTTCCTGAAAAATTTATAACATGATGATGATGTTAGAGATATTTGAGCTACGTTTTTAAATAGTTTTGTTGTAGTAAAATAAATTACTTGTCTTTTTCACAGATCAGAACCAAGGAAGGAAAATGGAGGCATTAAACACTTATGTGAATGTTGTCTGTACTCCGACTCTTTTTCCAAGCTGTGCAGTCAGTGATTCCAAAGAAAATGGTACTTCAGTGAAATAGTGTTCCATTCCTTATACTATTATAAATATTGTTGTCAGTACCAAAATATATCAAATATCGCAATGATTTTTTGGGAATGCTTTGATGGTGGTTGTTGGGATGTTTAAGGGGGACTAAACAGCTAAGGTCATCAGTTCCCCCATTCCAAAAACAGGCGAACATAAATTCACGAAGCAGAGAAAACGCCAAGGGGAAGGGGAATGCTTTGACTAATTACCATATTGTGTGTAAGAATTTTGAGCTATCTCTCACTTATAGATCAGTTGAACTATGAGGGTGAAGATAATGCTGGAAATGCAGCCCATTCAGGGGTGTATCCCCTTAAGGTTACTGGGGAAGGGATAAATGTAATTGGTGTAAATGTGCCAGAGGAAGGGAAGAGAGCAGAAACACATGCACCCTGCGAATGTATGAAGACGACAATTAATGGATAACTAAATCAAAATATTCAATGATTGGAGATTTCAGTGCGAAAATAGGTAAATCTACGATTAAATGAATAGTGGGGCCACATGAAGAACCCAGTAAAAATTACAATGGAGATACGAAATTTTTCTGCCTTAAGCTAATTTTGGAATAAGAAATAGTTTTTCCCCCATAATGATACTGACAAAGCTACGAAGCGCATTAAGGATACTAAATCTCTAATAGGCTGTGTTATTACAAATTGGAAAGCCTTCCCATTGATAGAATACACCACAGTTTACAGAGGATAATAACAAAAGTAAGAATCCCACTATACAGCAACAAAAACAAAAACAAAAAACAAACACGAAAAGAAGTTGATAGAATACATTTGCTACAAGATCCAAGCATTAAATAGTTATACAGAAAACGTTTAGATGAAGTACTAATTCACGTGGAAGAAAAAGAGAACATCAGTGAGGAGTGGAACGATATAGTAAGAACAATAAACATAGATGCTGGTGAGGCTTTAGTGAAAAGGAAGAGATATAAAAACTAAAGAGGACTCCCTGGTCGGAACTAAGAACTAGGAGACATCATAAAATTAAAAAACGGGCCTACCTGAAATATCTAAAATCAGAGAAACAAGAAGACTATACCGGTATAAGCAGTACACAGCAGTGGTCAGTAGAGAGACAAGAAAAATAAAACAATAAAGCTGGGAACATTTTCTATGTGAAATGTAGCATGACATACACAGTAAACACACTAAAGCCTACAATATGCTTACAATACGCTGTTTAGCTTAATGAAGATGAAAGAGACAGAGTTCAAATTAACACCATATCAGAAAATGAGCGTCTTGATTACTTCCAAAATCTATGGACAGGTGATGAGGAAAATGAGAAAACTGCAATTAGTAACGAACATGATTATCTTATATCAATGGAAGAAAAAAATGGTTCAAATGGCTCTGAGCACTATGGGACTTAACTTCTAAGGTCATCAGTCCCCTAGAACTTAGAACTACTTAAACCTAACTAACCTAAAGACATCACACACATCTATGCCCGAGGCAGGATTCGAACCTGCGACCGTGGCGGCCGCGCGGTATCAATGGAAGAACTAAAGGTTGCCGGCCGAGGTGGCCGAACGGTTTTAGGCGGTACAGTTTGGAATCGCACGACCACCACGGTCGCAGGTTCGAATCCTGCCTCGGCATGGATGTGTGTTAGGTTTAAGTACTTCTAAGTTCTAGGGGACTGATGACCTCAGAAGTCCCATAGTGCTCAGAGCCATCTGAACCATTTTGAATTAAAGGTTGTGTTACAGACATCGAAAGACCGAAAATCTCCAGGGGGAGACAACCTCAATGCGGAATTATTGGAATACGTGTCCGAATCATTATTCATAAAACTACTGAATTTTGCGAATACTTGTTGGAAATACAGCAACATACCAGTAGATTGGCCGACAATATTTGTTATTCCATTGATGGAATAAGGGGATGCAGAATGTGTGACAATCTGGAAGTATTAGTCTTTTTAACTCTTGACGTAAGATATATGCGAAACTAATAACAAATAGACTGAAGATAGTATTGGAAATATTTCTTACAGGAGAACAGAGTGTGTTTCGAATGGGAAGATCTTCCTTAGACTGTATTGCTCCAATCTCCCAAATTACAGTAAAACACAGAGAATATAACCATCCTTCATACATAAACTTTATTGACTATGAGAATATTTTCACAAAGTAAACAGAGTTAAACTGTAGGATATTTTAGAAAAGAATGGCATACCCCAGCATCTAATAAGTGTAATTCAAAGTATGTACGGGTGTATGCACAACAAAATGAAAGTAGAGAAAGTAGATCCGTTTGAGAGAAAAATCTCTTAAGGACTGAGACAAGTGTGTCCTTCATCACACTCATTATTTAATACATACACAGACGTCATACATAGAGAACAACATTATGCACCATTATGAGCTTAATAATCAAGTTATAAATACACTCCTGCTTGCAAATGAGCAAATAAAATTAATGGACTCCGATGATATATAATAGAGAGCAATTTGATGCGTGCACAGTGTAGCAAATACTATAATATGGCAACATCTAAACGTAAAACTAAGATAATGGCATTACATGGTAAGGAGCATTTAAGAGCAAAAACAATAACTGACATAAACCACTAGAACAAATAAATACTTTTAAATACCTAGAGTGTGAGATCTCATATATTACAGTCAATGATCAAGAATACAAACTGCAAAAATTTCAACAGTCGGTGGGTGCTATAAATCGCTCTCCTAAAAGACGTTACAAAAGGAACAGTTCTAAAATTTTGTAATACGTTGGGGGTACCAGCTGTAACAGATGAGACTCCTAAGACCCGTACTTTGTCATAGACTCATTCACCGGATAAAAATTAGTGAATAAGTAATGAACTAGGTGTCAAAGGCATACTTCAGAAAGTAGAGTATTACAAGAAGAAATGGTTCGAACATATTCAAAGGATGACAGCAGAACACATACCTAAATTAATATGCAAATGTGCATATCAAGCATAAAGGAATGTTGGGGACACTAACAAAAGATGGTGAAACGTCCCCTTTGAACAATTTGTACATGACTGTGCTTAAACTGACATACAATATTTTTAGCGCAACGCAATCTGACTTTCAAAAATCCCTACAAAAGAATGGCCCTGACTAACATTAACCTATACGTTTCACAAATCACTTACCTCACAAAAATCTTGGTTACTCGAACTACTGCAATATAGCGAGCACCACTACTGCCAGCTAAATAAAAGATTCAAACTACGGAAGGCACTAACTACTGATAGGGATAGTTAGCGAATGAAAGATATTAATAGAGAACAAACAATGTATTTACCTTAATATCATCAAAAGTCATAATATATATAGGAGTTCATAACATCCATTCTTACAAATATTAAAACTCCGCCATTTCTCTCTCCACATCCACCACTGCTTTTGTAAAGCCTGTACTACAAATGTTATCTGTATTGTTATGTTCTTTAATGATGTATTGTGTACCTTTGTTATTGTATTGTCATGTTATAAAATTGTAATTGACACCAGTTCATCAAATTAAGCAACTTGTAAGTTACATTTCACTGCACACGTTTCTGTTGGTCATAGTATATGGACAATATGTGAGAAGTAGGGGCTGATAGTGTTTGCACGTGTGTTAATGATTCAGCAAGGGACTGGATAACAGCATTGCTGGTTCTAAGGACAATTCCAAAAATTTCGTGAGTGGACAAGTGGTGGTTTATGGACTTGCTATATTCTCCGCAAGACTCTTCGATGGTGATTGTGCACCTGCACAGCTGCAACAGATGGCTGCTGGCCGTCTCTACAAGGACTACACCTTTGCTGACTCACCAGTACCATTATTTCTACAAGGACTGCAGTGGGTCTGCACCTCTGGTGGCCCACCATACCGTAATCTTTACCAGGACTACAGTGGGCCTGCACTGTGATGACCTACCTACCAATACTCTTCAAAATTTCGACTGACTCTGCTGTGGGTTTGCTCTGTTGTGGCCCATTACCTGTCTGCATGTCAAGAGTCAGCACTGTCTTTCCATTGGAAGGACGACACTAGTTCTTCAAGACAACATGGAAATCCACTACTTCTGTGTGCATTTTCTTTTACTGCTCAGACTTTGAGAAAACACTGCTATTTTACTGTGATGAACGATCAGGGCCATTCTTTTGTAGGGATTTTTGAAAGTCGGATTGCGTTGCGCTAAAGATATTGTGTGTCAGGTTAAGCACAGTCAGGTATAATTGTTCAAAGGGGACGTTTCAATGGGAAGATCAGCTACATTCCCCATAAAATTGGAACGGGCAAGGATGCCTAAACCAAAATTGAATATGATGATGAAAAGATGGTTAATACGTGTTTCGTTACAAGGTCATGGCTAGTATTGATTGAGAGGGCTCAAACGGAAAATCGGCCCGTCACTAACATTCTATGCCTACATATATTACCTCTCTAGTGACAGTTCCGTGGTTCCACTTTACAACAGGGTAATGTACGTCCATACATGGCGTATGTCTCTATGAACTATCTCCTCGTTGAAAAACACTCCCATAGCCAGCAACATACCCAGATCTGTCCCCATAAGAAAAAGTGAGAGACCAGCTCGGACATCAATCTCAGGAATAGTCTAGTTGAAACAGAAGAAGACAACGTCTTAACGTGCACACAGTTGCAGGTGTTATTGTTTGTTACATGCCTGCCAGATCTACGACAGATAATTTTATGATACACTACTGGCCATTAAAATTGCTACACCACGAAGATGACGTGCTACAGACGCGAAAGTTAACCGACAGGAAGAAGATGCTGTGATATGCAAATGATTAGCTTTTCAGACCATTCACACAAGGTTGGGGTCGGTGGCGACACCTACAACGTTGTGACATGAGGAAAGTTTCCAACCGATTTCTCATACACAAACAGCAGTTGATTGGTGTTGCCTGGTGAAACGTTGTTGTAATGCCTTGTGTAAGGAGGAGAAATGCGTACCGTCACGTTTCCTACTTTAATAAAGGTCGGATTGTAGCCTATCGCGATTGCGGTTCATCGTATCGCAACATTGCTGCTCGCGTTGGTCGAGATCCAACGACTGTTAGCAGAATATGGAATCGGTGGGTTCAGGAGGGTAATACGGAACGCCGTGCTGGATCCCAACGGCCTCGTATCACTAGCAGTCGAGATGACAGGCAGCTTATCCGCATGGCTGTAACGGATAGTGCAGCCACGTCTCGATCCCTGAGTCAACAGATGGAGACATTTGCAAGACAACAACCATCTGCACGAACAGTTCGACGACGTTTGCAGCAGCATGGACTATCAGCTCGGAGACCATGGCTGCTGTTACCCTTGACGCTGCATGACAGACAGGAGCGCCTGCGATGGTGTACTCAACGACGAACCTGGGTGCACGAATGGCTAAACGTCATTTTTTCGGATGAATCCAGGTTCTGTTTACAGCATCATGATGGTCGCATCCGTGTTTGGCGTCATCGCGGTGAACGCACATCGGAAGCGTGTATTCGTCATCGCCATACTGACGTATCACTCGGCGTGATGGTATGGAGTGCCATTGGTTACACGTCTCGGTAACCTCTTGTACGTATTGACGGCACTTTGAACAGCGGACGTTACATTTCAGATGTGTTACGACCCGTGGCTCTACCCTTCATTCGATCCCTGCGAAACCCTACATTTCAGCAGGATAATGCACGACCGCATGTTGCAGGTCCTGTACGGGCGTTTGTGGATACAGAAAATGTTCGATTGCTGCCTTGGGCAGTACATTCTCCAGATCTCTCACCAATCGAAAACGTCTGATCAATGGTGGCCGAGCAACTGGCTCGTCACAATACGCCAGTCACTACTCTTGATGAACTGTGGTATCGTGTTGAAGCTGCATGCGCAGCTGTTCCTGTACACGCCATCCAAACTCTGTTTGACTTAATGCCCAGGCGTATCAAGGCCGTTATTACGACCAGAGGAGGTTGTTCTGGGTACTGATTTCTCAGGATCTGTGCACCCAAACTGCGTGAAAATGTAATGACATGTCAGTTCTAGTATACTATATTTGTCCAATGAATAATCGTTTATCATCTGTATTTCTTCTTGGTGTAACAATTTTAATGGCCAGTAGTGTAGTTGTCTTGCACTGGTCTGTAGTTTTATTCCAGCACCTACTTTAAGAACATTTTATACCGAGTGCACTAGCAATTACTTGTAAGTTTATGGTTGCCCACCATATGCTGGCGGGTGGAGTGTTGACTGGAGTGTGCTGATGCACGCAACTATAGCTTCAAAACGGCATACACCCTATGTCCAAAAATTTTATTCCTGGGCTACAAACGACATCAACACAGTAACTACATTGGCAGTTTGAACTAACAACGGTAAACAACAGATGTGCTTTCGATTAGTCAGTTCTGAGCAGGCATTGTTAGGTGATCGGTGTGTGAGCATAGTGTGTGTATATTATTGTGATAGAAATCGCAATGCTGCAACACCATTAATTCAAGTGTTCGAGACCTTCTCCAGAATGTTTCGAAAAAGAGAAAATTATATGCAAAATTTGCCTACACACTTTGAGTCCCAAACATAAACGTCGACGTATTGACGCCTGCGGCAACTTAACTCAAACGCAAAACATGGACAGTTCTTTTCTGGAACAAGAAAATCGTTACGGGTGACAAGACTTGTTATCGATACGAACCTACCAGAAACCTATAAACTATAGAAATTCACATGAAGGATCAGTGCCTTGACATAACCGACATTCAAGCCAATGTGACAGATAAGTTGAACAACGTCCTAAATAAGGACTTTTCTGACACTTTTACACTGTGTATTGTACTCAAGTGCAGGGGAGACTATGCAGAACACCTGAAGCATTAAAGGCACCATCTTAACGTTTGTCTAGTTTCATCCAGTCTCGAAATTTTTCAGACTAATGAGGTATGAGCTTGAAACGCGGCCATCGTCCTGTGCCATTTGTTTCATATCACGCACACCCCGGAGCCACGCGCGCTTCACTTGTTCTCAGAGTGTCTCAATCGCTAGCATCTCCGTCCGCAAGCGTAATGAGTCCTTGCAAAGCATCGCGAGATATGTTTTCGTCGCTTGTGTGTCTTTGACCTGTGACGGACAATCAGGAAGCGCACTGCCAAAGTTCGTTTCTGCAGAGCGTCGTGTGGTCTCACAAAGCCTTTCTCTTCTCTTTGCCTCCTGTCGAATGGACGTGATTTCTGTGTTTGTTTGGCGAGTTTCGAGAAGGGTACATTCAACACGCTACTACAAAGGATTTGCTGAGAACTGACTCCGGTTATTGCATTCGCGTTTCTCCTATGCTGCTGGGTTTTCATTTGCTTTAAAGATCTGCCGAATTGAGCTCATTTCCCATGTTGGATTTTTATTCAAGTTGTTGTGGGGAACTTAATCCCTTTGTAGTCATTCGAGTTCACCAGAGCCTGAATCTAGTCCTAGCTCAAATGTCCGTCGATGAAAGTGACTTGTAATCACTTACTTTTAAAACCATGACATGTAACTTTATAATACTACTTTGAATTTTCTTTGTATGGCAGTTTAAGGTTAGGACGTTAAAAAATATTAGGTTTGATGCATTATATAAATCAATGACAGACAGTTCATTATGTAGTCTTACTTTGATCATTATAACACTTTTTTCAGTACTTTCTGCATCGATACACTTATTATCTAGCATAATGTTGTTTTTGTTTACGTTTCTAACCATGTGTCCTTCTGCTGGTCATACACAGGGTTGTCCATTGATTGTAACCGGGACAAATATCTCACGAAATAAGCGTCAAACGAAAAAACTACAAAGAACGAAACTCGTCTAGCTTGAAGGGGGAAACCAGATGGGGCTATGGTCGCCCCGCTAGATGGCGCTGCCATAGTTCTAACGGAGATCAACTGCGTTTTTAAAAAAATAGGAAACCCCATTTATAATTACATATTCGTGTAGTATGTACAGAAACATAAATGTTTTAGTTGGACCACTTTTTTCGCTTTGTGATAGATTGCGCTGTAATAGTCGCAAACGTATAGGTACGTGGTATCACGTAACATTCCACCAGTGCGGACGGTATTTGCTTCGTGATACATTACCCGTGTTAAAATGGACCGTTTACCAATTGCGGAAATGGTCGAGATCGTGTTGATGTATGGCTATTGTGATCAAAATATCCGACGGGCGTGTGCTGTGTATGCTGCTCGGTGTCCTGGACGACATCATCCAAGTGTCCCGACCGTTCGCCGGATAGATTCCTTATTTAAGGCAACAGGAAGTGTCAGCCACATGTGAAACATCAACCACGGCCTGCAACAAATGATGATGCTCAAGTAGGTGTTTCAGCTACTGTCGCGGCTAATCCGCACATCAGTAGCAGACAAATTGCGCGAGATTCGGGAATCTTAAAACCGTCGGTGTTGAGAATGCTACATAAACATCGATTGCACCCGTACCATATTTCAATGGACCAGGAATTGCATGGCGACGACTTTGAACGTCGTGTACAGTTCTGCCACTGGGCACAAGAGAAATTACGGGACGAGAACAGATTTTTTGCACACGTTCTATTTAGCGACGAAGCGTCATCCATCAACAGCCGTAATGTAAACCGGCATGATATGCACTATTGGGCAACGGAAAATCCACGTTGGCTGCGACAAGTGGAACATCAGCGACCTTGGCGGGTTAATGTATGGTGCGGCATTATGGGAGGAAGGATAATTGGCCCCCATTTTATCGATGCCAATCTAAATGGTGCTATGTATGCTGATTTACTACGTAATGTTCTACCGATGTTACTATGCGGTTGAAGCAGTATTGACTAGCATATTTCATGACAGGTGGATTGGTCGTCGAAGCACCATACCATGGCCCGCACGTTCACCGGATCTGACGTCCCCGGATTTCATTCTGTGTGGAAAGTTGAAGGATATTTGCTATCGTGATCCACAGACAACGCCCGACAACATGTGTCAGCCCATTGTCAATGCATGTGCGAACATTACGGAAGACGAACTCCTTGCTGTTGAGAGGAATGTCGCCACACGTATTGCCAAATGCATTGAGGTTGACGGACATCATTTTAAGCATTTTTGCATTAGTATGGTATTTCCGGGTAATCATGCTGTAACAGCATGCGTCCTCAGAAATGATAAGTTCACAGAAGTACATGTCTCACATTGGAACAACCGAAATAAAATGTTCAAACGTACCTACGTTCTGTATTTTAATTTAAAAAACTTACCTGTTACCAAGTGTTTGTCTAAAATTGTGAGCCATATGTTTGTGACTATTACAGTACAAAGGAAAAGAGTGGTCCAACTAAAACATTGATATTTCATTACGTACTACACGAATATGTAATAAAAAATGGGGGCTCCTATTTAAAAAAAAACGCAGTTGAAATCCGTTGACCTATGGCAGCGACATCTAGCGCGTCAATCATAGCGCCCTCTGGTTTCCCGTTTCAAGCTCCACAAGTTTCGTTCTTTTCAGTTTCTTTGTTTGACGCTTATTTCGTGAGATATTTGGCGCGGTCACGATCAGTTGACCACCATGTATATTTGCAAAGTTATTTCGATAGAATTGTGCTCATTCGCTTATTGCATTATTTACATGGGGAACAGCAAGTAATTACGTATCACTCTTGCTATATTCTTCTGCCAGATTTTCTCAGCATTGCAGGTAACAGCTACAGAAACAACGTCTTCGCATTTCTCTTTCTCCACCAAACCTGCTCATAGACTAACAGAAGCCGAGTCTGCATGGCATGGCTTAATACACAATGAACATCCATCATTAATGCTTTTAGTCAAAATTCAAATCCAAATTGTTCGGAATCACTTGGAAGTAAACTGTTTGATGCGCTTGCGATAGTTCTGTCGCCACCTAAACATTAGTATTCCAGTCAGACTAAGTTCTGCAAGAGTTTTGTTCGATTTCTCGAGGGTAAATTTCAGGGCAAAACCAGGTTCATAATTATTCATGAACACACAGGTTTAAAACTTTCAAGGAGTGGCAGGCTTTCAATCTGATATTGGTCAGTAACGGAGACAAAGAAAATAATTACTCACACAGTCGCAGGTGCTGCAAAACCTTTGTCGAGCGCTTTATTTTTGGTCAAAGTGAGGGTGTAACAGATGTTAGGATGTGACGAGAGAAGTCAAGTAATGGGAAACTCCTGGATAAACAAATAAATCCGCGGCCAGGAAAGAGACTGGTGTACGCGTGGGAGTGAGCTGAAGAACAGCGGTCGCCGGCAGACGTCTCGGTGGCATTCTGAGGGCCAGATGAGGCGAGCAGCTGTCTCCAGACCCTCTGCCGGTGTCAATATTTGTCCCGCACGCTGTAGTGTCCACACACACCCTCCCCCGAGCCTTGTCGAAGTCGCCGGCCCGCCTTCACGGCGACTGCCCTTTCTCAGAGCCCTTCCCTTCCCTTCCCTTCCCTTCCCTTCCCGTCACGCACGTGTCTGAGGGCGCCCGAGCGCCGCAAGAGGCACACGCTTCACTGCCCACACAGCGCCCGCCACTCGCGTCTCACAACTTGTAAAGCGAGACGAAACGCTGTTAGCGACTGCTTTCGCCGAGCCAGCCTCCAGCATGAATGCGCGCGTCCAGCGAACCAGTGTCCCGTCAAAGGACACGCGGCCTCACAGCGCCTCTGCAGGACTTTTGCCACGGTCCAGCTACAGTTGTGATTCTGGGCTGCGTGTACGTGTGTCGTGTCTCTTTTTCCTATCTCTACTGCTCCGTCCTTTTCCTCCTCAAGCGACCCGCTTACATCTTCAATTTCAGTAGGAAAAAGGTGCCCTCAAATCAACCAACCAAGACTATGGTACGTATCTGAATGACTTGATTATTCGGAATTCCTGACATATTAAAACTGTGTGCCCAGTGGTGACCAGGGCCTTTCATTCCAACCCCCCCCCCCCCCCCCCCCCGCAAAAAAAGGCACATACTCACTTCTGTCAGCGGTCAAGAGGCACATGACCTCCTACTACCAGTTGTACATTATCTACTGCGCTGAAAAACACTCTTTTCAGTGTCTAATACTTCCTTTGGACAGATTATGTGAACTGCGTAATTTGTACTAAACACCACAATGATGTACGATATAGAACTTAAGTATCTATATACCAAGCCATTCGTTTAGTATTGCTTTTATTGACACCAATCAGTAATTTTCAGATTTTTTTCATCATGGTGTTTTATGGCTTCGAATTGTGGGCTGCTACACGGACTTACTACTACTGCAACCACTTGCGACAGAATGCTGTGATCAATAAATATTCAATATACTTTCGTTGATCTGTTTCGCACTCACCAATCTCCATTAATCATGTTATCTTGGTGTTTTTTGCCACAAGGAACTCAATGAATCCATTGGAAATGAATTACTCACGGACGTTTCCTTCTAAATGAGATCTCTGGAGTGTACTAATTCCCTTGTGACTTCATTCGTGCGAGCTTCCTTTCGGACCCAAAATGTTGGAACAAGAACTAAATGCCGTTGAGAGTTGACTACAGCCTTTCATCACATTCGAAGACTTCACTATAATCAGTGATGATCAAAACCGTATATATGATCTCTCATATATATATAAACACAAACAAAACCTGATCAATACCTTTGTAAACTTCAAAAAGGCGTACGACTCTATCGACCGGAAAACTCTCTTCAAAATTCTAGCAGAATACAAAGTAGACAACAAAACACGGACTATCATAGAGCGAACCTTGACCAACACGACCTCCAAAGTAAAGCTCTGTGGGGAACTATCAGAGCCCTTTGAAATTCGCACAGGTGTCCGACAAGGCGATGGCCTCTCACATTTTCAATCTAGTGTTTGATAAGGTAATAAAAGAATGGGAAACATCACAACAGGGAAAACCTTAGGAAACATACAGATTGAATGCCTGGCTCTTGCAGACGATTTGGCGATTGTCACGAAAGGTATAAACGAAACAATAGACGCTATTGAAAAACTACACGAAATCGCTTCCAAAACTGGACTACAGATCTCTTACAATAAGACACAGTTTATGAGCACAAAGAAACTCTCATCTCTGGACACAAAGTACGGGACGATTTACAAAACGGCAAACTTCAAATACCTCGGTGAAACACTACAAATGAGCGGACATAACAGAGACTCAAACGAAGAAAGAAAAACTAAACTGGACAAGGCATACAAAGTAGTGTGGAATCATTACAACAAGAAGTCTATCTCACAAAAAGCCAAATTACGCCACTACGACACTGTCGTGCTCCACGAGGCACTATTTGCAGCAGAGACCACACTAATCCTAGGGCGTACAGGTATCAGACAACTAGAAAAAGTAGGGCGGAAAATACTTAGGAAACTATTTGGCGCAAATAACAACAATGGAATATGGATCAATAAACCAACACAGGAACTATACAAACATACGGAGACAATCACAGAAAAGATTAGAAAACGCAGACTACAATTCTATGGACAAAAAATGGTTCAAATGGCTCTGAGCACTATGTGACTCAACTGCTGTGGTCATAAGTCCCCTAGAACTTAGAACTACTTAAACCTAACTAACCTAAGGACATCACACACATCCATGCCCGAGGCAGGATTCGAACCTGCGACCGTAGCGGTCGTGCGGTTCCAGACTGTAGCGTCTTTAACCGCTCGGCCACTCCGGCCGGCTTCTATGGACACCTATACAGAATGCCAACAATGAGACTGAGCAAACAGATCTTTGACTGGGTAACCACAAGAAACAACAAATGGGTGGCAGAGGTAGAAAACGACCTGAACCAACTCAACATATCAGCAGACACAATAAACGACAGAATAAAATTCAGAAACATCATTAAGAAAAGTAAACTACATGAGATACACTGTGACAAACGGACAGGCGTAAAGAGGACCGAAGAACGCAAGCAAGATCACAGGCGGAAGATGAACGAAATATGGGCAATCAAAAAGGCAATCAAGACGAAGCCGAAGACACGAAGTCGACAAGAAGCATGGACAGAGGACCAGAAACAGAAACACAACGAGCGAGCGAGGGAAGTTAGGGCAGCAAGGAAGGCAACAAAAGGAATTGACCATGTGGTTTAGTCCATCTTCGCTCTTTAAGGGCAAAACACCAATTTATATATATATATATATATATATATATATATATATATATATATATATATATATATATATATATATATAGGGTGTTTCAAAAATGACCGGTATATTTGAAACGGCAATAAAAACTAAACGAGCAGCGATAGAAATACACCGTTTGTTGCAATATGCTTGGAACAACAGTACATTTTCAGGCAGACAAACTTTCGAAATTACAGTAGTTACAATTTTCAACAACAGATGGCGCTGCGGTCTGGGAAACTCTATAGTACGATATTTTCCACATATCCACCATGCGTAGCAATAATATGGCGTAGTCTCTGAATGGAATTACCCGAAACCTTTGACAACGTGTCTGGCGGAATGGCTTCACATGCAGATGAGATGTACTGCTTCAGCTGTTCAATTGTTTCTGGATTCTGGCGGTACACCTGGTCTTTCAAGTGTCCCCACAGAAAGAAGTCACAGGTGTTCATGTTTGGCGAATAGGGAGGCCAATCCACGCCGCCTCCTGTATGTTTCGGATAGCCCAAAGCAATCACACGATCATCGAAACATTCATTCAGGAAATTAAAGACGTCGGCCGTGCGATGTGGCCGGGCACTATCTTGCATAAACCACGAGGTGTTCGCAGTGTCGTCTAAGGCAGTTTGTACCGCCACAAATTCACGAAGAATGTCCAGATAGCGTGATGCAGTAATCGTTTCGGATCTGAAAAATGGGCTAATGATTCCTTTGGAAGAAATGGCGGCCCAGACCAGTACTTCTTGAGGATGCAGGGACGATGGGACTGCAACATGGGGCTTTTCGGTTCCCCATATGCGCCAGTTCTGTTTATTGACGAAGCCGTCCAGGTAAAAATAAGCTTCGTCAGTAAACCAAATGCTGCCCACATGCATATCGCCGTCATCAATCCTGTGCACTATATCGTTAGCGAATGTCTCTCGTGCAGCAATGGTAGCGGCGCTGAGGGGTTGCCGCGTTTGAATTGTGTATGGATAGAGGTGTAAACTCTGGCGCATGAGACGATACGTGGACGTTGGTGTCATTTGGACCGCAGCTGCAACACGGCGAACGGAAACCCGAGGCCACTGTTGGATCACCTGCTGCACTAGCTGCGCGTTGCCCTCTGTGGTTGCCGTACACGGTCGCCCTACCTTTCCAGCACGTTCATCCGTCACGTTCCCAGTCCGTTGAAATTTTTCAAACAGATCCTTTATTGTATCGCTTTTCGGTCCTTTGGTTACATTAAACCTCCGTTGAAAACTTCGTCTTGTTGCAACAACACTGTGTTCTAGGCGGTGGAATTCCAACACCAGAAAAATCCTCTGTTCTAAGGAATAAACCATGTTGTCTACAGCACACTTGCACGTTGTGGACAGCACACGCTCACAGCAGAAAGACGACGTACAGAATGGCACACCCACAGACTGCGTTGTCTTCTATATCTTTCACATCACTTGCAGCGCCATCTGTTGTTGAAAATTGTAACTACTGTAATTTCGAAAGTTTGTCCGCCTGAAAATGTACTGTTGTCCCAAGCATATTGCAACAAACGGTGTATTTCTATCGCTGCTCGTTTAGTTTTTATTGCCGTTTCGAATATACCGGTCATTTTTGAAACACCCTATATATATATATATATATATATATATATATATATATATATATATATATATATATATATATATATATGGTGGGTCCATTGATAGTGATCGGGGCAAATACGTCACGAAATAAGGATCAAACGAAAAAACTACAAGGAACGAAACTTGTCTAGCTTGAAGGAGGAAACCAGATGGCCCTATGCTTGGCCCGCTAGATGGCACTGCCATAGGTCAAACGGATATCAACTGCGTTTTTCAAATAGGAACCCTCATTTTTTATTATATATTCGTGTAGTAAGTAAAGAAATAGGAATGTTTTAGTTGGACCACTTTTTTCGCAATGTGATAGATGGCACTGTAATAGTCACAAACGTATAAGTACGTGGTATCACGTAACATTCTGTCAGTGCGGACGGTATTTGGTTCGTGATACATTACCCGTGGTTAAATGGACCGTTTATTAATTGAGGAAAACGTCGATATCGTGTTGATGTGTGTATGGCCCTTGTGATCAAAATGCTCAACGAGCATGTGCTATGTATGCTGCTCGGTATCCTGGACGACATCAACCAAGTGTACAGACCGTTCGCCGGATAATTACGTTATTTAAGGAAACAGGAAGTGTTCAGCCATATACGAAACGTCAACCACTGCTTGCAACAAATGATGATGCCGAAGTGGGTGTTTCAGCTGCTGTCGCGCCTAATCCGCGCATCAGCAGCAGACAAATTGCGCGAGAATCGGGAATCTCAAAAACGTCGGTGTTGAGAATGCTACATCAATATCGATTGCACCCGCACCAGATCTCCATACACCAGGAATTTCATGGAGGCGACTTTGAACGTCGTGTACAGTTTGCCACTGGGCACAAGAGAAATTACGGGATGATGACAGATTTTTTGCACGCGTTCTATTTATCGACGAAGCGTCATTCATCAACAGCGGTAATGTAAACCGGCATGATATGCACTATTGGGCAATGGAAAATCCACAATGGCTGCGACAAGTGGAACATCAGCGACCTTGGCGGGTTAATGTATGGTGCGGCATTATGGGAGGAGGGATAATTGGCCCCCATTTTATCGATGGCAGTCTAAACGGTGCAATGTATGCTGATTTCCTACGTAGTGTTCTACCGATGTTACTACAAGATGTTTCACTGCATGACAGAATGGCGATGTACTTCCAAAATGATGGATGTCCGGCACATAGCTCGCGTGTGGTTGAAGCGGTATTGAATAACATACTTCATGACAGGTGGATTGGTCGTCGAAACACATTCACCGGATCTGACGTCCCCGGATTTCTTTCTGTGGGGAAAGTTGAAGGGTATTTGCTGTCGTGATCTACCGACAACGCCTGACAACATGCGTCATCGCATTGTCAATGCATGTGCGAACATTACAGAATGCGAACTACTCGCTGTTGAGAGGAATGTCGTTACACGTATTGCCAAATGCATTGAGGTTGACGGACATCACTTTGAGAATTTATTGCATTAATGTGGTATTTACAGGTAATCACGCTGTAACAGCATGCGTTCTCAGAAATGGTAAGTTCACAAAGGTGCTTGTATCACATTGGAAAAACCGAAATAAAATGTTCAAACGTACCTACGTTCTGTATTTTAATTTAAAAACGTAGGAAATGAGCATAAATTGCACCATTTAGACTGTTACCAACAGTTCGTCTAAAATTGTGATCTATATGACTGTGATTATTACAGCGCCATCTATCACAAAGCGAAAAAAGTGCTCCAACTAAAACATTCCTATTTAAAAAACCGCAGTTGATATCCATTTGACCTATGGCAGCGCCATCTAGCGGGCCAACCATAGCGCCATCTCGTTTCCCCCTTCAAGCTAGACAAGTTTCATCTTTGTAGTTTTTTCGTTTGACGCTTATTTCGTGAGATATTTGGCCCGGTGACGATCAATGGATCACCCTGTATGAAATGTAAGCTTTTTTGTAGTCACTGTCCTCTGCATGTTCCATCTTGACACTCCTTAAATATGCAACGTGAGGAACTAGAGATAAACCACCAGGATAACAGTGGCACTTTTAATGGCAGAAAAGAACGTTTCAGATCAATGAGACTTTAAAATTTATATATAGACAGACGGATGGAGGAGATTTACGAAAGAAAATTTCATTTATCTACGTGGACCTATGCTATGTATGACTCCAAAATAACTGTCCCTTTTGTGGAAATTAAATGAGTTCAATGTTCCGTAAGTCTCAGTTTAAAAGAATGGTGTGAAAATGCCTTGAAAATTGGAATTCGCTGGTTCTTGCGGTGGGCTGGTGAGGTCACTTCCCAGATCTTTTCGTAATTCTTACAGAAAATGGAAGACACTTGATACGCTGTGTTTTGCCCTTTCGGCAATTTGACTGACACGTAATCCAAAGAGTGCTTAGTTAACTCAGCCTTTTGAGCCGCTTCGTGACCATAGGTACACACGAAAGATGTTAAAACACAACGACCATCGTCAAAATATGGAACCGGGTCTGATCACGCATCAAGGAAACTTTCACATTCATAAACAGAGACAAATGCTGATTGGGAAGGCAGTCATCGCCAATCCCTTTCTGTTCAAAAAGAGCGAGAAAACAACTTTTTTTGGGTAAGTAAGGAAACTGTCACATCACCGGAGGTTTACCAGAAGAAACTGTCACATGCCGCAAAGAAAACGATCGAAACAATTTTTTCAGCCACTAGTGTCGTTGTCATCAAAATCGCGCTCCCAGATAGAGAGTGCTGTTAAAAAAGGCAAAAACAGATGTTTTTTGGGGTGCATGGCGTACAGGCTTCAGCATAACTGGACGAGTACAATTGAAAATTCTTACAGCGACTCATGTCGTTCTTTTAACTTACCTTCCTCCATCCTAATCTTCCGTATGAACACAAAATATAATTTCTTGAAAAAAAAAACCTGATTGTAAACTCTGACTGTAAAAAATAGTTACAGATAAAATTCATTATTGGAATTCACGTCTTTGGCCATTTTAAGTGAAACGGAACGAAGTTTGCGTCCATGTCGTATCATGTGATGCTGCCGTTTGGCTGCCCCCCAGCCTCGACACCGAGGCTGGCTATAGGACGTGTTCGGAAAGCCCCAGCAGCCATCGTAATGCTTCATGATGAACAGCACGTAATATCTTCAGGTACGACCGTCAGCCACATGCAAGTCCGCTGCAGCCGTTATCGAGGCGGGACACAGTGAATCGCCTGTACACCTATAGGAGGCATATTCTACCAATCCACACTCCCATCTCTCAACGTTTACCGTTGAGAGGTCTCATCGAACTTACTGTAAGGTCTTTCAAATTTGGAAGTCAAGTGCGTGTCTCATCAAAGATCCAATGACCTCACAGAATTGTTAAAACATAGTGTCGCTCAGACAGAATTCAAATATGTTAAAAACATAATGGGAACAATTACAATTTACGGATACAGTTCTGCCTGCAAAAAAATTAAAACCTGTGTTCTCTACCCATTCCTCCAGCTTCTCGAACATTAGTTGACGATTACGAGTAGTGCTCCCAAAAGGACGAGGAGAAGTTTAAGAAATCGACCATACACAAAGGTAGCTCTACTACACACTACTGTTTTCCCTCTCTCTTTCTAAGCGAACAACAAAAAGAGGAATACTTAAAAAATCCTTCTTTGAAGCACTTCATTCTCCTCTAAGTATTACTGACTCTTTGCCTAAAATATCGTTCATTAAAGTATACTGAAGCAAAAATCACAGACGCCCGTGTTCCCTCCCTCGTCCACCCGAGAAAGGAATTTAAATAGCAAGTAGCAACACAAATGCCGAAAATTGCTTTAAATGTTTTTTAACAAATGAAAATCAATGAATGTTGCCATTAACCTATTGTCTTCCTATATTTGAATGACATCGTAATTAATACTAGTGGTGTAACTCTTCAGGTGTGGTGTTTATTAGCAGCTGTCAAGTTCAAATAGAATCTGTGAATAAATTAGCTCCATTCTTAACCATAATTTACAGCAATTCCCTTCAGCAGTGATATGTTCTCTACATCAGATAAATAGAACAGAGCATACAAATCTAAATAAAGGACAGTTAAGGTGCGACCCGCAACTAACGCCCTATAACACGTCTATTTGGAGTAAAGTCTTAAGACCTGTTCTGAGTTAAAACATTCTGAGCTACTGTATGTAGGACAACTTAACCCTCTCCATGGTAGTCAGCATCGGTTCAGGAAACAAAGAGCATGCGAAACGCAAGTGCCCTTCGAACATGCTATCCGAAGTACCACGGACAGAGGAAACTGGGTTGATTTGGTTTTGAGACTTTTGTAAAATTTGTAGTTTAGAATCGCAATGAGGCATTGTGGAACACTATGTCCATAGGGACGTATAACCAGGTGGAAAATTTATCAACGAGAAACACTTATGACATTATCTCGGGTGAAGAGTCAGTATTCTTGAGATCTTGTAATTGTTAAGTATAATTTAACATATACGCCTAGTAAGCCAAAACGCACCTATATTTAAAGACATTTTATTATGATGTTATTTTCTGGTGCTACAGGCTTTTTTCGGCTCCATGGCCATTATGAAGATATCTGTAAACTTATGGAGATGCTAGTGCATACATCTGTATCTACTTGTAACTAGTAACGATTTTGTATACTGTCTGTCGTAGTACTTACTTTAGTAACACATCGTTGACACTGTCGCTGTGTAATACCTTGTGCTTCTGCATGTCACAGGTGTAGACCTAATTGTAGATGAGTAATGTCTCAGCAGTGGAATTTGTTGTTGAGCAACATTCGCTAAGACTTACACAATATTTATCACAAGTTTGACAGCTTCAGTTGACAACAAAGTCAATGGTATTACATGGTTACATATCTGGTTTATTCATCTATGGAGTACGTTTGGTTATTCTTTGTTAATGTTCACTGGTGTTGTCTTTGCCCGCAAACTTGTTCTATCCGTAGTCGTGCTCTATAATTTCAATAAAGTTGTCAATATATTTTTTACGTTTGAAATTGCTTTTTTCATAATAATTTTGTCTAGTTATCTGCGTGTATGTATGTAGATTTCTATTTCTTCTAAAAGTTCATTATTGGGGCATTTAGTGTTATGTGCAGAATTTGCATCTCATATCTACATACACATACGCAAATACCTAGATATCATAAGAAAACATCATAATAAAACGTGTCTGTGTACAGAAATGTTTTGGCTTGCAAGACATACTCCTACATACCTTACAAGGCATATACAAAGCTGCAACCCCAGAAGAATTCAAAATTGTAATTGTCATTATTTCCAGTCCCCGGGAATAACGTTGATTTCCTAACCCACAACTCCTGTAGATATAATTATCTTGTAGTCATTAGTTGTCTCCAGGTGCAAGTCCACGGCTAGACACGCGTTTTTGATGTAATGTTTTAACTCTCAGTGAGTGAGTCAGTCTTGGAAATATACACACATGTGTCATCTGGTAAGACGTCTGGCAAAATTCTCCTCACAACAACCGCCCACGCAGGTGGTACTACCAAAAGTAGCCCCTTTATCTAAGGCTACACTATAAAAATACCAAAATAATAATCGAAACACTATGTTATCATGATGTACGCCAAACGATCCCGTTTGATCAGAGTATTACAGACCTGTAATCCGATTTCGTCTATGTAAAGTATTATGACAGTTATTAATATAAGTTTGTGGGTGTTTTGATTGATTAACTTTAGTTAAAATATTCTCTTTTAAGTAAAACTAATTGCCAGAAGTGACGTATTTTGACCTCCTGCTAGGAATGAAATAGATCAATTGCTTCAAAAGGCTTTCAGAATATGAAAACTTGAACCACAGGAGGAACGTTGATAAATTAGGTAAGACTAAAAAGATTGCTATGGAATAAGACGGAATAATTTCAAGCAAATTTATGTCTGTTCTGAAACATTGGAACCATCGTTATTACGTATGAATTACGTTCTGCTGAACAAAACAATTTTCATATGAATCAATCAATTTGGAGTAGATCGACTGGTCGCAATTGGTCCCCAATTACGAAAAGCGTGGCAGGTGAGATGAGTATAAATACTCTTATATCACAATATACAGATACCGAAGTAATATATGGTGAGCACCTGGGGAATATAATAGAGGTGTTGCCATTAATGTCATGCACTCATCACTTAATTACAATCTCAGGTGTTCAGTAAATGATGCAGTTTCCTATGAAGACTTTGTATCCAGTAACAGTTACAGTAATAGCCAGTTATCATTAACTAAATATCAACCTGGAGCAAAGATTGACAATTTTCTCATTCTGAAGAGAAATGCAGAACCTTGCACTTCACCACTTCACGAAAAATTAAACCGTGGTATTCTTTCATAAAAGGGTTTGTTTGTCATAACCAGAGTCATTCACGTCGTACAAGTACAGTAACTGGATACAGCAGTGTGTGGAGAGATAAAGGAGAACGACCACATAGACATAGTTTCAGGCAAACGAAAATTTAGACCACGATCCGTTGGCAGGATACTGGGAAACTGCAGTTTATACAAGGTGATTCAGGTACCCCCAACTATGCCGCTTTGTTGGAAGTCGCAGTATGACCTTCAAAAACCACGTGCAGGATTACATGTTCTCTCGCCCATAACACGCAAATTACTAGTCCTTCACAAAAGATGAATGGAACCTCCTCTGTAGGATATTTAATGTAGTTCAATTTTGTACTGGGATAATTTTCTCTAGCGATCGTTGTTTTGGAGTTATTCAAGAGAAACGTACAAAACTGACTTTCGAATTCATCCGCAATCCCACACTTATCCCTCACCAATCAGGAATCCTAGTATGTTGTCTGTGGCACTCCCTTCTAGCATTGTACAAACATTTCAGAGTACACAAATTGTTTCCCACATTTCGATCTTCTTTGGTCCATTGATTGGACTGTTACGCCGCCAGTATACTCTGCCATTTCGTTGACAATAATGTAAATGAAAGAAACGACTTTCGGAAACTTTATGCTAAAACTAATTACGCTGACAATTCGAAGCAAACTTAACCCTTATAAACGCAGTAGTTTCGTAGTCAGAAGACCTGACGAATATAAAGATGTAATTGTTTATTTTATGGTGTAAAAATTCACAAAATTATCAGTAAAAATTTACACAAAAGTCAGTTTAACAATTTGTAAGTGCCCAACTATGCAGGTTGCGTAATAAAGCCAGTCAGTGAAGACCAAACCAAGTCAAATGTGGGAAATAATTCGTGAAGTGGCAAATATTTGTACGGATTATCCTGTGGTCTAGGGGTAGCGTCTTTGATTCATAATCAAATACGTCTTCAGTCCCGGGTTCGATCCCCGCCACTGCCTAAATTTTGATAAATAATCAGCATTGGCGGCCGAAGACTTCCGGCATAACAAGTCAGCCTCATTCTGCCAACGGCCTTGTCAAAGAAGGCGGCGGAGCGGATAGAGGTTCAGGGCACTCTCTTGTCCTAGGGGTGGGAAATTGCCCCTAAAGGCGGAAGAATCAGCAATGATCAACGACATGAGGATGCAGAAGGCAATGGAAACCATTGCATTAAAGACACGTAACGTGTATCCACAGGACATGTGGCTTGTAATTGAAGAAGTGTCATGATGATCTCTCCATTGGCAAAAGATTCAGGAATAGTCCCCCATTCGGATCTCCGGGAGGGGACTGCCAAGGGGGAGGTTACCATGAGAGAAAGATTGAATAATCAACGAAAGGATAACGTTCTACGAGTCGGGGCGTGGAATGTCAGAAGCTTGAACGTGGTAGGGAAACTAGAAAATCTGAAAAGGGAAATGCAAAGGCTCAATCTAGATATAGTAGGGGTCAGTGAAGTGAAGTGGAAGGAAGACAAGGATTTCTGGTCAGATGAGTATCGGGTAATATCAACAGCAGCAGAAAATGGTATAACAGGTGTAGGATTCGTTATGAATAGGAAGGTAGGGCAGAGGGTGTGTTACTGTGAACAGTTCAGTGACCGGGTTGTTCTAATCAGAATCGACAGCAGACCAACACCCACAACGATAGTTCAGGTATACATGCCGACGTCGCAAGCTGAAGATGAACAGATAGAGAAAGTGTATGAAGATATTGAAAGGGTAATGCAGTATGTGAAGGGGGACGAAAATCTAATAGTCATGGGCGACTGGAATGCATTTGTAGGGGAAGGAGTAGAAGAAAAGGTTACAGGAGAATATGGGCTTGGGACAAGGAATGAAAGAGGAGAAAGACTAATTGAGTTCTGTAACAAGTTTCAGCTAGTAATAGCGAATACCCTGTTCAAGAATCACAAGAGGAGGAGGTATACTTGGAAAAGGCCGGGAGATACGGGAAGATTTCAATTAGATTACATCATGGTCAGACAGAGATTCCGAAATCAGATACTGGATTGTAAGGCGTACCCAGGAGCAGATATAGACTCAGATCACAATATAGTAGTGATGAAGAGTAGGCTGAAGTTCAAGACATTAGTCAGGAAGAATCAATACGCAAAGAAGTGGGATATGGAAGTATTAAGGAATGACGAGATACATTTGAAGTTCTCTAACGCTATAGATACAGCAATAAGGAATAGCGCAGTAGGCAATACAGTTGAAGAGGTATGGACATCTCTAAAAAGGGCTATCACAGAAGTTGTGAAGGAAAACATAGGTACAAAGAAGGTAGCTGCCAAGAAACCATGGGTAACAGAAGAAATACTTCAGTTGATTGATGAAAGGAGGAAGTACAAACATGTTCCGGGAAAATCAGGAATACAGTAATACAAGTCGCTGAGGAATGAAATAAATAGGAAGTGCAGGGAAGCTAAGACGAAATGGCTGCAGGAAAAATGTGAAGACATCGAAAAAGATATGATTGTCGGAAGGACAGACTCAGCATACAGGAAAGTCAAAACAACCTTTGGTGACATTAAAAGCAACGGTGGTAACATTAGGAGTGCAACGGGAATTCCACTGTTAAATGCAGAGGAGAGAGCAGATAGGTGGAAAGAATATATTGAAAGCCTCTATGAGGGTGAAGATTTGTCTGATGTGATAGAAGAAGAAACAGGAGTCGATTTAGAAGAGATAGGGGATCCAGTATTAGAATCGGAATTTAAAAGAGCTTTGGAGGAATTACGGTCAAATAAGGCAGAAGCGATAGATAACATTCCAACATAATTTCTAAAATCATTGGGGGAAGTGGCAACAAAACGACTATTCACGTTGGTGTGTAGAATATATGAGTCTGGCGATATACCATCTGACTTTCGGAAAAGCATCATCCACACAATTCCGAAGACGGCAAAAGCTGACAAGTGCGAGAATTATCGCACAATCAGCTTAACAGCTCATGCATCGAAGCTGCTTACAAGAATAATATACAGAAGAATGGAAAGGAAAATTGAGAATGCGCTAGGTGACGATCAATTTGGCTTTAGGAAAAGTAAAGGGACGAGAGAGGCAATTCTGACATTACGGCTAATAATGGAAGCAAGGCTAAAGAAAAATCAAGACACTTTCATAGGATTTGTCGACCTGGAAAAAGCGTTCGACAATATAAAATGGTGCAAGCTGTTAGAGATTCTGAAAAAAGTAGGGGTAAGCTATAGGGAGAGACGTTTCATATACAATATGTACAACAACCAAGAGGGAATAATAAGAGTGGACGATCAAGAACGAAGTGCTCGTATTAAGAAGGGTGTAAAACAAGGCTGTAACCTTTCGCCCCTACTCTTCAATCTGTACATCGAGGAAGCAATGATGGAAATAAAAGAAAGGTTCAGGAGTGGAATTAAAATACAAGGTGAAAGGATATCAATGATACGATTCGCTGATGACATTGCTATCCTGAGTAAAAGTGAAGAAGAATTAAATGATCTGCTGAACGGAATGAACAGTCTAATGAGTACACAGTATGGTTAGAGAGTAAATCGGAGAAAGACGAAGGTAATGAGAAGTAGTCGAAATGAGAACAGCGAGAAACTTAACATCAGGATTGATGGTCACGAAGTCAATGAAGTTAAGGAATTCTGCTACCTATGCAGTAAAATAACCAATGACGGACGGAGCAAGGAGGACATCAAAAGCAGACTCACTATGGCAAAAAAGGCATTTCTGGCCAAGAGAAGTCTACTAATATCAAATACCGGCCTTAATTTGTGGAAGAAATTTCTGAGGATGTACGTCTGGAGTACAGCATTGTATGGTAGTGAAACATGGACTGTGGGAAAACCGGAACAGAAGAGAATCGAAGCATTTGAGATGTGGTGCTATAGACGAATGTTGAAAATTAGGTGGACTGATAAGGTAAGGAATGAGGAGGTTCTACGAAGAATCGGAGAGGAAAGGAATATGTGGAAAACACTGATAAGGAGAAGGGACAGAATGATAGGACATTTGCTAAGACATGAGGGAATGACTTCCATGGTACTAGAGGGAGCTGTAGAGGGCAAAAACTGTAGAGGAAGACAGAGATTGGAATACGTCAAGCAAATAATTGAGGACGTAGGTTGCAAGTGCTACTCTGAGATGAAGAGGTTAGCACAGGAAAAGAATTCGTGGCGCGCCGCATCAAACCAGTCAGTAGACTGATGACCAAAAAAAAAAAAAAAAAGTAGGAGACAGTGCCATGAACAAAATACGAGAAATCCCGACCGGTGGGGAAGCTGAGAGTGGGAGTCGAGGTACGTTTGAATGTCACTTTTGTACGTTTTTCTTGAATAATACGAAAACTACGGCCTCTAGCGAAAATGTATCCCAGTACAAAATTTAACTACATTACATTTCCTATAAAAAAGGTCGGGTTCATTTTTTCTGAAGGACTAGTAGTTTGCGTGTAGCGAGCTAGAGAAAATGAAAACCTCGAGCGTGATGTATGAAGACACGGTATAACATTGCGGACTGCATAGAACAACAACGATACCTTCAGCCGATTTAATTCTACTGTGTTCCATTATCCTTGTTTTGCTTTCGTTGATGTTTGTCTTATACCCTTCTTTCAAGACGCCGTCCATTCCGTTCAACTGTTCTTCCAAGTCCTTTGCTATCTCTGACAGAATTACAATGTCATCGACAAACCTCAAAGTTTTTTTTTCTTTTCCCTGAACTTAATTCCTATTCAAAATTTTTCTTTCGTTTTCTTTACTGTTTGTTCAATGTTCAGACTGAATAACATCTAGAATAGGATACAACTCTGTCTCACCACTGCTTCCCTTTTGTGTGACGCCCCTCCTCTCTTGTTGATACCATCTGGTTTCTGCACAACTTGAAAGTAGCCTTTTTCTCCCTGTATTTTACCCCTGCTACCTTCAGAATTACAAAGAGAGTATTCCAGTCAAGCCTCTCATCATATCGTTCATTAATCCATACCAAAACATTGCGCTTCTGACTATTACAGATATGTTCACGTCCTTTGTGTACATTTTCGAAGCCCCAAATCCCACTTTTCTGGAGATTCACATGTTCAAAAATGTGGAACGTTGCCTTGTCAGAAAATAGGTGTGTTTCAGGTAATCATTAACAGCATTTATGAAGGTCAGTATGGAACAAACGAATCCAAACCACAGAGGGAGATCGCTCGGTTGCTATGTACTTTGTACTTGTACGCAGAAAGGTCTAGCCTCTTAGTAGGATAAATTAACATGGACAGTTGACCTTGCTTTCTGCAGTTCGCCCGATGCACGACGAATTGACTTCTGAGGGCTGCTGTGAAATGCAGCTTGCACTTTGTCAAAAAGAGCTAGAGGAACAGGGAGACACTGCCTGTCTCTTCATAAAATTTGAATCACCTCATCATGCTTGTCTTTTCCTGAGGTGTTCTCCGGTATCCACATCGGTCCCGTTGTCACAGATGTGGTTAGCACACTGGACTCACATTCTGGAGGACGACGATTCACACCCGTGTCCGGCCATCCTGATTTAGGTTTTCCTGATTACCCTAGTTCGCTTCAGGTTAATGCCGGGATGGTTCCTCTGAAAGAGCAGGGCCGACTTCCTTCCCCATCCTTCCTCAATCCGATGGGACCGATGAGCTCACTGTTTCGTACCCTGTCCCGAATCAGCCAACCAACAGATTTGGTTTCTTTATGCGTCTTGCCCTGGTCTGTAGCCATTTTGATACACTCCAAGGCAAATCTGCAACAAAGGAGGAAGAAAAACTTGAGAGCTGCTAAATGTTTTCAACAATTCATAATACTCTGTCTCTAATAGTTTCCAAGTTATCAGTTTTTGCAATGATAGCGGAACTTTACGGACACCTTGTATTTCATAGAAAACGTACGGCCCACAGTTGAAACCTGCTAAAGTGTATGAGACCTCTATCGGTTGGTACTTGTAAAGAACATCGAGCTCACACGACTAAGAAAGGCGCGAATTGCTATAAACTTGTTTGACTGGCTGCAAAATGTAACAGCTATGTTGAAAAAACTTAAATGGCCGACACTCAAAGAATACCTGGATAACCTGTTTAAAAAACTTCAAATGCCGTTTCTCAGGGAAACCATAGATCATGCAGAAAAAAAGGCAAATAACAGCTAGCACAAAGGCGTGTAGGCAGTCCTTCCCAGGCTCCATCGCGTGTGTAGCTGGAAGAAACTTAGCTACGATAGCACAGAGTGTTTAAAAAAATGATCTGATTTCAAAACTGCATATTTATGGATAAAACCATACTACAAACACGGGCTGCATTGCAAAACACTCACAAAATCTTAAAGCTTTAGTTATGCTATTACAAATGCTCTATGTCTCCACCACCAGCAGCACGAACAATATCTAGATAATACTTAAATTCAACATAAACCTTACACAGTGTATCTGCGTTTACAGAAGTTGTGGCGGCTGTTATTCTGTTATGTTGGTTTCCTTTAGGCTGATTAGAAGTGTTGCGTCATAACTGAAAATTAACCGTGGTAAAAATGTATCGTCTTCCGTGTACTCTAGCAGAGCATTCCTGAAATCAACCCGTTTCCTTTTATAACCACTTCGAAGAACTTGCACTAATTGTAGTCTCTGTGGTTTGTAGATCCAACGACGCCTCAACGCTCGCTAGACAGTCATATGAGGCATTGCCAGTTCTTTCTTGCTCTGCGAGTAGACTTTCGCGGACTGCCCTCAATCGTTCGCCGAATTGTTTCTACCACGTTGACCTGCACTCTTATCGTTGCACGAGCGTCCTATCTCTTCGAATGAGCGATACCAAAGACGGATGTTTTTGAGTGCAGGCGAATCAATGCCAAAACGCCAACGCCAACAAAGAATGCTGGATCGAAATCACTGACGCACTCTTTGCAAACTGCAACGCACAAAACGCTTTCTATTGAGCGGACACCATATTACTTCTGACTGACTGAAGACCGAAAAGAAGCATTGACTGACGTCTAATGTCCACTTCCTAAAACTCAAGCCCTCGACCATTAAAATAATGCCCATTTCCTTGCTGGTACCTCCCATATTTCATAATTATTACAGTCCAAAACCAAGCCATTCTTTTTGGAATAACCTATATTAACTGGATTCTCATTATTTCCGCAGATGGTGCAGTTATCAATGACCAAATTCCATCACAAAATAATTTCATCACATGTATTTAACTTTGACACGTAATGCACTGTGAGCCACAGAATATGGATGAATATGTTGATGTTGAGCTGACGTAAAATATTGTACCACCGAGGAGTGACATATATCTTCTCTAGCTCAGATAACGTACTTGTGAGGTGTAGTTTGTGGAGGAAAGATTTCCGTTAGATTTTCCAGGCCGTAACGCTGTCTTGTGAAACCACACAGGAAGCGTGGAAGCGAATCACAATCTATTTAAGCTGATTATTGGTCGCCCTCTCAAATGTGCAGGGCAGCCGAGCTGTGACGGATAACCATCATTTCACGGTTTTTTGGTTATAACCTGAAAGTATGCATAACCTACAAGTTTTGTACAGGTTGTTGAAGAATGATGACCTACTGTTTTGTAGTTTTGAATACCTATGTAAGCAAAATACATCTCCTTTACATCTACTTTATAGATATTCATACATTACTTAGTAGTTCAGGGCTTTACGTAACTGCTCATATTGGTAGTTAACTTTTATTACACAAGACACACCTTATAAAAGGTTTAACGTTACAGTTTTCTATAGAACTGTGTGTTAGAAATGAGGTAGTAATTTTTCGTGGTTGCATAAACTGGAACGTTCGTTTTGTTTCACCATAAGCGATTTTTCTAGTTACGTCAAGCTTCTGAATTTTCCTCTGCATGGCGTATGCTTTCCATTCACTGTCCCACACGAACTTCCGATAGTTCAGTCACTTGGTGGCGATGGACACAGCGAATCCGTACTCAGTACTGATAATTCGTATATATCGCAGGTACATTTTCCATTACGCAGAACCTTGTGTCAAAACCTCTCACATTTGTAAAAGTTCATTGGATTAGGTATTAAACGTCGTGTATGAAGTTGTATAGACCCAGCCTTTACGTACACTGGTAAGGCAGAGTTTTTTCATTACTGTATTTTTTTTAACTCCCATCTCCGATCATTGTTACCACAACGCTTTCACGGAAATCTGTATGATTTCAATGCGTTTCATGAAATTCCTCGCAAAAATTCCGTCTCTTATGGTAGCAGGTTTATCGCTTTTTCTTCACTTTTGTATGGTAGCGAAACACTTACTTGGGAAAATCGGAGCAGAGCAGAATCGAAGCATTTGAGATGTAGTGCTACAAATGAATTTTAAAATTACTTGGTCTGATAAAGTAAGGAATGAAGAGGTTCTGAGCAGAATCAGAGAGGAAAGGAATATGTGGAAAAAACTGGCAAGTAGAAGGGACAGGACGATAGGACGTCTGTTAAGATATCAGGGAATGATTTCCATGGTAGGAGGTGGCGTTTTAGAGGGTAAAAGCTGTTAAGGAAGACACAGATTGGTATATATTCAGCATATAATTCAGGACCTATGTTGCAAATGCTACTATGAGATGAAGAGGCTGGTGCAGTAAAGGAATTCGTGGCAGGCCACATCATACCAATCAGAAGACTGATGGGGAAAAAAAAACATCCATAGCCAATTTACTGCTTGTTAGACTGCAAAATTCTCAGAATTTCACACTATTTTACAACTTTCGTGATAGCTAACAGTCATTCTAAAGCTTTCTGGACCTACTACAGCGACATGTTTTCAGATATACCATTTTCGTTCTTAACGACAATCATAGAGGATTCTTGGTGACACCGTTTCTCTTGTCTAAGCGATATTGTTCTGCGTGTCGCATTGTCTACTACCTCGGAGGTCATGCCCGGACGCAATGGAAATTTGTTCTTCGACGTAAACTGGACTAAACAGAGAGTCAACACACACCTCATTTCTTCAGATAGTCGATAAAGCCAAATTGTTTATTTGTAAAAGTTCAACGGTTGAGTGGCCTTTCTAACAAGCAAACAAAACAGGGAAACAAATTTAGGTACACAAAGGACGCGCCAAGTACAAATGACTTGATGTGGTAATAGTAGTACGTCACAAATCGGGGTGCAAACTTGTCATAGACCATCTGAAACAAAGTAAACCTACGGGTATGTAGATGCAAAGTGCACCTCTTGTACAACGTCTAACATAACGATCTGTTTTCCTAGGGACTGGCTCTTGTCTGATACTATTTTAGTACGAGATTTGCGTTATGAGTCTTTACTGTACAGCACGCCACTGGAATTGTTGTTCAACTAAATATTATGGGCTAATTTTGGAGTTCTGATTTCCTTGTAACTGTAACAAGCAAGCCATTCAAGATCTGTTGTCATAAGAAGAGACGGCCTCAACTTCATTCAGAAAATTGAATCTGCTGGTAAAGATCTAGGATTCTGGAGAAAACCAACTTAAACAGTATGTTTGAAGTACAGAATTGCATTTCTCTGAAATGTGTACAATGGAAAATCCAGCGGAGAAGTGACTGGAAGCATTTGAAATCTGATGGTACGGGAAGTTCTGGCAAATAAAGAATAAAATGTGTAAAAAAGGATTGGAAAACCTGGTTTAAGAAGGAAAAGAGTCCTGTAACGTTCGGATATAGCATTATCAAAGAATAGTTTCACACAGTTACAACGATGAAACACGTAGATGTAACTTGGCAAAGCAATATGACATGGAATGAGCATCTCTGGTTGGCAGTAGGGAAGGCGAATGTTTGATTTCGTTTTAGTGGGAGAGTTTAGAAGAGACGATCTATACAACGCTAGTGCGTCCCAATCTTGTTCGGGTGTTTGGGACCCCTACTAGGTCGGATTAAAGGAAACATCAAAGCAATTAAAGAGACGGGCTACTAGATTTCTTACCGGTATGTTGGATCAGCACGTAGGTATTACAGAGTCGCTTCATAAACTCAAATGGGAATTCGCTGCACGGACTACGGGGCTCTTTTCGCAAGGCGCATATTTAGAGAAGCGGCATTTGGGGATGAGTGGAGGACGAGTCTGCTTCAGCCAAAGCACATGTCGTGTCTACATCTACATCTACATCTACATTGATACTCCGCAAGCCACCCAACGGTGTGTGGCGGAGGGCACTTTACGTGCCACTGTCATTACCTCCCTTTCCTGTTCCAGTCGCGTATGGTTCGCGGGAAGAACGACTGTCTGAAAGCCTCCGTGCGCGCTCTAATCTCTCTAATTTTACATTCGTGATCTCCTCGGGAGGTATAAGTAGGGGGAAGCAATATATTCGATACCTCATCCAGAAACGCACCCTCTCGAAACCTGGCGAGCAAGCTACACCGCGATGCAGAGCGCCTCTCTTGCAGAGTCTGCCACTTGAGTTTATTAAACATCTCCGTAACGCTATCACGGTTACCAAATAACCCTGTGACGAAACGCGCCGCTCTTCTTTGGATCTTCCCTATCTCCTCCGTCAGACCGATCTGGTACGGATCCCACACTGATGAGCAATACTCAAGTATAGGTCGAACGAGTGTTTTGTAAGCCACCTCCTTTGTTGATGGACTACATTTTCTAAGCACTCTCCCAATGAATCTCAACCTGGTACCCGCCTTACCAACAATTAATTTTATATGATCATTCCACTTCAAATCGTTCCGCACGCATACTCCCAGATATTTTACAGAAGTAACTGCTACCAGTGTTTGTTCCACTATCATATAATCATACAATAAAGGATCCTTCTTTCTATGTATTCGCAATACATTACATTTGTCTATGTTAAGGGTCAGTTGCCACTCCCTGCACGAAGTGCCTATCCGCTGCAGATCTTCTTGCATTTCGCTACAATTTTCTAATGCTGCAACTTCTCTGTATACTACAGCATCATCCGCGAAAAGCCGCATGGAACTTCCGACACTATCTACTAAGTCATTTATATATATATTGTGAAAAGCAATGGTCCCATAACGCTCCCCTGTGGCACGCCAGAGGTTACTTTAACGTCTGTAGACGTCTCTCCATTGATAACAACATGCTGTGTTCTGTTTGCTAAAAACTCTTCAATCCAGCCACACAGCTGGTCTGATATTCCGTAGGCTCTTACTTTGTTTATCAGGCGACAGTGCAGAACTGTATCGAACGCCTTCCGGAAGTCAAGGAAAATGACATCTACCTCTGAGCCTGTATCTAATATTTTCTGGGTCTCATGAACAAATAAGGCGAGTTGGGTCTCACACGATCGCTGTTTCCGGAATCGAGAAATTTGGGCTCCTACAGACGCTTTTGGTTAGTCGTGTTGTCCTCGCTCTGTTTGCGAGTGGAACAGAAGAGGAAATTACCAGTAGTTGTACAAGCTACCATTCACCGTGCACCGTACCGTGGTTTACGGCGTATGTATGTAGAAGCAGACGTAGATGTAGGAAGAATGTACGATGAGAGACAAAGCTTCCTAGAGTAACACTTTTTCCAATTCACCGAAATATAGTATGGCAATCACTGACGAATGTTTTGAAGAGATAAATAGTCTTGGCTGCAAAAAATTTTGCACAGTCATCTCTAATTTATTTATTTTTTGCAGGAGGAGAATGAAATTTTTTGTGAACATACTTGGAACATTTAGCTATACATTGAGCCTACTCACTGTAGCCTGTATCAGCTGTGACGCATCTGGCCCAACGTTCTTTCCATGATGTAAATGCACTTTGGTATAATTCTGGGGATTGAATTTTACACCATAGCTTGACGCAGGAAATAAGATCTTTCTCACTATCAACTGTTTTAACGCGCAGACGAGCACAGAGGTAAAAATCAGACGGAGCCAAGTCCACACTACCCAATGACAAACGAGTCATTTCAGCAAGCTGTCGTGTCGTCACAAATTTGTCATTTTGGATGATTTGATCAATGGTCTCCTTATTCACATCACTCTCTGCCGTCGATGGTCTACCACATCGTGGATTGTCCAGCAGACAGAAATCACCTTCTTTAAACTTCTGCAACCAACCCATAAGCAGGGAGCAATTTCCAGTGAATCGATGTGGCAGAGTCATCGCCGGTCTTGAAGAGGAACTCCATCACCGAACGTTGTTGCAGCCTGACATCTACTTCAAGGTCCATTATGGCTCACCTCCCGTAAAACATCAAATCTCCGACATCACTGCGGTTGGAAAAAGACCCTGCAAGACGAGACCAACGTCGACTGAAGAGAACCGTTCAACTTGAGACAAGTGCAACCCTTATGCAAATTACTGCAGATTTCAACGATGGGCCATCAACAAATGTCAGCGTGCGAACCAGTCAACGAAACATCATCAATATGGGCTTTCGGAGACGGAGGCCCACTCGTGTACCCTTGTTGGCTGCATGAAACAAAAATTTACGCCTCGCCTGGGCCCGTCAACACTGACACTGGACTGCTGCTGACTGGAAACATGTTGCCTAGTGGAACAAGTCTCGTTTCAAATTGCATCGTGCCGGTGGGCGTGTGGAGGCTCTGTAATGCTGTGGGAAGTGTGCAGTTGGAGTGACATATGACCCTTGATACGTCTAGGTACGACTCTGACAGGTGACACGTACGTAAGCATCCTGTCTGATCATATGAATGCATTCATGTCCACTGTGCATCCCGACGGCCTTGGAAATTCCAGCAGGTCAATGGGACACCCCACAAGTCCAGAATTGCTACAGAATGTCTCCAGGAACACTCTCCTGAGCTTAAAGACTTCCGCTGGCCACAAAACTCCTCAGATATGAACATTATTGTGCATATCTGGGATGTCTTGCAATGTGCGGTTCAGAAGAGACCTTCACCCCCTCGTGCTCCTATGGATTTATGGACAGCCCTGCAGGATTCATGGTGTCAGTTCCCTCCAGCATTACTTCAGACATTAATCGTGTTGCGGCACTTCTGCGTGATCGCAGTGACCCTACACGACATTAGGCACGTGTACCAGTTTCTTTGGCTCTTCAGTGTATATGCTGCCATACATGCAAACGTCTTAAAAATATCGACAACTGCATTTGCCTACTAAGACATTTGCATGGTGGGCAGTGTATATATTGAACACATGTTACGTCAGCCAGTCTGAAGATGTCTCACATCAAGGCAAAACGCGTTGTTGGCAAAAGATAAAATCATAAACGCTATTTTGCAGCAAAGACTATTTATCTCTTTAGCTATGCGAAAAGTAGTGGAAGAGAAAATATGTGCTAGCATACATATTTTGCAGTGTGTGGCACAAAGGTATCTAAAGCTAAGGAAAGTACAATAAGGTGACGCAAAACGTCAACTATGTCGAAAGACTAACGACAAAAAAAAAAAAAGGCATTCTACAAGATTTTATGATTCACTTGCAATTCTTCCATATTTACATTTCTGAAACGTACTAAAGTTTCAGAGAGAAGCTTTTCAGTTTAATATTTGAGTCCACCGGACGACTCTATATGTCAGAGTTGCTTAGCTTCAACGCATATCACTCCGTGGCTTTAATTTGGGTCTTCTCATTTCCTCTCGCTCTCCCATGGGTGATATGTCCTCGCTCCGCACGAAGATTTCGGAGAGAGATTGGAACTCGTGCATTAATGAACGCGGAGAATCGAAAATGTAATTGGTATGGACAATGGTGCTTAGAATCCTGAGCACGCAGGACGTTAGATTACTTTTGTTTCTCAGGGGACTCACGAATTAAATCTACTAAAGAATCATAAAAAAGTCGTGTTGAACTGCTATTCGTAGTAAGTAGCGAATTAAACGCTTGAAAAAGAATATATCGGCAAGCGGAGTGCCCTTTCATTAATTTCAGAATGCTTTTAAATAAAAAATACGTTACTAAAATATTATAAACTGTATCCAGTAAATCACTATTTCGAATAGCTACTTTTTGTGCACCACACAGCAACGGAAACTATATTTATTAGTTATTATTATTTTGCGTAGAGTTGAATTTCTTCGCATTGCTTTTCTGTTGTCTTTATTGAACAGTTGAGTGTATAAAATTATTTGTTTATGGTTCATTTAAAATTTTATACTTATTTTTGCTTTAAAATTTTCGCATATTGGTACTACATTTTCTGTAGATGTAAAGTAAAGTGTGCTGTAATTGAGTTTGAAGTTCTTTGCATTGTATGTGAGTAATGTATGTAAAATACTATGTAAATTATTTATTATGTTAAATAATTTTCTGATGACATTTTGTATTTAAAAATATTTATGTGTATAAATTGTTCGTGCTGATGTAAATATGACAATTTAAGAAGTGGTCACGCTTAGGAACAATGTAAGAAATAGGTGTTATGTACAGGCCAGTGTGCTTTTGTTTGAAACTAAAGTGGCTCTGGGGAGTTGTAAGGGTGAAGTGGCGCGGTACGTAGAGCAGGCGCGGGTAGTCAGTCTGTGTGCAGCAGTGATTGAAGCAACTCCTTTGTGGAGCAGGAGAAGCTTTGCCTGCAGATTAGCACGAAAGTGCCTCGGATGAAGACTGCAAACGGCTTATGGCATAGCTGCCAGTTGTTGGGCTATTGTATGTAAAACTGAACGATGACAAGAAGAGAAACTGAGCCCATACAGCAAGATACTTCGAGGTCGTACTGTGGTTAGTGTAGCCTTCATAATTGTTCGCCACACCAAAATCTACAGCCATCAGATAAGGTGTTTTTTGTATTTTTACTTTTATGCAGCGTGAACCATTAATTTAAACTGAGTTTCATTAATCATTCTTCAACTTTAAAGAAACTGGTTAACCCTGTTATTTTATCCTAGTCATACACCTATGTAGGGTTCCTTCCTGATGTTCGATTAATCCGAGTATCCTGTTTTACAGTCACGTTAATACAAAGAGGCACTATTTAAATTGTTTTTGTGTAAAAATAAAAAAGTTTTTTTAGTATTGCAGTAATAGTAAAAGTTTGTTTACGTGAAATTCGATCAGAATGAAGCCAAGTTACCGGAATCTGTCAAATGACTATGCGGAATTAGTTCATTGACTACGAGTAATAACTTTTGAAAGTAAATTCCAGTAAGAAAGAGGTTCTCTTGATGTGAAGTGTTCAGTATAAAAAGTGTGTGCTTTAGTATCTAAGTATTTTAGTATTTAAGTTTTTTGGTTATGGGAAGTGCTTTTCTAAAAGTCCCCCGTGGCCATTTTTTTTTGAAGTTGTCTACTAGTTTTTTCTCTTTTAAAAACATAATGTATTACGGTGTATTTCAACATTGTTTAAGTGTAGTAATACTTGTCTGAAGAACCAAATTAAACAGTAGCAATAAAGTAGGCAAAACTAATACTTCTGCTTTTCAAATACTTCACTTTTTCATTGCCTGGATAGGCTGGCGACCAGTAGTACAAGTTTTAAACCCCTAAATTAACTTGGAATTGAGTTGATATAGCTTCAGTGTAACATTATTCATCCTGCGTTTCTATCTAACCGCTGGGTAACATCTTAGGAAAAGAAGTTAATAGTCTAATTTACTTATCCATTAGACACAACACACGGTCAAATACTGTAAAAAGGGTAGCTCCGTTCATCATATTTTCGTGTAAAACAGGATTATCCTCATGTAGTGTACTTTATTTGGAAACTAAACTAAATTTTACTGAGAGAGTTATACGTGCCACCATATCTACATCTAAATGGATACTCTGCAAATCACATTCATGTGCCTGGCAGAGGGTTCATCGAACCACCTTCACATTTCTCTATTATTCCAATCTCGTATAGTGCGCGGAAAGAATGAACACCTATATCTTACCGTACGAGCTCTGATTTCCCTTATTTTATCGTGGTGATCGTTCCTCCCTATGTAGGTCGGTGCCAAAAAAATATTTTCGCATTCGGAGGGGAAAGTTGGTGATTCGAATTTCGTGAGAAGATTCCGTCGCAATGACGTGCAGCCCAATCCTGTATCATTTCTGTGACACTCTCTCCCATATTTCGCAATAATACAAAACATGTTGCCTTTCTTTGAACTCTGTCAGTCCTATCTGGTAAGGATCCCACACCGCGCAGCAGTATTTTAAAAGAGGACGGACAAGGGTAGTGTTGGGAGTCTCCTTCGTAGGTCTGTTACATTTTCTAAGGGTCCTGCCAATAAAACGCAGTCTTTGTTTAGCCTTCCCCGCAACATACAGACAGGTTTTCAATTATTTAGGTAAAAGGATACTAAATTACAATAGTAGTGGTAGGGTTATAGATGTTTTGAGGTGAGAAGACCCCCACCGTTTTATCATTCTGTTGGGAACAACACATGTAACAGTTAATAAACTTATGTATACATGAAGTTGTATTTTCGGGCACCGGAAAATTTAGATCCCGCAAGTAAGTAAAGATATTTTTCTCTGCTGTAAACATCGCTAGAAAGATTTTTGCACCAAGTATGATTTAGAGAAGATTAGCAACACGACGTCACTTACAAATACGACTAATGTGACGTTTCTGCAGCAGGAAGGAGAACAACCGAAGTGAGGGAAGGTATCTGTTGGAGTAGTGAATCGAACTATCGAACGTGACAGAAGACGGAATGGCAATACATAATTTAATGTATTCATACCACTAATTCTACTATACATTTATGAAAATTGTATTACTTATTTATTTTCTTCTGTAATGGCAGTAATATTGTTATTAGTGCGTGCATCATTATACAAAGATAACACTCAAAAACTGGCAATTGTTAATAAGTATTAATGGAATCGTCAGTTTAATGCTGGAGGGAAGTGTGGGGGGTAAAACCTGCAGAAGAAGACCAAGAGGTGAATCCAGTAAGCAGATCAAGAGGGATGTAGTTCGCAGTAGTTATTTGGAGATGGTGAATCTTGCACAGGATAGAATGGTACAGAGCTGCAGAGAGCTGCATCAGACCAGGCTTCGGACAGAAGACCACAACAGCAACATTACGGATTGCTATGTTGTAGTTAAAAATAACTTCAGTGGCCATTAAGAATAAGATGTTTACAGTATAGACATGTTTGCAGCTGTCAACGGGTGTCTGTCAGTTGGTGGGATGTCGAGAGTTCGTACATCTTTTAGTGCTTTTAGTATAAATGACACTGAGAGCTCATCTTCGCTTTGCAGCCTGGAATACTGCTTATAGTTTGTAGGGTCCCTATGTATGTTGAACTAAGAGAAAAACAATGCGTGAATAAAGAGTAACAGTGGGAATGATTATGGATAGTTTAGCCTGAGAAAGATCGCCTCTCCATTCAACATAATTGTCTCATCTTCGTAGATAACTTTTTTTTTTAATTTTTACTTCAGAGAATTCCCGCTTACACTTCCTGTTCAAATTGTCAATTTTTGCTACATCTTCTTGATATCGCACAGTCATCCTTCTTTCTATGTCTTCCTGAATTCATTATGGTTACATTCTAAGCGGCCTATACATTTGCCATTTCATCGCATCTTTGCAATCTTACATCTTTTTTGTCGATAAGCTGGAGAATGAAATTATTATAATCCATTTCTCGTCTCTGCTTTTAATTTAACTATAGTGATGTTTATTTTATTCTTTATTGTATTGTACTCATTTTCTAACGAATTTCGATTATTTAATGTTGTCTCAAAAAATTAACATTTTGTCGTAATATCTGAATATTTCATATCCTCGTATTATCCATCTTCATCTTCATTATTCTGGATGTCAGTGAACCGTTTATTTGGTAAAAAACTGTAACCAAGATCGCGTTAATACTTATCTATTTTATAGGCGGTTTGACATGTGTTGCTGTGCTCTCCTGTTCTTCAGAAATTACTGCTACAAAACATGTTTGTTGTGAGTTGGAACCACATGCCAAATTGTGATATTAGTAGATAAAATGTAGCCCTCTATGCAAAGGTTTGTCAGAAGTCCAACGTTTACAGTCAAAAAAGACACTGTACACATGGTCATGTCCATACATGCAGCGCTCACAGATGACTGTTAAGTCTTAAAAAAAGCAATACACAGTAAAATGTGCAATCGTATATTTATGAGAGCTACATGTAAGGGCATGGCCATGTGCACAAGTTGATTTTGTAAACGTTTTTTTTTCTGATGAACCTTTGCATAATGTGCTACATTTTATCCATTGATATAACAACTTGGCATGAGGTTCGAAACAGCAACGAACACGTTTTATAACAATAATTTTTGAAGACCAGAAGATGACAGTAAAGTCTATTGAAACGGTTATCGAAAATAAGTAAGTATTTATGTTATTTCGGCTATAAAAACCACTTTTTACTAACTAAAACAGATTACTCCTTTCCATTTCTCAACATTTGACATTTCGATGAATCGTTTATCAGACGCTTTGCACAGCATATAACTAAACTGTTGTTGTATATTCAAAAAGTAAAGTGTCCAGTTAATACTACTCAGTGGCATTAACTTTTTCAGAATGTACATTCTCATCTTTTGAATGTGGAACATGGCGTTCGATAAATTATTAAAACTTGGGAAGCAAGTCTCTCTCATGTCGTTTCGCAGAACACTTCATTGATCCCGGCTCCGTTTTCCTTTTTAACAATAGAACTACAATAATTAACGTTATATTATTTTAAGTGCCATTCCCATACTTAACCCATTATTCAGTTTTATCACATTTTTTTTTTCTATTTCAGTCATCATAAACTTAAATTCTGCGCAGTGATGTCTGGCATTAGCTTAATATCAGTTCTAAGATGCAATACGCTTGTCCCTGTCTATCTAGTAGCAAATCTATGTTACTTTTCATAATGAAACAAACATCTCTTCTACTACTCAGTTATGCTATACTTATTACTCACAGCTTTTACAGGAAGTCTTATTCCTCTCTACATTTCGCTTTCACTTATCTCTACAGATTTCAGTCAAAATCTCTCAGGGGAAATCACCTTAGAGAAATTGACCACTTCTGTGATGTTACGAATTTATATAGCTGGTGGTTGGTCATACGCTCATAACCACCAGTCCTCTGCAACAACAAGCCCTGGACGTGATCGGGGACCACTAGATGGCGCAAAGATTTGTTAAGAAAAATATAAATAAAAAATAAATTAGATGGTCCGCCTTCTGTCAGTTACTCATATTTTAATTTACTCGAATGAGGTAAATCCTAGTCACTTGCCTAAAAGAACATTTTCGTAACTTTTGAGCGCTGTAGACTCGCACTGACTTGGCCAGCACCATTAACTAAAGTCACCAGAGTGAGGTATGTATGTGACAGTTAGTTTATGGGAACGGCGAAGTAAGATACGACGACATGGAGACGTGACATACTGGTAGAACGCAGCTATCGCATTCGTACGTATAAATGACTACACCGTCAACGACGTTTCACGATTTGATTGTATATCAGCGGACGTTCCAAAGTGTTTGAAAGGCATGCTGTACCATTTTCAATGGTGTAACACGGTGTAAGAACAGTGACTGTAAGAAGATCCTAACACACAGGGAGCGGAGAAGAGCGTAACGTCTTGTCGTCGTCAATCAGTTTCAAACACAACAAGAACTGCTACTGTTAGTGAATAAATATCCATCTCAATCACTTTTCGGTTGAAAATTGTGAAGGGAACTGCATGAAACTGACAGCTGGAATCAGATACAACGTGGAAAGCCATTGAAGAAAGCGGCTCATAAAGCTGCACGTCTACAGTGAACCAAACAATACAGAGTCTGTACAGTAGCTGGCTGCAAGCGTGTAGGGCGGCCAGACGAGTCTCGATTTCGTCTGTTTTCCAAATGACGCACGGCATCGAGTACTCCGACGGCACAATGAGGCATGCAGAAGGTCTTGTTCAGGGCGTAGGTTTTTCTGTGAAGTTTTTAGGTTTGTTTTCCGTAGCAAGACATGAGCCCACCCAGGTTGGTGTGCCTATTTCAGTATTCTCGGCGAAAGGGTGTTACCATTTCTTCATTACCAAGGTAAGTAGGCTCTAAACACTTCCGTCTTTCAACATGACACTAGTCGGATTCACAGAGCTGAAAGCGTGCATTCTTGGTTGAACGAACATTCAGGCACGTCGACTGCCCCATTAAATCACCAAATCTTAATCCCATAGCAAAATAAGCGAGGGGATATTTGGGACAGTGGGTGGAACGTAGCGGTGAACACTCCCACAGTTGGGTAGCTCTGCGAAATCTAATGATCGAAGAGCGACTTCGTCCTGACGTGGCATACCTGAAGAAACTGGTGGACTCTCCTTCACGCCGAAATCAGGCCACTGTATAGGATGAAGTCGGTGTTTCGCAGTGTTTGCGTGACGTTTCAGTAAAGTTGTGACATCCTCAGCAGGCTTTAATTTCTTTGAATAATTATGGTAGAAATTGTAAGAGTTTGAAATATGTGGAGACTAGGCTATTCAGAGTTTAGGAAATTAACAGGCAAGAAAATCTTCTTAAATGAACAAAAAATGGTTCAAATGGCTCTAAGCACTGTGGGACTTAACATCTGACGTCACCAATCCCCTAGACCTATAACTACTTAAACCTAACTAACCTAAGGACATCCATGCCCGAGGCAGGATTCAAACCTGCGACCGTAGTATAAATGAACAATGCAAAGAAGTTGTAGAGATAATCAGAATGGGGAAAACGAGGGATCTTTACAAGAAAACCAAACACTTTAAAAGAAAATTGCAGGCAAAAACTGAAATAATAAAAGTCGGAAATGGTAAAGATGTAACACAAGCAGAGAACATTAAAGGATGATGGGCAGAATATGTTGAAGGTCTATATAGTGTGGTGAGAAACAGTCTGAAAGATATTGTGTGGTACCTGGAGCTGAGAAGTAATTGTTAAGAAAATATTCGATAGGTTGCGCCGCTTCCAAGTTAATAAGGTATGAAGCTGGCCAGTCAGGCTACTGCACGCGCAACTTCAAGCGGTCTGCTACACGCAGTCAGTGTCAGTCGTTCTCGCAGCGTTGGTGACAGCGTACGAGAATGCTCAGCCTTTGGATCGGGTTAACCCCTTACTGCCATCCCATGTCTAATTTTCGCATAACTCTCTTGTTCGATTGTAGGAAACCAAACAAAGAACACGTTTGGCGACGATGTCTGTGACAGGTCACTTGCTAGTTAATACGGTGTAACGTTCTTCTAATTATATTAAATTATTCATGTTTGTTAATGGATGTACGATGCGTAATGTTTGTGTTAGGGAAAGTTACTGCGCAATGTGTTGTTGAGCAAATGGTGTCCTTCATCATTTTTACTGTAATCTAAAGAAAAATTAAACAACTTAATCCGGAAAATCACTATGTAATGCCTATAATGAAATCAGTCCCTCTGAAGTTTACTCACGTGAGCACCGAGTTCTACGGCCCTGTGTAGTAGACTGATAAAATTCCCTATGCAAATAAACAATGAAATACATTTTTTTAGCTTTCGAGTCGCAACGGATGTAATCTTGGTATTCTGTTCTCTCCACAGTAGGCATACAAAATATTCAATCTTGGCTCAGTGAAGTGCAATGCCGGCCGTAAAATAGCTTCATACAAATAATGTCAGCAGATTAGATGGTAAATGAATAACCTTGCAAATGTTCAGTGATAATTATGGATGTTGGCTCAGCGGTGTGCAATGCTGCCCGCATTACAGCTGTTACAAACATTAATACTTTTCTGGTTCTGTCACATTACAGTTTTTCTGACTCTCATTGAAAAATAATTTCTTTTCAAAAATATTCATTGGATTTAAGTAAATACGATGTGGGAGAGGATGAGGTACTGTAAGGGGATATGCTAAGATCGAATGGTTCAGTTAGAGGATTGTATTCAGAACAAAGTTTCTTCTTCATAAAATCTGATGTGGAACATTTTACTTTAACTTCAAAATCAGTAAGCTCCTCAACTGTTCTACGGCTCTCACTTACTGACGAAGTTAACAAGACTTGGATTGTTACATGACAAAATGTCTGACACCGTTTTACAAAATAGATTCCAAAATTTAACTTCCTTGTATCAGGTTTAAAAAATACACAAAATATTACAAATTGGGTATACCTAATCAATCTATACATTAAATCTGATGGAAGATACTTGGCTCCTACATTAAAGGGTCAGTACTGTGAAATTAGCAAAAGCCACATTGCGTTGCTGCATACTTAAAACTAAATATACAACATTTCATTACCTTACAAACTGTATTATGCTGCGTCCATAGGCCAACAGTTGAATTCTCAGAGCTATTCACTAGCTTAAAGTCTTACATTCTACCTTTAACAGAGTGCAACAGCAACTGCTACTGCGCTCCGCGCGCCCCTACTTACAATCGATTCTGCCACTGGCAATATCTTTGGTTCAGTGCTGTCAAAGATACAATCTCTTCTATATGTGATAACAATTTCATGCCATTTTTCCTGAAATATGTTACAAAATCGGGCTCCACGTGCGAGTGGATCCCTCACAACGGAAACGGCGCAACGTATTGAACTTTTTTCGTAACAGTTATTTCTCAGCACAGCCTACCCTGCAACACGCTCACAAATATTTCAGACAGTTCCTGACCACTATATATAAGAGAGAACTGCATACTGATGATGAAGAAGTTAATATGATTTTAGAACCAGAGCCAAATATTTCGGAGAGTGAAGTCCAATGGGCCCAAGAAAACATTGCCGAAAACAAGACTCGTGGAGATGTTGGAATTTCAGCAGAATTTTTCAAAATCATTGGAAATAGCGCAGTGACAGTGTTGCATTCAGTGTGGCAAAAAATGTGGAGAACCCAACAGTGGCTGGAAAAGCTAAGTATCCATGCCTATTGCCAAAACGGAATTTCTAAAGACTGTTTAGTTCAAGAAACAATCGTATTTATCTCACTTGCTAGCAAAATCATGTCTGTAATCTCACAAAATAAACGTCGTCAGTATAAAGACTGAGAACTACCTGAAGAACGTGGTGGATTTCGTAAAGGAGGAGCTGGTGGAACTCGCGCAAATGTCGAGTCTCTATGGCACTGACACCAGCTCGCATCTTTGTGCCTGTGGTGCTTTTGTCCTGGCTGTGTCTTGTTCGGAAGACACAGCAGTCATCTTATTTATTCAGTGTGTACGCAGAGCATATTGTCAGGAATGTCAGGTTAGATGAAGAAGAGATCGGGATTAAAACAGTTGGGATAAATATAAATAATCTTAGATAAGTATATGACATCATATTGATGGTAGAAAGTGAAGTGGCCTAAGGCTGAACGTCAAGAAAAGGAAAAGTATGGCAGCTACACCTATCATTTCATGGTGTGTGTGAGAACGAATAATGGAAGTAGTTTCCATGTTTTAGTTTCTATGTAGTTTCTAAGTTCAGTTCTCTCGGCTCCCAGATTTCTACTGATGGTGATTGCAGCCACTGGGCAGAAAGGCAATGTCCAGTCTTGAGAAAATCTTTTAAGAAGGAGAGACATAACTTCAACAAGAAAGATCCGTATGGTAATGGCCATGGTCTTTTCAGTTGTGGTGTACAGATGTGAGACCTGGTCTATAAAAAGGGCTGAATGGCGTAGAATAGACACCTTTGAATAGTGGTGTTGGAGGAAACGCCTTAGAGTTCCACGGAGCGCAAAGAGAACGAATAGGTCATTATTACAGCAAATAAAACAATACTGCTCCTTGGAAGGTCTGATACTGAAACAAAAGCTGACCTACTTTGAGCACATTGTCAGAGGACACGAATGATTAGAAAAGAATTTAATGTTGTGGAAGACAGAAGACACAAAAAAAAAAAAAATGGCAGCCAAAGATAATATGGATAAATGGCATCACAGAAGTAATGGATTCCAACTCAAAAATTCTGCGGGAGAAAGTATAAGACAGAAGAAATTGCAGAGCGATTATTTCATGGAATTGCAGAGAGTCGGAATCGACTAAACAACAGAGAGGGGGAGAGAGGTTATTGCTACTTCTCCCATTATGTTTATGTCTATTGTATGTTACCTTATATTACGTTGTGTTTGCTGCGAATATTTATCCTTTTCACGCATAGATCTACAGAGTATAAATAAAGGCGTAACCGGTACACTTGGAAGTACACGATACGAGAAGCAAAAACGTCGAGTTAACAAGGGTTCTAAAATGCATCTGAAGAGCTTATGGCCACTTCATCTTCGATACTGTGAAACCAATCTCTTCTGCTGCAAATTCTTGGTTTTCCATATTTTGGGAAAAGACAGTATGGACCAAAACAACAAAAAAATTACCTACCTTAAGAGCTATGAATCCTAGTTCAGTAGACGTGATGTGTTTCAGAGCAGTGAGGAAGAACCGGCGCTCGTAGAACTTAAAATGTGCATTTAGTGCCCGTTTTAACTGGACATTTTTCTTGTGTTTGTACATATCACCACCTCTCAAATTACGGAAACGAAAGAGTTTACCGGAGAAGATCACAGTATCAAAGATGGAGAAGTGCCCATAGCTATTCAGCTATCCATTGTAGAGCTCATGTACAAAGGTCTTTTTTTTCCTTCTAGTATCGTGTAATTTCAGCTGTATACTTTCATTCCATTAATTGTGATACATCCTACATAATGAATAAAGCTTTATAGCTGCAACCCAAGTATTCTCAGACAGTTTTCCACTGTAACACTGTAAGAACGGAACGTTATTATCAGTCAGCTTTGATACTAGCTTTTGCCGTAGTGGTATTGCTCTACACGTTAGGAGATGGATTATTAGGTTTCCTTTTGTCTTACAATACCATTTGTGTTACTGACAAAAGGTGCGTGGCTGTCAGCAGCTCGTAAACTTGTGGTTAACTTTGCTGACTCTAGACCGCGGGACCCCTGGTTCGACTCCTGACAGGGCCGGGGATTTTCTCCGCTCGGGAGAGGATTTGTGTGTGTTTTCCTCATCATCATCGACGCTCAAATCGCCGAAGTGGCGGCACGTTAAAAATGCGTGCACCAGTTAATTCGTGATTAATTTGATGTTTATATATACAAACTGAAGATGAACAATACCAACAGACTTCAGGCACGACTTCCTGACTGTAAGTGGAGGAAAAGGTTCCTGTGAACGTGTATACGTAAACGTATCGTAGCCACGGTACATGGTGCTGACGAATGAAGGTTCCTCTGACCACGTGCCGTGTGTTACTTGTGTGCTGCAGTTTATGTGATTGACGGAGTACATTGCAAGCAGCAGAATACAGAATGGTCCGCTATTCGTCTCGGGAACAAGCCGACATGGAGTTTGTTCATGCCCAAGCAGATGCAAACGATCGGGAGGTAGCTTGGCTATACAAAAACATATACCTTCAAGGGCACCAACACATCACTCAACATTTCTAGCCCTTTTTGGCCATTTGTGTGATCATGGGTCTTTTCAGAAAGACGAACGCGTAGGGAGGCGGCGGATGGTGCGTGCACCAGGTTTGGAGGACCGCGTTCTACAGAATATTGAGAGGAGCACAAGTACAAACTCCAGGCAGTTGGCCCGTCAATATGGTGTAAACCAAAATACAATTATGTGTATCCTACATGACAACCACTACTATCCCTACCTCCTAAAATTTCCGGACACATGTTCATAGGATATTTTTCCCTTCATTTCTCGTCAGGAATTTGTCCCTGCCGTTTATCGGGTTTATTAATGTTCACCTTGTATTTATAAGTATGTTTTGCCACAAGGCGGACACAGTAATCATATTTCACGCAAGCATGCGAACAGATATCAGTATTCAGGTAAAAGAAGGCGAATTTTAACATTAATTTATTTGTGGCAGGGAGAAGAGATAAAATTTGTTACCAAGAGCTATTCTCTTTTGATATTCAAGCTCCCCTGTACAAAAATCTGTGTTCCATAGTTGGCAGAAAGAGCAAGTCACACTCATCGACAAGATGGCTCACAGAAATGATCCTCAAATCTATTGTCTAGTGTCACTGACATCCTCCTATTGTAGAATATTCGAACGTTCAAATGGCTCTGAGCACTATGGGACTTAACATCGGAGGTCATCAGTCCCCTAGAACTTAGAACTACTTAAATCTAACTAACCTAAGGACATCACACACAGCGATGCCCGAGGCAGGATTCGGTCACTCGGTTCCAGACTGAAGCGTCTAGAACTGCTCTGCCACACCGGCCGGCTTATTCGAACGTATTCCGAGCTCAGACGTAATGAGATAATGAAGGGCTCATTTCAATAGTGGTACATGTCCATTTCTGTTCGTTCTGAGATACAGAGTCCTAAAGTTAAATGAGCGCTGAAAAATGTGCGGGTGAGTTACCAGAGATATTCAATTATATATATTTGAATTTTTATGGTATCTCAACTGCGATTTTTCAGCGCTAATTTAACTTTAGGGCTCTGTATCTCAGAATGAACAAAAATGGACTTGTACCACTATTGAAATAAGCCCTTCATATGAAAAAGAATTATCTCCAACATACCAGCTAGCATGTATCCCGAGACAATCGGTCATGCGAAAGAAGAATTATCTCCAACATACCAGCTAGCATGTATCCCGAGACAATCGGTCATGCGAAACCCATCGGTCTTGCGAAACCCAACACTCATTTTCCTCTTACCAGATCTTGAATGCCGTGGATCAAGGCATTCTTTTTAGTTCAGGAAACCATTACACGCAATACAAATATTCAAAACTTGCTTTAATTGTCCAAAATTGGCACATCGAAAAATACAAAAGTGTGATATCCTATGAGCTTATCTGTTTGGCTCGGACAACTGGGTATAACAGTTTGTACGAATATGAATGTTACCACATAGGCTCAATTGTAGATAAGCCAAATGTCAGACTTCTGTTCATTGGAAGGACACTTGGGAAACGCAATCAATTTACAAAGGATTCTGATTGCACAAGAGCTGTACGTGTTTTCATTCATAATGAGTACAAAACACTCTTGCGACACATCCTGGAACATTAGTTATCTGTCTGGGAGACGTACGAATATGATAAGTAAGGAATTTCGAATGTATTCACGGAAGGGAAAAACTAGTGATCTAAGGACTGTTTGATCCAAAGGGAAAAACCTGAATTGGTAGACTGTTGAAGACAGATGCCAACTTTTCCTCGAAAACCAAATTACTAATTTGCAAGTTACAGTATTTAGCTTTGAATTTAGGAATAAACTACAGTGCTCTGCCTATCGCTCTAGTAAGAACCGCAAACATTAGACTAATTACAGCGTCCAGAGAGGCATTCAAGAAGTAATCATTCCCGCGATCCATGGGCGAATAGAATGGGAAGTAATTGTAATAAGTGGTGGTGTTTCGCGGAGTATAACTAAAAATGTAGATGTAGAGCTGGGTTGCATGGAATTTTCCAAACGTTGAAACAGATATACGTGACGTTGTTCTTCACGTTAAACGCCACATGGATTGTGCTCTGGGTAGTTTAACAGCAATAATCTGCACCAACAAATGTCCGTCTGAAAGATTTATTCGTGTGACATAGCTCTGTTTTGTTGCATTTCATTTGGTTTTCAGCCGTTCGACGCATCTCACTCCCTGCTGTGAGTATTTTCATAAATGCCGTGCGATGTAGCGCGGCAATTGTAATGTAAATTTGAGCGCTGCGGTGCAGAGAGCTACATTATTTATGGTACCGCTTCCCAGAAGTAACAGCGAATATTATATTTGGCTCAATGAGCAACGTATCGCAACTCTAATGAAAACCGTCCACTTTGAACTTTAGATACCGCTCCGCTGATGGGACTCGAAATTTGCGAGCGAGGTAGCTAGAGGGTGAAAGCAGACGAACGATTGGAACTGTATTACGCCGCCACGTGCCTTGTTTAAAGCTCGTCATGATAAGTCAGCGACATGCCATAAAAGTTAACCACTTGCGAAGATTAATTAACAATGTTCAACAGGGTATATCACTGGTAAACGCGAAACCTGCAGTGAGCAGGACCCAGATGATACTCCGGGCTTCCCTTTCGTACACTACTGCCCGTTACAATTGCCACACCACGAAGATGACGTGCTACGGACGCGAAATTTAACCGACAGGAAGAAGATGTTGTGATATGCAAATGATCAGCTTTTCAGAGCTTTCACACAAGGTTGGCGCCGGGTGGCGACACCTACAACGTGCTGACATGAGGAAAGTTACCAACCGATTTCTCATAAACAAAAAGCAGTTGGCCGGCGTTTCCTCGTGAAACGTTGTTGTGATGCCTCGTGTAAGGAGGAGAAATGCGTACCATCACGTTTCCGACTTTGATAAAGGTCGGATTGTACCATATTGCAATTGCGGTTTATCGTATAGCGACAGTGCTGCTCGCGTTGGTCGATATCTAATGACTGTTAGCAGAATATGGAATCGGTGGGTTCAGGAGGGTAATAGGAACGCCGTGCCGGATCCCAACGGCCTCGTATCACTAGCAGTCGAGATGACAGGCATCTTATCCGCATGGCTGTAACGGATCGTGCACCAAGAAGAAATGCAGATGATGAGAGGTTACTCATTGGACAAATATGTTATACTAGAACTGACATGTGATTACATTTTCACGCGCCGGCCGATGTGGGCGAGCGGTTCTAGGCGCTGCAGTCTGGAACCGCGCGACCGCTACGGTCGCAGGTTCGAATCCTGCCTCGGGCATGGATGTGTGTGATGTCCTTAGGTTAGTTAGATTTAAGTAGTTCTAAGTTCTAGGGGACTGATGACCTCAGATGTTAAGTCCCATAGTGCTCAGGGCCATTTGAACCACATTTTCACTCAATTTGGGTGCATAGATCCTGAGAAATCAGTACCCAGAACAACCACCTCTGGCCTTAATAACGGCATTGATGCGCCTGGACATTGAGTCAACCAGAGCTTGGATGGCGTGTATAGGTACATCTGCCCATGCAGGTTCAACACGATACCACAGTTCATCAAGAGTAGTGACTGGCGTATTGTCATGAGCCAGTTGCCCGGCCACCATTGACCAGACGTTTTAAATTGGTGAGAGATCTGGAGAATGTGCTGGCCAGGGTAGCAGTAGAAAATATTCTGTATCCAGGAAGTCCCGTACATGACCTGCAACAAGCAGTCGTGCATTATCCTGCTGAAATGTAGGGTTTCGCAGGGATCGAATAAAGGGTAGAGTCACGGGTCGTAACACATCTCAAATGTAACGTCCACTGTTCAAAATGCCGTCAATGCGAACAAGAGGTGACTGAGACGTGTACCCAGTGGAATCCCATACCATCACGCCAGGTGATACACCAGTATGGCGATGACGAATACACGCGTCCAATGTGCGTTCACCGCGATTTCGCCAAATACGGGTGCGATCATCATGATGCTGTAAACAGAACCTGGATTCATCCGAAGAAATGACGTTTTGCCATTCGTGCACCGAGGTTCACCGTTGAGTACACCATCGCAGGCTCTCCGGTCTGTGATGCAGCTTCAAGGATAACCGCAGCCATGGTCTCCGAGCTGATAGTCCATGTTGCTGCAAAGGTCATCGAAATGTTCGTGCAGATGGTTGTTGTCTTGCAGACGTCCCCATCTGTTGACTCAGGAATCGAGACGTGGCTGCACGATCCGTTACAGCCATGCGGATAAGATGCCTGTCATCTCGACTTCTTGTGATACGAGGCCTTTGAGACCCAGCACGGCGTTCCGTATTACCCTCCTGAACCCACCGATTCCATATTCTGCTATCAGTCATTGGATCTCGACCAAGGCGAGCAGCAATGTCGCGATACGATAAACCGCAATCACGATAGGCTACAATCCAACCTTTATCAACGTCGGAAACGTGATGGTACGCATTTCTCCTCCTTACACGAGGCATCACAACAACGTTTCACGAGGCAACGCCGGCCAACTGCTGTTTGTGTATGAGAAATCGGTAGGAAACTTTCCTCATGTCAGCACGTTGTAGGTGTCACCACCGGCGCCAACCTTGTGTGAATGCCATGAATAGCTAATCATTTGCATATCACAGCATCTTCTTCCTGTCGGTTAAATTTCGCGTCTGTAGCACGTCATCTTCGTGGTGTAGGAATTTTAATGGCCGGTAGTGTATTTGCGAGTGGAACAGGATAGGAAATGACAAGTAGTGGTGCAGGTTACCCTCCACCACGTGTCCTAGTGTGGCTTGCGGAGTATCTCCGTAGATGTAGCTGACTGCTTCGGGTACTTATAGAGGCAGACAACCAATGCATTTTTCTTCAGCTAATAGAGATGCTGCCGCCATGCACTTTGCGGTGGCTCACGGCGTAACTACACTATCCGATCGCTTGTATAAATGGAGGCGCAGAGTATTGTTTTCTCAGCATATAAGCAATAACAGTAGAAAGGGACGGTGAGGAGAGTTCAGTGATTCTGAACGTGGACTAGTCACTGTATGTCACCTGAGTAACAGATCCATCACGACATTTCAATCAGTCTAAAGCTGCAAGTCGACTGTTGGTGGTGTGACTATAAAGTTGAAACGTATAGTCGTACCAAGACCAGCCAGACATCTCGTACTGACGGACAAGTATCGTCGACTTTTGCGAGGGGTAGTTGTAGAAAATCGAGTGAAATCAACGGAAGGAATCACTCGTGAGTTCCCAAGCGCCGTCAGTAAAACTGGCAGATTGACTGTGAATATGGAGTCAAAAAGAATGTTGTACAATGGCAGAGCATATCCTCATAAAACACACATATCTGTAGCCAGTGCTATGCGGCGCTCGAGTTGCTCTGAAAAGCGGCCCCAGCAGACAATGGATGACTGGAAGTGAGTCATTTGGAGTTGTGGATCACGCTATACAATGTGTCATTCCGATAAAAGCGGTTGGGTTTGGCCAATGCCTGGGGAACGTTACCTACCATTATGTGCCAACAGTCAAGCACGAAGCAGTTGGTCTTACGTTATGCGGATATCTTTCATGATCAGTCTGTGGTCCCCTGATTCTGCTTAAGAAAACGTTAAACGTGGGCTAATATGAAGGCATATTACGTCATTGTGTACTGTGTACATTAGAGTAACTGATTGGAGACGGTGATGGTATAACCATGACTACGCATCCTGCATACAACAGCTTTTGTGGACAATGACATTCCTGAAATGGGTTGTCCTGGCCAGAATGAACCCAATGGATAACGATTAGAATTAGGTAGAACATCTGTTTAGCTCCATACATCATCGTTCAACATCATTACCTCCTCTGGTTTCGGTTGTTGAGGAAGAATGCGCTGCTGTCCCTCCATAGATATTCCTCGTAGATATACTTCATTAAAGGTCTCCCAGAAGAAGTCAAGCTGTGCTAAGTTTGAAGTGTGGCCATGGCCCATATTAATGTCTACTAATAGATGTCCACACATTTTTGATCAGATACTGTACATAGGTAGTGATAGCTTATGGCATTCCATTCCTCCCGCGGGTTGCTCAGGAGGTTTAAGTTCATTCTACATAGACTGATCGTACTAAACCTTATAAACATTGCCCGCTGGTTCCTTTGTCGGTGAGTGATCCGGTTAGGAAAATATAAGGGGTGTTTTGGGAGAAATAGCAAATATTTTATGAAATAGTCTACACTACCACTTCCCAAAGAAAAAAAAATAGTTATGTAAACTCAAGCAAAACTTCATATCTGAATTTCAAAGCAAAAATTAAAATCGATAAATTAACCTGTAGGAACTGCAAAAAAATAAAAATTGGACATGTGTTGTTAGGAATGTTTTATTCGATCTAGCCTACATTAAATTTTTACGTTCCTCTCTGCAGACATGCCCTGAGATAAAATTGCATTGCATATTTCAGATGAGATGGGGCTAATTATATGGTCTCGTTTCTTGTCTACCAAAGACCTAGTACCTTACGGCTTCGCCTTTGAGAATAGTTGAAATGTGACGTCTGCAAAAAAAAAGTAATCTCCAGAGACGAAATGTTCTGGTTATGAATAGTGCTTCCCCAGAAAAGAACGCCAAGATGACCTCAGAAGTAGAAGAGCTGTATGTAGTGCTGTCAAGAAAACTCTAAAGTGTGTTGAAGTCAGAATGACCTTTATGAAAATCAGCTTTGAACTTAATGATTTCCCTTTGCTGAATACCTTCTGTGAGTATACGCTAACAGCTGTATATCTGTAGCTAATAAAAACTGTGCACGTGTTATACAGAAAGTTTTATTGGAATTAGCCTGTTCTGCCACCTGCTGAAACTTTTTATACTTTCTGAAATGGTCTATATGTTTTACGATCTACACTCCTGGAAATGGAAAAAAGAACACATTGACACCAGTGTGTCAGACCCACCATACTTGCTCCGGACACTGCGAGAGGGCTGTACAAGCAATGATCACACGCACGGCACAGCGGACACACCAGGAACCGCGGTGTTGGCCGTCGAATGGCGCTAGCTGCGCAGCATTTGTGCACCGCCGCCGTCAGTGTCAGCCAGTTTGCCGTGGCATACGGAGCTCCATCGCAGTCTTTAACACTGGTAGCATGCCGCGACAGCGTGGACGTGAACCGTATGTGCAGTTGACGGACTTTGAGCGAGGGCGTATAGTGGGCATGCGGGAGGCCGGGTGGACGTACCGCCGAATTGCTCAACACGTGGGGCGTGAGGTCTCCACAGTACATCGATGTTGTCGCCAGTGGTCGGCGGAAGGTGCACGTGCCCGTCGACCTGGGACCGGAGCGCAGCGACGCACGGATGCACGCCAAGACCGTAGGATCCTACGCAGTGCCGTAGGGGACCGCACCGCCACTTCCCAGCAAATTAGGGACACTGTTGCTCCTGGGGTATCGGCGAGGACCATTCGCAACCGTCTCCATGAAGCTGGGCTACGGTCCCGCACACCGTTAGGCCGTCTTCCGCTCACGCCCCAACATCGTGCAGCCCGCCTCCAGTGATGTCGCGACAGGCGTGAATGGAGGGACGAATGGAGACGTGTCGTCTTCAGCGATGAGAGTCGCTTCTGCCTTGGTGCCAATGATGGTCGTATGCGTGTTTGGCGCCGTGCAGGTGAGCGCCACAATCAGGACTGCATACGACCGAGGCACACAGGGCCAACACCCGGCATCATGGTGTGGGGAGCGATCTCCTACACTGGCCGTACACCACTGGTGATCGTCGAGGGGACACTGAATAGTGCACGGTACATCCAAACCGTCATCGAACCCATCGTTCTACCATTCCTAGACCGGCAAGGGATCTTGCTGTTCCAACAGGACAATGCACGTCCGCATGTATCTCGTGCCACCCAACGTGCTCTAGAAGGTGTAAGTCAACTACCCTGGCCAGCAAGATCTCCGGATCTGTCCCCCATTGAGCATGTTTGGGACTGGATGAAGCGTCGTCTCACGCGGTCTGCACGTCCAGCACGAACGCTAGTCCAACTGAGGCGCCAGGTGGAAATGGCATGGCAAGCCGTTCCACAGGACTACATCCAGCATCTCTACGATCGTCTCCATGGGAGAATAGCAGCCTGCATTGCTGCGAAAGGTGGATATACACTGTACTAGTGCCGACATTGTGCATGCTCTGTTGCCTGTGTCTATGTGCCTGTGGTTCTGTCAGTGTGATCATGTGATGTATCTGACCCCAGGAATGTGTCAATAAAGTTTCCCCTTCCTGGGACAATGAATTCACGGTGTTCTTATTTCAATTTCCAGGAGTGTATATACGAGCATCTGCACTCAGCAAGCAACTGTGCAGTGTGCCAGAGGGGACACAGTGTGCCAGTATCATTGTCCATCCTTCCTATTCCATTCGCAGATTTTCCTTCGCAAGAAGAACTGTTTGAGCCCAGATTTATGTTATTTTAATGACGTAATTGTTACACGGGAAGTTTGAGGGGAATCAGTATATTTCAAACCTTAATTTGAAATGTGGACTCCTTGAATTTTATTAACAAGGACCCCTCTAGTGCGCAATGCGTTCCCTTTAGTGCCCCCTTGAATTTTTTTATAGAACTCTGTTACACTTTACGTTGATTAAATCAACACGTTACGAACGGTGAAGCTTTAATCTGAATGTTTCTGTAGATTTTTTTCGTTAGTTCAACTTGTTAGTCATCTTAGAGTAACCAGCAGTAATTAAAAATTGGTCGAACTAGGGTTTTTCAGTTATCTCTTTCGTACATGTATTACACTTTTTTAATATTCTTCCCATAAATCCTGGTCTGGCACCCCAGCAGCATTTACATGTTCGTTCCATCTTAAACCGTTCCAGTAGAGTGCATCCATGTCCTTGGAGAATGTTACTGACTCCAATGTCAGTTGTAGTCAAGCGATATTGGACATTTCCGTGAGTTACATTGAGAGAAGGCAATTTTGTAAGGAGCGCCTTTCATGCGCAGTAGAACTGCATTACACTCGAATAGTTAATTGTTGATCACAGACAATCACGAGTACTTTCTCTCCATGATAACGAGTCGTCTTTGCCAAAACGACGAAGTGCATGTCGATACACACTGACAAGAGCTCGCCGTGAGATATCAACTCGAGCTCTTGTCAGTGAAAACACTAGGAGGCATATTTCGCTGCTTCTTCACCACACTCTCGCCTTGACCTCCAACCTCAGCAACACGTTGAAACAAGCAGCTATATAGGGATTCGTCTTGTGTTTAACTCACATTCTACCAGCAACCTTCGGTGTAATGGTCAGACTGCAGCAGTGTACGAGCATTTCATTGGCATTTATATGATGTTGATCTAAGATAGGTAGAATCGCTGGAAGGCATGAGCTCAGTTCCCGGCCGCATAAGGACTAGGCGCAGCGCACAGCCCCACAGCTAGCAGCGGCAGCATGTAGCAAAATCTGAGGCTGGATGGTCCACACCGGGTCGACAACTGGCCTGGAGTACTTTTCATTGCCGGTTGCTGATGATGACAGACACTGCATAGCTGGAGCGGTTGATATATATGGCCGTTCGACCCGGTCATTTTGTAAGAAGACATCATTTTTGATCACGTTGACCAGTGGTCGACTCGGGGGAAGGGGGACCAAACAGCAAGGTCACCCGTCCCATCGGATAAAGGAAGGATGGGGAAGGAAGTCGGCTGTGCCCTTTCAAAGGAACCATTCCGGCATTTGCCTGAAGCGATTTAGTGAAATGGCGCAAAAACTAAATCAGGATTTGAACCGTTGTCCTCCCGAATACGAGTCCAGTGTGCTAAACACCGCTCTCGATCCAAGTTGACCAGGGAAGCGACACAACGAAAGGCTGAAGCATGGTGCAATTCAGGTCACCACTGCCACCGTCTGGCGCCGGCCGGAGTGGCCGAGCGGTTCTAGGCGCTACAGTCTGGGACCGCGCGACCGCTATGGTCGCAGGTTCAAATCCTGCCTCGGGCATGGATGTGTGTGGTGTCCTTAGGTTAGTTAGGTTTAAGTAGTTCTAAGTTCTAGGGGACTGATGACCTCAGAAGTTAAGTCCCATAGTGCTCAGAGCCATTTGAGCCATTTGAACCACCGTCTGGCCTTCGTATAACGCTGCGTCGATAATGTTACATCCCAGGCATCTGGCAGCGGGCTAGACGTGTGGCAACCAAACTCGCTTTAGTGCCAGGACGGAAAACTTCCGTCATGTCAGCTCGGCCACTTCAAAACTTCTGGCAAAAGTCTGCGGTGACAGCCTTCTGTTCACCTGATTAAAGATGGCAATTTGGGAAGTAGCGGTGTAGTACAGAATATTGGATCTTTGTTCAGATCTTCAATTGCTTCGGAACACAGGGTGATCTGAATGTTTACTGAGCTAAATCTCTGTTAATTCAAATGACTTGTTAGCAGTTTTGATCACACGTGACAAGCAACTTGTTATTCAGAGAAGTTGTTTGGAAAGGACATCAGGCACTTCAATTCAGTGGTAGTTTACAGGCACCATGGCAAAACTATGTGACTAACAACTTTGCAAATTACGTTCATTACCTCATGTACATTCTAAGACAAAAAACGCTGCACTGCAAAGGGTTTATCGAATGGGACGGAAGTCACTAGATGTTATTTATGTGTACTGACAAACATATGATTAGAATTTCCGTGAAAGTGGATAATTTATTCAAGAGAAAGAGCCTCACAAACTGAGCAAGTCAATGATGCATGGTCCTTTTCTGTCCCTCGTGCAAGTTCCTATTCGGCTTGGCATCACATCTACAGACGTCCATCCCATTCGGATAATTCCTTTCTGGAGCGTTGCTCTTTTTTTTTTTAAAAAAAAGAGTGTTTCCTCTTGGGGAATACATTAAATTACATCCTTTTCCCGAAAATAGCAATTTCCGCGACTTTCAATTGCCTCCCTGTTGGAATGTTTGATGTATTTTCATGGAGTAGTGCGTTTTTCAATACTTGTGTTGCTTTTGATCGTTATTTACATAGTACATCCGTGCCGCATCATTATTTCTGATGTTGTAAGAGATTTTCAGCAATCCGGATGAGTCAACGAGATCCTTGCAGCTGAGAGTACACAGCTACAAATCATGGTGTTCATCACGCCGGCTAAATGCTTATAGGTTCTCGGCAATGTAGGTAACAGAGGACAGACATTTGTCCTGGCACAAATAAGACTTTCAAGGAGCGATTTATTGTACTCTGAAGTGCTCTCTAATGCATGCCTATGAATTTGCAACATTTCCAATTTGTGCTTTGCGTGAGCTTTTCACCTCTAATTTCTGGTAAAGAGTTACATCACATTATCTTTGGGTTATAGTCACATGCCTGGGAATTCATTCCAGGGAAAAAAAATGTGTTCTTAATTTGTATGAACACTCATGTGTAGTTACAAAAGGAGTGGCAGCGTATGACGTATATTACGTTGCATTTTAATTATGTCTGGGATCAACTGTCCATCTTTACATGCGCCGCTGAACATCTGCATGTCCTTCCGCATTTCATAACAAGTTTCACCTCCCTGTATACAACTGCGTCATGTGCAACCACCCCGATTGGGCTAAAAACTTTATCTGTTGAGTCATTTGTACATATCGCGAACAACAATCACTTGCTCGATAAAGAGGTCCTCGACACCAATATACAGGGTGTTTCGAAGTGTTCGCGAGGAACGCCGTGGAATGACAGATCACGTCACGGGGAACAACTTTTGTTGGATACAAAATGTTCCCTGACGCTTCTCGACGACACTGGTTGTCTGTTATAACTGGTTATGTCCCTGAGACGACTGGATTATAGGCAATACGCACTGTATATAAACACCACAAAATGTCTACTCTCTGAGAGGCGGCAGGGCGTACAGATTTTGTGAGGTCTACATACAGTGCGCTTGCCTATAATCCATTCAGCTGCGCCCCGTGAAAGAGGATAAGCGGAGCTTTTCTCCGCCTAGAGACATTCATTTTTTAGATTTTTCTTGTTGTTATTCACTGGGGTAGGTAGTATGCAGCGTACCTAGTTAGAACACCCTGTTAGTTCGGCGAAATCTCGTCGTTCCTGGACCGGCGAAATCAATAAAACGACGCCTAGTGTCTCTAAAAAGTGTCAGTGAATGTTTTTTCTGTAATGAAAGTTGTTACCCATGACCTGATGATAAACCCTGTATCATCTCCGTAACGCTTTCGCGATTACTAAATGATCCTGTTACGAAGCGCGCTGCTCTCCGTTGGATCTTCTCTATCTCTTCTATCAACCCTATCTGGTACGGATTCCACACTGCTGAGCAGTATTCAAGCAGTGGGCGAACAAGCGTACTGTAACCTACTTCCATTGTTTTCGGATTGCATTTTCTTAGGATTCTTCCAATGAATCTCAGTCTGGCATCTGCTTTACCGACGATCAAATTTATATGATCATTCCATTTTAAATCACTCCCAATGCGTACTCCCAGATAATTTATGGAATTAACTGCTTCCAGTTGCTGACCTCCTATATTGTAGCTAAATGATATAGGATCTTTCTTTCTATGTATTCGCAGCACATTACACATGTCTACATTGAGATTCAATTGCCATTCCCTGCACCTTGCGTCAATTCGCTGCAGATCCTCCTGCATTTCAGTATAATTTTCCATTGTTACAACCTCTCGATGTACCACAGCATCATCCGCAAAAAGCCTCAGTGAACTTCCGATGTCATCCACAAGGTCATTTATGTATATTGTGAATAGCAACGGTCCTACGACACTCCCCTGCGGCACACCTGAAATCACTCTTACTTCTGAAGACTTTTCTCCATGGAGAATGACATGCTGCGTTCTGTTATCTAGGGACTCTTCAATCCAATCACACAATTGGTCTGATAGTCCATATGCTCTTACTTTGTTCATTAAACGACTGGGGGGAACTGTATCGATCGCCTTGCGGATGTCAAGAAACACGGCATCTACCTGGGTACCCGTGTCTATGGCCCTCTGAGTCTCGTGGACGAATAGCGCGAGCTTGGTTTCACACGATCGTCTTTTTCGAAATCCATGCTGATTCCTACAGAGTAGATTTCTAGTTTCCAGAAAAGTCATTATACTCGAACATAATACGTGTTCCAAAATTCTGCAACTGATCGACGTTAGAGATATGGGTCTATAGCTCTGCACATCCGTTCGACGTCCCTTCTTGAAAACGGGGATGACCTGTGCCCTTTTCCAATCCTTTGGAACGCTACGCTCTTCTTGAGACCTACGGTACACCGCTGCAAGAAGGGGGGCAAGTTCCTTCGCGTACTCTGTGTAAAATCGAACTGGTATCCCATCAGGTCTAGCGGCCTTTCCTCTTTTGAGCGATTTTAATTGTTTCTCTATCCCTCTGTCGTCTATTTCGATATCTACCATTTTGTCATCCGTGCGACAATCTAGAGAAGGAACTACAGTGCAGTATTCCTCTGTGAAACAGCTTTGGAAAAAGCATTTAGTATTTCGACCTGTAGTCTGTCATCCTCTGTTTCAGTACCATTTTGGTCGCAGAGTGTCTGGACATTTTGTTTTGATCCACCTACCGCATTGACATAAGACCAAAAGTTCTTAGGATTTTCTGTCAAGTCAGTACATAGAACTTTACATTCGAATTCATTGAACGCCTCTCGCATGGCCCTCCTCACATTACATTTCGCTTCGCGTAGTTTTTGATTGTCTGCAAGGTGTTGGCTATGTTTATGTTCGCTGTGAAGTTCCCTTTGCTTCCGCAGCAGTTTTCTAACTTGGTTGTTGTACCACGGTGGCTCTTTTCTATATCTTACGATCTTTCTTGGCACATACTCATCTAACGCATATTGTACGATGGTTTTGAACTTTGTCCACTGATCCTCAACACTATCTGTACTTAAAACAAAACTTTTGTGTAGAGCCGTCAGGTACTCTGAAATCTGCTTTTTGTCACTTTTGCTAGACAGAAAAATCTTCCTACCTTTTTTAATATTTGTATTTACGTCTGAAATCATCGATGCAGTAACCGCTCTATGATCGCTGATTCCCTGTTCTGAGTTAACTGTTTCAAATAGTTCGGGTCTGTTTGTCACCAGAAGGTCTAATATATTATCGCCACGAGTCGGTTCTCTGTTTAACTGCTCAAGGTAGTTTTCAGATAAAGCACTTTAAAAAAATTCCGCTGGTTTCTTTGTCCCTGCCACCCGTTATGAACGTTTGAGTCTCCCAGTCTATATCCGGCAAATTAAAATCTCCACCCAGGACTATAACATGGTCTGGAAATCTACTCGTAAGGGCTTTAAGACGCCCTGGATAACTCGTGGTCTTGGCCTATAGACATCCACATAGCTCTTCTGGTTTTTTAAATGTCACCAACGCAGTTTCATTACACAATTGTCCCGTTCTTTTCTCATCTCTTGGAATCCAGCAACGTTTTTCCTTTAGTCTTCCTTCTTACGTGACCTGTACATGTTACATATAATTAAATAAAAGGCCCTTTACATTCGTAGCTCTGTGCTAGGGCAGCTGTGTTGACTGAGCCCCTGTTCCAAGAAGAAATACAAAACACATAGGTACTAATAGCCGGTTACAGCTCTACATTGCTGCGGAAATTTATTTAGCAGTGAACTTTAGTGCCATGTTTGTGCACTCTTTGGTTCGGACGAATCTATTGGGCTTTACGTTTGGATAGTTTCGATAGTCAAACAACGAGAATGAACCTTGTGGTGTAAACATGTGAAAATTGTTTAAGGTAACAGCTCAGTAAAGCGCGACGAAAGAAGGGCGACACTGATTTTTCGATATTTTAATCGAAAATCATCGTTCTACAGGGTGATTATATTTAGACATTCTTTACTCGAGCCAGTATAGACGGAAATCTATTTACCGCATGGATACCCAACTTCCTAGGAATGATGTTCAGACTGTGCGCTGCACGATTTGCGTTGTTTAGTAGTGTTACTGTCGTGACTCACCGTTAAGCGACGTAGGATTGAAACACAAGCGTCATTGTGCGTTACAGCTGCAGACAGTCAACATGCGTCTGAACAGGGTGAGCAGGGCTTTACTCGTAAAGTTGTTTTATCAAAAGAATATCAATAGTGCTGCTACCCTTCGCGAGTATCGACGCATTGGAAGAATACGGAGAGAGTTCCTCTTCGCCCACCGGGGGATTCAGAAGTTAGAATTAACTGGCTGCTTGAGAATTGCTCCTGGGAGAGACAGACGGCAAACTCGGCCACAAATTGTTGAAGAAGTTGCTGTTGCCATGGCTGTACTGGACACAGCGTGCGATCTTCAAGCGGTGCACGAGCTGTGTGACGACAGCTGAACATTCCGTGGTCCACCGTTCGTAAAGTGCGGTGAACGGTTGTGAAATGGTAGCTGTGCAAACTTCACATTACTCCTCCAACATCTGCCTCGTGACGTAAACATTCGAGTAGAGTTTGCTCAAACGTTTCTCGCAGGATTTGACGTTGACGAAATGTGGCCTTAGAACATTTTGTGGAGTGATAAAGCATACTTTATTCGGTATTTCTCTTCCTCATATCCTCACAAATATTTACACAAAGTTTCGTTGTCCTCTGATCACCTATTTGTTATTTACAATTTGTACAGAAACCAGATGGCAGTTATAAGAGTCGAGGGGCATGAAAAGGAAGCAGTGGTTGGGAAGGGAGTGAGACAGGGTTGTAGCTTATCCCCGATGTTATTCAATCTGCATATTGAGCAAGCAGTAAAGGATACATAAGAAAAATTTGGAGTAGGTATTAAAAACCACGGCGAAGGAATAAAAACTTTGAGGTTCGCCGATGACATTGTAATTCTGTCAGAGACAGCAAAGGACCTGGAAGAGCTGCTGAACGGAATGGACAGTGTCTTGAAAGGAGGATATAAGATGAACATCAACAAAAGCAAAACGAGGTTAATGGAATGTAGTCGAATTAAATTGGGTGATGCTGAGGGAATTAGATTAGGAAATGAGACACTTAAATTATCAAATGAGTTTTGCTATTTGGGGAACAAAATAACCGATGATGGTCGAGGGAGAGAGGATATAAAACGTTGGCTGCCAATGGCAAGGAAAGCGTTTCTGAAGAAAAGAAATTTGTTAACATCAAGTATAGATTTAAGTGTCAGGAAGCCGTTTCTGAAAGTAATTGTATGGAGCGAAGCCATGTATGGAAGTGAAACGTGGACGACAAATAGTTTAGACAAGAAGAGAATAGAGGCTTTCGAAATGTGGTGCTACAGAAGAATGCTGAAGATTAGATGGGTAGATCACATAACTAATGAGGAGGTATTGAATAGAATTGGGGAGAAGAGAAATTTGTGGCACAACTTGACTAGAAGAAGGGATCGGTTGGTAGGGCATATTCTGAGGCATAGAGGTTGGTTGGTTGTTTGGGGGAAAGAGACCAAACAGCGAGGTTATCGGTCTCATAGGATTAGGGAAGGATGGGGAAGGAAGTCGGCCGTGCCCTTTCAAAGGAACCATCCCGGCATTTGCCTGGAGCGATTTAGGGAAATCACGGAAAACCTAAATCAGGATGGCCGGACGCGGGATTGAACTGTCGTCCTTCCGAATGCGAGTCCAGTGTGCTAACCACTGCGCCACCTCGCCCGGTCTGAGGCATAGAGGGATCATCAATTTAGTATTGGAGGGCAGCGTGGAGGGTAAAAATCGTAGAGGGAGACCAAGACAAGAATACACTAAACAGTTTCAGAAGGGTTTAGTTTGCAGTACGTACTGGGAGATGCTGAATCTTGCACAGGATAGAGTAGCATGGAGAGCTGCATCAAAACAGTCTTTGGACTGAAGATCACAACAACAACAACATGATCACGTGTTTTTCATAAGCGCCATCTCAGATAGTACAAGTTTAATTATAACCACAACGTATATTGAAGCAGGTATCCTGCAAGAAAATTAAATGTTATCCATTTCTTTAATCTCTGTGCGCTGCCTCTCCGTTTTGATTACAAAGATGTCTGAAATATTTTTGATGGCATCTAACTTGGGAATTACAAGCGCTGTTCGGAAAGTAAGGTCCGATCGATCTCGAAATGAAAACCAGAGTGGAAATAAAAAAATTATTCGCAACAGTTATCCACACCTTCCAGCTACCGCGCCGCTCCGACTTAGACATTTGACGTGGCGTTGTACAAACGTTCCAGTACCCTCAGCCGCCTGTGCTTCCCGCCAATTCCCAACGCTAGTCTGCCTTTCTTTCTTTGCACCAAAATGTTGTCTTCGTAGCCAGCGGTTCGTGTGAGCAGAGATGAATAACGGAGGGCGCCAATTAAGGGCTGTATTGTGGGTGATCAAACACTTCCCGTCGGGAACGCTGTAGGAGCATCTTCATTGCCCCTGCAGAATGTGGCTGAAAATCGTCTTGAAGAAAGAAGGGCATTTATGTTATGTGGACTGCATAGCTTCAGACGAAATCTCTCACCAGATTCACATACTTGGCTGAAGACACTGTTGTTTTAGGCATTCCCACGTGACTACTTTGCGCTCTGAACTGAAAAGAACGACATGAAGCTATCGACAGGTACACTAAAGACACTGCCCAACGCATGTGTGCAAAGTTACGTCGGATTTTCACCGTGGTTTCCATTTCGCGCCTAATCGGACCTTACTTTCCGAATATGCCTCGTATGACAGCACAGCAGTGCAGGCTTACGCTAGACACATTTGCACCAATATCTTAAGAGTGACCCCAATGCTGCGTGCCTTGTCAGAACTTCCACTACTTCTGTCCATCAGTCCCCACCATAACAACAAAAAGTAATGACAGGTTTTTCTGCAAAAATTCACAGTTTAATGGAACACTGCAATTTATTCCTCTTTAAGATCAAACAAAACGTCCTTAGGTAGCCTACTCACAATCTTCAATTTATACTCTCGCACACACGATCGTGCATACCACCCGTGCCGGCCGCGATGGCCGAGCTGTTCTAAGCGCTTCAGTCCGGAACCGCGCGACTGCTACCGTCGCAGGTTCGAATCCTGCCTCGGGCGTGGATGTGTGTTATGTCCTTAGGTTAGTTAGGTTTAAGTAGTTCTAAGTTATAGGGGACTGATAACCTCAGATGTTAAGTCCCATAGTGCACAGAGCCAGTACCACCCGCAACCGAGACACGCTAGACCTACTAACTAAAGCCAGACTGACCCCCTTAGGCGAGCCAAATTCGGCAGGCTCCAAACCTTGCTCTGCCTGTAATATGGGGCATCCCCACATTATCGATACTACTCTACCGGAACAAAGATGAGTGAGGACAGATCCCATTTCCTAAGTATAGGACTGATATCTGTATTCTTATTTATCGTACAGTTAGGTTGGTGCAAGAGTTCGTAGCGTTTTTCCGTAACTTTTAATAAATATAAGAGATACCCCGTGTGAGGTTGATAGATCCTCCATCGGGCGCCTCCCCAGGTGGCGGATAGGGGAAAGCCTCCCAGATATGGGTGGCACCGAGGAAATCAAATACTCGGGGCGGACCAAAACTATCACATCCTCGAGGATAAGTACCCGGTGTAAAAACCGGCGAAACGAAGAAAACTAACACAAAAGCCCAGACACGTCTGTGTGGTAACCACCGGTACTCTGGCCAGCGTCTGTCACCAATGGTGCGGCTGATACGAGCTCCAGGAACTGAAAATCCCTGGTTCTACCAAACTGGCGCAAGCCAGACGAATTACAAGTATAATGGCAAGTACACCTAAAAACAACATTACCCCAGGTGGACGATCCACCCGTCGCAAGACGGCAACCAGGCACTCGGATTCTGGGGGACCTGGAGATGTACTAAAGGGCGAGTCGGAGCGCTCTGGCAAACTACCCAAGGAAACACACACATACTTTGGCACCTTCAACATACAGACACTAATACAAACGGGAAAATTACACAATCTAACAACGGAACTCACCAGTCAAAAGATCTCGATCCTAGCGCTACAAGAAACAAGATACACGGATTCAGACACAATAGACTACGGAAACTACAGATTCTTCAAGAGTGGAACCAACAGGAAAATCGGCAAAGGAGGAGCACTCCTCGGCATGGCCTTCGCAGTAAACAAAAACATCCTAGACTCAGTAAAAGAAGTCAACGCGATCAACAACAGGCTCATGACCATGCGAATCAAACACGCCAACAAGAACTACATCCTCATCAACGTACATGCCCCCACGAACGCAGACAACAAGGACAAACCAGAAGAAACAGACAAATTCTGGGACAAACTCGAAACCACCCTGGCAAAAACACCCCAAGACAACGCGAAAATTCTACTAGGCGATTTCAACGCACAAATCGGCAGAGACAAACGCTACAGAAAAACAGTAGGAAATTTCCCTGCACACAAATTCACCAACAAAAACGGCACCAGACTGATAGAACTCTGCCAGCAAAACAACCTCAAAATCATGTCAACCTCCCTGATGAAAAAGCCCAAGAAACAAAAGACGTGGCGATCACCAGTCCACTCACTAGGCGAATTCCAGATAGATCACGTGGCAATCTCCTATGAATACCAGAAAGAAATCCACGACGTCCAAGTGAGAAAAGGCGCCAACATAGATTCGGACCACTACCTAACAAGAATCAAAATCAAACTCACACCAAGAAGACAACACAAAAAGAAATTGACCTCACCGAAATTTGATACAAGAAAGATCAGAGAATCGAACATCACAGAACACTGGGAAAAACAAGAGGCGAAAGATTGGACCAGCTTTAAACAAAAAATTGTGAACACAGCCAAAGAACTGATCCCGCTGACTAGAAAACCCAGGCACCCTTGGTGGAACACTACCTGCGAAATCGCCCTACAAAATCGAAGAACAGCTTTCACAAACTACAACAGCAACAAAACACAAGAAACACAGGACAACTTCTATGAAATTCGAAGACAAACATCGAAAACAATAAGACAAGAGAAACGCAAATACATAAACGATCAGCTAAACTCCATCGAAGAAGACTTCAGAAATTTCAACACACGGGATTTCTACAGGACGTTCGCCAACCAAGTCAAAGGATACTCACCACAGAACCTCTGCTTCAGAAAAGAAGACGGAAAACTGGCACTTACCAACAAAGAAAACTGTGAAGAGCTCGCGAAGTACTTTTCAAAATTACTAAATTGCCCGGAACCTAACTCAACCTTCGAACCCCGAGAACCAGCCAACGCACCGGAAGACTCACCATCACCAACAAAAGAAGAAATCCTCCACTGCATAAAGAAACTGAAAAACAACAAGGCAGCCGGTGAAGGCGGAATAACGGCAGAACTGCTGAAGAACCTAGGACCAAACTCGCTAAACGAAATCACACAAATCATACAGAACACCTGGACAACCGAAATCATACCTGACGACTGGAAGACCGCACTCATTCACCCGCTACACAAGAAAGGTGACAGGACAGACACAAACAATTATAGAGGAATTTCCCTGCTACCGGTCATCTACAAAATTCTATCAACCTGCCTTCTCACCAGAACGCAAGGACAACTGGAACCCGCCATCTCGGAATACCAAGCGGGTTTCAGACCCAACAGAGCCTGCCCCGAACAAATCTTCAACCTGAAATCAATCATAAAATCCCACATGACAAGCCCCAAAAAAATCATCTGCACTTTTGTCGACTTCAAACAGGCTTACGACTCGATCGACAGAAAGTCCCTCATCCAAATCCTCAGAGAAAAAGGCCTAGACCAAAAGACCCGAAGACTAATCGAACAGACACTAACCAATACAAAATCCAAAGTCAAATTCATGGGCGAAATCTCGGACCCCTTTGAAATCCACACTGGCCTAAGACAAGGAGATGGACTATCCCCGCTATTGTTCAACATCGTCCTGGACAAAGTAATGAGCGAATGGGAAGCTGAAGTCAGGAGACAAAACACCTGGAGACCAGTCACATTAGTAAGGAAAAGACTGGAAATCCCTTACCTAGCATTCGCAGACGACCTAGCGATACTGACCTATGACCCAACATCAGCAAAAACACAGATCGAAATCCTGAAAGAATGCGCCGAGAAAATCGGCCTACAAATCTCTTTTGAAAAAACGCAAGTCCTAACAAGAGAAGGCGACGACATCACAACCAAGTACGGCAAAATTAAAGGGGTCACACACTTCAGATACCTAGGCGAAATCATCGAACCGACCGGAACAGAGAAACTGGCTTAATGAAGACAGACAACAGAAGACACGGAAATCACTAGGCATGGTACGAAACGTCTACAACAAACAATGCATTTCCAGAAACACCAAGATCAGAAACTATAACACAGTGATCAAACTCGCCGTACTGTATGCCAGCGAAACACTAGCACTCAACAGCAAAATCAAAATTGAAGAAATCAAAAAAGAAGAACGCAAAATCATGAGGAAAATTTTAGGGGCAAGACCCACACCAGATGGCTACAGACTACAGAAGAACTCAACAGTAGAAGCATATTCGAACATCGAGAACGATATGAGAAAAAGGCGCCTTAAATTCTACGGACATTTAGATAGACTCCCTGAAACAAGACTCACCAAGAAAATTCTAGAACACATCAAGACACTTAAAGTCTCGACACCCTGGATGGAAGGAGTCCGAAAAGACCTACAGGCAATTGGCACCACAAACACCACAGACAGAAGCACCTTCCGAAAACACATAGACAATTGGGAAGTAAAGTCAGAAGCGCTAAAGCAGCGGACCAAACAAGAATGGTCTGAGGAGAGAAAAGAGGCCCTCTCCAAGAGAATGAAGGAGTACTGGAAGGACAAGAAGAACAAGCCCTCAAAGTCATAAGCTTAACGATTTCCTTTTAGGGAAAATTCGCCAACAATAATAATAATAATAATATAAGAGATACACGTAACAGGGATTGTAGTCATCAAAAATGCATTCTCCTTCACTGTTTACAACAGTCTGCCAACGCTGGGGTAACTTTTCGATTTCGCGACTGTAGAAATAACGTGATTTAGTGGCGAAGTACTCGTCGAGTCATGTTTGGAGCGCATTTTCATCCGGGAAGGAAGTTCCTTTACGACTGTTCGGCAGAAATCAGAAAAAAGTGAAAATATGTGTGCGCAAGGTCAGGTGAATAAGGTGGGTGTGGAATGACTCTCCAACGCAACTCCCGTATAGAGTTTTCTGTCAGTCTAGCAGAATGTAGGCGGGCATTGCCGTCGAGTAGCATCATTTCAAACACCGTTCTTGGTCGTTGTTCTTGGACTGGGTCTGCAGTTGTTGACAAAAAATGTCAGCCATAAGAGTTACAGGCAACGGCCTTGCCGCAGTGAATACAGTGGTTCCCGTGAGATCACAGAAGTTAAACGCTGTCGGGCGTGGCCGGCACTTGGATGGGTGACCGTCCACCCGCTATGCGCTGTTGCCATTTTTCGGTATGCACTCAGCCTCGTGATGCAAATTGAGGAGCTACTCGACCGAATAGTAGCGGCTCCGGTCAAAGAAAACCATCACAACGACCGGGAGAGCGGTGTGCTGACGACATGCCATGCTGCTCCTATCTCCATCCTCAAGGAGGATGACACGGCGGTCGGATGGTCCCGATAGGGCACTTGTGGCCTTAAGACTGAGTGCTTTTTAACAGTTACACCTCGCGGAAGCAATTCATAGTGCACCACACCGTCGCTGTTCCACCAGTTGCATAACATCGTCTTTTGGGATGAGTGCAGGTCTTTGTTGGTAGTTTGCTACTTTATTTGTTCTCAACCATTCCTTTCTTTTCATTATGTGAGCCCATTTCTTATCTCCAGTAAATCAGCATAGGAATGATCGGTGCTCTTCACAAGCCAACTGATGACGAGGAATCAGAGATGCACATATAACCACGGATAGATTTTTGTGATTTTGGCTTACAGCATGCAGTGCACATGCACCCGACTTGTTAACCATCCGCAACGCTTGCAAATGCCACACAGTGTTGGAATGTTCAAAACTGATCACATTTGACAGTTCTCGAGTACACTGAAGTGGATCATTGCGGATTAGTGTGTTGAAGCGATCGTCATCAGTCCTATAATCAATGCTACAATATAGCAGGTCAGCAACTGGAAGCAGTTAATTCCATAAATTATCTGGGATTAGGCATTAGGAGTGATTTAAAATGGAACGGCCATATAAAATTAATCGTTGGTAAAGCAGATGACAGACTGAGATTCATTGGAAGAATCCTAAGGAAATGCAGTCCCAAAACAAAGAAAGTAGGTTACAGTACACTTGTTCGCCCACTGCTGGAATACTGCTCAGCAATGTGGGATCCGTACCAGATGGGGTTGGTAGAAGAGAGAGAGAAGATCCAACGGAGAGCAGCGCGCTCCGTTACAGGATCATTTAGTAATCGCGAAAGCGTTACGAAGATGATAGATAAACTCCAGTGAGAGACGGTCAGTAGCTCGGTACGGGCTTTTATTGAAGTTTCGAGAACATACTCTCACCGAGGGGTCAAGCAGAATATTGCTCCCTCCTACGTATATCTCACGAAAAGACCATGAGGATAAAATCAGAGAGATTAGAGCACACACAGAGGCATACCGACAATCTTTCTTTCCACGAACAATACAAGACTGGAATAGAAGGGAGAACCGGTAGAGGTACTCAATGTACCCTTGGCCACACACCGTCAGGTGGCTTGCGGAGTATGGATGTAGATGTAGATGTAGAGACACACTAAAGTCGAAACGATCCTCCTTAAAATGAGACAAACAGCCGGGCGCTGGTGGCCGAGCGGTTCTGGCGCTACAGTCTTGAACCGCGCGACCGCTACGGTCGCAGGTTCGAATCCTGCCTCGGGCATGGATGTGTGTGTTGTCCTTAGGTTAGTTAGGTTTAAGTAGTTCTAAGTTCTAGGGGACTTATGACCTCAGCAGTTGAGTCCCATAGTGCTCAGAGCCATTTGAACCATTTTGAGACAAACATTTTCTTGTCGTGCTCTGGCCAATGGAATTATCCCTATACACGGCACAAACGTTTATGGCTGTCTCCACTGCTGTCACCTCTGTATTGAACTCAGATAGAAGAGTATATCGGAAATGTTCCGCCTCCTGCGCTTTGTATTGTCTGGCGTCCACTGCTCCACTCACTATCTCCTATTGACAAAATGACAATATGTAGACTCTAATAGTAATAGTGATCCACAAACAAAAGATGAAATCGATAAATAAATCCATACCAACCGGAATACCAGTATACATAACGAACTTATGCACCCACCAAATAGTAAGAAGTAAGAAAAATGACTTCGTGAAAATAAATTTAATTAACAGTGTTTCACTTCGTAGACGACCTAGCAATTGTTTACAGCAAGAGAAAGGAAACGCTTAACTCATTAGAAAATTACATGAAACTGCAACCAAAGCTGGACTCGAAATTTCGTACGTAGAAACGCAGTACGTTGATGGAATTTTACGGTATCTTGATGGACAACCCATAGCAACTTACTTCAGTAAACTCACAGGTACCCTAAATTCAAATAAGCAGGCATATCATCATGCCTACAAGGTTAAATCATGAATCAAACAGGGAGAGAATCTGTGACTTACAAAAACCCCATATTATCATCTGGAACAGTTATAACAATTAACCATTTTTGATTCTATATACAACTACGTGCAGCCGGCCGGTGTGGCCGTGCGGTTCTAGACGCTTCAGTCTGGAACCGCGTGACAGCTACGGACGCAGGTTCGAATCCTGTCTCGGGCATGGATGTTTGTGATGACCTTAGGTTAGTTAGGTTTAAGTAGTTCTAGGTTCTAGGGGACTGATGACCACGGATGTTAAGTCCGATAGTGCTCAGAGCCATTTGAACCATTTGAACCAACTACGTGCACAGCGACTGTGAATTGATCAAGGAAGGATTGGAACACAGAAATCGGTTGTAGTTCCACTGGTTTTCATTATTCTTGCATATCCAGATTTAAGCTATAAATAGGCATCTTCAGTGAATTTAACTGAGCTACCATCCAACAAATTCGCAGCGCCACATGCCACCAAATGACTTTACTGGTGTATAAGCAGAAGGTAAGTCACTCAAATGCACTGGAGACGGCTATTTACAGCTGAAATCTGGATATGCAAGAATAATAAAAACGTAGTGGGAGTACGAATGACTGCCGTGTTCCTATCCTTCCTGAGATTTAACAGTCAATAAATCAGAACGCAAAACTAAGATACTACAATACAATAATCAAACTTCAATCATTATATGTATCGTAAATCTTCATAATTGGAGCCCTAATTCGCTGGTTTCTTCATACCAGTGAAAATTAAGAAAAATTGACTGCTTGAATCTCAACCAGACCTTGAGAGAACTGGTATCGCAGACGGTACAGGATGGATCAGTATATGTATATTCAGCACAGAGGAACATCTATTTTCAGAGAGACTGAGAACTGGTGGCTACAAGCCTGTTCAGCGAACTACGGGGAGAAGGTGAAGAGGTTTTTGGAGAATACGAAAACAAACTCATCAGCTAAATACGTTCGCTCACTCTAATCACCTGTGTATAAAAAAGTAAGATATGTGCAGAAGATATTACGTGCCGTTTTGTCGTATCATACAGAATAAATGAAGAAATATATCGGGAATAATAGCGCCTCGTATGAAAGAACTCTGTGCTCCGAAGAAACACGAATAACCTTCATCTGTAGAGCTGCTGTTGTGCATCGCCGACTCGAATAGATGCCAGGCAGGGACAATGGGCAGCTCTGTCGGGGCACTTGTTTTCCGACAGTAGCCGTAACTTGCAGGGAAATGGGATCCACCGCTCGCTGCGCTGTGCGCCTGGAACCGTAATGAAAGATGCTTATCTTCGGTGTCGACTAACGTAGGGTGCACCAACGGTACACTGGAGGCCTAAAGGCAATGAAGACAGGTTGTTCACAGTCTAGAAAGATAGCGTCTACAGCTGTAATAAGGCCGACCATTTGGTCGATAGGCCTATACAACGAGAAAAACAGAGAGCGAGATAAAACATTTCACTAAGGAATCCAGAAATTCTCAACAGGTGCTGACACCGGCACAGACACACGATAACGTTGTGTTACGTCTCTCTCTCTCTCTCTCTCTCTCTCTCTCTCTCACACACACACACACACACAAACGCACGCACGAGGGCTTTCAGAAAAATAACCTACGTTGTCAGTGCAACCCACTCGTTACGCAGCGATGCTGATTCAGTGTTTCAGGCAAGCAAATGGGAAGTTGCGGCACACAAAACGGAAATCAAATATCTTCTCCGTGGTCCTGATGTTGTTTGATAGTGCGTGTAGTGTTACATTATGAAATAATGTGTGTATACTGTGTGTGAAGTGATAGTATCGAGAAATGAATAGTGTAGCAGGAAAGTATAATCAAAACAGTATATAAACTAGCGATTCATGAAATGGGGTTGTGCTGTTCTAAACAGACTAGTCTTGTATTCGTGACGATGGATGTTCGAGGCTTCATCCGGACATGCTGATTTAGGTTTTCCGAGATTACCTCAAAATTTCTTCTGGCTGCCTACCTGTCCCATCCTTGTGAAATTAGAACTGTGCGTATGTAAATGTCTGTATACATGAATTGTTTAGTGTGTTCATTAAACTGTAGTACCAAAACGTGTCCAATGCCCTTGTAAAAGCGACCCGTAGAGAAGTGAAGCTACTACTTTTGCTGTTATTTATATCCCTTAAGGAATTGACATAATTCCCCTTACAGAAAATTGTACCGCTTTAGATCGCAGCCAGTGTATGACAGCACCTGCAAGGTCATTTCTTGAGTCCAAGCAATGGGAAACAATCCACTTTCTCGTGTGTTTGAAGTGGTGGAAATCACTTGGAGCCACGTTTGGTCTGTAGAGCGAATACAAAAATTCTTGCATTTGTAGGGTGAGTATCGTCGTCCAAAAACGCTACACCGGTAGCGAACGGACCTTCTTAATTTCCTTAATGTCTCACAGAAAGCATCATAACTGAATGTTCTTCCATGTTCCATAAAATGAACAAATAAGGTTGTCTCAGTGTCGAAAATAATGTAGCCACGCTTTGTCTCCATGACAATATATGGAATCCACGTATTTCGTCATCAGTCACACTTCTGTTCAGTAAGCTTCCTTCTTCCACATCACAACGAAAATGGAAGTTTGTTGAGTTTTGTCTTCCTCAGAAAGGAGCACCGAGAATACAATTTTTGACGGAGCACTTGCCTTGACATCACCTCACGAAAAAGAAGCTCTCATAATTCCAAGTAAAGTTATCCGGCAGTTAATACGAAGCTTTCTGTGTCAGTTCCTTGACGACTGTAGACGGACACACACTTCTGTCATTGTCACAAATACAAGTGCTTTCATCCTTAAATAAGAGAGAACAGTGCCAATAAATGCGAAGTAGCTGATGAAAATATCCGGACACCCAGTGCAATGCAGGACTGAGTACTAGACGTCACGAGAGCGGACGCACCAGCGTATCGTGTGGTCAGGAGAGAAGCAGTAATGGCACAATGGAGCTCTGTGACTTCGAACGTCGACTACTCACTGGAGATCACCTGAATAGCAAATCCTCCAGGTAATTTTCGGCCTTTCTAATGCTGCCTAAGGCGGCTGTTCGTGATGTGATCGTGTAACAAAAACACGAAGGAACGACCACAGCAGTACAAAGGCTGGCCAGGCCTGATGTAGTGACGGACAAGGCAAGTCAGACATATATATATATATATATATATATATATATATATATATATATATATTGAAACACGTATGTAACATAGCAGCGATGGCGAGGCATTGTAGCATCTGTGACCAGAGAGTATGCGCTTGACCGCGCGAGTGTTGCGAGCGGTTCTCAGTCTGTTAGTAGTAGTCGTTGCGAGTCGGTCAGTAGTCGTTGCGAGTCTGTAGCTCTGTCTAGTTGTCGCTATGCAGAGCAGTACTCTGTCAGTAGTTGTCGCGTGCAGTTCGCTAATAGTCGTCATGCAGAGCGGTCGGTCAGTAGTAGCAGCCCAGTGCGGTTGTGTGATGTAGGCGGTCGGCAACACTGGTCAAGATGGTGAATAAGGTATACTATTAATTAATATAATCATTAGATAATGAAAAAATTTATTTATTGTAATTATTCTCCAACAAGTCCCCCAATAATAATTTTTATTTCAAAAGCATTTTCTCAAAAATTTAATTTTTTATTGAACTAAAGATTTCGTTGCACTTCCCATTTCATTCCACTTCTTTTGAAGAAAAATTCCACTAAAATCACAAAAAAAGAGAATATTATTATTTGCAATGCAGTTCCTCCAAGCGGTGCGCAACAACAAGAGCAGAAATGTGACATTCATTTATTCTGAGGTAAGACTTTAATTCTGATTGTTTTACACAGGGCCAAAGACCGATATTTCGGTTTAATTAAATTTTCTTATCACTGAATGTACTTTAATTTTTGGTGAAGAATTTATATTTGAGTCAGATTGCGAATTTCACATTTTTGTTGCCATTGTCAGTACATTTCATTGTGGGCAGGTTACGCTTAGCGCAATGTCCATTAGGATTCATAATTAAATATTGTCATATTTCTTTCTTTCAAATTTTTGTGGGGAGGTTACACTCGGCTCCCATTTGTATTAAGTATTGTCCTTTCTTTCTTATAAAATTACGGTGGGGAGGTTACACTTGGCGACACCCAGGCCAGGATCGAATTTCGTTGAGAGTTTTTTGAGCAACAGTCAGATATCTGCTCTTATTTGCTTAGATATAATTAGGATTTGGCGCTACGCTTTTAATAATATTGTGACTTTCTCTCTACAGGTCAACGGCAATTTGTTGCTTTGTTGTATTTGTGTGTTGTTTTTGCATTTGTGCTTATTTGTTTTTGAATAACTGTGACTACTGTAAAAATGCCGCGAAAGACTGTGAATAGTGTATCGCGAGGTATTACGAACGAAACTACCGATTTAAACATCTTTACCGATAGGACATGTGACACGCAGTGTAATGATGAAAATCCTGCGTTCACTAACAATCAGTGCATTACAACCACTAATGATGACTTTTACCTTGATAATGAACAAACGAACTCAATTGTCTCGTCTGTTAATTTGACGACAATTGGTGACGCAGAACGCTCTATAGTAATGAGCGCTGCCGGACTTAACACACCCGATTTAGAAAATCCAAGTAATGTACAGACAAATTTTTCCAATGAAAATGGTCAGTGTAGTGAAAGTACGACGGATTTATTTAGTTCCGAAATAATGTCTGACAGTGTATGTCTAACTGGCAAACCTTTTTCTAAAATACAGAATAACCAAATGGTTACAGTAAGCGAGAGAGTTCCAGATCCACCACTAAACAGCACAGAGAGTATAAACGCTAACTTTGGCTTTGAACAAATTATGGCAAGATTGCTCAAACAACAATTTTGTGAACAGGATAAAAAATTTAATAAAATTAATGAGAAACTTGACAATAATGATGAAAATTTTAGACAACTTAGGGAAGATAACAAACAGCTAAATGAAAAATTAGACGACAATTCTAGACAGCTTAGTGAACAAATTAGAGCTGTTGCCGCGCAGTGTCATGACACTAAGGAACAGTTGCGCACGGAAATTGAGGCTTGTTCACAAAAAAATAGCGAAGAAATTAAGTCTGTTGCGCAAGAATTAAGGGAAATGCAAACAGCCGCAACAGAAACACTCAGAGACGAAATTAGCGGAGTCGCTAAACAATGCTCTGAAAAAGCTACACAATTACGGGACGAGTTTAAAGCAATAACGGTAGAACTTTCGCGCACAATGGACGCAAAGATAGACGCGAAATTCGAACAGCAGAACACTCAGATTAACGAGCGCTTTAATCAGCACATACAGAACAGTGATACGCGTTTCCGCAAATTTATTCAAGATCAAAACAAAGCAAAACGACAAGTCATGGAAACAATCACTGCACAAAGACAAGAAGACAAACGTAAAATGTTCGCGAAAGCGAAGACGTATGTAGACAATAATATTACTACAGTGTCCGACAAAATTAATACCATAGAACAATTGAACGCGGAATTACGGGATGAAATTTCTGACCTTAAATCAAAAACAGATACACACACAGTAAATATTCAAACAGTGACAGACAGATTCGAACAATTAGATCTAACACAGGATTGCGATGTCATCAAAGCTGATGTTAAAAAACTGAGCGAAACTACGCGTAAGTTGCAAAAACAGATTAATGCGTCTGATTCTAAAACCGATGATCAGGTTAAAATACTGACTGAAAAATGTGATGAATTGGCCAGTCGTATTGATGCTATCGAAAATACTAATGACAATAAATCAGACGATACTGCACCGGTTTCATTTATCCAAACACCTGAATTTCAAAATTTACAGCAGACGATTAATGAGATCGATTCATCTAATAACACGTTACGTGGAAAGTTATCGAGTTTACAACAACAAGTAACAGAAATAAAAACTATTTCAGTCACCAATACGTCACAGAATCCGCCACTTTGCGAACATTTGTCAGACTCGCGCAACGCGTATAAAGTGAGCAATTTACAGAGACTACGCGACTTAAAATCCGAAAAGCCACGCGACTTAAAATCTGAAAAGCTACGCAACTTGAAATCCGGAATGACACAGACGAACAGATTCACACACAAACCCGAACGTGTTTTCAAATTCAAAGACGAGAACGTAGATTACGAGCAATTTTTATCCGCCAGAAAAAGTAAAGAATTTAATAATGACAGAACACAGATACACGATTTGCACTGTATACGACAATTCATCTTTGTACTTTCACCGCTATTGCCTGTAATGCAGAAACTAACTTTGAACCCGATAAGACAATTTGCTATTGTACTTTCAACAGCATTGCCTATAGTGAAGAAACTTGAATTAACGTGCTTACAACAATTTACTTTTGGAATTTTACCGCTATTGCTTGCAACGCAAAAGCTAAAATTTATTTGCAGTGCGTAAAAGACCTCAGGGGATTCATTACGCTTTAATGAATATGTGCCGTAGCGAGCATAGGGCCCCGAGCTGTAGTAGTGCTGTTTCATCTTTAGTTTTCTGCACTGCTGCCTTTTCTTCTACTATCCTTTATATCTATCAAAACTGCTCTTTAACTATTGCTCTACCTAGTATTAAGAAACGAGTAATGAAAACCGGATATGAGAAATATTTTACCGAATGTGACAATTTTCAGCAGGCACTCCCGTAATGACAACTACCGCCGTAATTTTAATTACAGATAAAATCGTAATCATCAGTATGTACAAAATTTTCGGCAGTCGCAACCACATTTTTGTAACAATAGATGTTTTTCACCACAATAGCATGAAAGTCAACCGCTTAACATACCTAACCAACAATGCAGTCTACAAGGTCATCCAAACTTTAATGTTTCGCCGCGTGCATGTATAGTCCAAGCTCCAACAAATAGTAACGCATGGCAGCAAAGAAATAACTACGTACAGACAACACAATATTTCAACTCGTATCGCAATGCGCCGTATAGAAATTACTATCATGACAGACGTAAAAAAAAATTATGAGCACAATTTTCAGCGTACATTTAATAACAGTCGATCTTATGAGCAGCAACAACATCAGCAACAACAAATAATCATGAATGAAACAGACAATAGGTGTCATCCATAGCGTAACACGTCAGTAAGAAATAACAAAGCAGTTCATATAGTGGATATGCCACAATATTCTCCCGTAAATAATAACACGTACGATAGAATTTAACCAGATACAGCACAGATTGCATATTACAGAAACGCAAACATTACTTTTGACACGCAGAATTTTGTTCACGAGAATGTTATTTGAAACATGCTTTGTTGAATGCTCCACTGTTATCGCATCCAGATCTTACTAGAAATTTTTCCATTGCCACCGACAGTTCTAACACCGCTTTAGGCGTACACATTTTCCAGGAAATAGAAGAAGATGGTTCTACAGTAATTAAAAACATCGCATTTGCAAGCCGCATTTTGTCACCTGCTGAGCGAAATTATTCTGTTACAGAACTTGAAACATTATGTGTTGTATGGGCTTTCACGAGATTTAGGCATTTTCTTTATGGCAGACACACCACCGTTTACACAGACCATAGAGCCATACAATTTTTGCTTTCAGCTAAATTCACTCACGATAGATTAAGTAGATGGAAACTTTATTTACAAGAATTTAATTTTACAATAGTTCACATTCCCGGCACACAAAATGTTATAGCAGACGCACTATCGCGTTCTCTCGGCAACAATCAGCAAGACGTAGCAACCAACTTCTGCAAAACAAATTTCAGTGTCATGTACATTCAACAAGTTGCATTTGAAAACTTTATTTCATCGTCATTACAGGACATAGCATAAGAACAAAATAAAGACAACGTGTGGAAAGAAATTAAACACCTTTGGCAAGATAGAAATAATGTTACGATTAGGAACCATTACACTGTACGCAATGACGTTCTGTTTCGCCGCTCTCATCCTGACAGCAACAATTGGTTATTATACATTCCTGACGAACTGGTTAACAAATTAATTTGGTACACTCATTTAAGCTACGCACATTACGGAGCACGAAAATGTTTTCTTATACTGAGACAGAACTGTTATTTTACTAACATGGAGAAACGTATACGACGAGTTTTAGCGTCTTGTAAAATTTGCCAGAAAGCTAAATCTGACACCACTTCACATATTCCTCCATTATATCCCATTATACCTGTTAAATTAAGACACATGGCTGCAGTAGACATTTTTGGTCCGATTCCGAGAACTAACAGAGGTTTTTGCTACATCTTTGTCGCTGTTGAGCTCACTTCAAAATTTGTTACTTTCACTCCTTTACGCAAAGCTACTGCTAAAACTGTTTCAAAAGCATTTGTAAAACATTTTCTATCTCATGTAGGGCATGTGATGAGAGTAATTTCTGACAATGGATCTCAATTTCGTAGTAGCGTATGGACACGCATGTTACGAGCCAGAAACATTTCTCCGATCTATATATCCAAGTACCACGCTTCTTCGAACCCCTGTGAAAGATTAATGAAAGAAATTGGTAAACTGTGTAGAATATACTGCCACAAAAGACATATTGATTGGGATACACACATACTCTCATTCCAAGATGTAATTAATTCCATTCCAAATGAATCCACTATGCTATCTCCGACTGTTATACTGAAAAACGTTGAACCACCGAACAAAATTAAAGAATTAGTAAAATTACCCAAATGTAGGCGACTACGACACCACGAAATAATTAACATTGCGCTGAACAACATCAAACGTGCCGCAGAGCGCCGGAGAAGACAGCAAAAACAGGTTTGTACACGCCGCGACTTTCACGTTGGACAGAAGATATTGATACGTACACACTATTTATCCAGTAAATTAAAAGGTAAGTGCAGTAAATTTGAACTTCTATACGCAGGTCCATATCGGATTCGCAGCATCCCTCACCCCAATGTTGTACACGTCGAAACTTTGAGAACCAGAAAATCGAAAGGCAATCACCATATCTCAAACATTAAACCGTTTAATGAGTGAAACCACTGTATGATTCAACACACTATGATGTCATTTACTAATGCAATTAATTCACCTGACTAATTACTGATGATTATCGTATTTTTTCTTGGCAAGTGCCCGGCATGGTAAGGTTAGCAGGTCGCTTTTCTTGTCGTTACACATCAGACCGTGCATATTTTTCTAAATGAACTTACGTATTTTATGAATAATTATGCAATTCTATGTAATGACGTATTAATTTTATCAAATTCTCTCTCCATTAAAGTCTTTAATTCTCGCCTCGATTAACTACACTACATACAAGCTGAACACAACGAACGTCACATTTGTCTTTTTATGTATGATTGTATTCCAGTTTTGTTTATATGCACTGTGAAATAGTTAAGATATAACACACACCAGTCGACTTTGACTTTTTTTTTTTGCCCTATGATATCTCAACATCGTGACTGTTTTACATTTTTCCTTTTGCTGCTGCATTGTGATATTCTGTGTACATTTTTGCATCTGAACACTGTCAATGTCTTTGACATACTACGTTTTCTGTCATGTTATGCTGTATGCTTAAGTATGTTACCATAAACCAGTCCTTATTTAGTGGGTATATGATTTAAATGCAGGACATTAATCTTTGTTCATCAATTTCAGTAAGAAGTGGTGCGTGTAAGAAATAAATTCAACAGAAATGGGAATTTCACCTACGGAATAAACGAAAGAAGATGCAATAACTTTATGAGGAAGAGTAAATGGATCAGGATTAACAAACATTAACAAGAATATACTATACTCATCACAGAATAGCAGTCTTAACTAATTTTTTTCTTTCAGAATACAAGGTGATTGATGCAGGCTGTCAGAGAGAACTACACATCTTAGTTTTAGTGATGAAATATGCTAGAGATAAGGAATAGTTATGTAATGAGTAATGAAGTGATTTTTTGCAGATGATAATGAATACTGATGAATAATGATGAAGGATATGGTATTATGAATAATGAAGTTTTTCTTTACAGGTGATGATAATGGTGAAGTTATGATGATATGGATAATGAAGTTTTTTTTTTACAGATGAGAATAATGTTGAAGTTATGTATTTATGCTACGTAGTTATTTAAGTATTTGTTGCAGTTTGCTTTGACAGCAGGTGTTACATTGCATAGTAGGATGACTGAAAGTTTTGGAAAGGACAGCTATGGAACACATTTTTATACACACTTCACTGCCTGTTAATTCGAAGTTCACTACTTTTCAGCATAGTGTGCGTTTCTTCTTTCAGGTCAATAATCCGTTTTTGTATTTTTTCCAGGAGAAGTTTTTCATGATACTTACTAAACCTGTTACTTATTATACCTGTTCTAGTACTTGCATTTTTATATTTTTACCCATTTGTGTCTATCGTTTATAAATGTGATCACATGTACTGCCTTGTTACATAATCTTGCTACAGCTGACTCATGACGAATGACGTTACCTATCCTCATTTGCTGCAATAGGTCAAAAGCAAATAGTGTTATGTTTCAGCAATTAATTATCGATCCCAACGCAATGCATTGCTACCAAAAAAATGTATTACCAGTCCCACATAATGTCACTAGTTTATGATAATTCTGAATAATACTGATCAACTCTGAATAGCATGTCACTTGAGTAATGACCTCTTAATGAGACTATATTCAAAATAATGCTTTGTCACTAGCTAATAACTGCCACTGTTTATTGTAATGATACTACTTATAATGCCTGTGATTATTAATGATTTGACTGTAATTAACTGATTTTTAATAATGACTTTGTAATAATCTGAATAATACTGAATGATGATTCTATTCAATACTTGCTGGCCACTGAGTGCCAATAATTAATGTCACTTGAAGAATTGTTATTAATTATGCCATTAATTAGCCCTTTTTTTCCCATGTTGAGTTTTCATGTTTTGGTTAATGGCCAATGAGTGCCAATAATTTGTATCACTCAATGTATTATGTTAATGCTAGGCCAATAATTGACTCTCCTTTTCAATTAAGGCTTCTGATGAACATTATTCTGTCTTACTAAATATACTTTGTAACTGGCCAAGGACCGCCACTGTTTATTGTAATACGATTACCCATGATGCCAGCTAGTGATTCTTAATAGATTGTAATGACACATAATTAATTAACTATGGTACTGTTTAATAATGCTTTGTAATTAACTATGGTACTGTTTAATAATGCTTTGTAATTAATTAAGGCTAATAATTCTTACTATATTGGAATGACAAATGATTAATTAATTAACTGTAATTAGACAAATGATTAATTAACGACAAATGATTAATCAACTGTAATTAGGAAAAGGCTAATGATTTTTATTGGAATGACAAACGATTAATTAACTGTAATTAGGAGAAGACTAATGATTCTTACTATATTAGAATGACAAATGATTAATTAACTGTAATTAGACAAATGATTAATTAACGACAAATGATTAATTAACAGTAATTAGACAAATGATTAATTAACGACAAATGATTAATTAACTGTAATTAGGAAAAGGCTAATGATTATTGGAATGACAAATGATTAATTAACTGTAATTAGGAGAAGGTTAATGATTCTTAATTATACTCTGTAACTAAAAAGAATGCGATTATTTCATAATGCTTTGTAACCAGGAAAAGAAGGCTACTGATTCCATGTAAAACAATTAATGAACATTTTTCTGTAATACTACATACTTGGTACAGAAATGTTCAATAACTGGGCTATGAATGCCACAAACTAATTAAGTCTGTAATTGTCAATATTATGTGACTTGATGTCCTTCACCTCATAAGCTGACTACCCTAAATTACTGCAATGTCCATTTGTCCTGTTTATCCTAGTGATCATGGAGCACTATATTTGGTTTTTGCACTAATTCTACGTTGGTGTGCCTTGTAAGAGCGTGGTGTTGACACGACATGCTGTCCACCACCGTGAGCGATGAAGACGTTATTATGGTCGAACTGTTTGGTGTACGTAATGTACTGCCAAAATGAAAACATGGAACATTACGACGACAGTTCAGTGTCTTGGCTACACTGATAAATTCTGATGGGAAAAGAACTTTAAGTTGTGTCACTTGGTGTTGTACTTCTATGGAAAGATATGGACTTTCAGAACAGCTGTGTGCAATCTAAAGTGCTACAACCATGATGCAATCCTTCCCTTTCCTATCCTGATTCTTGTCACATAAAAAAAAAAAAAATTTTTTTGGTAACATCATTTATGTTCATAGGTTATACATTTTTCGATTCGCTGAACTCCAATGCGAGTACACTTATGTCACTTGTCAACATAATATTTTTTGCCAGTCTGTTTATTTGTTCTGCATATGCTAAAGAATTTTTTCAGTGCCTGTGCACTTTGTTATCTGTCAAAAAATTTGTATATACATTTTTCTGATTTGCTACTATGTTTTGTATTCACATTTTGTCTTTGTCTGATATATTTTGTACTTAGTGCGTGTGCACAACATTTAAATATTCTGTAAGTTGTAGGATTTTGTTAATTAAAGAAAAATTTTGCCGCGCTTGGCAAGTCCAAATGACTCACCATCGCTGCCAAATTTTTGCCCCCCCAGTGGAGGGTTATGAAACACGTATGTAACATAGCAGCGATGGCGAGGCATTGTAGCATCTGTGACCAGAGAGTATGCGCTTGACCGCGCGAGTGTTGCGAGCGGTTCTCAGTCTGTTAGTAGTAGTCGTTGCGAGTCGGTCAGTAGTCGTTGCGAGTCTGTAGCTCTGTCTAGTTGTCGCTATGCAGAGCAGTACTCTGTCAGTAGTCGTCGCGTGCAGTTCGCTAATAGTCGTCATGCAGAGCGGTCGGTCAGTAGTAGCAGCCCAGTGCGGTTGTGTGATGTAGGCGGTCGGCAACACTGGTCAAGATGGTGAATAAGGTATACTATTAATTAATATAATCATTAGATAATGAAGAAATTTATTTATTGTAATTATTCTCCAACAAGTCCCCCAATAATAATTTTTATTTCAAAAGCATTTTCTCAAAAATTTAATTTTTTATTGAACTAAAGATTTCGTTGCACTTCCCATTTCATTCCACTTCTTTTGAAGAAAAATTCCACTAAAATCACAAAAAAAGAGAATATTATTATTTGCAATGCAGTTCCTCCAAGCGGTGCGCAACAACAAGAGCAGAAATGTGACATCCATTTATTCTGAGGTAAGACTTTAATTCTGATTGTTTTACACAGGGCCAAAGACCGATATTTCGGTTTAATTAAATTTTCTTATCACTGAATGTACTTTAATTTTTGGTGAAGAATTTATATTTGAGTCAGATTGCGAATTTCACATTTTTGTTGCCATTGTCAGTACATTTCATTGTGGGCAGGTTACGCTTAGCGCAATGTCCATTAGGATTCATAATTAAATATTGTCATATTTCTTTCTTTCAAATTTTTGTGGGGAGGTTACACTCGGCTCCCATTTGTATTAAGTATTGTCCTTTCTTTCTTATAAAATTACGGTGGGGAGGTTACAATATATATCACCAACCATTCGACCATCTTCTTCTGTGCGGATGCCCAAACAGTGCCAGAACTCTTACGGGAATCGGCAAGACGCCGCGGGTAATGAGTATAATGGACTGGGGCACTACGAATATAGTGCGGGACAATAGGTTGTGTAAATGTGGGTCTCACGGGAGGCGTGCCAGAAATATGTCCCTGCAGCCGCACTATTCTCTGCGTCCTCGGTGGTTCAGATGGATAGAGCATGTCTGCCCTGTGAGCAAGCGATCCTGGGTACGAGTCCCGGTGGGGCACACATTGTAACCTCCAAACATTAAAAAATATATGTAATTATAACATCCACATCAAGTGACTAACCCCTCAATAAAATTGTGGCTCACTTATAACCTTTCAATAACTGACTATGAATTTAAATTGGTAAATTTTGATGTCAGCGGTGCTGAGTCATGGTCCTGAAAGATCATTCTGAATAAATTGAAAATTCTTACCTCAATGAAGTCGCCGGATAACGCGTATATATCTGCTCCTATTAGAAATTTTTCTGGCACAGCCCAGTGCAATGCTGGCCACTTAGATTTGTCATGCATAAAAAGAAACAACTGATTTTTCTTTACGATAATCGGGATGACCATGGATTGCAGAAATTAGTAATTTCTTTAAATTCAGATGTATAATTGTCAAAAAGTTAATTTTATAAAAAAAGATTATTATTAAAAGATTTTTTGAAAAAATTACAGGGGACTTGATATAACAATAGTACAAATTTTGCCGTAACAAACTACATATGCGCGCGGCTGCTTTTACCTTATACTACATCTCTCAGGTACCGCCATCGCTACGCACGACCGGCCCCGACAACTCCATACACCCGACTGCTAGATAGTGCTTACTCCTACCGCCGGAGCTACAACTACTACTGCTGCCGGCACTGCTCTCTGGTCTGCGATTCTCTTACAGCTTGAGCAATCCATCGAAATTACATCTGGTCGAGTGCGCTAGCAATAAGTTCCTTAGTTATGGACCTCTTATAATATTTTTAACTGTCCCCGTTGACTTATATCAACCCCTGTATGCAGCTAGAAGTATTCATTTCATTGTAATTTCATTGCTGAAAGTGGTTGTAAAAAATCAATAGAAGGAATCCTTTGTTAATTTCAGAGAACTACTAGCAGTCCAGCTAACACAATGACTGGGCGTAAGGAGTTAAAAAGAACGGGATATGGCGATCGACCATGTTCTCGTAAGCCACACATACCTGTAACCAGAGCTAAGCGACGGTTGAGGTGGTGCAAAGAGTGTGCATGACTGGTAATGAGTAATGTACTGATCAATCACTCTATACCCTTTGGCAATCCGATGTAAGGGTTTGGGTTTTTGTGAATTTCTCGGGAACGCTACCTGCCATCATGTGTAGTGCCAACAGCGAAGTGCGGAGCAGTTGATGTTGCGGTACGGGACTGTTCTCCGTGATTAAGAGTGTGGATCCCTTCTTGCGTTTAAGAAAACGCTAAATACGGAAGGGTATGAATACATTTTACAACACTGTGTATTGCTACCACTAGAAGTACAGCTCGCAGACGATGATTATATCGACATTACAACGCACCCTACATAAAGTAGCGTCTGTGAGCCAATGACTTGTCTAGGCTATCCAGGGTCCCGACCTAAAACTAATAGGACACCCTTGCAGTGAGTCAGAACGTCAACTTCGCTGCAGAATCGAACGTCACTACTCTGTCTAGTTTGGACTCTTGTGTAAGAATGGGCTGCCATTACTTCACAGATATTCAGACACTTTACTGAAAGTGTCCCGAGCAGACTTCAGGTTGTCATAAAAGCGAAGGGTGAGCACAACCCATAATAATGACCACTGATAGGTGTCTGGATAGTGTATACACTATAAATTATGCTATGAATGGCGATAGGCTTGATATCTTTATGCAGATAACGACTATATTTGATAACGGAGTTTTCATTTGGAGGAATCTTTATTAGCAATGCTCGTTCTGAAAGGCTGCTGTTGAAAGAGAAGCATTATGGCTCCTTGTATGCATGTCGTAGCCAATGCAAGATCCAGTGTAGCGACAGTTCCGTTCCTCGCATGACTTCCACGAAACAGGAAAACGGAGATCACTAAATGTGAAATCCTCGTGCACGGTCTGAATGGATCCTTAAGTGGAACAGAGATTGCATTGGTATAAAAGGAACTTTTCTAGCGACAGTTTGGTTTGCTGAGGATCTACGTTTATGTGATTTAAAGTACTAGTGATGAACATCTTTCCTCAAATTAATGACCGAGGATACCTCGTCAACATATACACATTCTTAAAAAAACATTTAACAGCCCAGATTGCATAAAATATTTCTTTATTCAAGATAAACGGTTTTGATAGACTTTGCTGTAACAAACATCTGTGAGAGAGATACATACGAACATGGCTTTTTGCACAAGATGCTGTATGTTTTGAAATATTTTAATTACGACAAATATTTTATAATGTGCTGATTTTTATTCAATTGACAACTTGGCGTAAGGTTTCAACGTAAAATGAACACGTTTTACAACAAAAAGATATTAAAGACCTGAAGATGACAGCAAAGTCTTTTGAAACCGTTTGTCTTAAATAAAGAAATATTTTGTGCGATCTAGGCTGCTGAACACTTTTTAGCAAGTAAAAACAAATCACGCCTTCAGTACTTCAAAATGAGAAAATTCAATAAACGCCTTCGTCTCTGAGGCTATACCGCCAATGGAAGTTCATCCTTAGAAAGCGAATGTTTGTAAAGAGTTTTTCTTCATTTCGGCAGAAAAGAAGTGGAAGTCCCATATCAATAGTGGCAGAACATTTTATGAAGATGATCCACGTGACTGGCAACCGAAAAGCTACAGCCACAGATGAGACATCGAGAGAATGGGCAATACTGACCTACACTATAGGGGATTAAAGCTGTTTGCAATAAAGGACCTCTTCGAAATATCAGACAAAGAAGTACACTATACTTTACGTGGGAAATTAAGGATGGGAGATCTTTGTACAAGATTGGTGGCGCATCTGTCGAATGAATAACCCAGAATATCAGAGAGATAATCTAATTGTAAGGACCATACAGCTTCTATAAGAGCATAAAAAATGTAGATCCCTCACAACGAATGTTAAGTCAAAATGTTATAGGACCTCACTGATAAAAGTCCATCATTCTTGTGTTCTGAGTTCCACCGTATTGTAATTTTATGCCTCAGAAGATGCCAGAAGGTGGTCTGACGTGACAACTGAGAAAACTGGTACAGAAAGGATCGATTAGATATCGTTGAGGGTTATGCGTCTTTTTAAGAAAGGAAGCAAGTGCAGAACAAGGCAAGGAAAGTAGCTGCACACACGAATACATATTGGAATAGAAGCTTAACAGGTTTCTTGCCACATAAGACTGAAATTTTAGCGCAACGTTTCGGAAACGCGTAAGATTTTAAGTGACGAGAACCTGCACTGACATGCTGCGACAGCCTCCATACAGACAATAATACACGTTGTTAAAAAACTGTGCGAAACAAGTAGACTTACATTGTACGGCCTCTCAGGATGGAGTGCCTAACACTAACCCAGAAAATGTTGAACTTAATCTGTACACGTGACACACAATTCTTAAAATTTTGAATAACTGTTTCACTGCGGCCAGAAGTGGCCACCAATCTGCGTTAGATAGCAGAGCAGATGGGGAGATGGGGAGTGGGAGTAACTGGTCGTGTGCCGTGGTGAGGCGTGATGTGTCTGCCAACTTTAGATAATGAGTGACTATCAGTGTAGTGATGAAAGATAGCGATAGAGCTGTACAACGTTGGACCTATGAAATCACTCCTTTGAATTGCGTCAGTTCGAAAATGTGGAGGCGTAGTTAATGCACAAGCAATAGGCCACATCCCATCTCGCTCTGCTCCAAAGCTGCGAATGAAGCCAAGTCTCTTCCCTGATGAACTAACTAATGAAGCCAACGTAAAGCCTCTATTAGTCAAAGGCTGCTAGCGGCACACCACCCATGACGATATTACTGGCATTTCTATGCAAGAGGGCCAGTGAACCATCAGTCAATCGGTGGCGGAACTTTCGAATAATTATTCCCTTTTCATCGGGAAACAGGCAGGTAAGAGAATGCCGTGATTTGAAGAACTTCTTCTCCTTATACTTCTATTAAAAAAGAAAAACCAAACTGTCAGTAAAATTCTAAAAAATCCTTTCTGCAGTACTAGACTGACTAGTGGGTTGTATTACACAGTTTTACAATCTGAGGGTGGGGCATACGCTACTAAATTCTAGTAAATTACTTTGTTCTCTCCGAGAGTCATAATCGTCATTTTTCGACTCACATGGCTGCATAATAAATGATTTAACGGGACGTTTCAATATGATATAAACCACATCTATCCCCTTTATTAGTGTCCTAATGTTGAACCACGGCTATTCCTAATAGCAAATCCCTCAGAATATGTCAAGCAGAGGGTGTTATTCTGCCCCAGTGTTATGAAGTAAAATGAAATTGAGATGAATGATATGCAATCTCGAGTGATAGGAGGTAAGTTACAGTACAGAGTATTACGTTTCATTTGTTTCACTTGGAGTTCAAATTAGTAGTAGCCTGTGACTTCATGTTAGGAAGTACAGTTTGACTCTGCGGCCGTGGAGTTTGGAATCCCTTAACTGAAGTCGGAAGCGCGAATCCGACCTGGCCAACCCAGCAACTTCGAAAGCAATGCGTGCCCTGAAAGATTTGCGGAATCACTCTGCTCCGAGGTAAAAGTAGCTTCCCCACTTTAATGTAAGGAAATGCCCAAGCCGAAAGGCTGTCAGAAGTACCAGGTGCCCCTTGAGAGAGCAGGGGATGTTTTTACTTTCAGCGACGTGGAAAGAAAACCAGAACACAGGATTTTTTTCCATTTGAAGTGCAAGCTTCCCATTAGTTAACAGCAACAAACTATCGAGTAGAGAGCGATGTAGATAGTCACAGGCAGATGGAAAATGGAAAAAACCGAGAGATTGGTGGTAGGAGAGAAAGTAAATGTTGTAACTTGAAACGAATGCTACCATTGGCTGGAGACGACGAAGTGGGAGTTGAGAGGACATTTTCGCTCCCTGGAAAACTAGTGGTTAAGGACAGTAAACTAAAGCACAGGAAGGAGAAGTTTACAAAAGTAACAACAATTATGATTCGCTTAAGTCAGTCTCAATTAGCTTGAGAAACAGTTCGCCCCATAAACCGAACCGAAAATGTAGATCTCGTATCTTGGTGCTTTCGAGTAAGACTGTTTGATGTTGCTGATCTCGTTGGAGAAGCCGCTTCGCTACATGTGCTGTAGCTGTCTGCCGCCATCGCGGGATTATAAGCTCACACCAGGTGGCGAACTACTTCACAACTTGCCGCCATCTCACGCTTCGGCCCTCGACGGACAGCACGGTTCAATGGAACCAACAGGGCGTAGGGGATTATACTGGAGGAGCAATGCTCCATAAGCTTCACTTATTCCAGTTTAGAATCTAGATTCGGACTTGCATTTGCTAATGAATCGGTTTCAACTACAGTTTGTGTCATACATTTTCATCAGATTCATCTCTGAGTTGCGCATTAGATTCAGTTAGTTGCTTCCGTTTTCATAGCCAGTCAACTTTATAGTCACATAGCGTTTTAGAGCGATTGATTTACTTTGAAATCAGATTGCACTTCGATAAGCTTTAACTTTTCAACGTTAGATTGCATATCAGGAACCATTAGTTCCAGTTTAAGGTAAAATTGCAGATTAGGTCCCCCGACCCTTATTACAAGAAAATTTGAATATTCTGATAATAATAACTTATACAGTTGTGTTCTTGAATACAGTTAATGAATAAATTATTTTATATATAAATTTAAAACCATTCTCCCCATTCACTTATCTACAAAATCCTCAACACCATATTTTTTGTCCTGTAGTTTGTCAGATTGAGATCTATTAGTTTGCTAACTGAATAACATTGTCTCGTAAAAAAAAATTGCTGGTGTAAGACTTCCTACAAATGTAAAAACTGATTAAGGCATCTTAGATGTCTTTCACCTGGAGTAAAATTGTTCGACGAGATTTCGGGATTGCAGCCGGATCACATTGACTTCTTGCCACGATATTTCGGCTGGCAATCGTCCAGCCATCTTCAGGTGAGTGTTCGTCACTGGAGACTGCAAGTTCCCGGAGTCAACTTTATAGCAAAAAGTTGGAGCGAAAACGCATGCGCATTGGCCTCCGTCACAGGAGCGTCCTCTATCGAAATCCGCTCCCTCTGGAGCTACTGTTCTATCTATGGAGCGCAGGCGCAAGGGTAAAGGTGAAAACTACATGTCCGCCCCTGTCGGAATGCGCGCCCGCGTCGCTAAAAACAGACGTCAGATGTCGCCAGACGAGTCATTATGAATAATCTGTCTTCTCTCAGAGGAAATTAGGGAGACCGCCGGGCCCCAAGTCTTGTCCAGTTGAAAACCTGGCGGTTTTTTGCGCTAGGCGTATCTCCACAGATTATTTAATTACTGAATCCCAAAAAAGTTTTCGCTGGGGTCAAGATTGCCGTGGCAGAAAAGTCCATAGCGTGTCCTGTGGTAATACAATGCTCAACTACGGCCGCCTTTATGGGCTTCGAAAGGCGAGTGTGGCGTTCGTGTTCAACGCACCTTTCATGTACTGTGCGTGTCGTCTGACCGATGTAAGCTTTACCACCCTGGCAAGCATCCTTTGTTAATGACTAATAGTAAATAAGATATGTAAAAACAAACAGCTAAGTAAGTATTTGAAAATGTGTAACTATAGAGAGGGCAGACTAATATATGAGATGTTACATAAGATTTTTTGGTAAGATCCTTTTTGTAAGCATTAAATATGATATTACATATGTGATTTGAGCGACACCTATGTGCGTCCTCTGGAGACAAATGGTTCAAATGGCTCTGAGCACTATGGGACTTAACATCTGAGGTCATCAGTCCCGTAGAACTTAGAACTACTTAAACCTAGGTAACCTAAGGACATCACACACATCCAGGCCCGAAGCAGGATTCGAACCTGCGACCGTAGCGATCTCGCGGTTCCAGACTGAAGCGCCTAGAACCGCACGGCCACACCGGCCGGAACTCTGGAGACATCTTATGCAAGCTTCATTCCATTGTGTCCAGTTGATCCTCCTGCCGTGAAGTTACAACAGCGTCTCTGTGTACTATGTTTAAACATGTACACTTCTTTGTAAGTGTAGTTCTACCATTAAATCATTGGGGCCTGCTGCTACGACTTTAATATCTCTACGGGTTCATCTGATTCTACGTGGGATTCAATATGGAACAGGTCAGTCTTATGGTTTTTAATATGTTGTGAAAGGAAACGGTGAAGGAAAAGCTGCCTGCGTGTACATCTAATTCGACGCGTGCTTCAGTATAGTACGAAACCGTTTTATGATTTTTAATATGTTGGATTTAGTGGAACGAACGATCTAATGAGTACAGAATATGGATTGAGAGAAAATCGAATAAAGATGAAAGTAATGAGAAGTAGCGGAAATGAGAACAGTGAGAAACTTAGCATCAGTAATGATGGTCACGCAGTAGATGAACTGCCTAGGTGATAACATGACGGACGGAGCAAGGAGGCCATCAAAAGCAGACTAGTAATGGCAAAAAGGGCATTCCTGACAAAGAGTATCAAACATAAGCCTTAATTTGAGGGGGAAATTTCCGACAAAATACGTCTCGAGTACAGCATTGTGTGGTGGTGAAACATGGACTATGGGAAAACCGGAACAGAAGAGAATCTAAGCATTTGAGATGTGATGCTGCAGACGAATGTTGAAAAGTAGGTGGACTGATAAGGTAAGGAATGAGGAGGTTCTGCGCAGAATCGGAGAGGAAAGGAATATTTGGAAAACACTGACAAGGAGGCTGGACAGGATGAAGGGACATCTGTTAAGACCTCAGAGAATGACTTCCATGGTACTAGAGGGACCTGTAGAGGGCAAAAACTGTATAGGAAGACAGAGGTTGGAATACATCGGGCAAATAATTGAGGACGTAGGTTGTAAGAGCTACTCTGAGATGAAGAGGTTGGCACAGGGGAGGAATTGGTGGTGGGCCGCATCAAACCAGTCACAAGACTGATGAAACAAAAAAAAAAAAAAAAAAAAAAAAAAATAAATAAATAAAAAAATTGTAAAACTTTTAAGAAGATCTGGAGATACTCGGCGAAGGTGAAACGTGTTGTTAACAAAAGAATAAACTGCAGTCATGACTATTTGATTAAAAAATGACGCAGTTGATCGTTTATGAAAGTTTACTATCCAACTGTGCTGCCACGTTCAAGATATGTGATTCAGCAGATAGTGATGAGAATGATGAGGACGGAAACAGTTTTTTTTTGTGATTTGCTCTACAGAGTAACGGATTTAATGCATGTGGATGGGCGCTAAAATACTGTTGTGTGTGTTGGTGAAAATGGAGATGACTACTGGAAGGAGGAAATTGACTCTGGTGATTCTAAGAATAGGCGGCCACTGTCAGTTAACCAGGGCTCGTGGCGCTGTAATAACTGAAATTATATCGTTCGTAATTTCACTTCCCTTGAGAGAAAAGTTTGTGAAGCATTGAAGGGCTGAAAGCACATGCTGGAGTCACATTTCGTGTGCAAGTGGACCCACAGTTAATGCGCTGCAATTACCGCAATGCACCGTTACGGTTTCGGACCTCTCTAGGTTTCCAGGGCGGTGGCCGGGCCCCGCCACTGTAATAGCAGCCCAGTCAGTGGAGCCGCCAGCTGCCGTGAGCTAATAGCCTCAATTCGATACGGCGACCGGCAGTCGCCGCTGCACCTAGCAGCGCCGCAAGTTGCCGCGGCTAACAGCGGTCAGACCCCAACGGCGGTGTGAACCTATCCTTGGTAATGATACAGTATCTGTAGTATGTTCATGTAGTGTACAGGCTAATTCTTACAAACAACTAGAAGCAGCAACCAGTCACTGTAAATAATGATATTTATTCAGGACGAACAGCGCCGTTACCAGGTTTAGAACGGACGGGTTCTTCGTCAGACGTCTGTTCACTTTTAAAAGTACACCTAACTTACGCCGTTTTTCGTTGTGTAATCGCATGTACAGTATACAGGGTGGTCCACTGATCGTGACCAGGACAAATATCCCACGAAATAAGCGTCAAACGAAAAAAGTACAAAGAACGAAAATCGTCTAGCTTGAAAGGGGAAACCAGATAGCGCTATGGTTGGCCCGCTAGATGGCGCTGCCATAGGTCAAACGTATATCAACTGCGTTTTTTTAAAATAACAACCCCCATTAATTATTACATATTCGTGAAGTACGTAAAGAAATATGAATGTTTTAGTTGGACCACTTTTTTCGCTTTGTGATAGATGGCGCTGTATTAGTCACAAACATATGGCTCACAATTTTAAACTAACAGTTGGTAACAGGTGGGCTTTTTAAATTAAAATACAGAACGTGGGTACGTTTGAACATTTTATTTCGGTTGTTCCAATGTGATACATGTACCTTTGTGAACTTATCATTTCTGAGAACGCATGCTGATACAGTGTGATTACCTGTAAATACCACATTAATGCAATAAATGCTCAAAATTACGTCCGTCAACCTCAATGCATTTGGCAATACGTGTAACGACATTCCTCTCAACAGCGAATAGTTCACCTTCCGTAATGTTCGCACATGCATTGACAATGCGCTGACGCATGTTGTCAGGCGCTATCGGTGAATCTCGATAGCAAATATCCTTCAGCTTTCCCCATAGAAAAAAATTCGAGGACGCCAGATCCGGTGAACGTGCGGGCCATGGTATGGTGCTTTGACGACCAATCCACCAGTCATGAAATATGCTATTTAATACCGCTTCAACCGCACGCGAGCTAAGTGCCGGACATACATCATGTTGGAAGTACATCGACATTCTGTCATGCAGTGAAACATCTTGTAGTAACATCGGTACAACATTACGTAGGAAACCAGCAGACATTGCACCATTTAGTTTGCCATCGATGAAATGGGGGCCAATTATCCTTCCTCCCATAATGCCGCATCATACATTAACCCGCCAAGGTCGCTGATGTTCCACTTGTCGCTGCCATCGTGGATTTTCCGTTGCCCAATAGTACATATTATGCCGGTTTACGTTACCGCTGTTGGTGAATGACGCTTCCTCGCTAAACAGAACGCGTGGAAAAAATCTGTCATCGTCCCGTAATTCCTCTTGACCCCAGTGGCAGAACTGTACACGACGCGCAAAGACGTCGCCATGCAATTCCTGGTGCATAGAAATATGTTGATATAGCATTCTCAACACCGACGTTTTTGAGATTCCCGATTCTCGCGCAGTTTTTCTGCTACTGATGTGCGAATGATTAGCCGCGACAGCAGCTAACACAGCTACTCGGGCATCATCATTTGTTGCAGATCGTGGTTGACGTTTCACATGTGGCTGAACACTTCCTGTTTCCTTAAATAACGTAACTATCTGGCAAACGGTCCGGACACCTGGATGATGTCGTCCAGGATACCGAGCAGCATACATAACACACGCCCGTTGGGCATTTTGATCACAACAGTCATACATCAACACTGTATCGACCTTTTCCGCAATTGGTAAACGGTCCATTTTAACACGGGTAATGTATCATGAAGCAAATAACGTCCGCACTGGCGGAATGTTACGTGATTCCACGTACTTATACGTTTGTGACTATTACAGCGCCATCTATCACAAAGTGAAAAAAGTGGTCCAACCAAAACATTCATATTTCTTTACGTGCTACACGAATATGTAATAAAAAAATGTGGGCTCCTATTTTAAAAAACGCAGATGATATCCGTTTGACCTATGGCAGCGCCATCTAGGGGGCCAACCATAGCGCCATCTGGTTTGCCCCTTCAAGTTAGACGAGTTTCGTTCTTTGTAGTTTTTTCGTTTCATGCCTATTTCGTGAGATATTTGGCCCGGTCACTATCAATGGACCATCCTGTATACCAAGTGTAGTTTTAAATCTGAACAGCTGTCTGACAACGGATGTGTGGGATCGAAGCCGATATCGATACTATATTTGTTAATGCATAGACTTGTTAACAATGTCCGATTTTTTTACGTTGATGTAAGAATTAAAGTGTATTTTTACACAGACACGGTCTCTCCATATCAGTTTACAACAAAATGGCTTTCTTAGTATGCTTTACTAAGGGTGATGTTCACTCTACAATTGACTGTGGGGAACATTTTGTGACAGTTTAACATAAGAAATTAACAACTGCCCTTCCAATTACCTTGTCTGCATGAGAGGCTGAAATCGATTGCGTGAATCGATAGAGTAGCGCTCGCAAAAAACATTGCATGATTGGTTGAGTACCGTGTAATTTTACGTTGTATAATTTTGCTCTGTGCAGTTTGTAATAGATTTTTCTCCTAAAGGGAATGTTGTGGGGTGGAAGAGATGAACATAAAACAGAATGGATTGTTGCGAGCGACAAATCAACGGTTTCTATAGCTACATCTAAATACACACTACACACCGCTTGTGTGTGGTAGAGGGTATCCTGTACCGTTACTAGTCATTTACTTTCCTGTTCCATACGCAAAAAGAGCAAGGGAGAAATGCCTCAGTACATGAGATAATCTCTCTGATCTTATGTTCGTGATCCTTACACGTGAAGGTTCGCGGCAGTAGAATTGTTCTGCAGTCAGCCTCAAATGCCTGTTCCCCAATTTTTCTCAATGGTGTTTCTCGAAAAGAATGCCGCTCTTCCAGTGATTCCCATTTGAGTTTCCTAAGTATGTCTGTAATACTTGTGAGTCATTAGAACCGTCCGGTAACAAATCTAGCAAGACGCTTCTGAATGGTTTCGATGTGTTCCTCCAATCCGACCTGGTGCGAATCCCAAATACTCGAAAAATACCCAACAGTGGGTCGCAGTCGTGTACTATATACTGTCTCCTTTACAGATGAACCAGATTTCCCGAAAATTCTCGCATTAAACCAAAGTCAATCATTCGCTTTTCCTACTAAAATCATTACGTGATCGATTTTCAAATCGCTTTGCAACCTTACGCCGAGATATATAATCGACATGACTGTGTCAAACATCACACTATTAAGGCTGCATTCGAACATTATGGGTTTGTTTTCCCTATTCATCTGCATTAACTTACATTTTTCTACATTTATATCCAGCTGCCATTCAACGCAGCATCTAGAAACGTCGTCTAAATCATGTTGTATTCTCCTACAGTCACTCAACTTCGACATCTTCCTATACACCACACATCATCAGCAAACTGCCGCTGACTGCTCCTTTCCTGTCAGCCAGTTGATTCATGCATGCAGAAAAAATTGCGGTCCTATCAAAATTCCCTGGGGCACTTCTGACTTGTCTCCGATGAAAAGTCGCAGTCGATGGCAACATACTGGGTTCTGTTACTTCGGGCCACTCACATATATGGGAACCTATTCTTTACGGTCACACCTTCGTTAACAGTCTCCAATGTAGCACTGTGGCAAATGCTTTATGAAAATCTAGGACTATGGAATCAGCCTATTGTCCTTTGCAATGGTACACAGCGAAACACCTCCAATGTTTATTTTTCCTCCAACAATAGCCTGTAGTGCGTTGACGATGTTGGGTATTAACGCCACCAAATTTGTATTGAGATTCTTCCAACACAATGGTGTTCTACTAGGTTGCCTCAAGTGGCCGAGCGGCTAATTTGTTGCAAATACCAAGTAACCCCTCCGCTGCTTGCGTTAAACTACTTTGCAACAAGAAACAGCGGATATTGTGAGCACTCTGTAAGGTATTTATCTCATAATATGGAGTGCGTTATTGACATGTGAAGAATACGCTCGCACAGGGTTTGTCGTTCAGTTAGGAGCTGAGTGTGGCGACTTCTGAATACTGGACTAAGCTGAGGCTCATGAAGAGCTTCGCAAATCAAGGAAAATAGTGGAGGAGTCAGTGTTAAGGCAGAGAAACAACGTAATCATTATCGACCGTTTGACACACAGTGACGAAGAAATGCCTCTTCGCCGCGCGGGATTAGCCGAGCGGTCTGAAGGCGCTGTAGTCGTGGACTGTGCGGCTGGTCCCGGCGGAGGTTCGAGTCCTCCCTCGGGCATGGGTGTGTGTGTTTGTCCTTAGGATAATTTACGTTAAGTAGTGTGTTAGCTTAGGGACTGATGACCTTAGCAGATAAGTCCCATAAGATATCACACACATTTGAACATTTTTGAAATGCCTCTTCCCTGTTTTTCCATGTATTTCTGTCTTCAGCTATACTCATCAACTTTTGTCCTGCACATTTTCTTAGACTGTCCACAAAGCTTTTATAAGGTTGCCTATTCGAAACAGGGAAGGAGCATCCTTAGCCCACCTGGCATTCATTCGCCTGGTTACGTGCACATTTCGTATTCATTTCAGGTAGAATTGCCTGTTCTGATCCAGTTTGCTCCTTGATATACACTCCTGGAAATGGAAAAAAGAACACATTGACACCGGTGTGTCAGACCCACCATACTTGCTCCGGACACTGCGAGAGGGCTGTACAAGCAATGATCACACGCACGACACAGCGGACACACCAGGAACCGCGGTGTTGGCCGTCGAATGGCGCTAGCTGCGCAGCATTTGTGCACCGCCGCCGTCAGTGTCAGCCAGTTTGCCGTGGCATACGGAGCTCCATCGCAGTCTTTAACACTGGTAGCATGCCGCGACAGCGTGGACGTGAACCGTATGTGCAGTTGACGGACTTTGAGCGAGGTCGTATAGTGGGCATGCGGGAGGCCGAGTGGACGTACCGCCGAATTGCTCAACACGTGGGGCGTGAGGTCTCCACAGTACATCGATGTTGTCGCCAGTGGTCGGCGGAAGGTGCACGTGCCCGTCGACCTGGGACCGGACCGCAGCGACGCACGGATGCACGCCAAGACCGTAGGATCCTACGCAGTGCCGCAGGGGACCGCACCGCCACTTCCCAGCAAATTAGGGACACTGTTGCTCCTGGGGTATCGGCGAGGACCATTCGCAACCGTCTCCATGAAGCTGGGCTACGGTCCCGCACACCGTTAGGCCGTCTTCCGCTCACGCCCCAACATCGTGCAGCCCGCCTCCAGTGGTGTCGCGACAGGCGTGAATGGAGGGACGAATGGAGACGTGTCGTCTTCAGCGATGAGTGTCGCTTCTGCCTTGGTGCCAATGATGGTCGTATGCGTGTTTGGCGCCGTGCAGGTGAGCGCCACAATCAGGACTGCATACGACCGAGGCACACAGGGCCAACACCCGGCTTCATGGTGTGGGAAGCGATCTTCTACACTGGCCGTACACCACTGGTGATCGTCGAGGGGACACTGAATAGTGCACGGTACATCCAAACCGTCATCGAACCCATCGTTCTACCATTCCTAGACCGGCAAGGGAACTTGCTGTTCCAAAAGGACAATGCACGTCCGCATGTATCCCGTGCCACCTAACGTGCTCTAGAAGGTGTAAGTCAACTACCCTGGCCAGCAAGATCTCCGGATCTGTCCCCCATTGAGCATGTTTGGGACTGGATGAAGCGTCGTCTCACGCGGTCTGCACGTCCAGCACGAACGCTGGTCCAACTGAGGCGCCAGGTGGAAATGGCATGGCAAGCCGTTCCACAGGACTACATCCAGCATCTCTACGATCGTCTCCATGGGAGAATAGCAGCCTGCATTGCTGCGAAAGGTGGATATACACTGTACTAGTGCCGATATTGTGCATGCTCTGTTGCCTGTGTCTATGTGCCTGTGGTTCTGTCAGTGTGATCATGTGATGTATCTGACCCCAGGAATGTGTCAATAAAGTTTCCCCTTCCTGGGACAATGAATTCACGGTGTTCTTATTTCAATTTCCAGGAGTGTAGTTATTTATTTTCCTGTTTGGCTGGTGCGCAAGTTCATTTTTTCCATAAGATTAATAAACACATCAGATACACTTAACAGAGACTTTGGTCGTAAAAAATATATTCTCCTTCACTGTTTACAACAGTCTGACAACGTTGGGGTAGCTTTTCAATTCCGTGCATGTAGAAATCACGTGGTTTTCAAGTGAACAACTCGTCGATCCACGTTTGGAGCGCTTTCTCGTCCGGAAATAAAGTTCCTTGAAAATTGTTCGATAGAGAGCGGAAAATCCGAAAATCTGAGGGCACGAGATCAGGTGAACAAAATGAGTGGGAAATGACTTCCAGACCCAATTCCTGTATAGCGTTTTTTGTCAGTCAAGCAGAATGAAGGTGGCCGTTAGCGTGGAGTAGTTTTACTTCAGGCAGACTTCCTGGTCGATGTTCTTGGACCGCGTCTGCAAGACGTCCGATAGGTTGACAGTCATTGTCTGCAGTGATGACGACAGCACCTCGGGGAAGCAATTCCACCAGACGCGTAACATTATTTTTCTTGGATGCGCGCAGATCTTTTTGTGTGGAGTTGCTGCATTATTTGGGCTCGAACATTAATTTATTTTCCTGGTGTTAGCATAAAGACACCATTCCTCGTCACCGATAATGCTAGGAATCGTCGGTGCTGTTCACGAACCACTTGAGGACGAGCAAGCACATATGACCACCCGCTGATTCTTGTCATATTGACTTAGATCATGCGGTACCCATCTACCCATTGTATGCAAATGGTAGGATGGTCACAGTTCATCACATTTTCTAGTTCTCTAGTATACTGACGTGGGTCATTATGCATTAAAGCATTTAAATGATCGTCATCAAACGCCGAAGCGGGGAGTCACTGGTGTCAAAACGATCCTCCTCCAAAGGAGAAAAACATTTTCTTGCCGTGCTCTGTCCAATGGCATTATCGGTAGACACGACACAAATGTTTGTAGCTGCCTCCGTTGCTGTCCCCCTTTACTGAACTCAAACAGAAGAATATGTCGGAAATGTTCCGATTTCTCTACCTGGCACCTAGTTTCCACAGCTCCAGTCACTTTCTCCAAACGACAAAATGACAATATGTAAAGCGAACTACAAATAAAAAAGACAGTCGATACTTAAACCCCTATCAAATCGTTCAAATGGCTCTCAGCACCATGGGACTTAACATCTGAGGTCATCAGTCCCCTACACTTAGAACTACTTAAGACTAACTAACCTAAGGACAACGCATACATCCATGCCCAAGGTAGGATTCGAACCTGCGACGGAGCAGCAGCGCGGTTCCGGACTGAAGCGCCTAGAACCCCTCGGCCACAGCGGCTGGCAAACCCCTATCAACCAGAATGCCAACACGCAAAACAAAAACGCTACGAACTTACTCATGAACCTAATATTTGTTCAAGTAATTTCCAGGATGCATCTGTCGAATTCTGGGTGTCAATTTTTAATGGTTTTCTCATTAAAAGCAAAAGTTATATGCTAATTGCAGATTCGGACAATTCTGATTATTGGTTTCCTACATTTAGTTTAGTAGTACAAAAACACACCAGGTCATCTCTTTTGATGGCCCTCGATTACCAGTAATACAAAACTCTTCGATAGATTAGACTCTTTGATTGCTAACATGTATAATTTTCTTTCGACATTTATGGCTGATTTTCACATCTGCTTTCTAACTGGCTCTTTGGTTTTTTCAGTCGTTGAAGATTATCTGATGTAGAGGCAAATGCAGTTCTTAACGTTTGCATGTTTTTGAAAGTTTAACGTAACGCTAATTAAGCAATTTTTGACGTTTACATCAAGACATCAGCACGAGGAGAAAACTGACGCCACGCCATTACATTTCAGATTTGCTCGTCCAAACATAGAATTGTGGCAAAAAGTTATCACTTGTAATAGACTATAGTTCCACTAGACTACGTGGATTTATATTTACGTCTATAGCACACAAAAGTAACTCCATTTTGAGAATTCTCTGTCTCTGAGATAACACAGTTGTGAGAAGACTGACCCAGAAACGAGTTCAGAGTGAACATTTTTGGAACTCGGCAATGCACGAAATTATTGATACTGCGCTGTACTTCGTACCAAGAAAAGTCTGTTGGGGTCATGGATTTTACCGCACTTTTCGCTGAACTGTTCCACATATATTTTATCCAAGGTACGATTAAGTGAAACAAAAGTCTGTATAGTCAGTGTGTCAGAATTTAAGTGCGTCCTTCAGAAAGTTTATACCTGAATGCAATTAAACGATTATCTAATTCCACTAGTGATGGCAGCCGCCAGTAAGCATCCCCTTGTCCATGTGATACTATTTTACTGTTTAACTAGGGAGGTAAGTTTAAGAACTGGTTATGTAATACCTGTCCGTGGAGTTTTGGCTTTGTGAGGAGCAAATTTTTCATCTTGTTATTCGACCTGTTGTGCTGTCATTCGTGAGCGGCATTCCAGCCGGCGTTTTCCAAGAGATTAACGCTCGTCCACGTACCGTTGTTGTTATCCAACAAGCTCTACAGAGTGTCAACGTGTTTGCTTGGCGTGCTGTATCACCAGATCTGTCTCCAATAGAGTACATATGGGACATCATCGGACGACAAGTCCAGCGTCATCCACAGCGTTCACCGTCTGTGTATTGACTGACCAAACGCAGCAGGCATGGCACTCCATTCCACGTACTGACATCTGGCACCAGTACAACGCAATGAATGCGTGTTTATATGGTTGGATTCAAAATCTTGGCGGTTACACTGGTTATTAACGTATCAGCGTTTCACATTTGCAATGGATTAACTAGTGCTTACATTAACCTGTGATCTTGATCACTTGAATACGTTACCTCGACTCATGTATTTCCGCAATTTCATTACTCTAAATTAATTATTTTTTGGTGTTGCGATTTATTGTCGGCCGTGCGGTTCTAGGCGCTACAGTCCTGACCCGAGCGTCCGCTACGGTCGCAGGTTCGAATCCTGCCTCGGGCATGGATGTGTGTGATGATTAATTAGTTCTAAGTTCTAGGCGACTTATGACCGCAGAAGTTAAGTCACATAGTGCTCAGAGCCATTTGAACCATTTTTTGCGATTTATTTCCTTCTCTGTATTACTTTCATGCCTACTAAACTGCGTACGATACAACGATTTGGAGAATGGGGGAGCTGAATAAAGTCTACAACGCAGAAAAACGGTTACTGGAACGAATTAGAATACGTTGGAATAAAATCAGGGCCGGCCGGAGTGGCCGTGCGGTTCTAGGCGCTACAGTCTGGAGCCGAGCCACCGCTGCGGTCGCAGGTTCGAATCCGGCCTCGGGCATGGATGTGTGTGATGTCATTAGGTTAGTTAGGTTTAATTAGTTCTAAGTTCTAGGCGACTGATGACCTCAGAAGTTAAGTCGCATAGTGCTCAGAGCCAATAAAATCAGGTCACATGGCCAGGAGTATCTTTTAAAAACAGAGCGATTCTACTTTAGCGTAGTCACTTTTTTGGGCGTTACTGTCGAAAACAGCAGCTCAGCCACAGTAAATGAAGAAGTCATAACCAGCCGGATGGGACCAAGGCGTTCGAAAACAGCAGCTCAGCCACAGTAAATGAAGAAGTCATAACCAGCCGGATGGGACCAAGGCGTTCGAAAACAGCAGCTCAGCCACAGTAATGAAGAAGTCATAACCAGCCGGATGGGACCAAGGCGTTCGAAAACAGCAGCTCAGCCACAGTAAATGAAGAAGTCATAACCAGCCGGATGGGACCAAGGCGCTCGAAAACAGCAGCTCAGCCACAGTAAATGAAGAAGTCGTAACCAGCCGGATGGGACCAAGGCGTTCGAAAACAGCAGCTCAGCCACAGTAAATGAAGAAGTCATAACCAGCCGGATGGGACCAAGGCGTTCGAAAACAGCAGCTCAGCCACAGTAAATGAAGAAGCCATAACCAGCCGGATGGGACCAAGGCGTTCGAAAACAGCAGCTCAGCCACAGTAAATGAAGAAGTCATAACCAGCCGGATGGGACCAAGGCGTTCGAAAACAGCAGCTCAGCCACAGTAAATGAAGAAGTCATAACCAGCCGGATGGGACCAAGGCGTTCGAAAACAGCAGCTCAGCCACAGTAATGAAGAAGTCATAACCAGCCGGATGGGACCAAGGCGTTCGAAAACAGCAGCTCAGCCACAGTAATGAAGAAGTCATAACCAGCCGGATGGGACCAAGGCGTTCGAAAACAGCAGCTCAGCCACAGTAATGAAGAAGTCATAACCAGCCGGATGGGACCAAGGCGTTCGAAAACAGCAGCTGAGCCACAGTACATTAAGAAGTTATCAGCAGCCGGGAGGTCCAAGGCGTCGGCATGCCAAATCCAACAACAGGGCTGTATAATGCATGGAGAGGTGGGCCACGCCGAACGACGCAATCCTGTCAATTATATGAATGGGTGGTAACGTCCGAAAGGACGGACACCACGCATTAATTTCACCTCGATGGGCAATGAATCCGCAACTGGCAGTGCGGTTGCACTTTATGTTCGACTTACGACGTGAATCTAAAACTAGCAAGCGTGGAGGACATGGACAAGGACTGCGAACAGGTGGCACTAGGTGGGAATGTGGGTCAGCAGGAGGGGGTGGGAGGGGGGTTGCGAGATAGTCAGTAATTTCCTTTTTTCCCATCTCCTTACTGAAATTTACAAAATCCTGTCAGTGCAGCGGAACGACAGGTCTCTTCCAGAACAAGCCATGCGGTTTCTAGACCTTTTAGCCACAGATTTGTCGTTCCATACGTGGCAAACACATTTAGACATGTGTCAAATCGCTTTATTAGCTTCAAAAAGCCTTCCAGGAAAAAATCAGGGCGTTGCATGCTTTGGAGGATGGAACCATCAATGCTGCGCGGTAATGTGCCACTCTATCGTAACTGGCCTTCTCAGATTTGCCGTTGGATGACAATGCGAGACCACACACGGCGACGGCAATGCAAAACCATATTCCAACTCTTGGTTGGGAGCGCCTACACCACCCCGCCTTACAGTCCGGATCTCGCACCAAGTGACTTCCATCTCTTTACAGATTTGATGAAGACTCTCTGCCGACGGCGCTTTGGCAGCAATGCTGACGTCAGACATTCCGTTCAATGCTTCTTCCGTATGCAACGAACTGATTTTTTCCTGGAAGGTTTCTTGAACCTTAAAAGCGGCTTGACTAATGTCTCAGTGTACTTGGAAATTATGTAGAAAAATAAAGATATGTCTTATCTTTAATGTCTCATTCTATTTTTTGTTCCTTCATATCCATCTCTGCCCACAGTCGACAGGGGAATCTTATTTTCCAACTCCCCCACGTAAATAACCGTCAATGGCAGCAGAGGTATCCGCAGTCTGGCAGTCTGACAGCGCTACGCTAGGTGCCAGAGTGGTAGCAAGCACCACTGTTGCACCATCTTCTAGCACCAAGTCTACAAGGCGCCGTCCTATTGATGGGCCATCTGCAGGCTCACTCCAACAGCAGCTAGACTCCTGTCCTGGAGAGCAGCGTATCGTGACCTGGGGTGATACAGCCGCTCACCCTCCTACGCTGGTGTGGTTGTTGTGCCACGTGCTTTCGTTCGCAGGATCGAGCTCCGGTAGCTATCATTCCTCGCAAGAGAATCTCTGTAATCTTCCGCGTCACCGGCGTCTTCTGTGGGCAGCCCGCCGTGTCTAACAGGGGCATGCGCTGATTATTGGGATTCTAGACGTCAGCATTCATGGGCACAGAGATTATGGCCGGATTCCCGAGCCGTCAGAAGACCACCATGGCACAGCACGTGCCATCCACACCATGTGCCAAAGGGGTTGTGCCTGTTGCGCCACGGTGCTACAAGAGTCTAGCCTACGATAAAATAAAAATAGATACGCCATGAAGGAATTGTCTGAATGGATCGGAAATTGGCAGATGCGATGTACATGTACACACGAACAAATAATTACAGTTTTAAAAAAACTGGATGATTTATGGAAGCAGTTATTCGGCTTGGCATTGATACGATGGAGTTGTTGAATGGCCTCCTGAGAGACATCGTGCCCAGTTCTGTCTCACTGGCGAATGAGGTAGTCAAAATCCCGAGCTGGTTGGAGAGCCCTGCTCATATTGCTCTAAACGCTCTCAGTTGGGGAGAGATCTGGTGCGACCTAGCTAACGAGGCAGGGTCTGACAAGCGCGAAGACAAGCAGTGAAAACTCTCACCGTGTGCGGGCTGTCATTATCTTGCTGGAATGTAAGTCGAGGATGGTTTGCCATGAAGGGTAATTAAATGAGGCGTAGAATATCGTCGACGTATCGCTTCTGATCGCAACCAAAGGGTCCTGGTATGAAAAGAAATGGCACTCCAGACCGTCACTCCTGAATGTAGAGCTGTACGGTGGGCGAAAGTCAGGTTGTTATCCCACCACTGTCTGGGGTGTCCCCCTAGAAGTCTTTGCTGGTAATCCGGGCTCAGTTCGGGGCGGGACTCATCACTGAAGACAATTTCACCCCGGTCAATGAGTTTCCAGGCCGAATGTGCCATACATCTCCGCAAATGGGTTTGTTAGTGGTTGGAGGTGAATCATAGTCGACGCAAGGGCCGCCCTGGGTCCTGCCCTCTGATTGTAAGCGGCGCATTAATGGCCATTGTGGTCATTAAAGCACTAGTAGCACATTGGATCGACGATAATGTTGAATCTGGGGCTCTGAGTGCCTCTCTGACGATTTCTCGGTTCTCACATTCCGTTGTCTCTAAGGGTCGATTGGTTCCTTCTTAACGGTGTCTTCGGCCGTGGTTCACCAATTCCTGCCTACATCGTCTAACAGTGTATAACACTACCGTCCGCTACTGTTATAATATAACTGGAGGCAAATTGTACCACGAAATATTTAGTCAAATCAGTTATAGCATAAAGAAGCAGAGCAGTGTTACCCTCTGCAAGGAATTTTGTTATGTTGAGCGTGATGTACCTAACGGAAGTGGCTTATTGGAAGGGAAAGTCAGAATTACGTAAATGTTTAAACGGTAACAAACAAAATTTACCTATCCACACTATATAAATGACAAACAAAACGGTCACCAGCCTAATTAGGCATAAGAATGAGTAACATTCCTATTCAACAAAATGGATATGAGTAACTTTAATGGACAAACACAACCTATACTCTGCCACACGAGAGTGCAATGAACTCTAGCACAAGCATATGCGTTAACGTTGAGGTTGGAGCTGATGGAGTAGAACAAACTATTTGCCTAAGTACAACAGATACTGACACACATTATTGTCTTTAGTGCTTAGTCAAAGGGGATGGTTTCAACAATATTACTATTAATATTCACCGTAGAATTATAAATTGGACATAGGTTAAATCTCCCGCAGCTAAATACCTTTCTACTTAGAAAAAAATTTACCGTGGCACATTCTTTATCCACATTAATTTTAAAGAAAACTTTTAATGTTTTAAAGAGGTCTTTTTATATAACACACTGGGGTTTGATATTCTTTCAATTAGGGTACTCGGTAAGCACTTTAACATGGGATGGACCCTGATTGGATAAATGACTGAGGATAAAAAATCAGGATAGGTACAAGAGTTCAGGTATAAATTACCTTATATTTGAGCACACTGAAATATGACCTGATCCTTCACTGTACAATTCTACTATTTCCTGGTCCCATTTCAGTGATTTGCGCAATGTGGTGGCGGGTGCATGTTGTTGGATGGTGGTGCAGATAGACAAGCTGGACTTTGTCATTTCTTGGTGGCGAAGATAGATATTAATTTCAAAGAATTGCGAGAATATTACTCCATTCATCCGAGGTTTTGACGCGTATTAAAACGGAACTAAAAGCCCCTCTCGGCACCAGCACAAATCACAACCTTTACGTAAATGAGCTGTTAGCAGTGATTCTTGAGTTTCTCCCTGCGTATTTGATAATAAAAATATCCACGGGTGTACTGCCGGTCTACAGTGTCCAACGGGCACAATATTTCGGCGATCATACATGTCACCATCATCAGGTGAACTGACGGACTGAGCTCCTGTGAACGTGCCGGCACGGAGATCCGTACGCTATGGCTGCTCAGAGGGAACTGGGTTCGGTCGCGGCGGCGGCAGATTTAAATACCCTCCGCCCGCGGCGCGCTCCCTTCGCCGTCCGCGCCCCGCGCCACGGTCGCGCGGTGGAACAGAGTGCGACGGCGTCTGAGACGACGTCGGTGTGATGGCTCTGTCCGCCGTGGTCGTCACAACTATACGTTTGCTCGATTTACTCTTGATTAACCCAATCGCTGGTTCCCAAGCCTTGCTAAGATTGTAGCCACAGTCACGGTTTATGAGGTCGTCATTGGTGCGAATTTCGATGGCCTCTCTAACAACGCTGTTCCAGTATCTCGACGTCTGTACCAGAATCCTCGTGCGTTCATACTCCATAGCGTGATTTTCCGACAAACAATGTTCAGCGACCGCCGACTTGCTCGGATACATCAGTCGAGTGTGCCTCCTGTGTCCACGGCATCGATCCTCGACGGTAAGCATCGTCTGACCAATATACGACTTAGAATGAGATTTTCACTCTGCAGCGAAGTGTGCGCTGATATGAAACTTCCTGGAAGATTAAAACTGTGTGCCGGACCGAGACTCGAGCTTGAGACCTTTGCCTTTCGCGGGCAAGTGCTCTACCAACTGAGCTACCCAAGCACGAAAGGCAAAGGTCCCGAGTTCGGGTCTCGGTCCGGCACACAGTTTTAATCTGCCAGGAAGTTTAATATACGACTTGCCACATTGACACGGAATCTGGTACACGCCGGGCTTCCTCAAAACGAGGTCATCTTTGGCGCTCCCCACCAGTGCACGAGTTTTATTCGGAGGACAAAACACAGTCCCGACCCGGTATTTCTTCAAAATGCGGGCGATTTTCCCCGAGAGTGCGCCTGTATATGGAATAAACGCAGTGCCTACCTCCTCCCTCGTAATTTCATCCATCTCCACAGGTTGTGCTGTAGTGGTTGGGCGGAGAGCACGTTGAATCTTCCACTCTGAGTACCCATTTTTTCGAAATACGGTTCTCAGATGTACCAATTCCGGGGGTAGGCTCTCTGCGTCAGAGATAGTGCGCACCCTATGCACTAGAGTTTTAAGTACCCCATTCCTTATTTACGAGGGTACCCCTGCGAGAGTCACTAGAATTGATTAGTCAGAAGTTTGACGTGAAGACCATTGAACTTTTTAGGCATGTCTTGACTTCCACGTATTTTCTTTTTAATGGAGAATACTACGAACAAACGGAGGGAGTTGTCATGTGTAGCCCACTCTCACCGGTGGTAGTGAATTTGTACATGCCAAAGCACAGCATTGAATTTTCCATTGATACTTGTCTGAATATCAGCTTGCGATTGCATAAATCCTTCGAGGTACGTTCTCTTTGTCTTAGCATGAATCACAGTAATGTTGTTTCCGTGACTCACCAATGGCGTGAATCCTTGCCACAACCCATCGCCGCAACTCAATCCTTCACAGAAGTGGTTCCTTCACTACCTTCACAAAACAAGAACACTAACGCAGATGGCAAAAAGGTAGCACAACAGTTAAATATAATACGTTAACGACTGTGACATTAGACTAGACGCCAGTGCTCATAATTTCGGGTTCAATTCCGCGTAGATGTGGGGAATTTCTAGGATGGCCCCAGGTTCACTCAGTCTGCTATCAAATGAGTACAGAGGAACTTTCATGAAGGTAAAAGGCGGCTACTGTGATGGGCCGACCACTGCCCCCCTCAAACTGCCGCATCGAAAATGGGCTGTTCTCCTCTACCTGCTGTAGGCCGTCACAGGTTTCACAGTTAGCACCACCGAAGCACCAAAGAAACTGGTATAGGCATGCGTATTCAAATACAGAGATATGCAAACAGGCATAATACGGCGCTGGCGGTCGGCAACGCCTATATAAGACAACACGTGTCTGGCGCAGTTCTTAAATCGGTTACTGCTGTTACAAAAGCATGTTATCAAGATTTAAGTGAGTTTGAAAGTGGTGTCGGCGCACGATCGGTGGGATACAGCATCTCCGAGGTATCGATGAAGTGGGGATTTTACCGTACGACCATTTCACGAGTGTATCGTCGAGATCAGGAATCCGGTAAAACATCGAATCTCCGACATCGCTGCGGCCGGAAAAAGAGCCTGCCTGAACGGGATCAACGACGACTGAAGAGAATCGTTCAGCATGACACAAGTGCAACCTTTCCGCAAATTGCTGCCGATTTCAAAAAATTGGTTCAAATGGCTCTGAGCACTATGGGACTTAACATCTGTGGTCATCAGTCCCCTAGAACTTAGAACTACTTAAACCTAACTAACCTAAGGACATCACACACATCCGTTCCCGAGGCAGGATTCGAACCTGCGACCGTAGTAGCTGCCGATTTCAATGCTGGGCCAGCTGAAGTGTCAGCTGCGAACCATTCAACGAAACATCATCAATATGGGCTTTCGGAGCCGAAGGTCCACTCGTGTATCCTTGATGACTGCAGGACACAGAGCTTTAAGCCTCGCCTGGGCCCGTCAACGCCGACATTGGACTATTGATGACTGGAAACATGTTGCCTGATCAGACGGTCTCATTTCAAATTGTATTGATTGGATGGACGCGTACGGGTACGGAGACAGCCTCATGTATCCATGGACCCTGCATGTCCTCAGGGGACTGTTCAAGCTGGTGGGGGCTCTGTAATGGTGTGGGACGTGTGCAGTTGGAGTGATATGGGACCCCTCTTCAGTGTATGTTTTACACTGATAATTACGTAAAAGGAACAGGCGTTACAGATACGCTACTTAAACTGGTTAGCAGTCACACTGAGTGACGGACAGCATGCCATTACATCGCTGGCTAGGCTCTGTTAATGTACTGGAGGCACGGTGAATGAATAATCTCTAAACTGATCAGAGAGGTTGGAGAGAAAATTGAGTACTTGAACGAAGAATTGCTGGAAGAAAGGAGGAGTGAAAGTTGAGAGGGGGTTGGCTTGTGGTGATTTCTTGCTACATAGAGACGGCGATGTCGGCTTGCTGCATCTGGTAGGCTGCCTCACCGTTACTGCACGACGCATTTGGAAGCACACTGTCAAAACTGTGGCTTTAATCGTAGGCCACGTCGCTCTAATGTCCAAGTGAATGGGCAATCAAACTTTATCATGGCTCAAGATAGGAAGTGGTAAAGGCTGACCACGATCGCTGTCAACTTTCTTCCAAGTGCACCATCTAACTGCAGCCGCTGAATGCACGGGAAATGGAACAGAGACGGCTGTGCACCAAAGTTTTATGACCTCGAAGTGACTGTTTAAATTTCCGACCTCAGTGAATATGACTCTTACCAAATGCTGGGAAGAGCAGGGACCAAATTCTACCTGCTAGAAACCGGAAGAAGGAGCGGTTCCAGATTTCTAGTGGGCTTTTAACGGCAGTCGCCATTTTGGGTAAATAAGTAAATCCTCTCATAACGATCGTGTTATTAAACAGTTTCCGAAATACTACTCTCCAGTACGTAGGGATTGAAGGAATGGTTCCAAATTTCTAGTGGGTTTTCCACTGTAGTCGCCATTTTGGGTAAATACGTAAATCCTCTCATAACGATCGTATTAGAAACCAGGTTCGGAAATACTACTCTCCAGCACGCAGGGAATGTGGCTATTATTGTATTTTTTTCTCTGTCTTTTTTTATAAGTAATTTGCGTATCAAGTTTTAAACACTTTGATATGAAATTAATAGCTAAAATACAAGTTCATCAGCGTCTTAGTCGTAAAGAATAGGTTCAGATTCATTACAAATACATCGTTGGTGTTGTTTATGCTGTTGTTGCCTTCAGTCCAAACACTGACTTGATGCAGCTCTCCTTTCTAGTCCACTCAGAGTAAGATTCTTCGTCTCTGCATAACCACAACAGCCTCCATTTATTTAAATCTGCTTGCTGTACTCAAGCTTTGGTCCTCCTCCACAAATTTAACCCTCTACACTCCCTTTCACTACCAAACTAACAAATCCGTGAAGCCTCAGGAAGTGTCCTATTGTGCAATATTTCTTTATTTCCATATTCAGTTCGGTACATCCTCATTTGTTTTTCTTTCTATCCGTCTAATTTTCAGCATTCTTCCAATAGCACCAGATTTCAAACCATCTATTTTCTTCTTGTCTGAATTCCTATAGTCCATATTTCACTTTCATACAAGGCTACACTGTAGACAATTACCTCCTGAAAAGACTTCCTAACGTTTAATTTTTTTTAAGTTCTAATTTATATTAGATTTTAACAATTCCCATTTTACATAAATCCATTTCTTACTATTAGCAGCCTTAATTTTATATCTTACCAACTGTTCCCATCATCAGTTATTTTGTTGCCCAAATAACAAAACAAAGCAACTACGTTTAGTATCTCATTTTCTAATGTGATTCCCTCAGAATCATCTGATTTAATTCTACATTGCAATACCCTCGTTTTAATCTTTCATCCTTGTTTCCACACATCGTGCACTCCTTTCAATGCTGTTCCAAGTCGTTTGCTGTCTTTAACGCAATTACGTACGCCATCGGCATACCACAAGATTTTTATTTCGTCTAAATTTTAGAAAGCATTATATAAATGGAGCACAGAGATCGATATAAAATCTTAAAAATCAATTAAAAACAGTCTCGATCACGTTTTCAGATATTTTATTTATTAGCAACCGGTTTCGGCCCTTTTCTCAGACCATCTTTAGGCTTTTCGCCGCAATTATGGCTGCTGGTGGCGGCAGACGAAGCGAGATCCACAGGAGTAAGGTTGTCACTCCCAAGGTTGTGACAACCTTGCTTCCGCGAATATCGCTCCAAAAATGGCTCCAAGCACTATGGGACTTAACATCTGAGGTCATAAGTCCCCTAGACTTAGAACTATCTAATCCTAACTAACCTAAGGACATCACACACATCCATTCCCGAGGCAGGATTCGAACCTGCGACCGTAGCAGCAGCGCGGTTGCAGACTGAAGCGCCTAGAACCACTCGCCCACAGCGGCCGGCAATCTCGCTTCGTCTGCCGCCACCATGTGGACCAATGCGGCATTGACTTATTCTGTTTGTAAAGCTCTTTCTCTTGAATAAGTCATCCAATTTTTCTGAAATTGTAATCATTTGTTTGTCTGCACTTAGTATGCCCTTCAGTACCTTGTCGAATTTCTCTCGCAGTATCGTTTTACTCATATCATCTTCACCTTTTTCTTCTTCTTTCTATATTATGGCCTCAAGTTTGTTTCCCTCACATATGTAAGTACATTTCTTTCAGCTTTCGCTTCTTTGCTTATTGCTCTCTTGCCATGCAGCCTCTTGATATTCATACAGCTGCTTCCCTTTTCTCCAAAGGTCTCTTTATTTTTCCTAAAGATAGCATTTCTTCTCTAGTTATAAATGAATCTACAGCTTTGCATTCATCCTCTTCTTTTTTCTGCTTGTATGTATTGTATTGTACGTTAACTGGGGACCTAGAAACGACGGAGAGGCTCCGTCCCCGCCGCAGCCGCAGTGGTCCACAACCCCACGATGACTACTGCAGTCCACTTCACCCCTCCGCCGCCCCGCACCGAACCCAGGGTTATTGTGCGGTTTGGCCCCCAGTGGACCCCCCAGGGAACGTCTCACACCAGATGAGTGTAGCCCCTATGTTTGCGTGGTAGAATAATGGTGGTGTACGCGTACGTGGAGAACTTGTTTGCACATCAATCAAGAATAGTTCAAATGGCTCTGAGCACTATGGGAGTTAACTTCTAAGGTCATCAGTCCCCTAGAACTTAGAAATACTTAAACCTAACTAACCAAAGGACAGCACACACATCCATGCCCAAGGCAGGATTCGAACCTGCGACCGCAGCGGTCGCGCGGTTCCAAACTGTAGCGCCTAGAACCCCTCGGCCAGCACAGCAATCGCCGTCATAGGGTAACTGAGGCGGAATGAGGGGAACCAGCCCGAATTCGCTGAGGCAGATGATGGAAACCGCCTAAAAACCATCCACAGACTGGCAGGTTCCCCGGACCTCGACACAAATCCGCCGGGCGGTTTCGTGCCGGGGACCAGGCGCTCCTTCCCGCCCGGAAAGCCGTGCGTTAGACCGCACGGCCAATCGGGCGGGCACTTTTTCTGCTAACTCATTTAGCATTTTCTAACATATAACATTTTTAGACGTCTGTATCCCTTTCACCTACTTCGCAAGCTATGGTTTTTAAAACTTTCTTCTTTTGTCAATTTAATTTAATATCTTATGATTTATGCAAGGATTTCTACTAGCCCTTGTCGTTTTACGAGGGCAGTTCAATAAGTAATGCAACACATTTTTTTTCTGAAACAGGGGTTGTTTTATTCAGCATTGAAATACACCAGGTTATTCCCCAATCTTTTAGCTACACAACACTATTTTTCAACGTAATCTCCATTCAATGCTACGGCCTTACGCCACCTTGAAATGAGGGCCTGTATGCCTGCACGGTACCATTCCACTGGTCGATGTCGGAGCCAACGTCGTACTGCATCAATAACTTCTTCATCATCCGCGTAGTGCGTCCCACGGATTGCGTCCTTCATTGGGCCAAACATCTGGAAATCCGACGGTGCGAGATCGGGGCTGTAGGGTGCATGAGGAAGAACAGTCCACTGAAGTTTTGTGAGCTCCTCTCGGGTGCGAAGACTTGTGTGAGGTCTTGCGTTGTCATGAAGAAGGAGAAGTTCGTTCAGATTTTTGTGCCTACGAACACGCTGAAGTCGTTTCTTCAATTTCTGAAGAGTAGCACAATACACTTCAGAGTTGATCGTTTGACCATGGGGAAGGACATCGAACAGAATAACCCCTTCAGCGTCCCAGAAGACTGTAACCACGACTTTACCGGCTGAGGGTATGGCTTTAAACTTTTTCTTGGTAGGGGAGTGGGTGTGGCGCCACTCCATTGATTGCCGTTTTGTTTCAGCTTCGAAGTGATGAACCCATGTTTCATCGCCTGTAACAATCTTTGACAAGAAATTGCCACCCTCAGCCACGTGACGAGCAAGCAATTCCGCACAGATGGTTCTCCTTTGCTCTTTATGGTGTTCGGTTAGACAACGAGGGACCCAGCGGGAACAAACCTTTGAATATCTCAACTCGTGAACAATTGTGACAGCACTACCAACAGAGATGTCAAGTTGAGCACTGAGTTGTTTGATGGTGATCCGTCGATCATCTCGAACGAGTGTGTTCGCACGCTACGCCATTGCAGGAGTCACAGCTGTGCACGGCCGGCCCGCACGCGGGAGATCAGACAGTCTTGCTTGACCTTGCGGCGATGATGACACACGCTTTGCCCAACGACTCACCGTGCTTTTGTCCACTGCCAGATCACCGTAGACATTCTGCAAGCGCCTATGAATATCTGAGATGCCCTGGTTTTCCGCCAAAAGAAACTCGATCACTGCCCGTTGTTTGCAACGCACATCCGTTACAGACACCATTTTGACGGCTCCGTATAGCGCTGCCACCTGTCGGAAGTCAATGAAACTATACGAGACGAAGCGGGAATGTTTGAAAATATTCCACAAGAAATTTCCGGTTTTTTCAACCAAAATTGGCCGAGAAAAAAAATGTGTTGCATTACTTATTGAACTGCCCTCGTATCTATGTGATTCTCTGCAGCCTTCCCTATCTCATTTCGATTCATTTTCTTTCCACTGTTTCGGTGCAATAATGCCCAATGCTCCCTCTGAAATTCTCCATAACTTCTGGTTCTTTAAACTGATGCAGGTCCCATCTTCATAGTTTCCTTACTGTTTGCAGTTTCTTCATTTTTAATATACAGTCCACTACAAATAAATTGTGGTCAGAGTCCATATCTGCCCCCACAAATGACCTAAAGCTTAAAACGTGTATTCGAAATCTCTGTGTTACTGTCTTCCATGTTTACAGCCTTATTCCATGGTTATTGAACCAAGTGTCGACGATGATTAAATTATGGTCTGTGAGGAGGCGGTTTCTTCTTCCATTTCTTTCTCTCAATCCCTGTTCCCCTGCTGTTTCTATTCCTCTTCCTTTCCCTGCTATCGAATTCTAGTCGCCAGTCACAAATATATTTTCGCCTCCCTTAACTATCTGGATAATTTCCTTTACCACGTTATATCTTCATGTCTGTCTTGGTTAAGATAATGCGTTCACAAATGCGTTGCAGACATTGGCTTACCACATTCCAGTTGTCTTATTCTGTGCTGATAAACCCCTACTAACCTGACCAAAAATCCTTTTCTTCCTGCCATTAGACTTCAGTAATTCCTACTATACTGACGTCGATCTATCCACTTCCTTTTTAAATTCTCTGATCTACCTATCCAATTAAGGGATCTAACATTGCACTCTCCGACCTGTAGAATCACAGTTTTGCTTTACCTAATGACGACATTCTCCTGAGCAGTCCACGCCCGGAAATCAGAACAAGGGCCTATTTTACCTCCAGAATATTTTGCCAAATAAGATAACAGTATCATTTGCCCACACAATAGCTCTGCATCCCTCGGGAAAAGAAACAGCTGTAGTTCGATTTCTGCCGATCGTAGTGCCAGCACAGCAAATCCATCTAGGCTGGTGTTACAAGGCCACTTAGTCAATCATGCAGACTGTTGAAACTTCCTGACACAATGGGTAGCTCAGGCCGGCACGGTAGCTCAGCGTGCTCGGTAAGAGCGCTGCATGCTCTCTGTAATAAAAAATAAATAAATAAATAAAATAAAATAAAAAGAACTGAGTCAAGGAATCAACGATTAACTTAACGGATGTCTTGAGACCAGACCAAACGCAACGAACTATATCGAACAAAAATGATGGTAGAGCACTTGCCCGAGAAAGGCAAAGGTTCCGAGTTCGAGTCTCGGTCCGGCACACAGTTTTAATCTGTCAGGAAGTTTCATATCAGCGCACATTCCGCTGCAGAGTGAAAATCTCGTTATGCAGACTGTTGCCCTGTAACTACTGAAGCGGCTGCTGCCCATTTTCTGCAGCCACGGCCTAGGTTGACCTTGAAAGACGCCAAGCCTTGTTTCGCTCGTCTTCTTCCACTTTTCTCATTTTTATCACTCACTCCAAATGTCATCGGTGAGAGCGGGCCGATTAAGGTCTTGGAGTAACGTGTGATCGGGTACTGAGAGCTCTAACTTCGATTTGCTATCATTAAACTGACTGTTGGCTCTGATCTCGTTTCTGAATTTTTCTATTCGGAAGGGAAACTCACCATCGCTGCCCCCCTCCCTCCTCTCAAATTTAGTGCTAAGAGGTCCCAGTGGACAGCCCATCAAAAAGTTTAACACAGATCAAGCATGAAAACAGGGAAAAGATATACTGAACTGTGATAAAAAAGCAAAAGAGAAACAGTGAACGGTCCAAGCACAAGAAGAACAATATACAACAGCCAGCCCGAGGAAAGGCGTTGTGCTTAGGTCAGTCCGGCTTTCGCCGCCGTGCAGTGCGGACGTGTTGTTGTTTCCGCCTGCGGAGCGCGCGCGCTCGCTGTTGTTTACATTTCAGCGGCCGTCACTTACGTGTCGCTTACGCGCACTAGAACCATGGCCAACCGTTTTCGAAAATCAACACTACGATTCAACTTCTGCAACGAAAACGCACGACCAAAAGACTTGGACGTGGAACGCATCCTACGCGACGTTGCTAAGATCTCAGCTACCGACATCTTGGGCATCCATTTGTCCATATTAAGCAGTACGGTGTACTTCAAAGTCGTCAATGACGCGGTATGTCATCGAATACTTCGTGACACCAACCATGGATTACGCTATTGCCACGCCGACGGCAGTGTCGGAGCGGTCACTGTCGACCATGCCGGCTTAGGAATGCGCACCATACGAGATTTCGAACTCCCGTTCGAGTTGCCGGCGGAAGACGTTATCGCGGCTTTCCTCCCCTATAGCACTGTACATGGCCACACTGCCGAACGCTGGGCGCAATTCCAAACGTACCCCGTTCTTAACGGTGTACGGCAGATCACCATCGACCTTCATCGCCACGTGCCATCTTACCTGCAAATTAGCGGGTGCCGCGCGGTTGTCATATACGACAGCCAACCCAAGACCTGTTCCGGGTGCGGCAAAGAAGGCCTCCTCAGATCTAAGTGTCTTCAGCGACGAATCACCCAATTGCCAGCCGCTACCGTGGCACCTCCGGCTCCGACGACGGTTTTACCGATCACCTACGCATCGGCGCTCTCTTCCCCGCCTACCGGCCGCCGCCCGTCGGATCATGTACCGGTGACGCTTCCAGCTGCTACGGATACCTCCGGAGCCGACACGTCGCGCTCAAAGCCTGACGCTACTCCGGCGCCACTACCAACAGCGACGAATTCCAACACCCACCCGCTTGAACATATGGACGCCCCTTCATTTGACGTTCCCGCGACGGCCTTCCTCTAAGAGCGACGCGACGCCCTTCCGTCTTCCGACACGGAGGGACGAACCCGCAAACAACGTTCACCTAAGAGGCGCAAGATAAGGCGCCGTACGGTCTCGGAACGAGACGTATCACCTCCCCCTGATGCTCCAGAGGCCGTCCAACCCGATGAGGCCTCGGAGAACCTACATGACGATACGAATGACGACAACATGACGCCGACTGTGGCTGTGTCGATGCCTACTCTACTGGCTCGCCCAGGTGCTCCTGAACCAATGGACTCCACCGTTGCGACTGCCGCCGAGACGTCCTCCGCCCCTACGACCGAAGTGGAACGTACGACCATCACAACGGCAGCGCCTTCAATGGTGTGGAGTGAGGAGGTCGATGAGGACCCGGACCACACGCTGGGGACAGAGTTACCCCAGGCGGACGCATCGTTACGCCGCTGATAACGCCGTCAGGTGGCGTACGGCACGACTCGCCGTTGCCTCGCCCCTCTTCATCCTCCGCCGGTGGAGTTCCCCTCCACGGCGGGGTACGGCTCCAAACCTACCGAATAGCGACGATCAACACTAACACCATTAGCTCACCCGTGAAACTTCAACTGCTGCGAGAGATGATATGGGCGTCGGACGTCGATATTGCACTACTACAGGAAGTACACTTGGCCACACTTCCAGACGTCGTAGGATATAACACTTATCCTTCTCCTGGTGACCACCTGGGACGCGGCGTAGCCATCTACGCCAGAGAAGGCATTCCAGTGACCGATATCACATACCTTCCATCTGCCAGAGGCATGGCCGTCACCGTCATGGGGACGCGCATCGTCAACATTTACGCTCCGTCACGCTCCATCCGCAGACGCGACAGGGCACTCTTCTATTCAAAAGAAATCGCTCCTTTGTTTCTTGGACGCTGCGACCATTACTTGCTTGGGGGTGATTTTAATTGTGTCTTGCACCCTAAAGATCAAGTGCCCCACTACAACACCTATCAAGAACTGCGTCTTGTCGTTCGAGATCTGTTGCTCCGCGACACTTGGGAAGTTCAGCACGGCGACGCGCCTGGACGTACTTACCAGACGAGTCACTCCGCGAGCCGCCTTGATAGAATTTACGTCTCTCGGGAATTCACACCTGCAGTCCAAGGTGCAGAACTTTGGCCCCTGTCCTTTTCGGACCACTGTGCCTACATCTGCAACATTTTCTTCCCCAAGCAAGTGGTCTGTCGTAGTCGTGCACCGTGGAAGCTAAACACCTCCCATATTCATGATCCCGAATGTCTTCAACGTGTTACCGAGACATGGGCCACCTGTGAACGTCGCTTACCTAAATACTGCGCGACCTTGACCTGGTGGCTGGAATGTGCCAAACCTGTCATTCGAAGTACTTTGATTCAGTATGGAAAGGAAGTTGCTACGTGGCGCCGGCACATTACCGACTATTTCTACGCCGTTCTCCGCGACCTGGACGCCCGACCGCCCACCCCCGACACCCAGAGGGAACGCAGCAGGATTAAGGCGCAAATTGTAACTTTGACACGCCGTAGACTGCAGGGGGCTATGGTGCGAACCCGATGTCAAGATTCGGCGGAACAAGAACGTCCGACCATGCATCATATCGCCTCCGATAGGAAACATCGACGACAACAAGTCATCACCCAGATCACCACCTGTCGCGGCCAGCACGTCACTTGCCAGGCAGAAATCGCCAGGGCCTTTGTCGACCACTACCGCACGATGTACCAGGAGGAGACTACCAACAACCACGCTGAGGAGTCTGTGTTACCACACGTAACTCGCACCCTCACCAGCGACGAAGCGGACGAGCTGATGGAGCCAATTACGCGTGACGAAATCCACGATGCAATCAAAAAAGGCGCTCTGAATAAGTCACCTGGTGTCGACGGATTGCCGATAGAATTTTATCGCGCTTTCCTCACACTAATGGCGTCACGGTGGACAACGATGTTCCACGAACTGCTGACGATGGGGAACGCCGTACCGCCGTCCTTCGTCACGGGAATTATTATACCCATCCACAAACGGACACCAGGTGTGACGACAGCACATTACCGTCCCCTGACTCTGCTTAACGCAGACTGTAAAATTTTTACACGCCTACTGGCAACGTGATGCCGCAACGTCCTGCCTAGCATTCTATCCCCGGAACAGACAACTCCGGGCGGCTCAGTTAATATACAAACGGCCACAGGTGAATGTCGTGATTTAATTGCACTGGCAGCGGCGTGCAGACTCCGCGCCGCAGTGATTGCCACTGATTTTGACAGCGCATTCGGCAAAGTGCGGCATCTTTTTCTTTTCTCAGTGATGAACCGCATGGGTTTTCCACCAGCCTTTATGGAGCCTGTACGGCACCGCCGAATCGCTGATTCAGGTTAATGGCCGTGTGGCGGGACCAGTGGCGATCCGGCGTTCCGTACGGCAAGGCTGCCCACTTCCGACCATACTCTATGCCATAAGCCTGGAGCCACTCATCGGGAGTCTAACGAGCCACCTTTCTGGTCTCACTTTGTGACAGCACAGTTTTCGATGTCGTGCGTATGCGGACGACCTCCTCCTCTTGATCCGCTCACGGAGTGAAACACACACGATACTTGATTTGATATCAACGTACGGCACTGCAGCGGGCAGTAACATGAATGTGGCTAAATCCGCGGCGATGCCCATTGGACGCGGCCTCTCACACGACGACTTAGCACCTTTTCCGTGTGTAGAAAAACTACGATACCTTGGTATCATTTTCACCTCCACCGTGCGCCGCTCCGCTGCCATCAATTTCCGGCGTGCACTCCAAACTATCCGCACGACGGTGCGACAAAATCTTCTCCGACGACTCGATTCTTTACAGCGTGTCCAATACCTCAGTCAACATGTGGCGTCCAGAATGGTCCACATTGCACAGGTCCTCCCGCTGCCATCAACTATTGGACGCAGCCTCCAGGCTGCCTTCGGATACTTCCTTACGGCCGGTACCCTCTTTAAGATCCGCTAGGACACGCTCACCCTCCCCCCGCGAGCGGGAGGCCTCGGCTTTGTCAATGTGGGACTGTGTGCGGCGTCCTTGTACATGTCCACCATGCACAAGCAGTGGCACGGGGGCACCTCCCTTACGCGCAACTTGTTGGAAATTCTTGTTCCCGCGACCATAACACCACCAGTACCAGTGGGACACATCAAGCACCATCTGACGCACATTTCTGATTTCATCGTCGACTTCAGTTATGTTCACACACACTTACCGACCACGCTTTCTCCTCGACCTAAAGATTTTTACATCCCACTCCTTCATTCCATATCCAGCAACAATATCGGACTGAGACATTCGTCCACGCGGTGGCCCACGGTTTGGCGTCATATCCACCAGCCTTTTCTTCCCTCCAACGTCCGGGCAACATGGTACCAAGTCACAAATGAAAAATTGGGCACAAATAATCGTCTTCACGCCATCGGACTAAAGGACTCTCCACTTTGTTCCATTTGCCAACTCGTGGATGACGATGTTCATCAACTGACTTGTGCTGCCACCGGCGACATCTGGAAACTTGCCCGACAGTTCGTTGCCTGTTACCTCCGCGTTCCGCCGGACTCGATTGACCCATGCACTTTTATCCATCCTGAGCATACTTATTTCCCCGCCACCAAAAATCATGCGACTGTATGGGTCAAGGGATGGACGATCACCTACATGTATAATGATGGCGACAAATCACGCCTTGATTTCTGGCGATACTTACAAACCGCCCACAGTGAAGTCGAACACCGACCGCGCTACCGCGCCTTCTTCGCCAATTACCTACACGACATCTCTACGTCACCCCCTCTCTGTTGGATGGTGCCACACGCCGACAGCACTCCCGCCCAGCCTCCCCTGCTGACATCTGAGACCCCCCGAGCTACTTTCTATATTGTAACCCACAGTGGAGTAGGCGCATGGACACGCGCCTCCTTTCTTTTATGCACTATACCAGAAAACACTGGTTTTTTCCCCCACTGCACTGTATATTGCTTCACGCCTCTTAGCTTACATCAGTATTATTATTCTTTTTTTTTCCTACAGCTTGTTCATAAAAAATAAAAAAAATTGCTCTCCTTGTACGAGTATAATGTCTTGTGTTATTTTCGCCGGAAGGATGGCATTTCTGTTGTATTTAAGTTTGTACTAATAAAGATCTTTTGTACATTTACCCTATTCCTGGAAAAAAAAATAATAAAACAAAATAAAAAATAATCAAAAAGCTGCTTTGAGGGAGTGATTCAGGGACGGGAGGGGGGGGGGGGGGGGGGAGACATCGCGGCCAGGCCTCGGGTTCCGACCCCTGGCCGCCTTGTCTCCACCTACTCGTAACTGAACACTCTTAAAAAAATATAAAAAAGTTGGAAAAAAAGTGGTCATGGTGTTGGACTGCCACGCGGGCGACTCGTGTTCCAAACCTCCCTCGCGTTAATTTTTTTTTTTAACTGTTCGCTGTATTGATGTAAGAAAGGTACCTATGATGACAGTTGATTCTGCACAGCTTTTCTATAGCAAAATGAAGTGGCTTTCTAATGGAAACCGCAAACATTTGATGACAAGGTGAAAAGTCAACCAAATCCTACACCGGAAAACGCGTCTTGTATGTCATACGATGAGAGTCTCTTACCAACCCACCTAATTTGTACGCCCAAGTGAGTGAGATATACCCCCTGGCCCAGTTCAGGTATTCGTACGAGTGTGACTGTGATCACTCCCAAGGAAATGCTGAAAACATAGTAGTTTACTTTTAAATACATTATGGGACTGAACAGTGATCAATGTCTTACAAATATTTACTATCAAAAACAGCCTTGATCACAATTTATTTATTGTGGTGACCGGTTTCGACCACTACTGTGGTCATCTTCAGATCAATGAGTAAGAACCTCCTTCTGCTATAGAATCACTACTATGAGAGTGACAGTGATCAATGTGTTACAAATATTTACTGCTGCTAGTAGTAGTAGTAGTAGTAGTAGTGATTCTCCAGCAGAAGGAGGTTCTAACTCATTGTTCTGAACATGACCACAATAGTTGTCGAAACCAGTCACCGTAATAAATAAATCGTGATCAAGACTGTTTTTGACAGTAAATACATAGTAGTTTGTCAGATAAGCTGTAACAAATGAACGCGGCAGTTTCACAATCACGCAGTTTCTCTGTGGTTTGTTATAGGTTTTTAACGTCTTTTAAGTTTTGACTCCTGAATTTCGCTATTGTAACATGCACTGAAGAGCCAAAGTAACTGGTACACCTGCCTAATATTGTGGAGGGTCCTCGAAAGCAATACGACGTTGCATGGGCTGGACTAATGTCTGAGGTAGTGCTGGAGGGAATGTCACAACGAATCCTGCAGGACTGTCCACAAATAAGAGTATGAGGAGATGGAAACCTCTTCTAAACAGCACGTTGAAAGGCATCCCGGATATGCTCAATAATGTCCATTTTTGGGTTGTTTGGTGGCCAGCGGAAGTGTTTCAACTCAGAACAGCATTCCTGGAGCCACTCTGTAGCAATCTGGACGTGTGGGGTGTCACATTGTCCTGCTGGAATTGCCTAAGTCCGTCGGAATGCACAATGAGCATGAATCGATGCAGGTGATCAGACAAGATGCTTACGCACGTGTCACCTACCAGGGTCGTAACTGGAAGTATCAGGAGACCCATATCATTCCAACTGCACACGTCCCGCACCATTACAGAACGTCCACCAGCTGACATCCAACCGCTCGATACAATCTGAAACGAGACTCGTCCGACTACGCAACATGTTTCCAGTCATCAACAGTCCAGTGTCGGTGTTGACGGGACCAGGTGAGGCATAAAGCTTTGCGTCGTGCACTCATCAAGGGTTCACGAGTGGACCTTACCGATGACGTTTCGTTGAAAGGCTCGCACGCTGACACTGTTGATGGCCCAGCATTGAAACCTGCGGCAATTTGTGCAAGGATTGCACTTGTGTCACGCTGAACGATTCTCTTCAGTCGTCGTTGGTCCCATTCTAGCAGAAGCTTTTTCCGACCGCAACGATGTCGGAGATTTGATGTTTTACCAGATTCCTGATGTTCACGGTACACACGTGAAGTCGTCGTACAGGAAAATCCCCACTTCATCGTTACCTCGGAGATGCTGTGTCCCATCGCTCGTGTGCCGACTATAACACCACGTTCAAACTCACTTAAATCTTGATAACCTCCCATTGTATCAGCAGTAACCGGTCTAACAACTGCGCCAGACACTTGGTGTCTTATATAGGCGTTGCTGACCGCAGTGCCGTCTTATGCCTGTTTACATGTCTCTGTATTTGAATACGCATGTCTATATGAGTTTCTTTGGCGCTTCAGTGTAGTTCACACTCGTTTATTTGCTGCTTTCGTTTCTGTGAGATGTCTATGTGATATCTTGTCTGCTCTCACTATTCACCACGTTTGCTTGCGACAATAACGTATTCTTACCACATCACTCATAATCTACTGGGTGAGTCACTAACTATTGCCACCAAGAATAACTCCGAAAGTATGATAGGAGCTGAAAAGTTTGTGGGACAAAAGTTAATGGGACAACGGGGGTCATAACATAACTTTGGTTTTCTGTTGCTAGGTGGGGTCGCTTCAGAGATATGAAGGTCTACTTCGTTTTTTTTTTTAAATATAGTTTGGTACTTATTTTCTGATTGCGGCTATCGATACGAATCTAATGATGTGTAACAGTAAGGTCTTTGAACGTCAACGAAGGTCACAAAAGAGGCATGAACGTCCATTTACAAAAGGTGTTCGAAATGATGACCGTTGGTGTCAATGCAGTGCTGCAATCTGCTTATCATGTATGGAGTGGTATTCGTTATCACATTGGCACTTATCGAAGTACATGCTCTGACAATTCTCTCTCGTATATCTTCAGGTGTAGTTGGAATGTCTTTATAAACAGTGTCTTTTACGAATCCCCACAAGAAAAAATCCAGAGGCGTCAAGTCTGGTGAACGAGCCGGCTAAGAAACATTTCCTCCGCGTCCAATCCAACGATTTGGGAAATATGAATTAAGTCCAAAAAGCTGCTTCTATTTTCAGATGTATATTTAATCACGACAGGCCTGTTTCAGCACTATTGCCATCATCAGGCGATCTGAAACAAGTGGTTTTATTATACACTATTTTTCTAGGGCAGATGGTAGCCTACTTGTCATATATGAGATCGACAACCATACATTTATGGAATTCTTCACTTACCTATAACATCGCTGGTTAATCACTCAAGCGTTTTCCTTACGTCTTTTATAGTTATTTAATGACGTAGCTTTCATAGGCTATATTTGTTGGAAGTTATATCCTGAATTTTATTTGTTGTGTGCGACAAATTTTTTGTCTGAAGTTTAACCAATGATGTAATAAGTTTACATCAGTGCAGTTACTTATCACCGGCCGGAGTGCCCGTGCGGTTCTAGGCGCTACAGAGTGGAATCTGAGTAGCCGTCTTAGATTGTTTGCAGGTGATGCTGTCATTTACCATCTTGTAAAGTCATCAGATGACCAATACGTATTGCAAAATGAGTTAGATAAGATATCTGTATGGTGCGTAAAGTGGCAATTGAACCTGAATAAGCCGGCCTGTGTGGCCGTGAGGTTCTAGGCGCATCAGTCTGGAACCCCGTGACCGCTACGGTCGCAGGTTCGAATCCTGCCTCGGGCATGGATGTGTGTGATGTCCTTACGTTAGTTAGGTGTAATTAGTTCTAAGTTCTAGGGGACTGATGACCTCAGAAGTTAAGTTCGCATAGTGCTCAGAGCCATTTGAACCAGCCAGTTACTTATCGACTTCCATTAGTTACTGTGTTGTTTATTTTTATCAGTGAATGTGTTATTCGTTTGGCTTAGCTTATGTCTTTGGTTGTTTATCCGTTTTCATGATCGATGATTTTAATAAAGTTTTCTATATAGTGTTTATGTTTCAGGTCTAATTGCTAGTTGAGTACTTGTTGCGGATATTTGTGTGCATGTGTGTAGATTTCGACCTCTTCCAGAATATTGAGTAAGCGACCTTTAGGCGTTATATGCAAAATTTGCATTGCTTTTTCTACCTTTGCTATTTCTATCCGTAGGTGTTGAATGAAGGCTGATGGGTTGCGTTCAGTGTTTCTAGTGTTTTCTCTGCACCTGATATTAAAGTTCCGGCCTGTCCGACCTATATACAACTTATCACAATCTTTTCACAATCTTTACAATGAATTTTACGTATACCTGGATTCGAGTATATTGGTAATTTAACTTTTCCCGATATAATTTGTCTTTACTGTGGTATACGAGGCGTACGTTTGTTTTCTTTAACATTGTGTTTAGTGTGTTCGATATGTTGCCTAAATATGTTGTCAATATATATGTGAATTTCTGTTTGGTTTGTGTTTCTCGCTGAAGTGTTTTTTCATTACGTATTATTGATTTTAATGGTGTGTTATTTTTGTCATACATCTGTTGAACCAATTTTGGGTTATAACCATCCTGTAGTGCCACGTATTTTAAAATTTTTATTTCTTTATTTATTGCTTCTTGTTCGATCACGGGAACGGATAAACAACCAAAGACATAAGCTAAGCTAAACCAATAACACATTCACAGATAAAAATAAGCAACACGGTAACTAAGGGAAATCGATAAGTAACTGCTCTGATGTAAACTTATTGCATCGTTGTTTAAACATCAAACAAAAATTTGTCACACACAACAAATAAAATTCAGGCTATAACTTCCAACAAATATAGCCTATGAAAGCTACCTCATTAAATAACTATAAAAAACTTAAAAAAAACGCTTGAGTGACTAACCAGCGATGTTATTGGTAAGTTAAGAAGTCCATAAATGTATGGTTGTCGATCTCATATATGACAAGTAGGCTACCATTTGCCCTAGAAAATAGTATATAATAAAACCATTACTTTCATATCGCCTGAAGATGGATGGCAATAGTGCTGAAACAGGCCTGTCGCAATTAAATAAACATCTGAAAATACAAGAAGCTTTTTGGATTTAATCCATAATGCCTTTACACGACTTGTAGCGAGCTGTGGGCTCATTGGAAACAAAAAGAAAAAAAAAAAGATTTGGGAATTGTCTCTGCAACTCATTTCTAGCAATCAGCGAAAAATGTGCCGGACACCCATCGTCTTGATACTACATTCTGTTCCTTGTTCCTAAAGGTATTTCTACCGCTAACAGACCTAATATTTCTTACAAGAATGTAGTGTACTTCCTACCATTAAGATTTCCTTCAATGAAATAAGGGCCTATAATTCTGTCCCCCAGAATCCCACATCATACAGTCATCGAACACGGTTTTTGGTGTGTAACTTGCCGCAGCCAACATTGATTTTCATTTGCCCAATAATGCATGTTATGCAAATTAACATATACATGGTTCGTGAGTGTAGCCTCCTCAGTAAATAAAATCAAATTAATAAATGTGTCATCCCTCTGAGTCTGAAGTTGAGCCCATCGGCAGAATTCAATGCGACGCATACAGTCCGTACCAGTTAATTCTTGGTGGAGACTTTCATGGTAAGGATGACATTAATGGCAATTCAGAACATGAACAACACTTATCTGGCTCATGCCAGATTCCCTTGCGATTTGACGAGAACTAACACAAGGATCTCGAATCACAATGGCAAGAATACCAATTTCCGTTTCCTCGTTAGTAACTTCCCTTTGCCGCATATTCTTCCGATGCGCTAAAGATGCAGTTGTTCTGAATTTATCATACACATATTTTAACGTAAGACGTGTAGAGTGAGTACGTTGAGGATATGTTTCAGCGTATAAGTTTCTAGCTCTCACTCAATTGCTTTGGCATTCTCCGTAAAGGAGAAGCATATCGCCTTTTTCTTCGAAGAAATACATCATTCACATTCGCTTGATTCGACGACACGAGTCCTTCCGGTAATATTAGTGTTTTATTGCGAAACTGTTGAATGGTGTTTCATGTCATTGGCACCTTAGATGGATACGCCATATTCGGGGAATATTTATAATTTGCACGATATACGAGAGAGAACTGCCTGAGCATGTGCTTCTATAAGTACCGGAGTGATAACGAATACCACTTAATCCATGCTAAGAAGATTCCAGCACTCTATTGATACCAATGGTCATCACTTCGAACATCTTTTGTACATGGACGTTCATACCACCTTTTTGACATCGTTGACGTTCAAAGGCCTTACTGTTACACATCATTGGATTCGACTCGATAGCTGCCATCAGGAAATAAGTGCCAAACTATAGCACCCCATTTAAGAAAACAAAGTTGACCTTCATATTTTTGAGGCGACCCCACCTAGCAACAAAAAACAACTTCATATTATGGCCCCTGTTGTCCCATGCAACATCCGTCCCATAAACTTTTCAGCTACTATCGTACTTTCTGAATTATTCTAGGTGGCAAGGTAGTGACTTATCCTGTATAACCAATATTTTGTGTGACAACTGCCAAGACTACAGAAAGAGAACAAACATTTTAATGACCAGACGGACAGTTCATAATGTTGTAGAATAAATAAATAAATGGCACGAGGGAGTTTTGAACACAGCTCATCAGCTATACCGTTCAATACCGTGACCACTTAACCACTACGCTGCGTCCACGAGACTTCGCTCAAAATTGTGCTTGTTAAGGTTGGACCATGAACCACGGAGGCTTGCGTGCCTCAGCGATACAGATAGCCGTATCGTAGGTTGTGATGCCACTGTCCGAATGTACTGTAATATTTTTAGACCATGCGGCATCGGACGTCTGGAAAGCGGCTTTCGCGTGTAATAAGCCTGAATAGCTTTGCTATGTAGTTCAGACTACTACACGGAATTACTGAATAAATATTGGCGATGGCGTACAAGAAATCGAATGTTATATGAATTCTGATTTTCATTAACAAAAATAACGTCTTTGAAGTGACTGAACCGAATGCACTAACTGATGTACGTTAATCATGCCTAGCAATCGAACAACATTTACGTAACACAATATACACACACATACGATAAACACTTGAACTTGCTGTAAGTTAGATTGATCTACACCAACTGTCAGTAATGATTTTAATGTTACTGAATTTGCATTGTACTGAAGGTACAATGAGTACTGTGGTGGCAATAAATTCTTTAATTGAATAATCAATAAACGCTATAGAACTGATGGTTACTAGAGATGTTAAAAACATTACTTTAGAATCATTTTGTTCTAATGAAACTGAATGAGTTTTTACGTTGATAATGTACTGAAAAGCCACCACATTGAGTTGAACTGTAATTAATGTGGCACAGTACCTAGCGTCTTCTGTCAGTTGTATAATCCGGCGTTTGTTGGAAATTTTCGGCGTTAACTCCGATTATATCCTCTTGTTGCATTAACACGCCGATACTCACGTAATATAGCCTTTTTACTGGTATTGCTGCACACAGTGATGGATTTGGGATAATAATGAACTATTTTCTGTAAATAATTGATGACACTCATGGAATGCAGTTTGAATCACAAACTTATTTTTTCACTCAGACATTACACTGTAGAGAACTTGACTTGATAAATACATAAACTGGTTCGCTACGGATAAATGTACTTGTTATGACGGCCGGCCGGTGTGGCCTTGCGGTTCAAGGCGCTTCAGTCTGGAACCGCGTGACCGCTAAGGTCGCAGGTTCGAATCCTGCCTCGGGCATGGATGTATGTGATGTCCTTAGGTTAGTTAGGTTTAAGTAGTTCTAAGTTCTAGGGGACTGATGACCACAGATGTTAAGTCCCATAGTACTCAGAGCCATTTGAACTTGTTATGATGGCGGTATAAAATGCACTGTTCATGAAAACACTGTCGCACGATAACTGCTAGTTCGTTGCTTGTGCTGGCGTCAGCTCATCAATGGATCTCATATGGTAGTAAGATCATATTGCAACATTAGCTACAGACACTGCTCACTTCATACCTTGCTGCTGGTCGCTGCAGTCCGTCGTAAATTACGCAGACTTCCACAAGGCGTGCATGGGCTTTTTGAGCGGGAACAGCAACTATATCGCTCACAAGCCGTCTCCGTCGAAATGTTGCATCGTGCAAGCCTTACTGTCCATTTGACTTGCTGACACACCATAAATCCAGTTCGTGTTTGTTGTAAGCTCACTTTTAACTGTCTATAACCAACGTTACCGTGCCGTACTTAAACCGTCACTTTCGCGCCACGTAATCTCTGTTCTGCATCTGAACAGTTCCAGAACTGCCAAATTCACGCGTCAACCTGCATTGTCCGCGTTCTCGGGGATTTCCCTCACATTTAAACATTAATTTACCCTATGCCAAATTCTCTATTTACAAATGGACATACCATAACATTACCACATTCAATTACAATCATTATATATATATATATATATATATATATATATATATATATATATAAAACTAACATTAAATAAATATTTTTACTATACGTAATAATATTATCCTAGTTTAATGCTTCTTTATTTCTTCGTCTGAGCGCAGCACTATTCAGATACTGTCTTACTTGTAGCGCTATTTCATTTGACTGCGGCCAGGCGGAAGCCCCTGTGATTTTGTTTGCACAACCATCCAACAAATGGCATGAGCGTTCACTTATTCAACTGCTGCGCCTTGGCTATGCTTCGTTGTGGCATTACAAGGTGCAACCACATCGAAGGGGTATCTGTTGAGAGGCCAGAGAAACGTGTGGTTCCTGAGGAGGGGCAGCAGCCTTTTCAGTAGTTGCAGGGGCAACAGTCTTGATGATTGACTGATCTGACCTTGTAACACTAACCAAAACGGCCTTGCTGTGCTGGTACAGCGAATGGCTGAAAGCAAGGGGAAACTACAGCTGTAATTTTTCCTGAGGGCATGCAGCTTTACTGTATAGTTAGCGCCCTCTTGGGTAAAATATGCCTGAGGTAAAATAGTCCCCCATTCGGATCTCCGAGTGGGGACTACTGAGGAGGACGTCGTTATGAGGAGAAATGGAGTGTAGCCATGTACGGAAGTGAAACATGGACGATACATAGTTTAGACAAGAAGAGAATATAAGCTTTCGAAATGTGGTGCTACAGAAGAATGCGGAAGATTAGATGGGAAGATCACATAACTAATGCGGAGGTATTGAATAGAATTGGGGAGAAGAGGAGTTTGTGGCACAACTTGACTAGAAGAAGGGCTCGGTTGGTAGGACATGTTCTGAGGCATCAAGGGATCACCAATCTAGTATTGGAGGGCAGCATCGAGGGTAAAAAATCATAGAGGGAGACCAAGAGATGAATACACTAAGCAGATTCAGAAGGATGTAGGTTGTAGTAGGTACTGGGAGATGAAGAAGCTTGCACAGGATAGAGTAGCATGGAGAACTGCATTAAACCAGTCTCAGGACTGGAGAGCACAAGAACAACAAGGGCGGACCGTTTACTTGTTTTTCTTTTTGACAGTTCAGTGAACCTTCTTCCTGTTTTCATGCTTGAACTGTGTTCACTTTTTGACGGGCTCCTCGTTTGGGCCATCTTACCAATAAATCTGAGGGAGGGATAGGGTTGCGATGGCGAGTCTCCCTTGTGAGTCTTCGAGTGTGGCCGCTCTGCGAGGTGCTGTGCGCCTGAGAGAATCGCCTGTTGTCGGCCCAGAAAGTTCCCAGGAGGCGGCCGGTCGGTGACAATAGCGGGGTGCAGACGGTGGCGACGCCTGGGAAATGGTCGGTGGTTCGCCTTTGTATCAGCTGGTACGCAGACACCTCTGGCCCGACAGAAGTTTGGAGCGACTGGCTGGTGCCCCGCAAAATAATTTTACTGCTGAATACGGCGTACTGGTCGCCGTCTCGGAGCCAGGTATGTGCATTGTGAGGGCAGCGCTCTCAGAACTTGAGGACTGACACTTTGCAGTGCCCGACAGGTGGGCGCCACACGTAGGCACTATTTTGCAGTGCTCGTGTATAGTTTCTCACGCCTCTGTCGTCCCGCATGCGACAAAACAAAAAAAAAGAGCGACATAATTGGAGGACTGTAGATGGGTCTTGCTGACGTCACAGAGCGCCGCTCGAATTCGAGGGCAAGTGTTTAGATTAGATTAGTACTTGTTCCATACAGCATGAATACGACACTTCGTAATGATGTGGAAAGTGTGAGGTTAATAAAAGGCGTCTACACAAGATATTACACGACACAAAATATTACATGACACTTAATATTTTTATTTTTATTTATTTATTTTTTTGTTGGGGGTAGGGGAAATTACCCACTTACTATATCCAAAAATTCATCTAATGAGTAGAAGGAGTTGCCATTACGAAATTCTTTTAATTTCCTTTTAAATGCTATATGGCTATCTGGCAGACTTTTGATGCTGTTAGGTAAGTGACCAAAGACATTAGCGGCAGCGTAATTTACCCCCTTCTGAGCCAAAGTTAGATTTAACCTTGAGTAGTGAAGATCATCATTTCTCCTAGTGTTGTAGCCATGTAGACTGCTATTACTTTTGAATTAGTTTGGATAGTTAATAACAAATTTCATAAGTGAATATATATATATTGTGATGCTAGAGTGAAGATCTCCAGCTCTTTATATAAGTGTTCGCAGGATGATCTTGGATGAGCTCCAGCAATTATTTTGATTACACGCTTTTGTGCAATGAACACTCCTTTACTAGATGATGAGTTACCCCAGAATATGATTCCATACGAAAGCAGAAAATGAAAATAGGCGTGGTAAGCTAATTTACTGAGATGTATATCGCAAAATTTGCAATGACCCTAACAGCATTTGTAGCTGAACTCAAACGTTTCAGCAGATCTTCAGTGTGATTTTTCCAGTTCAACCCCTCATCAATGCCTACACCTAGAAATTTTGAATATTCTACCTTAGCTACCGATTTCTGATAGAAGTCTATATTTATTAATGGTGTCATTCTATTTAGTGTGTGGAACTGTATGTACTGTGTTTTGTCAAAGTTTGATGAGAGCCCATTTGCAGAGAACCACTTTATGATTTTCTGAAAAACATCGTTTACAATTTCACCAGTTAATTCTCGTCTGTAGGGTGTGATAGCTATACTCCTATCATCGGCAAGAAGTACCAGCTTTGCATCTTGGTGAATATAGAATGGCAAGTCATTAGTATATGTTAAGAGCAGCAGAGGACCCAACAAGACCGAACCTTGCGGCACCCCATTTTTGATTGTTCCCCAGTTTGAGAAATCACCAGTTTTTTGCATATTATGTGAACTGCTTATTTCAACTTTCTGCACTCTTCCAGTTAGGTATGATTTACACCATTTGAGCGCTGTTCCATTCATACCACAGTACTTGAGCTTATCTAGAAGTATTCCATGATTCACACAATCTCCATTGGAGGCTCCGTGCACAGCGTATGGTATGGCATATGATCCCGCTCACAGCCACGATTGGACGTGAGTGAATATTGTGGGGCCAAAGCGCGTCAATTTTTCAGAGTTGCTGCACTGAGGAGAGTTTTCGAGAGTCTGATCTAGGCCTCCAGGGAGAGAGGGCGTGGAGTCTCTCCTAGACTGCCACAGAGATAGTGCTTTTCATAGTACAACACAAGGTAAAATTCTTGGTCGACATAGGAGTGATTACTAGATCATGATAGCTCGGACAGAATTTTGCAGACCCTATTTGTAATTGTCGGAATAAGTTATCTTCCGAATCAGTGGTCGTAGGTCGTAACGGAGATCGACAATCCTGTTTGCAGCCTGCAGAACAACCCAGTGCTGACAGCTGTATACCCATGACCCGACTGCGCAGTTTAATGAAGTGTTCGCAACACCAGCAAAGTAGTGACTTGTTCATTCATGCTGACGCTCTCAGCTGCATGCACTGTCGCATTGTGGCCACGCGAGGAGTTTGTACATGTGTGAAGCTATCGGTAAGTGATCGCACTCGATCACTGTGACACAGCGTAGTCGAGTTTTTAATCCATCTGAAATTGAGCCCTGCTCACAGTAGAACGTATCGAACGGTAATTACATAGTAGGTCCTCATTTGACTTTGCCAACATTCTCACATACCGCTTTTTTCTCGTTTATATTACAGAATCATGACGTTGTGCGTTGAACTGTGTCTTTGTCTCATAGCCGTATCCAATTTGATTATCATTTCATAAATTAAAGTACCACCTTTCATATTCTGCCCCTGTATCATACGCTTTTGGGGGATATTAATTAATCAAATTATCACCAAAGTAGATTACGGCGCAGGTGTCAAATCTTGGATTGTCCATCCAGTGTCCAAGTATCTTCTTGTGGTGGTAATTATTATCTATCACGCAACAGAAAAAGCGACGATTAAAGAAGGTGGGTGTAGAGTGCCCTTCCGGTACAGATTTATATGTAATTAGGTGAACATCCCGCCTTTCCACCCAAGTACCTCGTAATCTATCCACGATAACCCTGTCTATCGTCGAGGAAGACAAGCTACCTCATCTTGGCGACGAGCATTACTATTAGGAAAGTCATCCCTTGACATTGTATTACATGATACATATTATGTATTAGCCCAGTTCCATTATTTTCAGTTACTTGGGATCTGTTTTTGATAATGGATTCACACAAACGCAATACGTCACGAGGTTGTGTAGGACCCTGGATCATTGTGTTACACAATGAAGGATTAAATACAGCGAAGAGGTTGAAAAGATTAGCAGCAGAATACTCAGACTGCAGCTGGCAGCGGGGAATAGGAACATAGAAAGGAAGCAAGTCACTTTGTTTCGATCTGAATCCAAGGTTTTACCTGCGTTTCACCATGTTTAATGAAATACCAGCGTTTTTGAAAGCAGCACTGGAGCTGGAGCTATGGTCCGAAGTTCATTCGTGTGCAACAGGATTTAGGATAAGCTAGAGAGAGAGAGAGAGACAGAGAGAGAGAGAGAGAGAGAGAGAGAGATACAGAGACAGAACGAGAGAGGGAGGGACAGAGAGAAAGAGGACACATGGACAGCACGATGTTCATAAAAGGACCTATTGAGGCGCCTACGAGTTAAGCTGCGCGCTTTGTGTGGCTGTTAATCCTTGCGCAGGACACCACACATACACGATACGCTTTCGAGCTCCAGCTATTGCACAGCATGACGCATTAAATTACAACAGATTACAGCCGACCTTCTGAAAATAGCGGCTGTGCGACACGTGGAGAAAACACTGGTTTCGATACGTGCAGACGATTCATTACGTATCCTGCTGTTAGAAGCATCATTCTCATCGCATTGCCTAGGTGGCAAGATGTGATTCACACAACGTCCACGGCCTGTTTCTCCTGTTTGGATGTCGACTCACCTTGCTGAACGCAGAAAACTGTGTTAAGGTGATATTCCGGCCACCCACAAAGATTGCTGCTTTACTCTGCTCTGTAAAAGACGATTTATTGCTTCGTAAAGAGGGTGTGTATCAGATTCCTTGCGGAATTTGTGAGCAGTCGTACATAGGTCAAGCAACACGCACCGTTCATGAGAGATGTGTGAAACATCGAAGATACAGACACTTATCGCAGCCAGACAAGTCAGCTGTGGCCGAACATTGTATTGATACAGGGCATCCAATGAGTTACAGTGATGTGAAGATTTTAACATCCACCGCTTCCTTTCGGGGAATCTGTCTTCAAGGAAGTCATAGAAATTAGATTAGCTAGTAATTTAATAAATAGAGATAATGGTTTTAATTTGGACAAAGCATGGAATCCGGCTCTTGGGGTAGCTAAACTCCAGGGAAGTCATGGTATCACCGCCGCCGAACATACGTCGATAAGCGAATCGAATGTCTGTACGCCTTCACCACAGGCGGCGCATGGGTAAGCTTATTTCTTTGCCGCCGACCAGCATCTGTGACCCGCATGCGCAGTACCGCCGCGGTTGAGTATAAGCTGTGCTTTGCACCTTCTCGTCAGTCTTGTGTCTCACTCTGAGGATGACCGTACGATACGTGGCCGAAATATCAGTGGAGGTAATATTATTTACCCGAAATTTAATGGACTAGATAATGCATATGTTGCGAAAATACCGCCAGGGTCAGACTAGAGCCTATTCGGTTGCTTATATCGACACAGTCATTCTCTCACAACCCCCTCCACATTTCGTTACCGGAACGGGATATGAGCGAAATGACAGTGATACACACTGTACCCATCACCACACGCCGTAAAGTAACTTTCAGAATACAGATGTAGACTGAGAGTTAGCTGTAGTTGCAGGCGACAAGGAAACGCGTGTGAGGCGACATGACTCGTTTAATACAAGAAAGGGTTGGGTTGGGTTGTTTGGCGGAGGAGACCAGACAGGGAGGCCATCGGTCTCATCAAATTAGGGAAGGATGGGGAAGGATGTCGGCCGTGCTCTTTCAAAGGAACCATTCCGGCATTTGCCTGGAGCGATTTAGGGAAATCATGGGAAACCTAAATCAGGATGGCCGGACGCGGGATTGAACCGTCGTCCTCCCGAATGCGAGTCCAGTGTACTAACCACAACACCACCTGGCTCGGTTAACACAAGAGAATCACTCCAAAAATAAATTGCGCCACTGTTTGTCAGAATGCCAATGAATAATTTCTGTACTGCTGTAGCATCAAGACGTGGGCCGATGTATATTGCAGCATTTCGCTTAAGGTTATCGAGGATATGCAGAGTTCAAGTCAACAATTTACGTAGGGCTGTGGCACCAAGACGTGACACCATGCATATTGCAACACATCGCCTAAGATGTGTAGTAGCGATGTATTATTCATGCTTTACTGCGTCAGATACTTATCACAAGACTGTAAACATGACAGTGAGAGTCACGACTGATCAACATTGCGACTTCTTTGTCATATCAAACAGTAGTAATCCTACAGGTGTGCATGTGTGCAACCCGTGAATAGTTTCTTCCACAACGCCGCATTTCTTAGCGAAGACTATCTGTATCACTCTGCTAAAAATTAAAAATGCGATGAGAATACTTCAGATTACGGTTTCAACAGAGTTTCCCCCGACATAAGGCCAAAAGAAAATAGTCGCTCCCAAAACGTCCCTTAGGTCCTTCAAAGTTTTCATAAATGTACTTCATGTTGTTGTTGTTGTGGTCTTCAGTCCTGAGACTGGTTTGATGCAGCTCTCCATGCTACTCTATCCTGTGCAAGCTTCTTCATCTCCCAGTACTTACTGCAACCTACATCCTTCTGAATCTGCTTAGTGTATTCATCTCTTGGTCTCCCTATACGATTTTTACCCTCCACGCTGCCCTCCAAAGCTAAATTTGTGATCCCTTGATGCCTCAGAACAAGTCCCACCAACCGGTCCCTTCTTCTTGTCAACTTGTGCCACAAATGTCTCTTCTCCCTAATTCTGTTCAATACCTCCTCATTAGTTATGTGATCCACCCAATCTTCAGCATTCTTCTGTAGCACCACATTTCGAAAGCTTGTACTCTCTTCTTGTCCAAACTATTTATCGACCATGTTTCACTTCCATAAATGGCTACACTCCATACAAATACTTTCAGAAACGACTTCCTTAGACTTAAATCTATACTCGATGTTAACAAATTTCTCTTATTCAGAAACGCTTTCTTAGCCATTGCCAATCTACATTTTGTATCCTCTCTGCTCCGACCATCATCAGTTATTTTGCTCCCCAAATAGCAAAACTCATTTACTACTTTAAGCGCTCATTTCACAATCTAGTACCCTCAGCATCGCCCGATTTAATTCGAATACATTCCATTATCCTTGTTTTTCTTTTGTTGATGCCCATCTTATATCCTCCATTCAAGGCACTGTTCATTCCGTTCAGCTGCTCTTCCTGGTTATTTGCTGTCTCTGACAGAACTACAATGTCATCGGCGAACCTCAAAGTTTTTATTTCTTTTCCATGGATTTTAATACCTACTCCAAATTTTTCTTTTGTTTCCTTTACTGCTTGCTCAATATACAGATTGAATAACATCGTGGAGAGGCTACAACACTGTCTCACTCCCTTCCCAACCACTGCTTCCCTTTCATGCCCCTCGACTCTTATAACTGCCATCTGGTTTCTGTACAAACTGTAAATAGCCTTTCGCTCCCTGTATTTGACCCCCGCCCCCTTAGAATTTGAAAGAGAGTATTCCAGTCAACATTGTCAAATGCTTTCTCTAAGTCTACAGTTGCTAGAAACGTCGGTTTGCCTTTCCTTAATCTTTCTTCTAAGATAAGTCGTAAGGTCAGTATTGCCTCACGTGTTCCAACATTTCTACGGAATCCAAACTGATCTTCCCCAAGGTCGGCGTCTACCAGTTTTTCCGTATGTCTGCAAAGAATTCGTGTTAGTATTTTGCAGCCGTGGCTTATTAAACGGACAGTTCAGTAATTTTCGCATCTGTCAACACCTGCTTTCTTTGTGACTGGAATTATTATATTCTTCTTGAAGTCTGAGGGTATTTCGCCTGTCTCATACATCTTGCTCACCAGATGGTAGAGTTTTGTCAGGACTGGCTCACCCAAGGCCGTCAGTAGTTCTAATGCAATGTTGTCTACTCCCGGGGCCTTGTTTCGACTCAGATCTTTCAGTGCTCTGTCAAACTTTTACGCAGTATCGTATCTCCCATTTCATCTTCATCTACATCCTCTTCCATTTCCATAATATTGTCCTCAAGTACATCGCACTTGTATAGACCCTCTATATACTCCTTCCACCTTTCCGCTTTCCCTTCTTTGCTTAGAACTTGGTTTCCATCTGAGCTCTTGATATTCATACAAGTGGCTCTCTTTTCTCCAAAAGTCTCTTTAATTTTCCTGTAGGCAGTATCTATCTTACCCCTAGTGATATAAGCCTCTACATCCTTCCATTTGTTCTCTAGCCATGCGTGCTTAGCTATTTTGCACTTCCTGTCGATCTTTTTTTTGAGACGTTTGTATTCCTTTTTGCCTGCGTCATTTACTGCATTTTTATATTTTCTCCTTTCATCAATTAAATTCAATATTTCTTCTGTTACCCAAGGATTTCTACTAGTCCTCGTCTTTTTACCTACTTGATCCTCTGCTGCCTTCATTACTTCATCTCTCAGAGCTACCCATTCTTCTTCTACTGTATTTCTTTCCCCCATTCCTGTCAATTGTTCCCTTATGCTCTCCCTGAAACTCTGTGCAACCTCTGGTTTAGTCCGTTTATCCAGGTCCCATCTCCTTAAATTGCCACATTTTTGCAGTTTCTTTAGTTTTAATCTACAGTTCATAACCAATAGATTGTGGTCAGAGTCCACATCTGCCCCTGGAAATATCTTACAATTTAAGACCTGGTTCCTAAATCTCTGTCTTACCATTATATAATCTATCTGGACCCTCTAGTATCTCGAGGATTCTTCCATGTATACAACCTTATTTTATGATTCTTGAACCAAGTGTTAGCTATGATTAAGTTATAGTCTGTGCAAAATTCTACCAGACGGCTTCGTCTTTCATTTCTTACCCCCAATCCATATTCACCTACTATGTTTCCTTCTCTTCCTTTTCCTACTGTCGAATTCCAGTCACCCACGTCTATTAAATTTTCGTCTCCCTTCACTACCTGAATAATTTCTTTTATCTCATCATATTTTCATCAATTTCTTCGTCATCTGCAGAGCTAGTTTGCATATGAACTTGTACTACTGTAGTAGGAGTGGGCTTCGTGTCTATCTTGGCCACAATAATGCGTTCACTATGCTGTTTGTAGTAGCTTACCCGCACTCCTACTTTTTATGCATTATTAAACCTACTCCTGCATTACCCCTATTTGATTTTGTATTTATAACCCTGTATTCACCTGATCAAAAGTCTTGTTCATCCTGCCACCGAACTTCACTAATTCCTACTATATCTAACTTTAACCTATCCATTTCCCTTTTTAAATTTTCTAACCTACCTGCCCGATTAAGGGATTTTACTTCATACCTTACTATTTTTCGACTACAATGAAAGGTCCCTGAACTCCGAAAATTATGTGGAGGTCTTCTTCTTTTTGTGTCACTGTTACTTAAATTTCTCTATTATCTTCGAATCTATTCGAGATTTCATTTGTTACTACAAACCGAGGAAGAAGTTTACTTAGACAAGGGGTTGGGTGTCAAATTCATTGAGCTTCCTTCTCAAAATAAGCACGCAGGACTAAAATTTAGTCACCAGCATCTGCCTTAGTGATGGCCTCATATCAGAAGGAAGGGTGACCTAAGACTTTTCAGATACACCGTATACGGATGAAGTTACTTACTGATGACTATATCCCTTAGAGTTGCCAGTTTGGGAGGACTCAATAGCTGTGATCATGCGCCGTTCCAGATAGTCCCAGATACGTTCTTTGGGATTAAGACCGGATGGCTTAGCGCGCCAGCCGAGGTGCGATAAGGTGCGCGAGTGTTCGTTAAACCAGGAAACTTACATGTGCTGTCCTGTGAACGTGGATGCTGGAACAGGAGACTCCTTATAGTACGCTCTTGACGAAAATGTAGAAGAAAGGGCTACACTTGGTCAGCAGAATGTTAAAGTAAACGTCTTGGTACGTATTAACGGTAACCATACAACACTCTCCTTGTTTAGCAAGATGTGTCTCAGACTCTAGTTTTGATAGAACGACGAAACACACGATGTTATTGCAGATGTGCAAATCTGTCACATCTCGCGGTATTTCTCAGTTCCACTCTACCTGCGTCTTCAGAGATGTCACTTCGCTGCAGTGGAAGCGCTTGGTCGTGGGCTCCTTAAATGGCACAAAATGCATGTAATATATTTCCAGATTTATTAACTCATATTCAAGAATTCATCTATGGTATAGAAGGAGTTGTCAATGAGGTATGATTTCAATTTGTTTTCGAAACTATTACTGCATAGCGGCATAGTTTACCCTTTTCTGTGCCAAAGATAGGTTTAGTAAAGGATAGTGTAGGTCTTTCTTTTTTTGGTATTGTAATCATGAATGATGAGGGAATTAGATTAGGAAATGAGACACTTAAAGTAGTAAAGGAGTTTTGCTATTTAGGGAGTAAAATAACCGATGATGGTCGAAGTAGAGAGGATATAAAATGTAGACTGGCAATGGCAAGGAAAGCGTTTCTCAAGAAGAGAAATTTGTTAACATCGAGTATAGATTTAAGTGTCAGGAAGTTGTTTCTGATAGTATTTGTATGGGTTGTAGCCATGTATGGAAGTGGAACCTGGACGATAACTAGTTTGGACAAGAAGAGAATAGAAGCTTTCGAAATGTGGTGCTACAGAAGAATGCTGAAGATAAGGTGGGTAGATCACGTAACTAATGAGGAGGTATTGAATAGGATTGGGGAGAAGAGAAGTTTGTGGCACAACTTGACTAGAAGAAGGGATCGGTTGGTAGGACATGTTTTGAGGCATCGAGGGATCACAAATTTAGAATTGGAGGGCACCGTGGAGGGTAAAAATCGTAGAGGGAGACCAAGAGATGAATACACTAAGCAGATTCAGAAGGATGTAGGTTGCAGTAGTTACTGGGAGATGAAGAAGCTTGCACAGGATAGAGTAGCATGGAGAGCTGCATCAAACCAGTCTCAGGACTGAAGACCACAACAACAACAACAACAACAATCATGAATGTCGCTGTTGGTTTTAAACTGGTCCATGTTGTTGAGAAAAATTTCATTACTGAGTAAATGTACTGTGAAGCAGTTGTAAGAATTCCTAACCCTTTAAACAGATGCCTACAATATGTGCGACTATGAACCCCACACATTATTCTACCTACTTTCTTTTGAATAGTGAATACCTTTTGCCCAAGTGTTGAGTTGCCCCAGAATTTTATTCCGTATGACATCAGAGAGTGGATGTATGCAAAGTATGTTAGCTTACTAATTTCTACATCCTAAAATTTGGCAATTACTCTGATTGCATAAGCTGCTGAACCTAGTCGCTTTAGGAGATCCAAAATATGAATTTTCCAATTAAGATTATCACCTATATGTACACCCAAAAACTTAATATGCTCTACCCCAGCTACTGACTTCTCTTGATGTATTATGTTTATTGAGGGAATTGTACTTTTTGCAGCAGGAAATAGGATGTACTGTGTTTTTTCAAAATTCAGAGCAAGCCCATTCGCAGAAAACCAGTTAAAAACTTTTCCAAAGACCTTATGTGTATCATTTTCTATCGGACTTTCTTTTACTGGATTACTAATTATGCTTGTATCATTAGCAAACAGTGTCAGCTCAGCATCCTGTTTCACACAAGAAGGGAGGTCATTCACATATATCAAGAACAGGAGGGGACCCATGATCGAACCTTGTGGAACACCTAATATAATTTAACCCCAGTTACATGAAGTGGCAAACTCCTTTGAATTACTTGAAGCATATAAAGAGACTTTTTGTTTTCAGTTGAAACTTCCGGGCTGAGAGGCCGTGGTCGATGTATAAAATTTTCTCCTGACGTTTCGTCTCCATATGTGGGAGCCTGGGCAGTTGCCGGACGACCTCAGAAGATGTCTCCCGCAGATGGAGACGAAAGGTCAGGAGGAAATTTTATACATCGACCACGGCCTCTCAGCCCGCAAGTTGCAACTGAAGACAACACCGGCTGTGAAAGCCTACATTGCAAGACTTTTTGTTTCCTGACTTAAACCACTCATATGCTGTTCCATTTGAACTATATAATTGTAATTTCTGTAACATAATGTCATGGTTCACAGAATCAAATGCTTTGGATAAGTCACAGAATATTCCTACTGGTGACATTTTACTGTTTAAAGACTCTATTATGTTGACAGTGAAATTGTATATTGCTGTCACAGTGGAACAGCATTACTGAAATCCTAATTGTGATTTACTAAGTATCCCATTACTGTTCAGATGGCTAACCGCTCTTGAGTACATTACTTTCTCAAAGATTTTTGAAAATGCTGTAAGCAAGGATACTGGCCGATAATTATTGACATCTGTGGTTTCCCCCTTTTTGTGGAGAGGCCTGACAATGACATATTTTAACCTGTCTGGGAAAATACCCTGAGTCAGTGATGCATTACATATGTGACTCAAAACATCAGCTGTAATTGCTCCACATTCTTTTAATAACAATCCTCTAGCAGGATTGCAGTAAACAGCAAACAGTTTGATTTTTTAAGGGATGCCATTTAATAATTCCTGTGGTTTTTCACATCATATTTAACTTAGTATGTTGCACAGTATTAATTATCAATACCATTCTGCAACTGTGGGCAGATGACACTTTAATAACTTCTATCACTCATACGTCACTGCACTGCAGCTTGAGATGACAAATGTTGTAGGATAACGAAATGGCTGTAATATAACGTACACAAGGTATAAAAGGATAGTACATTGGTGGAGCTGTCATCTGTACTCGTGTGATTCACCTGAAAAGCTTTCCGACCTGATTATGGCCGTATCACAGGAATTAACTGACTTCGAATCGTAGTTGCAGGCAGACGCTTCAGATGTTCGGAAATGGTTAGGAAATTATATATTCAGAGATCCACAATATCAAGAGTGTGCCAAGAATACCAGATTTCACGCATTACCTCTCACCACGGGCAAAGCAGTGGCCAACGGCCTTCACTTAACAACCAAGACAGAGAGTTAGTGCTACCTAAAAGCAACACTGTTCGAAAATAACCATGGAATTCAATTTGGGACGTACGACGAACGTTTCCTTTAGGACGGTGTGGTGAAATTTGGCGTTAATGGACTATGACACCAGATGACCCATACGAGTGCCTTTGCCAAGACGACATCGCCTGCAACGTCTCTCCTGGACTGGTGACGATATCGATTGGAGCCTAGACAACCGGAAAACCGTAGATTGGTCGGATGAGTCTCCAATTCAGTTGGTAAGATTTGATGTAGGGTTCGAGCGTGGCAGAGACCCCATGAAGCCATGGGTTCTAAGGTATTTTATGGTTTTATAGGCAGGATTAGCATTTATTCTTAGTTTTCAAATGTGCTGAAATATCCGTTGAAACTAAACCGTCCTTGTATTTTTTTCGTATGTTAATTTTGTTGCGTGCTCTTGAGTACACTGAAAGTCGCCATGTTTATTTGGTGGTCTGTTCGCCAAACTTCCTAGCGCCTCTCCAATTCCACGTGGACATAGTGTAGCTGACTCTTTGTACAGTAATTAGAATGTCTAGAAAGAGTAATACTTACTTTCGCGTCTCACCCAGTTATTTATCAGGGACGTTAGCTCGTTTATTACTTCCTTGAATACCAATTTTACTCTTACTATCGAGTTATAGTATGTAATATTCATAACTGTAAGCCCCCTTCATCTTTATCACAGCAAGTACAAAATGTGAGTCATTAACATTACATTCAGCAACAGAGATAATAAAATCAGAGATAATGCTACGATAATGTTCACTTTTCTTATGCAAGAAGTAATGTCTTTGGTTCCTATACGCAGCACAGCATCTGACACAGTCATTTACGTAATAAAATGCGATATTACAACCAAATTGTCAACAAAGCATTATACAAGCTGTTGGTGGCTGCGTAGTGGCGTAGGCCGTGTTTACACGGAATGAATTTGATACTATGATCCAGCTGAACCGATCATTGATTGGAAATTGTTATGTTCGGCTACTTGGAGACCATTTGCAGCCATTCGTGGACTTCATGTTCCCAAACAACAATGAAATTTATATGGATGGCGATGTTCCATGCCACTGGGTCGTAATTGTTCGCTTTTAGTTCTGAAGAACATTCTGGTAAATTCGAGCGAATGATCTGGCCACCCTGATCGCCCGACATGATTCCATCAAAAATTTATGGGACGTATTCTCGAGGTCAGCTCGTGCATGAAATCCTGCACTGCCAACACTTTCGCAGTTATGGACGGCTATTGAGGCAGCGTGGCTCAGTCCTCCCACAGGGACTTCCAACGACTTGTTGAGCCCATGTCAAGTCGAGTTGCTACACCACACCGGGCAAAATGATGTCGGACGCTCTATTTGGAGGTAGCCCATGACATTTTTCACCTCAGTATATGCTGCACAATACTATTTATGAACACCATTCTGCAGCTGTGGGCAGATGATACTTTAATTACTTCTGATCCACATACGTAACCGCACTATTGACCATCCCGCAATTACGCAATCATAAAGAGTGGTTGTTATTATATTTAGTAACAATTCATGAAACCCACTTCTGATGCGACTGTTTACTGTGGTCCCCGCTGGTGGACTGGTTTTGACAATAAAACAATTAACACAGCTGGCAGGAGACAATGTCGATACATCTGTTTACTGATGACCCCGCTTCGGACTCACGCCAGCCCTGTCCGACTTCTTGCTGACACAACGGAGCCACTGCGTCACTCGTTTCAGTCAGTCCTAACCACCGAAATCTTGTTTTATGGTACATTTTTGGCCTTATTTAGCCAGTATCAAACTTTTGATGTCGATACTGCCGCGATGCCAGGCCACGTCACACAGGCACCCTGCTGGAACCTCTACGTCATTCCAACACCATATCGTCCCTCTATGCAGACAATAGGCTTCTCTCACTATTTCACAATCTTATGAAGTCTTAGATACCTGTTATCAAACATATATTTTACAACCTTAACGAGTAGGGCCAAGTCAGGGTGTGACAAGCATCCCCAAACGTCACGGAACCATTTCCAGCCTGAATTAACCACTCCCTATACTGCAACAAGATGTGTTGCGCCACCTTGGGGTCAGCGTAATTAGCTATTGGGTGGTAGGGAAACACTTCCTGTAACACAGCTGAACAACGTACTCAATGTACTTTTGGAGAATTTACATTCAATCTAAAAACTGAGTCTTACGCCAGTACAAAACATAATTATTTTGGAGAATTTACATTCAATCTAAAAACTGAGTCATACGCCAGTACAAAACATAATTATTGGTGCGCACACCAACATTATGGCCGGGTGACTTAATATACGCTCAATTCCCGGTAGAGACAATTGGCATTGGCATCAAAGTGCATGAAACTCAGAGCAAGCCGTTCCATCGGCCAGAGCCACAGGGTGCATCCCGATAATGATGGTGTTCAGGCGACTCAGTGCACGACCCACGTGCCTAACATCCCAAAATCCACAGCGACATGTCAACAATTCGCCCTGGCTCTGCACATTAGCGCACGGTATGGTGGCTCACTTCCCGCTGCCTAGCGTAGCTGTCAAACCACGACTAGCCTGCTTGTTGGTTCGAGACTGTTGTCCGACGCCCTCGCCCCCCCCCCCCCCCCGAGATACCATCGCGCATGCGTTCTAGTACCCCTAGCATGGCACTCAGTCGAAGACAGCGACTACTGCCAGCAAAAAAAAAAAAAAAAAAAAAATATATATATATATATATATATATATACATTTAGGAGTCTGCACTTCTCAGAAAGTAAAAGCTTCATTGGGAAAATTTAGGCTCTTCAGACCATACCGCATGCCTTCAGTCAGCCACTGTCCAATTTCCGCGTTCTTGTTATGTACCGCTGAGAGCAACAGCATTTTGCCAGGTTAATGTCCATTACATGTATTTACATTGGCGGTGTTAGCTCAGAAACTGGCTGAGATGAACAAGCATTCATTCTCGGCTTTCTACTGTCATTGATAGGGCGTGACTCTAGTCCTCCTTTTTTGCTACTGTTGTTACGCCCTGTTACTTGGCAGCGATTGGTGCTCTTTGTAGACACGTTGGACAGTCTGTGTTGATTCACCAACAAATCTGGCAACTTTTTTTAAAGAAGTGGTCGTGGGCGCATCAAAGACGATAGCTCCATTTAGCTATTCTGCAACCGTGCCGCGTCGACTCATCTCACCACTTTTTTGCAGGGAGCACATTCTGCTCCTGTGGGAGCGATCTAGATGCTTGTAAAACAATAAACTGGTAGTCGAGATCGCAGCAGGAATTCCTTTTATTACATGATTACCGGTTTCGGTGACACTAAAGCCGCCACCATCGGATCTAGGGAGGACAGAAAACACTATAAACGTGGGCTTGGATTCCACTGATATAACATATAAAATAAACTAAACTCCTCCCGAACAGCCCATCAAGGCCCAAAGGTACCGACCGGCCGGCCTGAGGCCAAAAACCGCATAAAAAGCATCAATCAAAATCAAATCGGATTATTCAGTTCCGAGTGCTTGGCGCAAAATATGTTCAATATGCTGTCCACCGTTTTCTACAACAAGTTGAAATAAAGAAACATGTTCCACAGCTGATCAAAGTGTTTCCGGGGTCACTTTCAGAATATGTCGCGCAATACGTGCCTTCAGTGGTGGCTAAGTTTGCAATCGGAACACTGAACACATCCTTCAGATAGCCCCAAAGTCAGAAGTCACACGAATTAGGATCAGGTGATCGGGACGGCCAGGCTGTAGGGAAATGACGGCTGATAATTCCAGCGTTTCCGAAATGGCGCTTCAGCAACTGCTTAACTGGATTTGCAGTGTGCAGAGGTGCGCCATCTTGCATAAAAATGATCCCATCCACACATTCACGCTGTTGGAGAGCTGGAATGACGTGATTGCGCAAAAGACACTCATATCGCTTACCAGTGACGGTACAGGCAACAGAACCGGAAACACCTGTCTCTTCGAAAAAATATGGCCCTATGATAAAAGATGCCGTAAACCCGCACCACATATTGACGTTTTCAGAATGAAGTTGTACTGATGGATTTTCCGTTGCCCATTGAAAGGGTACAGTACCGCCCGACATTGAAAATAGGTACAACATACTTCATTATTCTTGTTAGAACAACACATTTTTTTTGTAAAAAATAACTCAATTTCAATTAATACAGCGAAGCCGGATACCAGTGTGGGAAAGAATGACAATTTATTTATTTAATTGATCACATGTGCACTCCCACAAAATAAATCCCTACATCCAGTTTGGTGAGATCTGTGAAATGAATGAATGTATGGTCGTCTGCTAACCGCAGATAGTGAATGTGAATAGATGATCATCTTTGAGACGATCCTTTGGCCACCTTTGGTGGGACCAAAGAGATGAAATTTACCTGGGCTTTGAGCGCCTGAAATGTGGCTGACCAATACAGTAGCAAGGTGCTCCTCCACTTCGGCAGAGGTGTGAGAGAACCTGAAGAACGGCCATGTTTCGGCACTCTGCCGCTGGATCTTGTGCTGTTAAGACCTGTCTTGGGTGTGCTCCATAAAGACAAAAGAGTGGAGACATGGTATGCATGTGGAATATTTAAGAGTAGTTTGAAATAATAATTTCTCTATTTCAGGAACTTTTCTGGGAGAATTAAATGTCAGGCAGGTAATATTAATGGGATCGTAGTAATCTTCGGAAGTGACCAACGGTCACAATGAAACCACGTGTAGCAATAAGTTGAAATACTTCCGTGTGATTAAGTTAAGCTGAATTACTAGCGTGTGTACTATAAGTTGAAATATTTAAGAAATAGCGTGTGCAGGACTTGAAATTAGAGGCGAGTACTTCCACGTGGTGAGTACTGTGTGAGTCTCAATCTGTGTATGAGACAAAGGATAAAGAGAAGTACTCGTCCATGGTATCAGTTGAGGACTCGTGTGTGTGATGAATATGTTCTTAATATTACTTTGCGTGATATGTTTCCGTGTGACGCTTGATTCAAACTATAATACTCTGAGAGAGAAGCAAGGTGGGTCAGCCGTCTATCCAGCAACGCCACTTGGCTTGCATTGCACAGGAAGACGTGCTTATATCTCCAGAGTTCATAGTAGGAAAGTAGAATTACGAAGTGGGGCAGTGTCGTGTGAAACTGGGATAAATAGTAATTGAAGTGGGAAAGCTGAAAGTGATGTGATTATAATGGTGTGACTATTCCTTGTGTCGTATTCCATGTTGCAGTGTGGTGTATGTCATGTAATTTAAGTATGTGTGGTTTGCATGGGAGAGTAGCAAGGTAGTTTCAGAGGTAGTGGGTTACGCATGTTCCTTTTGTACCGCTCGATCTGGAGGAAAGTTTTGTGATGATGGTTGTGAGAGTCGAAGTGTGAGATATAGCAAACGATCCACCATCCTATCCAGAAAGTGCACTGTAGCGTTAAATAATTACGAGACCATAAGATAGAGAATCACCAATGTAAAGCCATGCCCACTGGGCGGAATTTCTCATGTGTTATTGTTGTAGGTTATTGAATTTATCGGAATAAATAAGATAGTGAAAAGAAAAAGATTGGTGGCCTTTTCCTTCGAATTGTATGTTGTCATGATATCCAGAATTTATAATGTGTGCGCCATTCATATACAGCGCAATGGCCATGTGTTGATAAAAGCAGTTAAATAAAAAAAAAAGAAAATGTGGTATTGTCAGTGCGTAGTGAACAGTCAGAGTTCTGTAAATTACTGATAGTCAGATGTGGGTTTCTGTTGCGTATTATTCATATAGGAGGATAATTTGTAACTTAGTTGTGAGTAGGAGAGTTAATGTTACTCGATAAATAAGAATGAATCTACTCGCTTGGCAGACCACTCATCTTGCAGGCCTGACTGCTTGATGCCACAGTATGAGCAAGGCATGTGGGTGCCTCTCACCATATTCGGCAATTCTGTGTATTGAAATATCCTGTCAGATGGAAGTGGGCTTCGTCTGTCCACAAAATCTTCCACGGCCAATCATTGTCCACTCCCATGCGAGCAAGAATTCTAAAGCAAAGGTCTCCCTTACTGGCAGGTCAACAAGAAGCAACTCGTGCCCATGGGTAATTTTTAATGGATTGCAAAGAAGGGTGTTTCGTAGGATTTTACGCACCCTGCTCACGGGTATGTCCAATGTTCGGGCAATTCTCCGTGCACTACACATTTGCACACCAACACTCGTCTCCTCCTGCATTGCTGTGGCCACTGCTTCCATTGACGTTGAATCAATTCGTTTCCTAACTCTACCGGCTTTCTCACCAAAAGATCCTATCTTTTCGAATTTCCGAATGATTTTCTCCAGACCCACAGAAATCATCGGACCAACGCCTTCTTCGAACCCTTCTATCTCCGGAACTTTTGCAGAGCGCCGTGTCCACAGTCATCATTCTTGTAACACAGCTTTACAAGCAGAGCGCGATCCTGCATTGAGAGAGTCATTGCGAACGCCGTAGACGTGCTTATACCAATGCTTATGACAGGTGTTTTCATTTACTTATTCTGACACATACAGTGCTATCTGTTGATCAATTTTCACACCACTTTTTTTTCTTCTGCCGTAAATTTTCCCCATTCTCCAATAATATTCCGTTGCAATTTTACGTCATTCTGACCAGTGGTGTTATTTCTACAGCTTTTTGAAAGTTTAACTGATAATTATAATCACCCTGTATATGCATTGGTCAAAAGCGACAACTATGCTGTTTGAAGGAGCTGACTAAAATTTTGTTCGGTGAACTTATGATGTTGACCCTGTCTGTGGCTGGAAGGCTACACGTGAGAATATTACAGCTTTCTCCCAAACAAGCAGTGACTGACTTTCTTTTTCCTCTCAGTACATTAACCTTACTCAATGCCTCTACCCAATCTAATTTGACTATCAAATCCGCCGCTGTCGAAATTGAGAAAGTGGTTCGTTATTTTGGCTAAGCATTCGTGATACAGTGACAAAAGCTGTGGAAACTTACTTCTGGCAGTGAATAAACAATTGGCCGTTTCACCTCAGAGTGAGCTACCCTCAGATAATACATCTCATGCTTCGTTAAAAGCTGCGAAACCATTCCACTACGAGATGCTCCATCTAATTTTAAGTCTACCGTAAAAATAATTATACTCTATTACTGCTTATACGAGACAGTTCGAAATTTTGACTCGGGAGATCCTTCGGTTAGGAGCCTAATGTGGTGCGCAATAAGACAAGAACAATGGTAGTAAGAAAATGAATCGTCATTAAATGCTATAAATTAAGCTCGATGTTCACTGGAAATAGTTGCAAAATAAAAACAGAACAATAATATAGCAGCTTTGATGTTCCTAGATTATGTCACTTTTTAATTATCAGCCTGATAGCCTTCCGAAACACAAGTTACAAATAGCATCTAAATAGTAAATCGCATTTTTGCTTTACATACATCACAGATTATCCTCTAGTGACACATCTTTATACGTAAACTGTACTGTATTTTACTTTCGAAGGATGAGACATCACCTCACAAAGTCGACACCGTCTCTTACATAGGCTCGTGAAAAAAAAGAAAAAAAAAGAGTTATCCGTTTTACGCTGTCGCTTCAACGTTTGCTGTCCTGGCGACGTTTAAACGTCATACGACGATATTTCAATTTATTTCGCCTCTCAAACGTTTATTTTTTCGATTAATTTTTTTAATACTCCATCCCTGTTATAGTTAGGTTGTCGCTTTATTAATTATTTATGGAAAGTTCTGTTTTCCCCAAGGTATATTTATTTTTTAATTAGTTCAGCGAAAGTAAACGAGTGAACGTAAATAAAACGATTCTTGCAGTCACAACCTCAAATATTCCGCGTTTGCACGGAGCAGCGATGTCATGCAGTGCGTAACATCACAGTCCACGAACTTCAAACAAGAGAGACGTTCCGTATTCCGCCGTGAAAACAGCTCGTGTAAATTTGACGAAGAGCCTGTAAGAGCTAGATCCTTATATATCGGGGTTCTTATGTGGCAGACGAAGACAAGAAAGTTCTGGTTCCAAATAGTAAAATACAAAAAATTTTTTCGATCAAAGTTTCTTGTAAAATGGGTCGCATCAAAATTACCTGCGACAGGTAGAAGTCGAGAGCGGTGAAAGAGAGCTTAGAGTCTTGTGAGCACAAGGCCAGCACGTGGTAATTAATACAGCGTTCAAAAATGATTCAAATGGCTCTGAGCACTATAGGACATAACATCTGAGGCCATCATTCCCGTAGAACTACTTAAACCTGACTAACCCAAGGATATCACACACATCCATGCCCGAGGCAGGATTCGAACCTGCGACCGTAGCGGTTGCGCGGTTCCGGATTGAAGCGCCTAGAACCGCCGGCTAATACAGCGTCTCAGAATGATGTGACTGTGATTTGTCAGAAAGTAAATTATGGAATTTCTAAAACTAAGTTCAGCTACTTTTGCATATTGTGTCAATGCAAGCGTCTGAGTAAAACAAAGCCATACGGTAGCGTATTTTACAAAAACTATAATAGCGTGTGGTGTCATATTATGGTTAGCTCACACTGATCCTTGAAGAAACACAACTATGTTGTGCATTTACTGGGAACAAGCGGTAAGGAAACTCAACCTTCTGTGCCGTTGCTGGCAGTCCTGCCACCGACGTGTTGTGCATTTACTGGGAACAAGCGGTAAGGAAACTCAACCTTCTGTGCCGTTGCTGGCAGTCCTGCCACCGACGTGATATTAAACCCGAACCTACCAACACGATTACGTTTTTCAGTGCACAAAAGACGCTCTGCAAGTATTATGATGCATCTCCACAATCATCTTGTAGACAGCTGTTCAAGGAGTTCGGCATTCTAATTGCTGATACACCGTTGATACATTCATTTACTTTAAAAAAAAAGACTGCTTATGATGCAACCGTCATGATTTACTATTAACGATGTCAGTATTTTATCCATCTTCAGTTACTGTAATTGTATTTATCGAAGTAATCAGCAACCATTTATATGCTCATCTACATACAGGGCTATTACAAATGATTGAAGCGATTTCATAAATTCATTGACATATGAAACTTCCTGGCAGATTAAAACTGTGTGCCCGACCGAGACTCGAACTCGGGACCTATGCCTTTCGCGGGCAAGTGCTCTACCAACTGAGCTACAAGCCCTACTCACAGCTCTACTTCTGCCAGTACCTAGTCAGTAGAGCTGTGAGTACCGGACGTGAGTCGTGCTTCGGTAGCTCAGTTGGTAGAACACTTGCCCGCGAAAGGCATAGGTCCCGAGTTCGAGTCTCGGTCGGGCACACAGTTTTAATCTGCCAGGAAGTTTCATATCAGCGCACACTCCGCTGCAGAGTGAAAATCTCATTCTCATTGACATATGGTCACGACACACTACAGATACGTAGAAAAACTCATAAAGTTTTTTTCGGCTGAGGCCGCACTTCGGGTTTCTGCCGCCAGAGCGCTCGAGAGCGCAGTGAGACAAAATGGCGACAGGAGCCGAGAAAGGGTATGTCGTGCTTGAAATGCAGTCAAATCTGTCAGTCATAACAGTGCAACGACACTTCAGGACGAAGTTCAACAAAGATCCACCAACTGCTAACTCCATTCGGCGATGGTATGCGCAGTTTAAAGCTTCTGGATGCCTCTGTAAGGGGAAATCAACGGGTCGGCCTGCAGTGAGCGAAGAAACGGTTGAACACGTGCGGGCAAGTTTCACGCGTAGCCCGCGGAAGTAGACGAATAAAGCAAGCAGGTAGCTAAACGGACCACAGCCGATGGTTTGGAAAATCTTACGGAAAAGGCTAAAGCAGAAGCCTTACCGTTTACAATTGCTACAAGCCCTGATACCCGATGACAAAGTCAAACGCTTTGAATTTTCGGCGCGGTTGCAACAGCTCATGGAAGAGGATGCGTTCAATGCGAAACTTGTTTTCAGTGATGAAGCAACATTTTTTCTTAATGGTGAAGTAAACAGACACCATATGCGAATCTAGGCGGTAGAGAATCCTCACGCATTCGTGCAGCAAATTCGCAATTCACAAAAAGTTAACGTGTTTTGTGCCCCTTTTTCTTCTGCGAAAAAAACGTTACAGGAAACGTGTATCTGGATATGCTGGAAAATTGGCTCATGCCACAACTGGAGACCGACAGCGCCGGCTTCATCTTTTCAACAGGATGGTGCTCCACCGCACTTCCATCATGATGTTCGGCATTTCTTAAACAGGAGATTGGAAAACCGATGGATCGGTCGTGGTGGAGATTATGATCAGCAATTCATGTCATGGCCTCCACGCTCTCCTGACTTAACCCCATGCGATTTCTTTCTGTGGGGTTATGTGGAAGATTCAGTGTTTAAACCTCCTCTACCAAGAAACGTGCCAGAACTGCGAGCTCGCATCAACGATGCTTTCGAACTCATTGATGGGGACATGCTGCGCCGAGTGTGGGAGGAACTTGATTATCGGCTTGATGTCTGCCGAATCACTAAAGGGGCACATATCGAACATTTGTGAATGCCTAAAACAACTATTTGAGTTTTTGTATGTGTGTGCAAAGCATTGTGAAAATATCTCAAATAATAAAGTTATTGTAGAGCTGTGAAATCGCTTCAATCATTTGTAATAACCCTGTAGATACTCTGCGAACCACCATCCGGAGAGTGGCGGAGGGTACCCTGAACCACTATTAGTCCTTTCCTTTCCAGCTCGACTCGCAAACAAGGCGAGGGAAAAACGACTATCTATATGCCTCCGCATGAGCCCTAATTTCTCGTGTCTTATCTACGTGGTCCTTAGGCGCAATGTATGTTGGCGGCAGTACAATAGTTCGACAGTCAGCTTTAAATGCCGGTTCTCTAAATTTTCTCAATAGTGTTTCTCGAAAAGAACGTCACCTTGCATCCAGGGATTCCCATTTGAGTTCCTGAAGCATCTCTGTGACATTAACGTTTTGTTCGAACCCACCGGGAACACATCTACCAGCCTGCCTCTGAATCGCTTCGATGTCTTCCTTCAATCCGACCAGGTACCGATCCCAAACACTAGAGCAGTACTCAAGAATAGGTCGCACGAGCGGCCTATATGCGGCCTCCTTCCTAGAATTCTCCCAATAATCCGAAATCGAACATTCGCCTTTCCTACCACAATTCTGACATGCTCATTCCGTCTCATATCGCTTTGCAACGTTACGCCCAGATATTTAAGCGACTTGTTTGTGTCAAGCAGGACACTAGTAATACTGTATCCAAACATTACAGGTTTGATCGTCCTATTCACCAGCATTAACTTACATTTTTCAACGTTTAGGGCTAGCTGCCACTCAGCACACCAACTGGAAATTTTGTCTAAGTCTTCTTGTATCTTCCTACAGTCACTCAACTTCGACATCTTACCGTACACCACGGCACCATCAGCAAACAACCGCAGATTGCTGCCCACACTGTTCGCCAAATCACTTACGTATATAGAGAACAGCAGCGGTCCTATCACACTTCCCTGGGCCACTCCTGATAATACTCTTGTCTCTGATGAACACTCGTCGTCGAGGACTACGTACTGGGTTCTATTATTTAAGAAGTCTTTGAGCCTCTCACATATCTGTGAACTTATTCCATATGCTTGTACCTTCGTTAACAACCTGCAATGTGGCACCGTCTCAAATGCATTTCGGAAATATTGAATCTGACTGTTGACCTTCATTCATATTTCACAGTATATCATGTGAGAGCCGGCCGCGGTGGTCGAGCGGCTCTAGGCGCTTCAGTCCGGAACCGCGCTGCTGCTACGGTCGCAGGTTCGAATCCTGCCTCGGGCATGGATGTGTGTGATGTCCTTAGGTTAGTTAGGTTTAAGTATTTCTAAGTCTAGGGGACTGATGACCTCAGATGTTAAATCCCGTAGGGCTTAGAGCCGTTATATCATGTGAGAAAAGGGCAAGCTGAAGCTGCATAAAAGAGATTTTATACCCTTAATCGGTTTCAGGCACATAGTGCTCTTCTTCAGAGTGCTATAACTATCGACTGCATTATTTGTGTGTGTCAACAATTAGATGCATATAGCACATTGACCACTGCAATAAGCTGGATGCATTTTATTGTTGACACTCGTAAGTAATGCGATAGCTATAACCTACTGATCAAGGGACCTAGATGCCTGAAATCAGTTAAGGAAATAAAATTTCTTTTGTGGAGCCGGTTGTTGATTATTTCGATAAGTAAAGCATGTCAGTTTACTCAAAATGTGACCGTAAAGACATCGGACTACCCGACGCCTAGTTGTAAATAGACTTCAGTATGTTCGGAATACTATTTCACTTTTATGTTCATGTATTAACAACAGGTAATTAGCATGAAACAAAACAGCTATGACAAATGGAAGGTTGATGTGGAACAACTAACGACGTTACTCTGCATCGCAGGATCACATAATAGTCTACTAATGCACTCACTTTCAAATGCTGTTCGCAGACTCTTCTTTTTTTTCCTGGTGCCTGTGTCCAATAGTTTTGCTACGTCGGCATGGTATGGTCAGATTTGGCAGGGTTAATTTTAGGGGTAGCCGGATGCCTTTCCTGTCGCCACCCTGTTACGCGAATGTTGATGAGGATTATGAAATGAAGAGGACAACACAAACACTCAGTCCCCAGGCAGAGAAAATGCCCATCCCGGCTGGAAATCGAACCCGGGACCCCGTGATAGAGAGGCAGCAACGCTGGCCACTAGAGCACGAGCAGACTAATCAATGATGATTTAGAGCACATCCTAAACTAAATAATGTACTACAATGGTGGAAGCTTGATACTCTTAATAAACTTTCGAGTGCCAAATTAATTTGTAAAGAACGGTTGTGAAAATAGTTAATAAAAGAAATGAGATGTTTAAACTGTACTTAATTCTTCTGCTTCAACATGCGAACGTAACCTGTAACTGAGTCTCTGCACTTTGCAATTAAAGTCACTTAGCTGGATTGTAGCTGCTGCGCGTTCAGTGGCAGGTAAATGATTTCCAAATCCTTCCTCATTTATTTTAGTCCCATGTTACGTTAATTTTTACGTAGTAACATGTCTCTTCTTGTATCATCTCCATGTACACTAGTACATGGAGCTACTACTTATATCTCCATATGCACCACATTATAAACATTCCTCCACATGTATGTCATCACTCATTACAGAATTCTCACTGTCACATGCACACCCCATAGCCACAACACTCAACTACCGCTGACTACTGCTCTCAAAGTAGTTGCACTCAAGAAAGTCCCTGCCTAACTAGTGCAGTTCGTAATCCTAAATCAATAAATAATTTACATACTTTGTTTCTTTGTAGCACACAATCACTTTTCAGTATAGCTTAAGTGCCGGCCGGTGTGGCCGAGTGGTTCTAGGAGCTACAGTCTGGAACTGCGAGACCGCTACGGTCGCAGGTTCGAGTCCTGCCACGGGCATGGATGTGTGTGATGTCCTTAGGTTAGTTAGGTTTAAGTAGTTCTAAGTTCTAGGGGACTGATGACCTGAGAAGTTAAGTCCCATATTGCTCGGAGCCATTTGAACCATTATAGTTTAAGTTTTGAAATAATAGATTACACAAATAATATTGGCCGCAAATACTAATGTTCTCATACATAAATAACAATATGTATGCACACATTTTCTTACGCTACTGACAGATGGCGTCATTGGTTGCAGACTCAGAACAGAGGTCCATGATTTGAAATATTCCAGGTTGTATTACGAACTGAAGTCAGTAAACTCACAAATAAACTTTATGCTGTACTTCTATGTTTCACAAGTGAGTGGCTTTAAGAGTTTATAATTGTTTTGACATAATTGAGTTGTTACAAGCTAAGCATGTATTATTACATTCGTAAGTGTAATATTAGTGCAAGACAAAATGAGAGTCGTTTCGCTGTGATGGCTCCAAAACCCCGAAGCCGCCCGATTGGGAACGATTTTCTTTTTCCGCACAAAACGACTCCTTTCGTAGCGGTGTATGAGAGCTGTGTATCCATGCGTTCGGTGTGGTGTCACGTTTGTGTTGTACAGATATGTCGATGACAGACGGGAGAGGGTGAAATCGCTCCCGGTACACAGAGTTTTCTTCTCCAATAGCTGGAAGGGGTCATCTGTCTTAACGGCCCAGTCCGAAGGACAGATTGTCATAACAGTGCGACATGGTCCTCGGTCCATGAAAACACGGTGGAGAAGTTTGATATTTAATCCACGACACTGGCAGATAATCGGGTATTCAGGGTCCTATGCCGCCCAAATACAGGTAGTGAAAATTTATTCCATCGCCAGGATATGATGGGGTAATTCGTTTTCAACATCTGAAGGGAGACATCCACCCTGAGATGGGGGAAGTGCACGGAGACATCGCATCATCAAGTGACACAGTGTTTAGGTGGCACAGACGCTTCTAGTGTGGTCAAACGAGTCTGAACGACAAGCATCTAAGATAGCCTAACTCAGTGTGAAAAAGCGAACATCGGAAGTAGAAGCCCTGAAGCTCGAAGACCGCTATTTCAAAATCGATGCGATAGTGGAAAAATTGAAAATCAGTCATGGGTACGTTTTCAAATACTTTCACTACGTTTTGAACATGACAAAAGTTCCGTAACTACTCACAAAACAAACAAACTCCGTCCGAACACGCCTTGAAGGCCCAAAGTACCGACCGGCCGCCGTGTAATCCTCAGTCCTTAGGCGTCACCTGATGTGGATGGGCATATGGTCAGCATACAGCTCTCACTGCCGTTGTCAGTTTTGGTGGCCACTGCCGCTACTTCTCAGTCAAGTAGCTCCTCAATTGGCCTCACTAGGGCTGATGCACCCCCTTGCCAACAGCACTCGGCGGGCCAGGACCGTGACCCATCCAAGTGCTAGCCAAGCCTGATACTGATGAACTTCGGTGATCTGATGGGAACCGGTGTTATCACTGTGGCAAGGTCGTTGGCCCGTGACTAGTCACACCTACTCAAAAAGTGCGGCGAACACGAGCAGTAGCTAAAATGTTGCAGATATTTCAGGTCAGTCCATACGACAACTTTAGCCACACCATGGACCTGTGATGTATTTAACGTTATAACTGCTTATAATACCACAAGCAATGAAAACATGTGCAGCCACCTCAGCCGAAAAATGCCACTGTCTGGAAATTGATGCAAACTGGTTTCTTTCGGGGGGTCCATGGTGTGGTGCTAACACATTACGAACGTAAGTAGCAGATAGTCGCATCCAACTACCGAAATCTACTGAGAAAGGATCGAGAAACAGTACAAAGGGATGTTTCCACTCCACGAAAATGCCGCAGCCTATTCTCCACAGGTCATACGTGCTGCTTGTTTGGGCTATTAATTTTGCCTCCCCCTTATTTTTCTGAAATGGCACCAAGTCACTACTTCCTTTTTCCTCGGATGAAGAAATCATTGCATTTTAGGCATTTCGAGAATGACGATGAGGTAATTTCGGAAGTAGTATGCTGCTTGAAGCGCTAAAATATAAAGTTGTACAACGAAGTCTCCACCATGTCATCAATCGTTGAGAAAAAGGAGTGGCATTTCAGGGTGAATACGTAGAGAAAAATATAATGGCTGTAGCTTTTTTCGTGGTTGTGATTAAAACTTTACATTGCGTAAGAGAAATACTGAGCTCAGAAAGACGAGAGGAGGTCACTCGAGTTGTTGGGCATACTAACATTCAGCAACTTTCAAAATGCTGTGATAGTACGTTGCAGCGTGACGAATGTTTTGTTACTCAACTGTACATACTTAGAATGACAAAATTTGAAAATGGGGAAATCACCACACGTGAAAGCTAGTGATCGCAACACCACGCACAACGGGTTTAGATATCATTTAGTAATATTACTCGACCTTTTCTTTTCCCTTAGCACGGAATCCGACAGGTTTGACTCTAAGTCAGAGCTATATAAATTTTGGAGAGTTGCCGTGGTAAGTTACGAGGAAAGGAAATAAGGCAATGGTCTATTCGAAGCCATAAGCAGTGTGCATTAGCAAGTCCTAATGAACCTACATTCTTTCGGCAGTCTGAATAGGTTATTCCTGTCGGAAGTAACCTCGCAGTAGCTACCATTCTCTGTGCGTTTAGTTATGATGAGTGTTTTTTTGCAGGCAGAGATAAGAGAAATATAGACTTCGCTTAGAAGAAGAATTGCACTGATCGGTCTGAATTCGTGTAGCTTGTTTTCAAGTAAAAGAAGCTATAAAGTATCCGTTGCTACTTTTACACTTGCCCCCTTCCACCCTCCTTCCCTTCCGACAAGTGCAGTCATGGCGTCAAAATGAAAATTTGTGTTCCCCTTAGTCTCTATAAAATGGAATAGGGAAAATGAAGAGACGAATGCCTAAAAACGCCATGATCACGTGCTCTTTTCACACTTCTACTAACTCGTCAGTGCTCCGTCCCGACTGGACAGTTTAGTTTACAGTTGCCTTAGTTTAGATGGTTATATGTTCCAGTGTTAAACTGTACCATATATCGTAATGATATCGAACGAGTCAGCTTATAGGCTGTTTAATGTATTCACATGAGTACATCTCCGCATACGAAGGAAGAAAGACTGGGTTTAACGTCCCGTCGACATTGAGGTCATTAGAGACGGAACACAAGATCGGGTTGTGTCAAGGATGGGGAAGGAGATCGGCCGTGCCCTTTCAAAGAAATCATCTCGGCATTTGGCCGGAGCGATCAAGGGCAATCACGGAAAACCTTAATCTGGATGGCCGGATGCGGGCATGAACCGTCGTCCTCCTGAATGCGAGTCCAATGTGCTAACCACTGCGCCACCTGGATCCGTCTCCGGATACGTTTTAATAAGAGGAACCAGTATGTAATTTTGTAATATCGCGTAAGTTAAACCTTCTGCACTAAAAACTTCTGTAGTTTCTAAGAAACCGCGAGAAAAAGGTAGTTTGGTTACTAATTTATCTCTTGTCACTATCCATTTTGTATCGTGGTCAGAGATTTTAGTTACAGCATTATTCACTCTTTGTTTAACTAAAGAGAATTTCGTCTAAACCGGTCTCGGCTACAGAGGACGCGCAACTTTGTGATGGCACTCGACTGGGAGTAGCTCCATGACTGATTTTCAATTTTTCCACTATCGCATTGATTTTGAAATAGCGGTCTTCGAGCGTCAGGGCTTCTACTTCCGATGTTCGCTTTTCACACTGAGTTAGGTTATCACTTTGATGCGTGTCGTTCAGACTCGTTTGACCACACTAGAAGCGTCTGTGCCACCTAAACACTGTGTCGCTTGATGATGCGATGTCTCCGTGCACTTCCTCCATCTCAGGGTGGATGTCTCCCTTCAGATGCTGAAAACGAATTACCCCATCAAATCGTGACACTATATTTTATCAAGGGGCTTCGTCGATTTGACTTAACTGCTCTAGCGGCGTGGTCTGGTACTGTGGCGGGGAGATTTCGACGTGTACAGGGACTGTAGATATGTTCCTGCGAAAATTGTTAATTACTTAATTTTAGCGAGGTGCTGATTAAAACTCAATTATTCACCTTGTTTTAAGGGAAGATATAGACTCATTTTTAGCGTAGTCTGATAGGATTGTACGAAAATTGTAACAGAAGAACTAAGTGTTGTTACACTGATGACATGTTAATCAATAGTATGACATACGTTTTGATACAATCAGCTGACTCTTTTGCAAGAATGTATGTATAAAACAGAATCATCGAACTTAGAAGCCCATGTTAAGATGTTTGGAAGGGGATTTCCCTCGGAAGCAATATACTTGAAAGATTTTTAATTTGTAAGTGGAAAGATGTGCGAGTGTGTGTGCGTGTGTGTGTGTGTGTGTTTGTGTGAGTGTGTGTGCGTGTTTGTGGGTGTGCGTGTGTGCCTCTTTCTGACGTCTCCTAGCAAAAAAAGGGTGCGATTTTCAGTAGTAATTTCCACGTGGTGGAAACTCCAGTCCCACTTAGGACTCGGTCTTGCTCCAGTAGGCACTCTAAGGGAAAAAAAAATAAACGACGCACCTCGAAGGAATTATTTGAATGGGGCGGCGGTTGGTACAGGTAATGTACAAACAAACAAATGGATGATTTGTTGAAGATAAGGAGCTTCAAAAATTAAATATCTCAATAACAAGATGGTCCATATATGATCCTTATGCAAGCAGTTATTTGGCTTGGTTCTGATTGACAGAGATGTCTGCTGTCCTTCTGACGGATACCGTGCCAAATTCTGTCCACTTGCCGCGTTAGATCCTGAAAATCCCGAGATGGTTCGAGGGCCCTGCCTATAACACTCCAAACGGTCTCGATTGGGGAGAACAAGGGTTTGGCAAGCGGCAAGGCAAGCAGTAGAAATTCTTGCCGCGTTCGGGCAGGCATTATCTTGCTGAAACATAAGCCCAGGATGGCTTGCCCTGAAGGGCAACAAAATGAGGCGTATAATATGGTCGAAGCACCAATGTGCTGAAGGCTGCCACGGATGGCTATCAGAGGAGTTATGCTATGAAAAGAAATGGCATCCCATATCATCAATCCTGGTTATAGAGCCGTATGGCGGGCGACAGTCAGATTTTTACCTCTCCGCTGCCTGTGGTGTCTCCAGATGCGCCTTCGGCCTGGAACCGCACTGACTGGAGTAGAATTGTCTTCAGTGACGAGTCCCGCTTCTATTTGAGCCCTGATGACCAGCGAAGACGTGTCTGAAGACTTCCCGGACAGTTGACTGTCTCCCGCCATACGGCATGACAACCTGGAGTGATGGTCTACCGCACCATTTATGTTCGTAGCAGGACCCCTTTTCTAGTCATATGCGGCACGCTTACGGCACTACGGTACGTCGAAGATATTTTACGCCCCGATTTGTTGCCATCCAGGGCTTACATTTCAGCAAGATAATGCCCACACGCACACGACGAGAGTTTCTGATGCTCGCCTTCGTGCTTGCCAGACTCTACCTTGGCCAGAAAGGTCGCCGAATCTCTCCCCATTATGGGCCCTCCAACCATCTCGAGATTTCGACGAACTAACGCGTCTATTGGATAGATTTTGCTATACTCCTCAGGAAACCATTGAACACCTCTATCAATCAGTGCCAAGCCAAACAGCAACTTGAATAAGGTGCAGAGGAGGGCCAGCACGTTATTGACTAGCTCATTTTGTGAAGCTCTTTCTCTTGAGCGAATGATTCAATTTTTCTGTAATTTGACCATTTGTTTATCTGTACATGTACATCACATCTGTCGATTTTTGTATCATTGAGATAATTCCTTCTTGGTGAGCCTTTTTTTCCTTTCCTGATTTTTTGAGTGTATTTTGGTTTTAAATACATATGAAGGCAACACTATTTATGAAAAACTGAACAAGTGTATCCCTACCAACCAGGCTATATGGAGTCTCATACAGTAAGTGTTACAATGACGGTTTTCAAGGCTCCTTTCACATTCCATTGCGACATTCAATATTAACGACTTTTTAAAATCTCCGTCAGCTTAAATTCTTTTGAAATAGCTTTGAGAATGATTACACAGCAGTTGAATGCTGTGATGTAAAGCTTTTTCATTTCATTTCTTTGCTGTTACCTTATCCCGTTACCTAGAAATTAAAACTTCTTTTGCAGCTGCTACCCTATTTTGCATCATGTATTGTTAAAAGTCTCTAATGCATTCATATTTCTAAATAGTACAACTTTCAGTTCTGTTATCTACTCATGTAGATGCTTATTATCATATGAAAATCATTTTTGGCTTTGTCCTGACGTAACTTTGTTCTATTGTATACTAACCCGAAATATCAACCTTAGCTAAGGACACCGAATGTTACCCAAATAAATTTACAACGGTTGAGAATAGGACACAATAAGCGAACCGTTTTTTCTGGATCAAAGAGCAGGGAACGACGTTTAATTTATAAATGGGACAAGCGTGGACATCTAATCGTGTTTCGCTGTTGCACTTTAAATTTCGCGTGGTATTTACTCTTTATTACAGCATCCGCTGAAAAATCGGGTCTCACAAACAGGATTTGTATATGGTATTAATGTTCGTTAAGTTTTATCACTCGGTAGAGGGAATTCCTCTTTCAATGATACCGAAAAATGCTACTAAATTTTGAGTTCATTGTATTGTCACAAGTTTCAGTGAGAATTTCCATCGAAGAAGAAATAAATTTTAAAGCAGCATTGGCAGAAAGTTGGGTCTGAATACAAGCGGAATTGACGCTACTATATGCTATAAAGTGTTTTTCTACACTCTAATAAGCTGTGATTTCCATCTCCAACAACAGATTTTGTATTGCAGGACAAATCAACATCGTGGGTGATGGTCATCTGGTGTTAAGGTAACTTGCCAGTCAATGGCTGAAAAAACAGTAAGAATTTTCATAAAGTTTATGAGGGTCTAACTACATACAAAGAAATTTTAGGACAATGAAAGTGTTTTAAGGATGAAGATTTTGGTGTAAGAATGATCAGAATAGCTTGATATAAACTTTATTATATAAACATTTATGTCGGTCAGTAATTTAAAATTTTTCCTGTCAGTCTACGTTTGAACTCTATAGACTTATTAACTACTTTTCTTAGATGCTTAAAACTTTGTGCACACATTTATGACATTGTTATCTAGAAATTAGACAACAATCAAATGCTTTCAATCAATAGTTTTTATACCATAAATACATAAATTAGACAATCAAAATTAAGGTAATTTTTTATAATTAGCAAGGGTATATTTTTCCTCCTGGTGATAGTAAGCTGGTGTCTGTGATCTGCCTTTCTCCAAATGGTAGCCTGAAATATCACAAAAAATTTCAGACCACTATCTCAAATAGTTTTTATTATTTTTGCATAACATAAACATGTCAGAAAATATGATCCTTGGGAAATTCAGTTTAAAGATATATTTCATCTGTTACTCACCTCTGTGGTTCTTAAAACCCCCCAGTTGCATAATATTTTTGGTTTGAGTGTTCCTCATCTTCTCTCTTCCCTTTCTTGCTCCTCTTTGCTATTCTGGCCTCTTTAGTTGCCTCAAGAACCACCCATTTTTCGCCTTCGGCCACTCTCAAGGAATCAGTTGCCATCAGTGCTTGTCTCATACTGAAACGAGGAGTTAGTCCCAACAACTCTAAAACATCACATCTGATAACTGCATCATTAAAGCAAATAACTGCATCTAATACACCTAATGGTAGTGAAACCAACAAACACAGCTTTAGGCAGGCGTTCCCATATCACATGGTTGAAACATTCATTAACATTTGGTGCCTTTCCCTGTGCGCACCGTGACAATAGTTAGTGGCACTTAGGTCCCTGTGAATAACAGAACCTTGTTTTATATAAGCTCGGTGAGGTACTGAAGCGTTGTTTGACCTTTTTTTTATAAGATGGTGTTTTCTTGCGCCGTAAGATAAATCTGTATAGATTTCTTTTTATTTTTTATTTTTTTTCACAGCATCCTTCTGATTCATGTAGCAAATCAACACTTTTAGAATAAAACCTGAATTAAATATTGAGAGTTTCAGTTTTGCTATAAATATTGTTTATTTTTAAGTAACAGAGCGGAGGGTACCTATGCAGAACCAAAAAGTCCCACAGGCTTCTCGGCATTTTATGAACGCTCACTAAGTTTCTAGACACTTTACTGTTCCATGTTTTTAGGGGACTTTAGCACGACAATGGCTGCATACGCAAATAAAGCAGTCCAAATGAGCTAACACACTATGGGTACGCAACAAACCTGGCGTACAGGTAATGCAGTTACGACTTATCTGATCAAAGCTATTAGAAAAAACCCCGTAGCCTACGCTTACTTGTGACAGTCTATGGTAGGCTACAGTAGCTTTGCAACTCTAGGTACGCCGTCTACACTCTGCAATAAAGAAAGAGCGGGCTCCTCATTCACTGTATATTGATGCTTTGTGTGGAACTTTTACAGCGCCAGGACGATGGCCTATCAAGACTATGATTTATTGTTCCGTCGCTGCTCGAAATGCTCGGGATCCCTCGACTGTCATGCGAATATGGAATCGACCGGTTGCATGCAGGATCTTCAGATCACGTGCGCTTTGTTAGGAAATGAGTTTGTTTGCAGCAAGGAAATTTGATCACACCATCAGTGCGCAATCTGTCAATCACCACGGATTGTCAGCACGGCGGCCAACGTCGTGACATCCTGTCGATGCGGCAACAGATAGGAGCACGCATGCGCTGCTGCGCCCAGTGACAACACAGGAGAGGCCCCACGTTGTCTCTTGAAACGAGTCGCGGTTCTGCGTGCAGCATCACGAAGGGCGTGGCTCCGGGGAGAAAGAACGTAGCGTTCGTCATCGTCATTAGGGTCAGAACATGGCGTGAAGCCATGGAATGGCGTTGCGTAATTTTTATAGCAAGAGTTATATTTTCTAAGTTTATTGTCAGTGGCTGTGCCCAACCATCGACGTCTACATAACATTATCTTTCAACAAGATAACGCAAGAAGCTTGTCGCCCATGCTGTCCTGACCAACATATCTTGAACTAATTCCCTCAGAATCGTCTGATTTAACCCTTTGTTGCCGGACGGTACTTAAAAGTACCAGTAAGTTTTGACTCTCATTATTTTCTCGTGGTCCAGTTTCGTGACCTGAGAGCCTGTCGGTACGTAACAGTAACTTTGCTCTACTGTTTCATAGATGTTATTGTGCAATACATAGACCTCTCTGGCGGTCAGAGCTTGAAATTGTTTTTCGCGCGCTGCTGTGAAAACAGAAGATTGTATGTGCTTGTTTCCATGGTGTTGCCTGAATTTGTGCGCATTTTATTGAAACTTCCATTGAGTTTTCCATTGTACGTACTTACCTTCTTTGTTTTTTTTTTATAATAGTTTGAAGCATTACGTTACAAGTGAATGAGATAAAGTGGAAAATATAAGGCGGACGTATTAGTACCGTCAGGTTGTGCGAACACTTTATTGTAGCAACAATGCGTTACCTCTCACTAGTTGTTCTGTCCACTTTTTCTCACACAGAAATCCGTAAGTACATTTGCCTGTGGAACAATTAGAACAAACAGGAAAGGTTTTCCAGGGAATTTACCTAAAGGAAAATGTCTAAATCAAATCACAGAGAGTCACCTTTAGACCTAACAGTATTTCAACGGAAGAAAAATAAAGTAGTGTATTTTGCGTCAAACTTCCATGGCACTGAACAGAGCGTAGTGACAAGAAAACAGAAAGATGGAACTACTATGACTATACCATTTCCAGTTATTGTATGTGATTACAATAAAAACATGGGTGGTGTGGATCATGCAGACAGATTACTTTCAAATGGTGGCACCGTCTCTTCTGGGGAACAATAGAAATTTCTTTTGTCAATGCTTACGTCATTTTCAGTGATCTACATGGGGTACTGCCACTGCTGGAATTCAGGCGTGCTGTGGCACTAGGGCTAATGAATGAACAGCAAGTGCCAAATCTCAAAAAGAGAAACTCTGGTAAAGATGAAATAACTCTCCCAAAGAGAAGGAAGGATGTACGTCTTGGCAACCGAGGAAACCATTTTGTAGTGTTCAGTTGTAGAAGAGGACGATGCGAAATGTGTGCGAAAAATAAAATTCAGTCGAGACCACATTCACAATGTAGTACATGTAAAGTGTATTTGTGTTGCAATATGAAAAAGAACTTACAGTTTCATGAGGTATCACTAAATATGTGATATGTATATACTGTCAAAAATGTATAGCTAAGTTACTATGTATTGTGAAGTTGCTCTAGAATAAATTTTTCGAAATTTACAAAAAAAATCAGAAATATCATATTTCTGTTAATTAATTTTCTAATGTAAAAATATTTAATATTTATGTGGAATAAGGTACAAGTTATCAAAAATTGGAGCATTTTTCTGCGCATGTTGTGATTCTGTCCATGGAGTCTGACGGTACTTCTGAATACCAGGAGAGAAAAAAGTTGTGAAAAATAAAATAAAATTTTACAAAAAATCCTAGCGTCATTTGAGGCCACAATAGCATAAATTCTGCAAAGAAAATGTTAAAAAGTAATTTTTTTCTTATGTCAGGAAACAAAGGGTTAATTCGACTACATTCCATTACTACTATTTTACTCTTCCTCATGTACATCTCGTAATCTGTGTGCCCTTGCCTAATCTTCCAAATTCTTTGCCATCTCTGACAGATTTACAATGACATAGACAACCGTCAAACTCTTTATTAATCTTTCTGAACTTCAATTCCCTTTCCAAATTTCTTCTCGGTTTCCTTTACCGCTTGCTCAATGTTCAAACCGAATGGCACTAGGGATAGCCTTCAAAATTTTCTTATTCACTGCTCAACCACTAGGTCCCTTTCATGTCCTTCGACTCTTATATCTGCAACCTGGTTTATCTTCAAGTTGTAAATGTCTTTTCACTCCCTGTCCCTTATCCCTGCAACCTTCAGGATTATAAGTAATATATTTTATTCAACATTGTCAAATGCTTTACCAAAATTAACAAATATTTTAAACTATCTTCAAAGACAAATTTTGGGTTCAGTACTGCCTCTTGTGTTCCTACATTTCTCCGGAACCAAAACTGCTCTTCGAGGATCAGCGAATGTTTCCATTCTTCTCTAATAACTTCTTAGTCATATGGTTCAGTAATGTTCACATCTATCAGCACCTCCCTTCTTTGGGACTGAAATTATCATACAGGATGTTTCTTCACAATAACTGTTGCGGGAGTCTAGACGTAGATCAAGCTTTGGTCAAGAAACCATGTCCGAAAACGCACGGTTGGATGTAAAATCGGTTTGAATATCGTATCACTTTCAAATCTCCCGCTTCGGGGTACGCACAATGAGCTCGAACCTGCGTGCTCCACTGATACCCCTGGCATGAGCAGTGTTTCGGATACTCCTCTTCCGTTTCTCTTCTACGTGACGAAAGACGTCCTCTTCAAAGTTGAGAGTCCGGTGCGTCTATGGAACATCACCATCAGCCATCCTAGTTACAAGCGTATGTGTTTCTCGAAGTTGTAGTCGATCTAATGTGGTATTTGATGGACTGAGGTGATTTGGAAGACATTGTTGATACGTTTCTTGAGCAGCTATATCATCACGTACCGTATCGTGAAGCGGGAAATTCTAAAGTGATCGGACTTTGAAACTTATTTTGTAGCCAAGCTGTACATTACCGACCTTGGGTGCGTCGTCTAATCTTTATCTACTACAGGCCTGTAGTAGGAATAGAAATACCCCGTGTATTCCTGAAGTCTAAGTGTATTTCGCTTGTCTCTTATGTCTTTCATACCAGGTGGCTTATATGATTCCTTAAAAGATTACTGTTGGTGTGAGACGTCGCTAGAACCCACAGAGGCGGAGGTGAGGATGAAAAAATTAGGAATATCTCCAGCAACTTCCACCGAAACTGGTTCAAATATGACTTAATATCTGCAAATGAACACAGCGGTGAAGGTACCTCCGTAATAACTCTACAGATTAGATGTAACAATTGGATCGCCAAAAATACGAAAATTTGGAAATTTGTGGTACGTTCCAACGGGACCAAACTGCTGATGTCATCAGTCCCTAGGCTTACGCACTACCTAATCCAACATAAACTAACTTACGCTAAGGACAACACGCACACCTATGCCAGAGGGAGGACTCGAACCTCCGACGGGGGAAGCCACGCCGCGAACCGTGACAAGGCGCCTGAGACCAAGCGGCCACCATACGTAGCTTAAACCTAAGTCGGCAAATCATCATCTTAGACTTTCTTATGATTAAGACGGTACCTCAAATGTTCATTGGTTTCGGGTTCCATTATGACTATACGGACAAATTCTGGTGGTAGAAACACTTCCACAATGTTGACAAACGTTTGCCGAGGGTTCTTTATACAAGTGGCGACCCGTTCCTTACTTACCAGTCGCATCCTATGGGTCCCAGTTATTAATGCCAATGAACCATTTCTACTTTTCGGAGCCATTTATAACTTTTCTGCTGACCTCTTTGCGTACAGTGTCCGTAAGCTGAGCATACGTGATTTGCTTAACGAGACGACACTCTGGTATATGGAGTACATATACAGTCATGTAGCCTAAGAACACATTAACTTATTTCGTCGAGAAAAAGCATTGTAAGGGAAAACATGTTTGGATGGCTAAAGGATGCTGTGGGAATCGCAAGTTGGTGGTCCATAAAGATAATCTAAAATGGCGGATATCAATGTGGAATTTATATTTTTCTGGATAACTGAGATGATTGGTGCCTGTCCAGATGGCACATCACTCCCAGGGATAGAGATAGTTGTGTCAGTGAGAACAGGAGTGTGAAGGGAGTAGCCAAAAATATTAAAAAGCGAGCAATGTGATTAGCTACATTTTTCACGGTCGCTGGTCTGATAGCTCACAGCCCTCAGAACATTCCACCTCTAGTGACACGGGTGGCTCTTGTTACAGGAAGAGAGTGATAGCTAAAAAAATGGGAATCATTGGACACTAGTGTGGTACAAATAGTTCGAGATCTATAGGCCAGTTAGTGAAAGACGCTACAACAATTCTTAGGAAGATAATAATTTTTCCTTCCTGTAGAAATTTTCTAGAGCAATTTCCGCCATTTGACTGTAAATTACTGTTCAATTATTGCATATAATAGCGATTTATGCTTTGTAGCCATTCTCAAGTGCATATCTTGTAAGACAACCATGTCATCATCATCATTGACGCAACAGCCCTCTGTGAGCCTTGGCCTTTCAAAGAAGATTATTCCATCCTTCCCCGATTAGTGCCGAACTCGTCCAATTTTGAATTCCAATTTTCCTTACGTTCTCTCTGACACATTCCTCCTAAGTTAGATCTGGTCTTCCTACTCTCCTCTTCGCTTCAGGCACAGCGCCGAATATCTTCTTAACCGTTCAGCCGTTTGCTTTCAGCGCAAGTCTACATCTACATCTACATCCATACTCCGCAAGCCACCTGACGGTGTGTGGCGAAGAGTACTTTGAGTACCTCTATCGGTTCTCCCTTCTATTCCAGTCTCGTATTGTTCGTGGAGAGAATGATTGTGGGTATGCCTCTGTGTGGGCTCCAATCTCTCTGATTTTATCCTCATGGTCTCTTCGCGAGATATACGTAGGAGGGAGCAATATACTGCTTGACTCCTCGGTGAAGGTATGTTCTCGAATCTCCAACAAAAGCCCGTACCGAGCTACTGAGCGTCTCTCTTGCAGAGTCTTCCACTGGATTTTATCTATCATCTCCGTAACGCTTTCGCGATTACTAAATGATCCTGCAACGAAGTGCCCTGCTCTCCGTTGGATCTTCTCTGTCTCTTCTATCAACGCTATCCGGTACGGATCCCACACTGGTGAGCAATATTCAAGCAGTGGGCGAACAAGTGTACTGTAACCTACTTCCTTTGTTTTCGGATTGCATTTCCTTAGGATTCTTCCAATGAATCTCAGTCTGTTATCTGCTTTACCGACGATCAACTTTATATGATCATTCCATTTTAAATCACTCCTAATGCCGACTCCCAGATAATTTATGGAATTAACTGCTTCCAGTTGCTGACCTGCTATTTTGTAGGTAAATGATAAGGGATCTTTCTTTCTATGTATTCGCAGCACATTACACTTGTCTACATTGAGATTCAATTGTCATTCCCTGCACCATGCGTCAATTCGTTGCAGATCCTTCTGCATTTCAGTACTATTTTCCATTGTTACAACCTCTCGATATACTACAGCATCATCCGCAAAAAGCCTCAGTGAACTACCGATGTTATCCACAAGGTCATTTATGTACATCGTGAATAGCAACGGTCCTACGACACTCCCCTGCGGCACACCTGAAATCACTCTTACTTCGGAAGTCTTCTCTCCATTGAAAATGACATGTTGCATTCTGTTATCTAGGAACTCTTCAATCCAACCACACAATTGGTCTGATAGTCCATACGCTCTTACTTTGTTCACTAAACGACTGTCATTAAACGACTGTCATTGCCCTTTCCAAACTTTTAATCTTAATATAGCCCACAGTGTCTGGTTCAGTACATATATTATATAATTCATAGTTGAATTTCCTCCTCCAGACACCATTTTCTTTTACTGGTCCAAGAATTTGTCTCAAGAGCTTCAAATATGTCCAGTTGCTTTTCATAAAGTTTTGTTATTGTCCATGGTTCAGCAGACTATGTTAGCAACGGCCTTACTCAAATTTTATACATCATATAACATTAATTTTCCTGAACAGCAACTTAGATTTCAGATATTTTCTGATGTCATGATGGGACTTGTTGGTGGACAATATTCGGTTTTGGATTTCAGAGCTGACATTGTTCTTACAGTTTACCTCTGATTCAAAGTAATTGAATCCAAGCACGACATCAAACATATATGAAGAAATGTCTGTGGATGGGAGCTGATTTGGATAATGTTTCTTAGTTATAGTCATATAATTAGTCCTCCCTTCATTCACGTGTAGGTTCATCTTTCTGGCAACTCTTTCAATATCTGTAAGGGCTTCTTACACTGCTCTTGGTTTTCTTCCAATTATATCAATATCAGCTGCATATGCCAGCACCCGAATAACTGATTTGTACAGGATAGTCTCTCTTGTATTGATTCTCGCATCACTTACAACCTTTTCCAAGATGTTTTAAACAGAATGCAGGATAATGCGTCTCCCTGTCTTACTCCACTTCTTATTATCACAGCAATTATAAAATCAGAGATACGTTTTTTCGACGATGACAGGTCAGGTAGACACCTCACATGTATTGTAAGATTTCAACAAGACGTAGAGAATGGCTTCAAAAACGAATTCATGATTGTGTGAAATAAATGAAATGTATTTTTCAGTGAAACGGCGGAAATTTCTTTCAAAAAATTTTAGGAAGAAATTCCCACACTTCTGTGCTCCGCGAAATAATTTTTGAGGTTCCTTGGACAATTATTTCTAAGTTAAGACGAACAGAAACTGCAGAAATTTTTAGAAAGACGTTTCCTAGCTTCTATGTTCTGAGAAAAAATTGAGCTTCCTTTGAACACACACACACACGCACACACAAACACACGCACATTTATATACAGAATTTGCAGAGGAAATGCTCCTGGTGGAGCAGTTAGCTACTCTCCAGGCGTCCGTGAGTTGGGCTGGAACTCTCTCTCACAGATACACACACACGCACACACACACACACACACACACACATACACACACACACACACACACACACACACACACATGCATATTTTATAAACTGCCAAAAACTTGTTTACTTATGTTCTTGATGAGTACTTTTTATGATAAAGGAAAATTTCTTTTATTTTATACTGCAGGTGCATCCGATTCTTTTTCTGTGTCAAAATCATTTAGGATAACAAAGTAACTTCTTGTACTCAATTACTCATTCAACAAGAGCCGCCATGATGGTGAAAGCGATATGCTCAGGATCCCGTTTTGGGAACTCTACTCGTATGCAACTATCCCATAGTGACCTGATCGGTACGAAAACAGAAATCCACCATTGTACAGAGACATACACCTAGGCGTTCTTTGGTTGTCAGTTGACAGTAAGGAAGAGTAATGTCGCAGACGTACGATATCTTCGCTGTACGATATTTTATGGAATCAGGTGCGTTCATAAAACGAAAGAGAAAACAACAAAAGGTCTCGTCAGGGCCGGGCAGCGTGCAGCCTTGCTGATAACACGTGACGCAGTTGTTCTGATAACACGTGACAGGATAAGACAAGCCCTCAGTGTTATGAGAGGTCAGCGTCGCGTGAACGTCATCCTTTCTCCAAACTGTGCCTTCTGGGATCCGTAACATTTTCTGGTCGATCATTGGGTCTAAATCATTTTCGTCATAAATATTCAGTGACATATTTCGCACGAGCTCGTTCAGTACTACGGTGGTGTACAAGCAAGGAACCGACTGTTTGAAGCGTTCTTCGCAGAGGGACGGAGAACGCATTTAGCAGCTTCGCCGTGTACTGCACTATCTTTATCCGACGCGACACTACAAACAACACCCGTTGCCTACGCTGGAAACGGGCAACACTTTGGCGAGCGTCACATCAGTCGTTTCTACTTCTGACTCTACCTAGAACAATTTATACCCACGGGAAACTATAGCTGTTTTTTGTTAACGTAGTTCTTGTCGTATTTCCCTGATGCCTCTATAATGTACACTACAACAGCTGCTAACCCGATATGAAAATCAACGCTAAATACGAGTATTCTACGCGCTTCCGAATGGGACACGCTACAGTCAGACGCGGCAGAATGACACTATTGGCTGGAGCGTCACGTGGTACACTGCCCCTATCCAGTCCTTTGCCTCAACAACAGCTGTCTTACGTGCACACCACTGTAATCACAGCTCCAAGGGCGCTGGTACAACCATTGTCCTGTTTTCCTTTCTTGTGCGTACTTGCCTCGTACAACCTAGTCGGTTACGAGTAATACTAGTCTTTAAATACTTTCCTGCTTGTATTCCACGTATCATACACTCACTGTTACTAATGGCACTTATCCCAGCATCTAAACTGAGGTGACAAAAGTCATGGCGTACCTCCTAATACCGGGTCGAGCCCCCTATTGCCCGGAGTAATGCAGCAAGTCGACATTGCATGAACTCAACCAGTCGTTGGAAGTCTCCTGCAGAAATACTGAACGATGCTTTCTGTATAGCCAGCCATAATGGCGAAAATATTGCTGGTGCAGGATTCTGTGTACGAACTGACTTCTATGTTATGTCCATAAATGTTCGATGACATTCATATCGAGCGATCTGGGTGGCCAAATCATTCGTTCTAATTTTCCATAATGTTCTTCTGACCAGTCGCGAACACTTGCGGCTTAGTGAGAACTCCATCGTCGTTTGGGAACTTGAAGTCCATGAATGACAATAAATGGTCTCCAGGTAGACAAACGTAACCCATTTCCACTCAACGATCGGATCAGTTGGACCATAAGACCTAGTCTATTCCACGTAAACAAAAAAAGAGGGAGAGACAGAGAGAGAGAAACAAAAGGCCAACAAAAAAAAGAGGGAGAGACAGAGAGAGAGAAATAAACGACTTGGAATTAAGAACTGTGAATAATTTTCCCGTAAACATACACATAGTATTAGTTTATCATTGCTTTACCTTATTTCACATACGAATACTCGAAGGAAGAGCAAGGAGTGAGAGGTGCGGTAGGGGTGTAGGTGACTCTGCTTGTTGTGTTGAATAGCAGCTGTCTTTAAATATCGGTAAATGCAATGTAAAGCTACAAACAATGAAAAAGAATCCAACAGTGTCCGATTGTAAGATTAATGGATAACAAACAAACCTCATAATAGACATAATGCGATCTTTTCTCCAGCTCGTGTATCCCGAATCAAATAGCGTGACATGAGACATCGAACAAATTCGAAGAACGCTGCGAAGGTTTGGAAAATTAGGCCACTGAAAGTGATTGTGAGGAAACGGGAATCGTAGTAAGAAAGGTGAAAATGGTGGGTTTAAGGTGGGCTGAAGAATTCCGTACTCCGACTGGGAATCGATGTCGCAATCCTTCTATTTCCAGGCATGTGTTTTATTTCCAGACCATCCGGCCCGACTATTACTGACTAATGATTGCATGATGGTAGGGCCTCTGGCACTTATTAAGGACCATCAAACCAGCCTAGCTTGCATTTATAAAATCTTAATTTGCAAATTAATATCATTGTGCTACTATAATCCTTCGCCCCCTATGTAACGACATGTACAAGATCGGAAGTAGGAAGCACCCATTTCGTTGTTTTGCTCATTTCACCCAGGGGACGAGCTGGAACTATTGGGCTTTGAGGACGATAGCCGCTCACAATAGCAGGAGGTGAGAGGACGGAGTCCTGACCGCTAGTTGGCGGCTTTCTCTTTTGCTGTCGTGTCTAAGGGCCCAGAGCGACGGACGCTCGCTATTTTTACAATGGCTGGGGGCAGATTTCTCACGATAGCCTCATTTTTTTTACAGGAACGCGACAGCTCGGCGCAACAGCTGTTCTGTTGTCTGGAAAGTTTCGGAGAAGTGGTCGTCGAGCTCCACAGATAGTCGACAGAACGGTGTCACATGAATCACCACAGTTATCATAGTCCGTTGGTGCCCGTCATCGGGAAGATCCCCACGCAAAGTCCTGGCGGAGGCTATGATTGGTTGCTCTACTGATACGTCAGAAAACGTTTGCTGCCACGCCGTGAATTGGCGGGATGGACTGGTACTGGCGCCTAGGTTGACAAAGTAGGGTAGTGAATGTTCAAAATGGTTCAAATGGCTCTGAGCACTATGGGACTTAACTTCTGAGGTCATCAGTCCCCTAGAAATTAGAACTACTTAAACCTAACTAACCTCACACACATCCATGCCTGAGGCAGGATTCGAACCTGCGACCGTAGCGGCCACGCGGTTCCAGACTGTGTCGCCTAGAACCGCTCGGTGACCCTGGCCGGCAGGTAGTGAAAGTCGTAATTGGCGAAAGTTTTGTTTATCGGATACGATTGTCCGAGTTCTGGCACAGTCACAGAGGTCACTCTTTTTTTGGGGGGAGGGAGGGGGGGGGAGAGTAGAGTGTTAGTTCCTCGCTCTCTCAGGAGTTGATCGCGTATTTTGGCGCCCTTGCTGCTGAGTAATTTCATCCGCAGTCTCACTTGTATTTCAACACGAATTCACACTTCTTTTAAGCCCTCAGGCTTGGATCGGCCTCCAAGGCGGAGCCCACCTCTATCAGCGCGTCGCCTTGTATCGTACTGTCGGTAATATTTGCGTCTCCGGCCTATAGGGTTTTGGTTTATTCTGCAGCCGCCCAAACCCTTCCCATCATCATTTTTGATTCGTCAATTTAATAAATAAATAATACACTGAAGAGCCAAAGAAACTTGTACACTTGCCTAATATCGTGTAGTGCCCCCGCGGGCACGCAGAAGTGCCGCAACACGACCTGGGATGGATTCAACTAATGTCTGAAGTAGTGTTGGAGGGAACTGACACGATGACTCCTGCAGGGCTGTCCATAAATATGTAAGAGTACGACGGGGTGGATCTCTCTTCTGAACAGCACGTTGCAAGGCATCCCACGTATGCTCAATGATGTTCACGTCTGCGGAGTTTGGTGGCCAGTGGAAGTGTTTAAACTCAGAAGAGTGTTCCTGGAGCCACTCTGTAGCAATTCTGGACGTGTGGGGTATCGCAGTGTCCTGCTGGAATTGCCAAACCGTCGGAAGGCACAATGGACATCAATGGATGCAGGTGATCAGACACGATGTTTACGTAGGTGTCACACGTCAAAGTCGAATCTAGACGGATCATGGGTCCCATATCACTCCAACCATACACACTCCACAGAATTTCAGAGCCTCTAGCAGCTTCAACAGTTACCTGCTGACACGCAGGGTCCATGGATTCATGAGATACTCTCCATTCCAGTACACGCCCATCCTCTCGATAGAATTTGAAACGTGACTCGTCCGACCAGGCAACATGTTTCCAATCAACAGTCCAATATCGGTGTTGATGCACCCAGGCGGGGCGTAAAACTTTGTGTCGGGCAACCATCATGGGTAAACGAGTGGGCCTTCGGCTCCCAAAGCTCATATCGATAATATTTCGTTGAATGTTCGGCACGATTACTCTCGCTGATGGCCCAGCTTTGAAATCTGCAGCAATTTTCTGTCACGTTGAACGATTCTCTTCAGTTGTCGTTGGTCCCGTTCTCGCAGGATCTTTTTCCAGCAGCAGCATGTCGGAGATTAGATGTTTTACCGGATTCCTGATATTCACGGTACACTCGTGAGATAGTCATACCAGAAAATCTCCTCTTCATCACTACCTCGGAGATGCTATGACCCATCGCTCTTGCGCCGACTATAACAGCACTTTTAAACAAAAAATCAGAATACTAAACAAATATTTGTTTAGTTTTCTGATTTTTTGTTTCGTTTTGTATTAGAGTTGTCTTCTATAAAATATTCTTATCTTTAAAGTTTGAGTGCGGTCGCTATTGGTCGCGCCAGACCGCTCGTGAATTTTTTTTTTAATGAATTAAAAGAACTTAATTTCTTGTTCATTTTTAGGTTAAGATGTTATGGCCTCAATAGAATAAACCCTCAAAGTCCTTCTCAGACGCACAGCCGAAGGCCTTCCTAGAGAATGGCCTCACGGTAAGTGAGGTCTCCTTATGAGGGTGATTGAATTAGGCAATTTATTAACTCAATAAAATAGTACACGTACTGATTAGGTGGTCTATTCCATTTAGGAGTGGGGATGGTGGGTGGTTTTTTGCTGTCATGACGCTACTGCATTTGTAGAATACGTTGTTGGTTGGTGTATGCGTGTTAAAGCGCGTGACCTTGATTCGGACTTGTTTCCATGGTCAGCTACATTTTTAGATGGTCAAATACATTTTCTTTTTTCCGCCTCCGAAGAACGGAAAGCCGTAGAAGCATTTGTATTGTGGGCAATAGCGTCGGAGGTCTTACTGAATGCCTGCAATGTGATAAGCGGTGTTTTTTCGAGGAAATATCATTGGAACAAAGTGCATCAAGGAAGTGGGATGAATAGCCTTTAAAGTACCTTCAATGACGGAGAGATTGGAAGCGGAGCATCAGTTCGGATTTTCGGAAGAGGGGAAAGGAAATCGACCTGCGCACGCCATAAGCGGTTAAGATAACACACGAAAATCATAAACGTGGTTGGCGGAACGGGGATTTAAGTGCCGCTCCTCTAGAATACGAGTCCACTGCTTCATCTCACTTGACCAGAATGGGTCGTAGACGTTACCCTATCGGAACTTGATAGCGGAGAGCACTGTGTGCGGGATAATTGCCGAGACCCTCAAATGTGGCCACTTCGGCAATGAGTTTCCGTGTGACAGGAAAGCAGGTTAGCGTGTAACGATCAGAGGTCAAGGCCGGAGAACGAAATCGACTACGTCCGGTTCAATGCAGCTATCCTGCCACTAGCCTCAATCGATTTACGGAAACCAAAGGAAATTTATACCTGTCTCGCTGGATCGGGGTTCGATCCGTGGTACTTCCGTGACCCTACTTGATAGAGCTCCCGTAGTAGGTACGTTTTGAAGCGATATATTGTGAGTCTGAAATGCCATGCAGCATCCTTCACGTAGGTATTAGAAATCGATGGGCAAGGCCGCAGATCTTTATCAGCTCAGGACCGCAAATGCAGCTAACTTACGCAGACCGTCGGCATATGAATAATTCAGACGACGTTGGAAAGGCAGAAAATTCTAATGACTAGGAGTAATTCACGATAGCATTCCGAAGGTGTTCAATTTTTTGAGCCCGCTGATAATCTTTTTACAATATAACTGAATGACCTACTAATCATTTATCAAGCAGATTTGGTACATTTTTCGGATGATACATTTAAATATGATGGTAGTATCTGTTCCCGAAAGAACAGTTACCGTTGATGACCATGCAGCTTTGCTAGAAATGAAATGATAATTAAATGTACACCCTAGCTGCAAACCAGAGTAGATGTACTTCATTGGGGACATGTTGAAAATATGTGCCCCGACCGGGACTCGAACACGGGATCTCCTGTTTACATGGCAGACGCTCTATGGTAGATTAATCTGCCACGAGTAATGAGTATGATGGGCAAAGATCTATTAGACGCACTATGAATGTAGTGGTGTGGACATGTTGGGAATGTGGGTCTCACGAGGAGCGTGCAAGGGATAAGTCCCTGCAGGCGCACTATCCTCTGTGCCCTCGGTGGCTCAGATGTATAGAGCGTCTGCCATGTAAGCAGGAGATCCCGGGATCGAGTCCCGGTCGGGGCACACATTTTCAACATGTCCCCAATGAAGTATTCTACGTCAGTTTGCAGCTATGGTGTCCATTTAATTATCATTTCATGATGATACATTTGTTATAATCAATCCAGTAACGGTGGCAGCGATAGTGTAAACTGTCAACAATGACTTTTAGGGTTAACAGTTGTTATTACAGAATGTACTCTCCTTCAGTTTTGGAGAAACACATTATATTTAGTTCCACACATCCAACAGAATTAACGAATGACATGAAGATAATACATTAAAAAGCGTAGAAGTTTTTAAGGATTTGGGAGAACACATAAATCAGAATTTGAACTGGGTGAAACGTGTCATGGCAGTACTCAAACAGTAAAATTAAGCAGTATTTTTTCTTGATCTAATTGCTTGTACTGGAAACACAAGAACCAAATCTTAAGATATCCTGTACATTTTCACTCATTATCGTGTTAAGACATAAGTTTCTATAGTAGCTTAGTAACGAAACCTCGATTGCACAAAAGCAAGCACCGTGACACCAATGGTGGAGAACGACCGTCTATATTTTATACATCTATCTGCAGTTGCGAATATGAACAACCATCAGCTGCATGATGGAATAACGACAGTGAAAATTTGTGCCGGATCGGAGCTCGAGCACGGATTCCCCGCTTACCGCGAGATGTCGCGTTACCAATAGACTATCTGAGCACACTTCAGAGTCAGACAAAAACTCCCACATGTGTCTGAAACCTGCACTCCTACATCCGATATGTATACCCCCGTACAGGGGAAACGTTTTAACTGAAAGTCGCTTGCCCAGAGCCGGCGGATAAATACAGTATTTCAGTGCGTGCGTTTCCAGAAGTCGTGCATGCATCCATGTCCGAACGAATAGGCAGCGCGGCGACCATAACAGTTATGAAATACATCTAATGTATTCACAGTCGCGAATATGAACAGTCATCAGCTGTATGCATGCGTTCAAATGGTACAAATGGCTCTGAGCACTATGGGACTTAACTTCTGTGGTCATCAGTCCCCTAGAACTTAGAACTACTTAAACCTAACTAACCTAAGGACATCACACACATCCATGCCCGAGGCAGGATTTGAACCTGCGACCGTAGCAGTCCCGCGGTTCCGGACTGCGCGCCTAGAACCACTAGACCACCGCGGCCGGCCATGCGTGTCTGAAAGAACATTGCATCGTATTACTAAATAACACAGGCAATGCAGTATCGTGCCCTTTCTTCTTAGTTTTATGTCTGCAAACAGCCTCATTCGACCGAAACTGTCCAGTTACACCTATTTTTTATTCCCCCTAAAGTATCAATTTAGTCTGGACAAAGGAAAGTAATGAATATTATAATGTTACTGAATGACAGGAGAGTGACAAGTGGGTATCAATCCATCTGCAAAAAGCGTTGCGTGTCACAACTGGTTAAGAACATCCGGGCCGCCACAAAGCATCGTATCGCGGAAGACTAATGTGGATGCGTCGGAGGCAGAGATTAATGGTTCAAACCAAATGTCTGTGAAATCTTATGGGACTTAACTGCTAAGGTCATCAGTCCCTAAGCTTACACACTACCTAACCTAAATTATCCTAAGGACAAACAAACACATCCATGCCCGAGGGAGGACTCGAACCTCCGCCGGGACCAGCCGCACAGTCCATGACTGCAGCGCCTTAGACCGTTCGGCTAATCCTGCGCGGCAGAGACTAATCGTCTAGGAACAAAAGGCTCCATATCCAAAACCAACTATTGTTTTCTCAAAACTTAAGACTAACGTGGCAATGCAATAGCTACTGGCTTACGGCGTCCATTCTGCAGTGGTGCGTCGCGCTAGGCTAGGGGTATTACATTTACTGTTGATTATTATTGAAACCGCCAGGAAAGTTAGTTCTACAAGTCGCAATTCCTGTGATATTACTGTAAGAAGATGCTATGTTTTTATTTCAGTTATAAATGGTTAGTTTTACAGAGTTGACTTATGGGATAGTGTCCTCATTTTATTTTCAGTAATTGTACGTACAGTGCAGTGTTTAAAATCGTTACATGAAGCTAATAAATAATTTTCTGCTTGGAATTGCTACTGGCGGAACATTTTTGACACAGTCGGATGCTAGTTAAGGGACCCAGTTACAGTAGTTAACTGTAACATAGGTTTACCGAGCTTTTAGGATTCCATGCCTCAGTCGATAGAAAAGGAGCATATACGGAATCCCTTCGTTGTTGGTCTCTGTCCGTTTATTAAGACCGCTTTTTCTGAGTAACGGACAGACTTATCCTGATGACATTTATGTCAAGTATTTAAGGCCAAAGGTCTCTTGGCTGTGTGAGAAATTTAAGTTTCTAAGTCAATGTAGTCAAAAGATAATAGAAAGATTATAGAGTGTTGCTCAAGTGTGTGAGACTCGTGTCAAATAGGACTAACAGGGGTACTGAAGGGAGAGGGCAGCATGAATGATCACAAGTTTGTTTGGCCCGCGAGAGAGTGTCGCAGAGATGCTGAAGAAACTGAACTTGGAGCCTCTTGAAGACAAATATAAACTATCTCGAAAGTCTACGAAGTTTCAAGAACGAGCCTCAAATAATGACTCTAGCAATGTACAACAACCACTTACGTATCATTCATATAGGAATCGTGAGAACACGATTACAATAACTACAGCTCGCACAGAGGCATTCAGACAATAGTTCTACCATACGTGAGTGGAATGGGAGGAAACCATGATAACTAATACAACGGGACGTGCCCTCTGCCATCCACTTCGCTGGGTTTTGCAGAGTTTAGATGTAGACGTAGAGAAGATACGGTCTTTCTGTTGAGATGCATTTTTCTTAGAGACAGGTAGGGGTATGATTTTGAAATTTGTGTCAAACACTAAGGTCTACGGTCCTTTGGCAGTGTAAAAAGTTGCAGCCTGTAAGACAAGGCATTCAAAAGATACAGTCATTTATGTCACATACTTTGACATTCACTGAATCACATATTATAATCTTTATATGTACTATGTGTACACAAAATTAAGTTTGTATGTAACTCACCAGCGTGAGTCGTACTCGCAGTTGTACGGTTTTTCTTAATTAGCCAATTTAAGCTGTGGTTCACCAGAACCAAATTTTGCTGCACTGTAACACTCTGGATTGTAGGCTACCTAATGGTATTCAAACAGACGTCCTCTTAGTTTCAGAAGAGAATCACCACACCGATAATCACAGCTAAGTAAATAACGTGTTCTAGACTCATTTCTTCGTAAAAAGAAAGTATGTATCTTGCATCCTCTAGTATGAGTCTGTTTTTTAAAGAAATACGCCACAAACATTCTATTGGAATTTGGATATAGTGGTTGACTACAGTATGGTATTCGTAGTTGCAAGGCTAGAAAAAAATTTGCTTAAGGTTGTTCAACGAAAGATTTTGGTTTGAAGCACACCATCTTGGCGTAGCAAGAATAAGGCACGGCGGGCTCTGGCACGGTACTTACCGGCGGCTGCGTCAGCACGCGGACGGCGCGGCTCAGGTGCCGCAGGGTGAGCGTCGGCGTCGCCGTGGCCGTCGGCGTCTGCTCTGTGGTGCATGTGAAGGAAGACGCCCGCCGGCCGGTTCTAAAAGGACACCCGGACATGATGGAGCGCTGTCACTGGCTCAGTCGAGAAGCCACGAAGTCCCCTAGGCCCCTTTAAGCACTCTGAACTATATCCTATAACCAGACGATTCCTCTTTGCGTGTGTTTACATATGTTCGCGGAGGCTAAGCAAAAACCAGCAAGCACTTTTCAGGAGAGTGACGATGAAATATTGCTTTTACCTCTAGGAGCAGAAAACAATGCTACTTATCCTAAGCTGGTACAAATAACAGACTGGTAGTGTGTGACAAAAGCTACAAGTAACCTACAAAAAAGGTTTATAGCCTCTTTATTTCCAAATTTATCGCACTATTGAAGACGCTCTAAAATGACGATTTTCGGGGATTAATAATAAAGTCGAAACTGAAAAACAAAGCTGTTCCACAGAAAAATGTAAAGGAAAGCGTTCGGTTTATAATAAGTTCTGGCGAGAGTGTAAACGTCTTTGGCCCACACTCGTTGTCTACAGTGGCCCAATGCAAAATCAGTAACTCGTAGCAAATACAGTTTCCGAACGAACCACCCTCAAAATGGACAGCGAGAAGTACATGAATTATTCTAAGAAGAGCAGTAGTATGCGAGGGGAGAGAAAGTGCCCTTTGAACCAGAAGCCTCGGTTGTCGTAGCAGCGGACGAATTCGGAGGACTCACGGCAGCGGCCACGGCCAGTGGCGCCACGCGCGAGTGTCGAGCGCCTGCGTCGCGCGCGGTAGGCAGCCCGCGCCACACTGTCGGCTCCTGGCTCGCGTCGCGTTTGCTGTGGCGCGCCGCCTTCCGCTTGCCTCCTGCGCAGGCGCGGCAAAAACTAGACGCACCCCCTTGCTACGCAGTCATTTGTCAAGCGACGTCCACCACGAGGAATATTTTAAGTAAAAAGTACACATTTACACCCGCATCTACGTTGAAAAAGTATACAGGGCGAAGAAGAATATCGCACTTTGAAGTCGGCACGCGATTCCTCATTCTTTAATTTGAGACAAAATTTGTCTGACAAAAGCAGATTGACTGCATTTAGAAAATACATGTATGAAAACGAGGAGCTGGCAACAACGCATCCAAATGTGTTACCCCACACTACTGTACCAAAGGTCTGGGAGTAGACAACATTCCCTTAGAACTACTGCAGCCTTGGGAGAGCCAGTCCTGACGAAATTCTACCATCTTGTGAGCAAAATGTATAGGACAGGCGAAATACCCTCAGACTTCAAGAAGAATATAATAGTTCCAATCCCAAAGAAAGTAGGTGTTCACAGATGTGAAAATTACCGAACTGTCAGTTTAATAAGTCACAGCTGCAAAATACTAGCGCGAATTCTTTACAGACGAATGAGAAAACTGGTAGAAGCGGACCTCGGGGAAAATGAGTTTGGATTCCGTAGAAATATTGGAACACATGAGGCAATACTGACCCTACTACTTATCTTAGAATTTAGATTAAGAAAAGGCAAACCTACGTTTCTAGCATTTGTAGACTTAGAGAATGCTTTTGACGATGTTGACTAGAATACTCTCTTTCAAATTCTGAAGGTGGCAGGGGTAAAATACAGGGAGCAAAAGGCTATTTACAATTTGTACAGAAACCAGATGGCAGTTACAAGAGTCGAGGGACATGAAAGCGAATCAGTGGTTAGGAAGGGAGTGAGACAGGGTTGTAGCCTATCCCCGATGTTATTCAATCTGTATAGTGAGCAAGCAGAAAAGGAAACAAAAGAAAAATTCCGAGTAGGTATTAAGATCCACGGAGAAGAAATAAAAACTTTGAGGTTCGCCGATGACATTGTAATTCTGTCAGAGACAGAAAAGGACTTGGAAGAGCAGTTGAGGCACTGGACAGTGTCTTGAAACGAGGATATAAGATGAACATCAACAACATCAAAACGAGGATAATGGAAAGTAGTCGAGTTAACTCGGGTGATACTGAGGGAATTAGATTAGGAAATGAGACACTTAAAGTAGTAAAGGAGTTTTGCTATTTGAGGAGCAAAGTAACTGATGATGGTCGAAGTAGAGGGGATGTAAAATGTTGACTGGCAATGGCAAGGAAAGCATTTCTGAAGAAGAGAAATTTGTTAACATCGAGTATGGATTTAAGTGTCAGGAAGTAGTTTCTGATAGTATTTGTATGGGTTGTAGCCATGTATGGAAGTGAAATATGGACGATAAATAATTTGGACAAGAAGAGAATAGAAGCTTTCGAAATGTGGTGCTACAGAAGAATGCTGAAGATTAGATGGGAAGATCACATAACTAATGAGGAGGTATTGAATAGAATTGGGGAGAAGAGGAGTTTGTGGCACAGCTTGACTAGAAGAAGGGATCGGTTGGCAGGACATGTTCTGAGGCATCAAGGGATCACCAATTTAGTCTTGGAGGGCAGCGTGGAGGGTAAAAATCGTAGAGAGAGACCAAGAGATGAATACACTAAGCAGATTCAGAAGGACGTAGGCTGCAGTACGTACTGGGAGATGAAGCAGCTCGCACAGGGTAGAGTAGCATGGAGAGCTGCATCAAACCAGTCTCAGGACTGAAGACCACAACAACAACAACAACAACAACAACAACTGTACCAGCTGTCGTAGGTCACTGAATCCTGTGACATCAAACACATGTCCACACTGGAGGTATGTTTCGAATACTTGGGAGGTCCATTTTGTATTTTTCAGAAGTTCGTTCCTTAGTTTTCATCGTTTACAAGCAGGATATCATTTGGTTATATGACAATAGCCTATTACAAGACAGTGGGATCCATTAAACTGCAAACAAGTGTCTACTAGCCGTGCAGTTCAAAGCCATAACTGTGAAGTTCACGTAGGGAAGCTACTCGACTGGAGTACACAAATGATGAATAATTCGATAAGCTTTTGGTGCTGGTTGCGTGTGATGCGTGTGATGCACAGTACCCTCAAAGGCGTCATCCCGATAAGAACGTTTTAGCCCCCTGGAGCAACGCCTTCAGGAGACCGGTAATATTCATGCACAGGTAATCGATATATGCCGTCCAAGGACTAGAAGAGAGGACGTGTCTTGAAGCCATTCACTAATCACCTCGGCGAAGTTCCTGTGATATTGCAAATCAGTTCCGGGTATCTTAAATACGGGGTGTTGAAGTGTTTCACTATGGACAACTGCATCCGTATCATTACGTTTCACCTCAACACCAATGGACACAGCCCATTTGAATGATGAAATCATCCATTTGTAAGGTATCCAACCATCCAGACTTTGCTTGTAGTAGTTCTATGGAAACATCTTGCTCGCTAAAAACTTTATTCATGAGGCGTTTCGAGTAATCATCAACAGATACATGCAAAAAAATTAACACAAAAGACAAATTAGGAAAGCTTATATATAAATATTACAAGTACAATGTTGAATGTTTTACTATCAAAAATTGTAATTATTATTAGCCTTGTGAAAGACGTATGGAAATTTGTAAAGCTCTGTCTCTAACAGTAATATTGTTACCTATACTTTTTCTCTAAAAACTGGTACGCAATCTAGTGAAATTTCATTATCGTTATTATAAAGTCTGATATGTAAGCGTACAGCTTGAACATTGAAACCGTTTTTCCGATATGTCAGTATTCTGACAGAGAACAAAACCAGAAATTAATTACTCTTCATATAAATCATGAGAAATCAATTATGTAATATTGACTCTGATTTTAAAAATATTCTCTAACGTCTCCGAAGAATTATACTGCAATGCTCCTGCACGTAACAAATAACTTACCTCGTCTTGCGGCTGCAACTGCACAAATATATTGAATCCAGTAACGTGCTAAAATAATTCGAAAGAAACACAGCCATCCGTGCAGCAATGCTTAGTCCAATTACTGATGCAACTATTCCTTTGTTTTATTTTTATAGAAATTAAATGATCAGGAGAGGTTTAGTAAATAGGCCTTAGGCAGTGTAAACAATGAAAGGAATCAATAAAAACTTTTAATTTACTATATTTTGTAAATTAAAGATCGATACACCGACATACTTTGCTCAGGCCATTCTTGTCCTTGGACAGTTTCATTAGCAAAAACTTTAATTATTCCACAATGTCTGTATTCAATAATCACGTATCTGCTCACAACAAAGATGTGAATATTGCTTTCAATGTACACATACAAAAATCTGACAAAATCCCTCCAGTGTGCAAGCAAGGAACAACGACGTGCAGCCGGCCGGAGTGGCCGAGCGGTTCTAGGCGCTACAGTCTGTAACCGCGCGACCGCTACGGTGGCAGGTTCGAACCCTGCCTCGGGCATGGATGTGTGTGATGTCCTTAGGTTAGTTAGGTTTAAGTAGTTCTAAGTTCAAGGGGCTGATGACCTCAGCAGTTAAGTCCCATTGTGCTCAGAGCCATTTGAACCATTTTGACCTACGTGCAGAAAAAAGGCAAATCATCAAAAATCCTCAATTAAAACCAAAATCTCCCTCGGCGCTACGAGTACGGTCAGGGCAGGCTGCTACCTCTCCTGATACGGCTTCTCTCCATGCCACACTGCGTCCGACTACTACCAACAACTGTTCGCTCGCTCCTACTCTTGATAATATCTCAGACACAGAGTTAGTGTATGCACGCAATAGCAGAATCTGTAGTCAGCTTTCCAAGAAAAGGATATGAACGTCCAACTTTCAGCGTAACAATAGGAATGGAAGCACATACTCAGTGCAAATACTGACAACATGCTTAAGGATGTTCATAAAGTAAGTAATACGAGAAAGCCGAACAATCTGATGTGCGATTGACGTTAGCCGTATTTGCAAAGGATGTTATTTTGTAAAGTCGCATGCCAGTTGAAGACAGCAGACTTGAGGACCGTATTATTTCAACTTGGCTCCAGACGGCGTTGATCTCAAAGATCGAAACAAACAGGACATAGCTTTTATAATATATAAAACAACGTAAATATTACTTACCGTATTACACCTGGATTTCTTTCGATCAGTGTCATATCATCAATAAAAACAGCAAACGTAGAACAAGTTATGAGTCAAAACTCGTCATTGGACATGTATAAAGATCGTACATCACACTAGGCACAATGTCCAAATAATCCATCGAGAGACAGAGAGAGCAATGTATAGGCCGTCATTATAAAGGAAGACGTTTTTAATTACTATTTTCCAGACAAAGCAAGGAAACTTCAATCTAATGACACCACAGATGGGTCATGTCAAAAAACAAATATTTATCACAAAATAGTTAAAAACCGAGTCAGGGGTGACTGGGAATAGGTAGGTATAGGCTGGTGAGCCTGTGAGGGTGGAGGGGGGACACAAAAGGCAGGGTAGGGGGCAGATGAGGCGGAGGTTGAATTAATTAGGGAGGGGGGGGGGGAAGGATCAGGTGGAGGTGTGTAGGAAAATAGGCAAGGGATGGAAGGTTGTAGGATGGCGGGATGGGGGGGACGGGGGGAGGACGAAGGACTGAGGAGCAGGAAGGTAGGGTAGCATGAAGGGATGAAGGCCAAAAAAGAAGGCAGGGGACGGAATTTTACTGCAATGGAACATTTTCACATTTTATATAACAAACGGAATGATATTTAAAATTACGTTGTAACAGAAACAAGCACTGTTTTCACTACATTATTCTGTTTTAAAGTATACCTTGAAGCTGAAACCTCATGAATATGTTTACAAGTAAAACAGTGTCATTACAGCATATTACTGGGAGGGGCAAGTGGGAAGGGAGGGAAGGGGGAAATAGGAGGACGGCGGAATGATGTCTCAGAATAACATCTTTTGCAAATACGTCTAACACCAAGTTGATACGTCATGAGTTGATACGTTTTTCTTGTAATGCTCACTTTTATGAACTTCCATATGTATATTGTATGTGTACTCAGTGTATATCTCCCCTGATGTTACATTGGTCTTTCAATATTTATAGATAAGCGCTTCTAATTTGATTTTTGTGTAAATTTTGCCACATTAGTCTGATAAATAAAGTTTTTAGCAATGAAGATTTTTCCACGGAATTACTACATGCCAAGTTTTGTGAATGGGTTTTGCATCAGGTGGAAGACAACAAACATTTGGTAAATAATATGATGTAGACTGACGCATCTAGCTTCACTCGTGAAGATATTTTCAACCTCCACAGCTGCCATTACTGATCGCAATACAACCCAAGTGTCACACATGAACATGGATTTCAGGCACACTGGCATAAACCTGTGGGTCACAACATTGGACCTCCCTGGACAATCAATTTCCTTGGAAACATTTTGTTTACATAGTTACACAATTTCATCCCAAAGTGTAGCTGTTTAGAATCGACACCAAAAAAAATGAATTTTTATGCACTGGAGAGGCCGCAGTGGGCGAGGGCTAGAGCTTTTTGACTTTTATTTGAAACATGCAGGGTCTTGCGTTCGATCCCAGCCATTGATTAAAATGTCAATGAAAATAACCTCAATGGTGGCCGAAAATTTCCGGTGTAGGGAGTCAACCCCGTTCTCCCAACGGCATTGTGAAAGAGTGCGGAGGAATGGACAATAGTTCGGGGCCTCCCCTTCCGCTTAGGGTGGCAAACTGCCTCTAAAAGGCGGAAGATTTGGCAATTATCAACGGCATCCACATGCAGAAAGCAATTAAAATGGCTGCCTTAAAACACAAACTATATAACTGAAGGACACGTGTCCGGTAACTGAGAATGTGTGATAATGATTTCTCCATTGGTAGATTTCGGGTTAGTATCTTACTCGGATCTCTGGAAGACAAATGCCAAGGCGGAGGTCAGCAAGAGAAAAAGCTTGTGTAACCAACTTGAGGCAAACATTATACGAATTGGAACGTGGAATTTTAGAAGTTTGAACGTAACAGAAAAGCTAGAATATCTCTAAAGGGAAATGCGGAGGCTCCGCCGAGATGCAGTGCGGGTCAGTTAATTTAAATGGAAAAAGAAGAAGATTTTTGGTCAGACGAATGGAGGATAATACCAACAGCAGCAGAAACAAGCATAACGGGAGAGGTGTTCATTATGAAAGGGAAGATAGGGTAGAGAGCTACTGTAAATAGTAACACGATTATTCACATTAAAATCGACAGAAAATCAGCACCAAAAACAAAGTTTAACGAAACATGTCGATGACACAAGCAGAAGATAAAGAGATAGAGTAAGTACTTGCATAAGAGGACATTGGACGGACAGTTCAGTATGTAAAGACGAAAATCTAATAATGAAGAAATAAATGTGAAAATCTGATAATCAAAGGTGATTGATACATTGTAGTAAAGGAATGAATAGAGTCACTAGAGAGTATGGGCGTGGTAGTAAGAGTGAGAGAGAAGAAAGAATGATAGAGACTTGCAGTAAAATAGTAATGACGAATACACGATTCGAAAATCACAGTATGAGGACACTTTTTTGAAGGCCTGGAAACATGGGAAGATTCCAGCTGGATTACATCGTAGAGAGACAAATATTCCGAAATCTGATGTGGAGAAAGGCTTATCCAAGAAAGGTGGAGGTTAAGACCACAAATTAGTAATGAGAAAAGTAGACTTAGGATTAAGAGAACCGTGCGGGGTAATGAATGTGCAAATAAGTGAGGTACTGAAGAACTAAGCAGTTATGAGTGGTGTATGAATTCTCTTACTCTGTAGATGCTACAATAGTGAACACCAAAACGGATATATATAGGCTGGATGAAAGTAATTACATAGAAAGTTTGTGAAACTGAAGAAACATTTAGGTTGATCGAAGGAGGAAGAAAGTACAAAAATGTGCAGAAAAAGGCAGCAATACAGCACTATAACAAAAGAATGAAATAAACAGGAAGTGCAGGGAAGTACAGACGAAATGGCTGCAGAAAAAAAGAAGTGAATGTTGGAAAGACCGACTTTTGGTGTAGAATAGTGAAAACATCCTTCTGTGAAATTAAAAGCAAAGGTGTCAACATTAAGGATGCAAGAGGAATGCCACTGTGAAACGCATAGGAGGTAGCGGATTGGTGGAAACAGTACATTGAGGGCCTCTGCCAGGGGAAGGCCCTGCCTGCTGACGTGAGAGAAGAAGAAATCTGTGTCGATATGGAAGAGAGTGGTGAACCACTATTCTAATGGAAGGAAGGAAGATTAGCGTTCAGCATCCCGTCGACAACAACGTCATTAGATGAGGAGCACAAACTCACATTAGAGAAGGATGAGAAGGGAAATCGACCGTGCCCTTTCAAATTACCATGCCGGTGCCTAAAGTGATTTTAGGAAAATCGGACCAATATTTCAGTCAGAGCTTAACACAGCTTTTGAAGACTTAGGTCAAATAAAGCAGGAGGAAACGATTAATTTCTTTCGGAATTTATAAAATTATTGGGGTAAGCAGCAACCAAATGATCATTCAACTTGGTTTGTGAAATATTTGAGCCTGGATACATACCAGCAGACTTTCAGAAAAATATTGTCCTCACTAACACAGAGATTGCAAGGGCAGGAAACTGCGATAACTATTGGACAGTCAACTTAACGTCTCATGCATCCAAGTTAGTAACAAGTATGATGAACAGAAGAGTGGAAAACAAAATTGAGGACCTGTTAGATGACGATCAGTTTGATTTTCGGTAATGTAAAATCATCAGAGAGGCTATTCTGACGTTAGGTTTGATAGCAGTTGCAAGACTTAAGATAAATCAAGACACGTTCATAGGAGTTGTCAGTCTATGAAAAGTGTTCGACAGCTAAATATGGTTCGTGATGTTCGAAATTCTAAGGAATTAGGTGTAAGGAAGAGACAGTTAATACGCAATATGTAAAAGAACCAAGAAGCAAAAAAAATTTGATTCGAAGTCCAAGAATGAAGTGCTCACAACAGTAAGGATGTAAGCCAGGAATGCCGTCTTTCGCCCTAGTGTTCAGTCTATACGTCGAAGAATGTATGATAGAAATAAAAAGAAAGTTCAAAAGTGGAATTTACTTGCCAGGGAAGAAGGATATCAATTTGTTGATGACATTGCAATCTTCAAATGAAAGTGACGAAGAACTGCAAACTCTGTTGAATAGAAAAATGTCTATCCAGCACACGCTACGGATTGACTGTAAACCTAAGAAAGACGAAAATAATGAATAGTGGAAATGGTACTATCTTCAAACTTGACATCAAATTTGGAGACCACGAAATAGAGAAAGTGAAGGAGTTTTTCTATCTCCGAAGCGAAATTTTACATGACAGACGAAGCAAAGAGCACAAAAAAATCTGACAAGCATAAGCAAATAGGGCGCTTTCGTTGCCAAAAGCAGAGCACCAGTATAAAACATCGGCCCTAATTTGTGGAAGAAATTTCTGAGAACGTTTTGCCGGCCGAAGTGGCCGTGCGGTTAAAGGCGCTGCAGTCTGGAACCGCAAGACCGCTACGGTCGCAGGTTCGAATCCTGCCTCGGGCATGGATGTTTGTGATGTCCTTAGGTTATTTAGGTTTAACTAATTCTCAGTTCTAGGGGACTAATGACCTCAGCAGTTGAGTTCCATAGTGCTCAGAGCCATTTGAGAACGTTTTTTAGATTATAGCACCCTATGGCAGAAAAAAAGAGAAGCGAAACATCTGAGACATAGTGCTACAGAAGGGTGTTGAAAAACAGGTAAAGTGATAAGAGGTGAGAAGTTTTTGCGCAGAATCGACGACTAGAGGAACATATGGAAGACGTCGACAAGGGACAGGATGATAGGCCATTTGAAACAGGAATATTTCGCAAGATCAGGTGAACGAAATATTCACTTAAAAAAATAGGACCCACAACGAAGGCGTTACGGAAATAGATCACAAATTGATATTCATACAGGTATTGACGGAAAATGCAAAATCTTAATATCTGGCGGCCGATGGATGAATGTGACACTCTGCAGCGCAATTTTACAGCTAAGCAGCAAGGACGGTAAACAGGGGACATGTCAATAGCACGGCATAAAGTATTTTCGAATTTCATTCCGTGTGCTCAGTTGAACAGTAACTATTCCTCTGGGAAAGGTGCGCTGCAATATATGCGGAAGTCAGCAGTCGAGAGGAGACGTGCAGTTGGATTCGGCAAATCGTTCGACATTGCAATGAGAGCGATGCTACTGTTCAACTGTTCAACGACATTAGCACGAACAGGTGAACCACGGCCGGCTACAGCGTCATGAGGGAAGCGGTAGACCCAGAGAAACGACAGAACGTGAGGACCAAGTAATCGGCAGAGAGGCACTCAGATCCTTGAATTCACCATTATCACCGATCTGACGTACAACTGATGCCCCAGTGACGACAACGACCATTAATAAGCCGGCTCACAGACAGGGGTGACTGAGCTCATGACGCCCCTTGCACCACTACCATTGAACTCTGAACACCCACAAGCCCGTTTAGTAGTCGCGGGTTGTAATCTAGCTGAGTGGAACATAAGTGTCTTCAGTGACGCGTCCCACTTCGAAAAGAGCTCCGAAGACCAGCCAAGACGTATTTGTAAATGCCCCGGACGGCGATGGATTCCAACCTGACTGTCGCCCGCCATGGGCCGACAACGAGAAGTGATGGTCTGGTCCATTTCATAGCATGAACCCTTTGGCTGTCATCTGTGCCATTCTTACAGCACAGCGTACGTCGACGATATTCTACTCCCCGTTTTGTTGGCCTTCGTGGTAAACCATCCTGGGCATGAGTTTCAGCAAGATAATGCCCGCCCACACATGCCAAGAGTGTCTACTGCTTGTCTTCTTGCTTGCCAAACCCTGTCTTGGCCAGTAAGGTTGCCGGATCTCTCGCAAACTCAGACGTTTGGAGCTTAATGGGCAGGGCCCTTAAATCGTATCTGGATTTTGACGATATAACGCGCGAACTGGATCGAAGTTTGCACCATATCCCTCAAGAGGAGAGCCAACACCTCTGCCAGTCAATGCCAAGCCGAATAACTCCGACGAGAGCCAGAGACAGACCATCGCGTTATTAATTTGTGAATCTCTTTCTCTTGACTAAATCATCTAATTTTTCTGAAACTGTAATCATTTGTTTGTCTCTTCATTTATTTGACACCTACCGAATTCCTACTGGTGGTGCGCCTTTCTTTATATTGTTTCATTGGTATTCATCTTACACACACACACACACACACACACACACACACACACACATACATATATATATATATATATATATATATATATATATATATATATATATATATATATATATATATTGTGTGTGTGTGTGTGTGTAAGATGAATAACAATCAAAGATGAGTAATGGACTGCAGTCAAATCAGGGGACGCTGAGGGAATTAGATTAGGAAATGTGAGACGATTAAAGCATCAGACGTGTTCCTCTTTGGGCTGCAACATGACGGGATGATTGTAGTATCCGCTCCGCCCCGAACATTGATACGAATAAACTATATCTAAGCATCAACCTAAGACAATAATTAAGAGGTAGGAAGTAGAGAGAGGCAGACTCAGTTTTCCTCGCTGTCCGATTTCAACTACTTTAGACTCTCATTTAATTTTTTCTACCGGCAACGCACAGCGAGTTTATGTAATCTTCCTCTCCGGGTTTAGCTGTGGTAGAGTGTAGAAGTTATATATACACTCCTGGAAATGGAAAAAAGAACACATTGACACCGGTGTGTCAGACCCACCATACTTGCTCCGGACACTGCGAGAGGGCTGTACAAGCAATGATCACACGCACAGCACAGCGGACACACCAGGAACCGCGGTGTTGGCCGTCGAATGGCGCTAGCTGCGCAGCATTTGTGCACCGCCGCCGTCAGTGTCAGCCAGTTTGCCGTGGCATACGGAGCTCCATCGCAGTCTTTAACACTGGTAGCATGCCGCGACAGCGTGGACGTGACCCGTATGTGCAGTTGACGGACTTTGAGCGAGGGCGTATAGTGGGCATGCGGGAGGCCGGGTGGACGTACCGCCGAATTGCTCAACACGTGGGGCGTGAGGTCTCCACAGTACATCGATGTTGTCGCCAGTGGTCGGCGGAAGGTGCACGTGTCCGTCGACCTGGGACCGGACCGCAGCGACGCACGGATGCACGCCAAGACCGTAGGATCCTACGCAGTGCCGTAGGGGACCGCACCGCCACTTCCCAGCAAATTAGGGACACTGTTGCTCCTGGGGTATCGGCGAGGACCATTCGCAACCGTCTCCATGAAGCTGGGCTACGGTCCCGCACACCGTTAGGCCGTCTTCCGGTCACGCCCCAAGATCGTGCAGCCCGCCTCCAGTGGTGTCGCGACAGGCGTGACTGGAGGGACGAATGGAGACGTGTCGTCTTCAGCGATGAGAGTCGCTTCTGCCTTGGTGCCAATGATGGTCGTATGCGTGTTTGGCGCCGTGCAGGTGAGCGCCACAATCAGGACTGCATACGACCGAGGCACACATGGCCAACACCCGGCATCATGGTGTGGGGAGCGATCTCCTACACTGGCCGTACACCACTGGTGATCGTCGAGGGGACATTGAATAGTGCACGGTACATCCAAACCGTCATCGAACCCATCGTTCTACCATTCCTAGACCGACAAGGAAACTTGCTGTTCCAACAGGACAATGCACGTCCGCATGTATCCCGTGCCACCCAACGTGCTCTAGAAGGTGAAAGTCAACTACCCTGGCCAGCAAGAGCTCCGGATCTGTCCCCCATTGAGCATGTTTGGGACTGGATGAAGCGTCGTCTCACGCGGTCTGCACGTCTAGCACGAACGCTGGTCCAACTGAGGCGCCAGGTGGAAATGGCATGGCAAGCCGTTCCACAGGACTACATCCAGCATCTCTACGATCGTCTCCATGGGAGAATAGCAGCCTGCATTGCTGCGAAAGGTGGATATACACTGTACTAGTGCCGACATTGTGCATGCTCTGTTGCCTGTGTCTATGTGCCTGTGGTTCTGTCAGTGTGATCATGTGATGTATCTGACCCCAGGAATGTGTCAATAAAGTTTCCCCTTCCTGGGACAATGAATTCACGGTGTTCTTATTTCAATTTCCAGGAGTGTAGTAAATGGTATTTTCATATATTGTACATGCACTCCATAGCACTCCGTCTTCTGGCCACAAGTGACCCATCGGGACCATCCGACCGCCGTGTCATCCTCAGGTGACGAGGATAGGAGGGGCGTGAGGTTAGCACACCGCTCTTCCGGTCGTTATGATGATTTTAGTTGACCAGAGCCGCTACTATTCGGTCAAGTAGCCCCTCAATTGGCATCACGAGGCTGAGTGCACCTCGAAAATGGCAACAATGCATGGCGGCCTGGATGGTCACCAATCCAAGTGCCGGCCACGCCCGACAGCGCTTAACTACGGAGATGTCACAGAACCGGTGTATCAACTGTTGCAAGGCCGTTGCATATGTTATACACGGAGAAATCAAAAGGTCTGAGGGCGTTGCTGTAACATATATGCAACGTTGCACAACTCCGATTCTAAGCACCGACATCTAAGCAAGGGATTAGTGTGTCATTCGTGTCTGTAGGACGTGCGTGAGGTAAATGCGGAAACGTGAACTGTGACGACGTTATTACCAGATGCGTCCAAAGAGGACCAATGTGCTGTTATTCTTTACTTGGATGCTGAAGAACAAACACCAGTAGTCATCCATTGGAGAATGTGCGTGGGAACAACATGCCTGTCTGTACCAACCGTCGTGGAAATGTGCGCCAAGTTCTTCATAATGCACATCTCCATATCTCAAATGCCATAACCCAGAAGTTACGCCAAGTTGGAGGTACTCGAGCACCCGCTTTATAGTCCTGATCCCTCCCCATGCGATTACCATGCCTTCGGTCCTTATAAAAGGCCTTGAAGGGTCGATAATTCGTGCCGGACGAGGATGTGCAGAGACAGTTACTGACTTCTCCACGCAGCAGGAAACGGTGTCTCATCAAACGGGTGTCTTCAACCTTCTACGACTGTGAGATGATTGCCTCAGTGCTCACGGCGATTTTGCCTAATTGGCATACTGATCATGGTCTGTGCAGCCTTCGAACGGAAGCTTTTTGATCACCCCTTTTACAGTCATCCAGGGATAGCTTTAGTGTAAAGATTAATATTTTCACTGTTTGCGATAAATTTTGAAGTGTATTTCAACCTCAAAGTCTTTTCATTACAGCCGTTCTTTACTAAACACGTTTATGTATTTGTGTCATCTATTCCTCTCTTTGAAATGCTGAAGGTGAGAGCGGTAAAATACAGGGAGCGAAAGGTTATTTACAATTTCTACAGAAACCTGACGGTAGTTATAAGAGTCGAGGGGCATGTAAGAAAAGTAGTGGTTGAGAAGAGAGTGATACACAGTTGTAGCCTATTCCCCATGTTATTCAATCAGTATACTGAGCAAGCAGTAAAGGAAACAAAAGAAAAATTTAGAGTATGAGTTAAAATTCAAGGAGAAAAAATAAAAACTATGAGGTTTGCCGACGGCAATGTAACTCTGTCAGAGACAGCAATGATCCTGGAAGAGCAGCTGAACGGAATATACGGTGTCTTGAAAGGAGGATGTGAGATGAAACGCTATACGAGGATAATGGAATGTAGTCGAATTAAATCAGGAGATGATGGGGGAATTAGATTAGGAAATGAGACACTTAAAGTAGTAGATGAGTTTTGCAATTTGGTGAGCAAAATAATTGATGACAGTCGAAGTAGAGAGGATACACAATGTAAACTGGCTACGTTTCTGTAAACGTTTCTGAAGAAGAGATATTTGTAACAATCGAGTATAGATTTAAGTGTCAGGAAGTCTTTTCTGAAAGTACTTGTATGGTGAGTAGCCATATATATGGGAGTGAAACATGGAGGATCAATAATTTATACTAGAAGAGAATAGAAGCTTTCGAAATGTGGTGCTACTGAAGAAAACTGAAGATTAGATGGGTAGATCACGTAATTAATGAGGAGGCACTGAATAGAATTGGGGAGAAGAGGAATTTGTGGCACAACTTGCCTAGAAGAAGGGATCTGTTAGCAGGACACGTTCTTAGGCATCAAGGGATCACCAATTTAGTATTGGAGGGCAGCGTGGAGGGAAAAAATCGTAGACGGAGAGCAAAAGATGAATACACTAAGCAGATTCATAGGGATGTAGGTTGCAGTAGTTACTCTGAGATGAAGAAGTTTGCACAGGATAGTGTAGCATGGAAAACTGACTCAAACCAGTCTCTGGACTGAAGACAACAACAACAAAAACAACCTACATTTGTGATACGAGGTCTATGACTATTCTGGGCACACTGTTGCAATATTTAATTATATACAAGTATTCAAAAAAGTGAGCATAATATTAAAACAAGATACCACCTAATGACAGAAGCGAAAAGAATGTGAAATGTTGACAGGCAATAGCAAGACAGGATTTCTCGAGAAACACAAATATGTTAAAATCGAATATACTCGAAAATTCAAGGAAATCTTTCCTGCAAATATTCATTTTAAAGTAGCCTTACCGCAAGTAATGCATAGGAGATAAATAATGCCGACGAGGAGAAAACAGAATCTCTCCAAATATTGTGGTACAGAACAGTGCTTCACACTGTACGGATAGATCCAATAAGCTATGTAGAGCTACTCTACAGAATTTGCGAGAAAAGAGCTTCATAGCGCGACTTGAAAAGAAATGAAAGATGACTATGACACATCCTGAGGTATCAAGGGATGGAGGGGTGACTGGAGATGAAAATTGTAAGAGACGAAGGCTTGACGGTAGAAAGCAGATTCAGATGGGATGAGAAGTTCCACCTTATGCAAGACACCTTTATTCTTTTGTTTCACCCATACATGTTTCAGCACTTTTGTGCTATCGTCAGTGGGTTCTATTTTTTATTTTTTAAAATAAGTTAAAAATAAAAAAATTGAACCCACTGACGATAGCACAAAAGTGGTGAAACATGTATGGGTGAAACAAAAGAAAAAAGGTGTCTTGCATAAGGCCGAACTTCTCGTCCCATTTTCTTAACAAGCACGGAGACAACAAGAAGAACTGCACCACAAGATAATTAGAGTAGATTCAGATGTTTTTTAGGTTCCAGTAGGCATGCAGAAATGGAGCTTCGTGCTTAGGATGGACTAGCGTCAACAGCTGGTTCCAACCAGTCTTCGGAATAATGCCCATAACAACAGTAACAAACGCTGGGCAATGGCATAGGCATATAAATTGAAGCTGTAGGGGGGAGAAAGGGAACAAGAGGAACTAATGATATCAGATGCTTTGGGGCTTTATGTGTAATCAGCGGCGACGAGTCAGAATGTGTACAACACCGGGACTCGATCTTGGGATCTCCTGCTTTCTAGACGGCTGTGTTAACCATTGTGCGACCCGGACAGAGTGTTCGGCGGCGTCCATACGAACAGACGCCACACATTCGTATAACAAAAAGCGCAGATACCGAAACCGTTTTATTTGAATAGCTCTTTAAAAGTAGTCGGTTCATGTCTGTTTCCCTAAAATAAAAAAGTGGAAGACTGTGCAGTTACAAAATTCTTTTTCGCGTTTTATGGACAAGGAAAATTTTCTTAAACTGATGAAGATTTGTAAGGAGCATGATCCTGCATTAAAAATCGGCGACTCATTTCAGATAAGCTCTCATTTCTAAACATGCTCATCGTGCAAGTTGTAACACGACTGGAGCCACAGAAGAAAACTTAGTGTGAGTGTCCGAAATGATATTGGACCGTCAGTGATTCATTGTGTTTGAAATAACTGAAACCAAAAAAGGTATCAACTATAGGTTGTTCACTCAACAGGGTGTTATCGAGTGCTATGTACTAGGATGTTGAGATGGGCGAGCCCTTTTTTTGCGGTTTCAGAGGAATGGTCGATGTGTTGAAAATGGGTTTCATCCTCTCCCTACCTTATCATTGCGAACATCAAAAACACTACACGTCACTTTGTGTCCAATAATAATAGTTACCTTTGTTATACACTTACAGTCATAATTACAAATCTCTCGCCTTGGAACGGAAACTGCCAAAACGCGACGAGAAAGTCGACTTATCCAATTAGGCAGCAGATTCTACGACTCTAGGTCTTTCACTTATAATACACCCCCTTGCTTATAGTCCATATATTATGAAGCACACTTGTTACGTTGTAATAACTATTTCATAGTTTAAACAACGTTAAAATACATAGTAAGAGAAAGTGCATTTTATTTGCGGATAAACAGTATTTATCTCTCAAAGTTGGTCTCAGTGTGAGGGCTGGTTCCTTTATCCTGTATAACCTGCTGCAAAGACTTTGTCCAGGAACGTTTAAAGGAAAAGTCACTAGAACGCTATGTTGCTTTTTAACGATTTTGCACGTTCTTGAAACACAGGTTACCATAACATATTTCACACTTTTTGGCCATAATGATCTATCAGAGAACAACACTATCCAAAGCCAATAGATGCTAACCCACTCTATTCTATCTGACCCAACTCTGATGTTCTTGGCACCAAAAATACATTATATATTACACGTCCAGCTTCCAGTACCTCCTACAACAGGTATAGTCCAAATGCGCATTAACATCACTCTCTCAACTGAAACTATTTCTCAGATTCAATTTATTTACTGTTTTCTGATAATAATTATTTGCGTGAACATCTCCAGGGCTAATTATCACTAACAAAGGTTGCAAATTTTGACACTAGAAGAAAAAGTACAGGCTTCCTGGTATTTTATAGAATCGATTTCATTATCGATGAGAACAAAAGGATATTATAAATGAAGACAGAACGTTCCTTTAAATGGAGCATAATACTATTTCTTAACTGTAATTTTTTTTAGATCTTTTAAGTTGATAATTGTAAGTACTAATTTTCATAGCACAATTTCGATTTTTACCAAAAGGATCTATTAGAATTTTAAAAATATATTATCATAAAAATAGTTTTTTGGAAACTATTATTTTCAGAGATATCTGTATATGGGAAATATATAATTTAAATAAGAAAATTAACCAGTCCCCTATTTTAATTTATATGGACTCAAACATTTCAGTTGAATGCGAAAGTTCCGAGGACGCAAGGTTTATTACACACTAAACAATGCTTTGCAGTTCTTCCCTTAATTGTGTATTATAGAAATTATAGGATTGCAAGGGCATCGTTAACTGAAACCGATACAGCATGCACTTCGGATTACTTTTTATCATGTAAGCTTTTTTATTTATTCATTCAATGGAGACTAGTGACTCAGGAACAATAATAGTCCATTACGATTAAAGTTTTAAACTGTGTACCGGCTTCATATTGTATTAGCAATTCAGCATGATTATTTTTTCGCTAAATACATTTCTGATCCCCAAAAGGAACTTAGTCTATCCAGTATGACTGGGAAAAATTTTAGGCTCGTATTCGCTTGTATGGTTGTTAAGCTGTGAGACTCTTTTTCTCTTTCTCTGATGGCCCTAAAAGCATGAACTGCAAGTTTCCAGAATGTCACAGGGACAGTTATCCATGTTTTCCACAGGGAATATGTAAGTTTACAATGCGCCCTTTTTGTACTGATTCCACAGACAAGAATGTTCTCTCCTCCTTATTGTTTACACTCAGGTAGTAATGGTTTTGAAACGGACTGCACTGGCCTGCCTCTGGAGCGGATCGCGCCGAGCAGTGGCTGACGTCTTAATGGATGTACTTACTGAAGCCAGGCTCCCTGCGAAAGGGTGTCTGGCCGTTAAGTGCCCGACGCGTAATTTAATCGGCCGCGCGCGAGACGAAGCGTCAGAGAAGTTTACCCTGAATTTCTGGACGCTATTTATTCGTTTAATTGGCAGTCCGTGGTGAGAATGAGCGAGACTGTTAACACAAACCTCTCCCTTCCAAGCGAGACAGAAAAAATCTTAATAGTGATTGGAATATCATTGGAGATTGCCAGATTGGTATCGAAGCACTGCAAACACTAGTCATCAAGACCGCAAGTTGTAATCACGACAATATGAGTTGTACATCACTAGATTTTGTAAAAGTACGAGAATGTTCTGTAAAGTACCTCCTCCGAATTTTTTGTGTGAAAACTCTTAAAACTTTTTAAACAAAGCAATGTTATTAACATTCAACTTTGTTCTTCATCTTCAACTTTTATAGTCCTGTCTTTCTCAGTTGCGTGTAATATTACGCTATATTAATAAGTTTTACTTATGGACCGTCTGACAGCAACTGAATAAAACAAAATTTTAGTGCCATACGCGTTTCGCCTTTATTTTCTGCAAGGCATCATCAGTGGCCTGGAATATGTACATATGTTAGCTATTTTATTTACATTTTTGTCACTGTGCCTATAGGTTATAAACAGTTCTGGTGGTTGGTATTTCCTATTAAGTAGTAATGCTTTGAACTGTACTTACAGGTTGCGTGGACAATTTCTTACATATTACGCTCCTGTTGCATTTTTGATGTTATTCTTCTTATTGTGAACGCCAATTTGCGGTTTTTTCCACATTCCTCAGCACTATGCACTAAACGCTCGTTTTAATGCAATGTTTTGGTTTCTCTTGCCGAATGTCCAATGTTTTTGCCAAAGATCGAATGTTATTGCCAAATTTATGAGTGTAATTATTGAAGTATCTGTGGTCTGTTCGTGTATGCATTTGTGTGTGCGTTTGTGTATGTGTGTGTGTGTGTGTGTGTGTGTGTGTGTGTGTGTGTGTGTGTATTTTGGTGTTATATAATTTTTTTTGCTGTGTATGTATGTGTGTGTGTGTGTGTGTGTGTCTGCAGATGGTGTAGGGAAGAGTTTTTTATTTTTTTATTTTTTTGTTTTATGTCATCATTTCCTTTACTAAGTGTAGTAGGGAGCCTGTGCTGATGTGTGTTTATTCATTTATCACATGTTTGTTTTCTGCTATGGCTTTCTGGATGTGGAAGTTTTCTTGCATTTGTATAAGATGTTTGTCATGGTTGCTTATTCTCATTATTTTCATTTCTTGTTCCATGTTTGTAGGATGATGGTTGTAGTGTTTTAAATGCTCTGCAAATGTGGAATGGTTTGATTCATACTTCCAACATCTGATATGTTCTTTGTATCTTGTTTCAAAATTCCTGCATGTCATGCCTATGTATACTGCATCACAACTTTGACATTCAAGTTTATATATTCCTGATTGTTGGAATTTATCCCTCTTGGTAGCTGGCTGGCTGGTTGGCATTTGTTCTTCATGTCTACATATCTGCAGCGTTCTGCCGCTAAGAAGGCTCCGAATTGTGGCGTGTAACATGGCTACGTGTAACGTAACTACACTGAAGAGCCACCTGCCTAATATTGTGTAGGTTTTCCACGAGCAAGCATAAGTTCCGCAACACGACTTGGCGTGGACTCGACTAAAATCTGAAGCAGTGCTGGAGGGAAATGACACCATGAATTCTGCAGGGCTGTCCATAAATCCGTAAGAGTACGAAGGGGTGGAGATCTCTTCTAAGCAGCACGTTGCATGGCATCCCAGATATGCTCAATAATGTTCATATATGGGGAATCCGGTGGCCAGTGAAAGAGTTTAAACTCAGAAGAGCGTTCCTGGAGCCATTCTGTAGCAATTCTGGACGTATGGGGTGTCGCATTCTCCTGCTGGAATTGTCGGAATGCAAATGGACACGAATGGATGCAGGTGATCAGACAGGATCCTTACGTATGTGTCAGCTGTCACACTCATATCTAGACGTATCAGGGATCCCATATCACTCCAACTGCACACGCCCCACACCATCACAGGGCCTCCACCAGCTCGAACAGTCACCTGTTGACATGCAGGGTCCAAGGATTCATGAGGTTGTCTCCATACCTGTACGCGTCCATCCACACGATACAATTTGAGACAAGACTCGTCCGACCAGGCAACATGTTTCCAATCATTAACAGTCCAAAGTCGGTGTTGACGGGCGCAGGCGTGGCGTAAGACTTGGCGTCGTGCAGTCATTAAGGGTACACGAGTGGGCCTTCGGCTCCGAAAGCCCATATCGATATTCCTTTGAATGGTTCGTATGCTGACACTTGTTGATAGCCCAGCACTGAAATCTGCAGCAGTTTGCGGAAGGGTTGCACTTTTGTCACGTTGAATGATTCTCTTCAGTCGTCTTGGTCACGTTCTTGTACGATCTTTTTCTGGCCGCAGCGATGTCGATTTGATGTTTCCCCGGATTCCTGATGTTCGCTGTACACACGTGAAATGGTCGTACGGGAAATCCCCACTTCATCGTTGCTTTGGAGATGCTGTGTCCGATCGCTCGTGCGCCGATTACAACACCACATTCAAACTCACTTAAATCTTAAATCTTGATAACCTGTCATTGTAGCAGTAGTAACCGATGTAACAGTTGAGCCAGACGCTTATTGGTTTATATAGCGTTACCGACCGCAGCGCTGTATTCTGCTTGCTTACATATCTTCGTTTTTGAATATGCATCCCTATGCCAGCTTGAGAAAGAGTGTGCTGTAATCGATTTTCTATTTCAAATAGTTCGCCCACACATGGAGCTCTCTTTCTTTCAGTAATGACAATGCCAGGTCACAGACGAGCGCTGCGACATTTGCAACTGTCCAACGCCTTGGGTTCATTATCGTCGATAATCGTCCATACACTTGGCTCCATCCGATTTTTATCTCTTTCCATAACTTAATGAACATCTTCTAGGGCTTCCCTTTGATAGTGATGAAGCGATGCAAGCAGAGGTGAGGTTGTGGCTCCGTCAACAAAGTCAAAGACTCTACAGTGAAGGTATCAACAAACTGTTCTCTCTTTGGGAGAAATATATTTGTCAAATGGTGACTACAAACATGTAGATATGAAGAATAAAAATGTAGAATTTCATTAACGTTGTTCTTTTTGAAAAGATTTAAGAAGCACTACTTTTCAGCATGCATTTGTACTAATTAGTCTTACTGATGGGAACTGAACGCGATTAATATTTCAGCAAGAAAACTTCTGGAGGTGATGTCTTATGAAAAATGATCTCAAATTATTATATATTTTCGTAAGTCCACATTACACTGACAGTTAGCACAACTACATGATCTTATACGTTTCAAGGAAGTAAGATTATTTTGCTCCACCTTCCTGTACTTGATATCAAACACGGCTGATCCTTATGTTCAATCAAGTGTGTATGAACTAAAATGTGGTGACTGTAATAGGCCTATGTACGGCACATGCTTTAATCTCTACACCACCCAACTTCAAAATGTGCTGCCTTATTTCACAAAAACTGACCAGTAGATCCTGGCAGCAGCGTTGTTGAGAGAGGTCGAGAGTAATATTTCATCACAGAACCCCTAGAACCAATCACCTGCGGGGTTACCTACCTACCCAACATTTACAATCACTAATGAAAATTAGTAGTTTGACAATGTGATCGCCACTTCATTCCAACACTAATTACTAGAACAGATGCTTCATCACAGCCATTGTGATTGTCCACTGGATTTCAAGCAGGCTACTGGAAGTAGTGGAACAAAGTTCGTACAGCCCCACTCTCCACTGTTGCCAAATTTATTCAAGATGACGGATACAAGATGGATCCCCCCATAAATTGCATACATTATTTCGACAGTTTATAGTAAGTGAGCGTGTCTGTACATCAGTGTACTGCATTTTTTCGGTGATTTACGAGTAGTTTTCAGGTCTGTAGGCTGTGAATTGTGTCCCCAAGCTCGTCAGAGTGTGTGTTTTGTATCAGTGTAATAAATAAACTAAGTGAAATCCGTCCCTAAATAAATTGTTCAACAACAGATAAATTACACTCCTTCCTCTCTCCAGCAGCCCAGCACAGGCTGAGTCATTTTCCCGCCATTTTCCCCCAGACCGCCATGGGATGAAAGCACACTGGTGGGAGTACTCTATACTAGGTCAGTTGGACTCCGGACCTGATAGTGGACACACTAGCTGGAGCTACTGCCTCTAATTGTTTAAATTAAGACTGAAAATAAAGACTTATGTCCGTCCTATCTACCAGCCCAGCATAGGCTATGTCCTTTTTCCGCCATTTTTCCCATGCCATACCGCCATCTTACATCACAGAAGCGATAACTGCGCCCTATGGTGACAGTACTGTGTACTAAGTCAGTTGGACTCCAGATCTCATGGTAAAGACACTGGATGGAACTACTGCCTCTAATTATTTAAATAAAGACTGCCTGCAAAATAAAGACTTACATTCATTCTATCCGTCACAGGCTAAGTCCTTTTCCCACCAATTCCTAGGAAGAGGCTGCTGGCGGATGACTTACATTAGTGGAGGTAGCCCAAGTGAGCTATTTTCTCGTCATTTTCTTGGGTTAGTGGAGGTAGCCATGGTGTAATGAATTGTTCTGATGGAATCTAAACTTCCTGGCATATTCTGGAGGTGGGAAGGGGAAGGGGCTAGGTTAGTGGAGGTAGACCAATTGACCTATCTTCCATCAAAAATTTGAACTTCCTGCCATGACGTCATAGTGAAGTCTCCATATCTATCGCCGCCATCTTGGATCTGCCATCTTGAATAAATTTGGCAACACTGGAGACTGGGGCCATACGAACTTTGTTCCACTACTGCCGGTATCAGTTCAAAGGATATGAGTTAGCTAGAAGTTGAATTCTCGTGTGTGTTCAGTGGAAGTATTTAACCAGATTTAAAATGAAGTGATATACGGTCAATCATTCCGAGGATAACTGATAAGCGGTTCCAACAAAAATCTCGTGGAACTCATTCCCCGGATGTCTCCAAAGTATGCAGTTCTAGTGAGGAGAGAGATCCGAATTTAAGCGAAGTATATTCTTCTTTCTTGCATCCCTCTGTTCCGATCATCTACATTAGTTCCAAACTCAAAACGAAAGTGCATGTGTATCAAGTTGATTAGGTGACATCAGGCGTTAGCAGCATTCTCATGAATAACGAGGTACAAACGCAACGTGTTCTTTGTTTGGAGATTTTAGCTAGTGATTGCTTAAAGTCTATAACAGTAAAGAGACACCTGCAGACAAAATATCCAGACTGTGTAACTACAATCCATCGAATTTTTTAACTGTCGTGAGTAATAACTAAAGGGAAATGTCAGATTTCTTTTTAAAAAAAGTACCATTTCCTAAGAAATCCCTAAGAGCATCGCCACAGATATCTTCTTTTAATTTCAAAACCCAAACGCCACGTATTATTAGTGAAAAGTCACTTATTCCAGTCAAAATGTGCGAAATCGTGCACGGAGAAAGGTTTGACGAGAATCTGAAATCGATACCACTCTCAGATGATAACGAGGCTCGTGGTATTGATGCAATAGCAGCTGACATGAAAATTCAATTGCTACGCGTCTTCATGACAGCCCAAAAATCGCCCTGTAGCTTGATAGCACTACTGATATTGGAATATTCTCAGCTTCTCGTTATTTTACATTGCTGATATGGAAATGAAATGCACATTGACAATTATTTTGTAAATCACTAATAGAGAGGACTACAGGCGAAGATATTTTCTTTCTTGTCAACAACCTGTCAAGAGCAAATTGTGTAAGTATATGTACCGATGGGGTGGCAGCATACACGTACACTGCAACTAAAAAGGGATTCGTGGCAGTGTGGTATATCTCTCACTCCAAAATTCACCTACAGTCCAAGATGCTACTCCAGGCGGGTGTAAAATGAATGTGCGCAACGAAAAATACTGAACGCGAAAATGAAGATTTGACCCTGTCTGACTACCTCATGAAGCAGATCTTAGGATTTCTTAATGGTGATATTATCTCCTCCTTCTTGCTCTTTAACGTATAAATTACAGTATAAACATAAATGAATGATTAAGGTAACTAGTAACTACAAAATGATAAATCCTGTTTCTGCATATACATTTATCGTAGATTATAACCCTCTTCCAGAATGAGATTTTCACTCTGCAGCGGAGTGTGCGCTGATATGAAACTTCCTGGCAGATTAAAACTGTGTGCCCGACCGAGACTCGAACTCGGGACCTTTGCCTTTCGCGGGCAAGTACTCTACCATCTGAGCTACCGAAGCACGACTCACGCCCGGTACTCACAGCTTTACTTCTGCCAGTACCTCGTCTCCTACCTTCCAAACTTTACAGAAGCTCTCCTGCGAAACTTGCAGAACTAGCACTCCTGAAAGAAAGGATATTGCGGAGACATGGCTTAGCCACAGCCTAGGGGATGTTTCCAGAATGAGATTTTCACTCTACAGCGGAGTGTGCGCTGATATGAAACTTCCTGGCAGATTAAAACTGTGTGGCCGACCGAGACTCGAACTCGGGACCTTTGCCTTTCGCGGGCAAGTGCTCTACCATCTGAGCTACCGAAGCACGACTCACGCCCGGTACTCACAGCTTTACTTCTGCCAGTACCTCGTCTCCTACCTTCCAAACTTTACAGAAGCTCTCCTGCGAAACTTGCAGAACTAGCACTCCTGAAAGAAAGGATATTGCGGAGACATGGCTTAGCCACAGCCTAGGGGATGTTTCCAGAATGAGATTTTCACTCTGCAGCGGAGTGTGCGCTGATATGAAACTTCCTGGCAGATTAAAACTGTGTGGCCGACCGAGACTCGAACTCGGGACCTTTGCCTTTCGCGGGCAAGTGCTCTACCATCTGAGCTACCGAAGCACGACTCACGCCCGGTACTCACAGCTTTACTTCTGCCAGTACCTCGTCTCCTACCTTCCAAACTTTACAGAAGCTCTCCTGCGAAACTTGCAGAACTAGCACTCCTGAAAGAAAGGATATTGCGGAGACATGGCTTAGCCACAGCCTAGGGGATGTTTCCAGAATGAGATTTTCACTCTGCAGCGGAGTGTGCGCTGATATGAAACTTCCTGGCAGATTAAAACCGTGTGCCCGACCGAGACTCGAACTCCTTATATATCACAAATGTTTATATATCAATGCCCAATGGACTTAAACCGACACAAATGAATTTTCTAACTAATATTACTGATCAGTATCTCAAATCTGCCCCTTTTTATGGCTACGCGATCTAATATAAATAACGCGAGATGATATAAAAGTTACGTGATCACAGTTATTTAGCTTTATAGCCCTAATAAGCCGAAGGAATTAACAATATCACTGTATGTACTGCATCCGGTTCATCGGTGTGATGGTTCTCGTACACGTCTGCGACAACAGAAGAACTTCAGCCATAAAATATAAAAACAACATATTCGAACACTAGGACGGCAGGACACGGTTCTCTGACTAGTATAATCTAATACTGTCTTCTCCTCTGTGTGTTCTACAGACGAGAAACTCCAACTCCCAGCCACAAGTACGTTTAGATAACGTCTCAACGTGAGTATAAGCAGAAGTGCTTTCAGTCACGCTGCATACTCAATGACGACTCCGTGCCCGGAGGTAAAGTTCAGAATCGTATAAGTTAGCAACAGTACAGTGCCTAACCGTTCACTAACTATAAAACCTCCTGAGAGCAAAGACAGCAAGTCAGTCCGTACCAACAAAAGCTTATACTGAGCGACCGCCAGACACGGGCGCTCAAAACAGAAGACTTCTTTCTCTCCACCACTGGCTTCCCAGTAAAGCTTGGCTCCCCTCCCTCATAATTGCAGAAGGCGATTCATATTTTCGAAACCACGGAATATTCTCCTCTCCACAGATTCTTCCGAATTCCGACCAACCATATTTTAGTCTTTAGTCATCCAGCGCGGGAGCTTAGCGACGAAGTACCTATGCTCACTACTGAGGAATTCATACAATGGTACACTTCTCAGAGTAAAATTCCTAGGAAATACGAGGTGCGACAATAAAGTAATGAGACTGATGTGAAAAAAAAATGTTGCTTACCGTTTCAGTCAAGTATAGTGTTGTCTCCTTCAAAGTAGTTCCCTTCTGATTACACACACTTTTTCCAGCGCTTCTGCCATTGCTGGTAACATTCCTATAATTCATCTTCTGTATTATCCTCCAAGACCCTCGTCACAGCGTTGTGGACATCTTGTGTTGTTTGAAAATGGTGTCCCTTGACCGACGTTTCGACTCTTGGAAATAGAAAAAAGTCGCACCGAGCGATATCTGGTGAAAAGGTGGATTTGGTAGTACTGAAATTTGTTTTGAGGTTAAAAATTGCTGTGCTGACAAGCAGTATGGGATGGCGCATTATCGTGATGCAGAATCCAATAATCAGCAATGTTGGCTCTTCAGTTATTATTAGACGAACTGTTTCTCGATTGATGTTCAGTTCTTCTGCAATCATTTTCACGGATAATATTCGATCAGATCGTATGAGTTCACGCACCCTGGCCAAGTTCACAACTGTCTGTGAGGTTGATGGTCGTCCACTGCGGTCTTCATCTTCAACATTTGTTCTGCCTTCACTAAACATTTTTTGCCAACGAAAAACTTGAGCTGTTGACATAACCTCCTCTCCAAAAGCCTTCTGAAGCTTACCGTAACTTGTCGTAGCGTTTTCATCCAATTTAACGCAAAAAGAATCGGCATACCGTTGCGCAATGTTATGCGGTTCCAGTTCCGAGACGAGAGACACAAACACGTGTTAACTTATTACAGCATAACGCATGACTGAACAGTTGTATCGATGTGCCGCTTGGACTAGAAGCAGCTTATAGACCAAGGTCAAAGATATGGTGCCTACGCAAGCCTGCAGGGTTGCCACATCTTGCAAAGAAAATCGGTCTCATTGTTTTATTGTCTCACCTCGTAACCCCGCCTGCGTGATTTCCGAGGTAACGCTTCCTCGTTGCTCTCTGTGGCGTCCTAGATTTTCAGAGTTTCCGAAGTATTATCTGTTATCCTTCTGGCCCCGCTACGATACTGGTTACCCGCTTCTGTATTGCGCTTCAGTGCTCAGGTGCCGCGACCGTCCGTCTTGGGATACTTCCTGTGTTGAGCAGACCAGCACACCTGTGCGGGCTTTTCCACCAATAGCCTGAGTTACGCCTGCCGTTTCATTTCCATTGGCATGCCACCCTCTGCTAGTATAGGCAATCATTCATTATGCCGTTTTGATAATAAAGACAATCCATCACCTTTCATGCAGTAAGCGTTAACAACTATTTACGTGGTGTACGTGACAATTTCAGTCTTCTTTAAATATTCATACAGGGCGTTTCAAAAAGAAAGAGCAGATTTCAAACATTTATTTCTCAAAAACTACAAATGATAGAAACACAATTCCAACGGTCCTTCACTCAATATGAGTACCAAATGTTACACAACAAATATCAAAACTGTACCTCAATATGAGCACCATTTGTTACACGACAAATATCAAACCGGTATCTCATTTCTTGCCACACACGACGCAACTGGTCTTTAGTTACCGAATTCACGGCCGCAACAATTCGATGTCGTACCTCTTGAAGAGTAGCGGGCATAGGTGGGACATAAACACAGTCCTTTATGTACCCCCACAAATAAAAATCGCAGGGAGTAAGGTCTGGTGACCTGGGAGGCCACAGACGATGACATTGATCTTGTGCTCCTGCTCTTCCAATCCACCGTCCTGGAATGGTGTTATTTAGGTACCGTCGTACAGGTTCAGAGAAGTGTGGTGGGGCGCCATCTTGCATGAAGATGAAGTGATTTGAATCTTCCTGAAGTTGAGGAAATAGCCAGTTTTCTAACATGTCCAGGTAAATGGTTCCTGTGATAGTTTTCTCCATGAAAAAGAAAGGTCCATAAACTTTGTTTACCGAAATTGCACAAAAGACGTTAACCTTTGGTGAGTCTCTTTCATGTTGAATAACGTCCCTCGGAGTTTCACTCGCCCAAATTCGTACGTTATGCCGATTAACTTTACCAGAAATGTGAAACGTTGATTCATCTGACAAAATTAATCGTTCGGCAAAATTGTCCTCTTCCATGTCCTGTAGAATTGCAGTTGAAAATTCGAACCTTTTGTTGTGGTCGTCAGGACGCAATGCTTGCAATAACTGCAGTTTGTACGGCTTCATGTGCAGACGCTTACTCAGAACGCGCCATACCGTTGTTTTAGACATGTTTAGTTCGTGACTTGCCCGTGTCGTGGATTTTCTAGGGCTCCTTTCGTAAGCTGCACGGACACGCTCGACATTTTCATCCGATGTGCGTGGACGACCCGTGCTTTTTCGCTTGCAGATGCAACCATCTTCTACGAATCTGTGATGCCACTCATAAATTTGCTTATGACGAGGCGGCTGTTTGTTGAATTGACGGCGGAATGCACGTTGCACACCAACAATGGACTCTAACTTTGCAAATTGCAGCACACAAAATGATCGTTCCTGTGGTGTCGTCGCCATTTTCCTACAAACAAACGCCAGCGCCACTGCGGATTTGCATGGAACTTCTGCGCGGACCATTGAAAAACTTTGAACCTTTCTCTGACAAGAAACGTTTGAATTGTGTTTCTATCATTTGTAGTTTTTGAGAAATAAATGTTTGAAATCTGCTCTTTCTTTTTGAAACGCCCTGTATATACGATGTACAACCTGTCATACCATGCCTAATTCCTGTTTTAAATCACGGCAAAGTACACTCCTGGAAATTGAAATAAGAACACCGTGAATTCATTGTCCCAGGAAGGGGAAACTTTATTGACACATTCCTGGGGTCAGATACATCACATGATCACACTGACAGAACCACGGGCACATAGACACAGGCAACAGAGCATGCACAATGTCGGCACTAGTACAGTGTATATCCACCTTTCGCAGCAATGCAGGCTGCTATTCTCCCATGGAGACGATCGTAGAGATGCTGGATGTAGTCCTGTGGAACGGCTTGCCATGCCATTTCCACCTGGCGCCTCAGTTGGACCAGCGTTCGTGCTAGACGTGCAGACCGCGTGAGACGACGCTTCATCCAGTCCCAAACATGCTCAATGGGGGACAGATCCGGAGCTCTTGCTGGCCAGGGTAGTTGACTTTCACCTTCTAGAGCACGTTGGGTGGCACGGGATACATGCGGACGTGCATTGTCCTGTTGGAACAGCAAGTTTCCTTGTCGGTCTAGGAATGGTAGAACGATGGGTTCGATGACGGTTTAGATGTACCGTGCACTATTCAGTGTTCCCTCGACGATCACCAGTGGTGTACGGCCAGTGTAGGAGATCGCTCCCCACACCATGATGCCGGGTGTTGGCCCTGTGTGCCTCGGTCGTATGCAGTCCTGATTGTGGCGCTCACCTGCACGGCGCCAAACACGCATACGACCATCATTGGCACCAAGGCAGAAGCGACTCTCATCGCTGAAGACGACACGTCTCCATTCGTCCCTCCATTCACGCCTGTCGCGACACCACTGGAGGCGGGCTGCACGATCTTGGGGCTTGAGCGGAAGACGGCCTAACGGTGTGCGGGACCGTAGCACAGCTTCATGGAGACGGTTGCGAATGGTCCTCGCCGATACCCCAGGAGCAACAGTGTCCCTAATTTGCTGGGAAGTGGCGGTGCGGTCCCCTACGGCACTGCGTAGGATCCTACGGTCTTGGCGTGCATCCGTGCGTCGCTGCGGTCCGGTCCCAGGTCGACGGGCACGTGCACCTTCCGCCGACCACTGGCGACAACATCGATGTACTGTGGAGACCTCACGCCCCACGTGTTGAGCAATTCGGCGGTACGTCCACCCGGCCTCCCGCATGCCCACTATACGTCCTCGCTCAAAGTCCGTCAACTGTACATACGGTTCACGTCCACGCTGTCGCGGCATGCTACCAGTGTTAAAGACTGCGATGGAGCTCCGTATGCCACGGCAAACTGGCTGACACTGACGGCGGCGGTGCACAAATGCTGCGCAGCTAGCGCCATTCGACGGCCAACACCGCGGTTCCTGGTGTGTCCGCTGTGCCGTGCGTGTGATCATTGCTTGTACAGCCCTCACGCAGTGTCCGGAGCAAGTATGGTGGGTCTGACACACCGGTGTCAATGTGTTCTTTTTTCCATTTCCAGGAGTGTATGTAGATGAGTACTTGTAAGGTACGAAATTATAGCCACCTTACATGATACACAGGGAGACACTGGCTTCTCAAGCAGCACATCCGGAAGCCAATGAAGTGCTGAACGATGCAGTATTGTAAATTTTCTGAAAGCACGAACAGTAGGTTAGTTTCCATTCTTTGTGAGGAGATTGACACTGTCATGACACTTTTTCAATATTTCTTGATAAACCATAATGAAAAATATTTGCCAGATATCTCTCAACCAATCAAAGATAAGTAAGAGCACTGATAGACTCTGAGAGACAATGACATAATTGTGCCCTTCAATTATCTGCTTCAGTAGTACTCTTCTGTTCTGTTCTTGTTCGTCATAAAGTGTAGACGTATATGGTAAACCTTCTACTATATTTATGAAAGTTTATCAGAATAATCACCAGTTTAAGTCAAAACAAAATCTCCGTGTTTATCGTTATTTATGGAAGCCTAATAACACATCCTCCTGGACCAATATTTTTATTACTTATACGAGATGGATACAGATAGCAGCGGCGATCTTCGAGACGGCGCAGTACAGAAATGGACGTAGGTGAACATGTCCTTTTCTTTCTTTGTGGTCGCAATTTTAATTTTTTTTTTAATTTGGTCAGCTGTCGCGGCACTAATACCTGTAATCTTCATCGTTTCTCTTTTTCTAATGAAGTCCGATTCCTTTTGTTATAATTTTTATCTGATTCTTATTTCCACCATAACCGATATTCTTTGCAACCAGGCCACAAGGAGAGGTAAATCCAAGAAAATACGTGCGTCTACCTCTCCCGTATATTCGTCATATGCTAGTGAGTTTTACAATAATTACAATTTCTTACCATCATCCCTAACTGAAATAGTTATTCGACATCCCACTCACTCGCGAAGGTACTCGCCTTTTCTCGTTATTGCAGTCAGTCTGGTGTTAAATATTACTTATATTTTATTAATATTCTGTGACACTGTTTCCCCTTGTATATATTGCTATTGTCGCAACGCTGCTTCATTGCGAGAATTACTGAGGCTCTGAGCACTATGGGACTCAACTTCTGAGGTCATTAGTCGCGAGAATTACTACGTGACTTTATAATTAAAGCCATTTTCCAAATTACTGCACCGGATGGCGAAATAATCAGAAGCACTAAAAAACAACGGAGAAGGCGATACATAAGGAGGTACTGGATTCTCAGCTAGTACATCCGGAAGGCAATAAAGTACTGAACGATGCAGTATTGGAAATTTCGTGAAAGCACGAACTTTAAGCAATAGGTTAGTTTCCATTCTTTGAAGGGGGCCGATACTCATGATTCACTTCTATTGTACACGGAAGTATCTTGGTAGTCTCGTGGTAAAATTCTTTGTCATGTTGTGGAGCTGAAAGACGTACTTCGTCATTTCCTACTAAACAGCAGTCCTACGCTGCTTCTGGATGAAACACGGACTCCAACAGTGGGCCACTTCGCCGATTTTTTTTGAGAAACTGACTGATCTTAACGTATCGCTTCAAGGCCGAAATACTGACGTTGTTTGTCCATGCGAGAAATTGCTTGCGTTTCAGTGAAAATTTGGATTTTGTAAAACTGAGGTGAAGGAAAATGAGTTGTATGTTGGTAAAATTTATAGAATCGGCATAGTATATCTCGATAACCATCGTCAGCAATTCCAGGGTAAATTTCCAGAACCCTCATGTGAGTATGACTGAGTGCACAGTTCGTTCGATACGATCACAATAGACCACTTGCCAACAGTCGAACAGTAGGAGCTAATAGAACACTCAAATGATAGAATAATTCGAAGTGCATTTAAATTGGTCTCTTGAAAATTTTTGGACGCAGACTCGGAATGAATATCCCAATTTAAAAAGGGAGGACAGTGGACGTGTTATTACCCTTCGCTTCAACTCACATGTGTGAGTGAACATTTTCCGCAGTGGCATTAATCAATGGGAAACCTCAGTCTCGACCGCAGCTGGAAGAGGATCTGCAAAATGGAGCTTCAAAGGTCCACCCAAGACTGGAACTGCTTCTTTCACAAATTCTCGAACACCCATCACACTAAATGGAAATGTCAGAAATATTTTAAATTTTTAACTGGGTATATTTTTACTGTCGTTTACTCTGATTTCTGATGATCAGTTTAGAAATAACAGTTTTTAAATTGGCATTTAAATGTTGACTACTGTCCTGTCATCGCCTGTACATTGTGATCCTTCAAATATTATGACGTTGTAAATGAGTTAGAAGCAATATAGACGCAAAAAAGTAAACGTTAACAAACCAATTAAATATCGAACTAGTTTGTAAAAAAGTATGTAGTGAAATACACATATTTGCTCAGACGTGTCTATTTATGAACTAGTTGTAATTTATGGATGCATGGTATCGCGGCAATATGAATTAATAAAATCTTTTCAGGGTTCCAGGCGTGTCAGGTGGTTTGAATGACATAAATGTACGATACTTTAAAAAAAAGTTTAACTCCGATGTGCTAGAAGACAACTGCCTAATTTATTATTATTTTTATTGTTGTAAGTGACAGTTTCAATAATTAGAAGTAAATAGTTATCATAGGCCGTTTTTGTGCCAATTATGAGAAATTCAAACCATGTATTCATTATTATTTTATTAGTATTTATTCGTATGCCTATGTGGTTCTGCTCCGCTCCCATTGCCACCGCCCGGAGCTTCCTTAGACCTACCAGTCACTCCTAACTTAGCTTGTGATCCACCCACACCGTTGTTCACGTGGAGTCACTGCATTGCCTATTCACATATCCTATTACATGTTTGTGATCGCCGTCCTGCTTCTGCACCCCTTTCCACTTCAGCTTGATGAACCTTTACTTTCGTTTTACTATTATACCTTAGCTGACATGAATTAGATATTGATTCAGAGCTCAACAAAGTTTTTGGCATGTTCAGTATAACTTTACTCATCTTGCTATTTTAGGCACAGAACAAATTCCCACCTCTCCTCACTCACATTGGACACTTCTGAACAATCTACACCATCCACAAACTAGACTCCAATAATCCTATCACTTCTCCTTACTTTCCAGTTCTCTAAGGCTGTCGTAGCTTCACCAACACATTTCACCAACCCTACTCACACTCTCCCAATGAAACTTTGTAAGTAGGCTGTATAGGTTTTTTTTTATTAGTAACGCCACGTAGCGCTCTGTATGAAAATCACTGGCTGTGCTGTGTGCAGTCTGTGGCTGGTTTGCATTGTTGTTGGCTATTGTAGTGTTGGGCAGCTGGATGTTAACAGCGCGTAGCGTTGCGCAGTTTGAGGTGAGCCGCCAGCAGTGGTGGATGTGGGGAGAGAAATTGCGGAGTTTTGAGAGCGAATGATCTGGACGTGTGTCCATCAAAGACAGTAAATTTGTAAGACTGGATGTTATGAACTGCTATATATATTATGACTTTTGAACACTGTTAAGGTAAATACATTGTTTGTTCTTTATCAAAATCTTTCATTTGCTAACTATGCCTATCAGTAGATAGTGCCTTCAGTAGTTAGAATCTTTTATTTAGCTGGCAGTATTGGCGCTCGCTGTTTTGCAGTAGTTCGAGTAACGAAGATTTTTGTGAGGTAAGTGATTCACGAAAGGTATTGGCTATTGTTAGTCAGGGCCATTCTTTTCTAGAGATTATTAAAAGTCAGATTGTGTTGCGCTAAAAATATTGTGCGTCAGTTTAAGCACAATCATTTATAATTTTTCTAAGGGGACGTTTCAACTTCGACCATCTCTCCCTCCAACGTCATGAATTCTGCCCTGACATTTACCCATCTTACTAGCTATAACTCCACGCTCCCATTCCACCTCGTCAAGGCTTCCTCTCCCTCGCCTCCCCACATTTCCCTACGCCTTTTTTTCTCCTCATCTGTCTTTCTTTCTCCATCCCCCTTTTTCCAACAACTACACTATGTGATAAAAAGTATCCGGACACCTGGCTGAAAATGACTTCCAAGTTAGTGGTGCCCTCCATCGGTAATGCTGGAATTCAGTATGGTGTTGGCCCACCCTTAGCCTTGACGACAGCTTCCACTCTCGTCGGCATACGTTCAATGAGGTGCTGGAAGGTTTCTTGGGGAGTGACAGCCCATTCTTCATGGAGTGCTACACTGAGGAGAGGTATCGATGTCTGTCGGCGAGACCTGGCACGAAGTCGGCATTCCAAAACATCCCAAAGGCGTTCTATGGGATTCAGGTCAGGACTCTGTGCAGGCCAGTCCACTGCAGGGAAGCTATTGTCGTGTAACCACTCCGCCACAGGCCGTGCCTTATCAACAGGTGCTCGATCATGTTGAAAGATGCAATCGCCATCCCCGACTTGCTCTTCAGCAGTGGGAAGCAAGAAAGTGCTTCGAACATCAATGTAGGCCTGTGCTGTGATAGCGTGATGCATAACAACAAGGGGTGCAAGCCCCTTTCATGAAAAACATGACCACATCATAACACCACCGCCTCTGAATTTTACTGTTGATAATACACACGCTGGCACATGACGTTCACCAGGCATTCACCATACACACACCCTGTCATCGGATCGCCACATTGTGTACCGTGATTCGTCACTCCACACAACGTTTTTCCACTGTTCAGTCGTCCAATGTTTACGCTCCTTACACCTAGCGAGGCGTCGTTTGGCATTTACAGGCTTGATGCGCAACCGCTCGACCATGAAATCCAAGTTTTTTCACCTTCCGCCTAACTGTCATAGTACTTGCAGTGGATCCTGATGCAGTTTGGAATTCCTGTGTGATGGTCTGGATAGATGTCTGCCTATTACACATTACGACCCTCTTCAACTGTCGGTGGTCTCTGTCAGTCAACAGACGCAGTCGGCCTATACGGTTTTGTGCTGTACTTGTCCATTCATGTTTCCACTTCACTATCACATCGGAAACAATGGACCTAAGGATGTTTAGGAGTGTGGAAATCTCGCGTACAGGTGTATGACACAAGTGACACCCAATCACCTGACCATGTTCGAAATCCGTGAGTTCAGCGGAGCGTTCCGTTCTGCTCTGTCACGATGTCTAATGACTACTGAGATCGCTGATATGGATTACCTGGCAGTAGGTGGCAGCACAATGCACCTAATATGAAAACCGTATGTTTTTAGGGGTGTCCGGATACTTTTGAGCGGATAGTGTATTAGTGTTACCAATCCCCCCTTCTACTCCAGTCCTTCTTCTGCGCCAATAGCCACTCCTACCCCATCGCTGATAGGTACCACTCTTCCATCCTTGTACCACCACATTCTTACCATCTTCACTGGCCAACATCTCATCCCTCAAAAACACTCTCTATTCGAGGGCAGATCTTTCCGGTTCTTAGTGACAGGAAAGTTCTTCTTTTAAATACTGTATCATTGTTTCAACATCAAGTTTTAATTGTTTTTGAATGTGTAGTTATTTCTGTTTCGTTTTACCTTTTATTATTACTGCTCTTAACTACCAATGCAAGAGATCATATTTCTCGCATATCTGAAAACTTCCACTTTATTTTTCACCCCCAAAAGTTTTTAACTTCATTGTAAATATCTCCTCTATTTCTTTCTTGTTTCCTTTTCATCTCATTTAAGTTTTATTGCCAATTGAATGGCGAGCGGGTTGTCTTTACCGCTGAAAGTCCCCCACCCACACAAATGTGGCGCACGATGATGAAATAACAATAAATGGGAAAGAAAACATTCTAGGCCGTCCTCCTGGTCCATATTTGACAACTGCATATTCCGCTTTAAGCTTATCTTACTGAGGCTTCCCGCTGTCTGAGTAATGCCGCTTTCAATGTTTTATGTCACGTATAACAATTTTTATGTACGACCATTAGCTTAATCTCGGTGATAGTTGGTGCCAGATAGGTTCTCGTATTTTCATCGAACAAAAACTTTATTACTAATTGCAGATAGTCTTAACATCTGCAGCCATTAACAATAAAGCATTTTACTAAAGATATTCTTTTTTCTTTCTTTTTAGATTAATTAGTTAATGCTGCTGCACCAGAGTCACGGAATAGAGTACTGAGGCGAGTAGGTTTGCAGTGTCATTTGCACATATCAGTAAATACCGAAAGGCAGCAGGGACCTGAAATGTGAGGACTGATGGAAAATATCTACATTCTAGCCACTGCAGAACTGGAGTGGAAAGAGTTCTGCCTCACACTTCAGGCGAAACCCGACCATCTTCGAAATGTGAGCATCCGGTTGCGAGGAGTGGTGATGCTGGAGGGGTGGGAATGCGGGGGGAGAACGGTAAGGCCAACCAGCAGAGAGGCCGTCCAGTGGAGCTGTCAATTAGGGACAGGTAGAGGGGGGAGACGGGAGTGGAGGATGACGCGAAGAGAGGGTATTCTCTTCCGGTGCGGAATTCTATTATAGCAAGTTCCACAACATAGCGATATTCTTAACAAGTAGCCACACTGGCGCTGACGTTAGCTTATGGTTCCCTTTTTCCCTTTCACTTTCCTTTTTGTGTTACATGAATCGTTACAACAGTAGTAATCCACTCTTCAGCACTGTCACAAATTTTTAAATTAGGAGCCTACATAAAAAATCGTTGGTTCCTTTGCTGGGATTCTGAGTTATTGCGTTCCGCTACTCGAAACGGTACAGTTAACAGTATTTTTGACATATTTATGGTAGTGGCACAGACATACACTCTGCCGGCCGCTGTGGCTGAGCGGTTCTAGGCGCTTCAGTCCGAAACCGCGATGCTGCTACAGTCGCAGGTTCGAATCCTGCCTCGGGCATGAATGTGTGTGATGTCCTTAGGTTAGTTAGGTTGAAGTAGTTCTACGTCTAGGGGACTAATGACCTCAGATGTTAAGTCCCATAGTGCTTAGAGCCATCTGAACCATTTGACTTACACTCTCAGATCCCTCTGTCGATAACACTGTGTGGGCGAGACTGTATAAGGCCTGCTCGGCAGATTGTCTGCGAACGTGATCGTATACACAGCACATGTAGGACTTATACATAAATACTGACCAAATGTATGTGAAATATGTAGGTTCGCTTAGTAGATAACATGGATCGCATAAAAAAGTGTGGCGGGAATGGCCACAGACTTGTTGGACTGGAGATGGAGTGACAGAAATACTGAAACTTAAACTGGCAGAGGTTAGAAAATGATTCCATATATGATTCCATACATCTCAGGAGAAACTGCATAGAAAAAATTGAAGAACTTTCTGCCAAGTCAAAATAGGTACAGATATTGTCCAACCTTCGACGTCTACACCTATATTCCGCAAGTCACACTAATGTGTATGACTGAGGGTAGTTTGTGCACCGGTGTCACTTTTCTTCCCTTTTCCAATCGCGAATAGTTCTACGTAAGAACGACTGATGGTAAGCCACCGCATGACCTTGAATCTGTTTAATTTTACCTTTATGGTCTTTCCGCGTGGTACATGTGGGAGTACACAATACATGGTTGAATGTTCTAGGAATGTACGCTCTCGAAACTTTAACAGTAAAGCACACAGCGATTAGAACGACGCTTTTGTATTAGCTGCCACTGGACTTGTCCGAGCATCTGAGTGACGCTTTCGAGCTTGCTAAATAAACCTGTAACGAAACGTACTGCTCTTCTTTGGATTTCCTCTATCAGTCATATCTCGTAAAAAAGTTCTTAAAAGTATCGTCGATTGGTTTTCTGCAAATGGTCTCACCCTCAATTTTAAGGAGACAAAGTATTCAGTTCTGAATATCTAGCGCACTATACCAACGATAAGTGTAGAACATGATTAGAGAATAATAAATAGAGTAGAAACTCCAAAACCTTTAGGTGTCCGTACTAAGAGAATTTAAACTGGAAAAATCACATTTTGGAGCTGCTGAAACAACTTAGTCGACCCAAATTTCCATTTACAATCATTGCAAATGTTAGAGAGAGACAAATCAGTAACTTGACAAAAAAATGGTTCAAATGGCTCTGAGCACTATGGGACTGAACATCTGTGGTCATCAGTCCCCTAGAACTTAGAACTACTTAAACCTAACTAACCTAAGGACATCACACACATCCATGCCTGAGGCAGGATTCGAACCTGCGACCGTAGCAGTCACGCGGCTCCGGACTGAGCGCCTAGAACCGCGAGACCACCGCGGCCGGCGTAACTTGACATATTTTGCATATTTTCATTCAATAACATCATATGAAATAATGTTCTGTGATAACTCATCGTTAAGAAAGTCTTTGTGGCTGAAAAACGTGCTGTAAGAATAATATTTGGTTATCACTCATGATCTTCCTGCAGACATTTATTGAAGGAGTTGGGCATTCTGAGTACTCCTTCACAGTATATTTATTCCCTTATGAAGTGTGTTGTAAGTAATCCACTACAGTTCAAGACGAACATTGATGTACGATACATAATTACAATACCAAAAGGAAAAATGACATTAATTACTCCACATTATATTTCTCTTTAGCACACAAAGGGTGCTCAAAGCTGCAACAAAAATCTTTGATCATTTACCAAGTGATATAAAATGTCTGACAGTAAAATTTGTAAACAAAGTCCACAACTTCATTTATTCCGAAGGAGAATTTCTATTATTACAACGTGCAGAAGGTGGCTACGAATTTCTAACGCACATTCCACATCTTTATATCTCTGATATTAAAAAAAATGTTAGAAACGTTCAGTATGTAACCATGTATACAAATTCATTTGTGATGTGAGTGTAAAATGACTCGGCTCGCACCATTACAATTTAACATGCAAAATGATCCGTGGAACATGAAGCCAGCCGAGATCCGAGACCGACGAGCAATATTGAGTTACTGGTCGGCTGAATATATTGTAAGCTACATCCTTTGTGTGTGGACTACAATTTCTGAGGATTCTTCAAATGTACTACAGTCTAGCATTTGCCTTATCTGCGACTCGTTTTGTATGGTCCGTCCACCTCAAATCGCCCTGTGCGCCTACTCTTACCCATTTTTTGGGTCTTTCTGCTTCCAAAGAAGATTCTGAAGTCATGAAACCGTACAATAATGCATACAACGCGAAGGACAGTCAAACAGTTTAAAATTAGAGATCATAAAACAGTCTATATTAAACTGAGTAAAGCCCAAATCCGCAATACCTGTTTATTGTGTTTTCGCGGTATGAAGACAGGTTTCATACACTGGAGGTATATCTTCAGGTCATATAAAACTAATACTTCATTTGTCACGACTCCCATGGTGCAAGTGCTCATAAAAACATGTCACTCCTCGGTAAAACCTTGGGTGAAACGGCAGATGGACAACAGATCCGAACTATGCATGATCAGTAAAACATCTCCAAAACTCTGTCAAAAGACAAGCCTGGACGCCACATGACAGTCCACGTAGGACGAGACCATTGTCCAAATCATCGGGGTAAACAAGGAATTAAAAAGACACACAATCCTTGGGAGTCGTCAACAAACTAAAATATTTTGGCAGCCGTCAAATAGAACTGGACGTCAAAGTTCTAGCCACACCATCCCCCGCCTATTTTGACGATGGTCTCATCCTGTCGTACGTGGATTGTCATGTGTTGTCCGGGTTCGTTTTTTGACAGAGGTTTGGAGATGTTTTACTGATCATGCATAGTTCGGATCAGATGCCCATCTGCCGTTTCATGCAAGATTTTACCGAGGAGTGACATGTTTTCATGCGCACTTGCCCCTTGGCAATCGTGGCTCATGAAGTATTAATTTTATATCACCTGAAGACATACCTCCAAGGTACGAAACCGGTCATCATACCGCGAAAACACAATAAACAGCTACTACGGATTTGGATTTTACTCGATTTAATACAGACTGTTTTACCATCTCTGATTGTAAACTGTTTGATTGTCCTTCACATTATGCACAACTTCTTTCTCTGTGGTTGCCAGACCTTTGAGGTTATTTGCATACAATAATGGCGCTTTCTGCTTATTTATGCCCAGTACACTACATTTGTTTGTGTTTATGGTCAGTTCCTGCTCCGAGGGTTACGATTTCGCAAAAATTTTCTAGGCAGGCGCCCTCTTTTATTTTTATTTTTTTATTTTTTTATTTTTATTTTTTTTTAAATACCAGCATCATCCACGAAAACCCTCGTGGAACTTTCTACATTATCCACTAGGTACTTTAAATACACTGTGAAAAGTATGGTCCTATAGCACCCGAAGACACTTTTACATAGGAAGATCTCTTTTAGTTACGAATGACTTGCTGTGTTCTGTTACCTACAAACTCTTAAGTCCAATCACTCACTTGGTCGATATTCCGAACACTCTTAATCTGTTCATTGGGCGGTAGTGAGAAATTCTGTTGAACGCCTTCCAGTAGTTAAAACATGGTTGCCGGTATATACTGCTCTCCGCTTGTGACAAACAGAGCGAGTTGGGTTTCACACTGTCGCTGTTTCCAGGACTCATGTTGATTCATATATAGGGAATGTTCGGTTTCCAGAAACGCCTTTAACACGAGAACTTGAAACACGTTTCAAAATTCGACAACAGGCCGACGTGAGACGTACATCCGTTGGTCTACAGTGCGTCTGTTCAACGATTCTTCTTGAAAACGAAAATGTCCTGCGCTTTTATCCAGTCACTATGAGATCTTCGCTTTTCTATCGACCTACGGTATACTGCTACCAGGAAGGAGCAAGTTATTTTCACACTCTATGCAGAATCGTAATGGAACCACGTCGGGTCCAGTGGACTACCTGTCCAGTAGAGATTGCGTAGATAAAGTCAGGCAAATAACAAACATATACGGGAAATAAAGGCAGTCAGTCTTCCTACTTACTCCAAATCAACTTAGTTTTCTCCCGCGACACGAATTCCTCTTCTCTTCATCTCAGAATAGCATTTGCAATCCATCCTACGTCCTTAATTATTTGATGGATTTATTCCAATCTCGTTTTCAACTATACTTTTTACCCTCTACAACTCCCTCTAATACCATGAAAGTCATTTCCTGATGTCCTATCATCCTGTCTCTTCCTCTTGTCAGTGTTTTCCACTTATTCCTTTCCTCAGAACTTCCGCATTCCTTACCTTATCAGTTGTAAAGACATTGCTTTCCCCAAAAGTCGGTAATATTTTCTTTCTTTTGTGCATTACCTTGTCATAGTACGTATGTATAATTTATTTCAACTATTCTTTATTTGTTAATACGTCATATTGTTTCTTCATTCATTTTGGTATTGTTTTATATTGCACGAATATGAATGTTCTGGCTTTATATGCTTTGTAAATCTTTGGTTAGGCTAGGAGAAGTACTGTGTCAGAGAGAGAGCGAACGACTATGAATAGAGAGCGTGCGAGTTGGTGTGTTGTCGTGGCCGGTTCGCGGGTGAAGAAACGTTGAAAAGTTCGGCGTGAAAGACGGTGATAGGCGGAGGAACAATTAATCACAGTGCGTCCGCTATGTTAATAGGAGATCGTGCATTATTAAGTGAACAGTAAAATCTGAAAAGTATATCGAGTGTTTGCGGCGACGATTTTACATACTGTGTGAACTTGTGACAATTAGCCGTAAACACGACACCATTGTCCTGTGGAGACACTAACTGTTAGAATTGCGTCAAAGTGCAACAAACCAAAATGTTAAGTAAAAGAACAGTGCTGTGATTTGATCAAGAAACATTTATTATATCATCCAAACTGTCTTAAAGACGACGACGTAAATTGAACTGATGTTTAACGGACTGTTATAGGGATAAACACATGTGACCGTTTTCCCGTGGCAAAACGGTGAAAGAACTGTGCGAAGTATTGGCATTAACCGGCTATATATCGTAAATACTAAAGACATTGTATAATTCCGACCTACCCGCACCACGTGATTAATAAACTTTTAATAACTAAACGTCGCGCTCGTAACGACAACGACACACTGGAACTATTATTAACGCGCCAATGCTGCCAGCTGATTCGACTACAACGGAGACGTGGACCACCGCCGTAACTGGAATATTAATGAAACGGGAGGATCCATCATTATCTTAACTCCACGAACCAGGATTAACTTCACACATTGCCCGCGCGGACCACCGCTGACGTCATCGCACCTGCCTGCAGCAACAGATAAGACATTAAAAGAAAATGATTACGCTCTCTCTCATTTCAAAATTAAAGACAATTGCAGTTAAATTATCTATTTTAAAAATACTGTCACAATATCAAGGTTCAATTTTGTTTAGTTCCAATAAAAATTCTTTCCAGTATTTCGTCTTATTGACAGTGTTGAAAACCCGCCAAATTAAAGTTCAATTAATAATTTTCTTTAAAAATTCTTCTGAGACATTTTGCTGCTCATCATAATTTTATTTTAATGTTTGTGTGTAACTTCTTTTGGAGGGAGTACACAATTTATTTATTGTGCAATAAAATTATCTACCATAAAATTACGTATATTACCAGCTGATGCTGTCCGCCATTACAGCTTGAAAACTGACCAATAGTATTTTTGCACCGATTTTCTCATTGCTGTCAGCTTCAAAACAAAATTACGTATTTCGTGGGCATCTAGAAGATGCGCAATGTATATGAGGTAGGCCTCTACAACATTTTTTTTTTACTTCTGCAGGTTTACTGGAATTATATTAACTTCAATTGTTCATTTGGCCCCTGTTAAAGTGATTTTCGCATCTGTATAATAATTGTACTGAATTACCTAATTAATTTTTTTATTACGTAAACATTGGCATACCATATTTAGATTAAAATTGACGTCTTATTGGCCCCACATAAGATTCTGCACTTTCTGACAAAGACTGTGCCAAATTTTTTTTTCGTCCATGACTAACAGGGGTGGTCTGATTCCTTGTGTGTTGTTGTGGTCTTCAGTCCTGAGACTGGTTTGATGCAGCTCTCCATGCTACTCTATCCTGTGCAAGCTTCTTCATCTCCCAGTACCTACTGCAACCTACATCCTTCTGAATCTGCTTAGTGTATTCATCTCTTGGTCTCCCCCTATGATTTTTACCCTCCACGCTGCCCTCCAATACTAAATTGGTGATCCCTTGATGCCTCAGAACATGTCCTACCAACCGATCCCTTCTTCTGGTCAAGTTGTGCCACAAACTTCTCTTCTCCCCAATCCTATTCAATACTTCCTCATTAGTTATGTGATCTACCCATCTAATCTTCAGCATTCTTCTGTAGCACCACATTTCAAAAGCTTCTATTCTCTTCTTGTCCAAACTATTTACCGTCCATGTTTCACTTCCATACATGGCTACACTCCATACGAATACTTTCAGAAATAACTTCCTGACACTTAAATCTATACTCGATGTTAACAAATTTCCCTTCTTCAGAAACGCTTTCCTTGCCATTGCCAGTCTACATTTTATATCCTCTCTACTTCGTCCATCATCAGTTATTTTGCTCCCCAAATAGCAAAACTCCTTTACTACTTTAAGTGTCTCATTTCCTAGTCTAATACCCTCAGCATCACCCGACTTAACTCGACTACATTCCATTATCCTCGTTTTTCTTTTGTTGATGTTCATCTTATATCCTCCCTTCAAGACACCATCCATTCCGTTCAACTCCTCTTCTAAGTCCTTTGCTGTCTCTGACAGAACTACAATGTCATCGGCGAACCTCAAAGTTTTTATTTCTTCTCCATGGATTTTAATACCTACTCCAAATTTTTTTTTTGTTTCCTTTACTGCTTGCTCAATATAGAGATTGAATAACATCGAGGAGAGGCTACAACCCTGTCTTACTCCCTTCCCAACCACTGCTTCCCTTTCATGTCCCTCAACTCTTATAACTGCCATCTGGTTTCTGTACAAGTTGTAAATAGCCTTTCGCTCCCTGTATTTTACCCCTGCCACCTTTAGAATTTGAAAGAGAGTATTCCAGTCAACATTGTCAAAAGCTTTCTCTAAGTCTACAAATGCTACAAACGTAGGTTTGCCTTTCCTTAATCTTTCTTCTAAGATAAGTCGTAAGGTCAGTATTGCCTCACGTGTTCCAGTATTTCTACGGAATCCAAACTGATCTTCCCCGAGGTCGGCTTCTACTAGTTTTTCCATTCGTCTGTAAAGAATTCGTGTTAGTACTTTGCAGCTGTGGCTTATTAAACTGATTGTTCGGTAATTTTCACATCTGTCAACACCTGCTTTTTTTGGGATTGGAATTATTATATTCTTCTTGAAGTCTAAGGGTATTTCGCCTGTTTGATACATCTTGCTCACCAGATGGTAGAGTTTTGTCAGGACTGGCTCTCCCAAGGCCGTCAGTAGTTCCAATGGAATGTTGTCTACTCCGTGGGCCTTGTTTCGACTCAGGTCCTTCAGTGCTCTGTCAAACTCTTCACGCAGTATCGTATCTCCCATTTCATCTTCATCTACATCCTCTTCCATTTCCATAATATTGTCCTCAAGTGCATCGCCCTTGTATAGACCCTCTATATACTCCTTCCACCTTTCTGCTTTCCCTTCTTTGCTTAGAACTGGGTTTCCATCTGAGCTCTTGATGTTCATACATGTGGTTCTCTTATCTCCAAAGGTCTCTTTAATTTTCCTGTAGGCAGTATCTATCTTACCCCTAGTGAGATAAGCCTCTACATACTTACATTTGTCCTCTAGCCATCCCTGCTTAGCCATTTTGCACTTCCTGTCGATCTCATTTTTGAGACGTTTGTATTCCTTTTTGCCTGCTTCATTTACTGCATTTTTATATTTTCTCCTTTCATCAATTAAATTCAATATTTCTTCTGTTACCCAAGGATTTCTACTAACCCTCTTCTTTTTACCTCCTTGATCGTCTGCTGCCTTCACTACTTCATCCCTCAGAGCTACCCATTCTTCTTCTACTGTATTTCTTTCCCCCATTCCTTTCAATTGTTCCCTTATGCACTCCCTCAAACTCTGTACAACCTCTGGTTCTTTCAGTTTATCCAGGTCCCATCTCCTTAAATTCCCACCTTTTTGCAGTTTCTTCAGTTTTAATCTACAGGTCATAACCAATAGATTGTGGTCAGAGTCCACATCTGCCCCTGGAAATGTCTTAGAATTTAAAACCTGGTTCCTAAATCTCTGTCTTACCATTATATAATCTATCTGATACCTTTTAGTATCTCCAGGGTTCTTCCATGTATACAACCTTCTATCATGATTCTTAAACCAAGTGTTAGCTATGATTAAGTTGTGCTCTGTGCAAAATTTTATCAGGCGGCTTCCTTTTTCATTTCTTAGCCCCAATCCATATTCACCTACTACGGTTCCTTCTCTCCCTTTTCCTACTCTCGAATTCCAGTCACCCATGACTATTAAATTTTCGTCTCCCTTCACTATCTGAATAATTTCTTTTATTTCATCATACATTCTTCAATTTCTTCGTCATCTGCAGAGCTAGTTGGCATATAAACTTGTACTACTGTAGTAGGTGTGGGCTTCGTATCTATCTTGGCCACAATAATGCGTTCACTATGCTGTTTGTAGTAGCTTACCCGCATTCCTATTTTCCTATTCATTATTAAACCTACTCCTGCATTACCCCTATTTGACTTTGTGTTTATAACCCTGTAGTCACCTGACCAGAAGTCTTGTTCCTCCTGCCACCGAACTTCACTAATTCCCACTATATCTAACTTTAACCTATCCGTTTCCCTTTTTAAATTTTCTAACCTACCTGCCCGATTAAGGGATCTGACATTCCACGCTCCGATCCGTAGAACGCCAGTTTTCTTTCTCCTGATAACGACATCCTCTTGAGTAGTCCCCGCCCGGAGATCTGAATGGGGGACTATTTTACATCCGGAATATTTTACCCAAGAGGACGCCATCATCATTTAATCATACAGTAAAGCTGCATGCCCTCGGGAAAAATTACGGCCGTAGTTTCCCCTTGCTTTTAGCCGTTCGCAGTACCAGCACAGCAAGGCCGTTTTGGTTATTGTTACAAGGCCAGATCAGTCAATCATCCAGACTGTTGCCCTTGCAACTACTGAAAAGGCTGCTGCCCCTCTTCAGGAACCACACGTTTGTCTGGCCTCTCAACAGATACCCCTCCGTTATGGTTGTACCTACGGTACGGCTATCTGTATCGCTGAGGCACGCAAGCCTCCCCACCAACGGCAAGGTCCATGGTTCATGGGGGGATTCCTTGTATAGGTCATGTTTTATTGTTTAAAAGTTGTTTTTTTTCAGAAGTAGAGAACCAGTTTCTTTACATAGTCCACCTAGTTTTCAACATTCTTTTCTAGCACCACATCTCAAATGCTTCAGTTCTCTTCTGTTCCGGTTTCCCCACTGTCCATGTTCCACTACCATACACTGCAGAACTCCACACGAACTTTCGCAGAAATTTGCTCCTCAAACTACGGCCTATGTTTGATACTAATAGACTGCTCTTGGTCAGGAATGCCCTTTTTGCCAGTGATAGTCTGCTTTTCATGTCCTTCTTTCTCCGTCCGTCATTGGTCATTTTGCCGCCTGGGTAGCAGAATTCCTTAATTTAGTCTGCTTCCTGACCATCAATCCTGATGTTAACTTTCTCGCTCTTCTCAATTCTGCTATTTCTCATTACTTTCGTCTTTCTTCGATTTATTCTCAGATCATATTCTGTGCTCATTATACGGTTCACTCCATTCAGCAGACCACGCAATTCTTCACTTTCACTCAGGACGGCAACGTCTGCAGCGAATCATATCATTGATATCCTTCTACCCTTTTAATTCCATTCACGAATCTTTCTTTTATTTCCATCATTGCTTCTTCGATGAATAGATTGAACAGTAGGGGAGAATAACTATATTCCTGTGTTACACCCTGTTTAATCCGAGCACTTCGCTCTCGGTGTTAGCTCTTGTACATGTTGTGTATTACCCGTTGCTCCCTATAGCTTACCCCGATTTCTTCTCAGAATTTTGAACATCTTGCACCATTTGATATTGCCGAACGCTTTTTACACGTCAATGAAATCTATGAACGTCTCTTGATTTTTCTTTAGTTTGCTTCCATTATCAACTGCAACGACAGAACGGTCTCTCTGGTGCATTTACCTTTCCTGAAGCCAAATTGATCGTCATGTAACACATAGTCAGTTTTCTTTTCCATTCTTCTGTATATTATTTTTGTCAGCGACTTGGATGCATGAACTATTAAGATGATTGTGCGATAATTCCCGCTCTTGTCAGGTCTTGCAGTCTTCGGAATTTTTTGGATGACATTTTTCCGAGAGTCAGATAGTATATCTCCAGAATCATATAGTCTAAACAACAATACGAATAGTAGTTTTGTTGCCACTTCCCCCAATTATTTTAAAACTTCCGATGGAGTTTTATCAATCCTCTCTGCCTTATTTGATCTTAAATCTTCCAAAGCTCTTTTAAATTCTGATTGTAATACTGGAGCCCCTATTTCTTCTAAATCGAGTCCTGTTTGTTCTTCTATCACATCAGACAAATCTTCACCATCAAAGCAGCCTTAAAAAACTCTTGCCACCTATCTGTTGTCTCATCTGCATTTGACAAGGAAATTCCCTTTGCACTTTTCATGTCACCACTCTTGCTTTTGATTGCACCGAAGGTTGTTTTGACATCCTTATATGCTGAGTCAGTCCTTCCGACAATCACGTCTTTTTCAATTTTTTTATATTTTTCATGCAGCTATTTCGTCTTAGTTTCCCTGCGCTTACTGTTTATTTCATTCCTCAGCGACTTCTGTTTGTGTATTCCTGGATTTTCCTGAACATTTTTGCACCTCCTTCTTTCATTGGTTAACTGAAATATTTCTTCTGTTACTCATAGTTTCTCCTCTGTTACCTTCTTTGTACCTGTGTGTTTCTTTCCAACTTCCGTGACTGCCCTTTTTAGAGATGTACATTCCCAATTGTACTACGTACTGAGGTATTCCTTATGGCAGTATCTATAGCCTTAGAGAATTTCAAGCGTATCTCGTCCATCTGTAGTACTTCCGGATCCCCTTCTTTGCGTAACTAACCTCTTAAACTTCATTACTACTACATTATGATCTGAGCCAAAATCAACGTATAAAACAGAGTAATAACTTCAGTGTAACGTACAATGAGAACTACCTCCTTCCACGTACTTCACAGCGATTCGCGTAGTATCGACGCTACCCAGCGAAAGGTCGCCAGCAAAAGACCCTTCGCCTGGCTCTGCACGCATCTTCAACTATTCGGTCACGTGATCACTACTCAACACAAGAGATGTTTTTACAAATGACCACCATTCAAGTTTTAAACGTTAGTTTTACACATACACACATACTAGAACCCAAAGTGAACACTCGTGGATAGTTTACATCATTTCAACACTTGTACATTACGTTAACAAATGCGAACATACACTGATGAATGAAAACATTATGACCACTCCCCACCGGAGACTGAGTGACTCATGGTGGTATTGCGGGCACTCGACGCAGTAAAGAAAGAATGTAAGCGGAAGAGAGACGAATGGGCAGTCATTATAGCGAAGACACGGGGCCGGCCGGTGTGGCCGAGCGGTTCTAGGCGCTTCAGTCTGGAACCGTGCGACCGCTACGGTCGCAGGTTCGAATCCTGCATCGGGCATGGATGTGTGTGATGTCCTTATGCTTGTTAGGTTTAAGTAGTTTTGAGTCTAGGGGAATGATGGCCTCAGATGTTAAGTCCCATAGTGCTCAGAACCATCTGAACCACCTGATGACACGGCCACAAATGCAGAAATACACTGATACAAGGCACTTTGACTAGGGGCACATTGTTGTGGCACTGCGGCTGGAGACGAAAAAAGCTGAAACAACGAAGATGGTCGCCTGTTGGCGTACTACTGTCGTGATCACCTATGGAAAGTGGTGAAGGATGGTGATATAGCGGGTAGACTGTATGCTATTGGATGACCACGTCTCATCAGTAAACGCTGAGGTCGAAGACTCCCTCAGTGTGTAAGCCAGAATAGGCAGTGACCTGTGGCAGGCCTGACGACAGAGTACAGGCTGGTGCAGGCACAGGTGTTTCGGAGCACACCGTTCAAACGCCATTGTTGAACATGGAGCTCAACAGCACACGATCCTTACGTGTTACTGTGCTGCCCCAACGACAACGTCAGTTATGATTTCAGTTTTCACCGTGGATCAATAGAAACCTGTCGCCTGTCGAATGAATCGCACATCTTGTCACACCTGGTCTATAGCTGGCTCCTTACACGCCGTCATCCAGGCGAACATCTGCACAAAACATGCGCCGCGACACAGATGCAGGCCGGTGAAGGTAGAATTAGGGTATGCGGTACATTGAGTTGGGATCCCGTGGGATCTGTGGTGGTAATCGAACACACCATGACAGCAGTGAGTTACGTGAAAATTATTGCGGAACACTTGCATCGCTTCATACGTGGTCCCTCGAACGGTGGTGACATCTTCCAGCAGAATAACTGTCCATCTTTCAAGGTCATAATCATGCCAAAATGGTGTGAGGGGCATTATAGTAAACTCACATTGGTTTCCCAGCCAGCAAATGGGCCTGATCTGTACCCATTGGAGCACACAAAGGACGCCATCTGCGTGCCCATAAATCATTATCCCACAATTTTCGGGAATTGCTTGATCTGTGGCTAGACAACTGATGCCACATACACTACTGGCCATTACAATTGCTACACCAACAAGAAATGCATGATGATAAACGGGTATTCATTGGACAAATATATTATACTAGAACTGACGTATGATTACATTTTCACGCAATCTGGGTGCATAGACCCTGAGAAATCAGTACCCAGAACAACCACCTCTGGCCGTAATAACGGCATTGATACGCCTGGGCATTGAGTCAAACAGAGCTTGGATGGCGTGTACAGGTACAGCTGCCCCTGCAGCTTTAACACGATACCACAGTTCATCAATAGTAGTTACTGGCGTATTGTGACGAGCCAGTTACTCGGCCACCATTGACCAGACGTTTTCAATTGGTGAGAGATCTGGAGAATGTGATGGCCAGGGCAGCAGTCGAACATTTTCTGTATCCGGAAAGGCCCGTACAGGACCTGCAACATGCGGTCGTACATTGTCCTGATGAAATGTAGGGTTTCGCAAGGATAGAATGAAGGGTAGAGCCACGCGTCGTAACACATCTGAAATGTAACGTCCACTGTTCAAAGTGCCGTCAATGCGAACAAGAGGTGACCGAGACGTGTAACCAGTGGCACCCTATACCATCACGCCGGGTGATACGCCTGTATGGCGATGACGAATACACGCTTCCAATGTGCGTTCACCGCGATGTCGCCAAACACGGATGCGACCATCATGATGCTGTAATGCAGCAATGTCGTGATACGATAAACCACAATCGCGATAGGCTACAATCTGACCTTTATCAAAGTCTGAAACGTGACGGTACGCATTTCTCGTCCTTACACGAGGCATCGCAACAACGTTTCACCAGGTAACGCCGGTCAACTGCTGTTTGTGTATGAGATATCGTTTGGAAACTCATGTCAGCACGTTGTAAGTGTCGCCACCGGCGCCAACCTTGTGTGAATGCTCTGAAAAGCTAATCATTTGCATATCACAGCATCTTCTTCCTGTCGGTTAAATTTCGAGTCTGTAGTACGTCATCTTCGTGGTGTAGCAATGAATGGCCAGTAGCGTGCTTCTGGTATCCTGTCGAGGACTTTTAGAATCCATACCAAGCAGACTCGCTGCTGTATTGTGTTTGCATAGTTGATCAGCACAGTATTAAACATGTGATCATGATTTTTTGGCTCATCGGTGTGTTTTTATGACCATCTCGCCACATCCGGTACTTAGTCGCGGTCGGTCCGAAACTAGAAACAACGAATATATTCCAATATCGTATTATAGTTAGTTAAACATAGGGATCTGTTCAATACAACTTGTATAGGTTAATCACCGTCTTGTTCAACTGTAATGAAAGTCTTATTAAGACCAAACGCGTTTCACTTTGCTCTAAAACATTTTCAATGGTTACTGTAACAATGTGGTTTTTTCCTTCCAATTTTGTTTGCTAGTATCGTGAACAGTTCGCATGCTTCACTTACTACAGTAAATAGTTTTAATTCTAACCGTGAGTAATTAACTATAAGAAAACTGTTTATCGTACTAAGTAAAGCATGAGAACTGTTCATGAACCTAGAAAACAAAATTGAAAGTAAAAAAAAAAATTAAAAAAGCATGTTTTACAGTGACCACTGACGGTACTTTATTATAAAGAGAAACGCGTTTGATCTCAATAAGACTATCATTGCAGTTGCATAAAGCGGTAATAAAGCTATACAACATGTATACAAGAAAAAGAGGCCGAATTACAACGAAGACAAGATGTATAATGTACTGGGATTCTCATGTTGACATCATACCATGTGTTCATGTGGAGAAATTATAGTTGTGGGTTACACTGCAAATAACTTGGTAAGTTGTTTGTATTTGTGTTTACCTGCAAAAATAACGTGTCATAGTCCCGTGTCGTTGAATTTCATATGACATACCACAAGTGTATAATGAGTGTGTGGTTCATTTGTTATAACTCTGACAAACTATAATAACCACAAAGATCAATAAATTCAAGCAATTCGTTAATAATAATGAGCAAGATTGCTACGTGCTCATCTCATTGCCGCATTGTTCATATTGTGTATCGAGTTCTTTCGTAGTATGTCTGTAAGACATTTTACTTCTATTCCGTAGAACATTACAGTTAATCTCCATATTCTAAACCACTCACCCACCAAGCAAGCAGTACAGTTTCCGCACTTGGGATGTCCTCCCGCCCAGAACTAATCGCCTCCACTCTGTCTGCGCTTCTCCGCCCATTAAGCCGGCCTACAGCACCACTGGCATCCACCGCGCCATCAGAAAGTTTACGACGCAGCCGCTCGTAATGTTAAATACTCATTACATCGTAATCTCATTCCCTGCTGGTGATGTGCGTTGATCTGAACACGTTTCTTCTAAGAAAAATACGATGCTTAATTAAACATTATTAATTTTTTCCTTAAAACTACCCACCACCCAATATTACAAAAGTAAAAATAAGGACAACAATAATAAAATATTACACAGAGAACTGAAACGGAAATACACACATCAAAGAAAGTTTTGGATTAGCCCAGTTCCCAGAACTCCTGAAGATGGACGTTGACTGTGGATATTGTATCACAGACACAATCTCACGTTGGTGCAGTTTGTAGGTTTCCGTCCGCTGTTGGAGGGCAGACCGTATCGTTTAGCTGACATGGTTGTGGTTGTTTGTCTTCTTCTTGTGTTCACTGGCGCCACTTGGTTTCGTAAGTGTTGCCTGTCCGCTAGTGGCGGCAGCAGGGGTATCGATATGTAGTAACCGTGGCCCTATCTTTGGGGCGACGTCGTTCTTCTTGCGGGTCGTGTGAGTGTGCAGTTCGGTTGGGGACTCAGGAGGAGCCAGGTCCATGCAGTGCGAGAATACGCCGGGACCGCTGGCGGGGTGCATGGACTGCCGGATGGAGGGCCTGTGGTCACGAGGGTGCACGACCTCGTCGTGAACCGGATCCTGCAAACTTTAAGTTGAGTGCATTTGGATTCAAGTAGAGAAATGCAACTCTTGGCTGCATATTTCAATGCTTGCTAAAGTGTTTTTTGCTGGACCGATTCCTGGTGCACCGTCTGTGACTGGCCCTTGTGTTTTGTTATTGTATTTGCTGTTTTATTGTACGTTTCTAATTTTTTTTATATAATTGCCATTCTTGGCGTTACAGTAGGTTTAAATGATTGTGCTATCAAGTTTACCATCATTTTGTGACACCTGTTTGGTGATCAGTTGCTTGCCCTTTCAAATTAATCTTTGCTGCTGTATTTGCTGTTTTACTGGATGTTTTTAAAATTTATTATATACTTGCCATTCTTGGCGTTACAGCAGGTTTAAATGGTTGTGCTACCAAGTTTATCATCATTTTGTCTCACCCGTTTGGTGATGTTGCCAGTCTATTTAAATTAACCTTTGCTATGGCATTGCTGTTTTACAGTATGTTTGTTAAATTTTTAATAATTGCTGTTTTTGGCGTTAAAGCTGTGACTGTGGTTACTTGCCTAAAAATTCTAATTGGGATCACATTGGCTTGCTTTTAAAACATTATTTGCTGCGTCTGTGTTTTATGCTCATTTGGTGAATTGTAACGCACTGAAAGTGCTATTAATTACACAGTTGTTTATTCCTTCATTAATAACGTGTGATTTCTTGATTTATTGCTGAGTCTAGAATTACCGTGTTAAAATAAATGTGTGTAATTGCAAAACGGAATCAATAGTAACTGATTACCTCCCCATCCACAATTGTAACCGAATCCTGCCTTCCTTGACTACCAGGTTCCAAAGAGAAGTGTCCAGGTGCCTCTGAGTGAACCAAAACGATGTTTTTCGGACATGGAGAAGATACAGAGAGACAGGAACTTTCGATGACATGCCTCGCTCGGGCCCCACAAGGCCATGGTACGCAAGTTCACTCCCGACGTCCATGGCGAGGTCCACCTTTGCAACCACGACACCATGCAGCGTGGTACAGATGGGCCCAACAACATGCCACATGGATCGCTCAGGTCTGACATCACGTTCTCTTCACCGATGAGAGTCACATACATCTTCAACCAGACAATCGTAGGAGACCTGTTTGGAGACAACACGGTCAGGCTGAACGCCTTAGGCACACTGCCCAGCGAGTGCAACAAGGTGGAGGCTCCCCGCTGTTTTGGGGTGGCATCATGCCGGGCCGTAACGGCTGTACAATACGTGAATGCCATCCTCCGACCGATAGCGCAACCATATCAGCAGCATATTGGCGAGGCATTCGTCTTCATGGTCGACAATTCGCGCCCCCATCGTGCACATCTTTTGAGTGACTTCCTTCAGGATAACGACATCGCTCGACTAGAGTGGCCAGCATGTTCTCCAGACATGAATCCTATTGAATATGCCTGGGATAGATTGAAAAGGGCTGTTTATGGACGACGTGACTCACCAACCACCCTGAGGGATCTATGCCGAATCACCGTTGAAGAGTGGGACAATCTGGACCAACAGTGCCTTGATGAATTTGTGGATAATATGCCACGACCAATACAGGCATGCATCAATGCAAGAGGACGTGCTACTGGGCATTAGAGGTACCGTTGTGTACAGCAATCTGGACCACCACTTCTGAAGGTCTCACTGTAAGGTAGTGCGACATGCAAAGTGTGATTTTCATGAGCAATAAAAAGAGCGGAAATTATGTTTCTCTTGATCTCTATTCCAATTTTCTGTACAGGTTCCGAAACTCCCGGAACCGAGGTGATAGTAAACTTTTTTTGATGTGCGTATGAGGTATGAGAAAGAGAGCTGTCACTGTCACTGAAACATGAGAAGGAAGCGATGCTGTGACAGTTTCTAACGGTGTTAAATAGTTTAGTGAATGCCGGTTTCCTCTTCGCGCTAGCTTCAGAGAGTTAAAAATGGTTCAAATGGCTTTGAGCACTATGGGACTTAACTTCTGAGGTCATCAGTCCCATAGAACTTAGAATTACTTAGACCTAACTAACCTAAGGACATCACACACATGCATTCCCGAGGCAGGATTCGAACCTGCGACCGTAGCGATCGCGCGGTTCCAGACTGTAGCGCCTAGAACCGCTCGGTCACTCCGGCCGGCTCAGAGAGTCAAATTTCAGCTGGTCACACAGTAGCTCGTCGACAGAAGTACAGCTATGCCTTAGAAAACTTTTATGTTTGTACGTTATGGGGACGTGTTCAGTCCCTTTCTCGTTGCCTGAAGCGAACTGTAATTCTTAAAGCAACGTGCTGGCTTTAAAACTAAGCGGTAACGTGCAATGCCAACATTATTGGACGGCAGGATACTAACTTCATTACTAACACTTTGAAAGGGGCGAATTAGATCCACTTTAATTTTAGCTGTGTGCCAGCAAAGTATAATGCCTTCAGCGACGTTAGGTATGTTTTGTTCTAAAATGACTGATCACACTCTACTCCGTTAGAGGAAAACGTCATGTGGTTCAGTCTTTATTTTGAATTGATCTCGATATATGTCTCCTGTCCTTCCTTTTCAACAAACCTGTGTGTTTTTCTATAACATCGTTAATTTCGATTATTTCAAACATCGCTCTTTGTAGCCAGAGATAGTTACGGTGCTGTTGGGATGGGATACCAACAAAGTAGATCCATTTGTATAGGAGGAATCAGAGCTTAGCATTAACATGAAGGGCGAATTTGTATCGGCAAGTGAGCAACAGAATCTGGTGATGGCCAAACGATTGCAAGTGGTTGTATAAACAATTTTACTAGCAGCTCCAGGTGGTAATGTGACATTTTTCAAAAAATGTTCAAATGTGTGTGAAATCTTATGAGACTTAACCGCTGAGGTCATCAGTCCCTAAGCTTACACACTACTTAATCTAAATTATCCTAAGGACAAACACATACACCCATGCCCGAGGGAGGACTCGAACCTCCGCCGAGACCAGCCGCACAGTCCATGACTGCAGCGCCTTAGACCGCTCGGCTAATCCCGCGCGGCTGACATTTATCAGTTAAGTAATTCCCCATAGCTATGTTATAATATCTGTGTTATAGTATGCACTTGATCTCCTCCTGGAGCCAAGTAAAGGACGTAGCATTCTACCGTCGAGCGTTTTTAGTCCAGTACAACTTTATACTAAGTAGAATATAGTAATTTTGTAGCTGATGCTGGGAATATATTGTGGAGAATTTAGTTCACAGAGCCACCAACTCTGTCAGTGACGATAACGCTAACCTGGCTGGGCACCGACTTGAACTGAGCTGAGGTATTAGATACATCATTTCAAGCTGCTTCATCTCTTGGCGGGTGACAGTCTCTCGAAAACCAATAACCAATTTCTCTCAGTGGGTGAGAGATCTCGAGGACGTGCTGACGAGGCCAGCTGTCCAAAACCCTCTATGTTGAGGAATACCAGGACATCTCGGCTATCATGCGGTCTTGTGCCATATATTTGAAAGATAAAGTCACAGGGATCTCGAAGATCGGGGAGAGCCACCAGTTTCAACACGTCAGAAATGTAATGGCCGCTCTCCAAATACCGGCTAAGCGACCAAGAGCTAATTGTGTTGTACAGCAGATAGCAGATCACACCATCACACAAGGTTCTGGGCATGCATAGCGATAACAAAGACAATTTGGCAACGACCGTTGTCCTCTTAGCCTCTACACACAATTATGTCTATCATGATGATGTCGTTTGAAAAGATGACGTGAGGCCTCTACTTGGCCCAGCACTTCCATTGGACGCATCTATCTCTATTGCCGCGTCACTGGACGCGACAAAAATACTCATCGCGCTGACAGTCCTTGGCGCTCCAGACATCATAGCACTGTCTGAGTGGATACTTGCTTTGCTGCAAATAAGCGTTTTCTCTGACTGAAGGTACGTGACGTGGCTGTACCATCCTGAAATAACTAGATGTAACGCAATCATTATACGAAACTACTACCATCCTGTAATAGCTGGATTATAACCCAAGCTTAATTTCTACCAGTGAAAGAATTTCTCAATGGTGTGTGATAGGCATCTACATTTCTGTACTCCACAAACAACACACATCAATAACATGTCACAGCAATATGCTGTGTGTGATAGGCATCTACATTTCTGTACTCCACAAACAACACACATCAATAACATGTCACAGCAATATGCCCTCTGCTACACCTATCTGTAGACGATTTAATTTCTTCTGCTGCAAACTTGTCACCTTGTTGTGGAGGCAATAAACAAGATTAACAGACATCTCCACTGCTCCTTTCTCCCCAACATGATCTGTGAATTTCTCGTAAATTATTATTCTGGCCAAAATCTAATGTTCATGGTAAACAAATCCCCCACAGTTATGAAACATTTTTACTGACGAAATCTTAGATGAAGAAATCGCTACACACAACCACAAATTAGGGTTCGTAGTTCTAGAATCAGTTGTATCTGAAATCAGAGGTAGAACAACAGTTGGGACCTACTCCGTAACCTACTCCATTAAACAATCAAGAAATCTAAAAACTGAAGAATTAAAATATGACATTTTCAAACTAAAAAATCGGATGAAATGATTAAAAAAATAGCCTACGTAGCAGTAATAGTACGTCATATCCATGCCCAAACTGTTGTTGTTGTGGTCTTCAGCCCAGAGACTGGTTTGATGCAGTACAGGCCTCTTCACCTTCGAGTAACTACTACAACCTACATCCTTCTGAATCTGCTTAGCGTATTCATCTTTTTGTTCCCCTCTACGATTTTTGCCCTCAAGGTTTACGTTCGATACTAAGTTGGTTATCCCTTGACGCCTCAGAACGTACCCTACCAACCGATCCCTTCTTCTAGTCAATCTGTGGCCCGGGGACTGGGTGTTTGTGTTGTCCTCATCATTTCATCACCATCATCATTTATGAGAGTGACTAGGTTGGATTGTGAAAAGAACATGGACTGTGTAGAATTTGGGACTTTGTACGGTCGCTGCTGACGGCGCAGTTGAACCCCCCACAAACCAAACAATATCATCATCATTTTCTTCAAGTTCTACTACAAATTCCTCTTTACCCCAATTCCATACAGTACCTCCTCATTAGTTACGAGATCTAGCCATCTAATCCTCAGCATTCTTCTGTAGCACCACATTTCAAAAGCTTCTTTTGTCTTTATGTCTAAACTATTTACCTTCGATGTTCCACTTCCATACATGGCTACACTCCATACAAATACTTTCAGAAGAGACTTCCTGACACTAAAATCTATATTCGATGTTAACAAATTTCTCTTCTTCAGAAACGTTTTCCTTGTCACCGCCAGGCAACATTTTATATCCTCTCTACTTTGATCATTATCAGTTATTTTGCTTCCTAAATAGCAAAACTCACCTACTGCTTTAAGTGTCTCATTTCCTAACCTAATTCCCTCAGCATCACCTTATTTAATTAGACTACATTCCATTATCCTCGTATGCATTTGTTTAAGTTCACCTTATATCCTCCTTTCAAGACACTGTCCATTCCGTTCAACTGCTCTTCCAGGTGTTCGCTGTCTCTGACAGAATTACAACGTCATGGTCAAACCTCAAAGTTTTTATATCTTTCCCATGGTTTTTAATTCCAACTCCGAATTTTTCTTTTGTTTCCATTACTGCTTGCTCAGTAAATAGAGTGAACAACATCGGGGATAGGCTACAACCGTGTCTCACTCCCTTCTCAGCCACTACCTCCCTTTCGTGCCCCTCGATTCTTATAACTGCCATCTAGTTTCTGTACAAATTGTAAATAGCCGTGTTTTACCCCTGCTACCTGTAGAATTTGAAAAACAGTATTCCAGTCAAGATTGTCAAAACCTTTCTGTAAGTCTGCAAATGCTACAAACGTAGGTTTACCTTTCCTTAGCCTATCTTGCATGAGAAGTCGTAGGGTCCGTATTACTTGGGGCGTTCCTACATTTCTCCGGAATCCAAACTGATCTTCCCCAAGGGTGGTTTCTACCTGTTTTCCAATTCTTCTGTAAATGATTCGTCTTAGTATTTTGCTGCACCTGTTTTCTTTGGAATTGAGATTATTATATTCTTCTTGAAGTCTGAGGGCATTTCGCATGTCCCAACATCTTGCTCACTATTTCGAAGAGCTTCGTCATAGCTGAATCTCCCAAAGCTATCAGTAGCTCTAAAGCAATGTTGTAATGTTGTCTACTCCTGGGGTCTTGTTGTGATTTGCACTAATGGCCATTAAAATTGCTACACCAAGAAGAAATGCGGATGATAAACGGGTATTCATTGGACAAATATATTATACTAGAACTGACATGAGATTACATTTTCGTGCAATTTGGGTGCATAGATCCTGAGAAACCAATACCCAGAACAACCACCTCTGGCCGTAATAATGGCCTTGATTAGCCTGACCATTGGGTCAAACAGAACTTGGATGGCGTGTACAGGAACAGCTGCCCATGCAGCTTCTACACGATACCACAGTTCATCAAGAGTAGTGACAGGCCTATTATGACGAGCCAATTGCTCGGCCACCATTGACCAGACGTTTTCAGTTGGTGAGAGATCTGGAGAATGTGCTGGCCAGGGCAGCAGTCGAACATTTTCTGCATCCAGAAAGGCCCATACAGGACCTGCAACAAGCGGTCGTGCATTATCCTGCTGAAATGTAGGGTTTCGCACGGATCGAATGAAGGGTAGAGCCACGGGTCGTAACGCATCTGAAATGTAACGTCCACTATTCAAAGTGCCGTCAGTGCGAAGAAGAGGTGATCGAGACGTGTAACCAATGGCACCCCATACCATGACGTCGGGTGACACGCCAGTATGGCGATCACGAATATACGCTTCCAATGTGCGTTCACCGCGATGTCGCCAAACACGGATGCGACCATCATGGCCGCGCGGGTTTAGCCGAGCGGTCCTAGGCGCTGCAGTCATGGACTGTGCGGCTCCTCCCGGCGGAGGTTCGAGTCCTCCCTCGGGCATGGATGTGTGTGTTTGCCCTTAGGATAACTCAGGTTAAGTAGTGTGTAAGCTTAGGGACTGATGACCTTAGCAGTTAAGTCCCATAAGATTTCACACACATATGAACATTTGACCGTCATGATGCTGTAAACAGAACCTGGATTCATCCGAAAAAATGACGTTTCGCCATTCGTGCAGCCAGGTTAGTCGTTGAGAACACCATCGCAGGCGCTCCTGTCTGTGATGCAGCGTCAAGGGTAATCGCAGCCATGGTCTCCGAGCTGATAGTCCATGCTGCTGCAAACGTCGTCGAACTGTTCATGAAGATGGTTGTATTCTTCAAACGTCCCCATATGTTGACTCAAGGATCGAGACGTGGCTGCACGATCCGTTTCAGCCATGCGGATAAGACGCCTGTCATCTCGATTGCTAGTGATCCGAGGCCGTTGCGATACAGCACAGCGTTCCATACTACCCTCCTGAAGCCACCGATTCCATATTCTGCTAACAGTCATTGGATCTCGACCAACGCGAGCAGCAATGTCACGATACGATAAACCGCAATCGCGATAGGCTACAATCTGACCTTTATCAAAGCCGGATATGTGAGGGTACGCATTTCTCCTCCTTACACGAGGCATCACAACAACGTTTCACTAGGCAGAGCCGCTCAGCTGCTGATTATTGTATGAGAAATCGATTGGAAACTTTCCTCATGTCAGCACGTTATAGATGTCGCCACCGGCGCCAACCTTGTATGAATGCTCTCAAAAGCTAATCATTTGGATATCACAGCATCTTCTTCCTGTCGGTTAAATTTCACGTCTGTAGCACATCATCTTCGTGTAGCAATTTTAATGGCCAGTAATGTAGGTCAAATTCTTCACGCAGTATCGTATCTCCCTTCTCATATTCCTCTCCGTCCTCTTCCATTTCCATAATACTGCCCGCAAGTATATCTCCCTTGTATAGCCCCTCTGTATACTGCTTCCATCTTTCTGCTTTCCCTTCTTTGATTAGGACTGGTTTTCCGTCTGAGCTCTTGATTTACATGCAGGTGGTTATCTTTTCTCCAAAGGCCTCCTTAATTTTCCTGTAGGTAATATTTATCTTATCCAAAGCGATATATGCATCTACATCCTTACATTTGTGCTCTAACCATTCCTGCTTACCCATTTTGCACTTCCTGTCGATCTCATTTTGTAGACGATTTTATTCCTTTTCGCCTTCTTCATTTCCTATATTTTTTATATTTTCTCCTTTCATCAATTAAATTCAATATCTCTTTTGTTATCCAAGGATTTCTACTAGCTCTCGTCTCATTGACTACTTGATACTTAGCTGAATTCACTATTTCATCTCTCAAAGGTACCCATTCTTCTTCTGTTGTATTCCTTTCCTCTGTTCTTGTCAATCTCTCCCTAATGCTCCCTCCGAAACTCTCTACAACTTCTGGTTCTTCTAGTTTATCCAGGTCCCATCTTCTTTAGTTCCTACCTTTTTCAGTTTCTTCAGTTTCTATCTACAGTTCATAACCAATAAATTTTGGTTAGAGTCCACATCTGCCTCTGTAAATGTCTTACAATATAAAATCTTGTTCCTAAATCTCTGTCTTTCCATTATATAATCTGTCTGAAACCTCTACCAGGTATACAACCTTCTTTCATGATTCTTAATCCAAGTGTTGTCTGTGATTAAGTTATGTTCTGTCGAAAATTCTACCAGGCGGCTTCCTCTTTCATTCCTTGCCCCTAGTCCATATTCACCTATTACTTTCCCTTCTCTTCCTACTATCGAATTCCAGTCCCCCAGCCACGCGGAATGGCCGCACAGTCTCTGACGGCTTGTCACAGTTCGCGCGGCTCGCCCCGTCGGAGGTTCGAGTCCTCCCTCGGGCATGGGTGTGTGTCTTGTCGTTAGCGCAAGTTTGTTAAGTTAGATTAAGTTGTGTGCAAGCTTAGGGATCGATGACCTCAGCAATTTGGTCCCATAGGATCTTACCAAAATTTCCAAATTTTCCAGACCTCCTTGACTATTAAATTTTCGTTTCTCTTAAGTGTCTGAATAATTTCTTTTATCACATCATACATTTCTTCAATCTCTTCATCATCTGCGCAGCTAGTTAACACAAAAACTGCTACTATGTGGTAGGCGTGGGCTTTGTGTCTGTCTCAGCTACAATTATGCGTTCACCATGCTGTTCGCAGTAGCTTATCTGCGTTCCAATTTTTGTATTCATTACCCATATTTCATTTTGTATTTATAACCCTGTATTCAACTGAGCAGAAGTCTTGTTCCTCCTGCCACCGAATTTTACTAATTGCCACTGTGTCTAACATTAACCTATCCGTTTACCTTTTTAAATTTTCGAACCTAACTGCCCGATTAAGGGATCTGACATTCCACGCTCCAATCCGTAGAACCCCAGTTTTGTTTCTCCTGATAACGGCGTCCTCCTGAGTAGTTCCAACCCGGAGATCCGAGCGGGCTGCTGTGGTCGTGCTGAATCACCTTTTATAGCCATCCCCTTAATTTTTGTTGCTTAGAATTCAAATACTGCTCTTCTTTTTTCAAATATATTTTATTTTCAATTTTTGTTTAGAAAACATGAATTAAAATACATTTAAATATTAATTTGTATCCTATTATTATTAAGAGCATATAGATAAAGCAGTTGTTGCTCCAGCGGCCTACGGTAAACTGTTCTAGAAGGGAAACTAGTTTTGTAGCACACTATAGGTTACATACGTTTGTGTGATGGGAATCATCTGGCGATTCAATGGAAAGAAATTTCTCCTGGAGCAAAAATTGCTAAATATTATTTGTTTCGGCAGAAGCTTGCTGCAATTTTCTGATCTTTGGAAATTTAAAGTGCATGCATATGAATCGCATAGTGGGATGCCATTCCACTCATGCACTTTAAGTTTCCGAGGGTCAGAAGACGACAGAAAGCTTCTGTCGAAACCGGTCATCGTGAAATAAATATAATTAAGCGATCTTGGCTTCAGAAAAAAATTTCTTTCCGTTTTATAGCATATCCTTTACAGAATTTCACAGGTAATTCATCATGTCCAAATTCGTTTCCTCTGTTGTGCGATTTTTGTTGCTTTTCCATTCCACATCATCTAAGTCTGTGTATTTACCTTGTTCATATAAGGATTGTAACAGGGAACTTTTTTTTTTCATTTTTCACAGTGAAAGAATTTTGGAAGTTGGGAGTTAGTATTTTGGCCTTTACTCAACTTTTATTTTGGTATCGGTATGAGCACTGAGTGACTGAACAAGAGATTTTGATCCTATTAGTGACTTTAGGCAAGATCATGTCTTGTCTGGGTTTTTGACCAGATCGTGCATAAAAATTTTGCCTCCGAATTCACTGAACGATTGTCTTATTTTCCTCTTTCGCTCATTTTTATTTTGTCAGAAAGCCTCTAATGTCGCTTAAATTTGTGATGTAGCATTGTTTTCATAGTCTCTTTCTTTCAAAGCTATTGAACAACAGGTTTTCTCTATTCATCACAACCCTGCTGGGCACACATCCATTTAAACCGTACTGCACAGTTTTGTTCATTGATACGCTATGTTTTCGTCTCCAGAGAAGAATGTTTGATGTTGTCTGGTAGGATAACATGCATAGTGTTGCCTGACACATACAGTAAGCAAAATTTGTGGTACTACCTTTTTTGACATTAAACGTGCGTAGTGACTGAAACTATCAGATCCCTGCTTAGAACCTCCCCTACATTAGATGATTCGAAAGGTTCGGATCTAGTAGTTACTACGAGAGCTAAGAGTTAGCTCTAAAGAGCCTTTTTTTAACTACCTGAATTAATTTTTAAAAGAGTCATTCAGATCAATCTCAGACGAATACGTACAAAGTACCAATTTTAATCGTGTATCTTCCCCATTATATCGTAGGCAAATTGCCATTTCCAATTCATAACAGTGACGTGGTCAGGAAATTTATCCGAAATATTGTCTAATTTTTCTCTGAAGTATTCTTCAACTTTAGCTCTTGAGACAAGAGGCCTACAAAACCAGCCCACTGCCGTGTTTAAACTTCCTCTGATATTTATTTTCACTCCGATTACTACAAAATCGGTATCTGGAATAATTTCATCAGATATCGTGGAGTTCTCTAGAAACAAAGTTTTTCTCTTGATCGGCTTAGATTCCTCTGCAAAAACTACCTCTGCTACTGATAAATGGTAGGGCAAATCATTGAGTACTGCTGAGGAAATACTTCAAAGCTATGAATAATTCCACGTGTAAGCTGCTAGCAGGGTTCAGACTCAGTGTAAGAAACTTTGGTATCATTTTTCCTCAGATATATGCCATCCAATATGGTGAACAGTTAGCATCAGGGGACTTACTGTTAGTTGTACAAATGCCGTTCGTATTATTCGTGAATAGTGAAATGATGAACTATTCTGTCAAAATCTTTCACTCTCTCGCGTATAAGTGAAAGCAGCATCCAGATGCGTAATTTTTTTCATTCATTTGCTTCTTGTTGTCGCCATACAGTCTCTCGTCACATCCACTTAGTTTCATTCTTAATAGGCATTTTGGCACGTATTTCACTAATTGCTATTTACAAAGAAATGATTATATGAACACGTGATTCAAATGCTACACAACTAGAAAAGTATTGTTATTCGATTGACACTTGAACGAGCACTTAGAAACTTTAATCCTCTAATTTTCCTTTTATAATCTAGAGAATAAATAAAGAGACAACTATCACACAAAAGTTCCGTTACAAAGTACACATTATCTCTAGATATTTGTATAAAACATATTTCAGTTCTTGAACACATTTAATACAACTCTAGTATTTTCCTTTGAAATAAAGACTACAGAAGGGCAACATCTGCCTTAACCAATGGTTGAATGAAATGTTTTTTTGTCTTATATTTGGTACAAAAACTAGTAGATGTGCCAAGTCTCCTCACTCATTAACTAGTCACAAAATGGAGGTTCCTTCAACCTCATTCAGAACAGGAGGGTTGGAAATTTGGCATAATTTAAGGGTATGCGAGTAATCTTTGTTATGAATCACCTTTATATTACAGTCACTAAACTGTCGTTGTAACTGCCCGTAGTGTATTTCTTTAGAAATCTTTGACCACGACAGCCATTCGTTTGGGGCTCTATCATTTATTAAGCTCGGCATTTCCTGATAGAGAAACTGTCATTTAGGTTTTCGCGTAAGTTCATTGTTCATTTGGGTAAGCCGTCCACCGTGTCACAATGAAAGATGCTATTGTGCACTGGAATACACCAAAATAATTCGTAACAAGCAACTCGAAACTAACCCAGTAGCCACGTCGAACTACATGGACAAAATCTGCAAGCGTACCTATCCTGAAAGACTGAGATAAACTACAGGGGTGGCACATGCATCCGATCAAAGATGTCCACAGCCCAATAATTGTGTTACTGTCGTCTTAACCGCACACTCAGTGACTACCTTTAGACGTGTTCTAGGGGGAGATGTGATACACACAACGCAGTAATGTTGCACTCCGAAGTGTTCCAATTGAACGCGGTTGCTTTCTGCACGATTATATGAGTCAAATGCCGTGATGCGAGAAACATTCTATTTTCTAGTGACTGTCAGAAAACGGCAAGAGAGTCGTTGCAGAAAAAATAAATTCTAGTACAATATCAGCACATGAGACACAAAATATAACTCAGAAATCGAAAGAGAAACACGTCCAATATGCTTTGCGAGTTCTTTCCAGTGCATGTTTGCACAAAAGCTACTACGTAATTCCAGTTGGCACAACGTCTCCCTAGATGCAGAAGTTATAGCTGACGGCTTTCGTACGTCTGCAGTTAACAGTTTCCCCAACGTAGGGCTCTCGCAGACAAAATTAAATTCACACGACGTGAAAGTCTGACGGATGATGCGATGAACGTAAAAGGCTATTCATCTTGTCTGCAGGTGGGAGCCGTAAATAACGCCACTGCGACGACGCAGGATGTACCGGTAACTTTCGCGGTGTAGCGGCACTTTGCTTATTGCTCTGTCGGTGGCCCGAATAACGACGAAGACTATCCTCCTCATTATCACAGGAATAATAAAGCTTTCGAATGACTACCATAATGACGAATATTACTGAAATCTGTAATACAGGAATTCTGTGTAGATCAGTTCACTATAGCAGCATACAGCTTTGTCTTGCAACTACCAGAAAATTTAATGCATAACTGTCATTTGTGGAAATCTGCAGTCTTTCAGAGTCGGCTAAAGATTGCGTGGGTACTGTAGAAATCATATGTTACAATTAAGAAAGAGAAAATTAAAATGTACAGGGAAAATACTGTTCATAAAATTTGAAAATTACAGCGATAACTTTTACAACAAAATTACTGTCCATCTTAATAACAGACTTACATTCATTGACGTCCAGTTTTGGCTCTGAAGACCATCTTCAGACTTTGCATTACTTACGTAAGTAACACTGCGTTTTAGTTGTGATATGTGATATGCACGTAGCCAACACAAGTTTAAACACTAAGCAAATACTTAACTATATAACACATCTGGCCAGAGAAAACAAACCAGCAAAATGGGTAACAAAAGGCTTAAAGGGAGCTATGGAAAGCTGTAGAAAATAAGACAACGACTTGTACAGAGATGTCATATAATGCTGAAAAAAGAACACTCTACACTTGCACTGCAATGCAGATCTCAATTACTAATACAATGGAAAAAAGCAGGTATGAACAGTTACTTTTCTATATACTCGTAATGAAAGGCAAAAACCAGACATCACAAAATAGCGTCTCAGATAGCTGGCAAAAAAGTAAGTCACTTAAAATTATCAGACAGTGAATATTTATTTATGGGCCACACAATCTGGTCTGTAGCCGTCAGAAAAGGTGTTTGATCAGTCTGAAGACTGATAGCAAACCCATTAGCGGCAACTGCAACGCTTAGCATAAGATAAAATCAAATTGACTTGATGAGAGATATTTGTGGATTGTGACATGATTCTTCAAACATTTTATGAAGCATGTCTTTCCACTTCTATGTTTATTATTAAGATCAGGCACTGTCAGTGCAGCCTCAGTAGGCCTGGCTTGAAGATGAAACTGTAAGGTTCGAAACTAGTAACCTAGTATAAATATTGCAACTGTTGACAGTATCGTTTATAAACGCTTTAAGGAATTTTATTATGTGTAAAACCTGTACTGCGCATAAATTCTTAACTAGGGCGTGTTCTGTGACATAAGATCAAAATAACATATATCCGAATTTTATAGTGTATGAGACCTGTACTGCGCAGTAAATTCCCAACTAGGGCGCGTTTCTGACATCATAAGATCAAAATAACACATATCCGAATTTTACAGTGTATGAGACCTATACTGCGCATTAAAGTCCCAACTAGGGCACGTTCTGTGACATCAATAAGATCGGAGTAACAGGTATCCGATATAAACAAATAGGAGAAGCTACTGTACGTTCACATCACAAAGACATGAACCTGATGTTCTCCAGTATAGGTGCCATCTTGTGACAACCATGTGGCGCTACAGCTCGACCGTTGTGGAGAAAGAAATAACTGGAAGCAACGAATTGGAATGATATAGGCCAGGCGTGTGCATATCAAACTCAACTGGGAGCAAGACCTTTGAGAAGAACTCTAACATTGAAGATTGCGTGCCAGATGACATAGACAAATAAGGACAGGCCTGCCCTGCAGTGGAGAGGGTTACATGCGTAAAGATTCCACCTACAAAGCTGTAAAGGGGGAAATACTATGTCTAGTCATGTCATCCACAAGAATCTTCAACATAAGCTGCTTGAAGTGGCGATCGAACCTCACAGAAGGAACGATTAAGCCTTCTCAAAGTAAAACAACCGAAGGAAAATAGACAAAATGCAGTCTATCACTCTACTGCATGCCCACATTACTGGTAGATCACTGTAAGACCAATAGATCATAGCTACATCCTGCAAAGCTCATATCTGCTACATACAATCTTCGTAACATCTTACATGCCTTTGCAGAAAGCAATGCTCGTAACGAAGGAAGTAGGCGTTTAATGTCTCGACGTGATCATTAAAAGCGGAAAAGAAACTTCGGGCTCAAAGAAATCGGCTGTGTTCTTTCCCAGCCCCCATCCCAATGTAATTGGAGTGGGTGTGCTTTGGTGGAAGTTGGTGAGTCCGGATGCGACAAAAGCAGCTCGATGACGTAATAGTCTTTATTTGTTTCCCAACAGTATTTACTGGAGGCCCCTCTTCACGTTAGATAGATACTGGGTGGCGGGAGTGGTACTGCTATCCAAAGCTTAGTGGTGAAACACCTGGCCGTTGCTACGTTTAGCTTCTCTCTGTGACGATCGATATTGAGATGTCTGCATACTCAGGCTGTCGACTGTGGTAGCTGACTGCTGATCAGCTGACAGCTGAGCAGTGGGTTGAGGAGGCACGTCCAGCTGACTCGCAGTCAGTCGCTCCGGTGTGAGGTGGTAGAGAGATTTTGATACGAAACTTCGACCCGTGTCAAGCTGGTTGTGTCTGGCCTTGGTGGACGTCCAGTGGCTTAGTGCCTAGGAGGACCTCAGTTCGATACTTGGGCCATCAATGTCGTCACTGGGGCGACACTGGCAGGCAGTCCTGTCAGGATGATGGTCGAGCAGTGACAGTCTCATCGCAGAACTGCAGTGAATGCCGACTCTTTGGCTTATTTACGCGCGCCAAAGAGGGTTTCTTGTGGTGTGACTGTAACAAACGTCATGCACGCTATGTGCCTAAGTGATCGTTTGGATAACCAGCTGGGTACCGACAGAGACGCAGCCTGCGGCACCTAAGCAGTCGCAGTGGTGGAATGCCGCCCCAGTGCATTGCAGCAAGTGACTGCCTTGTGGCAACGAGCCCTCTTGCGTTAGGATAGAGCCATTACTGTCATCTGCTGTTGGATCAATTCGGCGCTCCAAATTCATGATCTCATGAACGCTACCTAAAACAGATTCTCAGATACGTTAGATTCTTTCCATAGTTTTTGTGGTTTCAGGAAAAGCAACCCCACGTTTATAGCATTATTATTCTTAGAAAAAGGTTTTGACAGTGTTGAGTGGAATAATTTTAAATTCTGAAGGTAGCAGCGCTAAAATACGGACAGCAAAAGCTCTTTACAACTTGTACAGGAACCAGGCGGCTGTTGCTAGAGTCGAGGAGCATGAAGCAGTGTTGAGAAGGGAGTGAGACAGGGTTGTAGCCTATCACCGATGTTATTCAATCTGTACACTGAGCAAGCAGAAAGGTAACGGAAGACAAATTTGGAGAAGGAATTACAGTTAAGTGAGAAGAAAAAGAAACTTTGAGGTTTGCCGACGACATTGTAATTTTGTCAGAGATATCAAAGGATTTGGAAGAGCAGTTTAATGGCATCAACAGTGTCTGTAAAGGAGGATATAAGGTGAACATCAAGAAAAGCAAAATTACGATACTGTAATGAAGTCGAACTAAATCAGATAATGCTGAAATTAGATTAGGATACGAGAAACTAAAAGCAGTACATGAGTTTTGTTATTTGGGGAGCAGAATAACTGATGATGGCCGAAGTAGTGAGGCTATAAAACACAGACTGTGGATGACAAGAAAAGAATTTCTGAAAAAAAATAAATTTGTTAAGATCAGGTATAGATTTAAGTGTTAGGAACTCTTTCCTGAAGGGATTTGTCTAGAGTGTAGCCACATATGGAAGTGGAACATGGACGATAAACAGTTTAGAAAAGAAGAGGATAGAAATTGTTGAATTGTGGTGCTATAGAAGAATGCTGAAAACCAGTTGGTTAGATTACTTAACTAATGACGAGATACTGAACAGAATTGGAGAGACAAGAAATTCGTGCCACAACTTGACTAAAAGGAGGGAGCAGATGATAGGACACTTTCTGGATCACCAATTAGTACTAGTGGGAAATGGGGGAAGGAGTTAAAATCTTAGAGGAAACCTAAATATAGATACATTAAGCAGATTCAGAAGGATGTAGATTCCAGTAGTTACTGGAAGAAGAAGAGGTTAGCACAGGATAGAGTAGATGGAGAGCTTCATTAAATCAGCCTTCACACTGGAGGCAACAATAACAACAATATAGTTCCAGTCACTGGCTGGATCTCAAAAAAATGGTTCAAATGGCTCTGAGCACTATGCGACTTAACATTGTGGTCATCAGTCCCCTAGAACTTAGAACTACTTAAACCTAACTAACCTAAGGACATCACACACATCCATGCCCGAGGCAGGATTCGAACCTGCGACCGTAGCAGCCCCGCTGTTCCGGACTGCAGCGCTAGAACCGCACGGCCACCGCGGCCGGCTGGCTGGATCTCAAATAAGTACTAGTCCTGTGAACAACTACCAAGACAGCAGATACTTGTTATTAATCTTTGACTTCTGTCCACACCTTACACACTTTGATATAATTCATCCACTGATTGCTGCACCATTCTCTGGGTTATCTCAACAAGGAGTCCATGTCACACAGTATATGACATTGGCCTGTCCATTCAGCAGCACTATCAAACCATCCAGTGGGGATAAGGTTTCGGGATTCCGAAAAGCGTCCTACAACAATATTCCAGCTTGATTTTTTTAACATCAGAAAACTTCTCACTCTGTCTCTTCCGAGAATTATCCTCCTTAAATCTATATCTAACGTCATCAACACATCAGTCGTCTTCATCAACATAGTCATCCTATTTCCCATGTTACACACTATCCTGCCTACTACGTCTCATTACCACGTCAGAAATTTGCCAAGAAGAACTTTATATAAATTACTTACAAGAAAGAAATGCGTCATCAAATCACGGTGGTCGCATTTCTGAGCTTAACGTTTGGAGATCTGTCGGTGAAACCTTCAAACTTATCCTCTAATCCCCGAGAGACCAGTTTAGAGTATCGTGCTCTATGAGCTGTCCCATGGCACTGACGTCTTCTAGCAGCTAAAATTTGTGTCCCTTATTTCAAAACGTATTACTAATATTTTCTCCTAGTCATATTTCCCTGAAATCTAACTAGTTTTCCCTTACACTGATTCTATTTTACGCAGATTCTCTGTTCTCATGCACATTTAACTTCGAGGAACCAGGAGCGGCACAAAGATGTCACAGCCAGTGATTCATCCATCGTATCTCAGGGCCTTGATATTCTATTTTGAATCAGCGTTGCTTAATGAGAAGACAACAACCCAAACCATAAATGCTGTTGCAACAATGATCTGTACGGTATTCCGTCAGCGGTGTATCACAGTTTACTACCTCACCAGATGATAGAATGACAGATAGAAGCAGAAACAGCGCGGAAGGAGACGGAAAGGAATCTCCAACCACGACTCTGGCACTTTGTGGATGTGAAACCACATATCTACCAGCTTAGATCCTTGGAGTGCTCTTAAATTCGTAGCTCATATGACAACACTGAATCACGTCTGTACATGCCTAATATTTACATTTGCCTAAACTTCCCTGATACCACGGTCTGTCATGTCTTAGCCATTTGCTCTCCTCACATCGCATAGTGTAATGACCAGTTTCCCTGCACGTCCAACATACCACGTCATATGACTTGGTACATGGAGCCACATGACCTAGCAGTTTACCCTGAGTTTCTTTGGTCTTCCTCATGGTCCCTTGCCACTGCAACCAAATATATTCCATAAATAATCCAGAGATATCAGTAGGACATCGGGAAGAGGATGGACACAAACCCAGGAAAAATAGACACAAGGAACCCACGTCCAGTTGTAGAATACACATGCTGCTAGATTTGACTGCGTTGACGACGATTTTAGCACCTCCGATGATCCAGTTTCTGACACCATATATAACGGAACAGGTGTCCTCTGGCGGAGGATGGTGGGTCAGGATAGACCAAAGCAACTTATTACAAGTAGTAGCCTTTATTTATTTCCCAATAGTGTTTACTGGACACCTTTGCGCTCATTAGGCGGGCACTGTGCGGCTGCCATCTTGGTCTCGTACTTCATTGCGCGAAGCATAGTGGTGATGCAGCCAGCTGTTGATGCATCTAGCTCAGCACTGGCATGGGCATCATCCGATGTCTGCATACTCTGGCTGCCAGCAGTGCTGGCTCAGTAGATCCGGTGGGTGGCAATAGAGGCATCAAGGTATGAACACTCTACGTTCATCTGGTTGGCAGCGTCTGGCGCTGGCAGACAGGCAGTGGCTCAATGGCTAGAAAATCTTCATTGGGAGCCTCAGCCTGTCAATGCTGTGGTTGGACCCCCTGAAAGACAGTCCTGTCAAGATGACCTTCGAGCAATGGAAACCTCATGGCAGAAGCCAACACTACAGCAGATGTTGACTCAATGACTTGCCAATTCAGTGTACTGTCTTGGCAGATGGCCAGTATTTATAAACACCAATACATGTTTGTTGTGGTGTAGCCACCACATATGCTACGTGCAGAAATTTCCCTGGTTTTAGTAAGCTGCTAATTACTAACCGAAAAGAAGGCTGCGATGACTAAGCTGTAACTGTGACGCAGTTCCATGCCACTATATTACGGCAAGTGGTTGCCTTGTGGCAATGAGGGTAATCTCGCACCATTACGCAATGATTTAGGGAAACGATGGTACCTAGATCTGGATGGCTAGACGTGAATTTGAACAGCCGTCCTCTGGAACAGGATTACAGCAGTACTCATGATGTACCATCATTCAAGGATTTTGAAGAAGCGAACGATCTCATCTGCCATGAATTCTTTATACAGAACCATCGAGAAAAAGTGATACTGGGCCGACTGAATGCAATTAAATGAATTGTCGTTAACGTCTCTTCATCAATCGATGGACATCTAAGGGGAGTTGATAGTGTTGAGCAATCCAATAGGTAAGGTCGTCCAAAACCTGTGGCTTTTGTGCCAACGCCGTAGGCCATACAGTAGTCAGTGGCAACTATTTACGTAATTGTCTCATTGTCTAAATAAATAAATATTTTATTACGGAAATGGGTGTGAAATTGTAGGAGAAAAAGACTACTTTGTCAAAAACTGAGAAAGGCATACGTGACGTAGGTGGCAGTGTTTGTTCTCAGCTAAGCGTTTAGAAAGTAAATTTGGGAAAGAATCGAACACCCGTCTGGTTAATAAATGCAGGAGGTGTTACATGCTTCAAATACCAGTAGTTCCATCCGTAGTCTCGGAGAATACAGCGTAATGTGGTGGTGTCCAGTGGCGCCCCATAAGCTGTGCGGTGCCACTTACGTACTGCTGGAATGTCTCTTTCCAGTCTCACGGCAGACTTCTGTCTTTTGACAAAGATGACTTCTTCGACGTCAGTTCCTCCACTGCAGCTCATAAGAGAAATTTTACGTTGCTCTTTTCCTATAATAAATTGTTCCATTGCATGTTTCCTTACAAAAATTTTGCATGTTACGAAGGAATTATTCGAATGGGACGGAAATCTGTAGACGTGATGTACACACATGTACAGACAAAGAAATAATTGCAGTTTCATAAAAACTGGATGATGTGTTCAACAGAAAGTGCTTCACAAATTGAGGAAGTAAATAACGTCTTAGTCCACCTCTGCTTCTTACGTAAGCAATGATCCACTTTGATGCTGATTGAGAGAGTTGTTGGATGTCTTTCTGACAGATATCGTGAAAATTCTGTCCAATTTGCGCGTTAGATCGTCAAAATCCCGAAGTCGTTAGAGGGCCCTGCCCATAATGCTCCAAATTGCGGAGAGACCGACGGCCTTGCTGGGTACCGTGGGGTTTGGCAACCTGTAGAAACTCTGGCGTTTTGCGAGCGGGCATTATATCATGCTGAGCCCAGGATGAGTACCAACGGCCTTACCGCAGTGGTAACACTGGTTCCCGTCAGATCACCGAAGTTAAGCACTGTCGGGCTGGGCTAGTACTTGGATGGGTGACCATACGGTCCGCCGAGCGGTATTGGCAAGCGAGGTGTACTCAGCCCTTGTGAGGCAAACTGAGGAGCTATTTTATTGAGAAGCGGAGGCTCCGGTCTCGTAAACTGACATGGGACCTGCAGAGTGGTGTGCTGATCACATGCCTCTCCATACCCGCATCCAGTGACCCCTGTGAACTGAGCATGACACGGCGGCCGGTCGGTACCGTTGGACCTTCATGGCCCGTTCGAGCGGAGTTTAGTTTAGCTTTAGAGCTCAAGATCACTTGCCATGAACGGCAACAAAATGGGGCATAGAAAATCTTCTACGTGCCGCTGTGATGCAAGAGTGCCGCGGATGAGAATCAAAGGGATCCTGTTTTGAAAATGAACTGCACCTCAGACCATGACGCCTCGCTGTCAGGCCGTATAGCAGGCGACGCTCAGGTTGGTATCGCACCACTCTCCGTGACATCTCAAGACACGACTTCGCTGAGCCCAACTACACATCCTCTCTCAAATGTTGACATCTGCATATGTTGATCACACGGCTGCCCGCGAGGCATAACTACTGTCCAATTTACTACACGGAATGAAACTCGCAAAGACTTTATGCCCTGGTATCTATGCATCCCCACGGTGCAATTGAGCTGCAGCGTCGCACATTCATCCATCGGCCGCCAAAATTTAATCTCACAATTTTACATTTTCCGCCGATACCTATATGTGGTGCGCAGTTCTTCTTTTTTTTTAGGGTGTATTTTCTTGATACGTGTGATGCTCACTCCTCTATCTCTGGTGCAGCGAATAAAAGCCTCGAGCACTTCCAGATATGTGTCCATTAATGACGGCATGCAATTTTAACTAACGAACGTTTTGAAATAATTAACATCCTGTCATTGATACAGGTAGAAATTAACTTCTTTCTTTGTAGGGCATCTGATACCCATCAACTCCCTCCCCATAGTGTCTTAGAATCGGCACCTGACCTCCTGCCGTATTTGCTGATATGAACTCCACTGAAGATCCAGGGACCAGTTGTAATTTACAGTGCCTCGTCGCTGAGACATTCCTTGCACACTGGATAACTTCACAAGGGCTGCCGTCAAAGAATGTTTTGACCGCCTCGTGGGGGTCGAAGCATGGTGCAATATATAGGCTGGGGACCACGGTAATGAACGTCGGATAGCAACAGACTTTAACTGACAGCGGAACATTTTCGAAAAGACTTTATTATGGAAACCGTTTGTATTTTTATTTTACAGTAATATCTCTTTTTATTTTCTTACTTTATCACTCTCTGCCTCTCTTGAATCTTTTCTCACCCACGTTTGCAGATATGCAGGGATGTAAAACTGGTTTTTAACCAGTTGGTAACAAACGCCCAACCACGATGAGATGTTCCAAAGCAAAGCCTCGGGTTCGCGTGCACCGCTATCGGCCTCGGTCCAAAACGCTGTTGTCGTTCGATTATGCACGCCGCCGTCAGAAGGCATCGCCGTATCGATCTCACCCGCTCCCTGTACTGGGGTCACCCTCTGCCCCACTGACTCTGCCGACTGTGCAGCGCCTCCTGTAAATCTGATGATCCGCTTTCCTCTCGAATCTCTTGTTTTCACGTGTCTCTCGAGCACGATGCGAGAATGTTCAAATGGTTCAATTGGCTATGAGCATTATGGGACTTAACATCTGAGGTCATCAGTCCCCTAGAACTTAGAACTCCTTAAACCTAACTAACCTAAGTACATCACACATATCCATGCCCGTGGCAGGATTCGAACCTGCGACCGTAGCGGTCACGCTATCCAGACGGAAGCGCCTAGAAACGCTCGGCCACAGCGGCAGGCGATGCGACGATTACATGTACTTTAGCATACTTTACTTCCATATTATTCCTGATTTATTACGCTGGGCATCAGAGCCTCTCTTACACCTAACCCGGCGTTCTAGGTATTTTACATTACGCCCATTACGACAATTTACGTCCGATACATACACATCAACCGAGCGAGGTGGCGCAGTGGTGAGCACACTGGACTGGCATTCGGGAGGACGACGGTTCAATCCCGTCTCCGGCCATCCTGATTTAGGTTTTCCCTGATTTCCCTAAATCGTTTCAGGCAAATGCCGGGATGGTTCCTTTGAAAGGGCACGGCCGATTTCCTTCCCAATCTTTCCCTAACCCGAGCTTACGCTCCGTCTCTAATGACCTCGTTGTCGACGGGACGTTAAACACTAACCACCACCACCACCACCACATCAAAATGTATGCTTAGCATCACCTCTGTCCCGAGAGTTCCAGAAACCAGTTCAGAAAATTGGAATAGAAATCAACATAAAAATAATTTCCGCTCTTTTTATCACTCATGAAATCCACAGATTGCATGTTGTACCACCATGCAGCGAGACTTTCAGAGGTGGTGGTCCAGACTGCTGTACACACCAGTCCCTCTAATACCCAGTGGCACGTCCTCTTGCACTGATGTATGCCTGTATTCGTCATGGAATACTATCCACAAGTCCATCAAGGAACTGGTGGTCCAGATTGTCCCACTCCTCAACGGCGATTCAGCGTAGATCCCTCAGAGTGGTAGGTGGGTCATGTCGTTCATAAACAGCCCTTTTCAATCTATCCCAGGCATGTCTGGAGAACATGCTAGCCACTCTAGTCGAGCGATGTCGTTATCTAGAAGGAACTCATTCATAAGATGTGCACGATAGGGTCGCGCATTGCAGACCATGAAGACGAATGCCTCGCCAATACGGTGCCGATATGGTTTCACTATCGGTCGAGGGATGGCATTCACATATCGTACAGCCGTTACGGCGCCTTCCATGACCACTAGCGGCGTACGTCGGCCCCACATAATGCCACCCCAAAACAGCAGGGAACCTCCACTTTGCTGCACTCGCCTTAGGCGTTTAGCCTGACCGGGTTGCCTACAAACACGTCTCGGACTATTGTCTGGTTTAAGGTAATGCGACACTGATCGGTGAAGAGAACGTGATGCCAGTCCTGCGCGGTCCATTCGACATGTCGTTGGGCCCATCTGTAACTCGCTGCACGGTGTCGTGGTGTCGGACCTCGCCATGGACGTCGGAAGTGAACATACGTATCATGCAGCCTATTGCCCACAGTTTGAGTCGTAACACGACGTCCTGTGGCTGCACGAAAAGCATTATTCAACACGGTGGCGTTGCTGTCAGGGTTCCTCCACGCCATAATCTGTAGGTAGCGGTCACCCACTGCAGTAGTAGCCCTCAGGCGTCCTGAGCGAGGCATTTCATCGACAGTTCCTGACTCTCTGTATCTCCTCCATGTCCGAAAAACACCGCTTTCGTTCACCTCGAGACGCCTGGAGACTTCTCTTGTTGAGAGCCCTTCCTGGCACAATGCGGACGCGATCGAACTGCGGTATTGACCGTCTAGGCACGGTTGAACTACAGAGAACTCGAGCCGTGTACCTCTTTCCTGGTGGAATGACGAACTGATTGGCTGTCGGACCCCCTCCGTCTAATAGGCGCTGCTCATGCATAGTTTTTTACATCTTTGTGCGGATTTAGTTACATCTCTGCAGAGTCGAAGGGACTGTGTCTGTGATACAATATCCACAGTCAACGTCTATTATCAGGAGTTCTGGGAACGGGGGTGAAGAAAAAGTTTTTTTATATGTGCAGAATTCAACGTTTGTTATTTTTTAAAGACATAAACACTTCAGGAAAGAACAGAGTTTGTGTTCCTTACCGAGAAGTACAATGAAGGCAAGCTTCAGGCTGTTAGATTTAAACTAAGAGCGTTCGCAGCAGTGGTCATGAGCGAAGGTATGGAAGAAAGAGGAAAGTGATAAAGATAGGGTAAAACATAATTACGTGACTGATTCATAAATGTAAACACAAAGAAGCCTAACTATAATGAGTTGGGAAAGGCTGACTCACTGTCCGACATAGAGGAAACTAACCACGCATTAGTTGCATCGACCCTTACTGAAAGGGCCTCAGCCACAATTTTGGATAGCCTCATTCGATCTTCTTTATATCGTCACCTACACCACCCTAACGTTTGAATATCAGATAATATTAAAAATTATATTAACCAAAATGATTGAGCCGTGCTGCAAGGTCGGTACGTCGAGGCAAACGCACGAGTATGTCTTTGGTACTGCGATGTGAGGCTCTCTTTGGTTTGCTTGGGGAGAGCGAGCTGAAGCAGTGCGCGGAGGGAAGTTCCTGGTGGTCGCCGTTGAAAGAGGTCGCTGGCGGTCAGTTTTGGCTACGAAGCGCTCGGTACGGAAGGACTCTGGAGCTCGATTGGCGAGTAAGGATAAAAATGTAATCATGCCAAGGAATGTTCCTTATACAGGGGACAAGAAAAGTGTGGCCTATGCCAACTTTTGTTTACCAGATCTCGCTGTTGGTGCTGATTTATCCGGAGGACGAAGCCTTGCTGCTCCCGGACTTACTCTCGTGTGTTGGCGGTTTCTCTCATATCAGGGCAGTGGAGTTTTTAGCACAGTTCTTGGAATATTATTCGGCACCTTGCCTGTTTACTCTGTTGTGGTGCAACACTTTTTTTCTTTAGTTCCACACGTGCCCGTATTGCTTATTTAGTGCGCCTCTGATACTCTGATATGGCCTTGTCGATCCACGGGCTCGCTTCCCTCTTGGACGTAATTTGTTTTCGCATTTAGCTTCTATTCCTCTGATGATTGAGCTTCATATGTTATCATGTTAGGGTTAGTGCACCCGCTGTAAATGTTTTTGAAGCATGTTCGGCTGTTTGAGCCACCTTTTGGTATTTCATGTTTGAATTTGTTAGAAGTTGCAACCTCTCTCGAGGCACCTATTTTTTTAAATTATTTTAAGAAAGGCCGTTGTAATACGCGTCGTCTCACTTCTCTTAAAGAGTTTTGCGTGTCATAGAAGTAAAAAAAAAAAAAAAAAATGGCTCTGAGCACTATGGGACTTAACTTCTGAGGTCATTAGTCCCCTAGAACTTAGAATTACTTAAACCTAACTAACCTAAGGACATCACGCACATCCATGCCCGAGGCAGGATTCGAACCTGCGACTGCCGTCGCGCGGTTCCAGACTATAGCGCCTAGAACTGCTCGGCCACTCCGGCCAGCGTCATAAAAGTCAGTTATGCCTGCGCGGCCTGGGTGGATCATGGGCATGCCTGTTTCGGTTGCAATGTCACCTGGGAGCCTTGACCATTCTTACATGCACTACTTCCATCTGTGTTCTACCCATTATGTTTGGTATTTTTATCTTTTGACGTTTTTAAAGATTACTATTTTGTGTATGTGTGTGTGTGTGGTTTTTCCTTAACTAAAGAATCTGAAACCTAACTATTAAGACATCTGGATAAAACTTAAACGAGTCTTTAAAGGGCACCCAAATTCTGTTACTTAACTTGCAAGTTTTAATGGTTCTGTTTTATATTCTTTCTAATGAAATAGTGATTCCCTCGTTAAAATCACTTAAATTCAGTACAATTATATGGTGATCAATCGCATTTATAATAACTATAATGATAATAATAATACTGAGGCCCAATAAATTTAAAAAGTTTTTGTCGAACTATGGTCAATCCGCGTCCCCATGCTCCAGCCGTTCCTAATGTGTTAAGGAGAGCAAACGCAGTTGTACCGTAGTGCCACGCTACAGTTATTGCTATAATACTGAATATAATTTTTAAACTTAACAGAGACTACAAGGGAATTGCAGTTTTTGAATTTCACTCGATAGTCCCTCAGCTGGACTATGGACAGATACAATTTTTACAGAAACGTTAAGGGACTGACGGAAGCGCTTTGAGCTTCTTGTTAAAAGCAAGAAAGTACTGAACGGAGCGTAGAGTGCAGGTTAGGTTCTTCGAGTGGCGAACAGCAGCAAAGGAAAACGAATTTTCGTTTTATGAATGGAAGCAGTTCGAATAGAACTGAGAGACGTTTATATTATGATTACGAAGATTTGAACTCTTACAGGAGGTGATGGGATGCATGTGCGCCGAGGAGCCGACGAACTTGTCAAGGAACTTACCTCGCCGCTATCATAAATGGGCATTTGAACCACAGTCATAACCAACTAGGCGGACGTTGCCGGTGTAACTGACATTATAATTGATGGTTAGTTCCACCGGTCCAGAGCTTTCACCAGTCACGCCTTATTGCTTTACACTACTATAGTAGAGGTTCGGTGTAACGATTGATTGCACATGTTACGTTACACGTCTTATCGGAATATGTTCAGAATTCGATACCCGATCCGGAGCCAGGAAGTTTCAAATCAGCACACACTCCACTGTATGGAGAAAATTCGTTATCTTCCAAAACTTTTGGAGAGTATCTGGTAAAAAATACCCTGACAGCTACACTACTAGCCATTAAAATTGCTACACCAAGAAAATGATGTGCTACAGAAGTGAAATTTAACCGACAGGAAGAAGATGCTGTTATATGCAAATGATTAACTTTTCAGAGCATTCAAATTACGCTGGCGCCGGTGGCGACACCTACAATGTGCTGACATGACAAAAGTTTCCAACCGATTTCTCATACACAAACAGCAGTTGACCGGCGTTGCCTGGTGAAGCGTTGTTGTGATGCCTCGTGAAAGGAGGAGAAATGCCTACCATCACGTTTCCGACTTTGATAAAGGTCGGATTGTAGCCTATCGCGATTACGGTTTATCGTATCGCGACATTGCTGCTCGCGTTGGTCGAGATCCAATGACTGTTAGCAGAATATGGAATCGGTGGCTTCAGGAGGGTAATACGGAACGCCGTGCTGGATCCCAACGGCCACGTATCACTAGCAGTCGAGATGACAGGCATCTTATCCGCGTGGCTGTAACGGATCGTGCAGCCACGTTTCGATCCCTGAGTCAACAGATGGGGACGTTCGCAAGACAACAGCCATCTGCACGAACAGTCCGACGACGTTTGCAGCAGCATGGACTATCAGCTCAGAGGGCATGGCTGCGGTTACCCTTGAAGCTGCATCACAGACAGGAGCGCCTGCGATGGTGTGCTCATCGACGACCTGGGTGCACGAATGCCAAAACGTCATTTTTTCCGATGAATCCAGGTTCTGTTTACTGCATCATTATGGTCGCATCCGTGTTTGGCGACATCGCGGTGAACGCACATTGGAAGCGTGTATTCGCCATCGCCTTACTGGCATATCACCCGGCGTGATGGTATGGTATGCCATTGGTTACACGTCTCAGTCACCTCTTGTTCCCAGTGACGGCACTTTGAACAGTGGACGTTACATTTCAGATGTGTTACGACCCGTGGCTCTACCCTTAGAGTGATTCCCTTAGAGTGGGTCCTTTAGGGTGATTCCCTTGGAGTGATTCCCTTAGAGTAATTCGTTCCACTGATTACGTGCGAATTTTTACGAGCACCCTCCGCAGTCCTCTACTGTCCCTGTCCGTATCTGCATGTGGTCTGTCTGTTCTTGGTTTAGCCGTGCTTGTTCCTTTGCGTCTCCTCTTCACACAGTCGACTTGGGCAGTATTAGAGTGGTTGAAATGTCCCTGACGAATTTGTTGCTCAGGTGATATCCAATGACTGTTCATCGTTCGAAGTCACTGAGCTCCTCCGACTGCCCCATTTTGCTGTCACTGTTTCTCTACTGGCGGAACAATACGCCCTGCCTCCTTTTGTACTGTCGTGTCCGCCTCTCGTGCGTCTACTAGTCAATTACGTATTGCTTAAAGGTGTCCAGATACTTTGTATCACGTAACATATACACAAATGGAACCTTCTTGCATGTGGCGACAGCATTTTCTTTCCAGTGAAGGTGCTAGTCTTTACGTTGATCCAAGAGACTGCATGCTGAAGACGACATCACCGCAAGGAAACGATATATTGTTTGCACATATACGCTAAAAAACTCATAAATCCTATTTTAGTGTAATTTTGGTCGATATGATGTGATTTATTGCTTTAGTAGGCGGGAAAATAATATAGACAGGCGAAGACTAAAATATCCTAAACACATTATGCCCACGTAGAAAAGGAAAAATTAGCATAAGACAATATGGAAGACAGGATCTAAGTAGTTGAAATACTTATGAATTAAGAAAGGAACACCCAGCATTTAAAGCCTCCAAATCGAAAGGCAACAAAGGCAATCTTCATAAAGGCTACAATGCTGAATTTAAATCAGCTAGGCACTAGTTGCTCCACTTCGATTTCATGTAATCGCACGTTATTTTTACTACGTGCATTCAGAAATGTCCAGAACTGCAGCAGTAGAGTATGTTTCAGTTATCTCTTACAGGAAAAAGCTAACATGATACATTCCGATACATTCAGGCTGCAGTAATATCGCCATAAGAGAGATAACTTACAACCGCCGTTTGGGCTTTGACACGTGTCCTATTCCAAGGTACTGTTGCTCGTAACAGTCACATAAAATCGGTGGGTAGTTCGGTATCAGAAACTACTGCTGCAGATTTAACCATGTTATGACTGTCCTGTTATAAATCACAACACTATGTTAATAAAATACTCGTATGCCGTTTCCGAGCGACATATCTTTTTCTATCCTATTTCTATACCCTGTTGACACCAGGACACACGGAAAGAGAAGTTACGTACGTTGCACACGCCATCATACTAGCAATTGAATGTGAGTTATGGACCATAAAATCAAACGAGAATGTGAAAGTGGAATTAGGCGTCTGATACACATACTTCATTTTTATATGAGAAGGCGGGGTCGTGCAGCTATGGGAATCTGTTACGACTACATCGGACTTTATTGGTTTCGCGGAAACGGAATATATTTATGGAGAAGCGACAATACCGCTGTCACAGTATATCAGATATTATTTTTATTAGAAAATATCACTTTCTGTAATATATTACTCCATCTTTTACAGTTATTCATACCCTTATTGTTTGTAGCGTGTCGTATCTAACATTTCTGCCCTCACGTTAAGACAACTGCATTGATTATATTCATAACAATTTCCTATTTAACATAAAATACATGTAAAAGAAAGGAAACTTAAGAATGGTTTGAAAACAGTTTTTACAAACCTCGGGCAATTCTCACATTGAATATAGTTAACAGTGGTAGTTGTTTTCGTCTATTCACTGCCTACATATCGTGCAGATGTTCTTAAGAACTCTTGGCACTGTCTTCTGTATAGGCTGTGATATGTTTATTATTGTCATAAACAGTGCTTCAGTGCACTCGCATTTTTGTAGCAGAGAAACAAATACATTTCCTTCAAACTGTGGCCACATGAATGTGTTCTAACAGAGCTGTTACTATCAACGCGTGCCTGGAACGAACTTTTGACAACTCACCTCTGCTAAATATTCAGCGAGATACTATTGCTGATTTCTGCACCACTTTCTGCTGATGTTCAAATTTAGTTTACTCATCTTGACGATTTCCTTCTCTCCATCAAATAAGAGATCTTTTGTGTCACAGACGACCTCCACTGACAATAAAGAAATTGTACAAGAAAACTATTCGTAAATGCACGCAGTCATTATTCAAGTTCAAAATTTAATCCACCTGGATTTCCACTTAAAAAGTTCGGAATGTATAAAGTTGCTCTTAGCGTTCAAAAAAAAATGGCTCTCAGCACTATGGGACTTAACATCTGTGCTCATCAGTCCCCTAGAACTGAGAACTACTTAAACCTAACTAACCTAAGGACATCACACACATCCATGCCCGAGGCAGGATTCGAACCTGCGACCGTAGCAGTCGCGCGGTTCCCGATGCTCTTAGCGTGATCAAGTTTTTAATGTGATAGCGAGCTTTCCCAGAAAATTGAATATTCTGCATGTACTTGCTATATTAAAGGTGTTAACCACTTGTAACATTGCTTTTGAGAACTGGAACACGGTTACGGAAAGAACGTGAGCCTGCTACCAACTGATTATGTGCATGAGGAGAGGCGTGGTGGGCTTATATAGTTTCCGATTGGTTTCTGAGAAATCTACCTATATTTGTACCGCTAGTATCAATAGCAGCTAACAGTGCACCGTGAGGAAGAAGTAGCCCACCAGCCACAACCTGACGAGTTAACTGGACGACGTATAAGGCATGTAAGGCGGAGAAAGCTCTCCCACTGCTCGCCATGTGTGGTAGGACACGGTTCTGTGACATAATGTGGGACTAGCTAGGTAGGATAGACACTTACTCGAGTTCTAAAAACGTCCTAATGCAGTAGTTGCTATTCACATCGTCCTCAGCACAATTCTGGAGGGATAGTTTGCAGCTGAGATTAGACTGTAAATATTAAGTAAAATTTCTGTATCATGTTTTTGTTCAGGCTCCCTCAAAAATTAATATTTAAACCACACAAATTACTATTTGCCTCCCTATGTCAGACAGGCGACGTAACAGGGTTTTAAATTTTTGCTAACAATTTGTGAAAATTCGCCATTCAGAATAGGTAAAGTGTGATAGTTACAACCGTGTTGTTAGTCAGTATGATACGTGCTTCCATGTATTGTTCAGTGCAAATGTTACCTGAGCGTATAGTACTGAATTTATGATTATTTTTCATACACATGACTGTGGGAGCTGGTCCGAAAACTGAAGTGTCTCACTCAGCGACCATATTCTCGTGGCCATTTGTGGTCTCAGATATCTGTGCTTTCTTGAAGAGTGTGGCAAAGGCAATGGCGTTCATGTTATCAGCCAAGCCCAACCAGAAAATTTCGAACAATCTCTGTAGAGTGGTCCCCTCATATCGTAGCGTTCCAGCAGACAGCCAACATTGTGGACGAAGCTGTACAGACAGCCAGGTAGATAACAAGGCTTTCATCCCGCCTCGTGTCACGTTGCGTGGTACACCACACTCGTTTCTTTCTAATCACAGGTCACACACGTGGCACTTGATTTCTGTTGGCAGCAGTGTGGTGTGCTGGGACCCATCGAAGTAATGGGTCGCCTTGTAAGTAATATTTATAACTCTCCCATACTCACTGACAAGTAAGTCTTCTAACCAATTCAGCTTGTCAAGCTTTCACCAAATCTACATTAATGATTTGGCAGGGACATCGGAAGACACTCCAAAAACTGACGACGTTTGTGCTATCGGTAGTCGTAAAGTCTCAACAATAATTTCGAAAACTCAAGCTGCTACCATGAAAGCTGCTGACGGTGTTGTTCCTTCTCTATACATTCCTTCTTCAACATGACATATTCTTTTTCCTCGACGATCGATGACTTGGCGAAGACGTTAGTTGCAAAATTCGGTTGTTTAGGAAACGATCCATCTTGAAAATCAGCTCCTCGTAATTCCGTAAATGCCTTCATCCTGGGAAAGAGGAAGGAGTCACTGTCTGCCACGCTAGGAAATGACGAGGTGGAGGTAGGAGGCGAAACCTGAAAGCGCAAAGGAGCAGCATGTGTGGTACGACAATAAAGGAAGAATGAATTGATTGTTGGTGTTAATAACGATCATCCCCCTTTACCTCCTCTGCATTACTGCAGATGGCGTGTCACTGAGCACACTTGTTCAGTGCATGCAGTACACGTGAGGCGCCTAATTGTTTCCACTGCACTGTGTGGAATACGAAGGTTCTGTTGTAGTTCACTAACCTGCTGTCTTCAAGTTGATGTCCCCAACGCAGAAAACAGCACGCAGATCGTAGGTTCTGTATCTTGAGGCTGAAACTGACTTTTAGCGAGGTTCTGTTCCGAAATAATGCCTCACTTCTTTGGGATCACACTCACGTATTTTAATATAGCCACACGAGAAGACTACATGATCTTAATACTCCAACTTCTGATAAAGTAAAGTACATGATCAAACACAATGTTTACGAAAATGTATCTTTACACTATTTGTGGAACGTGTCTGTGCCTCATGACTACATGAGTGAATCTTTTAATACTGAATACTGGCAAACATATCCTGCCACAGACAACATGACTGTAAATCTCGATTGCCTAATCCAGAGTGACCAACGGGTACTTAAATAAAAATTGGAAACACATCCTACGACAGACAACATGTCTGTTCTTCTCGACTGCCTAATCCAGAGTCATGAACAACCCGAAACACTTCGCGCGCCATACCAGAAAAGACGTGACCCGAACGCTTCCGAAGTGCTTCGTCTGCAATTTCGTCAGTCTTTAGTTTTTGATTTAAATTGTTTTTAATAAATGACTGATTGATAGTCAGCTGTTGAGAGATATTTATATTAAAAAAGTCAAGTCATTCCAATGAGTAGTTTAACTACTAATAATAACTATACTTTAATGTTTTGGCGCCCTTGCTCCCAACACAGCAGCCAATCACAGCAGCATTATGCAGGCGGTCTTTCTCACGGGTTCAAATGGCTCCGAGCACTATGGGACTTAACATCTATGGTCATCAGTCCCCTAGAACTTAGAACTACTTAAACCTAACTAAGGACAGCACACAACACCCAGCCATACGAGGCAGAGAAAATCCCTGACCCCGCCGGGAATCGAACCCGGGAACCCGGGCGTGGAAAGCGAGAACGCTACCGCACGACCACGAGATGCGGGCTTTCTCACGGGAATCTAACATCTGACATAGGTACCTCACACCACATTTCGTCATCTATATACTTCTTGCATCTCCATTGCTCTTGGAACAGCTTCTTGGAGCCTAATATGATGGCTGACTATACCAGAAATATTACAGTGACCGTGTCCACTACAGAACAAGCGCGGAGTGAAAACGCCACTGAGGACTGTCTTCCACGAAGATTCGTAATCACCTCAAAAGGTGTAGGTAGTATGATCCTATAACAGTTTCTCCCTTACGAGCATAATCTGTAAGCACTACACCATGGCAGTCCCAAATGACACTCAGCATCATATAATCCTTGAACAGTTATCGGGTATTCAGCCGGGTGGCGCCGTCTAAAAGGCGCGCTATTTCGGCAAGCCGACTTTTTGCCACCTTCAGGCGTTCCTGAAGACTGATATGAGCTGGGTGCGCCGCTTTAATATCCTTTGCCCCCCCCCCCTCCCCGTCGCACCGCCTCCAGCCTGCACCTCCGAGTGCGGACCTGGGTAGTGCGACGTCTGGCCTCGAATCAGGACCTACAACAGTGCCGCGGCAGGCGCTGGACGCGAATCTCTGCTAGCGTGCTGGAAATGCTGCTCCGTCCGCTTCAACTGCGAAGGTAGCGGACCTCCACGTAGACTGCCGCTGTGCTCTGGTCATGTTTAAAAGTTTGAGCATGGGCAGAGCATCTTCATCAGCCGATGTGCTGGCTGCATTTCAGGGACGGGAGTTTTATTACACTACTGGCCATTAAAATTGCTACACAAAGAAGAAATGCAGATGATAAACGGGTATTCATTGGACAAATATATTATACTAGAACTGACATGTGATTACATTTTCACGCAATTTGGGTGCAAAGATCCTGAGAAATCAGTACCGAGAACAACCATCTCTGGCCGTCATAACGACCTTGATACGGCTGGGCATTGAGTCAAACAGAGCTTGGATGGCGTGTATAGGTACAGCAGCCCATACAGCTTCAACACGATACCACAGTTCATTAAGAGCAGTGACTGGCGTAATGTGACTAGCCGGTTGCTCGGCCACCATTGACCAGACGTTTCCAATTGGTGAGAGATCTGGAGAATGTGCTGGCCAGGGCAGCAGTCGAACAGTTTCTGTATCCAGAAAGACCCTTACAGGACCTGCAACATACGGTCGTGCGTTATCCTCCTGAAATGTATGGTTTCACAGGGATCGAATGAAGGGTAGAACCACGGGTCGTAACACATCTGAAATGTAACGTTCACTGTTCAAAGTGCCATCAATGCGAACAAGAGGTGACCGAGACGTGTAATCAATGGCACTCCACACCATCACGCCGAGTGATACGCCAGTATGGTGATGACGGATAAACGCTTCCAATGTTCGTTCACCGCGATGTCGCCAGACACGGATACGGCCATCATGATGCTGTCAACAGAACCTAGATTCATCCTAAAAAATGACGTTTTGCCATTCGTGCACCCACGCTCATCGTTGAGTACACCATCGCAGGCGCTCCTGTCTGTGATGCAGCGTCAAGGGTAACGGCAGCCGTGGTGTCCGAGGTGATAATCCATGCTGTTGCAAACGTCGTCGAATTGTTCGTGCAGATGGTGGTTGTCTTGCAAACGTCCCCATCTGTTGACTCAGGGATCGAGGCGTGGCTGCACGACCCTTTACAACCATGCTTCTAAGATGCCGGTCATCTTGACTGCTAGTGATACAAGGCCGTTGGCGTTCCGTATTACCCACCTGAACCCACCGATTCCATATTCTGCTAACAGTCATTGAATCTCGACCAACGCGAGCAGCAATGTCACCATACGATAAACCGCAATAGCGATAGGCTAGAATCTGACCTTTAACAAAGTCGGAAACGTGATGGTACGCATTTCTCCTCCTTACACGAGGCATCACAACAATGTTTCACCAGGCAACGCCGGTCAACTGCTGTTGGTGTATGAGAAATCGGTTGGAAAGTTTCCTCATGTCAGCACGTTGTAGGTATCGCCACCGGCGCCAAACTTGTGTGAATTCTCTGAAAAGCTAATCATTTCCATATCACAGCATCTTCTTCCTGTTGGTTAAATTTCGCGTCTGTAGCACGTCATCTTCGTGGTGTGGCAATTTTAATGGCCAGTAGTGTATTAAAGTTGTTTTAAAGTTGTCTTTCTGCTATTTAAATTTTATTAAGCTACCTTAAGCGATTCTGAGCTTGTTGAAAGAGAGTCTTAGTTAATTACTCCGGTTTGTAGACAGTGGCCCATTAGCTTACGATACTGACCGTTCGCAAATTTTTCGCTGCTGGACAGCTCTTAATAGAGTTTTACTTCTAATAACCAAATTAACTGCTGAATAGTTACTGCAGCACCGTTAGCTGACACCGTGTATCTTTTACTTAAAGTTGATTTAAAAGAAATGTGTAGCTTCTTCTTAGCTATCAAACTAAATGTTTCAAATGGCTCTGAGCACTATGGGAATTACCATCTGAGGTCATCAGTCCGCTAGAACTTAGAACTACTTAAACCTAACTAACCTAAAGACATTACACACATCCATGCCCGAGGCAGGATTCGAAACTGCGACCGTAGGAGTCACGCGGTTCCGGACTGAAGCGCCCAGAACCGCTCGGCCACTTCGGCCGGCCCAATAAACTATTGTTCAATGATAACTGCTATAATTGTTTACTACAATTTCGCAGCCCGGGCGAGTTTTGGGGTTTTATAGTAATTGTATTTTGCTGTTATATGTCTGTTGATTTCCTGTTTTAGAAATTACTTATATGAAACTGTAAGTAGACTGCCCATGATACTGCATGCGGCCGCTGTCGTCATAACATGAAGCTTGAGGGCGTGTTGTGCCCGTCTTCTAACAGATGGCTGAACAGCTTTATAATTAATAAAGTGACTCAGTTGCAGCTATTTAATTGATTTCAAGCTTTGTAATAACGCACTGTGAACTTAAAATTTTGTTACCTTTTGGGTTATGTTCCTAGCACTCCCAAGTTTGAAATAGAGAGTAACAACTTAGTCTAAAGCAAGTCTTACGTTTTTATGTTTTACTTTCTTGATGAAAAACGGGGGGGGGGGGGGGTGGTATTTGGACACCACTCCAAGCATTCACAGTGAACTTACAGGGTGTCAATTATCGAACTATATGAAAGAAACATTAGTTACAAACTATGGCATGAACACGCTTTATTCAACATGCGTCAATTGGTTGCAGATCCTCCTGCATTTCAGTACAATTTTCGATTGTTACAACCTCTCGATATACTACAGCATCATCCGCAAATAGCCTCAGTGAACATTCCGATGTTATCCACAAGGTCATTTATATATATTGCGAATAGCAACGGACCTACGACACTCCTCTGCGGCACCCCTGAAATCATTCTTACTTCGAAAGACTTCTCTCCATTGAGAATGACATGCAGCGTTCTGCTATCTAGGAACTCTTCAATTCAATCACACAATTGGTCTGATAGTCCATATGCTCCTACTTTGTTCATTAAACGAATGTGGGGAACTGTATCAAACGCCTTGCGGAAGTCAAGAAACACGGCGTCTACCTGGGAATCCGTGTCTATGGCCCTCTGAGTCTCGTGGACGAATAGCGCGAGCTGGGTTTCACACGATCGTCTTTTTCGAAATCCATGCTGATTCCTACAGAGTGGATTTCTAGTCTCCAGAAAAGTCATTATACTCGAACATAGTACGTGGTCCAAAATTCTACAACTGCTAGACGTTAGAGATATAGGTCTATGGTTCTGCACATCTGTTCGACCTCCCTTCTTGAAACCGGGGATGACCTGTGACCTTTTCCAATCCTTTGGAACGCTACGCTCTTCTAGAGACCTACGGTACACCGCTGCAAGAAGGGGGACAAGTTCCTTCACGTACTCTGTGTAAAATCGAACTGGTATCCCATCATGTCCAGCGGCCTTTCCTGTTTTGAGCGATTTTAATTGTTTCTCTATCCCTCTGTAATCTATTTAGGTATCTACCATTTTATCATCTGTGCGACAATCTAGAGAAGGAACTACAGTGCAGTCTTCCTCTGTAAAACAGCTTTGGAAAAGGCCTTTAGTCTGTCATCATTTTGGTCACATAGTGTCTGGACATTTTGTTTTCATCTACCTATCGCTTTGACATCAGACCAGAATTTCGTAGGATTTTCTGCCAAGTCAGTACATAGAACTTTACTTTCGACTTCATTGAACACCTCTCGCATAGCCCTCCTGACACTACATTTCGCTTAGTGTAATCTTTGTTTGTCTGCAAGGCTTTGGCTATGTTTATGTTTGCTGTGAAGTTCCTTTTGCTGCCGTAGCAGTTTTCCAACTCGGTTGCTGTACCACGGTGGCTCTTTTCCATCTCTTACGATCTTGCTTGGCACATAATCATCTAATGCATATCGTACGATGGTTTTGAACTTTGTCCACTGATGCTCAACACTATCTGTACTTGAGACAAAACGTTTGTGTTGAGCCGTCAAGTACTCTGAAATCTGCTTTTTGTCACTTTTTTTAATATTTCTATTGGCGATGATGTGGATCAGACGAGCAGCGAAATTCTGCATGACCCCTAAAGTGTCGGAACATCGATGCTGCTTGAATGGCTCTTTTCAGCTAAGCGATGGTTTTGGGATTATTGCTGTAAACCTTGTATTTAATATAGCGTCAAAAAAAGGAGCCGCATATGTTCAGATCCGGAGAATATGGCGGCCAATCGAGAGCCATGTCAGTTGCCTCTCGGCACACCAGAGCCAGAATGTGGACCCCATGAGCCATAATGCGACCCCCAAAGCGCTCCTCCAGCACATCAAACACTCTCCTGCTTTGATGGGGTCGAGCTCCGTCTTGCATGAACCACATCTGGTCGTAATCATGGTCACTTTGGATAATGGGGATGAAATCATCTTCCACCGTGGCATCAAGAAATATCACACCGATTATTCCGTGACTGAACATTGCACAGTAACAGTCACCCGTTGAGAGTGAAGAGACTCCTCGATCGCGAAATGCGGATTCTCAGTCCTCTAAATGCACCAATTTTGCTTATTGGTGAACCCATCCAAATGGAAATGGGCTTCGTCGCTAAACCAAACCATATTCACATAGAAGTCCTCTTCATCAATTCTGTGGACAATAGTGTTGGCGAAACACAACCGCTGTTCCATGACCTCGGGCTTAATGGCTGATGCGTTTGAATTCTGTATGGGAAGAGATGCAGGTCCTCAACAACAATTTGTCGCACTGTCTCCCGGTTGATTCCCACCTGTTCTTCAGCTCGTCTGATCGATTTACCGGGGCTGGTTTGAAGCACAGAGCGTGTGAGCGGGATTCACCTTGTTGTTGTTGTTGTGGTCTTCAGTCCTGAGACTGGTTTGATGCAGCTCTCCATGCTACTCTATCCTGTGCAAGCTTTTTCATCTCCCAGTACCTACTGCAACCTACATCCTTCTGAATCTGCTTAGTGTATTCATCTCTTGGTCTCCCTCTACGATTTTTACCCTCCACGCTGCCCTCCAATACTAAATTGGTGATCCCTTGATGCCTCAGAACATGTCCTACCAACCGATCCCTTCTTCTGGTCAAGTTTTGCCACAAACTTCTCTTCTCCCAAATCCTATTCAATACTTCCTCATTAGTTATGTGATCTACCCATCTAATCTTCAGCATTCTTCTGTAGCACCACATTTCGAAAGCTTCTATTCTCTTCTTGTCCAAACTATTTATCGTCCATGTTTCACTTCCATACATGGCTACACTCCATACGAATACTTTCAGAAATGACTTCCTGACACTTAAATCTATACTGGATGTTAACAAATTTCTCTTCTTCAGAAACGCTTTCCTTGCCATTGCCAGCCTACATTTTATATCCTCTCTACTTCGACCATCATCAGTTATTTTGCTCCCCAAATAGCAAAACTCCTTTACTACACTCCTGGAAATTGAAATAAGAACACCGTGAATTCATTGTCCCAGGAAGGGGAAACTTTATTGACACATTCCTGGGGTCAGATACATCACATGATCACACTGACAGAACCACAGGCACATAGACACAGGCAACAGAGCATGCACAATGTCGGCACTAGTACAGTGTATATCCACCTTTCGCAGCAATGCAGGCTGCTATTCTCCCATGGAGACGATCGTAGAGATGCTGGATGTAGTCCTGTGGAACGGCTTGCCCTGCCATTTCCACCTGGCGCCTCAGTTGGACCAGCGTTCGTGCTGGACGTGCAGACCGCGTGAGACGACGCTTCATCCAGTCCCAAACATGCTCAATGGGGGACAGATCCGGAGATCTTGCTGGCCAGGGTAGTTGACTTACACCTTCTAGAGCACGTTGGGTGGCACGGGATACATGCGGACGTGCATTGTCCTGTTGGAACAGCAAGTTCCCCTGCCGGTCTAGGAATGGTAGAACGATGGGTTCGAAGACGGTTTGGATGTACCGTGCACTATTCAGTGTCCCCTCGACGATCACCAGTGGTGTACGGCCAGTGTAGGAGATCGCTCCCCACACCATGATGCCTGGTGTTGGCCCTGTGTGCCTCGGTCGTATGCAGTCCTGATTGTGGCGCTCACCTGCACGGCGCCAAACACGCATACGACCATCATTGGCACCAAGGCAGAAGCGACTCTCATCGCTGAAGACGACACGTCTCCATTCGTCCCTCCATTCACGCCTGTCGCGACACCACTGGAGGCGGGCTGCACGATGTTGGGGCGTGAGCGGAAGACGGCCTGACGGTATGCGGGACCGTAGCCCAGCTTCATGGAGACGGTTGCGAATGGTCCACGCCGATTCCCCAGGAGCAACAGTGTCCCTAATTTGCTGGGAAGTGGCGGTGCGGTCCCCTACGGCACTGCGTAGGATCCTACGGTCTTGGCGTGCATCCGTGCGTCGATGCGGTCCGGTCCCAGGTCGACGGGCACGTGCACCTTCCGCCGACCACTGGCGACAACATCGATGTACTGTGGAGACCTCACGCCCCACGTGTTGAGCAATTCGGCGGTACGTCCACCCGGCCTCCCGCATGCCCACTATACGCCCTCGCTCAAAGTCCGTCAACTGCACATACGGTTCACGTCCACGCTGTCGCGGCATGCTACCAGTGTTAAAGACTGCGATGGAGCTCCGTATGCCACGGCAAACTGGCTGACACTGACGGCGGCGGTGCACAAATGCTGCGCAGCTAGCGCCATTCGACGGCCAACACCGCGGTTCCTGGTGTGTCCGCTGTGCCGTGCGTGTGATCATTGCTTGTACAGCCCTCTCGCAGTGTCCGGAGCAAGTATGGTGGGTCTGACACACCGGTGTCAATGTGTTCTTTTTTCCATTTCCAGGAGTGTACTTTAAGTGCCTCATTTCCTAATCTAATTCCCTCAGCATCACCCGAATTAATTAGACTACATTCCATTATCCTTGTTTTGCTTTTGTTGATGTTCATCTTATATCCTCCTTTCAAGACACTGTCCATTCCATTCAACTGCTCTTCCAAGTCCTTTGCTGTCTCTGACAGAATTACAATGTCATCGGCGAACCTCAAAGTTTTTATTTCTTCTCCATGAATTTTAATACCTACTCCGAATTTTTCTTTTGTTTCCTTTACTGCTTGCTCAATATACAGATTGAACAACATCGGGGAGAGGCTACAACCCTGTCTTACTCCCTTCCCAACCACTGCTTCCCTTTCATGTCCCTCGACTCTTATAACTGCCATCTGGTTTCTGTACAAATTGTAAATAGCCTTTCGCTCCCTGTATTTTACCCCTGCCACCTTTAGAATTTGAAAGAGAGTATTCCAGTCAACATTGTCAAAAGCTTTCTCTAAGTCTACAAATGCTAGAAACGTAGGTTTGCCTTTCCTTAATCTTTCTTCTAAGATAAGTCGTAAGGTCAGTATTGCCTCACGTGTTCCAGTGTTTCTACGGAATCCAAACTGATCTTCCCCGAGGTTGGCTTCTACTAGTTTTTCCATTCGTCGGTAAATAATTCGTGTTAGTATTTTGCAGCTGTGACTTATTAAGCTGATAGTTCGGTAATTTTCACATCTGTCAACACCTGCTTTTTTGGGATTGGAATTATTATATTCTTCTTGAAGTCTGAGGGTATTTCGCCTGTTTCATACATCTTGCACACCAGATGGTAGAGTTTTGTCAGGACTGGCTCTCCCACGGCCGTCAGTAGTTCCAATGGAATATTGTCTACTCCGGGAGCCTTGTTTCGACACAGGTCTTTCAGTGCTCTGTCAAACTCTTCACGCAGTATCATATCTCCCATTTCATCTTCATCTACATCCTCTTCCATTTCCATAATATTGTCCTCAAGTACATCGCCCTTGTATAGACCCTCTATATACTCCTTCCACCTTTCTGCTTTCCCTTCTTTGCTTAGAACTGGGTTTCCATCTGAGCTCTTGATATTCATACAAGTGGTTCTCTTATCTCCAAAGGTCTCTTTAATTTTCCTGTAGGCGGTATCTATCTTACCCCTAGTGAGATAGGCCTCTACATCCTTACATTTGTCCTCTAGCCATCCCTGCTTAGCCATTTTGCACTTCCTGTCGATCTCATTTTTGAGACGTTTGTATTCCTTTTTGCCTGTTTCACTTACTGCATTTTTATATTTTCTCCTTTCATCAATTAAATTCAATATTTCTTCTGTTACCCAAGGATTTCTACTAGCCCTCGTCTTTTTACCTACTTGATCCTCTGCTGCCTTCACTACTTCATCCCTCAAAGCTACCCATTCTTCTTCTACTGTATTTATTTCCCCCATTCCTGTCAATTGCTCCCTTATGCTCTCCCTGAATCTCTGTACAACCTCTGGTTCTTTTAGTTTATCCAGGTCCCATCTCCTTAAATTCCCACCTTTTTGCAGTTTCTTCAGTTTTAATCTACAGGTCATAACCAATAGATTGTGGTCAGAGTCCACATCTGCCCCTGGAAATGTCTTACAATTTAAAACCTGGTTCCTAAATCTCTGTCTTACCATTATATAATCTATCTGATACCTTTTAGTATCTCCAGGGTTCTTCCATGTATACAACCTTCTTTCATGATTCTTAAACCAAGTGTTAGTTATGATTATGTTGTCTTTTTGTGCAAAATTCGACCAGGCGGCTTCCTCTTTCATTTCTGTCCCCCAATCCATATTCACCTACTATGTTTCCTTCTCTCCCTTTTCCTACTGACGAATTCCAGTCACCCATGACTATTAAATTTTCGTCTCCCTTCACTACATGAATAATTTCTTTTATTTCATCATACATTTCTTCAATTTCTTCGTCATCTGCAGAGCTAGTTGGCATATAAACTTGTACTACTGTAGTAGGTGTGGGCTTCGTATCTATCTTGGCCACAATAATGCGTTCACTATGCTGTTTGTAGTAGCTTGCCCGCATTCCTATTTTCCTATTCATTATTAAACCTACTCCTGCATTACCCCTTATTCACCTTATGAGAAAGGATTTTCACACAGATATCGACCGCATGTACCTGAATGGTGGCCAATCAGACTTACATCCACTCTGTAATAACAATGATCCGTCAAGTAAGTTCGAAATGCAATTGCACGTCAGGATGGATCAAAAGCAACCCAGAAGATGCTACCAATGTGATAATAATACGGTCGCCAGCCTAATTAGGCATTAACTGAGTTTCTTCCCTGTACAAGTTGGTATATATTCATGCGAAACAACAAGTTGTAACACTGCATAATATAGTAGAATTTTAGAACCAGAAAATCTATTGAACTGATAGTTTCACGTTCTGTACTGATATGGAAACCCATGAAAACATGACACTACACTATAATGTTTACTACAAAACTTTCTACTGTATATCAATCTGATTAAAATTGGACATAGGTTACCCTAGAAATTGTACTTTCATGCCACACACACAAAATGTCAATTTTGATAAAGATAAACACTGATAAATTTTTACTTTTATATTGTCTTTAACTTTTGCTGGTCAAATCAATTTAGAACACTTCAAAAGTCAAGTGAATTAGGGGGGAGACCCTGAAACTGTTATGATCGCTGTATTTAAAAAAAATGATTACTGAATTTATTATTCGTTCAAGATTTCCAGTATATAAGTTACTACTCTTTTAATCTTATTTATTGCACATTTAAATGCCTTTAAATCTGTCTCGAAATAATAAACTTCATTACTATATCAATACTAAAGTTATCTTTCGATTTCGTTAGACCTTCGCTATTGATTTGCGGGTTCATTAACAAGACATTTCTTTAAACACCATTCTAATATAGTTAGTTCTCCAAATAATTATTATTAACACAATTTTTAATTTTCATTTCGGAACACTCGGATTGCACAACGTTTGGAAAGGACCCTGTCTAGGTTAGTTGTAAGGATAATTAAATGATGGAAAAGTTCTGGTAAAATTTAAGTTATTATTGCACCAAACAAACACAGTTCACTCTCTGATCCATACGAATACAGTACTAAATGTTTCAACCTGCTAGTATCGATGCAGCGGTTAGCGGGCGGCAAGATGACGAGGCACAGAGCACACATACAACCACAGCTATGGCTCTTGACGTATCGGCACTTTAATTCTTCTTAGCGTCACAAAGCTTTTCCATTTAGTGCCTATGGAATTTTGCCATGCTGTGTGGGCGTTGGAACGGCATACCCGAGGCTCAGTGAAGCTATGTCTTCTAGGAGAGCCTCCTCGCTCCAGAAGGTGTTGCTCAAACCAGTGCCAAACTCCAACTACTACCACTGAGCCCGTTGTGTCGTGCAGTGTCCGTGCGCATTTTCCCGCGCTCGCCTGCCATCCACCTTTTAGCGCTCCATGACAGACCGGGTATTCACCCGAGGTTTTGCATTCTACATATCCTAACACATTGTCTACATATGGACCAGACCCACAGTTACAATTTTAAACAATCCTACAACAGTTTCAACATTTGTTACATTTCAATTCTATTACAATATTACTTGACGTTTGACATAAACATTAATATTCACATTGAAACTTATTTACAGTTTTCTTAACATAATGGCATGAAACAAAAAGAAATGAAACCAGAACATGAATGACACAGGTTTATCGAAAAATCAGATGAACAGAATTACTTATATGTACAATAGTACAGAGTCGTTGTTGTTACAGTGCCTTCTCGATGTTTTCCGGTGTTTTCACCCTTTTTGGACGACCGAAATTGGCAATACTGACATCATGAACACAACCTGTACTCTCAGACTTGAGAATCATATTACTGATTGTTGTCAGACTTGGACCGGTTGCCGGCCGCGGTGGTCTCGCGGTAAGGCGCTCAGTCCGGAACCGCGCGACTGCTACGGTCGCAGGTTCGAATCCTGCCTCGGGCATGGATGTGTGTGATGTCCTTAGGTTAGTTAGGTTTAAGTAGTTCTAAGTTCTAGGGTACTGATGACCACAGAAGTTAAGTCCCATTGTGCTCAGAGCCATTTGAACCATTTTTTTTGAACCGGTTGTCTTCAGCTTGAACTCGGAAGCAAGCTTCCTCTGAGCCGCAGTTGGACTGTTTGCTATTGCTCGCATAGTTGGACTTCACAAGCACTATACACTCAGGCACGCTGTACCATGACGTTTTCACGTGCAAGTGGCCGACAACAAGGCGTGTGCGCATGCGCATACTAATTCCCATCATGCCCCGCAGCCAGCAGTGCAGTTTGAACGTCCTAAAGCAAACCGTTCAGAAGTTATGACTATTTTATTTTATATCTACTTAAAAAAGCTGATAAAAATACTCTTAACGCCTTTTTAAGAGACAGTCTTCACTCCTTCCGATCTGATCATGTAAGTGTTGAAAAGTTGTGGACTGTTTTCAAAGAGATAGTATCGACAGCATTTGAGAGATATATACCACATAAATTACTAAGTGATGGTACTGATCTCCCATGGTAACAAAACGGGTCAGATCGTTGTTGCAGAAGCAATGAAAAAAGGCATGCCAAATTTAAAAAAACGCAAAATCCCCTAGATTGGCAAACTTTTACAGAAGTTCGAAATATGGCGCGTAGTTCAATGCGAAATGCTTTTAATAATTTCCACAACGAAATTCTGTCTCGAAATCTGGCAGAAAACCCAAAGAGATTCTGGTCATACATAAAGCACACCAGTGGAAAGACGCAATCAATACCTTCATCGCGCCGTAACAACGGCGAAGTCACTGATGACAGTGTCCCTAAAGCAGAGTTATTAAACACGGTTATCCGAAACTCCTTCACGAAACAAGACGAAGTAAATATTCCTGAATTCCAATCAAGAACAACTGCCAAGATGAGAAACATAGAAGTAGATATCCTCGGAGTAACGAAGCAGCTTAAATCACTTAATAAAGGCAAGGCCTCCGGTCCAGATTGTATACCAGTCAAGTTCCTCTCAGAGTACGCTGATAAAATAGCTCCATATTTAGCAATTATATACAACCACTCGCTCACAGAAAGATCCGTACCTAAAGACTGGAAAATTGCTCAAGTCACATCACTACCCAAAAAGGGAAGTAGGAGTAATTCGCTGAATTACAGGCCTATATAACTGACGTCGATCTGCAGTAGGGTTTTGGAACATATTCTTTGTTCGAACATTATGAAGTACCTCGGTGTCAAATTTATTGCTTATTTTTAGATTACCAGAAGGCTTTCGACACCGTTCCTCACAAGCGTCTTCTAACCAAACTGCGTGCCTACGGAGTATCGGCTCAGTTGTGCGACTGGATTCGTGATTTCCTGTCAGAAAGGTCACAGTTCGTAATAATAGATGGAATGTCATCGAGTAAAACGGAATTAATATCCGGCGTTCCCCAAGGAAGTGTTATAGGTCCTTGAAAACATGGCTCGTTTGTAAAACGATACGCAAACGGATAAATTATGGTTGTCTGTACGTACTCTAGGAACCGATCCGCATATTCCGCTTGGCACTGGAAGTCCACCGGCTACAATGACAGCACCTTCTGTAGATGGTACGGATGCAATTGTTGCTCGTATAAGATCATCCTAACCGTTGTCTGGCTCGTGTCCAGAGAACGTGCAATGGCCTACTACTGGTGGCACAGCTGCCGCTAATCCCATGTAACACATCATTTTCCAGATCGGGTGTTCTGAGATTCGTCGGATGGCTAGTATCTTCTAACGCGGAAAGGTCCGCTTTGTCGCACTGGTGGAAAAGTACTGTGACGTGATTACCGTATCTGCGAGAAAATGTCAACATTGCATCTTTTTGCAGTTCTTCCCTTGTGTTCAGTGAACGCATGTAGGAGGTGCCTTTCAGCTAACTCTTCACCAGTTAACCTAGCCATACTGATATGTACCACTGCTAACGTACAGACAACAGTAGAGGCGATAGTGAAAAAGTGATAATCAGTCATGGATCAGTATTCAGCACGTTGCACAATATTTTGAATATGACAACCAGCAATACATCCGTGTATTGCTTTGTTACAAAACGCGCTAGCAGAAACTGAAGAGTCATATTACAAAGTCGCCGCCCCGCTGGATTCCGCTACTTCTTACAGCCATTCAGAGGACGCGCTGCACTGATACAACAGTTGCAATGTTGCTGCTGTGTCAGGCCAACCCTGACGACTTTAGCCCCCTAACCCCCATGGCCGAGTGTCACTGTGACCCCGAGCCGAGAAAAAGAACCAACGGAAACACATGAAATCACCACTGCCCGAAAAAGTGAAAATCCAACCATAGTCAGACATTACGATGCTGATTGCTTTTTGGGACTGCCATGGTTTTGTGCTAACAGATTATGCTCGTAAGGGGCAAATCCGAAAAGTACCGTGAGTGAAAGGAGCAAGACTGTACGAGGACGTGCAGCAAAGTAATGCCTCATAATTTACTGTGTGAAAACTTTACAGCTTTTAAATAAAACAAACAAGATCAACATTCTGCATCTCTACTGTTCGTGTCATCATATTTGTTTCTCAACATAGTAACCCTGGCGACGAACGTATTTCTGCCAACGAGAGACCACTTTGTTGACACCGACACTGCAGAACAGACTTTTTTGATGTGTTCTTTAAGTTTTGGATACAGATGAAAATCGAATGGGGCCAAGTCGGGGCTGTGTGCAGGATGTTCATTGACAGAGAAGCCAAGACGTCCGATTGTTGCAGATCTCGCAGCAGTCGTGTGTGGTCTGGCATTGTTATGATCAAGGAGAGGGCGCTCCATGCGTGGAAGAACTCTTAGATTTTGAAACTCAATTACATCACGCACCGACATAGTTCCACCTCATACCGTCATGTTACATGCTATAATTTGCATTCCTTTAGTGGTAGAGGGCTAAAAATATGTTGAAATGAGGAACAATGGTGTAGAATGATATTAACACTTATTTTATTTGAAAGGCTTTAGGAGATTTCAAAGGTCCTGGCGGAGGTTCGAGTCCTCACTCGGGCATGGGTGTGTGTGTTTGTCCTTAGGATAATTTAGGTTAAGTAGTGTGTAAGCTTAGGGACTGATGACCTTAGCATTTAAGTCCCATAAGATTTCACACACATTTGAAAATTTTTAGAAGATTTCAAATGAAAAATTCTGAGGCATTGCTTTTCAGCACGCCCTCGTACCCAAGCAAGCCCTCTATCGCAAATCGTCGACATTTACTCTGCTGCAGTCATATTTTCACTACTAAGATAAATGGGGATAAGACATGATACGAAGTTGGATCATTCTGTAACGAGCTTCCATATACAACGGATTACTTATATCAAATATACCTGGAATAATGAAAGTGAACTTAGGATGAACTGTGAAGTTCGAAAACACAGCGCCAAAAGTCAAAATTCCCATATAGGCTTGGCACCCCTGTCTATTTAAATATCTTAACATTTCGCGGCCCTGTAAGCAACTGTATAAATATTAATTTTATTTTTAATAATGAACAGCCTCAGTTGCACCGTTTACCTAGAATATACATAGGTTTCAGTCGGGATAAGCCAACCTTCTTCAGAAAAACAGTATCTACTGAGTTCCAGTTCAGCACTCGTAGCTGCCGCATCGCGGTCGCGAAGTGGGGACGAGGCAGTGCCAGATAAGTTTTACAGTTTGACGATAATTTATGGATTTGTAGTTTTAGCTTGACGATGTCCACTATGGACAAACAGTAGATAGTATTATTCTGAAGAAGGTTGCGTTATCCCGACTGAAACCGAGGTAAATTCTAGGTAAGCGGTGCAACTGAGGCTGTTCATTATTAAAAATAAAATTAATACCCCTGTCTGTGGTTCATAATGGAGTTCTGGTGCAACATGTTAACATGTTCTGGTGCAACATATTAACAGCAGACGTTTAATTATATATCCTCACATCTTCGAAAACAGATTAAAAGAATATCTTATTAGCCAACTTTAACTTATTAAAATATTTAGACTTAATGATAAAAATAATACTAATTTAAATATTAAAATGGTTTCTACTTTTTCGCTCCACACACGAGGGACGTACCATACTGGTTTACACTTCAGTTATTTCCATCATTCATAGTGTGTAGACTGATGCATCATTACAGTTGCAAGTATGTAGCGCTTTGGGCTACATGCACGTGACACGATTGTCATTAAAAGCGCAATCCCTGCACAGTACAACACATTTTCCCAACTGCCGTCTCTAGATTGTCGCACAGATGACAAAATGGTAGATATCGAAACAGATGACAGAGGGATAGAAAAACAATTAAAACCACTCAGAAGAGAAAAGGCCGCTGGACCTGATGGGATACCAGTTCGATTTTACACAGAGGAACTTGCCCCCCTTCTTGCAGCGGTGTACCGTAGGTCTCTAGAAGAGCGTAGCGTTCCAAAGGATTGGAAAAGGGCACAGGTCATCCCCCTTCTCAAGAAGGGACGTCGAACAGATGTGCAGAACTATAGACCTATACCTCTAACGCCGATCAGTAGAATTTTGGAACACGTATTATGTTCGAGTATAGTGACTTTTCTGTAGTCTAGAAATCTACTCTGAAGGAATCAGCATGGGCTTCGAAAAAGACGATCGTGTGAAACCCGGCTCGCGCTATTCGTCCACGAGACTCAGAGGGCCATTGACACGGGTTCACAGGTAGACGCCGTGTTTCTTGACTTCCGCAAGGCGTTTAATCCAGTTCCCCACAGCCGTTTAATGAACAAAGTAAGAGCATACGGACTATCAGACCAATTGTGTGATTGGATTGAAGAGTTCCTAGATCACAGAACGCAGCATGTCATTTTAAATGGAGAGAAGTCTTCCGAAGTAAGAGTGATTTCAGGTGTGTCGCAGGAGAGTGTTGTACGACCTTTGCTATTCACAATATATTTAAATGACCTTGTGGATAACAGCGGAAGTTCACTGAGGATCTTTACGGATGATGCTGTAGTATGTCGAGTGGTTGTAACAATCGAATATTCTACTGAAATGCACGATGATCTGCAAAGGATTGACGCATGGTGCAGGGAATAGCAATTGAATCTGAATGTAGACAAGTGCAATGTACTGCGAATACATAGAGAGAAAGATCCTTTATCATTTAGCTACAAAATAGCAGGCCAGCAACTGGAAGCAGTGAATTCCATAAATTATCTGGGAGTAGGCATTAGGAGTGATTTAAAATGGATTGTCCATAAAACAGATGCCAGACTGAGATTCATTGGAAGAATCCTAAGGAAATGCAATCCGAAAACAACGGAAGTAGATCACAGTACATTTGTTCGCCAACTGCTTGAATACTGCTCACCAGTGTGGGATCCGTACCATATGGGGTTGATACAAGAGATAGAGAAGATCCAACGTAGAACAGGGCGCTTCGTTACAGGATCATTTAGTAATCGCGAAAGCGTTACGGAGATGATAGATAAACTCCAGTGGAAGACTGCAAGAGAGACGCTCAGTAGCCCGGTAAGGGCTTTTGTTGAAGTTTCAAGAACATACCTTCACCGAGGAGTCAAGCAGTATATTGCTCCCTCCTACGTATATCTCGCGAAGACCATGAGGACAAAATCAGAGAGATTAGAGCCCACATAAAGGCATACCGACAATTTTTCTTTCCACGAACAATACGAGACTGGACTAGAAGGGAGAATCGATAAAGGTACTCAAAGTACCCTCTACACACCGTCAGGTGGCTTGCGGAGTACGGATTTAGATGTAGAACGGAGAACATGGTGTGTGAACATTAAGGACAGCGGTGAAAGACGTGGTTTTGTGGATGTTCACAGGCGATTGGCGGCAGTGTGTGGAGAGTGTGACCCCCATTAGAAACGGTGTACAAATGGGTGGATGGCGAGGAAAGTAGCCGCACGTCAACGGAGAAAGGAACCAGTTCTGGAAGAAAAATCACTGCGGTAGCATCATACATTTCAAGAATGGAAAAGTATGTTGAGTCACGTTCTCCAGATAGGAGGCGGCCAAAATCACTGCGGTAACATCATACATTTCAAGAATGGAAAAGTATGTTGAGTCACGTTCTCCAGATAGGAGGCGGCCAAAATCACTGCGGTAACATCATACATTTCAAGAATGGAAAAGTATGTTGAGTCACGTTCTCCAGATAGGAGGCGGCCAAAATCACTGCGGTAACATCATACATTTCAAGAATGGAAAAGTATGTTGAGTCACGTTCTCCAGATAGGAGGCGGCCAAAATCACTGCGGTAACATCATACATTTCAAGAATGGAAAAGTATGTTGAGTCACATTCTCCAGATAGGAGGCGGCCAAAATCACTGCGGTAACATCATACATTTCAAGAATGGAAAAGTATGTTGAGTCACGTTCTCCAGATAGGAGGCGGCCAAAATCACTGCAGTAACATCATACATTTCAAGAATGGAAAAGTATGTTGAGTCACATTCTCCAGATAGGAGGCGGCCAAAATCACTGCGGTAACATCATACATTTCAAGAATGGAAAAGTAAGTTGAGTCACGTTCTCCAGATAGGAGGCGGCCAAAATCACTGCGGTAACATCATACATTTCAAGAATGGAAAAGTATGTTGAGTCACGTTCTCCAGATAGGAGGCGGCCAAAATCACTGCGGTAACATCATACATTTCAAGAATGGAAAAGTATGTTGAGTCACGTTCTCCAGATAGGAGGCGGCCAAAATCACTGCGGTAACATCATACATTTCAAGAATGGAAAAGTAAGTTGAGTCACGTTCTCCAGATAGGAGGCGGCCAAAATCACTGCGGTAACATCATACATTTCAAGAATGGAAAAGTATGTTGAGTCACGTTCTCCAGATAGGAGGCGGCCAAAATCACTGCGGTAACATCATACATTTCAAGAATGGAAAAGTATGTTGAGTCACGTTCTCCAGATAGGAGGCGGCCAAAATCACTGCGGTAACATCATACATTTCAAGAATGGAAAAGTATGTTGAGTCACGTTCTCCAGATAGGAGGCGGCCAAAATCACTGCGGTAACATCATACATTTCAAGAATGGAAAAGTAAGTTGAGTTACGTTCTCCAGATAGGAGACGGCCAAAATCACTGCGGTAACATCATACATTTCAAGAATGGAAAAGTATGTTGAGTCACATTCTCCAGATAGGAGGCGGCCAAAATCACTGCGGTAACATCATACATTTCAAGAATGGAAAAGTAAGTTGAGTCACGTTCTCCAGATAGGAGGCGGCCAAAATCACTGCGGTAACATCATACATTTCAAGAATGGAAAAGTATGTTGAGTCACGTTCTCCAGATAGGAGGCGGCCAAAATCACTGCGGTAACATCATACATTTCAAGAATGGAAAAGTATGTTGAGTCACGTTCTCCAGATAGGAGGCGGCCAAAATCACTGCGGTAACATCATACATTTCAAGAATGGAAAAGTATGTTGAGTCACGTTCTCCAGATAGGAGGCGGCCAAAATCACTGCGGTAACATCATACATTTCAAGAATGGAAAATTATGTTGAGTCACATTCTCCAGATAGGAGGCGGCCAAAATCACTGTGGTAACATCATACATTTCAAGAATGGAAAAGTAAGTTGAGTCACGTTCTCCAGATAGGAGGCGGCCAAAATCACTGCGGTAACATCATACATTTCAAGAATGGAAAAGTATGTTGAGTCACGTTCTCCAGATAGGAGGCGGCCAAAATCACTGCGGTAACATCATACATTTCAAGAATGGAAAAGTATGTTGAGTCACGTTCTCCAGATAGGAGGCGGCCACAGGATTTGTCAGACGCACTTGCACCGCGTACTGCATGAACACCTGAAGCATGGCAAGGTGTCCGCCAGTTGGGTTCTCAAACCCCTGAATGTAGCAAAAACACAACAGCGTAAGGAGTCTGCTGTGATCTCCTTCAACGCCACAGACAGGATCCAGAAGGTTTCACGTCCAGACTAGTGACTGGCGACGAGACGCTACCATTAGTCGGAGATTAAAGCCTAATCAATGAAGTGGAAGCATATAGGCAGCTCCCTCGCCCTTGGGAAAAGTTACGTTCAGCGCCTTCAGTGACGTAATACATGACTACAGTCTTCTGAGACAAAGATGAAATCCTCCCATTGACTGGCTGGAACCAGGGGCCACCATTAACAGTACTGCGAATGTGGAGAATCTTTGTAGGTTACGCCGTGCAATTCAATACAAATTCCCAGGAAAATGAGCGAAACTAATGCTTCTGTAACACTATAACGCTCATCTCCATATGAGTCGGATAACAATGGCTGCCATCGCTGATATGAGGTTCCATATACTGACACACCCACTTGGTTCCTTCTGATTCGGAGCTATCCGTGGACATCGTTTCGAAGACTTCGAAGGGCTGTGAGCAAATGTCCAGAGGTGGGTGCGACTGACTTCAAGAAACTGGTTCGAGGAGGGCCTATGGACGTTACCATACAGGAGAAGCAACTACGCGCAGCTTAATGCTGGGAAAGTGTCTGTATCTGTCGAGGCATATATGTATATGTATATGTGTGTGTGCGCGTGTGTGTGTGTGTGTTTGTAAATAAACTGTAAATCAAAATGTTCCGCTCCTCTGAAAACATTAAGTTACATGAATGTGTAGTATGAAGAAGTAGTTAAAAACACTGACAACTTTAACAGGACTAGCAGTGTTTTTTTTTTACTTTTTTTCAAAGAGTCTGTTTTTCTCCTAATACAGACACGTAAAGTACTGTAACCTAGAAGCAAATCGCATCATTAACAGTATGAGTAGACTGGCACTAGTCATAATTAGATGCTAGAACAGTTTACAGAGGTGTTTTGCAGTGTCTACTTCTACCTGTTAACGTATAGTTTGTCTCGTTCCGCAGCCCTGAAGGTTTTCAGAGGTGACGTGACTTACAGAAAGTGATGTGTGGTTGAATGCACCGTCGACGAGCCGAAAAATCACGCTACGGCACTCCATTCTCGGGGTTTAATTTCTCTCGGACCATTAATTCTCGGTGTCGCAATGTTTATAAAACATACTGTATCAAATTACTAGTAGTTTCGTTATTACGATGTTCGTATGATGACATTATTTCAGCTTTTTATGACTGTTGTACGATAGTGAATATAAAGTCGGTAAACCTAATGAATGGCTTGTCTTTGCGAAAGCACCGACCACAACTGGCTTATTATGAGCTTATTTTTGTATGAGCCCCAAACATAGCGCGCTGTTGAGTTCGTTAGACGCCACAGATGAGCCAAGAAAAAGATATATAACACACAGCCGATTCTCAGTTGCAACTGCCACTGATACATTTGCAGAGAATTTTTATCACTATTCTTAATGAATAAAAAGTAATCTCGGCACTAGAACAGCATCAGAATTCATGTCTGAGATGGCATTGTGCAGAATAGAACAAGAAATGTTAGGTCTCTTTATTAATATTTAAAAAGCTAATAGCACTTCTGCTCAAGTAGAAAGAAAGTCCATTTCATTTAAAAGGAGAGCGTAAACCCTTTTTTAATTTAGCTGTAACTTTAATAACTATGAATAGAACTCAAACAAAGCGAGCTTTCGTGAATCTTCTAATTGGTGGTATTTTTTAAAGTCGAATGTTGTCATGCAAAGTAATAAACTGCAGGGAGGCGTAACAAAAGGCTGCTCGGAGTACGAACAACGGTAAATTATTCGTCTGCAATGAATACAAATAAAACAAAGAAAGTGATGGCTGTGGAGTTCGTTGAGAACCGCACTAAAGCTTTTTCATCAGATAAAAAGCACGAATAAAATACAGAAACGACTTGTTGCCACGGAGAAACCAAACCCACAGAGTGATATCACGACGGAATACAGTTAGCTAATTAAAATTATATCCTTTCCAGTAGTGTGTTCCAGAAATATACTGTCACTTTCTAAATTGTGATTGCAGCTGCAGTTCCTTTTATCCAAGACAACAAGTGAGTCTTTCCAACTAGTGAGGCCTCGTTAATGCTTCTCGTAGGCACTGAAGTAATTTGAATACCCTTCCTCACATGCACTGTTCGATTCACCAAGGTTCACATAGTTGTTCTATAAATCCACGAAAAGGTAGAACTGTCGTGGATACAATGTAGGTGACAACAAACGGACGTACTATGAAGTGATCTCCAACAGTACAGCAAGAACGAAAGGAAAATCAAAACTTGATTGCCTTCCCATATTTGAACAGCAATCATTGAAACCGTCAACTTAAGTAGACAATGTTATGGAATGAATCAGTGGTCGTCTATTTTAATTGCATTAACAACACTGTAACTTTGTTTACGAAATATCCTGCTATACTGAATGAATATTACTGATATAAATGAGATAACGATCATAAATGGGAAAACCTCGGAAAACCCAAGTCACAATGACAGGACCGGTTAGCAGTCGTGACTCGCAATTACACCAATATTATTTCATAAATTCCCCTCATTTTAGTAAGTTCACCACTCTGTTACACGGGCAGGTAGAAGAAAGAGGGTTTTTACTAAGAAGAAGGCTAAGAAATATGCGGTTTCTTACAGTCCATTCTAATTATCTATGAAGGCTGCTGAAAATGTATAATGTATAACGACACACCATTTTCTGATAGTATAGGCCGTGGGTGTGTTCAGTGAATTCATGCACTTCTTCCTTTCGAAGAAGTGATTGGTACCTACCACAAATCTCACGACATGTACACGCACAGCTGTGGCTACATCCATCTCACACCTAGCCACCTGGGATGACTCGGTATGCATTTGTTGGTTTCTCTGCCTCTCTTTCAGTTTGTACCAAACTACTTTCCACAATTTCGGGTCTTTTGGCTTGAAAATTTGAACGCAGACTCATGAGATAACCTTAATTTGTTGTATAGAATTTCATGGTGATATGATGACAGAAATGCTTGTATTAGGGTAGTCGAATGCCTAGTCATGTACATGATTGTTCAGTATATAGTCGGTTTTCCACACTTTCTCGCAGTAATGTTTTTTAATGTTCTCTCAAACTAATTAAGTAATTTTAGTTATATGTACAATAGTATTTCGTGTACTTTTTTATATATACGTGTATTGAAATGTGTATGTCAGTTTGTGTGGTCTAGGTTACAACGGCTGCTACGTTCATTTTCCTAATGGTCCCGATCACGATAGGCAATTGTCCCAGGCTTCTGGGCAAGTTTTTTCAACTTCAGCTCGTGATTCTGTTTATACATAAGATCATGATTTTTTGAATATGTAGAATACATGTAACTATTTATGTAACAGTTTTCTGCCCATACGCTTAGAGTAGGGGGGATGAATGTTCAGTGTGCGAATCTGTGTGAGGCTGGTTTCTAGATTCACTAGTGTGAACATGAAAGTCTTAGCTCATTCATTTCAAAAAAATATAACGTACAAACTCATTTTAACTAGTTAATGTTTTAATGGGAAAGGAAATATGTACAGATTGTGTACTGATTATTGATTGAAAATCTCACTAAACATCAATAAATAAAGTTTTATAGGTTCACATGAGTCATACAGAGTCCATATTTGGCGCTAGGGTCGTTTGTAATCGAAACACGCATGAATTTTTCGATAAGATAAATGTAAATATTTTCAAAAAGTTTTGTATTTACCGAGAAGAAATTTGGTGATTTTCTGTCTTTTAATCTGGCTCTCAGTACCGTACCAATCAAGACTATACTCTAGAATATGTCAGACAAGCCCCAACACTTATTCAAAACTGCTGCAAAAAATGACAGACGAGATGAAATATTGTGTAGTGAAACTTCTCCGTGTCTTTACTGTGTTATAAATTCAAGTACTTGGATTTAGTCCATGTTTTAAGCACAAACTGTTACAATTCTTTAACATTTAAATCTGCTTCGGTTTCAAACAATTATTTACTGAAGCCATAAAAAAATTAGAATCAAGCTAAGACGTCAATCAAGAAAAATTTTCCCGGCAGAAAAAGCTCTTCTTCAGTTGTTGCTAGGGGCTGACAGACATGTCTCAGGCGAAAATTGAGTTATGAACCCATCAGCTGGATTGTTACTATGATATATACCTGCTACAATCGTCGGGAAAACTTCAATTTTTGCAATTTTGGTCAGGATTTCTGTACTAATACTCTGCTCTGGGTCGTACGGATACACTGGGCAAATATATTTGAGCTATTCTCGTGAGTACGCGTCCACACACTCTCATACCTGCTCCGTGTTTCAGATTCGTCTGATGATACTCTTCGCAATGGTTAACGCTATCGTACTGTAAACCGATAAAGTGTGACTTCTGACAGAACTGAGAGCTGTTGCCATTAACCTCGTAAGTGGGCATGACAGATATTTTCGTTATGGCCTGCCCATTCACAATGGGTTGGACAGATATACCCGACGGATATATTCCGTGACTTGTAACAACCGAGAACTACGAGTTTTAGATCGAGAGGTGTTACAAAGCTAGATAGTACCACTCGTCAGTCCAGCTATTGCATTCTCGACCAGTTATAATGATTTTAATTGTTTGTTATTGTAAAGACATGAATTATAACAGCTCGAAGAGGAAATAACTTATCGAAATGTTTTGAAACCTCATTATTTTCTCTGAAAGACTGTTGTACTTAACATGTGCACTATTCCAGATGTGGTTCACAAATTAACGACTAACATCACCGACGTTGTCGGTACAACGAAGCGAAACAGAAAGGCATTTCATGACCCCACGAGAAAGGAAAAACTGAACAAGGGCGAACATGTAACGGTGTGCTGAAACATGTAGGTGTTCATGAAATGGAGGGACAAGAGAAATATCGTGTTGGTCAGCACGTTCGATGACGATGCATTTCAAAACGTTACTACGACAATGGCATGGTGCAAAAGCCAATTATTGCCATGGATTACAGTAAGAATACGGGAGACGTGGATGGTAAGGATTTTCAGTTGTAGACTACCAAATAGCCAGTAACAGGCTGAAAACATATTATCAGAAGATTTTTAGCCATTTATTGTATATTGAATGCCTTAATGAGTGCGTTGTCCACAAAAATGTGGTGATGGAAAATGAATATTGCAACTCATGAACATTGTCGAGGAACAGTCGTATCCTCTCCATAACATACATCAATTGGACGCCCCAAAATCGACTCGTCTTACTGCCACGCATTTTCCAGGATTTTCCCCAAACACGACAAGTAAACAGATGAAAAATAGCAAGAGAAATTTGGATAGGGACATCTTTAGGGGTGTGCTGAATGTGAAGTTCCTTGTGCAGTGGAAGGCTTTAAATTATTTCATACAGTGAACGGCCTATAGTTATTTTGAAGGTAAAATTCCTGTCTCTTGTTTAACACACATATTCGATCCTAATTCACTTTAGTTTTGGTCCATAAACTAAGTATTAACAAACAATTTTTTTAAACGGTGAGCAAGACACACGGCGCGACTGCGGCAGTGAATGCTAAGGGAAATTACCCACCGAAGCATAGGAGCAAGTGTGGAAATTACGCACATAAGAAAAATCAGGATGCCATCCTTGTGTAGTTATTGTAAATACATCCTTTAATTTAACAGAAACACTCTTCTGATATTAATACGTTAATAAACATAACTAGCTCTAGAACAGAACAAATATGGAAAAATATTACTAAGAGACACGGAGATCTCAGCTGTATCGTGTCTAAGCACCGAGTAATCCACTTGGTGGTCTACGAAACGTACTATGTAACAGTGTACTTCCTTATATACTCTCTGATGAATCTGTCTCCATTTATTTAGCAAAACTAGGAGTTTACTGTATTGTAACAATGCCACAATAATGGCCTATGACATTGGCCCCTGACACTATCTACATAAAAAATGAATGACATTATTAATGCTTATAACTAAAACTTTTGACTATGAAAAGGTTCTCAAATAGTGCTACAAATCACAAAATTTGCTGACAACTAAATTATTTATTTAGTGACATGTTTCGAGGTGCTACGTCATCATCAGACTATATTGGCATTACAATAACATCTAACACGTGTTTCTATAGACATCACATGTTTATACAGGTATCAAAGCTTCTTTATATGACTGCGGTGATTATTCTGTGGAGAGAGAGATATTAGGAGACGATCAGCTCTTACTGGGTTATCCTTCTCTCTCTCTTTCTCTCTCTCTCTCTCTCCACAGGATGACCATAGCAGTCATATAAAGAAGCTATGATATCTGTAGAAACATGTGTTAAATCTTTTTGTTATGCAATATAACCTGATGATAGGGCACCTCCTATGGACATGTCGTTAAATAAATAATTCATTTGTCAACAAATTCTGTGACTGATAGCTGTATTTGCAAACCTTATCACATTTTTGGAACAATCATGGTCGACTAATAGTCAATACGGCTTCAAAAAATTATGAATCTTGAACGACAGTTCTCCCGATTGTCCCTGATCTACAGGGTGAAAAGTATTTAAAAAATCAAACTCTGGGAGGTTGTAGGGGACATCAAAACAAATATTTTTCCCTAATGTCATTTTTTCCTATGAGGAGTATTTAAAGCGGTAGAGGAAGATTTCTCTGGCGGCAAATTAATTAAACCAACAAACACTTTTCCATTTTTTATGACCAAGAGACAACACATTAACACAACCCAATTTCAATTACAGTAGATTTTCAAAAATGCCTCCATTGACACGTAAACAAAGGTTACACCGTTGGATCATGTTCTGTCTGACACGGGCAAAAACCCCAGGAGTATCCTGAATAGTTCCTGCTGCTGCTACTATCCGGGCAACCAGATCCTCTTCTTATGCAAAGGAGTTGCGTAAACAAGGTTGCGCATCTCTCCCCGCAGAAAAAGTCCAGAGGGGACATATCTGGGGATCGAGCAGGCCACGGTACAGGACCACCTCTGCCAATACACGTTTCTGGGAACCGTCGGTCCAGGAATCGACGCACACGACGACTGAAATGTGCCGGCGCCCCGCCATGTTGGAACCACATGCGTCGTCTTGTAGGGAGCGGGAAGTCTTCAAGCAATTGTGGCAATGCTCTGGCGAGAAAATTGTAATAGTGTCTGCAATTTAATGGCCTAGGTAGCAGATACGGCCCAATTAAACAGACCCAACAACACCGACCCACACATTAACGAAGAACTGCACTTGATGAGCGCTAGCAACTGTGGCATGTGGGTTATCCTCACTCCAAACATGCGAATTGGGAATGTTGAAGACTCCATCACGTCCTAACGTTGCTTCATCGGTAGACAACACAGAGGATGGAAATTTAGGATGCATTTCACACTGTTCCAGGTACCACTGAGAAAACTGTGCTCTGGGTGGATAATCAACTGGTTCCTGCTTGTGGACACAGTGTAAGTGAAATGGAAGTATCAATTGCTCTCGAAGGACTGTTCTTACATTCGTCTGATTCGTCACCATGTTACGTGGAATTGCACGAGTGCTGATTGAAGGATCCTGCTCCACGTGCTGCAAGACAACTTCCTCAAATTGCAGCGTTCTTACCGTGCGACGTCGTCCCTGTCCAGGTAATCTGCTAACTGACCCGGTCTCACGCAGACGTTGGTACACAGCAGCAAAGGTCGTATGATGCGGGATTCGGCGATTAGGATATTGTTGTTGATAAACCCGCTGTGCAGCTCGTCCGTTGTGGTGCGCTACGTAGTACCTACCAACCATGCCAGTGAACTCACTCCGGGTGTATAGCTTCATTAGTACACAGAGACAATGGACTACTACACTGGTGGACAGCAGTTGCCTACAACTGAAGATCGTAATACGGTCTCTAACAACTGAAGAGCGTAATACGGCCTACACCGGTTTAAATAATCCTCATAGGAAAAAATGACATGAAGGAAAAATATTTGTTTTGATGTCTCCTACAACCTCCCAGACTTTGACGGTTTAAATACTTTTCACCGTGTATAAGTCAGCATACAGGATATCGTCTTAACATAGGCAACGGCTCCTTGCACCACTGATTTGCTATTGGCGGAAATACGCTCTTTGCTCAAAAGCATTCGGATATTTACTAGTGAACATTAATATGGTGTGTGTGCGCCCTTCGCCTTTATGACAGCTTGAACTCCGCTGAGGGCACTTTCAATGAGGTGCCTGAATGTCTGTGGAGAAACAGCGGCCATTCTTCCTCCACAGCCGAAATCAGAGAAGGCAGTGACACTGAGTGGTCTGAAGCAAAGTTGACGTTCTAACACATGCCAAAGAGGTTCCACTTGTTTCAGGTCGGGACTTAGGACAGGCCATTTCATTTCAGGAACGTTCTTGTCCACAAACCATTGCCTCACAGACGCTGCTTTACGATAGTGTGTACTGTCACGCTGGTGCAGTCTTCATCTCCGTACTGTTCCTCTAGTGTGTGCAAAACATAATGAGGTAAAATGTATTCTTATCCTTCCGCATTAAGTGTTTTCTCGAGAGCAGTGGGTGGTCCACACCTTAACCACGAAAAACACCCCCATACTGTAACACCACGTCCACCTTACTTCATTGCTGGCTCTACAACAGGTAACATTCCCCAGGCGTTCGCCAAACCATTTGACTGCCACATGACACAGCGTCATTCATCATTCCAAATCACTCGTTTCCAATCACCTAATGTCCAGCGGCGTCGCTCTTTATGCCACTCGAAACATCGCTTGACACTGACTCCGAAATGTGTTGCACATGAGGATCAGCTCGTTGACTGTAACCCTATTCTTTCAAACTCCCTGCGCGCAGGCATTGTAGCAGCTGAACTACTGGTAACACTTTGGAACTCGCGAGTGATTGCTTCTGCGCGATTTTGTACAACCACTCTCAGCAGTTTTGGACGGTCCCTGTCCGACAGTACTTCTGAGTGGTCTTGGTTCAACTGTGGTCGTTCCCTCCCGTTGCCGCTTCACACTCTCGTCACCAACCGCCAACAGTGCACTTGCGCAGTTTTGTATCCGCTGAAATGTCCATGATGGATTTCTCACTCAGGTGACATGCAGTTACTAGCACACGTTCTAAATCACTGACTTGTGCACTACCTTGGCCGATCCGTTTAACTGTTGCTACATCTCTACTGACAACACAGTACTCTCCGCCTTCCATTACACTGCTAGATCCGCCTATGGTAACATCTGGTGGCAAATTCTGCGGTGTTCGTATACTTTTGATCAGACAGGAGCGGAAGGTGTGCTGCTGAAGATCCTCCAGCTGTGGGCTCAGTCTACCACTAATATCCTGTAGCTCAGTAAGCCACAGCTTGAGAAAATATTGTCTCTTCGTAATACCATACATATAATATCTAAATAAAGAAATTATAAAGTCCCGGTTATAGCAAAGGTATGCTAGGTGGAGTCGGACTAAGAGTCCTCTGTTCTGAAGGTAGAGATGTAAGTAGGTTGTTTATGTTTTCTCTATGTAAGTAGGCTGTTTATGTTTTCTCTATGTAAGTAGGCTGTTTATGTTTTCTCTATGTAAGTAGGCTGTTTAGGTTTTTTTATTGGTAACGCCACCTCTGTATGAAAATCACTGGCTGTGCTGTGGGCAGTCTGTGTCTGCTTTGCATTGTTGTAATACTCGCCATTGTAGTGTTAGGCAGCTGGCTGTGAACAGCGCGTAGCGTTGCGCAGTTGGAGGTGAGCCGCCAGCAGTGGTGGATGTGGGGAGAGAGATGGCGGAGGTTTGTAATTTGTCATGAACTGATATATATATTATGACTTGTGATGATATTAAGGTAAATACATTCTTTGTTCTCTATTAGAATCTTTCATTTGCTAAGACTATCAGTAGTTAGTGCCTTCAGTAGTTTGAATCTTCTATTTAGCTGGCAGTAGTGGCGCTCGCTGTATTGCAGTAGCTTGAGCAACGAAGATTTTTGTGAGGTAAGTGATTTGTGAAAGGTATAGGTTAAAGTTAGTCAGGGCCATTGTTTTGTAGGGATTATTGAAAGTCAGATTGCGTTGCGCTAAAATTATTGTGTGCCAGGTTAAGCACAGTCGTGTATAATTGTTCTAAGGGGAAGTCTCGAGTATAAATAGTTCTAAGGGGACGTTTCAGAGATAACGTTCAGATTCTGCACATTGAAAATACGTGTCTTCAAAAAGAGCATCCCATCTATCGTCAGTCAGCCCCTGGCAGCTGAGTGGTCAGCGTGACAGCATGTCATATCTAACGGCCTGGGTTCGATTCCCGGCTGGGTCTGAGATTTTCTCCGCTCAGGGACTGGGTGTTGTGTTGTCCTTATCATTTCATCCCCACCGACACGCAAGTCGCCGAAGTGGCGTCAACTCGAAAGGCTTGCACCAGACGAACGGTCTATCCGGCGGAAGGCCCTAGCCACACGGCATTTCCATTTTTTATCTATCGTCAATTCCATAAATTTGGTTTCATTCACTTTATTGAACACGACGAAGTGTGAAGAAATAGAATGCCGTCCTTAACAGAATTAAATGAAAGAAACTGAGAAAAATCTATTTATTGAATGATGAATGCTTGCATACATTGGCACTGTAACAACAGAACTCCAGGAAAGAACAAGTTGATTAGCAAGTACTCCTTAAGGCAAAATTGATAACTGCACTAACGAAATTTTCAATCCATTCAGAAATCTGTAAGCCAAATGCTAATAAAATAATTTTAAACTGAAAGGTTTGGAAATTGAATAAAATTTTTAAATACAGTTGACAAATACCACAATATATTTCAAATTCGAAATAAATGGATTGACTAAAATATTTAACGCAACTGATAATTGCAATAAAGTATTTTAAAATTCAAATGGCAAGTAAATTGTCTGTAATCGTTAAAGCACATCTGACAGTTTAACTAAGACACTGCTCAGAATGTTCAGGTAGAACTTCACTGGCCTCGCCAGCGACGTTACTGTAATACTCTGTTAGGAAAACGTGGCGGCGGCAGTTGCTCGTGAATGTGCCGTACCATGCCGAAGTGAACTTCGTGAAACATGCCGGAACGCCTTAAGATACACAATATTCAATTCAACCTCTATAACAAAGAAAAAACACATTTAGCTTACATGTCATGATAAAGCAATTACATACCGCAAAATCATCCTCTACCGCGCCTCACAAGAAATGGCACATGTAGTTGTAGTCTTCAGTCCAAAGACTGTCTGATGGAGCTCTCCACGCTACGCTATCCTGTGTAAGGCTCTTCATCTCCGAGTAACTACTGCAGCTTACATTCATCAGAATCTGCTTTCTGTATTTATCTCTTGGTCTCCGTCTACGATTTTTACCTTCCACGCCTCCCTACTAAATTGGTGTCCGACTGATACCTCAGAATCTGTCCTACCAACCGATCCCTTCTTCTAATCAGGTTGTATCACAAATTTTTCTTCACAATTGTGAAGCGAAATTCCTATCATAAGGTTCTTTAATGGTAAGATTGTTGATGACCATGTCCGGAGGTCGATAAAAATACAAATTAAATACAGTTGGGGCCAGAGATATATATTACGCTAAAATGCACAATGAAAATACCCAAAATTGAATGGGGGTCTGTAAAGACCAATCAAAAACAAGTACACAATGAAAAAAAATCATAAATCTACAGTGGCTGATCAATCCTTTTCGCTAGACCTGACATCTCACGTTTCTGCTTCAATTAGGCCCGAATATTGTGAATATGTTTAACTACAGGTACAAAAAAATTGTCCCCCTGTCGGTCTGGGGTACAGAATAGGCCTGAGGGATACCCGCCTGTCGTAAGAGGCGACTTAAAGGAGTCTTACACTTTTCGGCCCTATTACTTCAGGTCCCAATTTATGGTTGGATCTGCCACTTTCAAAATGCTACAGAAGTGCGGGCCATATGCGGAAGGACGCCTTATGTGGTGCATGAGTTATCCATGGTGTCTTTAGTTTCAGTCTCCTGAATCTCTTGTCATGGCTTTGCATCTCCACCTGCAATTCAACTGTTTGGGTGAGGACACTTTCTGGCGTATGCCACCTTCTTTCATTGTCTCTTGTCCTCTTTGGCCCCCATGACAATATGGGATTTCTCTGAACCCAATATTCAGCACAGTAGCTGGTCCATTGAGGTGGGGTCGTCATGTACCCATTTGGTAGTAGCCCCCTGACAACACAGGGATCACACTGCTGCTACCTGAGCTGCAACTCCCCATGTGTGCCAAGGAGTAGATGTCTGTCTTCTTGGGGCATCACGACTCCCGCCAACGGCCATCATGCCAGTTGGCCTTTGCTGTGGCGGGGTGGCGCACATGGGGAGAGCCCCTGATCGGAGAGGGTGGCATCAGGACGGATGGCCCACAATGAAGCGGACTAAGTCATCTCTTGCTGGCGATTGTACAGCACAAGCAGTCTCTAAGAAGGGCAAGAGCGAATACAATGCTGACAGGAATGACCCTAAACCGTTTCCATCGCTACACCATGGGAGGAACATAGGGCTACAGAACGGAGAGAGCCATAGTCGCCTCGCTTTTTAGTCTGCAGCAGAACTGTTGGGGACTGCTTTCTACCTACGAAGCCTCAATTTTTCGTTGCACACCTTGAGGATAGGTTTGGAGAAGTGACAGCTGTGTCCAAGATGCGAAACGGCGCAGTCTTGATTCAGACAGCATGCCCAGCCCAACTCTGAGCGTTACTCGCCTGTGACAAGCTGGGTGATAGTCCTGTTTCCGTCGCTCCCATAAAAGCCTCAACATGGTCCATGGGATTATTTTCCATCGCGATCTCCTCTTGGAGTCTGACGACGATCTCCGCGCCAATTTAGAACGGCGGGGTGTTCATTTCATCTGGCGCGTTTACAGGGGACCCAAAAAACAACAGAGTTGCTACTGGTGTCTTCATCTTAGCCTTTGAGAGTTATTCATTTCCTGAAAAGGACAAGGCGATCGTTGCGGTGCTTTAAGTGCTGGAAGTTCGAGCACATGTCTTCCCGCTGCACTTCCAGAGCCACATGTCGAGACTGCAGACGTCCGCTGCCGGCAGGTACTCCATTTGCGCCTCCTCTCACTTGCATGAACTTTGGAGTAGACCACTTCCCCTGCTCGCCAGACTGACCAGTACTCCAAAAGAAGACGAAAATCATGGAGTAAAAGACTCTGGACAGGCTGACTTACATAGAGGCTAAACGTAAGTTTAAAGATTACACCTCATTCGGTCGACATCGACATATGCTGCAGCTCTATCCACCATCGCCATCCCAAATGCCAGTGGTTCCTCACTCTCAGCCACGAACAATGGGCCATTTGGGCCATTAAAATACATCCTCCCTCTTGGTGGTAGGGGGTAAATCTTCCCTGATTTCTCCCAAAGCACCTACTTAGGAGCAAGCCCCCCCCCCCCCAAACGCAGTGGACATCAGTCCCCTCCCCCCTGGCAGAGAAGCAGTAGCCTCTTCCGGCTCCTCTCGTGTGGAAGGGGTCCCTTGGGGCGCTTTCTCCCAAGGTCATCACTAATGCCATGGCAGACACTCGCCAGTTGCTCAAGGAGGCAAAATCTGCTGGACAAAGAGCTTCACGGTCTTCCTCAGGGCCTGAAGTGCTTCAGAGAAATCTTCCCAGCAAGCCCCTAAAGAGAAGTGAGAGAGCAAGCAAACAAAGAAGAAGTCTGCTAAGAAACAGTACCATCTGGTGGCCCCAGCACCACCATTCCCTATCAATTCTGCATCTGAGGATGCAGTGGAGATCTTACCGTCTCCTGTGGATTTGGATCTCATTGATGCCCTATTCACCATAGAAATGGCTACAAATATTCAGTCAGAGGCAGCTGGTGACCCTGAGGCATAACCTGCTTCCTTGCAAGCTTCTTGCCTTCCCACCCTCATGATAACGTAATCTTCCAGTGGAACTGTGTGTTGTCTACCGAGGCAAACGCGATTGCCGAGCACTTTGCTGAGCACAGTGCTTTCGCCTCTGCACCATAGAATAACCTGCCAGCCTTTCGCGCTCTCAGATGGCGGATGGAAGGTAAAGTTCTCTCGTTCACTACACACCACAGTGAATCCTATAACGCCCCATTTACAGAGTGCCCTTGCACATCCGACACAGCTCCTGGTCCAGATCTGATCCACAGTCAGACGATTAAACATCTCTCGTCTGACTACAAGTGACATCTCCTCGTCATTTTCCATTGGATCTGGTGCGATGGTGCCTTTCCATCGCAATGGCGGGAGAGCACCGTCGTACCAGTGCTCAAACCGGCAAAAACTCGCTTGATATGGATAGCTGTCGGCCCATCAGCCTCACCAACGTTCTTTGTAAGCTGCTGGAACATATGGTGTGTCAGCAGTTGGGTTGGGTCCTTGAGTCATGTGGCCTACTGGCTCCGTGTCAGGGCGGCTTCCGCTTAGTTGCTGTACCACTGATAATCTTGTGTCCCTCGAGTCTGCCATCCGAACAGCCTTTTCCAGACGCCAACATCTTGTTGCCGTCTTTTTAAGTTCTGAACAGTGTATGACACCACCTGGCGACATTTATACAGAATTTCCTGTAGCTTCATACTTTCTGTGTCCAAGTTGGTGCCTCCCATAGTTCCTTTCATATACATGAGAATGGCGAACCACAGGGCTCTGTATTGAGTGACCATTAACGGTCTAGCAGCAGCTGTAGGGGCGTCCTTCTCAACCTCTCTGTATGCCGACAAGTTCTGCGTTTCATACTGCTCCACCAGTACTGGTGCTGCTGAGCGGCGCCTACAGGGAGCCATCCACAAGGCCCAGTCTTGGGCTGTAGCCCCGGCTTCCAGTTTTCGGCCGCAAAGTCGTGTGTTATGCACTTCTGTCGGCGTCGTACCGGTCATCCGGAACCAGAACATTACCTGACTGACGATCCCCTCACTGTAGTGACTGGGACTGGTTTTCGACGCCCAATTGACATGGCTTCCTCACCTTCGTTAGCTTAAGCGGAAGTGCTGGCAGCACCTCAATGCCCTCCACTGCCTTAGCAACACCAACTGGGGTGTAAATCGCTCTATGCTGCTGCAGCTCTACAGAGCCTTGTTCAATCCCGCCCTGATCATGGGAGTCTGGTTTATGGTTCGGTGGCGCCCTCAGCGTTGCGTTATCTCGATCCAGTGCACCACTGTGGCTCTCGACTAGCGACAGGAGCTTTTAGGACGAGTCTGGTGACCAGCATCCTGGCGGAGGCTGGAGTCCCTCCACTGCAGGTCCGGCGTGCGCAGCTGCTCACCAGTTAGGTTGTACACATTCGTAGTTGTACTGCACATATGAACTACCATCTCCTTTTCCCACCACAGTGGCTCATCTCCCATATCGGTGGTCCAGGTCACCCTTCTATCTGGAGTCCTTGCCTTTACCACCTACACTTGAGGTCCATTTGCATACACCTCCATGGTGTACACCTAGCCAGCGTCTTCGCCAGGACCTTTCACATGGTCCAAAGGACTCAGTTCACCTCGCAGCTCTGAGCTGTCACTTCATCTCGACTCCTTGACATGTACCGAGGCCATGAAGTTGTTTACACCGACTACTCGATGGCTGATGGTCACGTCGGCTTCGCGTATGTCCATGGAGGACATATTGAACAGCATTCCTTGCCTGATGGCTGCAGTGTTTTCACTGCAGAGCTGATGGCTATATCTCGTGTTCTTGATCACACCCGTTCATGCCCTCGGGAGCCGTTTCTTCTGTGTACTGACTCTTTGAGCAGCCTACAAGCTATCGACCAGTGATACCCTCGGCATCCTTTGGTAGCGACCATCCAGGAGTCCATCTATGCCCTGGACTGGTCTGGTCCTGAAGTGGTGTTTGTATGGATCCCAGGACACGTCGTAATCCCTGGCAACGAACTTGCTGACAGGCTGGCCAAACAGACTACACAGAAACTGCTTATGGAGATTGACATTCCAGTAATTGACTTGTGTTCTTTTTTACGCCTCCAGATTTCTCCGCTTTGGCAGATGGAATGGCATAGTCTCAGTACACACAACCAACTGGATGCCATTAAGGAGACTATGAATATATGACAATCCTCTATGCGTGCCTCTCACATGGGCTCTGTGGTTCCCTGACAGCCCCGCATTGACCACGCTTGGGCGACCCAAAGCTATCTCCTGTGCCATGAAGACCCGCCTCAGTGTCGATGCTACGACCAGTTGACAGTGGCCCACTTCGACTGCCCTGCGACGAAATCGTCGGTTACCAGACACGTTGCCGCTAAGTTTGTCTGACAACACCTCATCGGCTGATTGAGTTTTACGTTTTATTCGTGAGGGTGGGTTTTATCATTTTATCTAAGTTTAAGCGCATGTCCTTTGTCCCTCTGTGTCCTCCATCCTAGTGCTTTTAGGGTGGAGGTTTTAATGTGTTGCAGAGTGGCTGACTTCTCCTTTTTATTCTCATGGTCAGCCAGCCGTGGTAATATGTTTTGTCGTTTTAACTTGTTCTATCTGTTTCTTGCGTTTCTGTGGTTTTCTTCTCCCCATTTTGTCCATTTAAGTGTTTGTTGCCCTTCCATCGTCCTTGTGGTTTTTCCTTTCTTTTCGTTTTGTCTTGTCAGTCTCGTTTGTTTTATTTTCACCCTTGTGGCATTGTTTCATTCGGAACAAGGGACCAGTGACCTAGCAGTTTGGTCCCTTCCCGCCATTAAATCAACCAACCTGGCTGCGTCGGAGATTTTCTCCGCTCAGGAATTGGGTCTTGTGTTGTCTCAATCATATCATCTCATTCCCGTCGACGCGCAAGTCGCCGAAATGGTGTCAACTCAAAATACGTTCACCAGGCGCCCGGTCTACCTGATGGGAGGCTCTAGCCACATGAAATTTCATTTCATCTGGCACCTCCCACCGCGTTCCTGTAGTAAGGCCTTCCAAAGGGTCGTCGTTAAAAGCAGGGACAGGGGGCGGCTTTTGCCAATGGCCTACACAGTGGCAGCGGGCGTCTCATTGCGTCTGCTAGATGCCCCGTGGCAAAAGGTGTCAGCCCACATGTCGCAGGCATTTCCGTCATAAAATTCTCTTTCCCTCAGAACAGCGTCTCATGGCTCAGGTCGGGAAAATTACTTGTGTGAAAATTACTAGTGTAAGTATTAGGCCGCCCGGAGTGGCCGTGCGGCTCTAGGCGCTACAATCTGGAACCGCGTGACCGCTACGGTCGCAGGTTCGAATCCTGCCTCGGGCATGGATGTGTGTGATGTCCTTAGGTTAGTTAGGTTTAAGTAGTTCTAAGTTCTAGGGGATTGATGACCTCAGAAGCTAAGTCCCATAGTGCTCAGAGCCATTTGAACCATTTTTGTAAGTATTAGTGGTTCATATTCATGAAATACCAGCATATTTACTACATCAGCATTTGAATAACATTCCTTCAGTTTCACATAACTATGTCGTGTGACATATCGAGTTAACCGGAATTGTTTCAGGAGTTCTATGTAAGGTGTAGTTATTTGTTTGACACCTACATACAAATAATAGGCCCGTGAAAATGAAATCAGTCACACTACAATTATAGTGAGACGCAGTGGTGAAATGAGCCTCATCTGATATTAAGTATAGAACGTAATATGGCTGTTCGAATTCAGGATTCGCTGTTGCGGTGCTCTGTTGCTTTCATTAAATGAAGTAATTAATTTAATTTAGTTATTTATGCAATTGTGTCACCTACCAAAGTTAGGTAAAGCCTTAATCTCCTCATGAATGCAGAGTGATTTTGGAGCACGTTATTGGTGTAGAGCACCGACTGCATTCGGTCAGAAATGGGCAAAGTAGGAAGCAACCGCACCTAAAGGCAAGTGCGGGTGAAAAGCATTACAAAATACAACACAGCTGTCGCAACGTCGCTAGGTGAGGTGACCTGGAACGGCGTGGAACTAGTTGGCGCAGAAGCCGAACAAGGCAGAAGCCATCCCACACTGACAATCACTGAAGTTTTCAGGATACGTGCCACAAGTCACAATAAAGCCCAATCAATCACAGCCCAAAAGCCTACAAATAGCTGTCCATTTCATACTAAAGTCACTTTTCTAAGTATCGCTGCTCTACTGCCTTGGGGCTGTGACACTTGGGGCTCCATCTGGAATGCTGTGCATGGACCATAGTTCAACTCTGCCACGAAGCTACGTGAACTGGAGCCACTGCCTCTTTGGGGCAGAATGGGCTCTGGGAATCTGTTTGATGGCCATCAAAGCAGGGCAATAGGTCACTTTCATAACGTCGCCTGCCTGCTGGGGCCAGAGTTGTCACTGACAGACGTGGTCGTATCACAAGCTTCTGCTCTACCGACGCTTCTATCTGTCCGCACTGCTGGATGACAACACAGAATAGGCTGCTGGATGCCCCAGCCACGCCACTGATTCCTGTATTAAAATATGCTGGGTAGCCTTAATAAAGCAGTTTGGGAACTGCTTGACCGTCGCTGTAAAGTGTTCTTCTACACCCCAAATCCAACAGGTGTCTTCACTGGTTAGTTTGTTCCAGAGCTGTCTGACTGAGATGGAAGACATTGAGAGAAATGTTTTGTTATGCATTGGTAAAGCTGAGATGCTGGACATACCACACCTTGTGTTGTAATTATGGAATGACGATAGCAACTTGATACCATCATCAGCAAAATATTACTCATACTCTTGGAAGAGCAGACTGGTTGCTTGGAATGCTGTAGATTGTGCAGAAATGGCAGAAGTGGTAATGTGGCCCCTCAGCTATAGATGATGGTGAAGTGTACATGCCAGTCGGTTGTACAGAACCAGCGAAGTAACATGCGTTAACGTGGAGATGAGGAAGAATGATGGAAAGTAGTTATCATGTTTAGACGTGTCCGTGAACACGCCATGAATGATGGGTTCCGATTCGTTGGTACATCAATGCGGACTATTGATACAATATTCTCAATCATGTAACATGGTGTAGGATCAGTTGTCGTAAAAGAATCGTAACCAACAGTGGTCTTTATCGTTGCTGACACAAATGTCTAGTAGGAGATCTTTCTTTCGAATTTTATAAAAAAAGGATTTTCCTATGTCCAGAGTCATAAAATACATAATTTTAAATGAATTTGTCATAAGCTGTTGGTTTCAGTATTCCACATCTTATTCACTCTTTACCATTCTTTCATATCATAACAGAACTTCATTAACACATCCAAACGACACAAACTTACAACTTATGCCGCCAGTAGGCTTACTTTAAAGGTATTCCTGCATTCTCAATATCAACACTTTATCATAAAAAATAAGATCACTTGCATTACATATTTTTCTGTTACCTTTTACAAATGTTTCAACAATCAATCATAGTAATTATACTTGTATTATAATAAAGACATTTTTTAAAGGAAGGAACATGTAACGAAATGACAAAATATACAAAATATTCTTTAATTAATGGAATTTGGATGCAAGAACAATTCAAAAAAGCTTTTTATATTGTTAAATATGTGAATTAACGTAAATGATTTGCAGGTTATAAGTGGCAAGACACAGACCCAGTATTACCAAAATAGCACATCATTGTAGTTACTGTTGTTTTGTTAATTTAACGTGGTGATAATATTGATAATGCCCGTGGCCGGGAAAGGACTTCGTATTGTGTAGCAGGGGTGTCTGCTATCTAAAAAGAACATTTATAGGAGACAACAAGGCAATCCTACAGAGCAGAAGACAGGCAATTATGGTAAAAATTTAAATACACTTTTCCAAAAACACACTGAAATGATAGGTAGCCTGTTCCAATGTAAAAACAGTTACTCCATCAATAACTAAATCAAACCTTCCATGAAAATTTCTTGCTGCAGGTCAAGACAGGTAAAACAAGTAACTCAAACATAATCGAACGTCTGAATAACTCGTCCACCTCAGGTTTAGAGAGAGAGTGCACTGAGAGTTACGTTCAAATAATTAGTAGCCAAGAGAACTGAGATGACCGAAATCCACGCTGCACAAATTACCTCTTGCGAAAACATAATTAGCTTTAGCAGGTCTGCCGACCGAGATGGATCACTATGAAATCACAGTAAAAATACTCGCTGCTAATCAAAGCTTCACTAACAAGTGCTGCACTGTCCACGGCTGCTAAGAAAAACAGCGTGCACTCAGACACGCAAATGCTGGCGACACTCGCGCTACGAAGATAATGACCTGCTTCATCCAGTATTGATTGAGATGGCGATCACCTCTCTCGACAGTGTTGTTAACGCAGACACCGCAATGCACCATGCTCCCGCCAGCAGAAAGATGACCCTATAACCAACCTATCCAGGGTGACAGTTAAGATTTGTTTGGTACAGCAAAGCCAGGCTTCATAGCTCTGGGGTTGCCGGTACTGGGGGCGGAAATTCTGTGAATTGCTGGATGATCTAGAGTCCCTCCGCCGCGAAGCAGCCGTGTCTTGAATTATGTGTTCAATCGGCCACTGTGAAGTTTCACCACCTCACTACACATCGGGAATAATTACTCAAGGGTAAGGAAAATTACTCCGCCCCCATGACGACAGTCCTCTGCGTGGGAAAGCCTTTGATTAACCCTTAATTGTCGAAGAAAATTTGTTTGTTACAACTTACTTAAAAATTAATTCCACCAAACTTTGAAATTATAATCAGATCAACCAGTGACCTATGTTAATGCATTCGTAATTTTATGGGCAATGTGAATCTGTGATAGGAAATGTCATTTATATTCTATTTAATCATTCTCTCTCTGTTAGAAAGCTGAACAGGGCTGCAGTCGGATCTTCTGCACGTCTTGTGGTAGATTAGGGAAAATGTTTTGCATGTATATCATGTTATTCACTAAAAAAAGAGCATAAGACGTTGCCCAGTTTAATCACACATACAGTCGACTGCAACAGGGCCGGTACCGACGGTGCGCGGAATGGTTTAAAAATGGTTCAAATGGCTCTGAGCACTATGGGACTTAACAGCTGAGGTCATCAGTCCCCTAGAACATAGAACTACTTAAACCTAACTAACCTAAGGACATCACACACATCCATGCGCGAGGCAGGATTCGAACCTGCGACCGTTGCGGTCGCGCGGAAAGGTTTGCTGTTTGCCCAGCTGCGCGAGAGGAGGTTCATCAAACAGGTAGACCGCGCGCGACAAGGTGTGTTATTAAAGGTAGACGGCATCCTAGAGTTTTTCTTGCTGCTTCGTAATGTTTGCACTGAACTGTTGGTAGCACTTTTATCATTAGTTACTTTCTCAAGGTGCTGTGCTGTGTGTGCCATTTCCTACTCCTCCTACGTTACTAGTAAATGAGAAATGTAATACTATGGAGCATATGACAATTGAAGCCATAAGTTGGTCGTTGTTGAAAGAATTCAGTTTCGGAGAGATGGAGAAAGACAATGTGGACTAGCGTGGACGTGCACATTAAAAAACATGTAAGTCACGTATTTACTTAAACAATTCTTCAACATTCTGTTTACTAATGAAGGTAGTCATAACCCTGAAGCCATTGGTAACTTAAACAGGGATCTTTGGTATCTCTTTCTCCCTCCTGACGAAATTGGGGGTTCTTTTGTTCAATGCTTAATAAGCACCCGAAAGTGGAAATGTTATGTTATTCCGGTTATTTGACAGCGAACTTCATAGATTTAGAACGTGGGTTTCCGTCCGAAATTTGGGCTTCCAATACTGCAAGAATTTCACAAGGTTTTCGGCCTTAATTTTTAGACTTCATATCCACATATACAAGGTGTTTAAAATTAGATATAAAAAGTAACCTTTAATTGTGAAAAAGGAAAATACGGGGGTTGCCCAGAAAGCAATGCACGGCATTTTTTTTTCTTCAACAATTCTTTATTGAACATAGTAAGAATTACGCACAGGAAAGAATTGCGTTTTATCTACACACCCTATTTTTACACGTAATCTCCGTCCAGTTCTACGGCCTCCCTCCAGTGCGAAACAAGGGCGTGTATGCCCTGCAGGTAACAATCCTTTTCCTAGTAGCGGAGCCAGTGCTTCACTGTGTGGATCACCGCCTCTTCGTCCTCAAAATGTCTTCCACATATGGCATCCTTTAATGGCCCGAGCAAGTGGAAGTCCGAGGGGGCTAGGTCAGGGCTGTAGGCTGGATGGAGCAACACTGTCCGATCAGGTTTTACGATGTGTTCAGCAGTCCGCTGACTTGTGTGCGGCCGAGCGTTATCGTGTTGCAACAAAACATCTCCTGGGTTGCTGTGACGCCGAAGTAGTCGGAAGCGCGTCTTGAGTTTTGTTAATGTGTTGACATATGCTTCTGGATTAATGGTAGCGCCTCTTGGCACCACATCAATGAGAATCGCACCTTCACAGTCCCAGAACACGGTGATCATTACCTTACCGGCGGAAGCAGTTGCTTTGAATTTTTTCTTCTGTGTGGAGTGGAAATGGCGCCAGTCCATCGACAGTCGTTTTTCTTTTTTCGGGCTCAAAATGGTGAACCCAGGTTTCATAAGCTGTCACAATCAGGGACAAGAAGGCCTCCCCATCAGCTTCAAAACGTTGCAACAAATCAAGCCAAATGTTTTTTCTGTGCGATTTGAGATCCACCGTTAGACACCGCGGGATCCATCTTACACACACTGCTGAATATCCAAGAGTGTGGATAATTGCACCCACACTTCCTTTGCTGACTCACAGATGCAGCGCCAGCTGCCGAGTTGTAACGCGTCTGTCCTCGCGAATATCAGCTCGCTGCAACACATCAGGTGTGACAGCCGTGGATGGTCTCCCCGACCGCTCCAAATCGTGGAGCTGTGCCGAACCGCCTTCTGATGACCTCACCCTCCCTGCCCAGCGACCAACTGTACTTCCCCCGCGACCAACTGTACTTCTATCGACAGCAGATGCTCCATAGATTTTGCGCAAGCATTTGTGAATATTCCTCACAGCTTCTTTGTCTGCAGTGAGAAATTCAATGACGGCACGTTGCTTGTAACGTACATTACCTAAGAGGCTCTCTGTCGGAGGTGACGGAAACTTGGCGCGCTCATTTAGGAGACTTCAGATAATACATACGTAACGTTTCGCACTCTTAGCATTGTTTTCGGCTGAGATAAAAGATGCGATACATTACTTTCTGGACAATCCTCGTAACTAACAGAAGTGTGTCATTTAGTACTGAATGTAGTATACCAGCCGACCATGGTATTATCGTACTTGGCCTCCCATCGTCGTCATCGGAAAAACATCCCAAACAAGTACTGTGCTGACTAAGGTTCAAATGGTTCAAATGGCTCTGAGCACTATGGGACTTAACATCTGAGGTCATGAGTCCCCTATAACTTAGAACTACTTAAACCTAACTAACCTAAGGACATCACACACATCCATGCCCAAGGCAGGATTCGAACTGCGACCGTAGCGGTCGCACGGTTCCAGGCTGACTAAGGAAATTTGCAAATTTGTGGTAAGTTCCTATGGGACCAAACTGCTGAGGTCATCGGTCCCTAGGCTTGCACACTACTTAATCCAACCTAAACTAACTTACGCTAAGAACAACACACGCACCCATGCCCAAGGGAGAACTCGAACCTCCAACGAGGCACAACGCATCGCACTGTGAATGATTTCAAGTGTTTCATCGTGAAACATCACGATAGAAACTAACGATAAACCGACCGAAGCGCCCTCATACGCAGGTGCAATAATACTGTGGTCGACTAATAACTTCACGTTTTATTTAAAAATGTTCAATACAGCCACCATTTGTAAGACGACAAATGAGATACTTGTAATGTTTTCTGCCAATCCTGTGAAGCAAGTCTTGAAGTATGGTGGCAGCTGCTTCTGTTATCCGTTGTCGCAACTCATCGATGCTTCCCGAAAGCGGAGGAACGAACACTCTGTCCTTAATGTAACCCCACACGGACAAATCCTTTGGTTGAATCAGGTGGTCAGTATATTGCCCCACCACGTCCAGTCCAAGTCGACACATTCCTGCGGAGGTATTCCAGATACAGCTGGCACGGCAAAAAAGAAAGGAATTTAGTCTTGTTACAGCTTACAGCGCAAAACACAGTTACCATAGGCGAGTCCCGTACATGATCACACGACGTGTTTTCTACTCATCCCATATCCGACACTATGTCCGTTCACTTTAGCGCTTCATCACTGAACACAACTATATTAAGAAAATCATCTTTAGTGTGCATTTTGTTAAGCATTTCTACACAAAATTCAGTTCGTTTTTATTTGCCACTTTCTCTTAAAGCCTCCAACAGTTCCAATTTGTGGGGTTAGAATGACGTGCATTTCCGCAGTAGCTTCCGCACTTTAACACTGGGCAATCAATTCGAAGCTGGTACGTTTCATTGATTTACCCAGAATACGAATGTAAGGCTGCCGAACTTGTTCAAGTGCTGCGTCAGAGACTGCTAGCCGAACCTGACCCGGCGTCCTACATGATACACAGCCAGCTGCGGCGAAACGGTTGTACCAGTTAACAGCGGTTTGTCTTTGAGATGGTGGCATGCAGCGTTTAGTCTTGCTTTCTCTCTGAAATGGAGTAGCGGACTGGGATTCATGAAACCATCTACAACACTGTGCACGCTCTGCACCATATACGATTCCATGATGACTATTGGAATAACTCACTTGCTTCGCGCATGCCACCTAGCGGGAATATCGGGAACTAACAGTGTTAGGCGGTAATAAAACTTGAATATATACTACATTCACTGTCTTATAAAACATTTCTGTGTGAAATTTACCCTTTTCACAGTGAAACGGTACTTTTGTATAACTAATTTATAAACACTCTATACAGCATTTTGTTTACACTATCGTTCAGACTCAGAGAAGCACCTACACTAAAATGAATGATACGGATAGGCCACACTGATTTAATAACAAACTTGAAAATTATGTGCATTATACAAAGAAATTAATTTTAAAGTATAGCAGTGGTACTATGGCACACTTGGTTGTTTACAAAGCGATTCTACTTATTCCCGTAAGGGCTGGAAATACACTGACGGAAAAACAAAAAAACCGATTAATGTAGACTATTGCAATTTTGGGGATATTTTTGTGTGGTTAACATACTTAAATGAGTAACATTGCAAGGTCACAAGTTAATGTAAGCGCGAGATAACCCATTGCAATGTGAAATGATGGTACATTAGTAACCGGTGTAACCGCCAGAATGTTGAAAGCAAGCATGCAAAGGCGCATGCACTGTGTTGTACAAGTGCCGGATGTCAGTCTGTGGAATGGAGTTCCATACCTGTTGCACTTGATCGGTCAATAGACATAAGGTTAAGGTTGTTTGTGGATGATGCTAGAGTTGTCGTCCATTGATATCCTACATGTGCTCAACTAGAGACCGATCTGGTGTTCGATCAGGCCAAGGCAACACGTAGACACTTCGTATGTTGGTTTACCACAGAGGCATATGGGCGAGTGTTATCCTGTTGGAAAACACAACAGACCGAATCACCAGACTGATGTACAAATTTGCAATCAGGGTACATTGGATGACCACCCCAGACGCACCCCAGACCATAACTCCAGGTGTAGGTCCAGTGTGTCTAGAACGCAGACAGGTTGGTTGCAGGCCCTGAATTGGCGTCCTTGTAACCAAAACACAGCCCCATCACTGGCACCGAGGCAGAACCAGCTATCATCAAAAAAATACAACAGACCTCCACCCTGCCCTCCAATGAGCTGTCGCTTGACACCACTGAAGTTGCAAGTGGTGGTAATTTTGGGCCAGCGGAATGCACTTTATAGTGAATTTGATTCAGAGCTGTCCTTGAAGAATTTGTAAAAGCTCGCTCTGCCACTGTAGAGCGACTGCTGCTTACATCGTTGCTGCAGATGCAGTACGATGAGCCAAAGCCATACGCCAAACACGATGGTGTTCCCTCGCGCAAGTGCCACGTGGCCGTCCGGGGCCTGAATCCTTGTGACCATACAGTCTCGTGACCACCGCTGTCAGTAATCATGGACAAAGCCTACATTCCTGCCAAGTGTTTCTGCAGTATCGCACAAGGAATATCCATCTTTTTGTAGCCCTGTCCCACGACCTCGTTCAAACTCAGTGAGGTGTTGTTAATGGCGTCTTTGTCGTCTTAAAGGCTTTCTAGCTTTTTGCATCCTGGTAGCGGCACTACTAACACCACTGTTATACGACTGGAGTGAAGTTTGAATAGACATCGTCTTTCAGATTTAGAAACACCCCTACCACCTTCGTTTAGCTCGCACAGCTACTTCTTGTTGTAGGGATTTTTTTTTTTTTTTTTTTTTTTTTGCCAGTGTGTAACCTCCCCCTTACTTATCGACGTTAATGACAGTGAAAAATTAAACCGCGTGTTGTTGTTGTTGTGGTCTTCAGTCCTGAGACTGGTTTTATGCAGCTCTCCAAGCTACTCTATCCTGTGCAAGCTTTTTCATCTCCCAGTACCTACTGCAACCTACATCCTTCTGAATCTGCTTAGTGTATTCATCTCTTGGTCTCCCTCTACGATTTTTACCCTCCACGCTGCCCTCCAATACTAAATTGGTGATCCCTTGATGCCTCAGACATGTCCTACCAACCGATCCCTTCTTCTGGTCAAGTTGTGCCACAAACTTCTCTTCTCCCCAATCCTATTCAATACTTCCTCATTAGTTATGTGATCTACCCGTCTAATCTTCAGCATTCTTCTGTAGCACCACATTTCGAAAGCTTCTATTCTCTTCTTGTCCAAACTATTTATCGTCCATGTTTCACTTCCATACATGGCTACACTCCATACGAATACTTTCAGAAATGACTTCCTGACACTTTAATCTATACTCGATGTTAACAAATTTCTCTTCTTCAGAAACGCTTTCCTTGCCATTGCCAGTCTACATTTTATATCCTCTCAACTTCGACCATCATTACTTATTTTGCTCCCCAAATAGCAAAACTCCTATACTACTTTAACTGTCTCATTTCCTAATCTAATTCCCTCAGCATCACCGGACTTAATTAGACTACATTCCATTACCCTTGTTTTACTTTTGTTGATGTTCATCTTATATCCTCCTTTCAAGACACTGTCCATTCCATTCAACTGCTCTTCCAAGTCCTTTGCTGTCTCTGACAGAATTACAATGTCACCGGCGAACCTCAAAGTTTTTATTTCTTCCCCATGAATTTTAATACCTACTCCAAATTTTTCTTTTGTTTCCTTTACTGCTTGCTCAATATACAGATTGAACAACATCGGGGAGAGGCTACAACCCTGTCTTACTCCCTTCCCAACCACTGCTTCCCTTTCATGTCCCTCGACTCTTATAACTGCCATCTGGTTTCTGTACAAATTGTAAATAGCCTTTCGATCCCTGTATTTTACCCCTGCCACCTTTAGAATTTGAAAGAGAGCATTCCAGTCAACATTGTCAAAAGCTTTCTCTAAGTCTACAAATGCTAGAAACGTAGGTTTGCCTTTCCTTAATCTTTCTTCTAAGATAAGTCGTAAGGTCAGTATTGCCTCACGTGTTCCAGTGTTTCTACGGAATCCAAACTGGTCTTCCCCGAGGTTGGCTTCTACTAGTTTTTCCATTCGTCTCTAAAGAATTCGTGTTAGTATTTTGCAGCTGTGACTTATTAAACTCATAGTTCGGTAATTTTCACATCTGTGAACACCTGCTTTCTTTGGGATTGGAATTATTATATTCTTCTTGAAGTCTGAGGGTATTTCGCCTGTTTCATACATCTTGCTCACCAGATGGTAGAGTTTTGTCAGGACTGGCTCTCCCAAGGCCGTCAGTAGTTCCAATGGAGTGTTGTCTACTCCGGGGGCCTTGTTTCGACTCAGGTCTTTCAGTGCTCTGTCAAACTCTTCACGCAGTATCATATCTCCCATTTCATCTTCATCTACATCCTTTTCCATTTCCATAATATTGTCCTCAAGTACATCGCCCTTGTATAGACCCTCTATATACTCCTTCCACCTTTCTGATTTCCCTTCTTTGCTTAGAACTGGGTCTCCATCTGAGCTCTTGATATTCATACAAGTCGTTCTCTTATCTCCAAAGGTCTCTTTAATTTTCCTGTAGGCAGTATCTATCTTACCCCTAGTGAGATAGGCCTCTACATCCTTACATTTGTCCTCTAGCCATCCCTGCTTAGCCAGTTTGCACTTCCTGTCGATCTCATTTTTGAGACGTTTGTATTCCTTTTTGCCTGCTTCATTTACTGCATTTTTATATTTTCTCCTTTCATCAATTAAATTCAATATTTCTTCTGTTACCCAAGGATTTCTACTAGCCCTCGTCTTTTTACCTACTTGATCCTCTGCTGCCTTCGCTACTTCATCCCTCAAAGCTGCCCATTCTTCTTCTACTGTATTTCTTTCCCCCATTCCTGTCAATTGTTCCCTTATGCTCTCCCTGAAACTCTGTACAACCTCTGGTTCTTTCAGTTTATCCAGGTCCCATCCCCTTAAATTCCCACCTTTTTGCAGTTTCTTCAGTTTTAATCTGCAGGTCATAACCAATAGATTGTGGTCAGAGTCCACATCTGCCCCTGGAAATGTCTTACAATTTAAAACCTGGTTCCTAAATCTCTGTCTTACCATTATATAATCTATCTGAAACCTGTCAGTATCTTCACGCTTCTTCCATGTATACAACCTTCTTTTATGATTCTTAAACCAGGTGTTAGCTATGATTATGTTGTGCTCTGTGCAAAATTCTACCAGGCAGCTTCCTCTTCCATTTCTTAGCCCCAATCCATATTCACCTACTATGTTTCCTTCTCTCCCTTTTCCTACACTCGAATTCCAGTCACCCATGACTATTAAATTTTCGTCTCCCTTCACAATCTGAATAATTTCTTTTATTTCGTCATACATTTCTTCAATTTCTTCGTCATCTGCAGAGCTAGTTGGCATATAAACTTGTACTACTGTAGTAGGTGTGGGCTTCGTATCTATCTTGGCCACAATAATGCGTTCACTATGCTGTTTGTAGTAGCTTACCCGCATTCCTATTTTCCTATTCATTATTAAACCTACTCCTGCATTACCCCTATTTGATTTTGTGTTTATAACCCTGTAGTCACCTGACCAGAAGTCTTGTTCCTCCTGCCACCGAACTTCACTAATTCCCACTATATCTGACTTCAACCTATCCATTTCCCTTTTTAAATTTTCTAACCTACCTGCCCGATTAAGGGATCTGACATTCCACGCTCCGATCCGTAGAACGCCAGTTTTCTTTCTCCTGATAGTGACATCCTCTTGAGTAGTCCCCGCCCGGAGATCCGAATGGGGGACTATTTTACCTCCGGAATATTTTACCCAAGAGGACGCCATCATCATTTAATCATACAGTAAAACTGCATGCCCTCGGGAAAAATTACGGCTGTAGTTTCCCCTTGCTTTCAGCCGTTCACGGTACCAGCACAGCAAGGCCGTTTTGGTTATTGTTACAAGACCAGATCAGTCAATCATCCAGACTGTTGCCCTTGCAACTACTGTAAAGGCTGCTGCCCCTCTTCAGGAACCACACGTTTGTCTGGCCTCTCAACAGATACCCCTCCGTTGTGGTTGCACCTACGGTACGGCTATCTGTATCGCTGAGGCACGCAAGCCTCCCCACCAACGGCAAGGTCCACGGTTCATTGGGGGGGGGGGGGGGGGGGGGGACCGCGTGTACCTAATGGAAATCTGCGAAAAGCAATCGTCACCGAAGTTAATCAGTTGTTGAAGAGGGAGGAAGTGTTACATCCAAATGAAAGGAAAAATTCAAATGTGCGGTCGTTACGTTAACAATTTACTGGCTTTAATTAGATATTTGAGATTTGGGGAAAATTACGGTAGCCAATCCTATGGACAACTACTATAATAACTGAAAAAGAAAGGTTAATGCACATATAATTAGCACTAAAGTCGTGGCAACTGAAGATTGACACGTGTTGTGTGAAAACTGAATGTTTGTCAGAAGTAACAAGTTTCGCTACACTCTGACTTAATATAGCAAAAGAATTAATAAAACAAAATTGAAAGTTAATTTAGTGTCTGAAATTAACAGTGAACTTTATTTCTGAAGCACTACGAAATTAAATAAAGTACGGTTAGTCTTGGGCTACCTCAACAACCATCTCAAAAGCAACTTGAGTCTGCCCAATTTAGAAATAAGAGATTTAGCTTTCAACTCGAATTAAATGATTTTGCACAATTAACAACAGTAAAATTTAGTACGTACCACGCTGAGCTGCAGTCACAGGTAAACTAAAATATGGTAACAAAACTCGCACTCTTAATTTGTGCTTGTGTAATCTAAATACAGTTCTGCTTGATTATTGTAGCCAGCGATGAATTCTTTAACTGAACTTTGAAATTAAAACAGTGAAATGGAATGATGTTACTTTAATGCTGGCGTTTGAATTTCGACACTCGGGTTCATATCGCAAGAGGAAGAGACCCTGCTTGGTAACGCAGTTGGGACAATGAGCAACAAAGATTCATGCTAAGTTGCTGTATTTTAGTGATGCAAATGGAACAGTTTGAAAAGCTGAGGTCTGCCATACAGTTCTAAAACTTAACGTGCTTTCAGTCTTCCTTGTTGGTTGATTGAAGGTTAGCCGTCGTCGAACGAGGAGGTGGCGGCAATCACTGTTGCAGACAATCACTGTTGCAGAAGCTGGATGTTGGCGCGTCTTCTTCTCGACACGGTCACCAGGCGAAAAAAACTCTTGATGTGTGCCAGCTAATGTTTCCCGTCCGCGACACCGTGCCAGAAACTATCATAGAAAGTCGAGCGCAATTGCGTGCTGCCAAACCCAGAAAGCGCGGCAACTTGCGGTAGCGTCAATCAATACACCTGCTCCACCACCCTACTCCAGCCAGACTCCCCATGCGGAAGAGTTAACACTACCCAAGATCCTAAACACTTTGGTCCTCCACACGACCTATCGATGTAATCACTCGATAGCATAGTTTCCCCTAGGGAAGACCCAGCGTAAAAATACAAATAATATTTACAAAAGAAACCAAACATACATCGACATAAATGAATATATATATATACAAATTGTAAAACAATTACAATATATAAAGACACAGAAATGTCATATCTTCAGGTAACAAAATAAGGAAAAAATTTAGAGTACAATAGATGGAAATAGGAGGGGATATGCATTTCCGGTGTCCGCTGGTGGCCGAGCGGTTCTAGCGCTACAGTCTGGAACCGCGCGACCGCTACGGTCGCAGTTTCGAATCCTGCCTCGGGCATGGATGTGTGTGTTGTCCTTAGGTTAGTTAGGTTTAAGTAGTTCTAAGTTCTAGGGGACTTACGACCGCAGCAGTTGAGTCCCATAGTGCTCAGAGCCATTTGAACCATTTACGGTGTTACAAGTGTAGGTTTCGTGTCTTTTTTACACCCTGAAAAGTTCCAGTTATGGGCATGTGTATTTTAGCACGCGTTTTCATCCATACCTATGACTGGTCTAGCGGTGCAGTCGTAAGTCTGTGAAAATGGGAAGAAAAATGCTGTAACTTGTGTCTACCTCCGCACGCAATTGACTCGACTCGAAAATTTACCACCACGCGCAGTTGACCAATTTCGAAAATCGACCACTTGCACAGTTGACCACTTCAAGAGCAGATAAAGCTTTGGGTCTGCTCGCAGTCACGATCACCCGCCGCCATCTACACATCACTTCACTGGCGTGAGTTCGTCAGCAGTGTCGAGGGCCACGTGGCTGCCCGGTACTTAGTTCCACACAGAAGCGACCAGAGTGCTCTACGGCGGGAGTGGCAAATAATTTGTGGAGTGAGCTTACAACGCGTTCGATCTAAGGGGAGAACCAGTGCCGCACGAGCGCGCGCCAGCTTCCGGCTACCGCGACGCCGTGGCGACCGTCCGCCGCTGTCATAATGAAGTTTGTCTTCGTGTTGGCGTGAGCAGTGCTAACGCAGTTAGGGGACGCCGCGGCAGGTGGGCGTGTCCCCGCGTGTACAGTGCCGCGGCGGGGCACGGCGCGGCTGCCCATTAGAGCTGATCAAAGGAGCGCCGGCGCCGCTGCCGGCTCCGCGCGGCGCTCGCTTTCCTGCCTGCAGCCGGCGTAATGAAGGCGGCGCAGCGCAGCCTGCCTTTCCGGGACACTTCTTCCCAGTGCGCTGGGGCGAGACGAACAGTTCTAACAATAGGCCTCGAGGTAACAGAAAGCGTTCCAGTTCAAACGCGTTCTCCCTTTAGGTCCTTTCTCCAGTGGGTAGTGAAGTGTTCTTGTTTTGTTTGTGCGATCATTACTCAAGTGATCTCACAACCGGTATACAGGGTGTCTCAAACGTTTTAGGTTAACTGAAACAGGCGACAGTGGTTCCACAACAGATTATATTGAGATAGGGTACCAACCGTCAGAAATGCATATTTCTTGCATTAAGCACAAACACGGCGTGTAACACATAACAACAACGTATCCCACAGTAAATCTTCAAAGTGACGACAGCCAGTCTCAATCCATAATTAGGTGTGTTCCCAGACCACTTGACTACTTGTGAACATTGTTCATTGTGCAGCTTCTACCACGCCTTGCTCTACCATTTGGTAATCAGCTTGTAATTTAGGTAAGGAAACATGTCTACAAAGCTAAATGGAGAGGTGCTTATGTCAGTAAACCAAAAACAATTAAGTCACAAGTGAAAATAAACACTATGTGGCACCAAATATTATGTGCGAGAATAGTAACAATTAGTCCAAAACTAATCGGTACATTGCAAAAAAAAATAAATAAATAAATAAAAAAATCTGGAAACCATGTGGGTAATATATAACTTTCAGAAATTTTTAGTTGAAAAAAGACTAAGAGATTGGAGAAAACCGATCATATTTTGAGGGACCAGCTCCCATGCTCATCCTGTGTTCAGAAGCCTTTGTGTTTGGAGACTTAAAGGGTGGTTTTATCGGGGCGGCAGGGATGAGGGGGGGGGGGGGGGGAGGTTGCTAATTCAGTCACTGACCTGCTTTGTGCACTACACTATACTGTCTATAAGAGCCGCCTATTTGCTTGCAGTCACTACTGCACCCACCACTGTAGTTCACAGTTCCTACTGTTGCCTTGAGATGTCAGTCTAAATACCAGCGAAACCTCGAAACGTTGGCAATTTTCCGATTATTCTTTACAAAAATGTGGGGCATTTTCTTGAATAATTGCAAAGATTTTAAGGACAAAATTATAGGAATGTAACAAGAAAACCTAAAGCGTACTTTAGAGTTGATTTTTAATTGACATTAAACGTAAATAATAATACGTCCAGCGTGACAATTGCAGGCTCCCGAAATTGTCAGAAAGAGCTTCACACACATATCTGAAGGAGTAAATATGGAAGAGATAATATTCTTGCCTCCTGAGAACTTAGGCACTTCAGTGCCAGTCCAGAGCAAGTATCTAAATCCCTACAGTAGTTCCTGAGATTAGCCTTCATGTACGAGCAGAGAAAGGCAGTGAGGGGCTTTAATTTATAGTGAGCGTGGAAGGAGGAATGCATTTGTAGACACAGGTAACGATAATTTTGTGTGACTGAAGCTCCTGGAACAAGTATCAGTAGGACATCACTTACGAAATTTAAGTTTCCCTAACCGGTTATACACCTGGGGAAAAGGGATGTACAGTTTAATGTAGAATCCAAACCGTGTTTCATTTCTGACAGATCTTCACGTCATTGACAGGTGAATCCAGGTTTAAAAGGCAGAATGAAACATAAGTGATCTTACCGGGATTCTATCCCACAGCCTTTCAGTTTCAATGCACTTCCTTCACCACTAGACCACAAGGCCCAGCACAGATTTTGGCCTAGTTTCACTGCTCTCTGGAGTTGTGGTGACTATATCACTAGGTAGAAATAGCATTGTTTTCACAGTGGCTGAGTACTTAATTCATCATAGTTAGCTACTTTTCGCGCGGTACATATGAATTATATACACAAACCTTCCTTATGACTCAGTCTGTTTAGTAAAAAACAGATCAGAATCCCTACAGTTCCAGTGATTAGCCTCAACATACAGACAGAAAGCGTGGCATGCTACTTCATTTTGTACATACATAGAAAATAGACAGAAGAGCAAAAAATTGTATGTGACATTCTTAGAAAGCCTTTTACCTCCACAACTGTCGTCATAATTTCAGACACCCTTTCACTCAACAAGTCAGCACACTGCGGCACAACAGGTAAAGGGCTTTGAATTTCAGGAAGTAGAACAACAAAAGACAAGCAGAATAATTCTAAGTCGAAAAACACACTCAGGCGCTTGGGATGGTGTTTCCAGCAAAGTACACAAATGTTCATGCACATCTGTACTCTGGAAACTAATGTGAAATGCATAGCAGAGGGTACATTACGATTAAATCATATTATCAAAATGGCAAGAGAAACATCAACGCCGCACAAAGATATGCCGCACTCTCTGAAAGATCCCTAGTGTCAGCTGTATCAAGAGACAGGGAGCTTGCACCCCAGCAAGCAGGTCTTCATTCTTTTCTACGGGGTTTCATATACCAACATCTTGACGTAACCTCACAGGAATAGCGCTGGCCATGAGTCGGGACCTCCCCTTCCACTTCCACGATGAGGCTGCGTGTTGGCCGGCCGAAGTGGCCGCGCGGTTCTGGCGCTGCAGTCTGGAACCGCGAGACCGCTACGGTCGCAGGTTCGAATCCTGCCTCGGGCATGGATGTGAGTGATGTCCTTAGGTTGGTTAGGTTTAACTAGTTCTAAGTTCTAGGGGACTAATGACCTCAGCAGTTGAGTCCCATAGTGCTCAGAGCCATTGCTGCGTGTTGCCAAAATGCTCATGGACATTAACAGCGAAGTGGCATGGTGCACTATCTTCCTGAAACCATATAATTTCGCGGACTACAAAGGGATTCTCCAAGAACTGTGGCAGCACGTCTCGCAGGAACACCAGGTAAGGTAGACTAGTCAAACGAGGATGCAGCACGTAAGGTCTTACTAGGCCATCCACCCATACGTCGACAGATTATCGTTGCTGCTGGCCACCGATGTGGGTGACTAGGGGATTGTCCTCACTCCAACTATAACTGTTGCAGTTGTTGAACATACCATCACGGGTGAATGAAGCCTCATCTTGTAACCTCCCCCTCACTTATCGCCCTTAATGATAGTGAAAAATTAAACCGCGCGCACCTAATGGAAATTTGGGAAAAGCAATCGTCACCGAAGTTAGTTTGTCGGTAAAGAGGGAGGAAAGTGTTACATCTAAATGAAAGGAAAAATGCAAATGACATTGATGGAAATTAATTTTGAGAAAACGGTAAAATTAATAAAGAAAGTAAATGTGCGGTCGTTACGTTAACAAATAATTGGCGTTAATTAGATATTTGAGATTTGCGGAAAATTACGGTCGCCAGTCCTATGGACAACTACTATAATAACTGAAAATGAAAGATTAATGCACATATAATTAGCACTAAAAGCGCGGCAACTGAAGGTTGACACGTGTTGTGTGAAAACTGAATGTTTGTCAGAAGTAATTAACTTTTCTACACTCTGGCTTAATTTAGCAAAAGAATTAATAAAACCGGAAAATTGAAAGTTAATTTAGTGACTGAATTTAATAGTGAGCTTTGTTTCTGAAGCACTACGAAATTCAGTAAAATAAGGTTAATCTCTGGCTACCTCAACAATCATTTCAAAAGCTACTTGAATCTACGCAATTTAGAAATAAGAGATTTAACTTTGAACTTGAATTAAATGATTGCGAACAATTAACAATAGTAAAATTTAGTACGTACTAAGCTGAGCTGCAGTCACACGTAAGCTAAAATATGCTAACAAAACTCGCACTCTTAATTTGTGCTTGTGTAATCTACATATTGTAGCCAACTATGAATACCTTAACTGAACTTTGAAATTAAAGCAGTGAAATGGAATCATATTACTTTAATGCTGGCGTTTGAATTTCAACGACACTCGGGTTCATTCCAGAAAAGGAAGGTAATGCAATTGGGACAATGAGCAACAAATGTTCATGCTAAGTTGCTGGATTTTGCTAATGGAATAGTTTGAAAAGCTGAGGGCTGCCATACAGCTCTAAAACTTCACGTGCTTTCAGTCTTCCTTGTTGGTTGATTGAAGGTTTGCAGTCGTCGATCGGGGAGGTGGCGACAGTCACTCATTGTCGGCCGTCGCTGTTGCAGAAGCTGGATGTCGGCGCGCCTTCTTCTCGACACTGTCACCAGGCGAAACGGACTCTTGATGTGTGCCAGTTAATGCTTCCGTCCGCGACACTGTGTCAGAAACTATCATAGCAAGTCGAGCGCAATTACATGCTGCCAAACCCCGAAAGCGTGGCAACTCGCTGGAGCGTCACACAACACACCTCTCCACCACCCTACTCCAGCCAGACTCCCTGCTCTTCCCGCGCTCCATGCGTCAGAGTTAACACCACCAAAGATACTAAACACTTTGGTTCTCCACATGACCTATCGATGTAATCGTTCGATAGCATAGTTTTCCCTAGGCAAGACCCAGCGAAAAAATACAAATAATATTTACAAAACAAACTAATTATATATCGACTTAAATGCATAAATGTACATATATACAAATTGTAAAACAATTACAATATATAAAGGCACCGAAATGTCATATCTTCAGGTAACAAAATAAGAAAAAACATTTGTAGTACAAGAGATGGAAATAGGAGGATATGCATTTCCGGCGTTACAATCTGTGAATAATGCAAACTGTACGAAGCTCGACACTACAGCAATGCGGTGGATAATACATCGACAGAAGTGAATGTGGGGCCCAAAACCAGCTGGTCCCAATGCTTGCACACGTCCCTTGTGATATCGGTAGAATACCTGTTCCACCAGTACCCTCCACATTGTATCCTTCTAAGTGTGCGTTTCACGAGAAAGTTGGCGGTCGCTTCTTGCTGGGTGGTCGCCCACATGATCCAAACCATCTCCTCAACGTCTGGTGTTCGCACATGTCTTCCGTGGGAATCTGGGTCGGCTCTCTATGGCACGAATGCCGTCGTCTCTTGTAAGTTTGTATCCACAAAGACAAACTTCTTCCAGTTGGGATGACACCTGTTGGTTAAGCGTTCTCTTTACATTTCTGCTGCTTTATGGGCAATACATGCTGTCAGACCGTACATTAAATGCATGTCTGCCTACTTCCGTAACGAGTAACGTTACACGTTTCTTACAACCGCTTCATGCACTGGACACAGCAACACATCTCACCATGGACTCATCACAAATTGTCTTATACAATAGACAACTGACATCAGAGATACTAGTGTTCGTGCGTCACTGGTTAATATGGCTGTCTAACGCATGTGTCGTCGCGTTACAAATGTGCTACGAGCTAAGTTGTCTACAGTACGTCTGTTTGGTGGTGAGGGATGTACGCTGTTTATTTCCCGCAGCCTGTTCCAGTGTGCAACAGACACCTGCAATCTTTCCAAGACTGAGGCAGAACTGCATACGACATCACAATACATGCACTGAAACTGGCGGTCATCGCTTTGAACAATTACTACGAGCTACGTTGTTGTTTTGCGATGTTTGCTGTGTATATCCGTAACACAGTAAATATGCATTTCCGACTTTCGGTTCCGTATCTCAATAAAATCGGTTGTTTGCTTATAATCTGTTTCAATTTGGCCCAAAAATTCTGAAACACCTAGTATAAGGGTCATCCACCTCTTTGCACCGAGTGAGGTGGCGCAGTAGTTAGCACAGTGAACTCGCGTTCGGGAGGACGACAGTTCAGTCCCGCTTTCGGCTATTCTGCTTTGGGTTCTCCGTGATTTCCCTACATAGCTTCAGGCAAATGAAGGGGCGGCTGACTTCCTTCCCATCCTTCCCTAATCTGATGGGACTGGTGACCTGGCTGTTTGGTCCCCTCCCCCAAATGAATCCAGTCCAAAATCTTTGCATCAAACGCCTAGGGGAGATGAATCACGTCATAGGGACCATCTTTTCATAGAGACAAAATGTTCGCTGATATCTCCAGGGGCGCTAGCCATCCTTTTCTGCTGGTTATGTCCCTGACAGGCGTCGGAGCTCTGCAGCATATTCCCTGTGTGTTGCCTATAATCCACGGGATATGCCCAGGAAAATCAAAGTTCCTGATTAACTATCTTTCTCCGCTTAGAGAAACTCGTTCTTATGGTTTAATTGTTGGAAATCACTCTATCAGTTTGGCGAAGTAGACGATATGCAGCACACCTGATCAGTAGACCTTCTTAATTCCACTAATGGATGCCTAGCGCCCCCAGAAAACTTCAGCGAACATTTCTTCTCAAGCTAGAGTCGTTTCCCCTGACGTTATATAGTCGGCTAGTTCCATGTCCCATGGATCATTATTGACGATAAACCGTAATGACGTGGAAAGAGTCAGTTCACACTCACATCGCAAATTAATTTGTAAATATGACTACATGCTGAACACTTATAGGGGTCTTTTTTTATAAAAAATATACAGAAGTGAGTAACTAATTCCCACTCACCACTATTTGCACGTTACAATACAAGAAAAAAATTGGAGTGGTTACGCAGCAACTTTTTCAGTTCGTTCTGAATTTAATTTTCTGTCTGCCAGATATTTTATATAACTATGTACGTGATAAAAATTTTTGTTGCAGCGTGTAACACTTCGTATTATGAACCCTCTCAAAATCGCCACGGGCAGTGACGAGCCGGAAGCAAAGAATGAGTCGAGAAATGATTGAATAATAAGAAATTAGGTGAGAGATTCGGGACAAAAAACTGCTCTACCCATAATTTGCATATCTATTTCATTTCGAGGTATCCAAAGATTCAACCACGAATTAGAGCATCTAAATATTCACAGAGATGAAATAAACCTTGTAATAACAATCCCCAAAAAACAGAGGTAATGAAATCTGTATACAGATTTCGGTGGCTGTTAAAATGATTCAAGTTCAGACCGGGCGTCTTCTTGGTCTTGAGGCGCGCATGAACACAGAAACGCCCGCCATATAAACGACGGAGACTGCAAACAAGAAGCGACCAGTTCTATTACCTAACTTGACCACCCAGCAAGTTGGCATCGGAAACACTTTTTCCAGCCGTAGACACAGGAGTATGAGGTGCCCACCAGCTAATAAAAACCCTGAGCATCGCCGCTCCGGCCCATTCTGGAACGTCTTCTTCGAAGGTCCACCAGCTCCCATCTCGCCAGCGACCTCCTATTGTCTATAGGTACGCTCCGTCATTCGACCGTAAAGATGAACGGTTCGTGACTTTGGGCATACTCTAATAATGACGCTCAGATTTGATCGCCGTTTTGGGCGTTTGGTGGGGGAGAGCAGCAGATTCTGCCAGCCCTCCTTTTGATAACGAAACCTAGTTCTCATGGTTCAGTATTGTCTCTCCGAAGTGTTTTTGTTAAACTTGTGTAGCTATAGGTGACTACTATTCCTATATGTCATTCTGTGAATGTGTCTGTCAGTGGAGGCTGCCCTCGGTTAAGCGTGCGTTGTTCTGTGCTAATTTCAGAATAAATCTCTTTGTGCTGCTTTCTGAATCTTTGTCGTAGTTTCTAAATCTACGACCTATCCCACGTATCCAACCAAATCAGTGTCTTGATGCAAACGGGGCCGTAGTCCGTGAATTCCCACGGTGTGATACTGTGTGACATAATATGACATTCCGATGGCCTGTCAATATTTATCTCGCCCACAAATATGGACATGCACTTTTCATTCACGCCTCCTGGGATACGGAAACTGTGTCAGTCACTTAAGGTGCGGTAGCGCAAGTATTGTGTAACTCTCTTTACGCTAAAAGATAAAATACTTTGCCTCGGGCATGGATGTGTGTGATGTCCTTAGGTTAGTTAGGTTTAAGTAGTTCTAAGTTCTAGGGGACTGATGACCACAGCTGTTAAGTCCCGTAGTGCTCAGAGCCATTTGAACCATAAAATACTTTGCCTCGTTGGAGTAATGAATGTAATTTTTCTTTCTCGTATTGCAGTTATATTCATCACTGTTCCTTTTGAACTGTAGTGAATTATTTACAGCCAAACTGTGAATTAGTCAGAATGCCAAACTCCTTAAACAGGTTCCTGCAAGATGGCTGTGTGTGAGCACCACATATTATTCTAACAACACCTTTCTGTCTTGAATACGCTTTACCCCAGAATAGTATTTCGTAGGACGTTATTGAATAAAAATAAGAAAAACATGTCAACTTACCGATCAGTATCTCTGAAAGATTTGTAGCTATTATAAGCGCAAATGTGGCTGAACTAAGTTGTTTTAAGAGTTACAAAATTAGATTTTTCCAGTTTAAATTCTCATCAACACGAGCACCTCCGAATTTTGAAGGTTCCACCCTATTTATTATTTCCTCATCATGCGTTATACGTATCGTCGGTGTAGTGTCCCTAGATGTGCAGAACGGTATATTTTGAGTCTTTTTAAAATTGAGGTTGAGACAAATCGCAGAAAACTAGTCAATGTTTCTTTTGAGAACACTGTTTACCATTTCTACTGTTTCTGTATGTATGCTTGGATACGTGATCTATCACTCCTGAGATAACTTTTGGAACAACCTGTACAAAACGCCACTTTATTTGACTCAACGCCGTGACGTGAGCAGCAGGGCACGCAAAGGAAAAACTTACAGGTTGATGGAGCGGTCCAGGTCCGCCATTTTAGTATCATAATGAGCGAACTGGAAGTACCAGTGTCTGCTGCTCAACGCTCTTGTTACGCGTGTTCTCCCAAACGAAGTTGTGAAATCGAGTCACATTTTCAAGAGACTGCAAGCACTGTTCCGTGATGCTACTCTGAGCAAAACCCAAGTGCTCAGCTGGGCCTATAAATTGTAAATGGTCGCCATAAAGTGAAAGTCAGAGACCAGCGTTGACGAAGACAATATTTAAGTCGTGCGAGAGTTTGTAGAAGGCTATGGCTGCATTACTGTTACTGCGACTGCATCACAGAAGTGTCGGAAGTGACCAGGCCATTTTATCAGTCACACTTCAGTATGGAAAAATGGCGGAAAAAAGCGTTCCGTCCCTTTTTACCGAAATACCAAAGAATGTGCAGGAAGAAATCTATCGACTGCTCCTGTATCGTTTTTCTGGTCCCTATCGAGAGCTGCGACGAAGCATGAGCCGGTTACTATACCCCAGAGGACGAGAGGACGCTTGAGTAATAGAGGGAAATTGGAGAGGGGATACTAGTCAAGCCCAACATTCCACTGTCAGCCGGATGAGTTTTATAAATTGTGTTTTGGGGCTGTAATGGCGCCCCGGTGACTACCTGCACGTGAAAAGTACTGTTATTGCAGCCAACGACTACAAGCTGCTGGTTAAGGCCGAGACTGTCTATCACAACAAACGCCGTTATCAACCGATTCCCGATGTCTTCCTTCTGCACGACAACACACTTCTGCATACAGCAGCTCTAAATCGTGAAAAATCCACTGCGTTACACAAGAAACAGTGTGAACACCCACCTTACAGCGGATGCTTGTTTGGTCCATTAAAAAAGGCGTTAGGGGGGGGGAGGGGGGAGAGGAACATTTTGAATATTTGAATATGGCATTGTGGTCAAACAACGAACATGTAGCCTTACCGGAGCAGCCATGGAGCAGCGATGGGGAAATGTATCTCTGTTGACGGAAGTACGTAGAAAAATAAGGTATTTCAAGTGTATTGCTAAATATGACCAATAAAGCTGTGTTCACAATATTCCGGTTTGTGGTTGAATGACCCTCGTTCATCTGCATAAGTGGTTCGTGAACTTTCTGAGACCATTACTCTTGAATGCAGATGTTAGGTAGTACCCCAGCTATCGTCAGCGGCACCTCACCAAATTGCAGAATGTAACAGAACTTTCTTTAACACTTTCGTTTTAATATGACGAAGGATAAACGATATTTACTTTTCGTAGCCTTTTTATTAAACCTAAAGCTAATGAGTCAGCGAGACAAACAGTACTACTTATTTCTAACATACTTCTTTATAGAAAGTTAAACAATTGTCAATGATCGCAAGTGAGACCTATAGCTCCTACTTAGAAAAGAAAGCTAACTGCGCACTTCAGGGCAGATACTTGTTACAAAACACACTTCCCCTGCACCACCTCTCTGCGTAGCGGCACTTGCTTCGTCCACACCCTGCACCTCCATATACAATAAACAATGATAAAACGCATGCACTACACTTGCTGTAAATCACATGACTGCTGACTCCTTACTTCTTAAATGGCAGTTATTGGAAGACTTCAGGTGGCCAAATTTTGTGTCTCATCACTGCCACTAATAATAATAATAATACTGATACCAATAGCAGTAGTAATCATTCTGTGATAATAATAATAGTAATAATAATAATAATAATAATAATCATACTGTGCAGGTCATGAAACTGATTGGTAATGATTATTTTTTTAGACTCTCGTGTATTTCTAACTATTATTTGTTCTGCTGAAAGATGTTCGGAAATACGTGACGTTTCATCCCTGACAATAATAGAATGCTGAGTTGCCGATAGGCACAGCAAAGAGACTGTCACAAATTAAGCTTTCGGCCATTAAGGACTTCGTCAACAGTAGACACACACACACACACAAACACACACACACACACACACACACACACACACACACAGAGATAGACATGCAGGCGCGTGCGCGGACTCCTTTCGGCAAGGGACAAAGGGACAACTTACATCGTCTTGCCGCTGCAATTGCGTGGTCAGCAACATGCTAAAAAGTAATACGTTTCCTTTCGTTTTCGTCCAAAGAAATACGTAAAGAACTTAGCATTTTAAAGCAGATCGCGGTAGCTAACGGATTTTCTGTAAATGACGTCACGCGCCTCTACAGTAGGCTAAAGAAACGTTTAACAAACAGCGGGCACACGCACACACCCACACACAAAAGAGAACCGGCAAAGATAGAACGAAAACCATTCCTATGCAATTTAACGGCAAAATGTCCCTGCAAATAGAAAAATGTTTTACAAAGTGTGATGTCAGATGTGGCTTTCAGGTTAATAACACCCTAAAACTACGAATAAAACATAAACTGAAAGGGAACTACGATAAATTTGATGGCTCTGGAGTATACAGGATTGACTGCAGTAACTGTGACAAATATTATATCACTCAAACAGGCCGCTCTTTTAAATTAAGGTTTAAAGAACACTCACACCCACGAAACAAAACGGCTTTGTGACAGCATTTATCTGATACTGGTCATTCTATAGGGAGCATTGAGAGTTTTATGCGTATCCTTCACAGAGTGGAAAAAGGCCGTGCTCTTAACTTGTTAGAGGAGCTTGAAATTTATAAAGCAAAAAGTAGAGAACCAACCAAACCGCTTAACTGGCAAAATGACTTTGTACCCAATGCCTAATTTGCTTTATTTGACAATGTTTTACTCTAAGCACTGCTTTTTTTCCTTTATTGTATTTTAATTCGCCATCGGGGTGGCCTGGCAGCAGCATATGTGCTGCTCTTCAGCCGAAAGACATAGAACAAACAATAGAAGACATTTAAAAATATACAAAGGAGAAAATATGGTAAACATAGATATAAAAAAGGGGACACGCCATGGAAAGTAATAGACTAAAAAAAGGGGGCGACTGTACATCTAAGAATTGCTTTTTTTTTCCTTTATTGATTTTCAATTCCACCCGAAGGGGGCGGGCTGGCAGCAGCTTAGTACGCTGCTCTACAGCCTACAGACTTTTTTTAAAAAAACGGAAGAAGAAAAGAAACAAGAAAAACAGGTGATAAAGCGGTGATGTAAAGTGTAAAATGGCGGAAAAATGCGGTAAGTTAAAACAGAAAGCAAAAGGGGTTGGCAATGTTAATAAAAGACACTGGAATCAAACAAGCAACATAGTACACAGACAATTAAAAAACATGGCGACAGTCTGGTTTCTGTTTGCAAGAGATAAAAAGCACACCCAGCGATAGTATGATGGCCGTTCGCAACACTTCCCAAAAAACACAACTCGGAACACTCACTGTAAAACACTCACTGTAAAACACTGCACGAAAATGGCGGCACGAAGATGACACTCCCGAGCCAAAGGCAGATGGGGGGGGGCAGACCTGGAGGAGGGGGAGAACAAGGAGGGAGAAAGGAAAAAAAACGAAAAAGGGGGGGGGGACCAAAGAGGGAGAGGACTAATAAAGGGGGAGACGGGCAGGGCAGACGCGAGAGGGAATGAGAGGAGGCAGAGGAGGGAAATGCAAAAGGACTCGGGGGAGAGAATGGGGCAGAGAGAGGAGAGGTGGGGAAAAAGAGGATGGAAGGGGGGGGAGGGAGCCCAGGAAAAGGACAGAGGAAAGGAGGGGAAGTGAGGATCAGAGTTGAGTTGAGGGATAAATGGAGGGAGAGAGGGCATCATCCGGGAGGGGGAGTTGATGGAAGCCACCTTGTGAAAGGAGATGAAGGGTGTTGGGATGGAGGGTAGGGGGGACACAACAGTGAAGACGTGGCAGGGGACAGGGATGGGAGAGGAGAGGAGCAACCAGGGGGTGAGGGGGATCAAGGCAGCAGGAGGTGTAGAGGATGTGGAGCAGGAGCAGATAGGGGAAAGGAATGAGATTATAGAGGATCCGCGGGGGGGGGGGGGGACAGGAGGCATATACGGAAGGTGAGGCGGAGTGCATGACGGTCAAGGATCTGGAGGGACTTATAGAATTTGGGGGGGGGGGGGGGCAGATATCCAAGCAGGACTGGCATAACAGAGGATGGGATGGATTAAGTATTTGTAGGTGTGGAGGATGGTAGAGGTGTGCAACCCCCATGTGCGGCAGGAGAGGAGTTTGAGGAGTTGGAGGTGGTTGTGGGCTTAGGATTGGATGGAGTGGAGATGAGGGATGTAGGTGATGTGATAAGAATTGCACGCCTCTGTTGTATATAGTGTGTTGATAAGTTCACCTAGTATTGAGAGCATCACGTATTTACTTCGTTTTCACATGTTTTACTCATGACTCTAGTATGTTCTTGTTCCCACTCTGTTCATTTCATAGACTGCATTAATCAGATAATGTGGATCACCCACTGTTATAGAATTTTATCATTCTTTTCTTGCAACGGAGTGCCGCAGGGTACGAGGGGCCCTCTGCCGGTCACTTTCCTCCAACCACTTCTCGCCTGTGCAGAATTCTGGCGTTAGCACTAACAGAGGGCGCTGATTATGTGCAGCACTGTGTTTTCTCTCATTTGTGGCTCCTTTAGCGATTTGTTTTATGTTTGTTTAATATTACCCGGTGCACTATCAACGGTGTTTAATATTTATATCACTATCTAGAATAGTGGCACTTGAGCACATATCAACCACTGTTTCTTAACAATATTACTTTTGTCGTGTTCTTCTTTTTATTGCTTTTTATTACTGTTTATGCCTTTTATACGTTATAAGCTTATTACAGACTTCAACTATTGTATCTCCCTTTATTTTCGCTGTTTCAATTAATTATTGAAAACTAGTGTATGTGGACATTAACGACATCTGGTGGACTTACAACACAAACATCTTGTGACTACTGTACGGCAGCTTGTTTTAAACAGTAGTACTACTGACCAACATGACTCGTGTATGTGATGTTATTTATATGTATTTGAAGATGCTGGTGCTGATTCCACATTTAACATTTGACGATGCCACTATGGCTGCAGTACATTAGGACTTAGTTTTTATGAAACAGGTATGCCTCTTCATATTTAACGCGCACAAATGTAGATTTGGTCAGTACCACTTTTCATTAGGTTCTATGTATTGTTCATAAGCTGTATACAGTCTGCGAGTGTATTTATGCTTTTCCTATTTTTGCTGCAGATCTGATAATGGTCATTAAAGACCGAAACCGGTAATCTGTTAACAAAAATTTTGTGACCATAAATGTAAATTAAAGGAAACTTATTACATATTCGGGTCACTGCTTTTTGCGATGATGTCGCAGCTTGTGATGCTAAAAAGTATTTCAAAAGCAGTATAGCGATCCGTGCAGAGTGCAATGCATGGTCATAATAATTGCAACAACTACTGCCATTTAATATATAGACTATACCTGAAAGTAGTAATAGTAGTAGTAGTAGTAGTAGCTTTATTCATCCGTATATCTCTGTTTACAAGGATATAGCACATGTCAAAGTATTTACAAGTTTAGACCAATTTAAAATAAGCTAATTCGTATACACATACATTTACAGACTTCTAGTTAGAGACAATCGTTAGATTTACTCCTGATAGACAATACTTTTTTTTTTACAAATAATTTGTTAAATGATGTAATGCCACACTGTTCACTCATATCTCACTATCAGTCACTGCACACACTATACACACATTGATTCGTGACAATTCACTCACTATACACACAAACACACACACACACACATACACACCGGTGATCTCTGGGCCATTTTCTGTACCACAGCTTCCCATTTGCTATCCCGAAAAACTGAAATCAATAAAGACCTTAATTTACTATATTCGAAAAATGGATTATTTAAACACTGACAAACTTTACACAAACTTTGATTATTCCATAATGTCTACATTCAATAAACATGTCACTGGCCACAGCAAAGACACGAATGTATGCATACATAAATCTGACAAAATTCCTCCAGTGCGCAAGCAATCAACAGCTGCGTGGAACAAAAAGGTAAATTACCAAAAAATCCTCAATTAATACCAAAATCTCCTTCGGCTTTACTAACACGATCACAGCAGGCTGCGACCTCTCAAGTGACGCGGCTTCTCTGCACCGCAGGCTGCGCCCGACCACTGTCGACTCCTCTCAGCAACTGTTCGCTCGCTGCTACTGGCGATAATAATATCTCTGACTCAGTATGTTTATGCTTACCAGCAGAATCATTGGTCAACCTTGCCAACTAAGTATTAATGTCCACCTTTCAAGTGGCCATGGCCAGTACGAAGTTACGGTTGTGGTGTGCTGCGAATTCGTTCATTTATTGTTACGAAAATAGAAATGAAACAGTTTCTAGTCTATTGCAGGAACTACTTCTAATGCGGAGAAGGAATTTCCATGAGATATTTAAGCATAGTGATGTATATTTTCGATTTTAGTGTCTTAGATGCATGGAAAAAAGTACAAAGTACACAGTTTGCATATTGATAAGGAACAATTGACGCTTGCTAAGGAACAACTGTCAGTTGCTACGGAACAACCCACAACTGCTAAAGAACACACAGCCAATGATGGGAAAAGGAGATGTAGAGGGCGGGGCGTGTTAACTGCAGCGAAGCCTTTGCACGAATGCTCTGTATGCATTCGACAGTTCATGTAGTACGGTGTTTGTTGTGAAACTGGTTAGTGCGACATTCCGTGTAGTACTGCAACATGTCTGGAAGACATCTTTGAGTTCAAATGGTTCAAATGGCTCTGAGCACTATGGGACTTAACTTCTGAGGTCATCAGTCCCCTAAAACTTAGAACTACTTAAACCTAACTAACCCAAGGACATCACATGCATCCATGCCCGAGGCAGGATTCGAACCTGCGACCGTAGCGGTCGCTCGGTGCCAGCCTGTAGCGCCTAGAACCGCTCGCATCTTTGAGTGTTTACGATAGCGGGCGAGCAGTCGGACGGCTCCAAGCCGACCAAAGAATCACTACTGTGGACAAAGTAATAGGATGTGCAAAGGTGACATCCGCTATTAAAAGAGGCCGAAGAAGTTGGAGAGGCGGATGGACCGCCGGCCGCGGTGACCGAGCGGTTCTAGGCCCTTCAGTCCGGTACCGTGCTGCTTCTACGGTCGCCGGTTCGAATCCTGCCACGGGCGTGAATGTGTGTGGTTCCCTTAAGTTAGTTAGGTTTAAGTAGTTCTAAGTCTAGGGGACTGATGATCTCAGATGTTAAGTCGCATAGTGCTTAGAGCCATTAGAACCATTTCGTACATGGACCACCACACCGCGAGAAGATCGATGCGTAGAACTAGTTTTGAAAACGAACAGACATCTCACTCCTAGGCATGTCGATGCAGAACTTGCAACTGCTGCCGGTACACGTATCTCTACCAGAACGATTTCGCAGCGATTAAATCAGGCAGGTTCGCTCGGAAGCCTGACAAATGCCTTCCACTTCAACCACGCCATCGTTGAGAAAGAGTTCGTTGTTGTAAGAAGCATGTTGGTTACGTGAATTGATGTTCGTTCTCCGACGAATCCCACTTCACTGTGGTAATTGATTCTGGCCGCCAGATAGTGTGGAGAGAGAGAGAGAGTGAGAGAGAGGGTAACACGATACACTCCACAGAATGTTCATAAACGTCATCGGTATGATCTAGGTCTTATGGTGTGGGTAGTCATAATGCACGATGGTCGAGCAAGGTTACGTATATACGCGTGAAGTATTGTTACGGCACAGCGATACTGTAGAGAGATTATTCTACGTCATGTCCGTCTGTTTAGGGATGCGGTTGGTCCCGACTTTTTGTTTATGTACGACAATACCCGCCTACACAGGACAGCTGACGTGTCGGTCACACTGGAAAGTGAAGATACTGAACGTATGGAATGGCCTGCGTACTCCCCGGACCTCAATCCTATAGCGCATGCTTGGGATGCTCTTGGCAGACGTACACTGTGTGATCAAAAGTATCCGGAAATCTGGCTGAAAATGACTTACAAGTTCGTAGCGCCATAGCGCCATCCATCGGTAACGCTGGAACTCAATATGGTGTTCGCCCACCCGTAGCCTTGATGATAACTTTAACTCTCGCAGGCATACATTCAATCAGGTGCTGGAAGGTTTCTTGGGGAATGGCAGGCCATTCTTCGCTGAGTGCTGCACTGAGGAGATGTAGTGATGCCGGTCAGTGGGGCTTGGCACGAAGTCGGTGTTCCAAAACATCCGAAATGTGTTCTATAGGATTCAGGTCAGGACTCTGTACAGGCCAGTGCATTATAGGGATGTTATTGCCGTGTAACCACTCCGCCACAGACCGTGCATTATGAACGGGTGCTCGATCGTGTTGAAAGATGCAATCGCCATCCCCGAATTGTTCTTCAACAGTGGGAAGCAAAAAGATGCTTGAAACATCAATGTAGGCCTGTGCTGTGATAGTGCCACGCAAAACTACAAGAGGTGCAAGCCCCTCCATGAGAAACACGACCACATCATAACACCACAACAATTTTTGTAATAGGAAAATACAAAATGAGAAGTTGTAATTTATGAAAATTAATGCAACTTAGTAAGGAACATCAATTAGGTACAATTTAAGGAACATTATTTACGAAAACATAGAATCATAAATGGGTGGACATAATGTAGGAATACCTTTCGTCGAGAAAAGGAATAAAATAGGAACTTCCTCTGTAGCAGAAATGTCCTTTTTTCTTGTACGTTGTAACGTACGAAATTTCATACTATTTACAGCAGCTGTAATCGTTAAAACAGTGTTCTTTTAGACACTCAGGCATGTGTGAAGAAAATTGTAATGTAAGATACAGACACTGTATAAACACAGATATTGTAATATATAATGACATTAACAATTACATTCAACTTACTTTATACACGAAAATTTTCAAAACTCAGAATGTGTTGCTCTTCATGAGTAACCCATGCACACCTGGCAGTAACAAGACGGGAGCGACACTACTCTTGTCCTGGAGAGTGATGAAAAAGCCTCCTTCAAAACTGACACAGTTGTACTGAAGTGGACAAACAGAGATGGAGATGCGATGTTTCTCGTGCATGTTGGGACACTTCACACGTATTTTTCTGTGAGAAACACTAAAAATTTCCATTTTTTTCATATGCGTCACTTTTCTTGTCGGGGTGGGAAAGAATAAAGCAAAAGTCACGTGGATTAAAAAGTTATGCACCCAATGTCAGAGTGAAGAAAACGTGCGTTTCATTATTATAAACTTGTTTAAAGATGCTGCACAGGTTAGAAGCTGTATCTAGACGTTTTTGAACATACTTTTATGAGCCGTCCACGATGCGTCCAAGCTACCCTGGACCCCTCTGCAGTTCAGTCTTTACAGTCGACTTGGAGGTTCTGCCGATTGCAACTGTTTTACACTTTTATTCAACCTAAATATAGCTTTCAGCCTTTCGTTAGCAAAGCACTCTGGTAGTTTCAACACGTCTGTTTATTACTGTTCTTAGAGATAAACCATGTTAACACTTTTAACCGTAGGACGCTAATGAGGAGGAAAATATTACATTGTTATTAAACAATCAAAAAATGGCTCTGAGCACTATGGGACTCAACTGCTGTGGTCATTAGTCCCCAAGAACTTAGAACTACTTAAACCTAACTAACCTAAGGACATCACAAACATCCATGCCCGAGGCAGGATTCGAACCTGCGACCGTAGCAGTCGCACGGTTCCGGACTGCGCACCTAGAACCGCGAGACCACCGCGGCCGGCTATTAAACAATCGTAAATGTTACTATTCTATATTTTATTCAAAGAAAACCATAATTTATAGTTTATGCACTAGTTAATTACAATTATAACGCCTCCTGTGGTACGTCGCATACAAAATAAGCACGATATGTTATGTTTTACAGCCTATACTGACACGACCACAAGGGGGGGGGGGGGGGGACCTCGAAATGCTACCAACTGCAGTCGTAATTTTACGAGGGTTAATTAATCTAAGGTTAATGTATCGAATTGTAAAGTTTTTATAATCCCTCTACTTTCCATTTTACTACCGCATGTAAAGTAATTTCACGCTGTATACGTTTTGAGTATAAGTTTTAACGCTGATTTACTTCTGATTTGCAGGGTTTCCTGGTGTTAATCAGATGAAACCAGTAAACCTCCGATTGTTTAAAATATCTACCACCTGTGTATAAAGGAACTTCCAACTTCTGATTACGTTACAGACGAGTTAATGTGTTAAATATTTGACGATGAGTACGTTAGCGAGAAAAAGTTTAGAAAATGTTTTGAAATTGGAATTGGGAAGTGTTATCATTATGAAACACTGGATGAATACAGAGTCGGTAACTTGCGCTTCATTTTAAGCGAAATCAAGTTCCCCTACACCTAATTGTTTATGACGTCATATCTCCTGAGCTGTGTGTCGTACAATGACGTAATATTTCAAGTACATTCGGTGACATACGTACAAAATATCTGAAAAGTGTTTTTTGGAAAGAGATAGTAGTAAAGAAGTAATTAATTAAAAAGATCATGCCTGCAGTTGAAGTTCCACTGTACACCATTTCAGGCAGAAATTATTCAAGCCTCTACATCGACATACATACACTGCAAGCCATCGTACAGTGTGTGGCCGCGGGTGCCCTGTATCACTAGTAATCATTTCCTTTCCACTTCCAAACAGAGCGAGGGGAAAACGACTATATATTTGCCTCTGTATGAGCCCGAATTTCTCGTATCTTCGTGGTTCTTACTCAAAATGTATTATGGTGGCAGTACAATCGTTCTGCAGTCAGCTTCAAATGTCGGTTCTCTAAATTTTCTCAGTAGTGTTTCTCGAAAATAACGTCGGCTTCCCTCCAGGGATTCCCATTTGAGTTCCCGCGGCACCGACGTAATCCCCGAGTGTTGTTCTAACCTACCGGCAACAAATTTTGCAGCCATCCTTTTAATTGTTTTGACGTCTTCATTTAAACCGACCTGGTGCTGATACTCGAGAGTAGATCGCACTAGCGTCCTGTACGTAGTCTCGTTTACAGAAGTACCACATTTTCCCAAAATTCTCCGAATAACCCGAAGTCGACCATTCGCCTTCCATACCACACCCCTCATATGCTCGTTCCAATTCATGTCGCTTTGCAAGGTTACGGCCAGACGTTTAAACGTGACTGTGTCAAACAGGATACTGCTAATGCCGTATCCTACTCATCCGCATTAACTTACAGTTTTCTGCATTTAGAGCTAGCTGCCATTCATCACACCAAGTATGAACTTTATGTAAGTCGTCTTGTACCCTCCTACAGTCACTCAACATCGACACCTCCAGTTCCTAAATCCCATAATGTTATACCTCCTGAATTATGTGACGTAAATGTAGTAAGAAATCAAGTTTTTGTCTTTCATCGTCTTGTGGGGAATGTCAGAGAGAAAAGGTCTCGAAAATTACGTGTAAAGTTTGCTGAAAGTGCTCTCATCCTCAAATACTGGATTAACACAGTCCGTATATTTGCGTGTCGTCAGTTACGCTGCTTCTATACAAACACACCGTTTCTAACTCCAATACTTGTCTTTTAAGGGGAGGTGTACTATCTTTGGTCCGAAAAAAGCATGTTCTGTGAGAATTTTTTTTCTCAGTATGTGTTACAGATATCAGTGTCAAATTTGGTCAAAATGTTTATTGATATTTCCTCTATAGACTGGGGAAATGTCGAAGAGCAAAGGCGGAAGTGCTGTCGGAACGAAACAAAATTTCGATGTAGACCTCCAAGTGCAGTATGTCACAGGTCAGCCGGCTTGTCTGGAATCAAAATTGAGTTGACGTTAGCGTAGTATATAAGATTCTTTAGGAGTTGTACCTCGCTTAAGTTATTTGGACCATTAGAAACAAAATGGCGGCCATTTGAAAAAAACAGAATTTTTTTCATCGATTTTTCGAATTCGTCGGCCAAGTAAAAATATTTATAGTTGATGGATCGGAATAAAAGTGGTACAACTCCTAGACAATTTAGTTAGCTTCGACGGAAACAAAGAATCATGCCAATCGGTTCAGCAGATTTGAAGTTACAATACCGCCCGATAAAAAAAAAAAGTCATTTCGAGAAAAACGTGTTTGAAGTTTCGACTATATATAAATGTAATATTATGCAACTTATGTTCAATCTGCTATCCCGGGTCCATAAACTAGTCCTTCCTCTTCCTCATAGAGGGCGTTCTGCTGGATCTGGGCCATTCTTCGCTGCTCCAGAGCCGCTCGTACGGCCGGTGGCAAGTGATTTTCGGCCGTTTCAAACTGGTGTTCGTCCGAATGCTTGGCGAACTGCGTCGAATAGGGACCCGGGGTGATGTCCATCGTCGTCATGGTCTTCAGAACTGCTGAATATTCTTCGTTGAAGCTGCTCACTGCCAGGGAAGTCGCAATCTCCACAGTATTCGCACCAGAATGCAAATGCTTGGGGGCTAACTTCCAAATACACGCGTTCAAACTTTCATTTGAATTTTGTCTGTTTCCTCCCAAGCACCGGTACAATAACTCGTCCTCCGAAAGAAAAAAGTGGTGGGTGAAAAAGGCCGATTTCAGGTTGGTGCATTTTTTTCTTCGACCGCGAATAACAAACATTTCCGTTCCGTACTCGGAAAATCCATTTCAGGGGTGGATTCTAAACGCTTTTATGGATCCAAAAATGCAAATAAAAAAGCGATTTTTTTAACCAAAATATATTAAACCTCCTCTTAAAATATGATTATACCCTTTAATGGGAAGCTTATGACAGCGCTTTAAAGACGATCAATGATAGCGCGAAATATTTAAAAACAAATCTTTGTTACACATGAGAGGCTTTAGATGGGCGACCTGCAATTAGAACTGTGCAATCGCCTAGTAATAAAGTTGTGCGATATATTTGCACCCCATTCATTTCGTGACAATTACTCGAATTGAAATTAAACGTCTACTCAGAAGTCATGGCGCAAGAAACTATTTATTCCACAAAACACGTATTGAGGAGCTGATACAGCAGTTAACAACCTGTTAAGTGAATATAGCAGAATAAGGAAGACATATGCAATCATTACGAACCAAGCCTCACATCGTCGCATCATGCTAGTTATGTTTAAATATTCCAGTTTTCCAGCACTTGTCATTTAATCATTGGTATCAGTGGCATTCACAGCAACAGCATACGATCTCACGATTAGGACACCGTAGTGAATCTACTCACGGACTTACAGGGTGTTTCAAAAATGACCGGTATATTTGAAACGGCAATAAAAACGAAACGAGCAGCGATAGAAATACACCGTTTGTTGCAATATGCTTGGGACAACAGTACATTTTCAGGCAGACAAACTTTCGAAATTACAGTAGTTACAATTTTCAACAACAGATGGCGCTGCGGTCTGGGAAACTCTATAGTACGATATTTTCCACATATCTACCATGCGTAGCAATAATATGGCGTAGTCTCTGAATGAAATTTCCCGAAACCTTTGACAACGTGTCTGGCGGAATGGCTTCACATGCAGATGAGATGCACTGCTTCAGCTGTTCAATTGTTTCTGGATTCTGGCGGTACACCTGGTCTTTCAAGTGTCCCCACAGAAAGAAGTCACAGGGGTTCATGTCTGGCGAATAGGGAGGCCAATCCACGCCGCCTCCTGTATGTTTCGGATAGCCCAAAGCAATCACACGATCATCGAAATATTCAATCAGGAAATTAAAGACGTCGGCTGTGCGATGTGTCCGGGCACCATCTTGCATAAACCACGAGGTGTTCGCAGTGTCGTCTAAGGCAGTTTGTACCGCCACAAATTCACGAAGAATGTCCAGATAGCGTGATGCAGTAATCGTTTCGGATCTGAAAAATGGGCCAATGATTCCTTTGGAAGAAATGGCGGCCCAGACAAGTACTTTTTGAGGATGCAGGGACGATGGGACTGCAACATTGGGCTTTTCGGTTCCCCATATGCGCCAGTTCTGTTTATTGACGAAGCCGTCCAGGTAAAAATAAGCTTCGTCAGTAAACCAAATGCTGCCCACATGCATATCGCCATCATCAATCCTGTGCACTATATCGTTAGCGAATGTCTCTCGTGCAGCAATGGTAGCGGCACTGAGGGGTTGCAACGTTTGAATTTTGTATGGATAGAGGTGTAAACTCTGGCGCATGAGACGATACATGGACGTTGGCGTCATTTGGACCGCAGCTGCAACACGGCGAACGGAAACCCGAGGCCGCTGTTGGATCACCTGCTGCACTAGCTGCGCGTTGCTCTCTGTGGTTGCCGTACGCGGTCGCCCTACCTTTCCAGCACGTTCATCCATCACGTTCCCAGTCCGTTGGAATTTTTCAAACAGATCCTTTATTGTATCGCTTTTCGGTCCTTTGGTTACATTAAACCTCCGTTGAAAACTTCATCTTGTTGCAACAACACTGTGTTCCAGGCGGTGGAATTCCAACACCAGAAAAATCCTCTGTTCTAAGGAATAAACCATGTTGTCCACAGCACACTTGCACGTTGTGAACGGCACACGCTTACAGCAGAAAGACGACGTACAGAATGGCGCACCCACAGACTGCGTTGTCTTCTATATCTTTCACATCACTTGCAGCGCCATCTGTTGTTGAAAATTGTAACTACTGTAATTTCGAAAGTTTGTCCGCCTGAAAATGTACTGTTGTCCCAAGCATATTGCAACAAACGGTGTATTTCTATCGCTGCTCGTTTAGTTTTTATTGCCGTTTCAAATATACCGGTCATTTTTGAAACACCCTGTACTTCTGGAGGCCTCCGCTGTTGGAGTGGGGGGACCGCGACCGCGTGAGACGAGAACAAGCGAGCAGCGACGGCGACCGGCGGTTGTCTCTGGTGACGTGACGTCACGCCACACGACGCGACTGCGGCCCGTAAGCGGGCAGTTCCGCTTCCTGTGTCTGCAGGAGGCGCTTCCTGCGCTGTACATCGTCCCGCGGCCTTGCTAAGGTCACTGGCCGCGTCTAAGAGGCACGCGGCCTGCGCTTCCGTGGCAAAGCGCGACTCGCTTCGCCCTGGCCGTACTCACAGATTTCCCCAAGGCTCTTGACACCGTTCCGCAGAGGCAGCTTCTGATCATATTGCGTGCACGTGGAGTATCGGTCAGCATCGCGAGTATTCTCGTGGTTTTGTGTCAGAAACGTCAGACTTCGTAGTATTTGACGGTAAATCATCTGGTGAAACCGATATATCTTTGATTCCTCAAAGGAGAATGATAAGTCCTCTACTGTTCTTAATCTACACACACACACACACACACACACACACACACACACACTTTGAAAGACTATCTGACAAGGGCAGGTCATGACGTTGGGCTCACAGATTTACTTCAAACTTTGTACACCTTTAGTAGGCCATTAAACCAACATATTGTACGAGCAGTAAGGTGCATTACTCAGGCAATTCGGAGAAAATCGCAAGAGAAATTTTATACATCCATTGTGTAACTGATGTATCTGTGCGAAGGAGCTAATTGTAAGAAGTCATGGTGGCCATATCTTGAACGAAGCTACTTAAAATAAATGCTTTAAAAATCCAAAAACATTATAGCAAAGGAGATTTTACGAGAAAGACGGAAACCACCGCGCGGGATTAGCCGAGCGGTCTATGGCGCTGCAGTCATGGACTGTGCGGCTGGTCCCGGCGGAGGTTCGAGTCCTCCCTCGGCATGGGTGTGTGAATTTGTCCTTAGGATAGTTTAGGTTAAGTAGTGTGTAAGCTTAGGGACTGATGACCTTAGCAGTTACATCCCATAAGATTTCACACACATTTGAACATTTTTTTGAAACAAGGAAACACGAAAGGAAAAATAACATAGAAACTAAATATGCTGGCATAGCACGAAACGTAGTCTGGAGAAACATCAGTAGTGATGTTCTTTCGTCTGACTTCAGAATCTCGTGGTACAAGGTAGTGAATAACATCACCAGCACTAATGAGCATATCTTTTCCATCGATTGAAGTGACACTAATGTCTGCAGTAAATGCAGCCTTGTTGATACTGTGTCTCGTCGGTACACTAGTGAAGACCAGAATATCAACTGGAGATGGACCAGGGAGAAAACTGTTCAAATAACATCAGCAGACAATGTATTGACAAATATTTTCTTCAGACCAGTAGAAAGTTATTGCCCTCAGACAAAAAATAACTCATTCTTAATAATATTGGGAGCGATAAATATATTGAATACAGAAAAATGGCTCTGAGCACTATGGGACTTAACATCTGTGCTCATCAGTCCCCTAAAACTTAGAACTAGTTAAACCTAACTAACCTAAGGACATCACACACATCCATGCCCGAGGCAGGATTCGAGCCTGCGACCGTAGCGGTCGTGCGGTTCCCGACTGTAGCGGACGGCTGTGGAGATGTGTACCGGCGAATAGACGAGCAACTGTTGAGCATTTTATTGCCCAGATCAACCAAGGGGCAACCCCTAGACCATCGCGGCCGGCTAAATACAGAAAGTATATGGAAACAGAATTCGGAAAAACACTTAACCCTTAAGCGGTACTGTGCGGGTCGAATCCGACACAGTGGTTCAGTTTTCCCCTAAACTGCTCTAGCCGCACAGTGCAGGAGGTCGAGCCGGCCAGGAACGTAACTAGCCAGACGCACTCTGCCTATTGGACTGACTGTAGTTATCGCGTAAGTGACTTTGGCTTGTTACGTGTATTATGGGTCGTATCTGACTCGATCGTACCAGTAATGTTACTAATTTTACTGTGCATCTTTTTCGCAGTTGTCATACGAACATGGCTTGCAAACAACAGTAATACGCATCTGAGGCAGCTGTAGCGTATTACCCCGCCAGGAGCATCCTTCAGACCAAAAGGATGGTGACACTGACCTGGAAGAGTGTAAGTGACATGCACTTAAGTGGCGTTTATGAAGCGAGTGGAGCCCTGAGCTGTATCCTGATGGATAAAAGAGCCACACGCAAATGGAAATCCTATCTGACATTAAAATCAAAGTAAAAAATTGGGTCGCCACCAACTCAGGCCACACGACAAGCAAGAGGTTCGACTGAGTTGGAAAATTAATTAATTTAGTCATACGAGAAAGTTCATAAAAGAACATCCATTGTAGCGTCACTCATAAGAAATTGTATGTGGTTATTAATATAATCCAGCGACTTTTCACATGAATCAAATATCAAAATAAAGTAAAAATTGTGTCAACACTGTGAATAAGAGGAGCTTGCAACAACATTCCTGAAAACAAGATGTATTCTACAGAATTTGTTTTAAATAAAAAGGGAACACTGATTATTGGACCTGTGCGCATGGAAACGCTATGAATGGGCTAACAAGGAAACTACAAGGTAAATGGCTTAGGTAAAGGAGACGTCACTTGAAACAAAATTATTTATTTCTTAAGACATTGATAAAAGACATCTATATAACTGTTGTTGCCTGGTAACTATGTACGACTGCTTGTGAAACGCTATACGATTCACAACAGAATCTCTTAATTTAGAATCGCGGTCGTAATTAGAGGGGGATGGGAAAGATTTAATTCTCGCATTCAGACCCACATTCACTCAAAGAACAGCAAGGACGGCGCCAACACCAACATGCAAAGAAGCTAGGAGGTTTGCTCCGCTGTTTTGAAAAATGATTAAATAAAAGAATAGATCTGAACATCATGGTTGCATTTAAAGTTGAACCTCGGTTTGGAGAAACCGCCTCAACTAGGTCCACACATACACGCTTACGCGCTTAACATGAAATCACATACAGAAGAATACTCCCAGCAGGATATATTCAATATTCCTAAGTGAGAGCAATAAGTAAACTCTAGGGCAGAGACAGGGGTCACAGGAAAGTTACGCTCACAGTTAACTTGTGTGGCCACGTGGTTCGTGGAGACATAATTTCTACGAACCGTGGCCACATTTTAGCAACCTTAAACCATGCAGCCGCGAACTATTAACATTTTACAGAGGACACATTTCATAAGACCAATGGTAATGCTAGAGGGTCTACAGACTTTAATATTAACCCACATGGTTCAAATGGTTCAGATGGCTCTGAGCACTATGGGACTTAACATCTATGGTCATCAGTCCCCAAGAACTTAGGACTACTTAAACCTAACTAACCTAAGGACATCACACAACACCCAGTCATCACGAGGCAGAGAATAACCCACATGGATGGCTTCCTATAGACATACAGTAATGAAACAAAGAAAATTTACAAAGAGGCAAAAATTATCAAGATTCGGAAAGGATTAGAATGTATACACACGCACTCGCCGGCACACAAACATTCACACTGAACCGAGAACGCAATTCCTACGTGAGATCGCTTCAACATATGCAACGCCTTTGTGCTACGGTCTTCTCACGGCCCAAAGTCTGCAATAGGGATCAAACTGAAAGTCTGCAAAAGCCTTGCATTCCCTGAATGCGACCCTGCAAAACAGTCTTAAATAAATCAAAACGCTAGGGCAAAAGTTCAGTGAGACAGAATTACAAAACGCTCCCCTCTCGCTATGAGACAAAGCGTCACCTGGTTAAATCAACTCACCCTTCTTCGGGAAGACCTCGGCTGCAGACCCTCGGTGAGCTGGAAGCAGACTGCCCACCTCACACTAAGACTTCTCCCACACAACCCCGTGGCCAGGAAAACCCTGAGATGAGGCTTCCACCACCTACCTAACACCGGTAACTTTCACATGAAAGGAACAAATCGTTTACATACCTGAAAACTACAAGCGTTGGCCATTCTGTAAGACTACCGTTGATTCTCTGCAGCAGACTAAACCACTGTACAGCAAAATGAAACACATTCATTCACTCATGCACGCCAGAGAGTTTTGGAACAGGAGAACGATGGATACACATACGGGATCATAGTCGTGAGTTTAGTTACATATAAAAACATAGAAGACTTGCAGTGGCGTTATAGAGGCATTTGAAATTCTGAAAAGAACCAACATAACAGTCATATGATGCTCACAAATCGTAGAGAAATACGCTATGGCTAGATTGAATAATAGCTCAGCCTTCTCTGGTACGAAATTTAGCAACGAAAACACCCGAATTGTTCTGTAGGACGCAAAGGACACTGGAAAGCAAATAAAATGCTAATGAAAGGAAAGTATAGGACCTTTTCAAGACTCTGTCTCAGAATCTGATGGTGGAAGTCTTCTCAACAGTGATATAGAACGAGATGTTTTTGATTGTGATGGTGTAGGTAAGAAGTACAGGAGAGAAGATGAAGGAACGGATGATAGAAATTTTGAGTTTGGTAGGGCTGAGCAAACAATTTGGACCGACAAGCTGTGTGTTAATGAGCGTTTTTCTGTCATTAAAGTATATGGCCAAAAGAGTCAGCCTTCAGGAATTGTGAACCGAACCCTGACGTCTAGGACCGTGTGCCACAAAGAGCATGGACTGGCCACGAGATGGGGAAATCTACAGGCATCTATTGTGCTGGATGAGGCCTAAGTGCAGTAGTGTACGAGTGAGACAGACAAGAACCTACATCATAGGTAAACCCCATAGAATCTGTATGTGGCCAGGGAGACGTAGCAGTGGTTAATTTGGTGGACCTAAGATTGGCCATAAAGGAAATATTTATGACAACTATTTAATTCTGTAGTAATTCAAGGAATGAAGCCGCAGTACTTTTAATTTACCTTCCTTCATAAATCTTCATGGTGACCCCAAAAAAACTTGAATATCGATCAGATCTATAATAGTTTAGGATTTACGGTTTACCGTTTACAGGGAAATAATTTTTTGTTGTATGGAGTATCGATCTGTGTACGCAGCTTCACTGCACGGAATTAAATAAGAGGTGAGATTTGTTCATATTTGTTGTTAGTTTTGAGTCTAAGGGAGTTATTTGAATAAAAATAAAATATTAATTTGCAGATGAAGTCGATTTGGAATCTGTCGCTAGAGGCATGTCTCTAGTGGGACTTTAATAACGTGTCAGAATCAGTGAAGAATTTACGAGCATCATGCAAACGCTGTCATTCAGTTGTTTACTGTGTAGTTAAGATCTATTTGTATCGATTCCACTGGGGGAAATGTTCACTGCAGATGCTGAATGGGTTCAGAAAGTGTTTGTTTTCTAGTATCTACATCCGATTCGAATTTCAACGGATTTGTTCCCGCAAAACGATGCCGATGGAATGCAGAGCCATATAGAATTTCAGCGTGGTATTCGTCTCGGAATCAGTGGAGCGCCGCTGGAGACTTCGTTGTGATGAAAAAAAAAAGTATGTGAAAGTGGGTGCAGTGGCGCTGATATTTCTGCGGCACTTCAAAAGACAGTCGATTATGATAAGTGCATAGTTTTATTTGGCATTTAATTAATATGCCGCAATACATAATTTATGTTAGATATAAGTTTCCTTAAATTTAAAGCATGCTGCATCAACACCACTACAAATAATTGCACTATTGATCTGGCGCTTAGGATATTTATGTTATTGTATTATGAATTTGTGTCTTGTAAATTTGGGTGCTTCTTCATAACATATATGGCACACCAATATGTTATGAAGTGGTGGTGCGTGAGTTAACGAGCATTTCTCTCTGATTTAAGTATATGGTTAAAAGAGTCAGCCTTCAGGAATTGTGAAACGAACCCTGTCGTCCAGAACCATGTGCCACAAAGAGCGATGATTCGCCACGAGATGGGGAAATTCGTAGGAGTCTATTGTGCTGAATGAGGCCTAAGCGCTGTAGTGTGCGAGTGAAACAGATGAGAACCTACGTCAAAATATTCACGCACCATTCTTCAAATATGATTACTCACCTGCCTGGACCTAAAGGGAAGGCGTGAGGGATTACAGATGCAAAAACGTTATTTTCACTATCAACGATGAAATGATAGGGAAAGTTGTTAGTCATACTAATAACGAAACAGAACACACAAAGCACAAGTATAGTGACACCAGCAATTCATTTTTACATCCGATAGACGTAACTGAGATAAAAGCTTTTATTGGTCACTTGTTTATAAACGGTGTCTTTAAAGATTCTGGCTTATGCCAAGATGATATGTTTTCCGAGATGTATGGACCACCGATCTTCAGCTGTGTTATTTCGCAGAAACCATTTACATTCCTCCTACAAAATTTGAGATTTGATGATAAAGGTTCTAGGAAGTCGAGAAAGTCTAAAGATAAATGTGCTGCGTTTCGGGAGATATGGGTTACTTTTTTAAGAAATTTTTTGCAGTATTATTGCCCGTCAGAGTATTTGACGGAAGATGAAACATTACTGAGTTTCCGCGGTCGTTGACCTTTAGAATGTTTACACCATCGAAACCTGACAGGTAAGGTCTGAAAATAATTTCATTGTGTGATGCCAGAACATTCTATTTCATTTCAGGCATCCCGTGTACTGGAAAAAAGCAAACAAAGAACAAGGATAATTTATCCATACCAACCCAGTATGTTCTTAGACTTACGGACTCAGTGACAGGGAGTAATCGCAATGTGACAACTGATAAATGGTTCACTTCATATGAGCTGGCAGAGTAACTGTCTGAGAACGAAAACTTGCGTTAGTCGGTTCACTACTTAAAAACAAGATTGGGAGACCACCATCCATGTTGTCACCGGCCCCAGCTGGAACCGTAAAGTTCGTCTATCAAGACAACGAAATTTTGGTATCTTTCACACCTGCAAAGAATAAAAAAGTTATCCTAATATCAACCAAGCACCACAGTGGAACAATAAGCGATGAATCAAGTAATCCAGAGTTGGACTCGACGTGTTGGACAGACTTTGCAAAGGCAAGACTACCAAACGAAAAACCCGAAGCCATTGAGATACTTCATTGGAAAGTTAGACATCGCAGCTGTGAACAGTTTCATATTATTCAACTGTAATATGAACCAAATTTCATTCTCTGTACCGGCACGGGCCAGGTTCCTAAAAAATCTCTCGTTGGGTTTGACTACATCCCTGAAGCAAAAAGAATGCTCAACTCATGTATTTCGAGAGCTCTTCGTATGACAATTTGCCAAGGTGTTAGGAAATCAAATGGTTGAAATGGCTCTGAGGACTATGGGACTTAACATCTACGGTTATCAGTACCCTAGAACTTAGAAGTACTTAAACGTAACTAACCTAAGGACATCACACAACACCCAGTCATCACGAGACAGAGAAAATCCCTGTCCCCGACGGGAATCGAACCCGGGAACCCGGGTGCGGGAAACGAGAACGCTACCGCACGACCACGAGCTGCGGACTGTTAGGAAATCAACCCACTACCACACACAACCAGAATTTGCGGACAAAACGAAGAAGAAGTAACTTTTGTGATACTTTGAAAGACAGAAAGGGGAATGAATCTTGTGTCAAATGCAATTCATCAATTCATGCGTATGTGGTGAGCATAAAACAGTATTGTGTGTTAGGTGTGTGATGATCCTATTGAGGAAACAGATGTATGATATGCCTTTCTATTTCTGGAAGAATTTCATTTTTACCTTATATTATATTGTGTTTCGTCAAGAAAGACAGGAACTGTGTTTCATTTTATGCAGATTCTTTGATTTGGATTTGACGGCCACTAAGAGCTAATGGTTATCTGTTATGTCTACCAAAAGGATTTTTGTTTTGTAGCATACTATCAATAAACTATATTCTTCAATAATGATACTTACTCTGTACCTATATGCACACAAATCTCATCGAAGAGGGAGCGGATCGAATCCGACCCGACCGTACCATCTACTTCGTCTCCAATCACTGTACCATTTGAGGGTTAAGTATCCGAACCACAATAAAAAATACAGTAAAAGTCTCCGAATGGTCTTCAACAGAATGGGTACGTTGATTCCTCGTGGAGAGGGGACGGATTGGGTCAAGAAGTATAGAAGTGCCGCAGAGAGGCCCCACTACTTCCGCGGCTCGTTCCCGACCCTAACCTCTCCCACAAGTCACAAATGAAAAATAAATCAGCAGTACAGCAGATACAAGAATATGACGGCAAACATCTGGTGTCTGTTACAAAGGAAGATCTTCAACTTCCTAAGGATACTGGTAGCGGGCCGAAACTGACAGAAATGACAAAGCAGTAAAGGACTTTGCAATGTTGCTGTTCAGGACTGCTCATCTGTCCACATAATTTACGCTGGGGGAGACTTAGGAACATATATCAAGGAATTATTGAGTGATTAATTTGGGTCTGGGCATTGATGCAGATGAATCTCAGGCTGCAGGAGAGGGAAAAGTGGATGCTGAACTGCAACCAGTTAGAAAGAGACAGTGAAGATGCCTCTCGAATGGAGTATGTTACTAAACCTGTGCTATTGTTAAAGACTTAATATCATTCCTCATTCTGTGAATGCTGTAATTGATGACTGAAATTAGCTGTCACCTTATTTATGTCATTTCAATGTAAACAAGTCATTTTTGTTACTGTTTTGTGGAATAAAAATGTTGATAAGGCAAAAAATAGAAAAAAAAGCGGTTGACGTTCGCGGTTTGCAAGGCGGGTCGTGGCCGACGCGATGCTTCGAATCCCGACTACCACTTACTTTTTTTAATCTATATTTTTTCATCGATGGTATTTAATATGTATGACATCTGAGGGGTAATGTAGCGAAAAAAACCACGTGTATTCGTTTGAAGTTTCAATTTATGTTTCCCGTGTCTGTACGACAAATACAATTCTGCGGCGTGTTATGTCGAGCGAGAGCACATCCAAAGAGTAATTGAATATCACTCTTTGTGGTCTGGCACTGTTCGATTTACTGTATTACTGATTGTGAATAATTTCATTCGTATCATTATTTATCATGGTTTGACTTGGGTTTTTCAAGCCCGCCCATCATCATTGAAAATTGAATAACAAACAGTAAATAGTCAAATTCACTACAGCTTCATGAAAATGCAGGTGGCTTCGTTTTTCGTTATATTACCTCTTACATGTCATAAAAATGAAATAATTTGACAAGTGATGAAAAAATAGATTAAAAACAATTAGTAGACGGGATTCGAATCATCGCAGTCGGGGAAGACCCGGTTGCAAGCCGCGAACGCTAACCATGTGGCCACGACTACTTCTTACGACTAAGACCCTTCGCACAGCTAGTTCAGTTACATAATAGACATGTAAAGCTTCTCCCGCGATTTTGTCGGAATTGCCAGAGTGGTGCACCTTACTACCTGTATATTATGTTGCTTCAGTGGCCTACTAAAGGTGTATAAAGTCTGAAGTAAAGAAGTGTTGACAACGTCGTGACCTCCCCATGCGATCACAGATTGTCTGCAGATCATGCATTCGTTAACCGTCTCGTAAGATCAGTAGGTCAAAACGAATTACAAAGTGGATGGTGCGAAAAGTACCAGCTGACCCGGAACAGTAAAAATTGAGAGGTTTTACACACGAGTACTACAAAAAATTACTTTACTCTTAAGTTAGGTGATGTATCATACTAATTAAAAGATTAATGATTCAACTAAATACCTAAGGATTATACACTAATTCATCATCATCATTTAAGACTGATTATGCCTTTCAGCGTTCAGTCTGAAGCATAGTCCCCCTTATAAAATTCCTCCATGATCCCCTATTCAGTGCTAACATTGGTGCCTCTTCTGATGTTAAGCCTATTACTTCAAAATCATTCTTAATCGAATCCAGGCACCTTCTCCTTGGTCTGCACCGACTCCTCCTACCCTCTACTGCTGAACCCATGAGTCTCTTGGGTAACCTTGCTTCTCCCATGCGTGTAACATGACCCCACCATCTAAGCCTGTTCGCCCTGACTGCTACGTCTATAGAGTTCATTCCCAGTTTTTCTTTGATTTCCTCATTGTGGACACCCTCCTGCCATTGTTCCCATCTACTAGTACCTACAATCATCCTAGCTACTTTCATATCCGTAACCTCAGCCTTATTGACAAGGTAACCTGAATCCACCCAGCTTTCGCTCCCATACAACAAAGTTGGTCGAAAGATTGAACGGTGCACAGATAACTTAGTCTTGGTACTGACTTCCTTCTTGCAGAAGAGAGTAGATCGTAGCTGAACGCTCACTGCATTAGCTTTGCTACACCTCGCTTCCAGTTCTTTCACTATGTTGCCATCCTGTGAGAATATGCATCCTAAGTACTTGAAACCGTCCACCTGTTCTAGCTTTGTTCCTCCTGTTTGGCACTCAATCCGTTTATATCTCTTTCCCACTGACATTACTTTCGTTTTGGAGATGCTAATCTTCATACCATGGTCCTTACATTTCTGATCTAGCTCTGAAATATTACTTTGCAAACTTTCAATCGAATCTGCCATCACAACTAAGTCATCGGCATATGCAAGACTGCTTATTTTGTGTTCACATATCTTAATCTCACCCAGCCAGTCTATTGTTTTCAACATATGATCCATAAATAATATGAACAACAGTGGAGACAGGTTGCAGCCTTGTCTTAACCCTGAAATACTCTGAACCATGAACTCAATTTACCGTCAACTCTAACTGCTGCCTGACTATCCATGTAAAGACCTTTAATTGCTTGCAAAAGTATGCCTCCTGTTCTATAATCTCGTAGAACAGACAATAACTTCCTCCTAGGAACCCCGTCATATGCCTTTTCTAGATCTATAAAGCATAGATACAATTCCCTGTTCCACTCATAAGACTTCTCCATTATTTGCCGTAAGCTAAAGGTCTGGTCCTGACAACCTCTAAGAGGCCTAAACCCACACTGATTTTCATCCAATTGGTCCTCAACTAATACTCGCACTTTCCTTTCAACAATACCTGAGAAGATTTTGCCCACAACGCTGATTAAAGAGATACCTCCGTAGTTGTTACAATCATTTCTGTTTCCATGTTTAAAGATTGGTGTGATTACTGCTTTTGTCCAGTCTGATGGGACCTGTCCCGACTCCCAGGCCATTTCAATTATCCTGTGTAGCCATTTAAGACCTGACATTCCATTGTATTTGATGAGTTACGACTTAATTTCATCCACCCCAGCTGCTTTATTGCATTGCAATCTATTTACCATTTTCACCACTTCCTCAAATGCGATCCTATTTCCATCATCATTCCTATCCCATTCTACCTCGAAATCTGAAACATTACTGATCGTATTTTCACCTACATTGAGCAACTCTTCAAAATATTCCCTCCATCTGCCCAAGGAATCCACAGGATTCACCAGCAGTTTTCCTGACGTGTCCAAAATACTTGTCATTTCCTTCTTACCTCCCTTTCGAAGACTGCTAATTACTCTCCAGAATGGTTTTCCAGCAGCTTGACCCAAAGTCTCCAACCTGTTTCCAAAGTCTTCCCAAGATTTCTTCTTGGATGCTGCAATTATGTGTTTGGCTTTGTTTCTTTCTTCAACACAAGTTTCTCTGTCTACCTGAGTTCTAGTATGTAGCCATTTTTGATACGCCTTCTTTTTCCTTTTACAGGCTGCCTTGACTGTGTCATTCCACCAAGCTATTTGCTTCATCCTACTTTTACACACTACTGTTCCCAGACATTCTTTAGCCACTTCTAATACTGTGTCCCTGTACCTTGTCCATTCCTTTTCCAATGATTGTAATTGACTACATTCAACTAACTGGTACCTTTCTGGGATCACTGTTATGTACATGTGCCTGATTTCCTTATCCTGAAGTTTCTCCACTCTTATCCTCCTACATATGGACCTGACCTCCTGCACTTTCGGCCTCACAATCCCAATTTCACTGCAGATTAAATAATGATCAGTGTCATCAAAGAATCCCCTGAATACACGTGTGTCCCTCACAGCCATCCTGAATTCCTGATCTGTTATTATATAGTCAATGACAGATCTGGTTCCCCTGCCTTCCCAAGTATACCGGCGAATGTTCTTATGTTTAAAAAAGTAGTTTGTGATTACTAAGCCCATACTGGCACAGAAATCCAAGAGTTGTTTCCCGTTCCTGTTGGCCTTCATATCCTCTCCAAATTTACCCATAACTTTTCATAGCCTTCTGTTCGATTTCCAATCCTGGCATTAAAATCACCCATGAGCAGAACACTGTCCTTGTGCTTTACTCTAACAACTACATCACTGAGTGCCTTATAAAAACTATCCATCTTATCTTGACCTGTCCCTTCACAATGCGAGTATACTGACACAATCCTAATTTTCTTGCTAGACACTGTCAAATCTATCCACATCAGTCGTTCGTTTACATACCTTATTGCAACTATGCTGGGTTCTATTCCTTTCCTGATGTAAAGCCCTACACCCCATTGTGCTATTCCTGCTTTGACTCCTGGCAGGTACACCTTGTAGTCTCCCACTTCCTCTTCTTTCTCACCCCTTACCCGAATGTCACTAACAGCTAAAACGTCCAGCTCCATCTTACTTGCAGCCTCTGCCAGCTCTACCTTCTTCCCAGAGTAGCCCCCATTGATATTAATAGCTCCCCATCTCATTACCATTTGTTTGCCAAGTCGTATCTTAGGAGTCCCTGGTTTGTCAGTTAGAGGTGGGACTCCGTCACCTTCAAAGGTCCAAGGAATTTTGCTCTTATTGCTGCCAGCATCATATTTAAAGTACCAGGGAAGCAGGTTGCTAGCCTTACTTGCCCCGAGTCCCATTGAGTTTTACCCCTAACGGTTGAGGGACTAACCGGTGGGTTTGGTAGTCTTTGCCGTATGAGCACAAAGGTGACCACGACTCAGAATATGTCCGACACGCCCAGCCTTATTCCGAAGTAACTGGTATCCCGACTGTCGGGACCACTTAATGGCCACTCATACGTTTCCCGTGGTTCATGAACTAGGACATGACTACAGGAACCCACACCATGAACCACTTATTCACTACTGGCCATTAAAATTGCTTATGTCCACAATTCAAGTGCGTGCTGAAGACTACGCAGTAATTCCCGTCTGTACTTGAAGTATGCACAAGAAGCCTGTGGGCACACATGTGAAGTATACCTCCAAGACATCCACTGTTTTACCGATAATCTCACAATGAGGCTTTCCTGTAAATAAAAATCCAGAGGTGAACTAGTCCCCTGCTATCATTTCCGAGCGAGAGCTGCTTAGAAAAGGGTTAAGGGGTTCTTCGAGGCAGGTCGTAAGTCAACATGTTGTTGGGAAGCTGGCGTTACTGCTTGTAAAACGGAAACGTATGTATTGTAAATGTAGTATTTTGTGCTTAATTTCAGACTATAATTCAGTAGTTAAAATATTAACCTACTCTGTTCCTTTCGGTAAAGCTCCTCCCCTTGAAATATTAAGTAAATACGTAAGAATTTCTCAAATTGCTGAGCAACCGACCTGTTCTAACACAATCAGGTCATATCTTACCTGCTTGACGCAACTGGTGCACAAAATCCAGTTGTGGTCGCGAAAGACGTCTGTCACTTCCCCCTTTCCCTGTGCCAGTGGCGCGTGGTTGGCGAGAAGAACGACTGTCGGTGAAACTAAGTATGGGATCGAAGCTCTCTACATCTACATCTACATGGATACTCTGCAAATCACATTTAAGTGCCTGGCAGAGACTTCATCGAACCACCTTCACAATTCTCTATTATTCCAATCTTGTATAGCGCGCGGAAAGAATGAATACTACCATCTCTCCGTACGAGCTCTGATTTCCCTTCTATTATCTTCGTGATCGTTCCTTCCTATGTAGGTCGGTGTCAACAAAATATTTTAGCATTCGGGTGAGAAAGTTGGTGATTGGAATTTCGTGAGAAGATTCCGTCGCAACGAAAAACGCCTTTCTTTTAATGATGTCCAGCCCAAATCCTGTATCATTTCGGTGACACTCGCTCCCATATTTCGCGATAATACAAAATGTGCTGCCTTTCTTTGAACTTTTTCGATGCACTCCGTCAGTTCTATCTGGTAAGGATCCCACACCACGCAGCAGTATTCTAAAAGAGGATGGACAAGAGCACAGCACTTAATGTGAATAGAGAGATAATTGTGTTTCACAGGAACAATGTTTTCTAAACCCGTTGACTGTGTGTCAATAGACCGTTTTCTTCGAGGTAATTCATAATGTACGAACACAATATATGTTCTAAAATCCTGCTGCATACCGACGTTAACGATATGGGCCTGTAATATAGTGGACTTCATACTACCTTTCTTGAATATTGGTGTGGCCTGTGCAACTTCCCATTTTTTGGGTACGGATCTTTCGTCGAGCGAACGGTTGTATATGATTACTAAGTATGGAGCTAATGCATCAGCATACTACGAAAGGAACCTAAATCGTATACAGTCTGGACCGGAAGACTTGCTTTTATTAAGTGATTTAAGTTGCTTCACTACTCCGAGGATATTTACTTCTACGTTACTCATGTTGGCAGCTGTTCTCGATTCGAATTCGGGAATATTTACTTCGTCTTCTTTGGTGAAGGCATTTCGGAAGGCTGTGTTTAGTAACTCTGCTTTGGCAGCACTGTCTTCGATAGTATCTCCATTGCTATTGCACAGAGAAGGCATTGATTGTTTCTTGTCGCTAACATACTTCACATACGACTAGAATCTCTTTGGATTTTCTGGTAGGTTTCGAGACAAAGTTTCGTTGTGGAAACTGTTATAGGCATCTCGCATTGAAGTCCGCGCTAAATTTCGAGCTTCTGTAAAAGATCGCCAATCTTGGTGATTTTGCGTCTCTTTAAATTTGGCATGTTTGTTTCGTTGTTTCTGCAACAGTGTGCCAACCCGTTTTGTGTACCAAGGATGATCAGCTCCGTCGTTTCTTAATTTATTTGGTATAAATCTCTCAATTGCTGCCGATACTATTTCTTCGAATTTAGGCCACATATGACCTACACTTATATTATTAATTAGGAATGAGAGGAGAGTTTAATCTTCATGGACATTTCGAGAGATATATGTAGGAGGAAGCAATAAACTGGCTGACTATTCTAGGAATCTGTATTTTAACAGTAGACTATACGATGCTGCAGAACGGCTCTCTTGCAGCGTGTTGTCCTAATCATTTCATCATCATAATTTGTGACTGTGGCTAGATTGGACTGTTTGAAAAAAATTGTGCTTTGTAATAATTGGGACTTTGTACGGGCGCTGATGACCGCGCAGTTGAGCGCCCCACAACCCAATCATCATCATCATCATCATCTTTTGCAGCGTTTCCCACTGAAATTATCTGTACATCTTCTGACTCTTTTGCACTTACTAAATGAATCTGTAACGAAACGTGCCGCTCTTCTTTGGGTCTTCTACCAAATCCCACTGGTGTGGATCCCACAGAGACGAACAACATTCAAGTATTGGTCAAACGAGTATTTTGTAAGCTGCTACTTTCGTTGATGGGCTACATTTCCCGACGATTCTCCCAACGAATCCCAGTCTGGCATCTGCCTCACCCTCGATTAATTTTGTTTAGCCGTTGGGCCAAAGTCTTACATGTGCCACCGCGACAATGTAGAAAACATTGTCGTGTTCTGAAAAATACTGAAACCCAATACAGTGCGTTCACAACATACCAAATGTATAAAGTATAGCAGACGACAATGTTTTGCTTTGGATAAACTCATCAATCTCCCTGGCGTAATAAACATACAAATCTCCACCAGAGAGAAAATGGACTACTCTCTTTTCTCTCGCTGTACAAGAAGGAAGCTCTTGTGTAATAACACCTCTGAAGCTTACTGCTTGTAAAACGGAAATGTATGTATAGTAAATGTATTATTTTGTGCTTAATTTCAGATTATAATTCAATAGTTAAAATATTAACCTACTCTGTTCCTTTCGGTAAAGTTCCTCCTCTTGAATTATGAAGTAAATATGTAAGAATTTTTCAAATGGCCATAAGCCACAGCAGATTATTGCTGGATTGCGGCCATAAACCGCTAATAACTTTATATTTATGCAATAAGTTGCGGACTTTACCTGTCTTCTCGAATAATATTACAAGAATAAAAGTCAATAGAGAATTTAGTCTTTCAGTGATACCATAAAACATGAGTGCTCAGGAAATTTGGTAACAGTAATGTTTTATCAAGTAATTAACTTGAAGGCGAATACTGAACAGATAACCGAAGTTGAGTTTTTTTTTATTCTGGATGCTCAAATAATAAGAATCACTTCATTACAATAATTTTTCGTCACGTGAGTATATGTACTGGCAATCCCTCTCGATAGTATACGTTGTACGTGGGGAAACCTATACAATTTTATACTATTAACGTCATATACGCGAAGCCTGATCAGACATTGGTCTCAAGATTAATTTTAACAACATTTCAGAATATTTTGCTCCCGTAATGTGAAATAATTGACAGTGACAAACGCTAGGCAATTTTCTGTGTTTCGCCGTTGTATTCATTTCATTGTTTTCACTCGCGGAGCAGCTGCAGCGCGCGTGTACATAGATCATTACAGCCAATTCCGGTCGCGTAACCACCTACCAAGTAAGATCAGTACGATCATTCATTCTTAAATATTATATATATATATATATATATATATATATATATATACTAATTCAAATAAAAATATACACTAAGAGAGGGAAGGTTACTACATCGTTCCACTTCCTCTCCTAGACGTTTTATGGGAGCAACTGCTTCCAGTGATTGTTCTGCAACAGAGTAATCATACAATAACAGACCTTTCGGTCTACGTAGACGCAACATGTTACATTTATTAACGTTGAGGGTCAGTGGCCACTACCTGCTCCAAGCGTCGACTCTCAGTACGTCTTCCTGCATTTCGCTGCAATTTTCTAGCGTCGCGAATTTTCTGTATGCGACAGCATCATCAGCGAAAAGCCTCATGGAACTTCCGTTGTTATCTACTAGATCGTTTATATACTCATATATTGTGAAAAGTAATGGTTTTTTAACACTCTCTTGGGGCACTCCCGATATTACTTTTACGTTTGAAGACTTCTGTCCGTTCAGAATAACATGCTGCGTTGTGTTTGCTAGAAACTCTCTGATCTGATATTCTGTGCACTCGTATTTTGATCATTTGGTGGCAGTGTGGAACTGTATCACTAACTTCCAGAAGTCAAGGAATACACCATATACTATGCTTTTTGGATCTGATGGACGAACAGAGCGAGTTGGGTTTCACACTATCGTTGTTTCTGGTAACCATGTTGATTCCCAAAGAGCATATTTTCGGTCTCAGGAAATGTATCATAATTCGCTAGCATAAAACATGTTCCAAAACTCTACAACAGACAACGGAAATGACCTGCGCTTTTTTTCAATCATCAGGAACACTCCGCTCCTCTAGAGCCTACCGTACGCCGTTGTTTCGCATACTTCTTGTAGAATCGAATGGGTTGCTCGCCATTTCCATTGCCATTTCCTCTTTTGAGCGATTTCAGTTGCTTCTCTAACCCTTGGTCACTTATTCCGATATCTCTCATGTTGCCGTTTGTAAGGCGATTTAATGGAAGAACTGCAGTGTGATCTTCCTCTTCGAAACAGTTTTGGAAAAAGAAGTTTAGTATTTCGGTCTTTTCTGTTTCATCCTCTGTTTTAGTGTCATTATGATCACACAGTGTCTCGATTCACAGCTTAGATCTGTTTAGTGTTTTAACATATGACCAAAACATTTTAGGACTTGCTGTCAAATCGATAGACAGAATTTTACTTTCGAATTCGTTGAACGCTTCATGCATAGTTCTCTCTGCGATAATTTTTGATTCGTCTGGTTTTTGTTTGCATGCGAGGCCTTGGCTACTTTTACATTTGCAATGAAGCTCTCTTTACTTTCGATCACGTTTATTGAAGCACGGTGTGTCTTTTTCATATCTCACAATTTTGCTCAGCACATACCTGTTTAAAGCAAATTGTACGATGCTCTTGAACATTGTCCATTGTGGCTCAACATTTTCACTTGTGGAGATGAAATTTTCATGCTGAACTATCAGGTAATCTGAAATCTTTTCCTTGTAGCTGTTGCTACAAAGTAAGATGTTCTTAGTTTTCTTTGTACTCCCATTTACAGCCGTATTCAGTGATACTGTAACGACCTTATGATCACCGATTCCCTGTTCTAAGCTCCGGACGCACAGGATATCTGAGGTAACATCAACTCGACACAATTTCCGTGTGCTGAGAGTAGCTGCACCTAAGTTAGATGGGAGTAAAGACATGCCAATTAAATTCCAAAAACTTGTGCTGCAATGGAAATGTGTCACAGGTATCGTTCATTTTGAATGCTTTTCAGTCAAAAAGCATCTCCTAGCTGCGAATTTGTTGAAATCTGCTGAACTTATTATAAATGCAAGCCAGTTCTCCCAAACAATGCAGCAGAGGAGTTCCAAACTGTATATTCCTTTCTTGAATGCAGTGAACTGACACCGTAACTTGAGGTATTATATACAAGAAAATCATGTATAACTCTCACAGGTGCTGCTCCAATTCCGAAATTCCTCCTCCAAATAATTTCGCTGCCATTAACTCCTGTTACAAATCTAAAAACGATTGTTACCGTACCAAGTCAATATCAGAGGGCGAACAGTCTACCTGAAGAGAATAAGAACATTTTTACTAAATACTATGAATCATGAGATCTTAACAACTGTGACAGTATTCTCCGTCAACAATAACTTAGTAAAGTAGACTTCAATGAATATGTCGTTGACGGATTTTGTGCACTTCTTGTACAGTTACTCAGCGTTAAGTAAGTGTATTCCGTACAGAATCTATTATATTACTACATTTCAGCCATTTTATGTTACTTATTTGTAACTTGGTAACCCGTCTGCCAGTGACACACGCAGAGAAGAATTCCACGTTCTGTCACTGGAAAGAGAACAGAAATTTCTCGTCGAATGAGTATACGGTAATAACATAAGCCTTAGTGCTCGAAAAACGGCTGTCATCGTCATAACAGAACTATTCATAAATTAACATCCGATTTGGAATTAAAAATACCTGCTTGTGGCTTCATGGAACTTGCGTGGTTGTAAAAGCAGACTTTCAGACGCTGTTACTGCATCTCCCACCCATTGCGAGGAAGATGCTTCCCGCAAGCAGAAGTAGCCATTCGCCCCGAGATTCATTGTAGATTGTGCCTTGTGTATAGAGATTGGTTTATCAGTGATATTGTTATTAAAACTCTCTCACACCATCACTGATAACCCCATCCCATATTTCAAGGCTGGTGACACAGATTTGCATGATGAAACTGTTCGAGGAATACATTCAAATGTGATTGATGAATTTCTGCAACACGTTGTCGAAATGGTGATTACGAGACGTGGTTTCACGATTTTCGAACTTTCTGAAAACGTTCCTCAGAATTCAAGGGCAACCATTTTTAACACTGCCACAGAGAGGCTAAGTCAACCAAAGATTTGTGCACGGTGGGTATCAAAATGTCTAATCGGTGTTCGCAAAACTGAAAGAATGTGTTGGGCTTTGACATTCCTTAAACACTTCCGTGAAGAGGGGGAGGAATTCCTGAACAGAATCTTCTTGACACCGGACGAGGCATGGGTGCAGTACATGAACTCTGAAACTAAGGAACAGTCAAAACAATGGATGCACACTCAATCTCGCTATAAGCTCAAAAAATTCAAGCACACGCTGTCAAATTGCAATATGATGATTACAACGTTTTGGGATCGCAAAGAAATTTCGACGACTAATTTCATAAGAGTAACACGTAAGAATACTGTGACGTCACATGTTTAATGTGATATCCTTACGAAACTCCAAAGGTCAACACAAAACAAACGGCACGAGATGGTTACCGAAGGAGTCACTGTCCTTCACGTCAATGCGTGAACCCATACTCCGAATCGAACGGAAGAAAAACTCAGACTTTTGTCTGAGAAATTTTTCAAGATCATCCATATAGTCCGGATGTGGCACCAAACGACTGCTATCTCTTCCGCAAGATGAAGGGCCTCAGTATTGGAGACAACTTGCGATTGTTTGCTGAACATCATCGCAGCCAACGGTACGGTGACTTCATTAGTTTTCTAAAAGAACGGAACCAGTGAATCTTAATGCATGTTAATATCACCATTGAGTTTCCAGGGATAGGTTGGGGATGCGTAACCTTTAACTTTTTGAATCCTCGGAAGGAAAAATGCTACACATCATTTATATTAAAAGGTAGAAAGAGAATACATCAATGACATTATTACTGAAAGCAGGTAATGATGCCAGATTTGGCCTCTCTATATCTGGTGCATTTGTAAGTGATTTGTTGGTATTCCTTTTAGGTTAGCAAGTGTGATGTACCTTTTGCATTTCTCGCTTTCATGTTTTCGTTTTCTTCAAAGGCAAAGAGAAAAAGTGAAGCGGTAGCCCAGCGTAGAGATTGCGCCTACCGTCATGTATTTTTGATTTTCAATTGTTAAAAAAAGTAAGATGTTTTTCCCGTTCCTCGGTAAGAGGTGTAAGTAGGCTGTTTAGGTTTTTTTATTGGTAACGCCACCTCTGTATGAAAATCACTGGCTGTGCTGTGTGCAGTCTGTGTCTAGTTTGCATTGTTGTCTGCCATTGTAGTGTTGGGCAGCGGCAGCTGGCTGTTAACAGCGCGTAGCGTTGCGCAGTTGGAGGTGAGCCGCCAGCAGTGGTGGATGTGGGGAGAGAGATGGCGGAGGTTTGTAATTTGTCATGAACTGCTATATTTATATATGATGATATCAAGGTAAATACATTGTTTGTTCTCTATTAATATCTGTCATTTGCTAACTATCCCTATCAGTAGTTAGTGCCTTCCATAGTTTGAATCTTTTATTTAGCTGGCAGTAGTGGCGCTCGCTGTATTGCAGTAGCTTGAGCAGCGAAGATTTTTGTGAGGTAAGTGATTTGTGAAAGGTATAGTTTAATGTTAGTCAGGGCCATTCTTTTGTAGGGAACTTTGAAAGTCAGATTGCGTTGCGCTAACAAAATATTGTGTGTCAGTTTAAGCACAGTCTCTTGTATAATTTTTCTAAGGGGACGTTTCATATGTCGACCCTTAGCCTAGGATACCTCACTGGAATCTTCTGATTTTTTCTTGTAGTTTGTGTATTTAGTGTAGCTTTTGTTTATTGCTAGCGCGTAATTGTAGAGAGAATCCCCTTTGTAGTTGTAGCCTTTCATTGTTGTACAGTAAAACAGTTGTGGCATGCATATAGATTTGCACCAAGTATTTCGCAGCTACGCTTGCAATTAACTGGATATTATTTTCAGTGCTGTCCGCCCCAGTAGCTGAGTGGTCAGCGTGACGGATTGCCGTCCTCTGGGCCCGGGTTCGATTCCCGGCTGGGTCGGAGATTTTCTCCGCTCAGGGACTGGGTGTTGTGTTGTGCTCATCATCATTTCATCCCCATCCGGCGTGCAGGTCGCCCAATGTGGCGCCGAATGTAATAAGACCTGCGATATGGCGGCCGGACCTGCCCCGCGAGGGGCCTCCCGGCCAATGACGCCAAACGCTCATTTCCATTTTCAGTGCTATGTTAATGTGTTCTCCTATTTTTGCACTTCAAATTGTGCTTTTCTGTGTTATCGTGTGAAATATTGTGACAATTATGGCGTGTGAAAAACGTAACACTAGGCTCCAAACTAAACTGAGAAATAATAGTGACGACTAGCGTAGCTTATCAGCGCCGCCGAGTAATGAATTTACTAATGTTCAAAGTAGTAATTTGGTAACTGTGCACAGGGAAATGGAGCGGGCTTCAAACAATGGCGTGGACAGTGAAACAATTAGTGAAGAGGGAAGCATTATCGATCGATCGGTCGGCAATAGCTCGCCTCAGGAAGCCGAAATGACACGACACGATCTCGCAAATATTGTAGATTCAGGTTTTGGATCTTCACCGTTTTCTCAGATAAGTCAAGACACATTTTCTGCTTGTCAAAATGTGAATGTTTCCGGTGTAAATTCACTGCCGAAAAGCACTGAGGGACATGTTTCAGACACCAATGCATTGTTATTACAATTAATACAACAAATGGGACAAACACAGCAAAAGCTTCAAAAGTTAGACACAGTGGAACAAAATCTTAAAAAGTTAGACACAATGGAACAACACCAGAGACAAACACAGCAACAGTTAGACTCAATGGAACAACACCAGAGACAAACACAGCAACAGTTAGACACAATGTAACAAAATCTTCAAAAGTTAGACACCACACTTGAACAAACACGTGAAGATTTAACTACTGAGTTACATAACATTGAATCGAAATGTCAAAAAGTCTGTAATGACGTAAAAACACAAATTTGTGAGCATTTTCAACCTATTTTTTCGCGGCATGAAAATGCATTACAGAATCACGAAGCAGCCATAAAAGAACTGCAAACCATTGTTCATCTACCGAGTCGGTTACGCAACTTGCAATAACTCAGGAAAACTTAAAGGACACAGTAGATTCGATTTCAACACAAATGGACACTCTGAAACTTGGTTCAGAAAAACACACTGAGGAAATGTGCTCACTATCGGAGAAAGTAGCCGAACTTTCGGATCAGGTCACTAACTTATCTACAAAGGTAGATGATGATCTGAATGACACAAGACCTGTAGCCTTCACTGACACAGAAGAGTATGAACAAATTAGAAAATTCAAACAGAATCAAAATCAAATCAATACACAGTACAAAAGAGAAATCCGAGAAGTACAAGATCAGCTGACACAGGTAATACAAGAATTACGTATTTCAGAGGATACTCGCGCCCCAATACGGGAAGACGGACACAGAAATACGGAACAGCCACAAAATAATAACACAGGGCATTTCGGAAGTTATGAAAGAAATTGGCAAGGTGCACCGAATTTTGAAATGGAACCGCCGAAACGACGTAACAATGACCGATATGCGACTCGCCGACATGATGATTTTGACTATAAGCTGTTCATTACTACACGTAAATTCAAAACATTTAAGAATTCTGGCAACGACATTCATCCACAAGCATGGCTCCATCAATTCTCGCATTGTTTTCCTTCCAACTGGTCGTTAGAACACAGATTAGAATTTATGTGTGGCTACTTGGAGAATGAACCAGCTGTAAGAATGCGATCGGTAATTCACGATTGCCACAGTGAAGGAGAGTTTTACCATGCCTTCCTCTCAGCATATTGGTCTCAAGCCACACAAGACCGAGTAAAACATAGCATCATAATGATGAAACGTTTCAAACAATCTGAATTTTCCAGTCTTATGAAATATTTTGAAGACATGATGCATAAGAATCAGTATCTTTCAACCCCATACAGCCCCTCAGAACTCATCCGCATTTCCTTAATCAAACTGCCTGAACATTTACGACATATTATTTTGGCAGGACGTTGCAAAGACGACATTGAAGCATTTCAGGGACTGTTACAAGAACTGGAAATTGACACTGACAATCGGGGAACGCGGGAACAGGAGCACAACAATTACAGGTCACATCTGTCACAATTCCGCGATGACAGAAATAATACACGACAAGGCTATTCTTATAACGTAAATCGTGACCAAAACAGACACCACCCGTATGACAACCGTTGGCAGAGTAGTAATAATTACAGGGAAAGATCACCTCTCCGTGGTAATGACTATTACAGAGACAATCAGAGAAACAGACAATATGGGAACCAAAATAATTATTATTACGGGAGACAGAATAACTTTAGACGCAACGGACCAGCGCGCAGTTACGATTCAGGGAGAAATTCTCCACCATGTGACCGCCAAGAAAGAAACTATGGAATCTACCGACATGACGACAGACGATATGACCGTAACGACAGACCTGAATTGCATCAGAACTGGCGGGATTCAAACAGAGCAGGGCTCTCTCGTCACGGTGAATTTGTTGAAGTTAGGTCTCCTAATCCCAATAACGACGCGCGCCAACAAAGAGGCAGACAATGACTCGTGCCGCAGGCAGCCACCTGCGCCGGCTGGCTCAGGAAAAAATTACATAGACCCTAACCTTGATAAAAATTCCAGTATTCTTTACCGACATATACCGCACGATAACTGGGTTGAAGTTGAAACTCTGCGTACTAGGAAGAGTAAAGGTTTACACCACATTTCACATGTAAAACCGTTTATTGAAAGATAATCTGCTTTTTAACTTTGTCTTTGCCATAAAACTTTTCACTTCACATTTCTAGTATGCTTTGTCAGATTTAGAATCTGTTAACATGTAACAACGTTTGAAGTGAAATATCCAGTCAAGAACCAAGAGAACTTATTTAAACAGAAATTACGAATGCATTGTTATAATGCAACATTTTGGTTTACTTGAAAATACATTCTGGGTTTAATGTACTTTCTGTGAGATACCAGACGACACAGTGGTTAGTTTAAGTGACAACTACACGATGTTATCACGACGCTACTAATGAGTGACAATTCACAATGTTGCTTTTGCAGTGTATCTGTTCTATATCTGCACAGTTTTCTGAATTCTTCTAGGAAGAAAAACATGTTTTAGTAGTAACTTTTGTGGTATAGCAACAATGAGACAGCCTTTTTTGTGGCATAACAATACGTTACTGTACAGTACTTTCTTCATCACGCCAATAAGCATAATAACTACGATATCTATACGCAAAGCATTTCACTTTTGTTTATCATGTGGTAAGTACATTGACTTCTGCAGAACTTAGCTTTCGGAGGACGATAACTACGACACTTCCACAGAGATTATGTTGCGACAAGATGCACAGTTTAGCGCTACAGTACACGCATTTGAGTGATTAATCTTATACTTAAAACACTTATTTTTAAAGATTTTTTTAATTACAAAGAAAGTTTTCCGTGATACATTTTATTCCATTGCTGCAATTTGTAACACCTGGGAGTATAATTACATTTATCCTCAGGGGGGTACACGCTTACTTTGTGTACCATGTGTTTGGCAAACACAAGGAGCCCTAGCTAATATGGTATTTGCTTATACAAATTTACACATCGGTACCATATTTCTCTAACACACAAATTACACAGCTATCTGATCATTTAACTGAGAGATAAACATTTTTTTTACTACATCAGTGACAGATGTTTACGTAATTACACAGTTGGATAACTTCACACTTATAAAATTCTATTTTGTCTGTACTTTGTAAACTGTTCATATTTTTTTGGAACCATTGTGATACTATGAGAGCTTTGAATGATGTATTTGGTATGGATTCATGATTTTTAAAGTACGTTTGAGGCAGATGACACTTTTGACATGAGCAGAGAATTTTTTTTAGGTTTTGAAATTATTGCAGAAAGCTACGACGTTTTTGAGATTTGACTGAGGTGTTATGATATTTTTACGACGACGATGTGTATTATGCTGTTGAGGTATGTTTATGATCAATAAGCTGATGCAATTATGATGAAATATTGAAGTGTCGTCGCAAGATTGACGTGTCGACGAATATATATATGTGTAATAAGGTAAGGAGTAATGAGTAGTGGGACTTTGACTTGTGAAAAAGGATGTTGGAAACCAAGAATCGTACTTTAAGAGTTATGAAATGTGTGTATATGCGTGAGTGTATCACAATGCTGGCGAACATTTTTTGGACACTGTTATATTTACAGGATTTTTTTTCTACACATTTGTTACGCAAATTTTCGACCTGTGAAATGTTTATATGAGACTGTCACTGTAGCGGAAACTGCTGTCGTAAATATGTCAGTAAGAAAGGTAAGTGACCGTGACGTAATGCGTTGCGAGCGGCCAAGTGTGCCAGTTGCCTGGAGGAAAAGCCATTATTGCGAGCCCTTTTCAGCGGCACAGGTAGAAAAAAAAAATAAAAAAAAAGACGCCATTAACCTCGCTTCTGACATTCCTTTGTAGAAAGCATCGCAAAAACGACACGGTCGAACTTGAAAACATATGATTACACTGGATGCCTAATGAAATGACGAGAAATATTTTTATGTCTATACACCTGATTATGACTACTGTCTCTCTAGTTGAGAGATTTTTCTACTAACTTATGAAATGCCACATGGCTATTGAACGATGTTCTTATGCTTTGCTTTCTACATAGTTGCTTATTTTATTTGATATCTAGTTTCTAGCTGCACTGCAGCATTGGTTAAAATAAAATTTTATAGCTGTACTAATATAAATATTTTCTGTCTACAGATCGAGTAAATAATATTTTTTTTCAAAAAAATGAGGAAGCACAAAACGACATTTACCTTCACAGGAACTGCATTCATAATTTTCTTTTCAAGTACTTGGTAATTTCTTTTGTAGAATAAATTGTGATGCATCACTCTAGTGTTAAGATGTGACATAGGTATTAGACATGGCCATTTTTAGTGTAATATTTTTTCTGCTTGAGCTATGTCATGTTTAGATATAAGCTGCTGTTTGCCAGGCATAGTGCTACTGAACTTTAATATGTGTTACTCTGCTAAGCCAGATTTATTTTTTTGTTTGCTGCGCATTGCCTCATATTGGTTGTAACGTTGAATTGCTTGGTAATTTAGATTTACTGTAGCTTGCTTTGCGATTTTCCATTTTTTTCATTGCTGTTTATATTAATTGTTTTATGTGCTGCTGCATTGCCTCATCCCTTAGTTTAGCATCTGAGCTCAGTAGATTTAAGTTAGCTTAAGAGGGGGTAGACTATATAAGAAACTGACTATGGAGAATAGGTAAAGAATGCATTGAGAAGTGATACGAAGAAAAGTACAGAAAACAGGTTTAGGTAGGATTTTCTTGGAAATAAATGTTGAGGTGAGAAATGTGTGAACATATAAATACAGAAAGCATGCTTAGATAGAATTTTTTTGGTGGAAACAAAGGATGAAATAAGAGGAAAGATATATGAAGTTTTGGGTTGGACTGCAGTACCAAATGTTACACTGAAAACAAACCCTGTCCTTTCCCCCTGTGTGTATTCTACTATGTGTTTGTGTACTCTTGTATATTTGCGTTTTTCCTGTCTTTAAGTGTTTAGCTAATAAGATTTATGTTGTAGAATTTTTCAAATACTATGTTATTTATCTTGTAAAGATGCTTAGACATTATTTATTCTGTTTTGTTTTAATGCTCAAATGTGAAGTTTATGTTTCGAAAGTTAATCAGACCGTTTATGTATGTACTTATGTCATAATTCCTGTAACACTGATGTATATGTTATTTCGATTCTTTTATAAAGCCCATATTACTACAAATGTTATCTGTACTATTATGTTCTTAAATGATGTATTTTGTACCTTTGTAATTGTATTTTCATATTGTAAATTTATAATTGTATAGACACCAGTTCTTCAAATTAAGTTACATTTCACTGCACACGTTTCTGTTGGTCATAGTATATGGACAATATGTGAGAAGTAGGGACTGTTAGTGTTTGCACGTGTGTTAATAATTCAGCAAGGGACTGGATAACAGCATTGCTGGTTCTAAGGACAATTTCAAAAACTTTGTGAGTGCACAAGTGGTGGTTTATGGACTTGCTATATCATCCGCAAGACTCTTCAATGGTGATTGTGCACCAGCACAGTCACAACAGATGGCTGCTGGCTATCTCTACAAGGACTACAGTGGGTCTGCATCTTTGATGACCCACCAGTACCATTATCTCTACAAGGACTACAGTGGGTCTGCATCTATGATGACCCACCAACGCCATTATTTCTACAAGGACTACAGTGGGTCTGCATCTTTGATGACCCACCAATACCATTATCTCTACAAGGACTACAGTGGGTCTGCACCTCTGGTGGCCCACCAATACCACAATCTCTACCAGGACTCCAGTGGGTCTGCTCTGTGATGACCTACCTACCAATATTCTTCAAAACTTCGAATGACTCTGCTGTGGGTTTGCTCCATTGTGGTCCATTACCTGTCAGCATGTCAAGAGTCAGCACTGTCTTTCCGTTGGAAGGACAACACTACTTCTTCAAGACTGCATGGAAATCCACTACTTCCGTGTGCATTTTCTTCTACTGCTCAGACTTTGAGAAAAACACTACTATTTTACCGTAATAAACGATCAAGACTGTCTTTATGGACTGTGAGAAAATTTGAGCTTTTGACCAACATTGTATCAATAAGTGTGTGCATTTGATTTCTTTGTTATTGTAATTATGAAAAATTTTTTTAAATCTGTATTGGCCACTGCCCAATCCAATTTGTAAAATTTTTTGTGGGGAGCATGGGGGCTATGTAAGTAGGCTGTTTAGGTTTTTTTATTGGTAACGCCACCTCTGTATGAAAATCACTGGCTGTGCTGTGTGCAGTCTGTGTCTAGTTTGCATTGTTGTCTGCCATTGTAGTGTTGGGCAGCGGCAGCTGGCTGTTAACAGCGCGTAGCGTTGCGCAGTTGGAGGTGAGCCGCTAGCAGTGGTGGATGTGGGGAGAGAGATGGCGGAGGTTTGTAATTTGTCATGAACTGCTATATTTATATATGATGATATCAAGGTAAATACATTGTTTGTTCTCTATTAATATCTGTCATTTGCTAACTATCCCTATCAGTAGTTAGTGCCTTCCATAGTTTGAATCTTTTATTTAGCTGGCAGTAGTGGCGCTCGCTGTATTGCAGTAGCTTGAGCAGCGAAGATTTTTGTGAGGTAAGTGATTTGTGAAAGGTATAGTTTGATGTTAGTCAGGGCCATTCTTTTGTAGGGAATTTTGAAAGTCAGACTGCGTTGCGCTAACAAAATATTGTGTGTCAGTTTAAGCACAGTCTCTTGTATAATTGTTCAAAGGGGACGTTTCATAGAGGAAGGACTCGCTCTCTGTTGATGAACGATGGTAGACGCACGTTATTTTAGAGCGTTACCGGGCCAGGCATTTTGGTTGAGAGAATAAGTAAAACTCTGTATTTTTGGTGTCCTTAGAAGGAAGAATATAGTATTATTTCAGCAGTGAAAAATTGTTTGAGTCATTGTTCCAAGTAGCACTGCAATATATGAAAACACAAGAAATCCCGTCCCCCTGCTATATACTGTAGGATATAAGTCTCTTTATTTAGGGTGAAATTATATTAGTCTCATGTTCTGTTGGTCATTTTTCTAAATCGTAATGATGTGGATCGAGTCATGGTAACCAGTCTCACAGCATTTTTGAAACGTGACAAGACTGTCTGAAATAGTCCCACAAGTGAATGTTAAGAGCCACTGAAATAAATAACAGTCTTATGCTCTCAGATTTTAAAATATATTTCGAGAAGGCGCAGTGATGTAATGTTGTTTGTTCGCTTCTCTATTCTGGCTTGAAGACATTTGGGTGAAGTATGGGATTCTATTAGAGTTTCAGAGTCGAAAGGAGTCGTATTTCTCATCCATAGCGAATAAAATTTTTAAGTTGTTTGAGAATGGCAGAGGTTATGAAAGCAAGGAAAAGAGCAGAAATGAAATCGTGTATGCTGAAAATGTGCCATTGACCAGGTGGCCTAATATATACGTCTTCTTTCACAATGTTAATTCTAGAGATTAATGTATAAATCTCAATTATTTGCTTATTTTAAGGCACGCGTTAAAAAGTATAATTTCTTACAGCTATTATTTACAGATGTTGGACATTCGTAGCAGTTCACTAGGAGTGCCACTTAACTTCTTTCCACAAAATCAGCACTGTTTAACGTAATAATTAACTGAAATTTCGCATATCAGTCGCCTAAATCGTATTCGCTACATGAGGTTCCTTACCTGGTCCTTAAATGAACGGAGGACAAATCAGTTTAATGTTTCAGTTGAAAGATACATACTTCGAGCAATTTGTTAACAGTAATAACTGTTATTATGTGTTTCTGTCATCTGGTTAACGAAACATTGAATCTCTAACAAACTGATTCTTTCAGATACTCCTATTGAATATAAACTATTTTCAAATGTACACAGTGCGACCCAAAAGTTCCGAGACTGATTTTAAGCGACATCAGCGCAGTAACTGAGGTAACAGCTTGAACTAAGAGCCTTAAATAATAGATGTGTGTTCGACCAGTCAGTTGTGAGCAGGCAGTGTTGGGTAGTGGACGTGCAGTCGTAGAGTGCCTACGTTGTTGTATAACAAATCGCAATGGGGCAACGTTTCTAGATCAAATTTTCAAGACATTCTCCAAAATGCTTTGAAGAAAAAAGAAGCGTGTACAATAAATATATATATATACACGACGAGGAAGAGTATGTATGGGAGAAGCAATGTTTGTGATGATTTAAATTCCTTACTTTCGTAAGATATTCATAGGAGAGCAAAGCACGCCATTTTGTTTCTGACAGTAGGAAAATTTGAAATTTGTGGTAAGGTCTTATGGGACCAAACTGCTGAGATCATCGGTCCCTCACCCTACACACTACTTAAACTAACTTACGCTATGGACAACACACACACTCATGCCCGAGGGAGGACTCGAACCTCCGACTGGGGGAGCCGCATGGAACGTGACAAGACGCCTTATACATCGCGGCTACGTCGCGCGACCCGTTCGAGTGTAATAGTAATTATAAATACCATTATTTTTCTTTCTGAATAAACATCATTCTAACAAAATTGCAACTGTGTGGCCTGTGTGGGTCGTTAATTTAGCTTTCAATATTATTATTATTATTGTTATTATATGTTATATTAACGTTCTATGTCTCATACAGTTTAGCAAACTTGCCATCAGACAGACAATTTAACCAAAGAGTCACAAGTGTCTAATTTAGGGCGTGCAATGCGACACGTGCGGTTCTACCTCTAGATGAGCTTGAGCCAAGATATTTCGACGAAGAGGAACCACATGTGAGCCCGAAGTTCTTTGGGATATTAGCTCGCAGTTGGGGGATCTTCTGGGATAGGAATTTGGAAAGTGTTAGTTGAGGGATAAGAATCTTACGAAGTGTTGGAACAGGGTGGGATTTTGAAAAATGCTAGTTGCGGAATATGAACTCTGGAAAGTTTTGGGACTGGATTTGAATACTGCAAAGTGCTTCCAAAAGTATTATCTGAACTTCGATAGGCAGGACCCCTCGCAAAATTTAAATGCAAGATTGGTTCAGGACTGAATATTAGGTTTCTTTAATAGTTGTGAAGTGAACGTTCTTTAGAAAATTCAAATGGTTCAAATGGCTCTCAGTACTATGGGACTTAACAGCTGAGGTCATCAGTCCCCTAGAACTGAGAACTACTTAAACCTAACTAACCTAAGGACATCACACACATCCAGGCCCGAGGCAGGATTCGGTCGCTCGGTTCCAGGCTGTAGCGCCTAGAACCGCTCGGGCACTTCAGCAGGCCGTTCTTTCGAGAAACACTCACACTAATATATATATATATATATATATATATATATATATATATATATATATGTGTGTGTGTGTGTGTGTGTGTGTGTGTTTGTGTGTGTGTGTGTGTGTGTGTGTGTGTGTGTGTGTGTATTGTGGCTTATCAGCTTATGATTAGAATGTACTACATAATCTGGACATGCAACAACAATTAATAAGGCACCAGATCAGGCAGAGAGGAAGGAGTAGATGGACAGAGAAGGGGGGAGGAGAGGAAAGGGACATAGAGAGAAGGGGATGGAGGGAGGAGGAGGACGACTAGGGAATGGAGAGAAGAGACCGAGGAGGAGGAGGAAATAGACAGAGGGAGAGGGGAGAAACATGAGATGGACAAAGACATGGGGAGAAGGAGATGGTCAGATGGTAGGGGAAGAAGCAAATTAGGGCATATATCCGATTCCTATATACTTTTAGCAGTTTTGGATTCGCTAGTAACAAATATAAATAACCAGTTATATTTTAAATGATAACAGAAGCCATTTTTCACTTGAAAAAAAAATTATGCATTTCATGTGTGTTTAGTATTGCGTTAAATCTGCTATTTCACAATTGATTTCGTATCGAAATCTGAGTCATTGAGATATTGGTAAAGGAAATAATAATCCCTGTTCAATGAAGCGTCCAGCCTTTGATGTCGCCAATTTCGTGAAATACATCCCCGAGTGGTCTAACAGTTCTCAGTGCCTCACCACAATTCACGCTTCTGTGGCTGTATCACTAACCCATAAAACCGGGCAGTGAAAAAGTTTTTCGTTTTGCGGAGCCAGGGAGAGAGCAGGGACTGCACCGTCCCCGGAGATGAGGAGCATTTGATACGGAAGGGACGGGGCATCACGTGACGTTCAGGCAGGCCAACGACGTTCCGAAGACAGGTCCGAGCGCGCTAAGACAGCCTAACCACCAACGTCAGCCGAAACTTCAAACCACTGTTAGATACTTGTCCGCCGAGAGTTTCCGCAAACTCTGTGTCTTTAATTCTCGATTTTCGAGTCACCACTGCTCTGTAGAAGCTAAGCTGCTCAAAAATCGTTTTGCACAACTCTCATCACTTGCACTGCTCTTTTATTTTTTTAAAAGTAAATAAATAAAAAAATAAAAAAATAAAACTGTAACTTGTATCTCAAATAACACTTCAGCACAGGAAATCGCTACGTATAGCCACTTATGAGACGGAGAAAAAATGAACTTGTATTCTCCAAACGTGAAAGCACAAGCAATCTGTCAACGTGTGTCGAAGAGCCAGTTCAAGATTAAACTGTTAGCACTTCGTCATTTTGCGGCGAGAACGCTAGGCAGAATGGGGTAGTTTTCTGACGGACTAGCGTACACCGCAGCGATGTCATTTGGACATCCAGTCACCATGAGACACAAAACGTTGAACATTTACCTCGTCGCACGTGGTCGATAACACAATCTGGTTACCGGCGCTTATAAGTCGTAGCTCGTAATTGTCACAAGCAGATTGTGTGCTACCAACCGAAAGCGCTGTATAGTCCCAGAAAGTCCACTACGAACAACAGTACAAACCTCCAAGTCCGTGCTGTGCGAAAATTGTGGACAAGAGAACGTCAGGAATGACGCATTGATCAGTGACATCGTGTTCTCTTTACCGATGCGTTCAGGACTTTTCTGACGCCTTGTTATTTCTTAGAAGAGTCTGGAAGGGATCAACTAACACTGCAATGAAGTATCACCTAGGTAGAGTCAAGGGCTGAATAAGCAGCGAAATATCTGTGATGGGAAGAATTAGACATTCCACCGCTTCAAGTAGTTAGAAAGTAAACTTACAACCTGGCAGAAAAAGAAATTGCTCCTTTGTATATTTACACCAAGGAAGCAATGTATCTGCATCCACAAAATCTCGTTCTGGGACGTATGTCGTTTAAGTAGTGACTCTAACGAATGATGACGTAAACAATTTGTATTCACCTGACATTACTACAGCTACCTTGTTCCGAAATGCGTCATGGACTGCTGAAATGACAATGAACGATTATAGGTATTCTGTGCCTTTCAACTAAGACCAGAATTTTCGGGCTTTGAGGCGTACAATAACCGTGCGAGGTATAGTGATTAGCATAATGGGCTCGCATTCGGGAGGACGACTGTTTAAACTCGCGTCCAGCCATCCAGATTTAGGTTTTCCGTGATTTCCCTAGATCGCTCCAGGCAAATGCCGCGATGATTCTATGGAAAGGGGACGCCGATTTCCTTCCCCATCCTTGACAAAATCCGAGCTTGTGTTCTGTCTCTAATGGCACGATGTCGAGTGGACGCTAAATCTAATTTTCCTTCCTTTTTTTAAGGGTACAGTAAAATGAAATACGCGAAAAGGCATTAAAATGCATAGTGTACACAGTTATATGGCTCTGAGCACTATGGGACTTAACATCTGAGGTCATCAGTCCCCCAGAACTTAGAACTACTTAAACCTAACTAACCTAAGGAGATCACACACATCCATGCCCGAGGCAGGATTCAAACCGGCGGCCGTAGCGGTCTCGAGGTTCCAGACTGTAGCGCCTAGAACCGCTCGGCCACTCCGGCGGACGTACACGGGTATACACTTTACAGATACAAACCAATCTAACTTAATTACCCGTCACTTATAGATGCTTCCGTTATCTTAGATATTTTTCCATTAGTCACTAAGTACACAAATCGACAGTCATTTGCAGTGCTCAGCTTACTATATTGTCTGTCCAAAGTCGTATCATAACCTGACAACTGAATCAGGAACTGTATGTTTCCATACGACATTGACATTTAAGCAATCGATCATAACTTCATCAGAGATGCATACGAGTAATTTACAATATGTATTTCCTCGGTTGTGGACGACGACTAACGGTATTAAAGTACCGGAACCCACATGGACAGTCAGGCCTAGACTAAACTAATGTAATCATGTGCTGCAAAATCGTTTTTAGCCTTCCGTACCTCGATCGGTAAAAAGGAACATTTATAGATCCACTTTGTTGTCTGTGTGTCTGTCTGTCCGCCTGTTGAAAACCCTTTCTCTCAAGAACTGGTACGCGTATCAAGTTGAAATTTATGGCACAAATTAAGGTCTATGGTCACTTGGCGTTGTGAAGCATTGAAAATTCAATGCAATCAAAAGATGCGATCATTTACGTCATATATTTTAATATACGGAAACTCACTCATAGAAACCTGTAGGGTACTTCCCTCTGGCCTAGAATCATGACTAGTCTGCGAACGTTTGTTCCACATGCAGCGTGAAACGCCACATCTACGTGCAGTAATCGCTACTGTATATCTGATGATGGATACATTCCGAAACACGACATATGACCAACAAAATCATTCCTTAACTGACGTTTCACTTTTTCCATTGTCATGCAATGAGCTTGAATAGGAGTACTACGAATGATTATAATGATGGTCGCCTGCTTTCTGTGTGACTTTAGGTCACGTTTACACTACTGGCCATTAAAATTGCTACACGAAGAAGAAATGCAGATGATAAACGGGTATTCGTTGGACAAATATATTATACTAGAACTGACATGTGATTAGATTTTCACGCAATTTGGGTGCATAGATCCTGAGAAATCAGTACCCACAACAACCACCTCTGGCCGTAAAAACGGCCTTGATTCGCCTGGGCATTGAGTCAAACAGAGTTTGGATGGCGTGTACAGGTACAGCTGTCAATGCATCCTCAACACGATACCAGAGTTCATCAAGAGTAGTGACTGGCCACCACTGACCAGACGTTTTCACTTGGTGAGAGATCTGGAGAATGTGCTGGCCAGGGCAGAAGTCAAACATTTTCTGTATCCAGAAAGACCCGTACAGGAATTGCAACATGCGGTCGTGCATTATCCTTCTGAAATGTAGGGTTTGGCAGGGATCGAATGAATGCTAGAGCCACGGGTCGTAACACATCTGAAATGTAACGTCCACTGTTCAAAGTGCCGTCAATGCGAACAAAAGGTGACCGAGACGTGTAACCACTGACACCGCATACCATAACGCCGGATGATATGCCAGTGTGGCGATGACGAATACACTCTTCCAATGTGCGTTCACCTCGATGTCGCCAAACACGGATGCGACCATCATGATGCCATTCGTGCGCCCAGGTTCGTCGTTGAGTACACCATCCCAGGCGCTCCTGTCTGTGATGCAGCGTGAAGGGTAACCGCAGCCATGGACTCCGAGCTGATAGTCCATGCTGCTGGAAACGTCGTCGAACTGTTCGTGCAGATGGTTGTTGCCTTCCAAACGTCCCCATCTGCTGACTCAGGGATCGAGACGTGGCTGCACGATCCGTTACAACCATGAGGATAAGATGCCTGTCATCTCGAATGCTACTGATACAAGGCCGTTGGGATCCAGCACGGCGTTCCATATTACTCTCCAGAAACCGAACGATTCCATATTCTGCTAACAGTCATTGGATCTCGACCAACGCGAGCAGCAATGTCGCGATACGATAAACCGCAATCGCGATAGGCTACAATCCGACCTTTATCAAAGTCGGAAACGTGATGGTACGCATGTCTCCTCCTTACATGAGGCATCACAACAACGTTTCACCAGACAAAGCCGGTGAACTGCTGTTTGTGTACGAGAAATCGGTTGGAAACTTTCCTCATGTCAGCACGTTGTAGGTGTCTCCACATGCGCCAACCTTGTCTGATTGCTCTGAAAAGCTAATCATTTGCGTATCACAGCATCTTCTTCGTGTCGTTAAATTACGCCTGTTTAGCACATCATCTTCGTGGTGTAGCATTTGTAATGGCCAGTAGTGTATATTATTGAGATTAAAACATTCTCAAAAATCTTGGAATTTCTGAACCAATATCTTGCCTTAATCGGTGAAGATAATAGGCAGAAAAGGTCGAGATTTTCGTTTCCTAGAATGAATGAAATGTCTGTATACGTCATTAAGTTTGTGCGGAACCCTCATTGCGCAAGTCCTCCTGGTACCTGCCTGTTTACTTCATAAAGTTTGTTGTAAACACTCTCGCGTGCATAAACTGGTGAATCTTCGAGCTCTATGGTAATCTGTTTTGTGGATAATTCTGTGGCGAGGAAACACAGAGAAACGTGACACACAGGACAATTTGCGCAGTATCTAATGAAAGGCGTAAGTATGGAGGGTGGCGCTCAGTTAGAGTGTTTCCTGATTGCAGAGCTTGTTACACAACTTGCCAGGCGCCGTCAGTGGGGACCCTGGGGCAGAGGCCGCACTCGCGAGATCGACGGCGGCGCCGGCTTGAGCAGGATGGTAGGCGGGCGGCGGACGTGCCCGTCTATCGGCGGGAGACAGCCGCTAATTAGCCTCTGCGGCGAAAGCAGCCTCGAGGAGGGGCGGCGGTGGTGGTTGGGGGTGGTGGGGGACGGGGGTGGCTGCCAGCCCGCTGGCGTCGGCGACGTATAATGCAACCCTGTTAAAAATCCCAGAGGGGTGAGGGCTCTGCGGCCCAAGGCGCCTACTCCAGTTTAAGTGCGCGAACTGAGTCACTAGATAAGGCCGACGTTCGGCAACTTTAAGCGTCAGTTCGACTTCCAAGGGCTGGGATCTCCCTCTCGCGATCTGTTCGACTGTCTACTCATCTCTGCTATCCGTTGCATACCCGCAAGACCGACGCTGGGTCAGTGAAAATCTGGAAGCACCGGCGGAAGTACAGGCGGAAACACGTCTCAATATTTACAGTTAGTCAAATAAGACAGAACGGAGACGACAGTGTGCAATACAATTTGGTATTCTATGTACAGTACAGGCCATTAAAATTTGCTTCACCACGAAGCTGACGTGCTACAGACGCGATATTTAACCGACAGGAAGAAAATTCTGTGATATATGCAAATGATTAGCTTTTCAGAGCATTCACACAACCGATTTCTCAAACACAAACAGCAGTTGACCGCCGTTGCCTGGTGGAACTTTGTTTTGATGCCTCGTGTAAGGAGGAGAAATGCGTACCATCACGTTTCCGACTTTGATAAAGGTCGGATTGTAGCCTATCGCGAAGCAGGTTATCGTATCGCGACATTGCTGCTCGTGTTGGTCGAGATCGAATGACTGTTAGCAGGATATGGAATCGGTAATACGGAAGGCCGGGCTGGATCCCAATGGCCTCGTACCACTAGCACTCGAGAAGACAGGCATCTTATCAGCATGGCTGTAACGAATCGTGCAGCCACGTCTCGATCCATGAGTCAACAGATGGGGACGTTTGCAAGACAACAACCATCTGCACGAACAGTTCGACGACCTTTGCAGCAGCATGGAGTATCAGCTCGAATACCATGGCTGCGGTTACCCTTGATGCTGCATCACAGACAGGAGTGCCTGCGATGGTGTACTCAACGACGAACCTCGGTACACGAAACGTAAAACGTCATTTTTTCGGATGAATCCAGGTTCTGTTTCCAGCATCAAGATGGTCGCATCAGTGTTTGGCGACATCGCGGTGAACGCACATTGGAAGCGTGTATTCGTCATTGCCACACTGGCATATCATCCGGCGTTGTGGTATGCGGTGTCAGTGGTTACACGTCTCGGTCACCTTTTGTTCGCATTGACGGCACTTTGAACAGTGGACGTTACATTTCAGATGTGTTACGACCCGTGGCTCTACCCTTCATTCGATCCCTGCGAAACCCTACATTTCAGAAGGATAATGCACGACCGCATGTTGCAGGTCCTGTATGGGCCTTTCTAAATACAGAAAATGTTCGACTGCTGCCCTGGCCTGCCCTGGCCAGATCTCTCACCAATTGAGGTCAATGGTGGTCGAGGAACTAGCTCGTCACAATACGCCAGTCACTACTCTTGATGAACTGTGGTATCGTGTTGAAGCTACATGAGCAGCTGTACGTGTACACGCCATCCAAGCTCTGTTTGACTCAATTCCCAGGCGTATCAAGGCCGTTATTATGGCCAGATGTGGTTGTTCTGGACACTGATATCTCAGGGTCTGTGCACCCAAATTGCGTGAAAATGTAATCACATGTCAGTTCTAGTATAATATATTTGTCCAATGAATACCCGTTTATCATCTGCATTTCTTTTTAGTGTAGAATTTTAATGGCCAGTAGTGTATTTACTCGACTAATGTATCATAAAAGTACAGCTGCTACAGCAGCCATACATCTCACTTTAAGCATGGTACACTGGCAGATAATAGTCACAGTGTGCTGTGGGCTTTTGGTACGAAGGTTAATGAAAAGAAAAGTCACATCTCGGTGATTCCAGTATATAGAATGTCATCTGACGTACCGCCTAAATCATAATATACACGACGGCTGGGCACTGAGTACATCAACGCCGCCTAATGTGGCAATCACAAAAAAGTGTGTGCTGTTTTATAGTTTTACGCTTAAGATACAAAACAAACTAAAATTTTGTTCAATATTTTGCAGAAATAAATAACGATACCGCCTAATGACGTCAATCTGTCTGATCAAAAGTACCCGGACACCCCTAGTGCGGAACTGACCACAAGACATCACGAGAGGCGGACCCACGAGTAGAAAAGTAGGCGATGAGCAGTGAGTTGTCAGTATCGAAGTAGTAACAGGAGAATGGGTCGGAGAGGAGAGATCGGGCAGTCATTGAATCTCATCTCAGTTGTGCCGTGGCGCCATTGAGTCAGTAGACAGTTCTGTCTGGGGCCAGTGGCTCAAGGGTAGTACTGAGTACCTTTCTTGCGGCCCCATTTCCAATATCTATGAGGAAGAGTTGGTTTCTGTGGGTTGTGTCCTTAGAAGGTCTTTGCTAGCCGAAATATATACGGGTTCGCTGGCCCGAGAGAGAGAGGCACGAAGTTTGGGGATGGGCGCTAGCGTCGCGACAAGCGGCGGTCACGAGGTCCGAGCGGCCAAAGCGACGAGCTACGCGAGGAGGGCCTGCGCAGAGCGGAGGTACCGGAGTACTTCACCGGGGTCAGCGCCGACTACAAGGAGCAGGGCGACGTCCCGTCGGTTGGTTGGCAACATTCGTGTCGGGCGACCGCTCGTGGCCTGTCTGCCCTCTTCCACCTAGCCTTCATCGTCACCACTCACAAGGGGAGGCCGCCAATTGTGAAATTCAGATTCGATTCCTACTGCGCATAATAAAAGGTCATGGCCAGAGGTGTAATGTGGCAAAGCACCAAGATGCACTTCTCAGCCGTTGTTGAGAAAATCGACAGTTAAAAGAAACCATTGCGGTGAAATACTCTCTATGATTAACAATGTTCTACAGCGTCGTGGCGCAGCGGTAAGCGCTTGGGTTCGTAATCCAAAGGTCGCCCGATCGAATCTCGCGCCATGCGATTTTTTTAATTAAAATATATATATATATATATATATATATATATATATATATATATATATATATATATATATATATTAATGAATTGCTTATGCATGTTGGTGAAGGCGGATCGCTCTCCAATTGTACCGCCTCCATTTTTCCGCTTTTTTTTAACAGTGTGTACCAAAGCTCTCCCGTCAGGACTGATTTTCGACGATGTTATAAGTTGCGCTAGGGACCGCATCTACCTTCTTTCGAAGTTAGCAGGCAACTACGCTGTTATGCGGCGGCTCGTTTCGGCCCATTCAACATCTGTCCTCCAAGTGTAACGAGCGAGTAACGGAGTTTACATTTCATACCTGCCACAGCAAATTTAAATTTGTGTTCGTGGGGTCTCTATTCTAATTCGAACGTTTGACTTACGCTATACGTATTCGTTTCGGAATATCGTTTCTTTTCTTCCGTTAACTATACGTGGTTAACATTATGAAGACAATTAATAACATTTGTGAAATATATATATATATATATATATATATATATATATATATACATTTGAATTACAAAAAACAAAATTGAAAAAAAAAAAGGTTGCATGGCGCGAGTTTCGATCTGGCGACCTTCGGATTACGAACCCGAGCGCTTACCACTGCGCCACGACGCTGTTGAAAATCATTGATCGTAGAGAGTATTTCACAGCAACGGTTTCTTTTAACTCGATTTTCTCGACAACGGCTGAGAAGTGCATCTTGGTGCTTTGCCACATTACACCTCTGGCCATGGGCTTTTATTATGCGCAGTATGAGTCGAATCTGAATTTCACAATTGGCGGCCTCCCCTTGTCAGTAACCGCCGCGACGCGCTGTGGATCCGTGGAACTGCTTGCTGAACAAGGGGAGTAACATTCTGTAATCCTCGTGTTGATTTGTGTCATTGTTTACTTTCCCTCCTAATTATTTTCTGGTTTGTTAGCTACCCTCAGAGTTGAACACGGTTGGCTCTTTGGTCGTAAATATAGGCCTTAGTCCAGTACTAAGATACTAGTTGTCGTTAAAAAATTTGACCAGCTCTTACATTGTCTTTCCTTTCTGGTTTATATCCGATCATTATTGTTCTAATGACTACAGCCAGAACTATGGTGCCGGCTGGCGTGGCCGAGCGGTTCTAGGCGCTCCAGTCTGGAACTGCGTGACCGCTACGGTCGCAGGTTCGAATCCTGCCTTGGGCATGGATGTGTGTGGTGTCCTTTGGTTAGTTAGTTTTAAGTAGTTCTAAGTTCTAGGGGACTGATGACCTCAGATGTTAAGTCCCATAGTGCTCAGAGCCATTTAGAACAATGATACTAAGGTACATGTTGCCGTTAAACAAAAGGGATCTTGTGGTTAGATTTAGATGTTAACCGGTTCAATTCTTTGATTGTTATGATCTGAACAACCTGGTGTACTACGCTGTGCATTGCTGTCTTTGAAAGACCGGTCATTACTGATGTATTTTTAGCGGGATCTTGTGGTTGCACCGAGTGAGTTCTCTTGTAATATGTGTTCACAAGTAACGTTTTAAGACGTTCCTTCAGAGCGGTCTTAATATCTGACAATCAGTTTAACTTTGAAAATATTAACAACCAACTGTGATCAGGGCTTTAGCCAAAATAAGATTGTCAAAAGAGACGTGTTGGGATCCAGTCGCACCTTGGTCACCATTTGAAATTAAGAGGTTGGCTGCTTCGAAGTAAACCTTATCATTGTCGTATTGTTTCCTAATCTGTTTAACCTTTAAGCACAGGTGCGTATCTTAACCCAGAACCTCTCGACATACAGCTTTCAAATTAAAAGCTACGTCATCTTTTTTGAGTAACTGAATCAGTCTTGTTGTGAGTGGTGCTTATATAGGTTTCATGCGTTGCAGAAGAGCATTTAATAAGGGAAACTGTGTCCAGCGCGGTAGTAAACACCGCTGTTTCACCTGATAACGGGCGGGCTGCAGGTCCGGCCGTCTTGTAATCATTGTCTGCTGTTTTGATTTCTCTTGCAAAAGCTTACTCATTTTGCAAATTTGTTCATTTTGTAAAAAAAAAGTTTATGGTTGAATATTTTTAAATAAACAGGTTGTGTGAAAAGAAAGTTATACTGGTGGGTCCTCCCGTCCACGTTTTCCTTAATTCCAGTGAGTACCACATTTCATGAGTAACAGATCCATGAAAGATATCTCAACCCTTCTAAATTTGCCAAGGTCCACGGTTGATGAAGTAACTGTGAAATGGAAAACGCAAGGTAACAACGACACCAAACCAAGACCAGCCAGGCCTCATATACTGACGGACGGGGACTGTCGCGCATGGCGGAAGGTGGTTGTTAAAAATCGCATGAAGTCTCCGGAAGGAATCATTTAAGAGTCCCAAAGTGCTACCAGCTGTCTGGTTAGCATAGAGACAGTGCGTGGAAGATTAATCAGGATAGCCTACAACTGTCGAGCAGCTCCTCATAAATCACACATTTAAGCGACGCTTGAGGTCGTGTAGAGAGAGACGCGACTGGACAGTAGAAAAGAGTGATTTGGACTCATGAATCACGCTGTACCCTTATGCAACCCGATAGAAAGGTTTGTGTTTCGCGAATGCGTGGAGGAGCTAACCCGCCATCAGTGAAGCAGGGAGGAGCCGATGTGACATTTTTGCGCTTAAGAAAATGCTAAATGCAGTAGCACAGGTAAAATTTGGAGACGATGACTGTTTGAACAAGACTGACAACGCCTCTTGTCAGAAAAATCTGCGAAGCAATGGTAGGTGGGCAGAAACATTCCTGAAATTGGCTGGCCTGTCCAAAGTCCAGACCTGCACGCAAGGGAATACGTTTGAGATGAGTTAAAACGTTGACTTCACTCCAGACCCAAGCGTCCAACATTACTACTCCCTCTGGTTTGAGATCCTGAGGAACAATGAGCTGCCATTCCACCACAGACATTCAGACAGCTCATTCAAAGTGTCCCCATTAAAACTTATGCCACCATAAAGGCAAAGGGTGGACACACTCCACATTAATGTGTACACCCTCCACATACGTGTCCTGGTGCTGTTGATCATGTATCGTATTGCTCTAAGCTTCCAGTGGCTGGACTGCGCCACAGGCGACGTACTCACGTCTTTACTGATAAATGCTAGCCACTGGATACCCGCATGACTGACACTGGGTCACAAAAAATCTGGAAGAAGAAGACACGAAATTCTGTCTATACTGCGCGTATACAATTTACTCATCCTGGCTTACTAGGCACCGACAGAAGATCAGTGCTGGCGGAAGTGTCTCCTAGTATTTAAAATTAGTGAAAGGTGATAGCAGAAAGAGGGGAAGGTACTGCAGGAAGTGCGTCACTATCAATTTATTTTACACGACTAATCTTCCCTGAAAATAAACCTCGTGCAAAAGCCATGTACCGCCCTTTAGGTGTAATACCCTAGCAGAGATCGTCACAGTGCGTTGTGAATTTCCGGTGTAAAATTTACTGAAATAAGAAGTCGCGCGACTGTGTTCGCAAAGACAGACTATTCTGACATGTCGCAGCCGGCCGGTGTGGCCAAGCGGTTCTAGGCGCTACGGTCTGGAGCAGCGCTACCACTACGGTCGCAGGTTCGAATCCTGCCTCGGGCATGGATGTGTGTGGTGTCCTTAGGTTAGTTACGTTTAAGTAGTTCTAAATTCTAAGGGACTGATGACCTCAGATGTTAAGTCCCATAGTGTTCAGAATCATTTGAACCATTTGACATGTCGCCTAAAGCATAAAATACACGACGGCTGGACACTCACAAGGGAACCTCCCCATCGCACCCCTCTCAAATTTAGTTATAAGTTGGCACAGTGGGTAGGCCTTGAAAAACTGAACACACATCAATCGAGAAAACAGGAAGAAGTTGTGTGGAACTATGAAAAAATAAGCAAAATATACAAACTGATTAGTCCATGCGCAAGATATGCAACATTAAGGATAGTGTTAGCACAGGAGCGCCGTGGTCCCGTGGTTAGCGTGAGCAGCTACGGAACGAGAGGTCCTTGGTTCACGTCTTCCGTCGGGCGGAAAGTTTAACTTTTTATTTTCAGTTTATGTGACAAACTCTTAGGTTTTCATCAGTTTTTTGGGAGCGATTATCACATCCACAAGAAAACCTAAATCGCGCAAGGTAGAAGAATCTTTTTACCCATTCGCCAAGTGTACAAGTTAGGTGGGTCGACAACATATTCCTGTCATGTGACGCACATGCCGTCACCAGTGTCGTATAGAATATATCAGACGTGTTTTCCTGCGGAGGAATCGGTTGACCTATGACCTTGCGACCAAATGTTTTCGGTTCCCATTGGAGAGGCACGTCCTTTCGTCTACTAATCGCTAATCGCACGGTTTTTCGGTGCGGTCGCAAAACACAGACACTAAACTTATTACAGTGAACAGAGACGTCAATGAACGAACGGACAGACCATAACTTTGCGAAAATAAGGAAAGTAAACTCTTCACTCAAGGGAAGACTTGAACCAAGGATCTCTCGCTCCGCAGCTGGTCATGCTAACCACGGGACCACGGCGCTCCTGTGCTAACACTATCCTTGATGTTGCTTATCTTGTACATGGACTACTCAGTTTGTATATTTTGCTTTTTTTTCATAGTTCAACACAACTTCTTCCTGTTTTCTCGATTGATCTGTGTTCAGTTTTTCAAGGCCTATCCACTGTGCCAACTTATAACTAAATCTGAGGTGGGTGCGATGGGGAGGTTCCCTCGTCAGTACAATTGCTACTGAAATCAACCCAGCGTAAAGTGAGCAATCACAAAAAAGCAAGTGCTGTTTTATAATTTAGGCCTAAGATAAATAACGAACAGAAATTTGGTTCAATATTATAAGTCCTACTGATGATGACACATATTTGTTGATAAATGTTGGGTAACAGTGAGTGAAAAGGACAACATTGCCTTTTACAAAAGACGACGGTATTGTAAAAAACAAATTAGTTTGCAAACATGGAATAAACTCCCTAGAATCTTGTAATTTATGAAGAGCATGATTCAATAGAAATATTTTGTAATCATAAAATCCAGAGTTTCTGATTACAATTTTGCACTGCTGTGCAAAGCACGTTACAACCTTTAGCATCGGCTTACGCCTTATACGTCGCCAAGTTCCCATTTAGCCTCAACTTTCACCCCACCAACCGACCCGCACTGCTTTTATCTAGGGGGTAGACCTCAAGTTCAATGGTGAAAAGCTCACTACTTTAACTAACAGTGCTAGTTTCAGTTTAATTGTCCACATATATCTTCAGTCCCATTAATCACTAATTACTCACTAAACCCTCATTTACCACCACAATCAAAACTTACTGTTGGCGAAAATTCCATACGTATAGTGACCACCCACAGTGACCACGACATATAATATTGTATATGTGGTGAAGCCCCCCCCCCCCCCATGAACCATGGACCTTCCCGTTGGTGGGGGGGCTTGCGTGCCTCAACGATACAGATAGCCGTACCGTAGGTGCAACCACGACGGAGGGGTATCTCTTGAGAGGCCAGACAAACGTGTGGTTCCTGAAGAGGGGCAGCAGCCTTTTCAGTAGTTGGAAGGGCAACAGTCTGGATGTTTGACTGATATGGCACTGTAACACTAACCAAAACGGCCTTGCTGTTGTGGCACTGCGAACGGCTGAAAGCGAGGGGAAACTACAGCCGTAATTTTTCCCGAGGGCATGCAGCTTTACTGTATGATTAAATGATGATGGCGTCCTCTTGGGTAAAATATTCCGGAGGTAAAGTACTCCCCCATTCGGATCTCCGGGCGGGGACTACTCAAGAGGACGTCGTTATCAAGAGAAAGAAAACTGGGGTTCTACGGATCGGAGCGTGGGATGTCAGATCCCTTAATCGGGCAGGTAGGTTAAAAAATTTAAAAAGGGAAATGGATAGGTTAAAGTTAGATATAGTGGGAATTAGTGAAGTTCGGTGGCAGGAGGAACAAGACTTTCGGTCAAGTGAATACAGGGTTATAAATACAAAATCAAATAGGGGTAATGCAGGAGTAGGTTTAATAATGAATATAGAATAGGAGTGAGGGTAAGCTACTACAAACAGCATAGTGAACACATTATTGTAGCCAAGATAGACACAAAGCCCACGCCTACTACAGTAGTACAAGTTTATATGCCAACTAGCTCTGCAGATGATGAAGAAATTGATGAAATGTATGATGAGATAAAAGAAATTATTCAGGTAGTGAAGGGAGACGAAAATTTAATAGTCATGGGTGACTGGAATTCGACAGTAGGAAAAGGAAGAGAAGGAAACGTAGTAGGTGAATATGGATTGGGGCTAAGAAATGAAAGGGGAAGCCGCCTGGTAGACTTTTGCACAGAGCATAACTTAATCATAGCTAACACTTTGTTCAAGAAACATGAAAGAAGGTTGTATACATGAGAGAACCCTGGAGATACTAAAAGGTTTCAGATAGATTATATAATGGTAAGACAGAGATTTAGGAACCCGATTTTAAATTGTAAGACATTTCCAGGGGCAGATGTGGACTCTGACCACAATCTATTGGTTACGAACTGTAGATTAAAACTGAAGAAACTGCAAAAAGAAGGGAATTTAAGGAGATGGGACCTGGATAATCTGAAAGAACCAGAGTTTCACATTCAGGGAGAGCATAAGGGAACAATTGACAGGAATGGGCGGAGGAAATACAGTAGAAGAAGAATGGGTAGCTTTGAGGAATTAAATAGTGAAGGCAGCAGAGGATCAAGTAGGTAAAAAGACGAGGGCTAGTAGAAATCCTTGGGTAACAGAAGAGATACTGAATTTAGTTGATGAAAGGAGAAAATACAAATATGCAGTATTGAAGCAGGCAAAAAGGAATACAAACGTCTCAAAACTGAGATCGACAGGATGTGCAAAATGGCTAAGCAGGGATGGCTTGAGGAAAAATGTAAGAATGTAGAGGGTTATCACACGAGGGGTAAGATAGATACTACACAAAAATTAAGGAGACCTTTGGAGAGAAGAGAACCACTTGCATGAATATCAAGAGATCAGATGGAAACCCAGTTCTAAGCAAAGAAGGGAAAGCAGAAAGGTGGAAGGAGTATATAGTGGGTCTATACAGGGGCGATGTTCTTGAGGACAATATTATGGAAATGGAAGAGGATGTAGGTGAAGATGAAATGGGAGATACGACACTGCGTGAAGAGTTTGACAGAGCACTGAAAAACCTGAGTCGAAACAAGGCCCCGGGAGTAGACAACATTCCATTGGAACTACTGACGGCTTGGGAGAGCCAGTCCTGACAAAACTCTACCATCTGGTGAGCAAGATGTATGAGACAGGCGAAATTACCTCAGACTTCAAGAATAATATATTAATTCCAATCCCAAAGAAAGCAGGTGTTGACAGATGTGAAAATTACCGAACTATCAGTTTAATAAGTCACAGCTGCAAAATACTAACGCATTCTTTACAGACGAATTGAAAAACTGGTGGAAGCGGACCTCGGGGAAGATCAGTTTGGATTCCGTAGAAATGTTGGAACACGTGAGGCAATACTGACCCTACGACTTAACTTAGAAGATAGATTAAGGAAAGCCAAATCTACATTTCTAGCATTTGTAGACTTAGAGAAAGCTTTTGACAGTGTTGACTGGAATACTCTTTTTCAAATTCTGAAGGTGGCAGGGGTAAAATACAGGGAGTGAAAGGCTATTTACAATTTGTACAGAAACCAGATGGCAGTTATAAGAGTCGAGGGACATGAAAGGGAAGCAGTGGTTGGGAAGGGAGTGAGACAGGGTTGTAGCCTCTCCCCATTGTTATTCAATCTGTATATTGAGCAAGCAGTAAAGGAAACAAAAGAAAAGTTCGGAGTAGGTATTAAAATCCATGGAGAAGAAATAAAAACCTTGAGGTTTGCCGATGACATTGTAATTCTGTCAGAGAGAGCAAAGGACTTGGAAGAGCACTTGAACGGAATGGACAGTGTCTTGAAAGGAGGGTATAAGATGAACATCAACAAAAGCAATACGAGGATAATGGAATTTAGTCGAATTAAATCGGATGATGCTGAGGGAATTATATTAGGAAATGAGACACTTAAAGTAGTAAAGGAATTTTGCTGTTTGGGGAGCAAAAAAACTGTTAATGGTCGAAGTAGAGAGGATATAAAATGTAGACGCAATGGCAAGGAAAGCGTTTCTGAAGAAGAGAAATTTGTTAACATCGAGTATTGATTTAAGTTTCAGTAAGTTGTTTCTGAAAGTATTTGTATGGAGTGTAGCCATGTATGGAAGTGAAACATGGCGATAAATAGTTTAGACAAGAAGAGAATAGAAGCTTTCGAAATGTGGTGCTACAGAAGAATGCAGGAGATTAAATGGGTAGATCAAATAACTAATGAGGAGGTATTGAATAGAATTGGGGAGGAGTTTGTGGCACAACTTGACTAGAAGAAGGGTCGGTTGGTAGGACATGTTGTGAGGCATCAAGGGATCACCAATTTGGTATTAGAGGGCAGCGTGGAGAGTAAAAATCGTAGAGGGAGACCAAGAGACGAATACACTAAGCAGATTCAGAAGGATGTAGGTTGCAGTAGGTACTGGGAGATGAAGAATCTTGCACATGGTAGAGTAGCATGGAGAGCTGCATCAAACCAGTCTTAGGACTGAAGGTCACAACAACAACATGCGCTGAAGGTGGAGCCCGTCCATTTGTAAGTATATGAGAAACGAAGTCCTTCGTGACGGCACTGTCGTATAAAACACTCTCGGACAACTTGCAGCGTCATTTCAGGGTAAAAACTCGAACATTTGACGATTTCTTCCATCATATTCGTCAGGAACAACTGACAATGCAGGAAATCGTCGAAAGCTTGAGATTTTACCCTGAACTGACGAGATAGGAACTCGGAAATGTTTTATACAACAGTTTTTAATTGTTTAAAAACATGGTAGCTAAGCCCCAAAGAGCTGCTAATAAATATTTTTTATTTAGAAACGGTTTCAATCTTCAGATCATGAAGTCATTTTAAAAAAAGAAGGAACTGCTAGGTAAGATGTTGGAGCTCCGTTTCTAAAATGCCATTGGACAAACTTTGGGCAAGCCTTCTCATTGGTTCAGTAAAGTTTGGGCGGACTGTTGCTGGAGAACCTGTAGCACAGGAATGTAAAATTTTGAGGGAGACTTGTTCGGTGGATGTGGAGGAGGACATTGGATTGTAATACGTGGATGAGAGGTGCAGACTTGCATTGGAGAATCAGCTGCCCACTCCATGACTGATAAGTTGTTGCTGCCAGCAGGCCGCTGCGGACGCGTTTGTCGCTCTGAACTACCGATTCTGGTTACAATAGCTTCTTGCATGTACTATCATGGGAAGAGAACAGATCTAAATCCATCCTCTGCAGACCACCATGAAATGCATGGCAGAGCATGCGTCCCATTGTACCAGTTATTTGGGTTTCTTTCCGTTCCATTCATGTTCGGAGGATGGGAAGAGTGATTAAATGCGTCTGTGGGTCCTGAAATGATCCTAATCTTATCCTCATGAGCCCTATGTGGGCGATACGTTGTGGTATACGCTGTAGTACATTCTTAGAGTCATCATTTTAAGTTGGTTCTTGAAAATTTATTAGTGGACTTTCTCGGAATAGATTACGTCTATCTTCAACTGTCTGCCAATTTAGTTCTTTCAACATCTCGGTGACACTCTCCCAAGGATCAAACGGGTCTGTGATCATTCGTCCTGCCCTTCTCCCTGTACGTTCAATACCCCTTGACACTCGAATTTGGTATGGGTCCCACACACTTCTAGAACCGTTCGCACGAATGATTTGCAAGCAATCTCCTTTGTAGGCTGTTGCTCTTCCCCAGCTTCCTACCAATAAACCGAAGTCTGCATTACCCTCGACTGAGTCCATGTGACCATTTCATATCATATCTCTACAATTTGTTGCACCCCGGTATTTGTATGAGTTGGCTTATTCCAACAGTGATTCATTGATACTACAGTCGTAGGATACTACATTTTTTAGTTTTGTGAACGGCACTATTTTACATTTTTGAACTTTTAAAGCAAGCTGCCATTCTTTGCATCACTTTAAAGTATTATCAAGATCTTACTGAATATTTATGCAGTTTCTTCCAGACAGCACTTTATTATAGACAACTGCATCATCTTTGAAAAGTCTGAGGTTACTGTTAACATTGTCTGCAAGGTCATTAATACACGACATGTCCAGCGAGGGCAGCAACACACTTCCAAGGGGCGCACCCGAAGTTACTTCTACATCTGACTATGACTATTCATCCAAGATAACGTGTTGTGTCCTTCTTACCAAAAAAGTTCTCAGTCCAAATACAAATTTCACTTGATACGATTGTACTTTTGACAATAAACGCAGATGCGGTACTGAGTCGAATGCTTGCAGAAACCAAGAAATACTGCGTTTACCTGACTGCCTTGATCTAAGCTCTCAGTATGTCTTATGAGAAAAGTGCGATTTAGGTTTCACATGATCGGTGATTTCGGAATCCATGCTGGTTGGCATGGAAGAGATCATTCTGCTCGAGATACCTCATTATGTTTGACCTCAGAATATGTTCTAAGATGCGACAACAAATGTCAATGATACTGGACTGTAGTTTTATGGCTCACCTCTACTACCCTCCTTCTAGATGGATGTGACCCGTGCTTCTTACTGGGCACGGTTTTCTGTTCGAGGAATCTACGATATATTATATTTAGAATATCGGCTAACTCAGCCGTAGATTCAGTGTAGAATCTGATTGGGATTCCACGGGCGCTGGAACTTTGTTCAGTTTTAACGTTTTCATCTGTTTTTCAACACCACCGATACTAGTACTTATCTCATATTTTCAGTGGTACGATTAAATTGGGACAATTCCCCTGGATTTTGCTTCGTAAATGAACATTTGAAAATGGAGTTAAGCATTTCAGCTTTTGCTTTGCTACAGTCAATATTAGTTCCGGTCTCATTCGCTAGGGAGTGGAGACTAATTATGGTGCCATTAACTGCCTTCACATACGACCAGAATTTTTTTAGATTTTGTAAAATATTATTTGACAGTATTCTGGTATGTAATTTATTGAAGGCTTCACGCATTGCTCTCTTGACAGCCAAACCCGTTTCATTTAGTATCTCTCTATCTGTGCTTTGTTATACACCTGTTACGCATTAATCTCTGTTTCTTTATAAATTTCATTACAATGACTGTATACTATGGGGTACCTCCCATTATGAATTGTTCTGCTGTTTGGTATTTTTAGTCCGTTTTAAGATGTATTAGACCATCTGAACTGATACAGGACAGCCTGTTGAGATGATTATCTCTCTTGCTGTATCATTCCTTGTGGGCCGGTGAAGCTGATATAAGGCTGAGTCAAAATGTACCAAAGTTCATGGCTTCTATTTCCTTTTGTACTTGTATTTTATTAACGTCATAATGTGTACTTTCTTGTTGTGCGTGTACTTGCAAACAGTAAATAAAATAGAGTTCAGCTTGAACTAACAGTGGGTAAATATACTGCCCCAATTATTAATCTTGTATCAGTTAGTAAAAACTAACTCTGAGAAGTCACTAGGGGGTATTTTTTTCTCATTGTTCATATTTTGGATTTGCAGCTTTTGTTTTTCTTTTTTTCATGTTTCCAGTTAAAATTATTGGATATAATTTCCGTCTTTTATTCAAAACACTGTTATTTTCTTGTCACCCAAACATGTTTCGGCACCTTTGTGCCATTATCAGTGGGTTTTGTTTATTGAAAAAGTGAACAAATTTTAGGTTTAACTGATCTGAGGCCTAAAGAAAGATCCTTTTCTTTTTTTGTTCTTACCTCGATTTTACATTATATAGTTTTGCAGAACCATCTGTGTGGTGTCCTACCTGCAAACCAAACGATGTAAATGCGAAATTTAGCAGCGAGTGAACACATCCCTTGATATTTAAAAACATGGTTTTGGTGTGTCAAAATGTTTTGCCTCTATATTGGTTATTACTCACGTTTTGTTGTGACTGACCCTCGTTCTTTCGCGTTTTTCCCTGCACGCTTCAGTTTGAGTGACACACCACCCACCCCCATCTTCCAAACCATACCTCTCGTTCGTTTTGATGTATTACAACCCCTGAGCACGGTGGGTTGTAACACATTGCTCGCCTCAAACAAGAAGTCATGAGGGTCCAACAGGGATGTGAATCAGCCAGAATGTGGTCGGACTTACATACATATGTCAGACGCCTGTGATTTCTATCGAGGGTTATGCAGTTTCGGAACAGGAACCTCAAACCTGTTATCCATCCCTACAGTCAACATTTCGGGGATGGTTTCATCTGTAGATAATGCACAAGCACAACACGCCCACCTGGTTTACAGGGCGGAAACCGAAAGAATGGATCAGTTGCTACATCAGCTGACACGAACCCGACTGAGCACGCTCAGTGCTACTTGAAACTTGAATAGCATCGTCGGAGAAGCTCTTCACACACTGGATACCCTTAGCACGGCCACGATAGAAGAGCAGCAATATGTCACGATACCTTGTGGACAGCCTGTAATTCGAGATCCAGGTACGTTGCAATCCTTAGGCTGGAGTAACACGGTACTGATCCTTACCCGCCACCAGATTTTGATTTCACGGACGTTCGAGATATGTAATTTCTAATAGCTTGTATTTATTTTGATCATTGTTTTGCCTTTCTTTCACAGTAAAGCATTTTTATTTTTTAGTTTTGTAAAGCTTATTCCATCAAAAGCTACTTCATCTACATCTACATACGTACTCCGTAAATAAAATTACGGTCCATGACGAGGGCACCTTGTACCACTATCAGTCATTTCTTTCCCTATTTCACCCGCAAAACGAGCGTGAGAAACGACTGTCTATATACCTCCGTACCAGCCCTAATTTTGCTTACCTTGTCTTCGTTGTCGTTATTCGAAATTTACGTTGGCGGCAGTAGAATCGTGGCGGCAGTACAATCGTTCTGCAGTCAGCTGCAGATGCTTCTTCTCTAAATTTTCTTTACAGTGTTTCGTGAAAAGAATATCATTTTGTCTCCAGGCAATCCAATTTGAATTCACGAAGCATCCCTGTAATACTCGCGTACTGATTGAACTTGCCGGTAACAAATCTAGCAGCACGCCTCTTAACCGTTGCCATGTCTTCCTTTAATCAAGCCTGATGGGGACCCCAAACACTTGATCAGTACTTAAGTTTGGGTCACGCTAGTGTTCTATATGCGGTTGCCTTTATAGAAGAGCCAGAGTTTCCCAAAATTCACCCAACAAGCCTAAGTTGGCCATTTGTCTTTCCTACTACCATCATTACGTGCTCGTTCCATTTCGTATCATTTTGTAGCGTTTGGACTAGATGTGTAATCGACGTGACTGTATCAAACAGCACGCTACTAATGCTGTATTTGAAAATTGTAGGATTCTTTTTCCCACTCATCTGCATTAACTCACATTTGTCTACGTTTAATTTAAGCTGCTATTCATCACACAAAATAGAAATTCTACCCCTGTCATCAAGTCTCCTACTATAGTGATTCAAACAGCTGCATTGCTGCTCACCTTATACGCCAGATCACTAATGTATACGAAGAGCGAGAGCGATCCTGTTACAATTCCCTGGGGGTCTCCACACAATATCCTTGTCCCTGATGGACAGCCGGCCGCGGTGGTCTAGCGGTTCTAGGCGCTCAGTCCGGAGCCGCGCGACTGCTACGGTCGCAGGTTCGAATCCTGCCTCGGGCATGGATGTGTGTGATGTCCTTAGGTTAGTTAGGTTTAAGTAGTTCTAAGTTCTAGGGGCCTGATGACCATAGATGTTAAGTCCCATAGTGCTCAGAGCCATTTGAACCATTTGAACCCTGATGGACACTCGCCGTCGACAACAACGTATTGGGTTCTTCCTCTTAAAACCTCTTCGAACCACTCTCGTACCTATTCCGTACACTCGTTCCTTCGTTAACAGTCTGTAGTGGAGCTCCCTGTCAAACGCTTTCCCTAACTCTAGGAATATGAAATCTGACCGTTGCTCTTCATGCAAGGTTCGCAGGATATCATGTGAGAAATGGGCTAGCCGATTGTGAGTTTCTCAATGAGCAATGTTTTCCCTATTTGTGCTGATTTGTGGACAGAAGCTTTCCTGTCTCAGGGAAATTTATTAAACTTGAACATAGAATAAGGCGTACCCAGGAGTAGATAAAGGCTCAGATCATAACGCAGTGGTGATGAATAGTAGGCCGTAGTTTGCGAGATTAGTCAGGAAGAGTCAATACTCAAAGAAGTGGGATACGGACGTACTAAGGAATGACGAGAGACGCTTGACGTTCTCTAAGGCTGTAGATACAGCAATAAGGAATACCTCAGCAGGCGGTATAGTTGAAGGGGAACGGGCATCTCTAAAAAGGTCAGTCACAGAAATTGGAAAGAAAAACATAGGGACAAAGAAGGTAACGGCGAAGAAACCATGGGTAACAGAAGAAAGTTGCTCGATGAAAGAAGGAAGTACAGAAATGTTCAGAGAAATTCAGGAACACAAAAATGCAAGTCGCTGAGGAATAAAATAAATAGGAAGTGCAGGGAAGCTAAGATGAAATGGCTGCATGAGAAATGTGAAGAAATGGAAAGAGAAATTATTGTCGGAAGGACTGACTCAGCATGTAGGAAAGTCGAAATAACCGTCGATTAAATTAAAAGCAAGGGTGGTAACATTAAGACACCAACTTGAATTTGAATTTCACTGTTGAACGCAGAGGAGGGAGACAGAGAGAGAGAGAGAGAGAGAGAGAGAGAGAGAGAGAGAGAGAACAGAGGGATGGAACGAGTACATTGAAAGCCTCTATGAGGGGGAACCTTTGTGTGATGTAATAGGAGAAGAAACAGGAGTCGATTTAGAGGGGGATGCGGGTCCAGTATTAGAATCAGAAGTTAAGAGAACTTTGGAGTACTTAACATCAAATGAGTCAGAAGGGATAGATAACATTCCATCAGAATTTGCAAAATCATTGGGGGGAGGTGGCAACAAAACGACTAGAAGGTATGAATCTGGCTACATACCATCTGACTTTCGGGGAAATCTCACCACGCAATCGCAAGAACTCCCAAGTGCGAGAATTATCGTAAAATCAGCTTAACAGCTCATCCATCCAAGTTGCTGCGAAGAATATTATACACAGAAACGGAAAAAAATTGAGGATGTGTTAGATGACGATCAGTTTATCTTTAGGAACAATAAAGGCACGAGAGAGGCAATTCTGACATAGCAGCTGGAAATGGCAGCAAGACTAAAGAAAAATCAGGACATTTTTATAGGATTTCTGCAAAATAGTCGAAATTCTGAGGAAAACAGAGGTAAACAAGAAAGGAATAATAAGGGTGGAGACCAAGAACGAAGTGCTCAGATTAAAAAGGGTGTAAAACAGGGGATGCAGTCTTTCGCCCCTATTGTTCAATCTTTACATCGAAGGAGCAATGATGGAAATAAAAGAAAGGTGTAGGAGTGGAATTAAAATCCAAGGTGACAGGATATCAATGATACGATTCGCTGATGACATTGCTATCCTGAGTGAAAGTGAAGAAAAATTACATGATCTGCTGAATGGGATGGACAGTCCAATGAATACAGAATATGGGTTGAGAGAAAATCGAAGAAAGACGAAAGCAATGAGAAGTAGCAGAAATGAGAACAGCGAGAAATTTAACATAAGGATTGATGGTCACGAAGTAGAGGAGGTTAAGGAATTCTGCTACTTAGGCAGCAAAATAACCAATGACAGACGGAGCAAGGAGGACATAAAAAGCAGACTATCAGTGGAAAAAAGGGAATTCTTGCAAGAGAAGCCTAATAGTATCAAATACAGGCCTTAGTTTGAGGAAGAAATTTCTGAGACTGTACGTTTGGAGCACAGCATTGTATAGTAGTGGCACACGGACTGTGGGAAAACCGGAACAAAATGGAATCGAAGCACTTCAGATGTCGTGCTACAGAAGAATGCTGAAAATTAGGTAGTCTGATAAAATAATGAATGAGGAAGTTCTGTGCAGAATCGAAGAGAAAAGGAATATGTGGAAAACACTGACAAGGAGAAGCGACGGGATGATAGCATATCTGTTAACATATCAGGTAATGACTTCCATAGCGTCAGAGGTAGCTGCAAAGGGCAAAAACTGTATAACAAGAAAGAGATTGGAATACATCCAGCAAATAATTGAGGACGTAGGTTGTAAGTGCTACACTGAGATGAAGAGATTGGCGAGCCACATCAAACTAGTCAGAAGACTGACGACTCAAAAAAAATTTGTGAAGAATTCTTCAGCAAAACAGTGTTGAAGATATTTGTCTGTAATTTTGCGGGTCCGTTCTTTTACCCTTCTTTTACACAAGAGTCATTTCTGCTTTTTTCCAGTCGGTTGGGACTATTTTGGGCGACAGATTCCCTATGATTGCAAGCTAAGCAGGGGGACCACATCGTAGTACACTCTTTGTAAAGGCGAAATGTTTTCAACACTTTCAGTTCTTTCTCTACGGCAGGGATGCTTACCACTATGTCGTCCATACAGGTATGTTTACTTTGTCATCCTGCGAGATCGATTACTTGAACGCGGAATTTAAAACTTTACCTCTCGTTTTTCCATCTTCAACTGCCACACCAGACTGATGCACGTGTGACTGGATGAAAGCCTCAGACCCGTTTCGCGATTTTCGTAGGAACAGAATTTTCTTGGGTTCTCGGCCAGATGTTTTGCTAAGGTATGATGGGCATAGCTTTTGTATGAATCGCGCATCGATCCGTTTGCAGTCGCAGGAAGTTGTACTAATATCTGCCTGTCATAATTTGAGCGTTCTCTATTGAACCGAGACTGTAACAGCTTTTGCTTTCTCACCATTTTCCGACTTAGGTTGTTAAACCATGATGAGTCTTTTCCGTGCTTAATTCACTTACTAGGCACATACTTATCCATAGTACTATTTACAGTGTGCTTAAACTTTGCCTATAATTCATCTATGTTCATCATACTGGAACTAAATTGTTGCAATTCATTGTCTAAGTGAGATATTAACAGCTCTTTATCTACGAGGCCGAGAAATTTCCTTGAGCATGAGTCCACTAACGCACTCACGTGTAGAGGTGGCATAAAAAGTTTTTTGAGCAGTTTATTGTGAAAGTAACATTCAAAGTGCTACTTGTTGTTCTGTAGTGTGCTATCAGATTAAGCGGAGACTGGCCACAGCGGGAAAGCTTTGGTTCGCCTGACGCTCGGCTGTGCGAGTTGCGGAATGGTTCAGTTCCAATTTTCTGCCCCGCTGCCTAATGTGGCTCCCATTGGCAGTTGTGCCATTGGATGGGCTCGCCGCCTCCATATCGCACTGCACAGGCAACGATGGAAATCAGGCAGCCGATAACGGCCGGGCTGATGAGGGGGGGAGAGGGGGGGGGGGGGAGCGGACAGTGCCACCCGACGTGCGAGCGATCAAAATCACGGGGGAAAAAAGGCGCCTCCTGCAGCAGAGCAATTCTACGCGTTTGTTCGGTACACCGCGTCAGTATTCACACCAGCTTCAGGCTTTATTAATTTTTATTATGATCGTACCAACTTCGAACTCTCATACAGACAACGCCTGTCTATTTTCCGTTCCAGCTCCATATACATTCTGCAACCACACCTCTTTTACCTTATTAAATTATAGCAGTCATTTAGCAAGGAATTTTAATAATTGTTCCGATTTTTTATTACCACTGAACTTTGGAGGAGCCTTCAGTCAGTCACAAGTGGGTTTAGTAAGATTTTTGTTTGAGATGTTTTGCTTGGAGACATTTAATTCATGGCTGATATATCGTGTTAACTTGATTCGTTGTTACATGCCGAATACCAATAACTCTTATGAAATTATCAAAATTAACACTGATGATCTACATCTATAGCTACATCTGCAGTCCACTTTATGGCACGTGGCAGAGGGTACTCCGTTCCACTATTCGTCATTTTCTTTGCTGTCCCCCTCGCAAACAGAACGAGGCAAACACGACTGTCTATATGCCTCCATATGAGCCTTAATTCTTCGTGGTCCTTACGCACAATGCATTTTGGAGGCAACAGAACGGTTCTGTAGTCAGCCTCAGATGCCTGTTCTCTAAATTTTCGCTACAGTGTTGTTCGAAAAGAATGTCTCCTTCCCTCCAGGGATTCCCACTTGATTTCCCGAAGCGTTTCCGTAACACTTGCGTATTGTTTGAACCTACCAGTAACAAATCTAGCGGCCAGCCTCTGAACTTCTTTGCTGTGTTACTTTAATCCGACCTGGTATGGATCCCAAAACACTCGAGCTGTACTCAAGAATAGGCCACACTAGCCTCCTACGTGCAGTATCCTTTACAGGTGAACCACAGTTCCCCAGAATTCTCCCAATAAACTGAAGTTAACCATTCGCCTTTCTTACCACAATCCTCACATGCTCATTCCATCTCATATCGCTTTGCAACTTTACACCCAAACGTTTGAAGGGCACTACAAATGCTGTAACCGAACATTAAGGGTTTGTTTTTCCTACTCATCCACATTAACTATCGTCTCATCTTTGTCTACTGAAACAGTTTTGTTTCGTGTTACTGGTGGAGAATTCCTTTATCACAGACTCTTTACTGATCGATTACAAAATTCCAGAACAATTGCTGGAAGCAGTTACTTTCATAAAATTTCTAGGACTATGCGTATGGAGGATACGAAGTTGAATGATCACATAACATTTAATCACGAGTAAGGCAGATGCCAGAATAGGATTCAGTGGAAGTATCGTCAGGAAAATAAACAAAGGAAATAGCTTACAAAGCACTCGTTCGGTCAATACCGGAATATTTCTCGCTAGAATAGGACTGATAGAGGGAATAGAGAAGATCTAAAGAAGAGCAGCACATTTCGTTACAGGTTCATCAAGTAAGTGCGAAACCGCATGGAGATGCTCAGCCAATCACAGCAGCAGAATCTGCAGGAGATGGTTTCTGAATCACCTTATTGTCTACGTTAGTGTTCCGAGAGTGTATATTCCTAGAAGAGTCAGCCAATATATTACTTCCTCCAAAGTATATCTCGTGAAAAGACCATGACGATAAAACTAGAGATACTCGAGCCCACACTGAGGCATACCAGCAATCGTTCTTCCGGCGAACCACACTCGACTGGAGCAGGAAAAAAGTGGAAATTACGCTGGTACAAAGTACCCTCCACCAGACACCGTAAGATGGCTTGCGGAGTACAGATGTCGATTTAGATGTAAATGTGCTGAAGTGGGAGGATAATTTCAGTTGCGATTTGAACGTGTATCTCAACCACAATCAATAAATACAAGGGTATTCGTGAAGTAAGGTTCGATGGGTCACCGAATGGAAACCACAGTGAAAACAAAAAATGTGTTATTTGCAACAGCTAGTTACATCTTCCAGCTACCTCTCTACTTAGCCGCCACTTCAATGTAGCTTTCCAATGTAACTTTCCAATACACTCATCATAGAAGGCAGCCCCCATTGCTTGCCGCCACTTCTCCACGCCGGGCTGCAGTTCGTTGTCTGTGCGATAATGTTGTCTTCATAGTCAGCGGTCCATGCGAGCAGAGATGAACATCAGAGGGAGACAAGTCCGGGCTGTATGGTGGGTGATCAAATACTTCCCATCAAATACGTGCAGGGGCGTCCTCGTTGCCCCTGCACTGAACGGCTAAGAATTGTCATTAAGAAAGAAACGCATGACATTTATGTCATGTGGAGGCGAAACATCTCAGTGGTGTAGTGTAACGACGTAAGTTTTGTATAAATGATTTTCTTTTGACATATGACCATGTGCAGACTTCGTCACCTACGTCAATTACAACACACTGAAAAACTATTTTAATTCTTTTTAAATTGTCTCTAAATGGTTCTTGAACGAAACTGTAAAACATCATCATTTGAGTCATATGCGCAGAATTACGTCACTCAGTCCAATTTGTTTTCGCAAACTTTTTCAATTTAGATGTCGTTTGTTTCTCCTCAGAAATTATATTAATGCAAGTGATCTGCTTCAGTAAATATTAGCACCACATTGAATAGACTTTCAAGACTCAAACTCACGATGAACGTTGTCAAAAATTAATAAACTGGTCAAATAAATTACGTAACATAATTCTTCAGAATTAAATTCTCGGAACACGTATTTAAACCTTAGTAGCATCCACTAGTTCATTATCTTCCTACATATAGACGTGAACCTGAGCCTTGACAAGACAGAACTGAACATTTACAACATGATTAAACTTTCTATGACGTCATTGTTGTACAAAACATTACAAATTCCTATTTTTTCGATTTTTAGAAGCACGACGCAACAACTCGGTTTCAGGATCTTCTGTTGCTCTTTGGCTGTCGACCCGCGACGTAAAGTGGCCACCAATTTTCTCTCTGGTCCCGGCAGTGAAGATGCTGTCTCCGTTCGTTGCGCCGCCCTCTCCGTACATGAAACATAAAAAATAAATACAAAAACTTTAGACAATTCACAACCATTACAAATATTACAAAAAATACATAAACAAAAACTAAATTAAATTTATATTCCCCTGCAAACTGGGCTGACACTGGTGGATGGGTGACGCTTCAATTTCACGTCCCACTACAGTGGGCATACCATACTTGGCGGGTGACACTATTGCGCAAGGTGTGTTTACGTGCTCACTGTGGGCTCAGAACTGAAAAGAGCAATGTGACGCCATCGACAGGCACACTAGAGATACTGCCCCACACATTTGTGCAAAGATTCATCGAATTTTCACTCCTGGTTTCCATTTGGCGACCGAACGGACCTTACTCCCGAATAGCCCTTGTAAAAAACAATTTCCTGGAACTTCCTGTCAGATAAAAACTGTGGCGGATCGAGACTCGATCTCATTACGTTTACCTTTCGCGGGCAAGTGCTCTACTATCTGAGCTACCCACGCAACTGTCCTCACGTGCTAGTTCTGCAAGTTTCGCAGGAGAGCTTCTGTGAAGTTTGGAAGGTAGGAGTCGAGGTATTGGCGGAATTAAAGCTGTGAAGACGTGGTGTGAGTCGTGCTTTGGTAGCTCAGATGGTAGAGCACTTGCCGGCGGATGGCAAAGGTTCTGAGTTCGAGTCTCGATCCGATCCACAGGGTTTTGATCTGTCAGGAAGTTTCATATTAGCTCACACTCCGCTGCAAAGTGAAAGTTTCAATCCGTAAACTATTTCGTATTTCAGTCACCTGTTTAACACTTCATTACTAGAAGTTGCTTTAGTCCAAGCTACTTTCAACAAGTACTCACATTACGTGACTTTGAGAGAACGGATTGACACTTAACTGCTACAAAAATATTGCATACAGTTTCTGACTAGGAACGCTTGTAAAAGGGAGGCCTTTCTGACCGAAGGGGGTCAATCGGTTCGTAAAATGAACCATTTTAAATTCTTGGGAATAAGGTTAGATGGAAGACTTCCTTGGATTAATCACGTTCAAGATCTAGTGCAGAAGTGGAACACTGCTACATTCACCGTAAGAATGAGCTCCAATATTCCTAACAATGAAACACGAAAGCTTCTTTAGTTTGCTTGCGTGCATGGTGTGGTGTTGTATGGTGTCTTACTTTGGCCAGTTCTGTACACTTCCCAAGAATATTCTCGGCTCAGGAAAGGGCGGTCAGACAGACCTGCGGTGACAGTTGACGAACCTCGTGCAGCCCGTTGTCGTTGTGCACGTGTCTCGAAATTCTAAATCTACAGTCCCTGTACACATGTTCCATAATGAGACATGTTGTTAACAACATTACCTGATTCCTACAAAACTAATACATTCATTCAGTGACTCACTAGCCGGAAAAATGATACACACGTGGGTAACATTTCCTTAAGCATTCTGCGCTGTTCAGCAAGTTTCATTTTCAATAGACTTCCAGAAAAATTTAAAATATTTTAGCGATAAAACAAATTATTCTAACCCAAGTTTAGAGGTTTTCTTGTAGGACACTCCCAATTTGTTCATGAGTTACTCGCAGTAGTTGAAAACATTTCTCTGTAATGTGTTATTTGTTTCGTGTTGTATTAATTATTTTGTTCAATATTTCCTAATCACATTTCTTTCAATTATGTATTGAGTCGTTGCGTGAGATACCCGATACATAAATAAATAAAATCTATATTTACAAACATGATACTGGTAAGAGGAGAAGAACGGTGCAAAGTCGACGTACATGTTAACAGTATTCAATTTCGACGATGTGAAAATTAGAGGTAATAATGTAACAGTAATCTCAAATTTAACTAATTAAAACAAATGTTATACGATACCTTACAATTTAAGGTTGCGCGTTTGAAGGGAAATGTGTATAAGGTAAATTGTATAGGCCTATCCTATGCTGCCAATGTTAAATTATCAAACTTTGTGACGCATTATTTCGGAAAGTTTTTATGACATCAACTTCCAATTAACATAAAAACTAAACAACATATTCTAGTTACATATGTGTTCAATCATAATCTTGGCATTCTGTAAAAATTTCATGTTTCTACTATAAGTACTTTTTGACAGAACGGGCCATTTATAGCAAAAACAGCAGTTCCGAGATATTGACAATCAATGTCTTTTTTTAATTATAAAATTTTATACACTTGTCCTGGCCTATTACCTGTCCTTTTCAGTGTCACATTAGCGCAGTGATTGCCTTCTTCTTTTCTTTCTCGCTTGTTCTGTCATTTGCTGATCATCAAACTCTGATTGGCCTGCACGAAGCACATCCAGTTCTCGCAGATCTCTACCTGTGATCTGCCCTAATCTCACCCCTACCTTGTCCAGAATCATCAGTCTTGTACAGTTCCCGTCGTAAAAGTTATTACAGCATCAGAAATTGCTAACTTTCGAGCCATGAGGCCCACAAAATATTTTTAGCCACACGGCACCAAACAACATCACTGAAGATTCGTTCACATTCTTGGTCTTCCCATGCAAACATTTCTTTGCTAGGTCTGGACCTACCAAAAGTTAGCATATAGGTTTGACTGCCACCGTTATTGCCAAATGTAAAAAGAAAATTCAGCCTTCCTATACTTACGCCAACCACCAGCGAGACGCGGTCACTTCGGTCACACTATTCTGATTATTTGTACTTCCTTCACTCTTTTCACGCGTTTTTCCTACAACTTCAGACTAAAATATGATTCTGACATAAGTGCTACCCGTAAATTAGCGTCTCTTAAACGTACTTTCACGCTTAGTTATTTTATATACGAATAAAACAGCTATATATGCACATACACTACAGAAACCGACGGGTAGTACACTATTTTCATACAGATGATGCCAGAAACAAAGGACTGATTTGTTTATTTCTAATGTCAACTTCTGAAACGAAACATTGGCATCAGAACCAGGCAGTTCACAGTTTTACACGCTGTATGATTCCTAAGATGTGATTATTCAACCCTGGCAAGAAATACGATGTGCTGAAAATTGTCTGCCTCATGCCACACTTAAAAACATTGTTTGAAGGTCTTAAATTCGTTTTTAGTGCATGCTATACAAACATTTTCAGCAGAGTCTAAAGTACATTATGGAATACAAAACAGAAAATCTCAAATTTCATCTAATTTGAAACACAGTCTTCTGAGTTGACTATTTATTAAGTATAACGGCAAGAGAAGTTGTAGTATTTATCAAGAGACCGATTACGACACTGCAGCTATCTTCACGAAAGAGAGAAAGGTATCAAATAGTCATTTGCCAGATACTGCCAGACACGAAAGAAAGGAGGGCACTAAAGGAAGAGAAGCATTTCTTCTGGTTCACCAGTTACTGGCTCTGCACAGCAGAATACAAAATTTAAGCGAGTTTGATTGTATTGGTTCTTTCTTTAGAGTTACAAATAGTCAAGTTTAATACGAGAGTTTCGAAATTGTGTTCACAGTACATTCAACGTTCTTCTGTTCCTCATTACCCCTGATTGTATTCACAGAAAACAATTGTAATATTTCCCTCTATTTCCACTTCCTTTGCGTTTCGTACATTGTGATCAACATAAAATTGTCACTCAGGGTTTTCAGAGGAATGCCTTGATCCCAATGATATTATTCTACATTCACGCCGCGTTTGAAAACCGTAAGCTTCAGATCTATGATATTCCATATCGCAGGCGGCGCGTGAGCAATCCATCGAAATTACATTTACTCAAGTGCACTAGCGAATAGTAATGAACCCCTTACAACATGTGCAACTGCAACAACCCAGTTTCGGAATTCGATAACCGTGGTCTGCACAGGGCGTTTGAAACGTTAGGAAAGATTTAACTACCGTATGGATCCACATAGTTACCCCGAAAAACTGAAACTGACAAGAAACAAGACAGAGCAGTAGCATTGCTTAACTCCTAAATGAAGTAACGATGTAGACACTTTATTTTTCTTTGGTCATCAGTCTAGTGACTGGTTTGATGCGGCCCGCCACGAATTCCTTTTCTGTGCTAACCTCTTCATCTCAGAGTAGCACTTGCAACCTACGTCCTCAATTATTTGTTTGACGTATTCCAATCTCTGTCTTCCTCTACAGTTTTTGCCCTCTACAGCTCCCTCTAGTACCATGGAAGTTGTAAGGGGTCCGCAGGCCCTTACTACTAGGTTTGCACTCACACAGGTCGACAGGGCAACTATCGATTAGTGTGTCGGGTTGCGAGAGCGAGAGTTGAGTCAAGGCAGTGCGTATTGTAGGTTCCCGCGAGGCGGGCAGAGCTGAGCAGAAACCAGCAACTGATAGAAATTACCGACAAAGGGAGTGGCCATCGCCGCGGTTCAACCCCTTTGTGTTAGCATTATACGGGAAAGTGAGAAAGTATAATTAACAGAGTGATTCAGTGATATTTATGCGCCGTTATTGAGATTCCGCGTCTACCGCGCCGGCATTATTTGGATTACAGTGTTGGATTACAGTGATTGTATGTTGCGTGTGACGATTATGAATAGCGAGAAAGCCTGCGCTGAGATTAGCCGTTATTAACAGTGTATTGACGAAGGCAGTGGCTGTCTCCTTATCTTTGTGGTTTTTGATAAGAATATAGGTTTTGTTTAGTGAAGCTGTGTTTGTTGTTCTTATTGCCACCAAACAGTACATTATTACAGTATTTACGAAGGAAAAATGGAATGTAACAACTCCGTAGCAGTCCAATCCGATTGCCAGCCCCATTAGGCACACGGTCACATTAATTAATGTCTGTTTTGGGCTGCTATCAGATCTCGATCGAGCGGGATAAGTCAGTAAGATTAAACCGGAGTGTTACAAAGTCATTCCCTCATGTCTTAGCAGATGTCCTATCATCCTGTCCCTTCTCCTTATCAGTGTTTTCCACATATTCCTTTCCTCTCCGATTCTGCGTAGAACTTCCTCATTCCTTACCTTATCAGTCCACCTGATTTTCAACATTCGTCTATAGCACCACATTTCAAATGCTTCGATTCTCTTCTGTTCCGGTTTTCCCACAGTCCATGTTTCACTACCATACAATGCTGTACTCCAGACGTACATCCTCAGAAATTTCTTCCTCAAATTAAGGCCGGTATTTGATATTAGTAGACTTCTCTTGGCCAGAAATGCCTTTTTTGCCATAGCGAGTGTGCTTTTGATGTCCTCCTTGCTCCGTCCGTCATTGGTTATTTTACTGCCTAGGTAGCAGAATTCCTTAACTTCATTGACTTCGTGACCATCAATACTGATGTTAAATTTCTCGCTGTTCTCATTTCTACTACTTCTCATTACCTTCGTCTTTCTCCGATTTACTCTCAAACCATACTGTGTACTCATTAGACTGTTCATTCCGTTCAGCAGATCATTTAATTCTTCTTCACTTTCACTCAGGATAGCAATGTCATCACCGAATCGTATCATTGATATACTTTCATCTTGTATTTTAATTCCACTCCTGAACCTTTCTTTTATTTCCATCATTGCTTCCTCGATATACAGATTGAAGAGTAGGGGCGAAAGGCTACAGCCTTGTCTTACACCCTTTTTAATACGAGCACTTCGTTCTTGATCGTCCACTCTTATTATTCCCTCTTGGTTGTTGTACATATTGTATATGACCCGTCTCTCCCTGTAGCTTACCCCTACTTTTTTCAGAATCTCGAACAGCTTGCACCATTTTATATTGTCGAACGCTTTTTCCAGGTCGACAAATCCTATGAAAGTGTCTTGATTTTTCTTTAGCCTTTCTTCCATTATTAGCCGTAACGTCAGAATTGCCTCTATCGTCCCTTTACTTCTCCTAAAGCCAAACTGATCGTCACCTAGCGCTTTCTCAATTTTCTCTTCCATTCTTCTGTATATTATTCTTTTAAGCAGCTTCGATGCATGAGCTGCTAAGCTAATTGTGCGATAACTCTCGCACTTGTCAGCTCTTGCCGTCTTCGGAATTGTGTGGATGATGCTTTTCCGAAAGTCAGATGGTATATCGCCAGACTCATATATTCTACACACCAACGTGAATAGTCTTTTTGTTGCCACTTCCCCCAATGATTTTAGAAATTCTGATGGAATGTTATCTATCCCTTCTGCCTTATCTGACCGTAAGTCCTCCAAAGCTCTTTTAAATTCCGATTCTAATACTGGATCCCCTATCTCTTCTAAATCGACTCCTGTTTCTTCTTCTATCACAGCAGACAAATCTTCACCCTCATAGAGGCTTTCAATGTATTCTTTCCACCTATCTGCTCTCTCCTCTGCATTTAACAGTGGAATTCCCGTTGAACTCTTAATGTTACCACCGTTGCTTTTAATGTCACCAAAGGTTGTTTTGTCTTTCCTGTACGCTGAGTCTGTCCTTCCGACAATCATATCTTTTTCGATGTCTTCACATTTTTCCTGTAGCCATTTCGTCTTAGCTTCCCTGCACTTCCTGTTTATTTCATTCCTCAGCGACTTGTATTTCTGTATTCCTGATTTTCCCGGAACATGTTTATACTTTCTCCTTTCATCAATCAACTGAAGTATTTCTTCTGTTACCCATGGTTTCTTCGCAGCTACCTTCTTTGTACCTATGTTATCCTTCCCAACTTCTGTGATGGCCCTTTTTAGAGATGTCCATTCCTCTTCAACTGTACTGCCTACTGCGCTATTCCTTATTGCTGTATCTATAGCGTAGAGAACTTCAAACGTATCTCGTCATTCCTTCGTACTTCCGTATCCCACTTCTTTGCGTATTGATTCTTCCTGACTAATGTCTTGAACTTCAGCCTACTCTTCATCACTAATATATTGTGATCTGAGTCTATATCTGCTCCTGGGTACGCCTTACAATCCAGTATCTGATTTCGGAATCTCTGTCTGACCATGATGTAATCTAATTGAAATCTTCCCGTTTCTCCCGGCCTTTTCCGAGTATACCTCCTCCTCTTGTCATTCTTGAACAGGGTATTCGCTATTACTAGCTGAAACTTGTTACAGAACTCAATTTGTCTTTCTCCTCTTTCATTCCTTGTCCCAAGCCCATATTCTCCTGTAACCTTTTCTTCTACTCCTTCCCCTACAACAGCATTCCAGTCGCCCATGACTATTAGATTTTCGTCCCCCTTTACATACTGCATTACCCTTTCGATATCCTCATACACTTTCTCTATCTGTTCATCTTCAGCTTGCGACGTCGGCATGTATACCTGAACTATCGTTGTCGGTGTTGGTCTGCTGTCGATTCTGATTAGAACAACCCGGTCACTGAACTGTTCACAGTAACACACCCTCTGCCCTACCTTCCTATTCATAACGAATCCTACACCTGATATACCATTTTCTGCAGCTGTTGATATTACCCGATACTCATCTGACCAGAAATCCTTGTCTTCCTTCCACTTCACTTCACTGACCCCTACTATACCTAGATTGAGTCTTTGCATTTCCCTTTTCAGATTTTCTAGCTTCCCTACCACGTTCAAGCTTCTGACATTCTACGCCCCGACTCGTAGAACGTTATCCTTTCGTTGATTATTCGATCTTTTTCTCATGGTAACCTCCCCCTTGGCAGTCCCCTCCCGGAGATCCGAATGGGGGACTATCCCGGAATCTTTTGCCAATGGAGAGATCATCATGACACTTCTTCAATTACAGGCCACATGTCCTGTGGATACACGTTACGTGTCTTTAATGCAGTGGTTTCCACTGCCTTCTGCATCCTCATGTCGTTGATCATTGCTGATTCTTCCGCCTTTAGGGGCAATTTCCCACCTCTAGGACAAGAGAGTGCCCTGAACCTCTATCCACTCCTCCGCCCTCTTTGACAACGCCGTTGGCAGAATGAGGCTGATTTCTTATGCCAATGCTGATTATCTATCAAAATTTAGGCAGTGGCGGGGATCGAACCCGGGACCGAAGACGTTTTGATTATGAATCAAGGACGCTACCCCTAGACCCCTAGACACTATAATATCATTTTATAAGAGAGTAAAGGAGCAAGGGGCGACGAATCCAATGTTCACAGATGACACTGAATAAGATTATCGGTTTAAGATGAGGAAAGGGAGGCTTGCTTCTATTTGAGAATCAGTATCGTACAAGAGTCGGAGAGACAAAATACTCTGTTCAGTCAAGTTAATCTGACCACCTGTCAAAAGTCTGAATGACCACCTTTTGCTGCGCGGACCGTAGCTATACATGTAGGAAGAGAGTCAATGAGGTTCTGGAAGATGCCGACTCCAATGCCGTCGCCAGCTGACCCAGGTTTCTCGGTTGAGGATCCATGGCGCGGTCACACAGATTCTCGACCAGGTTTGAATCCGGGAGTTTTGTGGCCAAGCGAGCGCGATAGAATCATTCAAATGGTTCAAATTGCTCTGAGCACTATGGGACTCAACATATTAGGTCATAAGTCCCCTAGAACTTAGAACTACTTAAACCTAACTAACCTAAGGACTTCACACACACCCATGCCCGAGGCAGGATTCGAACCTGCGACCGTAGCAGTCCCGCGGTTCCGGAGTGCAGCGCCAGAACCGCACGGCCACCGCGGCCGGCAAGAATCATTCTGGTGCACTTCGAACCACGAACGTACATTGCGAGCTGTGTGACACGTTGCATTGTCCTGCTGGTAGCTGTCACTGTGCCTAGGAAATACAAACGGCATGTAGCGGTGGACAGCGTCCTCAGGGATAGACGCATGCTTGTGTTGATCTACCGTGCCTCCCAGATTGGCGAGATCACTCAGAGAATACCACTAAAACATTCCCCAGACCACAACGTTCATTCGTTGTTTGCTTTCAGACGTTTCACGCCGTTCACGCTAACAGCCATCTGTCCGATGGAGCATAAAATGTCGCTCATCTGAAAAGATAACGTGTCACTACTCAGTGGGCGTCCAGTTACGGTCGTTGAGGAGACGGTGCTGGTAGCCCCTTGGTTGATCTGGGAAATAAAATGCTCAACAGTTGCTCGTCTATTCGCCGGTACACATCTCCACAGCCGTCGTTCACCTTTGTCGTCTATGGCGTACGGTGTACCACAGTTCCCTCGGCCCCGGTTTTCGATAGCACTATTTTGCTTCGAACGGTTTACTTTCACCATAGCGACACGCAAACAGTTTACAAACTTAACCGTTTCGTAAATGCTTCCACCTTGGCCTGAAAGCCAATTATCATGCTCTTTCCGTCGTCGGATAGAACGCTCCGTTTCCAAATTACGACAAGTAAAGCACTGTTTTCGGTGTCCCCCGACACACTTTCATACCATGCATTGCTAGTGTTGCCACTTGGCTTCCGTCAGTGGTTATTCCTCTTTGGCGTCGAAAATAGGCGGTGGTCGTGTTAATTTGACTGGACTATATAGCATGTAAGATTAATTAAGAAGTGCTGCTGTCTTCCCCATTAGAATAATCTCGAGCCACGTTTACATTGAAACTTGAACGTATGTATCTGCGAGATGTCTGTTCACTCGAACATGTCCGGCAGGTCAGACACTTGTCAGATATATACACTACTGGCCATTAAAATTGCTACACAAAGCAGAAATGCAGATGATAAACGGGTATTCATTGGACAAATATATTATACTAGAACTGATATGTGATTACATGTTCACTCAGTTTGGGTGCATAGCTCCTGAGAAATCAGTTCCCAGAACACCCACCTCTGGCCGTAATAACGACCTTGATACGCCTAGGTATTGAGTGAAACAGAGCTTGGATGGTGTGAACAGGTACAGCTGCCCATGCAGCTTCAACACTATACCACAGTTCATCAAGGGTAGTGAATAGCGTATTGTGACGAGCCAGTTGCTCAGCCTCCAATGACCAGACGTTTTCGATTGGAGAGAGATCAGGAGAATGTGCTGCTAAGGGCAGCAGTCGAACATTTTCTGAGTCCAGAAAGGCTAGTACAGGACCTGCAACATGCGGTCGTGGATTATCCTGCTGAAATGTAAGGTTTCGCAGGAATCAAATGAAGGTTAGATCCACGGGTTGTAACACATCTGAAATGTAACGTCCACTGTTCAAATTTTCGTCAATATGAACAAGAGGTGACGGAGACGTGTAACCAATGGCACCCCATACCATCACGCCGGGTGATACGCCAGTATGGCGATGACGAATACACGCTTCCAATGTGCGTTCACCGCGATGTCGCCAAACACGGATGCGACCATCATGATGTTGTAAACAGAACCGGGAATATTGACGTTTTGCCATTCGTGCACCCAGTTTTGTCGTTGAGTACACCATCGCAGGCGCTCCTGTCTGTGATGCAGCGGCAAGGGTAACCGCAGCCATGGTCTCCGAGCGGATAGTCCATGCTGCTTCAAACGTCGTCGAACTGTTCGTGCAGATGGTTGTTGTCTTGCAAACGTCCCCATCTGTTGACTCAGGTATGGAGACCTGGCTGCACAAAAATGATTCAAATGGCTCTGAGCACTATGGGACTTAACTTCTGAGGTCATCAGTCCCCTAGAACTTAGAGCTACTTAAACCTAACCAACCTAAGGACATCACACACATCCCTGCCCGAGACAGGATTCGAACCTGCGACCGCAGCGGTCGCGCGGTTCCAGACTGAAGCGCCTAGAACCGCTTGGCCACTACGGCCATCGTGGCGGCACGATTCGTTACAGCCATGCGGATAAGATGCCTGTCATCTCGACTGCTGGTGATACGAGGCCGTTGGGACCCAGCACGGCGTTTCGTATTACTCTCTTGAACCCACCTATTCCATATTCTACCAACAGTCATTGGATCTCGACTAACAGGAGCAGCAATGTCACGATAGGATAAACCGCAATCGCGATAGGCTACAATCCGACCTTTATCAAAGTCGGAAACATGATGGTACGCATTTCTCCTACTGACACGAGGCACCACAACAACTTTTCACTAGACAACGCCAACCAACTGCTGTTTGTGTATGAGAAATCGGTTGGAAACTTTCCTCATGTCATCACGCTGTAGGTGTTGCCACCGGTGCCAAAGTTGTTTGAACACTCTGAAAAGCTAATCATTTGCATATCACAGCATCTTCTTCCTGTCTGTTAAAATTCGCGTCTGCAGCACGTCATCTTCGTGGTGTAGCACCTTTGATGGCCAGTAGTGTACATTTTCGTAAGGGCACGACGCCTCCTTGACGTTTGTTTCAGTGAGGATTCACTAGTAGCGTCCGATACTAAAGGAATCAATAATGCGTGAGTGGGGGCTAATGGACGAGGGACACTGCATTGCAGCGTGCTATAAATTGATTATCTGGCTCAGGCGGAAAGCGTGCATGGATGGCCCAGGCTGTTAGCTGAAAGATTTTCCTTATTGAAATAATAGTGTCATGTTTTATGTAGTTAACAGTTTTTTCTATATTGTGTTGTGACTAAAGTGTTCAGCCTCGATTTGATTAATTTCTGGGTCCCCATGCTAATAGGTGAGCCTTATTTAAATGTCATATTACAATAGCAGCAATCAAGAATAAGCAATTGGCTACAAACATTCACACTGTACTAGGTCCAGATATCACATGCTTCACTGGAGCTAAATAATACAAGGAAGTGAATGTTCTTTGAGAATGCAAATAATAATCAGTACAAAAGATACAATTACTTCTTAACTATTTCAATAGAACAGATAAGCCGAGACTCAAAAGAGGGACTTTGGTGGAGGGATTCGCAGTTGAGGAAAAACATAAACAAATGTAACGTACTACGCAAACATAGCCGGAGAGACCTTTCATTGTTTGCCAAAGAGTTGCTGAAAACAGTCACATAAACATCTGGGAATATGCGTATGAAGGGATCCAAAAGTGGAGCAACTACATAAAATTAATCATCGGAACGCCATGAAAGGATCCACACGAAGAAGATAGCTTACAAAACCCTTCGTTTACCGACGCTTGAGTATTGTCCTTAACTCTGGAAACCTTGACCACATAGCATTCATAGCTGAAATAGAGGAGCAGAGCGTGTCTTTGTGGGTTCGTTTGGTGACTAAGGTTTTCACCAACTCCAGTGTCACACGCTACAAAAGAGACGTTGTGTATTACGGTGAGGTTTACAATCCAAATCCCGAGACCGTACGTTCCTAGAAGAGTCAAACAACACGTTAGTTCACCGAAATCGGGGTGAGTTACCTAAAACTTGCATCGCAGATATCGTGAAAATGTAAAGTGCTATTTATGTGCGGTGTGCGGTTTTCAAAGAATGGATTGGTAGTCAGGGCTCGTATTGTGTTACCCGATCAACAGATTGTAATAATACTTATAATGTGTATTTTTTCATGCAAACTTACACTCTTATGCGGAACAATGCCTACTGACGTTAACAAACTAAAACTAGGGTAAATTAGGTCTGTGGTGTTTGAATTCTAGCGCTAATCGTTTACGAGGTATTGTATTTTGAAAACTTTCACATCGACACTTGCGCAATACCTGTGGTAGCACACACCAAAGAAAACCGCAAGTGCATACCCTAGTTATCTGGAGTCTGACCAGCAACGAGACAACTATCACAGGTTGTGTACAAAATGACCTCCGACAGCGGCAACACACGCTCCTAGTCTGGTATGCAATGATTGCTGCACAAATGCTAGCATTTCAGCGGAAATGTTAGAGTAGGCTGCGGTAATACGTCTTTGCATATCATCGGGTGTAGTTGGTAAGTTATAATAGACAGCGTCTTTCAGTTTTCCCCATAGAAAAAAAGGACACAGGTGGCAAATCCGGGGAACAGGCCTGCCAAGGTAGAGATCCACTGTATCAAATCCAAACATTCTGAAACAATTCGTGGAGACATGCTGTAGTGTTTCGTGCACTATGAGCTGGGCAGCCCTCATGTTGGTACCACAGGTTCCTCCTAGTCTGCAGAGAAAAGTCTTCTAGCATCGGTGGAAAATGGTCTGTTTGGAGGCTGCGATACTTATGCGCATTCAGTGTTCCGTCCACGAGAAACGGGTCCATGAGTTGACGGTTCAGTACCCTACACCTCACGTTTACACTCCGTGGACGCTGACGTTCCACCTGACGAAGCCAACGGAGATTTTCAACAGAGTAATAGTGCGTTTTTCGGCGGTTACCTGGCCGTGATTGGTAAATGTGGTTTCATCACTAAACAAGACACAAGAATATCTTAGGAGAAGAAGAACTTCTTAGCCAAGATCGCGGTAAAAAACTGTATCGTGGATAACCGGTTTCAGTAAACTACGTTACCATTATCAGATCTTCACACAGGTTATTACAAAAATTTTGTACCAGATGCATAATAGCGTGTACGAAGATCTGATGATGGTAACATAGTTTACCGAAACCGTTTATCCACAAGACAGTGTTTTACCGCGATTTTGGCTAAGAAGTTTTTCATCTCCTAAGAAAGTAAATACATATCGCCCCTTCATACTCAGTATGAGTAAAATAATAGATACATGACACTCCTGGAGTATCCTGTCTTAATGCCCATGTACAGGAGTTAGCACAATTATCATAATCGCTTCCACGCAGCTCTTGATGGAGATAGATGTGAATAGGGAGGGAAACTATGTTGATGGAGAATGCATACGACGCTTGCCTGACACATGCCATTTTCTCTTGCGATTGCGCAGGAGCTAACGTGCAGATCAACTGCAACAGCAGCAAGCACAGTAATTTCCTCCCCTCCTCGCGTCACTTGTTTCTTTCTGTTACGTTGTCTTGGTTTTAACTACCACTTTCACGTTAGTGGTTGAAGAGGTTGATAAATAACTGCCGAGACGACTAAAGTTTATTGGGGTATATTACCGCATACACCGTACCAGAACGAACTGTATTCTTCCTACACTCTCTATAAACAGTGAGCATGCCGATGAGCATTGGTAAATCCCTTCGTCCACCCACGACCTATTGCTTGGTCTGCTACTAGTAAATCGCAGTGCCCTCAAGGAACGCACAAGCACACTATAAGCAAACATAATTACACCGTACCTAGCAACTACGCTGGTTCAATGGCACAAATAAGTGTCGATGTGGAACCTTTGCACCGTACGATGTTTCATAAACGACTCGCACTGGAATCCTGCAACAAGCACCACTGCCATTCTAATTTACGCTACTTTCAGTTTTTTAATGTCAATAGACATTGTTCCCTTGAAGTGTTGTTTACACAAAAAATATACTTCGTAAGTATTATTACTAGCTGTTTAATGGCTAATAATACTAGTCCTTGACTACCAATCCATTCTGTGAAAACCGCACATCAATAGCACTTCCCATTTCCGCAATATTTGCGGTGTAAGTGTTAAGTGTTTCATCCTGTATACATGCCTCACGAGAAGACCATGAAGGTTAAAATTAGATAGAAAGGAAAGTGGGGAGTAATAGTGGAGAACGAAGTACACGCAGCCATACAAAGTAGGTGGTTTGGGAAGTACAGACGTCCTGGATCTGCTCAAAAGTATGCGGACACCTGTTTGAGGACAATAATACGGAGAGCGTCCTAACTTTGCCTTTATGAAGGCGACGCTTTTAATGGGATGTCGTAATGCGTGTGGAGGGAATGTAGCCCACTCTACCTCAAGAGCCGGAAGCGAGAGACGGTACTGACGTCGAACTCTGGGGCTGGAAGAGAAGTTGACGTTCCAATCAGTTCTAGACATGTGCCACTGCGTTCACATCTGGATTCTGGGCAGGCCATTTCAGTAATATTATTGTTCCACAAACCATTGCCTGACAGGTCCTGCTTTACGATAGAGTTCATTGTCACATATAGACATCGTATCGGAACCATAAGTAGTACACAGTGTCATAAAATATGCAGATATCGTTCCGCCTTTAGCGTTTCCTTAAGCACAATAATCACGAAAACCACCCACAACCGAAAAACCATCTCCTCCACACACTTCCTTGTTGGCACTCCAAGTGATAGCAGGTAACGTCCTCACGGCGCCCGACAAACCCAAACACTTCCATTGGACTGCCAAAGAGGGTAGCGTGGTTCGTCAGTCGAAATCACTCGTCTCCGATCGTCCACTGCGCAGCGGCGCCGCCTAGCAATGACAACACAAATGTGTTGCTTATGAGGATATGATCGAGCACTGTACCCCATTTCTGTAGCTCCCTACACGCAGTCATTGTTTTAGCTGGACTGCTTGTAGCGCTTTGGAACTCCCGAGTGACTCCTCTCGCTGATTTCACGCAAAATTTTACATTGACCCTCCGCAATGGTCGACATCCCTGTCCGTTAGGACATGAGGTCGGCCTATTCTTGGTTTGGCTGCTGCTTTTTTTTCTTTTATTGAATTTCGATTCCCCCCAAAGAGGGCGGGCTGGCAGCAACTTAGTACGCTGCTCTTCAGTCTACAGAATTTTTAAAACATCAGAAGAGGATAAGTAACAATAAAAGCAGGCGATAAAACGATGACTTAAATTGTAGAACGCGCGGAAAATTGTAGAAAGTTAAAATTTAAACAAAGGGTTGGCGATGCTAATAAAATACACAGGAAGCAGACAGACAATTAAAACAGGAGACAGTCTGGTTTCCGTTTGCAAGAGATATAAAAATCACACCCGACGACAGTATGATTTCCGTTCGCGACATTTCGGAAAAGACCCAAAACACTAAACACTCACTGGAAACACTGTACTAAAAAGTAGGTAAGAAGATGACGCACCACAGCCAAGGGCAGATCGGGGGGAGGGGGGGGGGACCTGGACAGATGAGGGGAAAGAAAAGAAAGGGGGAGGAGGGGAGAAATGAAGAGGGGGCGAACTGACAGAGGGAAAGGACTCATAAGGGGGAGGCAGGGCAGACACAAGAGGAAATGGGGAAAGGCAGAGGAGGGAAATGCAAAAGGACTTGGGGGAGAGAAGGGAGGCAAAGAGTGGGTAGGCAGAGAAGAAACAGGAATGAAGGGGGGGAGGGAGCCCAGGAAAATGACAGAAGAAGGGAGGGGGAGGTGAGGATCAGAGTTGATAGGAGGGATAAGTGGAGGGAGAGAGGGAATCATCCAATCATCCAGGAGGGGGAGTTGACAGAAGCCGCCTTGGGAAAGGAAATGAAGGGTGTAGAGATGGAGGGTATGGGGGAGACTTCAGTGAAGGCGCAGCAGAGGGCAGGGGTTGGAGAGGAGAGGAGCAACCAGGGGATGAGGGGGATCAAGGCGGCGGGAGGTGTAGAGTATGTGGATATGTCCGAGGAATAGGAGCAGACGAGGGAAAGGAATCACGAATCAGGCCATAGAGGACCCACTTGGAGGACGGGAGGCGTATACGGAAGGCGAGGCGAAGTGCATGGTGCTCTGGACTATAGTATTTGATGGGGGGGGGGGGATATCCGGGTGGGACTGGCGTAACAGAGGATGGGACGGATTAAGGATCTGTAGGTGTGGAGGACTGTAGAGGGGTTCAAACACCATGTCCGGCCAGAGAGGAGTTTGAGGAGTTGGAGGCGGTTGTGGGCTTTGGATTGGATAGAGTGGAGATGAGGGATCCAGGTGAGGTGATGGTCAATGGTGAGGCCAAGGTAGGTGAGGGTGAGGGAGAGGTGGACAGGACGGGCTCAGATGGTGAGGGACAAATCAAGGAGCCGGCAGGACGCGAGTGGTGCAAGCTATGATGATTGCCTGGTTAGCTGCTGTTGTTTCTTCGTGTTTCTACAATCACATCGCGTACAGTCGACTTGGGCAACGTTAACATGATTGAAATCTCCGTGATGGATTTGTTAATCGGGTGTCATCGAAAGACTATGCCACGTTCGAAGTCACTTGAGCTCTCCTGAATGACCCATTCTGCTGCTATTGCTTCCCTACTGAAAATACAATACTCGCCGCCACCAATTATACTGGTTGGTACACCTCGTGTGACATCTAGTGGTCATTTCTGCACCACAGAGAGTTTCAGATACTTTTGATCGGATAGAGTACATATATCACGAGAAGTCCATGAAGGTAAATTTAAAGAGATTTGAGGTTATTCGGAGACGGAATATTTGTTTCTCGAGAGCAGCATTCGCGAAGTGAACAAGAATGATAGGAAAGTGACAGTGATGCAGAACTTCCGGCTTTCATACACCGTAAGGGCGTTTGCAGAGTACAGATACAGATGCAGAAGACAGGTTTACATTCTAGCAAGCACTCTCTCTCTGTTATCAGAGCACACGATATATGTAGCTGTCTGCTCTCCGTGAGCCTCGTATTTCTGCCGCTCGCGACGTCGCAGCCAGCAGGTTGTAGTGCGTTGGCAGCAAGGCCGGCCTTGGAGCTGGCGACGCTGCGTATGTAGATCAGTGTACGCACGTAGGCCCCAGCACGCATTGTCTCCACAGTGGGACGCCCCCCAGCGCTTCTGCCCACGCGGCGCGATCTGCCTCAAGGTCGAGTAGCAGCCAGCAGCCGGTCGCGGTCCCGTTTCAAGGTCGGACCGTTCACCTTGCTAGCGCATGCGCGCGCTTCCACGGCGGAGTCACGTTTTAAATGCCCTGGCTGATTCTGGCAGTTCCGCGTTCATTATTCCTGGATGTCCTACTAATCCGTCCACAGATTTTTGTCCTCGTCTAGTCTTTTCCCTGTTTCTTCATTTCATATTTTATATGTCCTCTTAACTTTTAACATTATTCGATAATGCACAGGATGGCCAGATGCAATTGTTTAAAAAGGAGGATAAACAGCTTCAAAAAGGAGGACATAGGAAGAAAAAAGAGGACACATCAAACGGGTCAACTGCAGTTGAGGATACCATCCGCCAGCTTTGGCCAAGTCACATGACATCCGGGAATCACCGGTAAAACTACTAGTTAATTGTTACTCGTGGTCAGGTGGTGATTCCCAGAGCAATATATTTTTATTTTATTTTAAATTAAAAACATTGATTGTGGTGACAGTGTGGCATCAACTGTTTTTATATTTACGCGTAGGCTGCCTAAACGCCACTCCTGATTGGTTAATTTCATGTGACTTGTCCAAAGCTGACGGCTGGTATCATCATCTGCAGTATTCCCCATCAAGCATACGTTCAATTTTAATAAATGAATTTATTATTTATACGTAAATTCTTTAACAATTATTGATACTTCTCAGAGGAACCAATTTGTTGCAGACGTTTAGGCTTACTTAACAGATCGTTGTAAAATGACACACATGAAAATTCTTTTAAATTATATTGGACCATCAACAGACCTTTCATTGATGCAAGGTTTAATCTGTTCCTCTCATCAGTCCACTGTGTGTTAATTTGAGAAAATATCCTTTCAGCGTTAGCATTATACCCTGAAATACTGAAAAAGTATTCAGCAAGTTTCAGCAACTCTGAGTGACAGTCAACTGACTTACTGTCACAAAAAAAACTTTATCCAATTTTTACTACAAGATAAAGTTATAAATTCTTGATCATCATTATTCCTTTTTAGAAATTGTCTGAAATTGCACAACTGATCAAAACATTTTGCATCTTCAATTTCAAAGGCTTTACAATTCTCCTGCAAATATACAAGGCTTTTCTCAACATCACTGTAGCAAAAATCATTTTTAAGTGACATCCATCTAAAACATGAGAAGCCCTCAAACATACAGAGCCACCGTTTCAAATATTCATGGCATGACTGATAAGTAAAATAGCTTCCTCCATAAAAAGTTTGACTTCTTTCTCAAAGCCTTCCTCTGTTGCAATTTTCAGGATCTGCTTGAGCTAAAGGCAAATGAATTTTTCACTTAATCGGTCTTCAAGCATCTTACATACTGACTCTAAAATTTCAATGGCATCAAACACAGAGTTGTCCTCCTTTCCCAATTCCAGAATACTTGTACTGAACAAATACATCAATGAATGCAAATACTATAAATAAGGTTCACTCGAACTGTTCTCAAAAAATTGAAACAAAACCTTTGGTGGTTTGCTTTCAGAAAGAAAGTGAGCTTTAAGAGTAGCATACATTTCCAGTATCCTTTCAATGGCTGAAAAAAGAGACAGCCACTTAGTCTTCACATGAGACAGGACTTGATTGTAACTAACTTCAACAAATTCATTAACTGTAGTACACTCAACTTTGTGAAAAAGCCGGACACTGTAAACATCCTCCCGGACCCCGGACAAAGAGCTGAAAAGGAGGACATGTCCGGCTTAATCCGGACGTATAGTCACCCTAATAATACCGCACTTCAAATTTTTCAAGTTGCTTCTTCCCCTCAGTGCCGATGGTCCACGCTGCGCTTCCATTCAAGAAGCACATGTTCGCTATCAGGAAGTTCTTCCACAGTTCTGTCTCAACATCTGATGTCAGTAGACTTCAGTTATTGAAGAAGCCTTTCGTCACCTGTACCGATCTACTTTTGATTTTGGTATGCTAGAAACACCTCTATCTTCCACACGCTGTCGATGGCAACGTTAAATTATTTCCGCACCCGTGGATATTGTAAACAGATCTCGAATTCCAAGACGGGTCTCACCCCTAGACACCTTTTTACCTCACTCATTAAAACTGCCACAACAAGAAGGAGCGAGCAGCTCTGAAAACTTTATCTACCAATGAAATAATAGAATATTCACATCTTATAAATTTATTTAATATGTTGCCGTGATTTATTTTGTATATCACTTTTTTACGTGTGTAGTACAAACTCTTCACGTCAGTTGTTGTCGTGGTCTTCACACACCGATGGCTGGTTTGAAGCAGCTGTCAGCGGCAGCCTACGCAGTGCAAGTTTCTTCATCTCTGTGTAATTACTGCAACATGCATCCACTAGAAATTGCTTGCCGTAATCAAGTATACGTTTTCCTCTACACTTTTTATCTCTCACTCTTCCCTCCATTACCGACTAATTATTTCTTCAAGCATCAGTAGACGCAGTTGTTGTAGCCAAGTGGTACTTTGTCCTCTATTCGGTTCAGTGCATTTTGTATAGTTACAGATCTACCGATTTACATTTCAGGACTCTTCCGTAACACCAAGTTTCAAAAGCTGCTATTGTGTTGTCTACGCTGTTTACCATCCACGATTTTGAACCCACTGTGTGATTTTCCCTGATATTTTGCCAACTGTAGGCATCTAGGTTATTTCTCCAACTGTATGAGGGCGATTATCATGGAGTAAAACCACACCTTTTGCAAATTGACCTCTCCTATTCGTTTCCGATTTTGTGTTTCAGATCTCACAACACGTTATACTAGCTGTCACAGTTCACCGTTTGACCTTTGGAGTGTAATAAATCAGCTACGGACCTTTCATATACTAATACATTGTCATCAACAACTTTCCTACAGAAGCCTGGCTATCAACTTGTTTTATTACCCTAGGCGAAGGTGAATGTTTCGACTCCACGCTTTGCCTGTTAGTCCATGGTTTGTAGTAATAGACCCATGTCTCATCGTTATTATGCAACTGAGAAAGCTTCCTCCTTCCTCTTCAAAACTGCTTCCATTTGACTTCGTTTCCAGACGTCCATCATGGCGGTTATTTGTCAGCAGACGTAGTACTCAGCAAAGACAAAAGTTGCAATGGTATAGAGATTTATTGTCGATTCTAAATTCTAAACTATAGCTAAAGTTCAACTCATGCGTTATGTCATCAGTTCTGGCATAACAGTTATCATGAATCATTCGCTCAGCTGTGTCCGGTATTTTCTGTCCGTTTACTAAGTGGATGGTCCACCGAAACGCTAACAGGAACATGTCCACTATTAAAGTGATTTATTAATAGTAAATTTCTCTTTCGCTAAGACACCTGTCACCATACAATAGTTGCATTCTGCGAACTGCCCCCCGCAGCTTTATTCCTTCAGGAGACATAAAAGGAATCGCTTTTCTTTTGTGCATACAGGCAACAGGGCACTCCAGATGTTCTGAAATCACTACAAATAGAGCTATTCACTGAACCAATAATCTAATGCACAAAAACAAGAGTGAGATTAAGCCATAACACCGTTGAGACAGTACTGTCAGCTTATGGAGGAGGAGGAGCTTAATGTCGACAACGAGGTCATTAGAGACGGAGCACAAGCTCGGATTACGAAAGTACGGGGAAGGAAATTGGCCATACCCTTTCAAAGAACCTTAACGGCATTTGCCTGAGGCGATTTAGGGAAATCACGGGAAACCTAAATCAGGATTTCAGGACGCGAGATTGAACATTCGTCCTCCCGAATGCGAGTCCAGTGTGTTAGCCACTCTGTCAACTTATGGAATCGGGGAAATAAATGCTTTTGTTTACTGACTTGCCCTCGTACTTTCGATGATTTTCTGTGTAACATATTAAAATCGTATCTTGTTGACTTACGAAGGAATAGAAACGGTGATGATACCTTCTGTGTTAGCCCGTAGCTAAATAGACGTAATAAAATAATTTTGAAAGCGAAATTAGTTAGTCCTTCACCGCCAATTCTTAGGTAAGAGATATAAATTGGGCCTGGCGTGTATGAAGCCATTGTTCTTTTGCTAACTGTAAGGTTCACTCAACGTTCTTATCTGGGTATCGTATGTGTCTTCAGTTGACATGAGATATGCACGATGAAGTTTCGATGATGCAAGATGGTTGTGTGTAAACATGAATGTTAATGAAATTTGTACTTAGCTTTTGTAGCGTCGTCTTGTTTGAGTTTCGTTGTGTGTTCCACGTTCGTTAATTCAGCGAAAATATCTTTGAGGAAACTGTCTATGTTGTTGTTCTGTGAAATAAAACCGCCTTTGTGCTTGTACATATTTGGATTTATTGGCTGATAGCTTTTCCACTATCCAGCTTTTACATTGAAATTCATGTTTTAGTACTGTTCAGTCTTGTTACAGAGGTAAGTACACACACGTCTTATCTCAGCAACATTCATTTTACAAATGGCTCTCGCTTCAGAAATGCTCGGTGTCTTTGGCATAAGTCCAAAGTCAACCGGTTGTTTAAAATGTTGGTTTCGGGTACAAATGGTACGAAAAGCTTACAACAGGCGTGAAATTTAGTATATAGATTGATGTGTCTTGTTCATGACTCGGGAACTGTAGTATTGGTACTGCAGTATGCAGATATGGTTTTACGAACTCTTCAGTCAGTAGTACATGTAATTTGAATAGAGTATTGTACTTCGGGCGATCTTACGAGCGTTGATGTTTCGATTTATGTTTCTCAGAAGTGTATTGTTGTTCGTGTTATGTAACTAATTTGGCAGTATAAAATTATACGTAGAGTTTTCAGTATGACAAAGGTGTGAATCAGTTGTGTCTTGAATACGTTACTTATGACGTAATAAAGCTCCAACTTATATCGAATAATCCTCAGTACGGCAAATATGAAGGAAAGTGAGACGTTCTTTGTCACCTACGCTTTCTAGTGGGACTTATATCGAATAATCCTCAGTACGGCAAATATGAAGGAAAGTGAGACGTTCTTTGTCACCTACGCTTTCTAGTGGGACATAAACTTCAGCAAAGCTAACTAATTTTAGATTTTTGGATTTTCGGAAATTCTGTTTCACTTGACTTTAAGTGTTAATTTCACGTTTTCGTTACTTTGGAGGTTACTTACAAGATGTAAAAAATGGTTCAAATGAATCTAAGCACTATGGGACTTGAGACCTGAGGTCATTAGTCCCCTAGGCTTAGAACTACGTAAACCTAACTAACATAAGGACATCACACACATCCATGCCCGAGGCAGAATTCGAACCTGCGACCGTAGCAGCAGCGCGGTTCCAGACTGAAAAGCGCCTAGAACCGACCGGCCACAGTGGCCGGCTTAAAAGATGTATATCAGGGACTAGATAATCATTACGTTTTGCTATGATCTGGTATTCTTTTATCACGTAGTTTCAATGATGGTTGGAATTTTGGCTTATAATTAAATGCCGTAATAAGAAAGAGTTGACTTCGTCTTTTACGTCACAAAGCACATATCCTCAAATCAGATAGTATTCAAAACATTATTATTCTAGTTGCGAACGTTAATCTTTACTTAATAGTGGAAAAATATCAAGCGAATTTTCTGATACCACTTCCGACGAGATTGGCTGTTTCGTTACCAGGTTGAGTATAAAGTGCAGGGATCGAACACATAGGAAAAGTTTTCCGTAGTTCCCATGATGAGTAGAGGAACTACGGTAGGGAGTGTACAGTCGCAGACTCGCTCAGCCCTTTTCCTCCGGTACGGTGCGTTGGCTGGATGGCATTTCCTGCCGCGAGCTCTGGGTGGACTGCTCGGCGTGGGTGCAACTCGTAACGGCGACTTCAGAGAGCGTGCGTGGGAAGCCAGCAGACAGCATTGGCGGGCACGCTGCGGCGCTCAGCTGACCGTACTGCCAGCGACATCCGGCGGACAACGCGGCAACCACGTCAGCGCGCTCTAGGATCCGTTTAATGTCCATCACAAGACGAGTGGCGAGGACACTGACCTCTGTCTAAACTGAGAGTCCCCAATATGGCAGCCACAGATTGTTACTAAAACCCCACACCAAGTCTGTATCACGTAGTATTAGCCAGATTTCTGGACAAGAACAAAATGAACCGTTTCAAGACTAGCACCATGTAAAGACTCGAGGATGACGCGTCCATTGACCTGATGATCAGAAATGATTCCGTAGTACTTATAGTACAAGATATATTCATCAGATTACTTTTACAAGTATATAGGACACGTCGTGGTATTACAGTTTGATAATAACAAAACAACATAATTCGCATATACACTCCTGGAAATGGAAAAAAGAACACATTGACACCGGTGTGTCAGACCCACCATACTTGCTCCGGACACTGCAAGAGGGCTGTACAAGCAATGATCACACGCACGGCACAGCGGACACACCAGGAACCGCGGTGTTGGCCGTCGAATGGCGCTAGCTGCGCAGCGTTTGTGCACCGCCGCCGTCAGTGTCAGCCAGTTTGCCGTGGCATACGGAGCTCCATCGCAGTCTTTAACACTGGTAGCATGCCGCGACAGCGTGGACGTGAACCGTATGTGCAGTTGAAGGACTTTGAGCGAGGGCGTATAGTGGGCATGCGGGAGGCCGGGTGGACGTACCGCCGAATTGCTCAACACGTGGGGCGTGAGGTCTCCACAGTACATCGATGTTGTCGCCAGTGGTCGGCGGAAGGTGCACGTGCACGTCGACCTGGGACCGGACCGCAGCGACGCACGGATGCACGCCAAGACCGTAGGATCCTACGCAGTGCCGTAGGGGACCGCACCGCCACTTCCCAGCAAATTAGGGACACTGTTGCTCCTGGGGTATCGGCGAGGACCATTCGCAACCGTCTCCATGAAGCTGGGCTATGGTCCCGCACACCGTTAGGCCGTCTTCTGCTCACGCCCCAACATCGTGCAGCCCGCCTCCAGTGGTGTCGCGACAGGCGTGAATGGAGGGACGAATGGAGACGTGTCGTCTTCAGCGATGAGAGTCGCTTCTGCCTTGGTGCCAATGATGGTCGTATGCGTGTTTGGCGCCGTGAAGGTGAGCGCCACAATCAGGACTGCATACGACCGAGGCACACAGGGACAACACCCGGCATCATGGTGTGGGGAGCGATCTCCTACACTGGCCGTACACCACTGGTGATCGTCGAGGGTACACTGAATAGTGCACGGTACATCCAAACCGTCATCGAACCCATCGTTCTACCATTCCTAGACCGGCAAGGGAACTTGCTGTTCCAACAGGACAATGCACGCCCGCATGTATCCCGTGCCACCCAACGTGCTCTAGAAGGTGTAAGTCAACTACCCTGGCCAGGAAGATCTCCGGATCTGTCCCCTATTGAGCATGTTTGGGACTGGATGAAGCGTCGTCTCACGCGGTCTGCACGTCCAACACGAACGCTGGTCCAACTGAGGCGCCAGGTGGAAATGGCATGGCAAGCCGTTCCACAGGACTACATCCAGCATCTCTACGATCGTCTCCATGGGAGAATAGCAGCCTGCATTGCTGCCAAAGGTGGATATACACTGTACTAGTGCCGACATTGTGCATGCTCTGTTGCCTGTGTCTATGTGCCTGTGGTTCTGTCAGTGTGATCATGTGATGTATCTGACCCCAGGAATGTGTCAATAAAGTTTCCCCTTCCTGGGACAATGAATTCACGGTGTTCTTATTTCAATTTCCAGGAGTGTATTAGGTTGGTACTTTCGTTCGTAGCATTTTCCCATAAGTTTAATAAACACAACAGACAGCCATAATAGAGACTTTAGCAATCAATATTCCTTCACTATTTACTACAGTTTGCCAACTCTGGGACCACGCGGGATTAGCCGAGCGGTCTTGGGCGCTGCAGTCGTGGACTGTGCGGGTGGTCCCGGAGGAGGTTCGAGTCCGCCCTCGGGCATGGGTGTGTGTGTTTCTACATCTACATACATACTCCGCAGTCCACCATAAGGTGCGTGGCGGAGGGTACCTCGTACCACAATTAGCATCTTCTCTCCCTGTTCCACTCCCAAACAGAACGAGGGAAAAATGACTGCCTATATGCCCCTGTACGAGCCCTAATGTCTCTTATCTTTGTGGTCTTTCCGCGAAATGTAAGTTGGCGGCAGTAAAATTGTACTGCAGTCAGCCGTAAATGCTGGTTCTCTAAGTTTCCTCAGTAGCGATTCACGAAAAGAACGCCTCCTTTCCTCTAGAGACTCCCACCCAAGTTCCTGAAGCGTTTCCGTAACACTCGCGTGATGATCAAACCTACCAGTAACAAATCTAGCAGCCCGCCTCTGAATTGCTTCTATGTCCTCCCTCAATCCGACCTGCTAGGGATCCCAAACGCTCGAGCAGTACTCAAGAATAGGTTATATTAGTGTTTTATAAGCGGTCTCCTTTACAGATGAACCACATCTTCCCAAAATTCTATCAATGAACCGAAGACGACCATCCGCCTTCCCCAAAACTGCCATTACATGCTTGTCCCACTTCATATCGCTCAGCAATGTCACGCCCAAATATTTAATCGACGTGACTGCGTCAAGCGCTACACTACTAATGGAGTATTGAAACATTACAGGATTCTTTTTCCTATTCATCTGCATTAATTTACATTTATCTATATTTAGAATTAGCTGCCATTCCTTATACCAATCACAAATCCTGTCCAAGTCATCTTTTATCCTCCTACAGTCACTCAACGACGACACCTTCCCGTACATCACAGCATCATCAGCAAACAGCCGCACATTGCTATCCACCCTATCCAAAAGATCATTTACGTAGATAAAAAACAACAGCGGACCTACCACACTTCCCGCTGTTTCTCCTTAGGATAATTTAAGTGGTGTGTAAGCTTAGGGACTGATGACCTTAGCAGTTAAGTCCCATAAGATTTCACGCACATTTCAACATTTTTTTTCCAACGCTGGGGTAACTTTTCGATTCGGCAACTGTAGAAATCCCGTGGTTTTGAGGCGAAGAATTCGTCGAGCCATATTCGGAGTGCATTTTCATCCGAAAGGAAACTTACTCGAAGGCTGTTCGAAAGACAGCGGAAAAGATGAAAATCTGAGGGCACGAATCAGGTGGGTGCGGAATGACTTCCCAACCCAACGCCAGTAAAGTGTGTCTTGTCACTCTAGCTGAAAATAGGCGGGCGTTGTGGATCAGCATCACTTCGCCCAGTCATCATGGTCGTTGTTCTTCTTCTTGACAATAAATGATAGCAGTGACGGTTACACCTCAGGGAAGCAACTTGTAACACAGCACATCGTCGCTGTTCCACCAAACGCATTGCGTTATCTTTTCTGGATGCGCGCGTGTCTTTGTATGGGAAATTACTGCGTTCTTTGGGTTCAACCATTCCTTTCTTTTTCTTATATTAACGTAAGTACACCATTTCTTGTCACCAGTAACGATAAAGGGTAGGAACGGTCGGTGTTGTTCACGAGCTAACTGATGACGAGCAAGCACAGATGTATATAAGACCAGCTGCTGATTTTAGTGATTTTGGCTTAGAGCGTGCGATACCCACACACGCCATTTTTTGAACTTTTCGGTTGCATGCAAATGTCCCACGATGGTCGAATGATTACACTTCTTCACATTTGTCAGTGGGTCATTGTGGGTTAACGCGTTTAAACGCTCTTCTCTAAACCCCGAAGGTCTTTCTGGACGTGGAGAGTCACTAATATCAAACCATCTTCCTTAAAACGAGAAAACCATCTTCTTGCAGAGCTCTGTCCAATGGAATTATCCCCGAACACGGTGCTAATGTTTCTAGCTGACTCCGCTGTTGTCACCCGCCTATTGAACTCAAAGAGAAGAATATGTCGGAAATGTTTCGATTTCTACGCTTGGCAATCCACATTCACAATTCGACTCACTGTCTCCAAATAACAAAATGACAATGTGTATACTCAAATAGCAATAGCGAACTGTAAATAAAAAATGACAATCGATGACTGAACCTATAGCAATCGTAATACCAACATGCAAAACAAATACGCTACGAACTTACGCGCCGTTGAGCGCCCGTTAGCTAAAAACACACACACACACACACACACACACACACATATGAACTTGTGTACCAGCCTAATACATACTTTTAGATACTTACAGGTCTAGTTTGACAGTTTGCAAGGATGGTACAGATAGTTGGCGTGCCTTTAATGTGGGAATCATCTCGCCATTCACCTGATGTAATTTAGGGAAACAACGGGAAATCTAAATCAGAATGGCCTTATAAAAACTGAAACTTTCACCCTCTCGAAACAGCACTATCTCAGTCAGTTCATACCTAATCTACAATTGTGTTTACAAAATAATTATTTAGTACCGGCAACATAAAAGGCTAATGCTACCCTCTTCACTCATTTGCCAGTCCCAGTCATTGCCCACCCTACACATATTGTACACACGTTGTTTCGTTACACTACGCACAATGTCAGCTGACTTCGGGACCATAGCGAAAACGTCTGGTTTCCATTTTGTGTATCGCCATTTACCATTTGCTACCCTGAAAAACTGAGCTGGCATCCCTCTGTAAATAGTTAGACGCTCAGATAGAGGATAATGTTTTAGTATTATATATTGAATAGCTTGGGGAGTAAGGTTTTCCGAAATAAAAAAAAGAATGTAAAAGAAGATAAGTAGGGGAAAAACTAGGGGTGAAAGGGTTACGTGAAATGACAGGTGTTTTATGATCGTTATTGTTATTTACTAGTATTTAATTTTTTGCCACACTCCTACTCTGTGTTGTCCATGTAACGCTTCACTGTAAAGAGGTACCCTTTAACTGTCATTTTAAATATTTTTAATAATCTCTTTAGTCAAAAATGGCTCTGGGCACTATTGGACTTAACTGCTGTGGTCATCAGTCCCCTAGAACTTAGAACTACTTAAACCTAACTAACCTAAGGATATCACACACATCCATGCCTGAGGCAAGATTCGAACCAGCGACCGTAGCGGCCGCGCGGTTCCAGACTATAGCGCCTAGAATCTCTCGGCGACTCCGGTCGGCAATATCTTTAATCGCTTTGGGAAATTTATTGTATAGTTGACAGAATATGCTTCCTTGAGTTTGATATCTATTGTTTCTTGGTGAAGGTTAAGCTCAGTTTACATCATATTCAATGTCCATGCACGGAGCATTTGTGCAGTGATTATCAATGATATTTTAGAAGTGTACGACTGTTCGGTAAGTGTACTCACGCATTCTCCTTTATTTTCGCTTTTGCTTCGTTCAGTCATTACAGTGTCCCGCAAAATAACGCCATCAGACGCAATAGAAATCGGTTGTTTTAGACACAATATTAGCTTAACCTGTAAGCACTTTCTCTTCGTAAAATGAGGTGTCTCATACAATGAAGATCCCTCTACAACAGAGTCGTCACCATTTGACTGGAAACGCCACTGCTACCACTTACACCAGTACTCCTTTAAAAAAAAACTCGTATTAACATGTGCAAGGGCATCTATCTCTCATTCTAAAGCGAAACGCATCTTTATATACTCTGTACCTGTCAGCATATTTTTTCCCCAAGCGACATGTACTGCAAATGCGACACCATTTCTCTCAAAAGCGCAGCTTTCAGGATAGTAATCTGTACTCCTGCATGCTGTAAGTCATTTTGCTAACAGAGAAATGTTTATAACGTCGCAGATATTTTTGTTTATTTCCTGCAAAATATACACAATAAAAGCGCTTTCACGATTTTAGTGAAATAGGGTAGTCATAATTTTTGCAGTTTCAGAACTATAAGAGAAATTGTAAAATTCTTGCCTTTTGTGAATGAAGGATTTTTTTGTGTGTGTGTGTGGTTCCTTGACATTGGAAGTGTACAAAAGCGATCTATTATTTAATAACTGTTGATTTTAAGCGTCTTTTATGAAAGCTTACATATAGGTAATTGGATAACTCATTTCGACCGTTACCTGTCAACTTCAGATCAAAATGTACGCAACTGCCTCTAAGATAAGAGGACACTTTGTCAGTTGTCTGCTAACAATGCAAGGGAATATCGGCTTCCAACTCGCACTTGCAGCTTGAGTAAATCGTAAGTACAGACAAGCACCGTTATGCATACAAGGGCGCCAGGAACAAATAGGATCGTCAGCTATAGAGGCTTGTGAAGCCAGAAACGGCGGCTGTAAACAACTACTCATTGTCCTGGGAGAGGAAAACAGAGAGATTTCAAAGGGAAAAATTTGCCAGAGCGACTAGGACTCGCCATCTGAGTGTTCCGTACAAACTTGATTACGTGTATCGTCCATTCAACTAATCTGGGAATCGAGAATCGACGATTTTTGGCTGTTATCGACATTGATACTGGCAAGATATCGATCCAAGGAATTCCAAAACTTTCGAGAATGTTGTAATTTTAAGTTTAAAGTCAGATAACAAATGACAATATGAATATTTTTTCGAGTGATATAATTACAAATTAAAGTTTCTGATTTTTTCCTTTCCTTGTACTCTGAATCCTTACTTCTTCCAAATTTCCACGATTCTAGGTTCACGTGAAGAGCTATATAAGACTATAATAAGTGAATTTTCAAGTAACAAAATATGAGACGTAACTAGCCGTATCTTTTGACTGCGCTGATTTATAAGCTAAACATTTTACACCACCAGGAATCCATAGACCTTAGTACGCGACGTAAATTTCAACTTGAGATGTCTACCCATTCCTCATAAAAAGACTAATTAACAGACGGACGGACAGAGACACAATCAGATAACAAATAAGAATTTTATTTCGCGCAATATATAATCACAAATTCACAGTTCCGGATTTTTCCTTTACTTTCACTGTTAAACCTTGCTTCTTACCAAATTTCAAATTTTACGTCTACTGGAGGTACCCTGACACGCATATTTGTTCCTGAGAAGAAAGGATTTAACAGGCAGACAGATAGACAGCCAGGCTGACAGATGGACAACAAAGTGAACCTATAAGGATTCCATTGTCACCGACTGAGGCACGGAACCCTGAAAATCAGGCTGAGAGAGGTGAATACTTGTTGTAGAAATACGTGGAAGTATAGAAACAGTCCTTTAATTTAGAATGACAGGCCAGCACAAAATACGGTAAAAGTAATTGGAATTCCATCCTTATGGTGGTTCCGGTGTGTTGATAGTATCACGTACTCTGTCTGCCGTGCAACACCTGAGCGCCAAATCGTTCAGCCTTAACCGCCTTTCATGTGCGCTACATGCTATACACTAACGTATAATGTATTATCTACGAGCCAGGTGCAACGAACAGCTATGACTACGTTTATTCGTTTTTTATGTGACCAGCAAGAGAGCTTCCTGAACAAACGAGAAACCAGATAATTCGTGGTTAACTTAGTAAATACCAATGCATTAAAATAGTAGCATCAGACGTTTGAAAATGACCGCCGCCCCACGACGGTAAACATGAAAAGCTGTGCCGCCAGATACAGTAAAGTTTGATTACGCGCGCCACACCACGGTGAGGAAAATGTTTATCAGCATGAACGTGTTCAATATAAGAACAATTACTGATATCAATCAATTACTTATTTGTTTATGCCGATGAGATAAAAACATTTCGTCAGGCAACTAGCTATACAATTTTAAGAATAATAGTTATAAAGTGTTCAGATCAAAGCAGAAATAAAAATTTTAATTAAATTTGCTTTTGATACTCGTTTCCGAGAAGACCACATATTGTGATAAAATTTATTATAAAGTTTTTAATTGTGAATGTCTGTCTAAAGCACAACCGGAAATTTACCACAGCTCATGTTCATTCCTCATGAATACCTCGTGCTTTGATCCCATTGCACAGTTCTGAATTATTCGTTGTTTCAAAATAAGTAACAGAATTAAGCTATTGAATTCGATAACTGAAAGTTAATCTCTTAATCCAAACACGAGGATAACAGTCACTATACTGAAACCACCTCCACATTGCAGATAAACATTAACTAATTTCACTCACTTGTAATGTTTGGTACAAGTACAATGATAAAGGGTGTAATCACACGTACAAGACACATCCTGCAGAATAATGGAACCGGTTTACAACTGGTTCAAAGCCAGCAGCTTAGCCCTAAATCTTACAAAACATAGTATTATGCAATTACAAACAAACAGAAAAAAACTTTCAGGCATTATAAGAAGAGCTCACTAGGCATACGAGTACATTGGGCGAGGCTGTACGTCTGAAGACCCCCGGCATCAAGGTGGATGGTAAGCTGAGAAAGCACTAGCGTGTGGGTGAGTCAACCATAAAGCCCATTTCTAACCGTTTTGTATACTGAAATCTCTCCTGCCGTACTGATATGCAGACAAGATTGCTAGCACACTTTGCATTCCTTTGCTCAGGTCTGTGGCAGAATGATCTGGCACACTGTACCTACGGCGAAATATTGTTGAAGCCACACAAGTGTTCAATAAAAATACTGAGTGAAATGGATAACTGAAAATTTTTCAGAAGCTTCTCCACGGGCCTAGGCTTTCTTACATATCAGTACACACACTCTCTAATTTTGTTTGTGGTTAACAAATTGAGTGAATTAATGCTGAACTCAGTAAATTCTCAACGTCAATACTACAAATAGAAATAAGTTCCATATGCATCCCTCTCTAGGGTTCAAGATGGAGTTTCGTATTCTGATTCAAGACTGATGCTGTGGACAAGCAGGAAATAGAAAACACCCCAATATTTAAAAACGAATGGGAAGGATACTTCATTAGCCTCTCCTTCTACAATATATCTAAATACTTGCATTCATAAATGTGAATTCCACCTAACTCTAAAATTTGAACTTTAACAGGCATTCAAATGAATAAGAGCTGCTGGAAAAAAGCAATTAAATTGTTTGTTATTTCAAAAGAAATCACCAAATTGCTAATACATTTCTCCCAATGCGAGACATGACGGTCAATGCGTTCATGAAAAAATGTTTGCGGTTGCCTACGGAACTATGATTGTATTCAGCCGTGCACCTTATCAATCGCCCAAGATGCTACTCCAGGTGGGTGTAAAAATAAATGTGCGCAACGGAAAATAATAAACACTAAAATGAAGCCCTGTCTGACTACCCCCTGAAGCAGATCTCAGGATCTCTTACTGGACTTTAACATATAAATTACAACCTAAACATAAATCAATGATTAAGGCAACTAATACTACGAAATGATAAACGTTGTTCCTGCTTATATATTTATTGTAGATTTAAAAAAAACCTTTATATTACGAAGTTTACATTTTCTAAGTAAAATTACTAATCAATTGCCCAACTCTGCCCCTTATTATGACTGCGCGATCTAATATCAATAACGCGAAATGACTGACATCATCCGCGTACCAAACACTAGAAGACACTACTTTCAAAGATGATCTACGGTGGTGTGGAACCTCAGTGGAAATAAACTAACGTGATAACAGCTGTTAGCTTTTATATCGTAGTAAGCCGAAGCAATTTGCGATATTACCGTATGTACTGCATCCGGTGCGTCGAAGTGATGGTTCTCGTACTCGTCTGCGACGATGGAAGAACTCCAGCCACAAATAAACTCTTTCAAACACTCGGACGGCAGAAGGCGGTCCTCTGACAATATACTCTAATACTGTCTTCCTCTCTGTGTTCTACAGACGAGAAACGGAAACTCCCAGCCACAAGGACAGAGTTCAGATAACGTCTCAATTTAAGTATAAGCAGAGCAAGTGCTCTCAATTACTGAACACTGCGTACTCCACGACGACTTCCAAGCCGGAGGTGAAGTCCAGAATCATATAGGTTCACCACAGTACAGTACCTAACTGTTCTAGCTACAAAATCTCTTGACAGCAAAGACAACATGTCCGCCTGTACCAACAAAGCTAATACTGGGCGACCGTCACACACGGGCGCTCACAACGGAAGACCTCGTCTCTCCACCGCTGGCGTCCCAGCAAGGCTCGGCTCCCCACCCTCGTAATTCCGAAAACGAATCATATTCCCAAAACCACGGAATATTCTCCCTATCTACAGATTCTTCCGAACGCCGACCAACCATATTTTAGTCTTTTGTCGTCCAGAGCGGAAAGTTTGCGAGAAAAAAACCTATACTCTTACAATGGTACGCTTCTGAGTAAAAATCCTTGGAAACAACCCAGCCTGCATGGTTTCCGAGATGCCGCTTCTTCGTTCCTCTCACTTGCATCCAAGATTTTCAGCGTTCGGAAGTATTTTCCGGTTATCCTTACGGCCCTACTACAATAGCAGCCAGCCGCATCTGTATTGTGCTCCAGAGTTGTGGTGCCACAACGTCCGTCTATCTAATTCCTGTGTTTAAGCAGGACCTACACCTGCGTGGGCCTTCCATCCAGAGCTTGAGTTCTGCCTGCCGTTTCATTTCCACTGTCGTTCCAACCTCTACTAGTATAGGCAATCATTCATTACACCGTTCTGATAATAAAGACACTGCATCACCTTTCATGCAATAAGCATTAACAATTATTTACAAGGCATACGTGACAATGTCAGTCTCCTTTAAATATACATATATACGATGTAGCACCTTTCACATGATGCCTAATTGTGTTTGTTGATCACGGCAAAGTATGTGGATGGGTGCTTGTAAGGTGCGAAATTATAGGCACCTTACAATACCCCCACCTAACGAACTAGTTTTGTACTAGGATAGGGTAATTCTTATAGTATTATCTCATCCAGTACAAAATCATATAACCATTAATCGTCTGTACTAGCTAACTAACAAAAATACGAGGGCAGAGCAATACTTGAATCATGATATGTTCTCCTACAATCATTCTGCTTTCATTCATGTGTTTACTGCCATAAATTTACTTATTACATGTTTATTATAATCTGTCTACCCTTTATATTTGGAACAATATTCCGAGAGATGACAATTGGAATATAAATATCAAAAGAAATTTAAGTAACATTTAAAAAAATATTTTATGGCCTTTCAAAAATGGCAGTTCCCATCTTTCTTTAGACTTAAGGCCCACACTCTCTGTCATTCATCCATCCCTAAGACATAGGTTGAGGAGAGAAATATTTAAGTAAAGTATCCTAATATTTTCAAAGTGGTCGTTCAATAAATTACATATGGTTCATTTAGCCATTAATATGCAAGACGAGAGGTTACATGAATTATTCAAGAGGTTATCTATTGTTCATTATACAAATATATAAAATTCTATGAAACATTCTGTGTAATTTACTTGGTCATATTTATGCTCTTGGCTTACATCACAAAAAAAAACATCATTTCACAAACTGACTGCCCAAGTATAGTGTTTCCCTAAAGTGTATACTCTTTAAACATTTCCAAAATCTTATGTTCTAAAGCGTTCTTTGACAAACTGCATTTACATTTACTGTGACAATTAATATTTGTAATAGGTGTTTGGATCGGCCAACAATTTTTTACTAAAGTGCTAGTTCACAGTGCATAAAAATGTAATACATAAAAACATTCAAAGCCATGGCATCATTAACAAAGAAAATGACAAACAATAGTTTTACATAAATACATACACCAATAAATTTCTGGAACTACTCAAATATATAAAAACAGTGAAGGACATTGTATCATTATCAAAGACAGTGTTAAGCACTACTCTTAGATGAATATATACACAAATATTTACTTAAGACTACTCTGAAAAACAAGTAGAAAATGTTTAGAAAAATGATAGATATCGGAGACAGTTTTTGGGTGGAACTGTCAGTGTTCACTACATTATGCACCTTTTTTTTTTTTATCAAGAGTCACACACTTATTCAAATATCACAACACACTTTCGTCTACATTTGTGTATGGGGGTGGAAGCTACAGTTTTTATTTTATATTTTCTTTTGTGAAGTTTAGGACGTGAAGATTATTTGAGATGGGACATGTTGACTTTACAAGTCAGTCTTTGGACCCTCAGCCGATTGTTGATCATGATGTGGAAGGATCCTCGGCCATTAGTGGCCTCTTAAACACCACTCTGCTGTGCTGGCCGCGTTACCTGTCTGTTCTCGCCGGCTGAGGTCTTCAGGCAGCTGATGAATAGCCCACGTCCGCGACCGGGCTCCGTTTACATATGGAATGCCATTAGCCTCCCATTCCATCCACACATCGTGTTGCTGCTTCCAGTGGGTCTCGCAAAGTTTTTTGCGCATCCTGTGCTCACTAATGCCCACAATTAGTTTCTGATTTACAAGAAATACTATACAATACATAACACAACATTATTGACATTTATGAAACATAAAATTTTAAGGTGCATTCACTAGTGAGGTCATTTATCTTTACATTTACAATTGTTCTAGTTGTGTAATTAGGCAAGCCACTCACGTATTTACTATTACCATTTTGATAAAAAAATTTATGTACAAATTTTGTGTTACTTATAAGGAATACACCTCTACTTATGTCAATGAATTATTAAATACCTGTCGGCACCTGTATACCTATAAAAAATACATGTTCATTGGTTGTTCATACGATAATAGAATTAATCCTCACCAGATCCCAGTGTTAATAGTTGCAAATACCACTTGTTAAACTATTTGTTAAACCACTTGTTAAACTACTTGTTAACTACTTGATAAACAGCGGGCCAGTAGGATGTTTATACTAATCTAACTACTGTATAAGGGCTTCCCAGCGAAACTTTTGCAGTGTAGCTGAAACAGCCTTCACTGTATATGGGTGGGAGTAACCCTGCAATCGAATGATGCCATCCTCAACAATTCTCGTCATTTGGACTCCATGGCGCGCTTCAATTTTTGCAAAGTGGCAATGTAGCGTTCTGCATTAATTGTCGCTTCGTGTCCCAAAAAGTCAGTGCGCAGCGGGCCCTTGCACTCAGAGCAAACATCATGACTTCCCCGGAGCCAGCGTGCCTGTTGTTTTGAGTATGCTGCAGAAGAGTCACTGGGAAGCCCCGATGCATCATCCATCACTCCTGGTCTGTCCCTAGGCGGATTCCATATTTTTGCTGCTCTGAAGAAAGACATTTGTGGCCGTTGATTTGCTTTGGATGATGAGGAGCACACCCAGATAGAGGCGTTGTTTCTCTTGTCTGACACTGAGATAAATGTATTAACAGTTATAGCAATTACTTTTGAAGTAATAAATAGTTTACTTACTTTTTTGTCATCTGTCTTGTTTTCATTTTACTGCCCCTTATACGTAGCTCCTGACTTTGCCAACATGCTGAGTGACCCATTAGGAATGGTCAATAGTCAGAGAAAAGACTGGAACGATCATTTACAGCAAAAAACTTCAGCTGGACCTTTGTCCTACTCCGGATGGTTACCGAGATAGAGTAAATTTAACGTACAGAGTCGTTTATTTTCCGTATTTTCAATACATAGTAAGGTTTACATAAGTACAAGAGTTAATAAACATTACAATCTGCGTTTTGAAAAGTATTAGTTGAAAAATATGTATTTTAACACATTCAACTCCAGGCATTACGGTATGCATAACATTGTAGCTGTTGTACAGTTCCAATAAATGTTCGAATATCTCAACATCATCTTCTGTGCATTTGTGCACTCTTGGGAGAACATGTTGTGTTGCTTGTCTGAGTGTCCCTGTATGTTGTCTAATGAGGGCAGCAGCGTCCATGATGCTGCCAGGCAGTTCATCTCGGCTACTAACCGGTCATTTGCACACCTCCAACCCCATAAATAAGAATCTAAAACCGTAAGGTCTGGCGACTTGGTGGCCGGTTAATTCTGCTACCATGATCAATCCAGCGATTAGGGTATGTGCGGACGAGACGTTCCCTCATATGACTTGTAAAATATGGAGGTACTTCGTCATGCTGAAAGTACACTGCAGTCCGCGTGGCCGAGGGACTTTTCTCAAGGTAGTCAACAAATTAATTTTCCAAAAAATGCAGGTAACTCTGCCCCATCATTGCCTCTGGTTGCGTGCCACTAGTCCAAAAAAAAGTACATTAAATGTGTTCTGTCTTCGAACCACTTGAAATAAGTCGTATGTATTTTCATTCAAATGACTGTTCATTCCATATCGCTAGATACTGACAGTTTCTCCTGTGTAAGATTACATAAATGCTTTGTTAAAGTATTAGAGTTGTTTTAAGTAGCTGTTTCTTTGATAATATATATTGGTAAAGTGACGTATAAGTAATTACCACAATTGCCCTTTTGAGTAAATTAGTGTTCGTCATAATCTGTGTGTAGTTTACAGCAGCAGTAAGCAATGGTTCTTCCTATCTGTAAATGTATAACTTTACTAGTGCCACATTTCTGAAAGCCCCTAAAGGGCCCTTTGTGTTGACTATGTGGCCAGTCAGTGGATAATGTCATATCTAATCCAAAAGAATGCAGACAGCTGTACTTAGTTCGAGAACGTGTTTCTGTCTGGGGATAAATGTCGTAAAGGTTCCACAACGCTCAATCTTAGGTCTACTGTTGTTCTTCATTTATATAAACGATCTTCTGTCTAATATGTAAAACGCAGAATTAGTGTTTCTGCAGACGAAGTTAGTCTTGTAATCTATCCAAGCATACATACAGAAAGAGAAGAAATAGCAAACAACGTTCTTAAAAACATCATTTACTGGTTTTCTGTGAATGGTCTTACCTCAGTTTCAAGAAGACGTGACACATTCAGTTTTACATATCTAGGGGGACTACATCAATGAGAAGTGAAACACATGGTGAGGATAAAGTAAACAGGGTGGAAACTTCAGAATTCCTACGTATCATATCGATCAGAGTTTAAACTGGAAAAAGCGAGTTTTGGAAATCCTAAAACAACTAGGTTTAGCCAAATTTGCGCTTAGAATAACTGAAAATCCTGGAGAAAGGCAAATTAGTAAGTTGGCTTATTTTGTATATTTTCATTCAATAATGTCATATGGAATAATGCTCTGGGATAACTCATTTTAAGAAAGAAAGTCTTTATTAATCAAAAACGTGCTGTAAGAGTAAGAGATAGTGCTCACCCACAATTATCTTCTAGACATCTGTTTAAAGAGTTGGCCATTCTGACTACTGCTTCACAGTGTATTTTCTACCTTATGTTTGTAGTAAATAATGCACTGCATTTAAAAAGGAAAAAAAAAACATGCACATTCATTTGAGCAGAGATGAACCTCAGGGGTAGCCAATTACAAGCTGTATTGTGGGTGATCAAACACTTCCCATCGAAAACGCTGCAGGAACATCTTCATTGCCCCTGCAGAGTGCGGCCGAGAATTGTCGTGTAGAACGAACCGCATGATAGTTATGTTATATGGATTACATAGCTTCAGGCGAAATCTTTCACCAGGTCCTCATACTTGGCGGGACGCTAATTTCTAGCCATATTTACGTTCTCACTGTGAGCTCAGAACTGAAAAGAGCGACATGATGCGATCGACGGGCGTACTAGACACAGTGCCCAACGCGTCTGTGCAAAGCTTCATCAGATTTTCGCTCTATTTTCCATTTTGAGCCCGATCGTTCCTTACTTTCCGATTACCCACCTTACATCAAAAAAAGTTTTGCATCACCACGGTTCCCAGAGCTCCTGAAGATAGACGCTGACTATGGGTATTGTATCACAGACGCAGTCCCTTTGACTGATCAGAGATGTCACTAAACCCGCCCGAAGATGTGAAAAACCATGCATATGCAGTGCCTATTAGACGGAGGGAGTCTGACAGCCGATCAGTTCCAGACAATCCAACAGGAAGGAGGTACAAGGTTCGTGTTGTCTGCAGTTCAACTATGCCTAGACGGTCAATACCGCAGTTCGATCGCGTTCTCACTGTTACTTTGGGCCAGGAAGGGCTCTCAACAAGGGAAGTGTCCAGGTGTCTCGGAGTGAACCAAAGTGATGTTGTTCGGACATGGAGGTGATACAGAGAGACAGGAACTGTCGATGACATGCCTCGCTCGGGCCGCCCAAGGGCTACTGTTGCAGTGGATGACTGGTACCTACGGATTATGGCTCGGAGGAACCCTGACAACAAAGCACCAAGTGGAATAATCCGTTTCTTGCAACCACAGGACGTCATGATACAACTCAAACTGTGTGTAATAGGCTGCATAATGCGCAACTTCACTGACGATGTCCATGGCGAGGTCCATCTTTGCAACCACGACACCATGCAGTACAGACGGGCCCAACAACATGCCCAATACACCGCTCAGTTTTGGCATCACGTTCTCTTCACCGATGAGTATCGCACATGCCTTCAAACTGACAATCGTCGGAGACATGTTTGGAGGCAACCCGGTCACGCTGAACGCCTAAGACACTGTCCAACGAGTGCAGCAAGGTGGAGGTTCCCTGCTGGTTTGGGGTGGCATTATGTGGGGCCGACGTACGCCGCTGGTGGCCATGGAAGGCGCCGTAACGGCTGTGCGATACGTGAATGCCATCCTCCGACCGTTAGTGCAACCATTTCAGCAGCATATTGGTGAGGCATTGGTCTTCATGGACGACAATTCGCGCCCCCATCGTGCACATCTTGTGAATGACTTCCTTCAGGATAACGACATCGCTCGACTTGAGTGGCCAATATGTTGTCCAGATATGAACCCTAACGAACATGCTAGGGATAGAGACGTGACCCACCAACCACTCTGAGAGATCTACGCCGAATGGCCGTTGAGGAGTGGGACAATCTGGACCAACAGTGCCCTGATGAACTTGTGGATAGAACAAATAGAGGTATACATCACTGGAAGAGGACGTGCTACTGGGTATTAGAGGTACCGGTATGTACAGCAATCTGGACCACCATCTCTGAAGGTCTCGCTGTATGGTGGTACAACATGCAATGTGTGGTTTTCATGAGCAATAAAAAGGGCGGAAATGATGTTTCTGTTGATCTCTATTCCAGTTTTCTGTACAGGTTCCGGAACTCTCGGTACCGAGGTGATGCAAAACTTTTTTGATGTGTGTATACAATGGTATTTCATAAATGCTCAGCATATAGCCATATTTAAAGAATTGAGTTGTGATGTGTATGTAAATGTCTGTAAAATAACTCGTTCCACTTCATTACGATATATCGTGCTAATGATTCATGGAAAATGAAACTGACTAACTCTTTCATGCTGGTACTTGGGAACACGATGTGTGAATGAATGAATGATTGAATCGTATAAATCATAGATCGGAAAAAAATCGTAGTAAAAGTTCCTTTAACGTACACTAAAAAACGAAACTGGACAGTGGTTATAAAGCTAATTTTACATCGTATAAAAATTTTGTAACAATGATGCCGGATTAGTGAATTTATCCACCTTTCACTTACTGATGGATAAAGTTATTTAATTTTCAGTTCATTAATCCCCGTTTATGTAACACAGGCTTTATGAAAAAGCATATATTATCTGTGTAATTGCCTGCCCATCGAACAGTTCAAAACTAAAATCTTCAGCAAACATTCTGATTCCCAAAAGCACCACCATGCTCAGTATCTCCTACTTCGCAGCACGCCAATCGAGCGTGTCTTTCAGTACGCTGCCGAAATGTTGTAATATTTACTCCAAAGCCGTGAACCAACGATAAAATACCCTACTTCAAAAAATTATCAGCGTGAAAGACATAATATTCTTACACCAGGAGTTTTGTCGGCAGACTTATTACTGTAGCTCCGTCGCTAATTCGGTATTTCCTGTGCTCACCATCATTGTTACATTTATACGTAAAGCCCTTTATCTCTGTTTTCCATTTTCGCTTAGTTCTCGTCCAGTTGCACCCAGCAAATTCACGCCGTCCGCGAGAAACCCTTGCCGCCCCCGCGACGTCGTAACTTGGGGGCGGTCTTCCTCCCTTATCGGACAGCCCTGCAGTGGCGGTATCGCTGGCGCTGCTGCGGTCCAAATTAAAACTTCTGCGCTGCAGGGCCGGCGTTAATTGCTGCACAAACTTCCCGCACTCGGGCAAACAATCAACGACGACCAATATAGTGGCGCCAACTTTGCTTGTTTGCCCAAAGACGGCACAACAGACCGTAAGCGAGAAAACTCTTGCACGAAAAACGAAACTCTTATAGCTGAAGTTGAAACTTGATTAGCTGTGAGAGACGTAATATCAGCAATTATACGCTCACGAACTGCCTTCTGCAGCCATCGCTTCATGTACTGAGATGAATCTAATGGTCAGAATGGTCATGAATTCACGGTTTGCGTTTTTAGTACTAATTTTAGAACAATTGTTGCTTGCAGACTATAATAAAGCATTGAATCCCCCCAAAATTGTTATCGATTTGCCAGAAGAGAAAGAAATGTGCAGAAGGAATATGTGCTATGAAACAGTAAAGAAATTCTGCGGGAACAGCTGCTAATTAAATACGCTACCAGACGAGAGACTGCTGGTTGTTCCAAAGGCAAACACCACGTAACTGAAAGCGTGTAGGACATAATCCTGCTAATCGTGCAGCATTTAATCCAACATACGGATTACAGAAAAACTCACGCACTCGAGCTTATGAGGCGATACTCTACGTTCTTGCAATAAAAAAAATTCACTTGCCATACTGAGTTACTAAAGAATACCGGTGAAGGCGGAAAAACGCATTTTTGTGCCTATGCTATGAGGATTCAGCACTACCAACAGAATTAACAAAAAGTAAAATAATTACCATTCCTAAGAAAGGAAAATGTAATATTCAAGTTACAGAGCACTAGAATTACTAATCGCTGCTTCATTATACACTACTGGCAATTAAAATTGCTACACCAAGAAGAAATGCAGATGATAAACGGGTATTCATTGAACAAATGTACTAGAACTGACATGTGATTACATTTTCACGCAATTTGGGTGCATAGATCCTGAGAAATCAGTACCCAGAACAACCACCTCTGGCCGTAACAACGGCCTTGATGCGCCTGGGCATTGAGTCAAACAGAGCTTGGACGGCGTGTACACGTACAGCTGCTCATGCAGCTTCAACACCATACCACAGTTCATCAAGAGTAGTGACTGGCGTATTGTGACGAACCAGTCGCTCGGCCACCATTGATCAGACGTTTTCAATTAGTGAGAGATCTGGAGAATGTGCTGGCCAGCTCAGCAGTCGAACATTTTCTGTATCCAGAAAGGCCCGTACAGGACCTGCAACATTCGGTCGTGCATTATCCTGCTGAAATGTAGGGTTTCGCAGGGATCGAATCAAGGGTAGAGCCACGGGTCGTAACACATCGGAAATGTAACGTCCACTGTTCAAAGTGCCGTGAATGCGAACAAGAAGTGACCGACACGTGTAACCAATGGCACCCCATACCATCACGCCGGGTGATACGCCAGTATGGCGATGACGAATACACGCTTCCAATGTGAGTTCACCGCGATGTCGCCAAACACGGATGCGACCATCATGATGCTGTAGACAGAACTTAGATTCATCTGAAAAAATGATGTTTTGCCATTTGTGCACCCAGGTTCGTCGCTGAGTACACCATCGCAGGAGCTCCTGTCTGTGATGCAGCGTCAAGGGTAACCGCAGCAATGGTCTCCGAGCTGATAGTCCATGCTGCTGCAAACGTCGTCGAACTGTTCGTGCGGATGGTTGTTGTGTTGCAAACGTCCCCATCTGTTGACTCAGGGATCGAGACGTAGCTGCACGATCCGTTACAGCCAGGCGGATAAGATGCCTGTCATCTCGACTGCTAGTGATACGAGGTCGTTGGGATCCAGCACGGCGTTCCATATTACCCTCCGGAAACCACCGATTCGATATTCTGCAAACAGTCATTGGATCTCGACCAACGCGAGCAGCAATGTCGCGATACGATAAACGGCAATCGCGAAAGGCTACTGACTGGTTTGAGACGGCCCGACACAAATTCCTTTCCTGTGCTAACCTCTTCATCTCAGAGTAGCACTTGCAACCTACGTCCGCAATTATCTGCTTGACGTATTCCAATCTCTGTCTTCCTCTACAGTTTTTGCCCTCTACACCTCCCTCTAGTACCATGGAAATCATTCCCTCATGTCTTAGCAGATGTCCTATCATCCTGTCCCTTCTCCTTATCAGTGTTTTCCACATATTCCTTTCCTCTCCGATTCTGCGTAGAACCTCCTCATTCCTTACCTTATCAGTCCACCTAATTTTCAACATTCGTCTATAGCACCACATCTCAAATGCTTCGATTCTCTTCTGTTCCGGTTTTCCCACAGTCCATGTTTCATTACCATACAATGCTGTACTCCAGACGTACATCCTCAGAAATTTCTTCCTCAAATTAAGGCCGGTATTTGATATTAGTAGACTTATCTTGCCCAGAAATGCCTTTTTTGCCATAGCGAGTCTGCTTTTGATGTCCGCCTTGCTCCGTCCGTCATTGGTTATTTTACTGTTTAGGTAGCAGAATTCCTTAACTTAATTGACTTCGTGACCATCAATCCTGATGTTAAGTTTCTCGCTGTTCTCATTTCTACTACTTCTCATTACCTTCGTCTTTCTCCGATTTACTCTCAAACCATACTGTGTAGTCATTAGACTGTTCATTCCGTTCAGCAGATCATTTAATTCTTCTTCACGTTCACTCAGGATAGCAATGTCATCAGCGAATCGTATCATTGACATCCTTTCACCTTGTATTTTAATTCAACTCCTGAACCTTTCTTTTATTTCCATCATTGCTTCCTCGATATACAGATTGAAGAGTAGGGGCGAAAGGCTACAGCCTTGTCTTACACCCTTCCTAATACGAGCACTTCGTTCTTGATCGTCCACTCTTATTATTCTCTCTTGGTTGTTGTACATATTGTATATGACCCGTCTCTCCCTATAGCTTACCCCTACTTTTTTCAGAATCTCGAACATCTTGCACCATTTTATATTGTCGAACGCTTTTTCCAGGTCGACAAATCCTATGAAAGTGTCTTGATATTTCTTTAGCCTTGCTTCCATTATTAGCCGTAACGTCAGAATTGCCTCTCTCCTCCCTTTACTTTTCCTAAAGCAAAACTGATCGTCACGTAGCGCATTCTCAATTTTCTTTTCCATTCTTCTGTATACTATTCTTGTAAGCAGCTTCGATGCATGAGCTGTTAAGCTGATTGTGCGATAATTCTCGCACTTGTCAGCTCTTGCCGTCTTCGGAATTGTGTGGATGATGCTTTTCCGAAAGTCAGATGGTATATTGCCAGACTCATATATTCTACACACCAACGTGAATAGTCGTTTTGTTGCCACTTCCCCCAATGATTTTAGAAATTCCGATGGAATGTTATCCATCCCTTCTGCCTTATTTGACCGTAAGTCCTCCAAAGCTCTTTTAAATTCCGATTCCAATACTGGATCCCCTATCTCTTCTAAATCGACTCCTGTTTCTTCTTCTATCACATCAGACAAATCTTCACCCTCATAGAGGCTTTCAATGTATTCTTTCCACCTACCTGCTATCTCCTCTGCATTTAACAGTGGAATTCCCGTTGCACTTTTAATGTCACCAAATGTTGTTTTGACTTTCCTGTATGCTGAGTCTGTCCTTCCGACAATCATATCTTTTTCGATGTCTTCACATTTTTCCTGCAGCCATTTCGTCTTAGCTTCCCTGGACTTCCTATTTACTTCATTCCTCAGCGACTTGTATTTCTGTATTCCTGATTTTCCCGGAACATGTTTGTACTTCCTCCTTTCATCAATCAACTGAAGCATTTCTTCTGTTACCCATGGTTTCTTCGCAGCTACCTTCTTTGTACCTATGTTATCCTTCCCAACTTCTGTGATGGCCCTTTTTAGAGATGTCCATTCCTCTTCAACTGTACTGCCTACTGCGCTATTCATTATTGCTGTATCTATAGCGTCAGAGAACTTCAAACGTATCTCGTCATTCCTTAGTACTTCCGTATCCCACTTCTTTGCGTATTGATTCTTCCTGACTAATGTCTCGAACTTCAGCCTACTCTTCATCACTACTATATTGTGATCTGAGTCTATATCTGCTCCTGGGTACGCCTTACAGTCCAGTATCTGATTTCGGAATCTCTGTCTGACCATGATGTAATCTAATTGAAATCTTCCCGTATCTCCCGGCCTTTTCCAAGTATACCTCTTCCTCTTGTGATTCTTGAACAGGGTATTCGCTATTACTAGCTGAAACTTGTTACAGAACTCAGTTAGTCTTTCTCCTCTTTCATTCCTTGTCCCAAGCCCATATTCTCCTGTAACCTTTTCTTCTACTCCTTCCCCTACAACTGCATTCCAGTCGCCCATGACTATTAGATTTTCGTCCCCGTTTACATACTGCATTACCCTTTCAATATCCTCATACACTTTCCCTATCTGTTCATCTTCAGCTTGCGACGTCGGCATGTATACCTGAACTGTCGTTATCGGTGTTGGTCTGCTGTAGATTCTGATTAGAACAACCAGGTCACTGAACTGTTCACCGTAACACACCCCCTGCCCTACCTTCCTATTCATAACGAATCCTACACCTGTTATACCATTTTCTGCAGCTGTTGATATAACCCGATACTCATCTGACCAGAAATCCTTGCCTTCCTTCCACATCACTTCACTGACCCCTACTATATCCATCCGATCTTTATCAAAGCCGAAAACGTGATGGTATGCATTTCTCTTCCTTACACGAGGCATCACAACGAAGTTTCACCAGGCAACGCCAGTCAACTGATGTTTGTGTATGAGAAATCGGTTGGAAACTTTCCTCATGTCAGCACGTTGTAAGTGTCGCTACCGGCGCCAACCTTGTGTGAATGCTCTGAAAAGCTAATCATTTTCATATCACACCATCTTCTTCCTGTCCCTTAAATTTCGCGTCTGTAGCGTCATCTTCGTGGTGTAGCAATTTTATTGGCCAGTAGTGTAAGTTAACATATAATGTGGTCCGCTGTGTTACGTTTTGTACTTTGTCAGAAGCACTTGTAATTTATTAGACAGCAACTTCAACCAAACAATATTTTCAATCTACACTCACACTCCCCATTATATTCACAAAGATATATTTATTCGATAGTGTCCCTCAGAAAGAGTCACAACGCAAATTACTATCTAGAACAATTACCGTTTCTGCCCACGCACGCACGATAGTCAGCCTTCAGAGTCCCAGCCAAGAAATCCGTGGTAGCTTCGCTAGCTTCTTATAAAATATTTCCCTCAATTCTTTAATTAATGCGCTTTCTTTTACGGAACTTCCGGTTCTTAGTTTCATTTTTAATAATTGCTATATTCAAGTCTTCTAACGTCGCAACACACTTCATACATCACTCTCAGCTCTGCGACTACTGAACCCTACAGAAGCGCTCATATCAAAAAACCCGGTTTGCTGGCATGACAATGGCCAACTAAGTTTGTGTGCCGGCAGGTATGGCACACTCACAAGAGCTTCCTCTTTCATTACCCTTCTCTTCCATTCTTTCCGCCTCATAACCGTGGCCTGGCCTACACCCTAGTTACATCTGTTGACAAATCTCATTTCTCCGCTGCCACCCATGTTCCCATGCCACAACCATTCCCAAACACCAATCCTCCTGTTCCATAAATACCCCCACCTGTCACTCCATCAGAATCGCTCAAGATGCCATCTCTATAATTACCCCATTCAGTAAGGCAGCTCCTTCGCTTTTAGTGCAGTGAAATGCTTCAATAGTTATATCCCTATTTCTTACTAAGAGCGTCAATGTGATATCATAAATTTAATAATTTGATAATTCATGTTAACATTTAATTTCTTTTAATGCTGCACAACCATTCGCATTACTTTAAACGTTTGTTGTTGAAGTGCATAATATTACATCGCTGCAAGTCCAGCATCGCACGGTAGAGACGAGACTATGAAAGTACAATAAAAGAAAGGGAAAAGCTCTAGAATACTGCGCCCATCTGACCAGGTGAGAACCTACTTTACGCAAATAATTCGCTTCGCCCTCCACCCAACCCCCCCTTGTAAATGATACACCTTTTCCAACAGTCTCCTTCAACAAATTTCTATAGTTGCCTTATATGTTATCCACCTACATAAGAAAGCTACTTATTCGCCGGAGCTAGCCCTACACACCACCATAACCTACACTCCAATCACAAAGACGCGGCTGCAACGAACATTTCTCTCCTCTGACTGCTCACCACCCTTAAAACCCCCTCATTCTATCACTCATGTCCTTCTGTTAACCCAGTCACAAAATTCAACCTCCCCGGCAGCCAGTCCTCCTTAATCCCATAGGCATCCACGCTCTCCTAGATAAAACATTCGCATGAAACCTACCCCACCAAACTCCTTTCCCACAGTCACCAGACTTCCCTACAATGTCAACCTCTTCCTTCATAAAACATAAATCATCGATATCTAACTCAATATTTAATCATCACCGCTATGCATGTTTTAAAAAACAAAATCCATGTTGTCAGTTTACATAACCCAATAATCTACAGCTGAAGAGCAACATTTTGGACCGTTTCCAGCTTACCTTTGGTGTGGGGGAAGAGGGGTCGTGGGTGAGCGTATGAAATAAAAAATACTCGTTCCCGAAATATTTTAAATATATTTAGATTCGGTAGTCCATCGGCGTAATTGCCATGCATTCAGATATGTTCGACCGCACGCCAAACAAGAGGAACGACACTGTTGGTGTTGTCTGTCCATTATATGAGGACATTCCTCTTGATGTTGTTCTGTCTGATAAACTGATCCTGTATCGGCACTCGTCCTAATCCTTCGCTCTTCCGTGTCGTCAACAACGCCATCATGAGCACTCCAAACGCAATGAACTCTGTCACCTGTGTGGTACTGATATGCCTCATGCACAAGAGTCACAACTGATAATAGAAAAGTGTCCTAATAGAAAAGTGTCCTCCGAGTTGTGACAATTAAGCATTACAATCGCTAAGTACGTTCCAAGCCAGAAATTCTACTCAAATGTAATGCGTAGAATGGCGAGAAAGCTGAACCACGGAAAATTTTTTGTACAAAATGATATCTTAGATTTATATCTTTATATACATCACTACCCATGGATTCCGCTTCAAACAGTGTCGTGTTCTTTACCAAGGTAGCTGGCATGGAAATGTGAGGCTTTTAAATACAACATACTTGTTTCACAGAAAACATACTTAGCATAAACAAAATTGTAATATTTTGTTGAACAGTAGAATAGTAAGTGCGGGAATAAAATTTTGTTATAAAACTATAGAAACGCGCTTAGTGGGACCCGTCTGCCAGCTATGTAATTGTGTCGTATCCAAATTTCACCATGTGAAGCTCAAAGTACAAACAAACTGGGAGATTGCTTCGTCAGACTACGCGAAAGAAAAGCCAAGAACAACTTATTCAGCACTTTGACAACAGTGTGGAGCAGGCGGAATGCTCTATTGTGACCAGGTGAAATGTAGTAATTTCACTTAGAGATTTCACACGAACGCCTTTCATGAGACGAACTTCGCATAAAGGAACGCTCTGAAACCTTGAAGTTAAACATTAGAGTAGATGAGAGAGCTAACAGGCCGAGCGACCGAGGGCACACTCGGTCACCAGTTTGGGAGGCATCACATCCTCCCTGCTATAAACCCCCCGCCCTCCTCAATCTCATTTTCAGAGTGAGGCCATTCCATGTGCGCCGTGGATACATGTAATACCAGCTCTATTAAATATCAGAATGCTCTGGTGCATTCAACAAGTGTATACAATCTGCCACCAACTTGCAGTACACTGCTACAAATCCACAACCGATCGGCTGTAGAGCGGACTTGGCAGTCCTGCCAATGACGAACGGTGACTCACAGGGGATGAGGGGGGCCAGGGCGATCTTCTGTGAATGAACAACCAATCTGCCCATCTGCAAGCTGATATAGGGCTCTGGGCGCTGGTGTCGCCACTGCTTGGAAGGTACAACTGCCGCCTTACAGGCTGTATGCTGGGACTACCATTCACGCTGTCCTTCGTGTTGCTGCTGGGTGTTCCACCTTCACGCCATACCGGCAGCCGCCAGCCAACTGCAGTACTCTGGGAACGAGCCTAAGCGCTGCTTCATTCATCGCGAGTGCTGAGGCTCTGAGAGAAGTCCGCAGCCGTGGTGGGCTGCGGAGATGCACGCCCACCGCTTCCTTCGTACGGGTCGTGACGCTAACCACAGACAACTCTTGGAACTGTCCTCAGTAAATTCCTTCCTGGGCACCACTCACGCTTTCAAGCAGCGCAAGGTGGGCACTACCGCTGCTAGGCAGTGCCAGGAAAAAGACTGTGTGTTAGTAAAACTCTCGGCAATAAATGACTGTTAATTGAATGATGTTTCAAGCCGGTGCTCCACACGATCACTCGACATCCTGATAAAAACACGATCCGGGCTTGAGAGCTCGAGTCTTAACAAATTCTATGATGTGAGTTTGCAGGCTTTCGAGGCCGTTGTCACTGAGGTTGAAATCTTCTGGGTTGTTAGGTCGAGTCATCTTTCTTCAAACAATCGACTTTTCAACCCCTCTAATGGGATTCTCCTCAGGATCTTGTAGTGTACACTGCAGATTGAACCATGTCAGTGTCGCCTTCTCTTATAAAGGGGAATAAAATGGAGTTTTCAGGCTTGTGTTGGAGAATGGGGATTATTGAATAAAACCTTGGCCTACCATTTATGCATCATCATCACTGGATAGTAAAAGAAGCTTTGCGCGCTAATGCCGAAGAAGGGGGTTTATTGGCTAAGACACTTGTGGCTAGCATTGGTACACCATCTTCATTGGTTAGAAAGGGATTTTTCCTTCACTTATGCTGGAGGAGAGTTATTGGTTTAGATTACTCCTGCTTCTATTGGTGGGCGCATACTATTGGTTAGAAGCGGAACGGGCAGAGCATTAGAGCGGGAATGTTTATCCAAAATATTGTTGTCCGCAGAGGTAGCTTCCAGGGCATTTTTTGTATTGCTGCGCGCCACGGCCGTGAGTTCACTTGCTTGATGGCAGGGAGCCACGATTCTTCAAGCGTATAGCCGTCCTCTCTGTTGAAGTTACATACCTTCTTACAAATCTGTTTTTTACTAACGTTTAAAATAGAAATAGTAACTAACTATTTGTATTTAGAATTTAACTACTTTTAATATGCGATTTCTTCCAGAACCACAAATAAGACAAACAATTTTTCAACCAACTACAGTACCATTAACACTAGCAACAAATTCTCTCTATACACCTATTCCTCTCCATATATTAAATTTTCGCTACATTTATTCCTGCTTTTAATCTTTCTATTTTATTTTATGTCAGATCTTTCGTATTTAAACATGTAATATCACGAATTTTCTCTAAATATAGAACACAACAAACAATACAGATACAGCTTTAAGATCTGACTCAGATTAAATTAAATCTTTTCATTATACAATGCTGCCATCTTTTATGAAGATGTAAATGTGAGCCGGACGGGGTGGCCGAGCGGCTCTAGGCGCTACAGTCTGGAACCGCGCGACCGCTACGGTCGCAGGTTCGAATCCTGCCTCGGGCATGGATGTGTGCGACGTCTTTAGGTTAGTTAGGTTTAAGTAGTTCTAAGTTCTAGGGGACTGATGACCTCAGCAGTTAAGTCCCGTAGTGCTCAGAGCCATTTGAACCATTTTTTTGTAAATGTGAAAGTCCTTCCTTTTATGAATATATCATACGCGATCCCTTTTTATTATTAATATGCAAGTGAGAAGTTTCTTAATTGTATTAATATCAAACGGCAGCTAAAAGTGGACTGAAAGTTATTATCAGAAAACTCAGTATGGGGAAGTTTCTCCTCGATTCCTATAGGGACAACTCACGTTTACACAGTTTGAGAAAATATCTCAAGTACCCAGATTTAAATACGTAGAAGCAATTATCATACAATCTGGACCAAATCGCGAAGTAAACAAAGAGAGGATTATTAGATTACCAACAGCTTACAGAATTACATGGAACAGGTGCAATAAAAAATAAGTGTCTGCAAAAGCAAAATTAAATCATTACATCAAAGTAATCCAACCTGAAGCGTGATATATATCAGAGACTCTAAGCACTAGAGGTAAATAATTAACTAGACATAAAAAAGAAGGAACGATACTAGTAAGGGAAATTCATAATTAATTGCTTTAATCGCGTTTTCTGCATTTGATATTTGTTTTGTTCTGGCAGTGTTCCCTTGATTCAGCAGATGAACTACGAAACACTAGTTGTAGTAAAAACATTTTTGTCTATACGGGGTGATCTCTGAAGCGGCGTAGACGACGCTGAGACAAGTAATTTAATATAAGACACATGGGGGTCGTAAATGTCGGGAAATATCCCATAGGTGGATGACAAATATTATTCATGTAACGTCACCAGATGACGTAACTCGTCGCAAGTATAGCGGTGGAGCCTATAGATCTGTCACACCTGATCATCCCAAGCCAAGTATTAACGTCGGTGTAGCTAAGTGCCTACGTGCGTGACTTTAGCACATTGGGCTCAGGGTTCGAGTCCTGCGTCTGGCAAGCAGAATTATTTTTGCATTGCTTTAGACAGTTATGTGTTTACATTGAGGTAATTATTTTATTAACCGGTCTCGCAATCAGCGCTGCTTAACTGAAAAGTACAGTGCAACAAAAACATACCGTACAGCTTTCCAAGTATAAGCTTTTGTGTTCTTTACTACACGAAATACGTAAAGAAAAGAAGAGACAAAAGGAAAGAAACACAAAATAGGAAAACATTTTGCTTGGCTACAGTGAGAACAATAATTCTATAACTTCTACGGTCACAACAGATCACATTTACAAAAGGTGTTCGAAAACGGAGTAGCCTAACGGAGCTATGTGTAGCACTGCTCCCTACCGGCGAGGGTTGGATCGAAAAGCCGAATCGCTGCATTTGCGGCAAGGTACGTCATCTGGTGACGTCACTTGTTCAAAATCTGTCGTCATATTTTGGAGTATTTCCCCACATTTACGACCCCCATATGCCTTATATTAAATTACTTATCTCAGGATCATCTACGTCATTTCGTGCGATTTTAAGCATTAATAAGAATCGCGCAGTGTGTACTTCTGTAGTCAATATCTTTAATAAATGCCGTACTTTCAGTAAGAAAAGAGACACCTTATGTATTTGTAATCGTACATTTGTGTCTACCTCACCCCGCTGTCTTCTAACAGCTCTTGCAAATCCAGGTGCCGAAAATGGGAGGTTCTAGCCACAGACTTCGGACACCATAAATGTTACCACACCCCCAGGAAAATTAAATTGATTTCCCGCCCAATATACGACCTTGTAAGGAGTCGGTGTGGTTCGGGGAAGATAGGAGGATATCTCTAATAAGAAACAATTAAGGAGCAAAAAAATTGAAATTTTCTGATATTAGAATTAACCAAAACACAATATTTAGCCGAGGGCAGCCTTCACTAAAGTTTTCTTATCCAGTAATAAACATCACAGTCCAAATGTATTGAAACCGTACATAGCTATATAGAAATACGATCAAGTCGTAGAGAGAGAGGGAGGGAGGATAGAGAGAGATAGTGAGTGAGTGAGTGAGTGAGAGAGAGAGAGAGAGTGCTCTGAACTGTAGAGAGCAGATCAAGGTGACAAATGGCAAGATTTTGGAGAATCGTATCACAACGAAACTCATTTCAATTTTTATCAACCTGTGTAGAAATTGTATGAGACAAAACCTCTCTAACAACGTGAAAGCAAGTACTTTTTAATTTCCATTATAGTGTCGCCCATGTACTCTGATCTAGAATCGCCTTTGATACCTTACTTTCAAACATGAAAATATTTATGCAAATTATTTTTAATGTAAGAGATATCAATTAATTCAAATCGCGTCTTACTGTCGGTAAACGAATATAAAGCACGGTTATCAACAATGCTCAGACTACCTTCCTCATGAAACAATCACTTACAGTGGCTAATTGTTGCGTAACACAAATGTGCCCTATTATTAAACGCATCCACTGAATTTATACTAAATTTTGTAAATGAATATCGCTTCTAATGTTATTTGAAAATGTTAATACAATAGATTTACCTTGCAACGAATAACTCGGCTCTACTCTGTCTGCAGACTGCAATATCATGCACTGCTGAACTGATTGTACTGGGAATAAACCATTGCATGGTAAAATGCCTTATTTTATTTTATTTATCATGGTACATTAGCAATTTGAACTTTTGTTCTGCTTCCGAAAATATAGTTCACTGTCCACGCAATACTGCAAGGCGTGACAGTGGAGGTTTTACCAAATCTATTTTTCATTTTATGCTGGGGATAAGCTTCATGAAATACAAGGAGCGTTCAATAAGGGATGCAACACATTTTTTCTCGGTTAATTTCGGTTGTAAACTTGCAGAATTTCTTGTGGATCATCGGGGAATAATCTCGCTTCAGTCTCTACAGTTTTATGAAGTTGCGATAGTTAGCGGCTCTCTAGTAGCCTTCAAAAGCGTCTGTGACGGAGGTGTGTTCCAAGTAAAGAGCTGTCATTGTATTCCTTTTGACGCAAAACCAGTTTCTACTTGTTTGGGCCGTTAGTGGATGCCATTGTGGAAAACATTTTGAGGACGACGTGGAAGGAGGTGGTTCACACAGTGAAGCATTGGCTCCGCCACCAGGACGATGATTGGCACTGACAGGGCATACACGCTCTTGTTTAGTACTGGAGGAAGGCCATAGAACAGGATGGAAATTATGTAGAAAAATAGGGGGTGTAGATAAAACACCATTCTTTCGTGAGTGTAATTCTCATTATGTTCAATAAAGAACTGTTGAAGAAAAAAATGCGGTGCACTACTTTCTGGACAACCCTCATACATAAGATTTATTCTTTGTCTTTCTCAATGAAATGGGTTTGACTAACAATGGACAGAGTAAGCAAATTAAAATACTTAACAAATGATAATAGCTTTTTCTGGATACCAAAACTTTGATATTGTTACACATAATGATATCTTTACACTGCAGTAGTTAAGTGGTTTGCTATTAGAGTAAAATAAAATGAATGCAAATTACTTTTTACCAAATGAGCCATGTCTCTCTAAAGTCTTCTTAAATCATCATCTATCCTCAACTACGCAAATTGGACCATCTCAACTCTCTGTGTGGTGCGCCCTCTACCCAAGCTCCTCACTCTGATATTATGACACAATTCTCTCTATCTCTCTCTCTCTCTCTCTCTCTCTCTCTCTCTCTCTCTCTGGCTGACAACTGCATCCGACTCCTTTGCCCGCCTGAGCTCTACTCTGTAGTGGCGACTTCTGCCATCGATTGTATCAGGATGACCAAATGTAGTGGGAAGACACCAAATGTAGTAGATGGGTGCCAGGAGGTGCCGTATTAAAATTCGGTGAGAACTTTCCAAATGATTACTTGTTTTAACTACAGTTCCCCGTTCACCTCGGTCTGCATCACAGGGTCCTGCAATGCTGAGTCCACCGCCCGAGCGACCCAGTGCAACGCGCTGCTGTGTCGAGATGGCCTTGTACACCAGCTACAGAGTTCTGACTATATCAGGATGGCTGCGCCAGCAGCCAATTCAGTAGCCACCGTCCTCATTTTCTCCGTGCTGTTCCGCCTGGAGCTGTAGGCCGGCCCCGCAATGCTTCTTCCCCGCTGGCGTAGCTGAGATACTGCGGCAACCAGTGTCCGCTATCCAGAATCCGAATCTGTGGCCCTCGCCCCTGGGAAGTCACCAGCACGTGTCGGGAGCCTGCAGTAACGAGCCGAAGAGTGGCCCATCAATGGCTGGCTGCAGACCCCGTGTTGGCCTCAGAGGGTTGAACAAACAACGCACCGTGGACTGGGACCCTGGCGCCTCATCTGTTGCATGTAGCCCGGTGGTGTGATATGCCCTGCTGCTCAAGAGAGCTGCCGCTCTTAAATGCCTCGCATTGGCCTCAGAGGGTCGAACCAGCGACCCACAGGGGACTGGAACGCTGGCGCCCCATCAGCTGTCGTGTGTAGCCGGTGGTGTGACACATCCCACCATCCAGGAGAGCTGCCACACTTGAATGAATCTCGTTAAAAAACGGCAACATTTATACTCAGCTGTGAGCCTCTGTTTTGCTAACGCGCTGCTCCGAGTTACGTACTCGACTGCGCCAGTGGGCCCCCTTTCTGCCTGTAACTTCCGCCATGCGAACCACTGCGTTTACGCTTTTCAGCGGATCGACGGCCCTGTGGCATCCATTCTACTTCCCAACCATTGGTATGCTTAGCTCACTGCAATCCAGCCGCACCTGGCTGTAACCAAATAGCACCAACAGTTTTAAAGAGCATCTAACAGATCATTTGTATACACTGTAGTACTCCGGAAATTATCTTTACATCTGTCGATTTTGTTCCGTTAAGAGCGACGTGTTGAGTTCCATCTGCAAGAAAGTCTTAAATCCAGTAGCAAATTTGGTCCGATACTCGATAAGCTGGTACTTCTTTCATGAAGGTGCAGCGCAGGACCATGTTAAATGGTTCAAATGGCTCCGAGCACTATGAGACTTAACATCTATGGTCATCAGTCCCCTAGAACGTAGAACTACTTAAACCTAACTAACCTAAGGACATCACACAACACCCAGTCATCATGAGGCAGAGAAAATCCCTGACCCCGCCGCGAATCGAACCCGGGAACCCGGGCGCGGGAAGCGACAACGCTACCGCACGACCACGAGCTGCGGACAGGACCGTGTTAAATGCCTTCCTGAAGTCAAGGAACACGGCATCAAGCTAAGTGTCGTTCTTTCCACCGCTTTGGCTCTCATGCAGGAACAGATCGATTTGATCTCTGTTTGCGAAATCCATGTTGATTTTTGTAGAAGAGATTTTCGTTCCCCAATACCATCATAATTCTGCCCTCCCATGTTACTGGCAACGGCTCTGCTTCTTGAAGTCGGAACCTTACAGGAGTGTAGCGGCAGCTGAGCCATAGTATTTGTACAACAGGTCTGGCATCGCCAAGTACTGCCTATTCAGTTCCTGAGGCTCGAGTCAGACGAGCAGCCACTGGCGCGTCTTGCAACAGGAATTTACCGCTTTGCAGTCAGTAGCAGCTTAGCGGTTCATCAAGTTCTACAGAAAGCAACAATGTCGCTCTCGTACACAGCAAATCCAAAGGCCTAGCTCTACTACTGCAAAACAAAGGCGCCAGCACGTGTAAGGGGAAATGGGTACGAAGAATGTATATATCATGAGAAATGTTTGTTTGGAATGAATACCACTACGAGCATCTTTGCATGGCTGAACACATGAACGATACGTATTCTTTGGTTCTTCGGCTGCCAGAGATTGTAGTGTTATCGAGTTGTAGCGGTACCATCGTTTAGGATAGGGAAAATTAGTTTTGTGCGATATTCTGAGCACAAGTTACAGCCAGGTGCGGCTGGATTGCAGTGATAATGTCACCATATTTCAAGTTTCCGCATTTAACACACACGCCAGGAAGACACGAATTCTACACAAATCCCTCGCCTACATGTCGGTGCTTATATACCCGTATGGCAGACGCGCTACGTTGCAGATACGCTGCAGCTGCAGCAACGCTCTCAAACGGAAACTTTTTGATCGCCCGTTATACAAGCTGAACAACAGTGGTGGTCAGCAGCAAATCTGTCTTACACTTTTCTTAACACCAACTTGACTTTGTTGCGTCAATTTTATTACTATCTGTAGATGTACATTAGTCGTCTGTGTCTGGTCTGTAGCCCTCGTCTTTTAACTCTTTCAGACGACAATTTTTTCTGGTGGAAAGAATGTTTTTATGTGGTAATTCTCTTAGATATTTTTTTAATGATTTTAGATGCAAGATTTATCCCAAAATATGAGTATGTTTTCAAAACATACTTCGTACACATGGCTTAGTTTTATAAAGTAACTAATCACCAAATTTTTTCTATTGTAGTAAATGGTAAAGTTATCATTCAATAATTAGCATGCAAAATAACAATAATAATATTCATTTATAGAGAGGAATATAGCAGATCAACCAGATCCGTGTATTCTGGTGGGCACGAGCTGCTGTGGACCGCTGCACTGACTTTCTAATACTTTCATAGTGATGCCCAACAGTTGGCAGCACTTGCACGTGATGAAATGGTTGAACATTCACAAATGTGTACCTCAGATTTCCATTAGGAAAAAATTCTTCTTTTGCAGCTAAGACACAGTAAAAGTTAATGTACAGAATTGTAGCCAGAGGGTCTGAAAGGATTAAGGACTGCGAATGTCTTATTGCATGGAAGACCTCCTGTATGTCCACAAACGCTAGACAGGTATTGTAATATTATTTCAGTCCACTTTCCATTAATAAGCCCAGAGTCAGAATTGCCTCTCTGGTACATTTCCGCTCCGTGGAGAGAACGTGACCATTGCCACGTACTTCCAAGCTTTTTCTGTCCTTTTGTGTATTGTTTTTGTCATGATGTAGAGCTACGGAAGACAATCGTCTTGATGTCTGAATTATCCTAGTCGTGGTGTTGCATCCTTGTCTCTATAAAGCATATGATAGGTAGCCGAATGACAGAGGAGCTCAACGAGTTCAGTCAAGGTATTCTTTTATTACCCCCAGTACTAAAAGAACTGAGGAAAGTTTGCACCGAAGAGATTTCAGAGATGTCACGTGAAATCAGCCGAAATTGCAGAAGAGAAACGACGAAAAAACAGATCAGAAGAAAGACAAAAATGATTAGCGTCACTGCCTTTGGTGCAGATGGGCCCAGATTCTATTCCTTATACCTCCCAATGATTTTCCTGAGGTAGGGACGTCTGGAACGAGCTCCACACAGTCTCGTTCTCGTGAGACTAGATGAGGAGCTGCTTGATTAAAGAAGCGGCGGCACCATCAGGATTCACCTAGTAGCAGGAGGGATCGGCGACATGCTGACACTTGTCCCACAATCATTGATCCTATCCGAGCTGCCTTGTAGGCATCAGTCGGCCAGCTGGAACAGGCTTAAGGCCTAATCCCTAAGTGATGTTTACAACCATCCTCATATATTCTATCACGCACTTCGCAAACCGGATGTTACCATTTTCAGCAACCGAGCTCGAGTAAAAATCAAACATTACGGCAGCTCTTTTCATTCACTGCTACTTTTAAAAGTGTTCTACACTGTCTAGTCAGATCAGCGTAACCACATGTCAAAAGGCTGAATAACCACATTCTCCAGGGCGGACCGCTACGAGATGTGCAGAAAGAGAGTCAGTGATGTTCTGGAAGGTACTGACAGGGATGTTGAACCTGTGCCACAGTTACGTATCTCGGTTCAGGATCCATGATGCGAAGGCCAGATCGAAGTGATCCCACAGATTCTCAATTGGATTTGATACGAGGGAATTTAGCGACCAATGGAGAATGGTAAACCCTTCCTTACCCATGCTTGTACACTGCGAGCTGTCTGATCCATTGCATTCTCCAGTTGGTAGATACGATCGAGCTAAGGAAAAGCAAACTGCTCCCAAAGGAAAGATGCACACATGTGTTCGTGCATTGTGCCTTACATAATGACGAGATCACCCAGGAAATGCCATGAAAACGTTCCGCAGACCATAACACTCCCTCCCTCGGTCTGGACCCTTCCGAAGATTATTACAGGGTGTCTGCTTTCAGACGGATCACGCCGCATACGCCAAGGGCCATCTATCCGATAGAGCATAAAACGTAATTCATCTGAAAAATCAACCTGTCACGTTCACTTGCGATACTGTTCGAGCAAATTCCAGCCTTCGTCGGCAATGAACAGCAGTCAGCATGGGTGGATGAACCAGGCACCTGCTGCAGAGGTCCATACACAGAAACGTTCGCTGGAAGTTTGAGGGGACGTTGTTTTTAGCCCCTTACATCATTTGGGCGGTCAGATGCTCAACAGCTCCACTTCCTATAATTAAATTTTTTCCTAAGAGTTTTTTATTATCCACGATAATAAACGAAACAGACGAAATGAACTAAAATTCGTGTTGCGGCCGGGACTCGAACCCGGGTCTGCGTGCTTGCTAGGCAGAAATGCTAACCAATACACCACCGGAGGACTATGGTCAACACTGCTGCACGAATTACCTAAGCCAAGTACCCTCCCCAACACAAACTTCATTTTCCCTTACATATTGTCACTACTGCCAGGGCTCTCCATTATTGGCAAGAACTCCAGCATTATAAGATCTATAGAGGGCACCAATGGTACAAGGACGTCCCATTACGACCAATGTTGGGGTGCTTGCCAATATCCGAGAGCCCCGTCAGTAGTGACAATGTATAAGGGAAAATGAATTGAAGTTTGTGTTGGGGAGGGTACTCATGTAATTCGTGCAACAATGCGGTGGTATAATGGTTAGCATTTCTGCCTAGCAAGCAAGAAGACACGAGTTCGAGTCCCGGCAGCAGCACAAATTTTAATTCATTTCGTCCGCTACGATCATTATCGTAGTTCCACTTCTATTAGCCCGTACACATCTCCGTAGCCGTCGTTCAGCTTTCTCATCTATGGCCCGTGGTGCACCACAGTTGCTTCAGCATCAGTTTTCGATAGGCCGTTTTACCAAGCACGGTATACTTTAACCACAGCAACACACGAACAAACTTAGCTGTTTCGGAAAATCTTCCACCCTTCCCCCAAAAGCCAATAATCATGCCCTTTTGAAAATCAGATAAATCGTTCCGTTTCCGCATTACGACTGCACCGTTTTGCGGATCCCCCGACATGTTTTATTTACCCTCCAGTGTTAGTACTGCCACCAGCCATCTGTTGGTTCTTTATTGCATGTTGAATCGAACATAGGCGGTTACTGAACCGTGTATAAGTAAAATTCCTCTGTGGACGAAGTGTATTACTTTACTACTACTATTCCTCTCGTGTTTTACCAGTATCATCTCTATGCCTAAACTTCCGTTTACTCAAACTTCGGACCTCATACTAAGTAGAAGCAATAGCTGCTGCGGCACCGTATGGTCGATTCTTGCTTTCCTGCACGTGTACTTACCTAAAATGAAGCCCGTTTCATACAACAGTGAAGCATACTGAGGTGACAGAAGTCATACCATACCTCCTAATATCGTGTCTGATCTCCTTTCGCACAGTGTAGCGCAGCAACTCGACGTGGCATGGACTGAAGCAAAGTCCCCTGCAGAAATACTGGGCCATACTGCTTCTACACCCTTCCATAATTTCGAAAGTGTTGCGGTGCAGGATTTTGTACACGATCTGACCTCTGGATTATATCCCATAAACGTTCCATGGAATTCATGTCGTTCTTTATAGGTGGCCAACTCATTCGCTCGAGTTGTCATGTCGGGTGATCTTAGTGGCCAAATAATTTTCTCGAATTTTTCAGAACATTCCTCAAACCAATCGCGATCAACTGTGGCCCGGTAACATGGCGCATGGTGAATGGCTGCAAATGGTCTCCAGGCAGCCGAACTTAACCACTTCCAGTCAATGACTGGTTGAGTTTGACCAGAGGCTCCACTGCATTCCTTGTAAACACAACCCACTTCTTTACAAAGCCAACACCAGCTGCAGAGTGACAACTTGGGTGCGTGACTTCGTGGAGCTTACCATCAGCTCTTGCCAACTGAAATCGAGAGTCATTTGACCAGGCCACAGTTTTTCAGTGGGCTAGGGTCCAACTGATGTGGTCACGAGCCCAGGAGAGATGCAGGCGATGTCGTGCTGTTAGCAAAGGAACTCGTTTGCTACCATATCCCATTACCGCCAATTTTCGCCACACTGTCCTAAAGAATATGTTCGTTTTACATATCACATTGGTATCTGAGGTTATTCCACGCAGTGTTGCTTCTCTGTTAGCTTCAACAACTCTACGCAAACGCCGCAGCTCTCCGTCGTTAAGTGAAGGCCTTCGGTCACTGCATTGTATGTGGTGACAGATAATTCTTGAAATTTGGTATTCTCGGCACGTTCAGGTCACAGTCGATCTCGGTATATTGAATTCCCTAACGATTTTCGAATGTCCCAAGCATGTAGCTGCAACTACCTTTCCGCGTTGAAAGCCTGTCAATTCCCGTAGTGTGGTCATAATCACGTCGGGAACCTCTTCACGTGAACCACCTGAGTAAGGATTACAGCTCCGCCAAAGCACTGCCCTATTATACCTTGCGTAAGCGATATGCTGAAACCTGTATGTTTGCATACCGATATCTCATGATTTTTATCACCTCAGTGTATATTCAAATCTTGACGGTCTTGCACCCTTCCAGACGGCAACCTCACGTGTACGGTCAGTCTAGAACAAATAAATACCCTAGCGAGTGTTAAAAACGTAAGGTGAGGGTTGAACATTGCTCCCCAGTGGGGAACAGAACCGCGGTCTCCCGCGTTGCAGTATGGGGTACCGTCGAACGCCCGCACTCGACTGCCCTCAACGCGCAACTGAGTTCTTGGAGCTTCCCGACGCTAAAAATCATCTCGACCAGTCCACAGTAGTGCCCTTTCGTTTCCTTAAACGGCATGTCTCATCTCAGCCAGTGAGAAACTAAAACGCAGTCCGATGTCACCTAGTTGCTACGTGGGCAAGATCCCGCCACTGAAAATTACATCAGCCGCTCCTGCTCTGCCCAAAGTGGGGTACTACTGCGGAGCCATATGAAATCGGATGAATTAAATATGGAATACTGCTTATGAGATCTAGCATATATGAGCACTGGTGGCAAAAATTGCAACGACAACAAAGAATTGATCTAGAGTAACGAGATTTCATAAACTGACTTACGGCAGAGAGAGTAGTGTACAGTTGCCCGTCCGTATCCGCATGCAGCGACGCCTGTGGGTTCAAGTGGCTCAAATGGCTCTGAGCACTATGGGACTTAACATCTGAGGTCATCAGTCCCCTAGAACTACTTAAACCTAACTAATCTAAGGACATCACACATATCCATGCCCGAGGCAAGATTCGAACCTGCGACCGTAGCAGTCGCGCGGTTCCGGGCTGAAGCGCGTAGAACGCTCGACCACCGCGGCCGGCGCGCCTGTGGGCTGAGGATGAAATGATGGCCGGTCGGTACCATTCGACATCGTAACCTTTTAGGGCGGAGTATAGTTTTTTTTAATGAGATTTCGGGAATACATTTGCCTAGGTAACATATTTAAGTGATTAACACAGCAAGATCACAGGTTAATGTAAGCGCGAGATAAACCGTTACAAATGTGGAATGCTGGTACATTAATAACCGGTATAAACTCCAGAACGCTGCATGTAAGAATGCAAATTGGCACATATTATGTTCTACAGGTACCGGATGTCAGTTTATATGTTGCAGTTTCATGCCTGTCGTGCTTGGTCGGTCAATAAATGGACGGTTAAGTGCTCTTTGTGGGTGACGCTAAAGTTGTCGTCCACCGATATCCCATATGTACTCGACTGGAGACAGATCTGAGCAGGTCAAGACAACATGTCGACACTCTGTAGAGCATGTCGGTTTACAACAGCGGTATGTGGGCGAGCTTTGTCCTGTTGGAAAACACCCGCTCGAATGATATCCATTAATGGCAGCATAGCAGGTCGAATCAGCAGACTGATGTACAAATTTGCAGGCAGTGTGCGTGCGACAACCACGAAAGTGTTCCTGTGTGATATGAAATCGCACATCAGAACATAACCCAAGGTGTAGGTCAAGTGTGTCTAGCACGCAGACAGGTTGGTTGCAAGCCCTTAACTGTCCTCTTCATAAACAACGCAAGGCCATCACTGGTACCGAGGCAACAGACCTCCACCCTGTCCTCTAATGAGCTCTCGCTTGACACTGCTGAAGTCGCAAATGGCGGTGGTTTGGGACCAGTCGAATCCACGCTAGACGGCCTCTGGCTCGGAGCTGTTCTTGAAATAACCGATTTGTAAACTTCGTTGTGTCACTGTGTTGCCAGCTCTGCTCAAATTGCTGCTGCCGACGCTGCACGATGCTCCAGAGTATACGCCGAACACGATGGCCTCCCTCTCAGTGGTTGGACTTCCGGAGCTCGTACTTTCTCTTTACCACTACTGCCAGCAGTCCTGTACAGTGGCTACATTCCTGCCAAGTCTTCCGGCAATATCGCAGAAAGGTCATTCAGCTCCTGTAGCGCTATTACACTACCTCGTTCAAACTCAGTGAGGTGAAGATAATGGCTTCGTTGTCACCTTGAAGGTATTCTTGATTAGCATAAACTCATCACGCTACTGGCGCCAGTCTTATGCGAGTGCAGCGAAATTTGAGTAGACATCCTCTTTCAGATGTAGAAAGACGCCTACCGACTTTCTTCTATGTCGCACAACTCCTTGGTGCTACGATTTTTTTTCCGTCAGTCTGTTACACATAGGTCAATAAAAGCTGCAGGTCCCCTACAAAGGTAATTGTCAAACTATTCTCTACTGAAATGAAATATGAATACGGATGGGATTCGGCGACGATGTTCTGAAATCACAGAGGCAGAATCAGGTCAGACGCGTTCGCAATTTGGTAGCTCGCGTACCGAGACCCTCTACCGAGGCGTCCGCCGCCGACGCGCTAATAACGCGGCCGAGACGTCGACAGCGAGCAGACATTCGGCAGTCGGAGCGGGGAGCAGGGGCCTGTTAACAGCGGCGCGCCCACGGCCATCCAATCTCGCCGGTACACACTCCTCCGCTCCCCGGCCGATGCGTTACGCCAACATCCCAGACATCCGCGTCTGCAGCCACGCCGATACGACTCCTGACCGCAGCAGGTTTCTATTAAGGCGCAGCGAAGCGGATCCGCAACATCTCCCTCGTGCCAGGTGAAATGAATCCGGCACCATCAGGACACGTGCAAGCCAAGGGCTGGTGCAGCTACAAAATTTTTGTCTGTCTTTTTCCTCTCTTTTTGCGTTTGATGCTCCACCATTTCAAGTTGTTAAGACTTCTAACATTGCTGACGATACGTTATTATGAAATGGTGCCACATGTTAAGGCACAGAACGACACTCGTGCTAGCTATAAAATACTGTTCTTAGTTTATAAATAACATCGCCTTTTGAACGCCGTAATTAAAAGATACAGGGTATAACAAAAAGGTATGGCCACACTTTCACGAAACATTCTGTAATCTAATAAAATAAAAAATTTTATTTGTTTTTTGACTATTAGTGTAATGTAATAAAACAAAATATGAGCCGTGACTTATACAAAAAAGAAATACACATTAATGCAATGGCTCAGCATAAAAGAGAAATAACTAATGTAGGAATATTATTAACAGTGTAATATGTTGTTTAATTTAGCTAGACGTGTATAAGCACTCAGTAAACTAGCTCAGTTCTCAGGGTAGTTACGTAATCGTCTATAATTAATTGTCCTTTTCTTATTTATTCTAGAGAATATTTGCCAAGTCTGTTCGATGTACACTACTGCAGTACGTAACTTAATGTTGTGGTTTCGTCTCGATTCCCCAACATAACAAGAATAGCATCTACAAATGAAATCCTATAATGGAACTGAAATCACGTGACCAGACGTTTTCTGCCTGGGATGTTATCTCGTTATATAAAGAAAATCTGAAAGTAAAATTGTTAAATTGCTGGTAGTTGCGTCCGGTCTCGTTCGATCTGAAATAGAGTTAATTGTCCTAACCGACGGCACGTCTCGTAGATGAACTAAAAGAAAAATGTTAAAGATTTTTCTGAGATGGTGCCTAACAATGAAAATTCTTTGTTAAGGCCTGTATCTACTTAAGGCAGTTTAGTTATCAGACTAACAATAGATTGACCACATACACAAAATTATTTTGACGAAATAACCATTACATTTTTCGGGTTTTAAGTACAACTTACATTATCAACTGGTACAGCAAGATGAGCTTTACACAAGAACGTCCTCTTAGGTCCGAATCCAAGCAGATAAGATAAGTCAATGACAAAGGAAAGGTAGTTCATACATAGAAGCGCAAGAGTCCATGGAATAACATGTCCATTGTAGTTCTAGCTCTTCTTCTTTGGCGTACTTGTCGATTATTTATAAAATTTATCGTAATATTTAGTTTACATTTCTTTTAACCCAAGTCCACCCAGGAAAAATAGTACATTACCTCACACACAGAGAAAAAAACGTGTTATTTGCGTATTGGTCCGGAAATGCTTTATTTCCATTTTGTGGCTCATTTTCTACTTCTCTTTACACTGGCGTGACAACAAGTCATGGGACAGCTATATGCACACACTTAGATGGCGGTAGTATCGCGTATGCAAGGCATAAAAGAGCAGTGCTTTGACGGAGCTGTCATTTGTACTCAGCTGATTCATGTGAAAAAGTTTCCGACGTGATTATGGCCGCACGATGGGAATTAAAAGACTCTGAACTCGGAGTGGTAGTCGCAGACAGACGCATGGGACATTCCATTTCTGAAATCATTAGGGATTCAGTATTCCGAGATCCACAATGTCAAGAGTGTGCCGAAAATACCACATTTCGGGCATTACCTCTCATTAAAGACAACGCGGTGGCCGACGGCCTTCAGTTAAAAACCCATAGCTGCAGGGTTTGCATAGAAATGTCAGTGCTCACAGACAAGCACCATTGCATGAAACAGCCACAGAAATCAGTGTGAGGCGTACGACGTACATATCCGTTAGGACAGGTGGCGTTAAAGGGCCATAGCAGCAGACAACCGACTCGAGTGCCTTTGCTAACAGCATGACATCGCCTGCAGCACCACTCATGGGCTCGTGGCCATATCGGTTGGACCCTAGCTGGCTCGCAAACAGTGGTATGGTTAGATGAGTCCAGATTCCGGTTGGTAAGAGCAGATGGTAGGGCTCGTGTGTGGCACAGACCCCATGAGGCCATGGACGCAACTTGTCAGCGAAGCACTGTGAAAGCTGGTGGTGGCTCTGTAATGATGTGGGCTGCGTTCAAGCAGAATGGACTGAGAGCTCTGGATCTTCGGTTATTTGGAGACCATTTGTAGCCATTCATGGACGTTACGTTCGGAAACAAAGATGGAATTACACTACTGGCCATTAAAATTGCTACACCAAGAACTAAATGCCCATTATAAACGGGTATTCATTGGTCAAATATACACTCCTGGAAATTGAAATAAGAACACCGTGAATTCATTGTCCCAGGAAGGGGAAACTTTATTGACACATTCCTGGGGTCAGATACATCACATGATCACACTGACAGAACCACAGGCACATAGACACAGGCAACAGAGCATGCACAATGTCGGCACTAGTACAGTGTATATCCACCTTTCGCAGCAATGCAGGCTGCTATTCTCCCATGGAGACGATCGTAGAGATGCTGGATGTAGTCCTGTGAAACGGCTTGCCATGCCATTTCCACCCGGCGCCTCGGTTGGACCAGCGTTCGTGCTGGACGTGCAGACCGCGTGAGACGACGCTTCATCCAGTCCCAAACATGCTCAATGGGGGACAGATCCGGAGATCTTGCTGGCCAGGGTAGTTGACTTACACCTTCTAGAGCACGTTGGGTGGCACGGGATACATGCGGACGTGCATTGTACTGTTGGAACAGCAAGTTCCCTTGCCGGTCTAGGAATGGTAGAACGATGGGTTCGATGACGGTTTGGATGTACCGTGCACTATTCAGTGTCCCCTCGACGATCACCAGTGGTGTACGGCCAGTGTAGGAGATCGCTCCCCACACCATGATGCCGGGTGTTGGCCCTGTGTGCCTCGGTCGTATGCAGTCCTGATTGTGGCGCTCACCTGCACGGCGCCAAACACGCATACGACCATCATTGGCACCAAGGCAGAAGCGACTCTCATCGCTGAAGACGACACGTCTCCATTCGTCCCTCCATTCACGCCTGTCGCGACACCACTGGAGGCGGGCTGCACGATGTTGGGGCGTGAGCGGAAGACGGCCTAACAGTGTGCAGGACCGTAGCCCAGCTTCATGGAGACGGTTGCGAATGGTCCTTGCCGATACCCCAGGAGCAACAGTGTCCCTAATTTGCTGGAAAGTGGCGGTGCGGTCCCCTACGGCACTGCGTAGGATCCTACGGTCTTGGCGTGCATCCGTGCGTCGCTGCGGTCGGGTCCCAGGTCGACGGGCACGTGCACCTTCCGCCGACCACTGGCGACAACATCGATGTACTGTGGAGACCTCACGCCCCACGTGTTGAGCAATTCGGCGGTACGTCCACCCGGCCTCCCGCATGCCCACTATACGCCCTCGCTCAAAGTCCGTCAACTGCACATACGGTTCACGTCCACGCTGTCGCGGCATGCTACCAGTGTTAAAGACTGCGATGGAGCTCCGTATGCCACGGCAAACTGGCTGACACTGACGGCGGCGGTGCACAAATGCTGCGCAGCTAGCGCCATTCGACGGCCAACACCGCGGTTCCTGGTGTGTCCGCTGTGCCGTGCGTGTGATCATTGCTTGTACAGCCCTCTCGCAGTGTCCGGAGCAAGTATGGTGGGTCTGACACACCGGTGTCAATGTGTTCTTTTTTCCATTTCCAGGAGTGTATTATACTAAAACTGGTATGTGATTACATTTTCACTCAGTTTGGGTGCACAGATCCTGGGGAATCAGTACCCAGAACAACCACCTCTGGCCGTAATAACGCCCTTGATACGCCTGGGCATTGAGTCAAACAGAGCCTGGATGGAGTGTACAGGTACAGCTGGCCATGCAGTTTCAACACGATACCACAGTTCATCAAGAGTAGTGACTGGCGTATTGTGACGAGCCAGTTGCTCGGCCACCATTGACCAGACGTTTTCAGTTGGTGAGATATCTGGAGAAAGCGTTGGCCAGGGCAGCAGTCGAACATTTTATGTATCCAGAAAGGACCGTACAGGACCTGCAACATGCGGTCGTGCATTATCCTGCTGAAATGTAGGTTTTCGCAGGGATCGTATGAAGGATAGAGCCACGGGTCGTAACACATCTGAAATGTAACGTCAACTGTTCAAAGTGCCGCCAATGCGAACAAGAGGTGACCGGGACCCCATACCATCACGCAGGGTGATATGAATACACGCTTCCGATGTGCGTTCACCGCGACGACGCTAAAAACGGATGCGACCATCATGATGCTGTAAACAGAACCTGGATTCATACGAAAAAATGACGTTTCGCCATTCGAGCACCCAGGTTCGTCGTTGAGTATACAATCGCAGGCGCTCCTGTCTGTGATGCAGCGTCAAGGGTAGCCGCAACCATGGTCTCCGAGCTGATAGTCTATGCTGCTGCAAACGTCATCGAAGTGTTCGTGCAGATAATTGTTGTCTTGCAAACGTCCCCATCTGTTGACTCATGGATCGAGACGTGGCTGCACGATCCGTTACAGCCATGCGGATAAGATGCCTGTCATCCCGACTGCTAGTGATACGAGGCCGTTGACATCCAGCACGGCGTTCCGTATTACTCTTCTGAACCCACCGGTTCCATATTCTGCTAACAGTCATTGGATCTCGACCAAAGCGAGCAGCAACGTCGCGATACGATAAACCGTAATCGCGATAGGCTACAATCCGACCTTTATCAAAGTCGGAAACGTGATGGTACGCATTTATCCTCCTTACACGAGGCATCACAACAACGTTTCACCAGGTAAAGCTGGTCAACTGCTGTTTGTGTATGATAAATCGGTTGGAATCTTTCCTCATGTCAGCACGTTGTAGGTGTCGCCACCGGCGCCAACCTTGTGTGAATGCTCTGAAAAGCTAATCATTTGGGTATAACAGGATGTTTTTGCTGTCGGTTAAATTTCGCATCTGTAGCATGTCATCTTCGTGGTGTAGCAATTTTAATGGCCAGTAGTGTATTGTGGATGACAATGCGCCATGTCACCGAGTCACAGTTGCTCACGATTGATTTGAAGATGATTCTGGACAATTCGAGCGATTGGTTCCGCCACCCAGATCGCCCGACATGAATCCTATCGAACATTTATGAGGCATAATCGAGAGGTCAGTTCGTGCACAAATTTCTGCACCGACAGCATTTTCGCAAGTATGGAAGGTTATAGAGGCAACATGGCTCAATATTTCTGCAGGCGACTTCCAGGGACTTGTTGAGTCCATGCCACGTCGAGTTGTCGCTCTAAGCCGGTCCAACACGATTTTAGGAGGTATCCCATGACTTTTGTCACTGTATAATCACGTTACTCATGGAGATATGCACAAACAAAACGTAACAACATCACATGAAACGTTTTCTTACATGAAATGTTCAAAATATCGAATTGGTTACCTCTGGTTAGCCGAGCGGTCTAAGGCACTGCAGTCTTGGACTGTGCGGCTGGTCCCGGCGGAGGTTCGAGTCCTCCCTCGGGCACGGGTCTTTGTGTTTGTCCTTAGGATAGTTTAGGTTAAAGTAGTGTTTAAGCTTAGGGACTGATGACCTTAGCAGTTAATTTTCGTAAGATTCCACACACATTTGAACATTTTTTTGAACCTTTGGTTAGAATGTACAGTACATTGTAATTCATAGTTTTACCACCAGTATTTGTTGTTCCAATTCAAAATGAGTGATCTTGACCTGCGACTCACTTTACTGCTTGCTTTGACATGCTCTGATATCATGAAGCACGGAGCATCAACTGATTGGTGTTCATCGCAGACTTGTATTCTGTTATACTAGGGTCACTCCAAAAAATATGCACAATATTTTATAACAAATATAGTTTTCATTCTGCATGTGTGAAAGTTTTACAGTGTGTAGATACATCCTTCCCGCTTGTTTTCAAACTTAGTTCAACCTGTTCCCATGAGTGGCGCCGTCACAGCATGTCTTCAAGATGGCCGCTACACTTGACGTTCGTCAGAAGCAACGTGCTGTCATAGAATTCCTTTGCTGTGAAAACGTGACAGTGGGAAACATCCGCAGAAGGTTGAAAAAGGTGCATGGAGATTCTGATATCGATCGCAGTACAGTTAGTCGGTGAGCAAGCAGGTTACGTGATGAAAGCGGCTACGGCAATATTGAGGATTGTCCTCGCAGCGGCAGGCCTCGTACTGCACACACTCCAGACAATGTTCAGAGTGTTAACGAATTGGTGGCTGCTGAAAGACGCATCACAATGAACGAATTGTCACGCTACGTTGGGATAGGGGAAGGAGGTGATTGCAGAATACTTGAAGTGTTGGCGTTAAAAAAGGTTTGTGCCAGGTGGGTTCCCAGGATGTTGACAGTGGTTCTCAAAGAAACAAGAAAAACGGTATGCACCGAACTTTTGGAACAGTACGAGTATGGTGGAGATGAATTTCTTGGAAGAATTGTGACAGGTGATGAAACATGGCGCCATCATTTATCACCAGAGGTGAAGAGGCAATCAATGGAGTGGCATCATGCAAATTCACCCAAGAGAAAAAAAAAATTCAATACCACACCTTCTGCTGGAAAAGTTATGGCTACGGCGTTTTTCGATTCCGAAGGACTCTTGCTTGTGAACATCTTGCCAAGTGGAACCACCAAAAATTGATGACGACGCTAAAGAAACTTCAAGCTAGACTGAGTCGTGTTCGACCACATCTGCAAAAGCAGAATGTTTTGCTGTTGCACGGCAATGCACGGCCACATGTCAGTCAAAAACCATGGAAGCGATAACGAAATTCGGATGGACAACACTGAAACAGTGTTGACCCGGCTCCATGTGACTATCATCTCTTAGGGAAACTGAAAGACTCTCTTCGTGGAACAAGGTTTGAAGATGATGACTCCCTTGTGCACGCTGCCAAACAGTGGCTCCAACAGGTTGGTCCAGAATTTTACCGTGAGGGTATACAGGCGCTGGTTCCAACATGGCGTAAGGCAGTTGAGAGGGATGGAAATTATGTGGAGAAATGAAAATATTGTTCCTAAAGGATGTATCTACGCACTGTAAAACTTTCAAACATGTAGAATAAAAGATGGATTAAAAAATAATAGCGTGCGTTTCTTTTGGAGTGACCGTCGTAGTACAGTGAACGTACACTCAGATGCGTAGTTGGGGAGATGTCCGTATGACGTGCGGATTAGCAGATGGTAATGGCCGTGGAGCTCAACATTTGTATCGAGATACATTTCGAGAACGAATGTGCCCGACAGGACGACTTTTGAAGCAACTGATCAGCGTCTAAGGCAACATGGAACGTTTAAGCCTATTACTCGCGGACTGTCACGAGAGAGATGCATCAGGAACTGCTGTATCTGTACCGTGAGCAGCGTGTGCCTGCACTGTCAGCGTCAGATTTTCCTGTATCGATACACTTCTGCGAAAAGTTCTTTCAACAATGTGTCAACCTTCACTTTAGTGAAAATGAGCTGTTCACGGTTGAGACTTGGTTTCAAAGTAGGTGATTAATGTGGTGAATAGTTCTAGAACCTGAGACCTTACATGGACATAAAGCGTTACCGGCTCCAAGTCCATATATTTTCTTCTTTCACGTGAGAGGGATATTTCCTGAAACTATGACGGTAGACTTTTGTTATTCCCTGTACAAAGCTTTATTTATTACTGCTGGAACATATTTTGTATTTGTAAGTAGTCTTGCAAGCACGTTTACGTTCATAACAGTCACTTCCGGATAGCTTAATTTTTCTTGTTGTTTCCGTAGCTGTAGAAAAAATTTAAGGGATCGTGTTGATAATACAACGCCCAGTACTCCTCTTTTTGATCCGGGCTGGTTTGGATCAAATCTCAACCCCAATTCTCAAATATGAAGTTTCGGGCTTAATTCACCACGTCAGTAAACTGTCCAATACCTGTCGGCAGCCGGCCGGAGTGGCCGTGCGGTTCTGGGCGCTACAGTCTGGATCCGAGCGACCGCTACGGTCGCAGGTTCGAATCCTGCCTCGAGCATGGATGTGTGTGATGTCCTTAGGTTAGTTAGGTTTAATTAGTTCTAAGTTCTAGGCGACTGATGACCTCCGAAGCTAAATCGCGTAGTGCTCAGAGCCATTTGAACCATTTGAACCTGTCGGCAAACAAGGTAAGTTCCAGATGACTTAAGGCGTGTCATCATCGTCAAATTACCGAAGAAAGAAAATCTAAGCAAAGGCACAAATTGTAAAGGTTGTGAAGTGTCTAGCTTGTTGTGGTACTAAGGAGAATGATATGAGCTCTATATTTTCATTCGATGTGTCATACTTTATGTTTGTAGACTAGATGTTTTTCAAACAAAAGTCTTCGATAGGCGTTATGTTACATCCGTGTAACTTTTGACTTGAAGTTGTGTGATCTTTGGTTCTTAACAGCATTGTTAGAAGTGAGTGACTCGGGTAGTGGTTAAGCTACAGCTTACAAAGGTACAAATTCAGAGGATGTCGCTATTTGGAAGTATGATTTGGGAAACCTCGATTTGGGAGGCATGAAGATTTTCAGGTAATGTTCTCTCTGCAGAGCTTGCTTGCGCGTAATTCACGATGTGTTTGAAAAACAAATTTTTGGTGTTTTTTATTTGTTGGTTTGGGTCAATTAGTTCAACTGTCGAGACGTGATTAAGTAAAATTATTATTCACATAGGTTGCACTCAGAAGTTACAGATTTATCACTCCTTTACCATTCATTTAACTCATTTAGTGGCAGAGTCACATTTTTTATAAAAAGAATGGTTTTTTATAGTATTTGAATGCCAGTCTCTTTTTAATCATTTAGTAACTGCAATATCTTCCTCCGCCTGCTAACAAAAATTGGTATTCTCAATTGCGTCTCGCCGCAGTGCATTTTGCGGTAAACAGAGGCTAAAGCCAAAGTTTAATGTGCTTACAATAGTTGCATATTCTTGCACTGCACTGAGCAAGGCCATCTATCCTTTTTAACTGGTTCGCTGCAGAGCTGTGTTTTTAATGTTCATCACTTTCCAGCAGTACCGACTTCCCGTTGCCACAAGTAAACTATAAAAATTTGTTAGAGCCAGTTTTACATTACGTCAACGGCCTTGTCACAGTGGTAACACCGGTTCCCGTCAGATCACCGAGGTTAAGGGCTGTCGGGCTTGGCCAGTACTTGGACGGATGACCGTTCAGGTCTGCCGAGAGCTGTTGGCAAGCGGGTTGCACTCAATCCTTGTGCATCCAGCTGAGGAGCTATTTGAATGAAAAGTAGCGACTTCGGTCACGAAATCTGACAACGACCAGGAGAGCGGTGTGCTGACCTCACGCCCGTCCATGTCCGCATCCAGTGACACATTCGGCTGAAGATGACAAGGCGGTCGCTTGCCTTCTGAGTCCTGTTGAGAGAGAGAGGATAGTAAGATCGTTCATAGTTAGGCGTTGCATTTCAAAATCATTATCAGGTTCAGTTTAAGTAAAGATCAGTTCAGATTTCATTTACTTTACCAGATAGACTCATTCTTACAGTGTAATGTTACATTTGCGTGTGTACCGTCTAATGTTTGGAATTTTCTTTAGTCTGTTTGCGCACGTAAATATACAAGTCATAATTTGTAGAAACATTTTGGTTATTTGTGTATGGTACCCTCCCCCGCCCACCGCCCCCCCCCCTCAAAAAAAAACAACAAAAAACAAAAAGAAAAACGGAATAATATTGCCGTAGGCGGAATTTGTGTAGTATGCATTTCTGCCGCTAGTCGTGCTCAGCGCAACCCATTGCCAGTTCTGAGCCGCCTGCGTTGTCGACCAGGATTGTTCTGTCCATCTGCAGTAACTGTTTTTGCTAGCGCTGTTTTGTTCTTGTTTCGTTTTTTATGATGGCAATTTTAAGTGAACAACGTGCAGATGCGAAATTTTATCCTCTACTCGGTTAAAATGGTTGAAACTGTTTTAAAGTTGAAAACAGTTTACCAAAATGAAGCTGTGGGAAAAACTCAAGTGTACGATTGGTTTGCTCGATTAAAAAATAGCGACATGTTCTCTGATGACAAACCTCGTTCTGGACGTCCATCAACTGCCCTAATAGGCAAAAATACAGAAGAACAATACGAGGGCTGTGCACACAGATCGTTTTACAAAGTTGTAAGAAGGTTATGCGACATTGTTCGTCAAAAAAGACCCGATTTGCGACAGAGAGGAGACTGGCTCTTCCACCACGACAATGCACCTGCACACTTAGCCATCTCTGTCAGACAGTTTTTGGCTGAAAATGGCACGATTCCGCTGCCCCACACACGTTACTCATCTGGCTCCGAACGACTTTTCCTTATTCCCATGCGTAAAAAGGGGCGTGACAGGACCCGGATTTGACAATACTCATGAAGTCAAGAAGAAAACGAGGAAGGGGCTGTGAACCATTTCTAAAGATGACTACAAAAAATGTTTCGCTGGGCCAAATGTATCAGTTGTAATGGAGAGTATTTTGAGTAATACCTCGTATGAGGTTGTTTTGTAAGCAATTCGAAAATATATAGCTTTTAAAAAATAATTTCGGGTTTTTGGGTACCCGTTCGTATCTTTTCAAAATCTACAGCACTGCAGGTTGGGGACCAGTCCTACAAGAGAGTGCAAGAATTCAAATATCTAGGGGCAGTTTTCACTGAGAACTCGTCATCTGAAGCAGAGATGAATGCCAGAATACAAGCAGGAAACCGATCTTACCGCAGCCTAGCACAACTGCTTCGGTCCAGATATCTCTCCAGACAGTTCAAGATTCTACTGTACAAAACCCTGATCCAGCCTGTTGTTCTATATGGCTGTGAGACTTGGAGTGTCCGGAAACAGGACTTCCATAAGCTCCTTGTTTTTGAGAAAAAAGTGCTTCGGAAGATCTTCGGTCCGGTTCTGGATGCAGATACAGGGCAATGGAGGATCAGATACGACGAAGAGTTTGAGGAACCATACCAGCAGCCCAACATAGCAGGAACTGTCAAAGACAAACGAATGCAGTGGGCCGGCCATGTGACCCGGATGGAGGATCACAGATGGCCTCGGAAGCTCCTGGATTTCACACCTACAGGAAAGAGACCACCAGGAAGACCCACGATGCGCTGGAGGAATGGACTCCATGAAGATTTAAATCAAGTGTCAATAGATGTGACGGATGGCGGATAGCAGCAATGGACAGAATACAGTGGAGGAGGAAACTTGTAGATGTGTGCGGTCCACTGGGCCTGATCACGTCGTAGTAGTAGTAGTAGTAGATTTTATGTAGAACTTTATGTTGTCCGTCTTGTGTGTTACAACTGCACGTCACGGAGTGTGACGTCACGCACTGTAGCGTTGTTCACTGCACTGCACAATACTGTTTTCACAGGGCAGCTTATTTAGTTTACAATTTTAAGTTTTCTAATTAATTTGACTGGAGCTGATTGCAACACATTTGTACACTTTCAGACCTTTGGAAACTCATTTTATCAGATAGCATTTTCGTAATTAAACAAATTACGTTGTTCAGCATTACAACACAGACACACACGGGTTACAAAGAATAGGAAACCAGTTCAGTTCAGTTTTAGTTCACAACATCAAATCCATCCCATTCTCTTTTTTATAAGATTGTTACAAGGTATTATGTTCTCTTGGTGACAGGCAAAGTATTTTACCTCGTTCTTCTAAAAAGGATACAACGAGCTGTAGTTCGTTGGCTAGGGAAAGAACAGGCTGGCTTTCGAAGCGGGCCATCCTGCATTTAAGAAATACAGGAACTGGAAAAAAATATTGTAACGCCAAAAACACGTTGCCATGCCTCATATGGTGTAGGAAAACCGTTGGCATTCAAAACAGCTTCCCGTCGTCTCGGAATGGATAAATACAGGTCCTGTATGGGTTTCAAGGGAATTTTATACTGAAACGCCCCCTTTGGAAAATTATAAATTACTGTGCTGGTAAACTTCTACGTTATTTGATAGAAAGACAGATGAGTAAAACTGAACGTACTCAGACATTTCTCTCTTTTCTTATTCTGATCATCAATAAACTGACACACAATATTTTTAGCGCAACCTAATCTGACTTTCAATAATCCCTACAAAAAAATGGCCCTGACTAACAATAACCTATACCTTTCATGAATCACTTACCTCACAAAAATCTTCGTTACTCGAACTACTGCAATACAGCGAGCGCCAATACTGCCAGCTAAATAAAAGATTCTAACTACGGAAGGCACTAACTACTGATAGGCATAGTCAGCAAATGAAAGATGTTGATAGAGAACAAAAATTGTATTTACATTAATAACAATATATATATATATATATATATAAACAGTGTATTTACATTAATAATGTTCAAAAGTCACAATAGACATATATATATATATATATATATATATATATATATATATATATATATATCAGTTCATGACATCCAGTCTTACAAATTTCCTTTTTTCTGGCGGACACACATCCGGATCGCCCGGTCTCAACATTCTGCCATCTCTCTCCCCACATCCACCACTGCTGGCGGCTCACCTCCAACTGCACAACGGTACGCGCTGTTCACATCCAACTGCCCAACACTATAATAGCAAATATTCCAACAACGCCAACCAACCACAGATTGCACACATCACAGTGCACTACGTAGCGTTACCAACATAAAAACCTAAACAGCCTACTTACAATACCATTCTTCTTGAAGAACAATGGTAAGTTCAGATAATGGTGATGGAAGTGGATAGCGATCACTCACCCTTCTCTACGAAGTAGACCACAAAGGCTCAGTAATATTGGGAACCTGTGAATATGGTGGCCAGGAGAGACGTGACAACTCATCCTAGTCCTCACAAAACCAATACTGCAAGATGCGAGCTGTGTGAACGGGAGCCGTGTCGTCTTGGAACACAGCATCACGATGGGGGAACATTGTACCATGAGATGGACTTGATCAGCCACAATTGTCATATAACCTTTGGTGGCTATACATCCTTGCGGAGTAGCCATGGAGCCGATGGAATACCACGATGTGGCCGTCCAAAACATCACCGAGCCCCTGGCATATTTCACTCTTGGGACGTAAACTCGGCCAGAAGGTGGAAACAGTATGGAACAAGCGTCATCCAACCAAATGACGTTCTTCCCCTGCACCACAGTACACGTTTTATGGCTTCGGCATCACATCCTCGTGTTATGGGCATCCGCTTCACGGATGATTGCCTTTGGAATCACAGCTCTCCATGCAATGCGTCGCTTCTGGAGCCCCCTTTATATTGTTTTGATGCTGGTAGGGTTCGCGAATCCGGTTATAGTGACTTCTATAGCTGTCGCCCTCTTATATTTCGTGCCAGTCATCTTGAGTCAGCGTCCGTCACGATAACGCTGCACACACTTTCATCCGCGTTCTGACTTAGTGGATGACGTTTTCCTTCTTTTCCTGAATTAGTTACGAAGGTTGAATGAAAAGTAATGCCTCCACCTTCGTTAATTCGGTTTGGATGGAAATATTTTAATAAATCAAACGCAGAAATAATCCTTAGAATGTGATCTTTAATTAGCAGTATTCACTCTTCCACATAATCACCAACCAACTGCATGCATTTCTGCCAACGATGAACAAGTTTTCTGAAGCCGTCACGGAAGAATCCGACAATCTGTTTCCGCAACCACAGTCTCACAATTGTCTCAGTGTCTTCATCAGAAGCCTAATGATATCGACGCAGATCGTCTTTCATTATCGGGAACAGATGGAAGTCAGACGGGGCTAAATCTGGACTGTATGGAGGACGCTGTACGGTGGTGAGATTCAGTCTCTGAAGTTCTGCTGTGGTGGCACGTGAATTGTGTGGTTTGGCATTGTCACGCTGCAGGAAAACATTTCCCTTTTCCTTTCGGACCCTTGTTAGCCGTCGTTTCAGGGTTCGCAGAGTTGTGATGTAACACTCTGAATTATTGTTCTTCGACGATCAAGGAAATCACATGGATAACACCATCTCCGTCCCAGAACACTGTAGCCATGATTTTTCCAGCTGACGGCTGCGTCTTGAATTTCTTTTCGTCGGGCGAGTCTTTTTGTCGATATTTCATAGACTAACGTTTCGTCTCCGGGTAGTATGGTGTGCCCACGTTCCGTCTCCTGTCACAATTCATTGGAGGAAGGCGTCACCTTCATTCTCGTAACGCGAGAGTAGTTCCTGACAAATTTCAAGTCTGTGCAGTTTCAATTCAGGAGTCAGCATCTGGAGTACCGATCGTGCACAGATCTTCTGATGGCCAAGCAAAGCAATAATGAGACCCACAAGTTCTTGTGAAATGCCAATTGTGATTGCAATTTCTCTCTGAGTGATACGACAATCGTCCGGAATCAATCTGTCGACATTTTGCTTGTTAAACTTGGTGGTTGCTGTCACGGGACGTCCAACTCTTTGGTAACGAAGATCAGATGTTCCTGCCTCAATATCTTTAAACTTACTTGCCCAACGACGAACAGTACTCACATCAACACAATCACCATAAACTGCTTTCATTCTCTGATGAATCTCCTTTGGGATGACACCTTTTGCTGTCAAGAATTCAATGACTGCACGTTGTTTAAATCGCATTGACTGACCCTCTGGGTAGGGTTCCATACTTTACACTGTACAACACAACCGTTAAATACTGCTTCTCGCCAACTGGAGCTGTAGAGAAGAGGCTATGGATCAAGCCAGTATCTGCAGCATACCAATACTGCCACTGTTGAAGAGTTAAAAAGGTGGAGGCATTACTTTTCAGTCAACCCACGTATAAATCTTGATTGTAGTGATTCTTGAAACACCAAACATTTCAACTACTTTGGTTAAGCAGGCACCCACTATACGAGAACCAATAATTTGCCCACATACGACTTCACTTGGTTTCCACTTAACTTACACAGAACTATACAGAATGCTGTTCTGACCACGACTGACCTTGCAACGTGTTGAGGACTCGCAGAGGCCACATTCGTGATCAAATACAACAGCGCTAGCTGCAGACTTACCTAGCATTTACATTTAAGGTCATGCATGAAGCTGTCACGGTGTTGCCATAGTTTTGTCTAGCCTCTTTATTACTGCGAAACGCAGTGGAGCAATGGTTAAAATTCAGGTGTCCACTTCACCTAAACTTCGTTGATTTTAGAACTGATTTTGAGAGCATTCATTAGAATTATTTTGGAATATTGTAAGCCTGCATGGAAGTTCTGATTACCCTGAATCTTCTTTATTTAATTTTTGAAACTGCTGAGTGAAAATGAATGCAAGTGAACCTTCTTAAACTGCTGAGTGAAACTGACGTACTGTCCTTCGCGCGTCTATATCGATTCAACACTGACCAACAGAATTTTCCGTGACAAATACAGCTCAAAGATTTTCTGTTCATTTATGACCCACAATACACAAGGATAACGCAGTCTGACTGTTAATTAACACAAAAGGATGGCCGTGAATTCGAAGAAATTCGAACAATAACCCATTTATTTCATAAGTCACTCACCTCAGAGAACATCTTCATGACACGAACTACAGCAAATACAGCAAGTACACAGCCAGATAAATAAAAACTTTCTAACCACTGTTGAATCTAACTACTAATAGGCATGTGGGTTACAGAGCAAACAATGTATTTAGCAAATTTTACCTTAATCATGTGACAACCGACTCAAAAAATTACATAATCGTCCGTGACATCCAGTTCCAAAAATTATATAATCGTCAATAATTCCATTACCCACATTTTACAATCCATGTCCAACCAGTATTAAATCTCCAGGATGGACACACGTCCAGACCGTCCGCTCAAGCTAACACTGGTCCTAACCTCCATCACTGCTGACTATTAACTGCTAACTGCTAGTCCTTCCAGGCATAGAGTCTCTTACGGAGACCAGTACAGCGCTGTCAGTGATATTAATCCAGTCTAAAGCGCTGCAACATACAGCCATATAAACAGGCTACTTACAACCTCACTGACGTTTTCAAAGCCTGTATCTGGACTCGAGTTCCTGTATAAGAGCAGATGATGGGAACATCCATTTCTTTAGCATTCTGATAGGCGTCAGACAAGTATATCAATCATTTTCGTATTAGTTATAGATTTTGTGGTGAGACAAACTATCGACGACTCAAAAGTTGGGGCATGTTTGGAATGAGCCTCGAAGCTTACTGACCTGAATTTTGCTGGTGACATCGTTCTTCTGATAGAAACACTCCAAACTAATGACTGCCAAGCTGGATGGAATGACTAGTTTTGTGGAGCTAAAAACAACAAGTGGTAAGACAAACACAACGTGCACAAAATGAGGAAATGTATCTATTCAAACTATAGTGCAACAGAAGGTACTACAAACTTTTGATTAATTTCCATATCTCGGCAGCTTTATCTGTAATAACCGGTACGCAGATGTAGACACGTAGAACTTCTGCAGTCTTAAAGCGAATGCGATCCAAATGGCAATTAGACTCTATCATTCTACCGGAGGCCGTATACGTGTGTAAGACCTAAAAAAAGGCAGTAAAATCAGCACAAAAGTTCAGTGTTTTGCACCAGCAGTGCTTCAGGTGAATTATCTCAGCCACTCTTTAGATGATGAAGTGCTGAGAAACAGTGGTCTATGCAGCCTGCACAAAATCCTTGTCGAATGAAGACTGGTGTTTGTGGGGCATGTTCTGCGCATGACAGATCGAAGAATTACCAAACCAGCACAGTTATAGAAACCATAGGGTGGATAAGGAGGTAGAGGAAGACTTCGTAACACCTGGAAAAGAACTTTTGCAAAACGATCTTCAGTGCTGAATATCTGGCAGCTGATTGAGTTCGATGGAGAAAACGTACTGGTCGATACGCTACTTAGCACTGGAGGAACTAATTCTTCAGGCATTTTAACTTTGCAGTAGTGCATGCAGTTTAGTTTGTGGAGCAACTGAACTAATCAAACATACTGGCGTAGTCCAACAGAAGAGAAATTGCATACAATTCATTAGGTTGATGCATACGTTCGAGAGTTAAGCTTTTAGTTTTATGTTTTCAAAACATATGCTTTTCCTAAGCTTAATAAACACAACAGATACACATAGCAGAGACTTTAGTCATCAATAACTTGTTCTTCTGCTCTGTTTACAACAGTCGGGCAGCGCTGGGCTAACTTTTCGATTCCTCGACTATAGAAATAACGTGTTTGTGAAACGACGAGCTCGTAAAGCCATGTTAGGGGCGCATTTTCATGCGCAGAAGAAGTTCCTTGAATATTGTTCGAAAGAGAACGGAAAAGGTGAAAATCTGAGGGTGCAAGATCGGGTGAATAAGGTGGGAGCGTGTATAGTATTTTTCGTCAGTCTAGCCGAATGTGAGTGGGCATCACTTCATGCAGTCGTCCAGGTCGTTGTTCTTAGACTGCGTCTGCAAGACAATAAATCTCAGCAGAAATGGTTACACGTGGGGTAAGCAATTCGTATTACAGCACACCGTCGTTGTTCCACCAAATGCATAACATTTTCTTTTTTGGATGCGCGCAGGTCTTTCTACGAGGAATTGCTGCTTTCTTTCTGCTATACCATTCCTTTTGTTTCCTTACGTAAGCATCAAGACACCATTTCTGGTGACCAGTAACGATACATGATGGGAATGATCAGTGTTGTTCATGAGACAATTGATGACGAGCAAGAAGAGGTGCAGATTTTTTGTGATTTTGGCTTAGAGCATGCGTACCCATACACCCTGTTTTTAACCTTCCCCATAGCATGCAAATATCGCACGATGGTGGAATGATCACAACTGCCAGTTATCGAGTATAGTGAAGTGAGACATTTTGGATTAATGCGATGAAACGATCTTCGTCAAATCCGATGATCTTCCTGAAAGTGGAGAGTCACTAATATCGAAACGAACCTCCTCAAAATCAGAAAACTATTTTCTTTCCGTTCTCCTTCCAATGATACACTACTGGCCTTTGAAATTGCTACACCAAGAAGAAATGCAGATGATAAACGTGTATTCAAAAAAAAAAAAAAAAAGGTTCAAATGGCTCTGAGCACTATGGGACTTAACTACTCAGGTCATCAGTCCCCTAGAACTTAGAACTACTTAAACCTAACTATCCTAAGGACATCACACACATCCATGCCCGAGGCAGGATTCGAACCTGCGACCGTAGCGGTCTCGCGGTTCCAAACTGAAGCGCTTAGAACTGCACGGCCACACCGGCCGGCACGGGTATTCATTGGACAAATATATTATACTAGAACTGACATGTGATTACATTTTCACGCAATTTAGGTGCACAGATCCTGAGAATCAGTACTCAGAACAATCACCTCTGGCCGTAATAACGGCCTTGATACGCCTGGGCATTGAGTCAAACAGAGCTTGGATGGCGTGTACAGGTACAGCTGCCCATGCAGCATCAACACGATAACACAGTTCATCAAGAGTATTGTGACGAGCCAGTTGCTGGGCCACCATTGACGGGACGTTTTCGCCAGCCGGGGTGGCCAAGCGGTTAAAGGCGCTACAGTCTGGAACCGCGCGACCGCTACGGTCGCAGATTCCAATCCTGCCTCGGGCATGGCTGTGTGTGATGTCCTTAGGTTAGTTAGGTTTACGTAGTTCTAAGTTCAAGGGGACTGATGACCTTAGAAATTAAGTCCCATAGTGCTCAGAGCCAATTTGAACCACACATTTTCAGTTGGTGAGAGATCTGGAGAATGTGCTAGCCAGGGCAGCAGTCGAACATTTTCTGTATCCAGAAAGGCCTGTACAGGACCTGCAATATGCGGTTGTGCATTATCCTGCTGAAATGTAGGGTTTCGCAGGGATCGCATGAAGACTAGAGCCACGCGTCGTAACACATCTGAAATGTAACGTCCACCGTTCAAAGTGCCGTCAATGCGAACAACAGGTGTCTGAGACGTGAAACAAATGGCACCCCATACCATTACGCCGGGTGATACGCCAGTATGGTGACGACGAATACACTCTTCCAATGTGTGTTCATCACGATGTCGCCAAACACGGGAGCAACCATCATGATGCTGTAAACAGAACCTGGATTCATCCGAAAAAATGACGTTTTGCCATTCGAGCACCCAGGTTCGTCGTTGAGTACACCATCTCAGGCGTTCTTGTCTGTGATGCAGCGTCAAGGGTAACCGCAGCCATAGTCTCCGAGCTGATTGTCCATGCTGCTGCAAACGTCGTCGAACTGTTCGTGCAGATGGTTGTTGTCTTGCAAACGTCCCCATCTGCTGACTCATGGATCGAGGCGTGGCTGCACGATCCGTTACAGTCATGCGGATAAGATGCCTGTCATCTAGACTGCTAGTGATACGGGACCGTTGGGATCCAGCACGGCGTTCCGTATTACCCTCCTGAACCCACCGATTCCATATTCTGCTAACAGTCATTGGATCTCGATCAAGGCTAACAGCAATGTCGCGATACGATAAACCGCAATCGCGATAGGGTACAATCCGGCCGTTATCAAAGTCGGAAACGTGATGGTACGCATTTCTCCTCCTTACACGAGGCATCACAACAACGTTTCACCAGGCAACGCCGGTCAACTGTATGCGAAATCGGTTGGAAACTTTCCTCATGTCAGCACGTTGTAGGTGTCGCCACCGTCGCCAACCTTGTGTGAATGCTGTGAAAACCTAATCATTTGCATATCATAGCATCTTCTTCCTGTCGGTTAAATTTCGCATCTGTAGCACGTCATCTTCGTGGTGTAGCAATTTTAGTGGCTAGTAGTGTATTATCACCATATACGGCGCAAACGTTTCTCGATGCCTCCGTTGCTGTCAGCCTTCTACTGAATTCAAACAGAAGATTTTGTCAGCAACGTTCCGTGGCACTCCATTGTCTAGCGTCCACAGCTTCTCTTACAATCACCAGATAACAAAATGTCATATCACGTATATATCAACAGTGAACTACAAATAACTTTCCTGAAAACTTTCATGTAATTTTATACTCAGTGTGTTAGATTTCAAGCTAAAATTTATGGAAAAGAATTACTTTATAAAATATTTTAGTTTCGATGTTCTAATCGATAAGTACTAGTTCTGAACGTACAGTTAATTTTTTCTTTCGAGACGTTTCAAATTACGAATTATTTGCACACTTCAAATTTCTATTATCAATTACACAATCCTGTAGTGTTTACTATGTTTATTTCTTGATTCATTTCTGAAATAATAATCGAAATTAATAATGTAACGAAAACTAGTAGGAATTAATTTGTTAAGAAAAATTGTAAACTCTTTGCAGTATTGTTATTTCCGCAGAGTGTAAGACTCGTAAACTTGACCGTGATGTGATCGGACATATTTTGTGTAATGGGTTCGAACTATGTAATTTCGGCTTTGTTAATGTGAAAAATCTAAACGCTATATGATACATTAAAATGTAACAAAGTCAGTGGAAAATATATTTACCTAAGAAAATTCTGCAACAACAATCTTCAAATTTATTTAGTTCAAACCAACCGTGAGGACCTGATGTAAGATTTTCAGCTTCAAGAATCAGACCCCTAGATAAGAAGAACCGGAGCCATTTCAACATACACGCTAAGTAAACTTTAAGGTTCATTGTAATATTCACTCCTCTCAAAATCTTCATAAAAGACTTTGCCTCTAAATTACTTGGACCGGGCATTGTTTAATGTGAACAACAGCTGGAAGAAGAAAAATGTCAATATCTTTAAAACTACATAAGTTAATATCTCACAGCAAATAAACATTTCCACAACTACCCTCTAAATTAACACCTTTTAAACGCTTCTTGCGATTTCAACTTATGATATCTCAGATGATAGCATTACATTTTTACCAACAATCTGTTACCAGTAAGTGCACTGGAATGTTGACCGATTTATCAATGAACGAATCTTTATTTAAAAGCATTGTGAATTGTCTGAGTGTAACCGTATATTTATGATATTTTTTTATTTAAATATTGGTATAATATATTAGTGTAGTCCGGGAAGTGGTCACGTTGAATCATGTCATGTCTGTTGAGATAGAGAGCGATGTATTTTTGGTGAGGATGGCCTTTAACCTATGAGAGATGGACAGTGGGGGAACGCTGCTGGAGTCAAATGGAGACTGGTGATTTTTGAGTGACAAGCTCAAGGGAGCGATTCTGGACACTTTATGTCGAGTGATGGAAGACGGTAGACTTGCCTACGCTAAGGTGCGTGATTCAGTCGTATAGGTAATTTATTCAGGCCGGTGAACGGCCGATAAAATACTCTAACTTCTGAAGCGACTTTGTCCACTCCTGGAAATTGAAATAAGAACACCGTGAATTCATTGTCCCAGGAAGGGGAAACTCTATTGACACATTCCTGGGGTCAGATACATCACATGATCACACTGACAGAACCACAGGCACATAGACACAGGCAACAGAACATGCACAATGTCGGCACTAGTACAGTGTATATCCACCTTTCGCAGCAATGCAGGCTGCTATTCTCCCATGGAGACGATCGTAGAGATGCTGGATGTAGTCCTGTGGAACGGCTTGCCATGCCATTTCCACCTGGCGCCTCAGTTGGACCAGCGTTCGTGCTGGACGTGCAGACCGCGTGAGACGACGCTTCATCCAGTCCGAAACATGCTCAATGGGGGACAGATCCCGAGATCTCGCTGGCCACGGTAGTTGACTTACACCTTCTAGAGCACGTTGGGTGGCACGGGATACATGCGGACGTGCATTGTCATGTTGGAACAGCAAGTTCCCTTGCCGGTCTAGGAATGGTAGAACGATGGGTTCGATGACGGTTTGGATGTACCGTTCACTATTCAGTGTCCCCTCGACGATCACCAGTGGTGTACGGCCAGTGTAGGAGATCGCTCCCCACACCATGATACCGGGTGTTGGCCATGTGTGCCTCGGTCGTATGCAGTCCTGATTGTGGCGCTCACCTGCACGGCGCCAAACACGCATACGACCATCATTGGCACCAAGGCAGAAGCGACTCTCATCGCTGAAGACGACACGTCTCCATTCGTCCCTCCATTCACGCCTGTCGCGACACCACTGGAGGCGGGCTGCACGATGTTGGGGCGTGAGCGGAAGACGGCCTAACAGTGTGCAGGACCGTAGCCCAGCTTCATGGAGACGGTTGCGAATGGTCCTTGCCGATACCCCAGGAGCAACAGTGTCCCTAATTTGCTGGAAAGTGGCGGTGCGGTCCCCTACGGCACTGCGTAGGATCCTACGGTCTTGGCGTGCATCCGTGCGTCGCTGCGGTCCGGTCCCAGGTCGACGGGCACGTGCACCTTCCGCCGACCACTGGCGACAACATCGATGTACTGTGGAGACCTCACGCCCCACGTGTTGAGCAATTCGGCGGTACGTCCACCCGGCCTCCCGCATGCCCACTATACGCCCTCGTTCAAAGTCCGTCAACTGCACATACGGTTCACGTCCACGCTGTCGCGGCATGCTACCAGTGTTAAAGACTGCGATGGAGCTCCGTATGCCACGGCAAACTAACTGACACTGACGGCGGCGATGCACAAATGCTGCGCAGCTAGCGCCATTCGACGGCCAACACCGCGGTTCCTGGTGTGTCCGCTGTGCCGTGCGTGTGATCATTGCTTGTACAGCCCTCTCGCAGTGTCCGGAGCAAGTATGGTGGGTCTGACACACCGGTGTCAATGTGTTCTTTTTTCCATTTCCAGGAGTGTATTTCGGGAGGCCATAGCTCCACAGTAGGGGTTTTAATTTTTCCGCTTGATTTACGGAACTGAGAATAGACAGACTATGAGTTATTATTCTTCGTATCCCCTTTGTTAAATTGTGAATCATCACGTTGAATTATGGACTATTTTGAGGTGGAGAATCTTTCGTATGTTGTGATCACGAAATGGACTTAGTTTTCGCTAATCTTTGATGACTACACTACTGGCCATTAAAAGTGATACACCACGAAGATGACGTGCTACAGACGCGAAATTTAACCAACAGGAAGAAGATGCTGTGAATGATTAGCTTTTCAGAGCATTCACACAAGGCTGGCGCCGGTGGCGACACCTACAACGTGCTGACATAGGGAAAGTTTCCAACCGGATTCTCATACACAAACAGCAGTTGACCGGCGTTGCCTGGTGAATCGTTGTTGTGATGCCTCGTGTAAGGAGCAGAAATACGTACCATCACGTTGCTGACTTTCATAAAGGTCGGATTGTAGCCTATCGCGATTGCGGTTTATCGTATCGCGACATTGCTGCTCGCGTTGGTCGAGATCCAATGACTATTAGCAGAATATGGAATGGGTGGGTTCAGGAGGGTAATACGGAACGCCGTGCTGGATCCCAACGGCCTCGTATCACTAGCAGTCGAGATGACCGGCATGTTATCCCCTTGGTTGTAACGGATCGTGCAGCCACGTCTCGATCCATGAGTCAACAGATTGAGACGTTTCCAAGACAACAACCATCTGCACGAACAGTTCGACGACGTTTGCAGCAGCGTGGACAATCAGCTCGGAGACCATGGCTGCGGTTACCCTTGACGCTGCATCACAGACAGGAGAGCCTGCGATGGTGTACTCGACGACGAACCTGGGTGCACGAATGGCAAAACGTCATTTTTTCGGATGAATCCAGGTTCTGTTTACAGCATTATGATGGTCGCATCTGTGTTCGGCGGCATCGCGGTGAACGCACATTGGAAGTATGTATTCGTCATCGCCATACTGGCGTATTACCCGGCGTAATGGTATGGGGTGCCAATGGTTACACATCTCAGTCACCTCTTGTTTGCATTGACGGCACTTTGAACGGTGGACGTTACATTTCAGATGTGTTACGACCCGTGGCTCTACCCTTCATTTGATCCCTGCGAAACCCTGCATTTCAGCAGGATAATTCACGACTGCACGTTGCAGGTCCTTTTTGCACATAGAAAATGTTCGACTGCTGCCCTGGCTAGCACATTCTCCAGATCTCTCACCAATTGAAAACGTCTGGTCAGTGGTGGCCGAGCAACTGGCTCGTCACAATACGCCCCACTGACAACCCAGCTAATGGGCGGTGGACACTGTTCAGCTAATGGAAGGCCACTTCACTTGCCAATGAGAACTTTATTAAGTCAGATACCAGTCTGAGCCTTTATGTCAGGCCATTTTCAAGTGGATCTGAAACACAAAAAAATGTAAGAGTCAAGCGGTTTGAAAAAGTTACGTGCCGAATGCCGCAGCTAAGCGGGCTCGTGTCACACTGAAGGTATGAGTAATTTTCTTTAAAATCTGTATTAGAAATATCTGTTTTCTACCGTAAGTTAAAGCCAATAATTTGTTAATAAATCATGAACCTATACTTGTTTTATAATAATAGCAATAGATTAGGGGACTGATGAAATCAGATGTTAAGTCCCCTAGTGCTTAGAGCCAATTGAGCAATAGATCACATAACAATTTAGTAATTCTTAAGTACATTAAGTTTCACATGATTGATAGGGGGAACTTGGGTGTCATGATTAGAAAAACTGTACAATTCGATATATTAAATGTATTGACACTATTGAGCTTTAAGAAGTATCGTATTCTGAAACGTTCGAAGTTTCACTTTGCACGCTTTACCAATAAAATGTTTGCAGTAAATTTCCAGACTTAATAAAAATGTAAAACAGTTCAAATGGACGGGGTGTTCAAGTCCAGTGTAAGGTTACGTCCTCTCTTGCAGTGGTCCACAACCTTAATTACTAACGGAATATCCAGATGAGCTTCGACTCAACACAGCGTACCAAAATGGATTTCAGTCTCCCTTTGATATTTAAATTTCAGCCAACATCTAGCAGCCTAGTCCACACTACTATGTAGATGAAAATGGTAATAACCCAATCTCCAAGATACAGGGGTATTCACTGATATTGATAACCAAAATGTTTATTTCAGTGTCCTGTTACTTTCAAATCTGCCAGCCATTCTTTTAAGCCTAAGCCTAAATTATTCGGAACATGTTTCTAATTCACGAGTGGATCGCGAACCCAGCCAAAATCTTCAGCATTCTCTCTAAAATATTTTTATGAAATACTGATTCAACAGTACAAAATGTTTTTTATTTGAGTCCAACAACACGTTATTATCGTCAGTAAAGAGCTATACAATTAAAAACACCTCACACGATCCATTTTCAGTTGTCTGTATCCCCAAATTTAACTGATTGATAGATTCTTGAGTATTATCCACGCTAGTCAGAATATTTTTGTTTCTACCCTGCATTTTTTTTGTTTAGTTCATATTCAATATTAGAAAGATATGCGAACTAAATACCCATTCACCACCTGATAATAAATCCACATACTCATACTCGTCAATAGTAAATGTGCACGAACCTTATCTCTAAATACAAACATTCGCGTTAACACTTTACGTCGAGATAACCGACGTAAATCTCTATGTAGCAAAAGTATAGTGTCCAGTGATCCCGTCTATTGACACAAAACGCTAACTAGCCGCTTATTTAGGCGTCGTAATTTGATGTTCACGGATTTCGCTACTACGTACATTACAAGTTTCAGAGGAGATGGCAAAGACTTAACGACAATGGCTTCGCGTTGAATGAGACAATGGTCGGTTCGTAAAGCAGGGTTTACTTTGAGTACTTAACCCATGAATTCTTTCACTCGGTCTGACGTAGAAGCGGCTCCGTCTGTTTAAAAGCTAATGTAACCATCTCACGTTAATTCATTACGGACCAAATATTCATTAGTTGCACGAAATATTTCTTCATCGGTTGCTCATTCGGCTAGTTCTTCGCAAAAAAGAGACATAACTTCCAGTTACATCCCCATCAGCATGTAGGAATTAAGTTCTGCGTGACCGCCAATATTGGTGAATTGGACGTCCTGAAGTGAGAACTAACGACTGCTCTTTATTTTCTTCCTCAGAATGCTACTATATCGGTTGCTAACTGTGTCATCAGAGAGGAAAATTTTTGAAATTTCATTAGCGGCTTCTACTTCAGTGACTATTTTTACCACTTCTTCACATGTGGGCATTAACAATGACTCTCTTATTGTGTGTGGTTTTTGGGCTCTACGATAAGTTTGGCTAGTTTCCTGAACGCCCTACTTTTTGCGATACATGCACCAATGCAGTCATGAGCTTCAGTTATTTTTTATTTTGTTCCAGCAACCAACGAAAGTATTCACATTTTTATTTAAAACATAGCACTGTTTTGTTGACAAATGGCGTTTCGGTTTACTAGAAATCAGAGCAGTTTTTCGCGACACACAACACACTCAGGGATCGGGCGTGATTTATCACCACGCCATAAACCCACAAGATATAGATCATGGTATTGCCTTTGAACTACACTGAAGCGTCAAAGAAACTGGTATAGACGTGCGTATTCAAATGCAGAGATTTGTAAACAACCAGAATATGGCGCTGCGGTCGGCAACGCCTATGTAAGACAACAAGTGTCTGGCGCAGTTGTTAGATCGGTTACTGCTGCTGCAATGGCATCTTATCAAGATTTAAGTGAGTTTGAACGTGGTGCTGTTATAGTCGGCTCACTAGCGATGAGACACATCATCTCCGAGGTAGCGATGGAGTGGGGATTTTCCCGTACGACCATTTCACGAGTGTACCGTGAATATCAGGAATCTGGTAAAATATCAGATCACCAACATCGTTGCGGCCAGAAAAAGGTCCTGCAAGAAGGGGACCAACAAGGACTGAAGAGAATCGTGCAACATGACAGAAGTGCAACCCTCTCGCAGATCGCTGCAGATTTCAGTGCTGGGCCATCAACAAGTGACGGCGTGTGAACATGATCGATATGGGCTTTTGGAGCCGAAGGCCCACTCGTGTGCATTTGATGACCGCGCGACGCAAAGCTTGACGCCTTGCCTGTGCCCGTCAGCACTGGAAACATGTTACATGGTCGGACGAGTCTCGTTTCAAATTATATCGAGCAGATGGACATGTACGAGTATGTAGACAGCCTCATGAATCCATGGACCCTGCATGTCAGCAGGGGACTCTTCAAGCTGGTGGAGGCTCTGTGATGGTGTGGGGCTTGCGCAGTTGAACAGTTGGAGTGATGCGGAACCCCTGATAGGTCTCGGTATGACTCTGACAGGTGACGCGAACGTAAGCATCCAATCTGATCACCTGCATCCATTCACATTCATTGTGCATTCCGATGGACTTGGGCAATTCCTGCAGGAGAGTGCGACACCACTCATGTCCGGAATTGTTACAGAGTGGCTCCAGAAACACTCTTCGGAGTTTAAATACTTCTGCTGGCCGCCAAACTCCCAAGACGTGAACATATTGAGCATATCTGGAATGCCTTGCAATGCGCTGTTCAGAAGAGATCCCCACCTCCTCATACTCTATGGATTAATGGACATCCATGGAGGATTCATGGTGTCAGTTCAGACATTAGTTGAGTCGATGCCACGTCGTGTTGCGGCACTTCTGAATGCTCGTGGGGGCCCTACACGATATTAGGCAGGCGTACCAATTTCTTTGGCTCTGCAGTGTACTTTCTGTTTCTTTATTTCGGGCTCAATGGTTTCACTACTTGCACTCGAGGACGGACCACTCTGTCCAATAAGCTTCTCCATATAAAAAAATAGTTAGTTTAATAACACTGTAATAGAAAATTCTGGTTTATAAACAATATTCGCACTACTGCAGAGTGCAGCTGTGATAAAGCTAAACTGAAGTACTCAAACAATGGAAAGTCCATGATGGGACAACAAAAATATTGTTCACCTGAAGTTCTATATTACGATTTGACAATGTTTGGGTCCTTTGATGGCGAACGAAAACAGCAATAGGGTTTAAGAAATGGCTAAAAACTGGAACAAATATCAAAACAAGACAATAAAATACGTAATAAGAAATGGACATTTTTGCTGACCCTAGAATTTTAGAGAAAAGCACCTACATTCTGCTGTTCACAAAATATGCTGTGTTACAAAGTACTCTCACCCTAGCGGCGTAGGCGGTGTAGTGGTGCATGCAAGAACACAATTAATTTAAGATAAGCAAAGTATAACAACAATGCGTAACAAATGAATGACATTTAATTTCTGTGACAATGTGGCTGTTAGCAGGATGTATTAAATAATTAAAAAATAAACAACCACCTCCTTACTTAAACTCAAGGGAAATGAATTACATTGAATTTCTTTAAAAACATAAAAATTCACATTATATCTATATTGGAATTCCCTTGATTTCTTTCAATAACATGTAAATGTTCGTGTCACAACCTTCCTATGTGGCAACATGCCAGAGTACCGCAGCACACTGGTTGCGGAACAGTGCTCTGTGTGCAAAAGATAAAACGCAGGAAAATGTAAAGCGCTCTACCGGAGCTTAGACACACCGCGGACAGCTCAAAAAAGCATCTACATACCGTTACATAATTGTGGAGTTGTCAACAACGGGGCAATAGATGTCCAAGAAACTAGTGGTGATTTTTGAACGTATTTTCCTTGTTTTTTTTTTTGTTTTTTGTTATGGATGTAGATTTCTGCTTCTTCATACGTGTCGATAAAGCACCACTTCTTCATTGTCTAAAGGATTACAAAATTATTTTCTGTACTGTGCACTGTGTGACCATCTTGTTTGAGGTGAGCTGCGAAGGTGGATTTACATGCTATGTTTCTTCTTTTTAGTTCTGTGTGTTCCTTGTATCACGTTTCGAGTTGCTTCTCGTTTGTCGGATGTAGCTACCCTGACAATTCATTGCATCACAACGTCAAATATGACCAATTTTCTAAAGCCTCCAGAGACACGTATAATATTATTACTTTCTTAGTCGAGCACCAGAAAGATAACAATATTATTTTTTTTCGATCTTAGCGTTGTTATCACACCGAGGAGAGGTGACGAAATGGTTAGCACATTTGGCTTCGCATACTGGAGGGCAAGGGATTTCCGTGATTTCCTTAAATGCCAGGATGGTTTCTTTGTAATGGCACTGCCTATTTCCTTTCCCATCCTTCCTTAATCCGAGCTTGTGCTCCGCCTCTAATAACTTCGACGTCGTCGGGACGTTAAACACTAATCCTTCCTCCTTCCATTGCCATGAACCAACGTAGATATTCTTTATAGTTTATCATGAACCTACATCATGTGACGTCATTACTCCTGCCACATCATGTCATCCGGCTAGGTAGAGAAAGACTGTCTTCCGTTCTGCAGTAAATGGAATCCCTAAACTGTCACAACATGCTAATGAAGAAGGAAAGGGACTTAGCTGGATGCGAAATACAGCCAGAAATAGGGGCTATCAGAGCATCGTCGCTAATGAAATTTCTGCGGTAAATAGACTCCTTAAACCGCCACCAAATGCTAATGAAGCAGGAAAGGAGCAGCTGGATGAGAAACATAGCCTAGAATAACGCCTATCACAACGTTATCACTGACTAAATTTATAATTTCACTAAGTCCAAAAGGAATCAATTAAGTCAAAACGAGGAACTACATAAAAAAAACTACATGTATCGTTTCCCTTCTGCGACCAGGTCTCATATACTAACCAATCTTATTAGGGAAACATAATGTACACGTCAACCTTCACTATTACACCTCTTAATAGACGACATTAACGCAACGCAAGTTTCGTACCAAACGGGCAGCATAAAGGTACAAAATTTACTGTTATCATTCTAATAAACATCATTCGAATAAACATCAAAACACACGGAATTAAAGAGAAAAAATATAGGACGTAAATGCTGCTTCATAGCTCACCTCATACAAGATAATCACACGGTGCACAATATCTAAAACAACCTCGTAATCCTTCATACAGTGAAGAACGGATACTTTATGGACATACATGAAGAAATAGAAATTTACTCCCACCTGAAAATATCCAAGGAACAGACGCTCGCCCGCATCTCGTGGTCGTGCGGTAGCGTTCTCGCTTCCCACGCCCGGGTTCCCGGGTTCGATTCCCGGCAGGGTCAGGGACTTTCTCTGCCTCGTGATGGCTGGGTGTTGTGTGCTGTCCTTAGGTTAGTTAGGTTTAAGCAGTTCTAAGTTCTAGGGGACTGATGACCATAGATGTTAAGTCCCATAGTGCACCGAGCCATTTGAACCATTTTTTTGAAAAGACGCTCAACAAGCAACGCATATTACGAAACACCAGTTTCTTCGAAATTTGTCACTCCGTTATTGACAACTTTCTTTAAAGATGCTCCGCAACTCCGTATCTACTCCTAAACGTTTGGAAGCATTCTTTTTTAAGCGGTCCACGATGCGTCCAAACTACGCTACGTCCTCTAGAGTTCCCCGTGTTTTAACTTTTGCAGGTTAGAGGACGTAACTTTACATTTGTCCTGGACTTGCCATCCACTGCAACTATTTCGCATTGTCTTTCATGAAATCTAACAAAAGGCAAACAGATTTAAACTTGAATATACCAGAATACAGCTCTTCTTAAGGCTAAAGCAGACTAATACTCTTAGTATATCGAACGGTAAAGTTTTCATAATCGTGATACGCCCAGTATTCTCAGTGTCACTAACATAGAGACAAAACTTTTTAAACCACCTGACTTCTGTAATTTTTTATGATATCACGTTGCTTCTCTGAAGCACACTGTGAGTCATATACAATGAGATGACGAAAGTCATAGGATACCTCTTAATATCGCTTCGGACCTTCTTTTGCCGGGGTAATACAGTATCTCGACGTAGGATGGACTCAACAAGTCGTTGAAAGTTCGCTGCAGAAGTATTGAGCCATCCAGCGTCTATAGCCGTACATAATTGCGAAAGTGTTTTCGACCTATTTTGTATCGGTATCGATATTTCTATGTCAATTTGTAGTGTTGCTTATGTAGAATGTTGTATCTGACTCAATTCTTTGGCTATGTATACATATTTCAGTTAAGTGAACTTTCGAACGATGTTATTCAAATTGTGCTTGTGGTTTTAAATAACTACTGGAATGATCGTTATATTACGTACTGTAAATGACTTGGTCCATAGTTATGGAACGTAGGGTTGAATGTAAAAGATGCGGGGAAGCCCCTCAACTACGGAAGTAGCCTGGCGGAGTGGAAAAGGTGTGATTGGCGCGCAAGTGGTAACTCGTCCTTTGTGACTGGTAAGGAGTCTTTGGTTAACATCTCGCTAGCAGTATCGGATCATTGTGGTTCATATTCTTGGATTTTTTAGGCCAGAGAAGCTTACGAGCAGTATTTATGGGCCTCGGAAGCTGCATTTGGTGATATTATTATCATGGCATGGTTTTTGGCCCTTTAAAAGTATAATTCCGACGCCAAGAAGGCCTGTAACAGGGCGAGACCAATACTGTTGCCATGACTGCATCGCTGCCATGTTAACTGTCACTGCAAATTACGGCACCGGTACCACGAGCCTTACACCATATTGTTTGTATTTGGCACTCTGTAAATGGACCAGGTATTTGTGAAATTTGGCTGATTTTAATAGTAATTGTCATGTTGCTAAAAACTCTATCTCATATCCGAGATTATGCCAAATCACAAACCTGAACTATTCTTATGCAAGTTGCTTAATGAACAGGCATAGAGCCCCTGTACTAAGCAATGATGTTATAGAATATGATCATTAGCTGATCCTCTGATTTAAATCAGAATCATTTCAGGCTCTTCCCTGTTTAGCATTGATACTAGTTTCATGTGTGCTGGTGATTGGTTCTATAAATTGCTGCATGTAGTTTATTTGAGGTACATGTTGCCAGAGGCAACTGTTTGATACCTCATTCCCCATTTGTTTGTCTGACTTCCAAGTTAATAGCACATTTATCTGCAAGGTTAGGTTACTGTGTTGTAGTGTGAACAGATATAAAGAAAGAGTTTAGTGTGTGTGTATGTCAAGGAAGGTTAAGTTAGCTTCTGCTTTATTTTACTGCTTGACAGAAGAATGCCTCATTAGGCTGGCGATCGATATTAATATGTAGTATTGCAACCCGATTTTGTGCTGGGAGAACGTCTGTTCCTGACCAACCTGTTTACTGTTGGTTGTATTCTGCTGGAGTGTTTGGGAAACGAATCCCATTTTAATTGTTCTGTTCCCGTTAAGTTATCTCACGGTCACAACTTTCTCAAAATTCCTCGAAGAGGTTTAATGTTAGTATCGATTCCTATTTAAGATAGTCGGTGTTACCGCTACATATTCCCTTACCTAAAACTTCACACCAATCCCCTATTACTATTAGATTTTCCTCTCCTTTTACATACTGAATTACCCGTTCAGTATCATCATATACTTTCTCTATCGCTTTATTCTCTGCTAGCGAAGTCGGCATGTATACCTGAACTATTATTGTGTGTGTTGGTTTGCTGTCGATTCTGATGGGAATAATCCTGTTACTGAATTGTTCAGAGTAACTCACTCTGTGTCCTACTTTCCTATTCGTAACAAATCCTAGTCCCAGTACAACATTTTCTGCTGCTGTTGATATTGCGCTGTACTTATCTGACCATAAGTCCTTGTCATCTTTCCATTCCTCTCCACTGATCACCACTACATATCTTTTACACTTCCCTTTTGCGATTTTCTAGCTTCCCTACTACGTCCAAACTTCCAATATTCCACACCTTGACTTATAGGATGTTATAATTTCGTTGGTTATTCGACCTTTTTCCCATGGTCACCTCCCCTTTGGCAGTCGCCTTCCGGGCATCCGTATGGGGGCTCCTCCGGAATCATTTCACAATGGAGATCATCATGACACTTTTTCAATGTCCTATGAGTACGCATTACCTGTCTTTAAAGCAGTGGTTTTCGTTGTTTCTACATCCTCATGCTCTTGATCATTGTGTTTCTTCCGCGTTTAAGGACAGTTTCGCACCCAAAGGACAAGAGAGTGCCCTCAACCTCTGTCCACTGTTCTGCCCTCTTTGACATGGTCATTGGCAGAATGAGGGTGATTTCTTATGCCGGAAGTCTTCAGTCGCCATTTGTTGATTATTTTTATTCAAAATTTAAGTAGCGGCAGTGTTAGAGCCCGGTATCGAGGACGTTTAAATTACTAGTCAGACACACTACTTCTAGACCGCCATGAGCCATGCCATATTGTGCACCAAAAGCATCGCAATCCTTTCACATCTGTTCCTGCCATGCATAAACAGTTTATGAACTCCCTGAAACATTCTGTGTGATCTCACACAATTGGTTGGAGACTAGCTACAGCCGGACAACGAAGTCACCGTCTCATGTGGAGGCTACCATTAAGACCACTTTAGAAACGTTTGTGTTTGGAGTGGTGCCTCGGCCGGGAAGCATGGACTGTCGTTGAATGGCGCCACATTGTGTTCACTGATAAACAGCAGTTCTCTGCTACTCTGAAGGACCATTGCCAGGATGCTTGGCGCCGATCTGGTGAGAGGTTCCATTGTTACAATGTTTTGGAGAGACACAGCAGTATTACTCATTGCATCAGGATGTGGGGAGCCATCAGGTACGACTGCATATAACAGCTGGTAGTGACTGAAGGAACTCTGATGGCACAATCCTGTGTCGTCTTTTGTTACCTGTCGTGCTTCAGTATCATGGTACCATCGTTCAACAGGAAAGTGTGTGGTGTCGTTTATCACTGCCACCCCACATGTGTCACGGTTGGCAATGGAATGTGAGAGTTTCCATCGGACGCCAATAGCGGTCACATGTGAACTGGCAGACCCAATGTGCACGCCTGCTGGCCACGTCTCCAGCGGCTCTGGACTGCGAGCGACCTCTGCCGCTGCAATATAGGACGGCCAGTGGTAGACACACAGCCCACTCTCACTTGCCCCCTCTTCGCTATGTGATGCAACGCAGACGTATCCAGACGCGGCTCTGACACCACTGATCGTGCTTTAGTACATAGAGGCTCATCGTTGTTGACATTGTGATAGCTGTACTCTGTTTCTGGCTGCATTATTTGCAATGAGTCATGGAGGAATACAAGTTAAGTAAATCTTCTGCTTACTATGCTAACTTGTTCGCTCAACATTCCTGCTCCTGTACAGCTTTCCTACGACGACAGTTTTCGCACAACTGTGTAACCCATCTTTCCTTATCATTGTGTACAAAGTCGCACATACCACAATGCTTCTCAACACATGGAACGTGTCTCTATGAACTTTCTATGTGATGTTGAGGTATTTATTGGATAGGAAGGTTCCCATGTGTCTCCCTGACAGCACCTGTGATCTAGGGGTAGCATCTTTGACTAGTAAAGACTAGAATTAGAAACGTCCTCGGTCCCAGGTTCGAACCTTCTCATTGCTTTAATTTTAAACAAAAATCATCGGCAATGGTGGCAGAAGACTTACAGCATAAGAAGTCACGCGATGCTCATTCTTCTAACGGCCTTTTCAAAGAGGGTGGAGAGGCGGACAGAGATAAGGGTACTCTCTCGCCCCTCAACGCGGCAAAATCAGCGTATATCAACGGCTTGAAGATACAGAAGACAACACAAACCACTGCATTAAAAACACATGATGTGTAATCAAAGAACAAATGATATTTAATTGAAAAGTTATCAAGATGGTCTCTCCAACGCCAGAGGATTCCGGACTACTTTCCCCGTTAGGATCCCTGGAAGGTGATTGCCAAGGGAAGCTGACCATGAGAAAAAGACTGAGTAACTAACGAAAGGGCAACGTTGTAAGTGTCGGAGCGTGGAATATCAGAACATGGAATGTGGTAAGGAAGCTAGGACAAGCTGAAAAAGGAAATGCAAAGGCTCAATCTCGGTATATTGGGGATCAGAGAAGTGAATCGGTAAGGAGCCAAGGATTTCTGGTCTGGTGAGTATAGAGTAGTATCAGCAGCAGCAGAAAATATTATAACAGGAGTAGGATTCGTTACTAATAGAAAAGTAGGACAGAGAGGAAGTTACTGCAAACTGTTCAGTGACAGGGTTGTTCTCATCAGAATCGGCAGCATTGGGGATCAGAGAAGTGAATCGGTAAGGAGCCAAGGATTCCTGGTCTGGTGGGTATAGAGTAGTATCAGCAGCAGCAGAAAATATTATAAGGGGAGTAGGATTCGTTACTAATGGAAAAGTAGGACAGAGAGTAAGTTAGTGCAAACAGTTCAGTGATAGGGTTGTTCTCATCAGAATCGGCAGCAAACGACCACCGACAACGACAGTTCAGGTATACATGCCGACGTCGCTAGCAGAGGATAAAGAGATAAAGTATATGAGGATAATGAACGGGTAGTTCAGTGTGTAAAGGGAGAGGAAAATCTAATAGTCATAGGGGATTGGAATTCAGTTGTAGTTAAAGAGAAGGGAGTACAAGAAAGGGTTAAGGAAGAATATGGGTTTGCTCGTAGGATTGACTGAGGTGAAACAATAATAATTGTGTTCTGTATTAAATATCAGTTAATAATAGCGAATACTCGGTTCAAGAATCACAAGAGGAGCAGGTATAATTGGACAGGTGTCACGAGAAGTTTCCAAATGGTCAGGCAGAGATTCCGAAATCAGATATTGGATTGTAATGTATACACAGCACAATTTAGTAACGACGAGGAGTAGGCTGAACTTCAAAACACTAAAAAGGAAGCATCAATGCGCAAATAAATGGGATACGGAAATACTAAGGAATGACGGGAAATCCTTTAGATTCTCTGAGACTTAAGATACAGTGATAACGCATGTCTCAGTTATGAGATCAATTGGCCGGCCGGTGTGGCCGTGCGGTTAAAGGCGCTTCAGTCTGGAACCGCGTGACCGCTACGGTCGCAGGTTCGAATCCTGCTTGGGGCATGGATGTGTGTGATGTCCTTAGGTTAGTTAGGTTTAAGTAGTTCTAAGTTCTAGGGGACTGATGACCACAGAAGTTAAGTCCCATAGTGCTCAGAGCCATTTGAACCATTTTTATGAGATCAATTGGAAAGAAATGGATCTCTAGAAGGGCAATCACGGAACTTGGAAAAAAGTATAGGTACAAGGAAGATAACTGCTGGGAAACCACGGGTAACAGAAGAAATACTTCGGCTGATCGACAAAAGTTGTATCGAAATATTATAGGAAATTCAGGAATAGAGAGATTTAAGTAACTTAGGAATGAAAGAAACGGGAAATAAGAGAAAGCTAAGGCGAAATGGCTCCATGAGAAATGTGAAGAAGTCGAAAAATAAATGACTGTCCCAAAGACTAACTCAGCATATACACTCATGCTCATAAATTAAAGATAATTGCAGAATGTGGTGCGACACAAAGTGGCACTACACAGAACTGGCGCTAATAGCATAGGCACATAGGGAACACACACGACACAGATCTGCAAGTCCACGGTATTGGTGATAAGTTGAGAAAACCGTCCCTAAACACATGTGCTACAAAACGCCACTGTTTCCTGGGCATGTACCCCGACATCAATATGGGATATGATCACCATGCACAAGTACACAGGCCGCACAATAGGTTGGCGTACTCTGGGTCAGGTGGCCGAGCAGCTGCTGGGGTATAGCCTCCCATTCTTGCACCAGTGCCTGTCTGAGCCCCTGGAGTGTTACACGGGTTTTAAGATGTGCAGCGATACGTCGACCAAGAGCATCCCAGACGTGCTCGATGGGGTTTAGGTCTGGAGAACAGGCAGGCCACTCCATTCCCCTGATATCTTCTGTTTCAAGGTACACCTCCACGATGGCAGCTCCTTGGGGCCGTGCGTTATCATCATCAGGAGTAAGGTGGGACCCACTGCACCCCTGAAAAGGCGGACATACTGGTGCAAAAGGTCCCGATACACCTGACCCGTTACAGTTCCTCTTTCAAAGACATTCAGAGGTATACGTGTACCATTCATAATCCCACCCCACACCATCAAACCACAACCTCCATACAGGTCTCTTTCAAAGACATTAAGGGGTTGGTATCTGGTTCCTGGTTCACGCCAGACGAAAAGCCGGTGAGAATCACTTTTCAGGCTATACCTGGACTCGTCTGTGAACATAACCTTGGACCACCGTTCCAATGTCCATATACTGTGTTCTTGACACCAAGGTTTTCGCGCTCTCCTGTGACCAGGGGTCCGTGAAACGCACCTTGCAGGTCTCAGGGCGAATAAACCATGTCTGTTCAGTCGTCTGTAGACTGTGTGTCTGGAGATAACTGTTCCAATGGCTGCGGTAAGGTCCCGAGCAACGCTACCTGCGGTACTCCGTGGCCTTCTGCGGGATCTGATGGTGAGATATCGGTCGTCTTGTGGTGTTGTACACTGTAGATGTCCCGTACTGTAGCGCCTGGACACGTTTACTGTCTGCTGGAATCGTTGCCATGATCTTGAGATCACACTTTGTGTCACACTGAGGGCCCGTGGTACGACCTGGTGTGTTTGACCAGCCTCCAGTCGCCCTAGTATTCTACCCCTCATAACGTCATCAGTATGTGTTATATGAGCCATTTTCAACACACAGTCACCATTAGCACGTCTGAAAACGTCTGCACACTTACTCGCTGCACGTACTCTTACAAGTACCAACACACCTCTGCGTGTGTGGACTGCTGCCAGCGCTGCCGTGCGACTACTGCAGGTCAAATGCACCGCATGGTCGTAACCCGAGGTGCTTTAAACCCACAAACCGCCCACCAGAGCGCCATTTCACCATGGATCAGCATTATCCTTAATTTATGAGCATGAGTACAGTACAGTCAAAACAACCGTCGTTAAAATTAAAAGCAAGGGCAATGCGAATTCCACTGTTAAATGCTGAGGAGAGAGCCGATAGGTGGAAATTGTATACTGAACGCCTCAGTGGGAGGGGGGGGGGGAGGGAGGTAGGGGGGGGGGAACTGGTCTGATGCCTTGATAGAAGAAGAAACAAGAATCGACAGGGTTGCAATAGGGGAGCCGTTATCAGCACTAGAACATAAAAGAGCTTTGGATGAATTCGGATCAAATAAGGCTGAAACAATAGAGAACGTTACATATGAATTTCTAAAATAATTGCGGGGAGTGGCAACAAAATGACTTCGGGAAAACATCATATTCACAACTTGGAAGGTAGCAAGAGCCAACAAGTGCGAGAATTATCGCTCAGTTAACTTAACAGCTAATGTATCTGAGTTACTGACAAGAAAATATACAGAAGAGTGGAAAAGAAAATAGAGGATCTGTTAGATGACAGTCAGTTGACTTTAAGAATGTAAAGGCACGAGAGAAACAGTACTGACGTTGCGGCTGACAATGGGAGCAAAGCTGAAGAAAAATCAAGACACTTTCGTATGATTTGTTTCGCTGGAAAATTATTTAAACAATGTCAAATGGTGCAAGGTTAGAAATTCTGAAAAAATAGTAGTAAGCTACAGGGAAAGAGGGGAGAAAAATATAGGTAGGCTAAAAGGAAATATGTACAAAAACCAATAGAGAATAATAAGAGTGGAAGACAAGAACGAAGTTCTCGAATAAAAAAAAGGTGTAAGGCAGAGGTGCAGCCTTTCGAACCTGCTATTCAATCTACACATCGAATAAGCAGTGAAGCAAATAAAAGAACGATTCAAATGCGGAATTAAAATTTACGGTGAAATAATATGTCATAACACTCGCTAATAATATTGCTATTCTGAGTGAAAATGAAAAACCATTAAAGGATTTGTTGAGCGAAATGGGCAGACTAATGGGTAAGGAATATGGACTGAAAGTAAATCGAAGAAAGATGAAAGTAATGAGGGGCATCAAAAGTAAGAACAGCGAGAAACTCAACATTATAACTGCGGATTGCGGAATAGACGAAGTCCAATAATTACGTCTAGGCAGCAAGATAACCAATGACGGAAGGAGAAAGGGGGATATAAAAACAGACTAGCACTGACGAAAAGGGCATTCCTGCTCTAGAGAAGTCTGCTAGTATGAAACATACGCCTTACTTTGAGGGAGAAATTTCGGCGAATGTACGTCTGGAGCACGGCATTGTATGGTAGTGAACATGGACTGTGGGAATACCGGGACAAAAGAGAATCGAAGCATTCGAGATGTGGTGCTACAGGCGAATGTTGAAAATTAGCTGGACTGATAAGACAAAGAATGAGGAGGTTCTTCGCAGAATTGCCGAGGAAACGAATATAAGGAAGATATTGACAAGAAGAAGGTACAGGGTGATAGGAAGCTTGTTAAGGCATCAGGGAATACTGAGGTGACAAAAGTCATGGGATAGTGATATGCACGGATACAGATGGTGAAGGTAGTATCGCACATACAATGTATAAAAGGGCAGTGCATTGGTGAAGCTGTTATTTGTACTCAGGTGGAAAAGTGTCCGAGGTGATTATGGGCGTACGACAGGAATTAATAGACTTTGAACGCGGAATGTCAGTTGGAGATAGGCGCATGAGATATTCCATCTCGGTAATCGTTAGGGAATTCAATATTCCACGATCAAAAGTGTCAAGAGTGTGCCGCGAATAACAAATTTCGGGCATTACCTCTCACCACGGATAACGCAGTGGCCGACGGTCTTCAGTTAACGACCAAGAACAGCGGCTTTTGCGTAGATTTGTCAGTGACTGTGCAACACTGTGTGAAATAACGGCAGAAATCAATACGGGACGAACGACGAACGTATCCGTTTGGGTAGTGCGCTGCAGTAATTAATCATAAATAAAGAGGTTGGGACAGGAGCGACTAACGTGGAGAGCTAAATCAACACCAACACAGTGAAGGACAGTTGGATAAAACAGAGTAGAGGCTTCATAAGAAAAGTATAACCAAAGTAAATACTAATACACCTCTGTCATTTTACAACACTCTTTCCGAAAAACATTACGCCAAAACTTTGCAACAGATAATACTAACATTTTATCCTCCTCCAAGAGCTCACTCATTGCGGAAGAGTGGTAAGTCAGTTCTGCGCGCAAGAAAATGAATAGCTTCGTTACACACATGGCAACCAGAATCCTCATCGTAGTCTAGTGTCAGTTGGAGGCGTCTGCTACGCGTGCATTGTCTGATGTTGAGAATGTAACGAACAGTATACTATTGTCTTTTACATTATCAAATACCCTCTTTGTAAAAATGTATAAACGAAACTACTTTAGGAAAATGCCTACTACAAAGCAATGGCCGCCTACCTGAATCATCCTTGTCAAATTAGACTTTCAAGTATACTATCTGACGTAATGACGAATTGACCAGTAAGTGTCAAGTGAGACGGAATCGCCAGTTATAAGGAGGCGGGTAGTATTGTGTTGTCAAAAGAGAAGCAGTAACAGCACAATATATGTCAGGAGAGTTCAGTGATTTCGAGCGTGGACGACGCACTGCGTGTCACCTGAGTAACAAATCCATTTGAGACAGATAACCTTTTAGGTGGGGCAACCACAGTTACGAGTATTCATCTTAGGTATTAATAACCGTTTCAGCTCTATTTGGTCCTTTATTGCCGTACCACTACCGGTGTCGTGGCGTTAGAAAACACATCTTCAGGTTTATGATGAAAGCATTAGAGCAGAAAAGCTCGGAATCTTTTTTTCCCAACATTCTTTGTCCGTCAAAGGACATACCGTCTTTTAGCAGTGTTTTGACGGGCAACGAATGTTGAGGAAAAATATTCCGCGCTTTTCCGCTCTAATGTTTTAAACATATCACCTGAGGATGTGACTTTTAGCGCCAAGAAACCGGTAGTGGTACAGTAATAAAGTATCAAATACAGCTGAAGCGGTTCTTAATACCCAAGTCGAGTGCCTTCAGTAGTTACAAACTTTTATTTACCGTTTGAAAGGTACTCAATACAGCTGTTGTTGATTCGTTAAGGAAGTGGAAACACGAAGAAATAACTACAGCAAAACCAATTTAAGTAGGCTGTTTAGGTTTTTATGTTGGTAACGCCACGAAGTGCTCTGCATGAAAATCGCTTACTGCGCTGTGTGCAGTCTGTGGCTGGTTGGACTCATTGTTCGAATATTCGCTAGTGTAGTGTTGGGCAGTTGCACGTGAACAGCGAGTAGCAAATTGGAGGCGAGCCGCCAGCAGTGGTGGATGTGGAGAGAGAGATGCCAGAGTTCTGATAGGTTACTATGCGCGGACGATCTGGACATGTGTCCGTCGAAAAAGGAATTTGTAAAACTGGATGTTACGATCTCATATTATAACTTTTGAACACTATTAAGGTAAATACATTGTTTGTTCTCTATCAAAATCTTCCATTTGCTAATTATATGCTTATCAATAGTTAGTGCCTTCAGTAGTTAGAAACTTTTATTTAGCTGGTAGTATTGGCGCTCGCTGTATGGCAGTAGTTTGAGTAACGAAGATTTTTGTGAGCTAAGTGATTCATGAAAGGTATAGGTTATTGTTAGTCAGCGCTATTCTTTGGTAGAGATTATTGAAAGTCAGATTGCGTTGCGCTAAAATATGGTGTGTCAGTTTAGTGATGATCAGAATAAGTAAAGATAACACTGTCTGAGTACGTCGAGTTTTGCTCAGCTGTTTGAAAATCAAATAACGTTAGAGTTTTCCAGCACTGTCATTCTTAATTTTCAAAGGGGATGCTCTATCAAGGCCAAGCAGACCATGTGTACTGACGGACAGGGACCGTCGAGCGTTGTGGATGGTTATTGTATATAATAGGATGAAGTCGGCTGAAGGAATGGCACGTGAGTTCCAAGGCGCTACCAGCAGCCCAGCTATCGCAGAGGTTGTGGGTGAGGAGCTAAAAATAATGCGGTAGAAAGGCCGAGCAGCTCCTCGAAAGACACGGAATTTTGTAGTCAGAGCCAAGAGACACAACTGGGCAGCGAGTGACTGCAACGAGTGTTTTGGATTGATGAATTGTTGTAGCAAACCGATGGAAGTGTAAGGTCTGTGTTTGGCGAGTGCCTGTCGAACGTTACCGGCCGTTATGTGTAGTGCCAACAGTGAAGTCTGGAGGAGGAGATGGTGCGCTTAAGAAAACGATAAACGCAGAAGGATATGAATAAACGTTATAGTATCATGTACTGCGTACAACAGAAAAACAGTTCGAAGTTGATGATTGTTTGTACCTGAGCATGACACTGTACTCCGTCATAAATCTGCGCCTGTTGGGTAACAGTTTGTGGAGAATAATATTCCTGGAATGGACTGGTCTGCGCAGAGTCCCGACCTGAACCCAATGCAGCACGTTTGGGATGAATTCAGAAGTCAACTTCGCTCTAGATCCCAGCGTCCAACATCACTACCACGTCTCATTTCAGTTCTGCAAGAAGGATGGGCTGCTGCTCTTCCACAGACATACAGACATCTGACTGAAGGTGTCTCCATCAGAGTTCAAGTTTTCTTAAAAGTGAGAGTGGGCACGCGCCACATTAATGTCCAATAATAGGCCCGTAGATACTTTTTACCAGGTAGTGAATATAAACCATGTACGTTTGAATCAGGCTTTTGTTCTTAATATGCGATACAATGACATACCCAGTATCCTTCTAAAAGAGATTCAGAGGTGAATAGAATTCCTATTACTGCTTTCAAAAGTAATGGCATGTCTCAGGAAACCACGCTCTCCTCATTGTAATTTATGCTACACACTTACTGCTTCTGACAAACTGTGGTTTGCAGCACTATATCTGCAGATAATATTTATTAGTCCAAGAATGAGTTTCGTACATTGTTTGTACATGTGATATAGGCCAGTGGTATACCTAATTAGTTTACAATACAGTAGTCATTTTGACTACATTGTTGACATAATAAAAATGCATAATAATGTAGCTTGGTGTACTACATTGCCTCTACATGTGATAATGGCAGTTTTTAAGTGAGATGACATGATAAGCACAATGTAAACCATATTATGAATTAACAATTAGTGAAATTTGGTAAATGAGGTTTACTTGTTACGATGTTCCATAAACTCAGACAAAGAATAGAAGCAGTGGTCAAGCAAGAGTTGTTTTAACTTTATTTCAAATGCATTTAATGTTGGTATGCAATTTACGTGAGAAGGCATATGGTTATATAACATAGCTCCAGAATGATACACTCCTCTTTCGCATAAGTTTGTATTTACTGTGTTCCTGTGTAGGTTCATCTTCTGTCTAGTTTCATATGTGTCTATATCATAGTTGTATTTGAAGAGATTTTCCTTTTTTACGATTCTCCCTTTTGTGAAAATTAGTATTTCGTATATGTACAAGCAAGGCAGTGACAATATTTTCAGAGTTTTAAAAAGAGGTGTGCTAGGCAGATCGAAATCGATCCTCATTAATAAAAAATGTAAAACATAGTGGTCTAGGCGGTGTTTTTCATTCGTTATACACGAGTGCTACAATTATTACCCCAAAGACTGACTTATAGTTGCAAATATTTTTCGCCACTGTTTGCTTCTTTCTCCTCTTCTTTGTACTGTCTGCTTTGTGTTAGCATGATTACTTTCTGCCATGACTCTACTTGTCCTTTTTACCGAAGATTTCTCCTTTAACGTATTTGTTTAGAGTCTGCCACATCCAGACAAATGATGAGAAATTTATTTTCCTTATACAGTCTAGACCCATTACCCTACGGAAACACAGATACCTTCTTGTAACTTTTTTATTACTTCGTTTTGTGTAACCTGAGCCTGAAACACATAATTTAAGAAATTTTTCCTCTTCTTTGCAGTACTCACTAGGCCTATGCCCTTAACACTACTTCTTTGCATTTCTTATACGAGCAGCTTTCTTCGTAATCTTACCCCCTACAACGCTTGAAACCACACCTCGCACTCGGGAGAATGACGGTTTAAATTACAGCCGGAATATCCAGACTGATGTTTTCCATGAGTTCCGTAAATCGCTCCAAGCAAATGCCAGGTCTGTTAAGGACACAGACGATGTCCCTGCCTTCCTTTCATAATCCGAGCTTGTGCTCCGTCTCTGAAGAATTGTCGTCGACGGAACGTCAAACGCCAGTCTTCCTTCGTTTGAAAGCAAGTCTTGTGTATTCACTTTCCAGTATTTATAATCACACACTTCACATAATGTTTCATCCCTTCCGCAGTAACCACCAGATTATTAACAGTCTTTTTTGTCAAATCTCCATAAAATATCTCTTTGTCAAATCTCCAAACAATATCGTTTGCATTTTATAACTGTAGTACAAAAGAAGCAACAATCATAATATATACAAAGCAGCCACCCTTATCTTCACATAGCATGCCATGCGGTGTAGTCTAATGTTGTAGAGTTAGTATTTGTACTTCCAAGCGTTTGTGCATAATTAACTGTCCTATTTCATCCATTACAGTGAGCACTGCCAGTTTGCTGTCGCGCAGTATTGCTATCGAAAAGGTTCGATCATATCTAGCATAACAGGAAAGTTAGATTGTATACGAAATAAAACAGTACCGTAGGGTCATAAGTTCTATAAATTTCGACATGCGAAGATCCTGTCGTTGAGAGTATGTGTTCCCATTAACTGAGCAATCAGACAGCTACAACTCGGACACGATTACCGAATGGAATACTATAAGTCAATGTTATTTCCATTGATTTGTTAGTGCCATGAATTTGAATTTTGCAGTTCTGATTTTAATCTCTAATTGTTTTCAGCATTGTTCTACATTAATACTTTTGCAATATATAATCTTCTAGTTTCTAAATAATCATTCTTACTGTAATAGAAGGAGTTGCATAGAATGATTTTTCAGCTCACTTTGATATTCAGCTTTGTTACTTGTGATGCATTTAATATTATTCGGTAAGTTATCAAACCTTTTGGTAGCAACGAGCTAAAATTTAGATTCTCATCAGTATGTATTTTCAAATATTTTGGAATATTGGCCTTCCTCCCTAACTTTGTGCTTTAAATTTGTCACTGGTGCTGTACACTTCTCTTTTAGTTAACGGAGCAATCATTTGCAGAAAACCAGTCCAAACTCTTTCTAAACATAATTACAATTTGCTCTCTTGCTGTCTGTCTACTATGACTGATAAATTGTAATGCTTGTCTCATTTATGTATATCAAATGGAAGATCGTTAACGTATAAGGGGTAACATTAGAGAGCCAAAATTGTACCCCTTGGAAATTATCAATTTTTCCGCTAGTCAGGAAAACATTTCTTATCTGTAATTGATGACTTACAAAACACAAAATTCTGCATTCGTTTCGTTGAAAATTGTGTGAGCCATCTCTTAGCTACAACAATGCGTCAATATGTGATTTATGCAGTTAAAGGTCTTGGGAAAATAACAAAAAATACCAACTGGTGTAGTTTGGTTATTTAATAATTGCAGCATCTGGTGAGCGAATGTATAAATAGTATTATCAGTAAGCAACCCTTCTGAAATCCAAATTGTGATTTGCTAAGTGTATTGGCATTACAAGAAGGGTTACTATTCAAGAGTACATCATCTTCTCAAACATTGTAGAAAATAATGCCAGTAGTTGAAACAGGTCACTAATAACTGAAATCACTCATTTAACAATCATATTTTAAATCCTGTGGAAAAATGACGTTGATTAGTGCTTAATTACGTATGTCAGAGACGATGGACTTAATATGAGCTGACAGCTCTTTGTTATACTTGCATTTATAATGATTCGTGACAGCAGACGACTGTGAAAAATAATTTTGTATGACGTTCAAGAGAAATATCTACTTCATAAATACGAACTGTTTTCTGTTTTGTTATAGCTATCTGTGTGAAATAATAAATTATATAGTTTGACTGGGGTGTCAAATACTGTTATCACTCAAACACTTCTCTCTTCACAAAAGCTGATTCTTTACATTACGTTACCATCAACAATTAATGAGTTATTTCTTTATGTTTAGTCATAAATACGTTGTTTCTCGAAAGAGATAACATTTTCAGCCCGTTTATTAGCTTTAATTCTAACTCTACGTAAAATAGATATGAAGTTCATATTCATAAGTTCTCGCCGCTGACGTGTGAGCTCTATCAAAAACGAGCAAGCTGTCAGAGAAGACATATCTTTGGGTGACGCAGTCTCGCTGATGTTGTAATAAAATCTGCGACCGCCGAAACAAAATGGATTATGTTCATGGTGCCGTGCTTGCAAAGGTAAATATCAAATTAAATTTTAGTGTGTTGTTGTCCCGAACTGTGGGTCCACTGATCAACAGTATGCGACATGCTAAAAGTCTCGACAACAACGGACGGATACGAGGGTAGGAATTTAATCTTCAATTAGTGAAAAACAATGTTAATACAGTCAACAGTACATTCGCATTGTAAATTTATTTTACCGAGCGAAGTGATGCCGTGGTTAGCACAGTGGACTCGCATTCTGGAGGACGACGGTTCAAATCCGCGTCTGACCAGCCGGATCTAAGTTTTCCGTGATTTCCCTAAATCACTTCAGGCAAACTCTAGTACAGTTTCTTTGAAAGGGCACAGCCGATTTCCTTTCTCGTCCTTGAAACATCCAGAATACGAGCTTCATCTCTAATGACCTCGATGTCGACGGGACATTAATCTCTAATCTTCCTTCCTTCCTTCATTACTTCCATCCAAATTTATTTCATCAGAGCGTGCACATTTATTTTATTTCACGCGCATGTATAAATAAGCTATATAACTCGTCGGCTTTTGTCTGAAAATCAGTGATGGCTTAAAAGCGCAGTCTCCCCTTAATGTACAGTCCCGAGGAACAGATCGCTGTTCGATACACTTCTGCATACAATTAACAGTGCACAATTCTTATCAAATGTTTTCTGTTATTACAGTTCCAGCTGTAACGGAGCATCAGTCTCCTCAGTATTACTTCTATCAGCCATGACCGTATCCATTTAAAAAATTAATAATAATAATAATAATAATAATAATAATAATGCCTGAGCATTCAAATTGAACCAGAATTGGAACAAAAAATATTATAACTGGAGGAAACTTGATATATTTGTAATAAAATGGTTATAAAATTTCTTGTATGTTGGCTCTGAGCACTATGGGACTCAACTGCTGAGGTCATTAGTCCCCTAGAACTTAGAACTAGTTAAACCTAACTAACCTAAGGACATCACAAACATCCATGCCCGAGGCAGGATTCGAACCTGCGACCGTAGCGGTCTTGCGGTTCCAGACTGCAGCGCCTTTAACCGCACGGCCACTTCGGCCGGCCTTTCTTGTATGTAATCTTGGAATAACTGAAAACATAAAATTTTGACTGCTTCCAGAATTCACTGAAAATTAAATAACTGAAAACATAAAATTTTGACTGCTTCCAGAATTCACTGAAAATTACACTCATTCTTGCTGGAACAGCTACTAACATTGACCTCAACAGGTAAGCGAGGTCCTACAATGGCCCTTGAATTAATTTATGGAAGGAAGAACTTCTGTACATTCGTATTTCACAGACCGCGCTTATTCAACGAAACAGTTTACCTGGTGATCCCGTTACTCAACTGTATAGACTTTGTAGCTTTCATGTTGTTATTTTTAAGATAATGATTTATGAAAAAATCGCCTTGACCTAAACGCCCAATAATTCACAGCCGGCGCGATACATTGAAAATAGTTACCCTACTGTCCGTACGTTAAAACTTACAGATTGTTATTTCCTGAGATAACGGTTTGTGACAAAATTCGCTTTGTACGCACAGTTCACGTCAAATGCCGATAACAGTCTGTTCACCACTATCCACGTATTGCAATTTTCAAACTACATTGTTAGATGACAGTGCATGACAAGAAAGACTTTAATATATTTATATTTCATCTTCACAATCTCTTACAGGCATCAAAAACAGCCCACGATATACACCGAAAACACAGTCTAAGGCTGTTGCTATTAACATGCCATTCCCACCGTCAAGTACGAAAATAATTCGGTCTGCACTTCTGTAGCAGCTCCTTCACACAGACACCTAACGATAATTTTAAAGCACGTCTCTCTTGTAACATATCACATTGTTTGCAATGTAACATTAATATACAATTTTATACGCACAGAAACAATTTAACAACACGATAATAAATGTGTAAGCACGCTATAGCAGGAAATAAATAACATTTTCATAAATGTCAGTTACAGACTGTATACAGTAAGAAATACAAAATCTGCCGTAGCGTAATTCTCATTGATGTGGAAAAAAAGAAAAAAATATTGTATCAGATTATAGTAATGTCTTTACACATCTGCCACACAGTTCAAATCCCTCAGCGCAATCTTTTAACTATCTTCGTGTTTTACACAGCAGTAATCTCCAATTGCATCATAATCCAGTGTACAAAAATGTTGTTCCACAGCTCCCACATCGCCTTCAATTAACCAAGTACAACAAAAAGGATCTCTAATTAACAACTTCCGAAACTACTAGGAGTCCAAACTCAGATCTGTTACTAAAATGTCTCATAACAAAATTAAAATGTTCACAGAGCGCTTTTGCAACATGGTACGTTTCCTCCTCCCAAACCTGCCACTCACATTCTCCTGTTTCATCAAAAAAAACTCCATATTGACAATATTTGACGTTCGTAAAATATACTCCTAACTGGGCCATTGCCTAACCTTACATACAGAATATTTTTTTTATCAAATCTTGACAATACTTTACACATTTAAAGAATAGAATATAGTTCTACAGTCTGCCACAAGTCATACATTTACAATATAATGGATTGCATACACAATAAAATTTGCAACCGAACAAATGACTACTTATATTGATCAATGTGCACATGTTAATAAAAAAAATTTTTTTTCAAGATGTGTCTGAAGTCGTTAAGTTAGAAGACACCGTTAACACTTTCAGAATTTGCTCGTAACACCTGTGCAAATCATAGGCGCCCACAGAGGGAAATGGAGAGAGACGGTAGACTTTTTATTAATTTCAAACTACTCACGTACACTATAAGACAAAAAAACGACACACCGCGAAGGAACTATCAGAATAGGAAGAAAGGAACTGTCAGAGTAGGAAGAAAGTCGGTAGATGTGATGTACATGTACAGAGTAACAAATGATTACAATTTCAGAAGAATTGTGTGATTTATTGAAGAAAAATAGATTCAGAAATTAAGAAAGTAGTAACGTACTGATCCAACTTTGGCCCTTATGTAAACAGTCATTCCCATTGGTACTGATTGACAGAGTTGCTGGTTGTCCTCCAGAAGGATATCGTGCCAAATGCTGTCCTATTGGTGCGATAAATCGCCAAAATTCCGAGATGGTTGGAGGGCGCTGCCCATAATGCTCCAAATGTTCTCATCTGGGTAGAGATCCGGCAACCTTGTGAGCCAAGGAAGATTCTCGCAAGCACGAAAAATGAAATGTAAGCCCAGGACGGCTTACCACGACGGTCAACAAATCGAGGTGTAGAATATCGTCGATGTGCCACGGATGACAACTAAGTGGTCCTGCTACGAGATGAAATGGCATCTCAGACCATCAGTCCAGGTTGTCGGGCCGTATGGCTGTTTTTAATGCTAAAAGAAATTTGTTAACATCGAGTATTGATTTAAGTGTCAGGAAGTCGTTTCTGAAAGTATTCGTAAGGAGTGTAGCCATGTATGGAAGTGAAACGTGGATGATAAACAGTTTAGACAAGAAGAGAATAGAATCTTTCGAAATGTGGTGCTACAGAAGAATGCTGAAGATTAGGTGGGTAGATCACATAACTGATGAGGAGGTATTGAATAGAATTGGGGAGAAGAGGAGTTTGTGGCACAACTTGACTAGAAGAAGGGATCGGTTGGCAGGATATGTTCTGAGGCATCAAGGGATCACCAATTTAGTACTGGAGGGCAGCGTGGAGGGTAAAACTCGTAGCGGGAGACCAAGAGATGAACACACTAAACAGATTCAGAAGGATGTAGGCTGCCGTACGTACTGGGAGATGAAGAAGCTTGCACAGGATAGGGTAGCATGGAGAGCTGCATCAAACCAGTCTCAAGACTGAAGACCACAACAACAACTGCAAATGTATTATATAATAACAGCTTCCAACGGTATAGCGAGTAACTGTTGAAGAACAGTTATAGTAGTGCTGTTGTGGAGAAATTTCAGTGTGACAAGCGCGCAGTAACAGATTATGAATATTCTGCCGACCTATGACCAATACGAGCGATTGAAGCTGTATGTGTAGTGAATAATTAAACATTTACTCATCTTGCGTAGAAAGCAAAACACAGAAGAAAGCCACACAAAGGTGCAAATCACAAGAAGAATACTGTATAGTGGCGAACTGTAGTTGCTTCGCCATCTACTAAAGTGCTACGACGTCGGTATATCTGTAAGTGATACGTAAATAGGCTGAAGGATCAGTTCTTGGTAAATCTATTTGTTCTTTTAGATTACTGACGAAAATTTTGTTTTGCTCTGAAAACTCTCCAATTCCTCAGGCGCATTTAATGCAAACAGTTTTAAAGGATTTTTTTCAATATGTCAAGAGTAATCGTGTTTGCCCCTTCACCCCCCCCCCCTTTTTTTTAAATTGCTTCATTGATTTTACAGTGCTTGTTATTCGCAGGAAACAATTTTATGGTCATAGAACCGCAGAAGTTCTTATGTACGTTATTTTAAGTGTGCCAATTCTAAACTTATTCCTTTCCCGCCCACTACTAGTGTGTGTAATTGGTTAAGTTTTATTATTTTGCATCAGTTGGCATACGTTCAATTTCAGCTTATGATTTGTTATATAGTTGTATTATTTCTGTAAGAGTTATCTTTAATTCCTAGAAAAAAGAACTGTGACTGGTCAAGGAGGTTTAATTAGATAAGGCAATCTGGGTTTGTTGCCATATACTATTGATGGAACTGATGTATGAGGCTCCAAGATTGCGCCTTCACAAATTGTTTGAACTTCCTATACAGCATTTGCTACCATCGATGCATGGGCGCTCTCTTTTCTTCATAAATGAGTGTCACGTGATACAACTGGTATTTCTAGATTTTGTAACTTTTTGTGAAATGGTATTTATGAACTTTTACTGATGCTAGTAATTTATACGCTGTAAGCTGTCAAAAATTGTTTGTTAACAGGCAGTTGACGTCATGTGCCCTTGCACCACTTTGCGGACTCCTGCAATGTATTAGTTTAGACCACTCAAAAGATCTGTTGGAGACTGTTTTGTAAAAAAATACCTTTCTGTAAAACTTTGTAACGTTATTTACATTAACTATTTACGGATGAAATTGTTTTAGACCATGTAACGATGAAAATGTTGTTCTAATCACACAAATGCATCGTGTGTCACATACCCAGTTACACCTAGAGGTTTCTTCCATTTGATTTCCAATTTATCCCTTGGTAGCAGTTTTCACTTGTCTCATGATTGAGAAGGTTGAAGAGATACAATGTATCTCATGAACAGTTTTATATGACTGACATAACGCGGCTGTTCTGATACTAGTGTTGTGTTGTATTTTATAGGCCTTGAAAATGACGGAATGTCGAAACGCGTAAGGCGATTTTTGAAATAACAAAAAGTGTGGTCGAGACATCTGAGAGTCATTAAAGTTCACGCAAATGGCCGCTTCGTCTCATAGAATTTTCATGCAAACTGCAGTCACTATTCCAACAAACGCTATGACGGCCCCTCAGGGCCCCGGAAGGAAGTTCTCCGGCGCGCCGCCAAGAGCGCTGCCGCGGCTAACAAGGCCTGTAAAACCAATATTCAATTCGTCTTAGGAATGCCGCTATTAGGAGCGTTAATAGGGGGAGCTGGTGGGCCGTAATATTGCCGCCTCTCAGCCGAACTCAGCCCCTAAAGCCGGAGCCATTATTCGCGAGGGGCGCTCCCGTCATCGGGGCGAACGATTCCGCGCTCGAAATTCCATTCCGCGAATGCTGGCATTTTTCATCTTCTCCTCTCATTTTCCTTCTATCACTCCGAGGAATACCAGCGGAGATTCCGGGTGGACAATCAGAAATATCCCCTCGTAGACTTAATACCAGCGGATTGAAAACTAAGACTCAACGTTCGACGGTTGACAGACATCTGAAAGTAGCGTTTGCTTGAAATGAATAGGTTTCGTGGAAATGATAACTGTTATTCTAGCATCCATGAGCATGTGAAAGTGCTACCAACAGCCTTGGTGAACAAATTTCGTGACACGAGTAATCACCGGTGTGTTTTATCTTCCAGTCTCTTCAGTCAATCTAGGGAGAACTTTTATTTTACTGTTGCTTCGAGGTTTTAATATTCCATGCATCATTCTTATTACAGTATACATACAGTTGTTATTTTGTAGCTTCATCTAACAAAACATGTTAGTGACGTAGTTGCAGTCCACTTATATGTTGCCTGCTAATAATTATTTTCACAGGCCTAAATCTCTCAGGTCCCGCCATTAATCTCGACACCTTGCTCTCTTCTTTGTTACATTTTAAGATACATAGATCGATTCCATCATGATGCCAATAAGGATACTGCATCCTGTCGATAGGAGGACCGGATGTAGCATTACAGCTTTTGTCACTAGTTATTTACGAGAGCAACGGAATTCTTAAATACATAGTGGATTGCCTAATATTTACCGGGTACGAATAGGCCTACTGTTTTGCATTGGCGTAATTTACGGACGGCCATTTGGGTCACGCAGTGTTAAATTATTATTAACGTACTCCATTTCATTATCACGAAACGAATTGGGCTTACAGACAATACTTTTTCCTAACGCTGTGGGGCAGTATGTTCTTGATTCAGATTATCTTTGTTCAGCATTCAGTTTACGCCTTACACTTAAAATCACCACTGCTGAAACGTGAAATTAAGAAAAAATCACGAAGACACATTACTATAGTCCACTTACAATCGTGCACCATAGACTGCTTAAAAGAAATTTTATTCCAAAATAACAACACAAAGCTGCTAAGGATTATTGTTTTATTGTTCCGTAACTACTATCTATGACTAGCTGTCATCAGTGGCAGAACCTGGATACGATACGTAAACAACAGTACACAACTTTTATAGAAAAATGCTATATGTCTGTCATTAAACGACAAACAACTTTTACAATTTTTGTAGTGAATATACTATGTGTGTAGCTTTAATATATAGTCAATGATTACTTATCACTGTGCCAATATGTGGCTCTATAAATACCAATATGAGAAACAAATGAGAAAATTGATAATTCTATATTTTTGTTTGGACATAAACTCAAAGCCGACCTATATTTTTCAAAAGAAAGTATTGTCTGTTATGTGCTGTATAGTTTTCAGTTCATTTGCTGCTGATCAGTTTCGACTCTTTGTCATTATCAAGCAACCTATAATTATATAAACACTGGTAGAACCTAGATTTATAAAAAAAACTGTAAAAACACACGAAATGATGTGTTGCCAATTTAATATTGGACACAGCACAGCACTTACTTCCAGATAACGTCTATGCAACAAATCACAACAGATGTAACATGCAAATCAATTCCCTAGCCCAAATGTGGAATTAGTCATAGACATTAACATGTTCTGTATGAAACAGGAACAGAATACTTATAATACATACAGTTACACTAGCTGGATTGGTGCACTTTCATGTTTTGTAAGTGATCTGTGCAAAATATTTTTAGATGAATGTAGTTTTGTAAATCTTGTCATTTGGAGTGTTTATATAGATATTGTTATAGATGATACTTGTTTCATTCAGTATGTTTATAAGTTGCTTGAAAATAACTGAAAAGTCGTAATTGGCAATTATCAAATAAACTGGAAATTGTACTTCCCATAGAAGATAATTTTTTGAAATGAACATACGTTAGATATGACAGCAACCAAAGTCACACATAGTCTTAATATACCTACAGTATGGCATACCATCACCAAGACTGGAATTAAATTAGGTCTTTATGCTTAATATATTTATAGGGCAGAGAGGGTATCTCAGACAGTTAGTGTATGTAGTAATCAGCATTACAATTTATACACTTAGTACATTCACTCCACATGTTATTACAATTTTACATTCTCTCAGAACACAAGTAGATTGTTATAACGCTTTCATAATACTTATTATTATAACACTCCATAATCCAAAATCTTAAACATGGATGTGAAACAGCAACTGTGTAATTCTGAATAGATTGAAAAGTCAGTGAACCAATGCTCAAGTGATAATAGACCATTATTTGCAACTGATTGGCTGACTTTTCAATCTGTTCCATAGTACAGATTAAGGACATAAAAATGCTATTAATTAGAAGTCTTGTAGAAACTAATCAGGAAACTGTACAATCATTATATTGTATAAAAGATGTTACTTACTTGCGTTTTAACTACTGGAATGTATTATGTTTATCGGTATAGTGTCTAGCACATGTTAGAATGTTAAATGCTATAGTGCACGTGTACTACTGGTGTTAATATATAAATAATCAAACAATAGCTTTAAAAAAGATATTTGCAATGTTTTTAACTGTTTTGATTGCAAGAAATATATATTATGGTTGCTAAGCAACCAAATGGAGATCACTCATGGTAAAGCCATTGGCGTGCACAGCGACAACACTGGACATATGAGTGTCACAATATCGTCTTTTCAGACAATGCCCTATTTTGTCTACAGCATCACAGTGGGCATAGCAATATTTGGATGCTCCAACAATAATCGTTACAATATTGCATTTGGCATAGTTATCTTGAAGTAAGGTTACACACATAAGCTCATAAAAACGATTACAAAATTGCTGGAGCGAGAAAGCATATGCATAAGTGTGTCTGTGTGAGTTGAGAACATGCAAACTGCGACTCCTGATGTTCCTGAACAACAGAAAGAGATACAATGGGAAAATAGCGACATCTAACGTACAAATAGTCCAGAAATTATATTAGACATGATAAAAGTATGTGCTGCAGAAATGGACAGAAAGAACTGAACACAAATTCGCATGTCACCTGCAGCTGAAAGGTCAAATATTTCCACAATTAAACTGTTTTCTGATGCTTGTCAAGTGTCACGTTAGTATTCAATGTTTTAAAATACATAAAGGGTGCTTATATTTCAGTATGATTCTACGTTACTGGTGGTTCATAAAATGATTGTGTTATCATTTCACGTTTTTACAAGATCTTCAGTACATTTCCTCTTAGCAACTGTCGTTTTTGGGGGAGGAGGAGATATTGTATCATGTTCTAAACTGAAAAAAATGTAATCGAAGTTATTAACAGGTTAATATTATTTTATTTGCATTATATATATGAAAAGTTCGGAGTAGATATTAAAATCCATGGAGAAGAAATAAAAACTTTCAGGTTCGCCGATGACATTTTAATTCTGTCAGAGACAGCAAAGGACTTGGAAGAGCAGTTGAACGGAATGGACAGTGTCTTGAAAGGAGGGTATAAGATGAACATCAACAAAAGCTAAACAAGGATAATGGAATGTAGTCGGATTAAGTCAGATGATGTGAGGGAATTAGATTACGAAATGAGACACTTAAAGTAGTAAAGGAGTTTTGCTATTTGGGGAGCAAAATAACTGATGATGGTCGAAGTAGAGACGATATAAAATGTAGACTGGCAATGGCAAGGAAAGCGTTTCTGAAGAAGGGAAATTTGTTAACTTCGAGTATAGATTTGTCAGGAAGTCGTTTCTGAAAGTATTTGTATGGAGTGTAGCCATGTATGGAAGTGAAACATGGACGAAAAATAGTTTAGACAAGAAGAGAATAGAAGCTTTCGAAATGTGGTGCTACAGAAGAATGCTGAAGATTAGATGGGTAGATCACATAACTAATGAGAAGGTATTGAATAAAATTGGGGAGGAGTTTGTGGCACAACTTGACTAGAAGAAGCGATCGGTTAGTAGTACATGTTCTGGGGCATCAAGGGATCACCAGTTTAGTACTGGAGGGCAGCGTGGAGGGTAAAAATCGTAAAGGGAGACCAAGAGATGAATACACTAAGCACATTCAGAAGGATGTAGGCTGCATTAGGTCAAGTTCCACATCTGCCCCTTGAAATGTCTTACAATTAAAAACCTGGTTCCTAAATCTCTGTCTCACCATTATAAAATGTATCTGAAACCTCCCAGTGTCTCAAGACCCCTTTCATGTATACAACCTTCTTTCATGAGTCTTAAACCAAATATTAGCTATAATTAAGTTATGCCTTGTGCAAAATTCTACCAGTCGGCTTCCTCTTTCATTCCTTACCCCCATTCCTTATTCACCTACTACTTTTCCTTCTCTTCCTCTTCCTACTATCGAATTCCAGTCCCCCATCACTATTAAATGTTGGTCTCCCTTCACTATCTGAATAATTTCTTTTATTTCATCATACATTTCTTCAATCTCTTCGTCATCTGCGGAGCTAGTTGGCATATATACTTGAACCACTGTGGTAGGCTTGGGCTTCGTGTCTATCTTGGCTACAACAATGCGTTCACTATGCTGTTCATAGTAGCTTACATGTGCTCCTATTTTTTATTCATCATTAAACCTACTCCTGTATTACTCCTATTTGATTTTGTATTTTTAACCCTGTATTCACCTGACCAGAAGTCTTGTTTCTCCTGCCACCGAACTTCACTAATTCCCACTATGTCTAACTTTAACCTATTCATTTCCTTTTTTTAAATTTTCTAACCTACCTGCCAGATCAAGGGATCTGACATTCCACGCTCCGATCCGTAGAACGCCAGTTTAGTTTCTACTGACCCTCCTGAGTAGTCCCACCTGGAGGTCCCAATGGGGGACTATTTTACCTCCAGAACATTTTACCCAAGTGGACGCCATCATCATTTTCATAATTTAACGATACAGTAAAGCTGCATGCCAATGGGAAAAATTATGGCTTTAGTTTCCCCTTGCTTTCAGCCAGTCGAAGTACCAGCACAGCAAGGCCGTTTTGGTTAATGTTACAAGGCCAGATCAGTCAGTCACCTAGACTGTTGACCTTGCAACTACTGAGAAGGCTGCTGCTCCTCTTCAGGAACCACATGTTTGTTCTTCCCTCTCAACAGATACCACTCTGCTGTGGTTGAACCTATGGTACGGCTATCTGTATCGCTGAGGCACGTAAGGCTCCCCACCAACGGCAAGGTCCATCGCTCATGGGCGGTGATGTGACAGCGCACTAATTTACGATCGCACTGCGCCAGCGACATAGCCAGTGTGAAATATGCACAACATTCTCTATATTTCATAAATGGTTTCAGATGTCTAAATGTGATTTTGGCAAATGATAGCACACAAGGAGGACAGTATTTTGCCATATGGTTATCATGCAAAAATTAATTATCTACCATGTTATTCCACTAACTACAGACTTTAGATGAAAGAATGTAATTTTTAAGGACCACCGATAGCTGGTGAAATGAGAAATGCTATGGGTTTTGGAACAACGTACGTTAAATCATTACACGTTTATTTTGTACCGAGAATGCGCTTTTCTTATAAGATGCTGACCTCAGTTCAACACTTGATAACTACTGTTTCAGAATTCTCTCGCAACTGCATGAGCACAACACGTTAGTGAGGTCAGACTGTGTAAACTCCGCTGTGTTTTGGCAAAAGAAGGAAATTTTAACATGACAACAAGAGAAATGTGTAGGTTTTACTCAAAATTCCCCACTCATGACTCTTCTCTGAAAGTTACAAATGGTTAACAAACCAGGCGGAAATAAATTGCTGCATTTTCGGTGGAATTATTTTTAGATACTAACCCTAGAAAAGTGTGACACGTCTTTTGGAACGGTCACCATGCAAGTGTGGCCGTGGAAGGACCCTGCTTAATATTGACCAAAACTGTGAGTGTAAGCTTTAGTTTAGAAGGGCGCTTCCCCTCAAGCGCTTGGCATTTCCCTTACAGAGCTCTGAGAGAGCTCCCACCAGTGCGGCTCTCCCCACGCTTCCCCAGCCGACTGTGCATCTAGCGGCCACGGCATTTTGAGCGCACTGTAGCTGCAGGACGTAAATGTTGCTGAAATCCCTGGACTAGCTGGAAAGAGCAGGTGAGGTTACATTTGTGGAAAGGGGCCAAAATAACTTGCCGTCAGTTACAAATGGCTCTGAGCACTATGGGACTTAACATCTGTGGTCATCAGTCCCCTAGAACTTAGAACTACTTAAACCTAACTAACCTAAGGACATCACACACAGCCATGCGCGACCTGCGACAGTAGCAGTCGCGCGGTTCCGGACTGAGCGCCTAGAACCGCGAGACCACCGCGGCCGGCTGCCGTCAGTTACACTCAACATATAAATTTTATTAGTTAAAACACACAATAACATAAGCAAGAATTATAAACTCTCAAGGTTTTAACGAAAGAGCTCCTTTGATTTGATTTAAATCGGCTGAAAGCTACATGCGAAAATCCAGTGCCCAAGGCCTAAGCAAGGATTTGAGGCACAGGAGTTCTCCTGGAAGTTCAACTTCTTTCAAAAAAATTTCTTTTACTTCAATAATAGTAGGCTGAAGGCCACACATTAAGCAAAAACAGTGTTACGGGTTAAGGCCAAATCAAAGATTTTCAATGTTAATTCTAAAGAGGCAGAAACCCGGCTGAAGGCCGCATATCAACCAAACAATTTAACGGCTTAAAGCCTAGGAAGAAGGGCTTTCAATTTAACAGCTGAGGGCCTTAGCTTAAAACATTTCATGCAAACTCGGCTGAAGGCCTCATATTAAAGAATAGCAATGTTATGACTTAAGGGAAGACCAAGATTTTAAAATTTTAGTTTAAGAGAAATTAAAACACGGCTGAAAACCACATACTAAAGACTAACAATCTTATGACTTAAGAGCAAGGCAAAATTTTGAAATTTCAGTTTAAGAGAGATTAAACTCGCCTGAAGGCCACATACTAAAGAATACCAATCTTATGACCTAAGGGCAAGACCAAAATTTTTGAAATTTTAATTTAAAAAGAGATTAAAACTCGGCTGAAGGCCACACACCATGCAAAAAACAATTTCACGACTTAAGGCCTAAATTGAGAAAAAACTTACAATTTTAATAAGCTGAAACTCGGCTGAAGGCCACACAGAGTATTTAAAAGGAAATCACTATGTGAAAAACAAGGAGCGGCGCTCAGAAAGTTCCAAGGGTCGGCCTGGTAAGGAACTCTAACCACAGTTTAAGAGAGACAGACATCCAAGCGTAACGCTAAACAATCGGTTTGCAGCACGACCTACGGATGGCTGACGAACCAACTGACCACCTAATTAATACCGTTCGACCTGACCATCAGCACGACAACCAAAGTACCAACGCAGACGAAGATCGCAACAGGATTATGTCTTAATAATTGGCGTATAAAACACAGTCAAGGCACAATAAACACTCACAGAGAAAAGAAGAACAGCACGAAGCTGTCTAACTACACGCCGTGCCGGACAGTATCAACACGGCGAGGAAAACCTGCTCCGCCGCAACCGACCAACTCCCCACACCCGGAAACGGTCAAAAGATCAAATACAAGTCGGCCGATGAGACAACCGACCGAACGACCAAACAACGGCCGTTCCCGCTCTAGTTTTCTTCAATCGGGCAGTCCATGTGTCGCCAGCGGTCGGCAAGCACTGGCTGTCCGCACCTCACTGGGGCTCCGTGTCCGACGCTCCTTCGTCCCCGACCTCTGCTCTGTGCCCGACTGCACTGCTGGTCCGTCTCCGACTGACTCCCCGACACACGACGACCCGGAAATTCTATCGGTCGCTGCAGAGATGGTACAACAGTGCACTTCCGAACGCGCTGCTGCTGCCACTCATGGGCAAGTAAGGCAAGAAGTTAGTGATGCCAGTAAATGGAATAAGAAAACGAGGTGGCAGTACCGTAATCGAAGATGACAAACAATAAATGGCATGAACACGAACCGTGCGCGGCTCAGTTGCCAACTGACTGTTCGGAGAGTGCTACATGAGAACCATAGGTATCCGTACCACCTACAGCGTGTGAAGGCAGTATCAGCAGCTGATTCCCAGCACGGTTACATTGCTGCGAGTTGTTTATTCAACAGTGCTTCAACCCTCAACACTAGGAAAGCGTTTCGCATGTTCTGTTACATTATTTCCCTGCATGGTTCCCATGATTAATGTGTTGAAGAATTTCAGAAACAGAGCTGTACCATGGAAATAAAGCGTTTACAGATCCATTTCCATGTAATATATTTTCTCCATCTAAGAGTAAGGAATGTTTCCTGAAAGTTTGACCACCCTTTTTTGTTACACCCTGTATATTACAATCGCTACATACTTTCATTCCTTTTTGGCCTGATACAAAAAGAAGATTACACTAAGAAATTTCACAGTACTTGTTGTTCTCATTGTAGAAAAATTACAAGTGCGCTACCATCTGTTGACTATAAGCTGTACTTCAACTGCCCGCTTATCAAAAAAAGATGGCTCTGAGCACTATGGGACTTAACAGCGGATGTCTTCAGTCCCCTAGAACTTAGGACTACTTAAACCTAACTAACTTAAGGACAGCACACACATCCATGCCCGAGGCACGATTCGAACCTGCGACCGTAGCGGTCACGTGGTTCCACACTGAAGCGCCTAAAACCGCTCGGCCACTCCGGCCGGCGCCCGCTTATCAAAACGAGTTTCGATTTCTATTGCGATCCCTGCCACCAGTGACCCGGTGAAAAATAAACTTTTCTAGCCATTTCTCTTTCACGTAAGGTACATGAAAAAAAATTACACACACTGAATGTTCATTCATTTCATACTCACTAAAAAAAGAGAGTTCTGAAACAAAGGCATGTAACTTACCGTCGACTTAAAATGTAATACTTACGAGAGTAATATGGCAAGTGCCATAACCCGATTTTCGGAAAACTTCGCTCAGTGGGAGAGGCTTATCCGTAGACACTCAACCGTTTCTGAGAAAGCGACAGACAGTTTGTGACATAATTTAGTTGCCTTCTAGCGCGCACAACTTCCAACCAAGATGCTGGCACAGTGGCTAGTTTCCTTGTCTCGCAGTTTCGCGCCCCATATTCGAAACCGGATTACTATTTTTATTTTTGTTTTCTGTGTATCGACTCATGTCCGTAGAAGATTAATGCGCGAAAGTTTTCCAATGTGTATTGAAATTAAGTTGTCGTTATGCATCTACTAATAGTATTAGGGAAAAAAGAATAATTATTTTAATTTATTGTAGGTGAAAACTCCTGTACTGTATCTCGATTCATAATCAATTGCAAGCGCCAGTTTTTGGTAAGTAAAGTTATCCGTTACACATGGTTTGCCGGGAAATTATTGCCGAACGTGTGAAATGTGAATCATTATCAAAGGCGTTTCTTCCTAGAGTCAGATCCATTCAAAGAAATGTCACTGTAGCAATCTTGCCTTCTCGCGATGCTCATGGTGTTCGGAATTTCAATGCCTCGAATGTTTCCAACGTGATGCACCAAATCTTCCTGATGAATAAACATAAGAATTGGTATAAGAAATGACAATTCAGAAACATTTAGTCTCTGAATATACCATATATAGAGAGAAATTGAAAATTTAAAAATGTTGTAATCCCTGAAAATACCACACACACACACACACACACACACACACACACACACACACACACTGAAGAGACAAAGAAACTAGTACACATGCCTAATATAGTATAGAGCCCCCGCGAGCACGCAGAAGTGCCGCAACACGACGTGACATGTAACCGACTAGTGTCTGAAGTAGTGGTGAAGGGAACAGACACCATAAATCCTGCAGGGCTGTCCCTAAATCCGTAAGAGTACTAGGGGATAGAGATCTCTTCCCAGATGCTCTCAGTAATCTTCATATCTGGGGAGTTTGGTGGCCAGCGGAAGTGTTTAAACTGGAGTCACTCTGTAGCAGTTTTGGACTGTGAGTCGTCGCATTGTCCTCCTGGAATTGCCCGTCGGTATGTACACTGGACATGAATCTACGCAGGTGATGAGACAGGATGTTTACCTACTTGTCACCTGTCAGAGCCGTATATAGACATATCAGGGGTCCCATATCAATCCAACTGAACACGCCACACTCCATTACAGAGCCTCCACCAGCTTGAACAGTCCCCGGCTGGCATGCAAGGTCCATTGATTTATGAGGTTGTCTGCATACCCGTACACGTCCATCCGCTCGATGCAATTTGAACGACACTCGTCCGACTAGGCAACATGTTTCCTGTCATCAGCAGTCCAATGTCGGTGTTGACGGGCCCAGGCTGGCCGTAAAGCTTTGTGTCGTGTAGTCACCAAGGGTACACGAGTCGGCCTTCAGCTCCGAAAGCCCATAAAGATGATGTTTCGTTGAATTGTTCGCACGCTGACACTTGTTGATGATCCAGGATTGAAAGCTGCAGCAATTTTCCAGCGGGTTGCATTTCCGACACGTTGAACGATTTTCTTGATTCGTCGTTGGTCCCGTTCTTACAGCATCTTTTTCCGGCCGCAGCTATGTAGGAGATTTGACGTATTACCGGACTCCTGATATTCGAGGTATCCTAGTGAAATAGTCGTACGGGAAAATTCCCACTTTATCGCTACCTCTGAGATTCTGTATTCCATCGTTCGTGCGGCGACTGTAACACCACGTTGAAACTCACTTAAATCTAGATAACCTTCCATTGTAGCAGCAGTAACCGATCTAACAACTGCGCCAGACACTTGTCGTCTTACATAGGCGTTGTCGACCGCAGCGCCGTATTCTACCTATTTACATATCTCTGCATTTGAATACGCATGCCTATACGAGTTTCTTTGGTGATTCAGTGTATACAGCAAGACTATGACACTTATTGCGAAATCCATTTGTAATTTTACCGTATAAAAAACATTCGTGTAGCAACCTGCTACGGACATGGGTAGATAAATAAATAAAATATAAGACATAAAGGCTGTAATCGGGTTTGGAACACAGGGCGCAAAAAATGAGAGAGCCCGGCGCTACCCATTGCACCACCATTCCAATTGAGAGCACCGCTGCAAAGAGGCCTCTAAACCACATCGAAAATTTTGACCGACGTTTGGTCAGAAACGGCCGAGTATCTACAGATAAGCAGAGACGCGTTCTCGGCTATTTTGACCCTTCTTCCAGTGAGCATTCTGGAAAATCGAGTTGTAGCACTTGCCATGTTCTCCTCGTTAGCTGTAGCTTATCGACACACGAGAAAACATTCCTTCATTTGAGACATCGTGAAATAGTATTAAACAAAACGGCCATTCGCAAAGACCACTGTACTACACGACGGCCAGATCTGTGTGTAGACAACTTTGCTCTGCGAAACAGCGACTGTGTGTTGGAGTGGGGAGGGAGGGCACGGGGCTATTGAGGCTGCAGCGAGATGCACGGTCGTATGCACCGGAGCGTGGGTCTGGTCGGCCCTAGGCAGCGCGGCCTGGTGAGGGGTGAAATATCGCGGCAATATCCCAGCCCGGCAGGCGCAGGGCCCACATTTCCCTGCGACGCTCGTAAGTCGCACTCCACTTGCTGGGCTCCCAACAGCCGTGATTCCGGTATGCACGCAATTCCGCCAGACGTGCTCCCCTCATTTACTTTTGTTTATATTGCGTGTTTAAAGTACATTCCAGTTCGCTCGGCTAAAGGAACGTCTTCCAATAGTTCCACAAATAAATTTTCCAAAAAGTGTAGGTACCTCTCTCCCGTCAATCGCTGATTGATAGTAAGGGGACCTATCAAAAGGTTACCGATCATGCCACACCAAACATTTACGGCAAAACGAACTTGAAAATTGCTATCCACTGAAGTGCGTGTATTTTCCCGTAACCATCGATGTTTATTGCGTGTGTTGTTTATTCGATGTCGTGAAAAGGGTACTTGAACGGAAGCGAAATTAAAACTGGGGTAATGGAATGCAGTCGAATAAAATCAGACGATGCTAAGGAAATTAGATAAGGAAATGAGACACTAAAAGTAGGAATGAGTTTTGCTTATTTGAGCTGCAAAATAACTAATGATGGATGAAGTAGTTGATTGGATGATTTGGGGGAGGGGATCGAATAGCGAGGTCATAGATTCCATCGGATTAGGGAAGGATGGGGAAGTAAGTTGGCCGTGCCCTTTCAAAGGAACCATCACGCCATTTGCCTGAAGCGATTTAGGGAAATCACGGAAAACCTAAATCAGAATGGCCCGACGCAGATTTGACCTGTCGTCTTCCCGGATGAGAGTCCAGTGTGCTAACCACTGCGCCAACTCGCTCGGTGGCCGAAGTAGACCAAGTATAAAAAACAGATTGACGATAGCACAAAAAAATTCTGGAAAAGATAAGAAATTTATCACTTAACTTGACTAAAAGAAGCAACTGGTTAATAGGTCATTGTTAAAGCACCAAGGAGTGGGCAGTATAGTAATGGAGTGAAGTTTTCCAGGTAAAAATTGTAAAAGAAGACTGACTTGACTAAAGTCAAGAGGTCTGAACGGATGTAGGACGTTGCTTCAGTTTTATGTAGATGAAGGAGCTTATAAAAAATTGTTTAAATAACTCTGAGCACTATGGGACTTAACATCTGAAGTCATCAGTTCAAATGGTTCAAATGGCTCTGAGCACTATGGGACTTAACTTCGGAGGTTATCAGTCCCCTAGAACTTGAACTACTTAAACCTAACTAACCTAAGGACATCACACACATCCATGCCCGAGGCAGGATTCGAACCTGCGACCGTAGCGGTCGCGCGGTTCCAGACTAAAGCGATAAAGAAGCATGCGCAGGATATATTAGGGCGAGGAGCTACATCAAATCAGCCTTCGGACTGAAGATTACAACAAGAAATGCAGTCCAGGTGTGAAGAAATGAAAGGCATCTGAGATGATGGTGTTTCAATAGAAGCGGCTGAAGTTGGAGGAAATGCTATGCGAAGCGTACTTGGAAAACTGTTTATAAGTCATCTGTGAGTAAAACAATGCTTCAGCTCTGAAATAATACTAGAATTGTTATACTTTACAAGAAGGAAACCATACAAGGCATGAAAATACCTGGTTCTATCAGTATCCTTCCGTAATGTTCGAAGTACTCTCTAAAATATCGCAAACAGGAAACAAAGATAAGAAACATTGGATTTTGATCAACCGAAGGAACGAGCAAGCCTTAGAAGTCGATACAGAGCAGTGGGCCGCTTCTACGTACTCAGCGAAGTTACAGAGCAAAGAAGTGAGTGTGGCGTACCGCTTCACCTTGAAATCATTGATTTTTAGTTTGGCATTGATTCAATTTCAACAAAACCTGTGAGAAAGGAGGCACTGATTCAAACTTTGTTAATGAACTGAGAAATTTATGCGCCAGTGCTACACCTTCCATTACATTTCATCAGGGGAGTTTCAAAGCAATAACTCTCCACTGAATACGAAAGGTTGAAGAATATATTTCATGATACCCCAACCATGTGCTGTTCCATACCCATCACAACTGCATCTGATACTTGATATTATATTCAAGATAAAGTGCGTCACAAAGCGAGCAAGTCAATAACGCGTTGGTCTGCCTCTGCCCTTTATGAAAGCAGTTATTCGGTTTGACACTGATACACAGAGTTGTTGGATTTTCTCCCGAGGAATGTCGAACCAAGTTCTGTCCAGTTGGCGAGTTAGATCGCCAAAATCCCGAGGTGGTTGGAGGAACCTTCTCATACTGCTCCAAAGGCTCTCAAATTGGGCCGGCCGGGGTGGCCGAGCGGTTCTAGGCGCTACAGTCTGAAACCGCGCGACCGCTACGGTCGCAGGTTCGAATCCTGCCTCGGGCATGGGTGTGTGTGACGTCCTTAGGTAAGTTAGATTTAAGTAGTTGTAAGTTCTACAGGACTGATGACCTCAGACGTTAAGTCCCATAGTGCTCAGAGCCATTTTTTCTCAATCTCGGGGAGAGCCAGAGACCCTGCTGGCCAAGGCAGAGTTAGACAAGCACGAAGATAAGCAGTAGAAAACTCTCGCCACATGCGGGCGGGAAATATGTTCAATTGCAACCCCACGAAGGCTTTCTATGAAGAGAAACAAAGTTGCGCGTAGAACATCGTCGACGCAGCTCTTTGTTGTAAGGATGTTGCGGATGACAACCATGGGATCTTGCTATGAAAAGGAATGGTGCAACAAACTGTCAGCCCTGGTTGTCGGGCCGTATGGCTGGCAACACTCAGGTTGCTATTCCACTGCTGTCCAGGGCGTCTCCACACACGTCTTCGCTGGTTATCGGGGCTCAGTTCGAAGTGGGACTCATCGCTGAAGACAATTCTCCTCCAGTCATTGAAAATCCAGGCCGAAATACTCGAAATTAGTCACTAAGAAAAACATTATTAGCAAATCTGACGGAAACCTTAATTAATAAATTTAATTTAATTAAATTCGTATAAATATATTGAGTTAGCACTCCGTCTTCGGGCCACAAGTGGCCCATCGGGACCATCCGACCGCCGTGTCATCCTCACTTGAGGATGCGGATAGGAGGGGCGTGTGGTCAGCACATCGCTCTCCCAGTCGTTATGATGGTTTTCTTCGACCGGAGCCGCTACTATTCGCTCGAGTAGCTCCTCAACTGGCATCACGAGGCTGAGTGCACCAAGAAAAATGGTAACAGCGCATGGCGGTCCAGATGGTCACCCATCCAAGTGCCGGCCACGCCAGACTCTGATCTGACGGGAACCGGTGTATGCACTGCGACAAGGCCGTTGCCTAATATAGTAAGTTACTAATCCTGATACCAACACAATGTTAATTATTTAATTTATTAATTAAATTTATGGTGTATACTAACAAATCACTCTTCTTCTGAAACTCTTTCCTTACCATTGACATTCCACAGTTTATATCACCTCTGCTTCGACTATCGTCAATACCCCAAATAGCAATCTCATCGACTACTTTTAATATCTCATTTCTTAATCCAATTCCCTTCAACTGCGTTATGTTACATTACCGGTAACCTTGTTTTACTTTTGTTAACGTTTCATCTTATAGACTATTTTAAAGATATTGTCCATTCCGTTCAACAGTAATTCCAAGTCCATTGCAGTCTCTTGCAGAATTACAGCGTCATCAGCAAACCTCAAAGTTTTTATTTCTTCTCGCTGAACTTAAATTTCATCTCCAAACACTTCTTTGCATCCGTATAGACGGTGTGTTCTGAAAGATAAACACCGCCAATGCTTAGTATGTTGTGCGGAAAGGCAAACAGATCGGTTTTCAAGAAGGAACCCACATCCGGAAATGCCCAGCTTGCGCGCTGGAGAGCGTCGAAGTCTGAGAGCGAATAGCTAGTTCTGAATACGGAAGGTATGCAATACTTTAGCCGTCTGCGTACCGTGGATGGACGAACTGAGCCTAATAACGGTCCTGAGCATTCGTTAAATTCCTCCGTACAGCCCTTGTGCTCCTCCTACTGCGGATCTTGTATGGTCTTCCAGAGCAGTAACGTTGTTGCGAGCAGTGAGACATGTACCAGTACACGGCAGCGCAAATGACCCACATGGTGCTTGCATGCGGCGAAGTGGAGCTGCTGAAAGACTGTATGCGAAGCGTTTTCCAAACAGTCGTACGCCACATTATTCCACGTTCAAGGCCAATGAGAGACGCCTCAGAGAAGACTGAAAGTTTCACGTAGGTGTTTGCTGCCTGATGTGTGTCCATTGTACAGTAAAGTATTAGCTCCTTATACTTGGTATTTGCGAATATTATAAAAAAAGGCTCTGAACACTATGGGACCTTACTTCTGAGGTCATCAGTGCCCTAGAACTTAGAACTACTTAAACCTAACTAACCTAAGGAGATCACACACATCCATGCCCGAGGCAGGATTCGAACTTGCGACCGTACCGGTCGCGCTGTTCCAGACTGTAACGCCTAGAACTGCTCAGCCACACCGGCCCGCAAGCGAATACTATCCCCAATCTGTTTGCCCTCTGATAGGTGCTTGTCGTCCATGTTCGGCTCAAACAGTACGTCTGACGGAGGACATGCTTAGAGTGTTCGGAGAGGACCCAGCAACCAGCACTCGACAGGTGTCACAGGCGCTGAACAGGGGTGAAAGCGGGGTGTGGCGTGTTGCCCCTGACCGCCGGCTCTTTCCATACCACCTGCAGAAAGTTCAGACATTACGAGAGGAGGGTCACCCATGTCGGGTACAGTTTGCGCAGTGGTATTTACAACAATGCATATTCCAATCACAATTTCCTAGCTAGGTGCTATTCACGGATGAAACGGCATATAATCTTGCACAACATGCATAATCTAGAAACGGCATATAATCTTGCACAACATGCATGTTTGGATGGTCGAAAATCCGTGTGTGCAAGTTATCCAAACCCACAGGATAGGCTCCAGCACACTTTTTGGTCGATGTGCATAATCACCTCAGCGTCGCATATCCCAGTCGACGAACTGGTAGAGTTCCAGGCTCAGCCCGGTTGCCATGCCTGATACCTTTCGATTATTTTATGTGGGATAGCGTGACGAGTATGGTGTACGGCACACATGTTACGCCAACGCAAGACCTTATTGCTCGAGTCCAAGGTGCGATTGAAAAACTTCAAGGAAAATCGCACGTATTGGCCCATGTGCTTGAAGGTCATCATCGCCAATGTAGGCTCTGCACTGACGTAGGAAGTATGCTGTTCGAAGCCAGTTTGTAGCGTAAACAGCGCGATGTGCTTGCTGCTCACTTTAGGTTTACTGATGTAATGTGGAGCGCGCACCCATCTCAGACCTCGACGTTCTGCAGCGCCCAAGTCTTGCGTTACCGGATACGAATTCCTCTTGAAAACCGACCAGTGTACCATCCTACACAACATACTAAGCGTTGTCGATGGTTTCTTGGTACACTCTTATACAAGTGAAATTATCTTCCTCTTTGGTGCCGGCCTTAGTGGCCGTGCGGTTCTAGGCGCTGCAGTCTGGAGCCGAGCGACAGCTACGGTCGCAGGTTCGACTCCTGCCTCGGGCATGGATGTGTGTGATGTCCTTAGGTTAGTTAGGTTTAATTAATTCTAAGTTCTAGGCGACTGAGAACCTCAGAAGTTAAGTCGCATAGTGCTCAGAGCCATTTGAACCTTATGAACCTCTTTGGTAAATAAAGTAGTAAGCAGCATTCCATGAATATTCTGTGTTCTCCACAAGACATTTTATCTTGGCTTATTCACACCAACGCTACGCAGATGTTGACCACCTAACAAAATATTTTAACTCTTAATTTAAGTTCATTCGAGAGTGGTCAGGTGAGAAATACATGATATTCGTTATTCACTTGCTTATGCCATTACAAGTTCATAACTGCCGTAGTAGTTATGGTGTAGCTTGAGTCTTCTTGTTGCATTGGATGGCCTTCGAACAGCTGGTCATTTACTGGGCGACGTGATAAACTCACACCATTCGAAGTGTACCCGTCAACGCTCATCAGAGCTCCCCGCTGTAAATGTAAACTCTGAAATCAAAAAAACACTTTATAGTTTATATCATATAAAAATAGTGTCCTAATCAACTCACTATATTAACTATTTGCTGCACCACACACACTGTAGGCGGGAAAATTGTCTGTGATACTGCGCAAGTTATGATGACTACATAGCGGAAAATTCAGAATTGAGAGAGAACTCATAAATGATATCATATGTTACCAAAAGTGTTTCAAGCAGTCCTAAAGAAACTTTCAGATCGTGAAACTGGGAAAACGAATAAATAATAGGTATCAATGGAAAGCAAATGCAAGGAATATTTCATTTTGTTTATGCCTTGGAACCATCTGCCTCTAGTGCAGGTACACCTTAATAACAAATGCAATACCTCTACACAGTAAGTCTGAAAATAGGCCTGAAAATCAAGTATAGTAAGACTAAAATAATAACAGCGTACACCACCAAAATAAATTGTACAAGTTAACAGTGAAGTAACAGAACCAGTTTTTGTATGTAGGGCAGTTCTAGACAACGATATTATGGACAGGAGGGAACCAGCTGGGGAGTCATAAAGACCTGGAGTCGGTTGATGAAATAAATATGAATTTCAAACTAAGCAGTCACTGTATTCAGTCAGTCTTCAATCACTGTTCATTAGTGGTTTTGAATTAGATAATTGTGACGAGGAACATTATTACGAAAATCACACAAAAGATGATGATCGTTCAGCCAACAATGTAGAGATGTTGGTTTAGAATGACGACACAAGTCACGTACTATATGACGTCATGTACATAGGAAATTAAAAAGAACAGTCCTTAAAACGAAATAGCCAGCCAATATGTAGCGGACATTTTCAGAAGTATACAAATGGCCTCACAAAAGCACCACACACACACACACACACACACACACACACACACACACACACTTATTCCGTCACACATGATTGCTTTTATACTTCACAAAATAATGTTAATGTCATATATTATACTGCTTCTTCAGTAAAGTTCCTCCCTCCCTGTTTTGCACTGCAATAAGAAATGTTTATATTAAATACAGTATTGCCTCATCAGTAAATTTCATCTCGTATGTGCACGCACAGCAACAAAAATTATGTGATGGGTATAATTTAGTTTATCTTCGTTCTGTATTATTAATCAGAAATATGCGGGCACATAAAATTTTGCCTCGTCAGTAAATTTCATTTTCTCTCTTTTTACACTTCACCAACCGTTTGTGCCAAATACTGTATAGCTTCAACATTTAATTTCACCTCTCCCTCCCTCTCTCTCTCTCGCTCTCTCTCTCTCTCTCTCTCTCCCTCCCTTTCTGTGTGTGTGCATGTGTATGTGTGTGTGTGTGTGTGTGTGTGTGTGTGTGTGTGTGTGTGTGTGATTTGTACATTCCGATAGGGAATTAGAACTGCACACTTACAGTTTCCTGTGTGAGATTCCTACAGTGATCAGAAAATGTTTTACTCTTCCATTACTTTCTTTTGCATTCTGATCAGTGTAGTTTTTCAGCTATTGCAACTAGCATGTTGATTATAGCGAAGTGAGCAATAAGAGTAAGATGCCGTCGAAATGAGCCATCGACAATGAAATATTTCTTTATATGTTACAGAGGGGACTCGAAGAAGCCATGCAGACTAACTAAAACCTCTCTAGATATAAATTTTACTACCAAAATATTACATTCTAAATATCATAAAACAAAGCATAAAACAAAGTATGCGCTATTTTCATTCCAAAGAAAAGTTAAGTGCACATTTGGTTGACCGCAAACCGTTTAATTCAATCATCTGTATCATGCCTAGTGGCAGGAATGAATGCACACATTTTACTAAGTTTAGTAATAAGCTTAAGTTGCCATTTATAATTTATGCTGATACAGAATGCATGCTAGAACCAGTTGCTACCTGCAGACATAGTAGTAAACCTGATTCATATACAATCAAGTGCATTTACATACAACATTCAGAAAAGGCTATTAAATGCACTGTAGCTATGGCAAAGGATATTCAGGGCTCAAACTGTATACAGGCACCTATTGACTGAAATAGTTCACTGAACAGTTCCATATAATTGCTGAGACTGTGAGTGGATTTTACTGAAAAAGTCTAATAAATGTTCCTTCCAGTGCTCATTAGCTCAGCTTATAATTTGTTCAATATCCTCATCACCATCACTGTGCACTTGCTCCATGAGATCATAAACCGGTAAGGAAACAACAAAATCATGAAATAATGTATTTACAACCATGATTTCATTTTAATGTAATTGTAACAAACTGGGGGCTCTTATAAATTTCAATAAAGACGAACTTACCCTACGTGCTTGGACATAACTAACGTTTTTGATAGTAATTATAGTTTGTTAACTTTTATTGTTCATTTTTGGGTTTTGGAAACTTTTGTTTTGTCTTTTTTACATCACTGCATTTTTGTATTTCCATATTAATGTGGTTTTGCGTTTACATTAGATTTATAGTTTCTTCCTACCTAAGACACCCTTCCTTTCCTGTGATCATCCCATTATCTTCAATATTTATTGTTAAGAATTTGCATGATTATGTACTTCAAGTTTATATTTTCGCACCATGGAAACATTTAAAGTTATTGGTTGCCATCTTGAAATCTTGTCTATATTGTGTCTGGGACTTGATATGACGTCATTGGTCAAACGCATTTGGTAGTATCGGTATGTTCTGGCTAGCCAAAAATGTACCTAAATACGAAGAATGTAAGTTCTATGCTATCCAGAATAGGTGATGATTGGTACTCAAATAATATCGGTGACAAGTTGTTCAAAAACTGAAGATTTTTCAAGATAGAGATTCCAATTGGGCATTAAAAGAAACTGTTTTAATTTGTGTTAACGTTAATGAAAATAAAGGGTTTTGTGCAGAATACATTAACTGACAAAAGTGATAGCAAAGAAGGATGCAGTGATAGATATTCACTCAATAAACAATGGCTGTTTCAAAGTGCCAATTTTAACAGGTCTGTAACCTGTAAACAAGGATAAACATCCTCTGTCTAAATATTAGCCATACAGAAACAAATTAAACTTTGCTAACAGATCGTTCCCTACAGAGCTGAAGCAAGTTCACGTATTCGAAAAACAGAAACTAAGCATGTCTGTTACGGTCTATGCTACCAAGTATTCTGATTATAAGTGGATGCTCATAGAAGACACGTACGATGAGAAAAAATTTAGTGTTGCACTGCTATAGGTCACAAAGCATCATCGCGAGAAACACACATCTGATAGTGTCACAGGTTGCTAAAACAGATGATACCTTTTCTAGTGCATAACAAACTTCCATTGTTAGCAAGTAGTAACATTAGCACTCATCAGCATTTAAGTGTTGAATGTGTGTGAGCATTGTTTACGCTATTTTCATTCCAAAGAAAGGTTAGATGCACATGTTGTTGACTGCACACAGCTTAAGCCAGTATAAGCGTCATGCCTAGTGACAGGGATGAGTCTATAAAAATTACAACGCTTAACAACAAGTTTAAGGGGCCTTTTATAATTCATTCTGATGTAGAGCGCATGCTAGAACCAGTTGCTACTTGCAGTCATAGCATTAACTCTGGTTCATATTCTTATCAAGTACATTTACGTGCACCATTTGGCATAGCCTGTTACATATATTATAGCTACAACAAAGGATATTCTGAGTTTAATTGTACAGAGACAGCAGTTGCACAATACGGTTCAGCCAGCCGTGGTGGCCCAGTGGTTCTAGGCGCTTCAGTCACAAACCACGCTGCTGCTAGGGTCGCAGGTTCGAATCCTGCCTCAGACATTGGATGTGTGTGATGTCCTTAGGTTAGTTAGGTGCCCTTCAGGTGCAGTTGAAAAACGCACAGGAGGAGCTAGATAGGATGAGGAGGGAGAAGGGGGTTGGGGAATGGGAGCTGGCTGTTGGCAAGAGATCTGCTAGGAGAAGGAGATTTTCAGATAGTTTTACTATTGGTGTTTGTAATAGATATGACCAACTGTCAGAGTCTAGTGGAGAGGAATCTCTAGTAGCTGTAGATGTAGGAAGTATACAGCAGACCTCAGCAGTTACGGTGGATAGGACAGTTGCAAAGTCTAAGAGAAAGAAGAAGGTTCTGCTGTTAGGTAGTTCTCATGGTAGAGGTGTAGGCCAGCAGTTGCAGGAAGTTTTGGGGAGTGAATACCAGGTCACCAGCATTGTGAAGCCTAATGCAGGATTGGCTCAGGTGACTTTTAACATAGGGGGGTTATGTAGGGATTTTACTAAAGAGGATCAGGTAGTGATTGTGGGTGGGGCTGGTAATAGTATTGATAGGGATGGGGAGTATGACATAGATGGTGACCTGGAAAAGATAGCCACTCAGACTGGCAACACGAATGTGCATTTCGTGGAACTGTTTCAGCGTCACGATCGGCCTCATCTTAATACAGCCGTCAGGCGTAATAACATGAGACTTGGGGGTGCGCTGATGACAGAAGGCATGAGTCACATTTCAGTGGTGTCGGTGGAGTCTATCAGTAGGACGGGTTTCACTAGACATGGCCTGCACCTCAACAGGTATGGGAAGGGGAGGTTGGCAAAACTTATAGGTGACAGCATAGGTGGGGGTGGTGGGATCACTCATGGGAAAATTCCGGTAGTTGTGGGTGTTAGAGCTGTACCTTTTTTAGATTGAAGTCAGCTGATAGGTATTCCTGCTTAAGGGAAGTCTCTCTAACAAAGAAACCACTCTCTACAAAGCTTGGGTATCCGATTAATGAGGGAATTAGTATATTTCATCAAAATATACAAGGTATTAGAGATAAAGTTAGTGAACTGCTTATAGATGTTGACTCTGAAATTATTGGTATATCTGAACACTTCTTAAATAAGGAGATAATTCAGAGGCTTCCTTTACCAGGATACAGGTTGGCTGGCAGCTTTTCTAGGAGCTCTTTGCGGTGTGGGGGAGTAGCCATGTATGTGAAAAACGGTATCCCATTTGAGTCAATTGATGTTTCAAAGTACTGCACTGAAAAGGTGTTTGAATGTTGTGCAGGTGTGGTTAAATTTAGTGGAGCTAAACTTCTTACTGTTGTTATTTATAGATCCCCAGACTCCGATTTCACAACATTTTTGCTAAAGCTAGAGGAGGTTCTTGGTTCACTTTATAGGAAATACAAAAAGTTAGTTGTATGTGGTGACTTCAATATTAATTGTATAAGTGATTGTGCAAGGAAAAGGATGCTGGTAGACCTCCTTAATTCATATAATCTTATGCAAACCGTATTCTTTCCAACGAGAGTGCAAGGGAACAGTAGAACAACCATAGACAATATTTTTGTTCATTCGTCATTATTAGAAGGGCATTCTGTTAGCAAAAAGGTGAATGGTCTTTCAGATCATGATGCACAAATTTTAAGTCTAAAAGTTTTTTGTGCTGCAACACATGTTAAATATAGTTACCAACGTTTTAGGAAAGCTGATCCAGTTGCTGTACAGACTTTTGTAAACCTTATCAAGGAACAAGAGTGGCAAGATGTTTATAGTGCTGATACAGTAGATGATAAATATAATGCTTTCCTCAAGACTTTTCTCGTGCTCTTTGAAAGTTGCTTTCCGTTAGAACGTTCAAAACAGGGTACTAGCACAAACAGGCAGCCTGGGTGGCTGACTAAAGGGATAAGAATATCTTGTAGAACAAAGTGGCAATTATATCAAAACGTTAGAATCAGTCAAAATCTAAATGCAGCAGCCCATTACAAACAGTATTGTAAGGTGCTTAAAAAAGTTATTAGGAAGGCAAAAAGTATGTGGTATGCAGATAGAATAGCTAAGTCTCAGGATAAAATTAAAACCATATGGTCAGTCGTAAAGGAAGTGGCTGGTCTGCAGAGACAGGTCAAGAATATAGAATCAGTGCGTAGTGGGGATGTCCGTGTTACTGATAAGTCGCATATATGTACAGTACTTAATAATCACTTTCTGAATATAGCAGGTGAACTAAATAGAAACCTAGTCCCAACAGGGAATCATATAGTGCTCTTAGAAAAAAGTGTCCCGAGACTGTTACCTGAAATGCTCCTCCATGATACTGACAAGAGGGAGATTGAGTTAATAATTAAGTCACTAAAGACCAAGAACTCTCATGGATATGACGGGGTATCTAGCAGAATACTGAAGTATTGTTCCACGTATGTTAGCTCAGTACTTAGCCATATCTGTAACTTTTCCTTTAGGAGTGGTCGGTTTCCTGACCGATTAAAGTACTCGGTAGTGAAGCCACTTTATAAAAAGGGAGACAGGGATAATGTTGACAATTATAGACCTATTTCTATGCCATCAGTGTTTGCTAAAGTTATTGAGAGGGTTGTATATACAAGGTTACTGCAGCATTTAAATTCACATAATTTGCTGTCAAATGTACAGTTTGGTTTTAGAAACGGTTTAACAACTGAAAATGCTATAGTCTCTTTTCTCTGTGAGGTTTTGGACGGATTAAATAAAAGGTTGCGAACGTTAGGTGTTTTCTTTGATTTAACGAAGGCTTTTGACTGTGTTGACCACAAAATATTACTGCAGAAGTTGGAACATTATGGAGTAAGGGGAGTAGCTTACAATTGGTTCGCCTCCTACTTTAAGAACAGAAAGCAGAAGGTAATCCTCCGCAATATTGAGAGTGGTAATGATGTTCAGTCCCAATGGGGCACTGTTAAATGGGGCGTTCCCCAAGGGTCGGTGCTGGGGCCACTGCTGTTCCTTATTTATGTAAATGATATGCCTTCTAGTATTACAGGTGATTCAAAAATATTTCTGTTTGCTGATGACACCACCTTGGTAGTGAAGGATCTTGTGTGTAATATTGAAACATTATCAAATAATGTAGTTCATGATATAAGTTCGTGGCTTGTGGAAAATAATTTGATGCTAAATCACAGTAAGACTCAGTTTTTACAGTTTCTAACCCACAATTCAACAAGAACTGACATTTTAATCAGACAGGATGGGCATGTTATAAGCGAGACGGAACAGTTCAAGTTCCTAGGCGTACAGATAGATAGTAAGCTGTTGTGGAAAGCCCATGTTCAGGATCTTGTTCAGAAACTAAATGCCGCTTTATTTACCATTAGAACAGTATCTGAAATAAGTGACATTTCAACACGAAAAGTAGTATACTTCGCATATTTTCATACGCTTATGTCATATGGTATTATTTTCTGGGGTAATTCTTCTGATTCAAAAAGGGTATTTTTGGCTCAAAAACGGGCTGTTCGAGCTATGTATGGTGTAAGTTCGAAAACCTCTTGTCGACCCCTATTCAATAGTCTGGGAATTTTGACATTGCCCTCACAGTATGTATTTTCTTTAATGTCGTTTGTTGTTAGCAATATTAGCTTATTCCCAAGAGTTAGCAGCTTTCACTCAGTTAATACTCGGCAGAAATCAAATCTGCATGTGGAATGCACTTCCTTGACTCTTGTGCAGAAAGGAGTGCAGTATTCTGCTGCATCCATTTTCAATAAGCTACCACAAGAACTCAAAAATCTTAGCAGTAGCCCAAACACTTTTAAGTCCAAACTGAAGAGTTTCCTCATGGTTCACTCCTTCTATTCTGTCGAGGAGCTCCTGGAAGAGATACAAAATTAAGCAAATTCCAGTGTACATTTTTGATTTGTCGCCTGAATATGTTTCTTATATTTCATTTTATCTGATTCTACAATCGTGTTATAATTTCATGTATTGACTCGTTCCATGACCATGGAGACTTCTCCTAAATGTGGTCCCACGGAACAATAAATAAATAAATAAATAAATAAAAAAGTAGTTCTAAGTTCTAGGGGACTGATGAGCTCAGATGTTAAGTCCCATAGTGCTCAGCGCCATTTGGACCATGATACGGTTCACTGAGCAACTATATACGATTACTGAGACTATGAATGGGTTATTATTGAAAATAAAAGTTTCACATAAGTCCCAAAGAAGAATAAGCATTTCATTCAACAGGAACCTGTTATATTTATCAAGAACTGTCTAAGGAATTAGATATTAAACATAGAGGCCACTGTCACTTGAATGGGGCCTTATCCGAATGCTGCAGTGTGAACTGTAGGCCTCCCTTTACTGTCCCAGTTGTTTTTCACAATCTTAGCAATTGCGATTCTTATTTCTTAATCACAAACACTTGTGAACAAACAATTACAGAGGGCAAGGAAGAAATTAAATTAAATCTGGGCCAATTTTCTCTGCTGCCATTGAATATGGAGAAGTAGAAACCATTTACAAAGAGAATTTCAGTGATGCACCAAGACAGGAAGACAATTTAAATTTCCGATTTATAAGTACACTTAATTTTTGACATCTTCCCTCAAAAAGTGAGCAACGTACTTGAAATCATAATATACTGAAGCCAATGAGGATTTATTCTCCTGATGATCACGAGTTTCATCTAGTAAATCAGAAAGGAATTTTTCCATTGTCATGAATAGTTATTACTATGATATCATTTACCTTCAAGTAAGAGCATTAAAAATTTACTAGGAGGTGAAATTATAACAGAAGGTGGCTACCATATAGCTTGTAATGTATGAAACTTATTCATTTTAATTTTAATAACCAACAGCCTCAGTTGCAATGTTTACCTAGATTTACCAAGGTTTCACTCGGGATAACCCAGCCTTCTACAGAATAAAAGTAACTACCGTTTTTCTGCAGTGGACATGGTGAAGCTAAAACTACAAACCCATAAATTATCCTCTGACTGTAAAAACGTATCTGAAACTGCTTGGCCCCACTTCACGACCACGATGCAGCAGCCATGAGTGCTGTACTGGTACTGTGAGATACTTTTATTCTGAAGAAGGTTGGGTTATCCCGACTGAAACCTAGGTAAATCTAGGTAAACATTGTAACTGAGGCTGTTGGGTATTAAAATTAAAATTAATATTTATACAGTTGCTGACAGGTCTGCGAAATGTGGAAACTATTTAAGAAACTTACTCAAGTGTGAGACACTAGATGAGCATTCCGATTATTAATCGAGAATTGTTGTACTACTGCTTGGTGATGCACTCTAAAACTTCTATAACCCATGTGTGAAAACATACCAACTGGACCCTGTTTATTATATTATTATGCATGGCTTGGAATGGCACACTCTACTGAAAATTATTACAACAGAATTACAGCTTATTACCAACTATGAATAACTTCATTTTATTGATAGATGCATTAGAGGTGGTATTGTTCGTTGTTCATATAGTCATGATTTTACAAAACAAAAGGTTCAGAGCTACTCATGACCATAAAACTGAGGAATCTTAAATTATACATCTTGATGCCAATAGCCATTACACCTGGGCAGTCATGAAAAGTCTACCAGTGTCCAGTTTCATGTGGCTTTCTGAAGAGACAGCTAAAACTTTTGATCTGAAAGACATAACAGATGGTTTGACATACGATATATTTTGAAGTAGACCCCAAAAATCCTAAGAGTATTCATGATTTTCATTCAGCTTTTCCCTTACATCATGAAGAAATGGCGCTGTCATGTGATGATAACAAACCAGAGAGATGAATTTCTATTTTGTATGATAATAAAAAGCTATGTTATTCACTACAGAAATCTAAAACAATGTTTGCATTATAAATTGGTTCTAAAAAGAATCCTAGAATTTTATCATATAGACATATTTTCTGCATGAAGCCATACAATGAGATACATACACCTAAATGTCTGAGTGCAAGCATTGACTTTGAGAGGAGAATACAAATTGATGAATAACAGTTTTTTTGGTAAAACTATACAAAACGTATGAAAGATGAGAAACATAAAAATATCAGCAATCTGGGAAGCCAGATACACAGCCGCTATATTGATTGAAACAGCTAATTTTCAAACAGTGTTATTTTTCATAGAAATTTAGTTGTTATTGAATTAAACATACTTAACAGCAGTAGGAATGGCTATTTTGAATGTTTCAAAGACCTATCTTACAGACTGGATATATCCTAAACAAGTTTTGAGCATGGCATGTAAAACTATATCACACAAACACTAATATCTTGCTTTATAATATTATAACTTCGTATATTTTCAAGGATGTCAGGAGTGATGTAACACAAGGTTTGATATTTCAGGTTTCTCTGTAAACAAATATTTCTTGATTAAGTAAAAAACTGAGAGAATAATGGGATTTACTGATGAAGCAGAACTTTTTAGCTGCTTATACATTTTTGATAAATAAGGCAGATATAGATCTATCGTAAATTACATGCATTACACAATTTTTGTTGCTGTGTGTGCGCATGTGAGATGAAATTTACCGATGAAGAAGTACACCAATAATTTCTTTATGAAGTATAAAAATAATTATTTAGAAATCTGTGTGTGTCTGTGCGTGCGTGTGTGTGTGTGTGTGTGTGTATGTGTGTGCATGTGTATGGGTACCTGTGTGTGTGTGAGGTGCAATTTACCTCTTTTCATAAATAATACAAGTCGTTCAGCTACTTTTGAACAAAGCACAAAATAAATTCGGATCATTCGTATACTTTTGAACATGGTGGCTGCATGTTGACTGGTTTTTTCGTTTTTAATAGCCGGTATCTCGAATTTCCCACCAACGTGACATCATATAAAGGGGTGTTGCTTGTGGCGTTATAGGTAGGACACTGACCTGCACAAGTGCTGTCAAAAATGTAAACAAAGTGCTCCAGAGTCGGCATATTCAGTATAGTCATTCTACTCAAACCATTACTTCGAATTATTTCACATGGTAATGAACATGATAGAAAGCTGTTTTCTTATTTTCGTGCAGTATTGTGTACTTAAAAGCATTATGGCATGTTTTTGTGAAATGCAGTCACCAAGACGTCCGAAATTCTCTGGTGAATAGATCTTAGAAATAGAGAAAGATGGGTGATATACTATATGTACAAGAACTAAGAGGGAAAAATATGAATGGAAGACAAATATTAGAAAGGGTATAAGATGAGGAGGTAGGCTTCCACCACTTCTGTCTGGTCATCTCAGAAAGAATGACGGAAACAAAAAGAAAGGTTCAGAAGTGGGCTTAAAATCCACGCTGATGTTATATCAATGCTAAATTCGTTCAAGTCATTGCTATCCTCAGTGAAAATGAGAAAGAACTGCTGGATCTGTTGAACGGAAGGAACAGTCTAATGAGTACATGCTATGGATTGAGAGTTAATAGAAGAAATACGAAAGTAGTGAAGAATAGCAAAAATGAGGTTAGCGTAAAACTTAACTTGAAGACTGGGGACAACGAAGTGTAGGGACTCTGCTAGCCTTGGAGGCGAAATAACGTGTGGCCAACGAATTAAGTATGACATAAAAAGTAGACAAGCACAGGTGAAGAAAGCATCCGTGGACAAAAGAAGTCTAATGTGAGAAACAACCTTAATTTGTAGGGGCATTTTCCGAGAATGTGAGTTTGGAAGTGATTTATGGACTATGGAGAAACCGCAAGATAATCGAAGCGTCTGATATGCGTTGCTATAGGAGGATGTATAAAACAAATAACTTCCAAGGTGCTTGGAGAGTTGCTCAGGGTAAAAACTCCTGGGGAACACAGGGACTACAATATATTCAACTAATACCTGAGGACATTGGGTGCAAAAGCTAATCCGAGATGAAGATGTTAGCTCAGGAAATGAATTCGTGGCGCTCCACATCTAACCATTCAGAATACTGATGATCCCAAAGAAAAGTTAATGATTTACTGGCTGCATAAATTTATTACTTATGGACATGTAAATTAAAAAAAACTCTACATCTGCATTGCAGCTAATATCTAGCGTTATACAACGTACTTAATGGTTCAAATGGCTCTGAGCACTATGGGACTTAACATCTATGGTCATCAGTCCCCTAGAAGTTAGAACTACTTAAACCAAACTAACCTAAGGACATCACACAACACGCAGTCATCACGAGGCCAATGTACTTAAAAAAGCGTCATATATTCTTTCAGAAGCTTGCTCACATATAGGAAAAAAGACGTATATACGCAAAAATTGTTGAGATGTGAGGTATTTTGTCTTATGATAGTCGCTTGTCTGTTGTAATTAAAGGAAGTTCCCTATGTGGTTTCCATTTGTTCTCCCTCTCAAATAGTCACCAACTCGTGGGAACGCACCTGGCCATTCTCGAATTTGGTGACACGTTTCGAACGCTCACTCCTGTAACATATGCGCTTTGTAGAAGAGTGTGTAATACTCCAGTGGCACTAAATGTCTAGGTGATTAAGGTCAGGTGAACGGGAAATCATGCTACTGGTCCTCCTCGACCAACCCAGCACTCAGTAGACGTTTATGTTAGGCACTGCCGTAAGAGGTATAGAAAACGGAGTGATGTCCCATAGAGCAGACATATTTCTTTGGTTTTCTGCTAGGGTAACGTTCTTCCATAACGCGGATCATTTATCGCGCATAAATTGGTGATAAATATCACCTGCTGATATTTCTGCTGAAGTGTATGAGCCTCTACGTCAGTTTCCACAAACAGTGACCACCACGTGAAGCATCCATGATCGCTTGAGGATTTGCATCTACCTACATGTGGTTATTGTGGTAATTTATCATTCCAATCTATGTGAATTTTGTCACATTCGTAATTAATAGGCTAAATGTAAACTGCGGATCTTAATATCCCCATCTTAGAATGTACTGAAAAAATGTAATATTGTATGTTGGTCCTGGAGACTGAACACCCTTCCTGACATGGATAAAGGAACCATTGCTCCTCTACATGCAGCGTGCGAAGACAGTTTTAATTGCGATATCTCACAACAGCATCATAGTTAAACTAAGAACATGGACAAAGAGACCCACTAATGAATAAGCAATAAACGTGAAAACACAGCAGCCTACATCGGTAAGTACTGACTGCTGCTGACACAACTGAAATAGCCCATATCTCAACGTGTATCTGTTTCCAAATATATGCTTTTGGGAATTTTTTCTAATTTTGACCAACGCTATCTCCTTAAACAAGATGAAACACTTTTTAAAAACCCGTTTGAAAATCCCAAGAAAACGACAGTGACGATTAACATTGATCTCGCTGCCGCCTAGTTCTGTTAGTTACTTTAATTTGAACCTCTCAGGGGAGTAGTAATACCGAAGAGATTGCCGAGGTAGCATAAAACATCAGAATAAGTTCATTCAAACTACTTTTACAATATTCATTATTTTACAACCCGGTTTTTGGCTGTTACGCCATCGTTAGGTATAAAGGTAAATATGTGTGGCTGTTAAATTTTTGTCTGTTCAAAGATTTTAAAGTAGTAGATCAACAGAGTGGCACCCAGAGCGGTTATCGGCATTGTCACCCCACTAATAAAAACGCTTAAAAACAGTAAAACTTGATTAGTGTCAAGAATTAATTTAAATAAGAGTGTTTAATCATCAATTTGCAATACATAATAGTATTCTTTTATTATGCATTACCCATTAGTATATAGTGTTATACACAGTACATTAACATTTAGTTGCACTCTCAATACATTAATGTAGATTCTTCAGAAAACTATTTGCTACATCGAGACAGAAACACTTACAATCTCTTTCTGGCTTTAACAGCCGAAAAACTCTGCTATCACATCTTCATAGTTAAAAGTTTGTGTTTTCTCATGTTCGGCAGTTTACATGATAAGATTGTTTAGCCTCGTGTTGCTCATTGTTGACAGTAAATAATTTTTAATTAATTTGAATTTACTAGAGCTTATCTCACATGAAGCAACTTATACGCAAATCGTCATAAATCAGAGAGAGCATAAGGTATGGAAGAGAGTCTTTAAAATCCAATTCCGTGATGACTTTCAACCCTTACAATCTCAGAGTGGTTTTCCTTCTGATACTTTATCATAAAAACCAGTGTATTTTGAAACAAATGATTTCAACTCTTCATTGTTTGCCAAAAGCAAAGTATCTGGCTGCACAACCTCGAAAAATGAGGCTCCTGAAATATCAGTGTTGCACATATTCAATGAGGCGTACCCTTTGATCTGGTTCAGATTCCAATACCGAATCGGTCAAGACTTTGAAACATCCTTTTGATGCTCTGCTGTCAGTTTGAATCCTGTATCGGTAGCCCATTCACCAGCAATTCGTTTCTTCCATCGAATGCTTCTTTCTATTGGAATGTCATATCCTCCGATTTTTTCACAATGTGACCTCGTTTTTGTTCAATGTAAAGACCAAGTGCCTCTATTTTTGTAACTAAGTAATAAGGCTCAAGCCTTTACTTTGCATTGCAACCTGAGTAGAATTTACTTCTCCCAGTACATCATTCCAAAAGTAAGGATAGCAAATAAGTGTGAAAATACATGCAGCAGGCATAAGATTTTGTGCAGCCCATCTGGTGTCAAAACTTTCTTGTTGATCGCATAATTCGTCAATTGCAGCCACAACCCCATCAAAATTTGCTGCCAATGCTTTTACGGCGGCATAATGAGCACTTCAAAGCGTTGTTGAGGGTTTCGTAATAGATGTTTTGCTGTGTTCAACAAGGAAATCCCACCAGCTAGTGGTAACAGAAAAAATGTAAAAATGGTCTGCAATGTTCTGGAAAATGCTACATAAGATACATTTTGTGCAAAGGAATGTTATTCACATAAATTAATTAAGTGATTAATACATCCAACAAAAACTGCTTTATTATTTTTTTCTTTAATAATAGCTTGTAGTACTCCATATATGCCATTCATAACAGCTGTGTTGTCACAACCTTGGGAACGACACATCATAACGCCTAAACCGTCATTTACAAACCTCTTAAGAATTTCATCAATTAGCTCAGCGGATTTTTCTCCTTTTAGAGGAAAAAGCCCAAGGGATACTTCCTTTACTTCCACTATCCTAACATCAGTTTCAACATCTGATCAATATGTGAAATTCAGCTTTGCTATCAGACATAATACCACAACATTTAGACAATTTAATTTCGTTGACAAGCTTCGATTTTACGTAGCTCCCTAAAATAATTATGAATTCATCCTGTACTTCAAGCGACGAGTACGACAACTTTTGAGATTTACCAACACTACATCAGTTACCAACACTGAATCATACTTTGACAGTACTTTCACTAATTCTAAGAAATTGCCGTTAGTTTTGGAGTCTTGTCCTCCAGCATGTCCACGAAATGCTAGGTTTTGTTTAGCCAGGAACAAAGTCATATCCAATAAACTTGGTAAAAGATGTTTCCAATTAATTTTTTCAGTATCCATTAATTATAAGGCTGTGTCATCTATTATTTTCTGCAATTTTAGTCTCATTTCCTACTTTTGTCACTTTTCAGTATTTTCAAGGTATTAATTTACAACTTTTTGGTTGGCAACTTTTGGACTGAGTTTCCACCCTCTCTGAAAAACAATCACAAATGTAGATCTTGCATTAGTACTATTTGGGACAGCAAATAAACGACAGCAGAAGCAGTAGAGCTTATTAGTTGTTGAAGAGAAAACCATCCAAGACCACAGCATTTTTTCACTGTAGGCATCACCTTATAAAACCACTCTTTTGGAAGATACCGCACATCACCTTTTATTTTTCATCCATCCTTAGACACAGTGCCAAATGGACCTTCTCTGTTCTGGTAATGTTCACTTCCTTTTTTGCGATCATTTTGAGGAACAGGTATGCACCAGTGAGAGACATCTCTCAAGTCCTGCTGTGATTCATTTATATTATTACAGTCTCTGATAGTAATAACATTATCAATATTATCACATTCATTTTTCGTATATTTTTTCTGAATCTTCTTCTTCATGGGTTGTCATCATGTCTATATTGTTGCAATTGTCTTCCGATATTATCCAACTCACTCCTTGCACCAACGTGAAACTCAGTTTTTTTTTATGAACTTTGGCTATCGTCAGTTTTAGTAACATATTTGAAGATTGCGAGAGGCAAGCTCTAAAGTCCAACAGTCTTAGCCTGGTTTGCATTTCTCTGCTGAAATCCACTTTTTCTTTTAGAGTATGAACTTGCGAGGTGCCGGCGCTAGCAGTGTATTTAACACTAAATTCTTCTAGAATCGCCATATGTAAATGATGCTCTAAGCCCCCCCCCCCTTTTCTAACTCCGACTTTTGCTGTTGCACATGGATTAAGAAGAAACGCGAACTGACTGTAATCGACCCTCCAAGTGGAGTAGAAAAGAGTTTGGCACCTGCAATAATTTAATTTGAGAGAAATTAATTAAATAAAGGAAAGTTTCATTAACATAGTGAGAAATGAAAGGGTTGCTCTACCGATTAACAGAATTAAAGTTCTGTCCAAAATAACAATTTCATTTATTATGACTAAACTCAAAATAATAAACAAAACACATGAAACATTTACAATACATCAAACTGGATACTCAAATAAATGCTGTGAAGGTGAAGTTGTCCATAAAATAGATTGTGACATTTATGACAAAGTGATATGTGGAGCCAATTTCCGGCAACTCAAATCTTAAGAGAAAAACCCAGCCAACCCAACGTTAATTGCTGCTACAGTAGTGAGAACTCAGACAGTGAACACCCAAGACAGAACAAAGTTAGAAAAGACGAACAGGCGCGCTCTGCTGAGCTCTGATTATCACCTAGCAAAATTCCCTAATCTGCTGGTGCTGCGGGCATACATTACCAGTTTGTCTTCTTAACTGCAAGAACACGATCTGGCGTACTGGAGGCGATGGCTGGTTGCTTCGACGTCCCGACGTGGTGATGATAATGTCGCGATTATACCCCGAAACAAGTTATCCTAGTCTGGTTGTTCCAAAATAAAGACTTCCTAACAATACAAATGCGCCTCTGAGGGAGACGAAGAAGGCCCGCCACACAATCACTGACGGTACAGTGATTGATTTTAGCAAGTGAAGTCACACAGTAACTCCGATACAGTCAACTTTAGCCAAAACTGCTTAAGACAGACAACACAGGCCACTTGCACGCAGAACGCTCAATTGCCAACTGTACTCGGAAAGTTACATTGAAGTTGAAGCTTCAGCAACTTCGTCAAACAGTTACAATTAAATAAAAGTATATTAGACAGCCAACGGAAGGCAGGCTGTCCAGAGCAGCGAGAGCTCAGTCTTGTAACCTACTCCGACTGAAAGGCGAGACGCGACTCCCTCAAGAGCACCTGTACAAGCCGAACACCAAACATTCCCACCCCTACGACAGTGGCCGTGGTTAAAAGTTCCAATCAGCAACTGAAAAACCGGGGGAAAATTCCACTCTATTGCCGACGCAGTACTATTCCACCAATGGAGATACTTGGCACCAATTTCTGCGCCGATTTTGCTACGCCACATAGCTATCCCCTGAGCCAGCCAATCACAGTTATGATTTTGCAGAAAATGCGGGAATTTGCCCGCCAAGACTGCCTGGGAACACAAGTCATTCCCACGCCTCGCTGGTAGCCCACCAGAAAGTGTTTTGAGTAAGTTTCTGCGAAGTAACTGAATCTCTAGCCCAGCCGCTCTGTCATACCCCTGTGGGCATGTCGCTGCCGCTCTTATGAGAGTGCTGAGTGGCAGTGGCAAATGGATACTATTTAATATTTGTTAGTCGTAGTTTGAAGAAAGGTATTAGAGTGGTGCATCATTAAAGCTTCCCAACTGCTAGTCAGTGGCCTCTTCTGAGAACTACCTGTGTACTACTGCACAGTATACTTGTGTGTATCTTCTGTTTGCATGCATTTAAGGTTAATACGAATATATTAATAAATTTCATCATTCTCTTTCCAAAACTTATTAACGACTTTCTACTGCATACGATTTGACTGTCCACATAAACTAGTTTTCCACACACTCGTTTCCCCTAATTACTTCGGATAATCGACTCTCTACTGTACAAACTGTGATACCAGCAGAAAGATGGCTCCCCTAACAGCTTATTTCCACAAAATGAAGTGAAATATTCCTCGCTACGTGTGTTTACAAAGCATAACATTACATAGTAAAAATAATACAATAATGTTACAGTCAGTTTCAGTTAGCATAAGACATCCATTTTCTAGAGTTACATGATATGAGTCATGCCATGTTTGCGCTTGGGATGCATATGTCGCATACATAGGCCTTAACAGATGTGTTACTGTCAGCATGAACGAGCTGACCACATTATGGTTAATTGGCAAGTGATTATTATCACTTCTGTTATGATTTATGTATGTTATATGCTGCCCACACACAGATATGTCACAAATATTTTTAATGCAGCTTCTGAAAATAGATAGCTTATGCTCGTCGAAACCAGTCAAAAATAAAGTCCCTTCCAAATGCAACTGGTGGCTGTATTTTCAGTGTGAATTATAGCACATTTCCTGAAGCGACGGCAATCATGTATACAACATTGATATATTTCGTTACAAATTATTGAACTATTCTATCCACTTACCTTGGTTTTAATTTTCCACAAAATATCTATTCAGCTCCTTTGTAACACACTATCATTTCACGTCAGTCAGAGTTCACAACACGAAAGAAACGAGAAATGAAACAGCCGACAAGTAAAGACGATTTTGGGTGGAACCATGACAGAGCATCAGAGCTATGAAAATAAAATCAACAGACAGTGTGTCCAAAATAGTCTGTCCAATAGATAGTGAGCTCCATAGAAGTGGCTATACTTCGTGTCTTCTGTCACAGCTGCCAATCCTAGCGATCTATTGTTTGGTATGAAGCATGGTTACTCGAATGCATTCCAACGGTAGCGGCCGGTGGTATTCGAAGTTGATTGTTGCACCGAAGTTTCAACGTTGCATTTTTGAGACGCTTACAAGGGAGAAAATTCTGTAACTCGGCACCTGGATTCCCTACTTTCTTTATTCAGGACCGACAACAATAAAAAATCCAGTTATGCTTATAAGAAGACAGTTCCTCCGAATTTTTACCCTCAAAACAAATATGCTGATCAAGCAAAAGTATGAGGATTGCTGCTGAAGTATCAGTGTTGGACATATTCTGTGTGGCGTACCCTATGGGCTGTGATAGGAAATTAACATTGCAGGAGGAGAGAATGCTGCGAGAAGCGGTCTGCATAGAGTGGTGCTAACTCGGGGAGCTTTGTAACTGTTTCTAGTCGACCACAACACCCTAAAGTCACAGGAGGGCTGCCAGGTGCTACGGATAGGCCTGTACTCCTTCCAGACCCAAGTTACATGGGCCACGCCGACCGCCAGAGACACGCCATAGGACGGCAATCTCCTTGAATTTGCTTCGAGCCCAACTGCGTTTTAGAGTCCTTTACGAGGCAGTAGAGAGCTGGAGAACCAAATGTAATATATTTCATGGTACGTATTATATTTACCAAACATTAAATATATATAAGAAAAGGGAACATACGGAGTGTAAAATTATTGAGAGTTGTGGAACACTGCAACACCAGGCACTGCCCCTGTATTCCAATAATTGCTTTACGATGTATTACACACGAACCCCGTGTGTTGCCGCTGCCATACCCTAGCACGTTTAAACTTGAGAGCCGTTAAATTTCGCTTACACAATTGTTCTACTTCCGTGAGATGATTCTACCGTAGCAGATAACCAGCACAAAACACTGTACGAGATGGTGACCCCGCACCGCCAATCCTAGTCCGGAAACAGTGTTTCCCCTCTGTCCAGAAATTTCAGGGAGGTAAGCTCATTATAGAAACACATACTACGTTCAGATGTCTGTGAATTCCTAAGGGACCAAACTGCTGAGGTCATCGGTCACTAGTTTTACACACAACTTGAACTAACTTATGCTAAGAACATCACACACACCCTTGCACGAGGGAGAACTCGAACCTCCGGCGGGACACATACTACATATATAATTTTGGCAGTATTCCTCCTAGTCTCGAGATCACGAACAGAATTTTGATCAAAAGAAAGAAACAATGGTGTTTAGTTATATTACATAAAAAAATTAGTCACAAATGGGTGTCACCTTCATCGTATGGCACCCGGGATGGGCTGTCCCCACCGCCCCCCACCCCCCCCACCCCCCTTAGCTACGCCACTGGATCTACAGGGTATTTCAGTTGGTTTCCAGAGATGACAATTGTTAACGAGAGGAATTGTATCAGTAAAAATGTTAACGAGAGGAATTACTTCAGTAAAAATGTGATGTAAAACTATTCATGTTAAATCAAACAATGCATTAGATAACATTTTATAACAATTGTGAGAAGAAAAATAAGTTGAACGATGAATGGTAAACTTCGGTGACTTTTACAAAGGGTTGACCGAGAAAGATAAACCGAACAAGACACGTCCTTAACATGTTCAGTATTGCAGATAGGTAAAATATTGCTAGAGAGATCAAACAGGCAACTGAAGCAATAGTAATTATACAAAGTAAAATTTTCGTAACCGGGCTAATGAAACTACAGTAACTGAGGTAAAGGAAAAATAGGGCACGTGAGTAGGAGGGGTAATTTACAAAATGGTCCGTATGAGATTATTAGCAACATCTGCTCGTTCAGTACCAAGCTTGGACAATTGTCACATGTTTTATCTAAGCTAAACAGTTTTACATGGCAAGTACATTTACTGGCGTCGGAGCTTTTAACTTTGTCGCTCTGTAGCGTCGCTGGATGATGTTCCCGGGCAAGGGTTCCTGTTCAAAATATTATGTACTCACCCACCTTTACTAGAAGCTTTTAACGGGAATTTTCGAACACCCCGTAAAAATTAAAATCTTCCATTGCACAAAATTTCACGGCCCCAAATATTTATCTTTGTACCTGACGATAGCGTAACAGCCGATAACAAGTCTGAAAAATAAATATTGTTTAATATTACGCCTGTATTGTGTGGTTTTTCATCCATAACCTACAAAATATTCTACCAAGAAACAACGGAACAATAATTTTATGCAATTTCAGCTAGTATTAAACAGTAGATCTAATTAATAGTACCAGGATACAGGCACGCCATCAGAACCTATAGTTTACCTTGCAAAAAGGCATCTGATACCTGAGTTCTGTAACTGGTGACTCTACCTGCCACAGAGTGCATGAATTGATACAAAGATAGTCAGCTACATTTCAATAGAACTAGACTAAAAATCTGTGTGTTTGAATTTTGTCTGAGGTATTTTTTAAGATAATACACTCCTGGAAATGGAAAAAAGAACACATTGACACCGGTGTGTCAGACCCACCATACTTGCTCCGGACACTGCGAGAGGGCTGTACAAGCAATGATCACCCGCACGGCACAGCGGACACACCAGGAACCGCGGTGTTGGCCGTCGAATGGCGCTAGCTGCGCAGCATTTGTGCACCGCCGCCGTCCTTGTCAGCCAGTTTGCCGTGGCATACGGAGCTCCATTGCAGTCTTTAACACTGGTAGCATGCCGCGACAGCGTGGACGTGAACCGTACGTGCAGTTGACGGACTTTGAGCGAGGGCGTATAGTGGGCATGCGGGACGCCGGGTGGACGTACCGCCGAATTGCTCAACACGTGGGGCGTGAGGTCTCCACAGTACATCGATGTTGTCGCCAGTGGTCGGCGGAAGGTGCACGTGCCCGTCGACCTGGGACCGGACCGCAGCGACGCACGGATGCACGCCAAGACCGTAGGATCCTACGCAGTGCCGTAGGGGACCGCACCGCCACTTCCCAGCAAATTAGGGACACTGTTGCTCCTGGGGTATCGGCGAGGACCATTCGCAACCGTCTCCATGAAGCTGGGCTACGGTCCCGCACACCGTTAGGCCGTCTTCCGCTCACGCCCCAACATCGTGCAGCCCGCCTCCAGTGGTGTCGCGACAGGCGTGAATGGAGGGACGAATGGAGACGTGTCGTCTTCAGCGATGAGAGTCGCTTCTGCCTTGGTGCCAATGATGGTCGTATGCGTGTTTGGCGCCGTGCAGGTGAGCGCCACAATCAGGACTGCATACGACCGAGGCACACAGGGCCAATACCCGGCATCATGGTGTGGGGAGCGATCTCCTACACTGGCCGTACACCACTGGTGATCGTCGAGGGGACACTGAATAGTGCACGGTACATCCAAACCGTCATCGAACCCATCGTTCTACCATTCCTAGACCGGCAAGGGAACTTGCTGTTCCAACAGGACAATGCACGTCCGCATATATCCCGTGCCACCCAACGTGCTCTAGAAGGTGTAAGTCAACTACCCTGGCCAGCAAGATCTCCGGATCTGTCCCCCACTGAGCATGTTTGGGACTGGATGAAGCGTCGTCTCACGCGGTCTGCACGTCCAGCACGAACGCTGGTCCAACTGAGGCGCCAGGTGGAAATGGCATGGCAAGCCGTTCCACAGGACTACATCCAGCATCTCTACGATCGTCTCCATGGGAGAATAGCAGCCTGCATTGCTGCGAAAGGTGAATATACGCTGTACTAGTGCCGACATTGTGCATGCTCTGTTGCCTGTGTCTATGTGCCTGTGGTTCTGTCAGTGTGATCATGTGATGTATCTGACCCCAGGAATGTGTCAATAAAGTTTCCCCTTCCTGGGACAATGAATTCACGGTGTTCTTATTTCAATTTCCAGGAGTGTAAGAAGTAGTTAGTAAGTGTATGATTAGCCAAATTTCTAATTTATTTTTAGTAACGTTTCTTCTTTGTATTTATATTATTATTCCTACGGATCAATACACAGATCTCAATACCACTGCAACAACATGCATCGATTCTGCGACTTATCTCAGCGGTACTACAGACTGAAGACGATCTAATAATTTTTCAATCTCCAGTTTATTCACTGCTCTGATACCAGTCGCACTTACAATACATGTGAGGCTAGACTGTTCACTGTTTCGAACTATAAAATGTAACAAGCCAGTTCCCAAGTAAAATGATGGCCTACTTAAATTTTGAAGCTGCATGCGCTGCGTGTTTTGGAAGACTTGCATCTTGACATCACTACAAATAGCGCCCAACAGTGTGGTATACTATAGGTGTTGGAGAAATATATGGAAAGACAGCGAGAAATGTATAATTGAAAATAAACGCAGATGCTGGCAGAGCCTCGAGTTGCGTTGCTGTATTTGACCATGAACACCAACTGCGCAATGGTTCAAATGGCTCTGAGCACTATTGGACTGAGGTCATCAGTCCCCTAGAACTCTGAACTACCTAAACCTAACTAACCTGAGGACATCACACACATCCATGCCCGAGGCAGGATTCGAACTTGCGACCGTAACAGCAGCGCGGTTCCAGGCTGAAGCGCCTAGAACCGCTCGGCCACAGAGCCCTCCGACTTTGGTTTCTTTCTATAAATTACAAAGTCTCTTTATAGTTAGGACAAGCTGACTTCTTGTAATTTGTAGCAACCATACGAGGATCGATACGCGCTGCATTCATCTTATACAGACAAAGATGTTATTAATTAAAGGGGCGTCGTGAAAGTAGCTGTTAGTGTTTCTCGTGTCTCAGGAAACACCACCGAGTCTCGTCGCGCTGGCACAGAAGTAATAAGGTGGCACACGAAAGAAGAAGAACTGCTGCTAAACAAGTCCCTCACAGTGTCGTTTGTTATCCGAGAAGGTAAACGCCTGGTGACCCGTTTTCCCTGCAAAACTTGCGACGTTACTTTGTTCCTCCGTAAGGGCAGAATATAACTACGTCCTCTGTTATTTTAATAAACGGAGAAAAATTCCGCACGAAATAAGAGGGCGTCCTTCCGTAATGAGCATATTACAAACTAAGTAAGTTTCCAGGCGAAAAGTTTCTGGACGTAAAGAATCTCTTTTTTTTCTCAGTGTAATACGTAACAAAAGGCGCTAGTCATCACATTGTCGTTTACGACGATGGAGAACGGTGCTACTAAATGTTCCTTCCAATTCCGAGCGCCAAATGTATAGTAGAAATGATGATCTATGTAAAACACATTAGTAACAATGTCATAAAACACCGAGACAAAGGTCGCTAACGAAAGTAGATTTACTAATGTGTTTTACTCGCTGTACACAGTATTTAATGATAATTACAGTGTCGTACATCTGTGAACAGATTAGTTTCGACAGAACTACAGTATCGTTACAGTCTCCTTTACTTTATAAAGACCTGTAATAGAATTTATAGCGTAAATTGAAGTGAACGAGTTTTAACGAATGATTAGATAAGGGGTGATCATAAAGTTTCCATTCGAAAGACTTACAGTCCAGAATCGGTATGCTAATCAGGTAAAATCGCCATGAGGATTGAGACAATCATCCCATCAGGTTCAAAATACTCGTTCGTTTTATAAAACACCGTGCCCTGCTGCGTGAAGAAGTCTTTAACTGCCGGCTGCACATCCTCGTCCGATAGGGGAGAGATGAAAACTATAGGGCGACTCCTCGATAGTGTCCCACATGAGGTGGCGTAAGTTCTTTCTTACAACTTTTGCGGTATGGGGACAGATGTTATCATGAAGCAGCAGCACCCTTAGACACAGTTTTCGACAGACATCCGGTTACATACACATTCTTCAGTCTACGGTGAATGTCTACCGATTTCTCCTCCAGCAGCCAATAATAGCATGTTGGTCCTGTTTGGACGCATTTGATAACAACGTCACCATAGTTCACCTTTCCAAACTTTCCGCAAGCACGTCGTAAAGACACGAGTGCCACAGTAATCCGTTGCCTACACATCGCTGCTTATGTACCCGTATCGGAGATGCGCTACGCTGCTTATAAGATGTAGCAACGCTCTGAAACGAAGACTTTTTGACCACCCGTCGTAATATCTTCAACAATTTTTATGTTTATTCGTTGTTACAGGCTGTGTATCATATGTAGTGCGTCAGGTTGCTACCGACACAAAAGGGATGCAAGTGTAAAAAATAAGCAATATTTAAATTTAGTAATGTAATACAAATCTCTTTTCACGCTTTACAGTGCACATGATTCTTGAATGATATCTCATTACTTTTTTTATTCTGATAAAACGATAAATAACGTTAGCAGACACTATAAAGTGGAAAAATTAATAAAAATTGCACTACAAATAAAATGATCGCAAAATAGTAAAACTCTATGACGCACAGAACTTCTTAAAGCAGTTTCTTTCTGAAGTAAGAAAATAGAAGACCTTACATTCGGGGAACTTCACATTTCTCAGCTCTCTTTTTTTTATTTTAGTAGTTATTCAAAGTATATTTTTATGTTTTGCCCACTGGTTGAATAGAGTTTCCCTTTTTTATTTTCTCCTGTTCTCCTTCAACTTCCCGTTAATACATGGCTATAATGGTGGTGCCTGTAAATAAGGTTTCGGCAAAGTCCTTGTTTGGCGATATAAAGCCACATTATATTTTCCTTAGGCATCTGTCTTCAAGTGCAGCATCTCATACTCAATGAGTGATTCAGCAATGTTAAAAAAAGAAAGAAAACTGGTGTCGTAACCCTCTTCCCAACAAATCCCGTACGAAATGCAGTCACTGAGGCATTTGTCTTCAAGTGCAGCATCTCATACTCAATGAGTGATTCAGCAATGTTAAAAAAAGAAAGAAAACTGGTGTCGTAACCCTCTTCCCAACAAATCCTGTACGAAATACAGTCGCTGAGGCCGAACCCAACGTATCAAATACACAGTTTTGATATCACGCCCAACTTCGGTTTCATTTTCTTTAATTGAAATCAAGGAACTATTAACAACTTCTTGGTACTGTTTTAGAAAGAAATAAAACTAAATCAATAGTGGTAACCCTTTCTTCGTGAAGTCACATTCGAGTGCTCGGATATCGCCGGTTAGTCGTTGCTCCTGACGCACAGCGGTTATTCTGAGCACCCGACTTTGTCGTGGTGGAGAGAATAACGAATAAGACGTTCATACGAAAAACAGTGCACTTAGTAAACCCCATTGTATCGAATATGTCTAACATGACGCAAGGGGTCGGTAGAGGATACAGCCGTACACAGAAACTGTGCAATGCTCCAGTCGAAAGAGGTTTGTCAAGGTTTCTAAACTGCACGCAGTGGCAAGACAGTACAACACCGTCTAAAATTTTGTTATTGCAGATATCTAATGAGAGGTATTCTGAATTTGATCTTATGTTTTTGTAATAGAAAACTGAGGCAACTTTCAACATTATGAGGTACTACAGTTTTATTTTGGGTCTTAATCTCTTAGTTCTCTAACAAGCACATCTTATGCTCAATTCTAGATGCAGATCTATTTGACCTACGCATCTTTGTACCTATTTTCTCTTCTTCCCATTTTTGATCTGTTCAGTCACCACTTTCAAGATACTCTATGCCGCAAGATGCATTCTTGGTTTGCTGTCACTATGATAATCATGTTACCCTGCATACTTTGTAACGTGTCAGGCAAATTCAACACCTACCATGAAAACCCTGACATGATAGCAAATCCGGCAGTATGTCACATAGCTCCAAATAAATCCTGACATGAAATTAACCAAAGTAATATGATCAATGAGTGAGCAAATGGAATACCACAGACTAACACAAGAATGCCTAAATGCAGTTCCAAGGGGAGAAACGAGAACAAAAGCCGAGAGCAGAACCGTGTTAAGCTAGAAGGACCTACGATAAGGGACGGACACCCACGTCGCCAGCCGACTGCCAAGATCACCCCCAGCCCATGTTAAAAGAAAGAGCCCTCCAGAAGAAAGGTATAGAACTTACGATAACACTAAAAGGGTCACACCAGCTGCAAGTTTTAGCGTGAGACTATTTTGCGTCTCTGTTATGTTGCAAACGTTAAAAATATTGCCCCACCACGAAAAGTATAGCTTTTCTCATTGGATAGAAGGAATTTAGTAGGCGGAGCTTAAGGTTAACATAGAGACCCTGATTGGTCAGTTGTAAACACAGCCAGACCGCCTTTTTTAAACCAACTTTGGTAAATTGTAGTAAGGAGAAATTAGGAGAGAGTTACTTCCGAGACGGCGAGTTGTATGGAGCTGCTCCGCCCGCCGCCCCCTGACGCTGCCTAACCAATGACAAGTTAATGAACGCACGTGATGCCGCATAACAGCACATAAAGCTTCACTCAGAACTGCAGAAGTCTCATCTGTTACACCCCCTTTTTACGTAATACTAGTGTCGATCGTCAATTAAATCTCATGGTGTTCACATTTGCTACTTGAAATAAAAATCTGAAACGCAATGATTTTTCTGTTATACAATTATTGAGAAACCACATCAGCCACTGTAATTTACGACAAGTTAGATAAGTAATTAAATATAATTGAGGGTCACTGTAGACCATTTTGATAGTTTTCTCTTTTGTGAAACTTAATTTAAACCTAGATTATAGATGTGATATGGCATAGGTCATCCTTCGATCCATTGTAGAACGTGGAAACCCATTTAGGGAATATTCGTTCACATTTTTGTTGAATGCAGTTGGTTTTTATCATCCTGTATTAAAACATTTCCTTTTATCAATAGGGCAATTTATAAACAATGTTTTGTGAGTAGAATAAAATTTCCAATGGTTAACTTAACCGCTTTTTCGACTTTATTTTACCAGCTAACTAAAAATAGGAAAGCCTTGAACCCCTTCCACTAAATTTAGTTAGTATTAAGATTCATTTACAGGGAGTGCAGTGGAGCTGATGCTGAAATCATTAAGTATTTGGTTATATCATCACTAGTATCACTGAACTCTTCTGAACTCTACATTTCATGTGTGGTCTGGCGTCTCCTTAGCAGCAACAGGTCTCAGGTTCAAACTAGTCAATTCCCTAAAAAACACACTCAGGGCATCATTGTGCAAAAGTTGTAGGTAGACACGACTTAGAACAAACAGACACCATGCTGAATGTTAGAGAATGGCGACCCTGCCAGGATGGTAAAATACCATGATTGAAGGTCGACCACATGCCCAACTAGTCAGAAAAATATCCTGTTAAAAAAATTTTTTTGAAAGGCATAAATAGTTGAAAACAGTAGCTGCAGCGATTGATAGTAATAAAGTATTCAATAGAAAGTGAGACATTCTAGCAGAGACAATAGCATAATTAAGTTATGAATTTTAATATTGTTAGAATTAAGTTTTCTCTCCAATGCAAGCGCACAGGTGGCGGATACATCGTTGACAAGTTGGTTCTGACCCAACAAGTAAGTGAATGGATTGTCAGTCTTGGGTATAATAAGTGTCAAGTCGTGTGAACAAAAAGTTTATGAAACGCGTGAGATCGTATGAGCGCATGTTGACGCGAGGTAGGGCGCGTGAATTGCTTTTAAAACAGAAAATAAGGGATTCGGAAAGATTAGCAATGGCAGATCGAGACCTTGACCGAATTGAAGTAGAGACCCAGCATGAAGATGGACAGAGAATAGAGGACAGTACAACAGACGATGCAGTATCGCGAGAAATATGACAGATAACGCACCATAACGAGGATAATGTATGTCAAGGCATAGAAAACGTAAGTCAGCATACAACAGAGAAGCAGGAAAGTAGAGAGACAGTCGATGAGGATTCTAACTTGCGTCTTGAATACGTAGAACTCATAGTACAAGTCATCAGAGCTCCCTCACCACAGAGTACAAGGAATGCGAGCAGAAACGTGTCACCGTACAGTTCAATGCAATCGGTTACGAACCAACACTTGGGCGAAAACACAGAGCGTAGGAAGTCGGACGAAAACGCAATAGGACCCACCAATATGGCAGAATTATTACAACAAATTACGGAAACCATTACACGGCAAAATAAAGAAATTGCGAACCAAATACAACTTCAGAATGCAGAAACCACGAGACAAATGCGTGAGATTAAAGAACAAAACAAAAAATTTCAGTTACACTTAAGTCATATTGAAGACGAGGCAAAAGAATTTCGAGAAGTGATAGGAAACTTAGTAACAGGTCACAATCAATCGAGAACAGACATTGACAGGGTACAAGCGAACGTACAGACATTGCGCAATGACACTCAGGACGAGATCAAAACATTACGTAACAACACCCAGGGAGAAGTCAAGAAACTAGAGAAACAGATAAACGTAATTACTAGACAAGCAGCAGGTACAGCGCTTCAAATTGTTGAAAACAGTGTGTTACACAAACGTTTCACAAAAGCAGCGCTGAAAAGATATGATAACCGCATAGTCAAAATAGAAGCGCAAACGAAGCAACAATTTCAGAAATTGCGAACAGAGTTGTTGCAAACTATTGAAGAGCGTAGTGAACAATATCGAACAAGCACTGAGTCTGCAACCACATCCGTATCTGTAACAGCACCGGAAAAACAACCAATTAACGAAGATATCATGCATTTGCGGTTCCAGTCAGAGGCGGAAAGTAATATACGTGAAATCAGACAGCCTGCACAGCAACAAACACGTTTCGAAATTCTTGATGAACAAACGGCATCACAAACACATGCGGAACCACAAATGTATGTTTCAAGACAGTTTGGATCGTGCAATGAAGCAGCAAGGTTAGCCAGACAAGATACCGAACCAATACCTGACAATGGAAAGCCAGGTCGTGAAGAGTACAGTGCAATGCATTCAGCTACACGTTCACAACCGATGGAAGAAAATTATTGCGTACCACTCCAATATACAATGGATCTACCACAACCGGAAAGAACGACGGGAGAAATGATCAGAAACAAATGTGGCGAAGAATCGCGAATTTCATACGGAACTATGACGAAGTACGACAACAATCATTTCCTCACAGTCAGAAAATTTCAACACTTTTGAGAAGGAAACTCATTACATCCACGAACTTTTATTGATCAATTCCGAGTAGGATTACCAGAACAGTGGACGCTAGCACACAAATTAGACTTTATATGTGCACACATGTCAAGAACAGTCGCAGAAACCATGCAGAATGTTGCAGCGACATGCCGATCGTACGAAGATTTCAGAGAGAAGTTTCTCTCACGATATTGGTCCAGCGAAGCACAGAACAGAGTGAAGTACGAATTATTACAGAATCCATATTTTGAAAATTCAGGAGAGAAGAGTCCCGTGAAATTTTTCGAATTAATGGCAAAGAAAAATCAATGCTTAGATGTACCATACAGTGACGGAGAGTTGAATAAATTATGCGCGATGAAGCTACCATTGAAATACCAGCAATCATTAGTAGGTCGCGGAGGCAATGACGTCGAAGCATTTAAAGGTATTCTAAGGGAACTAGAGTTCATATTTTCGGAAGATGACACAAGAAAAAGACGAAGCGCACGTGGAAACGAAACCAAAAAGCAGTGGAATCCACAAGACACAGTATGAAGAAACAATAATTACGAACCACGTGATAACTTCGCACCAAGAAACGACAACAGATTTCAACAAAAAAACAATTATGGATTTAGAAGAGAATACGGCAATAACTATAATTCACCAAGGAACGGCAACAACTATTACAGAGGGAACAATGACAACCGTAACGGGTATTGGAGAACCAATAGACCGACAAGTTATCAACAAAGAAACCAATATCAACAAGCGGAGCAAGAAAAAAGAATAGATAGAAGAGGTGGAGGTAAGACCACCAAACCCCGAAAAACATTCGAATTGACAGCTAACCGCCCATGCCAAAGAGAATGACGCACCGACTCAGGATAATTGCAGCACCTTGAACAGAGAAGTAAATACCTTATCACGAGAAGAGAAGAAGGGACCAGATGAAAACGAAGACAGGAAAATAACAATATCGTGTTCGGGCGAAATTAATTAGGGGGAATACTGACGAAGAATATGAATTACCAGAGGCATGCACAACGAATGTAGGAGGAAAGCACGAAGTAATGAGTATTGCAGAGCTATTTGAGATGGAAACCAGGGATAGCGAATTCAATGAGGATAATGCGCAGTCGACAGAAGTTGAAAATAAGTTACTAGTGGGCACACAACCCAACGTATATAATGAAGGAAGTTATGAAGCGATAATTAGAGCATTTAAATGCGATTATGTGGAAGTAGCGACGAAGAAGGAGATGTTAGGCGAGGATGAGGAAAAAGTAGAGGATGTTGAAGAAAGAGTAAATGAAGGAAGATATACAGAAGAGGAAATAAAAGAGAGAGAAGTAGCAGTCAAAGCTTATCCTACAGAAAGTTCGAATTCACGAGGGAAATTCCTGAAAAGACTCATGTATGATTCAGTGGAGGATTCGTTGATGCAAGAAGAAGAAGAACAGAACCAACCCTTTCAAATTCAACCAATTGTGAAGGCCATGGTATAGCATACCCCAGTCAATATTGTAATTGATAGCGGAAGTGAACTGACCGCGATCTCAGGAAATTTATTCATGCAGTGTAATGCCAATGAGGAATTGCCAGTTCTGAAAACACGTAAGATTAATGTAAGAGGTCCTATTGGAAACAATGCTGCGGAAGTTACGAGACATACAAGGTTAACTCTTTCGTGTCAAGGTCAAAAGATCGAAGCCAACTTCGTGATTATACCTAAACTAACTGTAGATTTGATTATAGGTGCAGATTTTTTAAATGAGAGGCGAGCGATAATAGATGTGGTGGAATGTAGCGTAACATTTGGGAATGTCACACTTCTCTTTGAGCAAAAGGTAAAATTAGAAGAAATACCAGTTATAAACAAACAATTAAGAATGATGCGAGATAAAGAGGATGAAGAATTAGAATGGTATGCACAAAAGGGGGAATCGCCACAGTCATGTTAGAAGTCCATAAAGAAATCGACGAAAAATTGCAAGAAGTTTCAAGGTATTTCGGAACACAGTTAAGTAGAATTAGAGGGTATTTTACGAGATAAAGCAGAGGTATTTGTACCTAAGACTGGCAGTATTAAACACTTTCAGTACAAGTTTGAAGTAAAACAGCACAAACCATTCAGAGTACCACCCTATACAATCCCATTAAGCTATAGGAATGAAGTATTCCAGGAGATATCTAAAATGTTAGATGATGATATTATTGAACCAGCTACCTCCACATATAACAGTCCGCTCCATATTGTACAAAAACGAGATGGGAGCATCAGGTTAGTGCTTGATTCCAGACAGATCAACACAATCATAATCACTGAGACAAATCACCCAGAAAAATTAGAGGAATTGATACAAAACTTCCATGGTGCTAAGATATTTTCATCAATTGATTTACAGAGTAGTTTCTGGCAAATAGAGTTGGCCCCAGAATGTAGAAAATTTACAGCATTTATCGTATTCGGTAGATGTTACCAATTTAAACGATTGCCATTTGGTTTAAACATATCATCAGCAGCGTTTATTAGGGGATTTAATACTATACTCAGTCCTGAAATTTTACAAAAAATTACTTGATGATGTGATTATGGCAGAACCCTCTTGGGAACATCACAACGACACACTAAATCAGTTTTTACAGATCATGAAAGAGCATGGGGTCACAGTAAATATAACAAAATCCAAATCTGGAAGGCGAGAGGTCAAATTTCTAGGATACATAATTTCAGAGAAAGGTGTAATGCCCGACCCAGAAAAACTAATGGCAATCAAAGAATTCTGTACTCCATATAATATGAAAACTCTCAGAGGATTTCTAGGTCACAGTGGATTTTATAAAAAATTTATTTGGATCGACTCTCTCGCAACACCACGCCTATGTGCATTGAATGGAAAAAACACGCCATGGGTATGGGATCAACCAGCCAATGAAGAATTTTTAAAAGTGAAAAACGCACTGACAACAGCACCGATTTTAGCACATCCTGATCTAACACAAAATTTTTGTATGGCCACTGATAGCGCGAAAACAGGTTTAGGAGTTGTTTTATTCCAAGAATACGAACAGGTAGGGCTAAGATCATATAGAACAATTGCATTTGCCAGTCGTGTACTCACAAAAAGCGAGAACAACTATTCAGTCACGGAGGTGGAAGCATTGGCCATTGTTGGAGCTTCCAACGTTTTCGATACTTCCTATTCGGAAGAAAAACAAAAGTATACACTGACCGCAAAGCATTAGAATTTCTGTTATCCGCCAAACTAACTCATGGGAGGCTAGCCAGATGGATGTTAATACTACAAGAATTTGACTTCGCTATTACACACATACCTGGACCGGTGAATGTATTAGCAGATGCTTTATCACGATGTCCATAGGGTGCATCCAATAACTTAGGTTTGGAAGCAGCAGAAGACCAGTTTATAATGTACTATATGAAACAAGTACCTTTCGAAAACTACATTATGACAGCAATGAAAAACATAGGCAAGGAACACGATAAGGATCCCGAAATACTAGGACTCAAACACAAGTGGAGAAGTAAGGATTTTCCAGACATTCGACAGCACTATCTCATAAAAAACAATGTTTAATTTTTTAGACGAAATGTTGCAACGAATGAATGGTTAATTTATATCCCAGATGAACTAATTATTAAGTACATATGGTATACACATTTAAGTAATGGCCACTTTGGACCAAAGAAATGATTTTTAAAAATAAAACAAACAAGCCATTTTCCTAATATAGAAAGACGAATTAGAACAGTATTATTCAAATGCAAAAAAGGGCTAAACACGTCACTTTCCAAACCAAACCACCTATGTTTCCAATACTCCCTAAAAAATTAAAACAAATAGCTGCAACAGATATTATGGGGCCCCTCCCATGCACGAAAAATGGATATATTTTCATATTTGTCGTTTTGGAACTTATTTCTAAATATATTACCTTGACACCATTAAAACGGGCAACAGGTCTTACTATAAGTAAAGCATTTAGACAAGATTTTCTCAGACAAGTAGGTTGAGTGGAACGAATAATTTCGGATAATGGCCCACAATACAAATCAGTGCAATGGCAGAACACGTTAAAACAACGCAAAATAAAACCCATCTACATATCTAAGTACAAACCTAGCGTAAATCCAGCAGAATGATCTATGAAGGACATAGGCACTTTATGCCGATTATATGCAGGCAAAAGACACAACACTTGGGATATATACCTAAAAGATTTTCAAGAAGTAATAAATGAAATGCCACATAGCACTACTCTACTACCTCCAGTTACTGTACTTAAAAATATTGAACCCCCAAACATAAGCAGAGAAAATGTTAGATTTCCTATTGTACCACGCAGACAGCACAAACAAGTCATAGCAACAGCACTCTCCAACAGCAGAAAGGCAGTCATTAAAAGAAAAGAAAGAGGAGATAGAACAGCAATTAAAAGAACATTCTCAGCAGGCCAGAAAGTATTTGTAAAAACACAGCATCTCTCCAGCAAACAGAAACGCAAAATACATAAGTTTTACGCTGCATAAGAAATACCTGACATAATTAGCCGAATTGCTCATGATAATGCTGTGGAACTAATGAACCCAAAAACAGGCAAAACCTTAGGACTTCACCATGTAAGCCATATTAAAAAGTTTGAAGATTAATTTTATCACTGGTAAATAATCAGCAAAATATTTCAAGTTTATGTTGCAGATAAGATCGTCAGGAGAAAGAAGAATGAAGAGAGAGGAAGGTGGGAAAAAGAAAGTAGTTTCAATAAAAACAAAAACAAAAACAACACCAATACTACCACAGATTAGGGCGAAGGTATAAAGCGTAGATAGTCTAACAGCATGAAATACTAAAATGCTATACACCACGACACTACACAAAAATAAAAAAACGAATTTGAGGATTCTTGTAGAAGTTAAGACTCAAAATACCTTAGAACTGTAATATGGAAAGGGCACCGAAATTTGTAAAGCTTTTCGAGAAGGTGTAAAACAATGTAGGTACTAGACATATGTTAGATGATTATAAGTAAAACTTTTTGTAAGAACCATTGTAAAAACTCCAGCAAGGACCAGATGCAACGACCCACAAGTTGCAACGCGAGAAGTATCAAGAAAGAAAAGGACGTATTTAGCAAGACACGATTCCTACAAGGCAGAAGCGTCGAGAGAAGGGAAAGGACAGTGAGACCAATAGAGGGCCCTTGTAGCTGAAGTGGGCAGTAAATCTGCCCTTAAGCGGAACCCTGCTGGGACAGAACGCGGAAGGCCAAGAGGGTCTTGGGATGTCCCAACTCAGCGGAGTGAGCAAAAAATGGCCTGACTAGAAGACCGCATGGGCAAGCCACTAATGGCAAAAAAAAATATGTGTAAAAGTCACACTGCTGCTATTAAACAGCACGTTGATGCACGAAAATGAAGAAAACTTCCACAAAGTAAAAATTACATGTCCAAACAATTTATCAAACTGTTACTAAGAGGAGAACTTCAAAGCGACTAGTTATCAATAACTTTCCCATATCCTGCCCAGAGAAGAACCAAGAATCAAGTAAGAAGCAGAGAAAAAGCAGGAAGAACAGAGGTTGAAGATTGGCAAGATTGAGACTAAGAAAGAAGATGGGTGAAGAATGGACGGCATACCTTCCCAAATCCCTATCCTATCGTAATCTAGTCATCTGTGAAGTATCACAACGAAAACCGACCGCTTTCAGCGACACATAATGGTGACTTTCACGCATACAAAGCCAGTAAACCATGAGATTCTGCACTCACAGCTCCATTCCATTAAGGGCCCTCCACAACAGCAACACACCATTGCAAAGCCAACAAGGAACGACGAACGAAGCTGTACCTCAAATACTTGCCCACATCCATCTCGCTCAAGTCCATCACCTTCATGCAAAAACATTCACCAACATCCTGCTTAAACATTCATAGGATTGTGTGAATGTGTGAAATCAAATTACGTGATGTAGGAATTGTGCAAAAGAAACATGTGAAAAACTAAATAAGTTAAGCACACCAGACAGCTAATAAACTACAAAATAATAGACTATGGACTTAAGTAAAAAATAGACTATCGATAACAATAAGTCATTAGTTCTGAATTGGACAGTGTATAAAGAACAAAAGTAAGGGATAATAAACACTGAAACTATATGCCACTTATTTTCTCCCCATAAAAATAAAAGAATAACTACATTTTACTTATTTTCTCCTTATAAAAACAAATAATAAAAAATTATCTTGTTGGATGTTTTCCCTTTTTTTAACATTTGCACCATTTGTTAGGATAATATCTCAATATTTGTGTATGTATATTTCTTTGTCAAAGCAATTCTTGGAAATAATTCTTATTTGTTAGTGTAACAATGTTGAAATAAGTGTCTAGAAACAAAAAACATTTTACTTGTACATGATATTTAGAAAATGTGTTAGGAATAGATTTTACTTAATTACTACATTTACAAAAAAAATATTTCTAGGAAAATCGATGCGAAAGACTCCTCACTTTCGATAACAAACTTCTTAAAAAACTAACTTTACACTTAAATAAAGAAAGAAAATAATTAAAAATTAATAATAATAATAGCATGTAAATATTCTTCTCTTGTCAATATAAACATATTTTTCAGAATAATTTGGAAGAATATAAAAATATAAATTAGTAATACAAACTAGCATTGAACCAGAATAATGTGGCTGAACAGTAGGCAACAAAATGTAGATAAAGGAATAATTTTTGACTGACTTAGACAACAGTTCAATCATTGCCTAACTTCAGTGCAAAAATTAAGTTTGAAGGGTGGTGATATGTAAGGTGTCAGGCAAATCCAACACCTACCATGAAAACCCTGACATGATAGCAAATCCAGCAGTATGTCACTTAGCTCCAAAAATTTCCTGACATTAAATTAACCAAAGTAATATGATCAACGAGTGAGCAAATGGAATACGACAGACTAACAAAAAAACGCCTAAATGCATGTCATAACCTCCCACTGTGAAACAGACACAGTTCCAAGGGGAGAAACAAGAACAGAAGCCGAGATCAGAACCGTGTTAAGCTAGAAGGCCTTACGATAAGGGACGGACACCCACGTCGCCAGCCGACAGCCAAGATCACCCCCAGCCCATGCTAAAAGATAGAGCCCTCCAGCCCATGTTAAAAGATAGAGCCCTCCAGAAGAAAGGTATAGATCTTACGATAACACTAAAAGGGCCACACCAGCTGCAAGTTTTAGCGTGAGACTTTTTCGCGTCTCTGTTATGTTGCAAATGTTAAAAATATTGCCCTACCACGAGAAGTATAACTTTTCTCATTGGATAGAAGGAATTTTGTAGGCTGAGCTTAAGGTTAACATTGAGACCCTGATTGGTCAGTTGTAAACACAGCCAGACAGCCTTTTTTAAACCAACTTTGGTAAATTGTAGTAAGGAGAAATTAGGGGAGAGTTGCTTCCGAGACGGAGAGCTGTATGGAGCTGCGCCGCCCGCCGCCCCCTGACGCTGCCTAACCAATGACAAGGTAATGAACGCACGTGATGCCGCATAACAGCGCATAAAGCTTCACTCAGAACTGCAGAAGTCTCATCTGTTACACCCCCTTTTTACGTAATACTAGTGTCGATCGTCAATTAAATCTCATGGTGTTCACGTTTGCTACTTGAAGTAAAAATTTGAAACGCAATGATTTTTCTGTTATACAATTATTGAGAAACCACATCAGCCACTGTAATTTATGACAAGTTAGATAAGTAATTAAATATAATTGAGGGTCACTGTAGACCATTTTGATAGTTTTCTCTTTTGTGAAACTTAATTTAAACCTAGATTATAGATATGATATGGCATAGGTCATCCTTCGATCCATTGAAGAACGTGGATACCCATTCAGGGAATACTCGTTCACATTTTTGTTGAACGCAGTTGGTTTTTATCATCCTGTATTAAAACATTTCCTTTTATCAATAGGGCAATTTATAAACAATGTTTTGTGAGTAGAATAAAATTTTCAATGGTTAACTTGACTGCTTTTTCGACGTTATTTTATCAGCTAACTAAACATAGGAAAGCCTTGAACCCCTTCCACTAAATTTAGTTAGTATTAAGATTCTTTTACAGGGAGTGCAGTGGAGCTGACGCTGAAATCATTAAGTATTTGGTTATATCATCGTTAGTCTCACTGAACTCTACATGTCACATGTTGTCTGACGTCTCATTAGCAGCAACAGGTCCCAGGTTCAAACTAGTCAATTCCCTAAAAAACACGCTCAGGGCGTCGTTGTGCGAAAGTGGTAGGGAGTCACGACTTAGAACAAACAGACACCACGTAGAATGTTAGAACTTCATAGCAGGTGACAGTTGACCACCAAGTAAAGTGCGAACTCACACTCGTCCACCATCTTTATCGCTTAGCAGGGCTACTAAATCACTCAGTACTCGATTAAACTACTGACCTGCAGTGAAACAGCCAAATAACACACCACAGTCGATCGCTGTTGACCTCCATAGTGTGCTAGTGTAGCAGTGATCGGTGTTATCGCAAGGCATACCACATGTCCTGATCCACGCAAAGGGACCCTGAGGCCATCTTTTAATGCACACGGTATTGACATGGTCCATGTTGCCTATAGCATTTCGTATATCCCATAACCTACGATGCGTACCATACACCGAGGTGAGGAAAGTCATGGAACAGCGATACCCACATACACAGTGTACAAAAGGGCACTGCTTTGGCGAAGGTATCGTTTGTAATTAGGCGATTCAGTTGGAAAACTTCCCGATGTGATTAAGGCCGCACGACGGGAATTAACAGATTCTGAACACGGAATGGTACACTACTGGCCATTAAAAATGCTACACCAAGAAGAAATGAAGATGATAAACGGGTATTCATTGAACAAATATACTAGAACTGACATGTGATTACATTTTCACGCATTTTGAGTGCATTGATCCTGAAAAATTAGAACCCAGAACAACCACCTCTGGCTGTAATAACGGCCTTGTTACGCCAAGAAATTGATTCAGAGCTTGGCTGGCGTGTACAGGTATAGCTGTCCATGCAGCTTCATCGCGATACCTCAGTTCATCAAGAGTAGTGACTGGCGTCTTGTGACGAGCCAGTTGCTCGGCCACCAATGACCAGACGTTTCCAACCGGTGAGAGATCTGGAGAATGTGTTGGCCAGGGCAGCAATCGAACATTTTCTGAATCCAGAAAGGCCCGTACCGGACCTGCAACATGCGGTCGTGCATTATTCTGCTGAAATGTAGGGTTTCGCAGCGATCGAATGAGGGGTAGAGCCACGGATCGTAACACATCTGAAATGTAACGTCCACTGTTCAAAGTGCCGTCAATGGGAACAAGAGGTGACCGAGACGTGTAACCAATGGCACCCCATACTATCATGCCGGGTGATATGCCAGTATGTTGATGACGAATACACGCTTCCAATGTGAGTTCACCGCGATGTCGCCAAACACGAATGTGTCCATCATGATCCTGTAAACAGAAACTGGATTCATCCGAAAAAATGACGTTTTGCCATTCGTGCACCCAGGTTCGTCGTTGCGTACACCATCGCAGGCGCTCCTGTCTGTGATGCAGCGTCGAGGGTAACCGCAGCCATAGTCTCCGAGCTGATAGTCCACGCTGCTGCAAACGTCGTCGAACCGTTCGTGCAGATGGCTGTTGTCTTGCAAACGGCCCCATCTGTTAACTCAGGGATCGAGACGTGGCTTCACGATCTGTTACAGTCATGCGGATAAGATGCCTGTCATCTCGACTGCTAGTGATACGAGGCCATTGGGATCCAGCATGGCGTCCCGTATTACCCTCCTGAACCCACTGATTCCATATTCTGCTAACAGTTATTGGATCTCGGCCAACGCGAGCAGCAATGTCTCGATACGATAAACCGCAATCGTGATAGGCTGCAATCCGAGCTTTATCAAAGTCGGAAACGTGATGATACGCATTTCTCCTCCTTACACGAGGCATCACAAGAAAGTTTCACCAGGCAACGCCGGTCAGCTGCTGTTTGTGTATGAGAAATCGATTGGGAACTTTCCTCATGTCAGCACGTTGTAGGTTTCGCCACCGGGTTCAACGTTGTTTGAATGCTCTGAAATGCTAATGATTTGCATATCACGGCATCTTCTTCCGTTGGTTAAATTTCGTGTCTGTAACGCGTCATCCTCGTGGTGTAGCCGGTAGTGTAGTTGGAGCTACACGCATGGGACATTACATTCCGGAAATTGTTATGGAATTCAGTGTTCTACGATCAACTGTGTCAAGTGTTTGCCGAGAATACAACATTTCAGGCATTACCTGTCACCATGAACAATGCGGTAGCGGTGGCAGACGGCCTTCCCTGAATGACCGAGAGCAGCGACGTTTGCGTAGCGTTGTCAGTGCTAACAGAGATGCAAATCAGGGTGAAATAATCTCAGAAATAAATGTGAGATGTACGACGAACGTATCCGCTGGGACACTGCGGCGAAATTTGGCGTTAATGGGCTATGGCAGTAGACGACCGACACGAGTGCCTTTGCTAAGAGCACGACATCGCCTGTAACGATTCTCCTGGGCTCTTGACAGTATCTGTTGGACCGTAGCGGACTAGAAATCCGTGACGTGGTCAAATGAGTCTCGATTCCACTTGTTAAGAGCTGAGGTAGAGTTCGAGTGTGGTGTAGACCCCACTAAGCCACGGACCCAAGTTGTCAACAAGGCATTGTGCAAACTGGTGGGGGCTCCATAATGGTGTGGGCTGTGTTTACATGGAATGGACTGGGTCCTCTGGTCTAACTGAGCCGATTTTCGGTTACTTGCAAACCGTTTTGAGCTATTCACGGATTTCATTTTCCCAAACAACGTTGGAATTTTTATAGATGACAATGTGCCATGTAATCGGCAGACGATTGTTCGTGGTTAGTTTCAAGAACATTCTGGACAATTCGACTCAATGATTTGGCCTCCCAGATAGCCCGAAATGAATCCCTTCGAACGTTTATGGGACGTAATCAAGCGGACAGTTCGTGGGCAAGATCCTACACAGGCAACACATTCGTAATTACGAACGACTATAGAGACGGCAAAGCTCAGTATTTCTGCAGGACATTTCCTACGACTTGCTGAATCCATGCCACGTCGATCTGCTGCACTACACTGGATAAAAGGAGGTCCCATACAATGTTAGGAGGTATCTCTTGACTTTTGTCACCTCAGTGCAGATGCCCTAGCCAGCCGTTGCCGGTCACCGCATGATTACTGGATAACTGCAACCGACTGATACAAGCTGTGGCTTCATCTTATGCAAGCCATCGGACCCCAGCAACTACGTATGCCCACCGTTCTGCAATCAGCGGCGGGGAAGCCGCTTTAGCTTTACAGCAGAAGGATTACGCGACACCTGGGGAACCTACACGACAGGGTGTCTGTCCTCCCTGATGGCAACGGGGACCGAGCGCTGTGAAGCGGGCAACTACTGTGGAGTCCGGATAAGCATCGTCACTCATTCAGCGCCCGCTGGTGTAGCCATCAGCACAGTGACTATCATTCAACAGGACCGCTTGCCGCACGGTCCTTCATCTACCACCGCCAGCACTGGGTGTCGAACTGGTACGCTTCTCACTACTGCCCACTCAGTGAGAGCCGTTCCCAGACGCCCCCGTCAACACATCTGGTGGCCAGAGTTCTCTCCCTGGATGACACTGTCGTCGCCGCAAGCTGCTCCCGGGACATCACTAACAAGGGGATCGCACCTACGCGTCGTCAACACTGTTGCACAGTGAAACCACACTAAAGCGCCAAAGAAACTAGCATAGGCATGCCTATTCAAATACAGAGATATATAAACAGGCAGAATAGGGCGCTGCGGTCGCCAATGACTATATAAGATAACAAGAGTCTGGCGCAGTTGTTAGATCGGTTCCGATGCTACAGTGGCAGGTTATCAAGATTTAAGTGAGTTTGAATATGTTGTTGTACTCGGCGCGCGAGCGATGGGAGACAGCATCTCCGACGTAGCGATGATGTGAGGATTTTCCCGTACGAGCATTTCACGAGTGTACCGTGAATATCGGGAATCCGGTGAAACACCAAATCTCCGACATCGCAGCGGCCAGAAAAAGATACTGCAACAACTGGACCAACGACGACTGAAGAAAATCGTTTAACGTGACAGAAGTGCAACCCTTCCATAAATTGCTGCGTCATGAACAAGTGACAGCTTGCGAACCATTTATCGAAACATCATCGATATGGACTTTAGGAGCCGAAGGCCCACTCATGTACTGCACGACACAACTCTTTATGCCTCGTCTGGCCCGTCAACTCAAACATTGGACTGTTGATGACTGGAAATATGTTGCCCGGTCGGGCAATTCTCTTTTCAAATTCTATCGAGCGGATGGACGTGTATGGGTATGGAGACAATGTCATTAATCCATGGATCCTGCATCTCAGCAGGGAACTGTTCAAGCTAGTCGAGGTTCTGTAATGGTGTGGGGCGTGTGCAGTTGGAATGATATGGGACCCTGTGATACGTCTAGATGCGACTCTGACAGGTGGAACGTACCTGTAAGCATCCTGTCTGATTGCTTACATCCATTCATGTCCATTCCGACGGCCTTGGGCAATTCTAGCAGGACAATGCGACACCCCACACGTCCAAAATTGTTACACAGTGGCTCCAGCCACACTCTTCTGCGTTTAAACACTTCCGCTGGTCACCAAACTCCGCAGACATGAACATTATTGAGCATATCTGGGATGCCTTACATTATGCTGTTTAGAAGAGGCCTCCACCCCTTCGCACTCTTAAGGATTTATGGTCAGCCCTGCAAGATTGATGATGTTAATTTATTAAGACGTTAGTCGAGTCCATTCTATGCCGTGTTGCCACACTTCTGCGTGCTCCCGGGGGCTCTGCACGATATTAGCCAGGTGTACCAGTGTGTACCAGTTTCTTTGGCACTTCAGCGTATATGGTTCCAGAGACCTTTTCAAGTCTCAAACACCCACGATGTATACATTTGGGCTGAAGGGCCGAATGAATATTCGCACTCGGGTCTTTTGTTCACTACGCGCACATTCGCTAACCAATACGCCACCCGAGCTCAGAGACTTTGCACAACCGTACGGACCCCTGTAGTACGCCTCCCTCCTCACTCAACATTCCCATTCAGGTTTCAGTCGACTTCGCATTCTCCCTATACTCGAACAGCATTGCAGAGGCTCTCCAACTGTATTGCAATAGCAGCTCAGCATCGAACGAAACGGGGGATCGTGTCTGGAACCCAGATATAGGTGCTTTAATCGTATGAAACTACAAGGGTGACTCAAATGAAAACCTTAACAAATCGAAATTTCGCGCCGTTTTCCTCTAAGTTGGTAAGCGTGCTGCAAACAGCGTGCAGAGTGGCCCGTAGGTGGCAGCATAGTGCAGATTCACACATACCGTCGCAGCATCAGTATAAAGATGGCTTCTCCACTTGCGTCATGCACCAGGGAAGAACAGTGTTCTGTTATTCGGTTTTTGCGTAGTGAAAGTGCGAAACTTATTGAAATTCATCGTCGAATGAAAGTTTAGTACGGTTATGCATGTTTGTCACAGCAGAAAGTCTACGAATGGAGCAGGAAGTTCGCAAATGATGTGACTTCAGTGAAAGGTGCTCCTCGTCCAGGTCAGGCACAACGAATTGTGACTCCACAGAACATTGCAGCAGTTGACGCAATACTGAAGGAAAACCGCCGAGTGACACTGAATGACATTGCAGCATGTTTACAGATTAGTTATGGATCAGCACACCACATTGTGCATGATGTACTCCAGTTTCCCAAAGTGTCTGCAAGATGGGTGCCACAGCAACTGACTCCTGAAATGAGAGAACGACGTGTTGATGGTTGTGAAGAATTTCTTCGGCCCTTTGTACGAGAAAGTGATGGCTTCCTTGCCAGAATCGTTACTGGGGATGAAACCTGGGTTCACTTCCGCTAACTGGAAATGAAGAAAGATTGCAAGGAATGGCCCCATTCCTCATCACAAAAACCACAGAAGTTTCGAACAGAACCATCAGCAGGGAAGGTTATGCTGACTCTCTTTCGGGACGCAAAATGCGTCATTTTGGAGCATTACATGCCTAGAGGGACCACTGTCACCAGTGCATCATACACAGATCTCCTAAAAAATAATCTGCGGCCTGCAATCAAATCAAAGCAGCGTGGATTGCTGTCAGCAGGTATCCTTTTGAAACATGACAATGGAAGACCCCACACTTCCCGTACAACAGTTGCAACAATCACAGACCTTCATTTTGAGTGTCTTCCTCATCCACCATACTCACCAGAGCTTGCCCCGCGTGATTTCCTTATGTTTGGACCACTCAGAGACGCAATGGGAGGAAAGAATTCCATTCTGGTGAAGAGGTACGCCACGTGGTGCGTGAGTGGTTGCGCGGTCTACCAAAAGAATTTTTTTCTAAAGAAATTTATGCACTTTGTAAGCGTTGGAGGACTTGCATTGAGCGTGGAGGAGAATATGTTGAAAAGTGATACATATTTGTATCACTTCTGCACAATAAATAATATTTAAAAAAATATTTAAGGTTTTCATTTGAATCACCCTCGTATGTAGTTCCTGAGACCATTTCGAGTCTCAGACATGAATGATGTATGAATACAGTACCAAGGCCGGGACTCGAATCAGGGTCTCCTGCTCACTAGTCCTGGGTTTCAGGCGGTACCCCCTGTTCTGTTAGATGCTGAGGTGCTATTCCAGTACAGTCGGAGAGCGTCTGCAATCTTTTTAGGAGTATACGCGAAATACAAAGAGGGCTGAGGTGCGAATGGATATTCTTATTGAGGAGGGAAGAGCGCTAGGGTAATCCGTGCAGCTGTTCAGAGCCACTGTGCCAGGGTGAAGTAGTGGTTACCCCCTCTGCCTAGTGAGGTGGAGACCCGCGTTGTTAATACTTTAGTTTGGAACCGCGCGACCACTACTGTCTCAGGTTCGAATCATGCCTCGGGCAAGGATGTTTGTGATGTCCTTAGGTTACTTGTGGTTAAGTAGTCCTACGTTCTAGGGCACTGATGACCTCAGACGTTAAGTCCCGTAGTGCTCAGAGCCAATTGAACAATTTTGTTAGTACACTACTGGCCATTAAAATTGTTACACCGAGGACAAGTGTAGATGATAAACGGGTATTCATTGGACAAATATAATATACGAGAACTGACATATGATTACATTTTCACGCAATTTGGGTACATATATCCTGAGAAATCAGTACCCAGAACAACCACCTCTGGCCGTAATAACGGCCTTGATACGCCTGTGCTTTGAGTCAAACAGAGCCTGGATGGCGTGTACAGGTACAGCTGCCCATGCAGCTTCAACACGATACCTCAGTTCATCAAGAGCAGTGACTGGCGTCTTATGACGAGCCAGTTGCTCCGCCACTATTCACCTGACGTTTTCAGTTTGTGAGACATCTGGAGAATGTGCTGGCCAGGGCAGCAGTCGAACATTTTCTGTATCCAGAAAGGCCCGTACAGGACCTGCAACATGCGGTCGTGCATTATCCTGCTGAAATGTAGGGTTTCGCAACGATCTAATGAAGGGTAGAGCCACGGGTTGTAACACATCTGAAATGTAACGTCCACTGTTCAAACTGCTGTCAATGCGAACAAGAGGTGACCGAGACGTGTAATCAGTGGCAGCCCGTACCATCACACCGGGTGATATGCCAGTATGGCGATGACGAATACACGCTTCCAATATGCGTTCACCGCGATGTAGCCAAACACGGATGCGACCATCATGATACTGTAAACAGAAACTGGATTCATCCGAAAACATGACGTTTTACGATTCGTGCATCCCGATTCGTCGTTGAGTACACAATCGCAGGCGCTCCTGTTCGTGATGCAGCTTCAAGGGTAACCGCAGCCATGGTCTCCGAGCTGATAGTCCATGCTGCTGCAAACCTCGTCGAACTGTTCGTGCAGATGGTTGTTGTCTTAGAAACGTCCCCATCTGTTGACTCAGGGATCGAGACGTGGCTGCACGATCCGTTAGAGCGTTGAGGATAAGATGCCTGTCATTTCGACTGCTAGTGATAGGAGGCCTTTGGGATCCAGCAATGCGTTCCGTATTGTCCTCGTGAACCCACCGATTCCATATTCTGCTTGCAGTCATTGGATCTCGACCAACGCGAGCAGCAATGTCGCGACACGATAAACCGCAATCGCGATAGGCTACAATCCGACCTTTATCAAAGTCGGAAACGTGATGGTACGCATTTCTCCTCCTTACAAGAGGCATCACAACAAAGTTTCACCAGGCAACGCTGGGCAACTGCTGTTTGTGTTGAGAAATCGGTTGGAAACTTTCCTCATGTCAGCACGTTGTAGGAGTCGCCACCGGCGCCAAACTTGTGTGACTGCTCTGAAAAGCTGATCATTTGCATGTCACAGCATCTTGTTGCTGTCGGTTAAATTTCGTGTCTGTAGCATGTCATCTTCGTGGTGTAACAGTTTTAATGACCAGTAGTGTACTTCTAAGTCTAGGGCCCTGATGACCTCCGATGTTACGTCCCAAAGTGCTTAGCCCCGCAGCACAGTTTACAGCTGTGGCCACAGTCCTGACAGTGCACCATGCTACTGCTGATCGGCGATGTGTAGCATCACAGTGTCGTAAACAGTGTGTAAAGAGTGCGCGATTGCAACGCCAGCTTTGCTGAATTGCTCCTACTCCCATTAAAGAACCCGCACTATCGGGATGAAGAGGATGGAACAGCCATCCTCTTAAGCGCACAACTGTATCCGTGCCATTACATAACGCTGCGAATTCGTCACATCTGCACTATCTCATCAAAAGTATCCGTAAACCTATTAGTGGAATTACTATGGTGTGTCTACCCTAGGCTCTTATAACGACTTGAACTCGGCTGGTGACACTTTCAGTGAGGTGCGTGAATGCCTGTGGAGGAAATGCGGGCACTTCTTCCTCAAAAGGCCGAAACCGAGGTGTTGGTAAAGGACACTGGGTTATGGAGCGAAGTCGACGTTCTACCTCATCCTACAGCTGCTGCATTAGATAGAGCCAGTCAGTTTCAGGAATGTTACTATCCACAAATCATTTCGCCGCAGACACTGCTATATGACAGGGTCCACTGTCGTGCTAATACAGACCATCACCGTCTCCAAACTGTTCTTCTTCAGTATGCAGTAGACAATGCTGTAATATCTGTTCATATCCTGGAAGAGGATGTAGATGAAGAGGAAATGAGAGATATGATACTGCGTGAAGAGTTTGACAAAGCACCGAAACACTTCAGTCGAAACAAGGCCCGGCCGTGCGGTTCTAGCCGCTTCAGTCTGAAACCGCATGACCGCTACGGTCGCAGGTTCGAATCCTGCCTCGGGCATGGATGTGTGTGATATCCTTAGGTTAGATACGTTTAAGTAGGTTCTAGGGGACTGATGACCTTAAAAGTTAAGTCCCATAGTGCTCAGAGCCATTTTTTTTAAATAAGGCCCCGGGAGTAGACATCATTCCATTAGAACTACTGACAGCCTTGGGAGAGCCAGTCCTGACAAAACTCTACCATCTGGTGAGCAAAATGTATGAGACAGGCGAAATACCCCAGACTTCAAGAAGAATATAATAATTCCAATCCCAAAGAAAGAGGGAGTTAACAGATGTGAAAATTACCGAAATATCAGTTTAATAAGTCACGGCTTCAAAATACTAACACGAATTCTTTACAGACGAATGGAAAAACTGGTAGAAGCCGACCTCGGCGAAGATCAGTTTGGAGTCCATAGAAATGCTGGAACACGTGAGGCAATGCCGACCGTAGGAATTATCTTAGAAAATAGATTAAGGAAAGGCAAACCTACGTTCCTAACATTTGTAGACTTAAGGAAAGCTTTTGACATTGTCGACTGGAATACTGTCTTTCGAATTCTGAAGCTGGCAGGGGTAAAATACAGGGAGCGAAAGGAAGGGAAGCAGTTGTTGGGAAGGGAGTGAGGCACAGATGTAGCCTCTCCCCAGTGTTATTCAATCTGTATATTGAGCAAGCAGTAAAGGAAACAAAAGAAAAATTCGGGGTAGGTATTAAAATCCATGGAGAAGAAATAAAAACTTTAAGGTTCACCGATGACATTGTAATTCTGTCAGAGACAGCAAAGGACTAGGAGGAGCAATTGAACGGAATGGACAGTGTCTTGAAAGGCGGATATAAGATGAACATAAAAAAAAGCAAAACGAGGATAAGGGAATGTAATCGAATTAAATCGGGTGATGCTGAGGGAATTTGGTTAGAAAATGAGACGCTTAAAGTAGTAAAGGAGTTTTACTACTTGGGGACCAAAATAACTGATGATGGTCGAAGTCGAGAGGATATAAAATGTAGACTGACAATGGCAAGGAAAGCTTTTCTGAGGAAGAGAAATTTGTTAACATCGAGTATAGATTTAAGTGTCAGGAAGTCGTTTCTTAAAGTATTTGAATGGCGTGTAGCCATGTATGGAAGTGAAACGTGGACGATAAATAGTTTAGACAAGAAGAACAGAAGCTTTCGAAATGTGGTGCTACAGAAGAATGCTGAAGATTAGATGGATAGATCACATAACTAATGAGGAGGTATTGAATAGAATTGGGGGGGAAGAGAAATTTGTGGCTCAACTTGACAAAAGGAAGGGATCGCTTGGTAGGACATATTCTGTGGTATCATGGGATCACCAATTTAGCATTGGAGGGCAGCGTGGAGGGTAAGAATCCTAGAGTAAGACCAAGAGATGAATACACTAAACAGATTCAGAAGGATGTAGGTTGCAGTAGGTACTGGGAAATGAAGTAGGTTGCACAGGATGGAGTAGCATGGAGAGCTGCATCAAACCAGTCTCATGACTGAAGACCACAACAACAACAACAAAAACGCTTCCGCGCCGGCCGGGGTGGCCGAGCGGTTCTAGGCGCTACAGTCTGAAACCGCGCGACCGCTACTGTCGCAGGTTCGTATCCTGCCTCGGACATGGATGTGTGTGATGTCCTGAGGTTAGTTAAGTTTAAGTAGTTCTAGGTTCTAGGGGCTGATGACCTTAGAAGTTAAGCCCTGTAATGCTCAGAGCCATTTTTTAGCCAACCCGTCCGCATTTAGCGTTTCCACGGTTACAGCAAGGGGACCAGACCACAACCACGAAAAACACCTCTCACTGTAACAGCACCTGGCCTGTACTTCATATTGCAGATAATGGCTGGTAAAGTTCTCCAGGCATTCGTGAAACCCAAACCTGTTCATCGGATTACCATTGGTTATAGCGTCCAGTGGACCGCTGTGAAGTGACGTCGATCTTTGCAACGCACCATGCGTCGCTTTGGCACCAGAAAAGTGCAGCTTTGGAGGAGCTGCACAACCACTGTACCCATGTCTTCCCTACTCCCTATGTACAATCTATGTGCTAGCTCGACTGTTATGTGCTAGTAACGCTTCGGAACTCACGAGAGATTCCTTTCGCTGATTTGATGCGATTTTGTACAACCACCCTCCACAATACTTGGTGGGGCGCTATCCGTCGGAGCATGCCTGGTCTTTGTTTATCCGTGGGCATTCCTTCGATTTTCCACTTCATAGTCATTTCACCGATATTCGGCTTGGGTAGTTTTAGAAAAGCTGGAATGTTTCTGATTGATTTGTTATTCAGATTCGAGACGACGACGGTTCAAACCCGCGTCCGGTTGTCCTGATTTAGGTTTTCCGTAACTTTCGTAAACCGCTTAAGGCAAATCCCGGAATGGTTCCTTCGAAAGAGCACTGTCGATTTCGTTCCCCAACCTTCCCTAATCCGAACTGGCGTGCCATCTCTAAGGACTTCGTAGACGACGGGACGTTAAACATTAATCTCTTTGTTACTCAGGCGACACTCAACATCTAGTCCACGTTCAATATTACTGGGATCTCGTCACCGACCTATTCTACTGTTACTGCTTCTATACTAACAACAAAATACTCCTCACTTCCTTCTATACTGGCGGGTCCACCTTGCGGTCAGTTCTGAATTACATAGGGATGTGTAGATACTTTTCATCAGATAGTGTACATCTACACTCCGCAAGCCACTTAATGGTGTGTGGGACAGCGTACATAGTCTCTAATTTTACCTTCGCGGTCTTTTCGCGAGATGCACAAAAGGAGAAGCAATGTATCGATTGACCCTTCGAGGAACGCTTTCGTGCTCACTAAATGAACCTGTGACGCTACACGCTACTCTGTTTGGGATCTTCAAAATTCTTCAAATGGCTCTGAGCACTATGGGACTTAACATCTTCGGTCAGCAGTCCCCTATAACTTAGAACTACTTAAACCTAACTAACCTAAGGACATCACACACATCCAGGCCCGAGGCAGGATTCGAACCTGCAACTGTAGCGGTCACGCGGTTCCAGACTGAAGCGCCTAGAACCGCACGGCCACACCGGCCGGCTTGGGAACTTCTCTATGTCCTCTATTTCCACTGTTAAGGCACACAAACTGACGAGTACTGCTCAAGGTTCTGTCGAACGAATGTCTTGTAAGCTACTTCTTTTGTTGCTGCAATACAATTCTCGAGGATTCTTTCGCTGAATATCAGTCCAAAGCCTAGCTTTCCAACGATTAGTTTTATGCGGTCCGTTCCATAACAACTTGCACCATACACGCTGTCGCAGGTATTTAGTAGATATGACTTCTTTCAGTGTTTGTTAGGCACTCGTACAATCCTATAATAGTTATTTCCGTATATTTACGGAAATGAGTTAAATTTGCACCTCTGCAGGTCTTACTGCATTTCACTACAATTTTCTTGCGTATTAATTTGTCTTAATACAGAAGCACCATCCGTGAGCATCCTCATGCAGCTTCGAACGTTATCGACTACGTCATTTATATGCGAATATAATGATCAGTAATGGTCCTGTAACACTCGCTTGCGTTACGTCCGAAGCTAGTGTTTTGTCTGAAGTGTTCTCTTCGACAAAAAAGAGATGCTGTCCACTAACAACATTTTTCTGAGATCCCATCTGCGTCAAGTTGTTAAATATCTACCAGATATTGTGAAGTGGTGACTTACATGTGGTTGCTGCTTCCTTCCTTATACACCCATGTTATGTGACGTCAATGGTGCTCAGTCCAGAATCATGTAACGGAGTAACGGAATACATGAAAAATTTCGGTGAAAGTAATGAAAAGGAATCGGATGAGAAAGAAATAGGAAGGAAATATTGACTTCTAGGCACTCAGGACACTGCAGGAAGCCCGCATCTCGTGGTCGTGCGGTAGCGTTCTCGCTTCCCACGCCCGGGTTCCCGGGTTCGATTCCCGGCGGGGTGAGGGATTTTCTCTGCCTCGTGATGGCTGGGTGTTGTGTGCTGTCCTTAGGTTAGTTAGGTTTAAGTAGTTCTAAGTTCTAGGGGACTGATGACCATAGATGTTAAGTCCCATAGTGCTCAGAGCCAGCCACTGCGGGAATGCAACAGCAAGAGTTGAAAATTTGTGGAGGAGTGAGACTCGAACCCAGACTCCATGTATTTGCAGAACAGTTACCTTAACCGCCACGCTTTCCGTCGTAGCAAAATTCCCCATTTTGCGGTCGAAGCACTGTAACGACCCCCACACAGTAACCCCCTACCCGCAAATTTCTGATCCCGAAGAGTTCGGACGTTGATTCTGCATTCGCACTGAAACTTTTTCATCAAACAGCCGGCGCGCCCATAGAATTATAGATATATGAGAGGTGTCTTTTCTGTAGGACATGTCCGACAGAACACGCATTTTTATAAATATAAGATAGCCAGGCTTCAAGAGTTTGTAACTAAAAGTCAAAGAAGCCGACCTTGCCTAAGGTAAGGAAAAGTTGAATGACACTACGTCTAAAGTGAAATTCATGGGAGAAATTTCTCAACCATTTGATATAAAGACTGGTGTTTGACAGGGAGATGGACTCTCCCCGTTACTGTTACACTGTGTTTTGGAAAAAGTGATTACAGAATGGCGAGATCAAAAGTCGAATCAAAATAAAGATCAATTAGTCAACTTAGGCAGAAGCATTATTAGAGTAGATTGCCTCGCCTTCGCAGATGATCTGGCAATTTTAACTACGGATATTATCGCAGCTCAAAAACAAATTGAAATTCTTAAAGAAGTTGTGGAAAGGTAGGGTTACAAATATCATTCGAAAAAACGGTATATATGATATGCAACAAACAACCACCAAAGTTTTTTAACAAAAAATATGGAAAAATAAAAAGGTTTCTCAGTTTAAATACTTGGGGGAAATCATACGAGAAAACGGTCTGGAAATATCTGCAAACGAAAATCGCTGTCAAAAAATGGCAACTGCATTTAGATTAACACAAAATATTTATAATAAAATGTCGCCTTCTAAATTCAGTAAGCTTAGGCATTACAGCACTGTAATCAGTCCTGAATGTCTTTATGGAGCAGAAACTTTAAGTATAAAGAGGGATATTGAAGAAATTCGAAAGATTATTAGGAAAACATTACGCCGCAAAATTACTTATGAAGAAACTTACAGGCTGAGAAGTAACACGGAAACAGAAGAATACACAGACATACATTGTGACATGAAGGAACGAAGACTTACATTTTATGGGCACATGAAAAGAATGTCACCCACTATATTGACAAAACAACCGATGACCGGGTCCCAAGCTGTGCTTAGCTGCAGACCGCTGACTTTATTTAGCGTACTGTGAGATACTTTTATCTGTATTGCTTCTTTTATAGTGCTATCGCAAAATCATGTCTGTTTAAAGATAGACGTCTCGTCGAATGCACTTTGGCGTCCGTTTTGCTGCCGCCGAGTTCTCTAGATATCATAGACAGGAACATTTCTCGTGTTCTACACGGCGCAGTTAAATAGTCCGACAGCTAAATAGTTGGACATAAAACTGTTCACAACAACACAGTATTTTGTATATCCCGTTGGGTTTTGCCGCCTGTGTCAATCTCTGACAGACCTCGTAAGTTGTCAAATTTTTGCTGGATTCTTGAAGACAATCGATTTTACGCCTGTTAAGGAAGTGGGCTTAGCTTTCTTGTTGCTGAGTCACAGAGTGGCAAAAACGCAGTCTTCTTAACGTGTTCCTAAGCGGTCTTCTGCACTCTGGTCTTCGGTGAAGTGGCTTGCGAGATTAGTCGGCTGTTGTTGTAGCCGTTTTACTTGAATACTTTTCGTAAGTGGCTCTGTCACTACCACGAGACAAAAATATCTGAGAACGCTCTCTATAGCAGGGGTGCCAAAGAATTGTCGCGCTGAATTAGCCGAGCGGTCTAGGGCGCTGAAGTCATGGACTGTGCGGCTGGTTCCGGCGGAGGTTCGAGTCCTCCCTCGGGCATGGGTGTGTATGTTTGTCCTTAGGATAATTTAGGTTAAGTAGTGTGAATGCTTAGGGACTGATGCCCCTAGCAGTTAAGATTCCACACACATTTGAACATTATTTTGGCAAAGAATTCGGCTTGCGAGCCATGGGCTGACACGAGTGCCTCAGTGAGCAGTATGATTGGCTCATTTCCCCTACCGCCACCCCACGCTGTCTGAGCGCGAGGAGGGGCAAGAGGGAGAAATGCACCGCATTTAGATGGCAATGCCGCCGCATTGCATGCGACTTTGTTTTATATCTCACATTTATCAACAACGTAAATCAAAAACAAAACAAATTTTCTGTCTTCTTTAACTACTTTGGTGCGCTGACGATATATTATAATTTTTGTCTGGTTCAACTCTCGTAATATGGACACAAGCAGAAAATTTCACAAATTAGCCACTTAGGTTGCCACATCGTGGCTCATATAGTTTCATAATAGAAGAAAGGTTCAAAAATGGTTCAAATGGGTCTGAGCACTATGGGACTTAACATCTGAGGTCATCAGTCCCCTAGAAGTTAGAACTACTTAAACCTAACTGACCTAAGTACATCACACACATCCATGCCCGAGGCAGGATTCGAATCTGCGACCGTAGCGGTCGCGCGGTTCCAGACTGGAGCGCCTAGAACCGCATGGCCACACCGGCCGCCAATAGAAGAAAGGTCTTTCATACAATGTGTTGGTCGAAATATTGTAACACTTTCGCAACCTCATTATGGAGACGTGGAAACACTACTTATGAAAGCAATGTAGGGATCCTGGACAGTTTTAACGTTAAAGAAATTTAAGACTTGAGGTACCTTGCACATCAATCACTTACATCTGCATGTACACAGGAGTGCATTCACCTTAAACGGCCAATGGTCTTCAACTGCTCGAAAGCAGATGTAAGGCTTCTGTGTCCTCAAAGCGTTTAGGAAACCATCCTTGTAATTCTTTGAACGTGGCAATGAGTTATTCAAACCTCACGTTTTCCTTAACATCAGTGAGCTTACGGAACTGGACCGTGTTTGTCAGAATGTGTTCCTTCTACAACGAGATTTTTTTTACATGTATCCCCATCGAATCAGAAAGAAGTAGTTTGTTACCTTGCAATGTCTTACTGTGGACAACGTGGAGCTAAGTCAAGGTCTGCAACCCATTCCGGGTAATCTAATTTTCGTTCCTGTACCGCTTTTTCCTTCATAGATTCGACAGTGGCGAGTTTTAAATGAAAAAATCGTTTCAGGTATGCCCCTTGACTTAACCAACGTACTGTACAATAATCATAAACTCTTCGTTCAGTTCCATGGAAAAACTGTTGCAACTGACAGCTGAATAATGTGTGCGACCTCAGAAATTATATTATTCGTACCACCGAGTTCTTCAGATGTTCCGTGCCTGTATATTTAGCATAGAGTGCTTCTTGCCGTACAGAACGATGAATCCCTTGTGCTGATTTTTGTAATTTTTTGCTCTTTCATTATCAGCTAAATCTTTAAATTCTTTGCCGCGTGGAGTGGCCGCGTGGTTTGAGGCGCCATGTCACGGATTGCGCGGCCCCTCTCGCCGGAGGTTCGAGTCCTCCCTCGGGCATGGGTGTGTGTGTTGTTCTTAGCATAAGTTGGTTTAAGTAGGTTTACGTATTGTGTAAATCTAGAGACCGATGAACTCAGCAGTTTGGTCCCCTAGGAATTCACATCCATTTGAGTATTCTTTGAATTCCTTCTTAATTGTGTTGTAATGTCATTTCATAGCAGTTTTGCAGTACCCATTGAAGTGCCCTGCTGAACCCGCAGGACTGGACAGGTAGTAGGAATTGTGGAAGGGGGCCAGAATGAGCGGCTGTCACACTCCAAACATAACACTTTATTTAGTTGTCCAAACATTACAGCGCAACTTCGAAGCTTGACTATCGACAGAAAAACGCCTTTAATTCCAAAAGCGGCTGAAGGCCCATAAATTTAAACCAACATAACTACAATTACCTTTCAATAGGCAGAATCCCCAAGCTTTATGACCAATAAGAAACTTTACTTCAAAACGGTTGAAGGCCTTTGTTTAAAAAAAAAAAAACTGCAACCAATTTTCCAAGGCAGGAGGCCCAAAGCCTTTACCCTTAAATAGTGTTTAAGCCCAAGTAATGTAATCCAAAATTTTAAAGCGGCTAAAGGCCCATCATTTTAAGAACAACACAATTACAATAAATTTTCAACAGGCAGAAGGCCCACAGCCTTATCTTGAAAGAAAGTAATACTTAATAAATAAGAACCTTAAAACTTGAAGCGGCTGAAGGCCGATGCTTTTAAAAATAATACAATACAATAAATTTTCGCCAGGCAGAAATCCCACAGTTTTATCTTCCAAAAGGTAAGGCTTGCCCAATTTAGAAAACACTTTTAAAACGGCTGAAGGCCTTTGATTTTAAAAACACAATTACAGGCATACAAATCCCAACCATCGGCTACAAGACATTAAAAATACACAATTAAACGCCAATAAGAAAGGCAGTATAGGCAACGGCGCTCAGAAGTTTCCAGGGGGCTCGGTCTACCCTTGAAATCTTAACCTTCGCTTAGGTGAGACAAGAAGTCGGCCCAACTATACTTGATCCTCCGGCAACACAACCAAGAGACAGTCAGGGACCCACCGACAAGACGACGTGCTAACCTCCGACGAGTATGCGAGGATTGCAAAGCCAAAACGTTCCAGACACAGTCACCCATAACCAAATATACATTAAGCTGTCAAAAACTACACGCCATGTTGGACAGCGACAACAGGTGAGGAAAGAACACTGCCTGAATTTACGTCAGCGATCAAGGCAGATAACCGGAACACTAACGGCCACAAGGCAGTAAATTCCGCTGGTGCACTCGAATTTCAAATCGACAAATACAGTTAATTCCGCCACACGGCGGCTAAATCTTCACCATCTCGAACACTCGCTGTTGCTCCCAAGAATAGCACCAACAGCGAACCACCAACCAAAGGGGCAACGTGAACAGACGTGGCTTCGGTAATTAAATCACCACTTAACTTTCATATCCTGGGTCGGTGAGTCACGAACCTCGTAGCACGCCGGCCGGAATGGCCGAGCAGTTCTAGGCGCTACAGTCTGGAACCGCACGACCGCTACGGTCGCAGGTTCGAATCCTGCCTCGGGCATGGATGTGTGTGATGTCTTTAGGTTAGTTAGGTTTAAGTGGTTCTAAGTTCTAGGGGACTGATGACCTCAGAAGTTAAGTCCCATAGTGCTCAGAGCCATTTGAACCATTTTTGAACCTCGTAGCACTCGGAACAGCCCCCACACACTCCGGCACTGCATAGAGACTGCCAGCGGGCCCGGTCGACTGCACCACGCAGAGACTTGCTGGCTGATCCACTCCTACCGACCGACTCACTGCCAGTAAGCCGACAACATTTAAAACAAGTTGTCAGTGGAAATGACACCAACTACACACAAAGTTTGACAAACACTTGCACGAAGACTTGAACGACAGTCAGCAGTGGCTGTGCAATCAGGAAGGCAAATCGGGAATCGATACACACTCACAGACAACCCATAAGCGATCGGCGAGCCAATTCACGTCGCCTGATAGGACGACCGACCGACGATCCACGAAGACCATCCCCGGCTCAAGTGATGCATGGCGGCAACGGTCGGGCGAGCCATGGACATCCAGGCCTCATTGCTGCCCCAACCCGACTGAACTAGTGCCGCGTTCCACCTCCACGACTTGCAGGTCCGAACTGCCCTCCTGGGACGTTACAACTCACTCTACGACAGACGACGACTGGGAAGTAATAGCAGTGCAGCAAAGAAAACATGTGAGGGCTATGTCGATAGGCGCTGCTGCTGCTGCTGACGGGCAGTCAAAGCAGCAACTCAGTGACAACATAAATTGAAACTAACATAACGAGGTGGCAACACGAAAAAAAAAGGATGTAAAATAAGAGATGGCACAAGCGCGAGCCAGGAAGGGCTCACCCATTGCTTATGTGACTTTCTAATACGTATTGAGAACTGACATCCCTATTAATTTTTAAAGGCTTGAGACGATAGATCGCTAAACTGCCTCTTTTTGTGCAAACAGTCACTGGACGTCCTTCACACCAAGAACAAATAGCGAAGGGTAAACAGTGCAGATACTACGATTCTTTTGAAATGAAGCGTGTTCTGCCGGCCGATAAATACCACGCCGCAGTACTAAATAAAATGTGTAACGCTGTTCCGAGGACTGAGCCCGCACACGCTGCACGCATGAAGCTCGGCGCACCGTGCCCAGCACTGCTCTACACAGACGGCGGCTGGCAGCTAAGGACAGCCTGGGACCCAGTGTCCGCGTCCGGAAGGCTGAAGCGAGCTGAGCGGATGCGCAGAGGAAACATTAGTTGATGTGGTATTGTGCTGGGAACGAGCGACATCAGACGTAAGAACGTGGCCTGATGAAGTCGTCATAAGCAACAACGACGTGGCAGTCACCACTCGCTGGTGACTGAGGAGTAGTCGTGGATGTACACTACTGGCCATTAAAATTGCTACACCCCGACGTTGACGTTCTACAGACGCGAAATTTAACCGACAGCAACAAGATGCTGTGATATACAAATGATTAGCTTTTCAGAGCATTCACACAAGGTTGGCGCCGGGAGCGACACTTACAACGTGCTGACATGAGGAAAGTTTCCAACCGATTTCTCATACACAAACAGCAGTTGACCGGCGTTGCCTGGTGAAACGTTGTTGTGGTGCCTCGTGTAAGGAGGAGAAATGCGTACCGTCACGTTTCCGACTTTGATAAAGGTCGGATTGTAGCCTATCGCGACTGCGGTTTATCGTATCGCGACACTGCTGCTCGTGTTGGTCGAGATCCAATGCCTGTTAGCAGAATATGGAATCGGTGGGTTCAGGAGGGCAATACGGAACGTCGTGCTGAATCCCAACGGCCTCGTATCAATAGCAGTCGAGATGACAGGCATCTTATCCGCATGGCAGCCACGTCTCGATCCCTGAGTCAACAGATGGGGACGTTTGCAAGACAACAACCATCTGCACGAACAGTTCGACGGCGTTTGCAGCAGCGTGGACTATCAGCTCGGAGACCATGGCTGCGGTTACCCTTGACGCTGCATCACAGACAGGAGCGCCTGCGATGGTGTACTCAACGACGAACCTGGGTGCACGAATGGCAAAACGTCATTTTTTCGGATAAATTCAGCATCATGATGGTCGCATCCGTTTTTGGTGACATCGCGGTGAACGCACATTGGAAGCGTGTATTCGTCGTCGCCATAATGGCGTATCACCCGGCATGATGGTATGGGGTGCCACTGGTCACACGTCTCGGTCACCTCTTGTTCGCATTGACGGCACTTTGAACAGTGGACGTTACATTTCAGATGTGTTACGATCTGTGGCTCTACTCTTCATTCGAACCCTGCGAAACCCTACATTTCAGCAGGATAATGCACGACCGCATATTGCAGGTCCTGTACGGGCCTTTCTGGATACAGAAAATGTTCGACTGCTGCCCTGGCCAGTACATTCTCCAGATCTCTCACCAATTGAAAACGTCTGGTGAATAGTGGCCGAGCAACTGGCTCGTCACAATACGCCAGTCATTACTCTTGATGAACTGTGGTATTGTGTTGAAGCTTCATGGGCAGCTGTACCTGTAGACGCCATGCAAGCTCTGTGTGACTCAATGCCCAGGCGTATCAAGGCCATTATTATGACCAGAGGTAGCTGTTCTGGGTACTGATTTCTCAGGATCTATTCACCCAAATTGCGTGAAAATGTAATCACATGTCAGTTCTAGTATAATATATTTGTCCAATGAGTACCCGTTTATCATCTGCATTTCTTCTTGGTGTAGCAATTTTAATGGCCAGTAGTGTATAACTAGTTGACGCTCTAACACACCTCCAGTCGTTTTCTTTGTCATAATTATCTATATCTGTAATTTTACATCTCTCTAGTGAGCAGTTTCGAGATATTCAAAGTAATGGTTTCTCTAGTGAACTAATTACGCAATGGATTTTTAAACGCTGTATTGAAGGGTGGCCCAGTCACTCATAAATATCCCCCTGTAGAAGTTTAGAGCACAATATCAGTAACAAACATTAACTGTTCCACAATGCAATGAACTCATCCGGTGGATCGTTCCAATCAGTGTGAGGATAATCAAATTCCCATTCTTGTGCCCTGCTTATACAAATCAACTACTTCATCGGAACATTATTAAGTGAGCATAAAACATATTAAGAAATCAAATGATTAAGGGTAAACTATGCGTCTACTGAAAGGACAATTCTAGTTTTGGCTATACAATTTATTTTTAAACAAAACCCAGTTACTCGACATAAAATGTAAACAAGTTGCAAAACGTCCAGTGGGCATATAAAACATGAAGTGATTACAATAAACTATTAGTGGCTATCTTCTGCCAAATTATGCCAAGTTGTGAATAATGCGATATGAGAATCTCTGCACAGAATTACTAAGTTCAGTTCCTTACTTAAAACTGGATGAATATACTCCCATCAATTGAAGTGAAATTTGAGTGGAGAAACTTTTACAAGTGATCGCAGCAATTTACAGTACCTGCCCTGATCGCCAGAGTTTGTGGCTACTTTACTGTTGAAAGGTGGCTACACTGAGTCACAGCGCCGGAGACTGCGCCAAAGAGTTTTATTCCGCCGCCTCCACTGGCAGTGCTTGTTCAGAAGTGGTAGTAGTTAGTGCTGGTTGAGACGATGTTGATAGTAGTACTAGTTGTGAACGTGTCGTGTGCAGTTGTTCTGATGGGCTAGACAGCCGATGCTGTTCGATTGGGGATGTTGTAATAACCAGAGTGTATTTTTCGTCAATATATATGAGGTAATATAAAAAAATTTTTGTATTTCAAATTTCCTAACTAACAATGCCTCTTGGTCACAGGTTCAGTCAACAAAGCATCTGGCTTGTGTTCATGTATTAGAGTGTAATTCTGGTTTCTATGTGCAATTATAGTATTTCTGATTTTTTAATTACTTCAGTGTAAATGGTGCTTAAATTAACTTGTTTTATTGAGGAAGAACCGTGCCAGATGTGTACGTTGAATCACACTTCCACACATAGAACAGTTACACTTGTGTTTTGTTGTTTCGTAGGTTTTATAGTTGCTGGGGACTTAATTAAGTAATTGTGTTAACGGAAGTTTTCTTTCATTCTTTGTTGTTATTCTATGCAGTCAGATTGCGGAGTAATACTAGTCAGGGCCAACCGGTTACGAGACTGCGTAACCGGACAGTCAGCTACTAAATTAAAATTATTTGCATAATATATATTTAATTAAGCCCCCATGCACTGTCTCAAATAGCAGTCTGGTGGAGTGCAGTAATGACTCTCGAAGTATCGTGACTGTGGACAAGGCTGCAACCCTGCAGTGTTTTTAGTGTGCTGAAATCTAAATCCTCAGAGAGCAGAGCAGTGTCCACAAACTGCAAAGTTCAGTCTCGTTTCACTACCAGCAAGAAACGTCAGAGGAGAATTCCCAGCCAAAGGTGGACTGAAAGAACGTCTTAAACGCAAGCGCATAACAGAGAAAGAGCTCCCCAGATAAGTGTGTATCAGACGCCAGACGAGAGCTCCCATACTCGTCTTAAAACGAGTAGCAGAGTACAGCATACCACCAATCGCGTGCAACAGAAGTTCTATCTAATGCAGGGGCTCTGACAAAAGTCTTGCGAGTTCTGGGGCTCAGACAGAAGACCTCCTCTCTAAAACTGCTGTCTCTCCAGCTCACCTCTGGTTACCTCTCCCCTAAACAAGGGGGGACGAATCACAATCTCAGTGCTCCTGTTCATACTCCTACTCTCCCCACTCTAAACTGCTCTGCCCAACAACAAAATGGAATGACCATACAAAATTAATCGTCGGTAAAGCAGATGCCAGACTGAGATTCATTGTGAGAATTCTAAGGAAACACAGTCCGAAAACAAAGGAAGTAGGTTACAGTACACTTGTTTGACCCTGCTTGAATACTGCTTCGTACCAGATAGGGTTGATAGAAGAGATAGAGAAGATCCATCGGAGAGCAGCGCGCTTCGTTAAGGGATCATTTAGTAATCTGGAAAGCGTTACGGAAAAAATAGATAGACTCCAGCGGAAGACTCTGCAAGAGAGACGCTCAGTAGCTCGGTACAGGCTTTTGTCGAAGTTTCGAGAACATACCTTCAACGAGAAGTCAAGCAGTATATTGCTCCCTCCTATGTATATATCACGAAGAGACCATGAGGATAATATCAGTAATATCAGAGAGATCAGAGCCGACACAGAGGCATACCGACAATCTTTCTTTCCACGAACAATACGAGACTGGAATAGAAGGGAGAACCGATAGAGGTACTCAAGATACCCTCCGGCACACACCGTTAGGTGCCTTGCGGAGTATAGATGTAAATGTAGAGGTAGATGTAGAAAATAAAGTTTGGTTTCTACCATCGAACCTTCTAGAACGAATTCCTTCTCTCATCTCTTGACGCAAGTACACCAATCGGAAACGTGCTCGTTAAAATCGGGTGAAACTGGCTGGCGGACGTGCCGGCGCGCTATGGCTGGTGTCGTCACCGCGCTGTACGACACTTTCTAAGCTGCTTCTGCAGTCCCACCAACTCGGCGTCAACCGACCTCCGACAGTCACTGTGTGGCTCCAGCCCTCGTATTACGTCGCGGCCTTGTCTTCGTGAAAACTCGCACCTTCGGCGGCATCTGGGTTGGGGACCGCTTGCCCACAACAGAAGCTATGCCGCTATGTATCTCTAGAGGTCCCCTGTGGTTACGTACCCCTGCAGGAACAGCTTTTCAGCGTCCTGCCGCCGTCCGACTCCCCACTGTGCTTGATTTTGGCCCAATGCCTGGCCGCACAGTGACCGAGAGGTCTGTGTCCCTCCTCTCCCGTCTACATTATATCTGATCACCCAAAACGCTGGTGAAATTCACTTATTAGTACCGAGGCGTACTTGACGGTGTCAGTCATATCTTATTTTCATAATAAAACGGCACCACTCCTATCAATGATGTTAAAACACAATCTAAGTACGTGTCACAGTGTGAGTCGAAAGCATTGTTAAGGTGCAAAATCTTGCCACCGTACAACGCGGATGCTTTAGTTTGTATTCGTGAGGGCAGTTTTCTACAAACTCTTCAGTCCAGTCATAAAGCTGGAATCTTGTTCATTAGGCGACAGTGCTGTGTCAGCTGTCTTTTCTTCGAAGAGGATAACAACTGTATTGTCAGTGCCACGGCTGCGGCGCTGCGGCACGCCTGCTGCTGCTGCTACGATGAGAAGACGAGAGACGAGCTGCTTCTGGTTCTGCAGGACTGGCAGGCAGCAGAGCGTGGCCGGGTGATCCGCGCGCCCTCCTTCCTGTGACACGTCGGGTCGGACGTGTGCGCAGCTTCCGGTCACGGGAATCAATGTGGCGGCGCGCCGTGCGCATCCATTACCGCTCGACGCGCCGTTCTCGTCACCGGCGGCAAACTTGCTCACCAGACGGGTGGAGAGGGGGGAGGCCCCGCTCCGGAATTAATGCGGCGAGACGGCGCGCATTAACTGCCACCTCCGCGGCGTGGGTCGCAGTTTGCCGCGAATAATGCCGCCGCTGCCCCTGCCCGTCTAACTCCCCGGCCGGCCGAGCTAACTTCGTTTCGGGGCTCCTGCCGTCCTCAGACAGCTCGACACGTCCGTTGCCTGCACCCTGGTGGGCTACAGCAGTTCGTTGCCACGTCAACCGTCCAGGTACAAATGAATCTGCGTTGAGTTCTAGCTCTCACGATCACTATCGGACTAAAAATTACTAAAAGGCAAAAATACTGAAGGTGTGTGTATGGGTCACGATATTCTTAACTGGAAGACGGAAAACAGAAAACTTATGTAGGGTCCAGCAGCTTACTAATCCCCATATTAAATAATGTAAAATTTATTCATATTTGTAAAAATATGGCTTATATAACTGGTAGAAGCCGACCTCGGGGAAGGTCAGTTTGGATTCCGTAGAAATGTCGGAACACGTGAGGCAATGCTGACCCTACGACTTATCTTAGTAAATAGATTAAGGAAAGGCAAACCCACGCATTTGTAGACTTAGAGAAAGATTTTGACAATGTTGACTGGAATACTCTCTAAAGGTGGCAGGGGTAAAATGCAGGGAGCGAAAGGCTATTTACAATTTGTGCAGAAACCAGATGGCAGTTATAAGAGTCGAGGGGCATGAAAGGGAAGCAGTGGTTGGGAAGGGAGTGAGACAGGGTTGTAACCTATCCCCGATGTTATTCAATCTGTATATTGAGCAAGCAGTAAAGGAAACAAAAGAAAAATTCGGGGTAGGAATTAAGATCCATGAAGAACAAAACTTTGAGGTTTACTGATAACACTGTAATTCTGTCAGAGACAACAAAGGACTTGGAAGAGCAATTGAACGGAATGGACAGTGTCTTGAAAGGCGGATGTAAGATGAACGTCAACAAAAGCTAAACGGGGATAATGGAATGTAGTCAAATTAAATCGGGTGATGCTGAGGGAATTAGATTAGGAAATGAGACACTTAAAGTTGTAAAGGAGTTTTGCTATTTGGGGAGCAAAATAACTGATGATGGTCGAAGTACGGAGGATATAAAATGTAGACTGGCAATGGCAAGGAAAGCATTTCTGAAGAAGAGAAATTTGTTAACATCGAGTATAGATTTAAGAGTCAGGATGTCGTTTCTGAAAGTATTTGTATGGAGTGTAGCCATGTATGGAAGTGAAACATGGACGATAAATAGTTTGGACAAGAAGAGAATAGAAGCTTTCGAAATGTGGCGCTACAGAAGAATGCTGAGGATTAGATGGATAGATCACATAACTAACGAGGAGGCATTGAATAGAACTGGGGAGAAGAGGAGTCTGTGGCACAACTTGACAAGAAGAAGGGACCGGTTGGTAGGACATGTTCTGAGGCATCAAGGGATCACAAATTTAGCGTTGGAGGGCAGCGTGGAGGGTAAAAATCGTAGAGGGAGACCAAGAGATGAATACACTAAGCAGATTCAGAAGGGTGTAGGTTGCAGTAAGCATTGGGAGATCATGAAGCTTGCACAGAATGGAGTAGCATGGAGAGCTGCATCAAACCAGTCTCAGGATTGAAGACCACAACAACAACAATGGCTTATAGATTACAAATTTCTTACGACTGCTGCAGGGTTTCTCAAAATATCGATAAGTTTAAAGACAATAATCATTTTTGCAAAACTGGACATCAAGATAAGAAACTGTACGCATATTTCTATTATTTAAGGCTCCCATTTCTTTGAAATTTAAAAAGTAGGTAAATCCCCGAATTAAAACAAGCACAGTACTCAGATAAGTGTATCCTGTAATCTTGAACAAATTCTGTCGAGTAGAAGCTGAGAAAAGGTACACTTTATTAACATTTTACAGGGAACAGCCATCACAGTTGTCGATGTATTCCAGCTCCACAAGATGGGTTATCGGCATCCTCTTCCAACCCATCTCGCCACATCCTTATTCCTGCTCGTCTGCTTTGTCTTCCCCTTGTTTCAAGGTCTCTAACAGCTCTCACTGATACCCTAACTGTTTCCTTATTTAAACTTCACATTTTTTTGTCTGTGAAAGTACCAACAGTTTGTAGCAGTGTTTTCAGAAGATCACACCTTGCAACATTTCCTTCACTGAACGTTGCCGGCCGGCCGTTGTGGCCGAGCGGTTCTAGGCGCTTCAGTCTGGAACCGCGCGATCGCTACGGTCGCATGTTCGAATCCAGCCTCGTGCATGGATCTGTGTGATATCCTTAGGTTAGTTAGATTTAAGTGATTCCAAGTTCTAGGGGACTGATGACCTCAGATGTTAAGTCCTATAGTGCTCAGAGCCATTTGAATCATTTTGAACGTTGCCACTTCATCAAAGACACCAAAATTCGGTATAGTAATGGACAAAAGACACTGGCTTGGGAATTCTGGCCAAGATACGCCGCTGATCGGCTCGCTAGGATTCTGGGTGCGATCATGAAGTCATTTCTCCAATAGGTCTTTCTTTCTTTCTCAGGGCCTTTGTCCCACTCAAACGCGGGGTCGGCTTTTTGATTATGGATTTGGCAGTGTTAATCGCAAAGGGTGGCCGGATGCCCTTCCTGACGCCACCCTGAACCCTCCGGGACAGAAGTAGTGTACCTCTGCTGTCTGTGTCTAGAGTAAGTCATGAAATAGTGCGAGCGTTTTCAGATGTCTGTGAGCCTTGTAACTGAGGCGGAACTTGGGGACCAGCCTGGTATTCACGTAGCAGGATGTGGAAAACCGCCTAAGAACCACATCCAGGCTGGCCGGCATACCGGCCCTCGTCGTTAATCCGCCGGGCGGATTCGATCCGGGGCCGGCGCGCCTACCAGCATTAGCGCTATCGGTTACCCTGGCGGGTCTATTTCTCCAATAGGTCTATATCTCACAAATCTCTGAAAGTTCTTTCAAGACCTCCGCTGTGGAAAATGGTAAAACTGGTTTTGAATAAATTTATCACCATTTTACTGTGCTCTGTTCTATTTGTACCATGAACCACTTTCTAGAAAGCGTAGACTGCATTCATCGTCTGTTGAAGAGAGCTCAAACAAAACTAGCCATACGGCCTTTCTCGTATCTTCTCTGATACTAATGTTTTGCCTGATGGCTGTGCCATAATAATTTTGGATTTTATTTCTGACAATTTCTGTGAGTCTGTTATTACCGTCTAATCCTCTGCCATCTTCCAATTTCTTTCCCTTGTGCTACCGCTACGGTCGCAGGTTCGAATCCTGACTCGCGCATATGTGTGTGATGTCCTTTGCTTAGTTAGGTTTAAGTAGTTCTAAGTTCTAGGGGACTGATGACCTCAGAAGTTAAGTGCCTTAGTGCTCAGAGCCATTTGACCCATTTTTCCCTTGTGCTGAAGTTTTCAGTCGTTGCAGCCTCATACGTTTTCGCTTTTATACATGACCTATACACTACTGTTTAACGATAGTTACGTTTTCCCCATATGGCTTCTCTTCCTCAGTTGCTTTGTAAGCTTTTGAATCCCCATCTCCTAAATAACTGACCAATCGCATCTTCTCCCACTGTTCATATTCTCGAAACAAGGACAGGTCCACACAGTGTTTTATGTAAGTGAATTAATAAAACAGAAATAAGGCAATAATATGCATGTATTACGTATCTTTGAACAGGGCAAATTCCGTACATTAGGATCAATGAAAAACCAAAAAGTGAAGGTTTCAAATGGCACGGAGCCACTTAACGACTGACATTCGACAGGAACTGCCTCCTTACTCAAGAGGATACAATAATAAGTTTCATGCTCATAAATATTAACCTGACTCATTGCAGTGGATAAATCACTTTTATTAAAAATCTCCACACTGCATCGACCGTTAAGAAAAATCAGTTTCCGCAGAAATTTTGTTTGTGGCATACACGTTGACAGAGGGAGACGTTTATCTCCATGCCTTCGTGTTGGAGGCAGTTGGAGAGTGGAACCGTAGAGCTAAGATTCCTAGACCCCATTATAAAGACGTAGCATGGGTAGGTGACTGCAGCTTTCCTGCAGGACTGGCAGTGTGTTCTGCGTTTTTAGCTGTTGAGCCGCATTCCCACTACACCGCTCACTTATTCTGTACAGGGTGCCTGGCTGCTTAAGGTGATCGGGAGTAATTCATGCACAGTTTAATGACAATTTACACTATGTGATCAAAAGTATCCGGACACCTGGCTGAAAATGGTTTACAAGTTCATGGCGCCCTCCATCGGTAATGCTGGACTTCAATATGGTGTTGGCCTACCCTTAGCCTTGATGACAGCTTCCATTCTCGCAGGCAGACGTTCAATCAGGTCCTGGAAGGTTTCTTGGGGAATGGCAGCCTATTCTCCTCGGAATGCTGCATTGAGGAGAGGTATCGATGTCGGTGAGGCCTAGCACGAAGTCGGCGTTCCAAAACATCCCAACGGTGTTCTATACGATTCAGAAAGGACTCTGTGCAGGACAGTACATTACAGGGATGTTACTGTCGTGTAACTACTCCGCTATAGGCCGTGCATTATGAAAAGGTGCTCGATCGTGTTGAAAGATGCAATCGCCATCCCCGAATTGCTCTTCAACAGTGGGAAGCAAGAAGGTGCTTAAAACATCAATGTAGGCCTGTGCTGTGAGAGTGCCACACAAAACAACAAGAGGTTCATGCCCCCTCCATGAGAAACACGACCTCTCCAAAACACCAACGCCTCCGAATTTTCAAAAATGGTTCAAATGGCTCTGAGCACTATGGGACAACTTCTCAGGTCATCAGTCACATATAACTTAGAACTACTTAACCCTAACTAACCTAAGGACATCACACACATCCATGCCCGAGGCAGAATTCGAACCTGCGACCGTAGCGGTAGCGCGGTTCCAGAATGTAGCGCCTACAACCGCTCGGCCACTCCGGCCGGCCCTGCGAATTTTACTGTTGGCACTACACACGCTGGCAGGTGACGTTCTCCGGGCACTCGCCATTCCCACACCCTGCCATCGGATCGCAACATTGTGTACCGTGATTCGTGACTCCACACAACGTTTTTACACTGTTCAGTCGTCCAATATTTATGCTCCTTACACCAAGCGAGGCGTCCTTTGGCATTTACCAGCGTGATGTATGGCTTATGCGCTGCCGCTCGGCCATGAGATCCAAGTATTCTCACTTCCTGCCTAACTGTCATAGTACTGCATTTTGGAACTCCTGTTTGATGGTCTGGATAGATGTCTGCCTTTTACACGGTCTCTGTCAGCCAACAGAGGAGGTCGGCCTGTTCACTTTTGTGCTGTACGGGTCCCTTCACGTTTTCACTTGACTATCACGTCGGGAACAGTGGACCTAAGGATGTTTAGGAGTGTGGAAATCTCGCGTATAGACGTATGACGGAAATGACATCAAATCACCTGATCACATTCGAAGTCCATGGGTTCCGCGGAGCGCCCCATTCTGCTCTCTCACGATGTCTAATGATTACTGAGGTCGCTGATATGGAGTACCTGGCAGTAGGTGGCATCACAATGCACCTGATATGAAAAACTTTTCTTGGGGTGTCCGGATGCTTTTGATCACATAGTGTAAATATTTCTTTCATGCGTGTAGCTGGAACCAAGCTACAGACTTCGAGCCTAGTATGAGTTCTTGCAGTCCATATACCTGACCAACCGGCCTATTCACAAGTTGTTCCATCTAATCTAGTAAAAGCAGACCCCCCCTCCCCCCCCCCCCAGAATGCGCAAGATGTGTGAACGTCACGGCCGAGCCGTTAGTGAGGTAAGAGAACCCGGTCAGGTGTTCGCTGCTGGCCGTGTACTGGAAAGCAGAGCGCAGCGAAGTCTGGCTTTAGAGTTGCAGCCTTAGTTCGGAGAAGACACTCATAGTTTCCAGCTTTCAGATGCAACGGACGTCCTCTTACCGCCTGCCTCCATCCCCTCTCTCCCATCGGCTACCTGCTAGCTCAAACGTGAACCATCTTTCTCTCTTCTTCCTATTTACGTATTTCACTAACACTCAGACTGGCGGATGCCCCTACTTCCCAGCCTGAACGAGCCCTTCTGTATTCCTTAGTTTCAAAATATACGCTGACGGAGAAAATAGCAACACCAAGAAATAATTGCTGTAGAGTTCCAAAATTTCGGAAATACATTTATCTACCTAACCTATTCAACTGATGAAAATCGCAAGATCACAGCTTAATGTATGAGCGAGATAATCCGTTGCAAATGTGAAATGCTGATACATCAGTAACCGGTGTAACCGAGGGATTTGAATGCAAGCTTGCAAACATGCATATATTCTATTATACAGGTGCCGGATGTCAGTTTGTGGGCTGGCCTTTCATGCCTGTTCCACTTGGTCGGTCAATACAGGATGATTAATGATGTTCTTGTCCTCCGATGATATCGTAAATGTGCTCAACTGGAGACAGATCTGTTGGTCGAGCAGACCAAGGCAAAATGTCGATACTCTACAGAGCTTGTTGGGTTACAACAGCAGTATGCGGTAGAGCGTTATCCTGTTGGAAAGTACCACCTGGGATGCTGTTCGTGCATGGCAGGTGGAACCAAATTTTCAATCATGGTTCCTGGGCTATCTCAAGAGTGCACCTGCTATCGTACGAAATCGCTCTCCAGTCCATAACCCCGGATGTAGATCCAGTGTGTCTAGCACTTTCGTTGCAGGCCCACAAATGGCCTCCTTCTAATCACTTCACGGCTTTCACTAGCACCGAGGCAGAACCAGATGTCGTCAGAAAGCACAACAGACTCCATCCTGCCCTCCAATGAGCTCTCACTTGACACCACTGAAGTCGCAAATGATGGTGGTTTGGGGTCAGTGGAATGTGCTCTACAGAGCGCTTTGGCTTGGAGCTGTCCGTGATGTAACCGGTTTGTAACAGTTCGTTGTGTGGCTACGGTGCTAGCTGGTGCTCAGAGTCCTGCTCCAGATGCAGTGTGATGCGCCAGAGCCATAGATCGAACACGATTGTCTTCTCTCTGCTATATGTCACGTGACCGTACATTCCTGTGACTACTGCTGCTAGGAGTTATGTGGAATGGCTACTTACCTGCCAAGTCTTCCTACAATATCGCAGAAGGAACATCCAGCTTCTCATAGCCCTATTACACGATCTGGTTCAAACTCATTGACGTGTTTATAATGGCTTCTTTGTCGCCGTAAAGACATTCTTCACTAACATCGACTCATCGCATCCAATCTCAAAGATAACTAAACCCCACGACCGTAAAAGCCTGTATTTAAAGCAAACTTGATTTGCATCCTCACAGTGGTGCTTCTAGTGCCTCTCATATGCGACTGGCGCGAAATTTGAATAGACATCGTCTTTCATATGTAGAAACACGCCTAGCAACTTTCATTTATGTCGAACAATGCCTCTGGGTGCTGTGATTTTTTTCCGTCAATGTACCATGAGATTTCTTCAGTTCTCTCTTGTCAATTCAAACCGGTCTCCATTCCGGCGCTCACGACCCATCCTTCTCCCATCCATGACACAGGCTGGCTCCACTCCAGGTGCGGTGTGCAAAGTTCGTTTACCATCGCTTATTAATTCCTTGTCAACGTGAACCCCGGCGCAACATTCAGTTAACAGCTAGATAACAGCATGTTCTCTGAACCGCATTACCTCGGAGTCAGACCTGCAGTGTACGGAATTGCTGTTAATTCCATGGCATCGGGAGCGTATGGCATCGGTGGACGCCATAGCGGAAGTGACGAACGATACAAACTGCCCTCCCCCCGGCGTGTTGCTACCCCTTGCAGAGGATGTCTGGAACTCTCATGCCTATTTATCGACTCGCATTCTCTCCCTGTATAGTTGTCCCCCTAGCGCATCTGAAATTCGAACTATTTCCTTTATTTATTATGTAGGCATTGTAGTTAGTTGGGTTGCTGCTACCTTTTTGTTGCGTTTTAACGTGTTACGGGATGGAGCAAGGAACTTACTATTCTTTCAGCACATATCCACTTCAAATGTTTTTCCGACGTAACAGAGCTATTTCCACTATTAATCCTGCATTGTCGGTTAGGGGGTCCAGTAATGGAAAGGCAGCCCCAAATTTCTTTATTTTAAAAAAATCTTGTGGCTTGAAACTTCCTGGCAGATTAAAACTGTGTGTCGGACCGAGACTCGAACTCGGGACCTTTGCCTTCCGCGGGCAAGTGCTCTACCAGAGCACTTGCCCGCGGAAGGCAAAGGTCCCGAGTTCGAGTCTCGGTCCGGCACAGAGTTTTAATCTGCCAGGAAGTTTCATATCAGCGCACACTCCGCTGCAGAGTGAAAATCTCATCTCGTGACTTGTCTGTAACCGTCCCATCTGGCCCACTAAATCATATAGCAAGTTTCAGCACAAACACCTGCAGTTTAACGAGAGGTCCGACGCTGCCACGGTGACGGTATAGGAGAATTTCTCTAGAGCTAAGAAATTCCTTACCTGAAAGTGTGGTTATGAAGTGTCAGGGAAAGATGTACTCCAAGATTTACAGATGGAACGAAAACGAAAGGCAGGGGGTCGTTATGACGGGGTTGATGATTATTGTTTTATTAATTAAGAGAAAAAAAATTGCTTGAATATAATTTAGTAAATATCGATACGATAATACATCAAATATGAATCCAAAATTACTGATGAAAATTACGTTTTTATTACCAGTCAGTTTAAAACTGATACCATAACTACTTGAGAAAGGTATATAAATAGGAAAATGTTCTTAAACGCAATTTTATAAAAATTTGCACTTGACCTCCTACAAGCAAATTCCCGGTATCGACTCATCTATTACCATCTGAATCGAAAGTAGCAGTGAAGCATTGATACTGAGACCGCCGAACTTGAATGTATATTGTCGTACGTTTTGCCTGTATTTTGTGGAACACGGTGAAAATATGTATGGTCTAGTCAGTGGCTTAACCAGTGCATTTACTATTATTATATCCTGACCATTAATTCTATTTTCTTCTCACATCGTAAGTACCTATCAGGCATTAATTAGAGTTTGATTTGTTGCTACTTTCCCATTAATCTCTTTATTGTCATAACCTCGATCACTACAATCTACTGTGCAAACCACTCTTAAGTGCATGGAAGGGTGTACTTCCCATTTCAACATATACTACGAATTTTCCCCTTCTTCTCACATATTTAGTGTGGGAAGAATGACTGGTTAAATGCCTCAGCATAAATCTTATTTATGTGGTCCCTGCAACAGCAATGCGTGGTGGGCAGTGACATATTCCTGGATTCCTCAATGCTGATTCCTGAATCTTTTAAGTAAGTTTTAGTTAGGATAGTTGGACTCTGTGGTCAAGAGACTGCCAGTTGATGTCATGATGCGTTTCCGTGATGCTATACCATGGCTCAAATAAACTTGTGAACGTTCATGGTGCCCATCTTTATCTACATTCAATATTCTCTGTGGCCCTATTTAATATGTGTCCCACAACAACTGACCAGTTTTGTAGAATGGGTCACACATTTTGTATCTGTAACAAAATGGAAGACGTACAGCCATCCTTTTCATGTTATTTATTATATGGCTAGTTTCAATGATTAAATACAGCATCTTCAGGTATTCACTGATGCTGAGGTGGTTAACTCCAACTGTACACATGATTCCATCAGTGGCCAACATACGTGAACTTGTTTCCCTAGAGTTTAGCAACGATGTAGCAGTACCACGGTTCCGGACTGAAGCGCCTAGAACCATACGGCCACCAGAGCCGGCAGAATTGTACCCATATGACAATTTACATCTGCAGTGGAATCAGAATGAATACAGTCTAGCTTATGACATGCATGCAAGGTTTCATGCTTCTTACTGTGAAATTGCCGAAGGAGAAGGAGGAGAGTATCTACTAACTCACGTAAGTTCAAGGAACTTTCGCCGATCATTGTAATAGACTGCTCAAAACAGAATGAGATAATTAAGTCTGGACTTATGCATATGCGAATTGAATTTGAATCCTCGACAATTTTCCCAGAACACATTGCCATGTATGCTCTAGTTCTACATGACCGTGTGATCAACAACTATCCTCTCACCGGTGCTGTGCAACGAGCTGTATAAATGAATAGGTGGTGCATCATACCCAGAGCATTTCACAATGGCGTCGCAAGGTGTGAAAATCACTGCAGATGCTCTGGGTTTCTATGATGGTGAGTATAGAAGTTCATATTTAAAAATGTTGCGTTTGTAGCGTACACACAAGATGCTGAAATAATAGAGACATTCTCAGCAAACATTGCATCACTGAAGTCTTTCAGGTAGATGAAGTGTTGTAAGACACGGAAGAGTGCAAAGTGGTTATCGCATTTCTACCATTGAATTCACTGGGATGATCCTGGCATACCCTATAAAGATATGGTGACAGCTCTTAAATTATTTGATCACACGGATAGCATCACCTACGTGAAGGGGAATGAGAAGATGTCATGGATGTGTCGAATCTTTAAGTTTGCTGCTATTTAAGACCAGGATTTCTATGGCTGTCCTTCTCTCCATCGACTCAAGAACATATATAAAAATAGTGTTGCTGTGTCTGCTTATGAAAGTGTTAAATTACTTTTAAGTTGGGCCAGAAATAAATGAATTTTTACCTCACAACCTCTATGTTCTTTTATCTCAACCCTGCTCCTGCTGTGACAGTATACAGTTTTTTTTAACCACATGCTATGTCTAGTTTTCTTCAAGTACAGGGTGATATAATTTTAGATATGTCTGCTATATATCTTTGTCAATGGACACAGTCACTTGGCTCATAGAGACGAATAATACTCTAAGACAAACAGGATGCCCTGAATTAAAAAAAAAAATTAAAAAAACTATCCAATACATCTGAAGAATATCGATGTAATTAATATGCATAATTTTTTTTATATCAAGGTGGTGTTAGCGGTACAATAGTTAAGAGGGTGGTGTGTGTGTGAGTGGGTGACATGGAGCAGAACAGCAGGTTAAGTGCAGACCACAAAGTTAATATGAAATTTTTCATGTAAATGCAGTGCAATTGTTTAAGGGGTGGGTGACAATGAAGAATGCGCAAGATAAGGTGTTCAAAAGCATGTGAAATTCAAAAATTGTACCAGAAAATGGTGGGAGGTCATAAATTATTACTTAATTTCGTATCAAAGGCGGTACAGTAGTTTAACTGCGGTGACATTGAAAACCACTTAACAAAACAATAGGTTAAGCGCCGAGAAAGGCCCAAGCATTAGGTTAAGACAACCAGATACAGTGCTGGACATTAGGTTATGGCCAGCCGTTTTGGCCGAGCGGTTCTAGGCGCTTCAGTCCGGAACCGTGCTGCTGCTATGGTCGCAGGTTCGAATTCTGCCTCGGGCATGGATTTGTGTGATGTCCTCAGGTTAGTTAGGTTTAAGTAGTTCTAAGTCTTGGGGACTGATGACCTCAGATGTTAAGTCCCATAGTGCTCAGAGCCACTTGAACCATTAGGTTATGCAGCATACCCCATGTTATTGCTTCTTGTAAGACGTACATGTTTGCAAACACCCTAGAATCATGAGCAAGAGAAAATCAACCCCCAAAAAATTAATTTTTATAAACAATATACCCTTTCCACATATTCTATACAGTGCCTTGAATTTTCTAAAACAATATCCCATACACAGCAATTGATTTCTCTCAAAATCACCGATCAACAGATTTTTTTCCCATCATTTTCCTGGTAGGAGGAGAGGGTTTTAGGGGAGGGGATTTTAACAGATTAACATAGGTTAATTGATAAAATTAATTAACTAATCAATCAAATTATTAGTAGTGACAGGGCTTATTCCAGTAACTTAAACATGAAAATGTACCTCTTGCAGCCTGGGGGAGGGGGATTTGGAGGAGGGGGAGGGGGTGGGGAACAAGAGGTTAAGGGAGGTGACATGGAAAACCACTTATCAGGGCAATAGGTTAAGTACCTGTTAATACAAGAAGAACAATAGGATCACCCCTGAGTGCTTACCTGCCCCTGATGTAGGCAATCCATACTAACAAAATGGCCCATCACCCCATCCCTGTAGGTGAGGGGAGTGGAAGGGGTGGGTGGTCAATTGGTTAAGTGAGGCGACATGGAAAACCACTTAACAGAGCAATAGGCTAAGGACATGTTAATCAAAGGAGAACACTAGGTTAAGTACCTCTCAATCAAAGGAGAACCATAGGTCTGCCCCTGAGTGCATACCTGCCCCTCATATACACAAACTGCACTAACAAAATGCGCTCGTTCTCTCCTAGCCCCACTGTTTGTGTTTTGTGAAGTGCTCACTTTTACATTTCGTAACATTAAGGCAAATTGTCAATATTTTCAATACTGTGAAATTACTGCCTGAACATTTCTCTAGTTTTGTTTTCATTCAATACTTCATTATAGATAACTGCATGATCTGCAAAGGGTTTGAAGTTAGCTAATTACTACTGTACACGAAAATTTCTGCAGTTCTGAGTCATGCTGCTGATTAATCTACCTCTTCAGTTATTTTCACAATTAATGGTAATCTGCTAAAACTACCAAATTTTACATAAATACTTTCAATATTGTGAATTTTGTAGTTTAGTTTTAACAACATAAACTTTGGAGAACTTTACTGAAACTGTTAAAAATGTTTTGGACTTACGTAAATTTAATTGATCGTTTCCATTGTCACTTTACAGCTTCGGTTATGTCAATACTTTCAGAAGGGAATGGATTGATTACAAGATAAACATTACCCTCTGACTATGCCTCCGCCGAGAACGTTCCGTGACCGGTTTTATTCCTGCCGTGTAAGTAACGTCAATGCAGTAACCACGGTTGCACCTTGAACTAACACTGTAAACAACAGATATGCATTCGACCAGTCAGTTGCGAGCAGACAGTCTTAACTAGTAGACGTGCGATCGTGGTGTGCCAACTTTCTTGAGTCACAAATCGCAGTGGAGCAATATTCTAAGTCAAGCGTTCAAGATATTCTCCAGAATATTTTTCCCCGAACGTCTTGACACTCCAAGAAAAACGACGAGGTGTGGACGATTGCCGGAACTTGACTCAAAGTTTTTTTTTTTTGACCTGAATAAAACACCGCAGTTGGAAAGACATTTTTTTATCAGTACGAACCTATCACCGAACAACAGGATGCTTAGATCAGCTTGATGGGCTAAACTCTTTGACGACGTAAGCAAAATTCAATACATTGTGAAGCTCGAGTTGAACGTCATCCCAAAGAAGGACTTTTTGAGAGTCTCACTGGGATGTATGAACGCTCTGTGAGTTATACTCATGTGGGGCGAGACTACGTCCAACACCTGAGGCATTAAAACCACCATCTAAACTTTCCTCTATCTTTTGTTACTCCAGTCTAGAAACTTTTAGGATTGACTGGATTTGTTTAAACTATGAATATTTGGGATAGAAGTTCGTAGTCTTCCGTGGCCGATGTCATTTCGGGTAAAACAGTTTTGGCTATTGGATCGCGTCATTGCAAACTACTAAAACAACCAAATTGCAAATGTTTCGACCGACTTGGTGCGGCATTGTATTACATTGCACTTGTTTTGTAGTAGCACACTTTCATTATATTTTATCTATAGGAGCAGTATTTGCTAGTACAGGTGGTGTTATTCAATGGTCCTCTTCAGAGCGGTTCACTGTTGTATACTGGTGAATGTCTTCTTTTGTATGCTATCGTTTTCGGTTGTCTAGTGGCTACCGACCTCACATATTTATAATGTGATTGGACATACTGAAGAGGCTGTTACGGAGGGGGTGGCTGTATGGTAAGCTATTGCCTGTACTACCCTGGTGGCTGATAAGAAGACAACTCTAGTAGATTATTGGTAGAAGTAACTTATCGGCTGGCTGTTGTACTGAGTGACAATTATTGAACTATACGAAAAAAACTCTTTATTCGACATGTAAACGTCACTATAGATATTCGGATTTAGGTTATGAAATATTCTATGTGCCTGCCATCGTCAGCGATGATGTGGCGAAGACGAATAGCGAAAGTCTGCATGACCCGGTGAAGTGTCGGAACATCGATGCTGTCGAAGACCTCCTGAATGGCTGTTTTCAGCTCTGCAATGGTTTTGGGGTTATTGCTTTACACCTTGTCTTTAATACAGCCCCACAAAAAGGGCGTGTATTCAGATCCGAATAATATGGCGGGCAATCGAGACCTACGCCAGTTAAAAGAACACAAAATCCCCAAGAGTGGCAAAGTTTTACAGAAGTTCGAATTATGGCGCGTACTGCAATGCGAGATGCTTTTAATAATTTCCACAACGAAATTCTGTCTCGAAATATTGCAGAAAATCCAAAGAGATTCTGATCATACATAAAGCACACTAGTGGCAAAGACGCAATCAATACCTTCACTGCGCGATAACAACGGTGAAGTCACTGATGACAGTGCCACCAAAGCAGAGTTATCAAACACGGTTTTACGAAACTCCTTCACCAAAGGAGACAAAGTAAATATTCCTGAATTCCAATCAACAACTGCCAAGAAGAGAAACATAGAAGTAGACATCCTCGGAGTAACGAAACACCTTAAATCACTTAATAAAGGCAAGGCCTCCGGTCCAGATTGTATACTACTCAGGTTCCTCTCAGAGTATGCTGATAAAATAGCTTCATATTTAGCAATAATATACAACCACTCGCTCACAGAAAGACCCGTACCTAAAGTCTAGAAAATTGCTCAGTCACACCAGTACCCGAAAAGGGATGTAGGAGTAATCCGCGGAATTACAGAAAACGGTTTATTGACATATAGTCAGCATGGATTCAGAAAATATCGTTCTTGTGAAACAAAACTAGCTCTTTATACTCATGAAGTAATAAGTGCTATCGACAGGGGATGTCAAATTGATTCCATATTTTTACATTTCCAGAAGGCTTTCCACACCGTTCCTCACAAGCGTCTTCCAACCAAACTTCGTGCCTACGGAGTATCGCCTCAGTTGTGCGACTGGATTCGTGATTTCCTGTCAGAAAGGTCACAGTTCGTAGTAATAGACGTAAAGTCATCGAGTAAAACTGTAGTAATATCTGGCGTTCCCCAAGGAAGTGTTAAAGGCCCTCTATTGTTCCTTATCTATATTAACGCCATAGGAGATAATCTGAGTAGCCGTCTCAGATTGTTTGCAGATGATGCTGTCATTTACCGTCTTGTAAAGTCATCAGATGATCAAAACGACTTGCAAAATGATTTAGATGAGATATCTGTATGGTGCGAAAAGTGGCAATTGACGCTGAATAAGGAAAAGTGTGAAGTTATTCACATGAGTACTAAAAGAAATCAGCTACATTTCGATTACGCGATAAGTCACACAAATCTGAAGGCTGTAAATTCGACTACATACTTAAAGATTACAATTACAAATAACCTAAATTGGAACGATCACATAGGTAATATTGTGGGTAGAGCAAACCAAAGACTGCAATTCACTGGCAGAACACTTACAAGGTGCAACAGGCCTACTAAAGAGACTGCTTACACCACACTTGTCCTCCATATTCTCGAGTACTGCTGTGCGTTGTGGGATCCGCATCAGGTTTGACTGACGGATGACATGAAAAAGTACAAAGGACAGCTCCTTTTGTATTATCGCGAAATACGGGAGATAGTGTCACAGACATGATACGTGAATTGGAGTGCAATCATTAAAACAAAGGCGTTTTTCGTTGCGACGGGATCTTCTTATGAAATTTCAATCACCAGTTTTGTCCTCCGATTGTGAAAACATTCTGTTAGCACCCACTTACATAGGGAGAAATGATCATTACGATAAAATAAGAAAAATCAGGGCTCGCATAGAAAAATTTAAGTGCTAGTTTTTCCCGCGTGCCGTTCGAGAGTGGAACGGTAGAGAGACAGCTTGAAGGTGGTTCATTGAACCCTCTGCCAGGCACTTTATTGTGAATAGTAGAGTAATCACGTAAATGTAGATGTAGCCGTTGTTGTTGTTGTTGTTGTGGTCTTCAGTCCTGAGACTGGTTTGATGCAGCTCTCCATGCTACTCTATCCTGCGCAAGCTTTTTCATCTCCCAGTACCTACTGCAACCTACATCCTTCTGAATCTGCTTACTGTATTCATCTCTTGGTCTCCCTCTACGATTTTTACCCTCCACGCTGCCCTCCAATACTAAATTGGTGATCCCCTGATGCCTCAGAACATGTCCTACCAACTGATCCCTTCTTCTGGTCAAGTTGTGCCACAAACTTCTCTTCTTCCCAATCCTATTCAATACTTCCTCATTAGTTATGTGATGTAGCCGCGGCCCCCGTATTGCCCCTCTATGACATCAAACACTCTCCAGCTTCGATGGGGTCGAGCTCCGTCTTGCATGAATCGCATCTTGCCGAAATCAGGGTCACATTGGATAATGGGGATGAAATCATCTTGCAAAACCTTCACGTACCATTCGGCAGTCATCGTGGCATCAAGGAATATCGCACCTATTATTCCGTGACTGGACATTGCACACCTCTGTCACCCGCTGAGGATGCAGAGCGGATCGCGAAATGCGGAGTCTCAGTCCCCGAAATGCGCTTTACCGTGACACTTTCACATAGAAATGGCCAACAACAAAGCGCGTGCGTATATTAATTCCTACCATGCATCGCGTCCTTCCGTGCTGTTTGACCGTCCCAACGCAAACCGTTCAGAAGTTATGATGATTTTATTTCAAAATGGTTCAAATGGCTCTTAGCACTATTGGACTTAACATCTGAGGTCATCAGTCCCCTGGAACGTAGAACTACTTAAACCTAATGTAACGTCACCGGTTTTTCTAATTGGTAGTTGATACATCAGTATTGATGGCCTCTGGCTAAATCTCGGCGATAGTCGGTAGAGCGATGATACTGTTATTAGGTAAAGACGACGTTACAAAAAACAGTGCTGAACTGAACTCTCGACGTGTGCGTGGTATTTACTTCACCAATTGTGACCAATATTACGCTACTCATCGTAATTAACTCGTTTATTTTCGATGGTTTAACAGTTGGTATTAAAATGTAATGATAAATTCAATTCAGTTCCACCGACACCAACTTCCCAATAATTTGGTTGTAATTTCAGATCTGTACTAAGTCGTAACATTGTGATTGCTTCCTAACATCAAAGAGTTTCTATACATGCGCCGAGCGCTTCAGTCAAATATTATCGCAGCAAGAAAGATCACAGTTATATCTCTAAACAATTTTGTAATTTGGAATCACATATGCGTAAATTGGCACGAAAGGGTGGTTTATTTCACAATAACAATCACTTTCTAACAAGGCCGTGAGGAAGAAGCTTTCCCAGGTGGTGGTGGTGAAGGGAGGGGGGAAATTTATAAATTATCTGCTTTAAAACTATTGCCGAGTTCCAGAGTCCATTTGCAATTACGAATGAAGTTAATTGCCAATCACTCTTCAATGCCTAACTAGAGTTGAGTTCGAGTAATCTAATTAAAAAGTTCACCTCAGTCTAATATAAGGCAGTCCTCTATCTGAATTCTAAACCATGTTATAGTTGAAGTCAATGTTTCGTTTCACTGCGTCGTAGTAGATCGCAATTATCAATCCTCGAAAAACAATCTAACCCCGCCTATATATATGAGTATTCAAACAAGTCTGACCAGCTTCGGCTAACTCTCGTAACGTAGTGACAATGGATCAAATTTTCCTTAATCGTTACTCACGATTCTCAAAGAGTACTCACGCGAAGTATTCTTTGAGATCGTTGGCTCTACTTTGCTAATTTTAATTATAATGATTTTGCGATTTACTATGGTTTTGAGATTGAGTTTACTGAGATTCTATCTTTCTTTTGTAAGTTGATAAATTACTAAGTATAAGGTTCTTGTTTCAGTTATGGTTATTATTCAAATAATAGTGTTAAATGGAACTTCGGTTACTTGTCCACTTTTCATGGAATTTGGAACTTGTTTTGAGGAAGTTTTTGGGGCATTGGTTGCTACTTTTTTTTTGCATTTTTCGTCTGAGGAAGTGGCATTACACTAACTAACCTAAGGACGTCACACACATCGATGCCCTAGGCAGGATTCGAACCTGCGACCGTAGTGGTTGTGGGGTTTTTGACTGAAGCGCCTACAACCGCTCTGCCACACCGGCCGGCTATGATGATTTTATTTCTTATAGTTCAATAATTGTCATCTGTATGTGCCACTCTGGTAAGTGATTGGTTGGTTAGCTCTCGTTGGATACTGGAAAGCAATAGCAAATCGGCAGCTTGTATGCAGGGGGTAGCGTTTTCCTCCAGCGAGACGTTAAGGCCGGAAGGCAGTTCTGTCGTTTATACTGTTGAACGTGGGTCAAGGGATATTTGATTCTTGAGGTGCCGCAGGATAGGAATGGGAGGGGCAGTAGAGACGTAGGCCTCCAACCCAAGGCATTAAGGAGGCGCTGAGTTGGAAAGATTGCGAACCGTTGCCCTAGAGGAGACCTTTATGCAGCAGCAGATGTCACATGTCTGATGAAGATGAGTGTTTCGTGAAACAGCACTTCCAAACATTTCTGCAGCTACGAATGGAGCTGCTAGTGGAGACGCTTGACGTAGCAGAGAGCCGGGAGACGCCCCCGCAGTTCGGAATTAGTGCCGGCGATGGCATCCAGGCCGCGCGCTGACGAGCCGAGAGAGGTGGCGGACATTCCTCCGCAGAGCCTGTGGAAGGCATCCGCCTATTGACGGACTGACGTCGGCCCGCCGCTATTAGGAGCGAGTGCCAGTCTGCAAGGGGGCAGGGATGGGAGGGGGTGGAGGGTGGTGGAGCGGCGGAAAGGAACGCCGCCTCCCCAGTCAGCACCGCCCTAGTTTCCCACTCCACGAGATTTCTCTCAGCCTTGCCGCAGAGATCGGCTGTGCCTAGTGCAGGGTAGGATATGACATACCGCAGTGTTTTGCAGACTAATGTGTCTCAGGCCGCGTTCACAGTGGCATCGATAAAAAGTGCCAGATGCCGTCGCCAGAGGTCGTCCGATCCCCTTCGTCAGTTTGTGGCGGGATCAAGGAGATTAGGTTGGGTTAGAATCAGTTCTGTGTATGAATTAGGTCATTTTAGCCTAGGGAGACGAGTGCCACACTGCGGCTTTCGCTGTTAAAAAGATGTTGAACACCATCTTTGTGAGCTATATCTGTCTCGAAAATAACATGGGAAGCACTGGACACTCCGTCCTCACTTATAGGAATAACCAGACAAGATTTTCGAATATACGAGAGTAAGGGAGTTATGGTGTGTTACATACTCGAGATGATTCATGCTGGCCTTGAAAAGGCAGATTACAAAAACTCTGCTTTCCTGTATTTATTTGAATAAGTGCAGATAATATATGTCAATTAACCTTCAATAACTGCCACTGAGCCGGCCGTGGTGGCCGAGCGGTTCTAGGCGCTACAGTCTGGAACCGCGAGACCGCTACCGTCGCAGGTTCGAATCCTGCCTCGGGCATGGATGTGTGTAGTGTCCTTAGGTTAGTTAGGTTCAAGTAGTTCTAAGTTCTAGGGGAGTGATGTCCTCATAAGTAAAGTGTCATAGTGCTCAGAGCCATATGAACCATATATGAACTGCCACTGTGCAACGTCGGAAGACAAGCAAAATGCTTAAAATAAAGATACTCTGAACACCTAAAGCACTGAAGAGTGGAAACATAAACACAAAATTTACAAACCACTTCATATAACAGTCACCATCCTACTGGTATAGAAACGTCATGAAGCAGTACCAATAATTTGTAGACAGCCAATGTTCCCCATACCACAACTTGAAAAAGATCTACCACAGTAACTATAAGCATATGATACACCACCCTCCTCACTTGAAAGAACTTATTTTTTGAGGTTATAATTTATGCCTAAAATTTCTGGTAAACATTTTGCCTACTTGTGTTTTCCAATAAAACTGCGATTTTGTCCATACATTCCGAACTACATCCCGATTATGATATTTTTCATCGTCAGGATGCCGCAACTTCACTCACGGTCGATACTTCTTGGGTAAGAACGTCGGTTGATTTGACCGAAGAAAAGATAGTGATTTTAATTTCATGGATTGTCGTTAGAAGTTTCTACGTTAGGACGATGAGGTCGACTACAGTGTGACGGCGCAGTTAGTGGGATACTGATTTGAAAAGATGGGCCGTCTTCGGCCGATGACGGTCATCGGCGGAATCCAACGACATCGGTGCCACTGTAATCGCGGCGTCATAGCCGCCGCCGTGAAAGTACGTGGCTCAAGGTGGTGTAACTCTGGTTCCAGCATATCATCATTATCTTCGTCTCATGGAGTAGGTTACATAGTATGTTACGGGAACCATTTTGTCCTCGGAAATCCGACATTTGCTGTCCGGTGGGCGCGTAGTTCATGGCGAGTCTAAGCAGACGATTTTGCTGCATTTTTTCTACATAGTTACACTAATTGATTCTAAAAATTTTAATTTTACTTTCAAAATCGAAAACCTGTAGCGCTTCTTTTATTTCTGCTTTTGATATTTTGTCCATCAATGTGCTTCCTTTTACTATCCTGAGAAATTTTATCCCAACTGATTTAATTTTCCTTCTGCCTTCTCTCAAGAGTACTTCCGTACAATGCTACCGGTACCGCCATTGTTTTATAAAGCTTGAACCTAGTTACCTTTCCGGTCTTATTCCACAGTTCTGTGAATTGTGGCACGTATATGTTTAATTTTGTTTCTGTGTCGTGATTTGTTGTTGGGGATATTTCAGATCCAAGATAGTTAAAGGTGGATAAGTGCTCCATTATTTTGCCAGTTTGCCATTTTAGATCTTGTCGTGTTTTTCCCTGGAAATGCCGTTACTTTTGATTCATGTGGAGATTTCATCAGGCCGTATCCTCCTACTATATTTCTTAAGATTTACAGCTATCTCTGTAAATTATCTTCTATCTGTGGCACAGTAACAATAGCGTTGGCATATGAAATACTATTCAATGTATATTGAGGTGAGAGCATTATACCACACTAAAAAATTTACCTCCATCTTCGTAGATGTTGAAAAGTGCCGGGAGAGACAACAACTTTGTCTAACTCCTTTATTTATTTTTGCTGATGCTGTTAGTTGCCTCCCTGTGCCCATAAACGCAGCAGTGTTTGATATAGACTTCTGATCGCTTTTGTTATGTTATCTGGTAAACATTTTCTGATCAGAATTTCCCATACCACGTCTCTCTTGAAGCTGTCAAATGCCTTTTCAAAATCGATAAAGGTGATATGAGTTTCAAAACCGAAATTCCTCCATTTCTCAACCTTTTGTTTCATTATGAAAATGGCATGCATTGTAGTGTGGCTCCGTCTAAGCCCCATCTGTTCTTTACTGATTATAGTATCTGCTATGCCCTTAGGCCTAATATTGATTATTGTGGAGCATATTTTATAGACACTGGCCAGGAAAATTATGCTCGTGTAATTTCTACAATCACTTCTAACATCTTTCATGTGAATAGGAAGAGCCTAGTGGAGTAAACCCAGTATGAGAATCGTGCAAACTCAGAGGCACTAACGTGGCAGTCTCTCCACTGAGCTGTCCCTGCGCGAGCTCGTAACGCAGGCAGCAGGAAAACATATTACTGGCAGAAATCAGAATAGTCTTAGATCTAGGAATTGATTGAGGTTATAACACGCACAACGTAGTGCTATTGTGTGAATTTTTTTTCTATTCTTTGACATGAAAAAGTGTTAAAGTTATTATAAAAAGTATAAATGGCTGCATGTATTGTAAAGACATTGTTGCAGGAGGTATGCACCGTCTATGCAACTAAATGAAATTTTGTTTGTTTATTGCCATACACATTTCGTTTCTTCTATTTGTGAAGCACCTTCAGTGGCCTCTAATATATGTTTCTCTTTATACACATAATAAATGTATGATGCAGTAGCTACAAAATGTTACTATGATACATTTCGCCCTGTTTTCTCTTTTGTGCTACAGAAGTTGACTCTAATCGGAGAAACTAGAGAAAGCATGACAAAATGAACATAGTAACATATTGTAACTACCACATCATACATGTATTAAATGTATAAAAAGAAACGTATTAAAATCCCAAACAACCTTTCATTTAGTTGTACAGATGGAACATACTTTCACGAGTTGTGAAGCAACTAAGGAACAACGGAAAACAGAAAAAAATGACATTGTTGCAGATTTACAAGTGACTGTTATTCCCACAGCTTTCTTTCATCAAGCTTCAGGCCTGTGTGATGCGACTAACAGCGATTCCCCCTACTGTACCAAATTCTTCATCTCAAAGTAAACGTCCTCAGTTATTTCTTGGATGTACAACAGCCTTTGTCTTGCCCTACAATTCTACCTCCTACAGCTACCTATGATACCGTATACGAGGAATATTCAGTACAGACTACTACTACCTCATAAGCTGCGTACAATGAGTACGGTAGCGATCTATTGCCATCTGAGTAAACCACAGGACAGACAATGCAGATGCGCACAGTATTGTTTTTCCCACTCCATACGTTTTCAGCAGTGAATGGAAATGGCTGTGGAGAGTTGGCGGCTCTAAAACTTCCGAGAGCCACTCTTCGCCATAAAACATTGTGTTCAGCTAAACATAAGGTTCAGATGGTTCAAATGGCTCTGAGCGCTATGCGACTTAACTTCTGAGGTCATCAGTCGCCTAGAATGTAGAACTAATTAAACCTAACTAACCTAAGAACATCATACACATCCATGCCCGAGGCAGGATTCGAACCTGCGACCGTAGCGTAAACATAAGGGATCTGATCTAAAGTATGCGGTCGTCCCTATGTAATACGAGATCCACCATTAGATGTCTTCAGAGGTGGACCCACCAGTATAAGAGAAGGTGGGGAGAGCTCACTGACTTGAAACGCAGAGTAGTCATAGCATGTGACCTGAGTAACAAGTCCATCAGGACATCTCAAAGCTTCTAAAGCTGCCCAAGTCGACTGTTGGTTATTTGACCGTAGAGGGGAAGCGTGGAGAAACGACCATAGCTAAACCAAGACCAGTAGACGTCATGTACTGGCGTACACGGACAGTCGAGGATTCTGGAGGGTAGTTAAAAAATTGCATGAATTCATTCCAATGAATCACTTGTGAGTTCCGAAGTGATAACACCAGTTTAGGTACAACAGTCTGCACACGGAGTTAAAACGAGTGGGGTACAATAGCCCAGTAGCTTCTCACAGGCCATACATTTCCGTCGTTAGTGCTAGGCGACGCTGGAGGTGGTGTAAAGAGTGACGTATAGTGTCCCTTTTGAAATATTCAAGCCGATACATTTGATGTAAATGATAAAAGGACTCTGAATAATATTATATGGACATAAACGACAAATTAATTATGAAAATGTATTAAATTAGCTTCAAACGAAGACTATATCGATTGCAAGGTAAATAAAAGACATTATTTATATTAGATGAGATCGTAGTGCATAACGTTCTCGAAATTAACATTATTATTTTTGCCATTATATATAAGAGAAAAAAGATATTTAAAATCACTTCGAGTCAGTACGCTTGCTATTGCAAAGCGATAGCTTTTGTTCTATATGTTCTCGTACGTAGCGAATAATTCAAGTGTGTATTCTGTGCTTAGTGGAAATATATTTACAAAAAGTGAGTGCATTGTGTTACTGAAAGAATCCATGCAAACAATTCTTCCTGAATTAATAATTGCAAGAAGTTATTTAGCATTTTTTCAGTCTCTGTGAAGCGAGCAGCGGTGATCTTTGACTGGCAACAATTGGCCGCCATTACGCGCCGTATTTAATTTGTGTGTGTGTGAGAGTGTGTGTGTGTGTGTGTGTGTAACGCATCACCACAGCCGGAGCAGAAAGAATCATTTCATATATATATATATATATATATATATATATATATATATATCCCTTTCTTGTGTTTCACTTAATAATAATAGTAATTAATAACCACAGAAAGGAAGGGATAAACAGACGCCGCTGGACAGTGAGTGACTGGCAACGAGTAATTCAGAGTGATGAAGCACGCTATACCCTCTGTATTTGGTGAAAGCCCGCAGGCCGTTACCTACCGTTGTGTGTAGTGAGAGCAGTGAAATATGGGCGAGCGTCACGGTATTGCAGCGGTTTTTCATTGTTAGGCTGTGGTTCACCTGTCACGCTTAGGAAAACGCTAAACGAGAAAGAGTATGAATACAATCTACAACATTGGGTACTGCGTTCGGTACAGGAACAGTTCGGAGACGATGATTGTATCATCATAACAATGCACTCTGTCATGGAGCAGCATCATTGAGGCAGTGCTTTGTGGACAATAACATTTCCGTCATGAACTGGGCAGAACATCTTTGGGATGAACTATAACATCGACTTCGCTCCAAACTGTAGCGTCCAACATCACTATCTTCTCTGGTTTCGGCTTTTGAGGAAGAACGGGCCAGCATTTCTCCACAGGCATTCAGTCACTTCATTGAAAGTGTCTTCAGCAGAGTTGATGCTGTCATAAAGGCGAAGACTCATCTCACCCCACATTAGTGTCAACTAAATAGTTTTTCCGGCACTTTTGATTAGATAATGGAACGGAAATGAGCGTTTGGTGTCATTGGCCGGGAAGCCCCTTGCGGGGCAGGTCCGGCCGCCTTGGTACAGGTCTTATTACATTCGACGCCACATTGGGCGGCCTGCGCGCCGGATGGGGGTGAAATGATGATGAAGACAACACGACACCTAGTCCCTGAGCGGAGAAAATCCCCGACACAGCCGGGAGTCGAACCCGGGCCCGTAGGACGGCAATCCGTCACGCTGATCACTCAGCTATGGGGGCGGACATTAGATAATGTAAATGCTTTTGTGGACTGAGTTGAAGAAAGCTTTTCGTCAGCCTGCTATTTCTCGCCGAACCGGTTTTCGTTGACACAAAGCGTTTCCAGACTGCTGGGAAAGTTGCTAGGTGCAAGGAGATGAAGGCGGGCCTGTCACAAGCACAACAATCGATACCTGTGCAGCCACGTCCCACTATCAAACAACTTGCACGCATTTTTGCAAATGCCTGGACTGTGGCAATATTGAATACTACAACTGGTTACCCCGGAGCGAAATCGAAATGGTGTTGATGTGTGCCATTATTGAAAACTAAGATTAGGGCGAGGTTCTTACATGATCGAAAAGCATCATCACTGCAGATAAAATGTTGGTGTTTCGCTAGAACCCAGAAAGGAAACGGAGCCACAGAGTCAGTGTAACATCGTCAACCAGCGCCAAAAAGCAAGGGTGTCCAATAGTTGCCAAAAGGTTCAAATGGTTGAAATGGCTCCGAGCACTATGGGACTCAACTGATGTGGTCATCAGTCCCCTAGAACTTAGAACTACTTAAACCTAACTAACCTAAGGACATCACACACATCCATGCCCGAGGCAGGATTCGAACCTGCGACCGTAGCGGTCGCGCGGTTCCAGACTGTAGCGCCTAGAATGCCAATAAGGCCACAGTCATCACATTCGTTAGTTAAACTAGTATAGGGTACACTTATACTGTTTCAAGAAGTACAGCAGTCACTTCAGCACACTAGAGGTAGATCCTGCGCCAACTGAGGGAAGATCACATGCCAATGTAGAGGGAAGAATCTGTAGGGTGGTGGAAGCCTTATGTAGCCTAAACTGTGGTGGACTTTTGATTATAAAAGGGGTTTCTGTGATATCCCGTTGACTTTAGACTCCAGATCTAGCACCATGCGACTTTCTTTTCTACCAGACTGTCAAAAATGGACCTTACGAGACGTTATTTGGTCATGAAAGCATTGCAGTTAAAGTTTTAGGGGCAGTTTTGACGTACACGACGAAGAGCGGTCTTCACCATTTGGTCTAGGAGTGGTTACGGATATCTTACAAGTGCACTGCATTTTGCGAACAGGTATACTGAAGATAACGCAAATTAGAACTTGCAGATATCTAATATGCAGCTTTTGTATACAGGCCACTGTGTAGAGTTTTGGTTAAAATACAGAAAACAACATTAGGCAATTGGATATCATCACTTTCATCTAACAGTTTGCGCAATTCACACCAAGACAGTTCCTAGGAGGCAAGAAGGTCACCTGTCCCAAATTTTACTGGTGGCTGGAGCCGTGAGCTCTTGTGTCGCCCGGCCTGCTCAACTTGAAAGCCACCCAACATCGTCACTAGTCCAGTGCGAACTATATTATCTGTGTGGCCGTTTGCTGCATTTCCTTACACACCCCTTAAACATGGACTCTAGACCAAAAGAACTCTTCTTATCCACTTAATATCTGGACCATAGGTCATTTAGTATGAAAATCAGCAAGCAATTTTGCATGCCCTTTTTATTTAACATGTGAATAATACACTAATTAGAGGATAATGATAGAGGAGAATAGGATAATAATGTTGTATTCAAGTGTACTGGATTACAAGGGTTGTACGCACTGACTTCTACCTTGCATATGAGATACTTTTAACACGGCGCAGGTCTTCTTGTTTTTCTATATGCTTTCTGTGAGTGCGTGGTAACGGGAAGCATACTGGATCTGGGACGGGAAGGCAGTGACCAACATAACGAAAAAAGCGGCCCCTGGCATTGGCACTGGTGGGGAGCCTCTGAAGTCGCGAAGCTGAGCCACCCAGGGCGGGTGTCAGCTGTTGTGCGTTTACAACCAAGTTCTGCCCCACAGACGAGTTTCAGACAGCGAACGGACTATCAGAGGGATGTCAGCGCTTTCTCGCGTTCTGAAGACTGCCTTCAGTAGATAACAATCTTACACTCTCCTAAAGAAACATGACTTGCAGAAAAATAAGAGCCTAGCTTTGAGTGCAGTTATTTTCTTTCAGAGTACCTCTGATAAAAGGCTAATTGCTGGCCGTGAAAATGAGAGATTGGGAAAAATAGTTGTGACACCACGGAGATGGGGGAGAAGTCGCAACTTTTTGGAAGAACAAGGGTGGATCGAAAAGTCATTGGTCTTTTTGTTGGCGGCTTTTTTGTGCATGAAAGACCATCGCCATTGGCGTCTGATTGGCCAGCTGACTGGCCTCGCATGTCCTGTTTTGGTGGTAAGAAATAGTAGGCTGTACGGTTCAGCTAAACATCTTGGAATTCAGTGGAAGACGGGGAGGTGTGTGCATCTTGTACATATTAGCAGCGTTAGTTCAGAGATGGATAGGCTTGCAAAGTTTTCACGCATCTTAGCGTACAAGTGGGAGTCCAGATTTTGTGTTGATGGAAGATTGACCCTCGTCCTGTACTGTAGATTAAGTTTACTTGGTGGAATTCACATAGGAGGCAGCTGCAAAGTCAATTGATACTCTTTCATAATCAAATTCGTTTAATTTTAACACCTTCCGTTCATATTACATTTATTTCTTTGTAATTTTACACTTTAGGATCCATAGCTAGAGCCATAAATTCTTCGTGATGCCCATTCCATTCCAAGGCTTAGATCTTAAAGGCTTGTCTCGCTCTTAAATAACCTTCTGTGTCAGGGTAAATATTCTTACATGGAAAGAATTTCGAATAAATTGATGAACGCATGCGAGGATACGATGTTTTTTTTTTTTTTTTTTCAATGTTCTTGGAAACAGACAGTAACATTAGTCTCAGGGTTCACATAAATTCATTTCTTCTTCATTTTACGTGACTTGGCCATAGACAATATATAGTACCACGATAGCTTATAGAACTATGCTGATACAAAAAAGTTACACTTCTAATTATATTTCTCTTTAGCTTCTGTTCATGATTTGGTAGATTTTCTCGATGTCTTATTGCTTATCGGCCCTGCAAGTCACTTTACTAAATTTTGGATAGGTATATATTATGTTGGGGGGATCTGTGACAGCCTATGATGAGAATACGCAGATATTAGTTGTAGTAAGGTTCCGTTGCCTGGATTTCAAGTTTTTCTAAGCATTCGACTTTGAATGTGGACACAAAACAAAGCACAACTTGAATTAGGTTAGAGAAAAATAAAACAGATAACATGAGGGAACAAAGTAAAGCCACAGGTCTGTGTGAGTTAGGAGAGGAACAGACAATTTATCCCATGGAACACTCATGCCCAGTCGATAGCAAAAACGAAGGTAGTATAAGGGAAAGCACACCAATGAAATGAGGACAATACAGCAAACTGTACTAACCATGAAGATGAAAATGAGGTCACACAACAATATGTAGAAGTAGTGGTGATAATTCATAATTGCAAGGAAGAAAAGAGTGGGAAGCCAAGTCAGTCAGTGAGACATGTTACTCTGTCAGGTTCACTATCACTTTCACTAGACAGAGGTAGTGAAATAGACAATGACATTTTTCATTTAATATAATCATTGAAAGCAATTTGGAAAGAAAATAAGGACATGTAAAGAAGTTACAAAATGATGTTCTGAAGCAAATTCGGAAACTGACAGAGGAAACAAAGGAAATTGCTCAAAGGTGAAAGAACGAAGCACAAGAAGCCAGGTATGTAGCATTAAAAGCGAAATAATATTATGAGCAAACGCTTAAGAAAAGTCGTGATGCGATAACGAAAACAGGAAACAGAGCCGAAAACATGAGATGTGTCAAGAGAAAGAGGTGAATAAGACAAAAGTGAGAAGAAGAGACAATTCACTTTAAATGAGCATCGTGAGAAAGTAGAATGTCAAATTCAGAAACAAAGTGCAGGGTCGAATATGTCAATTGCGGTACCTACAACAGAAATATGATAAGTACAGACCCTTCTCACATTCTAGAACCAGCAAGAAAATATCAACATACAGCAGCAGAAGAGAACCGAGGAGACATATGAGAATCGCATTAAACTGCAACGGAAGCTCAGGTCCGCTTTAGGAGATTAGCCAGAGTGACTGGAAGAGCTGTGTGCAGTTGAGTAAAAGTCATGATCACAATGAAAGTGAATGTAATTGTAGACTTAGAAATTGTGAGAATTCTGACAATGAACCCAGACAGGATGGAGTGACAAGAATGGAAACGACACTCAAGAGAACATGCAAGTGTGGAAGTGCTGTTTGGTTACAAACCTTTCATGCAAGTATGGAAGTTCCAAAATTCTAAAGATGAAAGGAATATGCTTCACCCCAAAACTTGTATTTTCCAGTTTGATTTATTAATACCTCCATCTTGGTCATTGGTATACAAACTAGAATTTGTATGGGTGTGCATCGAACGAACAGTAGCAGAAAATATGAGAGGCATAGCAATTATGTGTAGTTCATACAAAGAGTTTAGAGACGGATTCTTGGTGAACTACTGTTCACTGGAGACTCTAGAGAGAAGTAAACATGAAATGGTAATTGACTAAGATATATGTGGGATTAGGTTTCAAAAGCCTGGAGAAATCCCTGGATGCAGTGGTAAACAAGAACGAGTTCCAATATGTGTCGTGCACTCCCAGCGAAATCGTTAGGTACTGCTACACATTATCAGCAAGTGTTAGCAAGAATTTTCAATGAAAATATAAGCACATTTCGGAACACACTGCGTGAATTGTAATTTGCATTCAACGAGCAAAGTAGCAGGGAAGGAAGGCGTGATCATGAGAGCCACTTTAACTAACTGTCGCTTTATCAGAACACTAAAAATTACCATAGCAGGAACGGATCCTCAGGCAGTGGCGATTACTTTCAAGGTATAACAGGAGGCAGAAAGCATTGGTGGAATAATAAACCACGAAATAGACGTTGGAACAAGTTGAGGAGTAACATTTATGGACTACAGAAAGGCAGGTAGAACGGTCACAGGAATAACAATAATAGCCAAAGATTAATTTATGATGATGTGACAAGTGATAGGAGCATAGGTCGGGCAGAGGTCATCGAAATTCAGTCACGCATAAATATAACTGCTACAGTATAGTACAGAAGGTAACTGAAAGAAATACGCAGCGAGACGAACAGAAATGAGACTTTTATACAAAGGCAATAACAACACTGAAGTCACCACGATTTTTGATAATCCCCTGGACATTACAAAAGGCAGGACATGTTTCTTAACAGGCTGTGTGCTCATCATAGACGGCAATGCAAGCCTTGCAACGCGCTCCAATGTTGGCCACAAGGTCAATAAGGAGTACTAGTGGTGGGGCGTTGCACTTTTCCGTCAGCGCGGCTAACAACTTCTGGATGGTTCATGTCCAGCACGGAAGCAGTCCAACTTGGCATCGACTACAAGAAAACATGAAAGAAGCTGATTTTACACCTGCCATATAAATTGGAACTACCCATGTAAATGTTATACAGTATGATTACATTTCAGATGTACTATTAGGAGAGTAAACGATGGCAACGATGAAGGACATCCGTCCTGTGATTAAAGTCATGAAAGGAGAAATAGAACTGTGAAGTATTTTGGACGATGGGAACCAAATTTCAACGACAGCTGAAACCACTTTCGACAGACGCGCAGAAAACTTCAGTAGGTCGGTATTATCATAAGAGTAGTCCGCAGCTCGTTGTCTTGCGGTAGCGTTCTCGCTTCCCGCGCACGGGGTCCCGGGTTCGATTCCCGGCGGGGTCAGGGATTTTCTCTGTCTCGTGATGACTGCGTGTAGTGTGTTCTTCACCATCATTTCATCATCATTGACGCACGCAAGCCGCCGAAGTGGCGTCAACTAAAAACAACTTGCAATACGGCGGCCGAACTTCCCCGCATGAGGCCTCCCGGCCAACAATGCCACACGACTATTTCATCATAAGGTAGACTAGAATAAAAGGTTCCGATGGAGAAAGTTACGGAAATAAACAGATAACTGGAGTTCGAACTGGTGTGCCAAGGACACACACTGATAGGAAATTTCCTTGTGGTCCCTAAACTAACGACTGATTCAATTATTGTAGGCGTAAATAAAATATAACCTATTATAACTATGCATGGAACAAGAAGAATGTCAGGGAATGTCTACAAATCGGAAGAGGGAAAGGGGGTGGGGGGTGGGGGAAGAGATGATAAAACAAGAAATATGTTCAGGCCATCAACGAAAGAGTATTCAGGTTACAAACATCGCTACTAAAGATAGGGAAGCATTGAAGGAAATATTACTCAACAACTGAGATGGCTCCTTCAGCAATTTCCAGTTTGCTTTAAAGATGAAAGACCACTGTAAATTTTTTGTACCACCTTAAGCCATTTCACTTGCTTACAGGCTTAAGGTGGCCCAAGAAATAGTACGAATATTAAAAGATGGATGATTGAATATGCGATTTCTACCTATTATAGCCCTCTACGAGTTGTCGAAAAGAGAGACTGGTCTGTGTGCCTCGTACTTGATTCAAGGCAAGTTAATATCATCGAAACAGACAGGCAGGATAAACTTGAAGAACAGTTGCAATGATTTCACAGGGAGAAAAATATTCTCATCTAGAGATGTAAGATCAAGTTTCTGGCATCCTTTTTCCTTCACATGCACTGCATTTCTCCCATTCGATCAGTCTTGTCGGTTTCGACATCCACCCTAGAGACAGAATAAACCTTTAGCTGCATTTATGTGGGGGCTAAACGGACTACTTGATGAGTCTGTGAAACGAGAGATAATACATTACGTCACAGATCTGCTGATTGCGAAAGAATTGTAGAAGGACGATATTAGAGTCCTTAAGGCGTTACACGGTGCTCAAAAGAATCATGGTGTAAGTGCCAATTTAGATAAATCTTCTTTGGGACAAACAAGGTGAAGTTCCTAGGACACATCATTACAGCGGAGGGAGTATCACCGAACAAACGAATGTGGTTAAAGTCTTAAAGTTCTGTGACTTGTCCGACTTTTTTACCAATATTTTAGGGAGAGGGTCTTGATTTATTCACAGGGTGACTGCCTCGACAGATTTTACGTAATTGGCCAGCCACTGCCAATTCCCCGTGGCATCGTTGACGCTCCTTTCTCGTATCCCTTACGTTTTATTTTCTTATACAGCATTTTTCATCTTTTCCCGGTTTCTTTGCGTGTATGCCTCCACTTTACTTAGTTTGTCCACATCCGTTTTCTTTTAATGTGTGTCAGGGCGATGATGACGTCGACGTTGACCGTCTGCAACCCCCAACACACACACACACACACACACACACACACACACACACACACGGAACCCAATGAAGCATAAAAAGTGTAAGTGGATCTCTAGGGTTCATTAATTTCTACGTACAATTCTTGAGGAAGTTTACACTGGCAGCAACGAGACTGTGTGCATTAACAGGCAGTAGGACGCAGACGCTAAGAGCATATTTCAGGCGTCAAACAAAAAAAAAATTAAAAAAAATGCGCTAGTTATCATTCCGATACTCTTGCATCCTGACTGTTGGTAGATGTTCTTATGGCAACTGACAGTGCGAAGACAGGAATGATAGTTACGATTTTTCAAGAAGATCAGGAGAACTAAGAGTATGTAAAGAAGACCACAGCGCTTCGTAGTCGTGTGCTATCAAAGACCGAGAGAAATCCTTCAGTTACAGAACTCGAGCTTTTAGCCGTATTTTTGGCTTTAAGAAGTTTCGGTACTTCCTCTTTTATATTAAATCCAGGGTTTACACAGATGACCTCCTGCTGGAGTTCCTACTGATGGCTAAATTAACCCATGACAGATTGATGAGGTGTGTCCCATTCCTTGAAGCATTTGGCTTCTCATTCACTATGTGCCAGGAGAAACTACTGTGATAGCTGATGCACTGTGTCGTTCACCAACAGGATTAAAAGAATAAATTACTGAAGGTGACAAGGATAATCAATTTAGCTAATTTTATCGGAGGAACATGGCCATTGAAAATTGTATTACCACGTCGCTGAGAGCAATTGAGAAGGAACAAGCAAGGATTTGGAATTTAGGTAGCTTAAAGAAATGTGCAGAAAAAGAGATGAAGTCACAATTAGGCAGTCTTAATTGGCGAGAAGGATACTCCTTTTCCATCGCAGAAGTGTTACTAATCCAATGTGGATCCTCTGTATAACAGAAGAATTGGTAAACAAAGTCATACGGTATACCCACTTGAGCTATATTCATTTTGGACTAAAGAAATGTTTCTTAAAATTCGAAACCTTCTGTTGCTTCAACAACATTGCTTGCATTATAAAGAAGGTCCTTCCCATTTGAAAGGCGTTTCAAAGGACGAAACAACTACTCAAGTGGTGCAGGCTTCTCTCTGTCAGATTGTGCCAAATAAACTGTGACACTTTGTGGCCACAAACTTAACGGGACCTCTGCCAGTAACACACTATGGCTTTTATGACACATTAGTTGTAGTAGAGCCCATGTCTGAGATTTTAACTCTCACATCATTGTACAAAGCTATGGCATTTACCACAGCGAAGGCACTGTCCAAGGACTTTCTGGCACTGGTAGGTCACGTTGACAAAATTTCTCGGACAGCGGGCTTCAATTCAAATCATAACCGTAGAGAAATATATTGAGATGTCTGACGTACACGAATATGCTGTAAAAGTGTTACAGGTGGAGCATTGTCGTACACAGTTGTATGACATAAATTAGGAACATGATTTGTTACTCATATCAGATAACTCTTGCATGGAATAAGATACAAATACCGATCTCTAAATGGTGCTTTGTATTTCCAATTTTTATGACTGTCTTGTCATCAATAGATACTGTTGGGTTACGTACTCTTGTATTTTGTCTGTGTCAAGCAAGCGTTGAAGACGATTTGAAGTGCTCGCTAGAGATGTGAGTGGACGTTCATCCTGAAGAATAATCGCATGCGTACAGCTATTCGATGTCAGAGAACATTTGAGCTAAATGTTTGTTCAGTTTCTTTATAGCATTACGATTGGTTCGAGTCTGCGGTGGCAAGCGAGGTTGTTTGTATTACAAGGGATGACATGGATGAACCACGAGTACAGGATACATGTTGTGCTGCGGTACATTAAGATATTCACCAGTTTGCAACAATTCCACCTCTGGCAATAGTGTGTGATTAGATGTGGCCTATACTGGATACTAAAGATGTTTCTCTGTTGTTTAAATAGCCTACAGGGGAGAAAGGAAGCACAGTGGATAATGAATTATTTAAAAAATAATAATTATGGCAGACACAGATTATAGAGAACACTGGGTTTATATTACAACGAGAATGGAAAAGCAAAGCATAAATTATACATATACAGTTGCGTTTTCAGGAGGAGTGCAGGGTACCACGATGAGCATTTAGATCTGCTTCAATTGCAGTATTTTCAGAGGCATAGAATAACTTGATGTGTGTTATTTGTGTTATGATAGTGTTTTTCATCTTTTGTCAATAGGCAAACCTTTCAGCATATGAAGCTATAATGTAGGAGATACTGTTAGAAAGAAACAGTAACAAGTAGATACGTAAGGATAACACCATCCCAGAACGGAAAAACCCTCAGTTAGTACACCTTAGTTTTTTTAGTCAATCATTATATCTTATAGTTTATTTGCATAATCGACACGAATAACTTGAATTGATACGATTGTAAATTAACTAACTTAAAGTATGATATGAGTGGAATGTGGACCAATAATAATTAACTATCAACCCATTTACCTTGTACTAAGCCGGAACTTCAGCTATGATAAACTCACATGACAGAAATGATACGATGAACATGTTACCGTCAGCGGCACTGTCAGTCAATTATATAGTTAATAATAAATATTTTTGTGAAAATCAAATAATTTTTGATGTTATAAAGAACTCCATATATTTTATATTGCTCATCATTACACTTGGAGCTGAATGTGTGGTAATTGTTTTAATTTATTGGTTACTATAGGAGTCACTCATATTTTAAGTCATACTCAAGAAGATAGCCGCGCTGTATAGCCGCGAGGTCTGAGGTGTCTTGACACGGTTCGCGCGGCTCCCCCCATCAGAGGTTCGAGTCCTGCCTCGGGCATGGGTGTGTGTGTTGCCCTTAGCGTATGTTAGTTTAAGTTAGATTAAGTAGTGTGTAAGCCTAGGGACCGATGACCCTCAGCAGTTTGGTCCTATGGGAACTTACCACAAATTTCCAAAATTTCCAAGGAGATATTGGTTAAGTTGTACTTAATATTGTAACTGAATTGTGTACTGAGTCTGCGATTTAGGCCCGTGCAGAATCACACTGACACAAGGACCCCACCATGGGGGGCAACTGGCAGGCGCTCACCTCAGCTGGCAGCAGCTGCGCTCAGGGTCATCCAGCTAGGGCACACAGACCACTTTCTCCAGGGCACTGATATGAATGGTATACAGAGGGTTTGCAGACTGAGCAGGAGGCTCCAGGAGGCAAGAGGTGGAAAGCAACGCAAGTAACTTCATCGTAATGACATAAGCGAGTCACAGTCTGGGATGCGAGAGTGGGCAATGCAACTAAGGGATTTCCATGCACTATTGGCACGTTAAGGACTGGTAATGCTGGCACTGTGCCACGACCAATGGACATTTTATCTCCGAGTGTTCATGACAGAATGAGTCCTCATTACCATAACGTAAACACACTTTTTTCTCCTGTGGGAGATTTTTATCCATTAGCCAGTTTGTACCACAACTCAGTTCTGAGCTACATAACCATCACCCATTACAAAATTTCTGTTTTAACAGCGAGAATATCCACCCGGTATCATCCAGCAAATACGTTTCAAACTGAATTCTTGGATAGCGAGGAATGACTTTCTACGCTATTCCACAGATACATTCAGCTCAGCTGTAGTGAGCAGTTTAGCAGCACACTGTCACGTTACAATCGAGTTGGCAAGTAAACGAAAGGCAAGAGTCACAGCACTATGAACGTTGGAGACACCGCAGACCCTATGTTTCACCCACCTATTGTCGTGGAACTGATGCAATGGCAAAAGGCTAGCCATGTCATCACTGAGCGAGATGACGTCATGCCAAGCATCTCTGTCACAACTCCTTGCATCATACCTAGGCAGACTGGAGAGTGACCCACCTGCTGCCCACTATACTAGCAGAATCTATTAGATGCACGCAGACTATGAGTGATAACCAGATGGTTATCACTCATAGTTGATGTGGGGTCTGAGTGGGGTTCGGTCAAAGGGGGGGGGGGGTGAGGCGCCCCAGGGATCAGGGTCAGGGCCACTCCTGTTCCTTATTTATATAAATGATATCCCCTTTCTAGTATTACAGGTAACTCTAAAATATTTCTGTTTGCTGATGACACTAGCTTGGTAGTAGAGGATGTTGTGTGCAACATTGGCTCGGTTTCTAATAGAGCAGCTCATGACATAACTTCATGGCTTATAGTTTTAATTTCACAGAATGGCCATATGATTAGTGAAACTGAACAGTTCAAATTTCTAGGTGTTCAGATAGATAGTGAACTGTCGTGGAAAGCGTACGTTCAGGATCTTGTTCAAAGACTTAATGTTGCCATTTTTACTATTCGAACAGTATCTGACTTAAGTGATTGTTCGACGCGGAAATTAGTCTACTTTATTTTCATTCGCTTATGTCGTATGGTATTATATTTTGGAGTGACTCCTCACATTCTAAAACGATATTTTCGCTCAGAAACGGGCGGTTCGGGTAATAAGTGGTGTAATTTCGCGAACCTCTTGTCGACCTTGTAACATTGTGTGATTGCCCTACCATTTTAAATCATTCACCAACCGAGCAGTCGCTCGGCAACAGCTACAGTTAACAAATAACATTACGATAATTTAAAAAACGAACGTCCTGTGACGTGACATGTTTATTGTGGAAGCGCAGTCAGAGATACAGTGAGTTATTGAATTTGAAAGCCATTGCGCGAAAGGCGGACTAAAGAAGAACACTTTTGCACATTCTTTTGATGTACGAGACATTCTCGATGGAAAGTTACTCACTCTTCTGTCTCTTATAATTTGCGTCGGACACGCATGTCTTGCTACCGTATTATTATTGTTTAAAAATATTATTTTAATGCAATGTGAAAGCGCCATACTGCATAGCAGTAGATTTATGTGAGAAGCTATATTGTGCGACATGTATCTGGAAATGTCAAAGGATTTATTTTCATCAATGTTAAATCCTTCAGAGCATTGTAAGTTCGTTATCTATTGATTACCATAAATTCAAAGTTAAATGGAATTAGTGTATGGACTACTTATTTAGTATAGAACCCATGTCTCACTACTTCATGACCATATGTGTTTGATTTTCTTTTACGTTCCTACAAAGTTTGATGGTTCAGAGTCACGAATTGTTTCGTTGAAATCGGACGGAAGTTGCTTACGGCGAAATATTTTCTCCGCACCTTATTCTATTGGTAAATGCATGATAAACTTCGGTCCCTTAGTAAACTCAGGTTGAGCTATCCAAAAACAATTATATTTTCAATAGTCATTTACCCTCCTCTGCAAAGCAACTTCCGACTGATCAGACGATTCAACAAGAAATAGTCGCACAAAATCGGCGTAAAATTCCTGACCAGTAAAGGTATTCAAAACCACTACAATAACTAGTTATGTTTATTGGCATAAAATACAATACATATCATTATTTGCTTTTCTCTGTAAATTTATTTCCACCGCCGATTATAGGTGTATGTTAATGCACAAAAGTAAACATATTGTTATAATTGCCGCCTCTGAACAGCACATTTATAACTATATGTTTATGTATACACATTATGTAAACATATTGTTGTAACCTCTGTTCACTAATCTTGGTGTTTTGACATTGGCCTCTCAATATATATATTCTTTGCTGTCGCTTCTTGTAAACAATATCACCTTACTCCCAAGAATAAGCAGCTTTGACTCAGACTTCCTTAATTCTTGTCCAGAAAGTGTGCAGTAGACTGCTGCACCCATTTTCAATAAGCTACCACAACAGTTCAAAAATCTTAGCAGTAATCCACGCGCTTTCAAATCGAAACTGAAAAGCTTCCTCATGGGTTACTCCTTCTATTCTGTTGAAGAGTTCCTTGAAAAATTAAGCTGATTATTGTTGTATTGTTGATTGCGTTTACTTAAACTTATGGCTCGACTTCTTTGGGTTCATAAACATTTTATTTTTTACTGTTATTATTTTTATGTTGAAATTTCATGTACTGACACGTTCCATGACCTTGGAGATTTGCTGCTCCTTAATTTGGTCCTACAAAATTTGACTTTTAAATAAAAAGATGAATAACCATCATACATGCACATTAAAATACTGTTTATTGAATAATCATCATAACTATTTATGTACACAATGCAATGCATTTACTAAACTGAACAATAACTGCAATTGCAGATACAGCACACTCGCAATGACTCTTTACTTTTGAGTACCAAAATATTTGCCAATGAGGGGTTTTGAACATATTTAACAAAAGAAATCGGTTGCTTACACTGTCTTCAACTCTTGGATTTTAGAATGTGAACGCAACTGTTATTGAGAAACTACGCATTACAAGTAAATATCACTTAGCTGGATTATTGCTTTGACGTCGAGGCTAATTGGAAGATCAATAATCTCTATATCCTTCCTCGTCCCTTTTACTACCGTGTTATATCAATCACTACAAAGTGGCAGATCTATTCTCGTAACATATCCATATATAGTTACGTTATAAATGCTCCTTATGTGTTTCATCTACCGTCACAGAATGTTCGCAGCTGCACACAGATCACATGACATAACCACGACGAACACACTATCACAGACTACTGCTCTCTGAGTTGTTACGATAAAGAAAGTCCCTGCCTAACTAGAGTAGTTTCTCGTACAAGGACAATAGTTGTTTTACATACTTTGTTTCCTATTTAACACACATTCCACTTTTCATTATAATTCGACTTTCGAAATAATTGATTACACAAAGAATATTATCTGCCACTACTAAAGTGCTCAGACAGAAATGGCAGTATTTATGCAAATAGTTCCCTATGCTACTAATAGATGGTATTACTGGTTGCAGTCTCAGAACAGGTGTTGCATATTTTAAAATATTCTAGGTCGTATTATGATACGACATTAATAAACTCACCAATAAAATTTATGCTGCGCTTTTAAGTTTCGCAAGTGAGTGACACTAAGTGTGTGTTCTCTCTTGACTTAATTGTGTCGCTACAAGGCAACGCACTAATATGTTCGAATTACGTTAATTAACTGCACGATATCAATAATCTGCTAAAAATTTCACTGATCGATTAAATTAAACCAACCCCTACCATCCATCAAATCTGTGTTTTTATATCAGATGTTCAACTTTTTGATGCTAGGCCACGGCACACGTCATTAAGCAATCCATTACAATTATGTAATTAATTGACGAACCATTGAGGATATCAAATTATAACTGCAAAACATGATTTACATTTGAATATATCACATCACTACTGACAATACGCAAGCATCTACTGATTCAAATGCATCCACAAATTCCAGCGTAACGCAGTGATTGCACACACTTTCTCTTGAATAATGAGGTAATGTTTCTCGCCCACAACGCATTATTTGTCAAAACGATTCCGTAACTTGCAGATATGACGAAAAACCTTCTGTATGGAAACACGTCACCAATACCAGAATTCTGAGGAACAAGTAACTGCATCAGATGGTAGTCACTAGGTGCAGCACTCGGATAGTAGCGTGAGAATTTCGAGAATTTTTCGCACGAAGTTTGAAATAGTACATGGCGTATTACATACTACGGATGTGCATTGTGGCGAGTCAACGTATTTCTAGAACTAAGCTTTTCACGGTCTTAGGTTCAACATCTTGTATTTCAGCTTCGAAAAATCTCGATGTCACATCTCGTATTTTGCTGGCGATACCTGTCCCTTCAAATTCACCAAAAGCGAACTTTTGATATCGCAAAATAGAGCTGCATAATTTTTACTTGTAGATAATGTTGGAACATTCTACCTTTAGTCAGTCTGAATAAAACTTTTGCGTGGATTACCGTCTACATTCCACACTGATGTAAGACACCCATGTTTCACCACTACCACATCTGACGCGATATGAAATGTCTCTCCCTTCATCAGATATCGGTAATTCTGGCGTGGCTGGATTATTAATTTTCGGAGCCGTTTAACTGGTTGTCACTCAAACAGAAAGCAATATCAGTCTGCGGAACTTTGTCTACGAAGTATCGGTGCACTTTACTGCGCCAGAGCAGGGCGATCACTGGTGCAGACATTCATATTTTCTAGCCAACAGGCTCAGGTTGTTCTAGTCTGCTATTCACTGCACGGCCACAGTAAACCATCCGAAAACTGAACAATGCAAAAGATTGCAAATTATGGAGCTGTACCAGCACCCATACAATTGCTGCACTGAGTGAGACAGATGCTACCAGCAGGCCTGCAAAACAGTTGAAATTGGTAAAAGTTAATAAGGCCCCGGGACGGCGCAGAGTTTGATGTGCCACTCACACTGACACAGGGAATACAGTGATCAAAGTTTTCAAAAGTTTTTTGACCGGCGAAAGAAACGTCTGCTTCGACGATAGTAACAAAATCACAATTACAGTGTCTCATACGTATGAAGACTTGACAGTATGATGATTCCAGAGTCTGCTAAAGTAACACAGTTAGGATCTTTATAGACAAATACAGTTGTATAGAAATACTAAGTCCGATGAAGCGGACCTGAATAACACCACAATGGTAATAGAAAAGTCTGTCTTGGATACAGTCTCATTTCACCAAGGGGAACAACGACCAATGCCGAATAAAGCGGCGTCGGTCCCTACGTTGGACTTCGAGAGGTTGCTAACATGATGACGTGAGAATTATCTGCCCAGAGGCTCTCGAAGCAGAAAGACCTGACTGTGCAACTGTGGCGCCGACCTTTATAACTGCCGGCGGCGGAATACTCGCGACACTATTTTCTGGTCACGTATGTGGCGGTAGCGAATAGGTCCATTGGAAGTGGCGACCTCTGCTAGCGCTGATTTCGCCGTTTGGTGTCCGTCCTTTACTGCAACAGAGTCGCACAGAGTCATGCACGGACCATGTAGGCTACACGTGTGCACAAGGAGCCCGTAGAGTTGCCGATCACTTTTGCTAAGGTCTCCGGTGCAGCAGACTTCTTGTTTGACTCTACAAGGAATTTACGGGTGGGTTGATCCCATTACTAACGCTAATTTCCACATCAACATCTAAATTAATACTCCGCGAGCCATCTTACAGTGAGTGGCAGAGGATACCTCTGGTACCAGTAACTTGCCTCCTTCTCTGTCCCTTCCGTAACTGGCGCGTGGGAAGGACGATTATCCATAAACTTCCGTATAAGCTCTAATATCACTGATATTGTGTCGTGATCATTTCTTGAGACATATGTGGGAGGAATTAACATGGCACCATACAGTTCTTCAAACACACGCTCTCCAAAATTTCAACAGTCACCCTCTCCCTGATACAGAATGCCTGTCTCCTAGCCTCTTTGTTGAGCATCTCCGTAACACCCTCGCGACGACTAAACGATGATGTGAGTCGCTGTTCCTTGGTTCTTCTCTATCTCTTCTATTATTTCTACTTCGTAAGGGTCTCATAATAATGAACAGTACACAACAAACGATCATTTTTCCGTTGCTGAATTATATCACCTGAAGATTTTTCCATTGAATCTCAGAGTGCCTTTTGCTTTTCTTACAGTAATCTTTATGTGGTCATTCCACTTTAGGCAGTTTCAAATGGAAACCACTAGATATTTTACAGTAGTTACTATTTGCAGTGAGTTTTCATCAATAGCGTAATCGAACATTAATTGATCTCTTCCCTTATTTATACGCGATATGTTACATCTATTTATATTCTGGCTCGGTTTTCAGACCTGCACCAATCATCGATTCTTTGCTGGTCTTTTTGCAGTTCGTTAAAGTGTACTGGCTTTGCAAATTTTCTACAGACAACAGCATCAGCTGCAAAAAGCCTCACAGAGCTTATGGCGTCGTCCCCTACGTTATTTATAAATACCGTAAACTGTAATGTCTCTACAGCACTGTCTGGGGTTGCTCCAGAAATTCTTTACATAAGTAGATCTCATCTCGTCATGTCATTTTGATTTTCGTATATCATCGACGTGCACGTCAGACAGAGAGCAAGTTTCGCTACCGTTAAATAACTTTTGGTCTTGTCGTGCCACAGTGTTTGCCCCTGCGCAGTGTGATACATTCTTAGCTGAAGTGTGGTAGATGATGGACGTATTTAGTAGTGCTTTGTGGTCTTGTGATTGTATCTGTTAGCTGAAAAAAGGACAGCATGGGTGAATATCGTGTATACAATGAAAAGTGAAAGGACTATCAATTTTGAATAATGTGATTGTTTTTTGAAGAGAAGTTTGAGGAAAGGCTGCAAGATTACGCATCTAATTCGTCGAAATGATTATTGTCAGCTAGTTAACTTGCTCACAGCTAAGAGAAAGACCACCCCACTTCCCTTAGTCATGAATTAGCACGTTAATTGATTAAGCTGTTTGATTTTACAGAGATTCTCTGTTACCATCGTACACTTTTTAAATCATTGTTCACTTTGTTGAACATAGTATTGTTCAGACCAATGTTATGTGTGAAGATCAAGCGACGTATTACTCTGATTTTTGGAATAAATATTTCATTCTAAAGTCGTTGTCTTGGCATACCATTTCATAGAAATAGTTACTCTCCCTACCCTACTGTTTATCGTCACACATTACTACAAGCAAAAGTTTGAATATGTATTTAGAAACAGAAATCTAACTTAGCGGAGACCTGTTTGCTGTTGTGCTTTCGAGAAATATGCAACAATGTTGTCAAGACGTGAGGTAAGTGGAGATGTTGATTAAGGCCAGATAATTGTTTTTCTTCCGTTGCGCATTTAATACAAAGACCAGCTGCATTCATATCAGTTACAGTTCAGTTCAAATTAGTTTCTGTTTAGTCAAAGGTTAGCATAAGAGTGTTAGGTGGATAACAGTTTGTGACTACATAGTTTTGGTAATACGTAGACTGTTATAGAGCGGGAGGTAAACTTAGGCTAAATTCCATACACAAACAAATGTAGTGGGGAGGTTACAGTCTCTCAGAAATCTCGTAGAAAACCACTCAGAAATCTAGTCAGAGATTCGCTGCCTCGTATTTTGTTCTCTTCTCCCGGTGTTCAAAAGGGAAAAAAGATCACACCAACTCGAAGAAAGTAGAATTGTTTCAGAAACCTAACAATTAAAACAGAAAAAGAAACGCAAATAATATTCAGTAAAAGACTTACCAGAAGTATCTATGGGGGAGTACGTTGTGTGTTTCATATGAAAATTAAGACAACACGTTCGAGTTCGGAACTCGAATTTTTAAGACTCAGAAATGAAGAAATTCATATAATAAGTGTACAATAAAAAAGTTAGAAAACGAACAGAAGAAAATTAAATGAGTACCTGCAGGAAATGATTTAAGATTTGTAAATTTTTCAAATAAGATTGAAAAGATCTTTTACACATGAAGAATACAAGGAAGTGAAGAAGAAAAGACAATAGGTATATCTGTATATTCGAAAAGTTTTACTGTACATACGATAGCGGCGTATGTTACAGAACATATTTTCGTGTAAGATATCTAGAAAAGTTTCTTGATATGCTCAGTGTAAAGCCTTATCTTGAAGAGTGATCCACAAACGCAGAAATAATTTCGAGTGTACCCTATCGATGTGTGATAGCCTCATTTCCCTTTATTTTGTACGCTGTTCATTTAGCCGATGGTGTTACTTACAATCTAACACTTCTTGCAAATGATGTATTATTTTTGATAAAGTACTATCCGACGTGATTAAATTGTACCAAAGTCTGTGAGACGCTGTAAATGTCGATACGTGTAGAAATAAGGGAGTAATTTTGATGAACTGTGAAAGGTAAGTCATACAAACACTCTTGAGTAAAAGCGCGTGGTTACCTCAAATTGAACTGTCACATTGGCCAACTCCTAGGTGAAGGTACGGCAGGCTTCGTTTATTCATAGGATAGCGTGAAAATGCAGCTCTCTACTTAAGAGATACTACATAAAGTACTGATTAAGGGTACGTTTGAATGCTGCGTAAGTGTGTGGAATCGACTCTACGTAGTACCGATTGAAAAGTCTCGAATGGCATAGACCACTGAACATCTCGAAAGTTTGGAAAATCTCTGCTGAGGCATAGGTCTATGAGTACCATTCAGTCTGCCTTAAACCGCTCCTGAAGAGAACTGGAATATAAATGTAAACACACAAACGATCGCCCAGAGGCAAGTAAAATTCATTCTTTACATCTTCCATCCAGGAATGTAATGGTAAGGGCACTTTAACATATTACGAGTACAAAAAGAACTCATTACCCCACACCTTACTGGTCATAAACAGACAGTGAGAAGAAGAGTAAGTATTTGTGTAGGCAACGGTGAAATTCCATGCCTTGAACACTTCATTTGCTACCTGCTCTACATCTCCATCTTCCTACCACTACATTTGACGAATAAAGCATTCCTACCGCTACGAAGGAGATTCCGTTTAATAGTCGTGTTGCAAACCGGAAAAAACTAAAGTGTCACTCAGTATTACTCTAGCAGCCAATTCCCTTTTTAAAAAAAGCTACGATATGAACACATTGGCTTTAAACTTCCTCTGGGAAGCACGAACGCACAAGTAGTTATGAAATAAACTGCAAAAAATTATCACATCACGTGACTCTGCTTTCCTTGTTACTTTATTACCTCTTGTTTACGTTTGTTGCAGTGTAATATATTTTCTTCCAAGGGGGCAAAATCCAGTCAGCATAATTGTGGTGCGAGTTGTGGAAAGAAATTTTCAGTATGCATTTCATGCTCAGCTTATACCCTCAGAGGACGAACTTCGCAAGGCACTCTATCGCTGGATCCTCGAATGTTCCTCCAAATTTCATGATTTCTAGGTCAATGTTTAGCCTGGGCGTCACCGGTCTTGTAACTGGTTTGATGTGGGTCACCAAGAATGCCTCTCCTGTGCCAACGCCACCTTTTCATCTCAGAGTAGCACTTGCAACCTAAGTCCTCAGTTACAATATTTGCTGCATGTATTCCAACATCTATCTTCCTCTACAGTTTTTACCCTCTACAGCTCCCTCTAGTACCATGGAAGTTATTCCCTGGTGTTTTATCTGGAGTTTTATCATCCTGTCTCTTCTTCTTCTCAGTGTTTTCCGTACATTCCTTTCCTCACTCATGCTGCGAAGAACCTTCTCAATCCTTAACTTATCATTCCACCTAATTTTCAACATTCTTCTGTAGCACCATATCTGAAATTCTTTGATTCTCCTCTCTTCCGGTTTTCCCACAATCTGTATTTCACTACCATACAATGCAGCGCTCCAGACGTACATTCTCAGAAATTTCTTCCTCAAATTAAGACCTATGTTTGATACTAGCAGACTTCTCATGGCCAGGAATACCCTTTTTGGCAGTGCTAGTCTGCCTTTTCTGTGATCCTTGCTCTGTCTCTCATGGGTCATTTTGCTGCCTCAGTATAAAATTCCTTAACTTTGCGGGCTTTCAAATAAAATAATGAAAGGATGTGCTGGCCCTCAACTACGTACCCTCAGACTCAGAGTTGAAATATTAAAAGTTTTGGCTGGTTTCGTTGTCTAGGGGCTGGGATACGTAGTTACCGCATTACAAGCCAAATACTGCTGAGTCTACAGTATACAATATGAATGTACACATGGATCGAATGGTTGAAGGTTCTTATCACTCGGCAATCGCGAATGTAACGTAGAAATTTATAGATAAAAGACTGCAATAAATAAAATCTGCAGGTACTATCTTAACGACTAATATTAAAAGTTTTGGCTGGTTTCGTTGTCTAGGGGCTGGGATACGTAGTTACCGCATTACAAGCCAAATACTGCTGAGTCTACAGCATACAATATGAATGTACACATGGATCGAATGGTTGAAGGTTCTTATCACTCGGCAATCGCGAATGTAACGTAGAAATTTATAGATAAAAGACTGCAATAAATAAAATCTGCAGGTACTATCTTAACGAGTTTAAATGATGAGTACGATAGTAGAAGTACTTTTGAGAATGCGGTATATTTCTGTAAAACACTTATTGGTGTCGATGGTTCAGCAATTAAATAAAATATCAGTTGAATAATGGGGAAATAATAGATTCCTACTGCACGTAATTAGTTCTGAACGACAACATAGCTCGCGAGATATTCACTTCTAAACGCATACTACGTCTTCACTGTAGAAACCTCAGAAATCTCACAAGTTCACAAGTCCGCACTACGAAGTATCTCTATCTCTCGCGACCATGCGCAAACCGCTCCATACTCCAAGACTCTCTCACAACCGTGTGTCCCTCACGCCGTATTGTCCTGGACTCCTCGTGTCCTCTCCCATACTGTCATCCCACTTCCATCCAGTCTGCCCATTCAAGAGTGCTGTGTTTGCCTAGAGCGCTCCCACCATGTCTTCAAGGCAACGCACATTCACGAACATAATGAAACACATTCAAAATACTGGATTTACATTTAAATAACTTGAGATTAAATAAATATTCCTACCACTCTACCATAAACACGCTCTAACACAGATTATTGAATACATAAACAAATTAAATAGACCTATATCAAAGGAACAGCAATCAAAATTAGGCCAGTAGCCTAACGTCTCTGTGATTGGTCAATTATTTACTAATAATTGACCAATTTACTCATGAGTAGCATATTTCGGATATAAACAAAGACATAGATGAATAAATTTATTTATAAGTATACTGCTACCGTTTTTTCATGTAACTGTGGAGTACTTATGGCCTGACGCGATCGATAGTAATCGGCCACTTTGACCTCCAATAACTCATGTACTATTCAAGTTATATGCCTGTAATTCATACCAATTTACGTTCACACTAATAGCTCTCTAAAGACACGTCGATCGATGGAATCATTTAGATTTTCGAACTTCGTTGCTGGGTGTTACTTGTATTATTTACCATCAGATACTAAACTTTAAACTGATAAAGATATTGAAAATCTGATTACACCATCAGAACCATCGTACAAATAATGGTAACATACATGTTTCTTTTTGAGGTATCATGATTCATCTGGCTACTATTAATTTCTATATGCACTGTGAAATGTCTGCCATGATTGTTTCACAACGACTGCCATCTTTGGCGCTCTCGGCATGCAAGTCTCTTTCATCAGCACAGCGTCACCATGGAATTCCCAGCCATGCGTCTGCCGAGCAGCCCGTGTGGCCACGCCAACTCCAAACTTAGAATATTTTCAAGGCGCCGCAGCTCGCCCGTTACCTCACAACTTCATCTTCTTTGTGATAATTCTGATGGTTTCTGACTGTTATCATTTCTGCTACATCTAATTACTTTCATGTGTCTTCGATTTACTCTCATTCCATGTTCTCCCTGCATTACACTGTTAATTCCATTCAGCAGATCCTGTAATTCCTCTTCACCTTCACTGGGATAGCAATGGCATCAACGAATCTTACCACTTACATCATTTCACTTTCAATTCCACTCTTGATCCTTTCTTTTATTTTCGTCATTGCTTCTTCGATATATGGATTGAACAGTAGGGGCGAAACCTTATATCCCTGACTTACATCCTTTTTAATCCTCCTTGGTTCCTGTACATGTTGTGTATTATTCGTGTTTCCCTATAGATTATCCCTATTTTTCTCCGAATTTCGAACATTTTGTGTCATTTTGCGCTGTCGAACGCTTCTTCCAGGTCGATAAATCGTATGAGTGTATCTTGATTTTTCTTTAGTCTTGCTTCCATTATCAACTGCAACGTCAGAACCACCTCTCTCGTGCTTTTACCTTTACTGAAGCCAGACTGATCGTCATCAATTTTCTTTTTCATTCTTCTGTACATTATTCTTGTCATCAACTTGGATGCGTGATCTCTTAAGCTCCATATGTCTTAACTTTCCTGTAGTAGAGACCTTAGCAGCGTTCACCGCCTTGATCCATAACGCTGGGATCAGTTCCTGCCGTCTCACAGAAACCACTTCTGAACCAACGCTATACGCCTGAAACTTGGTACATGCACGCCACTCCCGCACACCTCTTTGGAATGTGTTGATGATTTTTTCCAAAAGTCTGATGGTGTATCACCAGTCCCATACATTCTACACACCAACGAGAATAGTCGTTTCGTTGCCACTTCTCTCAGTGATTTTACAAGCTTCGATGGAATGTTATCTATCCCTTCTGCACTATTTAAGTTTTCCAAAGGTCTTTTAAATTCTAACCCTAATACTTTATCCCCTATCCCTTACATATCGACTCCTGTCACTTCTGCTTTTATGTGATCAGACGTGTCCTCATTCTGAAAGAGGCCTTCAGAGTCCTTTTTCTACCTATTTGCTCTCCCCTCTGCATTTTAACCGTGGTATCCTCATTTCGCTCTTAATGTTACCGTTCTTGTTTTTAAGTTCACCGAAGGTTGTTTTGAGTTTTCTACGTGCTGCATCAGTGCTTCCGGCAATCAATTCTTTACCGATTTCTTGACATTTTTCAAGCACCCATTTCGCCTGCATTTCCTATTTATTTCATTCCTGAGTGACTTGTATTTCTGTATTCCTGAATTTCTCTGAACATTTTAGCACTTTCTTCTGCCGTCGAATAACTAAAGCACTTATGTTACCCATGGTTTCCTCGCCGTTACCTTCCTTGCACCTATGCTTTTCTTTCTCTTTTTTATGATTATTTGTATTGACTTCTTTCCTCTTCAACTGAACTGTCTACTAAGCTACTCATTATCACAGCATCTACAGCATCATAGAACTTCAAGCTTATCTCTTCTTTCCTTAGAACATTGATTCTCCCTGACTAGTTTCTTAACCGTCTATTTGCCACACACAAAAATGTTGTATAGAAAAATTATGGTGTGGGTTCCTGTAGTCATGTCCTAGTTCATGAACCACGGGCAACGTATGAGTGGCCACGTAAGTGGTCCCGACAGTCGGGATACCAGTTACTTTGGAATAAGGCTGGGCATCTCGGACATATTCTGACTCGTGGTCACCTTTGTGCTCATACGGCAAAGACTATCAAATCCACCGGTTAGTCCCTCAGCCGTTAGGGGTAAAACCCAATGGGACTCGGGGCAAGAAAGGCTAGCAACCTGCTTCCCTGGTACTTTAAATATGATGCTGGCAACAATCAGACCAGAATGCCTCGGACCTTTGGAGGTGACGGAGTCCCACCTCTAACTGACAAACCAGGGACACCTAAGATACGACTTGGCAAACAAATGGTAATGAGATGGGGAGCTATTAATATCAATGGGTGCTACTCTGGGAAGAAGGTAGAGCTGGCAGAGGCTGCAAGTAAGATGGGGCTGGACGTTTTAGCTGTTAGTGACATCCGGATAAGGGGTGAGAAAGAAGAGGAAGTGGGAGAGTACAAGGTCTACCTGTCAGGAGTCAAAGCAGGAATAGGACAATGGGGTGTAGGGCTTTACATCAGGAAAGAAATGGAACCCAGCGTAGTTGCAATAAGGTATGTAAACGAACGAATGATGTGGATAGATTTGACAGTGTCTAGCAAGAAAATTAGGATTGTGTCAGTATATTCGCATTGTGAAGGGACAGATCAAGATAAGATGGATAGTTTTTATGAGGCACTCAGTGATGTAGTTGTTTGAGTAAAGGACAAAGACAGTGTTCTGCTCATGGGTGATTTTAACGCCAGGATTGGGAATCGAACTGAAGGGTATGAAAAGGTTATGGGTAAATTTGGAGAGGATATGGAGGCCAACAGGAACGGGAAACAACTCTCGGATTTCTGTGCCAGTATGGGCTTAGTAATCACAAACTCCCTTTTTAAACATAAGAACATTCACCGGTATACTTGGGAAGGCAGGGGAACCAGATCTGTCATTGACTATATAATAACAGATCAGGAATTCAGGAAGGCTGTGAGGGACACACGTGTATTCAGGGGATTCTTTGATGACACTGGTCATTATTTAATCTGCAGTGAAATTGGGATTGTGAGGCCAAAAGTGCAAGAGGTCAGGTCCATATGTAGGAGGATAAGAGTGGAGAAACTTCAGGATAAGGAAATCAGGCACAAGTACATAACAGCGATCTCATAAAGGTACCAGTTAGTTGAATGTAGTCAATTACAGTCATTGGAAAAGGAATGGACAAGGTATAGGGACACAGTACTAGAAGTGGCTAAAGAATGTCTTGGAACAGTAATGTGTAAAAGTAGGATGAAGAAAACAGCTTGGTGGAATGATACAGTCAAGGCAGCCTGTAAAAGGAAAAAGAAGGCGTATCAAAAATGGCTATATACCAGAACCCAGGTAGACAGAGAAAGTTATGTTGAAGAAAGAAACAAAGCCAAACAGATAATTGCAGCATCCAAGAAGAAATCGTGGGAAGACTTTGGAAACAGGTTGGAGACTATGGGTCAAGCTGCTGAAAAACCATTCTGGAGTGTAATTAGCAGTCTTCGATAGGGAGGTAAGAAGGAAATGACAAGCATTAGTATTGGAACAGGGCCGGTACCATTCCAAAATACCGTCACCAACCCCCCCCCCCCCCCCGCCCGACTACGTATACACGCTAGACACGAAATGTTTTCATAACACCGTCACCTTTCCAAAGCATCGTTAGTCGACAAGGTCGCACGCAATGTATCCGGCATGTGTTGACTCTCTAGTCTTTATTACCGGCGCGGGGTTGTGACATAGAGAGAGAGAGTTAGCGCCATCTCTCTCTACGAACGCAATGTATCCGGCATGTGTTGACTCTCTAGTCTTTATTACCGGCGCGGGGTTGTGACATAGAGAGTATCATTGTGAACATGGGTAAATGACTACTCAGTACGCCCATTCACAATTAATTCTCGAACAGATGAATCATCAAAATATACTAGACAGTGCTCTACATATTTCTAAGACCTCGAGCATAGTACTTAATTTACGATCTATCTCTCTGCGTATGAGAGTCACAGAGCATTCTCCCCATCTTAGGGTAAAAGACCATCCTCACACGGTCATTGACCAACCCGTCCTGCAGCACCGTTAGAGTATTAATCTCCAACAGATCAGAGGAAGACCGCTACTATCCACCTCTGGTGAATGAATAGAGCTTTCCGAGTAATAACCCGTCCAAGTTCACGAGATTTCTCGAGATGTGACCATGTCAAGGAGCTTAGCACTCCTTATCGATATATAGTAACAGATTTCAAAGTGCCATAATGTAATAGCATACAGTTAAGGAGAACAAGAAAAGACTTATTTTTATACGCGATGGAGTTCGAGACGAAATGAGTTCCACACATTTGTACCAAAATCGACGAGGCTATCAACTCTAAATTACTGTTCTAGAGTCTACGATCTGTACCTGGAAGGTATTGGTAAGAGAGAGAACATAAACACACGCACTCCTAAGACTACAACGATCTGCACTTAAAAACGGCCTATAATGATATATCGAATATCTTTCCCGTCTATCAGACATACAACCTTCTTCACAGTTTCTCTATCTGAACTATCTTATCGCATCATAAAACGAAAAAACTACTTCCGTAAAACAATTGCTTTGCATCATACGAGTACAATATACACTACTGGCCATTAAAATTGCTACACCAAGAAGGAATGCAGATGATAAACAAGTATTCATTGGACCAATATATTATACTAGAACTGACATGTGATTACACTTTCACGCAATTTGTGTGCATAGATCCTGAGACATCAGTATCCAGAACAACCACCTCTGGCCGTAAGAACGGCCTTAATACGCCTGGACATTGAGTCAAACAGAGCTTGGAAGGCAGGTACAGTTGCCCATGCAGCTTCTACACGATACCACAGTTCATCAGGAGTAGTTCAAATGGTTCAAATGGCTCTGAGCACCATGGGACTCAACTGCTGAGGTCATTAGTCCCCTAGAACTCAGAACCAGTTATACCTAGCTAACCTAAGGACATCACAAACATCCATGCCCGAGGCAGGATTCGAACCTGCGACCGTAGCGGTCTTGCGGTTCCAGACTGCAGCGCCTTTAACCGCACGGCCACTTCGGCCGGCCATCAGGAGTAGTGACTGGCGTATTGCGACGAGCCAGTTGCTCGGCCACCATTGACCAGACGTTTTCAATTGGTGAGAGATCTGGAGAATGTGCTGGCCAGGGCAGCAGTCGAACATTTTCTGTATCCAGAAAGGCCCGTACAGGACCTCCAACATGCGGTCGTGCATTATCCTGCTGAAATGTAGGGTTTCGCAGGGATCGAATGAAGGGTAGAGCCACGGATCGTAACACATCTGGAATGTAACGTCCACTGTTCAAAGTGCCGTCAATGCGAACAAGAGGAGACCGAGACGTGTAACCAAAGGCACCCCATACCGTCACGCTGGGTGATAGACCAGTATGGCGACGACGAATACACGCTTCCAATGTGGGTACACCGCGATGTCGCCAAACACAGATGCGACCATCATGATGCTGTAAACAGAACCTGAATTCGTCCGAAAAAATGACAATTTGCCATTCGTGCACCCAGGTTCGTCGTTGAGTACACAATCGCAGGGGCCACTGTCTGTGATGCAGCGTCAAGAGCAATCGCAGCCATGGTCTCCGAGCTGATAGTCCATGCTGTTGAAGACGTTGTCGAACTGTTCGTGCAGATGGTTGTTGTCTTGTAAACGTCCCCATCTGTTGACTCAGGGATCGAGACGTGACTGCACGATCCGTTACAGCCATGCGGAAAAGATGCCTGTCATCTCGACTGCTAATGATACGATGCCGTTGGGATCTAGCACGGCGATCCGTATTACACTCCTGAACCCACCGCTTCCATATTCTGCTAACAGTCAATGGATCTCGACCAACGCGAGCAGCAATGTCGCGATACGATAAATCGCAGTCGCAATAGACTACAATCCGGAAACGTGATAGTATGCATTTCTCCTCCTTACACGAGGCATCACAACAACGTTTCACCAGGCAACGCCGGTCAACTGCTGTTTGTGTATGAGAAATCGGTTAGAAACTTTCCTCATGTCAGCACGTTGTCGGTGTCGCCAACGGCGCAAACCTTGCGTGAATTGTCTGAAAAGCTAATCATTTGGATATCACAGCACCTTCTTCCTGTCGGTTAAATAGCGTGTCTGTAGCACGTCATCTTCGTGGTGTAGCAATTTTAATGGCCAGTAGTGTAGCTTTGTGGACATGTATAGTGTCCACTATTCACAACCGATCACAGTCCAGAAATTATACGATGCCTGCCTGAGGCCCATATAAAATTATAGTTAGTAGCGGGGGATACATCCTACAAGGAAACAAATAAACGCATAGCAGCCGCATCCGACATGTGAAAATTACAAGTCATTCAGCCAGTAACTCTGTGAACACAACATCTGTCAGGGAAATGTGTACACAGGGACTGTAGCGCGTCACAAGCTCATACCGCAAACTTAGTTACGACGCTGAAGTGTCGATTTTATACACAAGATGCGACAGGGGCGATCGCATAAATCAAAGCTCGTTTAGAGGAGTGTGTCAAGTTTCTTCACTCATGAGATGGAAGTCCTCTGATGACCGACAGGTTTACCGTTAACGATCGCAAGTAGACAGCTCTTTAAAGCATATACAGAACAGGTAGCTGTATACGAGTACAACGCAGGCCATTCCACGTGAATGATGCATCCGGACAGAACAATGGGAAAAAAATTGCCCTCCATCAACGTATCCTTCTCTAGAATGAATCTGTCAGCCATTAAATCGTACCTCGTTACAACCCCATCCCAATCGATCTCCAGTCCACTCTCTGTTATCCTTTAACACAGATGGAAGTAAGTTTAGAAATGAATCGTTCTCTGTCATCCCGAAAAGCATCAAATACAGTAGCCAACTCGCGTGTATCACTGGTACCTCAATAGACATACATTATAATCCTGCCTCAATGGGGAAAATTGACTGCCTCCCTTATTCCCATAGTTTCGATGTCCACGTTTTCCCGGATGCCTCCTGTTGCCGCATACTTGGTCCCATATACAAATTGTACTGCGCGAACCACAAGATGGCAAAGCACTTTCTCAATTTCATCGCATTTGAGTCTATATTCGGTCAATTTATAACTATTAGCTCCACATATTTCGGAATTCTGTCGATTTTAGGTCATATCTAGCCATGCGATCATGACATGACATCTAGTTCTGTGTTCTAAAATTGCTTGTAAATGTAGCACAGCTGCCAAGACCTACATCAAATGTATTGATCGAGTGTTGTAATATAGCACAATTCTCGAATGTATCCAGTCACCTTCACACTCAGAGAGCGTTTCTCTGTTTTGTGTATGTCTATGGTTCAAATGGCTCTGAGCACTATGGGACTTAACATCTATGGTCATCAGTCCTCTAGAACTTAGAACTACTTAAACCTAACTAACCTAAGGACATCACACAACACCCGGTCATCACGAGGCATAGAAAATCCCTGATCCAGCCGGGAATCGAACCCGGGAATCCGGGCGCGGGAAGCGAGAACGCTACCGCACGAACACGAGCTGCGGGTGCATGTCTGTGTAAATGCACGCATCACGGATGGCTTACAGGACACTCAGTACACCCGAGTTAGCGTTCGAAAGTGGGTCTGCCACATGTTATATCCGGATCGGTGTTGAAATACGAATCCACAACATGCTGCGCATGGGATACGGTTTGGAGGTGGATCCATCAAAAGCAATGTGCGAAGAGTTGTTGGGATGGAGATCCGCAATATACCATATCCGAGTTAACATTCGGGTGTGGATATGCCTATGACTATATATATGGACCTGTGTTCGGAGATGGATCCACAATGCGCCACATCTGCGATAGGCATCCGGGTATGTATTCTATGTTCGAAGTATTGTCCACCAGCAGATAGGACTCGGTGAGTTTGAGGTGAGGGTTGGGAACCCCGTTAGGAATGCTTGGATGGCTGCACTCTGCACTATTCTGGGGAAATATTGTGAAATCTGTTTCACTGCGCTGCAGGAACACCGCAGTTACGTGTCAATGCATCCGCATCGATACCTAGATGACTTGTAAATCGTATCAGATTTTATAGTGTGTAATTTTTCTATCTTTTTCTATGTATTTTTTTCTATGAGCGGGTAGAGGAAAACGATGATAGCATGTTGGGCTGATTGATTTGAATGGACAGGGATCTGTAGTACTTGTATCTAGGGACGTACCACATTGCGCGCAATTACACTGAATACTCAAAACGCAGTCCTGTTGCAGTAACTTAGGTCGCTCTGTTTCTACACGGGTTACAGAAGGTGGTGGATATGTCTTTCTCCGACTAATGCTCAGTTCCGACTTAAATTGGAACGAACACATGTGGAAAGCTGTAGAAATGGGTGTGCCTGCAAGATGTGTAGGGTGTGACTAAAATGAGGTAGTAATTTTACTGTAGCAAACAGGTTCGAGGAAGGTGCCTCGTTTAGAGATATGAGAGTGCAAGAAATATGATTCGCTTATGGGTGTGAGCCTATGCATGTATGTGCTTGAATAGAAAGACTTGATTCCAAACGATGGACATAATTTCCAACATGTAGCGTAACACTAGGGATCTGCGAAGCTAGAGTACAGTTTTTCTCCTTAGGACCTCGATCGGCACATCATCTACTACTACTGCTACTACTGTTTGTGTTCCTTCTCAGTCAGTCATCGCCTATAAATCGGCCGTTATATCGCGGAACCACTGATATGGTCTCGAGACAGAATGCGTTACAAATACTAAAGTATTTTCTAGTTGGGATGGCGTGAGGGAGTCGAAAATACTTTTTACATATCACGTTCCTTAGCAGAATCACTTTCAGAGTTCATTGGTTTTATGTCGAGGTTGCATCGTTGGCTGATACTAGGTATTCGTACGGTCACCGTCTTAGTATGTGTCCGGAAAACACCGTCTCATTCAGAGGTAATGTCGTACCTCGATTTGTAAAGAGGGTACAGCGTTTAACATGGATACTTGTGCGCTCTTGTAGAACAAAAACCGCTTGTAACAGTACCATGCAATAGTTGTGTGGATCGTGTTTTTTCTTTAACATCTGGTCGATAACGTCTATGACAGGGTGGTAGGATTCGCAGAAAGACCGTAACAGACATGCACACGGAACATTGATTTTCGGTCAGTATTACTTCGTATCATAGGCAAACGGTTACTGACGAAGTATTATATATAGCATTAGTGTTGGGTGCGGGATATATCCGCATTGGAGCATCCGGTATATAAGGTTTATTTTCGTGTAATGGAAATGATTATGTCCAGCCGTAAGGTGGGTATGGGTTTGATTTGGGGTACTGTTATGGCAAAGGTAAGAATATGCCCAGTAGTAAGGAATGTACAGATATTTCCACTTTCAGGACAACAGCCTTCAGCGGAATGTATTTCTGATACTTCGTTCATGGAAGAATGCCATTCAATTGAGTCTGCTATCATAACATTAAATTGTAAGTATAACGATATAAGATATATCTGGTCGGTTTTCTAAAATGTCTGTGGTGGTATTGATTCACATTCTCCGTTAACGGCAGAAGTTTTACGAATGCAGAGGCCTGTTGTAGAGTTAACTTTGCAGTCCTCTACATGACTGAGTAGCGAACTAATACTTAGTATGTGTTGGGCGGCTTTCGTGATGAAGTGGATATTTGGGAAAATGGAGCGTTTGTGGTGGAGCTTTATTCGCTCCCATGTAAATTGTTCGTTTCACTCCTGCACATTTAGCGCTTTTGTTTAGTTGAGAGAAGATCGAGTGTGGTGTGTGCATTGCATCTGGCATGTGGAAGACATGGTTGCCTGTCCTCTAGACATTGGAAAGACCTTAGTTGGCTTGTAAATTATAGGGATGACTTGGAATGTGTTACATCAGCGAGATCGGTATTCGCGGGTGCAAATATGGTTTTTAATGTGTTTGTTTCTAGTTGCTCAGTTGTCTAGAGCAAGCTCCACGTAGCTAAAGTTTCGGGATTATAGAGAAATAATTTCCATTGCATTTCTTCGGAAATATGTGTCGTTAGTGTCGGTAGGCTACTGCTGTGTGCCTGATATCGAGGAGTACGGCGAAAATGATGTAATAATATTTGCTGAAAATGGGTGTGTCGATGAAATCCAAGAATCTCGAGATATCTGTAGAAACGCAGGCAGTTCTCGACCAGATAGGGTAGCGCGTTTGTACTGAGGGGGAAACGAGTGTGTCTTTGTACATAAGTTTTGATAGTGACTTGAATTCATTGAGGGCTTTCTGCCGGCCGAAGTGGCGGTGCGGTTCTTTGCGCTGCAGTCTCGAACCGTGAGACCGCTATGGTCGCAGGTTAGAATCCTGCCCCAGGCACACAGCAGTAACCTACCGACGCTAACGACACATATTTCCGAAGAAATGCAATGGAAATTATTTCTCTATAATCCCGAAACTTTAGCTACGTGGAGCTTGCTCTAGACAACTGAGCTACTAGAAACAAACACATTAAAAACCATATTTGCACCCGCGAATACCGATCTCGCTGATGTAACACATTCCAAGTCATCCCTATAATTTACAAGCCAACTAAGGTCTTTCCAATGTCTAGAGGACAGGCAACCATGTCTTCCACATGCCAGATGCAGTGCACACACCACACTCGATCTTCTCTCAACTAAACAAAAGCGCCAAATGTGCAGGAGTGAAACGAACAATTTACATGGGAGCGAATAAAGCTCCACCACAAACGCTCCATTTTCCCAAATATCCACTTCATTACGAAAGCCGCCCAACACATACTAAGTATTAGTTCGCTACTCAGTCATGTAGAGGACTGCAAAGTTAACTCTACAACAGGCCTCTGCATTCGTAAAACTTCTGCCGTTAACGGAGAATGTGAATCAATACCACCACAGACATTTTAGGAAACCGACCAGATATATCTTATATCGTTATACTTACAATTTAATGTTATGATCGCAGACTCAATTGAATGGCATTCTTCCATGAACGAAGTATCAGAAATACATTCCGCTGAAGGCTGTTGTCCTGAAAGTGGAAATATCTGTACATTCCTTACTACTGGGCATATTCTTACCTTTGCCATAACAGTACCCCAAATCAAACCCATACCCACCTTACGGCTGGACATAATCATTTCCATTACACGAAAATAAACCTTATATACCGGATGCTCCAATGCGGATATATCCCGCACCCAACACTAATGCTATATATAATACTTCGTCAGTAACCGTTTGCCTATGATACGAAGTAATACTGACCGAAAATCAATGTTCCGTGTGCATGTCTGTTACGGTCTTTCTGCGAATCCTACCACCCTGTCATAGACGTTATCGACCAGATGTTAAAGAAAAAACACGATCCACACAACTATTGCATGGTACTGTTACAAGCGGTTTTTGTTCTACAAGAGCGCACAAGTATCCATGTTAAACGCTGTACCCTCTTTACAAATCGAGGTACGACATTACCTCTGAATGAGACGGTGTTTTCCGGACACATACTAAGACGGTGACCGTACGAATACCTAGTATCAGCCAACGATGCAACCTCGACATAAAACCAATGAACTCTGAAAGTGATTCTGCTAAGGAACGTGATATGTAAAAAGTATTTTCGACTCCCTCACGCCATCCCAACTAGAAAATACTTTAGTATTTGTAACGCATTCTGTCTCGAGACCATATCAGTGGTTCCGCGATATAACGGCCGATTTATAGGCGATGACTGACTGAGAAGGAACACAAACAGTAGTAGCAGTAGTAGTAGATGATGTGCCGATCGAGGTCCTAAGGAGAAAAACTGTACTCTAGCTTCGCAGATCCCTAGTGTTACGCTGCATGTTGGAAATTATGTCCATCGTTTGGAATCAGGTCTTTCTATTCAAGCACATACATGCATAGGCTCACACCCATAAGCGAATCATATTTCTTGCACTCTCATATCTCTAAACGAGGCACCTTCCTCGAACCTGTTTGCTACAGTAAAATTACTACCTCATTTTAGTCACACCCTACACATCTTGCAGGCACACCCATTTCTACAGCTTTCCACATGTGTTCGTTCCAATTTAAGTCGGAACTGAGCATTAGTCGGAGAAAGACATATCCACCACCTTCTGTAACCCGTGTAGAAACAGAGCGACCTAAGTTACTGCAACAGGACTGCGTTTTGAGTATTCAGTGTAATTGCGCGCAATGTGGTACGTCCCTAGATACAAGTACTACAGATCCCTGTCCATTCAAATCAATCAGCCCAACATGCTATCATCGTTTTCCTCTACCCGCTCATAGAAAAAAATACATAGAAAAAGATAGAAAAATTACACACTATAAAATCTGATACGATTTACAAGTCATCTAGGTATCGATGCGGATGCATTGACACGTAACTGCGGTGTTCCTGCAGCGCAGTGAAACAGATTTCACAATATTTCCCCAGAATAGTGCAGAGTGCAGCCATCCAAGCATTCCTAACGGGGTTCCCAACCCTCACCTCAAACTCACCGAGTCCTATCTGCTGGTGGACAATACTTCGAACATAGAATACATACCCGGATGCCTACCGCAGATGTGGCGCATTGTGGATCCATCTCCGAACACAGGTCCATATATATAGTCATAGGCATATCCACACCCGAATGTTAACTCGGATATGGTATATTGCGGATCTCCATCCCAACAACTCTTCGCACATTGCTTTTGATGGATCCACCTCCAAACCGTATCCCATGCGCAGCATGTTGTGGATTCGTATTTCAACACCGATCCGGATATAACATGTGGCAGACCCACTTTCGAACGCTAACTCGGGTGTACTGAGTGTCCTGTAAGCCATCCGTGATGCGTGCATTTACACAGACATGCACCCGCAGCTCGTGTTCGTGCGGTAGCGTTCTCGCTTCCCGCGCCCGGATTCCCGGGTTCGATTCCCGGCTGGATCAGGGATTTTCTATGCCTCGTGATGACCGGGTGTTGTGTGATGTCCTTAGGTTAGTTAGGTTTAAGTAGTTCTAAGTTCTAGAGGACTGATGACCATAGATGTTAAGTCCCATAGTGCTCAGAGCCATTTGAACCATAGACATACACAAAACAGAGAAACGCTCTCTGAGTGTGAAGGTGACTGGATACATTCGAGAATTGTGCTATATTACAACACTCGATCAATACATTTGATGTAGGTCTTGGCAGCTGTGCTACATTTACAAGCAATTTTAGAACACAGAACTAGATGTCATGTCATGATCGCATGGCTAGATCTGACCTAAAATCGACAGAATTCCGAAATATGTGGAGCTAATAGTTATAAATTGACCGAATATAGACTCAAATGCGATGAAATTGAGAAAGTGCTTTGCCATCTTGTGGTTCGCGCAGTACAATTTGTATATGGGACCAAGTATGCGGCAACAGGAGGCATCCGGGAAAACGTGGACATCGAAACTATGGGAATAAGGGAGGCAGTCAATTTTCCTCATTGAGGCAAGATTATAATGTATGTCTATTGAGGTACCAGTGATACACGCGAGTTGGCTACTGTATTTGATGCTTTTCGGGATGACAGAGAACGATTCATTTTTAAACTTACTTCCATCTGTGTTAAAGGATAACAGAGAGTGGACTGGAGATCGATTGGGATGGGGTTGTAACGAGGTACGATTTAATGGCTGACAGATTCATTCTAGAGAGGGATACGTTGATGGAGGGCAATTTTTTTCCCATTGTTCTGTCCGGATGCATCATTCACGTGGAATGGCCTGCGTTGTACTCGTATACAGCTACCTGTTCTGTATATGCTTTAAAGAGCTGTCTACTTGCGATCGTTAACGGTAAACCTGTCGGTCATCAGAGGACTTCCATCTCATGAGTGAAGAAACTTGACACACTCCTCTAAACGAGCTTTGATTTATGCGATCGCCCCTGTCGCATCTTGTGTATAAAATCGACACTTCAGCGTCGTAACTAAGTTTGCGGTATGAGCTTGTGACGCGCTACAGTCCCTGTGTACACATTTCCCTGACAGATGTTGTGTTCACAGAGTTACTGGCTGAATGACTTGTAATTTTCACATGTCGGATGCGGCTGCTATGCGTTTATTTGTTTCCTTGTAGGATGTATCCCCCGCTACTAACTATAATTTTATATGGGCCTCAGGCAGGCATCGTATAATTTCTGGACTGTGATCGGTTGTGAATAGTGGACACTATACACGTCCACAAAGCTACACTACTGGCCATTAAAATTGCTACACCACGAAGATGACGTGCTACAGACACGCTATTTAACCGACAGGAAGAAGGTGCTGTGATATCCAAATGATTAGCTTTTCAGACAATTCACGCAAGGTTTGCGCCGTTGGCGACACCGACAACGTGCTGACATGAGGAAAGTTTCTAACCGATTTCTCATACACAAACAGCAGTTGACCGGCGTTGCCTGGTGAAACGTTGTTGTGATGCCTCGTGTAAGGAGGAGAAATGCATACTATCACGTTTCCGGATTGTAGTCTATTGCGACTGCGATTTATCGTATCGCGACATTGCTGCTCGCGTTGGTCGAGATCCATTGACTGTTAGCAGAATATGGAAGCGGTGGGTTCAGGAGTGTAATACGGATCGCCGTGCTAGATCCCAACGGCATCGTATCATTAGCAGTCGAGATGACAGGCATCTTTTCCGCATGGCTGTAACGGATCGTGCAGTCACGTCTCGATCCCTGAGTCAACAGATGGGGACGTTTACAAGACAACAACCATCTGCACGAACAGTTCGACAACGTCTTCAGCAGCATGGACTATCAGCTCGGAGACCATGGCTGCGATTGCTCTTGACGCTGCATCACAGACAGTGGCCCCTGCGATTGTGTACTCAACGACGAACCTGGGTGCACGAATGGCAAATTGTCATTTTTTCGGACGAATTCAGGTTCTGTTTACAGCATCATGATGGTCGCATCTGTGTTTGGCGACATCGCGGTGTACCCACATTGGAAGCGTGTATTCGTCGTCGCCATACTGGTCTATCACCCAGCGTGACGGTATGGGGTGCCTTTGGTTACACGTCTCGGTCTCCTCTTGTTCGCATTGACGGCACTTTGAACAGTGGACGTTACATTCCAGATGTGTTACGATCCGTGGCTCTACCCTTCATTCGATCCCTGCGAAACCCTACATTTCAGCAGGATAATGCACGACCGCATGTTGGAGGTCCTGTACGGGCCTTTCTGGATACAGAAAATGTTCGACTGCTGCCCTGGCCAGCACATTCTCCAGATCTCTCACCAATTGAAAACGTCTGGTCAATGGTGGCCGAGCAACTGGCTCGTCGCAATACGCCAGTCACTACTCCTGATGGCCGGCCGAAGTGGCCGTGCGGTTAAAGGCGCTGCAGTCTGGAACCGCAAGACCGCTACGGTCGCAGGTTCGAATCCTGCCTCGGGCATGGATGTTTGTGATGTCCTTAGGTTAGCTAGGTATAACTGGTTCTGAGTTCTAGGGGACTAATGACCTCAGCAGTTGAGTCCCATGGTGCTCAGAGCCATTTGAACCATTTGAACTACTCCTGATGAACTGTGGTATCGTGTAGAAGCTGCATGGGCAACTGTACCTGCCTTCCAAGCTCTGTTTGACTCAATGTCCAGGCGTATTAAGGCCGTTCTTACGGCCAGAGGTGGTTGTTCTGGATACTGATGTCTCAGGATCTATGCACACAAATTGCGTGAAAGTGTAATCACATGTCAGTTCTAGTATAATATATTGGTCCAATGAATACTTGTTTATCATCTGCATTCCTTCTTGGTGTAGCAATTTTAATGGCCAGTAGTGTATATTGTACTCGTATGATGCAAAGTAATTGTTTTACGGAAGTAGTTTTTTCGTTTTATGATGCGATAAGATAGTTCAGATAGAGAAACTGTGAAGAAGGTTGTATGTCTGATAGACGGGAAAGATATTCGATATATCATTATAGGCCGTTTTTAAGTGCAGATCGTTGTAGTCTTAGGAGTGCGTGTGTTTATGTTCTCTCTCTTACCAATACCTTCCAGGTACAGATCGTAGACTCTAGAACAGTAATTTAGAGTTGATAGCCTCGTCGATTTTGGTACAAATGTGTGGAACTCATTTCGTCTCGAACTCCATCGCGTATAAAAATAAGTCTTTTCTTGTTCTCCTTAACTGTATGCTATTACATTATGGCACTTTGAAATCTGTTACTATATATCGATAAGGAGTGCTAAGCTCCTTGACATGGTCACATCTCGAGAAATCTCGTGAACTTGGACGGGTTATTACTCGGAAAGCTCTATTCATTCACCAGAGGTGGATAGTAGCGGTCTTCCTCTGATCTGTTGGAGATTAATACTCTAACGGTGCTGCAGGACGGGTTGGTCAATGACCGTGTGAGGATGGTCTTTTACCCTAAGATGGGGAGAATGCTCTGTGACTCTCATACGCAGAGAGATAGATCGTAAATTAAGTACTATGCTCGAGGTCTTAGAAATATGTAGAGCACTGTCTAGTATATTTTGATGATTCATCTGTTCGAGAATTAATTGTGAATGGGCGTACTGAGTAGTCATTTACCCATGTTCACAATGATACTCTCTATGTCACAACCCCGCGCCGGTAATAAAGACTAGAGAGTCAACACATGCCGGATACATTGCGTTCGTAGAGAGAGATGGCGCTAACTCTCTCTCTCTATGTCACAACCCCGCGCCGGTAATAAAGACTAGAGAGTCAACACATGCCGGATACATCGCGTGCGACCTTGTCGACTAACGATGCTTTGGAAAGGTGACGGTGTTATGAAAACATTTCATGTCTAGCGCGTATACGTAGGCGGGCGGGGGGGGGGGGGGGTTGGTGACGGTATTTTGGAATGGTACCGGCCCTGTTCCAATACTAGCATTTTGGACAGGTCAGGAAATTTGCTGGTGAATCCTGTGGATGCCTTGGGCAGATGGAGGGAATATTTTGAAGAGGTGCTCAATGTAGGTGAAAATACGATCAGTAATGTTTCAGATTTCGAGGTGGAATGGGATAGGAATGATGATGGAAATAGAATCACATTTGAGGAAGTGGAAAAAATGGTCAATAGATCGCAGTGCAATAAAGCGACTGGGGTGGATGAAATTAAGTCGGAACTCATCAAATACAGTGGAATGTCAGGTCTTAAATGGCTACACAGGATAATTGAAATGGCCTGGGAGTCGGGACAGGTTCCATCAGACTGGACAAAAGCAGTAATCACACCAATCTTTAAACATGGAAACAGAAAAGATTGTAACAACTACAGAGGTATCTCTTTAATCAGCATTGTGGGTAAAATCTTCTCAGGTATTGTTGAAAGGAAAGTGCGAGTATTAGTTGAGGACCAATTGAATGAAAATCAGTGTGGGTTTAGGCCTCTTAGAGGTTGTCAGGACCAGATCATTAGCTTACGGCATATTATTTATGGATCATATGTTGAAAACAATAGACTGGCTGGGTGAGATTAAGATATGTGAACACAAAATAAGCAGTCTTGCATATGCGGATAACTTAATTGTGATGGCAGATTCGATTGAAAGTTTGCAAAGTAATATTTCAGAGCTAGATCAGAAATGTAAGGACTATGGTATGAAGATTAGCATCTCCAAAACGAAAGTAATGTCAGTGGGAAAGAAATATAAACGGATTGAGTGCCAAATAGGAGGAACAAAGTTAGAACAGGTGGACGGTTTCAAGTACTTAGGATGCATATTCTCACAGGATGGCAACATAGTGAAAGAACTGCAAGCGAGGTGTAGCAAAGCTAATGCAGTGAGCGCTCAGCTACGATCTACTCTCTTCTGCAAGAAGGAAGTCAGTACCAAGACTAAGTTATCTGTGCACCGTTCGATCTTTCGACCAACTTTGTTGTATGGGAGCGAAAGCTGGGTGGATTCAGGTTACCTTATCAACAAGGTTGAGGTTACGGATATGAAAGTAGCTAGGATGATTGCAGGTACTAGTAGATGGGAACAATGGCAGGAGGGTGTCCACAATGAGGAAATCAAAGAAAAACTGGGAATGAACTCTATAGATGTAGCAGTCAGGGCGAACAGGCTTAGATGGTGGGGTCATGTTACACGCATGGGAGAAGCAAGGTTACCCAAGAGACTCATGGATTCAGCAGTAGAGGGTAGGAGGAGTCGGGGAAGACTGAGGAGAAGGTACCTGGATTCGGTTAAGAATGATTTTGAGGTAATAGGTTTAACATCAGAAGAGGCACCAATGTTAGCACTGAATAGGGGATCATGGAGGAACTGTATAAGGGGGGCTATGCTCCAGACTGAACGCTGAAAGGCATACTCAGTCTTAAATGATGATGATGATGATGATGATGATGATGATGACTTAAATTAGAAGTATATGGTTATATGAACGATTTTATGCACTTTGTTACATGTACATTTCCCAAAAAAGGCGCATGAGTGTTACAATAAAATTACTGCAATGTTTTTCCTGTGGCTGAAGAAATGGTTGCATTTTGCACTAATGCATGTGAAATGTCTTTAAAAATTCCTTTTTGCTACAAAGCATAGAACAGTTCCACATTTTCCCCATTCGACAGTCGACTACCTGAGGGCGAAGCTACATTTTCACTTTCGGCCTATTCGCTGGGCAGTGACCAAAACTGGCATATTGTATATCATTCAACGCCACAGGAGCTCCGCTTTACTGAAATTGTGATCGTTTGTTTGATGTACATGTAAATCACATATATTGATTTCGGTGGTGTGTGTGTCTTCTTTTTCCTTAGAGTGTAATTGAACAGCTCTTAGAAGCTAAATTATGATAAGGTCCTATGTGGCAGGCTCTTATGTCAGGCAAATCTCTGTATGTTGAAACAGTGGATTAGGCTGTGCGTCTTTATGCCTGTAAAACAGCTTTCCATTATTTATACAGCTTTCCAATCCCGTCCGCTTCCTGTTTTCTAACTGACTTCCTGTGGTAGCAAGGAAGAGGTAATCTGGTAAGAAAAGAAGTGTGGATGGTGGGAGGGTAAAAATTGTTGAGGCAGTCCAAGGTTTGACTATAATAAGTAGGTTAAGAGACTGCAGGTCGCAGTACTTACGCAGTGGTGAAGAGATTTAAGCAGTTTAAATTAACGTGGGCTCGTGCAACAAATCAGTCATCGCACTGCCGACTGTAATGACAACAGATTTTTAGAACGAAAGTGTAGTCATCGGTCATGAAAAAGCAATTGTTTTTAAAGGTGATAAAAACAGTAAAAATGTGAATAAAGGAAATGAAACTTAAAAGAAGACGGTGAACCCATATGTCTTAACTTTCATGTTGTAGAGACCTCAGCAGTGGTCGCCGCCTTGATCCATAACGCTGGGATCAATTCCTGCCGTCTCACAAAAACCACTTCTGAACCAACGCTATTCGCCTGAAACTTGGTACATGCGACCCACTCCCGTAGACTTCTTTAGCCGTGATTAATGAGCCGTCAGACGATAGACTATAGCGGCCGCCAGTCACAAGTAAATTAAGCCTTGACGCAAAGTTGGCACGAGTTGTCGCCCTGGGCGATCTCGAGACTTACACGCTATCGACTGACAGCTGATTATTCAATACTAAAAGCGTGGAGTGAAAAGAAGTTGTTTCAATTCAATGTCCGTCACTCCTTACTTAACGTGTCTCGCTCGTTGTCGTATTGTCAGGTATAAAGTTGAAGTGGATCGTTATGCAAGTACACCTTCATAACTGCCGGCCTTCCTCAGGAAACCGTAATCTCTGTTGATATAATGAATGAAAATCACCGCCTGGATCACAGTTTCTGTTTTCTTAGCGGCTTTCGATCTGACTAGCAGATCATCTACAGAGCTAAGGTGAATTGAGAAAAGGAAAAATAAGGTGCGACAGTATAAAAATTATCTAACTGTAACAGTATAAACAATGTCAAAATTGGTACTACAAATAATTCAAAAACAAAATGAACTTATTCGTACCTAGTGTTGCAAGGTGCAGTTTGTCAGCGGTGGTAAGAATGTAACATGAAACAACACAGAAAAGGCAGAGAGAATGCAATAGAAAAGGATACATGGTCTGTCACGCGACATGTACGCTAGCTAGCGTCCTCGCATCAGAGAACAGTGCGTTGATACAGTGTAAAGAAGATTTCGCGCTTGCTGTCTTACGAAATGTACAAAATCATACGAAATGCACGATGCACAATTGACTCTATTTTTTTACATTTGTATTTTAATACTATCTGTTTAAGCTTCCTACGTCTGTATTTATACTGTTATCTGGTACCACATCAAACATACTGGAATGTATTAAGGAATGTATTTGCAATTCTAATAATTCTCTTAGTTAACTACACTCCTGGAAATTTAAATAAGAACACGGTGAATTCATTGTCCCAGGAAGGGGAAACTTTATTGACACATTCCTAGGGTCAGATACATCACATGATCACACTGACAGAACCACAGCCACATAGACACAGGCAACAGAGCATGCACAATGTCGGTACTAGTACAGTGTATATCCACCTTTCGCAGCAATGCAGGCTGCTATTCTCCCACGGAGACGATCGTAGAGATGCTGGATGTAGTCCTGTGGAACGGCTTGCCATGCCATTTCCACCTAGCGCCTCAGTTGGACCAGCGTTCGTGCTGGACGTGCAGACCGCGTGAGACGACGCTTCATCCAGTCCCAAACATGCTCAATGGGGGACAGATCCGGAGATCTTGCTGGCCAGGGTAGTTGACTTACACCTTCTAGAGCACTTTGGGTGGCACGGGATACATGCGGACGTGCATTGTCCTGTTGGAACAGCAAGTTCCCTTGCCGGTCTAGGAATGGTAGAACGATGGGTTCGATGACGGTTTGGATGTACCGTGCACTATTCAGTGTCCCCTCGACGATCACCAGTGGTGTACGGCCAGTGTAGGAGATCGCTCCCCACACCATGATGCCGGGTGTTGGCCCTGTGTGCCTCGGTCGTATGCAGTCCTGATTGTGGCGCTCACCTGCACGGCGCCAAACACGCATACTACCATCATTGGCACCAAGGCAGAAGCGACTCTCATCGCTGAAGACGACACGTCTCCATTCGTCCCTCCGTTCAGGCCTGTCGCGACACCACTGGAGGCGGGCTACACGATGTTGGGGCGTGAGCGGAAGACGGCCTAACGGTGTGCGGGACCGTAGCCCAGCTTCAAGGAGACGGTTGCGAATGGTCCTCGCCGATACCCCAGGAGCAACAGTGTCCCTAATTTGCTGGGAAGTGGCGGTGCGGTCCCCTACGGCACTGCGTAGGATCCTACGGTCTTGGCGTGCATCCGTGCGTCGCTGCGGTCCGGTCCCAGGTCGACGGGCAAGTGCACCTTCCGCCGACCACTGGCGACAACATCGATGTACTGTGGAGACCTCACGCCCCACGTGTTGAGCAATTCGGCGGTACGTCCACCCGGCCTCCCTCATGCCCACTATACGCCCTCGCTCAAAGTCCGTCAACTGCACATACGGTTCACGTCCACGCTGTCGCGGCATGCTACCAGTGTTAAAGACTGCGATGGAGCTCCGTATGCCACGGCAAACTGGCTGACACTGACGGCAGCGGTGCACAAATGCTGCGCAGGTAGCGCCATTCGACGGCCAACACCGCGGTTCCTGGTGTGTCCGCTGTGCCGTGCGTGTGATCATTGCTTGTACAGCCCTCTCGCAGTGTCCGGAGCAAATATGGTGGGTCTGACACACCGGTGTCAATGTGTTCTTTTTTCCATTTCCAGGAGTGTATCTAAGAATGCTGTTTACACTGTACTAGTATACTGGTCATTCATGTGAGGATTATAATTTATGAACATGTAACGTGATTGACTATCTAACTTTCCCCATTGTTAGTTAACTAGTTACTTACATGTTCCGTAGATCATTTGAGCGATTTTTATCAGACCAATGTTGAACGAGTCAGTTTACAGGATACGCAAACATGGTTAGTGTTAACATTAATAAGTGTTGTTTTTTTAGTCCTATTCATGTAACTACAACTTAAAAACAAGCTTTTTACGGGATACAAGTTTTTAAACAAAAATTCTTCCATAGTATAGGTATTGTTCAAGATAAATAATTACAGGTCATATTTAAAACTTGTTTTACTCTCTGTCAGACGTTTTATGTTATTGGGCAAGTAATTAAAATGTTTTTGAGGTTGGATTCCATTGGGAACCATGTCCTCAACGATCGCAATATTAGTATTGTAAACAAGAAAATTGGCAGTATCGTCGAGTAGATTACAATTATGGTGTATAGTACATGCCAAGTACGGAAGTCTTGTAGATTCATATGATAAAAGCAAATATTTCAACTTAAATATGGTGTTATTACAGAAGGGCGTAGCAGCTAACGAACAAATTTTGAACTGAGCTTCCACCTTAAATCAGAAACAGCAAAGCTCGGTGCATGACGTCAACACCACAGCGCCCTCTTTATTCAAATAACACGTTACACATCACACATAACACAGAAGAAAGAGCTACGAAAATAAGCTGGAAAGGCTATAGTTCCCGTGCAACAAAGCAAGGTATTGCTTCCCAAAGAGCCTCTGAAAACATTTACTTCAACGAGTGGACTGGAGTCCAATATCGGTTCTCCAAATACACTATGTAATCAAGAGTATCCGGACACCTGGCCGAAAATCACTTACTAGTTCGTGGCGTCCTCCATCGTTAAAGCTGGAATCCAATATGGTGTTGGCCACGACGACAGCTTCCACTCTCGCAAGCATATGTTCAATCGGGTGCTGGAAGGTTTCTTGGGGAATGGCAGCCCATTCTTCATGGAGTGCTGCACTGAGGAGAGGTATCGATGTCGGTCGGTGAGGCCTGGCACGAAGTCGGCGTTCCAAAACATCCCAAAGGTGATCTGTAGCATTCAGATCAGTACTCTGTGCAGACCAGTCCAGGGATGCTATTGTCGTGTAACCACTCCACCACATGCCGTGCATTATGAACAGGTGCTCGATCGTGTTTAAAGATGCAGTCGCCATCCCCGAATTGCTCTTCAGCGGTGGGAAGTAAGAAGGTGCTTAAAACATCAATGTAGGCCTGTGCTATGGTAAAGCTACGCAAAACAGCAATGGGTGCAAGACCTCTCGATGAAAAAGACGACCACACCATAACACCACCGACTCCGAATTTTACTGTTAGCACTACACACGCTGGCAAATGACGTTCTCTGAGCATTCGCCATACCCACACCCTGCCATCGGATCGCCACATTATGTACCGTGATTCGTCACTCCACACGACGTTTTTCCACAGTTCATTTGTCCAGTGTTTACGCTCCTTACACCAAGCGAGGCGTCGTTTGGCATTTACCGGCGTGATGTGTGGCTTATGAGCAGCCGTTCGACCATGGAATCCAACATTTCTCACCTCCCGCCTAACTGTCATGGTACTTGCAGTGGTTCCTGATGCAGTTTGGAATTCCTGTGTGATGGTCTGAATAGATGTCTGCCTATTACACATTACGACCCTCTTCAACTGTCAGCATTCTCTGTCAGTCAACAGACGACGTCGGCCTGTACACTTTCGTGTTGTACGTGTCCCTTCACGTTTCCACTTCACTATCACATCGGAGACGGACCCAGGGATGTTTAGGAGTGTGGAAATCTCGCGCACAAACGTATGGCACAAGTGACACCCAATCACCTGACCACGTGAGTTACTCGGAGCGCCACATTCTGCTCTCTCACGATGTCTAATGACTACTGAGGTCGCTGATATGGAGTACCTGGCAGTAGGGGGCAGCACAACGCACCTAATATGAAAAACGTATGTTTTTGGGGATATCTGGATACTTTTGATCACATAGCGTATATGTATGTATCAGAATAGTAAAAAAAAAAGCAATTTTTGCACGAGACAGAACGGTTAGAAAACGATTGTGTGGCCAGGAATAGAAGAGCACTCAAGTGACTGGACATAAACTTTCAGACTAGATTGACAAAGGCTGAACGTACGTAAAAAAGGGTACTATAAATAGTGAGAAATTTGTATGGTTAGCGGGTGAGTGTCACAGGTATTACCATAAATCTAAAGGGGCAGATTTGGCAACCAAAATCCTTTTTTCACGCAAAACCGATCACGAAAGAAGTTTGCGGAACTTTGTTTTCATGTCGGAGTGTGATAATATTCGTATCGTTAATGCACGAATCGTGAAGATGAAATCAGAATTAGCGACATCGGACGTCAATGAATATAATCATTCATTCTCTTCGCTTTACAGCCCTCAGTCTAAAGGGAGATGTTGTAAATACGGATCAGTTAAATGTAATCTCTACTATTTACTCAACCAGTGATTTATAGTTTAAACTGTAGAAGGCTTGCTGAAAAGTAATGCCTCCGAATGTTTTATTAGAAAACTATTAAATCTTTTTAAGCACAAAAACTTAATTAATAGTCTACATCTTTATTTTTCATGTCTGCGTATTTATTTCTCAGTGTAGTCACTCCGGCAACGAACACATTTCTCCCAATTAGAAACCAATTTGTTGATACTGTCGCTGTAAAATGTTGGATTTCGTTGTCGGAGCCACAATCTCGCCTCTGCATGCACCACTTCTTCACTATCAATGTGAGGCCTTTCTTTAAGTTTTGGAAACAGATAAAAATCGGATGGGGCTAAGTCGGTACTATGTTTAGGATGATCCGTGACAGCGAACCCAAGGTGTCGGATAATTGCAGATGTCGCAGTGATCGTGTATGATCTGGTGTTGTCGTGCTGAAGGAGAGGGTGTCCAATTGTGGACGAACTCCTCAGATTCGTGCTTTCAGTTTTCGGAGGGTCTCTGACAAACCAACACAGAGTTACGTCACACACCGCCACGTTACACGCTACAATTTGGTAGTGGGTTGCAACTCGCGTCAGCGGACGGGGAAGTTGACGGAGTAATGTGCATAACATGCAATGCCACAACCGATATTGAGGGCAGAAAAACAAATTCTAAAGTAATACTTTACACCACGCCCTCGTAAATCTAAAAAGGCAAATTACACTCGTCTTGCAGTCTTAAACAAAATATTCAAAATATCACATCGATAATGATACAAATCGTAGTGTTGAAATTCTTCATATACATGGAGCCCATAAGGTGACGTTATAGAAGAAGTAGAAAACAAAGAAGGAATAGCTTGACACCTTGTTAGAGAGTTTTCTAGTTGAATATGTAAATCAGAACGACAGACTAACGGTTCATTCTCCGTCTGTTCATTGCAACGATGCTGACAGTGGAAAATTTTGCTTGAAATCGAAGATTTTACTCAGATTAAGTGTACAGAAGCTACAGATATAAGCAACTTTATGGTTTCCTTAGCTGGTGCGACGATTTACTTCTAAAACAATGAATCATTTTGTGGCACTATTTATTCCAAGATACATTAGTGAATTTCGTTCGTAGAAGTTCTGGTGCTCTGTTGCCGACGGTGACATTGTAGTGTTGCATGAATGTTATTGCGACAGATATTAAGAGGCAACAGTACGTTTGGTCATGGCAGACGCTCCTCGTAACAGAGTAAAAAGCCAGCGGTTTCTGGAAAGACTTTGGAAGACCGTGACCTCGAGAAAACGCCGCGAGAAACCTTCCAATGTAAGTAACGCTGCGTTTTAGTAACATGACGTTCCACGCTGATGACTGTTTCACTTCAGCAATTATAGGGTCAATGACAGTGACTGCAACGCTGAAAACAGTGCACGATGACATAAGAGTTGGAAATAGACGAACGCAAGGGATCAGACAATTTTTTCAAATTTTTTAATTGCCTTGATCACAGTAATACGCTAATTTGCAATTAATTGTAAATTAATGTATTATTTCAATACAATTAAAAAAGAGTAATTTCCAAGTACGCTTGCAAACAATGTATATTGAAAGTGCAACTGACGTGGGGCAAGATATCGATTTTGTTTGCAGCGATCGGTACTACTACGACAAAAGACGAACGATGTGGATTACGGTTATAGCATTGGCAACGATATAAACAATATTCAAAAATTGTCAAGTGACGACAGTAAATGTAATTTCACTTACCTTACACACCTCGATGTAAACTCTAGAAATATATCTCTATAAAAATGGCGAAGTCTCACAGGGAAGTGTTACCCCACGTAAACTCAAATTGGGGAAGTATATGTATTGAAAAATATACGTTTTGTCTCAGTCTCCAGGTCTTCCTTCTCTTTTCTCTATTCGAGTGACAGCATTAGCACATAAAAAGTGGTAAGGAATATTTATTTCCAGTAGTCTCGTAGAGATGACCGGAGCTGCTAAGATTCCAGTAGTGTTATTCTGATGCGACATGATTTGATTCCTGGGTCCGAAACTGCACTGTCGATAATACTGTTGGTGACTATTACGGTTTCTGTAGAAAAGTCTGTTACGTAATAGTGACTAATGACAGTGGTTCAATAGTAGGTGTCAACAAAATTGTGGATATAAATGACTTACACATAACTACTCGAAAATACTGGAAAGGACGACTTCTCAAGAACGAAACTGAACAGATTTAGGTATTCGAAGGTATAGAAAGAGACCCAAGAAAATGCTTCATTGTGAGGGTGTGTCCTAGAACTAAAGAAACGTTAGTGCCTCTTATTAGGCACTTCACCTTGCCCGGCATCAAAGTCGTTACAGATGGGTGGAAACCGTACAACACTTTGAAGGAAGAGGGATTTAAAAACGAGTTTGTAAACAATTCTGTCGAATTAGTGTCTTCTGATAATCCGTCTGTGCGCACACAGAATATCGAGCAATTATGGAAATCCCTGAAATCTTCCATCAAAAGAGAAGGGAGACCGGGAGACCGAGACAAACCGCATATTTTTTAATATATCTACATCTCCAATTTGAGCTTACGTGGCATAAGACTTCCCTGTGACCTGCCTATTTTATGGAGAGATATTTCTAGAGTTTACTCAGCTATGGAAAAAAGGAATTCTAACGGCAGCATACACATCATGCGGAATTGTCCAGGACGAAGATATTGATGCTGTGTAAGGTAAGCGAAATTACATTTATTGTCCTCATTGGACAGATTTCGTGTATTATTTTCATCCTTGCCAGCGCTGTAACCGAAATCAACATTGTTCGTCTTTTGTTGTAGTAGTATCAATCGCTGTAAACAAATCGATATCTTGGTCTGCGATAGTCACGCATTCGACGCATAACCATTGCAAGCGTTATTGGAAATTACCGAGATTCTTTGTTGCAGATTATGTGTCATCGCCGTAAACGAAATCGGTAACTTGCTCCGCAACAGTCACGCGTTCGATATATGTCGCTTGCAAGCGCTCATCGAAATTACCATAAAAGGTTTGGAGACGTCTGAGGTAAATCGCATTAATTATTGATTAAAAAAGCCCAAATCATTTATGCGATGCAGGAGACAAAACGATGCGACTTCACTGAATGACTCTACTGAAGCTACCTCTTTTTCTTGCTTTTCTTTCTTCGTCATCACTCATTCTTTACGTGAGCAGGACGTGGCTGCTATAGACCTCTGATCTTTCCTGCCAAATCCCAGAAAGCAGTGGGGGTGAGGGGGCGAAGTGATTTCTAACTGGAAATATTTGAGAGATGATTACTGGTCTTCCGGAAACAAGCCGTGACTACTAACGTTGTTAAACATTTGACACAGCTGATGTCCCGTCTTCACTTTCACACGCGCTAAGGTGCTACATCACCACTAGAAAGATACTTCGTTGGGTCGAATCGATATTAGGCTAAATTATCGCACCTCTGGCATGTTATGCTTTTGTTTATAATATGAAAGTGCTGCAGTTCTGGTATTGCGTTTAATTACTTTTTTGGGGAAAATGTTCTGAGAAGTAAGTTACAAAGTAAGTTAAATTTAGAGGTGGACCTGGGCACATTGTAAACCGCTCTTCAGTCATCAGTTTTTAATCTTTCTATAAATACAATCCGTATTTTGTTGTCAATCATGCTCGTCGTTTTCTCTGAGTGTTTTTGGACAGTACTTGTAACTAAGATACGTGATGCGACCACCTGTCCATCGTGAGCTCAAAAACCATCCATCACCTAATACGTTTTTAAGTACTGGTTGTATGAATACATTGTCTATTATCTTACAATTAGTTCTCTACTCGGTGATGATGATGATGTTTGGTTTGTGGAGCGCTCAGCTGCGCGGTCATCAGAGCCCATATAAAGCCCGAAGTATTACACAGTCCAACTTTTTTATATAGTCCAATCTTGCCATTGTCACGAATGATGAAGAAATGGTAAGGAGAACACATACACCCAGTTCCCGGGCAGAGAAAGTCCCTATCCTGGCCGGGGATCGAACCCATGAGCCCGTGATCCGGAGTCAGCAACATCAGCCACTAGACAACGAGCTGCGGACTCACCTACTCTAATAAGGAAATTTATGACCGACAGGAAACTATAAGTCGATGGCAACATCTTTCAGTCACTTTCCCTCTCAGATTCGTTTAAGAAGTATGTATTAAATCATCTGAAATCAAAGGACTCTTCCCTCCGTCTGGCAGACGACGCTGTGAGGCATCAACATTTTTCATGTACATTTTCCAGTAAACCTGTGATGAGTTGTATACTGCAATACTGTCAAGTAGTATATCGTTCAATATTAAATCATATGCAAAAGCGTCTGTGTCCTGAGCTACTTATTTCTGCAGTTCTGAGTTTATTTAAAATATTCTGAAAGCGACAGCTTCTCCTTTATATACGCTGAAATTAAATGAAACTTCAGTTAATTTGTAACCACTTACTTCGAGATTTTCATCTCTGTACATATATGTGAGTATACGCTCTGACAGACAAATAACATTAATTTCTTTCCAATTACTAAAGTCTTCCACCAACGAACAAACAACTCAGTCGCTCTTTTTCGCCCCTCTCTTCTCCAATACTCAACTAAAACACGGAGACATTCCTTTTTCCTTTACTCTTAAACGATTACTCGAGAATTTCAGTCAGTTTTGTTTCCTTTAACACTGTCTGTCTAATTTCCGAATTTAACTCGAACAGTTTTCTCTCTTGATCCCAATAACGACAGCATGAATTTACCTTTATATCCTGTTCACCCTTATTCTCATCTTGGCTTAAACATTGCTGACTTGTGCCAGTGGGAGAACGAAAAGAGGTATAAAATTAACTGTATATTGAGGAAATGTCTCTAAATAACTTTTTGCGCAGTAATGAACCGTGTAACAAGTCCAGTTGCGTCCTACATAGACCAAGAACACGGGAGAAACTGAATGAAAGAAGCAAGCGCAGGTTACAGGCGGGGAGGGAAGAAGACTGCAAAGTTTTCCGCGACAATGGACTGACGTTTCCTTTTATCAGTTTTCTCAGATGGCATCACACGCTAGTGCTCCCCCGGAGGCTATGACAAGAAGTAAAATCATCAGGACGTTGTTAGTCGAAGTTGGGATCTGAATCAGATCTTCCTTGAGCAATCGTGTTTTGTGTTATAGTTGAGGATCGCTGAAGACACACGAAGAACTCGAAGTAGATACTGACAGTCACAAAAACTGGTAATACACTCAAGCGCCAAGAAACTTGTATAGGCATTGGTATTCAAATACAGAGATATATGAACAGGCAGAAGACGGCGCTGCGGCCGAAAACGCCTATACGAGACAACCGTCTGTCGCGGTTGTTAGATCGGTTACTGCTGCTACAATGGCATGTTATCAAGATTTAAGTAAATTTGAACGTGGTGTTATAGTCGGCACATGAACACTGGGACACAGCACCTCCGAGGTGGCGATCAAGTTGGGATTTTCCCATACGACCATATCATGAGTGTACTGTGAATATCTAGAATCCGGTAAAACGCCAAATCTCCGACATCGTTGCGGCCGGAAAAAGATCCTGCAAGAAAGGGACCAAGGACGACTGAAGAGAATCGTTCAACGTGATAGAAGTGCAATCCTTCCCCAAATTGCTGCAGACTGCAATGATGGGCCATCAACAATTGCCACCGTGCTAACCATTCAACGAAACGTCATCGATGTGCGCTTTCGGGGCCGAAGGCCTACAAGTGTGCCCTTGATGACTGCACGATACAAAGATCTACGGCTCGCCTGGGACCGTCAACACCGATATTGGACTGTTGATGACTGCTCGGACGGGTCTCGTTTCAAGTTGTATCGAGCGGTTATGAAGACAACCTCTTGAATACATGGACCCTGCAGGATACTGTTCAAGCTGGTGGAGACACTGTAATAGTTTCGGGTGTGTACAGTTGGAGTGATATGGGACCCCTGATACGTCTATATATGACTCTGACAAGTGACACGTTACGTAGGCATCCTTTCTGATCACCTACATCCAATTATGTCCATTGTACATTCTGACGGGTTTGGGAACTCCAGCAGTGCAATGCGACTCCCCACATGTACAGAATTGCTGCATAGTGGCTACAGGAACACTCTCCTGAGTTTAAACACTTCCGCTGGCTACCAAATTCCCAGACTTGAACGTTACTGAGCATCCTTGCAACGTGCTACTCAGGAGAGATCTCCACTCCTTCGTATTCATACAGATTTATGGACAGCCCTGCAGGATTCATGGCGTCAATTCCCTCCAGCACTACTTCAGACATTAGGCGAGTCCATATCACGTCGTGTTGTGGCACTTCTGCGTGCTCGCTCTGCGTATAAACCTACTTCACTTTCAAATACCACAACCAGGCCGTCATAGTACTTGCATCTCGTAAGCTACATCCAACTTGATCAAGTTGTACGCTCTAAACATGCATTCTGAACCTTTTATCATTTAGAACACACCGAAGTACTTTTGAAACTTTCACGGCACCGCTACATGTGATTTTTTTCTTAAATGCAAAAAAGTAAGCACATGAAGTATATGCAAAACACTTTTTAGTTTCGAATGAATCTAGGGTATTTTTTTAGAAACATATTACGCAATACCTTTGAATAGGAACACACGAACAGAAGCAGAAGGCGTGCAATAAAAAAAAAAAAAAACTTTCCACACTTCGCACAGTGTCGCTACACATGTGGCAGGTTTTCGTGACACACCAATGTGTCGGTATACGGCTGTCGAGAAACGCTGTACTAACCTTTGTTTCAACGGATTTGGATCTCAAAAACCTTGTTACACAGCGTCCGTCCGGAGCAGACCGAGATTTCTGGAATTTACTTAATTTGCGTCACCGTCAAAGAGCCGTCAAAGTTCAGTCTTCCTTTGTTTACGTATTTAATTTTAGAATAAATTTGTTTTGTTTTCGTCTATGATCACAAAACTTTTGATCATTGGACTGCTGGTTTCAGTCGGCGATGACCATCCGCAGATTTGCAGCGAAAATGGGAAATGAAATACAACTACTACACAGATTACATCTTAAAGCAATAAAATATGCCATAACGAGCAACTGATATTTTCATGGAAACTTAAAACATGACAAGGCGTGCCAGTTTTATAACACATCCTAATAAAATAAAACTATAGTTGCATCGTCACAAAATATATGCAAAATCAGCTTAGCATCGTCGCACATATTTGAAACAGGGTGCAATCTGGGCCACAGTACCGACGGAGTCATACTGTCAAGAGCGCGTCTGTTGATAAACTGCAGTACAGTAACCACAACACATGTTTGTGCCGTAAGCCAATACATATCGCTACTGTAAGTCTAAGCATATTCGTCAATTATAAATTATTCAATTTTTATTTCATGGTCTATATTACGTACGGACTTAAAAAAACTCATATCGTCCTACGTTAACACCATTTTGCAACAGGAACGGCGCATTGTCATAAGAGGGAACATTTTAGCCGTTTTCCGTAGAGACAGTTCTGCTGCAAATGGTACAGCAACTGGAAACGCATTCCAAAGCTGAAGTACACGGGTCAGCACGATTCTTGTGTGCAAAGCGTCTAAAATGTCCAGAGACTGACCGTAGAATTGCGGCGGTACATGGACGAAATGTGAAGTCGCGTCCACCCGTAGTGGAATGGTGCCAGGAGTTTGACCAGGGCTGCACAGACGCAGATGACGATGATCGAGGGGTCTAGATCTTGCACCATGTGAATTACATCTTTCGCCAAGCCGAAAGAGTGCCTGGGAGGAACAAAATTTTCCAATGATGAGGAGTTCACGCAACGGTTCTCAAATAGATCTGTGACCATTGAGTGGATTTCTATCTTGGAGGAACTGGGCGTGCAAAATAGTGGCATGTATATGTGTCGCTTTGACATGTAGTCCATTATGCAATTAAAGTTATCTAGCCTGCCATAATAAACTGTAACTGACTTTTAGAAGTTCTCTCGTGAATATAGAGAACCTCGACTTGGATGGACGTAGTCATTTTGAATCTTGAAGGAGTATTAGTTCACATCAGCATTATTTCGTGGCAAAGGGAGATGTTCCAGATCACGGGACTTTGCACCAAAGCCTTGCACTCAATCCCAGACCTCGCCAGTGTCTCGGGAATAATGATGGTTCATACTGTTGATTATGGATTGGATTGGATTGTTTGGGGGAGGAGACCAGACAGCGGGGTCATCGGTCTCATATCGGATTAGGGAGGGGCGGGGAAGGAAGTCAGCCGTGCCCTTTCAAAGAAATCATCCCGGCATTTGCCTGGAGCGATTTAGGGAAAACCTAAATCAGGATGGCCGGACGCGGGATTTTTGACTATTATCCATGCTTCTGAGACAACCTTGGATGCCCCTTTCTCGCTGTTTGACTACGTGCCAACGCCGGGTTTCATCTTCTTCTTTTGTTTGTTTACGTACCGTCCATCACGACATGACAATAGCTTTACACTACAAAAACTCATGACAGCCACCTAAGTAAACAAATTTAGTTAACGCACTATATTCATAATTTGCGAATGAAGAGTTATCTCCTAATACTACCGAATGGAGGAGAATAATTCAGGTTTATGCTTGTGAACCCCGACTCAGCTTTGCAAGCAGTAATGCAATGCGACATTTATGTAACTGAACTTACAGGCACCATTTCAGTATGACTGGACGCGACTTCACATTTCGTCCATGTACCGTCGCAATTCCACGGTGAGTCTGTGGGCATTTTAGACACTTTGCACACAAGAATCGTGCTGCCCCGTGTAATTCAGCTTTGGAATGCGTTTCCAGTTGCTGTACCGCTTGCAACAGAACTGTGTCTACGGAAAACCGCTAACTTGTACCCTCTTCATAAATTGCCAATTGATGAGAGAAACAGTTGAATGAATCGTAAAACTTTTAATCTAATCGGTGAAACCTCTATCATATATCGCTTATTGTTCGCATAGGACACAAGTTACAAGTCTAATTGTTTGGAAGATTACCCACGACACATTTATTTGAGGAGGTGAATCGTTTATCATTCCTGCTACACTTACAAGAAAACTCTTTAATAAGAGCTACCAATAACTTAAGGACACCACTGGGAATCCGATTCGAATAGGCCGAATGGGGATTATAAATACTTCCAAAACACGAGGCTTGTGTCTCATCACTGCGGCATTACAGTCGGTACATTAATACGTAAAAGTAATTATCATAAATCTTCTATTTTGCCGTTTACACTGTGATTTCTTCGTTGCTTACACACTAATGTATATTACTGGTGGAACAGTTGCGAGAATAGTATTATGGAATTTCTGGATTTCAAAATTCCCCGTGCTGGTCAATATGTGAATATACACAGAAGAGCCAAAGAAACTGGTACACCTGCCTAATATCTTGTAGAGTCCAAGCGAGCACGCAGAAGTGCCTCAAAACAAAGTAGAATGGACACTACTAATGTGTGAAGTGGTGCTGGAGGGAACTGACACCATGAATCCTGCAGGGCTGTCCATAAATCAGTAAGAATATGAACGGGTGGCGATCTCTTCTGAATAGCACGTTGCAAGGATCCCAGATATGCTCAATAATGTTCATGTCTGGAGAGTTTGGTGGCCAGCGGAAGTGTTTAAACTAAGAAGAGTGTTGCTGGAGCGACTCTGTAGCAGTTCTGTACATGTCGGGCGTCGCATGGCCCTGCTGGAATTCGAAAGTCCGTAGGAATGCACAGTGGACATGAATGGATGCAGGTCATCAGACAGGATGCTTACGCGTTTGTCACCTGTCAGACTCGTATCTAGACGTATCACGGTTCCCATATCAGTTCAACTGCACACGCCCCACACGATTCCAGACCCTCAATCAGCTTGAACATGCAGGGTTTATGTATTCATGAGGTTGTCCTCATAACAGTACACGACCATCCACTCAGAAAATTTGTAAAACGAGACCCGTCTGACCAGGCAACATGCTTCCAGTCATCAACAGTCCAATGTCAGTGTTGATGGTCCCAGACAAGGCGTAAAGCTTTATGTCGTGCAGTCGTCAAGGGTACACGAGTCGCCTCTGGCTCCAAAAGCCAATACCAATAATGTTTCGTTCAATGGGCCAGACACTGACACTTGTTGATGGCCCCGCATTGAAATCTGCAGCAATCTGTGAAACGGTTGAACTTCTATCATGTTGAACAATTCCCTTCAGTCGTTGTTGATCCCGTTCTTGCAGCATTTTTTGCCGGCCACAGCATGTCGGAGATTTGATGTTTTACCGGATTCCTGATATTCAGTTTTGGTGCAATATTTCTGAGTGCACAAGTTACAGCCAGGCATAGGCCTGTTTACAGTGAGTTATGCTCACCAGCAGTTGCAAAGTACATTAGAGGCAACAGGGGCATAGAAAGGCCGGAAAAAGTACACACAGCGGACTGCATGGCGCAAATCACGGGCAGAAGGGGCCCACTGGCCAACCAAGTGTTATGACTATGTGACGCGGAGTGGCGCATTTAGCAAAACAGAGGCGCACAGCCACATATAAATAGGTGTCGGTTCACTAACAAAGCATTCAAGTGTGGCAGCTCTCCTGGATGGTGGGGCGTGTCACACCACCGGCTACACACAGCAGCAGATGGGGTGCGAGTGTTCCAGTCAACGGCGGGTCATGGTTCGACCCTCTGAAGCTGACGCATGGTCCGTAGCCAGCCAGCGGCGGGCCACTGCCTGGCTCACTACCATGGGCAGTTGTTTTGGCTCCCAACACAAGCTGGAGGTATCCCGAGGCGAGGTCCACAGATTCAGACACTGGATCGCGGGCGCTTGTTGACGCCGCGATCTTAACCACGACAGTGAAGAAGAAATGCAGCAGGCCGCCTGCAGCTCACACCAGGGGTGCTGAGGCAATGGGGACGTAAGCCACTGAGTTGGCTGCCTGGGCATCGTGAGGATGTCACAACTCCACGGCCGTACAAGGCCGATACACAGCAGGGCATTGCACAGGTCGCTGAGGCAGCCATTCCGCGCCAAGCCATTTCACAGACAGGGAAGCGGTGTCCTGAATATTGCGGGAGTCGCTGATGCAGACCGAGGGGTATGCGGCACTGTAGTTGGAAACAATAAATCATTGGAAAGCTCGGACGAGTCTTAATATGGTGCCTTCTACCTCTTCCTGCTACATTTGGTGTTGCTGCTACGTTTGGTGTCAGAAATTGCTACTACATTTGGTGTCAGAATAGCTGACATCATCTGTACAGTATGACGTTTGAGCCCACCACCTGCATTACAGTCACAAGATGTTACGAGTTTTGACCAGTTATCTTTTGTGTGTTGGACGTTTTCTTGCTTTTCTGTGTTTTTGAGTATGGCTCATGGTAGGCCATTGTAGATGTTTTACAAGGGCATAGTATTTTTTGTTGTCAAAGTAAGTGTTAGTGTATTTGGGGCAGTAAGATTTATTATTTTTTTCTTGGTATTTAATTACTTTTGTATTGGTCTGAGTATGATGTTACTGAGTATGATGATACTGAGGTGTAGGGAGTCGGGTTATTTTTGTATTTAATTGTTTTGTTTTGGGATTAACATGGAGCAAAAGCAACACAATGCCAGAGTCAGGAATGAGAGGTGCGTTGGATCCAGAAGCAGTACGGATTTTTTTGGAAAAGATAGCACAGTTGACAGTGGACAATATGCAGTTGAGAAGTGAATTAACATCCAGAAGTGAGCGGGAAACCACATTGGATCAGTCATTGTTGCCTAGAATGCCGCAGCAGGAGACTGATCCAGCTGCCACGTGTTTGATAATTCCGTTTTCTGGCAAGGCATCTGAGGATGTGCGTTCGTTTGTGGAGGTCTTGGAAACTTCAGCTGTGATGAATGGTTGGTCGGATGAACAGTTGTTACATGTAGCCAAGATTAGATTAACGGGTGAAGCGAAGGCATATGTAAGGTGTTCTGAGGGCTTAAGGAAGGCAGGACAGTTTAAGCACTTGAAGGAGGGGTTTTTACAGAGGTACAAGAAACAGAATAGCGCTCGGTACTTCAGCGAGAGGTTGAGTACAATGACGAAGAGGCAGGGGGAGACGGTAGAGAAATTTGTGGACAGGATAAGGGAAATTAATGAGTATACTTACGGGTTGGGTCAGAGCGATGAAGCGAATAGTATTCTGCTGCAGGAGTCCGAACAAAGGGCACTTGTTGTTTTTTTGAGAGGGTTACCGGCGCATATGTCACGGAAAGTGCGTGTAGGAACTCCGAAATATTTGTATTTGGCCGTTCAGCTGACAATCCAATGTGAGGAAATAGATGTGGCAATGGGGGTACGTGATAGACAAACAGTGTTTACAGCGGGTATAAAATGTTATAAGTGTGGTCGTACGGGACATGTGCAGAGGCAATGTACCCAGTCACCAAGGAATAGAGGAAGGGGTGGAAATCAGCAGCGTGGAGGATGGAGAAGTGGAGTTAGTAGGGGTGGACAATCGTTAAACGGCAGAGGAGCCGCAAGACCCACTTAATTGAGCTCCCATTTAATTTCAATGCTACAAATACGTATGCAGAGGTGGAATGTTCAGTGGTAGGATAAATAGGAACTAAAAAGCTTAAGATTTTATGGATACAATGGTGCAAGTGTCAGTAGCTTCTAAGAGTTTAATGGAACGAAGGAAGTTGGACCCACCACATTATAGGTTGCGTGGAGTGGGGGATAAGGAGGTCACAACATTGGACTCAGTTGCACTTGACTTTTCATAGGGAAAGTCCGATTTGATGCATGAATAGAGGTAGTACCATGGGTAAGCGAGGGCTACGACATGATCCTAGGAGTAGATTTCTTGCATCAACATCATGACAAAATTGACCTTGGACAATGAACTGTGGAACTTGGTGGAATGTTATTTCAGCTAGGGGAAACTGTTGTCGATGCAGAGCTGTCGCAATCGGAGATCAACGAAATGAACAAACCAATTGAACCGTGTACATTAGCATTAAGGCTTAATTCACATGAATGTGTGTCTGGTGGCACTGGGAAGTCGGTTTGGGTAAGTGTTGAGTCGAATCTACCTGTGGGTACACTATGTGTTACTGAACCATTGGAGGATAAGAAGTTTTGGGTCCATTGGGTTGTTTTGTTAAACATACTATTGTACGCGTTCAGGAGGGGAACGACAGGTGAGTAGTTCCAATGAACGTGCATAATTTTAGCGCTGTAGACGAGAATTTGAGAAAAGGAGTTTTAGTAGCAAATTTGGATGTGCCAGATAACGAAGACTGGTGTTCGAGAGGTAGGCGAAGCGATCAACCACTAACTACTGCATTGCATGACAAAATTAATCATTTGAAAGGAGATGAAAGGGAGCATATGGAAGAACTATTGCAGGAATTTAAGGATTTGTTTTTTCCACAAGGGCCGTTGCCAGCAACTCCATTAGTTCAACCCAGGATCCCTACAGGGAATGAAGCTTCTGTTTACCGTAAACCATACAGAATACTGAGGTATTTGCAGCCGATTGTGGATGATTTAATGGATCAGCAACTTGAGGACGGTATTATAGAGCAAAGTAATAGTTGCTGGGGAGCGGGCATTGTCCTTGTGCCTAAAAAAACTATGGATGTAACTAAGAAATATAGCTTCTGTTATGACTACTGATACCTCAATAATAAGACAGTAACGGACACATACCCCATTGCCAACATATCGGAGACTTTGGATCACTTAGGACTGTGCCAGTACTTTTCTACGATGTATTTGACAAGTGGTTATCATCAGTTAGAGGTGTCTCCTGAGGATCGTCCAAAAACTGCTTTCTCTACTCCTGGAGGTAGTTACCAGAACATCAGAATGCCATTCGGTTTGACAAACGCTCCAGCAACGTTCCAGAGGTTGCTAGACAGTGTGTTTAGGGGTTTGAAAAGACGGCAGTGTCTTTTCTATTTGGATGACGTTGTAGAGTTCTCAAGTAGTATGGGCAACATAGAGAGAGGTTAAGGGAAGTCTTTATGAGGTTAAGAGCAGCTCGTTTGACGTTGAGCCTGGAGAAGTGTCATTTTGCATTAGAAGAAGTAAAATATTTAGGTCATGTTATCAGTAAGGATGGAGTGCGAACAGATCTGAGGTTGATACAGGTTGTAAGGGCTTTTTGGGAACCAAAAACATTTAAGGAAGTGCAGTCATTCATCTGAATTTGAAATTTCTATCGAAAGTTCTTGAAGGGCTTTGCAGATTTAGCAGAGCCGATGAAGCGGTTGTTGCGAAAGGGTGTGAAATTTGAGTGGACAGAAGAGTGTCAGAAAGCGTCTGACAGACTTAAAGAAATGTTAACATCAAGTCTAGTTCTTTTGTTGAAAAGGAGTTTATACTAGCATGCGATGCATCGAATCAAGCATTAGGGTGTTTTCTTAGTCAGGAAATTGATGGGAAACAACATCTTGTAGCCTATGCGTCTAGGCAATTGAACGCAGCAGAGAGGAGTTACTCAACAACAGAGAGGGAGATGCTTAGCGTAATCTATGGAATCACATATTTTAAATGTTATTTATGTGGGAGAAGATTTCCTGTAGTGACAGATCATGCTGCGTTGAAGTGGTTGTTTGGGTTGAAGGTTCCGTCCACTAGACTCGCTAGATGGGTTGTGAGGCTTAGTGAATTCGACTACGAGGTGGAGCACAAGCCTGGGAAGAAGCACGGTAATGCGGATGAACTAAGTAGGAAGTGACAAAAGTAGAAGTCACAGGTTATGACCTAGCGGTATGGAAAGAATTACAGGACGTGGACAACGATTGTAAATTGTATCAGACACAGCCACACCGAGCGGGGTGGCGCAGTGGTTAGACACTGGCCTCGCATTCGGGAGGACGACGGTTCAATCCCGCGTCCGGCCATCCTGATTTAGGTTTTCCGTGATTTCCCTAAATCACTCCAGGCAAATGCCGGGATGGTTCCTCTGAAAGGGCACGGCCGACTTCCTTCCCAATCCTTCCCTAATCCGATGAGACCGATGACCACCCTGTCTGGTCTCCTTCCCCAAAACCAACCAACCAACACAGCCACAATTCAATATGTACGATGGGCTTCTGTGCGGGGAAACAATGTTAGGACGAAAGGTAGCAGTGCCAGTGAAGCTGAGGGATGAGGTTTTAAAGGAAGCACATGATCACGTATGATCTGGTCATGGAGGGTGTAGAGCGACGAATAAGAGAGTGGCGGAGAGGTATAGGTTGAGAGGTAGGAAAGTAGACTGGATCAGTATGTCAGGAGTTGTATACCATGTGCGCAGAGAGAAGATTTGAGTCGGAAACAGAAAGAGCTACAACGATTGCTGGAAGCGACATGTCCATTCTCTATGTTGGGGATTGATGTCTTAGAACCTTTCAGGCGAACACTATCAGGGAACAGATTCGTTCTGACAATAATAGATCATTTTTCGAGGTATGTGGAGACGGTGGCTATGCCAAATCAACAGGCAGCAACGGTCGTGCAAGCGTTAGTAAACAACTGGATTTTGAAGTTTGGTGTACTGGAAATAATAATTACTGATCAAGGGACCAACTTCATCACGGATTTAATAAACTAACTGTGTAAATTGTTGAACATAAAGAAGTGGAGGACGAAGGCGTTGCATCCACAGACAAATGGAAGGACAGAACGAGGACACTGAACAATCGGGAAGATGCTGAGCTTTTATGTGGATTCTCATCACCATCAGTGGGACGAGTATTTGAAGCATATTGTATGCATATATAATGCAAAAATCCATACAAATACCGGTTTGTCTCCATATGAGGTAGTGTACAGGCGAAAAATGCAGTCACTGTTTGATTTGGTGAGGCTACAGAACAGAAGGACCGGTGAATCTATACAGCAGTTCGCTAGGACAGTTGGGGATATTTGGAAACGGGTACAAAAGGCGAAAATGAAGGCTTTGGAAAGGCAGGAACACGCAGTGAAGCGGAAAGGAAGTTTACCGTAGTATACAGTGGTGCAATGGTAGTGCTGTCCAGCCCCTATATGTAAAAAGGGAAAATGAAGAAGTTCCTCATGAGGTATCAGGGCCATACCAAGTTGTTGAAACCACATCCCCCATTAATGTTAAGCTTCAGCTGCCAACTAGAACAACGATAGTACACATTGGGCGGTTATGGCCATTTAAGGGTTGTCCGGATGGGATTCCAGGTGTGTCACAGGAAGGAAAGAGGAAGAAAGAGATAGTGAAGAGAGATGCTAAGCACAGAGAAAGCCAGGAAGATAGAGGACAGCGTGACGTACCGAATGCTTTGCGATCCGGAAAGTAGTAGAGTATTTTTAGTTTTTTTTTTTGTTTTGTTTTCTTGTTATGTATCATTGGGTTTGCGAAGATTAGTCATTGTATTTTCGTATATATATTTGCGAGTACAGCCTGCTGTGGACAGCAGTCTTTTTGAAGAGGGAGGAAGGGTGATGGTGATCACTGTCCTCAGATCACTGAAAAGGAGAGCATTGAGCAAGTGGTAGAAGTAAAAAACTGAGGAGGTGTTGCTGATCTCAGAAGTTCACAGCCGGTACACCAAGATGACAAGGGAAGAATTAAGGAGTTACCAACCGTGCACAGGCAGGGTGACGACTCCAGCAAGCGACCAAATGGTGTAAATTGTCCTGAAGATGACCCCATCGCGGGTTGAAACCGGTTGGCGGCAAAATAAATAATGCGATTGTGACTGTCATTTTGAATAATTAATTACAAGTAAATTAATCGCTGTTTTATCTCCACACAACTATGTTGTCAAAGAATTAAGGAACTGCCATAGAGGGAAGGTACCGGTATGCCCAGCTAGGGTGATAAGCACCAATCCAGACACATGCACGGTGCAGTTATTTTTAGACAGGAGAAAAGAAATAAAGTGTCCAAGGGCATCGTGGAGCCGAAGTTGAGCTTACAATGGGTCAGGGTGCATTAGATCTTCTCCACCAACGAAAAATTTGATAGTAGTAGCAAGTTGTCTTGGGCAGGGGGAGTATTTGCAGAAGCGAAACATATAGAGCTCGAGGGGAGCGGAATTGTAATCAATGGACCTGCGTGTAACATAATAGGCCCAACCTTCCATCTGCCAGCATCAACTCCTGGAGTCACGCAATTGAATGTTACACAGCCACAGCTGTACTGGCCAGAAGCCAATTTATGGTTTTGCCGAGGCAGAATCTGACCTTGTTAAATCAAACTCTGGAACCAGGACTGTTGAGATCCATAAACTAGTCTATTTTCGAGCAAGAGGGGCGCATATCAGCTGAACAGTTTGTGCAACATGTCGCTCAGTATCGGGAAAGGCAACAGCAAATAACGATCATTTTGAGCACCTCTGTGCCAAGTGTCTTTCCAGCCTTAACTTTGTTATGTGTTGTTTTCATTCTGATCAGGCGGAGAGCCAATTCCAAGAGGGAACTAAGAGTAGTCTATGTCCCAGTGGATTGGATACCAAGGGCGTGAGACGAGTAGGTAAGGGGTTGATCGAGCAGTGGTCATCCAGTATGGAATTTTTACGTTTTGTCATGTGCTTTAAGGGGCACAAGACCTCATTTAAGTTTTCTAAAAGTAAGGAAACATGTCATAGGTGCCGACCGAAACAAGTTAAGAGTTAGTTAAAGGTCGACCTGGGTTCCAGGTGTTTCGAAAGGGGGGAATAACGTAGTGGAACTACCGTTTGGGATAGGAAAAGTCAGTTTTGGTGCAATATTTTTGAGGGTACAAGTTACAGCCAGGCGCAGCCCTGTTTGCAGTGAGTTATGCTCACTACCGGTTGCGAAGTAAAGTAGAGGCCACAGGGGAGTAGAACCGCTGGAAAAAGTACACGCAGCGGTTTGCATGGGGCAAGTTACCAGCAGAAGACGCCCACTGGCCAACCTACGCGTTATGAACACGTAATGTGGAATTGCACATTTAGCAAAACAGAGGTACACAGCCACATATAAATAGGTGCCGGTTCAGTAACAAATCATTCAAGTTTGACAACTCTCCTGGATGGCTGGGTGTGTCACACTACCGGCTACACACAGCAGCAGATGGGGCGCCAGTGTTCCAGCACATGGTGGGTCGCCGGTTCGACCCTATGAGGCTGACGCAGGGTCCGTAGCCAGCCAGCTGTGGGCCAATCCATGGCTCGCTACCGCAGACAGTTCTCATGGCTCCCAACACACACTGGAGGCATCCCGAGGCGAGGGCCGCAGAATCGGACGCCGAATCGCGGGCGCTTGTTGTCGCCGTGATCTTAACCACGATGGCGAAGAAGAAAAGCAGCAGGCCACTTGTGGCTCACACCAAGCAGAGATGAGGCAACGGGGATGTAGGCCACTGATTCGGCTGCCAGTGCATCCTGACAATGTCACAACTCCGCAGCCGTACAAGGCTGACACACAGCAGGGCTTGTACGGGCCGCTGAGGCAGCAATTCCGCACCAAGCAATCTTGTAGACACAGAAGTGGTGTCCTCAGAATCGCGGGACTCGGAGACACAGACTGACGGGAATGCTGCACTTTATTTTGAAACAATAAATTACTTGGAAAGCTGGGATGAGTCTTAATATGGTGGCTTCTACCTCTTTCCACTACATTTAGTGTTGCTGTTACATTCGGTGTCAGAAGTTGCTACTACAGTACTATCGTGCAATGATTGTATGGGAAAATCCGCACTTCATCTCTACCTTGGAGATGCTGTGTCCCATCGCTTGTGTGCTGACAACAACAGCACGTTCAAACTCACTTAAATCTTGATAACATGGCATTGCAGCTGCAGTAACCGATCTAACAACTGCACTAGTTACTTGTTATCCTATATAGGCGTTGCCGACCGGAACACCAAATTCTGCCTGTTTACATGTCTCTGTATTTGAATACGCATGCCTATACCAGTTTCTTTAGTGCTTCACTGTATAACTTAGTATGTACAACACAATCTGTGACGGAAAGACAACCGCAGCGACGTTTAATTTGGAGGTGGGAAGGAACTCAAAGTAAGAAACAAACAAAAGCGACCAATATTAATTATTGTCGAAATAGTCATCTGAATCATTAGCATAAACTGTGACAATCCTAGTAACAATTCACTCCTATGTATGGGCCACTTCGTAGTGGCAACTCTGCAAGGGGTGATCTGTGTGTGATGATGCCGTAGGTGGTGGAAAACCAGTGGAAACGCTATGGACGATTTAACTATGTAACTTTATTATATCCTTAATTCAACTGAGACACTGGACTCGCATTTGGGAGGACGACGGTTCAATCCCGCGTTCGGCCATCCTGATTTAGGTTTTCCGTGATTTACCTAAATCGCTCCATGCAAATGCCGGGATGGTTCCTCTGAAAGGGCGCGGCCGACTTCCTTCCCCAACCTTCCCTAATCTGATGAGACCATTGACCACGCTGTCTGGTCTCCTTCCCCAAACAACCAACCAACCAACCTTAATTCGACGAGAGGCAGGCACACCTCTCCTTGTGAGTGTGTAAGGTGTCAGGCAAATCCAACACCTTCCATGAAAACCCTGACATGATGAGCAAATCCAGCCGTATGTCACATAGCTCCAAACAAATCGTGACATTAAATTAACCAAAGTAATACGATCAACAAGTGAGCAAATGGAATACCACAGACTAACACAAGAACGCCTAAATGCATGTCATACTTTCCCACCGTGAAACAGACGCAGATCCGAGGGAAGAACCGAGAACAGAAGCCGAGAGCAGAACCGTGTTAAGCTAGAAGGCCCTACGATAAGGGACGGACACCCAAGTCGCCAGCTAACCACCAGGACCACTCCCCAGCCCATGTTAAAAGCTAGAGCCCTCCAGAGGAACAGTATAGATCTTACGATAACACTGAAAGGGCCACACCAGCCGCAAGTTTTAGCGTGAGACTTTTTCGCGTCTCTGTTACCTTGCAAACGTTAAAAACATTGCCCCACCACGAAAATTATAACGTTTCTCATTGGATAGACAGAATTTTTGTAGGCGGAGCTTAAGGTTAACATTGAGACCCTGATTGGTCAGATGAAAACACAGTCAGATAATGTTTTTTAAACCATCTTCGGTAAAATTGTAGTAAGGAGAAGTTAGGAGAGAGTTGCTTCCGAGACGGCGAGCTGTATGGAGCTGCGTCGCCCGCCGCCCTCTGACGCTGCATAACCAACCACAAGGTAATGAACGCATGCGATGCCGAATTTTTGAGCGCATAAGGCTTCACTCAGAACTGCAGAAGTCTCACCTGCTACAACCCCGTTTTGTGTAATACTAGTGTCGATCGTCAATTAAAGCTCATGGCATTCACATTTGCTACGTAAGTTAAAATCTGAAATGCGATGATTTTTCTGTTATATAATTATTGAGAAGCCACATCAGCCACTGTAATTTAAGACAAGTTAGATGAGTAATTAAAGATAATTGAGGGTCACTGTAGACCATTTTGATAGTTTTCTCTTTTGTGAAACTTAATTTAAACCTAGATTATAGATGTGATATGGCATAGGTCATCCTTCGATCCATTGTAGAATTTGGAAACCCACTCAGGGAATATTTGTTCACATTTTTGTTGAACGCAGTTGGCTTTTATCATCCTGTATTAAAATATTTCCTTTTATCAATAGTGCAATTTATAAACAATGTTTTGTGAGTAGAATAAAATATCCAATGGTAAAATTAACTGCTTTTTCGACGTTATTTTACCAGCTAACCAAAAATAGGAAAGCCTTGAACCCCTTCCACTAAATTTAGTTAGTATTAAGATTCTTTTACAGGGAGTGCAGTAGAGCTGACGCTGAAATCATTAAGTATTTGGTTATATTATCGCTAGTCTCACTGAACTCTTCTGAAATCTACATGTAATGTGTGGTCTGGCGTCTCCTTACCAGCAAAAAGTCCCAGGTTCAAACTAGTCAATTCCCTAAGAAACATGCTCAGAGCGTCGTTGTGCGAAAGTGGTAGGGAGACACGACTTAGAACAACAGACACCACGCAGAATGATAGAGAATGGCGACCCTGCTGGGATGGTAAAATACTATTATTGAAGGTCGACCACTTGCCTAACTAGGTCAGAAAAATATCTTGTTGAAAAATTTTTTGTAACAAATTTTTTTTCCTAAAGTTATAAATAGTCGAAAACAGTAGCTGCAGCGATAGATAGTAAGAAAGTATTCAATAGAACGTGAGACATTCTAGCAGAGACAATAGCATAATTAAGTCATGAATTTTAATATTGTTAGAATTAAGTTTTCTCTCAAATGAAAGCGCACAGGTGGCAGATACATCGTTGACAAGTTGGTTCTCACCCAACAAGTAAGTGAATGGATTGTCAAGTCGTGTGTGCAAAAAGTTTATGAAACGCGTGTGATCGTATGAGCGCATGTTGACGCGAAGTAGGGCGCGTGAATTGCTTTTAAAACAGAAAATAAGGGATTCGGAAAGATTAGCAATGGCAGATCGAGACCTTGACCGAATTGAGGTAGAGACCCAACATGAAGATGGACAGAGAATAGAGGACAGTACAACAGACGATGCAGTATCGCGGGAAATAGGACAGATAACGCACCATTACGAGGATAATGTACGCCAAGGCACAGAAAACCTTGGTCAGCATACGACAGAGGAGCAGGAAAGTAGAGAGACAGTCGATGAGGATTCTAACTTGCGTCTTGAATACGTAGAACCCATAGTACAAGTAATCGGAGCTCCCTCACCACAGAGTACAAGGAATTCGAGCAGAAACGTGTCACCGCACGGTTCAATGCAATCCGCTGCAAACCAACCCTTGGGCGAAAACACAGAGCGTAGGATGTCGGAAGAAAACGCAATAGGACCCACCAATCTGGCAAAATTATTACAACAAATTACTGAAACCATGACAAGACAAAATAAAGAAATAGCGAACCAAATTAAAATTCAGAATGCTGAAACGACGAAAAAAACTGCAGAAACCACGAGACAAATGCGTGAGACTAAAGAACAAAACAAAAAAATTCAGTTACACCTAAGTCATATTGAATACAAGGCAAAAGAATCTCGAGAAGTGATAGGAAACTTAATAACAGGTCACAATCAATTGAGAACAGACATTGACAAGGTACAAGCGGACGTATAAACATTGCGTGACGACATTCAGGACGAGATAAAAACATTACGTAACAACACCCAGGGAGAAGTCAAGAAACTAGAGAAACAGATAAACGTAATTACTAGATAAGCAGCAGGTACAGCGCGTGAAATTGTTGAAAACAGTGTGTTATGCAAACGTATCACAAAAGCAGCGCTGAAAAGATATGATAACCGCATAGTCAAAATAGAAGCGCAAACGAAGCAACAATTTCAGAAATTGCGAGCAGAGTTGTTGCAAAACACTGAACAGCGTAATGAACAAGATCGAAAAAGCACTGAGTCTGCAACCATATCCGTATCTGTAACAGCACCGGAAAAACAAGCAATTAACGAAGATATCATGCATTTTCGAGTCCAATCACAGGCGGAAAATAACATACGTGAAGTCAGGCAGCCTGCACCGCAACAAACACGTTTCGAAATTCTTTATGAACAAACGGCACCACAAACACATGCAGAACCACAAATGTATGTGTCAAGACAGTTTGGATCGTGCAATGAAGCGGCAAGGTTAGCCAGACAAGATACCCAACCAATACGTGACAATGGAAAGCCAGGTCGCGAAGAGTACAGTGCAATGCATTCAGCTACACGTTCACAACCGATGGAAGAAAATTATTGCGTACCACTCCAACGATAATACGCAAGGGTAGGCGAAAGTTACAGTGGACAATATCCAATGGATCTACCACAACCGGAAAGAACGACGGGAGAAATGATCAGAAAAAATGTGGCGAAGAATCGCGAATTTCATGTGGAATTATGACGAAGTGTGACAACGATCATTTCCTCACAGTCAGAAAATTTCAACACTTTCGAGAAATAAACTCATTACATCCACGAACATTTATTGATCAATTCCGAGTAGGATTACCAGAACACTGGACGCTAGCACACAAATTAGACTTTATATGTGCACACATGTCAGGAACAGTCGCAGAAACCATGCAGAATGTTGCAGCGACATGCCGATCGTACGAAGATTTCAGAGAGAAGTTTCTCTCACGATATTGGTCCAGCGAAGCACAGAACAGAGTGAAGTACGAATTATTACAGAACCCATATTTTGAAAATTCAGGAGAGAAGAGCCCGTGAAATTTTTCGAATTAATGGCAAAGAAAAATCAATGCTTAGATGTACCATACAGTGACGGAGAGTTGATTAAATTATGCGTCGAATTAATGGCAAAGAAAAATCAATGCTTAGATGTACCATACAGTGACGGAGAGTTGATTAAATTATGCGCGATGAAGTTACCATTGAAATATCAGCAATCATTAGTAGGACGCGGAGGCAATGACGTCGAAGCATTTAAAGGTATTCTAAGGGAACTAAAGTTCATATTTTCGGAAGATGACGCAAGAAAAAGACAAAGCGCACGTGAAAACGAAAGCAAAAAGCAGTGGAATCCACAAGACACAGTACGAAGAAACAATAATTACGAACCACGTGATAACTTCGCACCAAGAAACGGCAATAGATTTCAACAAAGAACCGGTTATGGATTTAGAAGAGAATATGGCAATAACTAAAATTCACCCAGGAACGGCAACAACTATTACAGAGGGAATAACGACAACCGGAACGGGTACTGGAGCGCCAATAGACCGACAAATTATCAACAAAGAAACCAATATCAACAAGCGGAGCAAGAAAAGAGAATACAGATGTGGAGGTAAGACCACCAAACCCCGAAAAACGTTCGATTTGACAGCTAAGCGGGCATGCCAAAGAGAATGACGCACCGACCCAGGACAATTGCAGCACCTTCAACAGAGAAGTAAATACCTTATCACGAGAAGAGAAGAAGGAAGAAACAAATCTGCAGCGACCAGATGAAAACGAAGACAGGAAAATAACAATATCGTGTTCGGGCGAAATTAATTGGGAGAATACTGATGAGGAAGATGAATTACCAGAGGCATGCACAACGAATATAGGAGGAAAGGACGAAGTAATGAGTATTGCAGAGCTATTTGAGATGGAAACCAGGGAAAGCGAATTCAATGAGGATAATGCACAGTCGACAGAAGTTGAAAATAAGTTACTAGTGGGCACACAACCCAACGTATATAACGAAGGAAGTTATGAAGCGATAATTAGAGCATTTAGATGCGATTATGTGGAAGTAGCGACGAAGAAGGAGAAGATAGACGAGGATGAGGAAAAAGTAGAGGATGTTGAAGAAAGCGTAAATGAAGGAAGAAATAGAGAAGAGGAAATAAAAGTTCGAATTCACAAGGGAAATTCCTGAGAAGACTCATGTATGATTCAGCTGAGGATTCGTTGATGCAAGAAGAAGAAGAACAGAACCAACCTTTTCAAATTCAACCAATTGTGAAGGCCATGGTAAAGCATATCCCAGTCAATATTGTAATTGATAGCGGAAGTGAACTGACTGCGATTTCAGAAGATTTATTCATGCAGTGTAATGCCAATGAGGAATTGCCAGTTCTGAAAACACGTAAGATTAAAGTAAGTGGTCATATTAGAAACAATGCTGCGGAGGTTACGAGACAAACAAGGTTAACTCTTTCGTGCCAAGGTCAAAAGATCGAAGCCAAATTCGTGATTATACCTAAACTAACTGTAGACTCTGACGCTGCATAACCAACCACAAGGTAATGAACGCACGCGATGCCGAATTTTTGAGCGCATAAGGCTTCACTCAGAACTGCAGAAGTCTAATCTGTTACATCCCCGTTTTACGTAATACTAGTGTCGATCGTCAATTAAAGCTCATGGTATTCACATTTGCTACGTAAGTTAAAATCTGAAACGCGATGATTTTTCTGTTATATAATTATTGAGAAACCACATCAGCCACTGTAATTTACGGCAAGTTAGATAATTAATTGAAGATAATTGAGGGTCACTGTAGACCATTTTGACAGTTTTCTCTTTTGTGAAACTTAATTTAAACCTAAATTATAGATGTGATATGGCATAGGTCATCCTTCGATCCATTGTAGAATTTGGAAACCCACTCAGGGAATATTCGTCGCATTTTTGTTGAACGCAGTTGGTTTTTATCATCCTGTATTAAAATATTTCCTTTTATCAATAGTGCAATTTATAAACAATGTTTTGCGAGTAGAATAAAATTTCCAATGGTAAACTTAACTGCTTTTTCGACGTTATTTTACCAGCTAACTAAAAATAGGAAAGCCTTGAACCCCTTCCACTAAATTTAGTTAGTATGAAGATTCTTTTACAGGGAGTGCAGTGGAGCTGACGCTGAAATCATTAAGTATTTGGTTATATTATCGCTAGTCTCACTGAACTCTTCTGAAATCTACATGTCATGTGTGGTTTGGCATCTCCTTATCAGCAACAAGTCCCAGGTTCAAACTAGTCAATTACCTAAAAACCACGCTCAGAGCGTCGTTGCGCGAAAGTGGTAGGGAGACACGACTTAGAACAAACAGACACCACGCAGAATGTTAGAAGTGTTGAACGGTGCAGCTATCATCGGCTGCTATGTCGCGCCCCACGATAATGCGTCAGGACTCCAGCTTGGCGGCGAAGGCAAGGCCACAGCCAGTTGTGACGGCGGCGCATCCCGGCAGTAGAGACACTTCAGGGGGAGGCCACACTGCTCTTCGCACCATGGTGGCGGAGGCGGCTGTGCCTCTGGGCCCCAGTGTCGGCGGCAGAAGGGGCAGACAGCAGGCCAGGACGGAGGCCTCGATGCTACTTTCAGTCACTTACACTAAAGATTTAATATATACAGTAAAAAAAGTTTTGCATCACCCCGGTTCCCAAAACTCCTGAATATAGACGTTGACTGTGGATATTGTATCACAGAGACAGTCCCTTCGACTGTTCACAGATGTCACTAATCCCGCCCAAAAATGTAAACAATCATGCGTGAGCAGAACCTATGAGTCGGAGGGGGTCCGACAACCGATCAGTTCCAGTCATTCCACCAGGAAGGAGGTACACGGCTCGTGTCGTCTGTAGTTAAGCCGTGCCTAGACGGCCAGTACCGCAGTTCGACCGCCCCCGCATTTTTATTTTCTGCCAGGAAGGACTCTCAACAAGGGAAGTATCCAGGCATCTCGGAGTGAACCAAAGCGATTTTATTTGTATATGGAGGAGATACAGAGAGACAGGAACTGTCGATGACATGCCTCGCTCAGGCCGCGCAAGGGCTGCTACTACAGTGCATGACCGCTACCTACGGATTATGGCTCGGAGGAACTTTGAACGCCACCGTGTTGAATAATGCTTTTCGTGCAGCCACAGGACGTCGTGTTACGACTCAAACTGTGCGCAGTAGGCAGTATCATGCGCAACTTCACTGCCGAAGTCCATGGCAAGGTCCATCTTTGCAACCTCGACACTACGCAGCGCGGTACAGATAGGCCCAACATACGGACTGGACCACTCAGGATTGGCATCACGTTCTCTTCACGGATGAGTGTCGCATATACCTTCAACCAGACAATCATCGGAGTCGTGTTTGGAGGCAACCCAGTCAGGCTGACCGCCTTAGACACCCTGTCCAGCGAGTGCAGCAAGGTGGAGGTTCCCTGATGTTTTGGGGTGGCATTATGTGGGGCCGACTTACGCCGCTGGTGGTCATGGAAGGCGCCGTAACGGCTATGCGATACGTGAATGCTATCCTCCGACCGATAGTGCAACCATATCGACAGCATGTTGGCGAGGCATTCTTCTTCATGGACGACAATTTGCGCCCCCATCATCTACATCTTGTGAATTAGTTCCTTCAGGATAACGACATTGCTCGACTAGAGTGGCCTTCATGTTCTCCCGACATGAACCCTATCGAACATGCCTGGGATAGATTGAAAAGGGCCGTTTATGGACGACGTGACCTACCAACTACTCTGCGGGATCTACGCCGAATCGCCGTTGATGAGTGGGACAATCTGGGCCAACGGTGCCTTGATGAACTTGTGGATAGTATGCCACGACGAATACAGGTATGTGTCAATCCAAGAGGACGTTCTACTGGGTATTAGAGGTACTGGTGTGTACAGCAATCTGGACGACTACCTCTGAAACTGTCACTGTATGATAGTACAACATGGAATGTGTGGTTTTCATGAGCAATAAAAAGGGCGTAAATGATTTTTATATTGATCTCTGTTGCAATTTTCCGTACAGGTTCCGGAACTTTCGGAATCGAGGTGATGCAAAAATTTTTTTGGTGTGTGTACATTACCTAAAACACTTCGTAGTGCCACTACATCAAACACTGTGTCAAGGTGTGAGAAGGTGATAAAATGTAAAAGTAACTGACGACGAAGACATGTAGATCACGTGGTCTTTAGGATGTACAGAATGATTGGTGGCAGTACCAACGACATTTAAATCTCTGTTTAGCTGTATCGACAGAACTGAACTCTCTGAAGTATTCTGGAAATTTTTAGAACTGAATGGAAGAAGTCTATTGTGTGAACAGATTTTTTGTCTTCATCATCATCAGCATCATCGTCATCATCGTCATGGGTTGCCTCCCAGGTTGCTTGACTTGACTAGGGCATAAATGTAAATGAAAGCATTCTGTAGATTTTGAACGCTGAATTGTGCAGCTTTTACGATTGTTTTTGTTTGAGAATAACGTGCTGCGGTCGACATTGGAAAGTGCTACCTGCCTGCCACACTTACGTGCTCATCACACAAACGATAGGCAGAGTGGTATAAGCCCTTTATTGCCTTAACCCAGAAAATGGCTAATCACAGTAACTGTAAATCCTCCATGATTCCAAATCTGTTAAACATATTTGAGAGCTATTCTCACCAACGGTTTATGAAGTAAATTAATCATATTTCCTACAATACACATGTTCTTCCGTACAGACACCTGTCATACAACGGAAAGCCGTCACAGTAAGAGCACAATTCAGTTATGCAGAATTCGGTCATATTTCTTTATCATGGATCGCCTGAGCCAATTTATTGTAGGACTAAAGGAAAGGGAGAAAAAAAGAATTTTTTTAAATACTAGATTTATTATCTCTAAACTGGTTCACAAGCAAAGTGGATATTTCCCGAAAATAAATCTCCGCTTAGACAATAAGTAAATTGTGTCTGTAAAAATCCAACACAATCAATTTCCACAATGGAATGCACGTTTATGTGCTGAAAATTACACTAAATGATGGTTTAAGCAAAGCTCACTTAGGACAGATGTTCAGCTAACAAGGGCTGGAGACTTCTAATCGAACAACAAATTGCTATGGAACCACGATTGGCTTTCCAAACTCTGTGCAGCTGGCAACTGCAAATTAAAACCGGATTCAACATCCAAACAAGCAACGGCACTGAAAAAACAAAACGACATGCGGAATGTATCAAGCAAATTGTGAGCTGCTAAGAGCAAAAGCCGCGCTAGCTCTGAGAGGTGATACAGCGTAAACTGACAGGCTGTGGCCAGTCGCTTCTCTCGATGTGACCTCTGGGCCATGAGCCCTCGCTTAGACTCTGCACTCCACAGCAGTCAAACGTTCCTCTCCGCTCCCAGAAAACCACCGCCTGGGGGAGAGGATTTAGAACTTTCGCCGCAGTGACGACCAAGAATTCCTCTCAATAGGCTGAAACGCCTGGGGAGCCTGCCACAACTTCTCCACTATCGCTTACAGAGGTTGGTATCCTGTATATTCCCAGAGGTTGGTATCCTGTATATGCTGTGTCGCCACTCATTGTATCAGACGTTTACGCTACAGAGCCTATGCCGATGGCCTTCCTGATTGGCTGACATCATCCGGACAGTTAGGTTCTAGAATTTTCTCACAGCGAACACGGCACAATGCTGGTGTTGCTTATTTGCAACCGCCGACGTGAAATGCAAAGTCGTCACACCTGAAATGCTCAGAGGACCTGTGGTCGCCCAGCTATCTTCCCAGACCGTGCCGCCTCGCGGACACCGGAAATCGGCCAGCTTGTTACCACAACATTTCCGCGAACCAGCAGTTGCAACCACCCAGTTCCGTCGCTGTACCCTCACAGGCCTGCCTCAGCGAAGGGAAATTGACGATTCTTACTCCAGTCAACTCGACAGTGGAAAGTGCTATCTGCCTGCCACTCTTGCGGCATGCAAATTGATGCAAATTCTATTGCCTTAACCTAGCAAATTGCTAGTCATAGAAATTGTAAGTGCTGTGTTATTTCAAAAATTTTGTACAAGCGTTTCACAGAAATCTTAGAAATTTACATTTGATATCGGAAATGAACTTGGTTTAAAGCTTGGAAGCGCAAATCATAAGGGGAATTTCGTTTTTTTTGGGAGAGGGGGGTACAAGTTTCACAGCTCAGGTATCGTTAGACTTTTTAAATTTTCTCTATGGGAAAGATGTTTTTGTAGATATGAAGAGTCCAGAAAGAAAATGGTTCAAATGGCTCTGAGTACTATGGGACTTAACATCTGAGGTCATCAGCCCCCTTGAACTTAGAACTACTTAAACCTAACTAAACTAAGTACATCACACACATCCATGCCCGAGGCAGGATTCGAACCTGCGACCGTAGCGGTCGCTCGGTTCCAGACGGAAGCGCCTAGAGCCGCTCGGCCACAACGACCGGCAAGAGTCCACAAAAACTTTGAATTTGGAGCTATGAACTGCAGCAAAGTAGCGATTTATTTGCATGTCTATTATTTTTTCTCGGTTTGTACCTTTCCACTATTATCTTTAGCATATAATAACATTTAGCACTTTAACGTATTTATGTAGCTGGCTTTAAATACAATCATCCACTTAATTCCATAACAAACATTACGTGGAAACATCTTAGAACTGAATAAACGAAAACCCATTTCATAGACGTATTTCCCAATCCTACACACACATAAGACACACACTCGCCTGCAAACTTCTCCTTCTCAAAAAATGTATCTGCAAAGTGTTTTGAGCCAACTATGAAATATTTCTAGGGACTAAACTCTGCCTGTTTGATTTTGTAGTACAATAAGTTTGTTTGTTCAGAGCTCTATCATCACCCGTCACAGAGAGAAGAAGTGCTAAACGCACTGGCCCACAGAGCTCGCGTGATCTCCTAAAACCGGAACTCGATCACCTCGGGGGCGTGCTCTACAAAGACGGCTATAGCGCCCACCAAATTCGACGTGCCTCCAAGAAAAAGACCACTCTACAGCCGACACCCGATGAAGAACAACCGACAAAGATAGCCTACAGTTCATGCGCGTGCTACGTATGTGGAAAAATCGGTAGAATTTTACGACGACAAAATATCAGGTGTGTGTACCACCCACAGGCAAAGATCAGACCCCTTTTTAGAGACAGTAAAATACGACCTGGGACTTCCGAAATCTGGAGTGTTTTACACGCCATGCGAGTGCGGGAATCCTTATGTCGGACACACCAGTCGCACAATTGAAGGAAGGTGCACGGAACACAAATGGCACTCCGATCTCCAGCAGCCTACAAAATCAGAAAATGCTGAACATTGCCTTGAAATCAACCGCAAAATAAAATACGAAGATACCAAAATTTGGAACAACACATCTGACTATTGGGACTATGTATACAAAGGGGCTATCGAATCCGGCTACATGAAAACCTCATGGATTTTAACTTAGTCAAGCGTGAACCCTGGCACTGAAATTTCTCCAGAGACAGCGGAAATGGATCACCGAGCAAGGCGGAACCGGAGCGCAAACTCAAAACAGTCACTCGACTCCCGAGCGCGATCCATACACGGGTTCATTGGAGGGGGGAGGGGGGGGGGACCCACTGGTCCAGGATGTCAGTCAGCAGGAGTAATCTGATGATGATGGCACGTTAGACTGTAGAAAATTCGTTCTACAACGATCAATCAATCCGGCTGCGTGCCCGAGAGACTTTCAACTTTCAGGCACAATAAGTGTAATCATCTTTCAGCCTTAGGGAAAATAATACAGGGTGTCCATAAAGTCCCTTTACAACTTCAAAATTTTATTACAGCGGCAGTTGTTGAAAGATTTTAACAACATTTCTTTTATTGTAATCAGTCTTTATAAAAGTTTTTCTGACAGTGTTTAATAGACCTCTATATGCGAGCCTTTAGTTCCACGAAGCACATCAAGACGGTATTCGATTGCCTGCCATTTTCGCTGTAGCATAGCGTCAACAGTGGTGGCAGTACCATTACGAATCCTTTGCTTCAAGTCAGCAATGTCCCGTATCTGTGTTAGATACACGATATCTTTCAAATACCCCCATAAAAATGTCCAAGGTGAAACGTCCCCTTAGAACAATTATACATGACTGTCCTTAAACTGACACACAATATTTTTAGCGCCACGCAATCTGACTTTCAAAACTCCCTACTAAAGAATGGCCCTGACAAACATTAAACTATACCTTTCACAAATCACTTACCTCACAAAAATCTTCGCTGCTCAAGCTACTGCAATACAGCGAGCGCCACTACTGCCAGCTAAATAGAAGATTCAAACTATGGAAGGCACTAACTACTGATAGGGGTAGTTAGCAAATGAAAGATATTAATAGAGAGCAAACAATGTATTTACCTTAATATCATCACAAATCATAATATATATATATCAGTTCATGACAAACTGCAAACCTCCGCCATCTCTCTCCCCACATCCACCACTGCTGGCGGCTCACCTCCAACTGCGCAACGTTACGCGCTGTTCACAGCCAGCTGCCGCTGCCCAACACTACAATGGCAGACAACAATGCAAACTAGCCACAGACTGCACACAGCACAGCCAGTGATTTTCATATTGAGCGCTACGTAACGTTGCCAATAAGAAAACATAAACAGCCTACTTACATAGAGAAAACATAAACAGCCTACTTACATACAGAAAACATAAACAGCCTACTTACATAGCCCCCATGCTCCCCACAAAAAATTTTTACAAATGGTGTTGGGCACTGGCCAATACAGATTTGACAAAAAATTTTTCACAATTACAGTAACAAAGATATAAAATGCACACACTTATTGATACAATGTTGGTCAAAAGCTAAAATTTTCTCACAGTCTATAAAGACAGTCTTGATCATTCATCACAGTGAAACTGCCGTTTCTTTTCTCAAAGTCTGAGCAGTAAAAGACAATGCACACAGAAGTAGTGGATTTCCATGCAGTCTTGAAGAAGTAGTGTTGTCCTTCCAACGGAAAGACAGTGCTGACTCTTGACATGCTGACAGGTAATGGGCCACAACAGAGCAAACCCACAGCAGAGTTCATTCGACGTTTTGAAGAATATTGTTAGGTAGGTCATCACAGAGCAGACCCACTGGAGTCCTGGTAGAGATTGTGGTATTGGTGGGCCACCAGAGGTGCAGACCCACTGCAGTCCTTGTAGAAATAATGGCGTTGGTAGGTCATCATAGATGCAGACCCACTGTAGTCCTTGTAGAGATAATGGTATTGGTGGGCCACCAGAGGTGCAGACCCACTGTAGTCCTGGTAGAGACGGCCAGCAGCCATCCGTTGCGACTGTGCAGGTGCACAATCACCATCGAAGATTCTTGCAGAGAATATAGCAAGTCCATAAACCACCACTTGTGCACTCAGAAAGTTTTTCTTTTAATTGTCCTTAGAACCAGCAATGCTGTTATCCAGTCCCTTGCTGAATTACCAACACACGTGCAAACACTAACAGTCCCTACTTCTCATATATTGTCCACATACTATGACCAACAGAAACGTGTGCAGTGAAATGTAACTAACAAGTTAATAATGTCATGAACTGGTGACAATTACAATTTTATAACATAAGAATACAATTACAAAGGTACAAAATACATCATTAAAAACATAATAATACAGATAACATTTGTAGTACAGGCTTTACAAAAGAATAGAAATAAACATATACATGAGTGTTACAAAAATAGTGACATAAGTACATACATAAAATAATGAGAATAGTTTTCGAAACATTAATTTCACACATGAACATTGAAACAGAACAGAATTGTAAACAACTTTACAAAGAAAATAACATATTATTAATGCAACTTATATTTGAGGATAACAGTATTCCTCCTCATAGTGAATATAGCTTAGTATTAGAAGAGAAAAAAATTCTATGAAACAGTACACAGAGACAGGAAGAAAACAAATACTCAAGGGTACACAAACACATAGTGGGATAACACCAATAGGAAAGGACAGGGTTCGTTTTCAGTGTAACATTTGGTACTGCAGTCCAACCCAAAACTTCATATATCTTTCCTCTTATTTCATCCTTTGTTTCCACCAAAAAAATTCTATCTAAGCATGCTTTCTGTATTTATATGTTCACACATTTCTTACCTCAACATTTATTTCCAAGAAAATCCTACCTAAACCTGTTTTCTCAATGCATTTCTTCCAATTCATCGCAACTCATTCTCTTAGAGGCTACCCCCTCTTAAGCTAACTTAAATCTACTGAGCTCAGATGCTAAACTAAGGGACGAGGCAATGCAGCATCACATAACAATTAATATAAACAGCAATTACCAAAAAATTGGAAAATTGCAAAGCAAGCTACCGTAAATCTAAATTAACAGATAAAATGCAAAATTACAACTAATATGAGCCAATGTGCAGCAACATGAAAAATCAATGAGTAGTAAAATTGGCTTAGCAGAGTAACACAAATTAAAGTTCAGTAGCACTATGCCTGGCAAACAGCAGCTTATATCTAAACATGACATAGCTCAAGAAGAAAAAATATTACAGTAAAAACAACAATGCAGATAAGGGAAATGTATATTCACATCTTAATGTCTATGTAATTAAAGTGGTGCACCACAACAACTTATTGTAAAAGAAATATTACCATGTACTTGAAAAGAATATTATGTATGCAGTTACTAGTTCCTTCTTATTGTTCTTTCCTTTCCAAGTGCTCCTTTTTTAAAGAATGTGGATCATAAAATAATTATTTAATAGATCTGTTGACAGAAAGTGTTCACATTAGCAAATGCATTTTATTTTATAAAAGCAATGCTGCAACACAGCTGGAAACCAGATATCAAGTGAAATAAGCAATTACGCAAACCAAAGCATAAAAACATCATTCAATAGTCATGTGGCATTTCGTAAGTCAGTAGCTCTCAACTCTCATAGAAAGACACTTGTCATAATCAGGTGTGCAGATGTACGAATATTTCCCATCAATTCATAAGCATTTCAGCAATTAGCACAAAGTGCGAGTAATCATATGTTTTCAAGTAACGAGGGTGTCGCATTAGCGATGAAAGGCACACCCTAATGGCTTGTTCTCCAGGTGTTTTCCTGTGCTCTGAAAGGCACGCGCTAATGGCTTTTTCTCCAGGCGTCTGACACAGCTGGGTGCCCACGACGCATTATGTGTAGGTGGTCCGTTAACTTTCTTACGGAAATATTTACGACAGCAGTTTCCGCTACAGAGACAGTCGCACATAAAAATATTTCACAGGTCAAGAATTAGCGTTGCAAATCTGTAGAAACAAAATCCTATAAATATAAGTGTCCAAAAAAAATATTGGTCAGCATTGTGATACAGTCACACATTTCATAACTCTTAAAGTACGTTTCTTGGTTTCCAACATCCTTTTCATAAATCAGAGTCCCTAAACACTACTCATTATTCCTTACCTCATTATACATATACATATTCGTCGACACTTCTTCAATATTTCATCATGAGAAATACGTAGCATAATAAACATTCCTCAACAACATAATACACATCGTCGTCGTAATAATAACATCATAACACTTCAGTCAAATCTCAAAATCGTCGTAACTTCCTCCAATAATTTCTAAGCCTAAAATAATTCTCTGCTCATGTCAAAAGTGTCAGCTGCCTCAAACGTACTTTAAAAATCATGATCTCATACCAAATACATCATTCAAAGCTCTCATAGTATCACAATGATTCCGAAAAAATATGAACAGTTTACAAAGTACAGACAAAATACAGTTTCATAAGTGTGAAGTTATCCAACGGTGTAATTGCGTAAACATCTGTCACTGATGTAGTAAAAAACATGTTTATCTCTCAGTTAAATGATCAGATAGCTGTGTAATTTGTGTGTTAGAGAAATATGGTACCGATGTGTAAAGTTGTATAAGCAAATACCATATTAGCTAGGGCTCCTTGTGCTTGCCAAACACATGGTACACAAAGTAAGCGTGTACCCCCCTGAGGATAAACGTAATTATACCCTCAGGTGTTACAGATTACAGCAATGAAATGAAATATATCACGGAAAACTTTCTTTGTAATTCAAAAATCTTTAAAATTAAATGTTTTAAGTATAAAATTGATCACTGAAATGCGTGTCCTGTAGCGCTAAATGTGCATCTTGTTGTAAGATAATCTCTGTGGAAGTGTCGTAGTTATTTTCCTCCGAAAGCTAAGTTCTGCAGAAGCCAATGTACTTACCTCATGATAAAAAAAAGTGAAATGCTTTGCGTATAGATATCGTAGTTATTATGCTTATTGGCGTGATGAAGAAAGTACTGTACAGTGACATATTGTTGTGCTACAGAAAACCCTGTCTCATTGTAGCTATACTACAAAAGTTACTACTAAAACATGTTTTACTTTCCAGAATAATACAGAAAAACTGTGCAGAAATAAAACAGAAACACTACAAAAGCAACATTGTAAATTGTCACACATTAGTAACGTCGTGATATAAATCGTCTAGCTGTCCCATAAACTAACCACTGTGTCATCTGGTATCTCACAGAAAGTACTTTAAATACAGAATGTATTTTCAGGTAACCAAAATGTTGCATTAAAATCTCATTAGCAGTACTGGTAAATGTTCTAAGTATGTAAGCCTGATAGTCGTTACGTAATCGTGCAACTAACAAGCAAGAATGTACAAATACAACACTGTGTCGTCTGTTCACTATAACAATGCATTCGTAATTTCTGTTTAAAAATGTTCCCTAGGTTCTAGCTGGATATTTAACTTCAAACATCGTTGTATGTTAGCAGTTTCTTAAGTCTAACACAGCATACTAGAAATGTGAAGTGAAAAGTTTTATGGCAAAGACAAAGTTAAAAAGCAGATTATCTTTCAATAAATGGTTTTACATGTGAAATGTGGTACAATCTTTTACTCTTCCTAGTGCACAGAGTTTCAACTTCAAAGCAATTATCATGTTGTATACATCGGTAAAGAATGCTAAAATTTTTCTCAAGGCTAGCATCTTATGTTATTTTTCTCTGAGCCAGCCGGCGCACGTGGGTGCCTGCGGCGCGAGTCATTGTCTGTCTCTTTGTTGGCGCGCGTTGTTATTGGGATTAGGAGACCTAATTTCTACAAATTCACCGTGACGAGAGGGCCCTGCTCTGTTTGAATCCCGCCAGTTCTGATGCAATTCAGGTCTGTCGTTACGATCATATCGTCTGTCGTCATGTCGGTAGATTCCATAGTTTCTTTCTTGTCGGTCACATGGTGGAGAATTTCTCCCTGAATCGTAACTGCGCGCTGGTCCGTTGCGTCTAAAGTTATTCTGTCTCCCTTGATAGTATTTATTTTGGTTCCCATATTGTCTGTTTCTCTTATTGTCTCTGTGATAGTCATTACCACGGAGAGGTGATCTTTCCCTGTAGTTATTACAACTCTGCCAACGGTTGTCATACGGGTGGTGTCTGTTTTGGTCACGATTTGTGTTGTGAGAATAGCCTTGTCGTGTAAAGTTATTACTTCTTTCATCGCGGAATTGCGACGGATGTGACCTGTAATTGCTGTGTTCCTGGTTTCGCGTTCCGCGATTGTCAGTGTCAATTTCTAATTCTTGTAACAGTCCCTGAAATGCTTCAATGTCGTCTTTGCAACGCCCTGCCAAAATAATGTGTCGTAAATGTTCAGGTAATTTGATTAAGCAAATGCGGATGAGTTCTGAGGGGCTGTATGAGTTTGACAGGTACTGATTCTTGTGCAACATGTCTTCAAAATATTTCACAAGACTGGAAAATTCAGATTGTTCGAAATGTTTCATCATTATGATGCCATGTTTTACGCGGTCTTGTGTGGCTTGAGACCAATATGCTGAGAGGAAGGCATGGTAAAATTCTCCTTCACTGTGGCAATCGTGAATGACCGATCGCATTCTTACAGCTGGTTCATTCTCCATGTAGCCACACATAAATTCTAATCTGTGTTCTAACGACCAGTTGGGAGGAAAACAATGAGAGAATTGATGGAGCCATGCTTGTGGATGAATGTCGTTGCCAGAATTCTTAAATGTTTTGAATTTACGTGTAGTAATGAACAGCTTATAGTCAAAATCATCATGACGGCGAGTCGCATATCGGTCATTGTTAGGTCGTGTCGGCCGTTCCATCTCAAAATTCGGTGCACATTCCCAATTTCTTTCATTACTTCCGAAATGCCCTGTGTTATTATTTTGCAGCTTTTCCGTGTTTCTAAGTCCCTCTTCCCGTGTTGGAGCGCGAGTGTCCTCTGAAATACGTAATTCTTGTATTACCTGTGTCAGCTGATCTTGTACTTCCCGGATTTCTCTTTGGTGTTGTGTATTAATTTGATTCTGATTTTGTTTGAATTTTCTTATTTGTTCATACTCTTCTGTGTCAGTGAAGGCTACGGGTCTTGTGTCATTCAGATCATCATCTACCTTTGTAGATAAGTTAGTGAATTGATCCGAAAGTTCGGCTACTTTCTCTGATAGTGTACTTATTTCCTCAGCGTGTTTTTCTGAACCAAGTTTCAGAGTATCTACTTTGTCCTTTAAGTTTTCCTGAGCTTTTGCAAGTTGCGTAACCGAATCGGTAGATGCAACTGAGTCAAATTTAGCCCACAAGGTCTCAAGATTTTCATGAACAATGGTTTGCAGCTCTTTTATGGCTGCTTCGTGATTCTGTAATGCATTTTCATGCCGCGAAAAAATAGGTTGAAAATGCTCACAAATTTGTGTTTTTACGTCATTACAGACTTTTTGACATTTCGATTCGATGTTATGTAACTCAGTGGTTAAATCTTCACGTGTTTGTTCAAGTGTAGTGTCTAACTTTTTGAGATTTTGTTCCACTGTGTCTAACTTTTTGAGATTTTGTTCCACTGTGTCTAACTGTTGCTGTGTTTGTCTCTGGTGTTGTTCCATTGTGTCTAACTTTTCAAGCTTTTGTCCCATTTGTTGCATTAATTGCAATAATAATGTATTAGTGTCTGGAATCTGTTTCTCTACGCTTTTCGGCAGTGCATTTGCACCGACAACATTCACATTTTGACAAGCAGAAAATGTGTCTTGACTTATTTGAGAAAACGGTGATGACCCAAAACCTGAATCTACAGTATTTGCGAAATTGTGTCCTGTCATTTCGGATTCCTGAGGCGAGCTGTTGCCGACCGATCGATCGATAATGCTTCCCTCTTCACTAATTGTTTCACTGTCCACGCCATTGTTTGCCGCCCGCTCCATTTCCCTATGCACAATTACCAAATTACTACTTTGAACATCAGTTAATTCATAACTCGGTGGCGCTAACACACTGCTCTCATTTTCACTGTCATTTCTCAGTTTACTTTGGAGCCTAGTATTACGTTTTTCACACGCCATTATTGTCACAGTATTTCACACGACAACACAGAAAAACACAATTTGAAGAGCAAAAATAAGAGAACACATTAACATAACACTGAAAATAATATCTTGTTAATTAAAGCTGCGAAATACTTGGTGCAAATCTATATGCATGCCACAACTGTTTTACTGTACAACAATGAAAGGCTACAACTACAAAGGAGATTCTCTCTACAATTACGCGCTAGCAATAAACAAAAGCTACACTAAATACACAAACTACAAGAAAAAATCAGAAGATTCCAGTGAGGTATCCTCGGCTAAGGGTCGACATATGAAACGTCCCCTTAGAACAATTTATACAGGACTGACCTTAAACTGACACACAATATTTTTAGCGCAACGCAATCTGACTTTCAAAACTCCCTACTAAAGAATGGCCCTGACAAACATTAAACTATACCTTTCACAAATCACTTACCTCACAAAAATCTTCGCTGCTCAAGCTACTGCAATACAGCGAGCGCCACTACTGCCAGCTAAATTGAAGATTCAAACTATGGAAGGCACTAACTACTGATAGGGGTAGTTAGCAAATGAAAGATATTAATAGAGAGCAAACAATGTATTTACCTTAATATCATCACAAATCATAATATATATATATCAGTTCATGACAAACTGCAAACCTCCGCCATCTCTCTCCCCACATCCACCACTGCTGGCGGCTCACCTCCAACTGCGCAACGTTACGCGCTGTTCACAGCCAGCTGCCGCTGCCCAACACTACAATGGCAGACAACAATGCAAACTAGCCACAGACTGCACACAGCACAGCCAGTGATTTTCATATTGAGCGCTACGTAACGTTGCCAATAAGAAAACATAAACAGCCTACTTACATAGAGAAAACATAAACAGCCTACTTACATACAGAAAACATAAACAGCCTACTTACAAAGGGAGTGATATCTGGCCAACGTGGTGGCCAAGGAATTGGCCCACCCCTCCCAATCCATCGGCCTGGAAATGTTTCATTGAGGAACCGTCGAACATACAGTCCTCGATGTGGTGGTGCACCATATTGCTGGAAAATGAAAGTTGGTTGTAAGTCAATCAATTGTGGTGCTACATATTCGGTCAGAAGGTCGAGGTAAACATCTGCAGTAATTGTTGACTCGTTGAAGAAAAATGGACCAATTATTCTGTTGCACGTGACTCCACACTAAACATTCACTTCTCGACTATCCCGGTGAAGCTCCCTAGTCACATGGGAATGTTCACATCCCCAGATTCTCACGGTGTGCCTGTTTAATGTCCCAGAAACAAGAAAAGTTGCCTCATCACTGAAACAAACTCGCTTGAGGAATGCTTCATCTTCCGAAAGGCGTTCCAGCATGTTGAGTGCAACCTCTGTCCGTTTTGGCTTGTCATTTGGCTCAAGTGTCTGTAACAGTTGCACTTTGTAAGCGCACAACCGTAAGTTCTTGTGGAGGACCTTAGGCACAGTTGAACGTGGTAGTTGCAACTGTCTGGCAGAAGTGCGGATGGACTTCGTAGGTGAACGAGTGAAGACGCTTAAAACGCGATCGATGTTTTCCTGGGATGTTTTTGGTCGCCCGCTCCTCCCTTTATCCAACACTGTCCCTGTCTCCACAATTTTTTTGTGCCATATACGGACTGAAGGGCGCGATGGTGGAGCTCTTCCATACTTTGTTCTGAAGTTTCGTTTAGTCTGAACATTCGATTTTGTCTCAATAAACCAGGACACACATTATGCCTTCTTTTGAGGAGTTGCCATTTTATAGAGGTTCAGTTCCTTCCATCATCACAGTACCTGAAAAACAAAATTTTAATATATATAAAAACTTAAGTAAACAGTGATTACAATAAAAGAAATTTTGTTAAAATATTTCAACAACTACCGATGTAATAAAATTTTGAAGTTGTAATGCGACTTTATGGACACCCTGTATATTAATCAGATATAATCATACAGTGACTACTTTAAAATAACAACAAGGATTTTGAACTCTATATAATATGAAGGAAACATTTCTCGAAATGTGGTTATATTTAACGTATTGACTGGCAGCACACTCGCATACTACCGAATTTATTTATCATCTCCTCCTTCTGACTTCTCTTGTTCCTTTGTCCCACATCGGAGCAGGATCTACATCTACATCTACATTTATACTCCGCAAGCCACCCAACGGTGTGTGGCGGAGGGCACTTTCCTGTTCCAGTCGCGTATGGTTCGCGGGAAGAACGACTGTCTGAAAGCATCCGTACGCGCTCCAATCTCTCTAATTTTACATTCGTGATCTCCTCGGGAGGTATAAGTTGGGGGAAGCAATATATTCGATACCTCATCCAGAAACGCACCCTCTCGAAACCTGGCGAGCAAGCTACACCGCGATGCAGAGAGCCTCTCTTGCAGAGTCTGCCACTTGAGTTTGTTAAACATCTCCGTAACGCTATCACGGTTACCAAATAACCCTGTGACGAAACGCGCCGCTCTTCTTTGGATCTTCTCTATCTCCTCCGTCAACCCGATCTGGTACGGATCCCACACTGATGAGTAATACTCAAGTATAGGTCGAACGAATGTTTTGTAAGCCACCTCCTTTGTTGATGGACTACATTTTCTAAGGACTCTCCCAATGAATCTCAACCTGGTACCCGCCTGCATGGTTGTTTAAGGATTTGACATGTTTAGTTTAAAGGGCTGACAGATTCTTTTCTTGTCACCATACCGTTATCCCTTGGATAGATACATCCACCCCAACTATCTGGGTGTAGTGTTAGTCATGTTAAAGCAAGCGAGAATTTTCTGAATGTTTCTGAATCGTGTAAATGAGACGCGACTTGGTTACCAGTCCGGTATTCACTCAGCGGGGTGTGAGAAAGCACCTAAAAACCACATCCAGGCTGGCCAGCACACTGCTCATCATAGTTAATGCTCCAAATGGATTCCGTCCGTGGCCAGTGCACTTCCCAGTCCTGGAAGCAACGCAATAACACGTACGGCTATCCACGAGGATGGAATTTATCTGTCACTTCTCGGATGAATATATGGCTGTCCAACATTAAAACCTGCTTACACTCCGTCTCGAAATTTTTCGATGCATAAAGTTACTGTCACTACCTCTCGTAGCTAATCCTCCACATGGGTTCGAATCGGGGGCTGGTAAACCTCCCCGTCCCAGAAGTTGCACGTTAAAACACGCGGCTGTCAAGGAGGATAGAATTTATCTATACTTTCAGATAAATATATGGCTCTCCGACATTAACACTTTCTTACACTCCGTCTCGACATTTTGCGATACATAAAGCTCTTGTCACTAACCCTCATACTTAATACTCCGAAGGGATTATATATGGGACCAGTGAACCGACCTGTCCTGGAAGTAGCATATTAATGCAAACAGCTCTCTATGAGAATGGAAATTATCTATCACTTTCGGATAAATATATGGCTCTCCGACATTAGCATTTTCTTACACTCCATCTCGACATTTTTCGATACTCCTGTCACTAAGCCTCATAGTTAATCCTCCAAACGGATTCGGCCAATGAACCTCCCCGTCCCAGAAGTGGCGCATTAACACACACGTCTATCCAGGAGAACGGAATTTATCTATCAATTTTTGGATAAATATATGGCTCTTCGACGTTAACACTTTCTTACACTCTGTCTCGACATTTTTCGATACATTTAACTAATATTATGACTATACTCCGACTTTTGTGGTAGTTATCAATGAAAATAGCTCATGTTCCTTTCACATATTTCTATTTGCAGCTGTAGCATCAGTAATTACAACTGCTATTATTAACAAACATGTATGCAAGCACAGGACAATTAGAGGTAATTTTAAAGTTTCAGTCTCAACACCAAATATAAACAATCAGCGTTATACACTATGTGATCAAAAGTATCTGGACACTTGGCTGAAAACGACTTACAATTTCGTGGCGTCCTCCATCGGTAATACTGGAATCATTTATGATGTTGGCCTTGATGACAGCTTCCACACTCGCAGCCATGCGTTCAATCAGGTGCTGGAAGGTTTCTCGGGGAATGGTAGCCCATTCATCATGGAGTGCTGCACTGAGGAGATGTATCGATGTTGGTCGGTGAGGCCTGGCACGAAGTCGGCGTTCCAAAACATCCAAAAGGTGTTCTATAGAATTCAGGTCAGGACTCTGTGCAGGCCAGTCCATTTCAGCGATGTTCTTATCGTGTAACCACTCCGCCACAGGCCGTGCATTAAGAACAGGTGCTCGATTGTATTGAAAGATGCAATCGCCATCCCCGAGTTACTCGTCAACAGTAGGAAGCAAGAAGGTGCTTAAAACATCAATGTAGGCCTGTGCTGTGATAGTGCCACGCAAAACGTCAAGGCGTGCAAGCCCTCCCCATGAAAACCACGACCACACCATAACACCACCGTCTCCGAATCATACTGTTGGCACTACACACGCTGGCAGATGACGTTCACTGGGCATTGGCCATACCCACACCCTGCCATCGGATCGCCACACTGTGTGCCGTGATACGTCACTAAACACAACCTTTTTCCACTTTTCAATCGTCCAATGTTTACGCACCTTACACCAAGCGAGGCGTCGTTTGGCATTTACCGGCGTGACGTGTGGCTTATGAGCAGCGGCTCGACCATGAAATCCAAGTTTTCTTACCTCCCACCTAACTGTCATAGTAGTTGCAGTGGATCCTGCAGTGCAGTTTGAAATTCCTGTGTGATGGTCTGGATATTCCTGTGTGATGGTCTGGATAGATGTGTGGCTGTTATGCATTACAACCCTCTTCAACTGTCGGTGAGTCAACAGACGAGGTCGGCATGTACGCTTTTGTGGTGTACGTGTCCCTTCACGCATCCACTTCACTATTACATAGGAAACAATGGACCTAGGGATATTTAGGAGTGTGGAAATCTCGCGCACAGACGTATGACACGAGTGAAACCTAATCACATGACTACGTTCGAAGTCCGTGAGCTCCGCGGAGTGCTACATTCTGCTCTCTTACGATGTCTAATCAGAGGATCAAGTGGGTAAAAAGACGAGGGCTAGTAGAAATCCTTGGGTAACAGAAGATATATTGAATTTAATTGATGAAAGGAGAAAATATAAAAATGCAGTAAATAAAGTAGGCAAAAAGGAATACAAACGTCTCAAAAATGAGATCGACAGGAAGTGCAAAATGGCTAAGCAGGGATGGCTAGAGGACAAATGTAAGGATGTAGAGGCTTATCTCACTAGGAGTAAGATAGATACTGGCTACAGGAAGATTAAAGAGACCTTTGGAGTTAAGAGAACCACTTGCATGAACATGAAGTGCGCAAATGGAAACCCAGTTCTAAGCAAAGAAGGGAAAGCAGAAAGGTGGAAGGAGAATATAGAAGGTCTATACAAGGGCGATGTACTTGAGGACAATATTATGAAAATGGAAGAGGATGTAGATGAAGATGAAATGGGAGATACGATACTGCGTGAAGAGTTTGACAGAGCACTGAAAAACCTGAATCGAAAAAAGGCCCCCGGAGTAGACAACACTCCATTGGAACTACTGACGGCCTTGGGAGAGCCAGTCCTGACAAAACTCTACCATCTGGTGAGCAAGATGTATGAAACAGGCGAAATACCCTCATACTTCAAGATGAATATAATAATTCCAATCCCAAAGAAAGCAGGTGTTGACAGATGTGAAAATTATCGAACTATCTGTTTAATAAGTCACAGCTGCAAAATACTAACGCGAATTCTTTACAGAAGAATGGAAAAACTAGTAGAAGCCGACCTCGGGGAAGATCAGTTTGGATTCCGTAGAAATGTTGGAACACGTGAGGCAATACTCACCCTACGACTCATCTTAGAAGCTAGATTAAGGAAGGGCAAACCTACGTTTCTAGCATTTGTAGACTTAGAGAAAGCTTTTGACGATGTTGACTGGAATACTCTCTTTCAAATTCTGAAGGTGGCAGGGGTAAAATACAGGGAGCGAAAGGCTATTTACAATTTGTACAGAAACCAGATGGCAGTTATAAGAATCGAGGGGCATGAAAGGGAAGCAGTGGTTTGGAAGGGAGTGAGACAGGGCTGTAGCCAATCCCCGATGTTATTCAATCTCTATATTGAGCAAGCAGTGAAGGAAACAAAAGAAAAATTCGGAGTAGGTATTAAAATCCACGGAGAAGAAATAAAAACTTTGAGGTTCGCTGATGACATTGTAATTCTGTCAGAAACAGCAAAGGACTTGGAAGAGCAATTGAACGGAATGGACAGTGTCTTGAAAGGAGGATATAAGATGAACATCAACAAAAGCAAAACTAGGATAATGGAATGTAGTCGAAGTAAGACGGGTGATGCTGAGGGAATTAGATTAGGAAATGAGACACTTAAAGTAGTAAAGGAGTTTTGCTATTTGGGGAGCAAAATAACAGATGATGGTCGAAGTAGAGAGGATATAAAATGTAGACTGGCAATGGCAAGGAAAGCGTTTCTGAAGAAGAGAAATTTGTTAACATCGAGTATAGATTTAAGTGTCAGGAAGTCATTTGTGAAAGTATTTGTATAGAGTGTAGCCGTGTATGGAAGTGAAACATAGTTTGGACAACAAGAGAATAGAAGCTTTCGAAATGTGGTGCTACAGAAGAATGCTGAAGATTAGATGGGTAGATCACATAACTAATGAGGAAGTACTGAATAGGTTTGGGGAGAAGAGAAGTTTGTGGCACAATTTGACTAGAAGAAGGGATCGGTTGGTAGGACATGTTCTGAGGCATCAAGGGATCACCAATTTAGTATTGGAGGGCAGCGTGGAGGGTAAAAATCGTAGAGAGAGACCAAGAGATGAATACAATAAGCAGATTCAGAAGGATGTAGTTTGCGGTAGTACTGCAAGATGAAGAGGCTTGCACAGGATAGGGTAGCATGGAGAGCTGCACCAAACCAGTCTGAGGACTGAAGAGCACAACAACAACAACAACAACGATGTCTAATGACTACTGAGGTCGCTGATATAGTGTACCTGGCAGTAAGTGGCAGCATAATGCACCTAATACGAGAAACGTGTGTTCTGGGGGTGGCCGGATACTTTTGATCACATAGTGTACCTATGTCACGTAACGACCGCTGTCTGATGTTAAGGACATCTCAAGTACACTACCTATCCTTTAGAGATATGTGTATGAGTGCGGCCAAGGTATATAAAAGATAATAGACTACACTGGCCGATAGACAGCAAGAAATTTCCTACTTTGCGCTCCACGAAGTTACTGCAAAGAATGTCTGCAGTGAATGTAGAGTGGACGGTGTCGTCTTGTTCTAACAAGAAAAATATTTAGATTTGTACTAGTCGTGATTAAGAGGTATAACAATAGCACAGAGGCATAATGCGGGACTAAGCTCGATAGACGATAGATGCTATATATCCTTTACATACTTGGAAAATTCATTGAAATGATTGTGGGCCACCAGGACAATCGCTTACTACCTGATGCTGACTAATAAGATGAAACTGACTAATAAACAAATGAAAACCGATTGAAATCATCAAGTAAAAAATTTTAGTTGTTAATTATTGTTGTTGTTGTTGTGGTCTTCAGTCCTGAGACTGGTTTGATGCAGCTCTCCATGCTACTCTATCCTGTGCAAGCTTCTTCATCTCCCAGTACCTACTGCAACCTACATCCTTCTGAATCTGCTTAGTGTATTGATCTCTTGGTCTCCCTCTACGATTTTTACCCTCCACGCTGCCCTCCAATGCTAAATTTGTGATCCCTTGATGCCTCAAAACATGTCCTACCAACCGATCCCTTCTTCTAGTCAAGTTGTGCCACAAACTTCTCTTCTCCCCAATCCTATTCAATACCTCCTCATTAGTTACGTGATCTACCCACCTTATCTTCAGCATTCTTCTGTAGCACCACATTTCGAAAGCTTCTGTTCTCTTCTTGTCCAAACTGGTTATCGTCCATGTTTCACTTCCATACATGGCTACACTCCATACAAATACTTTCAGAAACGACTTCCTGACACTTAAATCTATACTCGATGTTAACAAATTTCTCTCCTTCAGAAACGCTTTCCTTTCCATTGCCAGCGTACATTTTATATCCTCTCTACTTCGACCATCATCAGTTATTTTGTTCTCCAGAGAGCAGCAAAACTCCTTTACTACTTATGTGTCTCATTTCCTAATCTAATCCCCTCAGCATCACCCTATTTAATTTGACTACATTCCATTATCCTCGTTTTGCTTTTGTTGATGTTCATCTTATATCCTCCTTTCAAGACACTGTCCATTCCGTTCAATTGCTCTTCCAAGTCCTTTGCTGTCTCTGACAGAATTACAATGTCATCGGCGAACCTCAAAGTTTTTATTTCTTCTCCATGAATTTTAATACCTACTCCGAATTTTTCTTTTGTTTCCTTTACTGCTTGCTCAATATACAGATTGAATAACATCGGGGAGAGGCTACAACCCTGTCTCACTCCTTTCCCAACCACTGCTTCCCTTTCATGCCCCTCGACTCTTATAACTGCCATCTGGTTTCTGTACAAATTGTAAATAGCCTTTCGCTCCTTGTATTTTACCCCTGCCACCTTCAGAATTTGAAAGAGAGTATTCCAGTTAACGTTGTCAAAAGCGTTCTCTAAGTCTACAAATGCTAGAAACGTAGGTTTGCCTTTTCTTAATCTTTCTTCTAAGATAAGTCATAAGGTTAGTATTGCCTCACGTGTTCCAACATTTCTACGGAATCCAAACTGATCTTCCCCGAGGTCCGCTTCTACCAGTTTTTCCATTCGTCTGTAAGGAATTCGCGTTAGTATTTTGCAGCTGTGACTTATTAAACTGATAGTTCGGTAACTTTCACATCTGTCAACACCTGCTTTCTTTGGGATTGGAATTATTATATTCTTCTTGAAGTCTGTGAGTATTTCGCCTGTCTCATACATCTTGCTCACCAGATGGTAGAGTTTTGTCATGACTGGCTCTCCCAAGGCCATCAGTAGTTCTAATGGAATGTTGTCTACTCCCGGGGCCTTGTTTCGACTCAGGTCTTTCAGTGCTCTGTCAAACTCTTCACGCAGTATCTTATCTCCCATTTCATCTTCATCTACATCTTCTTCCATTTCCATAATATTGTCCACAAGTACATCGCCCTTGTATAAACCCTCTATATACTCCTTCCACCTTTCTGCCTTCCCTTCTTTGCTTAGAACTGGGTTGCCATCTGAGCTCTTGATATTGATACAAGTGGTTCTCTTCTCTCCAAAGGTCTCTCTAATTTTCCTGTAGGCAGTATCTATCTTACCCCTAGTGAGACAAGCCTCTACATCCTTACATTTGTTCTCTAGCCATCCCTGCTTAGCCATTTTGCACTTCCTGTCGATCTCATTTTTGAGACGTTTGTATTCCTTTTTGCCTGCTTCATTTACTGCATTTTTATATTTTCTCCTTTCATCAATTAAATTCAATATTTCTTCTGTTACCCAAGGATTCCTCTTTGCCCTCGTCTTTTTACCTACTTGATCCTCTGCTTCCTTCACTACTTCATCCCTCAGAGCTACCCATTCTTCTTCTACTGTATTTCTTTCCCCCATTCCTGTCAATTGTTCCCTTATGCTCTCCCTGAAACTCTCTACAACCTCTGGTTCTTTCAGTTTAACCAGGTCCCATCTCCTTAAATTTCCACCTTTTTGCAGTTTCTTCAGTTTCAATCTGCAGTTCATAACCAATAGATTGTGGTCAGAATCCACATCTGCCCCTGGAAATGTGTTACAATTTAAAACCTGGTTCCTAAATCTCTGTCTTACCATTATATAATCTATCTGATACCTTTTAGTATCTCCAGGATTCTTCCAGGTATACAACCTTCTTTCATGATTCTTAAACCAAGTGTTAGCTATGATTACGTTATGCTCTGTGAAAAATTCTACAAGGCGGCTTCCTCTTTCATTTCTTCCCCCCATTCCATATTCACCTACTATGTTTCCTTCTCTCCCTTTTCCTACTGACGAATTCCAGTCACCCATGACTATTAAATTTTCGTCTCCCTTCACTACCTGAATAATTTCTTTTATCTCGTCATACACTTCATCTATTTCTTCATCATCTGCAGAACTAGTTGGCATATAAACTTGTACTACTGTAGTAGGCATGGGCTTTGTGTCTACCTTGGCCACAATAATGCGTTCACTATGCTGTTTGTAGTAGCTAACCCGCACTCCTATTTTTTTATTCATTATTAAACCTACTCCTGCATTACCCCTATTTGATTTTGTATTTATAACCCGGTAATCACCTGAGCAAAAGTCTTGTTCCTCCTGCCACCGAACTTCATTAATTCCCACTGTATCTAACTTTGACCTATCCATTTTCCTTTTTAAATTTTCTAACCTACCTGCCCGATTAAGGGATCTGACATTCCATGCTCCGATCCGTAGAATGCCAGTTTTCTTTCTCCTGATAACGACGTCCTCTTGAGTAGTCCCCGCCCGGAGATCCGAATAAGGGACTATTTTACCTCCGGAATATTTTACCCAAGAGGACGCCATCATCATTTAATCATACAGTAAAGCTGCATGTCCTCGGGAAAAATTACGGCTGTAGTTTCCCCTTGCTTTCAGCCGTTCGCAGTACCAGCACAGCAAGGCCGTTTTGGTTATTGTTACAAGGCCAGATCAGTCAATCATCCAGGCTGTTGCCCCTGAAACTACTGAAAAGGCTGCTGCCCCTCTTCAGGAACCACACGTTTGTCTGGCCTCTCAACAGATACCCCTCCGTTGTGGTTGCACCTACGGTACGACCATCTGTATCGCTGAGGCACGCAAGCCTCCCCACCAACGGCAAGGTCCATGGTTCATGGGGGAAGTGTTAATTATTAATCGCTAAATACACTCCTGGAAATGGAAAAAAGAACACATTGACACCGGTGTGTCAGACCCACCATACTTGCTCCGGACACTGCGAGAGGGCTGTACAAGCAATGATCACACGCACGGCACAGCGGACACACCAGGAACCGCGGTGTTGGCCGTCGAATGGCGCTAGCTGCGCACCATTTGTGCACCGCCGCCGTCAGTGTCAGCCAGTTTGCCGTGGCATACGGAGCTCCATCGCAGTCTTTAACACTGGTAGCATGCCGCGACAGCGTGGACGTGAACCGTATGTGCAGCTGACGGACTTTGAGCGAGGGCGTATAGTGGGCATGCGGGAGGCTGGGTGGACGTACCGCCGAATTGCTCAACACGTGGGGCGTGAGGTCTCCACAGTACATCGATGTTGTCGTCAGTGGTCGGCGGAAGGTGCACGTGCCCGTCGACCTGGGACCGGACCGCAGCGACGCACGGATGCACGCCAAGACCGTAGGATCCTACGCAGTGCCGTAGGGGACCGCACCGCCACTTTCCAGCAAATTAGGGACACTGGGGTATCGGCGAAGACCATTCGCAACCGTCTCCATGAAGCTGGGCTACGGTCCCGCACACCGTTAGGCCGTCTTCCGCTCACGCCCCAACATCGTGCAGCCCGCCTCCAGTGGTGTCGCGACAGGCGTGAATGGAGGGACGAATGGAGACGTGTCGTCTTCAGCGATGAGAGTCGCTTCTGCCTTGGTGCCAATGATGGTCGTATGCGTGTTTGGCGCCGTGCAGGTGAGCGCCACAATCAGGACTGCATACGACCGAGGCACACAGGGCCAACACCCGGCATCATGGTGTGGGGAGCGATCTCCTACACTGGCCGTACACCACTGGTGATCGTCGAGGGGACACTGAATAGTGCACGGTACATCCAAACCGTCATCGAACCCATCGTTCTACCATTCCTAGACCGGCAAGGGAACTTGCTGTTCCAACAGGACAATGCACGTCCGCATGTATCCCGTGCCACCCAACGTGCTCTAGAAGCTGTAAGTCAACTACCCTGGCCAGCAAGATCTCCGGATCTGTCCCCCATTGAGCATGTTTGGCACTGGATGAAGCGTCGTCTCACGCGGTCTGCACGTCCAGCACGAACGCTGGTCCAACTGAGGCGCCATGTGGAAATGGCATGGCAAGCCGTTCCACAGGACTACATCCAGCATCTCTACGATCGTCTCCATGGGAGAATAGCAGCCTGCATTGCTGCGAAAGGTGGATATACACTGTACTTGTGCCGACATTGTGCATGCTCTGTTGCCTGTGTCTATGTGTCTGTGGTTCTGTCAGTGTGATCATGTGATGTATCTGACCCCAGGAATGCGTCAATAAAGTTTCCCCTTCCTGGGACAATGAATTCACGGTGTTCTTATTTCAATTTCCAGGAGTGTACTAACAAGTAATGTCATTAAATCATGCACACAACCAGAATGAATCTTTCACCCTGTTGAAATGTGACGTATTGAATCTATAAAAAATTTCCAATTATATTAATTAATTATCAGAAAAAATTTTGCTTAATATACAAGTTCAGTTTTGAATTATTTTTGAAAGAGCAACTTCGTAGCAAGCAGGACAGGGAGGAGTAAATAAAATTTAATGTTCCCAACTTGGATTTAGCTCCACCAACAGAAAGCGTCTCCTCTCAGTGCATACATTGCATTTTAAATTTTGGCACAACGAATTCTCTTTGTACTCAGACTCCACACAATTTGGTTTCTAGCATGAAATAGAAAAAAATCTATAATTAAAGTTCAATTTACAATCACAACAACGGCAATTAATTGTCTGGTTTATATTCACAATCCTATCATGGTCGGCAGTTTATCCAAAAGACTAATAACAATATAATAATTATTTATGATTATTTCATTTGAATATTTCGTTAGTGGACTTGGTTTTTCTCTACAGGTTCTACATAAATGAGAATTAATCTTTAAAACTCATATTAGTGGCAAGGTTGAACGTAATAACATCTCAGTAAGTCGTATTTGACTCAATTTCACACGATTATTTATTGAGAATACACATACATTAGTTGAGATTAATTTGAGAAATTCCAAGGCAAGAGTGAGTGGAAAAATATTGGCAGATAATATTTTACATTTTCCGCTAAAGCCGCAAAAAAATAAGGAGATGAACCGCTATTTTATACTTCACGCACGTAACATTTACCGATCTCCCCGATTTTTACTGCACAATTTCCCAATTTATTATCTACCTGACGCTACAGGCGCACAATCATTTTCACACTGTAGAGAAGTCTGTACTGGTTTGAACTTCCTGCAGAAGTGCTATGGAACACCGGACGGAGACTCCAACCCTGAATCCTGCCTGTACAGGCTATGCTCTTACCGAATGAGCTATCCAGATCCGACTCACGACTCACCCTCACAGTCACATGGTAGCCCAGTAGGGTGAGGATGGACTCTGTTAGGACAGGACTCCTCTCTCTCTGCAGTTCTTACTAGACTTGCACTTCCAGAAGAAAAGATATCGCGTAGAAACGTTTTAGCAATAGTCTAGGATGAGTCTTTGTTTCTTAAGTCGGATGTGCACTGCTTGGAAACTTCTTGGCGTATTAAACCTGTGTGTCTGCCGGTCTAGAGTACGGAATCATCAACATTCCGACTTCGAATCATGGCTCGACACTTATCAGTAAGTGTCAACGTTGACCCCTAACTCAACCGACAAAATTTCGGAGGGTGCTCAGAGACATTTTGCTATAACAGACCCGTGGTCTTTAGTGTCTCATTACAGAGTAATGATGTAAATATGATTTATTCGGCTTGCTACCACGATTCGCTTCGTTTCTGTGAAAATGTCTGCACAACAGTGACATACAGCACGCAATCACCAAAACGTGCAACGCAAAGCACAGAGTAACCCAACAACCCTCAGTACTGTGGTATGATTCCCGTCGCTGCGGGAACGGTGTAGCGATGTTGTGCCCTTCCTCCACTGCATTCAGTGAATCCACACGCGGGGTGCATATTGGCCAACTCCTCATCAATAAATCTGTCCATACTGCTATGAATCATTGTCAACGTGCAGCTACCTCTGCTGGGAAAAACAAACCACAGACAGAACTGAACAGTACTGAATGGGGGAAGGATAAACTGGGCGTTACTGTTGCCAACGGCAAATGCATTTCATGCAAACAGAGGAGGACGCGCTGGAGGAGAAATGCAACGACGAGCAAAGCGGTTAAAGGCGGAACGAGCATTCACAAGAAAATGTAAGCAGGTTTATTTTACAAGCGCAGCCGTACGAAACGTACAATTCATTTGTAAAAGGTAACTTCGATGTTAAGAAGGCGTATACAGATCTTCAAATTAACTGCAGACACAATTGCACATTACAAATATTACAGTTCATCGTGTGACATAATACTATGCATTTTTCAAAAAATGTTCAAATGTGTGTGAAATCTTATGGGACTTAACTGCTTAGGTCATCAGTCCCTAAGCTTACACACTACTTAACCTAAATCATCTTAAAGACAAACACACACACCCATGCCCGAGGCAGGACTCGAACCTCCTCCGGGACTAGCTGCACAGTCCATGACTGCAGCGCCTGAGACCGCTCGGCTAATCCCGCGCGGCTGCATTTTTCAGTGCCACTGTTTCAATACAATAACAGGTTTAGGAAATGCACCACCCTATGTTTCTTCATTTTCGGTAGCCGTGTCTGTTTCACTTCCACTGGTAGTGTCAGTTGGCTCATTGCCATTATCACTTGCGAAACCCGTATTGCTTCCATCACTATGACCATCACCATTCGAGTCTGTGCCATTTCCTATATTCCTGTGATTGGTCCAGTAAACCTTCGCTTGATATATACTGCTCTTCAATTTTCTGTACGTGCTCACGGCGTTTCTTCCAGTCTTCTTCTCTTATGGGAACAATTTCTTCATTGTAAGTCTATTCTGTTTGTCACATTACGTGCAGAAACGCCATTCTTGACCGTAGCCAATGTAAGTTCTATACGTTTCAATTCTGGATGGTATGGAGGAAGTCGTAACACCGAAACTTCCTGGCAGATTAAAACTGTGTGCCGTATCGGGACCTTTGCCTTTCGATGGCAAGTCCTCTACCAAGGAAAGCTTCTGTAAAGTTTGGAAGGTAGGAGAAGAAGTACTGGCAGAAGTACAGCTCTGAGGACAGGGAGTGAGTCGTGCTTGGGTTGCTCAGATGGTAGAGCACTTGCCTGCGAAAGGCAAACGTCCCGAGTTCGAGTCTCGGTCCAGCACATACTTTTAATCTGCCAGGAAGTTTCATATCAGCGCACACTCCGTTGTGGAGTGAAAATCTCATTCTGGAAACATCCCCCAGGCTGTGGCTAAGCCATGCCTCCGCAATACCCTTTCTTTCAGGAGTGCTAGTTCTGCAAGGTTCGCAGGAGAGCTTCTGTAAACTTTGGAAGGTAGGTGACGAGGTACTGGCAGAAGTAAAGCTGTGAGAAAGGGGCGTGAGTCGTGCTTGGGTAGCTCAGATGGTAGACCACTTTCCCGCTAAAGGCAAAGGTCCCGAGTTCGAGTCCGACACACAGTTTTAATCTGCCAGGACGTTTCATATCAGCGCACACTTCGCTGCAGAGTGAAAATCGCGTTCTGGAGTCGTAACACTGTTTGACCATGTTCGGTTAAATACAGTCTGTTTTAGAAGTGTTGTGGCCTAGTTCGTTCTCTTTCATGTGTGAATACAACTGAGGTCTCAAAATGTCTTTGTGAAAAAGAATTTCCTTTCCTGTTAATCAGGGCATCACTTTGCTCCTCCTGGAATTTGATGTTGTAGCACGACTCAGTTGCTTACTGTAGTAAGGGCAGTTCAAATGGTTCAAATGGCTCTGAGCACTATGGGACTTAACAGCTACGGTCATCAGTCCCCTAGAACTTAGAAGTACTTAAACCTAACTAACCTAAGGACATCACACAACACCCAGTCATCACGAGGCAGAGAAAATCCGTGACCCCGCCGGGAATCGAACCCGGGAACCCGGGCGCGGGAAGCGAGAACGCTACCGCACGACCACGAGCTGCGGACTAGTAAGGGCAGTATTAGATAGTAAATCAGGTACTAATCTCTTCCTGGGACAGTTTTCATAATTTGAGAAGTCTGCGTCGTTGTGATAATCCGCTGTTTTCTGGTCAGATTTATACCTTACGTAGGCATTCGTTACAAAACAGTCCTCCCCACTGGCATGTTTCTTTCGAAAGAAGTTTCAACAGTTCCTGTAGTGAATTGTCACTCCGTCCGTACGATGGTGTGTAACAAGTGTGAACATGTGTGTCGTCCATAGAGATGATAGGACGACACTCACGTATTTATTGTTGCATACTTTTTAAGTTAGCAGTTCGTTTTTTCTGATACTGCTCTGTTTCTGGAGAACTTTTCTGTTATTCTCCGTCTTTTTCGCCCTAGAGTGCGAAGAATTTTGCGAAGTTTGTTTAAAATCCCCTCAAAATGTATTGTACTCTGTACCTTTTTATGAATTTCCTTCCAAGTGGGTGTTCTTTTACCTGTAATGTAGAAATCATTCACCACGTGGCAAATGACTTTCTCGTTAAAATTGCCTAAACTAGCCCTCCCAGACCTTATTGGTGTTTCCTTATGTGGCGATGAAAATGTCGATTCATCCGCCTGGACTCTTTCTAAAAAAGTTGAAATGTGTGTGAAATCTTATGGGACTTAACTGCCAAGGTCATCAGTCCCTAAGCTTACACACTACTTAACCTAAATTATCCTAAGGACAAACACACACACCCATGCCTGAGGGAGGACTCGAACCTCCACCGGGACGAGCCGTACAGTCCATGACTACAGCGCCCTAGACCGCTCGGCTAATCCCGTGCAGCTGGACTCTTTCTAGTTCTATGTTGATTCGCCGAATTTGCTTTATACTGGTGGCGTCTTCAACTTTAATGTGTCTTCCCAGAATATTTACTAGTGGAGCGCTCCGCCTGACTCGATGGCAAAACGTCCGCCGCTGGCGGTCGACTGAGCGGGATCTACTGCGTATCCTGTTTACGCCGTTCGCTTCAGTTTGCATGAACTGTACCGTGGCTGAATGGGATACATATATTTGCAAACAAGTAGGCAATGCATACTATCGATATCTGCACTGCTGCGCAGATATTTTAAGCGTAATGGGTATACAGATACAAGGTTTTTGACAATTCGTACTACAGGCTTGCAGGGGGGTAGAGAGGACTTTATAAGGTTGGTTGGTTGGTTTGGGGAAGGAGACCAGACAGCGTGGTCATCGGTCTCATCGGATTAGGGAAGGATGGGGAAGGAAGTCGGCCGTGCCCTTTCAGAGGAAGCATCCCGGCATTTGCCTGGAGTGATTTAGGGAAATCACGGAAAACCTAAATCAGGATGGCCGGACGCGGGATTGAACCGTCGTCCTCCCGAATGACTTTATAAGGAAACATGCCCAGACACATACCGTTTGGAAGTAAAACATGTTTGAAGATTAGGTCATTTTCAAAACTCTTGCTTCGAGGTACACACGCAGAGAAAACAATGAGTTCTGACCTGTGTGCCCCACAGGAGCCCATTGCATGGGCAATGTTTTGAATACCCCTCGTCGCAATCTCTTCTGCGCCATGGAGGATGTCCAGTTCAAAGGCGTCCGTGGAGCACTACACTCAACCCTCCAACGACCGTTGGTGTAGGCGGACAAAAATTGTATGTGAGGTCATAATTACAACAGGGACTCACGATGGCCTTTTTTCTCAGTTTATTTTCTTACAGTGAAGCGGAAGATATGAAAGTGGTCCGATCTTCAAACTTATTTTACGTCCAAACGGTACATTTCCAGTCATGGGTTCGTTATCGAAACTTTATCTACTAAGTCCCATATATAAACCCTAGAAGCTTGTTATAAGAACTGGGAATACCCTGTATAAATTGGAGTATTAAATCGAACAAAACAATAACTTTCTGACGAGCAACCTGTGCTCACGGGTCTGTTTCATACCAGCGTGTTGTGTGATGTTTCTGAAATCACAAATATCTTTTTGCCTTTTTGTGGCGCGATAGGATGGGTGGTAGGAAACAGAAAGGGAGTAGGAGGTTGAGGTGCGAGCGAGGTCACACACTGTCGGGAAAAAAATTGCAACACCACAAAGTAATTAATATAGTGTAAAGAAACCCTTGGAATACATTTGTCTAGGTAACGTATGTAAGTGATTAACATTGCAAGGTCAAAGATTAATGTTAAGTGCGAGATAAGCCATTGCAAATATTACATTAATAGCGCAAAGGCCTTGCCGCGGTGGATACACCGGTTCCCGTGAGATCACCAAAATTAAGCGCTGTCGGGCGTGGTCGGCACTTGGATGGGTGACCATCCAGAATACCATGCGCTGTTGCAATTTTTCTGGGTGCACTCAGCCCCGTGATGCCAATTGAGGAGCTGCTCGACCGACTAGAAGCGGCTTCGGTCAAGAATACCATCACAAAGACCAGGAGAGCAGTGTGCTGACCCCACGCCCATCCTATCCGCATCCTCCATTGAGGATGACACGGCGGTCGGATGGTCCCGGTAGTCCACTCGTGGCCTGAAGACGGAGTACTTTTGGTACATTAATAACAGGTACAACCGCCAGAATGTTGAACGCAATCATGGAAAAGCTCACGCTTTGTGCTATACAGGTGCCGGACGTTAATTTGTGGGATGGAGTTCCATGCCTGCTGCACTTGCTCGGTCAATACAAGGAGGGTGAATACCGGTTTGGGGCAACGCTAGAGTTGTCGCCCGATGATGTCCGGGGATAGAGCTGGTGATATAGTAGGCCAAGGCAACACGTCCACATTCTACAGAGTACGTGGAACAACAGTGGTATGTGGGCGAATGTTATCCTGTTGGAAAACATCTCCTGGAATGCTGTAAGTGAATGGCAGCACAACAGCTCGAACCGCCAGCCGCAGTGGCCGAGTGGTTCTAGGCGCTTCGGTCTGGAACCGCGCGACCGCTACGGTCGCAGGTTCGGATCCTGTCTCGGGCATGGATGTGTGTGATGTCCTTAGGGTAGTTAGGTTTAAGTAGTTCTAAGTTCTAGGGGACTGATGACCTCAGATATTAAGTGCCATAGTGCTCAGAGCCAATTGAACCATTTGAACAGCCCGAAGCGATTGAAATACGAATTTGCAGTCAGGTGTGCGGGGTAACCACGAGAGTGCTCCTGCTGTAGTACGAAATCGTACCGCAGACCATAACCCCATCTGTAGGTCCAGTATGTCCAGGACGCAGACAGGTTCGTTTCAGGCCGTCAACTAGCCTCCTTCTAACCAACACATAGCCATCACTGGTAACGTGGCAGAGTCTGCTTTCATGAGAAAATGCAACAGACCTCCACCCTACCCGCCAAATGAGCTCTCGCTTGACACCACTCAAGTCGCAAATGGCTGTGGTTTGGGGTTAGTGGAATGCACGCTACAAGGCGTCTGATTCGGAGCTGTCCTTGAAGTAACCGATCTGTAACAGTTCGTTGTGCCACTGTGGTGCCAACTGCTGCTCAGATTGCTGCTGCAGATGGATTACCGTGAGTAACAGCCATACCCCGAACACGATGGTCTTCCCTCTCGGCAGTGCCACGTGACAGTCCGGAGCCCGGTCTTCTTGCGACCGTACTTCCTCGTGGCCACCGCTGCCAGCACTCATGTACCGTGGCTACATTTCTGCCAGGTTCTCTCGAGGAAGAAACGTCTAGCTTCTCTTAGTTCTGCAACATAACCTTCAAAACAGAGGAGTGTTTATAATGGCGTCTTTGTCGCCGTAAACGCATTCTTGACTAACATCAACTCACCACATCCAATCTCAAAAGCAAACTTGATCTGTATCATCATAGTGACGCTACTAGCGCCATTCTTTTGCAACTGGCGCGATGAGATGTAGAGACTCACCTACCAACTTTCAATTTTGTCACAAAAATCCTTCTAGGTGTTGTGATTTTTTTCCTTTAGTGTAGTACGAAGGTGAAAAGGTAGCGAAAGACGAAAAGAGAAGGAGGAGTCCTGATGTGCGGTGCGGCAGGAAAAAGGTTAACGTTTCTTTGAGGTATGGTATGGATGGTGTGTAGGTGTTTGGTGGGATGCTTCGGTACAGGAACAGCAATGTACGAAGACTGTTAATTAGAGGAATAACGTTGTATTCGAGTTTGCGAGTAGTGCAGGTTACTGGAGGAAATACATATGAGAGTGTTCTCAAAGAATAACTTAACCGTCTTCATACCAAGGGGAGTAGAGGAGTACTTTATTCCCACGTTTTCAAGATATTGTAATCTAGTTACTTACTTTATATCTTCAAATTTTGAAAAATAATATTTATTGTTTTTAATTAATTCTTCTACAGATTGCATATATTTTGTAAATTTTTCAGTTAAATTTCACCCAAAAATTTAAATTTCAATAGTAGATGTCACTTTCCTCACTCAATACAGTATTCAATTTTTCCAGGTTCGGGGCCTCACTTACAAATCCATACTTTCAAAAGTACGTTCAAAGCTAAAGTCAATAACAATGAACGAAATCTGTTTTTTTTTTTAATTTTTTGTGGTGGTCATAAAGTCGGTGGTATACTTGACTGAAAGTGTGTTGATATTGCTAAGAGTATACTAAAAGGTATTTTCATGTTCTGGATCAGTGTCAGTAGGTGCACATTACTGAAAGTGTGTTGATATTGCTAAGAGTGTGCTAAAAGTTATTTTCAGGCTCTGGACCCTAATTACATATCAGTACCTTGTTGCTTATATAATTCGATAACAATTAATGAGTTTTATTCTTAATTTTTTTCTGGCAGACAAAAAGTACCACCCCCCTCCCTCTTTTGGTAACGCTCGTCATGGAATGCCATGGTAAAGCTAGGATGAAGCTTTCCAGAACAAGTGTTTCCGGGCACAGTTTTTAAGTGACTGGCGATATTATTGTTCAGGTCACTGACAGTGCTGAGACGGTAGACATGCAGACCTTACGGTGGCCCGGGAGGCGTGAGGTCGACACAGAAGAACGGCTTTGCGGAGGCTGCACTAGCGGCCGGCACCGCCGGGTGCAGTTGCTGCAGTGTCTCAACCCGGCCTTCCTGCTGGACGAACCGCGGATCGAGACCCAGCGAGGGCAGTCCCTCAGCAATCCTCGCTCTGGGCCCTCTCCAAGAGGCGAGTACAAGGAAACAGCGCTCTAGTCCGCCTCCACAGATTTATCGACGCCATCACCTCACGTCATATCGTCAGCTTTGTAGCAGGGAAGCGTCATCACGTCCATCTCAACCTGTTAACCGGTTTACAAGAATCCTATTGGTCATTTAAACGTGTAATCATTACGCATAGTACTTGGCTAATAAACAACTGTAAAATATACCCGTAACCCCTTTTCTAGTGACAACAGATTCTCATGCAAGAAAGAAGAGGAAATTATTAAATGATTGTGTTCTTCGATGTGTGAATGTTTCAGTCAGAGTCACAACAAAATGAGGGAATTCGTTTGAACCTATGAACCTTTCAGTTTGTGGATAAACTGTCTTAAAAACTGTTCTGTGAGAGTCTTAGCAAATACAAGTGGCACCTTTAAGAAAAACTTTCTTTGGTACAAGTCATATTAATTATTTTTCTTGATTAATTTTGTAATCCTCTACGTCCAAAGTACTGGGTGATCAAAAAGTCAGTATAAATTTGAAAACTTAATAAAGCACAGAATAATGTAGATAGAGAGGTAAAAATTGACACACATGCTTGTAATGACATGGGGTTTTATTACAACCGAAAAAGTTCACAAAATGCCTGACAGATGGCGCTGGACAGCAAAACTTCAGTTACTGCACATGACAATCGTGTATAAAAGGAGATGTAATGAGAGGGAGAATCTTATCTAGAGGGTTGGATCCCCTCCTTCGAAAGCGTCAGACTGCTAAGCCTGGGCTACTCTCAGGGTGGAATCTCCGTCTTCGAAGATTGTGTCTGTCTGTCTGTCTGTCTGTCTGTCTGTCCGCCCGCCCGCCGCTTGCTGCTGTAGCTGTTCGTCCGTCCGCCTGCTTGCTCGCTGTCCATCGCCGTCGCCGTAACCGCTGCCGCCGCCGCCGCTGCTGCCTGCTGTCCGTCCGTCTGTTCGTCGCCGACCATCGCCGCCGCCGCTGCTGCCTGCTGTCTATCCGTCTGTTCGTCGCCGACCATAGCCGCCGACGCCGCCGCCTGCTGCCCGTCCGTCTGTCCGTCGCTGTTCGTTTGCAATGAGTACTCCCACCTCCACTGTCATCTACACCTCCCCCTCCCCCTCTTCCACAGTCACTTCCTGGAGTGCCGCCCCTGGCCTCCCTCCTTACACCTCCTCTCCCCTTCCCCCACTTACCCATCCCCCTATCTCCTCCCCTGCTGTATACCCACACGTCTACACCCTTCCTCCAGCCTCTACACCCTCAACAGCTCCCACTACTACCCCCGCCCTCACGTACGCTTCTGTTGCCGCTTCTGCTGCCGCCCCTCAGGTGGTCGGCTCCCCCTCTCTCACCCACCCCGTCACTTTGTCATCTGCATCTCCCACACGCATCACGTCGCGCCGAGCCACCATCGGCACCACTGAACCAGCTGCTTCTCCCGGCGCCTCCACTACACCACAGGGATCTTCCACCTGCCACCTCCCTCTCCTCCCCGTCCCTCTCCCCTCCTCCCAGCCTCCAGTCTCCAAAAAACCCCAAAAGCGCGTTATTACCAACTCTGCTTCTGCCACTTCCCACAAAACGTCAACACCACCTCCCCCTCCCCCTGCCGTCTCCATGGACACAACCCCTCCTCCTGCCACCCATACCTCAGCCCCCACCCTCCACATCTTTGTCCTGTCAACTCCCAATCCTAAGTTCCTCGACGCTGGTACCCTCACCACGGAGATAGGGAAGTACTTACCTGGTGCTCCCATTTCCCAACTCATTCCTCACAGGGACTCAGTCCTTATCAAATCCTTGTCCCCATCCTTTCACACGGAACTCCTGTGAAAACTCCCACGAGTTATATTTGGCCCCCACGCCTCTCTGACACCCTTCCTTTCTGCTTCCACTCCTCATCAGCCCCAGCCTCCCCATCGCCCCCCCCCCCCCACCTACACCGCTATGATCACCAAGCACAGCCCGGTGATCACAGAGGATGAAGTGTTGGCAGAACTGAACTCCCACCCGGACTTGGAAATCCGCTCTGCCCACCATATCCACAATGCCTCTGGTCCCACCTACCTCGTGCAGGTGTTCTCTGAGTCCGCCCCATCCATTGATCACATCCTCACCCAGGGTGCCCTGATATACCAACGTCGCCACCCTGTCGAATCCTCCAAATCCCCTCCCCAATCCTACCGTTGACAGCGGTGCCTGATGTACAATGACCACCTGACTCCCAACTGCCAAAACCCCCACACCTGTCCCCATTGCAAGGCCTCCCACTTTCTTAAGAACTGCCCCAACCTCGCTGCTCCTCCTTCCTGTAATACATGCAATGGCCCCCATCCCACCTACTCCCACAAGTGTAAAGCTAAACCCCCTCCAGCCACCCCTGAGCTTACAGTACCAGTTCGTCCCGTCGATCCCGCTGTCCGTCCCAACAATTCCCTCTGTCCATCCTACAAGGCTGAGGACATCATCTGCTTCCTTACCGTTATACTCCAAAACATTCACCCTTTTCAGCACCCCGACACCTTCCAACAAATCTCCATTGCCGCTCGCTCCGTTTTCCACCTGAACACCTTCGCCACCTACTCCCACAACCAAGCCCACTTCACCTTCACCTGCCTCGACACCCTAGTTTAAGTCTCTTCCCTCTCTTCACCCCCTCCTTCCCGCCATGGCACGGCACGAGTATCGTATCCTCTTCCAGAACATTCGCTCCTTCTGCTCCAACAAATACCTCCTCATGCACACCCTCTCCCACCACCAGGTCGGCACCTTCCTCTTGAACGAAACCTTTCTCCAGCCCCACCATTCTGTCCGCACCTCTCCCTATATCCACCACCGCACTGACGCTCCTGGTCCTCGTGTGCAGGGTGGAGTCGTGATTGGCCACCTTAAGCATATACCCGTCTGGCCACAACCTCTCCTCAATGACCCCACTGAACACCTTATCCTTCGTGTCTTCTTCCCCTCCCTCACCATTGCCTGTACCACCATCTATGTCCACTCCACTGCCCCTCTTCCTTATGACTTCATCTCGCACATTGACCACACCTTCTCCACCTATGTAATTGCCGCCGACTTCAACATCCATAGCTGCACTCCTGCTGCCCTTCGGCTGTGGCATCAGTTCCTCTCCCAATCCAAGGTGACCTTGTTCCCCTTCTCCAGCACACCCGACCCGAAAGTGACACCACCCCCGATGTTGTCATTGCCTCCGCCAACCTCCTTGGGCGTATCGCTGTCGCCGTCCTTGACCCCACAGGTAGCGATCACCTCCCTGTCCTTCTCACCATAACGTCTGCTCACCGCCCCCCTCTGGCTCCGCACCCTGCACCCCCTCCCAAGGTCGTCCATGACTATCACTGTGCCAACTGGGATGCCTACCAGGACTCCATCTCCACCCAGGTCGAAAGCCACCCTCTTACCTATCGCCATCCTGACGACATCATCCATGCCTCGTCCTTCCTTCAGAAGGTAATTACTGACACCGTGGAGGCGTATGTTCCTACTAAAACCATCCACCCACACCGTCCCACTCTCCCTCCGCAGGCTGTCCTCCTCCTCCATGAATCCCGCTGCCTCTATCGCTCCTTCCTGCGCACTCGTGACAGGGATGCACTCCAACGCCACCGGCAAATACAGCGAAACGTACGGAACCTTATTACAGCAACGAAACGCCGAGACTGGCGCCAGACCTGCACACGACTCAACGCCACCTCCCTATCAACTCCTCCAAGTACTGGTCCGCCTTCCATCGCCTTACTGGTTCCCTTTCCTCTCCCCACCACCCCCTTCTCCATAACGATCACCCCCTTCCTGACAACCTCAGTAAAGCCAACCACTTTGCTTCCCACCTCTCCGAGGTCTTCTCCATCCCCGATGATCCCCACTTTGATTATTCTCTTTTCCCCACTGTCATGGAACGTGCCGATACCTCGGTCGCTCCACTTGCTCCTAGTCTCCAGTACTTGGGGCAGTTGCCCCCTCCAACATAAACACTTCCATCACAGCACAAGACATTAAACTTATCTTCCGGTGCAAATGCAACACGGCCCCTGGTCACGACTGTGTCTCCTACCATCACCTTCGAGAAAGCCCCTATTCTTTCCTGACTGTCCTCGCCCATCTTTATAATGTCATCCTGTCTACTGGCTTCTACCCTGACCTGTGGAAGACCTCCCGTGTCCTCTTATTCCTCAAACCCAACAAACCCCCTTCTGATGCCTCTTCCTATCGTCCCATCTGCCTCACCTCTGTCTTCAGTAAGGTCTTCGAATCCATCCTCTCCCACCGTATCCATCAGCACCTTGCTCAACACCACCTCCTCCCCCTTACCCAGTGTGGATTCCGACCCTCCTTCTCTGCTGAAGACCAACTCCTCAACCTTGTTCACCTCTGTCCCTCCAGCTCAACTCCCGTCGCTCCGCCATTTTTGTTTCCCTTCACCTCCAAAATGCCTATGACCGTGTATGGCATCCAGGTCTCCTCTTTAAACTCCAAACCTACGCCCTGCCTATCAATTTTGTCTGTCTGGTGGCTTCCTTCCTCTCGCACCGTCCTTCCTATGTCACCCTCCACAGCACCAACTCCCGTATCTTTTATCCCACGGCTGGCGTCCCCCAGGGTACTGTCCTCTCCCCTCTCCTTTATCTCTTGTATACAGCTGATATGCCCAAGCCACCCCCACCAGTCCACCTTCTCCAGTATACTGATGACACCGCCTTCCTGGCTCTCTATCCTACCCTTCAACGGTCTCAACATACCCTCCAAACCCACCTTAACTATTTCACCATTTGGTGTAACCAGTGGTTCCTCCGTCTCAACCCCTCCAAAACCCAGGCAATCATCATAGGCTGCACCACTCGCTCCTTTCGCCTCCATGATTTCTACCTCACCCTTTATGGTCATCCCATCCAGCTCACCCCCACCCTGAAATACCTTGGCCTCACCCTCGACCGACACCGCACCTGGACCCCTCATCTCCAGGCCATCCAGCAGAAAGCCCATTCCCGCCTCCACCTTCTGAAACTCCTGTCTGGCCAGACATGGGGATTGCATCCTTCTACCATCCTCCACACCTACAAATCCCTCATCCATCCTATCCTCTGTTATGCCGGCATTGCCTGGATCTCCGCCCCCACCCGCTTTTACAAGGCCCTCCAAATCCTTGAACGCCATGCGCTCCGCCTTGGCTTCCGTATCCGCCTTCCTTCCCCCACACGGCTCCTGTATGAACTGATCCCCTTCCTCCACCTCCTCCTGTTCCTCCAACATCTCCGCATCCTTTAAATTCTCTGCAGGCTTGATCCCCCCCACCTCTGGTTTCCTCCTTCCTCTCCACCCCCCGCCCATTGCCGCGCCTCTATCGCTGTATCCCTCCCTCTCTCCACCTCCACACCCTCCATCTCCTTCATCAGGGCAATTTCCAACGCCTCCCCCTCCCAGCTGACGAACTTCGCCATGACATCTACCCCTCCTTCCAACTATAACCTGGCCTTGTTCCACCCCCCCCCCCCCAGGGCCCCCTTTTTTCCTCTTGCCTCCTTCTCCCAGAGCGGATCTTCCTCCTCCCCCCCCCCCCCCTCCCCTGAGACCCTGCACCCCATACTAGCCTCTTTCCTTCCCACATCCCTCCCTACCTGGCCCTCTTCAGCGCGCTCCCCACTCATTTCCCCCATCTCTTCCCCTCCCTCCCTTCTTCTGGTCTCCCTCATCTCCTTGCACCTGGTAGATCCTCTGTTCTGATCATCGTCAGTGTGCCACATCAGTGTTGTGTTTAGTGCTGTTTCTCCTGTTCATCAAGAGGTGTGATTTTAATTGTGTACTGCCTTGAGGTTCGCCGTCAGTGTTCGTTATGTGCTACGCCATCTGTCAATACCTTTTATGCTCCAGTCATACTGTGCCTTGTGTTTTTTTAATTGTCGCAGTGTGTGGCTTTTTGTGTGTGCTTCTTTTAGACAGTTTTAACAGATTTTTACCTCCATTTTACGGTCACCCCGTTTTTTGTCTATTGCCTTCCATGATGTTCCCCCCTTTTTATATCTATGTTCAACATATTCTCTCCTTTGTTATTTTTAAATGTCTTCTATTGTTTGTTCTATGTCTTTCGGCTGAAGAGCAGTGCATATGCTGCTGCCAGCCCACCCCGATGGAGAATTGAAATACAATAAAGAAAAAAAAGAGGGAGAATCAGATGCGCCAGCAGTCGCAGCATGTTGACGTTACCTGAAAAGGCGCTTTTAGTGAAGCTGTATTATCAGAATGGAGAATGTGCTAGTTCAGCATTACGATCCTATCGCCATAGGAAGGGGATGCGAACGGGTTAAGGTCCATTGACAAATGCAGCTGTGGCGAGAATGATTTCGAAGTTCGAAGCCACGGGTTGTTTAGACGATAGACCCCGTAGTGGCCGACCGAGCACAAGGCGTAATGCTGCTGAGACAGTTCAGGAAGAAATGGAGCGGGTTCGTCTATCCACGGGGAAGTCAGCGCTCGTGCAGTCGCACGTCGCACCGGCATTCCATACACTACTGTTTGGTTGGCACTGAGGCGTACCCTCCGATGCTATCCGTACAAAATCCATCGGCATCATGAACTGTAGCTCATTTAACGCTCCCAGGGCCTTTCAACGCCAACAACTGCAGAATTTGGGCTACTGAAAATCCTAGAACTGTCGTGGAAACTCCATTGCACGGCGAGAAAGTCACGGTATGGGTTGGATTTACCACATCTACCGTTATTGGGCCTTTTTTCTTCGGGGAAATGCGTGATTCTGGTTTTGTAACTGCTACCGTGACGGGTGAGAGGTACGCCGATATGTTACAGAATCACATCATCTTTGCTTTGTCTTACTTTGTTACGCTAATTATTGCTATTCTGATCAGATGAAGAATCATCTGTCGGACATTTTTTGAACTTTTTTTTTTTGTTCTAATAAAACCTCATGCCATTCCAAGCATGTGTGTCAATTTGTACCTCTCTATCTACATTATTCCGTGATTTATTCAGTTTTCAAATTTATACTGACTTTCTGATCACCCGGTATAACGGCTCTTTGAAACCCCTCAATGAACAAGCAATCTTCCGAATAGTTTATATATCTTTTGTCTGAATACCACATTATATCGTGAAGATTACTAACAAGGACTAGCAGTTCGGCACAGCTACACTCGTTACTGAAAAATCAAGAAGTACTGTGAAAGTAAAGTATGGCATGAATGGATGGGAGACCCCTAAGGACAGGTTCAGCCGTTTAATTGCAAAGCTTTTTCCTACAAGGAAGAATAGGAAGAAAGCAATCAATCACAATCCCATTGTTTTTTTATTATTCCTGCATATCCACATTTCAGCTATAAATAGCCACTTCAGCGTCAAAATACAAGGAAGTTACAGAATCAGAAGTGATTTACGTAAAAGAAAAGTAAGTAAAACGACGTGATATTCAATGTAAATGATCCATTTTAGCCAACATACCATTTGGCTGAGTTATAATCCAACAAACTCCCAGCAGTACATGTCACCACACGGCTTTATTGTTGTACAGACAGAAGGAAACTGAGGTTTTTGTTTATAATAAGTACAGCAGCCACAGTTTGCGTCATGTAGCGTTAAGTAACGCCCACTATATTCCAAAAAGTAGCTAACCCATTCCTCTCCGGTATCGTAGTTTAAAACCCACATTTATTGAAAAATCTGCAAGTATATTTGCATAATAGCTTTAAAATGCATCAGGATACGGTGAAGAGCAGCCGGTTCTGGGAGCTTTTTGCTGGTGTCCCGCTTCAGGGCAGGAGATGTCACGACCCAGGAGTAAACTAATATCTATTTTTTTCTCTTTATCGTTATTTCATTCAATCTCGTCCCATGTGAAATTGGGGTGGGGGAGCTGGCAGCTGTACAAATAATCCGCTCTTCAACCAATAGCACTCAGTGCTAACTTAGACGCTAAAACAAAATAACAAGAAGAAATACGTACTACAAATTTTAAATTATTTGAAAAGATGACGTGAATGGGAGAGATATAAATATTATAATACTATCTTGATTAATTGTTTAAAAACAGTGATAAAAACATGGACAGACGGCACAGTTAAAAACACTTGAGAAAGACTTGAAGACCACTAAGCACTTTAGGAAAAAACTTAAAAAAACACTGAACATGACAGGAGATACACTGATTATTAAAAACGGTGCACTGTGGACTTTCACTAAAACTGGAAGGGGTCTACTTTGGAACGGTGGATGAAAAGAAGCGCGTGTATGGAGAGAGGTAGAGGAATAGTTGTGACGGGTACTGAGGTCTGATAAGAGATGGTGGAGAGAGGAAGAGGAGGGAGTTGTAATCAAGATGTTGACCTGCCTTAAATATGACTACACTAGGTACGGTAGCATGTGGAAACGTAAGTTATTATCATCACTCCATCAATTTGTCTTTCATTTCATTGGCACTGTCCAATGCTATATCGGTTTTACCATCAAATAGGTAAAATAGCATTCAACTATGAGCCTATCGTTCTATCCAAGATGTGCATCACAACTGGAGCAACACCATACGTTACTTTAGAAATTTACTTCAATAAAGGGCTTTAGTATGTTTTCATTAATTGTACCGGGTTAAAATAGCTTTGTGTTGAAATTCAGAATTTTACTATCATGCTAACAGATCTTAAAAAGAACGGTTTGTGTGAACACTGATAATACTTTTAAATTATTTATTTAGTGGATCACTTAACCATTACGGCTCTAGCGACTACGCTAGATTTTAGCTTCTGACGAATTTTAATTTGGGTGCTATGTTGACACTTGGTGTTTCTGGTAAAAGTTCACCTGTTTAACTAATAAAACTATCAATTTGGCACAAGGATTCAAAGTCTGTGTTGTTGTTTAAAATGTTTTCAAACTTTCCTTTAAGTTTTCTTGGAAATACCTCTGGCAGTTAGCAGTTCACAAGAATAATTTTATTCATTAACTGAATAGATTCATTCAACGCAAAAGCTTGAGTTTCAAGCTTTTTAATACTTGCAGGTATATGGGAAAAATCGATTTTCCAAATGGTATGTAGGGCTAATTGTATTTTATCAAGATGATTTTCCAAAATTTTTTAAATTTTTGTTTAGAACGTGAAGTAACAATTCTATATGGGACAGTTACACGAACCAGTTAACGATCGACTGCATAAGACTGGCTGGTCGCTTCACCACTAACATACGACTATACACATTGTAAATCGACGTTTCTTAATATATTTTAAAGGTCACATTTATATACAAGTGCTGATTTTATTGAATAAAAATGGATTTTGAACTACTATATCGGAGAGGAATTTGGGTAGCTAGTTTTTCGAATATATAGGGCGTTGCTTGCACTACATGACGCAAATTGAAGCTGCTGCTCTTGTAAGCAGCAACGTCAGTTTCCTTCTGCCTGTACACCAATAAAGTCATGTGGTGACACACACTGCTGGGAATTTGTTGCATTATAACTCACTCAAATAGTATGTTCGCATAAATTGGTCATTTCTATTGAATTAAGTGCTGTTTTACTTATCGTTTTATGTAAATCAGTTTTGATTCTGTAATTTCCTTGTATTTTAGCACTGAAGATAGCTATTTCTGAAATGTGGATATGCAGGCGTAATAAGAAACCAGTGGGATGCGACTGACTGCTGTGTTCCTTTCCCTCATTGTAATAATATACAGTCGCTACGAATAACGGTTCCTCATGGAGTCAAAGCTGGCGGAGGTTTTCCTATCCTCGGCGCCCGCAGGCGTCTTTTCTACGCGAAGGATGAGCCGTGTGTATAAGTGTACCTGTTAAGTGTATATAACTGTAATGGGTGTCTGTGTAGCGTCGTGTAATGTCATGTTAGTGATGGAGAGGATGAGAGAAGGGAGACGGTGAAACCTGGTGCCTGAGCAAGCCTACAGCTCTCGAAGAGCATCAAGGGGGTCGCCGATCTTAACGTCCTTATTCGTCGGACGGATCGCCATCAACCATGTCGCTTGCGTTCTCTTCATGGGACACTGCGGAGAGGCTTGGAATTTAACTCAAGGCATTGGCACAAAGATTGGTGATGAGGTACTGCATGCCACTGCCTCTTCTCAAATTGCAGCCCAGATACTAGCAGTGAAAGTTTCACCCATCTCTCGCATTCGAACCGGCTTACCTCCGACTCGAGCTCCAGCACACAGGCTTACGTCAGCAACCTCGGCCACGGAGGCAGGTAATAAGTGCTGTCAAAGCTACACTCGAGTATCCTTTTTGAAAGGTAAGTTCATTTCTTTGCGCTAAATTTGTGTCAGGTCATAAACAGAGTAATTATGCAAGATACTTTTATCCTTTACTTACAGCTAGGATTCCACAATATCTCTTAGAAGCAAATGAACATCATCCGACTTACTTCAAGGGTCACTCCAAAAGAAATGAACACAATTTTTTTTAATCCATCTTTTATTCTACGTGTTTGAAAGTTTTACAGTGTGTAGATACATCCTTTAGGAACAATATTTTCATTTCTCCATATAATTTCCACCCCTCTCAACTGCCTTACGCCATCTTGGAACCAGCGCCTGTATACCCGCACGGTAAAATTCTGGACCAACCTGTTGGAGCCACTGTTTGGCAGCGTGCACAAGGGAGTCATCATCTTCAAACCTTGTTCCATGAAGAGAGTCTTTCAGTTTCCCAAAGAGACGATAGTCATATGGAGCCAGGTCAGGACTGTAAGGCGGGTGTTTCAGTGTTGTCCATCCGAGTTCTGTGATCGCTTCCATGGTTTTCTGACTGACATGTGGGCTTGCATTGTCGTGCAACAGCAAAACATCCTGCTTTTGCCGATGTGATCGAACACGACTCAGTCGAGCTTGAAGTTCCTTCAGTGGCGTCACATATGCATCAGAATTTATGGTGGTTCCACTTGGCATGATGTCCACAAGCAAGACTCCTTTGGAATTCAGAAACACCGTAGCCATAACTTTTCCTGCAGAATGTGTGGTTTTGAATTTTTTTTCTTGGGTGAATTTGCATGATGCCACTCCATTGATTGCCTCTTCGTCTCTGGTGAAAAATGATGGAGCCATGTTTCATCACCTATCACAATTCTTCCAAGAAATTCAACACCACTATTCTCGTACTGTTCCAAAAGTTCGCTACATACTGTTTTTCTTGTTTCTTTGTGAGCCATTGTCAACATCCTGGGAATCCACCTGGCACAAACCCTTTTTAACGGCAACACTTTCAGTATTCTGCAAACACTTCCTTCCCCTATCCCAACGTAGCGTGACAATTCGTTCACTGTGATGCGTCTGTCAGCAGTCACCAATTCGTAAACTCCCTGCACATTTTCTGGAGTGTGAGCTGTATGAGGCCTGCAGCTGCGAGGACAATGCTCAATATTGCCGTGCCCGCTTTCATCACGTAACCTGCTTGCCCACCGACTAACTGTACTGCGCTCGACAGCAGCATCTCTATACACCTTTTTCAACCTCTTGTGGATGTTTCTCACAGTCTAGTTTTCACAGCAGAGGAATTCTATGACAGCACGTTGCTTCTGACGAACGTCAAGTGTAGCAGCCATCTTGAAGACATGCTCTGACGGCGGCACTCATGGGAACAGGTTGAAATATGTTTGAAAACAAGGGCGAAGGATGCATCTACACACTAAAACTTTCACACATGCAGAATGAAAACTGTATTTTTACAAAAATAGTGTGCATTTCTTTTGGAGTTACCCTCGTATAAGTGATCGACAACTTCTGAATAGCTTGAGGACGAAACTGTCTTTCATTAGGAAGATAATAGCGATTCAGTCACTGATGCCCCCATGAAAAATGAATCTGCGTCTTCTAGTGCACCAAGTGAAGAAATCAGTGAAGAATTAGACGAGGTTGATTACAGAAGTGTTGATTTCCTTATCAGTCGAGATGGAAGCCAGTGCATTACATCATCGTCACCATTCAAGAGATTTCGGGTACACACAATCATGAAAATTCCACCTGATAAGTAAGCGCTACTGTAACTGTGTTACTATCCAAAAGAGGAAATGGCTCGTTGCACTATTTTAGAAGTTAGGCGTATTGCTAATGTCAAGGAAAAGAATTGGGTAAAAAGGAATTTGGGGCATTTTTTAGACTCCTGATTATACTGCTGCAGTAGAGACTGGTCAGAGAGGGGGAGCAATAGGATATTAGTGTTTAACGTACCGTACGAGGTCATTAGAGACGCAGCAGAAACTCGCATTAGGGAAGGATGAGGAAGAAAATCGGCCGTGCTCTTCTAAAACAAAGACCCCGGCATCTGCCTGAAGCGATTTAGGGAAACAACGGAACACCTAATCAGGATGGCCGGAGGCGGGCTCGAACTGTCGTCCTCGCGAATGTGATCCCAGAGTGCTAACCACTCCGCCACGTCGCTAGGTATGAAACAGAGAGCTGTTTCAGGATAACTTCTCCAATCTTACTTGGCCTCATTTTCCGTTAATACAATTGAAGATACGTGAAAAATGTTGAGATTCAGTGAGAAATGGAACAGAGAGGCCAGAAGCAATAATGACAGTATAAAGCCACTTCGCTACATTGGAGAACTTTTCATAGAAAACTGCCGACAAAGGATGAATCCCGTTGAAATATTAACTGTTGCTTACCTCAGTAGTTTGATCCCTTAAAATTCACGCACACATTAACAGTTGCTGAACACCTTGTCACTTTCAGAGACTATTACAAGTTTATTCAGTATATTTCCAGCAAACCAGGGGAAGACGAAGTCGAAATATTTTGGCTTTGCTATTCATACGCCAGACATGGAATAGTTTATCCATGGCCACAGTAAAAACACTAACAAAGATGTCCGAAGGACCTCAACAAGTATTACAATTGACATTTTTTTTGAAATTGTTCCGTCGCTTGAGGAAATATAGTAGGAAAAAATTACCGCAGTGGGTACTTTGAGACAAAACCAGAAGGCAATTATATCAGAGATGAACGCCTTATAGTCCAGAGATGTTTAATCCTCATTGTTTAGTTTCAAAGACAGTTTAACAATTGTAAGTTATGTACCCAAAAACATCAGAAGTGTCACACCGCTAAGTTCTCTGCACACATCGACTTATAAAGAACCTAGAGACAGTTTCATTCTATACTAAAAATAAATCAGGAGCTATTTTTCTTGACCAGAGAGAACGTACGTACACATCATGAGACTGTCAAGGAGACGGAATTTTGTCTTATGAAGCAGCAACCACAAATGCCATGTGTTTATTTTAACAGCAACATTCGAACTACCTGGTAGACAAATCTGCTAACAGAAGAATTATTACTCAAGCAATTAGGCAAGAAATGAATGTCTCATATGGAGGAGAGTCAATAAGGCACACCTCCAAAAGATGTTCTACAAAACATGGCACGTTGTGGAATTACTCGAAAACAGTCCAACATTGCCGAAACTGGAAATTCGCCCAAAAGAAGACATTTCATGTGATTTCAGCAATTAGACATAAAAACTAGTCCAATATGCAGCAACTGCATAAAAAAAATATTTTCAAAGGATATAGTGCAATTATTTATAAGAGTCTTTTTTTTTTTTAATCAGCAGAACTTCCACAGTGAGTCCAGTTCAAATTGAAAGATTATTATGTAACCTCAGAAAAGATATAACGTAATTCATGAGATAGTATTTCATATACTAAAATGAAGGTCACAATATCGTCATAAATACGACCTTACTCATTATCTGAAACTAAAATCCATCATATTTTGATAATATTTTTTTAATAAACAGCATTCTGTATTTTTTATGGGGTAAAGATACTAGAAACCCCACTGTGTGTTCAGCCATTCATGCATCCAGGAATTAACATGCAAGGGCTCATCATAAAGATCGTATTGTCACAATGAAAAGAGATACTTACGACCAGGAGTTTTGATCCTACAGTTAATTGTTGTAAACATATTTTCCAAATGAAGTATCAATTTTTTTCACGGTGTACGAGCTGGCAGATCCCTAACCAACGCGAACTTTAGACACTGAACTTTGAAGAACTGCTCCACTTCTGCTACAATCTCGTTGATGTTTTGGATAGTAAGCTCTTCAAGTGAGGAAGGGAGAAGAAGCCACTGGGTGACTGATTGGATGACAGGACCAAATTTCATATTCCAAAGAAACCCAATATGTTGCTATCCACTGGGAAGAATGAACCATTGTGTTGTCATGCTGGAAATAAACTCCCTTGCACAACTTACTGTAACATTTCTGCGTTACAGCCTCGCACAATCTTGTCAGGATATCATGGTGATTTTATACTGCAATTTTATGGCTCTTAAAGGTTTGAAATATCAAATAGCACACTATAGCACTCTTAATATGACTTATGACTAGAAACCGGATTACACGCATTTGCTTGTTGCATATGCATTTGCATATTTGGCTCCTTTTCACCGCTTATTGCATATTTTAACTAAAAACTAGTGACAACGCATATTTTCCTCTATGTTTACTACATTTTAAAAATTTAGACGCGGTCTCTAGCTGAATCTAGTTTTGATGCCTCACAGATTGGCCGCGACCTAGAACTGCGTGCAATCGCTAACCGAAAGGCCACTGTCTAGCGAAATCATTACAGAAGAGAAACGGGAACGGGCAGACGGAGTCAATGCCTCTGCGCCCGCCCTCCCGGTTGATCCTCTCCGCTGTCATACCGTACGCGTCGGCAACAATTAAATGCAACTACGCGAGCTTTTAATCGCACGTCCAGTGTTTCAGTTTAGCTTTCTATTTACTTGTACACAGTTCAATGTGTTTACGACGTGTAGTGTGTAACGTGTTGTGCGCCATGCCGCCCGAAAAATGAAACGTCGTTTCGTGGGTAACTAACTGACCATCCTGAAACATTTACATGTGACGTAATTGTTTTATATTGTCGAGTTTAAGAGAAAAACGTTTCGTGCAAAAAAAGTTTCAAATAGACCATCATGTCAAGACAAGTCTTCACATCGCAGGAATACAGAAGAAAGGATCACAACAACAAATTCTGACAACAGCAAGTTGCAGTAAGAGGGATTTGCCCAAAGGTAACCAAAAAAGTCGATTTAACGTGGATCTACGTGAAGCATTCATTGTAAGCAATATTCCTCTTCACAAACTTACAAACCCTATCCTCAAAGCCTTCCTGCGCAAATATTGCTTAAATCAAAGTATACCAAATGAATCAACATTGCGTAAAAGTTACATACCGACAATTTACGTAAATGTTCTGGAAGAAATACGCAATGAACTCAAGGACAGCATCATCTGGATTTCAGCTGACGAAACTACAGACACATGGCCGTTACATTGCAAATTTAATTGTTGGTGCTTTAAAAGAAGAGCTTTCTTCTTCGAATGTAGTGACCTGCAAATAACTTAAAAAATTATCAGTCTAATATCCCCAGATTTGTGGGTGAGGGTATTAGAAAAATATTTCCAGAATCTTCTGCAAACGAAAGGGTGTTTGTCATTATTTCAGATGCTGTCCTTATACGATCAAAGCAGAAAAAGTCCTCGGAGTATTTTATCGAAATTTGATTCATGCGGCGTGCTTTACTCAAAGAGTACATCGCCTTGCTGAAGAAGTACGTTCCACGTTTATGAATGTAAATAAACTGATTTCATCAACAAAGAATGTGTTTCTAAAGGCTCCCGCTCGCATCAAGACCTGCAAAGAAAAACTACCAAATGTGCCTTTACCTCCCGAACCAGTGGTAACTCGTTGGGGTACGTGGGTCGAAGCTGTGTTGTTTTACAGTGAACATTCCGAGGTCATTAGAAGGTTGCGAACGACTTCGATAGTGCAGAGGCTTTGACAGTTTGCCAGTGCAATGAAGCTTTTAATGATTCTGGTATTAAAAAAGACAGTGCTGTGAATAGCACTCATTTTTCCAGTATACCTGCAAGTATCAAAAAGCTTGAAACTCAAGGTTTTCCGTTCAATGAATCTATTCAGTTAATGAATAAAATTATTCTTGTGAACTCATAACTGCCAGAGGTATTCCAAAGAAAACTTAAAGGAAAGTTTGAAAACATTTTAAACAACAACCCAGACTTTGAACCCATGTGCCAAATTGATAGTTTTATTAATGGGACAGGTGAACTTTTACCAGAAACACTAAGTGTCGACATAGAACCCAAATTCAAATACATCCAAGTTACCTCAGTTGATGTAGAACGGTCCTTTTCTGCTTATAAAAATGTTTTGAGTGATCGACAACACAACCTTACTACCGAACATTTGGAACAGTACTTGGTCGTTTATGTTTACAGTAGCAGAAAAATGTAAAATAAATTGTAAATGATGCTTTTGGTCCAATAGTATTAATTAAAAGTTAATGCTGTTCAAAAAATCATGATGTATGTTGCTTTTTAAATAAAATATTACGGACTTTTTGAGCGTGCCCCTCTGCATGCGATGTATCTCGATGTTGGCGCTGTACATGTAGACTGTTTCACTGTGACTCACTCGCATCGTATCCGCTTGTTATCGAAAACAATAGCGAAGAAGGAAAAATTCTTGAAACACGATATGCGTCCCCATTTTGCAAATTTTTATGAAATAATCGCAGAAAGGCTCCCTTCCTAACCTCCACCAGAAAGTAATCAGAAAATGGTACAGCGTTCTAAATGTACCGATTTTTCGCGTGGTCGGCGCTCTTCCTCGTATCTGATATCCACAGGTTCTATTTTGAGATATAACACACGCAGTAACTGTCATGCATTTTTGTTATTTGATCTTGCATATTTCGACACTTTCCATGCATTTTTAAGCATTTTCATCCGTATTTGCATGAATATTTTAAGGTTTTACGATGCATATAATCTGGTCTCTACTTATGACATTACTCGATTAGATCTGTATCTTCGCTGGTAGACTATGACGTGCAAGCAGTAGATACAAGGCTGAGGAGGCAAAAATGTTAGCAGTGACAGACAACACACGTGCATACTCTTGTAAATCTGGTGAAATGGGGCTTGGCGCAGAGATATAAGGAAATCTTGTGGAGGAAAGGACGCTGGTGAATGAACTGCACTCTTGTTACTGCTGACCACATTACGACTAATATCTTGCTCACTTCAATGAATCTGTTGTCCAAATTCTTGAGCTTGTTTTTTTTCCCGCATTAGTCGGAACTCTACGACTGTTATCTGAATATGGAATCAATAGGCTAAGGAGGGCCAAATACATGTAACGCAGGATCTCAGCCCGAGATGAGAGATATACTCTTTCTACAGAAACGCCACGTACTGGAAGAGTCAGGAAATGGGCTTGCAAGACAAATATCCGCACATACCTTACGACGACCTGTGGAACACCACTAACTGTCTCCATGGTGATTATTGTCACGATTTCCTTTGGTGCGACAGTGGAGGGAGGGGGCGGGGGGGGGGGGGGGGGGACAGGCTCCGACAGTGATGCGTCCAACAACACTGGATACAGGAGTGGCGCCACATCGTCCTACTAGCTTCGTTTCTGCATACAGCATACCAATGGATGTACCTGTGTATGGAGCCCCTCCAAGAGAATAAACGTGGCCAGACTCCGATCGCCACAGTCATATTAGTCCAGTACCAGACGTGACGTTACAGAGTGCCATTGAGTATACAACACACTCATTTCTGTTTCACGCATCCGATAATTTGGATAGCAGACGTTTTAAGGGTGGTGGCGATACCCCATTTTCAAGGTCTCTGTAACGTTATGATTCAGTAAGATAACACAAGACCACATGCTGCGTGTGCTAGGATACCCATCTCGGTACAGAGGTTGTTCCATTTTTGCCCTGGCCAACATGTTCTCCAAATCTCTCACACACTGAAAATATCTGGTCATAGATTGCCGAGAGACTAATTAACCTCTATGATTGATAAACAGAATGGGCAACGGCCTTGCCACAGTGTATACACCGGTTCCCGTAAGATCACCGAAGTTAAGCGCTGTCGGCCATGGCCGGCTCTTGGATGGGTGACCATCGAGGCCGTCATGCACTGTTGCCATTTTTCGGGGTGCACTCAGCCTCGTGATGCCAATTGAGGAGCTACTCGACCGAATAGTAGCGGCTCCAGTCACAGAAAACCATCATAACGACTGGGAGAGCGGTGGGCTGACCCCACTCCCCTCCTAACCGCATCCTCAACTGAGGATGACACGGCGGTTGGATGGTCCCGATGGGCCACTTGTGGCCTGACGACGGAGTGCTGCTATATCGATGAACAGAGTTGAAGCAGCGTGGAATGAGGTACCAGTCTTTGTCATCAAAATTCATTTAGACTCGATGCTCAACAGGCTGCAGCTCTGTATACGGAATTTCGCTCCCCGTATACCCCCAAATCATCTGCAGATTAAATAATGCAGTCTTTCTACTATAAGGCACACTCACAATAAATAAAATGTCCTCATTTGTTATCCTTTCTACGGGCGAAGTTTTAATGTCACCCAGAAGTATAGATAGCTAGTGCTAACCTTTGCAGACGGTTGAAATTTTCTAGTCGAGTGGCTATATTGCCCTTACCTCTTCTTCCATAAGGAAGCTATAAGGAGCGATCAAAAAGTTTCCGTTCGAAGGCCGTACAGTCCAGAATCGGTATGCCAGCCAGGCAAAATCGCCATGAGAATTAAACCAATCACCCCACCAACGCACCAGGTTGAAGATACCCGTCTGTTAAAACACAGTATCCTGCTGCATGAAGAAAAGCCTGCTGCACACCATCGTCCGAAGGGAATCGTCGACACTTTGATCCTACAACACTGAAGGGGGGGGGGAGGGGGGGGGGAAGTGTTACTTTGCTACTAAATCATCGTGAACTTTACTTGCATAGATGCCCTGAGCCAGATGGGTTGACACTCAAATTCTATCGCGAAATTGAAAATCTAATAATGTCCCAATGGGTGTTGATGTCTCGTTGCATGGCGGGAATGCTTATACCAATACCGGAGATGGCAGAGAGTGTCAACACTCACCAATTTCTTTCAAAGGAAGTCGTAATTTATAGGTTTTTCATTAGTTAATTACAATTGTTGGATCTCCAGTGGTTACATGCCAAATTAGGTACAAAAAGTCATTTTTATAACCTACTGCCTTTGGTATATTTTACGAGAGTTTAGTAATCTAGGCTTATGGTGTTTTTAAGGGACCGAAGGGGTGATAATCACAGGGAGAGATGTCGGATGCTCGAGTGTCTCTCACTTGACTTGGCATAACTTCTGCATTACGACATTTGCAATGCTGGGACATGTGTTCCCATGAAGCAGCAGCAACCCCTGCCCTACCGTTCAACGACGGGGGGTTTCAACCGACATGCTGCCCCATATACATTCTTCATTCTTCGATGGATGTCTTTCGTCGTTTGATCCTCGGCAGCCAAGAAATTAATAACAGCACGTTCGTCCTGTTTGTGGACGCTTTTAGTAATAACATCTCCATAGTCCACATTTTCGCATTTACTGCACGCACGTTGGAAGCACACGAATGCCACACATACATTGTCTATACGTCGGAGCTTATACAGAGTGGACGACTGATCGTGACCGGGCCAAATATCTGACGAAATAAGCGTCAAACGAAAAAACTACAAAGAATGAAACTCGTCTAGCTTGAAGGGGGAAACCAGATAGCTCTATAGTTGGGCCCCCTAGATGGCGCTGCCATAGGTCACACGGATATCAACTGCGTTTTTTTTAAATAAGACCCCCCATTTTTTATTACTATTCGTGTAGTATGTGAAGAAATATGAATGTTTTAGTTGGAGCACTATTTCCGCTTTATGATAGATGGCGCTGTAATAGTCACAAACATTTGGCTCACAATTTTAGACGAATCCTCCAATTTTCCCCACAGAAAGAAAACCGGGGACGTCAGATCCGGTGAACGTGCGAGCCATGCTATGGTGCTTCGACGACCAATCCACCTGTCATGAAATATACTATTCAATATCGCTTCAATCTAAAGCGAGGTATGTGCCGGATATCCATCATGGTGGAAGTACATCGCCATTCTGTCATGCAGTGAAACATCTTGTAGTAACATCGGAAGAACAATACGTAGGAAATCAGCATACATAGCACCATTTAGATTGCCATCGATAAAATGTGGGCCAATTATCCTTCTTCCCATTATGCCGCACCATACATTAACCCGCCAAGGTCGCTGACGTTCCACTTGTCGCAGCCATCGTGGATTTTCCGTTGCCCAATAGTGCATATTATGCCGGTTTACGTTACCGCTGTTGGTGAATGACGCTTCGTCGCTAAATACAACGTGTGCAAAAAATCTGTCATCGTCCCGTAATTTCCCTTGTGCCCAGTGGCAAAACTGTACACGACGTTCAAAGTCGTCGCGAAGCAATTCCTGGTGCATAGAAATATGGTCCGGGGGCCGTGGATGCCGGCCTTTGTGGCTGAGCGGTTCTATAGGCGCTTCAGTCTGGAACCACGCGACCGCAACGGTCGCAGGTTCAAATTCTGCCTCGGGCATGGATGTGTGTGATGTCCTTAGGTTAGTTAGGATTAAGTGGTTCTAAGTCTAGGGGACTGATGACCTCAGATGTTAAGTCCCATAGTGCTTAGAGCCATTTGAACGATTTTGTTGTCGTTGATGTAGCATTCTCAACACCGACGTTTTTGAGATTCCCGATTCCCGCGCAATTCGTCTGCTCCTGATGTGCAGATTAGCCGCGACAGTAGCTGAAACACCTACTTCGGCATCATCATTTGTTGCAGGCCGTGGTTGACTTTTCACATGTGGCTGAACACTCCCTGTTTCTTTAAATAACGTAACTATCCGGCGAACGGTCCGGACACTTGGATGATGTCATCCAGGAAACCGAGCAGCATACATAGCACACGCCCGTGGGGCATTTTGATCACAATAGCTATACATCAACACGATATCGACCATTTCCGCAATTGGTAAACGGTCCATTTTAACATGGGTAATGTATCACGAAGCAAATACCGTCCGCATTGGTGGAATGTTGCGTGATACCACGTACTTATACGTTTGTGACTATTACAGCGCCATCTGTCACAAAGTGAAAAAAGTGGTCCAACTAAAACATTCGTATTTTTTTACGTACTACACGAATATGTAATAAAAATGGGGGTTCCTATTTAAAAAAACGCAGTTGATATCCGTTCGATCTATGACAGCGCCATCTAGAGGGGCCAACCATAGCGCCATCAGGTTTCCCCCTTCAAGCTAGACAAGTTTCGTGCTTTGTAGTTTTTTCGTTTGACGCTTATTTCGTCACATATTTGGCCCGGTCACGATCAGTCGTCAACTCTGTCCACTCCCCGGTCACTATCAATGGACCACCCTGTAAATCCGTTTCGGAGTCACACTACGTTGCTTATACGCTGCAGAAACGCCCTCAAAGGGAAACTTTTTGATTCCCCCCTTATATATGTCGGGCTTATTTTTTAGGTGATTACTGGATAAGGTGAAGGTATTCGAAACACGTTGTCTTCAGTCGATAAAACGACGGTGCGGAGTGCTCTCGTAACTTAATAGTTTGTTAATAGATCTGCCTAAGCTACAGTGATGGATTCGATTACTGTTTTGACATGAGAAGAATTTTTATTAGTTCACCGGGTTTCGTGGGAAGCACCGTCAACAACGCTTTGACAGGCACGACTGCGCCGTGTTTACAAGCAACACTTGTCCTCAAACCAGAGGGCGGCCGCCGTGTCGCTGTAAAAGGCGTTAATGGCGTCCCCATTGTGGCCTCAGCCCGGTTGTCACTCGTCGCGGAGACGCCATTGTCGCCGACAGCAATTAGACCAGTTGCGGCGGCAACAAGGCGTTTCTTGTCGCTCCGCAGGGAAGCCAGGGGTCGTTAGAAAGTGCCTTGGGCCACCTCATTAGCGGGGCTCGAGCCGCCAGACTCTCCCACTGCGGCACTAGAGGGCGCGCTACCACCTGCCAGCGTCGCTGCGATCCCAGGTACGTCGCTCAAGTTGCGAGGCAGGAGAGACTCTGGTATCGCTTCCTGTTGCCCCTTTCATTTACCCAATAAGCTAACAATAATTGAAACAAAATTTTGACGATGACTTTGACAATGGTTAACATAGAACCACTGATAAATTAAACTACTAGGAATCTCAGGCTTTTCTCGAGGCTTTTCAGAGAGGTTCCCTTGGCTATCAGACGATGTCAGAACTGGAAATCCCCCGCCATATATTCGCAATTGTGAGCCCCTTTGGCCCACGGCCACTCTACTGGGACAATTTGCTTATACAACGGCCTGTCCAACGCTCAGGAGTACTAAATGAAGGACGTAGATCCCAGCCGCCCCCCCCCCCCTCCCTGCTCCCATACCCCCCACTTCTGGTCTAGGTTTCCTGTGGTTGTAAGGCAAATACTGGAAATGGAGAGCCACTCCAAAATGTTCCCAATTTGGATTCCCTATGTCCCACCATCATCTCTTCTAATAATTGGTTTAAGAGTCCTCCATACTCCATTGATTCGTTAATCAGTGTACTCCACCTTTAGCGGTAGATTAGAGGTAGAGAATGAAAAATATTTTAAAAAATAACCTGGCTACACCCATCGATAAAAATTACATACCAGCATTCAACATCCAAGACCAGTTAGCAACAGCTTCATGATTCCAGCATCACCAACACGTCCATTTTGACGCCAAGCTACGTGGGCGTTCCAGGAAACGAGCTAGTTTATTAAAACAGCAAACTGTTAGATCTCAGAACACGTTCCATGGATATACGATCCAAACTAATGCACTTAATTTTAAAATGTGGTAAGGCAAATAGCAGTCCACAAAAATAAGACTGATTAATGGAACCACATTAGCACAGATGACCTCCCAGAGGTATGCAGTCCACACATTGGCCACACCTGGTCCACCCATGACTTGACTGTAAAACGAATGGATCCGATTAAGGTTTAATGTCCAGTCGACAGCATCATTTGTGACGAAGCGCAAGCTCAGACTGGACAAGGCTAACTGCACAACTTTTATCTGCTCGCTACCCAAACTCCTCAACTAAGCAGCACACGCCTCCCTCCAGTACTAAATTGATGGTCCCTTGATGTCGTATCAACCGATCCTTTCTTATAGTCAAGTTGTGACATAAATTCCTTTTCTTCCCAGTTCTATTCAATACATCCTCATGAGTTACATGATACACCCACCTAATCTTCAGCATTCTTCTGTAGCACCACATTTTAAAAGCTTCTATTCTCTTATAGACAGATACCGTCAAAATAGACTTCCTAACAGCTTATTCTATGCCGGCCGGAGTGGCCGTGCGCTTCTAGGCGCTACAGTCTGGAACCGCGCGACCGCTACGGCCGCAGGTTCGAATCCTTCCTCGGGCACGGATGTGTATGGTGTCCTTAGGTTAGTTAGGTTTAATTAGTTCTAAGTTCTAGGCGACTGATGACCTCAGAAGTTAAGTCGCATAGTGCTCTGAGCCATTTGAACTATTTGAACCTTAATCTATATTTGATATTAACAACTTTCTCTTCTTCAGAAACGCCGTCTTGCCATCGCCAGTCTACACTTTATATCCTCTCTATTTTGGCTATCATCAGTTACCTTATTGACCAAGCAGAAAAACTCATCTACTGCTTTCAGTGACACGTTTCTAATATACGTCCCTCAGTATTGCCTGGTTTAATTCGAATGCCGGCCGGAGTGGCCGTGCGGTTTAAGGCGCTACAGTCTGGAGCCGAGCGACCGCTACGGTCGCAGGTTCGAATCCGACCTCGGGCATGAATGTGTGTGATGTCCTTAGGTTAGTTAGGTTTAATTAGTTCTAAGTTCTTGGCGACTGATAACCTCAGAAGTTAAGTCGCATAGTGCTCAGAGCCATTTGAACCATTTTTTAATTCGAATACATATCATTAGTCTTGTTTTGGTTTTGTTGAAGTTTATCTCACATCCTACTTTTAACACAAAGTCAATCCTATTTATTTGCTGTTTCACGTCCTTTTCCGTCTATGGCAGAATTACAATGTCATCGACAAATCTCAAAGTTTTTGTTCCTTCTCCCTGAATTTTAATTCTTACTCGATTATTTTTCCTTGACTGCTTCCTCAATGTACAGTTAAATAACATCGAGGCTAGGCTACAACCCTGTCTCACTCTCTTCTCAACCACTGCAGCCCTTTCATGCCCCTCGACTCTTCTAATTGCTGTCTGGTTTCTGTATAAATTGTAAATAGCTTGTATTTTACCCCTAATACCTTCAAAATTTCAAAGAGTATATTCCAGCCACCACTGTCGAAAGCTTTCTCTAAATTTACAGATGATATAAACACTGAGTTTGCCTTTCCTTAACGTGTCTTCTAAGATACGTCGTAGGGTCCGTATTGCCTCGTGTGTTCCTACATTTCTCCGTAATCCATACTGATCGTCCCCGACGTCGGATTCTGCTGATTTTTTTCATTCCTCTCTACTATTTTATAGCTATGAATTATTAAACGCATAGTTCGGTAATATTCACGCCTGGGAGCACCTGCTTTGTTTGGAATTGTAATTATTACATTCTTCCTGAAGTCTGGGGGTATTTAAGATGTCTCATACATCTTTCACACCAGATGGAAGGGTTCTGTCATGGCTGACTCCCCCAAGGCTATTAATAGTTCTTGTGGAATGTCGTCTACACCAGAGGCCTTGTTTCGACTTAGGTCCTTCAGTTCTCTGTCAAATTCTTCTCGCAGTATCATCTCTTCCAACTCATCCTCATCTATTTACCCTTTCCTTCCTGTAATATTGTCCAATAGCCTCTCCGTATACTCGTTCCACTTTTCAGATTGACTTTCTCTTCTTTCCGAAAGCGTCGTTAATTTTCCTACACTTTCTGTAGTGACATACGCTTCTATATCATTACATTTGTGCTTCAGCCATCCCTGCGTAGCCATTTTGGACTTCTTGTCAATCCATATTTTAGACATTTGTATTCCATTTTGCCTGCTTCATTTGCTTCATTTTTATATTTTCTCCTTTCATCAACTAAATTTATTATCTCCTGTGGTATCCAAGGGTTTTTGCTAGTCCTTGTCTTTTTACCTATTTGATCATTTCCTGCCTTCACTGTTTCGTTTCTCAAAGCTACCCATTCGTCTTCTGCTATATTCCTTTCCTCTTTGTAGTCAATCGTTGACTAATGCTCCCTCTGAAACACTCAACAAACTTGTATTTTCAACTTATCCATGAACAAACTCTTGTATTTGCAACTTATCCATGTCCCATGTCCTTAATTTCCTATCTTTTTAGAATTTCTACAGTTCAAATCTGCAGTTCATAGCCAATAGACTCTGACCAGAGACCGCATCCGCTCCTGCAAATGTCTTACAATTTAAGAACTGGTCCCGAGATCTCTGTCTACCCTTTAAATAACGAATCACTGACAGTGGACAAAGCATCTTTCGGAACGGTGAAGCTAGCGGAAGGGGCACCTTTTCTCTTTGCTTGCATTAGAAGCGCAAGTAGTGAATGTACCCTTGAAGGCGGCAACAGAGTGAGCGGATGATTTTAGGCAGGACAACCTACTGAGTGTATGGAAAGGTTCGGGATACCACCACGTTGATTTCTCAAGCAGTATATGGTATTTAGATATATGAAAGGAAGAAGCGGAGGATGAAGGAAGGAAGGACAGATAAGACTTGGAACGTGGAATGTCTGCACTCAGCTGCAATCAGGAAAGCTAGGAATTGCAAACCAGGAGATGAAAAGGAAAAGATTATATGCACTTGACATGTGTGAAGTGAGATGGGGAAAGACCGAGGTGGTAGAAAGTGGAGATTAAAAGCTTTTCTACACAGGAGAAATCAAGAGTGGTGAAAAGGGAGCAGGAATACTGATAGGACTGAAACTGAAAAATAAGATAATTTTGATGCAATATATTGATGGAAGATTGATGATAGACAGCAAGGTTGATCGACAGACATAATATGAACACAGGTATATATGCCAACCAGCCAGCGTTGACATGACGGAATGGAAGAATGTTACGAGAAGATTCGAGGACTTATAGAGAAAGAAAATAGAAATGCCTACATTATCATTATGGGAAACTGGAACTCAGTGGTGTATGATGGAAGAGGCGAGAATATAGTTGGGAAATTTAGGTAAGAGCTAAGAAATGAGAGAAGTGGACGCCTAATTAGCTTCCGCAAAGAAAACTCTCCACTAGTGGGTAACACATCATTCGAAAATCACAAAAGAAGATATTACACACGGATCTCAAATTTGGATAGAGAAAGGTAGCAGCTGGACTACATGCTGATGCAGAAAAGGTTTAGGAGCTGTCTGAAGAATGCCAAAGCTTACCTAGGAGCAGACATAAATTCAGACCACAGCCTTTTCGGGGTAGAAGTACAGGTGAAGTTGAAGAAAGTGTGGAGAGGTAAGGCTTCAGAGTTGTAAAACAGGTTTGTGGAGAAATGGGAAAGCGTTAGAGTTGAAGAATGTATACATGAAGTGTATATCAATGAGAGAAGAACTTATTGACGTTTCCAAAGAAGCAATAGGCGTTAGAGCCCCCAGAAGTATCAGGTTGGAAAAGCTGGAAGAATAAAGAAAGTGGAAAAACATGAAAAATGAAGAAGACAAAAGAAGTACAAGAAACTGAATAATGAATTAAGAAGAGAAACTGAAGAAGCAAAAAAGATTGATGAAAGAGAAATGCGAGAAAATAGAGAAAATGGGGAGAGAGGGATAGTAGTAAAATGACGTACAGATTGGCTACGGAGAAGACTAACATGAAAATGAAGTTGAAAGCGCAGATGGCACATTAGTTGAAGAACCACAGGAGGTTTTGAGCAGGTGGCAAGAATACATAGAATGTCTGTATAAGGTGGATCAAATACCAATTAAAATCAAGGTTGAAGGGTAGGAATACGTTCCAGAAAACGGAAAGGAGTACAGCAGAAGTAGAAAAGGCACTGAAGGAGATGAGGAATCGGAAGGCATGTGGAATAGATAACTTTCTGTCAGTAGTGTTAAAGCGTGGGGGAACAGGGGAAGGTAGGAAACAATCTACCCTTGTAATGAGGTACACAGCAAAGGAGAATGACCTGATAACTTTCTTGCAACAATAGTGATACCAACTAAGAAAAACAGAAATATCAAAAAATGTAAAAAAACATAGGACTATCAACCTAATTTCTCATTCAAATAAAATATTGCTGAGTGTGTTGATAAAAGACTGTACGGCAAGCTCGATAGATGGATTGGAGGAGAGCAGATCGGATTTAGAAGAGGAAAAGGAACAAGACGTGCTATTAGCCTATTAAGAATCATAGGGGAAAGATGAATGAGGTGTTGATAGTCATGGGATACCACCTATCATCGTGTCGTACTCCCTTTTGTCCGGCGTAGTTCAACAACTCGACGTAGCATGGACTCAACAAGTTGTTGGAAGTCCCCAGCAGAAATATTGAGCCTCGCTGTCTCTATAGCCGTCAACAATTGAGAAAGTGTTGCCGGTGCTAGATTTTGTACACAAACTGACCTCTCGACTATGTCTCATAAATGTTCGATGGGATTCCCTTCGCGCTATATGGTTAGCCAGATCATCCGCCACATTTCGCCGCACTATCCTAATGCATACGTCCCACATTGATTTCTGTAGTTTTTCCAAGCAGTTTTGCTTGTTGTTAGCACTGACAATTCTACGCAAACTCAACTGCGATCGATAGTTAAGTGAAGGCCGTCTGCCACTGTGTTATCTGTGGTGAGTGGTGATGCCTGAAATTTGATATTCTCGGAATACTTTTGACAATGTGGATATCGAACTACTGAATTCCCTAACGATTTCCAAAACGAAATGTACCATGCGTCTAGCTCCAACTACCACTCCGTGTTCAAAGTCTGGTAATACCCGTCGTGCAGCAGTAATCACATCGGAAACCTTTTCACATGAATCACCTGAGTAAAAATGACAGCTTCTCCAACGCACTGCCCTTTTATATCTCTTGTACCCGACACTACCGTCATCTGCATACGTGCATGTCACTATCCCATGACTTTTGTCGCCTCATTGTATACTGGGAAAGGTAGAGAAATGTAAGCTTTCGATAGAATTCGGTGGAACAAGCGGATGGTTATTTAGAGAGGGAAAAGGGTAGATTGGAAGTAGAGTCGACTGGTGCAGAATCTCTGTCTGCAGCAGCAAGTAAGAATAAGGAATGGAAATGAAATGTCTGAAGGAAGCAGTATTGGAAGGGGCTTTAGACGAGGTTGTTGCCTCCCCCCTTTATTGTTCAATTTACACCTGGAAGAGATTATTGCATTTTGCTTAGATGGAAAAAAGAGGAGTGTGTATTGGTAGAAAGAGAATAGAATGTAGAAGATTTGCTGCTGAAATTGTTTTAGTGGAATAAAGTGAACGAACTGTAAATAAAATGCTAAAATATGCGAACGAAATTAGTGTGGAATATGGCAGATGTGGGCAAACAGCAGACCCCCCCCCCCCCCCCCCCCCACACACGACTATTTGCTCCCCATAATGTGCGGCCCGTCAAGACAGTCGAATTTTTGTGTAATACTTTATACCTTTTCTGAAAGGCAGAATTAAATAATGTATGCAATCATTTTAAAAGGTGCGGCCCTCCGCTATCTACTGCTTCCACAGAGTGGCCCCAGAACCAAAACTATTGCTAACCCCTGGAATATGGGATGAGAGTCACTGCTGGAAAAACGAAGAGTGTGGTGATAGGCGAAGGAAGGAGGCAAAGGAAGGAGACTGGCAAATATTAAGGTAGGATAAGCTATTATTGGCCATGTAAGAGCATTTAAATAACTTGGAAGTACGATCATCGAAGATTTGAGATGTTATCACAAGATGAAAACTCGCAGACTTGGCAAGTGTTTTATCTGGAGTATAGCACTTTATGTGGCAGAAACGTGGACACTGAGACGAGAGAATTAATAACAGCTAGAAGCATTTGAGATGTGGATGTAGGGAGAGTGGAGATGGTAAGACAGATGGAAAGATCGAAACGAAATAGTGTTCGAAAGGGTTAGTGAGATATGCAGCAGTTTATAAGAGAAATGAAAAAGAATTGGGTGGGATATTCGTTGAGATGGGAATGCTTGACAACATATGTTTTGGAAGGCTTAGTTTGTGGGAGGAGATTGAGAGGATGGAAGATATTCAAGATGATAGTCGACGTAAAAGGAAGGGAAAATCACGCGGACCTGATGAGCATAAGGAAGACGACAGGAGAGCATGGAGAGTTACCACGTGAAAATCTGCCCTTGTTCAGAATACTAGTCGTGATGAAGACGAATCAATGTGAAACTTTCTGGTGTCTCCAGGCCTCAAACTCGTATACAATCCTTTTTCATTATTCTCCAAATCTCTTCCACATATACAACCTTGTTTCATGATTCTTAAGACAAGTGTTAGCGATGAGTAAATCATCCTCTTTGCAGAATTCTACCAGGAGGCTTCCTCTTTCATTCCTCTCCCCAGTTCACATCCTCCTACTGCTGAATAATTTCTTTTATCTCATCATACATTTCTTCATTCTCGTCATCTGCATTGTTGGCAGCCATATAATCTTGTACTAATCAGCGAAAAAACAGTCTAGATCGCGACGGTTATTTGATTAAAATGACCGGTTTCGGCTTAGGCCAACTTCAGAATAGCACCATCAGCTGAAGTTGACGATGTCTGGAATTGTCAGTAGACTTCTGTCACTGAAACTTTTTCAGCGACTGACTGACTCTTCTAGACATCGTCAGCTTCAGCTGATGGTGCTATCCTGAAGATGATCTAAGACTAGTCCGAAACCGGTCATTTTAATACGATAACCATGGCGATCTACACTGGTTTTTCGCTGATTTTACCTAGCTTACAAGGTTGCTGTTTTCCAAAAATGGTATACTACAGTGGTGGACGTTGGCTTCGTGTTTATCTCGGCTATGCGTTCACTATGCTGTTCATAGCAGCTTACCAGCATTCCTATTTTCTTAGTCATTATTAGACCTACTCCTGCATTACCCCTACGATAATTTTGTATTTATAACCCTTAATCCACCTAACCAGACATCCTGTTCCTCCAGCCATCGAATGTCGATAACTCCCACTATAGCTCACTTGAACCTATTCATCTCCCTTTTTAAATTTTATGACATACCTGCCCGACTGAGGGGTCTAAATTCGACTCTCCGACCCGTAGAATACCAATCTTGTTTTTACTGTTGCAGATATCCTCCTGAGCCATATCGTCCCCTTCCCCCCTCCCCCTCACCACGGAATTCAAAATGGGATACTATTTTACCTCCGGATTATTATACCCAAGTTTTGGAAGTTTTGACTCTTGAATTTCTTTGTTGTCTCATAGTCCACACCCGTTTTATTTGTTTGTTCTCATTTCTGTGAGACGTCTATGTGGTATTTCGCCTGTTCTCACTATTCATCAGGTTTACTTGCGACGGTAACGTTCTTACCACATCACTCATATTCTATAACCATTGTATAGAGTGACCACTGGCATGACTACAGAAAGAGAACAAACATTGCATTGACCGGACGGACAGTTGCGAAAAAAAATTGCCACGAGGGAATTTTGGACACAGCTCGACTGCGTTGCAACCCACCACGGTGATCACTTACCCACGACGTCACAGCTGGTCAGCTCTGCTCAATATTACCTTTGTTGAGCTTGGACTCTTCATTGTTTCAATTTTGCTTTTTTTTCACAATTCAGTAGAATTTCTTCCTGTTTTCATGCTTGATCTGTGTTCAGCTTTTGACGGGCTAGCTATCCACTAGGCCATCTTCCCACTAAAACTGAAGAGGGTCCTACGCGGAGTTTCCCTAGTCAGTATTAGCACAGCAAGGCCATGTTGATTGATGTTACATGACCAGGTCACTCAATCATTCACACAACTTCGAACCATCCACACTCGCTTATTACTTGTTAAATAATACCGTAAAAGCAGGAAGATGAAAAGAGGCAAACACACAATAGACAGTGATGTAGGTAGCGGTACTATTTTGTAGGACTGCCTTATTGTAAAGAAAAAGGACTCCCAAAGTTTATTAGCAAAATCTCGAGAACGTTAAATTTTCTAACTAGTATTATTAATGAACTAACGCGTTATTTTACTGTCGTAGGTATTCTTGGACTTAGAAAAAAATAACGGTTGCAAAACTATGAAATCACCATTTAAGACTGGAACACTCTAGAAGATGGAAATTCTGAATATGAACAATTTTTGAAATATGAAAATTTTTGGAAAGAGTAAAGCGTTTGTCGGTAAGGTGAAAATGGCACTATCAAAAGAACTATGCAAACAAGTACTTGGTCATAGAAAATTTCACCTTGAACAGTTTTGCATGTGTAGTAATTCATGAATATTTATTCAGAAAAAATATTTCCCTGTGGAAAAACTATAGTATTATTATTAGTAACTGAGAAATTATACAGTGAATAATAAAGTTTTGAGAATCACCGCTTGGATAAGAAATTGCATAGTTCGAGTTACTAATGTATGTTCAATATTTACAACACGCGGCAGGGTATAACAGAAAACAGCCTGTGTTCAGGTAGGGAAAGGCATAAGAATAAGTAGGAAGGATCCAATTCGCTGTGTTAAAAACGGACATTTGGTGTCCGGTACCCCGTAACACGCCACGGCTCACAACGGCACATACAGCCTGCACGTTTTCAATTGGCCAAACAACATTCGAACTAGACGCTAGTTGCGTGAAGACGTGTAGTGTGGTTCGACGACTCGCGATTTTTCTTCTTTTCAAATGATGAAAGGCGTTGAGTTCACCGATGAATCAATAAGAGGTGCTCTTAAGTGGCGTTTATGAAATGAGTGGAGCCCTGAGCTATATCCTGATGGCTAAAAGAGCCACACGCAAATGGAAATGCTATCTGACATTACAGTCAAAGTAAAAGATTAGATCGCCACTAAATAGCCGCGCGACAAACAAGAGGTTCGACTGAGTTGGAAAATTAATTAATTTAGTCATAAGACAAATTCATAAAAGAACACTCGTTGTACTGTCACTCATAAAAAAATTGGATATAATTATTAATATGATCCAGGGATTGTTCACATCAATCAAATATTAAAATAAAGTAAAAAGTGTGGGAACACGATGAATAAGAGCAGCTTGCAGCGACATTCCTGAAAACAAATTCTATTCTAAAGAATCTGGTTTAAATAAAAAGGGAACACTAATTATTGGACCTGTGGGCATGGAAATGCTGTGGATGGACTAACAAGGAAACTACAAGGTAAACGGCGTAGGTAAAGGAGACGTAACGTCGGTACTGGATAAGACATGAAACAAAATTATTTATTTTTCAAGACATTGATATACGACATCTGTACAACTGCTGTTGCCTGGTAACTGCGTGCGATTGCTCGTGAAACCCTACACGATTCATAACAGAATCTGTTAATTTAGAATCGCGGTCGTAATTAGAGGGATGCAGGAAATATTTAATACTCGCTTTCAGCCCACATTCACTCAAAGAACAGCAAGGACGGCCCCAACACGAACATGTAACGAAGCTAGGAGATTTGTCCCGCTGTGTTGAGATATGATTAAATAAAAGAGTTAATCTGTACATGTAGATTAAAACTGAAGAAACTGCAAAAAGGTGGGCTTTAAGGAGATAGGACCTGGATAAACTGGAAGAACCAGAGGTTGTACAGGGTTTCAGGGAGAGCATAACGGAACAATTAACAGGAATGGGTGAAAGAAATACAGTAGAAGAAGAATAAGTAGCTTTGAGGGATGAAATAGTGAAGGCAGTAGAGGATGAAATAGGTAAAAAGATGAGGGCTAGTAGAAACCCTTACGTAACAGAAGAAATATTGTATTTAATTGATGAAAGGAGAAAATATAAAAATGCAGTAAATGAAGCAGGCAAAAATGAATACAAACGTCTCAAAAATGACATCGACAGGAAGTGCAAAATGGCTAACCAGGGATGGCTAGAGAACAAATGTAAGGATGTAGAGGCTTATCTTACTAGGGGTAAGATAGATATTGCCTACAGGAAAATTAAACAGACCCTTGGAGAAAGGGGAACCACTTGCATGAATATCAAGAGCTTTGATGGAGACCCAATTCTAAGCAAAGAAGGGAAAGCAGAAAGGTGGAAGGAGTATATAGAGGGTCTATACAAGGGCGATGTACTTGAAGACAATATTGTCGAAATGGAAGAGGATGTAGATGAAGATGAAATGGGAGATATGAAACTGCGTGAGGAGTTTGACAGGGCACTGAAAGACCTGAGTCGAAACGAGGCCCCCGCAGTAGACAACATTCCATTAGAACATTGGGAGAGCCAGTCCTGACAAAACTCTACCATCTGGTGAGCAAGATGTATGAGACAGGCGAAATACCCCCAGACTTCAAGAAAAATATAATAATTCCAATTCCAAAGAAAGCAGGTGTTGACAGATTTGAAAATTATCGAACTGTCACTTAAATAAGTCACAGCTGCGAAATACTAACGCGAATTTTTTACAGACGAATGGAAAAACTGATAGAATCCGACCTCGGGGATGATCAGTTTGGATTCCGTAGAAATGTTGGAACACGTCAGGCAATACTGACCCTGCGACTTTTCTTAGAAGAAAGATTAAGGAAAGGCAGACCTACGTTTCTAGCATTTATAGACTTAGAGAAAGCTTTTGACAATGTTGATTGGAATACCCTCTTTCAAATTCTGAAGGTGACACGGGTAAGATACAGGGAGCGAAAGGCTATTTACAATTTGTACAGAAATCAGATGGCAGTTATAAGAGTCGAGGGGTATGAAAGGGAAGCAGTGGTTGGGAAGGGAGTGAGACAGGGTTGTAGCCTCTCCCCGATGTTATTTAATCTGTATATTGAGCAAGCAGTAAGGGAAATGAAAGAAAAGTTCGGAGTAGGTATTAAAATCCATGGAGAAGAAATAAAAACCTTGAGGTTCGCCGATGACATTGTAATTCTGTCAGAGACAGCAAAGGACTTGGAAGAGCAGTTGAACGGAATTGACAGTGTCTTGAAAGGAGGGCATAAGATGAAAATCAACAAAAGAAAAACGAGGGTAATGGAATGTAGTCGAATTAAGTCGGGTGATGCTGAGGGAATTAGATTAGGAAATGAGACACATAAGTAGTGAAGGAGTTTTGCTGCTCTCTGGGGAACAAAATAACTGATGATGGTCGAAGTAGAGAGGATACAAAATGTACACTGGCAATGGAAATGAAAGCGTTTCTGAAGAAGAGAAATTTGTTATCATCGAGTATAGATTTAAATGTCAGGAAGTCTTTTCTGAAAGTATTTGCATGGAGTGTAGCCATGTACGGAAGTGAAACGTGGATGATAAATAGTTTAGACAAGAAGAGAATAGAAGCTTTCGAAATGTGGTGCTACAGAAGATTGCTGAAGATTAGATTGGTAGATCACATAACTAATGAGGAGATATTGAATAGAATTGGGGAGAAGAGGAGCTTGTGGCACAACTTGACTAGAAGAAGGGATCGGTTGGTAGGACATGTTCTGAGACATCGAGGGATCACCAATTTAGTACTGGAGGGCAGCGTGGAGGGTAAAAATCGAATAGTGAGACCAAGAGATGAATACACTAAGCAGATTCAGAAGGATGTAGGCTGCAGTAGGTACTGGGATATGAAGAAGCTTGCACAAGATAGAGTAGCATGGAGAGCTGCATCAAACCAGTCTCAGAACTGAAGACCATAACAACAACAACAACAATCTGATCATCACGGTTGCTTTTAAAGTTGAACCTCTGTTTGGAGAAACCGCCTCAACGAATGCCACACATACACGATTATGCGCTTAACATGAAATCACAAACCACAAATAAAACTGAATAATCTGGACAGGATACATTTAGTATTCCATAATCAGAGCAATAAGTAAACTTTAGGACAGAGACAGGGGGCCGCAGAAAAGTTAGGCTGACAGATAACTCGTGTGGCCACGTGGTTGGGGGAGAAACAATTTCTACGTACCGTGGCCAAATTTTAGCAACATTAAACCATGCAGCCGCGAACAATTAATATTTTACAGAGGACACACTGGAATAGACAAAGGGTAATGCCAGACGGCCAACGAACTCTAATATTAACCCACGTGGATGGTTTCCAACGGACATGTGGTATGAAACAAAGGAAATTCCCGAAGAGGCAAAAATTATCAAGATTAGAATGTATACACACGCAGTCGCAGGCACACAAACATTCACACTGACCCGAGAACACACTTTCAACATATGCAACACCTTTGTGCTACGTTCTTCTTATGGACCAAAGTCTACATTAGGACTCAAACTGAAAGTCTGCAAAAGCCTTGTATTCCTTGCTGCGACCCAGCAAAACAATCTTTATGAGACAAACACGAGTCCTAAAGCTAAAAGCTCCCCTGTTGCTATGAGACAACGCGCCACGCGGCTAAATAAACTAACCAACCTAGAAGAGACCTTGGCTGCAGACCCTCGGAGTGCTGGAAGCAGACTGCCCATTTCACACTAAAATTTCTCCCACACAACCCCATGGCCAGGAAAATCCACAGATGAGGCTTCCGCCACCAACCTTACACTGGTAACTTTCACACAGGGGGAACAAACCTCTTAGTCTACCTAAAATCTACAAGGGGTGGCCATTCTGTAAGACTACTGCTGATTCTCTGCAGCAGACTAAACCACCGTCAAGAAAAAGGAAACACACCAGAATTCATGCCAGAGAGTTTTGGAAAAGGAGAACAAGGGATAAACATTTTATGGAATAATAGTCATGAGTTGGGTTACATATAAACATATGGAAGGCTTATAATGGCGTTATAGACGCATTTTCAAGTCTGAAAAGAGCCAACATAACAACCATATGATGCTTGCAAATCGTAGAAAGAAACAGGCTACAGCTGGACTGAATCATAGCTCAGTCTTCTCCGGTACGAAATTTAGCAACGAAAACACCCGAATTGTTCTGTAGGATGCAAAGTGCACTGGAAAGAAAATAAAATGATAATGAAAGAGAACTATAGAACCCTTTCAACGTTTTACCCCGAAATGTGTGGAGGATGTAATTTCGGCCGGAGGCGGTTATGGCCGGCCGGTGTGGCCGAACGGTTCTAGGCGCTTCTGTCTGGTACCACGCGACCGCTACGGTCGCAGGTTCGAATCCTGCCTCGGCCATGGATGTGTGTGATGTCCTTAGGTTAGTTAGGTTTAAGTAGTTCTAAGTTCTAGGGAACTGATGACCTCAGATGTTAAGTCCGATAGTGCTTAGAGCCATTTGAACCATTTGGAGGCAGTTATGTGTTGTTTCGGGAATGTTTCCGGCATCATTGTTTGACCACTTCATTCAGTATATCTTGAACACGAACCAGGACGTTTGTTTGCACATTCTCTGTGACGAAATATTGCTCTTTCTTGTACGTAATGATGATGATTGTACTGTTGCCACTCCCGGATTCCAAGATTTATAGCCACGTGGCACTTCGACTATTAGCTAAATCTCTGAGCCCATCATCAACGACTCTTTATGATCCATTGGCAAGTGGTTTTCCACGGACTATATGAGGCACAAACCAAGTGGGCGTCACGCAGAGCAAATTCAACAAAAATTCAGAAATTCTTATGCTAAGTGTGATTAAGGTATAACTCTATCAGGCAGACCCACAGTTATAATTGATCATTACTGCTATCAGCGGTTCTGCACATTCTTTACTGGTATAGTTCCTGAATGAAATTGTGGGTGGCTCTAATTTCGGTTCCAGACAGTTTGTGTGTCTGTGTGTGTGTGCGTGTCGCGCGCTGGCCATGTTTCAGTTAAATCTCGATCTTTCGCAAATATTCACCCTCTTTCTCATGCTGGCTGCCCGGACCGACATGAGTGTCTCATGTAGCAGTGGTCTGACTTACTATTAGTGAAGTGGCGTCATGAACTGACTGTGACCTTTCCTGGTCCTTGCAAAGCCACCTTCCCCCGCCTACCCCCCCCCCCCCCTTCCCCACCACTTCCAACCCAGAGCAAGAATTACTGACTGAAAGGAGAACGGAGAACGCCTCCATCGCCAGCCCTTCGGAATCATGTGCGTAGTTTTGGTTCTTTGTGAATGTTTCGTTTCTAACGTCCCGTCCGAGACTCTCCTACGATCATATATTTAAATTTACTAGTGCGTATCCGAACCTCAACCTCTTCTTTTCGTCATAGGTCACAGTAAGACAAAGCTGGTGGTAAGATATTCACATCATCAAAGCAGTTTTTATGCTATTTAGTGAAGCTATGTTCTGCTATCGTTCGTTTTTCAAAGCTTCTCAATTAAGTACGACATTCATGCTCAGTATAGTTGTCAAAGACGCTGCGGGAACGTCTGGCCCGAGTAATTTTCAACAGCTTCACACGGCAGGTTCTACATACCAAATACTCTCAGACAACGGCAGTCTTTTCCCACATTTGCGCATGCAAATCATGCCCCAGGTGATGTCCAGCGGCCGTAACCAGATCACTACTATATAAGAGACGTACATCGTCGCCACCAGGCGCTCCTGACGAAGAAGATGGTAACTTTGAATGCTCGCGTGGCTTAAACACCGAGAAACACTACTTGTGGGGGCTTATCCGTTCTGAGTGTCAGAAATAGCCGTCCACACGACCGCATCACCTAATGAACAAATGCCGTAGAATGCACATTCTGCACGGTTAGTCAGTAAAATTTCAATTTTTTTAAGAACTCTTATTTGTTTCCAATGTTGCAGAGGTCCCGAGTTCGAGTCTCGGTCGGGCACACAGTTTTAATCTGCCAGGAAGTTTCATTTACTCTACTGTTTTTTTTTTTTTTTTCAGAGAGGAAATGAGAGTATGTTTGTGTTATTTGTTTGCCAAATAGAAGACCCCTGAGCATATAATGAGGGTTTGTGGAATGATGGCATTAAAGGGGCTGTTCCATAGGGTGGAATGGGATACAAATAATGTATGAATGGTGATTATATTGTAATTGACTGTGAAACTGAGAGTAATTGAATATTTCAGGAAGATTTGTGTATGAAAAGGAGTTAATTATTAAGGGGTGTTTAAAATCCATCTATACTGCTAATTAGTTTATGTATATCACTATCTGTATTTCCTTTTGTCTGGGATGAAATATATTTAAAGTTTTGGTTTGCTTTTTAGATCTAAAACAGTTCGTAACAGATGATATTGATGTGTGGTTTTTACTTATACAATTCTTTCCTTATTTGCTTTTATATCTCAAAGTATCGTCCGCTAACACACTTCGCTGGTATTCTTACCTAGGGCATTGATGTGTTTTGATTAATTTCATGTTGTTTCGCTGCACAACCCATTTCTTGAATTTAAATGCAACGAAATACAGCATGACCAGTGTTTGTTTAAAGGTCGCCTGGCTAAATATCTGTCAAGGTGTTTTGGGTTTGTAGTGTTGTAATCTTAATTACTAGTCGTACTCTTCCCTTTATCTTAAAATGTTCTCTTGATGTGTGGTTTCACCATATATGAAGGGCTTATTTCAATAGTGGTACAAGTCCATTTTTGTTCATCTTGAGATACAGAGCCCTAAAGGTAAATGAGCGCTGAAAAATCTGCAGTTGGGATACCATAAATATTCAAGCATATGGCTTCTTGCTAGAAATTACCCTTTCTTTCTGTTTGTTTGAATCATTAATTTCAGAAGCATTATAGGCAGAAAAGTGGATGTAATGGACTTGTACCACTAGTGAAATAAGCCCTTCGTATGTGGTCTGTACTTTTATTTATATTTATGCCCATTTATTTAATATGTAAGTGCGATGAAGGATCATTGTAGAGTTGAAGATGAAAATGATGAGTGGGTGCGGGCAGGCAAAGATGAGCGGAGGTTGTGAACAGTGAATGCATAGTAGGGGAGGAGACAATGAGACGGTAATGAGATGGAAAAGGGAGCAGGGAAGATGCAAACGCCAAATGAGAGGTTATAATGAGAGAGAGAGAAACATATGGAGAGGAAGTATTATTTTTGTTAGCTGAATTGTTCACTGTCTTTTTGTAATATCTGCTTTCCAATGTTCATCTGGTCATTATAGAACTATGTATTGTGTGAGTGTGTGTCTGTGTCTGCGGAGGGGGGGGGGGTCTGTTTGTATCTGTGTGTGTGCACGCCTACGTGTGTGTATGGTAGATTTCTTGAAAAGTGAGGGCATGTATGTTTTTACCGATTTTAGTGATGCCCATATTTTTTTGCTTCTGCGCTCGGCCTGCAAATGTTGATCTACAGGTTTGTACTGCTTTTCTACACGCTGATGTATTCTGTATACCTTTTGTTGAAGATCCTGTCAGTCATGCCGACATAGATCACAGTTTCTGAAAATTCAGCTGGTGGATACCAGACGGTATCTGTCTGGTTTATGTTTCAGTTTTGGGCAGTATTGGGTTATTCGTTGTGAATACAATGTTTATACCATGTTTTTTTAATATATTACCTATTCTTTATGTGTGTTTGCTGTAGTAAGTTATTTAATGTTTTTTTTCTTTTAATTATGTTGCTTTTATTATTTTTATCATCATATTGATCTGTGGCGGTAATGTGTCTGCATTTATGGGTTTACATGATTTTGTTTCTTTGCTTCTACTTTTGTGTTTTTATATTTCCGTTAATTTTATCTACTGGTGATTTTTGTATCCATTTTTAATGGTATCCATTTCATAATGACTACCTCTTTTTAATAATCATAAGTATTTAGGGGAATCTTATTGAGTTTGTTTAAAATGTTTCTGACTGCAGCTTCTTTGTGATTCTGTGGGTGGTTTGAGTATGTATTTATCATTGTGTCTGTGGTTATTGATTTTCTTTATATGTCAATAGCTTGGTAATGATCGTCTTTTTATGGTTGTATCCAGAAAGTAAGTTTTTTTCATATTATTTTTTCATTAGAAACGTTATGTTCTTGTGTGCTGTATTTATGTCTTTGTGCAGTTGTTGAATTTTGGTCTGTAGTTCATCTGCCATGCATATTACGTCATCCTCGTACTTGGACCAGAAGAGAAATAATCTTTATTTTTTATTAAATGTAAGTGTGTTAGTTTCTCTCTAAAGTTCATGGACGTGTTGGCTTGTTTTAATGTCAAGAAATGGGTTATACTACAAACCAACATGAAATTAAGCCACAGATATCAATGCTCTAACAGGAATACCAATGAAATGTACAAGCGGACAACACCTCCAGATGTAACCGGAAATCATGGAAAAATTATGTAAGTAAAAATCGCATATTAATATCGTTTTTAAGGAACTGTTTAACATTTTGAAAGCAAACAAAACCTGTACGTACGCTTTATTCCATACCACTAACAACTTTTTATATGAAGAAAACGAAACGCCTATGATAAGAGAAAGACGCATTTTTCACTTTCTTTATTGTTTTCCACATCTTTAATAAACCGTAGAACTGTCATATTGTAACATGTGAAGCTGCTCTACAATATATTTTTAATTGAATGACCTGTTTCGGCCAGAGACCACTTTACGCTACAAATTGTTAACAGCAGGTGTTTCATATATACTTGTGTATTATAAAACAAGTTCCAAAATATATGTGTAAATAGTATTTTGAAATGCAAGGGTTAATACATGGAGAACACTTAAAAATAAATTATACAGACGCTTTACATGTTACATAACACCAGCTCTAAGAATATTTGAGTAGTTGCAAAGAAATATTTTAAATATCGTTAATGATTGTAATTTTGTAAAGCCGCTACAAGCGCTGTGGCCACACAAATGAAGAAAATGAGTTAGTTTATGCATTTGACGCACATAAATGGTTATCCAGCAGAGAGCTTAATGTCAATAAATCACATCACCTGGGTTTCAAGACGTACAGTATATTTAAAGATTTGTTTTAATTACCGCTGCCTGTCACAAACTTTGTTAACTAATGCATTACTTATTTATTTAGCGACATGTTTCGAGGGAATACCTCATCTTCAGGCTAAATGGCATTACAAAAACAATTTTACAATAACGTCGAACTGATGTTACATAGTCTTTTCATAAATGGTGAGGTTATCCTGTGGAAGAAGAGAAAATTTAGTAAGAGGTGGTGTCGCTTTGGAAGCTGGACTGATGTTTGCATGAAAATGTTTTGTGATGGTCACTCGCTTTCTTCTTCTGGCGTGACAGTCTCGTTGTGATGCGCTGAGGCGTTTCTGCAACGCCAGAACAACAAAGTGAGTGACGGTTACAAAACATTTTCATGTAAACATCAGCCCAGCTTCCAAAGTAACATCGCCTCGTACAAAGTTTCCTCGTCTTCCACAGGATAACAACAGCATTTGTGAAAAGACTATGTAACATCAGTATGATGTTCAAATGGTTCAAATGGCTCTGAGCACTATGGGACTTAACATCTTAGGTCATCAGTCCCCTAGAACTTAGAACTACTTAAACCTAACTAACCTAAGGACATCACACAACACCCAGCCATCACGAGGCAGAGAAAATCCCTGACCCCGCCGGGAATCGAATCCGGGAACCCGGGCGTGGGAAGCGAGAACGCTACCGCACGACCACGAGATGCGGGCCAGTATGATGTTATTGTAAAACTGATTTTTGTAATGCCATTAGCCTGAAGATGAGATATTCCCTCGAAACATGTCGCTAAATAAATAAGCAATACAATAGTTAACAAAGTTTGTGACTGGTAGCGGTAATTTAAAGAAAAATTTTACATATTATTTGAGACAGTCATGGTCGAAAAATAGTCAAAATGCCTTCAAATTCTAGTACAGTACATTGGTTATGCATGTTATCACTTTAAGCGTAATTCATTATCAGCCCTGCTTTCAAGTTTTTCTATTATATACAGCAGTTCGGTCTTGAAATTTAACTGTAGAAGTGGCAAACAATACAATTTTATCGCCAAAACGAAGGAGGTTCACAGGTATTCCATTAATTCTTTTTCGTTCTTCTGAGGCTTCTGAGAATAGTTTATTGATATGAAATCTGTAATCGATGATAAATGGAGCAAGAAATGTCAGTGCTGCATTCCGAAAGATAATTAAAGACAGAGACTATACGGTAACAACGTTAAGGAGCGAGAGCGACATGGATGTGTCTAGATGGAGATTGCAGTTCACGATAAAATCTAGAGGAGGCCTTTATCCAACAATGAACGACAGATGACTGACAATGATGATGTGAAGAAGATAATGATGGTAGTGGTGGTGGTTGTGGTAGTGGTGGTGGTGGTGATTGTTTTGGGGTGGTAGTTAAACGAGTTGTTTGTTGGCTTGACGTCCAAAACAACTGTATGGGCTGTCAGCTGAAAGATTGTAACGACAGAGAATACTGACGCTCTTTTGATCTTTCCATGATACATATAGAGAATGTGACGTACCTGACTGTATTTCACAAATGAAAGCAGATGTTCTACTGTTTCGGTTGTTATTTTAGTTTTACTTTCGTATTTTCTCATATCATATAAACAAGATTTAATGTAAAACTATCTTATCATGACTGAATCGATCTGAAAAGTAAGAATAAATTAGTTTCTGCTAAAGCAAAATATATGCAGTCAACTAAAAAGCTAGTTTAGGAAGTAGTGCTTTTTAGAGCTGTTTAGTACTCCCCTCTAGGTAGATATGTACGAATTGTTTCAAATTTTCAGATGCTTTTGTCTAGAAATCCTAATCTTATCGAGAATATGGACGAGAATCCGGCAGCCTATAACTCACATTAGGTAGCGATGACAAAGAATGACGGACGCTTCTAAGGTTGAGAAATCGCTTCTTCGAAAGAGCTGTCTTTAGCGGGCTGCAAACCAACGCGTGGAGCCTTGGAGCAACGCCTGAGCGCCGTATGAGAAACGTATTCAGGAGTGCACGCAAAAACTTTGCGAGTGGGTGAAGTGTCCATCTTTGTCGGGATATCAATACCATTATCGCTGGCTCTCTCCCACTGCCCGGCAAACAGTCTCGACCCAGTTCCCTGTTTTGAGAGATCACATAGCCAGGGTGGAAACGAATACGAAAGCACTTGGAATCCCGAAGGTCAGTCGTAAATAAAGGACGAAAACGCAACACCGACTGAAGCTTCTGGAAGCACATTGGGAGATGTGGTTTCGGAGGGGTACGGTTATTAAATTAAATAACAAATAAATCTAGTTAGTCGTTGCATTGAAAATAGAGACATAACGTTAATCTTAATACTGTAGTTTAGCGAGTGTGAAATTTCGTCAAAAAGTACTCAGCAATTTCAACCTGTTAGTTTTTTAAGACGTAGAAAAAACATTTGCATGCCTCCAAAAGGTCTATTAAGTAACACATTAACACATTATTTTAGTGCCACTAAGTTCGACAAAATGCCATCTGTCGGACTTACAACTCAAAGTAGTATAAATTACATAGCCAACATTACCGTGTGCGACGCGGTGGAAGAAAATTGGCATGAGGTACGGGATTACACCGTCCATCACACCATCATCAATATTATACGTGTTTCAGGCTACTCACTGTCAACTTTCGATGGTCCATAAATCATACTGCTTCTAGAAAAGTGATCTGCATTTCAAAATTGCACTAAAAAAAGCAAGATGAACAGGAACTGCGTGCTGCACAATTATAGTGAACTGTGAGAATGAGGACGAAAATTAACGATTATCTCCAGAACTGTAGCGATCAATAATTAATGTTCGAATGTACGTTGCTATAGAATGTGAATACTGCAGCCCACATTTAGGCATGTTGTTTTTGGTCTCAATAGACGAACAATTTAACTATAGCTTCGTGCGATTGCGCCCTTTTCCCCAGCGCTCTAAAAGGTAGTTAATTACAGGACCACATGCTTGTGGAAATGGAACACGTTGATGAACGTGTCGGTGCAGATCAGGTGCATACAGGAGGGTGGACAAAAAGATGGAAGCACCGAAACAAAACACTTTACCAGACCTATTATTGCTTAGAAAAACTGTTGGCATTCAAAATAGCTTCCAATAGTTTCAAAAGGGATAAATACAAGTCCTGTGTGGTTTTCAAGGGAATGCTATGCCATTCTCCCTGCAATATAATGGCAAGTTCAGGTAACGATGATGGAGATGGTTAGCGATCCCCAACGTTCTTTCCAAAGTAGACCACAAAGGCTCAATAATGTTGAGGTTTGGTAACTTTGGTTTCCAGGGGAGATATGAAAATCCATCCTCTGGCTCACAAAACCAGTCCTGAATGACGCGAGAGCGTGAACAGGGGCCATGCCTTCGTAGAACACAACGTCACCACTGGGGAACATACACTGCACCATGGGACGGACCTGATTAGCCAAAATAGTCGAAATGGCTCTGAGCACTATGGGACTTAACATCTGAGGTCATCAGTCCCCTAGAACTTAGAACTACTGAAGCCTAACTAACCTAAGGACATCACACACATCCATGCCCGAGGCAGGATTCGAACCTGCGACCGTAGCGGTCGCGCGGTTCCAGACTGAGCGCCTAGAACCGCTAAGCCACATCGGCCGGCGCCAAAATAGTCACGTGATCCTTGAGAGTAATGCGGTCTTACAGACTACCCATGGGGCTTATGGAACATCACGATGTGGCTGCCCAGATTATCACCTAACCCCCGCCATGTCTCATTCTTGGACGTAAACATACACTGTACCATGGGACAGACCTGATTAGCCAAAAAGGTCATGTGATCCTTGACAGTAATGCGATGATTCAGACTACCCATGGGGCTCTTGGAACATCACGATATAGCTGCCCAAATTATCACCTAACCCCCGCCATATCTCATTGTCGGAGGTAAACATACACTGTACCATGGGACGGACCTGTTTAGTCGAAAAGGTCGTATGATCCTTGACAGAAATGCGATGTTCCAGACTACGCATGGGGCTCATGGAACATCACGATATGGCTGCCCAAATTATCACCTAACCCCCGCCATGTCTCATTCTTGGACGTAAACATACACTGTACCATAGGACGGACCTGATGAGCCAAAAAGGTCACGTGATCCTTGACAGTAATGTGATGTTTCAAACTATCCATGGGGCTCATGGAACATCACGATATGGCTGCCCAAATTATCACCTAACCCCCGCCATGTCTCATTCTTGGACGTGACCAGACGTTGGAATCAGTCTGCAACCAGACTCTTCGGAACATATGACTTTCTTCCATGGCTCTATAGTTCAGGTTTTACGGATTCGACACCACTCATTCCTGTTATGGGCATCTGCAACACAGATAAGTGGTTTTGGAACTGCAGTTCGCCCTACAGTCACGTGCTTATCGAACTCCCTTCGTGTTGCTTTGGTGCTGACGAGGTCCCCAAGCGTCATTTCTGCAGTGACTTTTGCTGATGTCGTCCTCTTAATTTTGTCACGATCCTCTTCAATGACTGTCTCCCACGATCACTTAACATATATTTCCGTCCACGTTGTGCCTTAGCAGAAGATTGTTTTTCCTCTTTGCCTGTATGTGGTATAAATGCTCGGTACGCTGCCTCTCGAAACACCAAACGCTTCGGCTGCCTTGCTTACGGAGGCACTCATCGTAAGAGCACCAATAATTTGCCCACGTTCGAATTCACTTAGCTCTGCCATAATTCACTTACAACTACACAGAATGTTGTTCTGACACGACTTACACTTGCAACTTATTGAGGACGTTGGTCAGGTTTTTTCATGTCCAAACACTGGGTGGTTTTTATTAAGGTGCACTATTCGCGGATATACAGTTCAGGCTGTAATTAATGTATGACAGCGAATCTTGGTAGATATGCTAATGTGCTAATGCGGAATCTATTTGCGCTGCAAAAAATTTGTTCCAATTTTGGCAACCAGGTGCTAATGTGGCGTTGTACACTGTTTGTATGACGTCCACGCTGTCGTTTGAGAAGCCATAATGTGATTCTACAGTGTAACCTCCCTCTTACTAATCGGCCTATCTTGCTTGCGATATAAATAAAATATGACTGTGGATCGCGTGTATGCTTGATGGATTTTTTCTAATTGTATAAGGCTATCTTTCCCGAAGAAGTGATACCGATAAGTAGGAGGAAAGTGTACAACCGACCCTTCTGATGGAAAGTCTACTAAAGTTAAAAGTAGGTAACGGAACATGGCTATAATTAGGAAAATGAAAGTTATTTTATGCATTCACCCACGAACAACACTGGACAGAAAGGGGTACCACTGATCATGAATCCAAAAGTTAAACTAATGAACGAAAAGGAAATAATTAACGGTCGCCAGCCCACTAGGGCAATTTACATCCAAAATCCTGTACAAGATGATGGGGAAGAAAAACATGTATTATTAAACACTGACATGGCAACTGAAGGTTGGCACCGTTTTTGGCACTAATTTTAAGTGAGTATGTAATGATAAAGAAAACTGAGAAGTCACTCTTACGTTATGTTTGGCATCAAATTTTGAAAAAGGCAGTCAAGTAATGATTTGAAAATATGCAATTAAATGCTATGTTAGCACTGAAGGAGGAGGAGATTAGTGTTTAACGTCCCTTCGACAACGAGGTCATTAGAGACAGAGCACAAGCTCGGATTAGGGAAGGATGGGGAAGGAAATCGGCCGTGCCCTTTCGAAGGAACCATCCCGGCATTTGCCTGAAGTGATCTAGGGAAATCACGGAAAACCTAAATCAGGATGGCCGGACGCGGGATTGAACCGTCGTCCTCCCGAATGCGAGTCCAGTGTGCTAACCACTGCGCCACCTCGCTCGGTTTAGCACTGAACTTCGTTACGTGAACAACGACTTTCAGTGACCTCAGCATAACGTCATCAAATAAATTTAGAAAAAAACCAAGCACTTTTTACTTTGCCGTACTTATTTTGCAAATTGGATTTCATATTATTGTCTGAACAACCGAGCCTTTTTTACTGACTTGAACAGAATTAAATACTAGATTACATACTAAACCAGACAGTCATGCGCTCCAAGCTATACATAAAATGAATAATACTTCCGCACTCTTTTGTGCATTTCTTTAGATTTGGATTTTTTTCCAATGATTGATTCTCAAACTTGAAAAATGAAATTGCTTTACTTTAGTCATATACTGAAAACTCTGTTGTACAACAATTAATTGAAAGTAGATTGAGGCTAAAATTCTTAGAAGAGAATTTATTCATTAATAAACTGGCTGTAACCATTCAATATGATTGTTAAGACACTCAGTTAGAATATTAGAAAGAAAAGGAACAAGGATCTTGCTTCGTAACAATGTCTGGGGGCAATAAGAACACAATCTCCCTGAGTTTAACTGATTATCAATCAAATCACATTCAGTTGTGCTGCTGGGTTTGCCGTTAATACTTTCTACCAATGGACAGTCTTACTTCACTGCTGTGCATACGACGAAACTCGGAGCCGACGACGAAACTGTGTTGCTGGAACTGCTGATGTTGTTGAAGACGGTAGCATATTGTGGAGCCACGGCTAATTATAGGAAAGGGCAATCGTAATTAATACAGTCTCTTCCGCCCGTCCACTGTCCGTACTCCGGTTCTAAACATCTAACCGGCGCGCGTACATGATGCCGCCGAAAGCGGTACTCTCTAATGTGAGAGCGTTAACACCACACTTCCGCACACTACAAGCGCTGGAACCCGTCTCCCGCTCTCCCCGCGTGCTCTGCGCAACAACCCCTACCCAAAGATTTTACAACGCACAAGCACTGCTATTATCGTTGCTAGTCGATGCAAGTATCAATTCCTTTGGCTTTTTCCCAGAGCTTATAAGATTCACAGTAAAACACAGATAAATACAAAGAAACGTCAACACACTTCTACATAAATGTACACATACAGTGAAGCAATGTCCTTACTTATTAAAAGAAAGCATTTAAATTACAAATATTTACATACAATTAAAAGAAAAGTTACATATCGGTAGCAGGTGCCATGCATTCCGCATTTTCGGTGTTACAACAGTATCACTATGGAGAAGAGAGACCGTGCGCTGTTAATGAAATTGTTTTATGTGAACGGCAGCAATTACAGTCCTGCAGTGAGAGAATTTCGCAGACTGGACGGACTCAGTAGAGGCCCAATTTTATTCAAAATGGCTCTGAGCACTATGGGACTCAACTGCTGTGGTCATAAGTCCCCTAGAACTTAGAACTACTTAAACCTAACATCACACACATCCATGCCTGAAGCAGGATTCGAACCTGCGACCGTCGCGGTCGTGCGGTTCCAGACTGTAGCGCCTTTAACCGCTCGGCCACTTCGGCCGGCCCCAATTTTATTAAATGGTTTAAAGAAGGTGCTAATGAAATTTGAAAACTCAAGTGAACTTGTTGTGGCACCTGGAAGACAAAGGCGTTCTATTCCGGTGAAAATTACTGACGAGGTTGCTGTTGCAGTAACCGACCATGCCTGACGTTCCACGGATATTCCTGGCGGTCGTGCAGCGTCACGAGAATTGTCCACCCCGTGGTCGATAGTTTGCGGTCTGTTTTACACTGGTACCTGTACCAGATCAGACGGTACGGCAACTGAAACATCATGATCCCTAGCAACATTCTGAAATCGCTCTTAGGTTTCTGTCACGCATCGAAGTTGATGACATTGTTTTATAAAATACATTTTAGCCATCAGTTGTTTATTTGTCCCATTAGTCATCACCACGGTTATTAACCATCATCCAGGTTGTATGATACAACAGGTTAGTTAAAAGCATCACAACTAATCTGTTGTACTCTACATCCTAAATGATGGTTAATAACCGAAACCGGTAGGTGACTAATGGCACAAATAAACAGCTGATGGTTAAAATGCATTTTATAAAATACACTACTGGCCATTGAAATTGCTACACCACGAAGATGACGTGCTAAAGACGCGAAATTTAACCGACAGGAAGAAGATGCTGTGATATGCAAATGATTAGCTTTTCGGAGCATTCGCACAAGGTTCGCGCCGGTGGCGACATCTACGACGTGCTGACATGAGGAAAGTTTCCAACCGATTTCTCATACACAAACAGCAGTTGACCAGAGTTGCCTGATGAAATGTTGTTGTGATGCCTCGTATAAGGAGGACAAATGCGAACCATCACGTTTCCGACTTTCATAAAGGTCGGATTGTAGTCTATCGCGATTGAGGTTTATCGTATCGGGACACTGCTGCTCGCATTGGTCGAGATCCAATGACTGTTGGCAGAATATGGAATCGGTGGGTTCAGGAGGGTAATACGGAACGCCGTGCTGGATCCCAACGGCCTCGTATCACTAGCAGTCTAGATGACAGGTTCAAAAATGGCTCTGAGCACTATGGGACTTAACATCTGTGGTCATCAGTCCCCTAGAACTTAGAACTACTTAAACCTAACTAACATAAGGACATCACACACATCCATGCCCGAGGCAGGATTCGAACCTGCGACCGTAGCAGTCGCGCGGTTACAGACTGAGCGCCGAGAACCGCTAGACCTAGATGACAGGCATCTTATCCTCATGGCTGAAACGGATCGTGCAGCCACGCCTCGATCCTTGAGTCAACAGGTGGGGACATTTGCAAGACAACAACCATCTGCACGAACAGTTCACGACGTTTGCAGCAGCATTGACTATCAGCTCGAAGACCATGGCTGCGGTTACCCTTGATGCTGCATCACAGATAGGAGCGCTTGCGATGGTGTACTCAACTGCGAATCTGGGTCACGAATGGCAAAACATCATTTTTTCGGATAAATCCAGGTTCTGTTTACAGCATAATGATGGTCGCATCCGTGTTTGGCGACATCGCGGCGAACGCACATTGGAAGTGTGTATTCGTCATCGTCATACTGGCGTATCACCCGGCGTGATGGTATGGGGTGCCTTTGGTTACACGTCTCGGTCACCTCTTGTTCGCACTGACGGCACTATGAACAGTGGACGTTACATTTCAGATGTGTTACGACCCGTGGCTCTACCCTTCATTCAGTCCCTGCGAAACCCTACATTTCAGCAGGATAATGCACGACCGCATCTTGCACGTCCTGTACGGGCCTTTCTGGATACAGAAAATGTTCGACTGCTGCCCTGGCCAGCACATTCTCGAGATGTCTCACCAACTGAAAACGTGTGGTCAATGGTGACCGCGCAACTGGCTCGTCACAATACGCCAGTCACTACTCTTGATGAACTGTGGTATCATGTTGAAGCTGCATGGGCAGCTGCACCTGTACACGCCATCCAAGCTCCGTTTGCTTATTACAGCCAGAGGTGGTTGTTCTGGGTACTGATTTCTCAGGATCTATGCATCCAAATTGTGTGAAAATGTAATCACATGTCAGTTCTAGAGTAATATATTTGTCCAATGAGTACCTGTTTATCATCTGCATTTCTTCTTGGCGTAGCATTTTTAATGCCCAGTATTGTACTTTACGGCTGTTGAACCTTACCTTATGGAAACATTGATGATATGGGTCTGGACAATATTCTACGTAATGACGAGGCACAATTTACACAGCAAGCCGCAGAGAATACAGTGAACTGCCGCATTAGGGGTACTGTAGTTTAATTCTTTTATCTTGGCGGCTCGCGCATGCCTGCCCAGCCGCGGGAGATTGCTGCGTTGGCAAGTTGCACGCGCCAAGAGAAGCAGCGCCATAGTATAGTATAGTTCAGAAACTTACGTTTAAGGGGGAGCGCGCAGGTTATGAAGTAAAGCCGCATTAACCCTTTCGCTGCTTCGGAGACGTGCTCCCCGCATTCCGCGCTGTGCGCGATTTTGTCATCACTGCACTGCTGGCCTGTGCAGACACATGGTGTTCCGACTGCTTTGACACACTTATCATTCGAATTCACAAAAACCATTTGGCCCAAAAATTTGATTTTTACACATCTTCTTGAGTGATACCTTCCCCCCCCCCCCATAAGTGACTTAATTTTGTTTCAATGTTCAACGCAGTTATTGTGCAGCATTAAATGTAGTAAACCATTGCACGAAATTTTGAAGAGTTTGCAGAGATAAAAGACCACAGCATATACTTTCTGTATGAACAATTTTAGTCGCCACTAGAAATTTCAAAAAATTACATTCAAACGAATAAAATTCACAAAGTAAGACACTTCGATATTGTTTTTAAATAAAGAAAATATTAAGCACTGAACAAGATTTGAACTTGGAACCTTTTGCTTAGAAAGCAAACACTTTAACCAGATTCCTTGAGAACTTTAAAAGGTCACGCAAAATACCGATAAACACTGTTGGTATGACTATGAATTACTCACGTTTCGTCGAAGTACAATAGGAAATAAACAATTACCGCTGTTCTTTATTGCGGAAAATCGGTTAGTGGGAATGAATTTCCTTGCTATCGACTGAATTAGGAGGCTTATTGCTTGTTTGGTTTAATTAATTAATAGAATGTGAAGCAGTTGGTATAAAGAATGCTTTTTCCAAACTTTCTTTTATAGAAATTCTGCTATCAAGACATTGCTTTTCTTCAATTACTTTATTTATGACTGAACGTTTCTAAAACTGAAGACACTCGTTCGTGCTCTGCACTGCAGTCGAGCTCTGGGAATGTCGTTCTCTGTTCATTGGCTGACTGTGTTTTGTGGCGTCAGATTCGCAGAACGAACCTAAACTGAGCCGCCGTCGTAAATGACGCGCACTTTAGTAAACTGTGTGTTCTGCACGAAGATGAATTGTACTCACTGTATATGACTGTGTCGTGCGGAATCACAAGCACCTTTATTCTATGTCCAACCTTCTTTAAAGAGAAAACACTCTGAGGGCCTGTTAGGTGTACCGTGATGTCTGCATGTTATCGAGATCTCCTTGTACAGCACGTGATTCCCGCTTTGGAAGGTGAAAACTGTGTGGGAGCCACTGTTTTGTTGCAAGGTGTGGCAACACCTCGTGGCTGTCGCCCCGTGAAATATCTACTTAATGCTTAGTGCAACCTTCCAATCTCCCACGAACGTATTGTAAGTAGATTGTTTCGGTTTTTATATTGCTAACGCCACGTAGCGCTCTGAATGAAAAGCACTGACTGTGCTGTGTGCAGTCTGTGGCTGGTTGGCATTGTTGAAATATTCGCTATTGTAGCGTTGGGCAGTTGGATGTGAACAGCGCGTAGCATTGCGCAGTTGGAGGTGAGCCGCCACCAGTGGCGGATGTAGGGAGGGAGATGGCAGAGTTTTGAGAGCGGACGATCTGGACGCGTGTCCATCAGAAAAAGGAAATTTGTAAGACTGGATGTCATGAACTGATTATATATATATATATATATATATATATATATATATATATATATATATATATATATATATATATATTACGACTTTTGAACACTATTAAGGTAAATACATTGTTTGTTCTCTATCAAAATCTTTCATTTGCTAACTATGCCTATTGGTAGTTAGTGCCTTCAGTAGTTAGAACCTTTTATTTAGCTGGCAGTATTGGCGCTCGCTGTATTGCAGTAGTTCGAGTAAGGAAGATTTTTGTAAGGTAAGTGATTCATGAAAGGTATAGGTTATTGTTAGCCAGGGCCATTCTTTTGTAGGGATTATTGAAAGTCAGATTGCGTTGCGCTGAAAATATTGTGTGCCAGTTTAGTGTTGATCAGAATAAGTAAAGAGAGAAATGTCTGACTGAGTACGTTCAGTTTTGCTCAGCTGTTTGAAAATCAAATAAGGTAGAAGTTTTCCAGCACTGTCATTTATAAATTTTTCTAAGGGGATGTTTCAGCGTTTTCTCCAGAGATTTTCAAAGTGTATGGCCTGTAAGGTCACCTGATCTGAAACCATGTGTCTTTTGGTTCTCATCATATCTACAAGAACGTGTTTACCAAGAACACTTTCGGTCACTACCAGATGTGAAGGCGAGTGTACAGGAACACGTTGCTCAGGTTCCACCGGAACTGCTGCGAGCAACTGTTGATCGCGTCTTTTTAGGGATGCAGCACCTCGTCGGCGTCTCCAGTGGTCAATTGAACAAAATGTGAAAGCGGCGGTTAATAATAAAATCAACGTTATGCCGTTCTGACTTCTTTGACGTTTTAGCCCATGTCCCGTTCCTAATTCATTAGAGAAAGGAACATTTCTATACATTTTCCCTACAATCACTGCGCCAGATTTCTGCCTGGTGGCCAAAGTTTGAACCAACTCTTCTCCAGCGTAAATCTGTTCTCCATTAATGCATTGAAATTTCTACCAGGTTTCGCTGCCATACGATAATTACAGCCCACTTTGGACCTCTGTGAGTCGCTGCACCTCAGTTATAACCAGTGCAATCTGATGGCTTGAATATCACCTTTCTTAATGCTCAAGCATGCCACATATGTACTAGCTCTCTGAAACAGGGTATTTTCCCAGATAGACTGAAGTATGCCATTGCTAAACCACTGCATAAAAAAGGGGATACGTCTGATGTGAACATCTACCGCCCAATCTCTCTTCTAACTGCCTTATCCAAAATTCTTGAAAAAGTAATGTATTGTAGAGTAGCTTCACACCTTTGTAAAAATAAAGTTTTAACAAGATGTCAGTTTGCCTTCCAGAAGGGTTTTTCAGCGTAAAATGCTATATATGCTTTCACTAATGAAATATTAAATGCTCTGAGTAACCAGAAGTCACCCGTTGGGATTTTTTGTGATCTATCAAAGGCTTTCGATTGTGTAAATCATGGAATATTTCTGGATAAGCTCAAGTATTGTGGTATGAATGGGACAGTGCTCAAATGGTTTAAATCATACCTAACTGGAAGAGTGCAGAAAGTTGAAATAAGCAGTTCACATAATATGCAAAAAAACTTGCGATTCCTCATACTGGGGAACAATCAAGAATGGGGTCCTCTGCTGTTCTTAACATATATTAATGACGTTCCATTCTATATTCAAGAACATGCAAAACTGGTACTTTTTGCCGATGATACAAGTATAGCTATCACACCCTCAACAGTCAAGAATTAACTGATGAAATTGTAAATGATGTTTTTCAGAAAATAATTACGTGGTTCTCTGCAAATGGGCTCTCAATTAACTTTGACAAAACACAGTATATATAGTTCCACACAGTAAATGGAATGACACTATTAATAAATATAGACTTCGATCGGAAAGCGGTAGCTAAGGTAGAATATTCAAAATTTCTAGGTGTATGCATTGGCGAGGGGTTGAACTGGAAAAAACACACTGAGGATCTGCTGAAGCGCTTGAGTTCAGCTACTTATGCTATTAGGCTCATTGCAAATTTTGGTGATATACATCTGAGTAAATTAGCTTACCACGCCTATTTTCATTCTCTGCTTTCGTATGGCATCATATTCTGGGGTAACTCATCATTGAGTAAAAGAGTGTCCATTGCACAAAAGCGTGTAATCAGAATAATTGCTGGAGCTCATTCAAGATCATCCTGCAGACACTTACTTAAAGAGCTACAGATATTTACTATAACCTCACAATTTATATATTCACTTACGAAATTTGTTATTAACAACCGAAGGAATTCAAAAGTAATAGCAGTGTACATGGCTACAACACTGGGGGAAAGGATGATCTTCACTACTCAGGGTTAAATCTAACTTTGGCTCCGAAGGGGGTAAACTATGCTGCCACAAAAATCTTTGGTCACTTACCTAATAGCATCAAAAGTCTGACAGATAGCCATATAGCATTTAAAAGAAAAATAAAAGAATTTCTTAATGGCAACTCCTTCTACTCATTAGATGAATTTTTGGATATAGTGAGTGGGTAATTTCCCCAATCCCCACAAAAAAATGACAAATATTATGTGTCATGTAATATTCTCTGTAATGTAATATCTTGGATAGACACCTTTTATTGACCTGACACGTTCCACATCATTACGAAGTGTCGTATTCATGATCTATGGAACAAGTACTAATCTAATCTAATCTAATCTGCATCTCTAGCGGTGATTTCGTGTTTTTGTTCAACCTTCGTATGATTAATGCATCCGCCCACTTCCCCCGTGGAATAAAAAGTGCGATGTCGCTTTCTTTTTTCTTTCCTCTGTGACCAGGGAGGACGGCCATGGCGCCTACTGGGGTGCCGCCGCTGCTCATCGTGTACACAGCAGTGGCTGCAGCGTCAGCATCCCAGCTCTTCCCACGAGAGCACCCCAGGAACGGCGCCAGAGGACTCGGCCCACTGACCTGCATGGCCGAGGAGGTCTTTTGGCACTTCAAATGTATCCATGTCGCAATGGCAGGTAAGGCTCTGCTGTACTGCTGGCAAGTCTTCTGCTCGTGGAGAAAAAGTGGCAGGGCAGAGAATTTCCCCAGCTTTGCACAGAAAAGGTAGAGTCTTGTAACCTCCCAACAGAAAAATAATTGTAATATTCACAGTAAGTGTAACCTCCCAACACAAAAATCTCGTTTAAGTTCCCAATAGCAAAATTTCTTTCCAATAATAAAATTTCAAGTTTTAGTGTGACCTTCCATTAACGACTGACTGCATATAGAGATTAATAAGTTTTGACGTTAGCAGCGCTGCGTCATGGCCATGTGAAATCGTCCTGAATAAATTGAAAAATTCTTACCTCACAATGATTTCGCCGGATAACGCTAACTATAAAGGGTGGTCCATTGATCGTGACTAGGCCAAATATCTCACGAAATAAGTGTCAAACGAAAATACTACAAAGAACGAAACATGTCTAGCTTGAAGGGGGAAACCAGATGGCGCTATGGTTGGCCCGTTAGATGGCGCCGCCATAGGTCAAACGGATATCAACTGCGTTTTCTTAAATAGGAACCCCTATTTTTATTACATATTCGTGTAGTACGTAAAGAAATATGAATGTTTTAGTTGGACCACTTTTTTAGCTTTGTGATAGATGGCGCTGTAATAAATGGCTCTGAGCACTATGAGACTTAACATCTGAGGTCATCAGTCCCCTAGAACTTAGAACTACTTAAACCTAACTAACCTAAGGACGTCAACACATCCATGCCCGAGGCAGGATTCGAACCTGCGACGTAGCGGTCGCGCGGTTCCAGACTGAAGCGCCTAGAACCGCTCAGCCACAACGGCCGGCGGCGCTGCAATAGTCACAAACATATGGCTCACAATTTTAGACGAACAGTTGGTAAAACGTAGGTATTTTAAATTAAAATACAGAACGTAGGTACGTTTGAGCATTTTATTTCGGTTTTCCAATGTGATACATGTACCTTTCTGATCTTATCATCTCTGAGAAAACACATTAATGCAAAAAATGCTCAAAATGATGTCCGCCAACCTGAATGCATTTGGCAAAACGTCTAACGACATTCCACTCGACAGCGAGTAGTTCGCCTTCCGTAATGTTCGCATATGTATCGACAATGAGCTGACGCATGTTGTCAGGAGTTGTCGGTGGATCACGATAGCAAATATCCTTCAACTTTCCCCACAGAAAGAAATGCAGGGACGTCAGATCCGGTGAACGTGCGAGCCATGCTATGGTGCTTCGACGACCAATCCAACTGTCATGAAATATGCTATTCAATACCGCTTCAACCGCACACGATCTATGTGCCGGACATCCATCATGTTGGAAGTACATCGCCATTCTGTCATGCAGTAAAACATCTTGTAGTAACATCGGTAGAACATTACGTAGGAAATCAGCATACATTGCACCATTTAGATTGCCATCGATGAAATGAGGGACAATTTTCCTTCCTCCTATAATGCCGCACCATACATTAACCCGCCAAGGTCGGTGATGTTCCACTTGTCGCAGCAATCGTGGATTTTTTGTTGCCCAACAGGGCATGTTGTGCCGGCTTACGTCACCGCTGGTGGTGAATGACGCTTCGTCGCTAAATAGAACTCGTGCAAAAACTCTGTCATCTTCCCGTAATTTCTCTTGTGCTCAGTGGCAGAAATGTACATGACGTTCAAAGTCGTCCCCATGCAATTCCTGGTCATAGAAATATGGTAAGGGTGTTGATGTAGCATTCTCAGCACCGACGGTTTTGAGATTCCCGATTCTCGCGGAATTTGTCTGCTACTGATGTGCGGATTAGCCGCGACAGTAGCTAAAACACCTACTTGGGCATCATCATTTGTTGCAGGTCGTGCTTGACTTTTCACATGTGGCTGAACACTTCCTGTTTCCTTAAATAACGTAACTATCCGGTGAAGGTCCAGACACTTGGATTATGTCGTCCAGGATACCGAGCAGCATACATAGCACACGCCAGTTGGGCATTTTGATCACAATAGCCATACATCAACACGATATCGACCTTTTACAAAATCGGTAAACGGTCATTTTTTTTTTTTTTTATTGTGATTTTGATCACCTTACACAAGGCGGGCTGCCTGCAGCAGAGGACGCCGCTCTTCAACCTTGAGTTTTACAGTAACTAATACATATAGGTGGCACAGAGAATACAATCAAAACGGCGGGCAAAAAATGGAGACATTAAAAAACAAAAAACATGGAGCCGTTCACACAGGACGAGAAACATCACTAACATTAGTTGACACGGCGCACATCACATGGATGACGGCGACTGTACACGTGAACAGTGGTGGCGTGACGGCGAACAAACACTAAACACAAACGAAGGCACACACACGAGACACTGATGGCGATGATCTCCAGCGCGCGAATGTTCACTGAGCGTGTGCGAGTCCGGGGACCTGCCAAGTGAGGGGGAGGAGGAAGGGGAGTGGGAGAGCGAGAGGGGAGAGCAGAGATGCCATGGGCAGGGGAGATAGGGGGAGGGAGGAAGGGGGAGGGGAAGCCTGGGGGTAGAGGGGTGGAGGGAGGCGACCGGGGAAAAGGAAAGAGAAGGGAAGGGAAGGGAAGGGAGGGAGGGTGCCTAAAGGAAAGGACACCGGAAGTGGGGGGGGCAGGATCAAAGTAGATAGGAGGGGTAGATGGAGGGAAGGAGGGCATCATCAGGGAGGGGGAGCTGGTGGAAGCCACCTTGGGAGAGGGTAAGGAGGTTGGAGAGATGGAGACCAGGTGGGACGTGGGAATACAGGCGCAGCAGTGGGCAGGGGTGGAAGAGGACGAGTGAGACAAATGGATGAGGAGGATCGAGTTTGCGGTAGGTGTACAGGATCTGTATCCTTTCAAGGAAAAGGTCGAGGTGGAGGAAGGGGATGAGATCATACAGGATCCACGTGGGGGAGGTGAGACAGATGCGATAGGCGAGGTGGAGAGCATGGCATTCAAGGATTTGTAGGAATTTATAAAAGGTAGGGGGGGGGGCGGAGATCCAGACCGGATGGGTGTAACAAAGGATAGGGCGGATGAGGGATTTATAGGTGTGGAGGATGGTGGAGGGGTCCAGAGCCCATGTATGGCCGGAAAGGAGCTTGAGGCGATGGAGTCAGGAGCGTGCCTTGGCTTGGATTGTCCGGAGATGGGGAGTCCAGGAGAGGCGACGGTCGAGGGTGACGCCAAGGTACTTAAGGGTGGGAGTGAGGGCGATAGGACGGCCATAGATGGTGAGATAGAAATCAAGGAGGCGGAAGGAAGGGGTGGTTTTGCCTACAATGATCGCCTGGGTTTTGGAGGGATTGACCTTGAGCAACCACTGGTTGCACCAAGCGGTGAACCGGTCAAGATGGGATTGGAGAAGGTGTTGGGAGCGCTGCAGGGTGGGGGCAATGGCAAGGAAGGCGGTGTCATCGGCAAACTGGAGAAGGTGGACGGGGGGTGACGGCGGCGGCATGTCCGCCGTGTACAAAAGGTACAGAAGGGGGGAGAGGACGGAGCCTTGGGGCACACCGGCGGAGGGGAAAAAGGTGAAGGAATCCGTGTTATGGATGGTGACGTAGGAAGGACGGTGGGAGAGAAAGGAGCCGATCAGACGGACGTAGTTAATGGGAAGGGCGAAGGTTTGGAGCTTGAAGAGGAGACCGGAATGCCATACGCGGTCATAAGCACGTTCGAGGTCCAGGGAGAGGAAGATCGCGGAGCGACGGGAATTAAGCTGGTCGGAAAGGAGATGAGTGAGGTGAAGGAGAAGGTCGTCAGAAGAGAAGGACGGCCGAAAGCCACACTGGATAACGGGAAGGAGGCGGTGCTGGCGGAGATGCTGGTGGATGCGTTGGGTGAGGATAGATTCCAGGACCTTGCTGAAGACCGAGGTAGGACTGATGGGACGGTAGGAGGAGACAGCAGACGGCGGTTTGCCAGGTTTAAGGAACATCAGGATACGGGAGGTTTTCCACAGGTCGGGGTAGTAACCGGTGGACAGGACTACATTGTAGAGCCTGGCCAGAGTGGAGAGGAAAGCGACAGGAGCTTCACGAAGATGACGGTAGGTGACACGATCGTGACCAGGAGCGGTGTTGCGTTTTGTGCGGATTGTAGTAATGAGATCCTGTGTAGTGATAGGGGCATTGAGATCCGTGTGTGCAATGTTGTCCAAGTACTGGAATCCAGGTGCGAGGGGAGGGACGGAAGTGTCAGTTCGATCGCGGACATCCGGGAAGAGGGAGTAATCGAACTGGGGATCATCGGGGATGGAAAACACATCGGAGAGGCACGAGGCAAAGTCATTGGCCTTACTAAGGGTGTCAGGGAAGGGGTGATCATCATGGAGAAGAGGATAGTAGGGGGAGGGATTAGTTCCGGTAAGGCGACGGAAGGCTGACCAGAACTTGGACGAGTTGATGGGTAGGGTAGCATTTAAACGGGTGCATGTCTGTCGCCAGTCCCGGCGTACGGTCCATTTTAACACGGGTTATGTATCACGAAGCAAATACCGTCCGCACTGGCGGAATGTTACGTGATACCATGTACTTAAACGTTTGTGACTATTACAGGGCCATCTATCACAAAGCGAAAAAAGTGGTCCATCTAAAACATTCATATTTCCTTACGTACTGCACGAATATGTAATAAAAAATGGGGGTTCCTATTTTAAAAACGCAGTTGGTATCCGTTTGACCTATGGCAGCGCCATCTAGCAGGCCAAACATAGCGCCATCTCGTTTCCCCCTTCAAGGTAGACGAGTTTCTTTCTTTGTAGTTTTTTCGTTTGATGCTTATTTCGTGAGATATTTGGCCCGGTCACTATCAATGGACCACCCTATAAGAAATTTTTGGCACAGAGTAGTGCAATGCTAGTCACAAGATTTTCAATTGTAGGAAAACAACTGATTTTCTTTTGCTTAATCAACATGAGAATGCTCAGGAAAATGTCGTAAAATCTTTAAACTCGGATAAATGACTGGCAAAAGTTTTCTTCAGATGAAAAGTTATTATTGAAACATTTCTGCAAGGAATCACATGGGACTTTAACATTACGATTGTGGCTAAATCAGTTCTGGCAATTAACATATGCGCGCGGCAACAAAGAACAATAATAATTATTTTTCTTTGACCTTATACTACATCGCTCAGACACCGTCATCGTTCTCCACGACCGGCCCAACAGAAGTCAACCGCTGCACTGCCCTGTCCGAACTCCAGAACTCAAGTGCTCTGTGCGAGCTACAAAGCACGACTGCTCTGTGCGAGCTACTAAACTCGACTTACTGCCAACACTGCTCTGACCTGCGACTCTATTGTAGCATAGATATTCCATCTCTAAGGCAGCGCGTGAGCAATCTATCGAAATTACATCTGTTCAAGTGCGCTAGCGAATAGTAATGAACCCCTAATTAACCCCTCACAGTCTGAACTAATTCTCTTATTCCACTTTTGTTGGAGCTTTTCTAGTCCATTCAAATGCAAATCATAGGCGATGATCAGCAGCTTGTTCACGTCTTCAGTGTCGTCAAACGGCATCTACATCTACAGGGATACTCTGCAAATCACATTTAAGTGCCTGGCAGAGGGTTCATCGAACCACCTTCACAGTCCTCTATTATTCCAATTTCGTATGGCGCGCCGAAAGAATGAACATCTATATCTTTCCGTACGAGCTCTGATTTCCCTTATTTTATCATGGTGATCGTTCCTCCCTATGTAGATCGGTGTCAACAAAACATTTTCCCATTCGGAGGAGAAAGTTGGTGATTGGAATTTCGTGAGAAGATTCCGTCGCAACTGTAAACGCCTTTCTTTTAATGATGTCCAGCCCAAATCCTGCATCATTTCTGTGATACTCTCTCCCATATTTCGCGATAATACAAAACAATCTCCTTAGTAGGTCTGCTGCATTTTCTAAGTGTCCTGCCAATAAAACGCAGTCTTTGGTTAGCCTTCCCCACAACATTTTCTATGTGTTCCTTCCAATTTAAGTTGTTCGTAATTGTAATACCTAGGTATTTAGATGAATTTATGGTTTTTAGATTAGACTGATTTATCGTGTAACCGAAGTTTAGCGAATTCCTTTTAGCACTCATATGGATAACCTCACACTTTTCGTTAGTTAGGCTCAACCGCCATTTTTTGCACCATTCAGATATCTTTTCTGAATCGTTTTGCAGTTTGTTTTGATCTGCTGATGACTTTATTAGTCATCAGATTGTCTCCCAAATCGTTTATATAGATAAGAAACAGAAAAGGGCCTATAACACTACCTTGGAGAACGCCAGAAATCCTTCTGTTTTTCTCGATGACTTTCCGTCAATTACTATGAACTGCGACCTCTCTGACAGGAAATCTCAAATCCAGTCACATAACTGAGATGATATTCCATAAGCATGCAATTTCATTACGAGCCGCTTGTGTGGAACAGTGTCAAAAGCCTTCCGGAAATCCAGAAACATGGAATCGATCTGAAATCCCTTGTCAATAGCACTCAACACTCCATGTGAATAAAGAGCTAGCTGTGTTTCACAGGAACGATGTTTTCTAAACCCATGTTGACTGTGTGTCAATAAACTGTTTTCTTCGAGGTAATTCATAATGTTCGAACTCAATATATGTTCCAATATCCTGCTGCATATCGACGTTAACGATATGGGCCTGTAATTTAGTGAATTCCTCGTGCTACCTTTCTTGAGTATTGGTGTGAACTGTCCAACTTTCCGCTCTTTGGGTACGGATCTTTCGTCGAGCGAACGGTTGTATGTGATTGTTAAGTGTGAAGCTAATGCATCAGCACACTCCAAAAGAAATCTAATTGGTATAGAGTCTGGACCGGAATACTTGCTTCTATTAAATGATTTAAGTTGCTTCATTACTCCGGAGGTATTTACTTCTACGTTACTCTTGTTGGCAGCTGTTCTCGGTTCGAATTCTGGAATATTTACTTCGTCTTCTTTGGCGAAGGAATTTCGGAAGGCTGTGTTTAGTAACTCTGCTTTGGCAGCACTGTCTTCTATAGTATCTCCCTTGCTATCGCGCAGAGAAGGCATTGATTGTCTCTTGCCGCTAACATACTTCACATACGACTAGAATCTCTTTGGATTTTCGGCCAGGTTTCGAGACATAGTTTCGTTGTGGAAACTGTTATAAGCATCTCGCAAACACGGGCATTTCAGGTGTTTCTTCACGTTACGTTGTAGTTGGCACCCCGAAGGGTCAGGCAAGTATTGAAGCGGAGGCGGGGTAGAGAAGAATGGCCGACCAATTGGAAACGCTGGACCTTCAATTTCACAACAGCAACTTCGGGGACGCGAGCGAAGATGCTTTTTCCAGTGCAAGAAGCCGGTGTTTTGTGAATTAACCATAAGCTCTATGAGTGCTTCCTCTGCTGAAAAGGTAGCTTGTTCCTTTCCCCGGCGCTCCATACAACTGCTGGACAGAGCGACCATGAAACTTGGCGAGCCATCTGTTCGCATAATGGAAATGCATTGTATCCTACTAGATTTCGTCGTGGCCGTAATCGTTAGCTCACGGTGAAAGAATCCCTTGCAATCAATGCAAAAAGTTTCCCCTTCCAACTACCAAATGCAACCAATAGATCTTGCAAGACATAATTTGTTCAATAAGACAATAACTCAAATTAATGATTTGACAGTGAAACAAAAATGAAGTAATACAGAACAATACATGTTCGCCAACAGCAAAAATCGCTGGATAATTAATATCCACATTCAATATTTTTGGTACCAGTTTTGGAAAACTACGATCTTGTAAGGTATATAAAATCTGTGACAAAACATTCTAGATCGCGATGATTATTTTATTAAAACGACTGGTTTCGGCCTGGACTTAGGCGATCTTAGGAACAGCACTGTGAAAGACAGAAAACGTGCTAGTTCCATAAAGAAATAGAGTAATTTATACATATTAAAAGTGAATAACTATAAAAAGAAATGCCTATGCGACAGAAAAGATTGTTAAAAATAGCGAGTAATGTAATAAGATTATCCAAGAATTATTTCAAGTCGAAATTAATTTTTTAACTAGTGTAATATATCCATAGGATCGCCTACTCAATCAACAGAATGTCTGTATAGAATAAACAAATGGATTAATGTAAAATCGTTATCATCTACAATAACTATGCAGTAATTACACTGCGTTCTGAGTAGTACGAAATTTAGTAGAACATTGGTGCACTAAAAATTGTACTGGGGCCACTTCAGAAGACTCCATCCTGATTATCTTTGACAGCTGCGATCGATCCCAGTCGTTATGGTAACACATGGCGTCCATGACGTACATCTTTGATATTTGCTGGCCATCTTAAAATGATGTCTCCATGGCAACGGTATCCATAGATAGTCAGTTCAGGCCAGAAGATTGCGCCAGTGTTATACTAAATTTTGTCTTCTGCAGTTCAACAGTCACCCATTCCATTTTCGCTCTGACTAACGAGGAGACAAATTCGTGGCGGGTCGCATCAAAGCAGTGAGGAGGCTGAGGAAGCAAAAAAAAAACACGAGCTCAGCGGCCTCCAAGCGTAGCTCGAAAAACTGCTCCCATGTGCAGAAATGTTAGATAGAAAAATTCGGAGTAGGTATTAAAATCCATGGAGAAGAAGTAAAAACTTTGAGGTTCGCCGATGACATTGTAATTCTGTCAGAGACAGCAAAGGACTTGGAAGAGCAGTTGAACGGAATGGATAGCGTCTTGAAAGGAGGATATGATATGAACATCAACAAAAGCAAAACGTGAATAATGGAATGTAGTCGAATTAAGTCGGGTGATGCTGAGGGAATTAGGTTAGGAAATGAGACACTTAAAGAAGTAAAGGAGTTTTGCTATTTGGGGAGCAAAATATCTGATGATGGTCGAATTAGAAAGGATATAAAATGTAGACTGGCAATGGCAAGGAAAGCGTTTCTGAAGAAGAGAAATTTGTCAACATCGAGTATAGATTTAAGTGTCAGGAAGTCATTTCTGAAAGTATTTGTATGGAGTGTAGCCATGTATGGAAGTGAAACATGGACGATAAATGGTTTGGACAAGAAGAGGAATAGAAGCTTTCGAAATGTGGTGCTACAGAAGAATGCTGAAGATTAGATGGGTAGATCACATAACTAATGAGGAGGTATTGAATAGGATTGGGGAGAAGAGAAGTTTGTGGCAAGCTTGACGTGAAGAAGGGATCGGTTGGTAGGACATGTTCTGAGGCATCAAGGGATCACAAATTTAGCATTGGAGGGCACCGTGGAGGGTAAAAATCGCAGAGGGAGACCAAGAGATGAATACACTAAGCAGATTCAGAAGGATGTTGGTTGCAGTAGGTACTGGGAAATGAAGAAGCTTGCACAGGATAGAGTAGCATGGAGAGCTGCATCAAACCAGTCTCAGGACTGAAAACCACAACAACAACAACATTAGAACTCGAATGCAAGATTGAATCATTTACACGTGATGTGATTCTAAGACGATTAAAAAATGTGAGGAAAAGCGCCAAGATGAGACTTAGGCTCACACCTGCACGGAAAGTTTCCCTTTTGTCAACTTTTCATTCCGTTACGTCTTAATCCTCTCCCTCGACTTATCGAGCAGGTTGGTGTCATATTCTTCGATCACACTCTTCCAGAGGAAGGTAGTCTACGCATAGAATACAATCGTTGTCCCAGGAAACAGATGACATGAGATTTTTATAGCTTTCTGTGTGTGGAAATCCTTCAACCGCGTGAACCCACATTGGCACCTATTTCTTGATTTCAGCCTCATAAATGTGGAGGCAGGTATCATTCTCAATCATTGACGTACCCAGAACAGCTCATAACAGACCATGAAGATAAATATAGAGAAATTCGAGTCCACATAGAAACTTTCTAGGAATCGGTCTTGCCACGAAACATACATATATGAAATTGGAGAAAGGGAAGTGACAGCAGAGCACAGAGTACGCTCCGCCACACGCCACAAGATGACTTGCAGAGTATACATGTAGATGTTGATGTAGATATCGACTATTTCAATTTCTGCCTTCTTCTGTTCATTGTTTAAACATTTCAGTACCCACTTCGCTGAACAATTCCTCATTCTCTATGATATTCTCGACAATGAAACCAACAGCCTCCCAACAAATGTTCAGAAACTCAGCCGTCTTTTTGGCGGATATTCGTCGCTCATCAATAATCAGATTGCAGAACAGCATCACTTGTTTGTGGTCCATTGATGTTGTGTGTCGCCTATTGCGTGGTCAACCAACAACAGTAAAATGCACAGCCTTGGAACGAGACAGCGAAATCTTGACAGTGTTTCAGCAAAGACACGTCTCCTTTAGTGTTTGTTGCATATCCTTTGGACATTTTCTCTGTAGAAACAAAATCTTCATGATGCCACGTAATGTGACAGACATGTAATGTTCTTGAATCCTTTCATTTTAAATTAATCTTCCTTCTTTCCCTTCATGTCGTCAACCCCTTCCCCTCCCCGCCTCCTCACCCCCGCGCCGAAATTTGTTTGTAACCTCAAATTAATAAGAGCTGTAAGAATACGAAACTTGCGATATTTGTACAGCTATGTAATAAGGTATTTCATTCGGTAGGATTTTTTTTTCACTTCGAACTGCAAGGAGACGATGCTAAGTACTTTTCAGCCCCTCTCGTACATTGAATTGACTGTATGCAACTTGTTCCAGACTTGTTCCGACCTTCCATGGTCAGAAAAGTTCGAAAAGAACCAGCGACAAGCTACGGCTTTGAGACGCTCTAGGAACTATGTCTGAAAGAAGGAAGGAGGGGGGGGGTTCAGTAGTGAACTCTGTGGGAGTCGTTGGTGACAACCGCTTGGCAATAGATTTCATCTCGATCGCACTTGGCGAGCTTCTTGCAGTTTTCCGGTTCCGACACTTATGAGTCATCATCAGAACTGAGTACCCATAAAAGAGAATATTGCAAAATTATTATTGAATATAAAAGTTACAAATATATTAAAAAGAGCTCCATAAAGACTAAAACTAAAATATACACACACCAAAAATGTTTCGCATCACACCACTTCCCAGAAATCCGGAAGATATACCTTCACTGTGGATATTGTATCACAGACAGTGTCCCTTTGACTGTTCAGAGATGTCACTAAATCCGCCCAAAGATGTAAACGACAATGAATGAGCAGCGTCCATTAGACGGACGTGTCCTGACAGCCGATCAGTTCCAGTCATTCCACCAGGAAGGAAGTACACTGCTCGTGTTGTCTGTAGTTCAACCATGCCCAGACGGTCAATACCGCGGTTCGATCGCGACCGCATTGTTACTTTGTGCCAGGAAGGGCTCTCAACAACGGAAGTGTCCAGGCGTCTCGGAGTAAAGCAAAGCGATGTTGTTCGGACATTGAGGAGATACAGAGAGACAGGAACTGTCGGTGATATGTCTCGCTCAGGCCGCCCAAGGGCTACTACTGCAGTGGATGACCGCTACCTACGGATTATGGCCCGGAGGAACCCTGACAACGTCACCATCTTTAATAATGCTTTTCGTACAGCCACAGGACGTCTTGTTACGACTCAAACTCTGCACAATAGGCTGCATGATGCACAACTTCACTCCGAACGTCCTTGGTGAGGTCGTCTTTGCAACCGTGACAACATGCAGCGCGGTACAGATGGGCCCAACAACATGCCGAATGGACCGCTCAGGATTGGAATCATATTCTCTTCACCGATGAGTGTCGCATATGCATTCAAAAAGACAATCATCAGAGACGTGTTTGGAGGCAGACCGAGGACACACTGTCAGCGAGTGCAAAAGGTGGGGGCTCACTGCTGTTTTGGAGTGTCATTATGTGGGGCCGACGTACGAGGTTGGTGGCCCTGGAAGGCGCTGTAACGGCTGTACGATACATGAATGCCATCCTCCGACCGACTGTGCAACCATGTCGGCAGCATATTGGCAAGGCATTCGTCTTCATGGACGACAATTCGCGCCCCCATCGTGCACATCTTGCGTATGACTTCCTTCAGGATAACGACACCGCTCGACTAGAGTGGCCAGCATGGTCTCCATACATGAACCCTATCGAACATGCCTGGGATAGATTGAAAAGGGCTGTTTATGGACCCACCAACCACTTTGAGGAATCTGCGCCAAATCGCCGTTGAGGAGTGGGACAATATGGATCAACAGTGCCTTGATGAACTTGTGGCCAGTATGCCACGACGAATACAGGCATTCATCAATGCAAGAGGACGTACTACTGGGTATTAGAGGTACCGGTGTGTACAGCAACCTGAATCGTCACCTTTAAAGGTCTCGCTGTATGGTGATACAACATGCAATGTGTGGTATTCATGAGCAATAGAAAGGGCGGAAATGTTGTTTATCCTACGGTCGCATTTTCGAATCCTGCCTAGGGCATGGATGTGTGTGATGTCCTTAGGTTAGTTAAGGTTAAGTAGTTCTAAGTTCTAGGGGACTGATGACCTCAGATGTTAAGTCCCATAGTGCTCAAAGCCATTTGAACCATTTGTTGTTTATCTTGGTCTCTATTCCAATTTTTCGTACAGGTTGCGGAACTCTCGGAAGCGAGGTGGTGCAAAAGTCTTTTTGATGTGTATAGCCAGAAACACGTCAAAAAATAATCATCTACAGGCCGTCGCGGATACTTAAAATGAACTGCCATGCTTGCTCATGCGTCGGATTTATAAATTGTACAGTCTGCTTCATCAAAAGTATGCAGCTCCTTGATGACCGCTTCAATGCCGGGAATACTTTCAATGAGGTGTCTGAAAGCCTGTGGAGGAAAGACGTGCCATTCTTGCCCACGAGCCGAAACCAGAGATGGTAAAGATGTTGAGCGCTTGGGTCTGGAGCAGAGTCGATGTTCTGACTCATCCAAAGGGTGTTCTATTGTGTTCAGGTCGGAACTCTGGACAGGGTAGCTCCGTTCACGAGTGTTATTGTCCACAAAGTATTACCTCTCAGATGCTGCTGTATGACAGGGTGTACTGTCATGCTGATACAAGCAATCGTCAAATCCGATCCGTTCCTCTATTGTATGCGATACAAAGTGCTGTAAGGCGCATTGATACCCTCCCGCATGTGGCGTTTACTGAAGCACAGTCAGAGGACCACGCCCTGAACGTGAAAAACTCCACTTCCTGCGTACTTCACTGTTGGGACTACACATGATAGCAGGTAAGTTCCCCAGGCACTCGCCAAAACCGAACACTTCTATCAGATTGTCAGAGCTGTAGCGTGACTCATCACTCCAAATCACTGTTTCCAGTCATCCACCATCCAGTGGCGCCGTTGTTAATTTCTCTTCAAGCGCCGCTTAACATTTTCCATATAAATGTGTGGCGTATGAGCAGTTGCTGGACCATCGCATCCCATTCTTTTTAACTCCCTGTGCACAGCCATTGTGCTAGCTGGACTGCTGGAACTCACGAGAGGTTCCTTTCGCTGACTTCATGCGATTTTTTTGCAGTCACCCTCCGCCATATTCGGCGGTTCGTGTCCGTCAGTACACGAAGCCTCCCTTGATTTGGTTTAGCTGTGGCTGTTCCTTTGCATTGACGCTTCACAGTTACATCACCAAAAGTCAACTTGGGCTGTTTCAGAAGGGTTAAAATGCCCTTGGAGGATTTTTTACTCTGGTGATATGCAGTGACTAGTCAACATTCACAATGTGTATTCTGAAATGATATCAAACGAGCAGAACTCGCTCTGTGAATATAATTTGAAACACAAGAAGTATGCTTTCATGTAGAACATATTTTGACTGCATTACAGGAGTCCCTCACGGTGTGGTCGATGACCTGGCTACGTCGTACCTGTCCATCATCAGCCAGCGGCACTCGGTAACTCTGGAGACGAACGTCGGAAGTGCAGGGACCAGTAGTGCGTACCTCATCTTCGGAGACAGCTTCAGTGCCATCGACAGCTACCTCCACAGTTCGCCAGTGCCTACCGTGCCAATCAACAAGAAGAGGAACGGTGTCCTCATCGTGGTAGCGACTTCTGGGGAATCTCTTGCTGTCGAAGAGTTCTCGAGGTGGTTGTGGTTCCAGCACCGTCTACTCTACGCTGTTGTGGTAACAGTGGACACGCGGAATGGCCAGTGGAATGTAAACGATACAGCTGTCGTGTTCGATCCGCCGTCGATGGTGCCCGATTTCGACAACGACTCGGGACAGATTATCTACTTGAAATGCGGTGGGCAGTGGAGGCGGTTAAGGAAAAATATGGTAACGAGGAAACACAATTTCTACGGACGTCGCTTGCCGATAACCATTTTCAAAAGGGACCCGACTGCGATGCCGGTAACGGATCCGGAGACGGGTGAAGTAGTCCGGTACACCGGGCTAGACGGCTACGTCCTGCAGTGCCTGTCCCAGTACCTGAACTTCACTCCCGATTTCAGGGAACCTGAGGACGAGGAGGAGTTCGGATTCGTCAGACAGAACGAGAGCGCGGGTATGCTGGGCGACCTGGTGAACAAGCGGTCGGCGTTCGCGTTCAACTCGCTCTTCTACAAGGACTACAACACGGACGCCATCGACTTCACGCACGCCATCGACAGCGACGCGGTGTGCGTGCTGGTGCCGGCGGCGGAGATGCCCGCCACGTTCGTGGTCGCCATAGTGCTGGACTCTGCGGTCAAGCTGTGCATCGCCGCCACGTACGCGGTGCTCTGCTGCGTGTGGCACGCCCGCTCGCGCCTGCTGCCGCTGCCAGCCGCGCCTGCGCACTCGCGCTCTCTGGCGGACACCTGCCTCGAACACGTGCGCCTCCTCGTCTGCTCGCCGCTGGCGCGCGCACCCCGAGCCGCCACCCAGCGCCTGCTGCTCGTCGTCGGCCTCGTCTTCTACGTCACGCTCAGCGAGATCGTGCAGGGCGCGATGGTCATGGAGCTCAGCAACCCGAACGCAGCCAAGGAGATCGACACCTTGCAGGAGCTGTACGAGCGCGGCTACGAGATCACCATCAGCTCGCCCAACCTCGAGGACGTATTTGGGTACGTACCGTGTCGCAATAGCAAAGTGCAGGGCGATCCGTAATTTGTGTATTTTCCGTAAGAAAGGCTCCAAGGACAATATGGGTGAACCGCGAATTTACTTTCAAATTTATCTTTCTTAAAGAATTTACTTTATTTACTGGCGATTCATCAAGAACATTGACACATTTAATCACACTCTGAGGTGTGTGGGGTTGATCTTTGTTTTGTTATTCTGCGCAACGGATTAATCTGAAATGTTCCCTTTACCCTGTGGCTCCTGCAAGATGCAATTTCCACCCCCACCCCCTCCCCCACACACACTACTACAGAAATCAGAAAGTTGTTCCTAACGTTCTAAAGAGAAATGCCTGAAAATCTTTCAGCAATAAATATCTTCTGGAGTCGTCCGCTGTAAGGAAATGACACAAAAATTCACAACATTTCTTACGTAACTAGTGGGACACTTGGGTACTGGAGTAGTGCTAGTTAGTGTAAGAAAAACATGAAACTAACGAAAGTTATTATTTATTTTGCAAAATTCAGAGAAATCACAATGGCACTTTTAGTTATTAATTGAACAAGTTATATCCTGGTTCTTTTCGGAATGTGAAGTTACCTCTCAAGGATAGGATTCGCTAATGAAATTTCTACACAAAGTTTAAGGTGCTTGTTGCCTTGGCAGAATGGCTGAGAGGCATGCCTACTCAACTTGAATAATTATTCTTTAGAGTGTTTCTAGGTACGGTCGAAGCTGTCGCGTGCGAAATGCAGTGAAGTGTACTGTTCTGGAGGAAATATGGGGCTCGCAATAGCTGTAGTGCACAATACCCTAAGCTGCGATGACTGCTGTCTGCACCGCTCGCTGCTGACAAATAAGATAACTCTCGTTCTATCTGGATTGACCTTCGCCAATTAAACTCTCCTTATGGCTTGATGACATCAAGGATTCCTATTCGCCCGTAGTCTAACTATTAGTGTGGTACACTGGTCAGATAATCAGTCCACCGTGATGCCACTCAAAATTCGCTCACAGGCGTTTAACTATAACTCTGTCCGTTCACACCGAACAATAAGTGTGTCGGTCAACACTGTGAACAACGCTTAGTCGCAAGGACTCAGTATAGAGTCGCCCTTCGATTCGCTCTCGACACAGGTGCTCTCCCAGTGAAGTACTGAGGAGAGACTTGTTCCTCGCTCTTTCGATTACACGTACGAGAGTGCATGCTCTCATTACGTGTCCTCGCTTCAAGAGCGACAGCGAAACGGCCCCTCTCCACGCCAAACATGAAGGGGTATATCTTTCAGTCTCTTCCATTATTCCTTCAGCTCAAGGCGTCAGAAATATCGTCTGCCAATCAGCATTGCCCTTCTAAAACGGGAGAATGACGTTTCGTTTAAGGCGACCAACCCCAAAACCTGTAGCTTTGACGTTTGGCGTTTGCTATCTCCCTGTGATAATCTTTGAAACTGTGTGCTATGTGTAAAGAATGCGTAGGCTGGCTGCTCCCACACAATGTAGCGGAATTTGCTTTTAAGCCGAACACGGGGTTGTTCCCCCCTTTCCACTCGGGCCCACGCTGTCTGCTACCGGCAGTCACCGGCTGACATGGGCTGAGTCATCCTCTGAAGGGCCTGGCGTCCCGTTGTGCGGCCTCTCTCCCGAACTAAAAGCCTCTGTGACCGTAGTGTCTGGAATGTATGTATGCACGCCAGCCTCGAGTTTTTCAACCACGGTGCACTCACTTGTCAATTGCATATCGTTTACATGAACTTATACAACACTGACTTTATCTTATCGAGTTTGGGTTCGAATGAAGCGTCTTGATGTGCGGAACATGATTGTGAGGGCATAATACGAGGGCAGTTCAATAAGTAATGCAACACATTTTTTTTCTCGCCCAATTTTGGTTGAAAAAACCGGAAATTTCTTGTGGAATATTTTCAAACATTCCCGCTTCGTCTCGTATAGTTTCATTGACTTCCGACAGGTGGCAGCGCTGTACGGAGCTATTAAAATGGCGTCTGTAACAGATGTGCGTTGCAACCAACGGGCAGTGATCGAGTTTCTTTTGGCGGAAAACCAGGGCATCTCAGATATTCATAGGCACTTGCAGAATGTCTACGGTGATCTGGCAGTGGACAAAAGCACGGTGAGTCGTTGGGCAAAGCGTGTGTCATCATCGCCGCAAGGTCAAGCAAGACTGTCTGATCTCCCGCGTGCGGGCCGGCCGTGCACTGCTGTGAGTCCTGCAATGGCAGAGCGTGCGAACACACTCGTTCGAGATGATCGACGGATCACCATCAAACAACTCAGTGCTCAACTTGACACCTCTGTTGGTAGTGCTGTCACAATTGTTCACCAGTTGGGATATTCAAAGGTTTGTTCCCGCTGGGTCCCTCGTTGTCTAACCAAACACCATAAAGAGCAAAGGAGAACCATCTGTGCGGAACTGCTTGCTCGTCATGTGGCTGAGGCTGACAATTTCTCGTCAAAGATTGTTACAGGCGATGAAACATGGGTTCATCATTCTCGAACCTGAAACAAAACGGCAATCAATGGAGTGGCGCCACACCCACTCCCCTACCAAGAAAAAGTTTAAAGCCATACCCTCAGCCGGTAAAGTCATGGTTACAGTCTTCTGGGACGCTGAAGGGGTTATTCTGTTCGATGTCCCTCCCCATGGTCAAACGATCAACTCTGAAGTGTATTGTGCTACTCTTCAGAAATTGAAGAAACGACTTCAGCGTGTTCGTAGGCACAAAAATCTGAACGAACTTCTCCTTCTTCATGACAACGCAAGACCTCACACAAGTCTTCGCACCCGAGAGGAGCTCACACAACTTCAGTGGACTGTTCTTCCTCATGCACCCTACAGCCCCGATCTCGCACCATCGGATTTCCATATGTTTGGCCCAATGAAGGACGCAATCCGTTGGAGGCACTACGTGGATGATGAAGAAGTTATTGATGCAGTACGACGTTGGCTCCGACATCGACCAGTGGAATGGTACCGTGCAGGCATACAGGCCCTCATTTCAAGGTGGCGTAAGGCCGTAGCATTGAATGGAGATTACGTTGAAAAATAGTGTTGTGTAGCTAAGAGATTGGGGAATAACCTGGTGTATTTCAATGCTGAATAAAACAACCCCTGTTTCAGAAAAAAAAATGTGTTGCATTACTTATTGAACTGCCCTCGTATGTAAGCAATGAAGGTCAGGAGACCGCGACGTCTTACAACGCTAGGTGAGCCTGGAAGTAGTTACCAATTAGTAACTGATGGAAAATTACTTTTAACAAATGCGAATTTTATTCCTAAAAGCTTTTTCGAAACAGATTTAAAATTATAAGCAGAAAACCACCCTCGAAATATCAGGTTACAATTTTTTTAGAGGCAAATAACAATATTAACAGTAGGAGCCTTCGGGCCGAGAAGCTTGCCTGCTCCCTTTCAACATGGCCGTAGTCATGACCGCTCACAACAACCTCTGAAATAGTACACTGGTGCAAATATGCAACTCACCAGATTACTTTAAACAAAAAATTTTTAACAACTCACACAAACATGTAAACAATGCACTCCGTAAGAGGAATGGAAATGGTACAACCCTCAAATTATTTGCCACCGAAAATGCAACTTTTTGTAAGGACTCTTACGGTTGAAGGGTGGCAAGCTTATAACCTAAAATGACTATTTAAATTAAACCCATAAAATGCAGACTTACATAAAATGTACAACATGCTCTACATTACACATATACCACCTTGCAAGATAATAGGCAAGATAGAAACATATTTCAAGAATTCGGCCTTTAAGCCATAAATTCGTTAACACCGAATCCGAAAAACATGACAGAGACAGCTATTAACGTGTGGCAGACCGACAGACAGACACTAACTGCCTAACAAATGCGGACGGAAGACAGAAAAGCAAGCTGGGGACGAGAGACTGACCAAGAAAACAAGTAGAATTGGTAAATGAAACAACATATCACAAATCACATAACTTCTAAAAATTGCGGTGTCTGGCGAAGACCTGGCGCAGGACCCCCAAAAAGCTCTCCCGAACCGTCCGCTGCCAACCGCTTCAACGGGCGCAGGAAGGCGCGCCGATCTCCCGTCTCACGGCGTCGCAGCTCGCACCGGGCAGACCGATGTCGTGGGTTGGCTCCTACTGCTCTCGTGTCGGCCGCGAAGCCACTACCCCTCGATATACGGCGCGGCCCACCGGACTGCCGTGGCGACCTCACATGCGCCGACGCTCAAGACGGACAAGGCCCAACATCAACAGCGCAAAACACATTCAAACTCTCGCCAACATTGGCCGCTTGCCGGTCAAAACATGTTACGACTACAGCAGCGGGCAAAGTTACATAGGTAATAACACAGGCCACCTAGCAGTCTTGCCAAAATCAGTTTACACGAAGGAGGAAGAAGGGGGGGGGGACAATAAATACCATACGCAAGTGTACTTGCCAAACCTACTACTAAAAACACAGTATAAAAAAGCTCTCAATTAATGGCAAATCGCCGGCCGTTATGACCGTGCGGTTGTAGGCGCTTCAGTCTGGAACCGCGTGACCGCTACGGTCGCAGGTTCGAATCCTGCCTCGGGCATGGATGTGTGTGATGTCCTTAGGTTAGTTAGGTTTAATAAGTTCTAAGTTCTAGGGGACTGGTGACCACAGATGTTAAGTCCCATAGTGCTCAGAGCCATTTGAACCATTTGAATGACAAATCCGGGATAGACCCGGCAATATTGCACCTGAGCGCTAGTAGCCAAAATAAGGTTGACAGATACCAAGGTCTGACATCATCTTAGGGCTAACTGGTACAACAAATAAATAAGAGTAAAAGAAGAAGCAAATGCCAATGCCTAAGAATTTAAATAGGATTAAGTACATATGAGGGTAAAATAAATTGCTAGCACCTTGGACATCGTCTTAGGCTTAATTGGCACTACAAATAAATAAAGGTAAAAGAACAGACCAATGACAATGCCCAGCAATTTAAATAAAATAAGTAAGCACAAGGCTAAAAGCAATTGCTAGAAACTTAACAAGCACACATAAAATATCAGACTGCTGCCACATCACAAACGGAACAGGCGCGCGCGCAGTCCCCAGCAAGCCAGAAAACGAATAACACACACTCCAGCAACCGAGCCATCCTGACCACAGTAATTTCAACTCAGAAGCAGGACGCGTGAGCACACCGGGTCCACGCGAAACACACACTACCAAATAATTCCCACCAACAGATACGGCTGCCCCCCCCCCCCCCTCCGGAGCGGGAAAACAGGGGCGACGACCGGGTACACACCAGCAGAAAACTCGACACCCAGACTCCGGCTAAAACGGAATCACGTAGAAAATATAAACAACAGCTGAAGTAAGGTGGAACGAACCCCGCCACTCAGACCGGAGAGAACAAACACACAGAACACCTGCCCTGCAGTCCTTACAATTCCTGGGTGCGGAAACCCAAGCGATATCGTGGCACCCTTTTCAGAGGCTGAGAACCTCGAGCAATCTCGTGCGGGAATCCATCAGTTGTCCACTACAGCACATCATCAACACTCCACATTGCCCAATGCCCAAATCCTCGGGGCCCGCCAACAACGAGACCACACCTCCGTGCCGGGGCGGAAGGCAAAATACTGCCAGCTCGGTGCGAATCCAACTGCCGAGTCGAGCGCGCGCGGCCCCCCGCGATAAACGCTCCAGAGGGCAGCAGCCGCCTCAGCGCCTGCGCAGGTCGAACCAGACAGGAACAGAAATACAAGTCGCTGTCGATAGTACCGGATACGCAACGCGCCAGAGAAATGGCACAAACTGATCTAACAACATCCTGCACGTACCCAGAGCTCATTACCGCCCACTCCAGAAACACCCCAGACCGTAACGCCTCAATCTGACTCGTTTCTGGCCGAGCGGTTCTAGGCGCTTCAGTCTGGAACCGCGCTACCGCTACGTTCACAGGTTCGAATCCTGCCTCGGGCATGTATGTGTGTGATGTCCTTAGGTTAGTTAGGTTTAAGTAGTTCTAAGTTCTAGGGGACTGATGACCTCAGCAGTCAAGTCCTATAGTGCCCAGAGCCATTTGAACCATTTGACCCCTTTCAAACTTGCTCAGCTGGCAACAGGATTCACGAGTGCGTCTCTGTGGCATGGTTGCCTTCTTGCTTCACACTTTTGCTCTTCCGTGCAGGGTAGCCGCGTGGTCTAGGGATGCCTTGCCATAGTTCACGTAGGTGCCCCTCTCGTCGAAGGTTCGAGTCCTCCATCGCTCATGGATGTTTGCGTTGTCCTTAACGTAAGATAGTCTAAGTTAGATTAAGTAGTGTGTAAGCCTACGGACCGATGACCTCAACAGTCTGGTCCCATAGGAACTTACCACTACCACTTTTGAGCCACAATGAGACTTCTGACAGTCACCATTCCCTAATAGACACAGATGGAGCTCTGGTAGCTATGTCACTACACTAACTTTTGGCGGACGTCGTTGAAACCATTATCAATGTACCTACCACACCCCTGGCGGCATATTCTGTCATCGCAACACAATTGTCTTCACCTTTCGAGGTGTACTAATTTTTTTCCCGGCAGTGTATTTGAGTAACAATCTGATTCTAACACACAATATATTTTAATAAGATGTTTACTACTACTGACACCGAGCGAGGTGGCGCAGTGGTTAGCACACTGGACTCGGATTCGGGAGGACGGCGGTTCAATCCCGTCTCCGGCCATCCTGATTTAGGTTTTCCGTGATTTTCCTAAATCGTTTCAGGCAAATGCCGGGATGGTTCCTTTGAAAGGGCACGGCCGATTTCCTTCCCAATCCTTCCCTAACCCGAGCATGCGCTCCGTCTCTAATGACCTCGTTGTCGACGGGACGTTAAACACTAACCACCACCACCACTACTGACAAATCTTTCCATAATACAATATATTTTAACCTATGTTTTTAGTGTGAAAAATAATATTTCTGATAAACATATACAGGCCCTTTCAAATAAATCAGAAACAGTAGGCTATAATGAACAAATATTTCTCTCATCTAATGTTATTTTAACCCTCATAACACATTAAAACGTATCAGCAATACTATTCATAATAATACCTATGATCAGGGAACTCTCAAAAAGGTACAAGACTGAAATAACAGAAAGTAAATTGATAACGAAATACAAGAAAACAAATAAAACATCCATCACTGATATTGCGATGGACCGTTTCTAAACAACGTCTGGTTGCTAGGGACTATCTTCAGGCATATAGTGCTACCACAAACTCCTTTTATCATTCGGATACTTAAATGAACCGCTGACATCCTATTCATTTTCTGGCTTCACTGCACTATGCGTCTCTGTTGATGTTGTTGTTGTTGTCTTCAGTCCTGAGACTGGTTTGATGCAGCTCTCCATGCTACTCTATTCTGTGCAAGCTTCTTCACCTCCCAGTACTTACCGCAACCCACATCCTTCTGAATCTGCTTAGTGCATTCATCTCTTGGTCTCCCTCTACGATTTTTACCCACCACGCTGCTCTCCAATGCTAAATTTGTGATCCCTTGATGCTTCAGAATATGTCCTAACAACTGGTCCCTTCTTCCAGTCAAGTTGTGCCACAAACTCCTCTTCTCACCAATTCTATTGAATACCTCCTCATTAGTTACGAGATCTACCTATCTAATCTTCAGCATTCTTCTGTAGCACCACATTTCAAAAGCTTCTATTCTCTTCTTGTCTAAACTATTTATCGTCCATGTTTCACATCCATACATGGCACACTCCATACAAATACATTCAGAAACGACTTCCTGACACTTAAATCTATACTCGATGTTAACAAATTTCTCTTCTTCAGACACGCTCTCTTTGCCATTGCCAGTCATACAGTAAAGCTGCATATCCTCTCTACTTCGACCATCATCAGTTATTTTGCTCCCCAAATAGCAAAACTGCTTTACTACTTTAAGTGTCTCATTTCCTAATCTAAATCCCTCAGCATCACCCGACGTAATGCGACTACATTCCATTATCCTCGTTTTGCTTTTGTTCATGTTCATCTTATATCGTCCTTTCAAGACACTGTCCATTCCGTTCAACTGCTCTTCCAAGTCCTTTGCTGTCTCTGACAGAATTACAATGTCATCGGCGAACCTCAACATTTTTATTTCTCCTCCATGGATTTTAATACCTACTCCTAATTTTTCTCTTGTTTCTTTACTGCTTGCTCAATATATAGATTGAATAACATCGGGGAGAGGCTACAACCCTGTCTTAGTCCCTTCCCAACAGCTGCTTCCCTTTCATGCCCCTCGACTCTTATAACTGCCATCTGGTTTCTGTACAAATTGTAAATAGCCTTTCGCTCCCTGTATTTTACCCCTGCCATCTTCAGAATTTGAAAGACAGTATTCCAGTCAACATTGTCAAAAGCATTCTCTAAGTCTATAAATGCTAGAAACGTAGGTTTGCCTTTCCTTAATCCTTCTTCTAAGATAAGTCATAGGGTCAGTATTGCCACACGTGTTCCAACATTTCTGCGGAATCCAAACTGATCTTGCCCGAGGTCGGCTTCGACCAGTTTTTCCATTCGTCTGTAAAGAATTCGCGTTAGTATTTTGCAGCTGTGACTTATTAAACTGATAGTTCGGTAATTTTCACATCTGTCAACACCTGCTTTCTTTGGGATTGGAATTGTTATATTCTTCTTGAAGTCTGAGGGTATTCGACCTGTCTCATATATCTTGTTCACCAGATGGTAGAGTTTTGTCAAGAATGGCTCTCCCAATGCCGTCAATAGTTCCAATGGAATATTGTCTACTCCCGGGCCTCGTTTCGACCTAGGTCTTTCAGTGCTCTTTCAAACTCTCTCATTTCATCTTCATCTACATCCTCTTCAATTTCCATAATATTGTGTTCAAGTACAGACCCTCTGTATACTCCTTCCACCTTTCTGCTTCCCATCTTTGCTTAGAGCTGGGTGTCTATCTCACCTCTTGATATTCATACAAGTGGCTCTCTTTTCTCCAAAGGTCCCTTTAATTTTCCTGTAGGCAGTATCTGTCTTACCCTTAGTGAGATAAGCCTCTACACCCTTACATTTGTCCTCTAGCCAACCCTGCTTAGCCATTTTGCACTACCTGTCAATCTCATTTTTGATGCGTTTGTATTCCTTTTTGCCTGCTTCATTTACTGCGTTTTTATATTTTCTCCTTTCATCAATTAAATTCAATATTTCTTCTGTTACCTGAGGATTTCTACTATCCCTTGTCTTTTTACATACTTGATCCTCTGCCGCCTTGACTACTTCATCCCTCAGAGCTACCCATTCTTCTTCTACTGTATTTCTTTCCCCCGTTCCTGTCATTTGTTCCATTATGCTCTCCCTGAAACTCTGTACAACCTCTGGTGTAGTCAATTTATCCAGGTCCCATCTCCTTAAATTCCCACCTTTTTGCAGTTTCTTCAGTTTTAATCTACAGTTCAGAACCAATAGATTGTGATCAGAGTCCACATCTGCCCCTGGAAATGTCTTACAATTTAAAACCTGGTTCCTAAATCTCTGTCTCGATGATAGGGTCATTTTGTTTATGCATACCACGAGTATTTCAGGTGGTGATTACTTATCTTTTCCCAATACGAGAACATTCTATTGGGCAATTTGATAGGAACTTTGGACTGATTAAAGCAAAAGTGAAGAAAGAACAATCCATTCCTACTGCAAAACCTATTTATAGGCAATGGTGATGTGCAGAAGCAGCCCATCACACCTTATTGTTCTTGTGGACATTAGCTTAATATTTTTTATTAAAAATGAAATTCCTCCAGCTGTACTTAAGATTTTATATTTACTTCGCTACTAGTTGCATCAACGCCATCTTCAGGCCCGTACATTTTGATAAAATCGTGTGTGTGGCTGAGCCTAGATGTCCGCGGTGAGCATGTGGAGCACGTGTTGGTCTCACTGCGGACTTCTAGACTCAGCCACACACAACTGATTTCATCAAAGTGTATGGGCCTGAAGATGGCGTTGACGCAACGTCTAAACTAGTAGCGAAGTAAATATATAATTGTAAGTACAGCTGATGGAATTTCATTTTTAATTTTAATAAAAATTATACTAGCTGTTTCCCACCTTTGTCCAGTTTAAATGCGGATGTACGAAGAACCTTAATAACCCAATGGAAAGAAGGTCGTTTGAACATTGTCTGTTCAGGAAACCTATCCACAAGGGAACTGTGTTTAAAATTCAGAAGTATTTTGTTCTGAAATACAAAGCAGATGGTTCAGTATGAGGCTCACCAACATAAAAAGACCCATACACATCATTACGACTTTGGAAACAGAAATACAGTAATGGAGCACTGAAAAACCTGAGACTATCAACAGAGATTGTCTCAGGTTTTTCAGTGCTCCATTACTGTATTTCTGTTTCCGAAGTCATAATGATGTGTTCAAATGGCTCTGAGCACTATGGGACTCAACTGCTGTGGTCATCAGTCCCCTAGAACTTAGAACTACTTAAACCTAACTAACCTAAGGACATCACACACATCCATGCCCGAGGCAGGATTCGAACCTCCGACCGTAGGAGTCGCACGGTGCCCGACTGCGCGCCTAGAACCGCGCGACCACCGCGGCCGGCGTAATGATGTGTATGGGCCTTTTTATGTTGGTGAGCCTCATACTGAATCATCTGCTTTGTGTTTCAGAACAAAAGACTTCTGAATTTTAAACAAAGTTCCCTTGTGGATAGGTTTTCTGAACAGATTATGTTCAAACGACCTTCTTTCCATTGCATTATTAAGGTTCTTCGTACATCCATATTTAAACAGATGGCCATACCGTAGGTGCAACCACAACGGAGGGGTATCAGTTGAGGGGCCAGACAAACGTGTGGTTCCTGAAGAGGGGCAGCAGCCTTTTCAGTAGTTGCAGGGGCAAAAGTCTGGATGATTGACTGATCTGGCCTTATAACACTAACCAAAACGGCCTTGCTGTGCCGGTACTGCGAACGGCTGAAAGCAAGGGGAAACTACAGCTGTAGTTTGCAGAACAATGTTCTTGACGTTTAGAGAGTCTTTCAATTTGACTTCTGGAACATTATTTATCAAGGATACATACTGTAGAGAACGAGGGGTTATTTTTAGGAAATATGGTGCGAAATTGTGATTTAATGTGTTTCAGTGCGCAATGCGCCAGCCTCACTGCAGACGGCGGACGAAGGCTTGCCGGCGCGTTATGCAGGTGACACAGTTTTGCAACGAGCGTTGGTATGTGTGTACGTGCGCAGCAGCCATCAACAGCCAGAACACAGCATTAGCAGAATTACGCAGGCGCAGGCCATGTGTGGCGCGGTTGCGTTAGCCAACTCATGGAGAACATTCTAATAAACACGGTGCCGCATAACCGGTGGATTCAGCAGCAGTCTTCACTATTTAAGGGCATCAGAAGTGGGCATCAGTATTCGGTTCGACTGATTGGGCGTTCAGTCGCTGTCACGTCGTCGTCATCAGTGACACTGTCCCCGAGGCCTGGCCAGTGGAGGGGGTTTCCCGCTGCTGCACTGGCGACTCCCGGCGTCATCACGAGCCGCAGCGTCAGCAGGAGGCTGTTGGGCCGGGCCTCGTGCTGCTAACCTCCTACCGCCTGTGCAGCCGCTGACCGAGCATGGCGTCACGTTCCCTGGGCTGCGTGCATCAGCACGTCTCCACCAGGACACGAGCAGTGAGACTGAGCTACCGGAAAATGTATTGGAAGAACCAACAATAATGAGGAAGATTGCTAAAAACAGCCACCTTCTTCTACCCAGCCGCGCCCTACAACCCCGACCACGTCACCCACTCCAGTCGTCCTATTACAATACTGTGTTGGGTTCGTTTTTAACTTGCATTTCTGTGAAGCAGTACGTATATGATTAATGATCATAGTTACATGCACATTCGCTGGCCACATTCATTTTCGGTCACAAGATGTGAAGAGCCTGATTTGACTTGATGAATTAATTCTTTCTTAAGTGTAAGGCACGTTTCAGCATTCCTGTCGCGACTCAAGTACTCTGTGAAGCAGGGGTCGTGTTAATTGGCTTCAAGAGTATTTTTTTTTTTTTTTTCAGAAGTGCAAAAGCCACATACAGGGTGTTTCAAAAATGACCGGTATATTTGAAACGGCAATAAAAACTAAACGAGCAGCGATAGAAATACACCGTTTGTTGCAATATGCTTGGGACAACAGTACATTTTCAGGCAGACAAACTTTCGAAATTACAGTAGTTACAATTTTCAACAACAGATGGCGCTGCGATCTGGGAAACTCTATAATACGATATTTTCCACATATCCACCATGCGTAGCAATAATATGGCGTAGTCTCTGAATGAAATTACCCAAAACCTTTGACAACGTGTCTGGCGGAATGACTTCAAATATCAGATGAGATGTACTGCTTCAGCTGTTCAATTGTTTCTGGATTCTGGCGGTACACCTGGTCTTTCAAGTGTCCCCACAGAAAGAAGTCACAGGGGTTCATGTCTGGCGAATAGGTAGGCCAATCCACGCCGCCTCCTGTATGTTTCGGATAGCCCAAAGCAATCACACGATCATCGAAATATTCATTCAGGAAATTAAAGACGTCGGCCGTGCGATGTGGCCGGGCACCATCTTGCATAAACCACGAGGTGTTCGCAGTGTCGTCTAAGGCAGTTTGTACCGCCACAAATTCACGAAGAATATCCAGATAGCGTGATGCAGTAATCGTTTCAGATCTGAAAAATGGGCCAATGATTCCTTTGGAAGAAATGGCGGCCCAGACCAGTACTTTTTGAGGATGCAGGGACGATAGGACTGCAACATGGGGCTTTTCGGTTCCCCATATGCGCCAGTTCTGTTTATTGACGAAGCCGTGCAGGTAAAAATAAGCTTCGTCAGTAAACCAAATGCTGCCCACATGCATATCGCCGTCATCAATCCTGTGCACTATATCGTTAGCGAATGTCTCTCGTGCAGCAATGGTAGCGGCGCTGAGGGGTTGCCGTGTTTGAGTTGTGTATGGATAGAGGTGTAAACTCTGGCGCATGAGACGATACGTGGACGTTGGCGTCATTTGGACCGCAGCTGCAACACGGCGAACGGAAACCCGAGGCCGCTGTTGGATCACCTGCTGCACCAGCTGCGCGTTGCCCTCTGTGGTTGCCGTACGCGGTCGCCCTACCTTTCCAGCACGTTCATCCGTCACGTTCCCAGTCCGTTGAAATTTTTCAAACAGATCCTTTATTGTATCGCTTTTCGGTCCTTTGGTTACATTAAACCTCCGTTGAAAACTTCGTCTTGTTGCAACAACACTGTGTTCTAGGCGGTGGAATTCCAACACCAGAAAATTCCTCTGTTCTAAGGAATAAACCATGTTGTCTACAGCACACTTGCACGTTGTGAACAGCACACGCTTACAGCAGAAAGACGACGTACAGAATGGCGCACCCACAGACTGCGTTGTCTTCTATATCTTTCACATCACTTGCAGCGCCATCTGTTGTTGAAAATTGTAACTACTGTAATTTCGAAAGTTTGTCCGCCTGAAAATGTACTGTTGTCCCAAGCATATTGCATCAAACGGTGTATTTCTATCGCTGCTCGTTTAGTTTTTATTGCCGTTTCAAATATAACAGTCATTTTTGAAACACCCTGTACATCAGTTTTAGGCTGCTTGAATCTATAATCATAGTTCTACTTCAAATGCTTAAAAGATGTTGCATTTTAAACTTTTCACTTGCAGGTTCACAGAATCTCTTCGAGAAAACATCAAATAGTGATTTAATATTCAGAGTTGGGTTTTCAAATCATCTCAAAGATTACTTTTGTTCACAGTAATGACTTTGTCGACTCTGAATTGTGCGAAAGTGTACTGTTAGTATTCCCGAAACTGTGACGATTCGTAGTGTATTGACAGATATCGGTTATAGGCTTAATATGCAAGCACGAAATACTTTCAGATTAGCTCCAGAAATACACAGAAAATATTCCCAGGTGTGAACCACTTTTGATGTACCATCAGCTTCTTGTTATGTGTGATAGATTTCTTCACTATATATTCACTTAAGACTGAATTTTATAATGCTTTACCTCGATCTGCATAGAAACTGTCAAAGGTCTCTTCTTGTTGACTATCACCTACTTGCAAATAACACTTCCTTGTAAACCCAAATGAAAATGTCTTTTCTTTAATGCCAACATCACTGGTGGAAGTATAGCTGTCACCATTTTATTTTTTTATCGTCTTTCTTTGTATTCGGATTCTCACAGACTCGTCGTTTCCTACCAGTTACTACTATTTGCTGTTGCAGAATGTCGAAACAGGTTTCTTCGTAAATGTAAAGACAACACTAACTGCTGATGTTCCAGTTAAGCTGACCTGCACATAAGCATTCTCTACATTAATCCGAATGAGAAGTACTGTGCGAACACACACAAAGAAGAAACTGCCCTGACCTCCAGCATTGAGATAAAGAAACAAAACCGGGGTTGAAATTCTACATAATCCTCTGATTAATTTTAAACAGTTTCCCGAAAAAGGACCTTTCTTCCGAAAAATGCCTCAGTTGTTGAGTACAAGGTTGGAAGACGACACTGGCAATTTAACGAGTTCTGCAGACTGTCTTTTCTCTGCCGTTGTTTCCTCGTATTTTTATCATACCATGGGGAAAGACCACGGTTGGATCCGAACGGAATTATTTTTTATTCATTTTTAGTACTTTTGGTGTTCAGCACCCCATGGATCTTTAACCGTCTCTCCTATACTTGGATGATTGCTTGATAGGTTTGAATGTGGATGAACTGTAAACTTTCGCACAGTTATAAATGCAGATTGACTATGAAACTTCCTGGCAGAATAAAACTGTGTGCCGGACCGAGACTCGAACTCGGGACCTTTGCCTTTCGTGGGCAAGTGTTCTACCAACTGAGCTACCCAAGCACGAATAACGCCCCGTCCTCACAGTTTTACTTCTGCCAGTACCTCGTCTCCTACCTTCCAATCTTAACAGAAGCTCTTCTGCAGCTCTGCCTGGGTAGCTCAGTTGGTAGAGCACTTGCCCGCGAAAGGCAGAGGTCCCGAGTTCGAGTCTCGGTCCGGCACACAGTTTTAATCTGCCAGGAAGTTTCATATCAGCGCACACTCCGCTGCAGAGTGAAAATCTCATTCTGGGGACAGATTGACTACTTTCTTAGCTCATCTTTGTAGCAGGGCCAATGAATGGCCGGTGAGTTTAATTTTTCCAAGCTGACTTGGAACGCTAGTTTGGAGGGGCGCCTGTCTGCCCGTTCTTTCTTAACATAGAACATAGAAAGAAGGATCCTTTATTGTGTGATTATATGATAGCGGAACAAACACTGGTAGCAGTTACTTCTGTAAAATATCTGGGAGTATGCGTGCGGAACGATTTGAAGTGGAATGATCGTATAAAATTAATTGTTGGTAAGGCGGGTACCAGGTTGAGATTCATTGGGAGAGTCCTTAGAAAATGTAGTCCATCAACAAAGGAGGTGGCTTACAAAACACTCGTTCGGCCTATACTTGAGTATTGCTCATCAGTGCGGGATCCGTACCAGATCAGGTTGACGGAGGAGATAGAGAAGATCCAAAGAAGAGCGGCGCGTTTCGTCACAGGGTTATTTGGTAACCGTGACAGCGTTACGGAGATGTTTAACAAACTCAAGTGGCAGACTCTGCAAGAGAGGCGCTCTGCATCGCGGTGTAGATTGCTCGCCAGGTTTCGAGAGAGTGCGTTTCTGGATTAGGTATCGAATATATTGCTTCCCCCTACTTATACCTCCCGAGGAGATCACGAATGTAAAATTAGAAAGATTAGAGCACGCACGGAGACTTTCAGACAATCGTTCTTCCCGCGAACCATACGCGACTGGAACAGGAAAGGGAGGTAATGACAGTGGCACGTAAAGTGCCCTCCGCCACACACCATTGGGTGGCTTGCGGAGTATAAATGTAGACTTCGCGATTGGTTCCCTCAGACCAGCATGCAAGGCAAGTGCTTGTTCGAATTGTAGACGTTGAACCAATGGAAAATGTTGAGTAAAAGAACCAGGCGTCGTCTCTCCCGTCTTCTGATTGAGGGAGACGCCTGGTACCACCGCATAATTCGTCTTGTCGCCTGGTCGGTTCACCCACTTCCATTTCATTTCTGCCTCTGTCCACGGAGTCAGGGCAGGATGCGCTTTGTATACAGTTCATCAGTCGCTGTGCTGGGGCCTGGTGAGCACGACCCGCTGCTTTTGTGCCCACTTGGAAGGTGATTCTGGATGGGAGTCAGTTCAGTTTCCCGTGTTAAGAACTTTCTACAATTATTAAAGTCATTTGTCAAAAGCATTGTGGGGTTCTCGCGAGTGGTAACTTCGCTGTTGTTTAACTAGATTCATATGGGGTCGACATTTTTCTATAACTCGTTACTATTCACCTCAGGCATCGTGATCCCAATTAATTTTTGTGCTTCTTTTCGCGGTGAGTCTCAAGCCAAGCCAGTTAAGATAACTCACCCTTTGCTATAAAATGATGAATTTTGCCTTCGGCTATTCTTTTAGTGCTAGAATCTTTGCTTATGAGCACATGAGCGTCCATGTTGCGTTTATTAGTTAATTAATTCTCGATGAATGATGGTGATTAACGTAATGAAAAACATATTCCTCTTAAAGAACAACAGTGTTAGAATTTGATACGTGTTAAATGTTTGCTGAAGTTGGGGATTACGCTTCATTTTTGACAATAAATGTCAGTTAGGAATCAACTTACTTCGTGAAACTTTTTCCTGCTATGCATACCAGCACGCCATTCCACGTCCTGCGGCACTTCCCTCCTTGTGATCCAAGTGAGGGACTTGTCTGAAATCTATTGCCAACGGAGAGACCATCGTGACACTTTTTTCAGCTACAGGACATGTCCTGTGGAAACACATTATGTGTCTTTAGTACAGTGGTTTCCATTGCCCTTTGCATCCCCACGCCATTGATCATTGCTGATTCTTCCGCCTTTTAGAAGCAGTTTCCCACCCCAAGGGCAAGAGAGAGCACAGAACATCTGTCCGCTCCTCCGGCGTCTTTGACAATGCCTTTGGCAGAATGATGGTGGCTTCTAATGCCGGAAGTCTTCGGCCACCATTTCTGTTGATTTTTATCGTTAATTTAAGCAGTGGTGAGGTTGGAACCGTGGACGGAAGACTTTTTGATTTCTAGAGGAAGACGCTACACCTGGACCACGTGTGCATGAGCTACACTTCCATAAAACTCTCCCAGTAAACCGAAGTGAACCAAACACCTTCGCTGCTACTGTCTTTGTGAACTCGTTCCATTACATATTACTTTGCAGCTTTAAGCCCGGTCACTATTAATACTGTATTCGAAAGTTACAGAATTGTTGTTCCTATACATCTGTGTTAACTTATCTTTTTCTACATATAGACCATGCTACCATTAATTAGGCGCCGACCAGAGTGGCCGTGCGATTCTAGGCGCTACAGTCTGGAACCGAGCGACCGCTACGGTGGCAGGTTCGAATCCTGCCTCGGGCATGGATGTGTGTGATGTCCTTAGTTAGGTTTAATTAGTTCCAAGTTCTATGCGACTGATGATCTCAGAAGTTAAGTCGCATAGTGCTCAGAGCCATTAATTAGGCAAACTAGAAATTCTGTGTAAATCATCTCGCATCCTTCTACAGTCACTCAACGAAGATACTTTCCCGCATACTACAGCGATTCTGTCACACTCCCTTGCGGCACTCCTGACGACACCCTCGTCTCTGAACACTCGCCGTTGAGAGCAACGTACTGTGTTATACTACTTGTGAAGTTCTCAAGCCACTCGCATATCTGGGAAAATTTATCATACGCTCAGACCTTCGTTAACAGGCTGAAGTGGAGCACAGTGCCAAACCCTTTCCAGAAATTTAGGAATATGGAATCTGCCTGTTGCCCTCCATCCATAGTTTGCAGGATGTCGTGCGAGAAACGGGAAAGCTGAGTTTAGCACGTTCAACGCTTTCTACAGCTGTGCTGATTTGTGGACCGAAACTTTTCTGTCTCAATACCTTCATGAATATGGGCCTGTAGTTTTTTGGGTCCATTCTTTTACCATTCCTATACTAGAGAGCTACAATTGAACAGACGGTGCTCCCAATGCTACAGTGTGAGCTATATACATCGCAGAATGCTAAATCATCGCGTATATGTTGATCAGTAGGTGCATTCGCAGAGTATACCGAAAAAATAATAGTTATTATTTTTACTACCTGGCTAAAAAATGGCGCTGTAGGCAATCAGAATGTGGTGTGGGTGCGGAAAAATGGGAGAAATGATCAAACATAACAACATTGGTTCCGGCACGTTAATTAGGATACGGTCACAAATTATATGTGTTCAACATGGTCTCCAGACTCAACAACACGCTGCATACATAACAAGGCGTGATCGGTTGTTGCTCGCAACATGTCTGGTGCAATCAGAACGTTATGTGGTTGTATACTTTTATTCAGATGAGGAAGAGCCTAGATATATCCCTGATAGACACAGTCTTTCGGATATCCCAACGACCAGAAGTCACATGGATTTAGGTCGGGGAAACTGGAAGGTCACACATCTTGAAATTGTCTATAGATGATGCGGTCGTTAACGAAGGTTTCTCGAAGCAAATCTTTCACCTGTCAAGCAACATGTGTTGTCATCCCATCTTTCATGAAAATAGTGGTGCGGACACAGTTGTGTTCTTGCAAAGCTGCATTCACATGTCACACGAGGAGGCCCTTATAGCACGCAAATGTCACTGTACACCTAACAGGCCAGCGAGGTGTTATCTCCTTGAAGAAAAACGGACCGACAGTGAAGGAGCTTGTGAAAACACACCTCACAGTGACATAAGCTGAGTGTACATCTACATTTACATCTACATGGTTACTCTGCATTTCACATTTAAGTACCTGGCAGAGGGTTCATCGAATCATTTTCATACTACTTCTCTACCATTCCACTCTCGAATGGCGCTTGGTAAAAAGGAACATCTAAATCTTTCAGTGCGCGATGCGCCAGCCTCATGGCAGACAGCGGACAAAGGGTGGCCAGCGCGTTATGCAGGTGACACAGTTTTGCAACGAGCGTCGGTATGTGTGTACATGCGTGGCAGCCATCAACAGCCAGAACGCAGCATTAGCAGAATTACGCAGGCGCAGGCCGCGTGTGGCGCGGTTGCGTTAGCCAACTCATCGAGAACGTTCTAATAAACATGGTAACCGTGTAACAGGCGGATTCAGCAGCGGTCTACACTATTTAAGGGCATCAGAGGTGGGCATCGGCATTCGGTTCGACTGATTGAGCATTCAGTCACAGTCACATCGTTATCATCAGTGACACTGTCCCCGAGGCCTGGCCAGTGGAGGGGGTTTCCCGCTGCTGCACTGGCGACTCCCGGCGTCATCACGAGCCGCAACGTCAGCAGGAGGGTGTTGGGCCGGGCCTCGTGCTGCTAACCTCCTACCGCCTGTGCAGCCGCTGACCGAGCATGGCGTCACGTTCCCTGTGCTGCGTGCACCAGCATGTCTCCACCAAGACACGAGCAGTGAGACTGAGCTACCGGATAATGTATTGGAAGAACCAACAATAATGAGGAAGATTGCTAAAAACAGCCACCTTCTTCTACCCAGCCGCGCCCTACAACCCTGACCACGTCACCCACTCCAGTCGTCCTATTACAATACTGTGTTGGGTTCGTTTTTAACTTGCATTTCTGTGAAGCAGTACGTATATGATTAATGATCATAGTTACATGCACATTGAAAGCACATAATCATAATAGACAGTTCTAAAATTGGCTGGCCACATTCATTTTTGGTCACAAGATGTGCACTATTTAAGGGCATCAGAGGTGGGCATCGGCATTATTTTATTGTGATGATCAATTCTCCCTACATAGGTGGGTGTCAAAAAAAATATTTTGGCATTCGGAAAAGAAAGTTGGTAATAGAAATTTCGTAAATAGGTCTCGCTGCAAAGAAAACCGCCTTTGTTTCAGTGACTGCCACCCCAACTAGCGTATCATGTCAGTGACACTCTCGCACTTATTGCGCGATAACACGAAACGGGCTGCCCTTGTTTGCACTTTTTCGATGTCCTCCGCCAATCAAAATGGTTCAAATGGCTCTGAGCACTATGGGACTTAACATCTGAGGTCATCAGTCCCCTAGAACTTAGAACTACTGAAACCTAACTAACCTAAGGACATCACACACATCCATGCCCGAGGCAGGATTCGAACCTGCGACCGTAGCGGTCGCGCGGTTCCAGACTGAAGCGCCTTTAACCGCGTGGCCACACTGGCCGGCGCCTCCGTCAATCCTACTTGGTAAGGATCCCATACTGCGCAGTAATATTCCAGCGGAGGACGGACAAGTGTAATGTAGACTCTCTCTTTAGTGGGTTTGTCGCATCTTCTAAGTGTTCTGCCAATAAAGCACAGTCTTTGTTTTACCTTCCCCACAATATTATCTATGTGGTCTTTCCAATTTAAGTTCCTCGTAATTGTAATTCCTAGCTATTTAGTCCAATTGACAGCCCTTAGATCTGTGCGATTTATCGTATACCCACAATTTATCGGATTTCTTTTAGAACCCATGTGGATGAACTCGCACTTTTCGTTGTTTAGTGCCAATTGCCACTTTTTGCACCATACAGAAATTCTCTCTAGATCATTTTGTAATTGGAATTGATTGTCTGATGATTTTACTAGATGGTAAATTACAACGTCATCTGCAAACAATCTAAGGGGGCTGCTCAGATTATCACCCAGATCATTTATGTAAATCGGGAACAGCAGAGGGCCTAGGACACTTCCTTGCGGAACGCCAGATATCACTTCTCTTCTACTCGATGATTTGCCGTCTATCACTACGAACTGTGACCTCTCTGAGAGGAAATCACGAATCCAGTCACACAACTGAGACGATACTCCATGTGCACGCAATTTGATTAATAGTCGCTTGTGAGGAACGGTATCAGAAGCCTTCTGGAAATCTAGGAATACGGAATAGATCTGAGATCCCTTGTCGACAGCACTCATCACTTCCTGGGGATAAAGAGCTAGCTGCGTTGCACAAGAATGATATTTTCTGAATCCGTGTTGGTTATGTATCAATAAGTCATTTTCTTCAAGGTGATTCATAATGTTCGAGTACAGTATATGCTCTAAAAGCTTACTGAAAATTGAGGTCAGTAATTCGATAGGTTACCCCTATTTCCTTTCTTGAATATTTGTGTGATCTGTGCTACTTTCCAGTCTTTAGGAACAGACCTTTCGTCAAGTGAGCGGTTGTATGTTCCTGCACAGCACGTGGTGGAATAGAACCCCATGTGCAACAGTTGTGTGCATCCGTGACGTAGTGCGGGGCAAAGTATGTCACGTCCGTCCAAAGAATATTGCCCGATCACGTCATCCGTTTCCATGAGTGCCAAAAACGAAGATTTAAGTCATGGCATTGTAGCCTATCTTGGGACTTCATTTGATGCTCATTCCGAATCTTGTAGGTATACCAGAGTCAAATGCGCCGCGAAACCTTTTGAACTGTTGAGTAGGGGGGAGCGAATTGCCGTGACACAGCTCGAGCACTGGCTGCTGAATTTGGCGCATCTGCTGCACTGTTGTCTATAGCTATAGCAACGTCATCAACAACTGCCACGGATATAGGTTGCGCCTCTCTCCCTGCAGCACCAACTAACTGACCTGTTAATTCACATTTCCTGATCATATTCTTTAGCCCATTTATTGAGATGGGACCTCTTCGCAGCTCTTTCTCTCGGCGATATTCCCGCAATGCAGCGCCGCTGTTGCTGGCGTTCTTATAAAAACAACTTTACCAGCAATGCATGGTCTTTCTTCTCAATACCGTTGCGCTTCGTACGGATAATTTCTTAACGCTTTGCACCGAAATTCGAATCAGAAAAAAAATAGACATGCGTCGCGTAGTGACAGACAGCATACTGACGTCAAAACAGGAAACATTTCACATGCTGACTGCTTAGAGCGCCATATTTTCATCTGGTGGCACAAACTGGAACTGTTATTATTTTCAGTATACTTCATAAACACACTGATTAATGAACATACTAATGATGTTTCAGCGTCCCGCTACACTCGACCACCGTCAGTTTAATTATAGCCACCCGGTATGCAAGCGTCATCTGCGCTTTCTTGCAATCGCTAGGGACTTTGAGATGGGTGAGTGATTCACCATTGATACAAACAAAGTGCTGTAGAGTACTCTCTGTAAGACCAGACTGAGATTCCATGCAGACCTTGTGACTTACACGTTTTCTAGTCTTTCAGTTGCTTCTCAACGTGAGGAATGCCTATTTCTATGTCCTTATGACTGGAACAGCATCTTTCAAATTCTGAAGGTGTCAGGGGTAAAATACAGGAAGCGGAAGACTATTTACAATATGTACAAAAACGAGATGGCAGTCGTAAGAGTCGAGGGGCATGAAAGGGAAGCAGTGGTTGGGAAGGGAGTGATACAGGGATGTAGCCTGTCCCTGATGTTATTCAATCTGTATATTGAGCAAGCACTAAGGAAACAAAAGAAAAATTCGGAGTAGGTATTAAAATCCATGGAGCAGAAATAAAAAGTTTGAGGTTCGCTGATGACATTGTAATTCTGTCAGAGACAGCAAAGGACCTGAAAGAGCAGTTGAACGGAATGGACAGTGTCTTGAAAGAAGGATATAAGCTGAACATCAACAAAAGCAAAACGAGCATAATGGAATGTGCTCGAATTAAATCGGGTGATGCTGAGGGCATTAGATTAGGAAATGAGACGCTTAAAGTAGTAAATGAGTTTTGCTATTTGGGGAGCAAATTAACTCATGATGGTCGAATTAGAGAGGATATAAAATGTAGACTGGCAATGGCAAGGAAAGCGTTTCTGAGGAAGAGAAATTTGTTAACATTGAGAATAGATTTAAGTGTCAGGAAGTCGTTTCTGAAAGTGTTTTTATGGAGTGTAGCCATGTATGGAAGTGAAACGTGGACGATAAATAGTTTAGACAAGAAGGGAATAGAAGCTTTCGAAATGTGGTGCTACAGAAGAATGCTGAAGATTAGATGGGTAGATTACATAACTAATGAGGAGGAACTCAATAGAATTGGGGAGAAATTTGTAGCACAACTTTACCAGAAGAAGAGATCGCTTGGTAGGACATATTCTGAGGCATCAAGGGATCACCAATTTAGTACTGGGGGCAGCGTGGAGGGTAAAAATCGTAGAGGGAGACCAAGAGATGAGTACACTAAACAGATTCAGAAGGATGTAGGTTGCAGTAGGTACTGGGAGATGAAGAAGCTTGCACAGGATAGAGTAGCATGGACAGCTGCATCAAACCAGTCTCTGGACTGAAGTCCACAACAACAACAACAAATGATCAAACGGCGGTAAGTGTGCACAATTCTCTTGGGCGAATGATTTTTTTAAACGTGATATTTAAAACTTCGGTTTCAATTTTGCTGACTTATATTGCCACACCGGACTGGTCAGCGAATGACTGGATATAAGCCTTCAACTCGTTCGGTGGTTTTAAATAGTACCAGAATTTTATCGGGAAGATCCTCCGTTGAGGTATGACGGTGGAAGCTGTCACACGTGTTGGAAAATCTGCAGCATACTCTGCATCGTATCTGCAGCAGCCACTATTGCATTCCACAAATCTTCTTTTGTGTAACGACGTTGAGAGTGGAGAAACTCTTTCGTGTGCCTCCACAACCAGGAGACACAGGGTGTCAAACCGGGAGATCGTGCTGGCCATGCAACAGGCCCGTTACGTGCACTCTACATCCCGGAGCAACGTTCATTCAAACAGTAAATCACACACAGCACGCTAATAATGCGCAGGAGTTCTACCGTGAATCCGCCACGCCTTCTGGCTCGTTGCTAGTGGAACATCACCCAGTATATCAGGTATAACGGCCTGAAAAAACTGCAAGTAGTACACACCTCATAGTCATCCAGGCAGTTCAAACGTTCTATGCAGGCAACACCAACGTTTCCTCTCAGTGCGCTGATGGAGATCTGATGATGGAAATGGACCTCCAAGATGGCGTGTCGATTTTTGTCAGCCCAAACATGGTAACTGTGCTGACAGAAATTGCCATTTCTGGTAAATGTTGCTTTGTCCTTTGTCAGTACTCCACTGAGACGACAAGTTCTCCTCTGACCATTGGTAGGTTTGCCACTGGAAGTTATGGAATCCAGTTGATTTTGGTCCTACTGCACTCGACTTTGTTGGTTTCACACGCTGGTGTAACATGCTTAGGAAGTTGTAGTATTTCTACATGAAGACTCCGTTGGTCTTTGTCTTTGTGGTTCACACTCTGATGGCAGATTACGCTTTCTCGCATCGAAACTGGTAGCACGTACTAAATAAACGACGCTTGAATTATAACTGTTGGTTTCAATTTCCATTATTCATGTACGATATGCATATGTCATCAATAACTTTTTTTATTCGCATCGCGAAATTGCTATAAATTTCACGTGTTGGACTCGTGTGACATATGAATGGCTTACTTCAATAGTGGTCCAAGTCCATTGCCTCCACTTTTCTATCTATAATGCTTCTTAAATTAATGATCCAAACAAACAGAAAAAAAGGTTCATCTGTAGCAAGATGCCATATGCTTGAATATTTCGGGTATCTCAACTGCATATTTTTGAGCGCTCATTTAATTTTAGGACTCTGTACCCCATAATGAACAAAAATGGGCTTGTACCACTATTGAAATCAACCCTTCATATGTAGTCACTGGTTCTTTGTGAGGCTAATATGTTTCGAGTTTAGGTACAGAATCTGCCTATGATTCCTTCGTTCAAAAGACAATACAGTAACTTCAGTCACATTCCTTATTCGTGGTCCTTTGTAAATGTTTTGAGATTTATATTTGGATCATACTTTGTTTGATTTTGTTACCCTTTGATTATTTGTGAACCACTTGCCCTCTAGACACATGAGAGAGAGAGTATATCACTGAGACTTTATCATTTTTCTGAGATCAGTTGTTATACATGCAGCAGACCTCATCAGTTAAGAACCCCAGTTGTAGCTTCAAATAGAAAGAAGAAGGTTCTGCTGTTAGGTAGTTCAGATGGCAGAGATGTAGGCAGCAGTTGCAGGAAGTGTTGGGGAATGAGTACCAGGTCGCCAAACTTATGAAGCCTAGTGCAGCGTTGGCTCAGGTGCTTGTTAGCTTAGGGTAATTATGTAGGAATTTTACGAAAGAGGATCAGATAGTGATTTTGGGTGGAGCTGGGGTTCTGATAGGGACGGAGAGTGTGATGTAAGTGGTGACATGGAAAAGATAGCTACTCAAACTGGTGGCACAAACGTGCACTTCGTGCAACTGTTTCAGCGTCGGAATGGGACTTGTCTTGATGCTACTGTCAGGCGTGTTAACATGGGACTTGATGCCGGGGGGCATGGCTCACACTGCAGTGGTGACAGCTGAGCCTATCAATAGATCAGGTTTCACTAGGCATGGCCTGCACTTCAATAGGCAGAGGAAGGGGAGGCGACAGTGCAGTAGGATCATTCACGGGAAAAATCCCCATAGTGGTTGGTGTTAGAGCTGCTTTTTTAGACTGAAGTTAACTGATAGGTATCCCTTCTTAAAGGAAGTCTCTCTCTAAGAGAGGAACCACCTTCAAAGAATGTCAGGTGTCCAAGTAGTTAAGGAATTAGCATATTTCATCAAGATATAAGAGGTATTAGAGTTAGTGAACTGCTTATACATGTTGACTCTGACATTATTGGTATATCAGAGCACCGCTTAAATAATGTGACAGGTCAGAGGCTCCCTTTGCCAGGATTAGCTGGCTATTTTTCAAGGAGTTCTTCATGGAGTGAAGGAGTGATCATGTAGGTAAAAAACAGTATTCTATTTGAGTCCATAGATGTATCAAAGCACTACACTGAACATGTATTTGAATGTTGTGAAGTGGCAGTTGAATTTAGCGAAACTAAACTTTTAATTAGAGTTATTTATAGGTCCCCTAACTCTGACTTCAGGGAATTTCTCCTCAAGCTGGAGAGGGTTCTGGGTTTTACAGGAAGTATCAAAAATTAGTTTATGTGGTGTCCTCAATAACAATTTTGTATGTGATTATGCAAGAAATAGCGTGCTGCAAAATCTCCTAAATTCATACAATCTAATGTAGACTGTATTTTTCCATCCAGGTAGCAGGGGTATAGTAGCACAACCACAGACAATATTTTTGTTCATTCTTCATTGCTAGATGGGCATTCTGTTAGTAAAAGGGTGAATGGCATTTCAGACCATGATACACAAATTTTAACACTAAAAGGTTTTTGTATTCTAACACATGTTATTATATAATTACAAACTATGTAGAACAGCTAATCCAAAGACAACAGAGAGTTTTTTAAACCTCATTAAGGAGCAACAGTGGCAGGATGTTTATAGTCCCGATAACATAGGTGATAAATATAATGCTTTCCGTAACACATTTCTCATGCTCTTTGAAAGTTGCTTTCCATTAGAACGTTCCAAACATGGTACTAGTAGTAAAAGGCAGCGTGGTTGACTGACTACTGGGATAAGGATATCATGTAGAACACAGACGAACTTACACCAAAGTGTTAGAAATAGTCACAACAGAGCTACAGTAGCCTATTACAAACAGTATTGTAAGGTGCATAAAATGTTATTAGGATGGCAAAGAGCATGTGGCAGACAAATAGACAAATAGAAAAGCTAATTCAAAGGATAAAATGAAAACCATTTGGTCAGTCGTGAAGGAAGTCTCTGGCCAACAGCAAAACGCCGAGGATATATAGTCAGTGTGTAGTAAAAATATTTCTGTTACTGACAAGTCAGATATATATATATATATATATATATATATATATATATATATATATATATATATATACAATATTTCACAATTACTTTCTGAAAAAAGCTGGTGAATTAAATAAAGACTTAGTTCCTTCAGGGAATTATATAACTCTCATGGAAAATGCTTTCCAAGACTAATATCTGGAATACTCTTTCATGATACTGACGAGAGGAGATCGAGTCAGTAACCAAATCACTGAAAACTAAGGACTTTCATGGATATGATGGAGTATCTGTCAGTATACTAAAGCAATGTACTGAACATATTACTCGTGTACTTACCCATCCTTTTAGGAATGATCAGTTTCCTTAACAGTTTAAGTGCTCAGTAGTAAACAGCTTCATAAAAAGGGAAAACGGAATAATGTAGACAATTATAGACCTATTTCTACACCATCAGTGTTTGCTAAAGTTAGTGAAAAGGCTGTGTAGCTATGGGCAACTGATCATTTCATCTCACATTATTTGCTGTCAAATGTACAATTTTGTTTTAGAACTGGTTTAACAACTGAAAATGCTATATACTCTTTTCTTCGTGAGGTACTGGATGGTTTAAACAAAAGATTTGATTTACCTAAGGCGTTTCACTGTGTTAGTCACAAAATATTGTTCCAGTAGTTCGACCATTATGGAATACAGGGAGTAGCTCAGAAATGGTTCACGTCTTACTTTAAGAGCAGACAGCAAAAGGTCATTCGCCAAAGTATAGAGAGTAGGGCAGTGCCTCCGGGATCAGTGCTCGGGCCACTCCTGTTCCTTATTTATGCAAACGATACGATTTCAGTATTACAGATGATTCTAAAATATTTTTGTTTGCTGATGACACTATCTTGGTAGTCAAGAATGTTGTGTGCAACGTTGGCAGTGTTTAAAATGGTGCAGTTCAAGATATAAGTTCATGGCTTGCAGAAAATAAACTAACACTCAATCACAGTAAATGATACAATTCAACAAAACCCGACGTTCCAGTTACACGGAATGGGCATTTGATTAGTGATACTGAACAGTTCAAATTTCTGGGTGTTCAGATAGATAGTAAGCTGTCGTGGAAAGCCAATGTTCATGATCTTGCTCAAAGACCTAATGCTGCCATTTTTAGTGCTAGAACAGTATCTGAAGTAGGTGATTGTTCGACACGGAAAGTGGTCTACTTTGCTTATTTTCATTGGCTGGTGACATGTTGAATTATATTTTGGGGTGACTTTCCCCATTCTCAAAGGCTATTTTGGGTTCAGGAACGGGCGGTCCGGGCAATAAGTGGTGTAAGTTCGCGAACCTCTTGTCTATGGAATTAGATGTGAAAATAAAAAATAAAAATAAAATTGAAGACTAGAAATAAAAAAGGTTCGATGTCCCATAGTAAATAATTTTGAGGTTTGGTGTGGAATGGAATCTACGTGCCAAGCCCAATAACGTATAAAAGGTTCAGACTGTCACTATTGAAAATGTAGTACCAAATGCGATTAACAGATAGTATGCAGTTTAGCAGCCACTGTGTTAACATGTGAAAGGCTCTATGTTCTGCGTGGTTAATCCATATTTGATAAAATGGCGAAGGCAGCAGATGTTTGTAACGTTTTAAGTGGAAACAAAAGACAAATTAAAGACGGAGGTACTATGACAGCAATGAGGAAAAAGCAGAGAAACGAATATGTAAGTTAAAGTAATAAATGAAGACATGCGCGGAAAAACGAGCTAACCCTGAAATGTAAAAGCTTAGAGATAAGCGTTGCCATCTGTTTCTGGTTACGGGAACCATCAAAATTGACATTGGTCTCACCCCCAAATATCTCATTAGGATACTTAGGGATGAGACCAATGTCAGTCATGATCGCTCATATTCATTTCAATTCAATTTCACACTTGGTAAGAACACTGTTGATTGTTGAACTAACAAAAAAGTGGAAACTGTTTAGCTGACTTTACTTAATTTCTTTGCAGTCACATAGCTTTCTTAAAATTAACTTTCGTGTCAAAATGTTGTAAATGAAGCGGCGTAGTTTACAAATCATAGCAAATTTGGAATTACTTTCACTGATATGCGTACTCAAAAACTTAGCAGTACGCTCAAAAGTAGAATACACATGTTTGAATTTTGGCAGGAGCGGGTTGTAGCTGATTGTCCTTATAACAGGATGCAAGTTGTTCCAGAGCTCCTGATATATGGCTCTCGAGGACCTTGAATGTATCTGCTTTGGTGGTTGTGGCACAGTCATCATCATCTATAGAACTTAAGGTGTTTCGAGGGATGGGCTGTTCATCAGTAAAGCTGTTAAAAAGCGTTGGGGCAAGTACACTGCTCTGTGGGAGACAATTGTTCTGTATTCTCCAATGGCTCCTCTCTCCTTAAGTCTGCATAAAATCTTTGATTTTGGAGAACGTTTCCAATGATTTGCGTCACCTTGTTGTACTTGCTAAGAGTGTATGAAATCTCCGAGAACAATCAATGACGTTTGATTTAAGACCATCCTTCTTCTTTTGTTTGTATCTCTGTACATGGTGGCAGCCAGTCAAGGAATATTTTAGAGAACTGGTTTAAGAAATTAATTTCAAAGGCCCAGTCATATCTTAACAATTTTTTCCAAGGGCAACTTCAGCTGTGCCTACGTGACACAAGTTGCCTGTCTTTCAGAACCGAGGCAGTCCTGTCCAGTTAAAGGTGCTGACAAGAGACGCCCTCTGCTGAAACTTCCAGCGAATTCACGCCGCCGTTTTTAGCCAATAGCGTGTGTGGGATAGAGGTAACGTGTGTGGATGCTGGAGAATTCTGCAGTGCAGAACACCGGTGCTTCGCTCTCTTGTGATCCAGACCTTGAGCAGAACAGACGTCTTTCTTGGGAGGCAGAGCCTCTGGCTCTACGTTCCATGACCGGCCACCAACATAAGTTAACATAAAGTGCCTCATCCGTTGCCCACATATTTAATTGTTCCTCCTCCTAGACTGGCTTACACCTAGTAACTGCCGACCCTAAGCGCACCCTTTGTATTCCCTACACTGAAATATATTCTCTTTATCTTAAATAATTTCTGTTTGTCATTTAACGGCAGCCCTGGATGCCCACTTGCAAGTCCTGGCCGCTCGACCTCCTGTACGTTGGCGTCGTGACCCGTATGTAACAACTTTCTTCCCTCTCCATGCCCATGTACATCTCATTTCTGCGTTGCGTCAACCTGTTAATATGGAATTGACGCAATGGTGGTACAGAATGGTCTGATGCCCTTTCTATCGCCCCCTCTTCCCCCCCCCCTTTCCCTCCTTTGCCAGGATGGAAATTGTATACCCCATCAAAGTCTAGTTAATACCAACATGAGCAGTACAATACTACATCATATATAAAGCACTCAAAACTTGTAGCATTTTAGTAACATTTAATAGATAATAGAAACAAATACACATGTAAACACACATTATTTTAGGTTAGTAAACACAAAAGGCACCTACAGCTGAGTCAGCGTAAGTTGATCCCTGACAGTTGCAGTGAGCTGGAGTGGCAGCTTCGCGCACCAGTCTCAACCTATAACGTAAGGCGCCTTTGCAGACGTCTCCATGGCAACATGACAGTGTTGTCACACGTCTATAAACGGTAACTGTTTTCGCCTGTAGCCGCTAGTGCTTTGCAGCTGAAAGCTGCAACAGCGGTGCGAACTCTCAGGGTTCTGCTTACGGCGACTCGACTATCAACTAGATGTAGGCTCACGCTGTCTGAGTACCAGAGGCTCGAAGTGTTGCTAAGGTAGTGGCTTTCGGATGGCGTGTCGTAGCAGATCAAATGGTGGCTACCCAGAGACACTCCACCATGGAAAGCATCGGTCATGGCATCCCATAACTCTAAATTCCTATTTATCTTACTATTTTCCTCTCATCTTAATACATAAATTATTGATTTTAATCATTTCCAGTTCCTAATTAGTGCCAAGTTTGCACCATTTAAAGCTGAAACTTTGTTAGAGTAGTAACAACTTTATGTTATATACATGCACAATTTAATATTGTAGAAAATGTGACCTGCCTCAGTCACTAGGCGAAACGCTATTTCTAAATTGTAGCAAATAAAATTAAAAAAACCTATACTACTGTATAAAGGCAAGTCGTTCTTTTACTTTTTTTATCAAAAATCTCGAGAAGTACTTGACTGGTTTATTTCAGACTTTTACACAATACTCTAATGAACATTCAGATGCTCACAGGCTGTATTTTTCAATACATGTATATGTCTATACTATTACATAAAGACAAGTCGTTCTTTAAAGTTGTTACCAAACCTTTCGAAAAGCACATGACCAATTTACTTCAGGTTTTTACACAGTACTCTAATAAACATTTGGACCGACATAGGCGCTAGGAGATGGACAGAAAGGGGGGAAAGGACATTAGGATGTATAGCCAATAGCAACACATATTTTGCAATTGCAAAGCATTGATGGGTTTGCTAGTACAAAATAAAACCCTATCTATTTGCATCTAATATTAGTCACGTAAAAATGTGGGAACGTATTCGAAATGTTCATGAATCGTGTAACTGAAGTGGAAAGTTGGTACCAGCCCGGTATTCATCTAGTGTGATGGGGGGAAACCGCCTAAAAACCACTTACAGGCTGGTTGGCACACTGGACCTCGTCGTTAATATACAGACAAGGTTCAATATGTGACCATCACCCCACCGCAATTGCCAAAAGCTAATGTACACGTCCATTCCTGCGGGTCATCGTTAACAACCATAAGTGATAAATAGTTCTTGACCAAATTGTTAATCATTGCAGCCATTTTCCTCAGTTGCCAATAATTTCAATTATGTTTGATCATGAAGATAAAAAAAGGTTCCATCTTTTGCAACTGAAATTTATTCCTGAGTATCAGACATATTTCGCCCATTCATGTAAGGCATCTGCAGTGGTCTATAATACGTATAAAATTATTTAATTATACATGTTTTGATGTGATATTTGCTGCTGAACATGTTAAAAAATGGTTCAAACGGCTCTGAGCACTATGGCACTTAACTTCTCAGGTCATCAGTCCCCTAGAACTTAGAACTACTTAAACCTAACTAACCTAAGGACATCACACATATCCATGACCGAGGCAGGATTCGAACCTGCGACCGTAGCGGACGTGCGGTTCCAGACTGTAGCGCCTAGAACCGCACAGCCACTCCAGCCGGCTGCTGAACAGGTAATAAAAGAAAATCACACTGGGATAAAAACAGATATGGCAGTCTTACGGAATAACAACAAAATACTCTATCTAATACTCTACGGTATTTTTTCAGAAAGCCGCCAGTTAAAATGAAAATATTTCAGTGACCAAATGAACAACAACAGAATACCAATATTCAAACTAATTCACAGTCTACCATAAGAAATACGTTAAAAATGAAAAGTAAATAACATAAAAATAAATAAACAATTTAAAAAATTACATACACATACAGTGCCCACCACCCACCCTTCTCCCATCCCCACCCGAATGCCCCCTCCACTCTCCCAGGATACCTCAGCCAGTTGTCATGATCCGCCAGTCAGCTCTAAAGCGTGTGACCAAGAGCAGGGCAAGCATCAGCAGTTTCCTGCAGTATAGATTATGTGCAAAGGATTATTTACCAATACCACGAGCATTTATCTCATACGGGACAACAGATCGCTGCACAAACGGTACACAGAAATGAATGTAAGTGAGAAACACAAACTTCTAATTGTAAACAGAAATAGCTAGATCTTAACAAACTGTCAAAGAATCATTACAAGTCTCACATCAAAATATGTATAATTGAATTATTTTGTATGTATTATACACCACTGAAGATGCCTAACATGAATAGGCGAAACATGTCTGGTACTCAAGAGTAAATTTCAGTTGCGAAAGACGGAAGTTTTGTTACCTTTACGATAAAAAATGATTGAAATTCGTAATCAGTAACTTGCTGTCTGATTAGAGTACGGCGGACGATGCAGATGAGAAGAATCAGCAGGTGTGCGAAAGTTCATCACATAGGTAGCATAGAAACCAAATGCTGAGAATGCGCGCATCACCTCTCGCCGCTGTGTGGCTTAATAGGCCACAGTAGCGAGGACTAGAGTTACACTCTACCAAAACTACTGTTACTTGGATTTCTCTTTGTTTTTCGTTTGTCTGTTTGTTTTGCACATACCTGGAATCGCACGTCGCTCAGTGTTAGTCCATTGTGTATTTTATACCCTTCCAAAATATGAATTACATTATTGTAAGTGATAAAAATTAGTTTATCACGAAACTTCTGTCCTTTTGTGTAATCAAAGCACTTGCTTTAAACGGATATACAGTTTATATGCCAAGCATAAATATCTATATAATTATAGTTGTTATTTTGTAATCAATAGAATGTTCTTCATCATCATCAAAGGCAAGAGTTTCTGTTATTATTGATAAGTGCAAAAGTCGTTTGTATAAAAAAGGTATATGTTTTACGTAAGCTCTAAGTAGCACTGAAGCGTTGTTTGACATTTTTATGTTGTCCAGTGTTTTATAATTTTGCATTCTTTTTAAATTGCGTTTTCTAGCGCTATATGATAAATCTTTATTTTTTCATTTTTACTACTTCATCCCTCTGGTTCTCACAACAAGCGTACAATTTTCAAACAAAACCTGAATTAAATATTAACAATTTCAATTTTTCTATAAATGTTATTTATTTTTAGGTATAAGGCAGGAAAACAAATCTGTAGATCAAAAATGTTCTGTAGGTTATATGGTCCTTTACATGCGCTCACTCAGTGTCTAGACAGGTCACTGCATCTAGTTTGTAGAAGGAATCTAGTAAGACACTGTGAAAGGTATCTTCATAAACCAAAAAGATGAAGATTATGTGAATGTGCACCTGTTTGCTTTACCTCTGTATTGTCTCTTCCTGAATGTATAGACTCTTTATAATTGTAAACTGTTGTATATCAAAACATTCCATTCATAGAAAAGAAACATGCGCATAAGCTAAAGTCACATTTACAGTTAAGAAATCTATTTTCAAAGATGGGAAGGAAATCTGACTGCGAGAATATAAATGAAACATGCCTTGTCTGAATCAACACTTAACTCCTAACTTTAATTAGAACAAATAAACTCAACACTGTTAACTAACCCTGTAAAATTGAGAACTCATATCCCCTATGTTTACCTTACCTGTGTCGCAATGGAAATTGCTGTGCAACTGCTGTCGTGGAAACAGAAGAAAAGGCGCATCGCAATTTCCGAGCAGCTTCTAACTACAAAGAATCGTGGTAGTGCAATGCGATTTCTTAAATACGTACAATGCAAACATTGTTCTCATAAAATTTATCTCTCATATAAAGACTGTTCATCGAGTAATAGGAGCTTCATAATGGTAATGAATAATCTGAGTTACTCTCTAGACAAAAATTCTTCTCAAGAAAATGTATTGAAAGAATTCGTCTCAAAAAAAGTTCTTGACACTATTCCATTTACATAATTTCACCATTGAAGTCTTAGTAAGCAATAAGAAAATATCTCATTACAAATTACAATTATGCAATAAGAACACTGGAGACATACAAAACTGCAACTCAACATGAAATTTTTTTCTAACACAAAAATCCTCATACTAATTATTAAATTCTTTCCATCTTTTTCAAATCCATTAATACTGACTGTGACAAATCTTTACAAAAACAGTAAGAAATTCCTTATTTCGGATTTCTGTGTTAAACCAAGAATGCCTAACTAAATGCGGTCACAATACATTAAAACAAATTTAATTCGTTACCTTATATCCCAATCTTCTCAAAACAGTATCGCTCTTAGTAAATGTATCTTATTCTATGCACAATGACAGTATTCCTTTTGTAATAATAATAATAATAATAATAATATCTTACATCGGATGAATAAAATAATTCCCTAGAGCACCATGTTCGTCCTCATTCCTGTACAAGCTCACTGCCACAACAAACCAGATCCAGCTCCCTATCTCCTTTCCCTGCGATCAACATTTAACACCCGCAAATCACCACAGAGCTGTGTTGTTATGGTCTTCAGCCCTGAGACTGGTTTGATGCAGCTCTCCATGCTACTCTATCCTGTGCAAGCTTCTTCATCTCTTAGTACCTACTGCAACCTACATCCTTCTGAATCTGCTTAGTGTATTCATACTTTCAGAAACGACTTCCTGACACTTAAATCTATACTCGATGTTAACAAATTTCTCTTCTTCAGAAACGTATTCCTTGCCATTGCCAGTCTACATTTTATATCCTCTCTACTTCGACCATCATCAGTTATTTTGCTCACCAAATACCAAAACTCGTTTACTGCTTTAAGTGTCTCGTTTCCTAATCTAATTCCCTCAGCATCACACGACTCAATTCGACTACATTCCATTATCCTCGCTTTGCTTTCGTTGATGTTAATTTTATATCCTCCTTTGAAGACACTGTCCATTCCGATCAACTGATCTTCCAAGTCCTCAAGTCCTTTGCTGTCTCTGACAGAATTACAATGTCATCGGCGAACCTTAAAGTTTTTATTTCTTCTCCATGGATTTTAATTCCTACTCCAAATTTTTCTTTTGTTTCCTTTACTGCTTGCCCAATATACAAATTGAATAATATCAGGGAGAGGCTACAACCCTGTCTCACTTCCTTCTCAACCACTGCTTCCCTTTCATGTCCCTTGACTCTTATAACTGCCACCTAGTTTCTGTACAAATTGTATATAGCCTTTCGCTCCCTGTATTTTATCCCTGCCACTGTCAGAATTTGAAAGAGAGTATTCCAGTAAACATTGTCAAAAGCTTTCTCTAAGTCTACAAATGCTAGAAACATAGGTTTGCCTTTCCTTAATCAATCTTCGTGTTCGAGCATTTCTACAGAATCCAACAGTTGTTCAATTCGTCTGTAAAGAATTCGAGTTAGTATTTTGCAGCCCACCCAGTTAGCCATGCGGTCTAATGCATGGCTTTCCGGGTGGGAAGGAGCGCCTGGTCCCCAACACGAATCCGCCCGGCTGATTTGTGTCGAGGTCCGGTAAACCGGCCAGTCTGCGGATGGTTTTAGGCGGTTTTCCACCTGCCTTGGCGAATGCGTGGTGGTTCCCCTTATTCCGCCTCAGTTACACTATGTCGGCGATTGCTGCACAAACAAGTTCTCCACGTACGCGTACACCACCATTACTCTACCACGCAAACATAGGGGTTACACTCGTCTGGTGTGAGACGTTCCCTTGGGGGGGGGGGTCCACCGGGGGCCGAACCAGACAATAACCCTGGGTTGGGTGTGGGGCGGCGGAGGGGTGAAGTAGACTGCGGTAGTCGTCGTAGGGTTGTGGACCACCGCGGCTGTGGCGGGGATGGAGCCTCTCCGTCGTTTCTAGGTCCCCAGTTAACATACAATACAATAGTATTTTGCAACTGTGACACAGAGCACAGATGACCTAACTAGTGTCAACATGAAGAGGTAGAAGCAACGCTGTTATGATCTCTGCTGACCAAGGCTACCAGGGAAACTACCGTAGACTGCGCTTACTTACGGTAGCCTACGGTAGTTTTACGAGTGTAGTGGAGTCAGAATGGATGCGTGCGCGCAGGCGGCCGTGGCAACGCTGTTATGATCTCTGCTGACCAAGTCTACCAGGCAAACTACCGTAGACTGCGCTTACTTACGGTAGCCTACGGTAGTTTTACGAGTGTAGTGGAGTCAGAATGGATCCGTGCGCGCAGGCGGCCGTGGCAACGCTGTTATGATCTCTGCTGACCAAGTCTACCAGGGAAACTACCGTAGACTGCGCTTACTTACGGTAGCCTACGGTAGTTTTACGGGATGCGTGCGCGCAGGCGGCCGGAGGAGGCGGCCGCGGACTCGCTGGAGCGGCGGCTGATGGCGCGCATCCGCGTGGTGGAGCCGGCGGAGGGCGCGGGCGCCGAGCAGCGCGTGGCGCAGGGTCGCGACGCGGCGGCGCTGGTGCGCCTCAGCAACGTGCGCCTCGGCCGCTACGACCGCTGGGCCGGCCGCATCCACCTGCTGGCGCAGTGCCCCGCCTCCTACCTGCTGGCCTACGCCGCCCCCTACGACTCGCCGCTGCTGCCCGCCGTCAACTCGTTTCTCGCCAGGGCGCTCGAGTGCGGCCTCGTCGACAGGTAGCGGCGCCAGTACTAACAGCGTTCATTATGTAGTCCTACCCCGGAAAATCGAGCTATGACCATAAAACTTGATCGCGTTATTATCCCTTCTCTAAACATTGACCGTTCAGTTTCTTCTTCTTCTGAACTTTTCTCTCCCACCTCGTCCCATATCTGCCTACGTCCCTTCTTCCTATTTTTGCTGATAAAGCATTGCCTGACGTGAGATTCTCTCTACACTCGCTCTTTGTTGGTGATGTTTTCATAACGTTTTACTACCTTGTATCCTTTCATTAATAACAGGTGGCTATAACTAAAGTGCAGCTACTCATGATGGTCCATTGTGGGCTGTAATTATCGTATGTCAGCGATACTCGGTTGATATCTTGATGCGTTAATGCGGAATCGTTTTAAGGGGATTGAAACACCCCTGTTATGTCCTTCATTGAGTTTTGTGTGATTTAGGAAAGCCGCCAAATAGTTAATGATTATGAATAAATGACCACGTGCTTAATGGATGTAAGGCTATCGGCATTTCTCCTGTGACTTCGGGGGTATTTCAACCTAGTGCAGCTGTTCTGAGATGGAATAGTTAATTATTGAGAGTTTGTCTATTATTAGAAGCCATAAAGGTTCCGATGTACAAACTATATTGTATTTTCTACGAACACTCAAATTGTGAGGCAGTTGCTACCTTCACCTTACACGTTTAATTACGGTTATATCTTTTACTGGTTGCTCATTTCAAGTACTTCGTCACACGCAATGATGATGGTTAACATTCACAACAATCCTGACTGCAATCAATGGTTGTTGCTGGCCGCCGGCCGCGGTGGTCTCGCGGTTCTAGGCGCGCAGTCCGGAACCGCGCGAGTGCTACGGTCGCAGGTTCGAATCCTGCCTCGGGCATGGATGTGTGTGATGTCCTTAGGTTAGTTAGGTTTAAGTAGTTCTAAGTTCTAGGGGACTGATGACCACAGCTGTTAAGTCCCATAGTGCTCAGAGCCATTTTGTTGCTGGCCGACGCGGTTGACGCGAAACACGTAATTCGGCACTCGTCACTTTTGGTTTCATATCACTCACTAATCGGTATCGATGAGGATCCACCCCACGACGATTAGGGGGACGCGCTCATTTGTCATACTCCGGTGAATTTACCGTTACTACTCACTCGACTACCATTCTTGCCCGTCTCTCCAGTACCACTTCTCACTCGACACTCGTCTCACTGCCTCCTGCAGCGCTCGACAATCGACTCCTGTCTGCTATCGACCTGTGTGTCGGATACAAGCATCTATGTTCGTGGGATCACGGATCCCTTACAGGACCACACCGTGGTTCAGGTCGAAAAAAAAATCGATTTACGGTTTCCATCATATTTCGATAGATTAGGGCTTTATTTAAGTACGCTGAAAAGGATTTTTCCGAAAAAATTTTTTTTTCGAGGATTTAAAGAGCATTTTCCTACCACGTGTGTTTATGTGCCACGCCCACTTTTCTGTCACCCACTTTTCTGCATATATTTTTTATCTTTATATTGCCTACATTGCAAGTTAGGGATTTTTTTGTACTCCCGAGTGTGTTGGCTATCCTTGGAATGCAACGGTCGATATACTTTCGTTTCTGCTGTTTGTAAACAACACGCTTTCAAACACCTGGTTAGCTTTGTTCAAGTGTGATTGCGAGTAGTTGCTATACTTACGTTTGCAGTGCTTGTTTACGTGTGTTTTGTTGTGTTTATTGAAAATGACGAAACGTAAAGGCATTTTCAAGAAACGAAAATTTAGAGGAAAAAGTTTAGAAAGCTTTCCGCACAAGAGGTTATGTCGCCTGGCAACGATGTTTCTAATTGTAATTCTTCAGCATCATCAAAGAAGCTCTCACCATTTCCCTTCCTCCTGCTGTTATTACAGAAATTAAACCTATTTTCAGAGACTTGACTCATCCTGAGCTTCTAAGGAAATGTCTGTATGGGCAGACACAGAACTCAAATGAATTTTTCAACAGCATAATTCGGAACCGCCTTCCTAAAACTGTAATTGTAGGCACGCATACAATGAAACTAGGAGTTAATAATGCTGTTGTTACATTCAGTTGTGGTAATATTGGAATGTGTTGGGTACTGAAAAAGCTGGGAATTAATCCTGGTGAAAATATGATCAGTGGGATGCAACATTGCGATGAAATTAGGGTAGCTGATGCAGACAGGTCTGCATCTAATATGGCCAAGACAGCAAGACAAACATCCAGGAAGATGAAGAAGAAGCCGGAAGACCTGTTAGAGACCAAAGAAGGGCAATTATATGCGCAGGACAGTTTTAATTAACTCTAATATCAAATTTCAAAAGTTTTTTCTTCATCCTGCAAACTAAAATTTTCAGTACATATGCCCCATTATATTAGAAACTATCATAGATAAATGAATGAAATCTTCAGAGACTCTGTATAAGATAAAAATCCACCTCTGGTACTACATTCATTAATATTCCCCTATTAGGAAGTACACAAAAAAATATTTTCTGCAGAAAAAATTTAATATTTTTTTGTTAGTAAATTTAAAGAAGTATTTCTTAAAAACTATAAAATGGATAAAGTATATTTTAGTACCGTTGACTCTATTAGCATCACGTAACATACAGTAAAAATATTAAGGTCCTACATCAAATAGTTTTCTTCAGAAATGAGTCAAATACTTGCCTAAATTAACATGGGTTAGATAGGCAGGGTGTGGTCCCCATAAGCTGTAAAAAAATTTTGATCCAATTTTGGTCACCAGGTGAAAATCTGTTGCTGTGACTCCGGTGCTCATATCGAACAAATTGTGTAAGCGGTGGTTAATAATAAAATTATTATTACGCCAGTCTCACTTTTTTGATCTTTTCTGCCCACGCCCATTTCCAAATATGGAAACATATCGAAACGTTTCTGTGTGTTTTTCCTGCATACACAGCGCCGGATTTACACATTTAGCCAAAATTGGAACTAATTTTCCAGTGTAAATCGGTTCCGCATTAATACATTAGAATATCTATCAAGTTTCGCTGCCATACGATAATTACCGCCCACGTCGGACTTCTGTGAGTCGCTGCACTTCGGGTATAGCCACACTCTACTATAAAAATCTATTTTTATACAGGGCTTGGACAAAAATATGGGAACACAGCGAGAAATGCGTGATTGTACATAAATGCAAATGGTGGTTCAAAAATGGTTCAAATGGCTCTGAGCACTATGGGACTCAACTGCTGAGGTCATTAGTCCCCTAGAACTTAGAACTAGTTAAACCTAACTAACCTAAGGACATCACAAACATCCATGCCCGAGGCAGGATTCGAACCTGCGACCGTAGCGGTCTTGCGGTTCCACACTGCAGCGCCTTTAACCGCACGGCCACTTCGGCCGGCTCAATTGGTGGTCAAACCTGCTGACTACACTGTTGTATTCCACCATGAGCGGCACCTGCGGTATATCCTCAACACGGAAGTGCCCGTCTAGGTCTGTGTAGTTTTGAATGCATTATGATGGTTGATTGATTTGGGGGAGAGGACCAAACAGCGAGTTCATCGACCTCATCGGATTAGGGAGGGAAGGGGAAGGAAACGAGCCGTCCCCTTTCACAAGAATCATCCTGTAATTTATGAAAGCGATTAAGGGAAATCACGGGAAATCTGAATCAGAATGGCCGGATGCGGGTTTCAACCGTCGCCCTCTCAAATGTGTGTCCAGTGTGCTAACCACTGCGCCTCCTCGATCAATAGTGCATTATGTCAGAGCTAAATGAATTAGAACGTGAGAAAATAGTGGTCGTACGGTGCATGCTTCCGTTACTAAGCTAGCCAAAGTATTTAGTATTTCATGAGACACCAATCGAAGGTTTATATCACACAGAGTCAAAGCGGAAAACCTCATCCTCTCAGTCACAGTGCAGACGAAAGTGTGTGTTCACTGGTCGTGACAGAAGGTCACTGAAGAGCACTATGATGAAAAATGGAAGGATGTTAGGTGAAAAAGTCGCTGCAGAACTAAATGTCGCTCCCGCGAACCGTGTCAGCATAAAGAGAATAACGGAACTGTGTAAACAGGGAATTGCAGAGCGAGCTTGAATTCTAAACCGTCTTTTCAATGATGCAAATGCTCGTAACAGGAAAACTTTGAGCCAAAGCCATAAAACGTGGACTATGTAGAAATAGAAGAAATTCATTTGGTCTTGTTCCACACTTTTTCCAACTTCTGACCGAGTTTACGTGCCAGGAGTGAAAGGTGGCGAGGGTTGGGTGATGACTTGGGCATCCATACCGTGGTACTGCGTGGCCCCAATGGGTACTCTGCAAGGTCCCGTTACGGTCAAGGCATATGTGACCATTTTGGCTGATCGTGTTCCTCCCATGGTACAATATTTGTTCGCCAATGGCGTACCTGTGTTCCAAGCCGACAGAGCCCATGTTCACATAGCTCGCACCGTCGAGGACTGGTTTTTCTAGCAACTGAGTGAACTGTCGCATACCCCTAGCTACCGCAGTCATCAGATCTCAACATTATTGGTTTACTTTGGGTACGTGATCGCTATCCACCCCTGTCATCGTTACCTAAACTTTTCACTATTTTGTAGGAAGAATGTCATAGGATGTCCGCATTTATCCATGCGGAGACGAATAGAATTCCAGCGCTTTTCCTACAACGTACAAGGTGTTTATAAATGTATATCGGGGTTTTAACGCTTTATAATTTGTATTATATTTAACTTACAGTTATAAATGATGTGTAAAATGAAAGAGTAACTCAAGCAGTTTTTCCAAGAACCTTATAAATGTTCAATGTGAGCACCATTTGTCACACCGCACACGTCAAGTCTATAGCCGAGTTCTTCCCGAACGTTGATAAGTGAGTCTTCAATAATTGTAGCAACAGCTGTTCCAATCCGGTTTCTTAATTCAGGGAGGTCAGCTGGTAGCGGAGGCCGGTACACACGATCCTTGATGAAGCCCCAAAGGAAAAAATCGCATGGCGTTAGGTGAAAGTGGAGACCATGCGAAGTAAGCCCTGTCATTGGGCCCCTTGCGGCCTATCCGGCGCTTGGCTATAGACTTGATGTGTGCCGTGTGACAAATGGTGCTCACATTCAATATTTATAAGGTTCTTGGTAAAACTGTTTGAGTTGCTCTTTCATTTGACACATCATTTATAACTGTAACTTTAACGTAATAAATATTATAAATCGTTAAAACCCCGATATTCATTTATAACCACCCTGTATTAGGCATGGAACTACACTCATACTCATAAATTAAGGATAATGCTGATACATGGTGAAACAACGCTACGGTGGGCGGTTTGCGGGTTCAAATCACCTCGGGGTATGACCATGCGGTGCATTTGACTTACGGTCGTTGCACGGTGGCGCTGGCAGCAGTCCACATACCCAGAGGTGTGTTGGTGCGTGTCAGAGTACGATGCAGCGAGTAAGTGTGCAGACGTTTTCAGGCGTGCTAATGCTGACTGTGTGTTGAAAATGGCTCAGAGAACACATATTGATGACGTTTGAGAAGTAGAATACTAGGGTGACTGGAGGCTGGTCAAACACAGCAGGTCGTAGCACAGGCCCTCCGTGTGCCGCAAAGTGTGATCTCAAGATTATGGCAACGATTCCAGAAGACAGGAAACGTGTCCGGGCGCTACTGTACGGGACGTCCACAGTGTACAAAATCATAATAAGACCGATATCTCACCATCAGTGCCCGCAGACGGCTACGGAGTACCGCAGGTAGCCTTGCTCGGGACCTTACCGCAGCCACTGGAACGGTTGTCTCCAGGCACACAGTCTACAGACGACTGAACAGACGTAGTTCGCCCGGAGACCTGCAAGGTCACAGGGGAGCTCGTGAAGCCTGGTGTCAAGAACACAGTACATGGTCATTGGAGCAGTGGTCTCAGGTTATGTTCATGGACGAGTCCTAGTATAGTCTGAACAGTGATTCTCGTCGGGTTTTCACCTGGCGTGAACCAGGAACCAGATACCAACCCCTTAATGTCCTTGAAAGGGACCTGAATTGAGATCGTGGTTGGATGGTGTGGCGTGGGATTATGATTGGCGCACGCACACCCCTGCATGTCTTTGACAGAGGAACTATGATAGGTCACGTGTATCGGGACGTCATTTTGCACCAGTATGTTCGCCTTTTCAGGGGTGCAGTGGGTCCCACGTTCCTCCTGATGGATGACAACGCACGGCCTCGCCGAGCTGCCATCGTGGAGTACCTTGAAACAGAAGATATCGAGCGCGTCTGAGATGCTCTCCGTCGACGTATCGCTGCACGTCTTCAAACCTCTAGGATACTTCAGGAGCTCCGACATGCACTGGTGCAAGAATGGGAGGCTATACCCCAGCAGCTGCTCGAACACCTGATCCAGCGTATGCCAACCCGTTGTGCGGCCTGTGTACGTGTGCATGGTGATCGTATCTCATATTGATGCCGCTGTACATGCGCAGGAAACAGTGGCGTTTTGTAGCACATGTGTTTTGGGACGTTTTTCTCAACTTATCACCAATACCGTGGACTTATAGATCTGCGTCGTGTGTGTTTCCTGTGAGCCTATCTATCAGCGCCAGTTTTGTATAGTACCACGTTGTGTGTCACCACATTCTGCAATTATCCTTAATTTATGAGCATGAGTGTGTATTGTGTTTTTGGTGTTTCCCAATTTTTCGCGATCGCTTGTATGGTCTTCCCTGGTAACACTTCTAACTTTCTTCAGGAATCTCATTTCAGTTGCTTATTACTTACATCACGTTTTTTCCATGACTCTTTTCCGTATAGAAACATAGGAGTAACAACTGTTTCGCAAAAAAAATGTAACATAGTACAGTTCAATATTTCTATTCGGAACGTTTTATTTATCATTCCACGTACTGACACATTTGTTAATCTTGGTTTCTATGTTCTTGCCCACAGCATAACTTACACCACGTCGTAAAAACTTGAAGCTGGAGACCTGCTTAAGTGGGATATTTCTGAGTGCGTGAGATATTTCGCATAATGAGCCACGATTTTAGTTCTTTTATTGACCAACGACGGTTATATTCTCTCTTTCCTGACTGACGCAATTTATACACCGTTTTTTGCAGCTCGCCTCACTTTCTTTCAAAATTGTTATTCATCTGCATACACTTCCACTGAAAAATATTTCGTGACTATATTAATACGGAATAGGGAAAACTAAGATGGTGGCTTTTATGTTTGAGGTGTTCTACATAGTATTTCCTCACCTGAGTGCAGCTTACAGAAATTTCAAACACCCATGTGAAACTGTCGGAAAAGTCGTTCTATGGGATGTTATTTAACTCGAGCGTCACATCAGCTTCAGTATCGGTTTTGTCGTCAAAGCGTTGACCCTTCACGTGAATAGATTCGTGTTCGATTTTTATTGATGACGCTAAGTCTCGTCACCCCTAAGGATTTTTTCGCAGAAAAGAACTGTCTGCGTTTTACATCTGAAACAAGTCGCGGCCGTTATCCCTGCTTTTGCGCTGGTGTCAAGGTGTGTGGAACAAACTTCTTTAAACCATTCTGTAGAATGTCTTGAACACTAGATTCAGACATGTTGTTCCTTTGCGATTTATTAGCAGCGGCGTTGACACGCTACGGCCGCACGTCAACTGCTGAACACTGCCTGCTCACAACTAACTGGTCGAGAGCCATCTGTTGTTTAGAATTGTCAGTTAGCTGCCGCCGCAGTTACTGCGCTGATGTCGCTTATAAAACCAGCTCGGAACATTTTGGAAGGACGGTGAGCATAAGTAAACTATCATAATTGTTTCGATCAATTTGTATAAGTGTATTTACTTCCCGTATCCAGTTCTTGAATCATTTATATACATATTAGATAATGTTGGTTGTAGGCTACAGCCTTATTTCAGTTCCTTCAGTTTTATTATTGCCAGCATTTATTATTATTTTTGAGTCCTCGTGCAAGGTCTTTACAGCTTAAATAAGACATACTCATCACGTCCCGTAATTTCTTACTGCTCACTCTGTTAAAAGCTTTTTGAAGACAATAAAAGTTACATGTTTCCAGAATGAGATTTTCACTCTGCAGTGGAGTGTGCGCTGATATGAAACTTGCTGGCAAATTAAAACTGTGTGCCGGACCGAGACTCGAACTCTGGACTTTTGCATTACGCGGGCAAGTGCTCTACCAACTGAGCTACCCAAGCACAACTCACGCCCCGTCCTCACAGCTTCACTTCTGCCAGTACCTCCTCTCCTACATTCCAAACTTCACAGAACCTCTCCTCCTGGAGAGCTTCTATAAGAACACTTGCCGCGAAAGGCAAAGGTCCCGAATTCGAGTCTCGGTCCGGCACACAGTTTCAATCTGCCAGGAAGTTCCATATCAGCGCACACTCCGCTGCAGAGCGAAAAATCTCATTCTGGAAACATCCCCCAGGCTGTGGCTAAGCCATGTCTCTGCAGTATCCTTTCTTTCAGGAGTGCTAGTTCTTCAAGGTTCGCAAGAGAGCTTGTGAAAAATTTGGAAGGTAGGAGTCGAGGTAATGGGCAGAAGTAAAGTTGTGAGGACGCAGTGAGAGTCGTGCTTGGGTAGCTCAGTTGGTAGAGCACTTGCCCGCGAAAGGCAAAGGTCCCGAGTTCGAGTGTCGGTCCGGCACGCAGTTTTAATCTCCCAGGAAATTTCCAAATTACATGTGTCTCTAAACTGATTCTCGTCGTTTCTCTAAGATTATTTTTATGGTCGATTTATTGTCACTGCACGTATGGCCCTTCTGGAAACCACTTCGTTACAATAGCAGAGTCGTTGCTACGGCTTTCAGGCTATTATTGTTACTTTTGCAAATAATTTGTAGGCTGAGTTTAGGAGGCTTGTTCCTCTACAATATTGGCAGTTGTATTTTTGGCCTTATTTAATACTTGATAACACTTCTGAAATTTTCCAGTAGTTAGATATCTTATACCAGTGCCAAAATCCAGCAAATAAACGTAATGCTCCAGAATAACAGAAGGGACCAGCATATTTTAAAAGTTTCATATTAATACCATCTGGTCGACATGCTTTAGCCGGCCGGCGTGGCCGAGCGGTTCTATGCGCTAGAGTCTGGAACCGCGCGACCGCTACGGTCGCAGGTTCGAATCCTGCCTCGGGCATGGATGTGTGTTATGTCCTTAGGTTAGTTAGGTTTAAGTAGTTCTAAGTTCTAAGGGACTGATGACCTTAGAAGTTAAGTCCCATAGTGCTCAGAGCCATTTGAACCATTCGACATGCTTTTCAAAATTACTTGCAGTAATTCTATTGTGACTGAATCCACGGGACTATCATACACTGTGCAGTCATATTAATGTGATTACCTGTCAAAAGCCTGAATAACCACCTTTTGCAGTGCGGATCCCGCGAGACGTGCCGGAAGAGAGTCAATAAAGTTCTGGAAGATGCCAACACGGAGGTGGAGCCATTTTAACTGCAGTCCCGTGGCCAACTGCGATAGTTTTCCCGGTTGAAGAGCCACGGCACGAGCAGCCGGATAGGTGTGCTCCCATAGGTTCTCGGCTGAGTTCAAAATCCAGGGAGTCTGATGACCAAGGGAGTACAGTAGACTCGTCCTAGTTTTCTTCGAACCACGCATGTGCACTGCGAGCTGTGTGGCACGTTGCACTGTCCTCCTGGTAGATTCCATGGTGCCGAGGAAATACAAACTGCATGTAGGTGTGCCGCGCGGGATTAGCCAAGTCGTCTAAGGCGCAGCAGTCACGGACTGTGCGGCTGGTCCCGCCGGAGGTTCGAGCCCTCCCTCGGGCATGGGTGTGTGTGTTTGTCCTTAGGATAATTTAGGTTAAGTAGTGTGTAAGCTTAGGGACTGATGACCTTAGCAATTATTTCCCATAAGAGTTCACACACACATGCATGTAGGTGTGGACATGGCCCCCCAGTGATAGAAGCATACTTGCGTTGATGCATTGTATCATCCAGAATGACGAGATCACCCAAGGAATGCCCTCCGTCCTGGAGGGTCATTGTTGCAGGGTGTTTGCTTTCAGACGTTTCACGCCGTACACGCCAATGCTATCTGCCCAACGGTGCATGAAGCGTTATTCATCTCAAAAGACCACCTGTCGCCCATCAGTGGACGTCCAGGTGCGGTACTGGCGTGCAAATTGCAGCCTTCGTTCCCCATGAACAGCAGTCAGCATGGGTACATGAATCATGCGCCATACGCAGCAAAGTTCGCTGAACTATCGTTGAGGAGAATGCTGTTGATAGCCCCTTCGTCCGATCAGTTACTGAACAGTTGCACGTCTATTCGCTCGTACATATCTCGGCAGCCATCGTTCACCTCTGTCATCTATGGCCCGGGGTGCACTCGTGGCTCCATTAGTGGGAGGTTCAAGTCCTCTCCCGGGCATGGGTGTGTGTGTGTGTAGTCCTTAGCGTAAGTTACTTTAAGCTAGATTAAGTAGTGTGTAAGCCTTGGGACCGATGAGCTCAGCAGTTTGGTCCCATAGGCACTTACCACCACCACCCAGGGTGCACCATAGTTGCCTCGGCGGTGGTTTTGGATAGCGTAATTTTGCCACATGGTATACTTTAACTACAGTTACAGACTTATCCATTTCGGAAATGCTTCCGCCCTTGTCCCGAAAACCAAAGATCATACCCTTTCGGATGTCAGATAAATCGCACCGTTTCCGCGTTACGACAACAACTGCATTGTTTCCCGAGTCTTCCGACACGCTTCATACACTCTCCACTGCTAGTGCTGCCCCATACAGTACGTGAGTGGTTATTGACTTCGAATATAGGCGGTGATCACATTAATGTGACTGGACCGCGTATAATATGATCTCCTTGTCCTTCAATTCTAAATCTTCTATTGTTCAAAATGTTTTATAAAACTCCTTGGACTAAATTATGTTTAGTTCTGTAGTACCTTCTTCTACTCTGTTTAAGTGTTTATAGGCAAAAAGTGCTTCCATCTACATCCTATTTTAATTTAGTTGTAGGATAATCCCATGTCTTTTGGTGTGCTAGCCTATTTGTTTGGAATAGTTCCTTTTTTGCTGATACTCTTCTTTAGTTTCTGGTGTTATTCTGTAGGATATTTTTGTAGGCTCTACATTCTTCTTCAACGGCCATTGCAATACATTCATTCCAAACCCCATGCCTCATATGCCCTTTTCTATGCATTCTTCAATATATTGTCATCCTTTCTCTACATCCTAAACAGCTGGAGTGTCTACCAAATATATCTGTGTGAGTCCATTGCCTCTACGTAACTTTTGAATGATGAAGCCATTTTCAAAAACCGCCTTAGAGTGTTAAGTTCTGTAATGCAAGATGACCTTCATTATACGATCTATACGTATGACATTAGAGGCCAGTTTCAGAGCGTAGCCATTTTGAAATCTGTTTGCTTGGATGTTGCGTCATATTTAAAACCTGTTTGGTGGTACGTGGGAACAGAAACAGACGTCTAGCGCCTACATACACTGCTCTTGCACTTCAGTTTGCTTACAAACACGGATTTTGTAATGCGTCATGCATGTAAAGTACTCTCAACGAAGTGGAGGCCTGGACACACACATCACCAACACAAACACATCTGAAACTGGCAATAGACTGAAACTAGCAGTAGTGACATATACGCAGTATATGATGCAATAAAGGTCATCTGGCATTATAGAACGTGAAAGCTTACAGTGAGTTTCTAAAATGGTTTCATCATTAAGAAACTTCTGTAGCCGATTTTGATAAAAATTTTCCGACACTTTCTTGTTACAGAAGGCACACCGTAAAGATATATTCAACATTTGTTTGTTTTCTTGGCCTAAGTTTCCTTCACTTAGCCATCATTGTAACTGTTGTGATTACGAAATAATGTTCAGAACGGACGTCACTTCCTCGGTGTTTGTTTACGTCTTGAATGTAGTTACATATCCTGTCGTTTGCGATCATGTAACCAATTAAAGATCTGTTACCCTAGCGCTCCATGTAATCTAATGTATCTCCTTTTCTCTGAAAGATTTGGTAGTAGTCTTAAGTTGATTGAAAGCTGCAAACTATCTTAGTTTGTCGGCATTTTTGTTGATGTCTTGTTCTCCTAATGTACCCATGACTCCGGAGATACATTCGTTGCCTCCTCTAGCACTTAAAACTACACAAATGAGAAGCTGATACCTTTCATTCGCCTTTCAATGCGACACATGTTTCCCAAGGATGGATGACTTGGCGGAGAGCTTGGTTAATGTCGGCATTTTGGCTGTTTAGAAAAAGTCCCACCTCGAAAATCACCACACAGTTACTCTGGAAGGTCTGCTATGCAATGGTTTCTTCTTCTGAAGAAAGAAGAAGTCACTGTGTGCCATCTCAGGAGAATACAGGGATGAGGCAAAATTTTGTAGCCCAAAATTCAATATATGTGCCTCTGTCCGGTGCAGAACGATCTGGGGAGTTCTCATGGAGCGAAAACACCACCTCGGACACCTTCCCGCTAAACAGGAATATAGAAAACATCGGTCTTGTGAAATACAACCAGCTCTTTACACACTTCAAGTGTTGAGTGCTACTGACAAGGGATTCAAAATTGATTCCATATTTCTAGATTTCCAGAAGGCTTTTGACACTGTACTACAAAAGCAGCTTGTAGTGAAACTGCGTGTTTACGGAATATCGTCTCAGTTATGTGACTGGATTCGTGATTTCCTGTCAGAGAGGTCACAGTTCGTAGTAATTGACGGCAAGTCATCGAGTAAAACAGATGTGATTCCTGGCGTTCCCCAAGGTAGTGTTATAGGCTCTTCACTGCTCCTTATCTATATATCAGTGAAGAAGAAAATCTGAGCAGCCGTCTTAGGTTGTTTGGAGATAATGCTGTCTTTTGTCGTCTAGTAAACTCATCAGAAAATAACAACAAATTGCAAAACGATTTAGAAAAGAAATCTGAATGGTGCGAAAATTTACAGTTGATCCTAAATAATGAAAACCGTGAGGTCATTCACATGAGTGCTTAAAGGAATCCATTAAACTTAGATTATATGATAAATTACTGAAATCTAAAGGCCGTAAACGCAGCTAAATACCTAGCAATTATAATTACGAACAACATAAACTGGAAAGAACACACAGAAAATGTTGTGGGGAAGCAAACCAAAGACTGCGTTTTATTCGCGGAACACTTAGAAAATGTAGCGGATCTACTAAAGAGACTGCCTACACTACGCTTGTCCGTCCTCTTTTAGTGTACTGCTGCGCGGTCTGGGATCCTTACCAGAAGGGTTAACGGAGTGCATCGAGGAAGTTCAAGCAAGAGCAGCACGTTATGTATAATAGCGAAAAGGGGAGAGAATTTCACTCACATGATACACGATTTGGGATGGACATCACTACAACAAAGGCTTTTTAGTCGCGGCGGAATCATCTGACGAGATTTAAATCACCAACTTTCTCCTCCAAGTGTGAAAATATTTTGTTGACGCCGACCTACAGAGTCAGAAACGATCATCATAATAAAATCAGGAAAATCAGAGCTCGCACGGAAAGGTATAGGTGTTAGTTTATTGCGCCCGGGTTCCCGGGTTCGATTCCCGGCGGGGTCAGGGCTTTTCTCTGCCTCGTGATGACTGGGTGTTGTGTGATGTCCTTAGGTTAGTTAGGTTTAAGTAGTTCTAATTTCTAGGGGACCGATGACCATAGATGTTAAGTCCCATAGTGCTCAGAGCCAACAGTGTTAGTTTATTCCGTGGTGTTCGAGATTGGAATAACAGAGAAATTTTACGGAGGTAGTTCCATAAAACCTCTGCCAAGCACTCAAGAATAATTTGCAGAGTATCCGTGTGGATGTAGATGTAGACACACAAAAATAGACAAATTGCCCATAACAGAACGGCCTTCCATTGGATAGTAAATAACCGAGTCATGACAAAAGTGATGAGCAAATTTTAACTTTTACTTTGCAGATTATTAACTCTCCAAAATTTCACAGCTGTAGTCAAGGTGTCATTCGACGATGCGCTTCAAGTGGCAGCAGATGTTGTATGAAAAGACTAATTCTTCTTCTTTTTCTTGTGCCTTTGTCTCGCATCATCGTAGCATCAGCATGGCTATTTACGGATTTGTCATGGTTAGGTTAAGGGGTGGCCGGATACTCTTTCTATCGACATCCTGTTACGCCACAGGACAGAATGTGTGTACCGCAAATCTCCGCTTGAAGTGTTATTGCCGGCCGGGGTGGCAGAGCGGTTCTAGGCTCTACAGTCTGGAATCGCGCGACTGCTACGGTCGCAGGTTCGAATCCTGCCTCGGGCATGGATATGTGTGATGTCCTTAGGTTAGTTATGTTTAAGTAGGGGGACTGATGACCACAGCAGTTAAGTCCCATAGTGATCGGAGCCATTTGAACCATTTTTGAAGTGTTATTCATGTGGAAGAGAGTGAAAGTTTTCTAAATGTTTGCGAATCGCGTAACTAATGCGGGATGTGGGTGCCAACCCGATATTTACCAAGCGAGATGTGGGAAACCGCCTAAAAACGACATCCAGGGTGACCGGTACAGCGGCCGTCACCCTTAATTCGCCGAGCAGATTTGAACCAGGGCCGGCACATTTCTACATCCCAGACGCTGCGCTGTGATACGTACGGCTATCCCAGGAGGCTATAGATGGTGTTTCCGTAAGAACATGCAAAATGTAACATGACATAGAGAACGCTCTACTGATCAATTTGAGATGGGGAGCCAGGGGTTGGAGAAGCCAGCTTAAGGAGATACTGAAGTAAACTTGTCTATCGTTTTGCCTGTCATTGCTGTTTATCAGCTTATTTACAACTAAAAATGTGTACACAGGTATGCAAGCATTGTGCTCTTTATTTACAAGTATATTCCTTATATCCTGCAGGAAAACAAGGAGGACGAGCCTGATTACCAGGCAGTCATGATGCAGGATGTATTTGTCCATATGGTGGCCCTGTTGTATCGCATTTACATTGTCCCATGACAGAACATGTTGTAAATCAACGAAAGAACCATTCATTACTTAGTGCTATTCAGAGACATGTAGTACAATACTATGAAGCAGTACCGGTACAGTACTTTCTGGTCACTGGATTGGAAGGGTAGGTCCTATTCCAAGGCCTGCGTGGTCACCTGACCTGAATCACCTTGATTATTTCCTATGGGAATATCTAAAGCCACTTGTGTATGAGACTATAGTGACTACGGAGATGGAGTTAGCCGCAGCAATTGTAGCTGCCTGTGATGTTATTCGAAACACATCAGAGATATTTTTTCAGGGTGCGTCAGAATCTTGTTCGCCGATGTCACGCTTGCATTGAGATCGATGGGCGCAAGTTTCAGCACTTTTGTAAGATACAGTACAAATGGTACATTCATTGTGCCAATGATCGTATTTGCATTTAACTAATGTGAATAAAAATTACACAGTAATGTGATTTTATTCCTATTATCTCGTTAAGCTGGTTTCTCTGGCCCCAGGTTCCCTACCTCAAATAGTTCAGTGGAGCATCCTCTATATCCTGTTAAACTTTTGCACGGTCTTACGAAAACACCCCATATATGAGAACTCTGATTCATTTTTAAAATTCAACAGTTCATTTGATTATATTGCAATTACCTTTAAGTAACTATTTTAGAGTAAATCACAACAAATCACCATAGAAAATTTTACGACACAGTAGAGAATAGTAACATTAAACATTGTTTATCAACCAAGAAACTGGTCGACATCTATTTTCTATAATTAATTTCATTTTAAATCTTAGTAGTAATTAATTTTGTACTGTATTTCTTAAAAATTAGCGGAGTTAGGAACATGGGGGCATCATCAATGGAAAAATCGCGAAAAATCGTTTTCCAATCATTTGTTTACGTTTAATGATTTCTTTTAAGTCTATCGAAGTGTAGTGAAGTATGAGAGGAGAAATATAATGAATGGTTGCTGAAGCGACAGAATTAATGCAAACAGTGTCATGTTTGATAACAGTGGATGCTGCTTTGAAAGCGACGCAATGTGGTGCTGTAGATTTAACATAAGTTACAAGACGTGGTTTCTGTCATCACTTACCTGTATTTTGGAGGTAGAATTATGAGATTTGAAGGAAGAGAGACGATATGAACGTACGTTCTGGGCGCGCAGAGTGAGGGCCAGTGTGTGAGCTAGGGATTACCTGAAAGGGATTTGCGTGTTGTTTGAATCGAAAACTTTAGCTGAAGCTAAGGAGACAGATTCCAGGCTATTGGAATGTCGCAGCATTGAACTTACTGTAATTCCGTGCGGTAGCGCAAGATTAGCGAGTAGTGGTACGGAACGCGGTGTTATTCGTATGGCTTCTAAGCACTGAAATTCCGTAATTTAAAGTGAACAGTTTGAACTCTGACACTCGAACTTCAGATGTCAGACACTCAGATCGGTACCAAACGTTGTATGTGTTGTGTACATAGTTCCGCGTAGTCAGCGCGTACACAACTTTCCCACTAGGGCGCGCCCCGCTAAGCGCAACAGCGCAGGCGCAGCGCTCGTCCGTCTCCGCACTACGAGATGGCGAGGTCTTAGACACGGACCAAATTCTGCTTCCGCCGATCCACGTATTAATATGTAACGCAGCCAGTGAGATTGCTGCTAACGTAGAACCTTTTCTCCTCGCGGATCACACTCGCGCAGTGATACCTGAACGCGCGAGGTATTATAACAAGTGTACAGACCTCCGATTAGTTAGTCTGCATCAGTCTGCATTAGTCTGCATTATTTGCATTTGTCTGTAGTCAAGTTTTAGTCTGTGCCTAATAAGATTATCATGTTCCTGTACATAGGCATGAAGAGAAATGTATAGACACTTTGTCAAGTATCAGAGATATGTGAGAATAAGATTAACGTACCAAGACCAAAGGAACTTCAGATTGTCAAATGTAAACAGCATCCAGAATCAAGTTAAGTAATTTCTATGCTTTTTATTATTTTAATAAATATGTGTGAAAATTAATCAAGTTCTATTTAAAGTTGGTCACCGTCAATCTGCTACTCTAAACGTGCAAGTGGCATTTCTATCGTCTGACCTAACGGCAGAAGATAAACATGCCACATTAAGACCACGAGACATATTGCTGATACTCGCCTACTTCGTTAGAGCGACAAGTCAAATAATCTGATGGTGTGTGTACCGAAGGTCTTACAGTACACACACCACAGTATGCAGATAGAGTATCAACCAAAACACCGATTTGTTTCATGCTATGTGCTGTCATCAGTAGAACAAGAGTAAACGGCAATTAAATGTAACACCAGAACTGCGAAGCACAGGAAAGACGTATCTGTGAATGACTGTTCTGTAGACCTCGCCTGGGGGAATTGGTAGAGCGTGAGGACAAGCTGCCAAATGTCACTCGTTCAAATCCCAGTAAATACAGTTTGTTTTAATTGCTTACTCGTGAAATTGTAATATGGGAGAACATTTTCCTGACATGTGAAAGGGCTTTTCGGAGATTCGAGCAATTTTCTTTTGGCAGTCTACTTTCTCTTCGTTAGTTGAAAGTAGCGAACTTTTAGAGTACATTTGTAAAGAAAAGTATGGTGTTCTCTCCGACATGTGCAACTTGTGATGAATCAGCTAGTGCATTTCTAGTTTGACAGAATAAAAGTAAACAATCGGAACAGTAGAATAAAGAAACGATTGCATCACACGTGTGGAAGTATTAATAGTCTCATATAACACTTTCAGGCATAATACAGTAAAAGAATTGTCATCGTTCGGATATGAACCGAGGACCCGTGGCAGGACGATCTAAAGCTCTACCAACTTCCCCATGAACGCTATGTAAATTAGCTTCTCACAATTATGCTTTTCCTATCCTCCGTAGTTCTGGTGTTACTTTTAATTAACATTTACATCCGATCTGTTGGTCGACACCACATGGTACGAACTAATACGGAGTTTTGGTTAATACTCTATCAACACATAAATTTTGGTACTTATGTGACTGTCTGATATCTGGAGATTTGCGTGTGAACTCCTCTGGTTAGTTGGTGATGGGTTTGGCTCGCTTTCTAGTGCCGAAATCTGAGTAATTATTTGGTAAAAGACAGCAGCTTAAATCTGAAAGGTACGCTCACTCTCGTGCAGCCTTGTGCTGGACTAAATACCCAAGAGTCCGCTCTGTGAAGCAGACTGCTAATATTTACTGCCGAATCGTGTTTAATAAATGAAGCATCGAACAAATTCTCGTCTGTAAACTACAGTTATTGATTACCCACTTCCTATGTTTCAATAATGACGTGTAAGAAGCACATACTTTCAGCCTGAGTGAAACAGAGTGCCATTGCGTGTGGTCACTCTCTAGATTAGCGAAAGCCAAACAGTGTGGAGGCCATACTTCATTCAAATAACCCTGGTGCTGACAGAAAGTATTTATGAGCCAGGGTGTTAGGTCGCAAAGTTGGGTTGGGTTGGATTGTTTGGGGGAAGATACCAAACTACGAGGTCATCGGTCTCATCAGGTTAGAGAAGGATGGGGAAGGAAATCGGCCGTGCCCTTTCAAAGGAACCATCCCGGCATTTGCCTGGAGCGATTTAGGGAAATCACGGAAAACTTAAATCAGGATGGCCGGACGCGGGATTGAACCGTCGTCCTCCTGGGTCGCAAAATATAGCCATTTCTTCTCCCTGTTTCTGGCCCTACACAGAGAGGTTACAGTTTGCAGGGGAGCACAGTTTACCACTGAGTACATCTACATCTGTACTCCGCAAGTCACCGTTCGGTGTGTGATTTCACGGGATGAACGATTGTTGGTAAACCAGCGCGTGACCTCGAATCTTCTAATTTTACGTTCACGCTCTTTTCGCAAGATATACGTAGGAGCAAGCAATGTATTAGTCGTGTCTTCTGAGAATTTACACTCTCAAAACTCTAACAGAACACCGCAGCAGCAAACAGAACGCCTCTCTTGCAGTGCCTGCCACAGACGTTGGCTGAGCATTTCCGTCTCGCTTTCGTCCTTTGCGAATGATCCCGAGACGAAACGAGGTGTTCTTCTTTGGATCGTCTCCATTCCGTCTACCTGTCCTATGTGGTACAGATCGCAAACTAACTAACAATATTCATATAGTGGTAGGACCAGGATTTTGACCCGCCACGATGGCCAAGAGTGCTAATGCGCTGCTTTCTGAACTCGGGTAGGCACACCAGCTCCGGATCGAATCCACCCAGCCTGGATGTGGTTTTTAGGCGGTTTTCCACATCCCATTAGGTGAATACCAGGCTGGTCCCCACGTCCCACCTCAGTTACACGGCTCGCAGACATCCGAACACATTCGCACTATTCCATGGATTACACTAGACACAAACTGCTGAGGTAAACTAATTCCGTCTCGGGGAGGGGGGGGGGGGGGGCGGCAGGGTGGCGGCAGGAAGGACATCCGGCCACCTCTTCAAGTAACCTTTCCAAATCCGATTAACCATACCGACCCTGCAACACTGTGGGAAAAAAGGCACCAGCAAAAGAAAAGAAAGGTAGAACCAGGATTTTGTAAGCTACCTTCGACAACAGACCGACGTCTGTAGTACGATCGTAGAAATGGGGCGTATGTGAAACGTTTTGCACAGATATCGGTCATATTTCCATTCTTCCAAGATATTTCAGTATAGTATCTGCCTTGCCTGCGATTAGTTTTATGTGGTCATTGCACTTTAAACTGCTATGTACACATACTCCGAGATATTTTATGGGTCAGACTGCTTCCAGTGATTGTTCTTCAATCATGTAATCATACAATGAAAGGTCTTTATGTATTGGCGATACGTTACATTTCCATATGTTCAGAGTCAATAATCAATCCCTACACCAAGCGTTGATCATCTGCAGGTCTTCCTGCACTTCACTACAATTTCCTAGAATCGAGATTTCTCTGTATAGACCAGCATCATGTGCGAAAAACCTCGTGAAGGTTCCAGTGTTATCCACTGTCTCATTATATGTAGTGTGAAAAATAATGATCCTACAACACTCCCCTGTGGCACGCCCGATATTACTTTAATGTATGATAATTTGTCTGAGTTGAGAACGACACGCTGTGCTCCGTGATTAGGAGGCAGTGAGGAACGGCATCGGATGTCTTCCACAAGTCAATGAACCAGGCATCTGCTTGGGCGCTAAACTGAGGGCCAACTCGCTTCAAAACCTGGACATAATGGGAAAATGGATACGAAATCCTACAAAACTGTGTTCTTTTTAGATTCTTTGGATCGTTCATTAGTAATTCGATGTCGGAACTACGGTATCAAAAAGGGCGGATCAAAAATCACAAATTTAGTGGATTCGAGTAAAACTTGGGGTAGAAAGTATTGTGAGGTCGCTGATAAAGAATTAAAGTCGAAATTGCAGTACTGATATGTTTTATTCGACATTGTATGTTTTTCCGTCGAAATTAGTCACTTGCGCTCCTCGTGTCATTGCTTTCAGAAGGTTCGGTGTCGGGTTGTTTACTGCGAGACCTTTTACCTCAAATAGAATCTGTTCATGTTATTCAGCTGTCATTCCCTGGACTCTCGAGGTGAATGGATCCGAAGATGCCAGCGATGGAATACGACATTCATCGTTTTCTCATGGGAATATTTGCTTGTAAGATTTTCTGGGTAACGCCGGGCATCCTTATTCCGATCTTCCTGCGCCTCTTCAGAGAGGCGTGTAGTCGGAAACGGAGCAGCTTCGATTATGACACACCCGCGCATCAAAGCTATGTGGACTGAAGACGACATCGGGCATTACTGCAGAATATTTGCTCTCCACTGAAGCTGGCATCATTCGGGAAATATACATGGACCTTGCCGTTGGTGGGGAGGCTTGCGTACCTCAGCGATACAGATGGCCGTACCGTAGGTGCAACCACAACGGAAGGGTATCTGTTGAGAGGCCAGACAAACGTGTGGTTCCTGAAGAGGGGCAGCAGCCTTTTCAGTCGTTGCAGGGGCAACAGTCTGGATGACTGCCTGATCTGGCCTTGTAACACTAATCAAAACGGCCTTGCTGTGCTGGTACTGCGAACGGCTGAAAGCAAGGGGAAACTACAGCCGTAATTTTTCCCGACGGCATGCAGCTTTACTGTATGGTTAAATGATGATGGCGTCCTCTTGGGTAAAATATTCCGGAGGTAAAATAGTCCCCCATTCGGATCTCCGGGCGGGGACTGCTCAGGAGGACGTCGTTATCAGGAGAAAGAAAACTGGCATTCTACGGATCGGAGCGTGGAATGTCAGATCCCTTAATCGGGCAGGTAGGTTAGAAAATTTAAAAAGGGAAATGGATAGGTTAAAGTTAGATATAGTGGGAACTAGTGAAGTTCTGTGGCAGGAGGAACAAGACTTTTGGTCAGGTGAATGCAGGGTTATAAATACAAAATCAAATAGGGATAATGCAGGAGTAGGTTTAATAATGAATAAAAAAGTAGGAGTACGGGTAAGCTACTACAAACAGCATAGTGAACGCATTACTGTGGCCAAGATAGACACAAAGCCCACGCCTACTACAGTAGTACAAGTTTATATGCCAACTAGCTCTGCAGATGACGAAGAAATTGAAGAAATGTACGATGAAATAAAAGAAATTATTCAGATAGTGAAGGGAGACGAAAATTTTAGTCGTGGGTGACTGCATTTCGTCAGTAGGAAAAGGGAGAGAAGGAAACATAGTAGGTGAATATGCATTGGGGCTAAGAAATGAAAGAGGACGCCATCTTGTAGAATTTTGCACAGAGCATAACTTAATTATAGCTAACACTTGGTTCAAGAGTCATAAAAGAGGGCTGTATGCGTGGAAGAATCCTGGAGATACTAGCAGGTATCAGATAGATTATATAATGGTAAGACAGAGATTTAGGAACCAGGTTTTAAATTGTAAGATATTTCCAGGGGCTGATGTGGACTCTGACCACAATCTATTGGTTATGAACTGTAGATTAAAACTGAAGAAACTGCAAAAAGGTGGGAATTTAAGGAGATGGGACCTGGATAAACTGACTAAACCAGAGGTTGTACAGAGTTTCAGGGAGAGCATAAGGGAACAATTGACAGGAATGGGGGAAAGAAATACAGTAGAAGGAGAATGGGTAGCTTTGTGGGATGAAGTGGTGAAGGCAGCAGAGGGTCAATTAGGTAAAATGACGAGGGGTAGTAGAAATCCTTGGGTAACAGAAGAAATATTGAATTTAACTGATGAAAGGAGAAAATATAAAAACGCAGTAAATGAAGCAAGCAAAAAGGAATACAAACGTCTCAAAAATGAGATCGACAGGAAGTGCAAAATGGCTAAGCAGGGATGGCTAGAGAACAAATGTAAAGATGTAGAGGCTTATCTCACTAGGGGTAAGATAGACACTGCCTACAGGAAAATTAAAGAGGCCTTTGGAGAAAAGAGAGCCACTTGTATGAATATCAAGAGCTCAGATGGAAACTCAGTTCTAAGCAAAGAAGGAAAGCAGAAAGGTGGAAGGAGTATATAGAGGGTCTATACAAGGGCGATGTACCTGAGGACAATATTATGGAAATGGAAGAGGATGTAGAAGAACATGAAATGGGAGATACGATACTGCGTGAAGAGTTTGACAGAGCACTGAAAGACCTGAGTCGAAACAAGGCCCCGGGAGTAGAAAACATTCCATTGTAACTACTGACGGCCTTGGGAGAGGTAGTCCTGACAAAACTCTACCATCTAGTGAGCAAGATGTATGATACAGGCGAAATACCCTCAGACTTCAAGAATAATATAATAATTCCAATCCCAAAGAAAGCAGGTGTTGACCCATGTGACAATTACCGAATTATCAGTTTAATAACCCACGGCTGCAAAATACTAACGCGTATTCTTTACAGACGAATGGAAAAACTGGTAGAAGCAGACCTCGGCGAAGATCAGTTTGGATTCCGTAGAAATGTTGGAACACGTGAGGCAATACTGACCCTACGACTTATCTTAGAAAATAGATTAAGGAAAGGCAAACCTACATTTCTAGCATTTGTAGACTTATAGAAAGTTTTTGACGATGTTCACTGGAATACTCTCTTTCAAATTCAAAAGGTGGCAGGGGTAAAATACACGGAGCGAAACCAGATGGCAGTTATAAGAGTCGAGGGGCATGAAAGGGAAGCAGCGGTTGGGAAGGGAGTGAGACAGGGTTGTAGCCTGTTCCTGATGTTATTCAATCTGTATATTGAGCAAGCAGTGAAGGAAACAAAAGAAAAATTCGGAGTAGGTATTGATGTCCATGGAGAAGAAATAAAAAACATTGAGGTCCACCGATGATATTGTAATTCTGTCAGAGACAGCAAAGGTCTTGGAAGAGCAGTTGAACGGAATGTACAGTGTCTTGAAAGGCGGTTACAAAATGAACGTGAACAAAAGCAAAACGAGGATAATGGAATGTAGTCGAATTAAGTCGGGTGACGCTGAGGGAATTAGATTAGAAAATGAGACACTTATAGTAGTAAAGGAGTTCTGCTATTTGGGGAGGAAAATAACTGATGATGGTCGAAGTAGAGAGGATATAAAATGTAGACTGGCAATGGCAAGGAAAGCGTTTCTGAAGAAGAGAAATTTGTTAACATCGAGTATAGATTTAAGTGTCAGGAAGTCGTTTCTGAAAGAATTTGTATGGAGAGTAGCCATGTATGGAAGTGAAACATGGGCGAAAAATAGTTTGGACAAGAAGAGAATAGAAGCTTTCGAAATGTGGTCCTACAGAGGAATGCTGAAGATTAGGTGGGTAGATCACATAACTAATGAGGAAGTATTGAATAAGATTGGGGAGAAGAAGAGTTTGTGGCACAACGTGACAAGAAGAACGGACCGGTTGGTAGGACATGTTCTGAGTCATCAAGGGATCACAAATGTAGCATTGGAGGGCAGCGTGGAGGATAAAAATCGTAGAGGGAGACCAAGAGATGAATACACTAAGCAGAAGGATGTAGGTTGCAGTAAGTACTGGGAGATGAAGAAGCTTGCACAGGATAGAGTAGCATGGAGAGCTGCATCAAACCAGTCTCTGGACTGAAGACAACAACGACAACAACAACAATGTAGCATTTCGAAAAAAATATATTACTTGGGGAAATTTTTATCCTGTAAAAAGAGTTGTCAGACGGGTACAAAAATATGATCTCAATGCCGAATACCACGCCTGGAATTGCACAGAAAACCCTAATGATTTTTTGGTCCACATAATAGTTTGTGAGGTATTGCCGTAATGAGGGGTCAATTTATACCATGTAGCATTGCTGCAGGGTGTAAAACTGACAGCCCACAAGAAAGCTGCAAATAAGTGCACGCAAATACATTTGAACTTGTTAACTGTACTGTTAAGGTAGTGGGAGAATCATTTAGAAAAGTGGAGCCACACAGAGGAAATTATGAAGTCGCGAATTCGGCTAATATCGTTAGTAGCTTAGTTTTACATCGGTATACTACATTACGCCGGTTCAAAATGTCATAAACATACCTTACGGAGAGTTGCCCATCTTATTTTATCCTGATAAACAGTCAGGGTCGCTACATACACACATAAAAAAGTTTTGCATCACCCCAGTTCCCACAACTGAAGACAGACGTTGACTGTGGATATTGTATCACAGGCACAGGCCCTTTGACCGTTGAGAGATGTCACTAAACCCGCCCAAAGATGTAAACAAACATGCATGAGCAGCGCCTATTAGACGGAGGGGATCAGACAGCCCATCAGTTCCAGTCGTTCCACAAGGAAGGAGGTACATGGCTCGTGTTGTCTGTAGTTCAACAGTGCCTAGACGGCCAATACCGCGGTTATATCGCGTCTGCATTATTACTTTGTGCCAGGAAGGGCTCTCAACAGCGGAAGTGTCCAGGCTTCTCGGAATGAACCAAAGCGATGTTGTTCGGACACGGAGGAGATAGAGAAAGACAGGTACTGTCGATGACATGCCTCGCTCAGGCCGCCCAAGGGCTACTACTGCAGTGGATGACCGCTATCTACGGATTATGGCTTGGAGGAACCCTGACAGCAACGCCACCATGTTGAACAATTCTTTTCGTGCAGCCACAGGACGCCGTGTCACGACCTAAACTGTCGCAATAGACTGCATGACGCACAACTTCACTGCACTCACGACGTCCATGGCCAGGTCCATCTTTGCAACCAAGCCACTATGCAGCGCGGTACAGATGAGCCCAACAACATGCCGAATTGACCGTTCAGGATTGGCATCACGTTCTCTTCACCGATGAGTGTTACATATGCCTTCAACCTGACAATCGTCGGAGACACGTTTAGGGGCAATGCGGTCAGGCTGAACGCCTTAGACACACTGTCCAGCGAGTGCATCAAGGTGGAGTTTCCCTGCAGTTTTGTGGTGGCATTATGTGGGACCGACGTAGGCCGCTGGTGGTCATGGAAGGCGCAGTAACGGCTGTACGATACGTGGCTGCCATACTCCGACCGATAGTGCAACCATACAGGCAGCAAATTGGCGAGGCATTCGGCCCCTATCGTGCACATCATATGAATGACTTCCTTCAGGATAACGACATCGCTCGACTAGAGTGGCCAGCATGTTCTCCAGACAGAGCCCTATCGAACATGCGTGGAATAGATTGAAAAGGGCTGTTTATGGACGACGTGACCTACCAACCACTTTGAGGGATCTCCGCCAAATCGCCGTTGTGGAGTGAGACAATCTGGACTCACAGTGCCTTGATGAACTTGTGGATACTACACTACGACGAATACAGGCATGCATCAATGCAAGAGGACGTGCTACTGAGTATTAGAGGTACCGGCGTGTACAGAAATCTGGACCACCAACTCTGAAGGTCTCGCTGTATGGTGGTACAACATGCAATGTGTGGTTTTCATGAGCAATAAAAAGGACGAAAATGAAGTTTATGTTGATTTCGATTCCAATTTTCTTTACAGGTTCCGGAACTCTTGGAATCGAGGTGATGCAAGAGCTTTTTGATGTGTGTGTTAAACACGCCACACAAACAATATCTGAAAAACGTGTCGTTCTCGGATTCACTGTTTACCGTCAAGTTTCATGGCACTTCCGGTATCGACTTCAGACTCGAATGACACCACAGCCCTGGGCAAGTATGCACCACAACCTTCTACACACGATTTCTGTGGATTTAATTCGGAACGCAGACCTTTCTTTCTGTTCTGTCCCAGTTTTGTAGCAAATTAACACACTGTGCTCTGGCATCCACTGTTTTCTGGGTCTCGTAGACGAACAGAGGTTCTGAGCACTATGGGACTTAACTTCTGAGGTAATCAGTCCCCTAGAACTTAGAACTACTTAAACCTAACTAACCTAAGGACATCACACACATCCATGCCCGAGGCAGGATTCGAACCTGCGACCGGAGTGGTCACACGGTTCCAGACTGAAGCTCGTAGAACCGCACGGCCACACCGGCCGGCGACGAACAGAGCTAGCTGGGTTTCACTCGATCGTTGTTTTCGGACCCCACGTTGATTCGTACAGAAGAGACTCCGTCTCCAAAAATACCATAAGATTTGATCGGAAAGCATTTCCCTAGGTTCTGCATCAGACCGACGTCGTAGGTACAGGCGTTCGGTTTTGTACGTCTGTTCTACGAACCACTGTGAAATGCGTGGACTGTAGATGTAACGTTGCACGCAGGTGGCGGCAGCTGGACCTGGACTGGAAGAAGGGCAGCGCGATCCTGCGACAGGCGTCGGCGCGGCAGCACCAGCAGCGCGACTTCTCGGCGTTCTGCGCGGCCGACCTGAGCCCCTACTTCCGCGCCTACCTAGGCATGCTGGCGGCCAGCGTCGCCGCCTTCTTGGTGGAGCTGCTGCTTCATCACCGCCGCAGGCGCCGCCTAGGCCCGCCCGCCGCGCACGCCTTCTGCCGCTCTGTTCTGCTCTGCTGCTAGGTCATTAATATGTCATTTAATATGTGCACTAGACAAATCTATTACTCTACAATAATTATTTTTTGGTGTTACGATTTTTTCCACGAGTGTAAATTCTGCGATATTTTGGCAAAGTGCCACGTAAAGTAGAACCAATAAAAAGAAAAATGCCCTCTACCTCAGAAGCAGAACCTCCGAAACCCAATATTGTATTAGTCGCGTTCAGCTGAAACCCAAATTTAGTGAGTTTTATGTTATAATTTACACACTTACGAATATACGCTGTTTCTAATCATCATCGCCTCGTTATTAATACCATCTGCTTTGATAAAATTACGGGAAATTTCATATTAGTGGTTATAGAGTTTTCGTATTTTGTAATTTTCGTATCATAACACGCGTGTTATGAAAGTTTTAAGACAGCGGTACACTGAACATTTATCAAAAACGTGTTGTTTTTGGTAGGACTTGTTATAACTAAATGTCACTCAATAACATATCGGCGATTAAAGCCATCAGAAAACCGTAACAGAAAATACAAGGTCGCTCAGTGTAGAACTTCAGCATGGCGGCAGTGACAAGGGCGCCATGCTAAGAAACAACAGGTAACTAGTTCATGTCACGCCATATCCAGATTTTTTCCAGCCTCCGCTTTCAAAAATGTTCAGGATTTTCTTGATAAATTAATAGAAAAATATCTGTAATATTTCATGCTATGTAAAGATAAGCATGCTCTCTGTCAGGAGTGAGTCTGTTTGACTTTGTGAACTTTTATAAGGTGATATTCTTACTGACTGGACTTTCTCTTTCCTATTTCTGACACGTTCATGGATACTGAAATGGTTCAAATGGCTCTGAGCACTATGGGACTTAACATCAGAGGTCATCAGTCCCCTAGAACTTAGAACCACCTGAACCTAACTAACCTAAGGAGATCATACACATCCATGCCTGAGGCAGGATTCAAACCCGCGACCGTATGGATACTGAAGTCTTTATTTGCGTAAACTACAGACAGAACAACATAACTAGCTTATGGACAAGGGAGGAAATGTGCGTTTTAATAAACGTACGAATTTTATGCTCTTCCATTTTCGTAAACAAACTGTGTGGTTTGCGTTCCAAGTAAAACCGACAGCAGCCGCTGTAGGGTGCTAAGAGGGTGCCCCGCAGTGACGACGGTATAAAGCTTCGTCCAGAGCCGAGTTGGACATCTTCGGAGTGTGTTCTGTCCTCCTACCAAAATAAGAGAATTACAGGGAAATCTTGTTACACAAAAACCAACAATTTTTACATACCTTACCAACGTGGTATGTTGTACATTGACCATACAAGTAAGACGATGGACATCAGATGACAAGAAGATCAGAGGCAACTATATCAGCTATTGTCGAGCACTGACTGGAACCTGATGATACCACAGTCTTTGAAAAAAAAAAAAAAAAAAAAAAAAAAACGAGAGTGCTGACACATATCTGTAGATACTGGCGCAGTTTTAGAAATAGTCAATATAGATAAAGACTGTAACACTTATATTAAATTGGTTTCGTAAGGTGGTGTAATATTGCCCAAGACTGTCAGTCGGTGCGGAACGACAACGTGACGTTCTGATGACGTGGAGATCCAGTGTGGTTTCACCCAAAGTTCTCAATAGCTGTTGGCTTACAGCATCCAAAACACGTACAAGCATAAGAAAAATCCAGGCCCATTTGACCCGAACGATTTGAAGCCTGGAACGTGAAACGTCCCCTTAGAACAATTATACAGGACTGTGCTTAAACTGACACACAATATTTTTTAGCGCAACGCAATCTGACTTTCAATAATCCCTACAAAAGAATGGCCCTGACTAACATTAACCTATACCTTTCACAAATCACTTACCTCATAAAAATCTTCGTTACTCGAACTACTGCAATACAGAGAGCGCCACTACTACCAGCTAAATAAAAGATTCAAACTACGGAAGGCACTAACTACTGATAGGCATAGTTAGCAAATGAAAGATTTTAATAGAGAACAAACAATGTATTTACCTTAATAGTCATAATATAGATAGCAGTTCATGACATCCAGTCTTACAAATTTCAAAACTCCGCCATTTCTCTCCCCACATCCACCACTGCTGGCGGCTCACCTCCAACTGCTCAACGCTACGCGCTGTTCACATCCAGATGCCCAATACTGCAACGGCAGACAACAATGCAAACTAGCCACAGACTGCACACAGCACAGCCAGTGATTTTCATACAGAGCACTACGTAACGTTGCCAATAACAAAACATAAACGGCCTACTTACATAGCCCCCATGCTCCCCACAAAAAATTTTACAAATAGTTTTGGGCACTGGCCAATACATATTTGTTAAAATTTTTTTCACAATTACAGTAACAAAGAAATCAAATGCACACACTTATTGATACAATGTTGATCAAATGCCAAAATTTTCTCACAGTCCGTAAAGACAGTCCTGATCATTCATCACAGTAAAACTGCCGTTTCTTTTCTCAAAGTCTGAGCAGTAAAAGACAATGCACACGGAAGTAGTGGATTTGGTTCAAATGGCTCTGAGCACTATGGGACTTAACAGCTATGGTCATCAGTCCCCTAGAACTTAGAACTGCTTAAACCTAACTAAGGACATCACACACATCCATGCCCGAAGCAGGATTCGAACCTGCGACCGTAGCAGTAGTGGATTTCCACGCAGTCTTGAAGAAGTAGTGTTGCACTTCCAATGGAAAGACAGTGCTGGCTCTTGACATGCAGACAGGTAATGGGCCACAACAGAGCAAACCCACAGCAGAGTCATTCGACGTTTTGAAGAATATTGGTAGGTAGGTCATCACAGAGCAGACCCACTGTAGTCCTGGTAGAGATTACGGTATTGGTGGGCCACCAGAGGTGCAGACCCACTGCAGTCCTTGTAGAAATAGTGGTATTGGTGGGTCATCAAAGATGCAGACCCACTGTAGTCTTTGTAGAAATAGTGGTATTGGTGGGCCATCAAAGATGCAGACCCACTGTAGTCCTTGTAGAGATGGCCAGCAGCCATCTGTTGTGAGTGTGCAGGTGCACAATCACCATTGCAGAGTCTTGTGGATAATATAGCAAGTCCATAACCACCACTTGTGAACTCACAAAGTTTCTGGAATTGTCCTTTGAACCAGCAATGCTGTTATCCAGTCCCTTGCTGAATTATTAATGCATGTGCAAACACTTTCAGTCCCTACTTCTCACATATTGTCAAAATATACTATGACCAACAGAAACGTGTACAGTGAAATGGAACTTACATGTTAATAATATGATGAACTGGTGTCAATTACAATTTTGTAACGTAAGAATACAATTACAAAGGTACAAAATACATCATTAAAGAACATAACAATACAGATAACATTTGTAGTATAGTCTTTACAAAAGAATCGAAATAACATGTACATCAGTGTTACAGGAATTATGACATGAGTACATACATAAAAGATCAGAATAACTTTCGAAACCTCAACTTCACATATGAGCATTAAAACAAAACAGAACAAATAATGTTTAAACATCTTTACAAAGTAAATAACATAGTATTAGAAAAATTCTACAACATAACAACATCAGCTAAACACATAAAGACAGGAAAAACACAAATACGCAAGGGAACACAAACACATAGTGGGATAACACACAGGAAAGGACAGGGTTTCTTTTACTGCAGTATTTTGCAAACAAAACTTTCTTTACTACTCGGAGATCTCCCTTCATTCTTCATTATTTCCAAAAAGTCCTATCTATACCTGCTTTCTGTACTTTTTTCATATGACTTCTCAATGCATTTCTTCCAATTCATCGCAACTCATTCTCTTATATAGTCTACCCCCTCTTAAGCTAACTTAAATCTACTGAGCTCAGATGCTAAACTAAGGGATGAGGCAATGCAGCAGCACAGAACGATTAACACAAACAGCAATGACAAAAAAAATGGAAATTGGCAAAGCAAGCAGCAGCAAATGCAATAACTTGTATCTAAACATGACAAAGCTCAAGCAGAAAAAATATAACAGTAAAAATGGCCATGTTTAATACCTATGTCACATCTTAACACTAGAGTGATGCACCACAAGAACTTACACTAGCAGATAAGTTACCAAATCGTAAAAAAATTATTTATGCAATTCCCGTGAAGGGAAATGTCTATTTATGTGCCCTCGTTTTCTTGGAAGTAGATCATAAATTTCTTATTGACTGGATCTGTAGACATGAAATAACTATATTAGTACCTCTATTAAATTTTATTTTAACCAATGCTGCAGTGCAGCTAGAAACTAGATATTAAAACAAAATGAGTAAATAAATACATAAAGCGAGCCATATGGTATTTCTCTCAACTAGCAAGACAATTGCCGTGAAATGTTTCTCATCATTTCATTAGGCATTTTAGTAAATATCATAAATTAAGAGCTCCACAGTATAATCATATGTTTTCAAGTTTGAGTGTGTTGTATTTGCGATGCTTTCTACAAAGGAATGTCAATAGCGAGGATAATGGCCTTCTTTTTTTTTTCTCCAGCTGTGCCTCTGAAAGACACACACTAATGGCTTTTTCCGAGGCGACTATTGCACAGCTGTGTGCCCACCATGCATTACGTGAAGGTTACTTAACTTTCCTACCGAAATATTTCTGACAGCAGTTTCCGCTACAGTGGCAGTCTCATATAAAAAATTTCACAGGTCGAGAATTTGCGTTACAAATGTGTAGAAACAAAGTCCTATAAATACAACAGTGCCCAAAAAATTTTCAGTGGCATTGTGATGCATTCACACATGTACACACATTTCATGATTCTAAAGTACGATTCATGGTTTCCAACATCCTTTTCCACAACTCAGAGCCCCTAACCACTACTCCTTATTCCTTACCGTATTATACATATACATATTCGTCGACACTTCTTCAATATTTCATCATAAGAAATACGTAGCATAATCAAATTCCTCATATATGGTATCATCATCTTATTGATCATAAACATACCTCAACAGCATAATACATATCGTTGTCGTAATAATATCATAACATCTCAGTCAATTCTCAAAATCGTTGTAGCTTCCTCCAATAATTTCAAAACCTAAGAAAAATTCTCTGCTCATTTCAATAGTGTCATCTACATCAAACGTACTTTAAAATCATGATCCCATACCAAATACATCATTCAAAGCTCTCATAGTATCATAATGGTTCCAAAAAAATTTGAACATTTCACAAAGTACAGACAAAATACAATTTCATAAGTGTGAAGTTATTCAACTGTGTAATTACATACACATCTGTCACTGATGTAGTAAAAAAAGGTTTGTTTCTCTGTTAAATAATCAGATAGCTGTGTAATGTATGTGTTAGAGAAATATGGTACCGATGTGTAAAGTTGTATAAGCAAATACCATATTAGCTAGGGCTCCTTGTGCTTGCCAAACACATGGTACACAAAGGAGGCGTGTACCCCCTGAGGATTAATGTAATTATACCCTCAGGTGTTACAGAATACAGCAATGGAATGAAATGTATCACGGAAAACCTTTGAATCATTGTACTTCAAATATCTTTAAAAATAAATGTTTTAAGTACAATATTAATCACTCAAATACGTGTACTCTAGCGCTAAACTGTGCGTCCAGCTGTAAGATAATCTCTGTGGAAGTGTCATAATTATCGTCCTCCGAAAGATAAGTTCTGCAGAAGTCAATGTGCTTACCTCATGATAAACAAAAGTGAAATGCTTTGCGTGTAGATATCTTAGTTATTACGCTTATTGCCGTGATGAAGAAAGTACTGTGCTGTAACGTATTGTTGTGCTACGGAAAAGGCTGTCTCATTGTAGCTATACCACAAAAGTTACTACTAAAACATGTTGTACTTTCCAGAGTAATTCAGAAAAACTGTGCAGATGTAAAACAGAAACACCACAAAAGTAACAATGTAAATTGTGTCACAAATTAGTAGCGTCATGATATAATCGTGTAGCTGTTAAAGAAACCAAATACTAAGTCATCTTTAATCTCACAAAAACTACTTCAAATAAGGAATGTCTTTTCAAGTAAATCAAAATGTTGCATTAAAATCTCATTAACAGTAGATGTTGTAAGTATGTAAGCCACATATTCGTTACATAATCGTGCAACTAACAAGGAGGAATGTACAAATAACAACACTGTGTCGTCTGTTCACTATAACAATGCATTTGTAATTACTTGTCTAAGTTCCCTAGGTTCTTGAATGGATAGTTAACTTTAAAACATAGCTGCATGTTAACAGTTTGTAAGTGTGACAAAGAGTACCAGTAACGTGAAGTGAAAGATTTCATGACAAAGACTAAGTTAAAAGGCAGATTATCTCTCAGTGATTGGTTTTACACGTGAAATATGGTGTAAACCTCTACTCTTCGTAGTATGCAGAGTTTCAGTTTCAACGCAATTATCATATGGTATACGCCGGTAAAGAATATTGGAATTTATCTCAAGGTTAGCTTATGTTATTTTTCTGAAGCCCAGCTGGCGCACGTGGCTGCCTGCGGTGCGAGTCATTGTCTGTTTCTTTGTTGGCGCGCATCGTTATTGGGATTTGGAGACCTAACTTCTACAAATTCACCTTGTCGAAAGGGCCCTGCTCTGTTTGAATCCCGCCAGTTCTGATGCAATTCAGCTCTGTCGTTACGATCATATCGTCTGTCGTCATGTCGATAGATTCCACAGTTTCTTTCTCGTTGGTTACGTGGTGGAGAATTTCTCCCTGAATCGTAACTGCGCGCTGAACTGTTGCGTCTGAAGTTATTCTGTCTCCTGTGATAATAATAGTTCTGGTCCCCATATTGTCTGTTTCTATGATTGTCCCTGTCATATTCGTTACTACGGAAATGCAGTCTTTCTCTGTAATTATTACTATTCTACCAACGGTTATCATACGGGTGGTGTCTGTTTCGGTCAATATTTGTGTTGTGAGAATAGCCTTGTCGTGTCCATTTATTATTTCTGTCATTGCGGAATTGTGACTGATGTGACCTGTAATTGTTGCGCTCCTGTTTTCGCGTTCCACGATTGTCAGTGTCAAGTTCCAATTCTTCTAACAGTCCCTGAAAAGCTTCAATGTCGTCTTTGCAACGTCCTGCCAAAATAATGTGTCGTAAATGTTCAGGCAATTTGATTAAGCAAATGCGGATGAGTTCTGAGGGGCTGTATGGGTTTGACAGGTACTGATTCTTGTGCAACATGTTTCAAAATATTTCACAAGACTGGAAAACTCAGATTGTTCGAAACGTTTCATCATTATGATGCTATGTTTTACTCGGTCTTGTGTAGCTTGAGACCAATACGCTGAGAGGAAGGCATGATAAAATTCTCCTTCACTGTGACAATCGTGAATGACCGATCGCATTCTTACAGCTGGTTCATTCTCCAAGTAGCCACACATAAATTCTAACCTGTGCCCCAATGACCAGTTGGGAGGAAAACAATGAGAGAATTGATGAAGCCATGCTTGTGGATGAATGTCGTTGCCAGAATTCTTAAATGTTTTGAATTTACGTGTAGTAATGAACAGCTTATAGTCAAAATCATGATGTCGGCGAGTTGCATTGTTACGTCGTTTCGGTGGTTCCATCTCAAAATTCGGTGTACCTTGCCAAATTCTTTCATAATTTCCGAAGTGCCCTGTGTTATTATTTTGTGGCTGTTCAGTATTTCTATGTCCCTCTTCCCGTATTGGAGTGCGAGTGTCCTCTGAAATACGTAATTCTTGGATTACCTGTATCAGCTGATCTTGTACTTCCCAGATTTCTCTTTGGTGTTGTGTATTAATTTGATTCTGATTTTGTTTGAATTTCCTAATTTGTTCGCACTCTCCTGTGTCATTAAAGACTACTGGTTTTGTGTCATTCAGATTATCATCTACCTTCGTAGATAAATTATTTAGCTGATCCGAAAGTTCAACTACTTTCTCTGATAATGAACTAATTTCCTCCATGTGTCTTTCTGAACCAATTTTCAGAGTATCTACTGGTCCTTTAAGTTTTCCTGAGTTTTTGCAAGTTGCGTAACCGAATCGGTAGATGCAACTGAGTCAATTTTAGCTTGCAAGATCTTATGATTTTCATGAACAATAGTTTGCAGTTCTTTTATGGATGCTTCGTGATTCTGTAATGCATTTTCATGCCGCGAAAAATAGGTTGAAAATGTTCACAAATTTGTGTTTTTACGTCATTACAGACTTTTTGACATTTCGATTCAATGTTGCGTAACTCAGTAGTTAAATCTTCATGTGTTTGTTCGAGAGTTTGTTCCAGTGAGTCTAACTTTTGAAGCTTTTGCTGTGTTTGTCTCTGATTTTGTTCAATTGTGTCTAACTGTTGCTGTGTTTGTCTCTGGTGTTGTTCTATTGTGTCTAACTGTTGCTGTGTTTGTCTCTGGTGTTGTTCCATTGTGTCTAACTTTTGAAGATTTCGTTCCATTGTGTCTAAATTTTGAAGATTTTGTTCCATTGTGCCTAACTTTTGAAGCTTTTGTCCCATTTGTTGCATTAATTGTAATAACAATGCACTGGTGTCCGAAACATGTTCCTCAGTGCTATTCAGCAATGCATTTGAACCGCCAATATTCGCATTTTGAAAAGCAGAAAATGTGTCTTGACTTATTTGAGAAAATGGTGAGGACGCAAAATCTGAATCTACAGTATTTACAAGATTGTGTCCTGTCATTTCGGATTCCTGAGGCAAGCTGTTGCCGACCGATCGATCGATAATGCTTCCCTGTTCACTAATTGTTTCACTGCCTACACCATTATTTGCAGCCCGCTCCATTTCCCTATGTACAATTACCAAATTACTACTTTGAACATTAGTTAATTCATTACACGGTGTCGCTAACACACTGCTTTCGTCTTCACTGTCATTTCTCAGTTTACTTTGGAGCCTAGTGTTACGTTTTTACACGCCATTATTGTCACAATATTTCACACGATAACACAGAAAAACACAATTTGAAGAGCAAAATAAGAAAACACATTAACATAGCACTGAAAATAATATCTAGTTAATTGAGCTGCGAAATCTACATGCATGCCACAACTGCTTTATTGTACAACAATGAAAGACTGCAACTACAAAGGAGATTCTCTCTACAATTACGCGCTAGCAATAAACAAAAGCTACACTAATTACACAAACTACGAGAAAAAATCAGAAGATTCCAGTGAGGTATCCTCAGCTAAGGATCGACATACGAAACGTCCCCTTAGAACAATTATAGAGGACTGTGCTTAAACTGACACACAATATTTTTTAGCACAACGCAATCTGACTTTCAATAATCCCTACAAAAGAATGACCCTGACTAACATTAACCTATACCTTTCACAAATCACTTACCTCACAAGAATCTTCGTTACTTGAACTACTGCAATACAGCGAGCGCCACTACTACCAGCTAAATAAAAGATTCAAACTACGGAAGGCACTAACTACTGATAGGCATAGTTAGCAAATGAAAGATTTTAATAGAGAACAAACAATGTATTTACCTTAATAGTCATAATATAGATAGCAGATCATGACATTCAGTCTTAGAAATTTCAAAACTCCGCCATTTCTCTCCCCACATCCACCACTGCTGGCGGCTCACCTCCAACTGCTCAACGCTATGCGCTGTTCACATCTAGCTGCCCAACACTACAATGGCAGACAACAATGCAAACTAGCCACAGACTGCACACAGCACAGCCAGTGATTTTCATACAGAGCGCTACGTAACGTTGCTAATAAGAAAACATAAACAGCCTACTTTCAAACGTCATTGTCGCTGTTCGGAGAGTCTTGCAAGGTCGACCGATGCAGGCGGTCGCGTGTCGGTCACGGGGCGCACAAAATGTCGCTTGATGTCTTAATTATTGTCAAGTAAATTCAGTATCATATTCAGAAGGTAGCAGGAAAGGTCGTGAGAGTGATGAGAACTCTAATTATTAAATCGGATGTGAATGTGATGATCGAGAATCAGTGCATTTATGAAATGTGGTTAGACAGTCTTGGATTAACATGCTGTGTAACATCAGTGGTTGTAAATAGTTCCGATATTTTGCTGAAGCAAAAGAAGCAGACAAGTTATCAAAGCTGGCACCTCTAAATTTTGCTTGAAGTGTTACATACTGAGCCAACGGCCTTTCCATAGTAGTAACACCTGTTCCCATCAGATCACCGAAGTTAAGCGCTGTTGGGCTTGCCTAGCACTTGGATGGGTCATCATCTGGGTCTGCTGACTGCTGTTGGCAAGCAGGGTGCCCTCAGTCCTTGCAAGACCAATTGAGGAGCAACTTGACTGAGGAGTAGCGGCAACGGCCACGAAAATTGCCAAACGGCCGGGAGAGCGGTGTGCTGACCACATGCCTCTCCATATCTGCATCTGGTGACGTCTCAGGGCTGGGGATGACACAGCGGCCGGTAGGTAACGCTGGGCCGTCAAGGCCTATTCGGACCGTGTCTTTTTGGTCATTACTGATGGCAAGTTTCTCACTATCCCACGATTCTCAGTTAAAGTACTCTGACATCTCAAAGAATTGATGTGTCCGCTACCTGGTACTGTCAGCTACTGCGTCAGGGGTATCATCTGACGAAGACACCATACAGGAGATCTCTATAGATACTCTTGGCGAGGTTTGATGGATGTGTGCATGGGAATACACAACTGTCACGTGTACAGTCGCTTTATTGCATCCATGGAGCAGGTACTTACCAACGTAATGCGAGTGTCGCAAGGTAATAGATAATCTCATGAATCGTGACACTGGACAACTCAGCCACGCCTGGGCTCCTGCACTGGAGATGCTAAAAACGCAACGGTTGCAGCAACAGATTTTAGGTCAGATTAGATTAATTGTTCATTCCATAGACCCACAAAAGAGGGGATCATCGTAGGTGTGGGACATGTAAAATACACACATTACAAAAATGTAATTAGAAAAACTTGAATTTCATTAATTTTAATGTTCCTCAGCCAATAAACAGTAAAATTATGTACATGAATTAAAATTAAACTTCTAATATTTACAGGTTTAATACTTACATCTGCTTTCATTAAATCCATCGTTCACTCAGTAGCTAGTTACTTTGGCTATTACAACCAGTATTGTCAAAAATTAAAGTAAGTTATTCATTTCAATGATCCTCAGTTAAGAACAGTCATATTATGTACAAGATTTAAAATTAAACTTTATTTACAGACTTAAGACTGACATCTGCTTTCCATACAGCCATCATTCACACAGTAGGGAGTTACTTGGCTGTTACAACCAAGTATCGTCAAAAATTAAAGTGTAATAAATTTTCATTAAAATGTGATAAATTCATGGATGGAATCGAAGGAGTTGGCCATAAAAAATTCTTTTAAATTATGTTTAAGCTGTGCCTTGTCTGAATCTAAACTCTTAATGGTTGATGGCAACATATTGAAAATATGTGTTGCTGAATACTGGACTGACTAAGCTCACATGAAGACTCTTTTATTAACTTTGTTGATATGTTATCATAACCACTAGAATGCTTTGATTTCAAGGACTTTATGATGGATTCTATTTCTTTGGGTGAAGTAAATGTCAATTCAATTTTACTGAGATTGCTTGTGTGCACTGGTCTCAAGATATTCCATTGCATTATTTACTGAACCTGACAACCCCAGGGCCGACCGCGGAGGCCGAGCGGTTCTAGGTGCTTCAGTCCGGAATCGCGCGACTGCTACGGTCGCTGGTTCGAATCCGGCCTGGGGCTTGGATATGTGTGATGTCCTTAGGTTAGTTAGGTTTAAGTAGGTCTAAGTTCTAGGGGAATGATGACCTCAGATGTTAAGTCCCACAGTGCTCACAGCCATTTGAACCATTTTTGACAACCCCATGCTATCGGTAACAGAAACAAATTACTTGTTTAAATTTTTTGCCACACAACATGCGTTTGTTGCCAGGGTTTCATTTGTTTTAGAGCTATTTGTTCCTCCTCATTTCTGGTCCTACCTGTCTCTGACATAACTATATCACACATTGTTTTTAATTTATTGCTGGATGCATTTATCTTCTTCTCGTAATGCAGGTGTTTAGATTTCTGGATAACCTTCTTCAATGTCTTGCAATAATTTTTGTAATGAGCTATAATGCTAGTATCAAAGGTGTCCCTACATATCAGATAGAGTTTCGTTTCTGTCTCACGTGATATCTTTATCCATTGTGTGATCCATGGTTTCCTATTAGAGACAGAACTCAACAAAAAGATGAACAGAGAATTTTTACATGGGAAGCGAACCCAAGACAGAGCATCAGGGGCACTATATCGAGGACTGAACGCAAGATCGCTGTCAGGTGCAACGAACCGGTAACGGACAGCTCAGGACGATTCTAGTGGGAACAGACCACAGACGGAGAGCCTAGAATCGCCCAGGGGCAAGTACACAGTTCAGGAAGTTCTTTCTGTGAGAAGTCCCAGCGGTACATCACCAGGAAGTACCAATAGATCTGGAAGAGATGATACCGATGGTCTGTCAGGGCATGCGTGAATGGGCACGAAGACCCTTCCCACTTGACTAGCACTTCCAGGAACCACCAGATGGAGACAATGAGTCACGTTGTCGAAATATTGCGCATGGACGACACTGATGTTCGGCAGAACACCCGACACCTTACGATTTCAACGGATCACCGGGTAAGCTTGAAGTATTACATTTTGTGAGGTGCTCTTGACTGAACTGAGTCTTGCCGACTGGGCACGAAAGCAACTGCTGACTGTTCCTATTTTCTGTATTGAACAATCCTTGGAAATAATCAGTTGCAATTTCCAGGAGGATCATAATCTTCGTAACTTCATTAATGAAGGACAAAGTCGCGGAAACAGCAAGTCACAGAAGTATAACAAACAGACCGAGGTAACAACAACGTAAGTCGGACAATTGGCGGCGAAATGCAAGGGATGGCGCACCACCATTTCCGACAACTCCTGTGACTGAGGCTATTTTGCAAAACTTATGTCCACAATCCAATCAAAAGAGTCTGCCAACGCTGGGGTAACTTTTCGGTTCTGCGACCGTCGAAATCACGTGGCGTTCAGACGAAGGACTCATCGTGCCATGTTCGGAGCGCTTTTCATTCGGAAAGAAAGATCCTTGAAGGTTGTTTGATAGAGAGAGGAAAAGGTGAGAATCTAATGGCACAAGATAACTTGAAAAATGTGGGTACGGAATGAATTCCCAACACACCTATTGTATAGTGTCTTTTGTCCACAGGATGCGGAAGAGCGTTACCGAGGAGCAGCATCACTTCACGCAGTCTTCCTGGTCGTTATTCTTTGATTGCAGCTGCAAAACGTTTCAGTTGTTGTCACTGAATATCATCATTGATGGTTATACCTCGCGACAGCAATTTGTAGTACACCACACTGCCGCTGTTCCCCCAAGTATAACATTATACACTCCTGGAAATGGAAAAAAGAACACATTGACACCGGTGTGTCAGACCCACCATACTTGCTCCGGACACTGCGAGAGGGCTGTACAAGCAATGATCACACGCACGGCACAGCGGACACACCACGAACCGCGGTGTTGGCCGTCGAATGGCGCTAGCTGCGCAGCATTTGTGCACCGCCGCCGTCAGTGTCAGCCAGTTTTCCGTGGCATACGAAGCTCCATCGCAGTCTTTAACACTGGTAGCATGCCGCGACAGCGTGGACGTGAACCGTATGTGCAGTTGACGGACTTTGAGCGAGGGCGTATAGTGGGCATGCGGGAGGCCGGGTGGACGTACCGCCGAATTGCTCAACACGTGGGGCGTGAGGTCTCCACAGTACATCGATGTTGTCGCCAGTGGTCGGCGGAAGGTGCACGTGCCCGTCGACCTGGGACCGGACCGCAGCGACGCACGGATGCACGCCAAAACCGTAGGATCCTACGCAGTGCCGTAGGGGACCGCACCGCCACTTCCCAGCAAATTAGGGACACTGTTGCTCCTGGGGTATCGGCGAGGACCATTCGCAACCGGTCCATGAAGCTGGGCTACGGTCCCGCACACCGTTAGGCCGTCTTCCGCTCACGCCCCAACATCGTGCAGCCCGCCTCCAGTGGTGTCGCGACAGGCGTGAATGGAGGGACGAATGGAGACGTGTCGTCTTCAGCGATGAGAGTCGCTTCTGCCTTGGTGCCAATGATGGTCGTATGCGTGTTTGGCGCGGTGCAGGTGAGCGCCACAATCAGGACTGCATACGACCGAGGCACACAGGGCCAACACCCGGCATCATGGTGTGCGGAGCGATCTCCTACACTGGCCGTACACCACTGGTGATCGTCGAGGGGACACTGAATAGTGCACGGTACATCCAAACCGTCATCTAACCCATCGTTCTACAATTCCTAGACCGGCAAGGGAACTTGCTGTTCCAACAGGACAATGCACGTCCGCATGTATCCCGTGCCACCCAACGTGCTCTAGAAGGTGTAAGTCAACTACCCTGGCCAGCAAGATCTCCGGATCTGTCCCCCATTGAGCATGTTTGGGACTGGATGAAGCGTCGTCTCACGCGGTCTGCACGTCCACCACGAACGCTGGTCCAACTGAGGCGCCAGGTGGAAATGGCATGGCAAGCCGTTCCACAGGACTACATCCAGCATCTCTACGATCGTCTCCATGGGAGAATAGCAGCCTGCATTGCTGCGAAAGGTGGATATACATTGTACTAGTGCCGACATTGTGCATGCTCTGTTGCCTGTGTCTATGTGCCTGTGGTTCTGTCAGTGTGATCATGTGATGTATCTGACCCCAGGAATGTGTCAATAAAGTTTCCCCTTCCTGGGGCAATGAATTCACGGTGTTCTTATTTCAATTTCCAGGAGTGTATTTTGAGGATGGACACAGGTTTTTGAGCGGGGAGTTGATGCTTTGTTTCGGCTCAACCATTCATTTCTTTTCCTTATGTTAGCATAAAACACCATTTCTCGTCAACAGTAACGATACAGGATCGGAATGGTCGATGTCGTTCCATAACCAATCGATGACAAGCCAGCAGAGATGTACATATGGCCACCTGATGACTTTTGTGATTTTGTCTTAGAACATGCGGCGCCCATACATCCGATTTTTGAAAGTTCCCCATTGGATGCAAATGTCGCACGAATGTGGAACGATCGCAGTCTACCACACTTGCCAGCTCTCGAGTACGCTGACGTGCATCATTGTGGATTAATGCGCTTAAACGCTTTTCACCTCGAAGTTTTTCCTGAACGTGGGGACTCAATAATGTCAAGACGATCCTTCTTAAAACGAGGAAACCATTTTCTTACCGTGCTCTATCCCATGGCATTATCCCCATACATTGCGCAAATATTTCTGGCTGCCCACGATGCTGTGACCCCTCCATAGAACTCAAGCAGAAGAATATGTCGGAAATGCTCCGATTCCTCCAATTGATGCTCCATTTTCTAATGTCCATAGCTCTACTCACTAACTCCAAATGGCAAAATGACAACACGTAAATTCAAATAGCAGCAGTCAACAACAAATAAAAATTACAATCGATAAATAAACCAGTAGCAACCCACATGCCAAAACGAAAAACAAACACGCTACGAACTTGTGCACCAAACTAATATATCACATTTTATCCTGTTACAACAACTTCGACAATCATTCTACAAAGATGCCTGTAACATTATATTGAAACAGTCAGTAACTCTACAGGTTTCTTATTAGACAAATTTTTTCAGTACCTCTCGTGTTTCGGTTGGGTTGGATTGTTTTGAGGGAGGAGACCAGACACCGAGGTCATCTGTCTCATTGGATTAGGGAAGGACAGGGAAGGACGTCGAACGTGCCCTTTCAAAGGACCCATCCCGGCATTTGCCTGGAGTGATTTAGGGAAAGCACGGAAAACCAAAATCAAGATCGCCGGACGCGGGAGTGAAACGTCGTCCTCCCGAATGCGAGTCCAGTGTGCTGGCCACTGCGTCACCTAGCTCGGTCTTGTTTGCATCTCTGAAATGCAGAAGATGGAGGCACCATCCATCGGACAAGCATCTATCACGCAGCAGCTAACTCCGTAAGAGAAACTTCCGTTAAGAAGGAAAACTGGCTAGGATACGCTGTTCCATGAAGCATACGAAATGATTGGCATACATTCCTAAATTTGAAGAAATATCTACATCTACATGGATACTCTGCAAATCACATTTAAGCGCCTGGCAGAGGGTTCGTCGAACCACCTTCACAATTCTCTATTATTCCAATCTTTCCAATCTCGTCAGTCCTATCTGGTAAGGATCCGACACCGCCCACCAGAATTCTAAAAGAGGACGGACAAGTGTAGTGTAGACAGTCTTCTTAGTAGGTCTGCTATATTTTCTAAGTGTCCTGCCAATAAAATGCAGTCTTTGGTTAGCCTTCCACACAACATTTTCAATGTGTTACTTCCAATTTAAGTTGTTTGTAATTGCAATAGCTAGGTATTTAGTTGAATTTACGGCTTTTAGATTAGACTGATTTATCGTGTAACCGAAGTTTAATGAGTTCCTTTTAGCACTCATGTGGATGACCTCACACTTTTCATTATTCAGGATCAACTGCCACTTTTCGCGCCATTCGGATATCTTTCCGAAATCGTTTTGTGGTTTGTTTTAATCTTCTGACGACTGTATTAGTCGATAACCGACAGCGTCATCTGCAAACAACCAAAGACGGCTGCTCAGTTTGTCTTCCAAACCGTTGATATATATAAGGAACAGCAAAGGGCCTACAACCCTACTTCGGGGAACGCCAGAAATCACGTCTGTTTTATTCGCTGACTTTCCGTCAGTTGCTACGAACTGTGACCTCTATGACAGTAAATCACAATAATAAATAATTTGGTTCACAACACAGCCGGTTATCCCGTGCCAAAGCTAACTCTAGACAGGTGTATAAACACACCACTTAGAGAAGCAGCGATGTTACCCCCTTCCCCTGTCGTAGATTTATAGACTGACAAAAAGTCAGACGTAGCCCCAAGGAGCATTAGGAGAAACGAAACCTAGAAGAAGAAACGGCACAACTTCACATCAAAGGAGCCAACAAGTGAAGTTAGTGACCTAGTCCTGGTCCAGACCATCTAGAATCAGACCTTGTTGAACAACGGATTTCAAAAATTTACCTTTTATACAACAGCCCACAAAAATTGGAAAAGATGCTGGGTGATCATTAATATATATGTATTGACCATGACACTGGCACTGCAAAAGGAATTCCAAATATTGAGAACATACAATTGATTATTAATTATGGCCAATAACTTAGGAAGAATTAATTCTCCATTGCATGCTAAAGGTAGGAAAAGTGGGCACGACTTCGAATTTTATGAGTAATATGTTAAGATTAAGAAGAAGCGCGCAGAAAGAGAAAAACACTGAACAGCAAGAAGTGAATGAAAGACCGTGTGTAGTTAAGGAGTAAACAGGGAAGACGTCGAAATAACTAAGGAACAACTACGGACCAGAATACGAAGTTTTTCAATCACATGCGACTTTTGGAAAAGAGAAGATGAGAACAATAGTTACTCGATATGAAGGAAGGATTTACTGGAAGAGCTATAACGACTGGACATTTAAGTGGATTGTATCAGTTTTTGCTTCCAGTTCAGCCAGCGATTCTAAGAAATTCGGAAAGGATAATTTATGAAAGACAAAACGAACCGTCATACAAAGTAACATCTTGTCTATTAGGGTACGTTTAATTGTGTAAGTTCAGAAAGTGATGCTGACTAATAGTTCTGAAGAGAAACTATGGTTGGTAGGAGACCAAGTAGCAGGTGTTGATTTTAAGAGAATGATGTGGAGTACCTTCGAGTAAGCATTAGATGTTAAGTGGTGGGCAAAGGGAGAAATGGTTGTTTGTATTACATTAATTAGTGTTGTCATATAAATGTAAAAGCACGATACGCTATGCAATTTGGGACGTCGCCACTTAAGAAGGTAGGCGACAGCGGTAGATGTAGTTCTTAAAGATATATAGTTTCCTTTTATGCCTGTTTTTCTATTCCCATAAGATACTTGAAATCAAACTTGGAGCTTCAGAGAGGTCTGCTCACAGCTAAGCCACCATAGGAAATATACCATCATCAAAACAAGCTGAGAGTAAACTAAAGAGAAACAGTAAGGACTGAAATAGTTGACTACTACGGCATTGCTCGAAGTGGCAACAGCTCGATGTTGAACGGATGTCTCTCGGAGCTCCAGGGAGTAAGTAGACTCTCCACTGAGACACAGGTTATTGTTTCAGCAAATACGGCCGCTGACATGGCTCCCGGGAAGACGACCAACTAACTCGGTCACTGCCTTGTCACAAAGGCAAAGGCCAGCTGCCTGACGGAGGTTGTCAGCTGCAGGATGCTCCATTCCTGAACAGTCGCCCCAACTGACTGTACCCCTCCCTCTCCACTGGATCACACCAAATGGCTGCCTCCTATGGCTCACCTCTTTCATCACTGCAAGTTTGTGGAAAGTAACAGAGGCCAGGTTGAGAAGAAAAAGTGGTTTCAAATTCCATTCAGTTTAGTCTCAGCAACTTTTACTACATATACACGTCTGTTGTGATGTGGATAAATTAAACAGTGAAATCTGAAGTAGGGAAAGTCTATGGATTACTTTAAATTTGTTGTGTTCAGCTTGTTCTTTTATTGGGAAGTATGCCTCAAGGATACACAGTTCTTGCCAAAATAAGATCGATGAAACAGACAATACAGTTTCATAGGTTTCATTAAAGTGTTTAATTTTTCATGTAATATCAGATTGTAAGTTACGTACCTTATTGGAGTTTAATGTGCACAACGGAATCTGTAATCTGATTTTGTCCATTGTAAATGGTTTTGTGAAAGCCTCCGACTATTAATATGATAGTTCTCTACTTAAGTAACCCATCCATGGTTTACTTTCGCTGTGAAAAATTGATATTAATGCCTAAATTGATCAATAAATTATATAAATTTTCTAATTAAACATCGAATGGGCCCTTGATTACCATCGTTCAAATCGTGATCACATATGCTGTATGAATCCGCGATTTGGAACATTATTATGTAATGAAACTCTTTTTCTTTGTGTGGGACTGGACTGGACAGCTGCCTAGGCTTCTGCACGTGGGTTAGACATATATCACAAAGGAAAAATATTTTGAAGAATATTTTGAAGAATCAACCTCAGTTGCGCAAATTTTCTGGTCTTTAGCAGGTTTCGGCTAAATTAATCTAGCCTTCTTCAGAATCATAACATTACTATAACATGCCAGAGTAAGGCACAATCAACATTAAAATTAAGACCTATAGTAGCGTGGTACCAAGTCCAATTGAAGCTACTTAACTGAAGTCCAGCCCCGGCATCTCTTCACCACGCGGTCGGTTGGCAGCGGCAACTACGTTGGACTTCAGTTAAGTAGCTTCAGTTGGACATGGTACCACAGTACTATAGGTCTTAATTTTAATGTTGACTGTGCCTTACTCTGGCACGTTATAGTAATTTTATGTTTCTGAAGAAGGCTAAATTAATTTAGTCGAAACCTGGTACAAACCAGAAAATTTGGGCAACTGAGGCTATTTCATCAAAATATTAGTCTATCACAGTTGCTCACGGGGCTGCAATATGCTAAAAATTCTTATATCACAAAGGTCTCATCGTTAGAACCGACCCCTACAAGGATTACGATGGCATAGACAGCCGTCTTTCCAGAAAACAGAATTTCTTGCTAAATTTAAGATACAAGTTAACAACAATTATTGAAATACTTAATACAGAGTTCACAAAAGAGACGTTCAAGTTGAAAAATATTTTTAATGATTAACTGAAATGTTGTTCCCCACAAGACCTCATCAATAAAATTATTTAGCAAAATAGCTTATTTATAGTTACAAAACTGTGGGTTTGTCTATAAATAGCTTTTCCGCTACCTGATACGATTTTCTTTTATTCGTATTTTATGCGACGCGTTTCGAGAAAAGATTACCATATTCAAGTATTTTTTTCTCTTTGTACTATGACATTGTTATGCAATATTTTCGATCTGTGAGAGTCTGTTTTGTTTTATTGACTTATCTGTAATATATAAAATACCGGAAAGTTTTCATTAGTTACACATAGTTACTGCGAAATTTGGAAGAACTTGTAATTACAGTTTTGTTACGGTCCATTTGTGCAGAGATGCAGTTGACAGATCTGAGTTTACAGATCTCCCACGGAGTATGATACGCTATCGTACGGAGGGTATTTATCTTATCAGTACGGACCATAATTTGCTTGTATCTATTTTACAATTCTGCTTATTTCCATGTGTTACTTCATTTATTTAAGTATATTGTCTAAGCATCTGAAGAAATTCGCTGATTCACTTTCAAATTCTTCATTTAACATTTTGTCTTCATATTTTCCGTAATGTGAATATATTTCGAGTTTTTCTAATCAACCCGTTCCGTTTTCTTTATTCAGAAAGAGGCGTACTTTGAGAGTTTGCTCTACCTTTCCAAATGACTATTTTGTAGTGATGTTTGTCTGTTGTGTATGTAGGCTTTAATGTGTTCTGTGTATCTGGTGTTGAAATTTCGGCCTGTTTGTCCTAGGTAGAACATGGACCATTCCTGGCATGTTACTTTGTGTATTACAGAGTCTGAGTATGGGTTGTGATTACATTTTATATTACGTATTAGTTTCTGTTGTAGTGTGTTTAATGTATTTCATGCTAATCGAGATCATATACGCATGGACTTTTCCGAAAGTATCTCTGACCAAAAAGCGATTCTGGTAGCTAGAGTCCGAGGTTTTTGCGTTATTGTGGAGATCTTTCCTTAGCAACTTTCATTCCCTAAAAATGTTTCTTTATATCTAAAAGAGAAGTGAAATACCAGTGTGAATAGAGTCAGCTTTAACCTTATTTAATGTAACGAAATATCTTCTTCAAAATTTTCTTCCCCTGTCGCTCTCCCGTAGAGGCTGAATTTCCAGAAACTCTGACACACATTTTTTTTTTCATTTGTAACCGAGAAGTCAAATACTATTTGTCATAGATATAGCCTTAGAAATTCTTTTCTAGTTCTCCAGTAATTATTCATTTTCAAACAAACTTTTACCCCTATTTTACCCATTTAGTGGTCGAATTTCCGTAAATGCTGAAACACTCACTTTTTTTATCTTCTGACTGAGAACCAAATACAAGTATTCGCAGTTATCGCTTCAAAATTCCCCTTAACATTGTTGTGCTTTCAAAAAGCTTTTCAACGCCTACTTCACCCCCTTAGGAGTGGGATTTCTGACAATCCCTTGTTAAACGATGCCTACAGTGTAAGACCCACACCCTTTACGAACTTAAGGTTTCTGTACTAAGCTGTTTCCGTTGGGTGACGACGAGCCAGTCAGTCAGTCAGGACATTGCCTTTTATGTACAGAGATGAACAACAAGGGTCTCAACACACTTCGCTGGGCGACAGCCTGAAGTTACATCCACACTGTCGATGACTCTCCAGCCAAAATCAGTCAGCAGCTCGTGGACTACTGGCTAGTGTTGCTGCCTCTGGATCGCGGGGTCCCGAGTTCAAATACCGGCCGGGTCGGGGATTTTCTACGCCCAGGGACTGAGTGTTTGTGTGATCCTCTTCATCACATCATAATTCGGGGAGTGTTGACAATGGAATGTAAAGGATGAGCCAGACAGTAGGAGATTTTACTTTATTATATGAGCCACCAAACGGTAACTTCATTTTTCCATTGCGGCCAAGCCACGGCCGGCAGTGTTAGCTGCCTGTAAATTCTTTCGTCCCACGGTCTAGTAACAGGAAGTCAGCACCGACGAAGGGCACCTTGATCACGCGCCTCTCTCGTGTGCTTACGAGGTAACGCCGCCCCAGGCGTCGCTTAGCAGGCAACGCTCTGGAAAGTTCCATGCCGCCCGCACGGTTTGCTCGGTCGTGACCAATGAGGGCGGAGGAAGCCGCGTGGTGCGTCGAATATACCCGGCCGCCAGTCGCCGGGCTCGCTCTCTTGTATTCTTGCTCACCCGCGAGTCGGATGCGCGCACTGTAGTACTGAACATCTCCCGCTTCTCCCGGTGCTGCGACACTGTGGACTTAGTTTTGGCAGACAACAACTTTCGGTACCTTCGCGAATAATGTTCGCCAAATTATAAGCTCTGGCTCACCCTCACCTCCCTAGGCCTATGTAGCCCCTTTCAACATGCTTTAGCCAATAAATGGCCTTTCTCTAAAAATTACACTATTATTCCATAACGCCCACCGCCTGCTGTCCTGTACAGGAAACAGAAAGATTTGGAACTTGTACGGGCGCTGATGACCACGATGTTCAGCGCCCCACAAACTTACATCATCATAATTATCATCCAGGATCACACTGTGGCAGCCAATCACCGCTCATCGGTCTTAGCAGTCCGGCCCCACTCCATACGCGCCTAACTCGATACGGACATCCGGTAACGCAGAGAGTTTCTTTCTGCGCGCGCCTACTTCGGCCCGCAACTGTCGGTTCTGCAGCGTGACCGGATACCCATTTATAACGGTCGCTGACTACCGAGATCTCAACGACAGCTCCGGACCTAGCTAGGCTTCCGTCGGCCTATCGTCGCCCTAACTGATCGGATTTTCTCTTCTCGATTCGCATTTAGGCCCTGGGCACGCTCTGTGAAGGACATTTGACGTGGCGACGCACTTCGTATCCGTGATGCTCGTCGCAAGAAACTGACACCCAACACGCACTGCGCCTCCTCCGCTCCTGCAACGCAGCTCGGCATGTAAATGATGCTTCACGCCCCAAGGCATTCCCTACGAGCAGCAAGCGTTTATGCTCACGTGGGTAATAACCAAGTTTCAAGCTGCTGCCGCCTCACGGACTGTACGCTCGCTTGACAATTACACTGCGCAACAAAATTAGAGGGTAATGTAAATAGTTCTGACCGTACCGTAGGTAGGGCTGCAGAAACAGAACATATTTCAGATGAGGAGGAGGAACAAGACGGTGATGCTTTTTCCATTTTGAGAAGTTTAGTGAAAGCTGCCAGTAATAAAAATAAGGTGAAAGAGGATCCTGTAAATGTACACTTAATTTCCACAGGAGGGGTAGGTTTCGACAGACGTGAGGTGGTGCAGGATTTGCTAGACGAGCCTGAGTCTAAATATCTAAAAATAAATCCAAGACAACCTATAATTGAGGTAAAAGTTTTTAATGAGAAAGTTGAGTGTTTAATGAACAGTGGTTCTGAGGTGTGTGCCCTCTCACAGGAATTTGTTAATTCTCTACCTGAAAGTAAATAAATAAGTATTATGCCAGTAAGTGGGTTAAAAATAATTGTGGTCACTGGTAGAAGCAAAAAGGTAGTGAAACAAGAGTTAATGATACCCATTACTATAGATGGGGTTCAGATTGAACAAAAAGTTTTGATTATTAATGGACTTAGTGTTTAAATGTTATCAGGGGCCGATTACTTACATAAATACAAAGTAAGGTTACACTTTGGAAAAATCGAGGCGGCAGTAAATGTACAGGGGAAAATTGTATCCACTCCTTTTGTTGGTTGGTTCGTTGGTTGGTTTCTTTGGGAGAAGAGACCAAACAGCGAGGTCAACGGTCTCATCGGATTAGGGAAGGACGGGGAAGGAAGTCGGCAGTGCCCTTTCAACGGAACCATCCTAGCATTTGCCTGGAGCGACTTAGGGAAATCACGGAAAACCTAAATCAGGATGGCCGGACGCTGGATTGAACCGTCATCCTCTCGCCTTTTGTTGGAGAAAAAGGATCTATTGTCAAAGATTTGCCTATACGTTAGTGCAGAACCATGGTAAACATTGAAGAGATAAAGGATAATGTAGAAGGGAAAGAATCAGGTCCTTCTGGGATAGGAGAAAGTCACTATGTTGGTATAAATTCATTCAAGCGGTTGGGAATCAAAAACATACAGCATCTGAAAAGATACTTAATGGAGCAGCAATTAAACAGCAGTAACTAAGAGGCCTCAGGGGGCACGCATTCTTTGTGCTGTCAGGTGGTTGACGAACACCAGGCAACCCGAGTTGTTGACAGTTTTTCGAAAACCCTAATTGTGTCCCATTGTGACGCATGACTTTGAAATTTGGCTCAAAGGTGCCTACGACCCTCCCCTGTAATGGTACAAAAGCTTGACGGCCGGCGGTGTCGTCCTTGGCGATGCTTTAAGCATCACTACAAAAAAAAAAAAAAAAAAAAAAAAAAAAAAGGCCACAGCTCATAAGTTCGTGTGAGCCTTAAGGTCGAGTATTATGTCACATTGACACGAAATTTCACCATAATTCTGCCCAACGCCAGCATGGACGTGCGACACGATGCAAAGGTCTTCACAGCCCCTCTTACCCTCTTTCCGCCCCCTTCTTTTGACGTCTCTGCGATGTACGGGACTCCCAGCACTGACTCACGCGGTTTTCCTTTGAGTGACCGAAGAAAACATTTCAGACCTACCGCCGCTCAGAATCGACACAAAAAGTCTTCAAGGGGTGGCACAAAGTCAATTAAACCACCCCTTTCCCTGAGGTTTGATTCCCACACATTTCGCTGTCGAAAACGACAGAGCACAGTGCGATGAACAACAGCAAGATATTCCTGACATCATTTGGGATTTCTGAGACCCTCCGATGTTTCAACCCTTCTCTAAGGACGTTGTTAAGCTACTTCTGCATTTAACGTGATCGATACACCTTCGGAGTGCAGCAAGAGCGCAACTTTTGCTCCCGTATGGGACCACTAGGGATTGTTCAAATCTATTCAACGAAGTTGAATATAGTCCGAATCACCAAAGGGCACTTCTGCGTTTTGAGCCCTCCCGTTTTCCCCGTCCTGGAGGGCTAACGCGCGGGAGTGCCACATTAACATGTGCTTGGATAAAACAGCAAAGGGTGCCTCTCAGATCCCTCAGTTCGGCAACACCCTCAGTGCCCCCCACATCGGAGGGTGACAGTTCGATCAAATATTGTCAATATGAGCTTCCTGTTGCTCGTTGCAGAGCGAACTGTTGTTTTCGACAGTGAAATGTGTGGGAACGAACGCCCCAGGTAAAGGTGTAATTTCACTGGTGCCCTTTATGCCACCTGCTGAGGCCTTTTCGTATCAGTTCTGAGCGGCGGTGTGTCTGAAACGTTTTCTTCGGCCACTCATAGGAAGACCGCGTGATTTCAATGTGGGTGTCGTGGTTCCGACGTCCAGCTCAGTTATGTCAAAATAAGGGTCGAAATATGAATAAGAGGGACTGTGACGACCTTCGAATTGTGAGACATGGCCACGGTGGTGGTGGACAGAACTGTGGCGAAATTCGGTGCCAATCTGTTGCGCAGTGTATGCTCCGTTCCTTTCGGTCTTGCCCTGACCACTTCTCCCACGAGAGACGTTCGATTCTACGCCTTGTGTCGGCAAAAATCGTGTTTGTGCTGGTGAATACTCGGCGACGATGTAGTGGTTTTGCTCTGTGTCCGATACTCACGTGAAAGGTATGTAGAACTTTAATTTTTGGGATGAATCAGAACTAATGACGGTATTTTTACCACTTCTTTATTTACTATTACCTTATCAGCAAGTGACTTACGCACATAACTATTAAATTTTGAGATCATTCGGTGCTTTCTGTCGCACAAGGGTGAATCAGAAAGTCTTTGTCTCTATTCTTTATTAGCCGAATAGTGTACATACAGGTCAATAAAAACATACTCAAACATTTCTCCCATGTCAGCACTAAATTTGAGATTCTTCTGTGGACGAATTCGTCCGGTGCTGACATACGAAGCACCGGCGGTCTGTTGTCTCGGCTTCATTGTGGCATGTGAATCGCTCTCCTGCCAGGAACACCTTCGGCGGACCAAAAACGAGGATATCACTAGGGGCGAAGTCTAGACCCTACTCTCCCAGAGAAATGGCAGAAGCTTGTTGGCACTTCTCATTGCGTCAGATGGCCTCGCATTGTCGTGGGGGATAATCACTTTGACCACATCGAGAATCCTTCGGCGCTTTTTCCTGTTGACAGCCCGCAGATGTCGAACAATAACTGACGGCATTGATGGCTGCACGTAGTGACATGAAATCCAGCAGGAGCCGTCTACAGTGATCCTGGAATACTATTAACATCCCTTTCCCAACAGATGGCACTGAATGTAATTTCAGTCACAGGCGAACCCATATGTTTCCACACCTTGCTCCACTGCTTCGATTCCAGTATGAAATGTAGTGTCCATGTTTCATTGCTGGAAATGGTGCATTACAGGAAACTGTCACTCTCCTTTCGTACTGTTGCAGATGATTCAGTGGAGCAATCATTCGCTTGCCTTTCGTCTTTATTTCATCTTTTGCATGTCGTCTGTTTTCTTCGGATATGTCCAAAAGAACAGACACCTCCCATTCATACCACTGATTTGCCTGCAGGTGGTCGCTCATGTCGGCACCAATGATGTGTGTCGCTATGGATCGGAGGAAATCCTCTCTGGCTTCCGGCGGCTATCTGATTTGGTGAAGACTGCCAGTCTCGCTAGCGGGATGAAAGCAGAGCTCACCATCTGCAGCATCGTCGACAGGACTGACTGCGGACCTTTGGTACAGAGCCGAGTGAAGGGTCTGAATCAGAGGCTGAGACGGTTCTGCGACCGTGTGGGCTGCAGATTCCTCGACTTGCGCCATAGGGTGGTGGGGTTTCGGGTTCCGCTGGATAGGTCAGGAGTCCACTACACGCAACAAGCGGCTACACGGGTAGCAGGGGTTGTGTGGCGTGGGCTGAGCGTTTTTTTAGGTTAGATGGCCTTGGGCAAGTACAGAAAGCGCAACAGCCTCAACGGGTGCGGGGCAAAGTCAGGACATGCGGGGACCAAGCAGCAATCGGTATTGTAATTGTCAACTGTCGAAGCTGCGTTGGTAAAGTACCAGAACTTCAAGCGCTGATAGAAAGCACCGAAGCTGAAATCGTTATAGGTACAGAAAGCTGGCTTAAGCCAGAGATAAATTCTGCCGAAATTTTTACAAAGGTACAGACGGTGTTTAGAAAGGATAGATTGCATGTTGGTGGAGTGTTCGTCGCTGTTAGTAGTAGTTTATCCTGTAGTGAAGTAGAAGTGGATAGTTCCTGTGAATTATTATGGGTGGAGGTTACACTCAACAACCGAGCTAGGTTAATAATTGGCTCCTTTTACCGACCTCCCGACTCAGCAGCATTAGTGGCAGAACAACTGAGAGAAAATTTGGAATACATTTCACATAAATTTTCTCAGCATGTTATAGTCTTAGGTGGAGATTTCAATTTACCAGATATAGACTGGGACACTCAGATGTTTAGGACGGGTGGTAGGGAGAGAGCATCGAGTGACATTATACTGTGTGCACTATCCGAAAATTTCCTCGAGCAATTAAACAGAGAACCGACTCGTGGAGATAACATCTTGGACCTACTGATAACAAACAGACCCGAACTTTTCGACTCTTTAAGTGCAGAACAGGGAATCAGTGATCATAAGGCCGTTGCAGCATCCCTGAATATGGAAGTTAGTAGGAATATAAAAAAAGGGAGGAAGGTTTATCTGTTTAGCAAGAGTAATAGAAGGCAGATTTCCGACTACCTAACAGATCAAAACGAAAATTTCTGTTCCGACACTGACAATGTTGAGTGTTTATGGAAAAAGTTCAAGGCAATCGTAAAATGCGTTTTAGACAGGTACGTGCCGAGTAAAACTGTGAGGGACGGGAAAAACCCACCGTGGTACAACAACAAAGTTAGGAAACTACTGCGAAAGCAAAGAGAGCTTCACTCCAAGTTTAAACGCAGCCAAAACCTCTCAAACAAACAGAAGCTAAACGGCGATGTCAAAGTTAGCGTAAGGAGGGCTATGCGTGAAGCGTTCAGTGAATTCGAAAGTAAAATTCTATGTACCGACATGACAGAAAATCCTAGGAAGTTCTGGTCTTACGTTAAATCAGTAAGTGGCTCGAAACAGCATATCCAGACACTCCGGGATGATGATGGCATTGAAACAGAGGATGATACGCGTAAAGCTGAAATACTAAATACCTTTTTCCAAAGCTGTTTCACAGAGGAAGACCGCACTGCAGTTCCTTCTCTAAATCCTCGCACAAACGAAAAAATGGCTGACATCGAAATAAGTGTCCAAGGAATAGAAAAGCAACTGGAATCACTCAATAGAGGAAAGTCCACTGGACCTGACGGGATACCAATTCGATTCTACACAGAGTACGCGAAAGAACTTGCCCCCCTTCTAACAGCCGTGTACCGCAAGTCTCTAGAGGAACGGAGGGTTCCAAATGATTGGAAAAGAGCGCAGGTAGTCCCAGTCTTCAAGAAGGGTCGTCGAGCAAATGCGCAAAACTATAGACCTATATCTCTGACGTCGATCTGTTGTAGAATTTTAGAACATGTTTTTTGCTCGAGTATCATGTCGTTTTTGGAAACCCAGAATCTACTATGTAGGAATCAACATGGATTCCGGAAACAGCGATCGTGTGAGACCCAACTCGCTTTATTTGGTCATGAGACCCAGAAAATATTAGATACAGGCTCCCAGGTAGATGCTATTTTCATTGACTTCCGGAAGGCGTTCGATACAGTTCCGCACTGTCGCCTGATAAACAAAGTAAGAGCCTACGGAATATCAGACCAGCTGTGTGGCTGGATTGAAGACTTTTTAGCAAACAGAACACAGCATGTTGTTATCAATGGAGAGACGTCTACATACGTTAAAGTAACCTCTGGCGTGCCACAGGGGAGTGTTATGGGAAAATTGCTTTTCACAATATATATAAATGTCCTAGTAGATAGTGTCGGAAGTTACATGCGGCTTTTCGCGGATGATGCTGTAGTATACAGAGAAGTTGCAGCATTAGAAAATTGTATCGAAATGCAGGAAGATTTGCAGCGGATAGGCACTTGGTGCAGGGAGTGGCAACTGTCCCTTAACATAGACAAATTGTAAGTAGGCTGTTTATGTTTTCTCTATGTAAGTAGGCTGTTTATGTTTTCTTATTGGCAACGTTACGTAGCGCTCAATATGAAAATCACTGGCTGTGCTGTGTGCAGTCTGTGGCTAGTTTGCATTGTTGTAATACTCGCCATTGTAGTGTTAGGCAGCTGGGTGTGAACAGCGCGTAGCGTTGCGCAGTTGGAGGTGAGCCGCCAGCAGTGGTGGATGTGGGGAGAGAGATGGCGGAGTTTTGTAATTTGTCATGAACTGCTATATTTATATATGATGATATCAAGGTAAATACATTGTTTGTTCTCTATTAATATCTTTCATTTGCTAACTATCCCTATCAGTAGTTAGTGCCTTCCATAGTTTGAATCTTTTATTTAGCTGGCAGTAGTGGCGCTCGCTGTATTGCAGTAGCTTGAGCAGCGAAGATTTTTGTGAGGTAAGTGATTTGTGAAAGGTATAGTTTAATGTTAGTCAGGGCCCATTCTTTTGTACGAATTATTGAAAGTCAGATTGCGTTGCGCTAACAAAATAATGTGTGTCAGTTTAAGGTCAGTCGTGTATAAATTGTTCTAAGGGGAAGTTTCATATGTCGACCCTTAGCCTAGGATACCTCACTGGAATCTTCTGATTTTTTCTTGTAGTTTGTGTAATTAGTGTAGATTTTGTTTATTGCTAGCGCGTAATTGTAGAGAGAATCTCCTTTGTAGTTGTAGCCTTTCATTGTTGTACAGTAAAACAGTTGTGGCATGCATGTAGATTTGCACCAAGTATTTCGCAGCTACGCTTGCAATTAACTACATATTATTTTCAGTGCTATGTTAATGTGTTCTCCTATTTTTGCACTTCAAATTGTGCTTTTCTGTGTTATCGTGTGAAATATTGTGCCAATTATGGCGTGTGAAAAACGTAACACTAGGCTCCAAACTAAACTGAGAAATAATAGTGACGACGAGCGTAGCTTATCAGCGCCGCCGAGTAATGAATTTACTAATGTTCAAAGTAGTAATTTGGTAACTGTGCACAGGGAAATGGAGCGGGCGTCAAACAATGGCGTGGACAGTGAAACAATTAGTGAAGAGGGAAGCATTATCGATCGATTGGTCGGCAATAGCTCGCCTCAGGAAGCCGAAATGACACGACACGATCTCGCAAATACTGTAGATTCAGGTTTTGGATCCTCACCGTTTTCTCAATTAAGTCAAGACACATTTTCTGCTGGTCAAAATGTGAATGTTGCCGGTGCAAATTCACTGCCAAAAAGCACTGAGGAACATGTTTCAGACACCAGTGCATTGTTATTACAATTAATGCAACAAATGGGACAAAAGCTTGAAAAGTTAGACACAATGGAACAACACCAGAGACAAACACAGCAACAGTTAGACACAGTGGAACAAAATCTCAAAAAGTTAGACACAGTGGAACAAAATCTCAAAAAGTTAGACACAGTGGAACAAAATCTTAAAAAGTTAGACTCATTGGAACAAACTCTTGAACAAACACGTGAAGACTTAACCACTTAGTTACATAACATTGAATCGAAATGTCAAAAAGTCTGTAATGACGTAAAAACAAAAATTTGTGAGCGTTTTCAACCTATTTTTTCGCGGCATGAAAATGCATTACAGAATCACGAAGCAGCCATAAAAGAACTGCAAACCACTGTTCATGAAAATCATGAGACCTTGTGGGCTAAAATTGACTCAGTTGCATCTACCGATTCGGTTACGCAACTTGCAAAAACTCAGGAAAACTTAAAGGACACAGTAGATTCGATTTCAACACAAATGGACACTCTGAAACTTGGTTCAGAAAAACACACTGAGGAAATGTGTTCACTATCGGAGAAAGTAGCAGAACTTTCGGATCAGGTCACTAACTTATCAACAAAGGTAGATGATGATCTGAATGACACAAGACCTGTAGCCTTCACTGACACAGAAGAGTATGAACAAATTAGAAAATTCAAACAGAATCAAAATCAAATCAATACACAGTACAAAAGAGAAATCCGGGAAGTACAAGATCAGCTGACACAGGTAATACAAGAATTACGTATTTCAGAGGATACTCGCGCCCCAATACGGGAAGAGGGACACAGAAATACGGAAAAGCCGCAAAATAATAACACAGGGCATTTCGGAAGTTATGAAAGAAATTGGCAATGTGCACCGAATTTTGAGATGGAACGGCCGACACGACCTAACAATGACCGATATGCGACTCGCCGACATGATGATTTTGACTATAAGCTGTTCATTACTACACGTAAATTCAAAACATTCAAGAATTCTGGCAACGACATTCATCCACAAGCATGGCTCCATCAATTCTCTCATTGTTTTCCTCCCAACTGGTCGTTGGAACACAGATTAGAATTTATGTGTGGCTACTTAGAGAATGAACCAGCTGTAAGAATGCGATCGGTCATTCACGATTGCCACAGTGAAGGAGAATTTTACCATGCCTTCCTCTCAGCATATTGGTCTCAAGCCACACAAGACCGCGTAAAACATGGTATCATAATGATGAAACATTTCGAACAATCTGAATTCTCCAGTCTTGTGAAATATTTTGAAGACATGTTGCACAAGAATCAGTACCTGTCAAACCCATACAGCCCCTCAGAACTCATCCGCATTTGCTTAATCAAACTGCCTGAACATTTACGACATATTATTTTGGCAGGACGTTGCAAAGACGACATTGAAGCATTTCAGGGACTCTTACAAGAATTAGAAATTGACACTGACAGTCGCCGGATGCGAAAACAGGAAAAAAATCACTACAGGTCACATACGTCACAATTCCGTGACGACAGAAACAATAACCGGACACGACTGGTCTATTCTTACAACGCAAATCGTGACCAAAATAGACACCACCCATATGACAACCACTGGCAGAGTAATACTAGTTACAGAGAAAGATCGCATTTCCGTAGTAATGAATGTCACAGAGACAATCAGAGAAACAGACAATATGGGAACCAAAACAATTATTATCAAGGGAGGCAGAATAACTTCAGACGCAACAGTTCGGCGCACAGTTACGATTCAGGGAGAAACTCTCCACCACGTGACGGACAAGGAAGAAACTACGGAATCTACCGACATGACGACAGACGATATATTCGTAACGACAGACCTGAATTGCATCAGAACTGGCGGGATTCAAACAGAGCAGGGCACTTTCGTCACGGTGAATTTGTAGAAGTTAGGTCTCAAAATCCCAATAACGACGCACGGCAACAAAGAGACAGACAATGACTCGCACCGCAGGCATACACGTGCGCCGGCTGGCTCCGAGAAAAATAACATTATATCTGGTACTGCTAATGAGATTTTAATGCAACATTTTGGTTTACTTGAAAATACATTCTGGGTTTAAAGTGCTTTCTGAGAGATACCAGATGACACAGAGGTTAGTTATGTGACAGCTACACGATTTTTATCACGACGCTACTAATGAGTGACAATTTACAATGTTGCTTTTGCGGTGTATCTGTTTTATATCTGCACAGTTTTCTGAATTCTTCTGGAAAGTAAAACATGTTTTAGTAGTAACTTTTATGGTATAGCTACAAGGAGACAGCCTTTTCTGTAGCACAAGAATACGTTACAGCACAGTACTTTCTTCATCACGGCAATAAGCGTAATAAGTATGATATCTATACGCAAAGCATTTCACTTTGTTTATCATGAGGTCAGTAAATTGACTTCTGCAGAACTTAGCTTTCGGAGGACGATAACTACGACACTTCCACAGAGATTATGTTGCAACAAGACACACATTTAGCGCTACAGGACACGTATTTGAGTGACTGATTATGTACTTAAAATATTTATTTTTAAAGATATTTGGAGTACAATGATACAAAGGTTTTCCATGATACATTTCATTCCATTGCTGTAATCTGTAATACCTGAGGGTATAATTACATTAATCCTCAGGGGGGTACACGCTTACTTTGTGTACCATGTGTTTGGCAAGCACAAGGAGCCCTAGCTAATATGGTATTTGCTTATACAACTTTACACATCGGTACCATATTTCTCTAACACACAAATTACACAGCTATCTGATCATTTAACTGAGAGATAAACATTCTTTTACTACATCAGTGACACATGTTTACGCAATACACAGTTGGGTAACTTCATACTTATGAAACTGTATTTTGTCTGTACTTTGTAAACTGTTCATATTTTTTCGGAATCATTGTGATACTATGAGAGCTTTGAATGATGTATTTGGTATGAGATCATGATTTTTAAAGTACGTTTGAGGCAGCTGACACTTTTGACATGAGCAGAGAATTTTTTTAGGCTTAGAAATTATTGGAGGAAGTTACGACGATTTTGAGATTTGACTGAAGTGTTATGATGTTATCATTACGACGACGATGTGTATCAAGTTGTTGAGGAATGTTTATTATGCTACGTATTTCTCATGATGAAATATTGAAGAAGTGTCGACGAATATGTATATGTATAATGAGGTAAGGAATAATGACTAGTGTTTAGGGACTCTGATTTATGAAAAGGATGTTGGAAACCAAGAAACGTACTTTAAGAGTTATGAAATGTGTGTGTAAATGTGTGACTGTATCACAATGCTGACGAATTTTTTTTTTTTTGACGCTGTTATATTTACAAGATTTTGTTTCTACACATTTGTTACGCAAATTTTCGACCTGTGAAATGTTTATATGAGACTGTCACTGTAGCGGAAACTGCTGTCGTAAATATTTCGGTAAGAAAGGTAAGTGACCGTGACGTAATGCGTTGCGAGCGGCCAGGAGTGCCAGTTGCCTGGAGGAAAAGCCATTATTGCGAGCCCTTTTCAGCGGCACAGGTAGAAAAAAAAGGGGGACGCCATTAACCTCGCTTCTGACATTCCTTTGTAGAAAGCATCGCAAAAACGACATGGTCGAACTTGAAAACATATGATTACACTAGCTCTTAATTTACGATATTTACTGAAATGCCTAATGAAATGACGAGAAATATTTTTACATCTGCACACCTGATTATGACAAGCGTCTTTCTACGAGAGTTGAGAGAGTTTCTACTAACGTATGAAATGTCACATGACTACTGAATGATATTTTTATACTTTGCTTTTCGTAGTTGCTTATTTCGTTTGATATCTAGTTTCTAGCTGCACTGCAGCATTGGTTAAAATAAAATTTTATAGATGTACTAATATAAATATTTTCTGTCTACAGATCGAGTAAATAATAATTTTTTTAAAAAAATGAGGGAGCACAAAATGACATTTACCTTCACAGGAACTGCATTCATAATTTTCTTTTCAAGTAATTGGTAACTTTTTGGTAGAATAACTTCTTGTGGTGCACCACTTTAATTACATAGACATTAAGATGTGAATATACACTTCCCTTATCTGCATTGTTGTTTTTACTGTAATATCTTTTCTGCTTGAGCTATGTCATGTTTAGATATAAGTTATTTCTGCTGCTATTTGCCAGGCATAGTGCTACTAAATTTCACTTTGTATTACTCTGTTAAGCTAGTTTTACTATTGATTTATTTTTATTTTTGCTGCTCATTGCATTATATCAGTTGTAATTTATGCTGCTTGCTTTGCCTTTTGTATTTTTTATCATTGCTGTTTGTGTTACTTATTTTGTGCTGCTGCATTGCCTCGTCCCTTAGTTTAGCATCTGAGCTCAGTAGATTTAAGTTAGCTTGAGAGGGGTAGACTATATAAGAAACTAACTATGATGAATTGGAAGAAATGCATTTAGACGCTATAAGAAAATGGTTTGGCCAAAAAAAAAAAAAAAGTATTTTAGGTAGGATTTTCTTGGAAATAAATGATGAGGTAAGATAATGGAAAATAAAAATGAAGTAAGAAATGTGTGAACATATAAACACAGAAAGCATGCTTAGTTAGAATTTTTTTTGGTGGAAACAAAGGATGAAATAAGAGGAAAGATATATGAAGTTTTGGGTTGGACTGCAGTACCAAATGTTACACTGAAAACGAACCCTGTCCTTTCCTATTGGTGTTATCCCACTATGTGTGTGTGTACCCTTGTGTATTTGTTTTCTTCCTGTCTCTGTGTAATTTCATAGAATTTTTTTCTTCTTTTAATATTAAGCTACATTCACTATGATGAGGAATACTGTTATCCTCAAATACAATTGGCATTAATAATATGTTATTTACTTTGTAAAGATGTTAGATATTATTAATTCTGTTCTATTTAATGCTCATGTGTGAAGTTGATGTTTCGAAAGTTACTCAGATCTTTTATGTATGTACTCATGTCATAATTCCTATAACACTGATGTATATGTTATTTCGATTCTTTTGTAAAGCCCATATTACTACAAATGTTATCTGTACTATTATGTTCTTTAATGATGTATTTGTACCTTTGTAATTGTATTCTTATGTTATTAAATTGTAATTGTCACCAGTTCATGATATTATTAACTTGTTAGTTACATTTCACTGCACACGTTTCTGTTGGTCATAGTATATGGACAATATGTGAGAAGTAGGGACTGTTAGTGTTTGCACGTGTGTTACTAATTCAGCAAGGGACTGGATAACAGCATTGCTGGTTCTAAGGACAATTCCAAAAACTTTGTGAGTGCACAAGTGGTGGTTTATGGACTTGCTATATTCTCCGCAAGACTCTTCGATGGTGAATGTGCACCTGCACAATCGCAACAGATGGCTGCTGGCCTTCTCTACAAGGACTGCAGTGGGTCTGCACCTCTGGTGGCCCACCATTACCGTAATCTCTACCAGGACTACAGTGGGTCTGTTCTGTGATGACCTACCTACCAATATTCTTCAAAACGTCGAATGACTCTGCTGTGGGTTTGCTCTGTTGTGGAGCATTACCTGTCAGCATGTCAAGAGTCAGCACTGTCTTTCCGTTGGAAGGACAACACTACTTCTTCAAGACTGCATGGAAATCCACTACTTCCGTGTGCATTTTCTTTTACTGCTCAGACTTTGAGAAAAACTCTGCATTTTTACTGTGATGAACAATGTGGACTGTCTTCATGGACTGTGAGAAATTTTTAGCTTTTGACCAACATTGTATCAATAAGTGTGTGCATTTGATTTCTTTGTTATTGTAATTATGAAAAATTTTATCAAGTCATTATTGGCCACTGCCCAAAAAAAAATTTGTAAAATTTTTTGTGGGGAGCATGGGGGCTATGTAAGTAGGCTGTTTATGTTTTCTCTATGTAAGTAGGCTGTTTATGTTTTCTTATTGGCAACGTTACGTAGCGCTCAATATGAAAATCACTGGCTGTGCTGTGTGCAGTCTGTGGCTAGTTTGCATTGTTGTAATACTCGCCATTGTAGTGTTAGGCAGCTGGGTGTGAACAGCGCGTAGCGTTGCGCAGTTGGAGGTGAGCCGCCAGCAGTGGTGGATGTGGGGAGAGAGATGGCGGAGTTTTGTAATTTGTCATGAACTGCTATATTTATATATGATGATATCAAGGTAAATACATTGTTTGTTCTCTATTAATATCTTTCATTTGCTAACTATCCCTATCAGTAGTTAGTGTCTTCCATAGTTTGAATCTTTTATTTAGCTGGCAGTAGTGGCGCTCGCTGTATTGCAGTAGCTTGAGCAGCGAAGATTTTTGTGAGGTAAGTGATTTGTGAAAGGTATAGTTTAATGTTAGTCAGGGCCCATTCTTTTGTACGAATTATTGAAAGTCAGATTGCGTTGCGCTAACAAAATATTGTGTGTCAGTTTAAGGTCAGTCGTGTATAAATTGTTCTAAGGGGAAGTTTCAAAATGTAATGTATTGCGAATACATAGAAAGAAGGATCCTTTATTGTATGATTATATGATAGCGGAACAGACACTGGTAGCAGTTATTTCTGTAAAATATCTGGGAGTATGCGTGCGGAACGATTTGAAGTGGAATGATCATATAAAATTAATTGTTGGTAAGGCGGGTACCAGGTTGAGATTCATTGGGAGAGTGCTTAGAAAATGTAGTCCATCAACAAAGGAGGTGGCTTACAAAACACTCGTTCGACCTATACTTGAGTATTGCTCATCAGTGTGGGATCCGTACCAGATCGGTTTGACGGAGGAGATAGAGAAGATCCAAAGAAGAGTGGCGCGTTTTGTCACAGGGTTATTTGATAACCGTGATAGCGTTACGGAGATGTTTAATAAACTCAAGTGGCAGACTGCAAGAGAGGCGCTCTGCATCGCGGTGTAGATTGCTCGCCTGGTTTCGAGAGGGTGCGTTTCTGGATGAGGTATCGATTATATTGCTTCCCCCTACTTATACCTCCCGAGGAGATGACGAATGTAAAATTAGAGACATTAGAGCGCGCACGGAGGCTTTCAGACAGTCGTTCTTCCCGCGAACCATACGCGACTGGAACAGGAAAGGGAGGTAATGACAGTGGCACGTAAAGTGCCCTCCGCCACACCCCGTTGGGTGGCTTGCGGAGTATAAATGTAGATGTAGATGTAGATATGCAGTGAATCCACCACCTCCTGCTGGAATCTCAAAGTAGCGATCGTACAGGACATCGACAGGCAGAGCGGATAAGATCGCAAGGTGCGAGTGTGGGTCAGCCAGGAGGCATGCCGAGGTAGTCCCCGTTATTGCGGTATACACTGAGGCCGGATGGCACAGTGGTTAATGCAACTCATAATGAGCAGGAACGTCCGATCTGGCACATTTTTACACTCGTCGCCTCTGCTTTCACATAAAAGTCCCGATGCAGCTGATATCAATAGTCCCTTCCTTTTCTTTCTCCCCCACCACCTTCAATTCACATAATTTCAGCTGGTCATGTAATTGTTTAGTTAGCCATAGACATGAAGCCTTGACACCTTCCAATACCCTAAGAACCCGTGAACCATGTCGCAAGCACTCCCATATAAAATTCGAAGCTTTTAGGAAATGTTTTCTTTCTTTTGTTTCATGTTTGGTTTTCAGGCTCTGCCCATTCACACATGTCGATAGTAATGTCTATTATGACGATAAGAAATTAAGGACAACGCGATACCCAGGCCCCATGTAGCCCCAGCCAGGAATCGAAACCTGATCTCATCGCTTAGCAATCTGCCACGCTGACCATGTCAGTCACTGAGAAGGACCCCCCCCCCCCCCCTCCAGGAAATGTTCTCGAGGTGCGAACACCGATCCGCTTTTACCATTGCAACCACGTAAGAGATGTTGTCATCAGTTAGCGATGAATGTTCATTGTGATGCATGTCTTGACGACCTTTTGTGAAATCACAGCTTCACCTCCTCACATTTCTCAAAGTGAGACACTTTTTCCCCATATGTGGGCTGCATTTCGCTGTGGATTTCGATGCACGGTCATCTCTTTAACCACAGAAAACAAATCACACTTCCTTGCTCGTACGCCTATGATGTGCGAAGCACAGCTGCCGCCTTCAACAACTGAAATCAGCATCGCATTGTGGAGTTACCAGCAGATAAGGCTGGGCCGGTCCAAGAAAGCTCCACTGCTGGCAGTGGATGTGCTGATTTCACGTTGCGACTCTACCTAACAGTTACTGCTAGTGTAGTTTCTCTTCCTAAACAGTATCCCACACAAGCATACCAGTTGCATGTTTGTAGTTACCCACACTTTAGGGACTTCGGCTATGTATGGCTTTATTTAAAAAGAATAGTTCGGTGTAGCCATAGGGTCGAGCCATGCTAGTTAGCTGCAAATAATAACCTGTAGGTTTGTTCCTACAGTCAAACAGTCTAAGGATTGGCTAGAATTCTCAATTAATAAAATACACAGAAATACAAATTAAGTGAAAAGAATAATTTAATAACAACGGTGCTATTCTAAAGTCTGTAATTGATGTAGGTGACAGAGAACTGTGTTGAATAATGTTTATTCAAGAAAAGACATCCCAAATAAACAGGAAGTTATCGTACTATATTCAGTTAAATACAGACAGAAAGAAATGCAGTAAAGTTACGTTGAGAGCTTTATGATAATGGTAGCAAAATCCCCAAACTAAATTGTAATCAAATATAATCAAAAATAAAATCCACTTCGTAATTACAATACATGAAATGTTCGCTGGTTCAAAGAAGTTCAGAGTTCAACATGATCGTTAACAAATTAACACACGCAATACAAAGAATAGTAATTCATAATCTCTCTAACCGCAGTTCCAAAATACAAGAGAGAACAGTTGGAGTTTTACTCTGGAGGGCATTCAGACCTCTCGAAATTTTAAGTCTCTTCAGAAGTCAAAGTATGGTAGCGGCTGTACACCACCCAGAATCACTCACCTATATGACCAAATCATGCACGCTGTCCCACGCAGGTCTGCCTTCTTCAAGAACTCGACATAAAGTGCCTAGAATCATTCCCTTGAGCTCTTCACTCGAAAAATCCCAGTCTCCAGTTTAGTAGGGTTCTGCTACTGTCTGCTTTTCCATTGGCTGAAGCCCATCCCCACAAAAAACATCGTTCTTATGTTCTGCAGACATGATTTGGCTCAACCAGACCTCTTTGTGGACTAAACTAATATATTACAACAATATTTAAATAAATAAATGTCAGAAACATTCGGCTATACTCAGATCATTCACACTATCTACAAATAAGGACTGTTAATAAATAAATGAACTAGCATTATTGTGCAAGTGCACGCATCTAAAATTACAACGAATTGTTGTTAAATATTATTTAAACAATCTTTTAGCCTTTCTTGACAGAAGCGTCTTTTGGTTCTCTTTTCAATTGTGGTGTCCACTAACACATGTGACTGACCACTTGTAAATTAGCACAGTCTTTTAACAGCACTTGCAATCAACATTTAAATAAACTTACTGGAAAAATAGTAAACTCCTCATTAAATAACTCCACAGATATAACACTATATAAGGTACTCACATTACATCCATTGCTGTGTAATTGTGGACGGTACGATGTTCTGACAAATATTTATATAACAAAAAGACGCAAAAGACGTAATAAATCAACATATAAAATATAGATACGTAGCCTTCAGAGATGATAACTATAGTGCAATACTGGCATCTTAGGTACTGGATGTTGGAATCTCATTAAGTGTTTAAAAGTCGTTAGTACAGAGGTTCAATGTGAAAATGTTTATACACTGAGAAATATTAAGTTATGAAGTTTTAAAATTATGGAAATATTGTTATGTCATTGGAAGCGCCGTATTTTTCTGAGACTGCAGATGTATTCAGATTTGTATTTATATTTGACATTAAATTATTACTGATTCTTAAATACCTGTAAGAAACCATCTTTCAGCTTGTCTGACACTGCCCCATTTTTTGGAGTACTGTCTCCTGCACAAAGGCCATGTGACTAACAGCTGTCCAAATTCCCAGCTTTGGGATATAATTATTTCCAGTAACACTGCTCGTCTCTGCACCTGGCTGGCCTCTACCAATTGCTGCAGCTTTAGCTGCCCTGGGGCTGTCCGCCAGTACTCACCCCTGCAACAAATTCATCTACATCTACATTTATACTCCGTAAACCACCCAACGGTGTGTGGCAGAGGGCACTTTGTGTGGGACTGTCATTACCTCCCTTTCCTGTTCTAGTGGGGTATTGTTCGCGGGAAGAACGACTGCCGGAAAGCCTCCATGCGCGCTCGAATCTCTCTAATTTTACATTCGTCATCTCCTCGGGAGGTATAAGTGGGGGGAAGCAATACATTCGATACCTCATCCAGAAACGCACCCTCTCGAAACCTGGACAGCAAGCTACACCGCGATGCAGAGCGCCTCTGTTGCAGAGCCTGCCACTTGAGTTTGCTAAACATCTCCATAACGCTATCACGCTTACCAAATAACCCTGTGACGAAACGCGCCGCTCTTCTTTGGATCTTCTCTATCTCATCTGTCAACTCGACCTGGTACGGATCCCACACTGATGAGCAATACTCAAGTATAGGTCGAACGAGTGTTTTGTAAGCCACCTCCTTTGTTGATGGACTACATTTTCTATGGACTCTCCCAATGAATCTCAACCTGGTACCCGCCTTACCAACAATTAATTTTATATGATCATTCCACTTCAAATCGTTCCGTACGCAAACTCACAGAGTTTTACAGAAGTAACTGCTACCAGTGTTTGTTCCGTTATGATATAATCACACAAAAGGATCCTTCTTTCTATGTATTCGCAATACATTACATTTGCCTATGGTAAGGGTCAGTTGCCACTCCCTGCACCAAGTGCCTATCCGCTGCAGATCTTCCTGCATTTCGCTGCAATTTTCTAATGCTGCAACTTCTCTGTATACTACAGCATCATCCGCGAAAAGCCGCATGGAACTTTCGACACTATCTACTAGGTCATTTATATATATTTTGAAAAGCAATGGTCCTATAACACACCCCTGTGGCACGCCAGAGGTTACTTTAACGTATGTAGACGTCTTTCCATTGAGAACAATATGCTGTGTTCTGTTTGCTAAAAACTCTTCAATCCAGCCACACAGCTGGTCTGATATTCCGTAGGCTCTTACTTTGTTTATCAGGCGATAGTGTGGAACTGTATCGAACGCCTTCCGGAAGTCAAGGAAAATGGCATCTACCTGGGAGCCTGTATCTAATATTTTCTGGGTCTCATGAACAAATAAAGCGAGTTGGGTCTCACACTTCGTCTTATCTCGAACCATTAGTAGGTAACCGATTAGCTCCCCCAAATACGAGTAACGTTACAGAATGTACGCCCATAATTTGCCTACAATATAGGTGCAAAGAGTTTCCGATTAGCCATCGTAATTTAGTTATTTGGATAAATCTGTTGTTTGCTTAACACCTTGTGGACATCGTTCATTGTGCAGTACCCAGCAACCCTGTTCTCACTGCCCTCAACTTCAATTAGATATTCGTGATTATTTTGTTAAGTTGGTAGGGATATTTTCTTACTGCATGCTGTTGTAACACACACGCCCAATTTTTTCTGAGGATTTCGAGCATCTTGTGCCACGTTACATTGCAGGACGCTCTTTCTAGGTGGGCAAATCCTGATTTTTCTCCCCGGCGTGGGCGGTGCAGGATAAACAGGGCGGCCGCCAGGTGGGGGCGGCTCTAGCTCCCCTGCCTCTGCGGTAGCTGCGACAGCGCAGGCGCGCGTCCGTTCCGGGATAAGCCGCCGGCGAAATTGGATGCGCCGCAGAAATAAAGGCGCCTGCCTGCCCTATCAGCTAAATATCTCCCGGTGTAACAAGCTTCCCATGTCTGCCGTGGCGTAACTCCAGGAACGAGTTTGGAATCTCACACTCTGCAGCTCTGTGGTGTGAACGTAACATTTTTCCCCGAGAATTTCTCCGCATTCTCTTTGCTCCCCTACACCATAAAGACTGCGACCCCTTTCTGTGGCAGATTTAATGGAAAATACGAGAGGCGTTCAATAATTAGTGCAACATACGTTTTCGTCGACCAAGTTCGGTTCAAAAAAATGTCGAATTTATTGTGGAACTTTGTGGAGCATTCCCTCTACATCCCCTGTAGTTTCCTGAGGTTCCGATGGGTGGCAGCGATATATGTAGCGTTCCAAATGGCGTCCGTAACGGATGTGCGTTCCAAGCAGAGTCATTGAGTTTCTTTTGGCAGTCAACCAGAGCATCGCACATATTCATAGACGCTTGCTGAATCCTTACGGAGACCTGGCAATGGACAAAAGCAGGATGAGTCATTGGATGAGGCGTCTGTCATCATCCCAACAGGGTCGTGTAAACCTTTCCGATCTCCCACGTCCTGCCCGGCGGTCACAGCCGTGACTCCTGCAGTGTTGGAACGTGTGGACACTCACATTCGAAGTGATCGACAGATCACAATCAAACATCCCGCTGCTCAACTTCTAACAATACCACGACTTGCAGAGTAGGTTAGAAATCAGATTAATAATGTTGCTCACGCAGCATATGTTCGCTTTATCGGGCAACATCAAAGTTATTGACTGTCGATGGTATCGTCAGAATGGAAATAATGAAGTCACTGTAAAAAAGTCATTAATTGTGGCACTTATCTTGAATGGATTCCCACGCAGATTTCGTCGAAGTTGTTATGGCTCATCTTGTTGATTCTAGGGTGATTCCACTTTGACTGCCAGAAGGTCAAAAAAAAAAAAAAACTCTGAGCTCTATGGGACTTAACATCTGAGGTCATCAGTCCCCTAGAACATAGAACTACTTAAACCTAACTAACCTAAGGACATCACACACGTCCATGCCTGAGGCAGGATTCGAACCTGCGACCGTAGCAGTCGCGCGGTTCCGTACTGAAGCACCTAGCACCGGTCGGTCACCGTGGCTGGCTAGAAGGTCCAGATCCGTATTTTAGCAATATGTGAAGACCTAACAAATGCGTTTTTCAGGAAATTCTTAATGATCAAACAATCCCAGATCAGAACAATGGTATGGTAGAAATAATTTTTGACTTGGTGTTCACGATCCACATTTTTATTAAACTTCTTGTAAATTCACATATGCTTCTTCTTAATTGTCACGTCATCAAGAAAACAGTTTTGTATCAATCTTCATACATTTAATTTCCACTTTAACCAAACACAAGACTTGGCCCTTTACAAAGCGAAATAACAACTTAACCTCTGCAAAGTGAAACAAAGACTGCTCTGTGCGCATTCGCGCCAAAACGGTTACAAGTAAGTCAAAGATTATGACAGTCTCACACAAATGAATACACACAAGAACCATATCACTGTAATATATCGATACTTGTGAGTACCTATACATTAATAAAACCTAATGCGAATGTTGTCACAAAAATATGTCTGTTACTTCGCAGAAAAGTAGTGCGATATTACTGGTATCGAGGAATGGGGTTGGAGTGCCGTAATGGTCACGTAAATAAAGAACCATTACAAACTGGACTGTCAGAGGATTATTCTGTTTGTGGCCTCCCTCATGATGCAACGATCAACTCTGAAGTGTATTGTGCTGCTGTCACTGAATCCAATAAACGACTTCTGCTCGTTCATCGCCAAAAAATGCAAACGATTTTTTCCTTCTCCCTGACAACGCAAGGCCTCACACAAGTATGCGCACTAGAGAGGGGCTCACAAAAATTCATTGGACCGTTCTTCCTCATCCACCCTACAGCCCAGATCTCGAACCTACCGACTTCCATCTGTTTGGTCCAATGAAGGATACACTCCGAGGGAAGCAGTACGTGGACGGTGGGGAAGTTATTGATGCAACAAGACTTTGGCTCCAACATCGATCAGTAGAGTGGTACCATATGGTGAGGTGTGGTCAGGCCATCGCGTTCAACAGCGTGTCCAAAATTGAAACAACAAGCAGAAAGTTTGCAAGGTTATGTTTATTTTGCTACAAAACAGTATAAACAGGTGACAGAAAAGTAGAAACAATGTAAAGTATACAGAATGTCAGCAACTGCAACATGCATAACGGTAGATAAGGACAGCTTTATATCTTTCCAACTTACTGGATTTGCACACACATTCCGATAATTGGTTAACGTGTTCGGTATGGAGTGTGGCCACCTCTGGCAGCAATACTCGCCTGAAAACGACCGGGCGTGCTATGAATGTTACCAACCTCACGTTGAGGCAATAACGCCCATTCTTTCAGCAGAGCTGCTCGCTAATCATGGTGAGTGGTTGGTGGATGCTGACATCATGCAACCCGTCTCCCTAGTGCATCCCAGACATGCCCTATGGGATTAAAATCAGTAGAGCGAACAAGCCACGCCATGCAGGCAATATCTTCCAAGGAAACATCAACCATCCTTGCTCTATGAGGTAGAGCATTATCGTCCATAAATATGAAGACTGGGTCCACAGTACCTTGCAACAATCGCCCATGATCTCCCCAAGATCTCGTCACGATACCTTGCCGATTAACCTGTACAATTTCATGAAGATGTGTTCGAGAGGCCAACGTAATTCCTGCCCAAACTATCAGAGATCCTCGTCGATATCAATCTCTTTCCACAATCTTTGGACCCCGAAATAGGGCTCTACATTCCCTCCAGACGCGAATGTGTTGAGTATCACTCTCCATACGAAATTGGTACTCATCTCTAAAAAGAATATTAGCCCGCTGCTCCATCGTCCAAGTGGCATGTTGACGACTCCACTCTAGACGTTCCCTTCTGTGAAGACGCGTCAGATGTACGCATACGGCAGGTCTCCGAGAATAAAGGCCACTTGTCCGAGGCCTTCTCAACGCCGTTTGCCTCTATACAACACGTCCAGTGGATGCTGCGAAGTCTGATGCCAGGTGCCATGCAGTACTAAGGCGGAGCTGTCGTGCACTTACAATCAAATAATGGCCCTCTCTTTCTGATGTCACACGTAGTCGGCCCTGCTCTGGTCTTCAGGATACAGTTCAGTTTCCATAAATGTTTCCAATCCGCGAAACAACAGGACGATTCACATTAACCCATCGAGCTACATCACTTTGCGACTATCCTGTTTCCATTCTTCCTACGGCCCTACAGCGCAGAGAGTCTGTTAGGCGTCTTCTCTGTGCCATACTGCACCGTCTGTGGCTCTGCAATCAGTGATTGTGGATGTGGGACAACCCGGCAAACATTAACCCTTTGGACAGGTGGCCTGGCGTCGTCGTTGGTGTGGTTGTCCGTAAACTGGAACGCCAACTTCCGTGCAGAACACGATCGTACGGAGATCTGTGATTGTTTGTATGATTATATCGTGAATTAGACACAGGACGGGGAAATAGGGGTTTGCTGATTCAATTTCGGCCACCAGTGTATGTGTGTGGCAGCAGTTCAAATGGTTCAAATGGCTCTGAGCACTATTGGACTTAACATCTATGGTCATCAGTCCCCTAGAAATTAGAACTACTTAAACCTAATTAACCTATGGACATCACACAACACCCAGTCATCACGAGGCAGAGAAAATCCCTGACCCCGCCGGGAATCGAACCCGGGAACCCGGGCGCGGGAAGCGAGAACGCTGCCGCACGACCGTGGCAGCAGTATACATGATATGTGTGTGGAAGCAGTATATATGTTGTGAGCCTGTTGGCAGAAGAAGCCATGTTCGCCCGTACAAAGCGAAAGCGAAGTAGTCCGCGGTTGACAGTATTCCCTATTGGCTGTTTACCACTCTTATCGGCCGATAGACACGACGAGCCATCTGGAGGCTGCTGCCCGGAGCCGAGAGACGTAAGGCGAGTGGTTGTGCGGCCTTTAAAGGTATTTGTTAGTTAGTTTCATGCTCCGTGGATGATTTCGCACGATAAACCATAATGATGTGGAATGAGTCAATTTATGAGGGCTGTTTGGTTGTGAAATGAAAACCACAGTGAAAATCAAAAATTGTTTATTTGCGATAGTTATCCACGCCTTCCAGCTACCTCTCTAAATAGTCGCCGCTCTGACTTAGACATCTGTGATGGAGTTGTACAAACTTTCCAGTAACCTCGTCACAGAAAGCAACCGCTTGTGCTTTCCGCCAATTCTCTACGCTGGTCTGTCTTTCGTTGTTTATGCCACGATATTGTCTTTGTAACCAGTGGTTCATAGAGCAGAGATGAACAATGGAGGGAGTGCTGTACTGTGGGTGATCAGACACTTCCCATCGAAAAAGCTGTATGTGCGTTTTCATTGCCCCTGAAGAATGCGGCTGAAAATTGCCTCGAAGAAATAAAAACGGCATTTACACTATGTGGGCTGCATCCCACACCAGATCCACATACTGTTGTTTTAAGCATTTCTATGTGATCACTTAGCGCCCTGAACTGAAAAGAACGACATGAGGCGATCGACATTCATACTAGAGACACTACTCTACACATCTATGCAAAGTTCCATTGTATTTTCATTGTGGTTTCCATTTCGCGCCTAATGTGAACTTACTTTCTTAATACGCATTGTACATTCACATCGCATATTAGTTTGTAAATATGGTTACATGCTGAACGTTTTTAAGAGTTTTTTTAGTATTGTAATTTGTAGTTTACCTCTTCCTTGGTACACAACCCATCCTCTTCCATTATCTCTTTGTCGTCCCTTAGCCACTCACATCAACAAAAATGATATGACATCTCCTAAGGTAGGATAGCCTCTCTGGCTGAAAGTAAGGGACACTTTTGAGAACTGCTGAAGACAATGGATACTTTACTTAGCAATGAATCTGTTGAAAGGGCATGGCGGACTTCCTTCCCTATCCTTCCGTAATCCGAAGGGACCATTGACCTTGCAGCTGGTCCCATCCCCCAATTCAAAAAGCCAACCAGACAATGGCTCTTCGGCGAAAGTTGCTGCGTGGACCTCTGCAGCAGGCACCTGATTCATGGACCCACACTGAGTCCTGTTCATAAGTGATGAAGGCTGAAGTTTGCACCCAGTTCCGCAACTCTCGGTAAGTCCATCCTTAGATGAGGTGGTTGCGGAATCTCGGCTGTTCAACATAAAATGTCTATCATCACTTGCCTGGGGAGTCTACAAGTGATGAACAAGGGTATCTCTCTGTTAAGAAAAAGTCTACAGATTTCAGTGTCTATATACTGGCCCCTATTTCGATTGTACAAGAGTTGGCATTTTTCCTAACTGTCAGTCAGGGTGCCTGAAGATGGCATAATGTAATGCTGCAAGTATAACATAAATAAAATAAAACTGGATATTTAGACGGCTTGTGGGATTATGATTTGATATTGATATATTTGATTTTATAATACTGATATAAAAATATTTCATACTGCAACTGAACTTCCACAGAGTGGCGACAGGTGGTCTTTTCAGATAAATCACGTTTCAGCCCCTAACATACGGATGGCTGTTGGTGCGTATGGCATGAAACATCTGATAGCCAACACTTTTCAACAATTGCCGGAAGGGTCCTGGCCGGAAGAGTGAGCATTCACGGTCAGGGAAATGTTTTCGTGGCATTGTCTGGTGATCTCGTCATTCTGGAAGGTATAACGGGTCAACACAATTATGCATCTATCCTCGGTTTGGAGATTTCACGACAATTAATCTGTTAAAATACGCACCACATGTTGTAATGAAAGCATGAAAACCATCAACAATAGTCTTCAAATAACAGCCACGGTCTCCAACCATGTCATCATATGACAAAATTACATAAAATTTGTGTTACATACAGTACTTGAACCCAGGTCTCCTTGCTTGCCAGCTCAAGGGTACTAACCTTTATAGCACCGCAGCTGCGCAGGCTGTTCTATTCCACTGGCCAAAAGGGAAATTTAATTATATCACATCTATAAATCACCTACGCCTGAGATACAGGCAAGATTTTCCCATTATGTTCAAAAGCTGTGGTGCTATCTCAGTACTGGACAGCCTTGGCAACAGTGATGATTTAAGAAGGGGAAAATAAGCAGAAGATGTGAACTGAAGTTTGTGTTAGGGAGCGCGTTGGACTAGGGTAGGCCTTGTAGGTATGTTACCTATGGTGTGGTGGTATAATGGCTAGGACAACTGCCTAGTAAGCTAGGAGACCTGAGTTCAAGCATTAGCTGTGGCACAAATTTTGATTCATTTCTTCAGCTTTCCTCATCACTGTGATCTTTGGTTGCTAGCAGCATCATCGTTGCAGTAGGTATCCTAAGAGCGGTTAGTGAGACAGTCGGTTGTTAGCTATGCTACTAAGCGGATATAAATAGCTTGCAGAGCACAGAGATAAAGATACTGAGAGGGTGACATCTTAATTATGATTTTGTAAAGATTAATTGGACAAGTGAAGATTTTTTGAGGTAAAGTGTTGTTGCAGTGCTTCCTTGTTTGTAATTATAGTGTATGTGAATACAGGAAGGTTTTAGTGGAATCTCTCTTTATTGGTTTGGGTTAATTGGCTTTGTTTTTCATACGAGAATACTTAAAACTTTCTATTCGCATGGTGTACACTCAGAAGTATTAGATTTTATCACTTCTTTACCATTCCAGTAGATAATTTTGACGGAGTAAAATTTACTATTGTGATGTTACAAAATAGAAGTGATGTTGCTATTCAATGGAAAGTTGGAAATTGAGATTTAACTAACTGTTTTATCAATCACAATTGGCGTAAGAATCATGGATTGACCATTGTCATAAAACATTGCATTATGAGATGTGAATAGTTTTTGCTTGCGGTTTCGCGTGGCTTGAGACAGTCACAACTAGCGTGCTATTGATTAAGAAGTTGCGTTATCGTCTTTCTAATTACTTCATGATCGTAGATACGATCATACCCGGTTGTGAAGTTATTGTTATGACAAAAAAATTTCCTGAGGGACCAGAAAGTTCTTAAGGGCGCAAAAACAACTGTAACATCACACAAAAGAGAAATTCAATATTAAAGCTGATGCAAGAAGACGATAAAACAGTTTTCTTTTTATCAATGTAACACGCACATTGGACTGCTGATCTTGGAGTCTGTAATATTAGCAAAATGCATAATTAAAATGAAAATAATACTGAGGAGATAATAGAAATGAGCACTGCTAAATGATTCAGTATTCCCAGAACAAATATTTATTATACCTAAAACATATATCGTACCTTAAGCTTAGTATTACAATGACGGTAGATTTTTATGTCCATATCATGTCCATTGAGCGCTCTTTTATATAGCCATTGTCCTCTTGAGTCGCTCGTGCTTCGTCACGGTAAGTTACAACAGTTCTTCTTCCTACACTTCACTCAAAACTTAGACGGAACACGTTTTTATTTATTTAGTAAAAATAATTAGATCAGACCGCCACAAATCTGCGTCCGTCTTACTTGAGAAAAACAGTAAAAGTCTTTTTAGCGCTCAAGGCTTCATTTGTTCTCCAGCGAACAAAATAGTGAAGGATCGCACATCTATCCGTATTTCTGTTTATATTGCCGCCCAAAGACGACGAATTACATTATCTAGAAAATTCCACCGTCGCCATGCGACGCCTTATTATATATTAATCATTCTTTATAAACAAGTATTTGCCTCCTGGCTGAATTTGCTGTTTTAATTAAGCCAAAAATAGCGAATATCACATTGCCTCCCATGAGGAGAGAGGGAATGCCGAAGGATTACCTCGATCCTCATGTCCTCATGAGATATTCGTGATTTTTGGTGTGACATTTACATAACGTTACTGGCGTACAAAGTACATAAATTGAAATCACATTTATAAACATATATCAGATATTTATCATTTTTCAAAATAAAGTTTTTTATTCTTTGTTCATCAGTCACTTCATTCCATAATACCAAGATTAACATTTATGTGCATATTTAAGTTTGGTCCATATTTGCTTATAACAATAAGTGAACGTTCATTTCGCACTTCAGGGGATAGAATTCAGGAATTACTTTCTCTTGAGCTTAACAACTAATACATAAGTACAGTGAGTGCTTATTTTCACTAAACTAGAGTGGACAATGTTCGAGCATCTGTTGACTCCTTGTGGTTCAATTACAGTTTAATAACGTAGCACTACACTTCGTGATGCTTTCACTTTCTGTGTTAGCTGTCTACGGCGTTCATCATGCAGTAAATCTGTCCTTTCCACTGTGGTGCCAGGAATTCAAGTGGCTTCCCGGGTTTTTATTTACAATATGAAACAGAAGAAGTGGAAAATTATTAGTATGACTTATAAGCTACTGGATACATTTGTTAAGGATCGGGACTGGTCTGGAGTTTAGGGTCTTCCTATAGTGCACATTCATTTTCTTTGTCCATCAAGAGACAGGATTATAATTCATTTTAGCAGTGTTCAGGAGTGCCGGTATTAATGGCTTTAAGGCCTGAGTAATCTAACAATCTACTTCTCACTCATCTTAACTTCAACTCAAGAAAATTGCTTAATTTACATATGAAAATGTAGTCACACAAGTGTACAAATGTCTTTCCTCCAGTATGTACGATTGAAGTCATGGCGGTTAGTAGTTTAAAGTTTGGATTGTTTCGTCACCCACACGTCAGCCACTCACAGCGGCTGCACAGTGTTGCGTGAGCTCCAACACTCAGTATCCGTTCGCGCTCAGGCTGTAACAGAGCTGCTGGTCGTCGAGTGCTCCTTTTTTTTTTGTGAACTTCGTATCACACGAGTGCATCGATACAAACACCTCACGCGTTTTCCGTCGGAGGAGCCGGACACTGAGGCTGCCTCCATACTTCTCTGTCAACTGCCTCCCATGAGGCTCACAGGTAAGTGACGACGAATGTTTTAGCTGTCGCTGCACTTAGAACAGCACTGAACTTTGCGTTGCACCTGTTGTCGTAGCCTTGACTTCTTTTTACACTTGCAGTACAACACTACCACTAAGATACAGTGAACAGTTATTTTTATTATGCACGTCGCACTTTAGTGTGCATCTTCACACAGCATTCGTGCTTAGTTCCTTCGCCGATGGAGTTCATTTACAAAACAATTAATTTTGCAGGTTTCCTCCATTGGTACAGAAAGACTTAATTCTACTATTTACAAAAGATGACTTACGAGCTAATATTTACAATTAGTGGTCACTCCTTTTGTTAAGTCCAGTGAACAACTGCTTTATGAATGGACTCTTTATATCTCAAGATTTGCTTTCACTAGTGAACCTAAAAATATTCTTTCAAACTTTCTTTTAAGTGCTCATCTCCTCATTATGAAACTACAGGTTTCGCAACACTCGTTGCATTTATTCTTTAGTGCACCCAAGATCATTTTCTACTGCCACGCAGCATATCTACTACTTAACGAGTATGCATTTAACGCTGAATCTTCTTTTCTTTGTGCTTTTTTTTTTATATTTGAGGGCAGACTGGATAACAATAGGTCTCCCTCTTCGCTTCATGTACTCAGCAATCGTTCTCTGTTAAAAAAAAATAGGGTAACGCGTGTCTACTATTTTTCGCATGAATGGAATTACCGACAGTTCACTGGGTTTACGCGACCGGTCCATAACAAACATTACCAAAGCTAGCGAAGTTCATCACGCTACGTGTCTCATTTCTCATAAGCACTGCTTTGCCTCGAAGCACACGTGCCTTTTACAAGTCGACCCTTGGTCTGGGTTAATGAACCAGGATCAAAAGGAACGGGCACAAGGAAAATGGATTTCATAAGAGGAGTGTCTTAGGAGACATTTTTGCAATAAAATCTGCATGTAAATAAAATTATCTTAATAAACATAGGCACATATATAAACTTCAACCTCCTTCCTTACAACATGCTTTGCTACTTCTACGTCTTACTCAGGTTATAGTCAATATTAAGTTTAAATATCACTGCATTGCTTGTTCTTTAGATTAGCCTTCAATTAGGGTATTGAATGGTCGCTAGATTACACTACAGATCTTCTGAAGATCTTTACTTGGACTTATTTATGATACAGGTGGCTTGCTGTGTGGTTATTTAGTACCTCGATTCTACTGAAATCAATTCGTCAGCTAACATTCCTCATATACTCTTTACATTGGGCTCAGATCACAGGGAAATAGTTTACTTTCATAGCAATTAGTGGCCTCGTGGAGTACTTACGCTACATTATTGATGCTTCATGGTTTGCCTCTATTTGTACTGTATTTCACCTAACTTAGTTTACTACAGCTTATTGTCTCCTTGCGTGAACACATGTGGGTTACCACTTGTTTTTCCATTTAACAGCACGCTTTAACTGAACTTTAAGCTATTTCTTCTACTCCTGTCCACTGTCTGGACTGTTTGACCATGTACCTTTTTTTTTTTAAGCAGGTAATTTGGGCTTTTACAACAGAACTTCAAGTACTTACATTACTAAAAATAATCTATAAATATTCTTGTACCTTGAGAGAAGTGCTTATTTACGCATCCTCCTCCATTTCTCACCTTTACATATTTTATTTAGCTCCGGGCAATCACCTCGCAAGCACTTTTTTTCTTATTACTAACTTAAAATTAAATTGAAATTCTTGGTGCAACCTCAATTTCCTGCTTCAGCTTGTTGAAGAAATATCAGTTCAATGTCCATTACTATAAACAATTTTTCCATACTTAACATTTAATACTTTAAAGTTTACATGTAGTAGCCGTTACCATGTAGTCAGTGCGCTGTTCAACACAATACTTATCATTAACAGTTCACACAAGGAAATTTCCAGTACGCAAGAGGTAAGAAACCAAAACAGATGCTATCTGCAGTTGAGGCTGTGTCTGTAAACTAACTCTCTGTTTCAATGGACCAATCGCTCCCGATATGGAGCAGCCCTGAATCGGCAATGATAAAACGTTTGAAACAGAAGACACCTGTCTGAAGAGACATGGTGACATGACATTGATGTTTGCTCCTGTATCAACAACTGCTGTGAAAGGAATGTTGGCAATAGAAATCTTAATCGCAGCCTGGACCTGTTCATCATAAATGTTGTTAATATCTTGAGCTTCTTTGTCACGTGCAAGGTCATCTCGTAAGTCGGTCTCATGGTCGTACCGTATCGCATTAGCATACTCAGAATCAGAGTATTCATTAGTGCCCCCACTCAAAATCCGCAGCGACTTCTTGGAGGCTGAAAGGCGCTGCCTCTAATTTTCCGCAGGATGTTTAACCTGTTTGTCATTCATGGCCTTAAGTGTTTGTTCCGTTTCATATTGGTGCTGGTTATGTGGTACAAATGCCGGTGTAGAGGGGTAAAATCCACTGGGTGCATTCACTTGTGAATAAAATACTTGAGACGGCTGCTGTCGCCCGATCATTTGGTTACCGGCAAAACCATTTCCTTGTGAAGGAAAGTTCGCATTTGGTGCCATTTGAAAATTGTTCCGCGGTCCTCTATCCTGTGAATAGTTGTTCTTGTGTTGTGCTGGGTGGCCTCCGCCTTGCCCATGCCACTTGCTATATTTCGACCTATAACTTTGATTGTACACTGGCCCATTTGAAAAATTACCACTAGTTTGTGGAGAATTTCCATACTGCTCAGGCGCAGAATTAAAGGGTGGGTTTCCGTACTGATGTTGTACCTGGTGGTTGTAAATTGGGTGGTATCTCTGCTGATTACTGTAATTGGTTTTCTGCTTCCGTTTAAAGTTATTGCCGTTTGCGTTTTGATAACCGCTGGCAGGTTGGTAACAGCAGTCGCAGTAGCTCGCTCTCTCCTTGGGCGCATTGTTGTCCGCGTGCGATGCATTCTGCTAGCTGCCAGGGAAGAATTTGCCGCTGCCAACCTTGGAGCGCACATCCTCGCTAATTAAATCTAAGGAATCCAGCACAGAAAGGAATACATCCGTGTCTTCTTCGGACACATTTACTAATTTCTTTCTAATAGACACAGGGAGTTTGCTTTTGAGAATCATAATTACGTTCTTGGAAGAAATCGGAGAATCCCAGAATTTAATTTTTGCTAGATACTTCTCGAAGTATCGCCGGAGACTTCCATGCTTCTCATTGAAAATTTCCGCACTATACACCTCCTTCCTTAATCTCTGCTGTACCCCATTACTCCAAAATTTTGCCAAGAACATTTTCTCAAACTCTTCATAATTCCTACACGTGTCTACCATTTCCGTTCCCCATAATGCTGCATCACCAGAAATAAAGCCAGTGACGAACTGAATACGCTGTCTGTCTGTCCAGCTCCTGGGAAATATGCCGGAAAAATTCTTTAGGAACACGATGGGGTGTATTTCTCGCTTCTGCGGATGAAAAACAGGAAAAGTGCGATGCTTAATCACACTTTCCTCTTGCATTAAACTCACAATTGTGGGCGGATCATTTATTTTCCCTACTCGGGACTCAACAGGACTGTAGTTTTGCATGTAATCAGGCGGTGAACGATAAGGAGTTGACTGACATTCGTCACCGTCTAAAGAGTTGTTCCCTATAGTTTGCGTATGCGTGTGCGGATTTTCTACCCAGTTTCTCAGCATTCTGACTTCGTCCACTACTTGCTGCTTCCACTCGGGAAGATCCCGTGTAAGTGTCCTCCGAATCTGTCCCAATTCAGAAACTACTGTGTCTCCCGACTTACCAGCAGCAGCTAAGATTTCATAAGTTACATCCTTGACAGTCTCCCTAAGCTCCTCCCTGACCTTCTTTTCGATAAAAATATCTTTACCCTTTATCCATTCACTGTAGTGTTCCGACAATGCCTCCGCGTGTGCTTTCACGGTGCTCTTAACCTGTTCTTCGATATTGATTGAGTCTATCTGCCTCGACAGATCCTCTACTACACCTTCAATGTCAGATACTGCATTTCTAACTGAGTTTATTTCTTTGGTAGCTGCCTGAATTTTTGTGTTTAATGTTCTAGATACTTCAGCTATTTCACTTTTCACCTGTTTCTGCATTTTCTGAATTTGATCACTGATCTTAGTTTGCACCTCACCCAAATGGGTATTTAATTCAGCCGTAATTTCTTTATGCAGATCTGTTTTGATTGTGCCTAGCTCTGTTTTTAATGATTCGCTTACAGCATCTAGTCGGGTGTTAACAGTCTCATTTTGTGTTTTTATAGTCTCATTTTGTGTTTTTATATTCTCATTTACTGCGTCAAACTGTTGTTTCAGCATTTCCATTAACGCACCGAGGTCATTTGTAGCTGCAGCGGGACGAGTTTGGACTTCAGGGTCACTTTCCCCTGTTACAGACATGGTTAGTTCAGTTTCCACACGGGAACCTACCGTTCGCGATCGTAAAGGGTATGGAATACTATTAACGTCTTCACTCCCGTCTCCTGTTGTCACCTGTCTCTGTTTACTATCTGTCATTTTCGTCAGTAAATCAGGTGCTACGCAAGGCTTTCGTCGTTTGTCAGTGACGTGGTGAGTCCGCTAAGAGCACCACTCTCGCGTGAGCAACAAATGAAATTCTATCTGGCAAGAAGACAAGATGGAACCTAACCGTTTCAGACAAATGAATGAAGATGCTCTTCACTGCAAATTGCGCACACTATCCACCATGTTGAAAATGCAATACAGGTATACTAACAATGGGGAGAAATAATTTCTATTATCAGACTACGAAGAATTTTACTTTGAAAGATAAAATAAAGCAGATTTTCTATAGCGGGAAGGAGATAGAAAGGATGTGGATCGACTTGGAAAAGCAACGTTGCTACTGAAGCACTACACTGCGTATGCAAAATTCTGACTTACTTTTTGATGGCTTGAATACCGCTATGTTGTCTCAGCAAATTCACGTCTCTTTTCTTTTCTTTTCTCTCGGTAATTAAACTGCATTATTGACCGTTATTCTCACAGAGAGACGATGTGTACATGAAACGACAGAACATTTATTAACACAAGCACATAGAAAATTTTCCAAGAATTTGAACTAATTTTTGGTCAAGTCCCTGTTCGGGCGCCAAGTGTGATGTTACAAAATAGAAGTGATGTTGCTATTCAATGGAAAGTTGGAAATTGAGATTTAACTAACTGTTTTATCAATCACAATTGGCGTAAGAATCATGGATTGACCATTGTCATAAAACATTGCATTATGAGATGTGAATAGTTTTTGCTTGCGGTTTCGCGTGGCTTGAGGCAGTCACAACTAGCGTGCTATTGATTAAGAAGTTGCGTTATCGTCTTTCTAATTACTTCATGATCGTAGATACGATCATACCCGGTTGTGAAGTTATTGTTATGACAAAAAAATTTCCTAAGGGACCAGAAAGTTCTTAAGGGCGCAAAAACAACTGTAACATCACACAAAAGAGAAATTCAATATTAAAGCTGATGCAAGAAGACGATAAAACAGTTTTCTTTTTATCAATGTAACACGCACATTGGACTGCTGATCTTGGAGTCTGTAATATTAGCAAAATGCATAATTAAAATGAAAATAATACTGAGGAGATAATAGAAATGAGCACTGCTAAATGATTCAGTATTCCCAGAACAAATATTTATTATAACTAAAACATATATCGTACCTTAAGCTTAGTACTACAATGACGGTAGATTTTTATGTCCATATCATGTCCATTGAGCGCTCTTTTATATAGCCATTGTCCTCTTGAGTCGCTCGTGCTTCGTCACGGTAAGTTACAACAGTTCTTCTTCCTACACTTCACTCAAAACTTAGACGGAACACGTTTTTATTTATTTAGTAAAAATAATTAGATCAGACCGCCACAAATCTGCGTCCGTCTTACTTGAGAAAAACAGTAAAAGTCTTTTTAGCGCTCAAGGCTTCATTTGTTCTCCAGCGAACAAAATAGTGAAGGATCGCACATCTATCCGTATTTCTGTTTATATTGCCGCCCAAAGACGACGAATTACATTATCTAGAAAATTCCACCGTCGCCATGCGACGCCTTATTATATATGAATCATTCTTTATAAACAAGTATTTGCCTCCTGGCTGAATTTGCTGTTTTAATTAAGCCAAAAATAGCGAATATCACACTATGAACAATAACTTTTGTAAAAGTGATTGTTATAATCAGACAATTAGTTCGCTTTGCAACACAGTTTTTTAAATGTCAATTTTCCTTCGGTTATGTAACGGCTTGAAATTGCAGCTCCTTTTCCTCACGAAAGATTTCTGATTATTTATGTCGCTGCACTGCACTCTGCGGCACACAATGGCTAAGAATGAGACATGCTCTCTTTAATAACAGCAGCAGCCGTTTGCATTGCACTCCGCAAGATTTTCTTTCCTATTTAGCTTGCTTGCTGTATATTTTGCGTTCATCACTCGGAGCAACACCAAGTTTCTGTAGCTACAGGTAAACCATATGAAATTTGTTAGGGTGAGTTTTGCTTTACGGTCAAGACAGTGTGATCATTCACTGTAAGACTTGTTTTTCAAAATTCATTGCCAGGTCAGTTTAGGCAAAGTGCAGTTCAGTTTTACGTAATTTCTTGTGCAGACAGTTTTATTTTCAGAGTGCGTGCATTATTCTGTGTTTAGAAGATTCTTAGTCATATTGCATGCGTAAATTCACAAGGCACTTCTAGGGAAACATGTTGTTGATTCATTCTTTCGAAATTCAATTAGTAATTTTACGGAGCTTCTTCATTCTGTCAGCTTTGTGTGATAGAATTGCAAGTCACTTATTTTGACGTCACGTATCGTGGCATTGCTCACTTTACCACACAATGCAGTTTCGCGGGGTAGCTTATTTAGTTTACAATTACGGTTTACTAATCACTTTGTTTGTTGAAAATACAGTTGTTCAGTTTTAGGTTTGGTGACACACTTTTATATCAGTTAGCGTTTTTGCAATCACACCACTTGCATTGTTCAGCATTACAACACAGACACACACGAGTACAAAGAGTAGCAGTTCAGTTTACTCCAGTTCTAGTTCACAAAATAAACGATAGGAAAATTACAAACTCTACAGATAACGAATGTATTATCATGAAATTCATTTTGAGGAAAAGTTCACCCAGCGAGTACAACAGACTGAAACGTAATCTCATGTTTGAAGTTCGCTTATCATGGTGCAAAGTCAACAAAATATTTGTTTCCTCTAGTGGAGCCGGCCGCTGTCGCCGAGCGGCTCTAGGTGCTTCAGTCCGGACCGCGCTGCTGCTGCGGTCGCAGGTTCGAATCCTGCCTCGGGCATGAATGTGTGTGATATCCATAGGTTAGTTAGGTTTAAGTGGTTCTAAGTTCTAGGGGACTGATGACCTCAGATCTTAAGTCCCATAGTGCTCAGAGATATTTGAACCTTTAGTGGAAAATGAGCAACATTTTAGTGTCGTAATGTTAATATACGACCTCTTAAGAAACCTGTTGAAAGGATTCAACGCACCAAAGTTACTGTGTACGTAGTGTGTCATAGTCCCATTAGGACTGCATGTGTGAAATTCCAAACTTCAATGCCATCTAATAGCGAGTTGCTGCGTTACGTCCTTGAAGTTTCAAAAACAGCTGTATAGTGCGTCACACCATGTATCCCGGCTTTGAAATGTAACAGTACATATCTGACACTCGTCTGAAAATGGCAGTGGCGCAGTGAGGCAAAATCAATTTTTTCAGTCCTCCAGCGTTTGTGGGCGAGAATTCTTCGAATTGGACCCAACTACTGGAAAGCAGGTTCCTGTTTGCATCTCCATGGCGACATGCCAACCCACAATACGAAAATTTTGCACGAGTTTTTGGTAAGAAAATGGATCACAGTACTCGATCACCCACCCTATACGCCGCATTTGTGCCCTGGTTCTTCCCAAAAATTTAAGTTGATAATGAAAGGACACTGTGATGACGCAATTAAAGACGTCCAAGGAAATCGTACTGAATTAGTAAAAAAGAACTACGGTGACTGTTTCAAAACACTTTTAAAAACGATTTCAGCTGTGTTTTGGCTCAGGGGAAGACTATTTTGTGAAAATAATCCTTGAATTTTATTTTTCATAACCACAATCCGAACGAAACTGGGACACAATGGGTTTAAATATGACTTACCAATCTCCTGGTTTAAGTTGGCTCATTTACGCTGTATTATATCTTGTAATTGATTGTTATTCTCATCAGCCTTCCATAAATACTTCACAATTAAACTTTGTTAAATAAATAAATAAACTGACAATTATAAAATCTTAAATCTTACATTAATAACCAGATGTAGAACAGTGAAATGTAAAAGCATTTATATAGCATTTGCAGACTTCAAAAAGTATATGATTCAGTTAACAGAAAAACATTATTCAACACCATGAAAGAGTTTGTAGCTGACATCAATACAGTGGCAGTCATAAAAGACACACTAACAAATACAAAATGCAAAATTAAATTTTAGACGAAACCTCAGAGGCTTTTGAGATAAAAACTGGTGTAAGGCATGGACATGGACTGTCCCCGCTGCTTTCAATTGTGTGTTAGAAAAGGCAATCAGAGACCGGAGGAAAAGAACAGATAAAAAGAAGAAATTACAAGAATCACGACTGACAGCAAAGGGGATAATTTGAGTCATGACTGTCCGGCTTCTGCAGAAGATCTTGCCATCTTTAGTAAATGTAACATTGCAGATAAATCTCCTACAAGAGAGAGATTCAAAAACAGATCTTTTGAAAGAAACACAGTACATGACAGTTGTGATTGTGGCACCGAAATAGATGGAAAATGCTTATGGTAGAATAAAAAAGCCTATGAAATTTAAATATCTGTGTGAAATAATACAACCAAATGCTTTAGACAAAGGAGCTAACCTAGCAAGGGTAAGGAAAATAGAGGTGGCTTCTCAGCTAACAAGAAACCTACGAGAAATCTATTTCCGTAAATGCAGAACCTTTGCACTACGATGCTGTCATTAAACTAGAATACCTTTATGCGTCAGAGTGCCTTTCACTAAATGCAGCCAAACAATCAAGTGAAACAGAAAAGAAGGAAAGGAAAATAAGCAGAAAATCTTAGGACTAAAATATGAGAATGGGAAATGAAAATTAAGAAGTGATGAATAACTTTAAGGAAAAATAGAGCGAATATCAGAGACGATGAGGAAGAAAAGACATCTAAAAACGCTAGACGAAAACTGGATAACAAAAATAATTTTTAACTTCCTCGACAGCAACCCCAAAAACATCCATGACGTGGGTAAAAGAAATTAAAGCCAACCTAATGGAAATGGAAGTAATAGAGGAAGAAGAAGGAGAAAGAGAAAGGTTCAGCGCGAGAGTAAAAGGTTTCAAGGGCTTCCAGGAGAAAACAAAGACAAATACAAGAGAAATAGGGGCAGAAGAAAGAAGAGAAAAACATAGGGAAAGAATGAAAAATTAATGGAAAGAAAGAAAGGAGAAAAGGAAGTATACATAAATTATCTCATGTGCTCCTTAGTAGGCCAAACCAATTTTTTTTAAAAAAACTGGCAATTTTACAACGTGACATTTACATTCAGAAATCATTATTAACGAACTACCACCTCCGCCTACGACACTGACCTCGACTTCGATAAACAGTAGTCCAGCCTCTGACTTCCATTCTGGTAAATCCATCTCCGTTACATCCCTAATGTAGACCGAATTACTAAGGAAGAGATGTTGATTTGAACTGGAAAGAACAGTAAACAATTTGACTAAAAGAAGGCCTTGACTGGACACATGTGGGGGAGTAAAAGAATCGCCAATTTGGCAATGGCGGTAAGTTTGGGTGGAGGGGGAGCGTACAAAATAGACCAAGGCCTTGGCTACAGCAAGGAGTTTCAAATAGCCGTAGACTGCGGTGGTTATTAAGATATGAAGAAGCTTGCAAAGCATAAACAGGGGTGGGAGCCACATCAAACCAGTCTTCACATTTAAGACCACAGCAAGCAAAACATCATTATACTATGGCAAAAAATACTTATAACGACGTGGACATTAGGTCTCGTCTGCAAAACAACGTTTATGTCTTCTCTTTTTCCTTCCTTTTTAAGAAAAGTTTATAGCAAAATTTATTTACGTAATAATTTTATTATTCTACGTGAAGTATAACCTTGCCTCATATTTCAAAATAAACTGATTTGTAAAAAAATATGTCTCAATGGGTAGTTGTTCATCTGCATTTCATTGAAAAATTTTCTTTCTCTCTCTGGAAACCAAGCAGCCTGGCTGGTATTAAACAGAATGGTCGTCCTCTGTTTAACTTGTGGAATTATTACCATGCTCTACCATTCATAACGCTAGTACAGTTAATCATGTTTATTTCGAGTTAACAAAGCGTGAAAGGCAGTAATCTTAACCGGGATGAACAAAACAAAAGTGCAGTAATTCCAGCTAAGCGGGGAGCATCACACTGCTTGAAGCGGCACTTAATCTTCCGCAACATTAGTCGGGAAGCGTCCATATAAACGTATGTACAATACTTCGCCACAGTTTAATTACTGAAATGGAGCGAGAGCCTACTGCGTACGCGATACCGTTGATTCATGAATCCCTTGGCGTCAATATGTTACAGAAGATTCAATAAATATTTGCCGTGTACGCATGAAACACTGCCGCTATTTGCTTTATTTTGTAACCTGTTTCACTTCGAAAAAATATTTATCACAGTCCTCTCTGACTGCCTTCTTCCTTTGTTATATTAAGTTCTGATGATACAAACGAGATTAACGAGATGGCAAATCAGAAGGTCAATTCTTTTTCTTAATATGTTTAGTTGCTTTAGAGATAACAGTAGCAGTTTACGACTGCACAAACAGTTCACTAAAAGCAAACGAAACGAAAATATGTCATTTTTTGAGGCACCTTCTTAAAACTGGTTGGACTTAACTTTGTCATTAAGTATATTTCTTGTTACTACTGTAATAAATGCAAAATTTCACAGCTTCTTCAAGGTGCAGTTGATGCAACTGCTATGCATGGCAGTAATATGCATTCGTCTTTGAACAATGTTATGTAACTATGTTGAGCAATGCTTTCTACACGTGCAAGCAATCAGACGTATGCATGTGGTCCTGTTTTCATTATCAGCTGGTATATATTCAAGGTCTTTTATTATCACGTTTCTGTTAGATCGCTTTCTTGGCTGTGTGTTCGGTACAAATTTTGCAGTTGGTTTTAAACTGACTCCCCGATGAGCTAGAGACTTCAAATTTTAAGCATAGCTCAGAATGGATGACAATGCATGTGGTATATGGTGGAAGGTACATTTTGTACCACTATCATTTCCCCCTTCTCCCGTTCCAGTCGCGAATCGTTCGCGGAATGAACGACTACTCGTAAAGCTGCGTGTGACCTCAGTTCTCTCTAATTTTTACCTTCATGGTCTTTTCGCACTTAGAAGGAAGCAATATATTGGTTGAGTCAGGTGAAGACAAAGTGAAACAAATCTGAAATTTAGCACATATTTCATCTGTAACGTCATCAAAATGTTCGAAAGCGACTGAAGAATCTTACTCACACAAGACTAAAAGGTAGAAAGTAAGTAATTAAACAAACGTGAATTTGCAATATTTATCACATTTTTAAATCGGAGCAAAATCCTTTAATAATATCTCCTAGTCCCATACAGCTTGGTAACCCCATACAGATGTATTTGAAAATTTGTGATTTTGAATTTTTAATAACTATGAAGATAGATGTAAGATTTAAAACGAAGAACGTAATGCACATGCAATACATAATCGAGGCTTGCTATTACACTACTTACTAGCTGATGTAAGGACAATTAACATCCCTACTATTATCTACGGCATCCACCACACGTTATACGTTATAAATCTTACAAGTATTTTTACAGCTATTCAGTAATTACAATCAATTTATTTCAGGACTGTCAATATGAGGTTAGGAATCTATAAAGGGCCAGGAGGAAATGATTTTTACGTTTTATCCGATTTAAAAATATATATTAACAATTGATTATTAATTAATTATTTCTTTCTATATTAGCAGTTGGCCATCGCCATACAGCCATTCATCACATTTACATACTATCATCCGAAATGGTTATTCTACTACACCCTTCATTGATTTCTATTTAGAAAAAATTAAGCTATAAATAAATGATTCACACATGACCTCACTTGAAACCACTCATAAAATAATTATACCATAACAATAAAAGAACATAGCATCATTCAAAGTACGCACAGACTATTACATCTACACTGAAGAGCCAGAGAAACTGGTACAACTGCCTAATATCGTATAGGGTCCCCGGGAGCACGCAGAAGTGCCGCAACACGATGTGGCACGGACTCGACTAATGTCTGAAGTAATGCTAGAAGGAACTGAACCCATGAATCTTGCAGGGCTGTCCAGAGTGCGAGGGGATGGAGATCTCATCTAAACAGCACTTTGGAAGGCATTCCACATATCCTCAATAATGTTCATGTCTGTGAAGTTTTACGGCCAGCGAAGTATTTAAACTCAGAAGAGTGTTCCTGAGGCCTCTCTGTAGCAATTCTGGACGTGTGGGGTGTCGCATAATCCTGCTGAAATTGCCCAAGTCCGGAATGCGCAATCAATATGAATGGATGCAGGTGATCAGACAGGAGGCTTACGTAAGAGTCACCTGTCAGAGACGTATCTAGACGTACCAGGGGTCCCATATCAATCGAACTGCACACACGCCCCACACCATTACAGAGCCTCCATTAGCCTGAAGAGTTCCCTGCTGACATGCAGGGTCCATGGACTGATGAGGTTGTCTCCATACCTATACGCGTCCAGCCGCTCGATACAAGTTGTAACGAGACTTGTCCGACCAGGAACATGTTTCCATTCATCAACAGTCCAATTCCGGTGTTGACTGATCCAGACTTGGCCTAAAGGTTTGAGTCGTGCAGTCATGAGTACACGAGTGGGCTTTCGGCTTCGAAAGCCTATACCGATGATGTTTCGTTGAATGGTTCGCGCGCTGAAACTTTTTGATGGCCTAGCATTGAAACCTACAGCAATTTGCGGAACGGCTACACTTCTGTCACGTTGACCGATTCTCTTCATTCGTCGTTGATCCCGTTCTCGCAGGATCTTTTTCCAGCAGCAGAGATATCGGAGATTTGATGTTTCACCGGATTCCTGATATTCACGGCACACTCGTAGAAAGGTCGTACGGGTAAATCCCCACTTTATCGCTACCTCGGAGATGCTTTGTCCCATCACTTGTGCGCCAAGTATTACACCACGTTCAAACTCACTTAAATCTTGATAACCTGCTATTGTAGCAGCAGTAACCTAACAACTGCGCCAGACACTTGTCTTATATGGGCGCTGCCGACCGCATTGCCGTATTCTGCCTGTTTACGTATCTCTGTATTTGAATATGCATGTCTATACCGGTTTCTCTGAAGCTTCAGTGTAGAAAGTTTGATCACCCATATTAAGCGGTTTGTGACGTGACTCACATAAACTGAGCTGAGGAGTTTTGGTCGAGTTTGGCGTTTGAGTTACACATGCTGTGGCGCTGTGCAAGCTATGTAATTACAGTAAAACATGGCATACAATTTTAAAGATGAGGAAAGGTCGACTCAGCGGATCTACAGATATTCTGTGGAGATGATATATGAAAGGAGTTACAGCGTCCAGAAGTTTCCGTTAACGGGAATTTAGTAAATGATTAATACAGAAATACAAGTTGCTGAGGAATGAAACAAATAGGAAGTGCAGGGAAGCTAATACGAAATGGCTCCATGAACAATGTGAAGAAATCGAAAAAGGAACGATTGTCGGAATGACTGACTCTGCATATAGCAAAGACAAAACAACCTTCGGTGAAATTAGAGCAAGGGTGGTAACATTAAGACCGCAGAGGAAAGGGCTGATAGGTGGAAAGAGTGCATTGAAGGCCTTATGAGGGAGAAGATTTGTCTGATGTGATAGAAGAAACAGGGTTCGATTTAGAAGAGATAGGGGACCCAGTATTAGAATCCGAATTTATGAGAGCTCTGAAGAACGTAAGATCAAATAAGACAGATGGGATAGATAATACTCCATCAGAATTCCTAAAATCCTTGGGGGGATTGGCAACAAGACGACTTTCACATTGGTGTGTAGAATGTATGAGTCTGGCAACATACCATGTGACTTTTGGAAAAATACCACCCATACCATTCTGAGGGCTTCAGGAGCTGACAAGTGTGAGAATTATCGCACAATCAACTTATCAACTCATGCACCCAAGTTGCTGATGAGAATAATATACAGAAGAATGGAAAAGAAAATTGAGGATGTGTTAGATGACGATCAGTTTGGCACTACAGGGGCATTTCTGACAATGCGATTGGTAATGGAAGCAAGATTAAAGAAAAATCGAGACATGTGCACAGGATTTGTCGACATAGAAAAAGCGTTCGATGGTGCAAGATGTTCGAAGGTGTATAAGAGGCAAGAGGGAATAACAGGAGTGGACGACCAAGAACGAAGTGCTCGGATTTAAAAGGGTGTAAGACAGGACATGAGGTACTGAAAGGAACAAAGAGTCTGACCAGTACGGAATATGGACTGAGAATAAATCGATGAAAGACGAAAGTAATGAGAAGTAGCAGAAATGAGAACAACGAAAAACTTAACATCAAGTTTGATTATCACGAGGTACATGAAGTTAAGGAATTCTACTACCTAGGCAGCAAAATAACAAATGACGGACGGAGCAAGGAGGACATCAAAGGCAGACTAGCACTGACAAAAAGGGCATCTCTGGCCAAGTGAAGTCTACTAGTATCAAATATAAGTCTTAATTTGAGGAAGAAATTTCTGAGAGTGTACATTTGGAGAACACATTCTATGGTAGTAAAACATGGACTATGCGAAAACAGTAACAGAAGATAATCGAGCCATTTGAGATATGGTGTTGAACTGGTAAGGTAAGGTTCTGAGCGGAATCGGAGACGAAAGGAGTATGTGAAAAACACTGACAAGGAGAAGGGACAGGATGATAGGACATCTGTTAAGTCATTAGGGAATGACTTCGAGGGTACTAGAGGGAGCTGTAGAGGGCAAAACTGTAGGGTAAGACAGGGATTGGAATACATCCAGCAAATAATTGAGGAATTAGGTTGGAAGTGCTACTCTGAGATGAAGAGATTGGCACAGAAGAGGAATTCGTGGTGGGTCGCATAAAACCAGTCAGAAGACGGATGACTCAAAAACGCAGTTAATAACTATTGTAATTTTAATTGCAGAAATGAAATCGATCTATCGGTTAGTAGTGCTAGTCAATATGCATCGGCTGAATACGTTACATGTTCTGTTAGTTAAATAATTAACCTGTGAGGAACATTTTAATTAGACATTTGATTAAAATCTGACTATTTTGTAGACCGAAACAGTTGAACTACCAGAAGAGTAGGATGCATTGCCAGATGTGTAAACCCATTACCGACAACCTTTAGTTCATAAAATTTATGTGTTTAATTGCTATTTTAATTGTTTATTATTTTGCGTAGTTTTGCTCTGAATTTAGAAATGGCAAAAGTTCCTTTAATTCTGATTGCAGCTATGGAAAGTACGGCTCAGTTCATGTGGAGAAAAATATGCCATAGGTGTTTGTACTGCAGTTATTCAAGTCACAGAGATCAAGAGCTGAATTTGATCACTGCTATTGAAATATGCGTTTGTTTAACTTTAATTTGACGGCAAACTACTTGACATAGAATCAAGTGTAACATGTAATTTTATTCAGATTTTTAGCGTTCATCCAGTGGCAATCCAGGTTTAAGATTACTGTATAAGAATTGTAAGTAAGGCTGGTGATTGCTCGAATGTTTAAGTGACGTAGATGCTTAGTATTTCTAGTGAATGGACTGCAAAATTATAAAATGCAACGGCTATTTTACCTCAAGTACTTTGTTCTGTACGGAGTTGTAGACAAAAGACCTTTGTCGGTTTGGGCAGTGGTCTAGCCGTGCACTTTGGATTTATTCCACAATAGTTCAATGGCAACTTAGAGAAAACCACAGTGCTCGGAATCTGATTTATTCTTCCAGTAGTTTAGTGGAACTTGTATTTTCTGCGAGTTAAGTCGGATCAGACTTGAAATTACATACAATGTATCTAAATTTAACTCAGGTTTGCTAGTGGTGACGCGTTATTTCAAAGCTGGCCGACACTTAGAATCGTTATATTTCGTGGCTATTAGATTTGCATCTTATTGTGTTACTGTTAATTTGACTTCGAACAATCTGGGCTGTAAACACCTGCTGCGTGTTTGCTAACCACTATATTGGTGGCTCAAGCTGTTTTCGATTTGTGTATTAGTAGCTGAGTTTAATCACCAGCCTACAATAAGGATGTGTCGAAAAGAAGAATAAAGTTTATTACTGATCTTCTATAGTTTGTAGTTGGGGAACTTTATTTATATTGCTGCTCCTACGTTCAAGCTAACGTTATTTAAATCTGATTGACACACCAGAAAATTTTTATTATTTTGTTAATTAAAGTGACAGCAACCATTTCTTTAGTTATTATCCCCTAGACAAGGAGATTAACGTCTCCATCATTGTTTTAAAAATTTACCTCACAGGTTGAACACATTTAATAATAATCACTCTTTTGGGTGCACAGCAATACTGCAGTCGATAGTGGAAGAGAAACCTTTGTATTAGCCAATGCTTGGATAAAATATTTGAGCCTTGATGCGGCTCGCGTTGGTGCCGTTGCTAGGTTGGCATCGTTTAGTTGTTATAGTTACAGTTGTCGTCTTCATATGGTTCAAATGGCTCTAAGCACTATGGGACTTAACATCTGAGGTCATCAGTCGCCTAGACTTAGAACTACTTAAACCTAACTAACCTAAGGACATCACACACATTCATGCCCGAGTCAGGATTCGAACCTGCGACCGTAGCAGAAGCGTGGCTCCGGACTGAAGCGCCTAGAACCGCTCGGCCACAGCGGCCGGCTTTTCTTCTTGTGTTCATTGGCGCCTCTCCGTTTGCAAGCGTTGTCTGTCCGCTAGTGGCAGCAGCGGCGGTTATCGATATCTAGCATATATCAGCATGCACTGCCGGATGGAAGGGCTGTACTCACGAGGGGTACAACCTCGTTGTCAACAGGACCCAGGAAGTTTAAGTTGAGTGGGCCTTAATTCAAGTAGTGAAACCTCCACCATTGTGAGATCTCGCCATTTGCTTGCGTGTTGCTGCTCGCAGTGTCGCCGAGACGAAGAGAACAGAGTGCATTTGGGGAAGGCGAACCTAATTAGCCTTCCTCCACTTCTTATTATTAATTGTTGCATTCTATATGTTATTATTTGTGAAGTTCAAGCAGTGGTATTTTTCCTGCCTACTGGTTGCTAACGCCCCAGTTACCTGACCTGGAGCTTAGTGTATGTTACGGCAGTGTACTTTTCCTCGCCTTGCCGCTGCTGTCCGGTAAGGCGCGTAGTTCGACAGCTTCCTTGATTTGTGGGCAGCCTGGTGTTTTTTTCTTTTCTCCTGCTGTGATAGTAGTGCTTCCTTTATGCTTCTGGATGCTCTAAACAACGTAGTCTGAAGACGTAGTGCTGACCGCCGGTTCCGGCTTGGGTGTGTTATTCCATTGTTGCATTGTTCAACGCATGTTTGGCAGATTCTGCAAATGATTATTGGTCATGTGCTTAAACTGCCACTAGTCTGAGTTACCATCTCGTGAAGTGAATGCAACTCTTTGCTGCCTGTCCCATCGCATGCGAAGTTTTGAGGGACTTTCCCAGGTCGATCCTTGGAGCAACGTCTGCGCCCCCCCCCCCCCCCCCCCCCCTTCCGCCTAGGTTTGGTCAGATTTGATGAGTGTTTTTTTAAAAAAAAAATATTTTAATGACTGTAATTTCAAGTTTGAAGATGTTTAACTGGTTCTTGAAAGAATTACTAGTCAGGCATTCAGCCATGAAACAGTTTTAAATTATTACTTTTGGAGCCTTCATCCGAGAAGTAGTTTGAATTTGTTGTCATTAAGGCCTTTAGCCGTGAGTGTTCCTTGTCTTGAAATTTTAATTAGACAATTGTATTCTAGCAGTGAGATTTTGATGATTGTTCTTTTAAAAATATTTTAATAACTGTACCATAATTGCTGCTTGAAGTAGTTTAACTGGATTGGTTCGTAAGATTGCTATTCAGGCCTTCAGCCATGAAACAGTTTTAAATTATCACTATTGGGGCCTTCAGCCGAGAAATAGTTTGAATTTGTTGTCATTAAGGCCTTCAGCAGTGGAACACTTATTAATTTATTGTCACCTTTTATTTGTTATTGTTTCCAAATAAAGTGTACGTGATTGAAAAATAAACTAACCAAGAGTAATTGATTACGGTCCCGTCCACAATAGCAACCCAATCCCGCCTTCCTTCGTACCAGGTTTCAATATTTTTATTCTGTCTTGTATCTCGTAATCTTGTTTCGTAGATGGTGCACGTCCCCTTCTTCATTGCATAAACCACGTAACTGAGATTTCTTCAACCATATTTGGAATAAGTGGTTTGGCAATGTGTCATGTTTTAAGCGCGAGCGCGTAATTGTTGTTATGAACCTTCTGCTTATATTCAAATTGGTAAAATTACGTTGCGGCTGGCTATAATACACCCGTTTTGAAGGCTTGGTCGAGTCCCACTGCGTCTGCCCGGTCGTATCTCGCATTTTCATTGGTAATGAAATGTATCATTGAAGATTTCGTCTAAATTTATTGGTCGTTTCGCGAAGTCGCCTACTACTTTAATAAGAATCAGGCCACTGTGCTCTGGAATCCGCAAGAAAATTGTTACTAATCGTGCTTGCTTATTTGTCGTGACTTCTTTAATAATGTCTACATTTACTGCGACATACATCTGTATCACTTTGGTGTTTTGAGAGTCTTTCGCACTGTTAGGGGATCGTTAACATCAGCACACAGCTACGTGTGCAAGGTCTGCCGTATCTTCCTGCATCCATGATTGCGATTGCTTCCGCGTTGTAGGTTGTTTTCTCCTTAGCCAGTGAACGCAGGGTGATTCACGAAGATATGCAGTTGGTAGAGCACTTCCCCGCGAAAGGCAAAGGTCTCGAGTTCGAGTCTCGGTCCGACACACAATTTTAATCCTCCAGGAAGTTTCATATGCAAATATTTTAATATGTTAGTCTACAAGTAAAACTAAAGAAAAAAGTTCAGATAAACATACGTCCGCAAATGGTTCGTTACGCAGTTACGACTAATAAAAGATTTGGCCTGAAATATAGCAACTTCGCAGAACCGTATGACGTTAAAGTAAAGCACAATTTCCATTTATTTTGTTGTTATTCATCTGGTGAATCTGATAAAATATGTCCCAGACGTGTATCTGCTGTAGTTTTCCAGAACATCCAGAGAAGCAAAGATTATTACACAAGTAATTTTTTTTACTTTCCATTGAGAATGTAGACTCGCTTGTGTCATTGTTGGCAACCGTTATTGAGTTGTTTCAGTCGTTCAGATACACGTCGGGGACTTCTTTTATTAGATTCACCAGATCAATAACAACAACAAAAATGGATATCGTGCTTTACTTTAACATCGTACCTACGGTTTTGCGATGGCTTCATATTAGCAAAGTTGCTAAATTTCAGGCAAAATCTTTTATTAGCCGTTAACTCCGTAACTACACATTTGCGGACGTATGTTGATATGAGCTCTATTTTAGTCTTACTTGTAGAATAACATATTAAAATATTTGCATATCTTCGTGAATCACCCTGTATAATGGACATGGGACTTAGTAATTTTCTAAAGGGTTGCACAGGCTGCCCACAATTAAAGTTTCAGTTTCAGAACACTGTTGTAAGATAACCACTGCTCATAATGATGCGAAATTGGAACAGCGTATTATTGGCGTAGTTAGAAATGTCATTGAACAGAAAAAAATTAATGAAAATTTGACCAATAGATGGCTCTGTAAGCGTCAGAATATACACGCCATCAGACGTGAGTCGCGCGGCTGTCCCTCAGTTCGCGTCCGAGACTTCCAACATGACTGCGCCCACGGAGGATCGCGCGCTGCTGGTAAAGCTCTTTTACAGGAATGCTGACGGTGCGTCAGTAGCCTTGTAGAAGTTCCGGACACTCAGGAGTACAGAAAAAGGCACTGGTCCGATGTCTGCTAAGGGTCTCGAGAAGATGATTGCAAAATTCGAAAAGACAGGTTCTTGTGGAGTTCAATTCGGCAGAGAGAGGAAAGCAGTTGATCCCACGTCTATCCAAGATGTGACCACAGCATTACAAGAGGGGTCGATACATGCGCTGCACGGGGAATTACTCGAACGGTGGACATGCCTGCGAGCACGGTGTGTAAATCCTAAGAAACATCCTGCGTCGCTAGCCATAACAAAAACACCCACGTCAGGAGTTGCTTCCTGCTGACCTTCCAGCGAGACAAAGGTTCTCTCTGTAATTTCTTGCTCAAATGGAAATGGGTAATGAATGGCCGTAGAACATTCTGTGTACAGATGGACTCCATTTCTTTCTTTAAGGACATGTCAATAAGCAGAATTGCAGAATACGGGCGATGGAAAATCTGCACCCAGATCGACAGGTACCACTTCATTCTGCAAAGGTGACTGTGTGGAATGGGTCGACGGAATCGTTTATCGTATGGGCCTTTTTTTATTTCTAGGAGATTAATATTGCCAGTCCTGTTAAATGCACCGTCACTGGTTAACGCTATGAGAGTCTTTTGATCACCAATATCATTCCAGCCCATCAAAAGCGTGAATGTGTGGGTAGGATCATTTTTACGCACGATTGCACTCCTCCGTACATTGCACAGCCTGTGAAGCGGCTGCTGCAGAGACATTTCGGAAATGCTAGAATCATCAGCCATTCATTTCGCTATAGCCTGACCGTCCAGACCACCCAATCTTAATTCGTGTGATTTCTGCCTGTGCGGTTATCTGAAAGATGTTTTGTTCAGTGCTCCACTTACGAACGTAGCTGAATTGAAGGTACGCATTGCGCAATGCATTCTGAACATGACCCCAGAGGCAAAAAATGGTTCAAATGGCTCTGAGTACTATGGGACTTAACATCTGAGGTCATCAGTCTCCTAGAACTTAGAACTACTTAAACCTAACTAACCTAAGGACACCATACACATCCATGCCCGAGGCAGGATTCGAACCTGCGACCGTAGCGGTCGCGCGGTTCCAGACAGTAGCGCCTAGAACCGCTCGGCCACACTGGCCGGCACCCCCTAGACACTCCGATTTGTTGTGAATATGCTGTTTATAGCATAAAACGGTGGACAGCACATTGAACGTGTATTGCGCTAGTCTCACGACAATTAGAAACCAATGTCATTTGGTTTGGATGCGGTTTTTGGCCGCTGGACCACTAAAGACCGATTTTTTTCCATCCAACGTGGTATTACTTTGCCGTGATGGATGTTTAGCTAACGATGCCACAGCTGTTAACAGCCGAACTTGTGCAGTCATGCACATTGAACAATACGGATGGTGTAATGTGCAACTCGAACCATAGCCGACACATTGCGATTCATCTGTCATTTTTAGCCGACTCAAATTGCGTTAAGAGGCTCACAGAGACATCTATTGGTAAACTATTCGTTAATTTTTTTTGTTTCGTTCCAGGACGTTTCATTAATATGCTGTTCAAATTTGAAATAATTGTGGGCAGAAGTCCTCTTCCTACAAGGTTTTGAAACTGGAACTTTAATTGTGGACACCCTGTACATTGCGTTTCCTACTTTGTCGCCGTCGATGTCCTTGTCGAATTCAGGAAAATGATTTTGAGCAAAACGTTGATTTTAATCTTCAGGTTAGGAGGGTTTTTTATTGTATGATATCATCGATCATTAGTACATTTTCTTCTTGACAGGTCAGTGTGGCTAGGAATTGTAGTAAGATCGTTGTATTTCTGTATGTTATTTTCATATAGTTCAGGAAACTACATAATCACTGGCATCTTCTGTTTTCTGTGAAATAGTTAATTTTTTTAATGTCTGGCCAATATTTCATTAATCCTTTGACTAAAGTTTGTCATATCCGCGAGATTCACTTCAACATGAGTTTACTCATAAGTTTATCGTCTCTAATTTTCCGTTGTAGTCCCCTGTTTGTCAGATTCACTTTAGCATGATTTTATTCGTAGGCTGTTGCTTTCTAATACTAATACGCCGTGGTAGGACCCCTGCCTCAAGAGAGACAGTATTTGTAGGTAAAGAAAGTATTACACCAAAGAACTTTTAACGTCTGTAACATGAAATATATCACTTTACCTGTAGCACATTCATTTTACTGTATGTGAACTTCTACAACAAAACTGAATGAAATTATCATACTGCAGCAGTGTGTACGCTGATATGGAACATCCTGGCAGATTAAAACTGTCTGCCTGACAGAGATTCAAACGAGGGACCTTTGCCTTGCCGAGAAAGTGCTCTTGCCAACTGAGCTACACAAGCACGTTTCAGGGCACTCTTAAGTTTGAAAGATAGGAGATGAGATACCGGCGAAAGTAATGCTCTGGGGAGAGGTGCTGAGTCGTGCCTGTGTAACTCAGTTTGTTGATCATTCCCCCCCCCCCCCCCCCCTCTCCTCATCACGAAATGAGAAAGTCCCGATTCGAGTCTCAGTGCGGCAAACAGTTTTAACCTGCCAGGAGGTTTTACAATAAAATTATTTGTAGGCAGTGGAAGAATCTTGAGGAAATGTAGCGCTCTCTGCAACACACCATAAGGAAACTTGCTGAGTGTACGAGCAGACGTGGAGGTTGATGTAGGCGAACTGTCCCTGCATCCCATTCACGCGACACACAAGACTATCCAATTCACTATGGTGACAAAAGAGATTTATTTCTAGCACAGCAGATATTTCTAACTCAACGCCACATGAGGAGGAGGAGATTAGTTTTTCACGAGATGGGACACAAGGTCGGATGAGGGAAGGATGGAGAAAGAAAGCGACCATTCCCTGTCGAAAGCATCACATAGGCATTTGCCTTAGGCGATTTAGAGAAATCACGGGAAACCTAAATTAGGCTGGCTGGACGCGGGTTTGAACGGTCGACCTCCTGAAACGGGACCAGTCTGTTAACAGTGCCCCATGGGTGCATACACCAAAAGACCATACCAGCAGGTAGAGAGTGGCTCTTGTATGTAATGAATTACTTGTAGTAAGCCCCAGGATTCTTGAAGAGTTGTCTCTAATTTTACGTTCATCAGGCCACTGAGAGAAGATCCTACAGTTGTAAACATTAGGTTGTTTGATCCATCAAATTTCTGGCGTGCAACCACAGAAACCCTATTTCTTCTCCTGTATTTAGGTCTTCTCCCTTTTTGGCCGTGTTCTGAGTGAGCCACCAGACTGATGAAGATGCTCATTAAGGTGCTTATCTATCAAAACTTAATCGTACGTTCAAACAACAAAACAAGTTATTGACGTATTATTTGAACTTTTACGCTAGCTCACTCACAACTAAAGAAGCAAAATTCAGCTCTGAGTGACGCTTGAAACTATTTATGAATTGCGAGTACATTTGTTTTACCATAATGTTAAATTTCTTTAACATCAGTTGAGCTAAAGCGCGATGGTGAAGATGATCAGGCTTATCTTCGGCCATTTTTTGTTTTTTTTGGGTACTTATAGGAAAGAAAGTAAAACGTGAAAGAAGCAACCCTCCAAGTTCTTCCGAATAAGAGAAAATCCCCAAATCTTATAAAAATAGTGACCACTTAGAATTTTGTAAGTACACATAAAGTAACAAATCGCTTGTCGACGATGATATTAATATGAAACTTTTTAAATTCAGTAACAGGACATTCAAAGAACGGTTGCCGAACTTTATAAATAGAGTCTGGACAGGAGGAACTCCATCACAAAGATCACAGAGAACAATTTTCATCCCAATCAATAAAAAAAAACTGATGTCAGTGACTGCATTATCTAAAGAGGAATAAACTTACTCAACAGTGGTTATAAAATTTTCTCAGCATCATAAAATCAAAATTACAAACTCATTGTGAATCACTCCCAGGAAAAGAACTGAATGGTTTCCCGGAAGCCAGATCTTGAACAGATGGACATTCAACACTCAAGAGGCCAATTAAAAAGGAAAGAATTCAATCTGGAAACACATATAGCATTATTTATCTTAAGAAAGCTTTCTTCATATTCACACATCAAAAAGTAATTCAGAACATATACAGCCAAAATTTGATTGCAGTCAGAATCGAACAACAGCAAACACGTTGGCTAAGAAGTGAGACAATGATGTTTGTCCCTCACCATTTCTGTGCAAGACACATATAAATAAAATCGTGAGTGAGTGGATAAAAACTACCCGCAACAGAATCAGGATAGACAGTCAAACTGACCTACTCATAATACTGTTTGCAGATGCCCAGGTAGTTGTTGCAGAGCTCATGGATGGTCTACAGAGATCAGTTTACAACCTGCACGCAGTACAACATAGAGATCTCCCTCAATAAAACCAAAATTATGGCCTTCTCAGGGAAGACCGTACAAGACCCAAATTTTAATAGACTACACAACCCTCGAGCAAGTATCAACATTCAGTTACCTCGTGTGCAATCTCAGTTACAGTCAAGAACACGACATACAATACAAAACCACAAATTTCACAAAAGTCACAGGACGAATAAACAGATTCTTCCGACTATCTCTTGTTCAGTGGCACACCGAGCTTTTGACTGTGAGAATCAGAAAATTCTCATAGACAAACTTAAGTATTGCTGTATGAATGGGACAGTGCAGAAATGGTTTAATTCATATTTAACTGGGACAAAGCAGAATGTTAAATTAACAATACAGATAGCATTGCAGCGAATCTTGGACATTCCTTAGAGATGATGAGCGAAGACTACTGAGAACAGAGTTGCTGTTCACGAGAAGAACAGCTGGCTACACACCACAGAATGGGAAAAGATCTTACGGCACCCTTAAAGAACTCAAACGAAAACCGATTCTCAACATAGTATAGTACCACAGAACGTTTTGGAAACACCTTGCATGATGGATGAAAGCCAGCTGAATCCAACAAACCTAAAACTCTAACAACCGAGAGATAGAAGAGATGTAGGGAGACTGGCAAGGCGATGATCTGAGACCATAACAGGCAACTAGGTCTAATATCTGATATGAGGGGAAAAAGAAGAAGAACGAGAAAAAGAAGAAAATAACAAAAAAACTTGTCAGTTCTTATAGTAAGAAAGCTTTCGGACATCTTCAAAACGAAAAATCCAAAATTCTTGAAAAGCAACGTATTCAAGAGGAGCTTCAAGTATTTGTGAAAAGGAAGTACTAACAAAATGTCAGTTTGGTTTTCAGTAAGGCTTTTCAACAAAAAATGCTATACATGCCTTCATTGATAAAATATTAAATACTCTAAATAATCGAACATCACTAACTGAGATATTTTGTGATTTTTCAAAGGCTTTTGACTGTGTGAATCAGAAAATTCTCCTAGACAAACTTAAGTATTGCGGTATGAATGGGACAGTACACAATAGGTTTAAGTCATATTTAACTGGAACAATGCAGAAGGATAAATTAACAATACAGATAGTCTGTGAAAATTAGCAGATCCCTCTAACTGGGGAGAGACCAAGAATGCTGTCCTGCAGGGTTTTATTCTTGGATCCCTTATTATTCTTAATATATATTAATGACTTGCCACTCTATATTCATGAAGATACAAAACTAGTTCTTTTTGCTGGTGAAACAAGTATAGTAAACACACTCAATAAAGAAGAATTAGCTGAGGAAATTGTAAATAACGTCTTCCAGAAAAATATGAAGTGGTTCTCTGGAAATGGACTCTCAATAAATTTTGAGAAAACACAGTATATACAATTCTGTAATAAATGGCATAACACCATTGATAAATACAGACTCTGAACAGAAGTCTGTTGCTAAGACAGAATATTCAAAGTTTTTGGGTGTGTGCACTGATGAGAAATTGAATTGGACGAAACACATTGGTGATCTGCTGAAACAGTTAGATTCAGCTACTTATGCTCGTAGAGTTATTGCAAACTTTGGTCGTAAACATGTCAGCAAATGAACCTATTATGCCTATTTTCATTCACTACTTCCATATGGCATCATATTTTAGGCTAATTTATCATTAAGAGAAAAGGTATTCATTACACAAAAGCGTGTAATCAGAATAGTAGCTGGAACCCACCAAAGATCACCTTGCAGGCATTTATTTAAGGAACTCGTGATATTCACAGTATCTTCTCGATATATATATTCACTTATGAATTTTTTATTATAATGCACCCACAATTAAAAAATAATAGCTAAGTGCAAAGCTACAACAACTGAAGAAAGGATGATCTTCACTAATCTGGGTTAAATCTGACTTTGGCACAGAATGGGGCTAATTATGCTGCTACAAAACTCTTTGGTCTTTTGCCAAATAGCATTACAAGTCTGACAAAAAGCCAACCAACATTTAAAAACAAATTAAAAGAATTTCTGAATGACAACTCCTTCTACTCAATTGATGAACTTTTGGATATGAAGTAGTAACTGCAAATAAAAATTGTGTAATGAAAACTTATATTAAACTGACACATTCCACATCATTATGAAATGACGTGTTCATGATCTGTGGAACAAGTGTTAATGTAATGTAACGAAAAAAAAGTTAATAGATTAATTAACCCATGGAGGTTATGAGATGAACATCAACAAAAGATAAAAAGGTACCGAAACACAGACAAAGTAAATCAGGTTATGCTGAGGGAATTATACTAGGAAACTAACGATGAACGGAGTAGAGAGGATATGAAATGCCGACTGGCAATAGTAAAAATGTATTTCTGGAAACAAAGAAATTTATTCACATTAAATATAGAATTAAGTGCTAGAAATTATTTTCTGGAGGTATTTGCCTGGAGTGTAGCCTTGTTCGAGAGTGAAACGTAGACGATAAGTAGTTCAAACAAGAACAAAAAGAAGATTTTGAAATGTGGAGCTATTGAAAAATTACTTGTGTAGTATAACACATTCATATTTTAACATGGTTCCTTCCTCAAAATATATTATATCACTAGGTGGCTGGAGTTGCTAACTTAGAAACTTAGAAAAAAGTGAATTAATAGTAAATAATTTATCCGAAACGCCTTTTTTGAACTCACCAGTTTTTATTTCTTTCATCAGCATTGTATGTCCCGTAACTACAAATAGGTCAGCTTTGCTCAACGACAGACAAAAACATGCTACATTCAGATTTTTATCATTTGTTTCTTGAGAGAGAGCCAGCGACAACAATTTCTCTGGATCACAATTACACATATGGCTAATTAATCGGACATAACTGTCAACGACAGCCACTTAAATTCCATCCAATCATAAGAACAATTAAAATAATAACCAGCTTACTGCTGTCTCTGAAGGGGAGGTATGTGAGATATTACAGTACATTGAATAATCAACGAAGAAGTACTGAATCAAGACGAGAGGAAAATGAAATTTATGGTACAGCCCAACTAAAAGAACACATCGGTGTATAGCACTAATCCTGGGACATCAAGTGACGGTCAGTTTCATAATAGAGAGAACTGTGAAGTGTAAAAAATGAAGAGAGAATGCTCGAATACAAAAAGCAGGTTCGAGAGGATGTAGGCGGCAGTCGATATGTGGGGAATTACAAGCCAGTCGTAGGAGTGAAGACCACGACAATAACAAGCAGCAACAGGTAATTAACCGATTTTGTGACGTTTTAAGAGTTCCTAACCAAGAGCGAATTATGTAGCTTCATCTGTGTGCTCTGGCAGTTTAGTTCTTCAATTTCTGCGTGATAATTTAAAATTTAGTAGACATAGTTCTCGCCTTTTTTTCGTCGGAAAGTAAACCGGTTTTGTGAGATATTACTTGTTCCTAATCAGGAGCGAATTATTTAGTCGCACCTGTGTGTTTTGGTAGTCCAGTTTTTTAATCTCTGGGTGTAAATCTAATTTATTGTATACAGTTCTTGCTTTGATAGTCCTTGTTTGTCTGCGTAGTGTAGTTTTCCACCGTCTTTAGCATGGACAGGGGTTGCTGTGTGCGGATGCGAGCTGAGTTGGTGATACTTGGCTCTTAGCTCCAGCAGGCCGTGTTGGATTCGGTTACACAGCTTGAGGCAGCAGTGGATGGGTATCACTGTTGTGCACCGGTCCTGGGGATTCAATAGACTTCCAGCAAGACCTACGAGTCCTGCGATCGGTCCCCACCAGCGACCATCCCAGTTACTGCTCGCATTGAGGCTGACCTCTCACCTGTAATCGAGTGGGAGGTCGCCTCCGGGTATGGCAGGCTGCGAAAGACTTTCCAGGGGGGCCGAACTTAAGGCCTCCCCAGATAGTCTGACAAACAGGTTCGAGGTACTATCTCTGCCTGACAGTGTCCCTCAGCCAGTAGCAGTAGCTATTGCTGTTTCACAGGCGCCTTGTAACCTCCTCCTGACTTATCGGGCTTAATGACAGTGAAAAATTAAACCGCGTGTAACTAATGGAAATTTGGGAAAAGCAATCGTCACCGAAGTTAATCTGTCGGTAAAGAGGGAGGAAGGGGTTACGTCTAAATGAAAGGAAAAATGCAAATGAAACTGGTGGAAATTAATTTTGAAAAGGGGTACAGTTAATAAAGAAAGTAAATGTGCGGCCGTTACGTTAACAATGAACTGGCGGTAATTAGATTTTTGAGATTTGGGGGAAATTACGGTCGCCAGTCCTATGGACAATTACTATAGTACCTGAAAAAGAAACCTTATTACACATATAATTAGCACTAGAAGTGTGGCAACTGAAGGTTGACACGTGTAGTGCGAAAACTGAAAGTTTGTCAGAAGTAATAAATTTCGCTACACTCTGACTTAATTTAGCAAAAGAATTAATAAAACCAGAAAATTGAAAGCTAATTTAGTGACTGAAATTAATAGTGAGATTTGTTTCTGAAGCACATCGAAATTCAGTAAAATACGGTTAGTCTTGGGCTACCTCAACAATCATTTCAAAAGCTACTTGAATCTACGCAATTTAGAAATAAGAGATTTAGCTTTGAACTTGAATTAAATGATATTGTACAATTAACAATAGTAAAATTTAGTACGTACCAAGCTCAGCTGCAGTCACAGGTAAGCTAAATTATGGTAATAAAACTCGCACTCTTAATTTGTGTTTGTGTAATCTAAATATTGTAGCCAGCTGTGAATACTTTAACTGAACTTTGAAATTAAAGCAGTGAAATGGAATAATATTACTTTAATGCTGGCGTTTGAATTTCAACGACACTCGGGTTCATTCCGGAAAAGGAAGGGACCGTGCTTGGTAATGCAATTGGGACAATGAGCAACAAATGTTCATGCTAAGTTGCTGTAATTATAGTTACGAAAATGGAACAGTTTGAAAAGCTGAGGTCTGCCATACAGTTCTAAAACTTTACGTGCTTCCAGTCTTCCTTGTTGGTTGATCGAAGGTTTGAAGCCGTCGAACGAGGAGGTGGCGACAGTCACTCATTGTCGGCCGTCGCTGTTGCAGAAGCTGGATGTTGGCGCGCCTTCTTCTCGACACGGTCACCAGGCGAAACGGGCTCTTGATGTGTGTCAGCTAATGCTTCCCGTCCGCGACACCGTGTCAGAAACTATCATAGCAAGTCGAGCGCAATTACATGCTGCCAAACCCCGAAAGCGCGGCAACTCGCGGGAGCGTCACACAATACACCTGCTCAACCGCACTCCTCCAGCCAGACTCCGTCTGCTCTGCCCGCGCTCCACGCGGCAGAGTTAACACTACCAAAGGTTCTAAACACTTGGTGCTCCACACGACCTGTCGATGTATTCGTTCTACTGCATAATTTTCCCTAGGCAAGACCCAGAGTAAAATACAAATGATATTTACAAAACAAACCAATTATACATCGACATAGATGCATAAATATATTTATACAAATAGTAATACAATTACAATATATAAAGGCACAGAAATGTCATATATTCAGGTAACAAAATAAGGAAAAAATTTATAGTACAATAGATGGAAACAGGAGGATATGTATTTCCGGCGTTACACGTGCCCCACATTGTCTGAGGATGTTCGTGTTACCTAAACAGCCTCAGAAAATGTCCCAAAAAAAGAAACAGCAGAAATGCATATGCTCAAAACATCAACAAAATTTAGCATTCGTCTAATTAACCATAAATCAATTTTTAGACCATAATAATTGAGTGCAGACAGTCCTAATCTTATTCCACTCTGTCATCTTACACAAAAGAAAAGAGCTTGACAACATATTAAAATTCATAGAAAACATAGAAAATGGTTTAGCTATTCTAAAATCATCAAAATTCCTAACAGTATGAAGAAATGGAATTCTATTTACAAAATTAACCAGAGTACATGGTCATAAAAAACAGGTATATCAAAATACGCAAATTAATATTTAATTACATAGAATACACATTTTATATAACCTTTTCATAATTAATATTCTCGTCATGAGAGTCCACTTAACGCTAAACAAGAAAATAATATACAGCAGATCGACAAAAACATAAATATTGACAACTGAATTCTTTCACATAGGCTGTCCGGGGAGAAAAACAACTCCGCCTTCCACACTCGCAAGTACAAAGAATGCCGATAGCGGCACAAGAGCCGACAGTGGCTCCGCCTCGCCAGGATTGTTGCGCCCGCCTGTGCGGCACGCTTGATCTCACTCGCCTGTCTAACGGCATTTCCAGAACGTCCGTTTCTCTGAATTCTTTCGGATAAACTCACTCCCGAGCAATCTCAATGAGTCCATTAACACTATCACAGTGGATAACTCAACACTGTCCATCATCACACGCATGTAATAGCCTGAAACTTAAAACAGCGTCTAAGTACATCGGCAATGACTAGTAAATCACATGTTTATGAAATCTTACAGCTAGTTACAAAATCTTATTTACATTCCTTAATCTACTGTGACTCAGCTGAAAACTTAAACTACCAGCTTGGATTTTTCAATTGGTTACTAATCAGTTACTCTTAAATCATTTAATCAAAATTAATTACTTATTAATGACAACTTCTTTAACGACCGCTAGGTCAGGCAAAAGCATCGCAACATGGCACATCCTTAAATCTTACACTCTATATTTACATACTGTACAAATTACCCTTTCTGCGGTATTAATCAATCCTTGGTTGGTACAATTTCCGGTCTACAATGTTCCGTATACCTAATAGCTTTCCAGAGCTTGGACACTCTAGCAATAAACATTTGTGTGAGGTATACCAATGACTTTACATGGTCCATTTAGAGATTTCATTGTCTATCTCGCTCGATTTCTCATGAGCTTTTACAAGTACTAAGTCTCCGATTGCAAACTTAGCAAAACTCGCTTTAGCGTCATGACGACGTATGCGAGCATCGGCTTTTAGCTTCATTATTTCTCGCAAACGATCTTTTTTCACACCAATACTAATGTCAATCCGTGGAGCTAATTTGATTATCTCTTCCAATTCACTTTCCACACTATTGTCAACGCCGAGATTCCTCACATTACAGTAGTTCAAATTCATACCTACGTCAATGGCATCCGGCCAGTTAACAATGTGTATAGGCTGGTATTGCATATGCACACCATCTCCTGCCTCGACAAAACTAACTACTATTCTTTTATCTTGTGACGTACATGTCAAAGTTTTGCTTTCGCAATTAACCACTGCACGGTACTTTAATAGCCAATCTAACCCGATAATTACTTACGTAGTTAAGTCTGGCACGACGACAAACTCTTGTTCAAATCGTGCCCCACATACATCGAATTTGACAAAAATCTGTTTTGTGACCGGTTTACTGGCCTTCCCAGTAGCACCGATAATTTTCACTCCTGTTACTGGCATAACTACGATACCAGGTCTGTCTTTCAGTAACTCAAATATTTTCCCAGATGCAGCACTCGATTCTGCACCGGTGTCAATCAACACGTTTAGTTGTAGGCCGTGCATATTAACAGACACTACTACCTGTCTACTCTTGTCCTCGACTGTTTCTTTATTTTCCCACAGTAAATCCTCGTCTATATTCAGGTCATTCCAGAAAAAAGCCATCTGGCTTTGATCCTAAATCCGGCTTATCTGGCGGCTTTTTCAGCCTCTGTTCACATACAGTTTTAATTTCAACACGTTCGTCCTGAGGCTTAGTCTGTAGCTCTGCCTCCAATACTGAAACCTTTTCTTGTAACTCGTCAACTAGTGAGTGTTGCTTTGCTATCAATTCACCAATTGTCACCTTCGTTGATTCCTCTTTGGTCAGGTTGATCTCATCCGCGAATCTACCTGGAGGAATGTGGCCAGTAGTATCTGCAATTACTTCCTCTGGATCTGCGCAACCCACACTGCTACCGTCTGACCGTATAACGTCAGCTCTAACCTCATACACGCTGTAATCTACGTGCTTTTCCACCAATCGTGTCCGGCTATCACTAAAATTCTCGTAATCTTTCTCCTCAATACTTTCACAATGTTTAAACTGGAGTTTTGCGTTGGATGGGTCGGCCACTTCTAACACTATAACTTTCGGTAAAGTCTGCCGGTCGGGGCCAGAACTTTCCGTTACTACTTCAACATCCAACTCTTGCGGTATGAAACCCAACGAATCTTGCTCGTGCTCCCCATTAACATCAGCTATTTCTGGTAAAGTCTGCCGGTTAGGGCCAGAACTTTCTATCATTTCACAAACACTATCTTCCTGCGGGACGAGACGCGGAAAATCCTGCACGCGCTCCCCATAAACATTTCTCCCATACAGGCCCCCATAATCTCTTAGTTCGTCGTATAAGCGACCGAGCTGCCTTAAACAGACCTCATCCCTCTCTGCATCCCCTCGCTCGATGACGGACGTTTTATCCGACATCTGATCTTCTCTCAACACTTGCGAATCATTCTTAAACTCAATCTCCAGTTCCGCTGTGGGTGTTACAGCTGCCCCTTTATAATCGATTTCCGGAACACTGCTTAAATTGTTCTCACTGACGGTGAATGTATTTTCTGCTGCCGTGTCTACAGCTGATCTACTACTTGTGGGCGCACTCCTTTCTCCTAACAGTGGCACACTCTCCCGCCGTTGATTATTCAATACGGAATTTTCGTAACAACGACAACTCGGTTTTCTACTGTTATTAAGCCGCCAAAATTTCTCCACGCCCGGTCGGCCCCTCACCGGCGCGGCAAATGGTTTCCCTGTCTCGTCCCAGCAGATCTGCTCCCCGGATGCTGCTGAGGCGGCTTATCGCACCCTCTGGTGTTATTACTATTCTGCGAAGCCCGTATCACGCTAGTATGATACTGGTTTCCGTCATTCCTGTTTTTATCCGCATTGTACCGATTGTCATTACGGCCCGAACCATTATTGTTATTGCTGCCAAGGTTGCAGTATGCATTATTCCCATGGTTATCATTGTTGTGGTTGTTGTGGTACCCGTTGTTGTTACCACGGCCTCTACCACTGTCGCGATTATGGCGCCAATTGTCCGCGTCCTCAACTCTTTCCAGGAAATCATTGATTGTCTTGTAATTCCTTCCTACGTATCGTTTTGTATCATCTGGAAGCTTCTTGTAGAGTTCGCAGACTATTTCGGATTCCGTGCGGCGATCACACAAATATTCCAACTTGCGGATCCAACCCTCACAAAACTCCTTCATCGAGCCGCGCGAATTCGCATCGAAGGGCCTCGATACGACAAATTCGCGCCAGACACTTTGTTGTTTTTTCTCTGACGAGTATTCAGCCAGAAACAAATTTTTAAACTCGTCAAAAGTCAGGTTCGTAATGTTGAGGTTTAAGCCCAAACGCATGGCATCACCAGCCAACACGTCAATAACTGCATTAATTTTTGTCTCATTAGTCCATGATCTGGGTAAAATTCTTTCACAATTTTTAATGAAATCCGTCGCGTGTATACTGCCTTTTTTCAAGGGGTCGAACCGCTCCTCTTTCGTCAACAATTCCGAACTATGTGCACAGATTGACACACAGTTCTGTTTTTCGTCAAGTTTCTTTTCTAACGCCGAAACTCTCGTAATTACTTGGCAAATGGTTGTCGCAAGCGTTTCCACTTCCCTCTTCTTCTCTTCGCAGGTATTAGCCTGCTTCCTCACTTTAGTATCTAATTCGGATACTAAAGCCTTTAAAGTTTCCACCTTCTGTTGATCCTCTTTTTTCACTAACTGAATTTGTTCCGTCACCTTATTCTGGATGATCGGAGCAACTGCTTCTCCTACACTTTTCTCGATTCTGCTAATTTCGGAATCAAAACGAGTATTTATGCTCGCAATTTCCGCGTGAACGCCTATCATGTCCTGTTTAAGATTACCGATTTCGGTATTAATTACAACAATATCTTCTTTGATTTTATCAACTTTTGTGTAACAACTCCAACATTATTGTTAACAACATTAATAGCTTTGTCCTGATTGTCTAGCTTCCTGTCAATTTTTTCAGACTGAGCTTTAATTTCTGCTGATTGACTCTTGATTTCGGTAATCAAAACATTCAATAAATCAGTTAAATTCCCGCAAACTACCGGTTTTGCTTCCGTAGCGGCTTCCTCTTTAATTGTTCCCCCGTATTTGTCATCAAGGGGTACAGATTTGATTTTCGCTTCCGATTCCGAAACATTTTCTAAAGTTTGGAATTCCATTTCTGCTCTTTGTTGCATTTCGGCGGTCGCGTCTTTCATGCTAGCCGCCTGCCCCTGAACAATGGGTTCCGCGGTGTGTGTTTCCCACTGTTCGACCAATTGTTCCGTATCAAAGTTTACCAAATTTTGGTAATTGTTGCCTTCACTCATTTTATTAATTTTCAATATAAATGCCGAATCTCAAATATAATTAGGATTACGCCCACTACTTATTCTCGCTGACGTAACGGCCTGTTCGTAACCAGTACTTTGTCACGAGATTTGCGCAATGCAAAATTCGTGTCCAGAACAACCTCAAATCTGAAGATTGTCCTGTCACCAGGTCGCCACGTGTAACCTCCTCCTCACTTATCGACCTTAATGACAGTGAAAAATTAAACCGCGTGTACCTAATGGAAATTTGGGAAAAGCAATCGTCACCGAACTTAATCTGTCGGTAAAGAGGGAGGAAAGGGTTACGTCTAAATGAAAGGAAAAATGCAAATGAAACTGGTGGAAATTAATTTTGAAAAGGGGTACAGTTAATAAAGAAAGTAAATGTGCGGCCGTTACGTAAACAATTAACTAGCGCTAATTAGATATTTGAGATTTGGGGGAAATTACGGTCGCCAGTCCTATGGACAATTACTATAGTAACTGAAAAAGAAACATTATTACACATACAATTAGCACTAGATGCGTGGCAACTGAAGGTTGACACGTGTAGTGTGAAAACTGAAAGTTTGTCAGAAGTAATAAATTTCGCTACACTCTGACTTAATTTAACAAATGAATTAATAAAACCGGAAAACTGAAAGTTAATTTAGTGACTGAAATTAATAGTGAGCTTTGTTTCTGAAGCACATCGAAATTCAGTAAAATACGGTTAGTCTTGGGCTACCTCAACAATCATTTCAAAAGCTACTTGAATCTACGCAATTTAGGAATAAGAGATTTAACTTTGAACTTGAATTAAATGATTCTGAACAATTAACAATAGTAAAATTTAGTACGTACCAAGCTCAGCTGCAGTCACAGGTAAGCTAAAATATGGTAATAAAACTCGCACTCTTAATTTGTGTTTGTGTAATCTAAATATTGTAGCCAGCTATGAATACTTTAACCGAACTTTGAAATTAAAGCAGTGAAATGGAATAATATTACTTTAATGCTGGCGTTTGAATTTCAACGACACTCGGGTTCATTCCGGAAAAGGAAGGGACCCTGCTTGGTAATGCAATTGGGACAATGAGCAACAAATGTTCATGCTAAGTTGCTGTAATTATAGTTACGAGAATGGAACAGTTTGAAAAGCTGAGGTCTGCCATCCAGTTCTAAAACTTTACGTGCTTCCAGTCTTCCTTGTTGGTTGATTGAAGGTTTGAAGCCGTCGAACGAGGAGGTGGCGACAGTCACTCATTGTCGGCCATCGCTGTTGCAGAAGCTGGATGTTGGCGCGCCTTCTTCTCGACACGGTCACCAGGCGAAACGGGCTCTTGATGTGTGTCAGCTAATGCTTCCCGTCCGCGACACCGTGTCAGAAACTATCATAGCAAGTCGAGCGCTATTACATGCTGCCCAACCCCTAAAGCGCGGCAACTCGCGGGAGCGTCACACAATACACCTGCTCAACCGCACTCCTCCAGCCAGACTCTCTCTGCTCTGCCCGCGCTCCACGCGGCAGAGTTAACACTACCAAAGATTCTAAACACTTTGGTTCTCCACACGACCTGTCGATGTATTCGTTCGACTGCATAGTTTTCCCCAGGCAAGACCCAGCATAAAACACAAATAATATTTACAAAACAAACCAATTATACATCGACATAGATGCATAAATATATTTATACAAATAGTAAAGTAATACGATTACAATATATAAAGGCACAGAAATGTCATATATTCAGGTAACAAAATAAGGAAAAAAATTTATAGTACAATAGATGGAAGTAGGAGGATATGCATTTCCGGCGTTACAGCCTCTCAACTTGCAAGATGTTGGTAGCCACAGAGGTTGGGATTATTGGTAGTTGGGAGAACCAATATTTGGCGTTATGGTGCTCCTTAGAGACATAGCTGACAAGGAGGGGAAGAAAACTAGTGTAGACTCTTTGTGCATAGGCCTACCGGGTGGAGTCATTCCAAATGTGGAATGGGTGCTTCCGAATCCCATGAAGAACAAGGGGTGCTCCGAACAGCAGGTGGTGACTCACAGCAGTACCAATGATGTGTGTCGTTTTGGATTAGAAGAGATTCTCTTTGGTTTACAGTGGCAGTGGTAAAGGCTGACAGCCGTACTTAGGAGTTGAAAATAGAGCTCACCATTTGCATCATAGTCGACAGGACCAATTGTGGATCTGTGTTACAGAGCCCAGGTGAGGATCTGAGTAAGAGGCTCAAACGGTTCTGCGATTGCGTAGACCACAGATTCCTCGGCTTGCGCCATAGGGTGTAGGGGTTTCAGGTTCCACCAAATAGGACGGGAATCTATTACACACAGGAGGCGTCTACGCAGGTGGGAGTGGTTGTGTGGCGTGGACTGGGTGGTTTGTTATTTTAGAGGACCCCGGGGAAACACAATAAGAGTTTCAGTCTCAAACGGTGCCGATCGAACATGGGAAGAAAGTAGATCTAACAGCCATAAGCATTACAGTTGTAAACTGTAGTAGCAGTGTTAGAAAAGTGCCAGAGCTCCAAGTGCTAATAGAAAGCACTGATGCTCAAATTGTTATAGGCACTAAAGGCAGAGATAAGTTCAGCTGAAATTTTTGCGAAGAACTAACGGGGTTCAGAAAGGGTAGGCAAATATACTGGGCTGTGACGTGTTTGTTGCTGTTACAAGTAGTTTATCTTCTAGCGAAACTGAAGTAGATAGTTCCTGAGATAGTATAAGTAGAGGTCATGCTTGGCAACCGGAATAAAATAACAGCTGGATCCTTTTACCGACCTCCGAACTCAGATGAAACAACATCTGAAACATTCAAAGAAAACTTGAGTCCAATTTCAAAAAGTACCAGATTCATAGAATTACAGTTGGTGGTGATTTCAATTCCCCTCAATATGTTGGCGAAAATACATATTTAAGTCCGGCAGAACGCGTAAAGCATCGTCCGAAATTGTGCTAAACGCATTCTCTGAAAATTATTTCGAGCAATTAGTTCATGAGCCTAGTTGGATCGAAAACGGTTGTGAAAACACACTTGACCTCTCAGCAACAAATAAATAAGAGCTAATAACGAGCATAAAAACGGATACAAGGGATTAGTGAACACGGGTTGTCATAGCGAGACAGAATATCGTTAACTCCCAAATTCACGAAAAATAAACGAAGAAAGTATATATATTCAGAAAAAATAGATAAAAATTCGCTTGAGGCAATCTCCACACCTTCCAAATTAATGGCGCAAGCGTACACTGGATGTGGCTTGAATTCAAGAAATAGTATCGACAGCAATTGAGCGATTTATGGCAAATAAATTAACACACAACGAAGCTCATACGCCATGGTACACAAAACAGGGCAGACACTGTTGCAGAATCAACGAAACGCACGCCAGGTTTAAACGAAAGCAAAATCCCCAAGATTGATCTATGTAAAGTATGCTAGCAGCAAAACACAATCAATGTCTTTTCTGCGCGATAGCAAAGTTAATACTATCGATGACAGTTCTGCTAAAGCAGAGTCACCAAACACAGCCTTCCGAAATTCCTTCGCCAAAGAAGACAAAGTAAATATTCCAGAATTCGAATGGAGAACAGCTGCCAACATAAATAACTTAGAAGTGAATATCGCTGGAGTACTGAATCAACTTAAGTCACATAATAATCTGATCCAGACTCTGTGCAAACTACGTTCGTTTCACAGTATGCCGATGCAATAACTCTATAGGTAACAGCCATATACAACCGTTCGCTCAACGAAAGAACCGTACGCAAAGACTGGGAATTGCACAGGTCACACCAATATTCTAGAAAGGCAATAGGAGTAGTCCTCTAAATTACAAGTTCACATCATTAACGTCGATATTTTGATCGAAAATTGTGAATTACCTCGAGCAGTACGGTCTCTCAACACATAGTCAACACGGATTTAGAAAACATCGTTCCTCTGAAACACAACTGGCTCTTTACTCACACGAAGATTTGTATGCTATCGACAATGGATTTCAAACTGATAACCTGTTTCTAGTTTTCCAGACGGATTTCGACACTTCATCCCACAAGCAGCTTGTAATGAGATAGCGTGATTATGGAGCATCGTCTCAGTTATGGGACTGGATTCCTGATTTCCAGTAAGAGCGGTCACAGTCCGTGGTAACTCACGGAAAGTCACCCAGTAAAACAGAAGTGATTCCTAGTATTCCCCAAGGTATTGTTACAGGTCCTCTTTTGTTCCTGATCTATGTAAACGATTTAGGAGACAATCTGAACAATTCTCTTAGTATGTTTGCAGATTATGCTGTCCTTTATCGTCTAGTACAGTCGTTCCCAACAGGTGGTCCGCGGACCCCCAGGGGTCCGCCAGCTATGCCAGAGGGGTCCGTAAGATGCTATTAGAATAAAAAATACGTTAAATGTATTTCGTATGATAGCAGATTTTTGTTTTGGCCGCTCAATATTTTTTCAATAATCAATATTTCAATGTTTTTTCTACGTACAAAAAATAGAAAACATATAAAAAGACTCTTAATTTGGCATTTTAGGTACTTGATACTGTGAAATGACAAGGTACCAATCATGCTCAATGAGGGGGTCCTCGAGAAAATTTTGTTCGGAACCCCTGGTCTAGTAAATTCATCGGACAAAACCAATTTCAAATCGATTTAGATAAGATATTCGTATGGTGCGAAAATTGGCAGTTGACCCTCAATAATGAAAAGTGTGCTAAAAAGAATCCATTAAATTTCCGTTAAACGGTAAATCAGTCAAATCTGAAGGCCATAAACTCAACTAAATACCTAGGAACTACAATTACGAACAATTTAAATCGGAAAGAATTTACAGAGAATGTTCCGGGGAAGGCAATCCAAAGCCTGTTTTATTGGTAGAACACTTCGAAAATGAAACAGATCTACTAAAGAGACTGCCTACACTACGCTTGTTCGTCCACTTTTGGAGTACTGCTGCATGGTGCAGGCCCCTCACCTGATAGGATTAACGGAGAACATCGAGAAATTTCAAAGAAGAGCAGCACGTTTTGTATTATCGAGAATAGGGGAGAGAATGTCAAGGACATGATACAGGACTTGGAACGGACATAATTAAAACAAAGGCGTTTCTCGTTGTGGCGGGGTCTTCTCCCGACATTTCAATTACCATCTTTCTCCTCCGAATGCGAAAATATTTTGTTGACGCTAACTTCAAAGGTAGAAACGATTATCATAATAAAATAAAAGAAATCAGAGCTCATACAGAAAGATATAGGTGTTCTTTTTTACTACTCGCTGTTCAAGAGTGGAATAACAGAGAATTATTGTGAAATGGTTCGTCAAACCCTGTTCCAGGCACTTAAGGGGAGCCGGAATGATCCATCTCCTCCATGTTAATTTTAGCAAATAGAAGGAACATTTTTTTTCTAAAACTATAGACATATTGCTTTGAAATTTTGACTGCATGTTCAGTGAATATTTCTCTACAAAGTTATTGTGCCATTTAAGAAATATGTATTGGCTTTTGTTTTACAATTTTTTAAAACAGATGCTTATTTTTTTCTTTAAAATTTGGCGCTTTTTCTTCTATAACTCTTGAATTATAAAATATTTATTTTTTTCCAATTGGGTATAAAAATGAAGGAAATGAAGTAAACAATATTGTGTATAAATTTCATTGATATACTGTTAGCAGTTTTTGAGAAAATGTTCCTCAAAGATGAAAATTTTAATGTTACAGGAAATGGCTTCCAAAGTCTTTTAATACATTCCTGCCCCATATGATGGATAATCAGCATCCTCTTCTTTTTCCAGTGATAGTTTCCTTTTCACCGGTCTTTTATTCCCTTTTGCTGCATGTTGTAGGCTTTTGTCTCTTCTTCCTGCACCTCTTAGTCTTTCTTCATCAATTAGGCGCATTGCGGAAATGGCGTTGCATCCTAGTTGGAAACCGAAACGTTTCAGCACATCACATTTGAGAATGTTTCCTTCGTTGTATGTTCCCACTGCATCATACACTACAAAATGCAATGTTTTTATCTGTACAAACACTCTTTTGGGAATCCTAATCCAAATTAAATTATTTACACTTTCAATTGGATTTTGTGTTTTCCCATGTAAACACTTTTCCAATAAACTTGGCTGTGATAAATCCCTGAATATCGGCTAAATTACATCAATTACAGCATTTGGCAAACTGTTTTTATGGGCGTATTCCTTTCCGGATTGGTACTTACACACTGAGTCATCATCTGTGGGGCACAGTGCATCTTGTGGGTGCTCATTTGTTGATGCAGTAAGAAAAGATTGTGCCCATACTGCTCTCCTCAAATGCTCAATGCTTCTTGCACACCCATAATACCTGTGCAATCTATCAATTGCTTCATCTGTCAATCTTCCTCTTCCTCCAAGGTCTTACCAACACTAAGCTTCTGGGATTCTAATGTCTGCTTCAGTTTGCGCAAGTTAGCCCCCTTGCGCTTCTGCACATGTCCAAAGCAACCCTGTTTTTTAATGTGAATTTCGTTGCCATAAGGTTTGAGTTCATCAACAACATTATATCCCTTAGAATACCATCTCCTAGATAGTTAGTGTATCGTACATTATACCACTCCTGTGATCTGGAAAAAATTGCTTTCACTCCCTCTACTTCCATCTCTCCACTCGTGCCATGAAAATGTTCTTCACAACTTTCACTATGTTCGTCCTTGGTATTTCCCTTACATCTACAATGTTTTGAGAGAATAGCAACATCAATTACTTTGCAACTGTCTCCACTGGAAGCTGTCACAACTCCATTTAAAGATTTACGGCCTCTATGTTGTCACGATCCATCTAAAGCAACAGTTAAATCCCTACAATTCCCTTTATCTGCTAGAGCTTCTTCAAATGCTTGCTTCATTGTTCCTTGAGCAATATTATCAGCAGAAGATCCCACCAATTCATTATAAAATCCAAACTTGGTTGGTGGTTTTGGCAAGTTCATAATTCCACATAACATTGTCCCTGCAGCACCGCCCTTGCCAAGGCAACGCAAGCCATATACTAGCCTAACATTTATATCATACACCATCTTTCCACTATTACCACTACGAGGGATACTGTTAGAATTAGAAAACGAAACTTCTGCAGCACATTTGTTACAATTCAATAACATTTTACATGCAAAACCAATGTGTGAAGTTATTTTTAATTCCAGTCCTCTTTCCATGCAAACTTGGCATAATACGTCATTTTTCAAAATATTAGAGAGCAAGGAAATGTCAATTATTTCATTCACATCATTACTGTCACTCTCATAATTTCAAATTTTTCTTTGCTGTCATAAAGATTCTTGGTGGAAGAAGTTCTATCACATTCACCATGGGGCATATTGATATCCACAAACTAAACAGGTGAAATATGCAAAATTAAACAGCTACATAACACAAAGCAAACTCCACATTTCAAAGCACACGGGATAGCGTTTATTTTTACCGATATGAACAGTCATTTGTAACGGAGATAAAGCCATACAACGTTGGAAAACAAAACACTGTCTAATTCCGCAAAGATACCCTGCTTGCAGCCAGCGAGCGGCGTCGTCTGAGGTGACACACCAAGTCGCTACAACCGTTTACGCGTCAACTTTGCAGCGATAAATAACACACTTAGAATTCATTTAGAAGGATGAAACTTGATTTGTTTTGTTCAGAAAACTCCAAATAATTTTATAATGAAAAAACCAAAAAATGTTAATTTTGTCATTTTCATCGTTCTGGCTCCCCTTAAGTGTGATCTGTAGATGTCCATGTAGATGTCGATGTAGATGTAGAAGCTGTTGCATAGGTAACAGGTCATCAGCCATAGTCGCTTTCCCTTGGCAATAGGAAACACGAATGTAACGGAATGAATATTTCACTCCGGTAGATTAATATTGTGTGCCATACCGGGAAAGGCAATGTTCCGCGTTCGAGTACTGGTCTGACACGCAGTTCTAATCTACCCAGAAGTTTCATATCAGCACACACTTCACTGCAGAGTTCAGAGTGATCGACTAAATGATACCATAGTGTACGTAGGCTGTTCATGTTTTCTTGTTGGCAACGTGACATAGCACTCTGTATGAAAATCACAGGCTGTGCTGTGTGCAGTCTGTGGCTAGTTTCCATTGTTGTCTGCCATTGTAGTGTTGGGCAGCGGCAGCTGAATGTGAACAGCGCGTAGCGTTGCGCAGTTGGAGCTGAGCCGCCAGCAGTGGTGGATGTGGGGAGAGAGATGGCGGAGTTTTGAAATTTATAAGATTGGATGTCATGAACTGGTATATATATATTATGACTATTAAGGTAAATACATTGTTTGTTCTCTATTAAAATCTTTCATTTGCTAACTATTCCTATCAGTAGTTAGAGCCTCCCGTAGTTTGAATCTTTTATTTAGCTGGCAGTAGTGGCGCTCGCTGTATTGCAGTAGTTCGAGTAACGAAGATTTTTGTGAGGTAAGTGATTTGTGAAAGGTATAGGTTAATATTAGTCTGGCCCATTCTTTTGTAGGGATTATTGAAAGTCAGATTGCGTTGCGCTAAAAACATTGTGTGTCAGTTTAAGCACAGTCCTGTATAATTGTCAAAAGGGGACGTTTCATATGTCGACCCTTAGCCGAGGATACCTCACTGGAATCTTCTGATTTTTTTCTTGTTGTTTGTGTAATTAGTGTAGCTATTGTTTATTGCTGGCGCGTAATTGTAGAGAGAATCTCCTTTATAGTTGCAACCTTTCATTGCTGTACAGTAAAACAGTTGTGGCATGCATGTAGATTTGCACCAAGTATTTCGCTGCTGCGCTTGCAATGAACGAGACATTATTTTCCGTGCTATGTTAATGTGTTTTCTTATTTTGCTCTTCAAATTGTGCTTTTCTGTGTTGTCGTGTGAAATATTGTGACAATAATGGCGTGTGAAAAACGTAACACTAGGCTCCAAAGTAAAATGAGAAATAATAGTGACGACGAGTGTAGCTTACCAGCACCGCTGTGTAATGAATTAACAGACATTCAAAGTAGTAATTTGGTAACTGTGCATAGGGAAATGGAGCGGGCGTCAAATAATGGTGTAGACAGTGAAACAGGTAGTGAACAGGGAAGCATTATCGATCGATCGGTCGGCAACAGCTCGCCTCAGGAATCGGGAATGACAGAACACAGTATTGCAAATACTGTAGACTCAGGTTTTGGGTTCTCACCGTTTTCTCAAATGAGTCAAGAAACATTTTCTGCTTGTCAGAATGTGAATGTTGCCGGTGCAACTTCACTGCCGAAAAGCACTGAGGAACATGTTTCAGACACCAGTGCATTGTTATTACAGTTAATGCAACAAATGGGACAAAGGCTACAAAAATTAGACACAATGGAACAAAATCTTAAAAAGTTAGACACAATGGAACAACACCAGAGACAAACACAGCAACAGTTAGACACAGTGGAACAAAATCTCAAAAAGTTAGACACAGTGGAACAAAATCTTAAAAAGTTAGACACAATGGAACAAAATCTTCAAAAGTTAGACACCACACTTGAACAAACACGTGAAGATTTAACTACTGAGTTACATAACATTGAATCGAAATGTCAAAAAGTCTGTAATGACGTAAAAACACAAATTTGTGAACATTTTCAACCTATTTTTTCGCGGCATGAAAATGCATTACAGAATCACGAAGCAGTCATAAAAGAACTGCAAACCATTGTTCATGAAAATTGACTCAGTTGCATCTACCGATTCGGTTTCGCAACTTGCAAAAACTCAGGAAAACTTAAAGGACACAGTAGATTCGATTTCAACACAAATGGACACTCTGAAACTTGGTTCAGAAAAACACACTGAGGAAATGTGTTCACTATCGGAGAAAGTAGCCGAACTTTCGGATCAGTTCACTAACTTATCTACGAAGGTAGATGATAATCTGAATGACACAAAACCGGTAGTCTTTAATGACACAGAAGAGTGTGAACAAATTAGGAAACTCGAAGGAAATCAGAATCAAATTAATACGCAACACAAAAGAGAAATTCGGGAAGTACAAGTATCAGCTGACTCAGGTAATACAAGAATTGCGTATTTTAGAGGCCACTCGCGCTCCATTACGGGAAGAGGGACATAGAAGTATGGAACAGCCGCAAAATAATAACTCAGGGCACTTCGGAAATTATGAAAGAAATTGGCAAGGTACACCGAATTTTGAGATGGAACCGCCGAAACTACGTAACAATGACCGACATGCGACTAGCCGACATGATGATTTTGACTATAAGCTGTTTATTACTACACGTAAATTCAAAACATTTAAGAATTCTGGCAACGACATTCATCCACAACCATGGCTCCATCAATTCTCTCATTGTTTTCCTCCCAACTGGTCATTAGAACACAGATTAGAATTTATATGTGGCTACTTGGACAATGAACCAGCTGTAAGAATGCGATCGGTCATTCACGATTGCCACAATGAAGGAGATTTTTATCATGCCTTCCTCTCAGCGTATTGGTCTCAAGCTACACAAGACCGAGTAAAACATAGCATCATAATGATGAAACATTTCGAACAATCTGAATTTTCCAGTCTTGTGAAATATTTTGAAGACATGTTGCACAAGAATCAGTACCTGACAAACCCATACAGCCCCTCAGTACTCATCAGCATTTGCTTAATGAAATTGCCTGAACATTTAAGAAATATTATTTTGGCAGGGCGTTGCAAAGACGACATTGAAGCCTTTCAAGGACTCTTACAAGAATTAGAAATTGACACAGACAGTCGCGGGATGCAAAAACAGGAAAACAATCACTACATGTCACATCCGCCACAATTACGTGACGACAGAAACAATAACTGGACACGACAAGTCTATTCTTACAACGCAAATCGTGACCAAAACAGACACCACCCATATGACAACCACTGGCAGAGTAATAATAGTTACAGAGAAAGATCGCATTTCCGTAGTAATGACTATCACAGAGACAATCAGAGAAACAGACAATATGGGAACCAAAACAATTATTATCAAGGGAGGCAGAATAACTTCAGACGCAACAGTTCGGGGCACAGTTACGATTCAATGAGAAATTCTCCACCACGTGACGAACAAGGAAGAAACTACGGATTCTACCGACATGACGACAGACGATATATTGGTAACGACAGACCAGAATTGCATCAGAACTGGCGGTATTCGAACAGGGCAGGGCCTTCTCGTCAGAGTGAATTTGTAGAAGTTAGGTCTCCTAATTCCAATAACAGCACGCACCAACAAAGAGACAGACAATGACTCGCACAGCAGGCAGCCGCGTGCGCCCGCTGGCTCCGACAAAAATAACATAAGATGCTAGCCTTGAGAAAAATTTTAGCATTCTTTACCGATGTATACAACATGATAATTGCTTTGAAGTTGAAACTCTGTGCACTAGGAAGAGTAAAGGTTTACACCACATTTCACATGTAAAACCGTTTATTGAAAGATAATCTGCTTTTTAACTTTGTCTTTGCCATAAAACTTTTCACTTTACATTACTAGTATGCTTTGTCAGACTTAGAATCTGTTAACATGCAACAATGTTTGAAGTTAAATATCCAGTCAAGAACCAAGAGAACTTATTTTCAACAGATATTACGAACGCATTGTTATAGTGAACAGATGACACAGTGTTGTTATTTGTACATTCTTGCTTGTTAGTTGCACGATTATGTAACGACTATAAGGCTCACATACATAGAACATTTACCGGTACCGCTAATGAGATTTTAATGTAACATTTTGGTTTACTTGAAAATACATTCTGGATTTAAAGTACTTTCTGTGAGATACCAGATGACACAGAGGTTAGTTTATGTGACGGCTACACGATTTTATCACGACACTACTAATGAGTGACAATTTACAATGTTGCTTTTGCGGTGTTTCTGTTTTATATCAGCACAGTTTTTCTGAATTATTGTGGAAAGTAAAACATGTTTTAGTAGTAACTTTTGTGGTATAGCTACAATGAGACAGCCTTTTCGTAGCACAACAATATGTTACAGCACAGTACTTTCTTCATCACGGCAATAAGCGTAATAACTAAGATATCTATACGCAAAGCATTTCACTTTTGTTTATCATGAGGTAAGTACATTGGCTTGTGCAGAACTTAGCTTTCGGAGGACAATAACTACGACACTTCCACAGAGATTATCTTACAGCAAAACGCACATTTAGCGCTACAGGACACGTATTTGAGTGATTAATTTTGTACTTAAATCATTTATATTTAAAGATATTTGAAGTACAATAATACAAAGGTTTTCCGTAATACATTTCATTCCATTGTTGTAATCTGTAACACCTGAGGGTATAATTACATTAATCCTCAGGGGGGTACACGCTTACTTTGTGTACCATGTGTTTGGCAAGCACAAGGAGCCCTAGCTAATATGGTATTTGCTTATACAACTTTACACATTGGTACCATATTTCTCTAACACAGAATTACACAGCTATCTGATTATTTACCTGAGAGAGACAAACATTTATTTTACTACATCAGTGACAGACGTTTACGTAATTACACCATTGGATAACTTCACACTTATGAAATTGTATTTTGTCTGTACTTTGTGAAATGCTCATATTTTTCTGGAACCATTGTGATACTATGAGAGCTTTGAATGATAAATTTGATATGGGATCATGATTTTTATAATACGTTTGAGGTTGATGACACTATTTAAATGAGCAGAGAATTTTCTTTAGGTTTTGAAATTATTACAGATAGCTACGACGTTTTCAAGATTTGACTGAGGTGTTATGATGGTATTATTACGACGACGATGTGTATTATGCTGCTGAGGTATGTTTATGATAAATAAGCTGATGCTATATGAGGAATTTGATTATGCTACGTATTTCTTATGATGAAATATTGAAGAAGTGTCGACGAATATGTATATGTATAATGAGGTAAGGAATACTGAGTAGTGGTTAGGGACTCTGATTTGTGGAAAAGGATGTCGGAAACCAAGAATCGTACTTTAGAATTATGAAATGTGTGTACATGTGTGAATGTGTCACAATGACATTGAAAATTTTTTGGACACTGTTATATTCATAAGATTTTGTATCTACACATTTGCAACGCAAATTCTCGACCTGTGAAATATTTTTGTATGAGACTGTCACTGTAGCAGAAACTGCTGTCGTAAATATTTCTGTAAGGAAGTTAAGTGACCACCTGCACGTAATGCATCGTGGGCAGCCAGCTGGGCGACAGTCGCCTGGAAAAAAGCCATTAGTGAGTGCCTTTCAGAGGCACAGGTAGAAAAGAAAAAAAAGGGAGGACATTATCCTCGCTATTGACATTCCTTTGTAGAATGCACCGCAAATACGACACGCTCATTACTTGGAAAGATACTTACATCTGCATACCTGATTATGACAAGCGTCTTTCTCGAGAATTGAGAGAATTTTTACTGCCTAAAGGAATGCCATATGGCTAATGAATAATGTTTCATGCTGTCCTTTGTACATATTTGCTCATTTTCTTTAATATCTAGTTTCTAGCTGCACTGCAGCGTTGGTTAAAATAAAATTTAATATATGTACTAATATAGTTATTTTATGCCTACAGATCCAGTCAATAAGAAATTTATGATCTACTTCCAAGAAAATGAGGGCACGTAAATAGACATTTCCCTTCACAGGAATTGCATAAATAATTTCTTTACGATTTGGTAACTTATCTGCTAGTGTAAGTTCTCGTGATGCACCACTCTAGTGTTAAGATGTGACATAGGTATTAGACATGGCCATTTTTAGTGTAATATTTTTTTCTGCTTGAGCTATGTCATGTTTAGATATAAGTTTTTGCATTTACTGCTGCTGTTTGCCAGGCATAGTGTTACTGAATTTGACTTTGTATTATTCTGTTAAGCCAGTTTTACTAATGATTTATTTTTATTGTTTGCTGCACATTGCCTTATATTAGTTGTAATATTGCAATTGCTTTGCTAATTTCTATAATGCTGCTTGCTTTGCAAATCTGCATTTTTTTTCATTGCTGTTTGCGTTAATTGTTTTGTGCTGCTGCATTGCCTCGTTCCTTAGTTTAGCATCTGAGCTCAGTAGATTTAAGTTAGCTTAAGAGGGGGTAGACTATATAAGAAACTCATTATGGACAATAGGGAAAAAATGCATTGAGAAGTTATATGAAAAAGATTTGGGCCAAAATGAGTATTGTACACTGAGAAATAATTATTTTGAAAGAAATATGAATAGAATACAGAAAGCAGGTATAGATAGCACTTTCTGAAATAATGAAGAACGAAGGGAGATCTCCAAGAAGTAAAGAAAGTTTTGTTTGCAAGATACTGCAGTAAAACAAACCCTGTCCTTTCCCTTTCTGTTATTCTGCTGTGTTTGTGTACTCTTGTATATTTATGTTCTTCCTGTCTTTATATGTTTACCTCATAAGACTAATGTTGTAGAATTTTTCTCATACTCAGCTACATGAACTATGATGAGGAATACTGTTATCCTCAAATATAATTTGCATTAATAATATGTTATTTACTTTGTAAAGATGTTGAGACATTATTTATTCTGTTTTGTTGCTCATATGTGAAGGTGATGTTTCAAAATTTATTCTGATTTTTATGTATTTACTTATATAATAATTCCTGTAACACTGCTGTATATGTTATTTCGATTCTTTTGTAAAGTTTGTGTTACTACAAATGTTATCTATATTGTTATGTTCTTTAATGATGTATTTTGTACCTTTGTTATTGTATTCTTATGTTATAAAATTGTAATTGACACCAGTTCATCATATTAAGTAACTTGTAAGTTTCATTTCACTGCACACGTTTCTGTTGGTCATAGTATATGGACAATATGCGAGAAGTAGGGACTGATAGTGTTTGCACATGTGTTAATAATTCAGCAAGGGACTGGATAACAGCATTGCTGGTTCTAAGGACATTTCAAACAAATTTTTTGTGAGTGGACATGTGGTGGCTTATGGACTTGCTATATTCTCCGCAAGACTCTTCAATAGTGATTGTGCACCTGCACAGTCACAACAGATGGCTGCTGGCCATCTCTACAAGGACTACAGTGGGTCTGCATCTTTGATGGCCCACCAATACCAAAATTTCTACAAGGACTGCAGTGGGTCTGCACCTCTGGTGGCCCACCAATACTGTAATCTCTACCAGGACTACAGTGGGGCTACTCTGTGATGACCTACCTACCAATATTCTTCAACTTCGATTGACTCTGCTGTGGGTTTGCTCTGTTGTGGCCCATTACCTGTCTGCATGTCAAGAGTCAGCACTGTCTTTCTGTTGGAAGGACAATACTACTTCTTCAAGACTGCATGGAAATCCACTACTTCTGTGTGCATTTTCTTTTGTTGCTCAGACTTTGAGAAAAACACTGCAATGTTACTGTGATGAATGATCAGGACTGTCTTTATGGACTGTGAGAAAATTTTAGCTTTTGACCAACATTGTATCAATAAGTGTGTGCATTTGATTTCTTTGTTATTGTAATTATGAAAAATTTTATCAAATCATTATTGGCCACTGACCAAAACAATTCGTAAAATTTTTTGTGGGGAGCAGGGGGGCTATGTAAGCAGGCTGTTTATGTTTTCTTGTTGGCAACGTCACGTAGCGCTCTGTATGAAAATCACAGGCTGTGCTGTGTGCAGTCTGTGGCTAGTTTCCATTGTTGTCTGCCATTGTAGTGTTGGGCAGCGGCAGCTGAATGTGAACAGCGCGTAGCGTTGCGCAGTTGGAGCTGAGCCGCCAGCAGTGGTGGATGTGGGGAGAGAGATGGCGGAGTTTTGAAATTTATAAGATTGGATGTCATTAACTGGTATGTATATATTATGACTATTAAGGTAAATACATTGTTTGTTCTCTATTAAAATCTTTCATTTGCTAACTATTCCTATCAGTAGTTAGTGCCTTCCGTAGTTTGAATCTTTTATTTAGCTGGCAGTAGTGGCGCTCGCTGTATTGCAGTAGTTCGAGTAACGAAGATTTTTGTGAGGTAAGTGATTTGTGAAAGGTATAGGTTAATGTTAGTCAGGCCCATTCTTTTGTAGGGATTATTGAAAGTCAGATTGCGTTGCGCTAAAAATATTGTGTCAGTTTAAGCACAGTCCTGTATAATTGTCAAAAGGGGGACGTTTCAATAGATCGACGAAAAACCTCTGCAAAGCACTTACTCGCGAACTGCAGAGTAGACACGCAGCTGCAGATGAAGGTGTTCCTCGAGGTGTGCTAGGCTCGCACGGTCTACAGGAGACCTGTGAAATACGGAAGATAGGAGACGAGATACTGGTGGAAATAAAGCTATGAGGACAGATCGTGAGTCGTTTGTGGACTGCTCGGTCGGTCCATTTGGGGATAATTCCGTAATGGAAAACTAGCAGCAGAATCTTGCGCCGACGGCATAAATATTACAGTCATGAAAAATAGGATATATATTCTAGAATTCGTAACGTACTGAGATACTTCAATTGCAGAAGTAAATACCCGGGTCACGAATTTCGGTTAGGATACAAATGCACTACCAATATGATGGATCCAGTCCTACAAAAAATTGAAGGTATTAGGAGCTGAATTCACAATTCACCAAAAATCTGCGAAAAGCCACCATCGTGTCATAAACGGGAAAAAATCTAGGAGCAATAAGAAGGAATATACAAAGGAACACACAAACATAACTGAGTATGACACAGATAATTCAGTGCATAAACGTCGCACTGCAAAAAATATGATACATGGCACGTATTTCCCATAGTTGCGACAGAAACCATACGAAGAATGGGAACAACTGTAAGTTGGTTCGAGTAGAGGCGCAATAATTTCAATATAGGTCGTTACAACTGAATTATGAAAAATGGCGTTTAAAATTAGTAGACATCAGAGTGAAATTCATGGCTGATTTTCTTCGCAGTACGCTATTACATCGCAGCATGAGGAATGCACCGCCCACTAAATACAAAATAAATGATATACGACAACAAAGTAGATGAGTTCCAGTCAATGTTGGCCACATTCGCAGCCAACTTCAACACTTCCGGATGTTTTTTGTAGAGAGCAACTACAAGGAGGAAATCAATCTATAGAAATATCATGCCTAATAGGATGTTTCAAAAAGAATATATGTCTTACAAAGCATAATGTCAAAACTATCGATCGCTGCTCCACGATCAGTTACTGGAGTTTCCGTCGCATATTACAAAAAGGCTATTCCACAACAGACATCACTTTGTGTTCTCGAGTTTTCGAAGTGTAATTCCGCGATTATAGCGCAAAGACGTTTCATGTTGAGGTACCAAACTGATCCCCCGAATGGATGGAACGTTCACAGATGCTGTCGACAGTGTGTAGACACAGGATGTGTATGTAAGGGAAAGAGTCGTGCCCCCCTTGTGTTTTCAAATAAAATGTCGCGCGAATTCAAACCTCTTTCCAATGCTGTACTACAAAATCAACTCTTCGTGCCAATAGTGAGTTACAACTGCCGGTAACAGCAATTCTGTTTGTTTTGAGATGCCAGTTGGTTATGAATCTTTATCAGTTACAGGTGTTACAGGCTCTGCATCATGACGACAAACGTGTGCCATTTTCAGACGAGCTTCAGAGTGCTAGCGATAATGATAACACTTCGCACAAGGCATCGTGTTCAGTAAAGAAGTAACTTTCCACCTTAATGGGAAAATAAACAAACACAATGTTCGAATTGGGACCTACAGGACACACATGCACACAATCACCATGTGCGAGCCTCACCCAAAGTCAATGTGTGTTGTGCGATATCCCACCCATCTGTTTACGGCCGATTCTTTTTATGGAAACACGATTAACGGTCGGCAGTATCTTGCTGTGTTACAAAACTGGTTGTTTCCGACGCTGAACAAGAACAACTTTATTGTTCAACAAGGCATGGCACCCTCTCACTGGAGCCGCAAAGTGCGTGAATATCTCGATAGAGTTTCATTCAGAAACTCTACCACAGAACCTAGAAGTGTTGAAGAGCCGGATCCTTAGTGCCATAATACAAGTGACGATGGATACCTTACCCGACTATGGGAGCAATCGGAGTATCGATGTGAAGTTCTTTTCGCTGATGGAGGACATTGAACATCTGTAATCTAAACTTGAGAGATTCGAGAATATGTGTCACAGGTTTCATAGCTGCATGTCTTACAGTTTAACAAATATATGAGTTCGAAAACATGTATTCTTTTTGAAACACCCTGTACAACAACAAAAAATAGAGATCAGGCATTTGAAGTTGATTCCAGACCGATTCTACTGCTGCCAAGTTTCATTTGCGTAAGAACCATAAACATAGAAATTGGCACTCGTCCGGAGCCATTTAGACTCGTTTGTCTCTCGCTCTACTTGCGAGTGGAACAGGGTAGGAAATGACCAGCAGTGTTACAAGATACCATCCGCCATGCACCTAAGGTGGCTTCCGGACTATGCATGTAGATGTTAACGTAGATCGAAAGCGATCACAAACGTATAAACTGGGAAAAAATGTGGAAAATCTTGCACTATGTACTAACCAACTCTAGAAGTGTGTTCACTGTGGTGTAGAATGATTCACCGGAAAATCGAAACAGCCAATTTCACAAAATAGGCTTATGCCCTATCGTCACGTGCACTAACTCTAATCTAGAGTACAACGTAGAATTTAGGTTGTGTGTTGTGGAAAACCAGAAGTATGGCAACGGGCTACGGTAAACATTGTCATGATAACTAGAACAGCATAAACACATGCACCACAAATGGTATATTACTACATGACATAACATTATTTCCAAAAATTAAATGCAATGCTGTTATCCAATTACACTTCTTACGCCGTTAATAAAAGGGGGAAACCCATGATGGAGAATTATTGGCATGTGTACAACAGAGCAGAATAAGCTAACGCAACGTCTAAAGTGCAAACGCGCTACGCATGTTTCGTTACAGCAACAATTCCGTACTGAGGGAAAATTTAAAACCAATCGACTTTGTGACAAGGAAGTATATGAATGTTAGTACTCCTCGATTAACTTGCAGCAAATTAAGCTGTTCTCTTAGGTTCCTGCCTAATCACACACTAGAAAATAGCCACACATTCGTGAATATTGCTTGTTTCAGTCGCAGCAGTTTGAGCAGTGCTCTTAGGTTCCCGCCTAACCACACACCCGGAAATCACCATAGATTTGTGAATAAACGGCGAAATACTTTTGACAAGGAAGTATATGAATGTTATTACTCCTCGATTCACTCGCATCAATTTAAGCTGTCCTCTTAGGTTCCAGCCTAACCACACACTCGCAAATCACTAAAAATTTATTTTATCCTTCGTTCTCAGATCAGACGGATTGTAAATAACATTGAATACTGCAGAACATACTTGCATTACGTTCATAAGACAGTCCCAGTACGTGTTAACAACCCTAACATGGAAAAAATATTTGCAAGTGGTGAGATGTCAACCTACGCTAACAATTAATAATGCAATGTTTGCTTCCTGTTTTGGTTACCATGTTCTCTCTTGAATGCTTATACTGTTGATGTTTTATTAAGCGACGTTCAGTGGTAATGGTGAAGTGTTTGTGATAAATTTTCAATGCTCTGTTACCTTGAAACGGCATACTGCAAATTATAAAACAAATGTGTTTCATGCTTAATTTGTAAATTATTGACAATAATAACTCACTCTTGCGAAGCACTCTTATATGAATGTATTAACAGTCGATAAATCATTGTGTAACATATTATTATGGCAATAATTATGATAAATGATTTCAAGAATAACGTGTTTTTTGTAAATCTCCTATACATGTGCCTTAAGCCTTGTGAGAGGCCCGCATCGAACACTAACAAAAGTCGATAGCCGATCATGCAGTCGTCGATGCTGCATGTGACGTCAAAATGACGTCACGTTTGTAAAAACTGTTGTGAAATGAGCATTACCCCAAGTTTTCAGTACTAGAATAGACGATACTCCATGGTATACCAATATTCTGTACAGCAAAACCCGTATACAAGAGTTTTTAGCAGGCAAAGAATAAATAAAAATATAGTAAACACACAAATGTGGTCATATTGAGTTGTTCCCTGTTTTCATGCCTTTCCTTTCTTTGTTTACGTGACAAAAGTCCAGGAAGATTATGTTTACGTTAACACCACTTTATTTTGCCCGATAACTATTACGGGACGGAAGCCGGAAGAATAAAACTTTAAGTCCAAGAGGATTATTGTTCTCGGTAACACTGCTTCTTTTTATGAATAATTATTGTGGAATAGAAAAATGTTACAGGTAACAGTATTACCTGCGAATGGAAAGGTTACTGGCTCTGACTCCCAGCCAGGAACACAGTCGTAATCTGCCACAAAGTTACAAGTCTAGTATTTTAGCACTGCTATAATGAATAATTCAAATATTTGCTAATTTTTTATTCTTCCATTAATTTATAGCAGTCACTGATAACCCCTGTTAGTATGTGTTCAAACTTATGGCTTGCTAGGTACTACGCACATTCTGTTTGAGCAGGCCTCCCGCCAGAGATCACCTAAGTCAACTTATTGACTTCGTCTCCAGCGCGTTTGATTTATACCCTGTTTTATAATTCCATTAAACATAATTATTTGTTATGTAGTGTGACAATAAAGAGTCTTCTCCTGTTCTTGGATACAGTCGTAAATGCTAATGTGGAAACAATGTGCAATCAAAAGCACCTATGTCAATATATAGGGAATTAGTTTCCTTATATTACAGTCTATTGTGAAGTGCATGGAAAAGCGTACTTCTCGTTGTCCCACATATCAGGATTTCGTTTCGTTCCATTGGCATGTGTAGCGTGGGAAGAATGACTACTTAGATCGGTTCAGTTTTATCTTCACAGTCTCTATAGCTGTAATACTTAGAGGGCTGTAAAATATTCTTGGGTTCCTTACTTAACTGGTACAGCCAAGCAATGGATAATATTATATTTAACAAAATGAATGCAAGAGGGTGTACTTCATAATTCAACTATTGTAGCCTGGGAACTTTACTCTGACTGGCGAGAAATTATTTATGGGTTTCCCCAAGGCTCAATTTTACGTCCACTATTGGTCCTCATATATGTAAATGATATTCCATCTAATATAAAACAATACTTTCCGCAGATGACACTGAAACGTCTCAGTAGGCCCTTTCCAAAAGGCTATTACCTCCAGTAACATTGTGTCACCTACTTTTTCATGCTACAAGTAAGCAGTTTAGTTCTTCAACTAGCCCAGGAGGACTAAGCAGTAGATGTGAGACAAATTTTATGCCAGCATGACATAAATAAAAACAACCTGTGTCTGATTGTAGCAGCAATTCAATTGATTATGCTCCATATTTTATGTTCAAACTGAAGCCAAACATCTACCTATCACGTCCTTCCTGCGTTATACTGTATGTGTGTTCGAATGTGAACGACTGAGTATTTTTTGTGTATATTCTTCTCTGCGCAATAGCAAGGGAGATACTATAGAAGACAGTGCTGCCAAAGCAGAGTTACTAAACACACACTTCCAAAATGCCTTCACAAAAGAAGACGAAGTAAATATTCCAGAATTCGAATCGAGAACAGCTGCCAACATGAGTAACAGTAGAAGTAAATATCCTCGGACTAGTGAAGCAACTTAAATCATTTAATAAAAGCAAGTCTTCTGGTCCAGACTGTATACCAATTAGGTACCTTTCCGAGTATGCTGATGCATTAGCTCCACACTTAACAATCATATACAACCGTTCGCTCGACGAAAGATCCGTATCCAAAGACTGGAAAGTTGCACAGGTCACACCAATATTCAAGAAAGGTGATAGGAGTACTCCACTAAATTACAGGCCCATATCGTTAGCATCGATATGCAGCAGGTTTTTGGAGAATATATTGTGTTCGAACATTATGAATTACCTCGAAGAAAACAGTCTACTGACACACAGTCAACATGGGTTTAGAAAACATCGTTCTTGTGAAACACAACTAGCTCTTTATTCACATGAAGCGTTGAATGGTATTGACATGGGATTTCAGATCGATTCCGTATTTCTGGATTTCCGGAAGGCTTTTGACACTGTACCACACAAGCGGCTCGTAGTGAAATTGCGTGCTTATGGAATATCGTCTCAGTTATGTGACTGGATTTGTGATTTCCTGTCAGAGAGGTCACAGTTGGTAGTAATCGACAGAAAGTCATCGAGTAAAACAGAAGTGATTTCTGGCGTTCCCCAAGGTGGTGTTATAGGCCCTTTGCTGTTCCTTATCTATATAAACGATTTGGGAAACTATCTGAGCAGCCGTCTTTGGTTGTTTGCAGATGACGCTGTCGTTTATCGACTAACAAAGTCATCAGAAGATCAAAACAAACTGCAAAACGATTTAGAAAAGGTATCTGAATGGTGCGAAAATTGGCAGTTGACCCTAAATAACGTAAAGTGTGAGGTCATCCACATGAGTGCTTAAAGGAACTCGTTAAACGTCGCCTGCAAGATAAATCAGTCTAATCTAAAAGCCGTAAATTCAACTAAATACCTAGGTATTACCATTACGAACAACTTAAATTGGTAGGAATAAACAGAAAATGTCGTGGGGAAGGCTAACCAAAGACTGCGTTTTATTGGCAGGACACTTAGAAAATGTAGCAAACCTACACTACGCTTGTCCGTTCTCCTTTAGAATAGTGGTGCGCGGTGTGGGATCCTTACCAGATAGGACTGACAGAGTACATCGAAAAAGTTCAAAGAAAATGAGCACGTTTTGTATTATCGCGAAATATGGAAGAGAGTGTCACAGAAATGATACAGGATTTGGGCTGGACATCATTAAAAGAAAGGCATTTTTCGTTGCGACGGAATCTTCTCACGAAATTCCAATCACCAACTTTCTCCTCCGAATGCAAAAGCATTTTGTTGACACCGACCTACATAGGGAGGAACGATCACCGCTATAAAATTAGGGGAATCAGAGCTCGTACGGAAGGATACAGGTGTTCATTATTTCCGCGCGCAATACGAGATTGGAATAATAGAGAATTGTGAAGGTGGTTCGATGAACCCTCTGCCGGACACTCAAATGTAATTTGCAGAGTATCCGTGTAGATGTAAATGTAAAAGTATTTCAGATGTGAGAAGCTTCCTTGGATTGTGTTCTTATTACCGTCGTTTTATCAAAGAATTTTGTGTCAAAGCCAGGCCACTCCACCAGTTGTTAAAAGCTGATGCTAAATTTATCTGGGGTGGTGCTCAACAAGATTATTTCGATGTGCTGCGAAAAGCTCTGGTGACTGACCATGTACTTGGTCTGTATGATGAGAGAGCGCCTTCACAGCTACACACAGATGCCAATGGATTTGGGATCGGTGCTATTCTGGTGCAAATTTCGGATGGAAAAGATAAGGTTGTAGCGTATGCTTGTAGGACACTTACAAAAGGCGAGAGAAACTACCCAACTACAGAAAGAGAATGTCTTGCTGTGATCTGGGGCATGTGCAAATTTCGACAGTCTCTCTATGGAAGGCCATTCACAGTTGTTGCAGACCATCATTTACTTTGTTGGCTGACAGGTCTTAAGGATCCAACAGGACGAATCGCCAGGTGGGCACTACGTCTTCAAGAATATCACATTACCACAGGGTACGAAAGTGGAAGAAAACACCAAGATGCCGACTGTCTCTCAAGAAACCCTGTGCAATACCATCCAGACTTTGATGAAGATAGTGACTGTCTCGCTGCGCTCCAGGATCTCTCTGCTGAGTTGAAGAAGGACGCCAAGATATCTCAAGTTATGCTTGCCTCAAATCGGTGAGAGGATGTGAAAGGTCAATTTAAGGTAGTTAATGGATTACTTTGTAAGAAAAACTTTGATCCGTTAGGAAAGAGGTGGCTACCAGTGATTCCTAAACACATGCGCTTAGATGTTCTACAGAAATTCAATGACACACGTGAGGCCGGACATTTAGGATTTATTAAGACATACGATAGAATCTGCAAGAGATTTTTCTGGCCAGGTTTATTTAGTAGTGTCCGTCACTATGTGTTGCACTGTCGAGAGTGCCAGAGGAGAAAGGCAGTTCCTCAGAAACTACCTGGCCGACTCATACCAATTCTACCAGCCGAAACGCCTTTCCAGCGTGTTGGGATTGACCTCCTCGGACGATTTTTAACGTCTGCTAGAGGCAATAGATGGATTATTGTTTGCACTGAGATCTGACACGCCATGCCATTACAAAAGCCGTGAAAACAGCCGAAGCATCCGAGGTAGCCAAATTCATCGTGGAAGACATTGTATTAAAACACGGTGCCCCAAGGTCGTTAATTGCGGATCGAGGGAAAGTTTTTCAATCGAATCTTGTGACAGAGGTAAACCGTCGGTGCAACATTACTCATCACATGACGACTGCCTACCATCCGCAAACTAACGGGCTTGCTGAACGCCTTAATAAGACCTTGGCCGACATGCTATCGATGTTCGTCAATGTTGAGCAGAGCAACTGGGATGAGGTGCTACCTTTCGTGACGTTTGCCTACAACACCGCCAAACAAGACACCACAGGATTTACGCCATTTTTCCTGGTGCATGGGCGTGAGGTGACTACGACGATAGACACTGAGTTTCTGTTACATCTTGATGACGTGGACGACAACTACATCTGCCAGGTGTTAACCAGAGCTGAGGAAGCTCGGCAGTTAGCTCGACTCCGCACACTGCAGGCTCAAGAAGACGATCGCCCAAGGTGTGACGCGAGCCACCGCCCTGTTGTCTACCAGCCTGGTGACCTCGTCTTGATCTTCACTCCTGTTCGGAAGGTTAGTCTCCCTGAGAAACTCCTCAAGAGCTTCTTTGGACCTTATAAGGTTGTAAGACAGTTGTCTGATGTTACTTATGGAGCGAAAGATTTCGACCCCGATACAAGACGGCGAAAGATCAGAGATACGTTCCACGTCCTTCGAATGAAGCCCTACAAGAATCCTGCAACTCAGGGTAAATTCGAAGCTCCAGCGACAGGCAACAAGCGAAAGGTGAGGAAGAGTGTAGCAACACAAGAAGTTCCAAGAAGATCACTGCCAGGGCGAGCATCAGTCATTGGGAGTCAGAGTATGCAGGACCGATGACTCGTTCCCTGACTAGAACGACGTAACACCGAGACGCTGCTGGCGAAAGGAGGGAGCAATGTGGCAGCAGAAACAGTGGCACCGTGGTGTACTGGTTATAACAGTAAACTGTTGCATGCAGGGTTGTGAGTTCAGAACTCACATCAACTGCACAATTTTAATTTCTATATTCGTTTCGAGTACATTCTGGAAGTATCCACAAGTGACAAGAATCATTGTACTGGAATGTTCTGTAGCTGTATACATACTGTATGTGTTCTGGCCGGAGGCAGTTCGCTCTGCACTCTTGTATGTGCAAGTACTGAATAACCCTCCGTTAAATTAAGTTAGTGATCGTCATTCATCTAATTACACCTTCTTCTACGTGCCAATATTATGAAGTCATTCAATAAAACTAAGTCTATGTGGAATGGTGTGTAGGATCTTATGGGGAAGAAGACAACGCACACAATGGCAAGAACGTCACTGACCCTAGGGCAGCTGGAAACAGCTTAAATTCTTAATATACAACTGTTGCTAGAAGGAAAAATTTGGTAATCCACCTAATATAACATGGAAATATCTTCCATCTATTGAAATAAATAATGTATCCATGTTCCTCAGTCCAATAGGCCCAACAGAGCTCCTAAATAGCATTAATTAACTGAAGTGTAATTATTCAACTGGTATTGATGATATTCCAGATTTTATTACAAAATTAACAGGGAGACAAATACTTTATCCTTTATTGGACACATGCAATTCATTCTTATCATGTGGTGTCTCGCCATAGCAACTGAAAATAGCAGAAGTAATAACCGTATATAAATAAAGGTGATCATCAATGTATGGGTAACTAAAGACCTGTATCTCTACTGTCTGGGTTTTCGAAAATCATTGAAAAAGTGTTCCTTTCACAACTAACTACATTTTTCGACAAGAAGAAAATGGCTGTCAGCGTGACATGGATGTCAACATGGCTTCAGACTACAGTGATCAACTGCAGCAGCCACTTTCAGTCTGATGGACTGCGTCTTAAATGCAGTGAACAACCACAGATATATCTCAGGTTTATTCTTGGACCTAACAAAAGCTTTTGATGTGATTGATAATTCTGTGCTCCTGAAGGAAGCTTGAACAGTGGGGTCTAAGAGGTGTGCCAAATCAGTTGATTAAATCATATTCGGATTATTGCTCTCAGTTAACTGAAATTAAGTACCTGGTAGAAAATGAACACCTTTCAGAAACATGTGGACTAAGTCACGGCATAACACAGGGCTCTATTTTAGGTCCCTTTTTTTGTTATACATTAGTGATTTCCCATCACATGTTGCGGATTCTGAACCAGTACTGTTTGTAGACGACAGCAGTCTATTAACTGAAGGAAATAAAGAAGAAAATATTACTCCATCTGCAAAAGATATTGCGAGAGAAGTGTGTGAATGGTTTACCGAAACAGGCTAACAGATAATCATCAAAAACCGGTTCTCATGAATTTCCACACTGATAAAAATAAAAATGCGGCACAGCCCTTAATATGTATAGATCACCAAATATTAGTGCTGTCAATGAAACTAATTTCTTGGGATGCATATCCAGAAAAATCTTAAATGGAGCACTCATATCATATCCTTAAATTCAAAACTAGCACAAATGAGCTATGAAGTAAGAATTCCTTGCAACAATACCAGTGTAGAAACAGTTAGGGCTGTATACGTTTCTCGTGTACATTCAATACTGAAGTATGGTATGATTTTCTGGGGAAATGTGCACCAGGACATAACAGTTTTCAGGAAACAAAAGGCAATTATAAGAATAATGAAACAAGTGAGCAGCAGAAAACTATGCAAACCTTTCTTTAAAGATGTAAAGATCTTACCCCTTCCCTGCATTTATATACTGGAAGTAGTCATGCATGTCAAAAAAGGATACTGAGAAAAGAAAACCTTTTTCATGATTACAGTCAGACAGTGACATACATGTTAATCACTGTAACACCATATTACGCCAAAAAGGTGTATATCATGCAGGAACAAAACTATACAACAAATTACCAAGATATATAAAATCTCTTTCTGAATTACAGAGCTTCTGTGACAGCCTACCTTCTGAAAAACTGCTACTATTCAGTCTCGCAGTATCTTATGCAAGAACAAATGTAGTTTGTATCTTTCATTGTAGAAATAAGTTATAAATGTACAGTGTATAAAAGAATTTGAAATTATTAGCTATACAGATTATGTATTTGTATAAATTATATTTGTATATAATATATATTTGTTATAAAACTTTAAATAATGTATGTTTGATGTTTGAAAAACCAATAGATAAAAAGGTTTTCTGTCCAATATCCTGTGTTCGATGTATGTACTGGAAAGGTAATTTATATGGACAAAAATAAATAAATAGAAGCTTGCATGTCGTGACAAAAAGGCAGGAAACTTACAATAATAGTACTGTAATCAATCCAAGCGCACATATGCAATAAAATAAAAGGAAACAAGGTTCTTAAAAATATCACTTTTCTGTGTATGGTCTCACCCTCATTTTTATAAAAAGACATAACATATTGAGTTCTGCACATCTGGTGGTACGACACGAAGTCAAGTGTAACACAAGGTGAGGAAATAATAAGAAAATGTGTGTGAAATCTTATGGAACTTAACTGCTAACGTCATCAGTCCCTAAGCTTACACACTACTTAACCTAAATTATCCTAAGGACAAACACACACACCCATGCCCGAGGGAGGACTCGAACCTCCGCCGGGATCAGCTGCACAGTCCACGACTGTAGCGCCTCAGACCGCTCGGCTAATCCCGCGCGGCGGAAATAATAAGAAAGGTAGAAACTTCGAAATTCTTCGGTGTCCATACAGATGAAGATTTAAATTACAAAAAACACATTTTGCAAGTCCTAAAACAACTTAATACAGATACATTAGCAGTTAGAATTTTGGGTATAGACAAATCAGTAACTCGATATACTTTGCGTATTTTCATTCACTGACGTCATATGGAATAATGCTTTGGGGTAACTCATCCTTAAGAAAGAAAGTCTTGACTGCTCGGAAGTGTGCTCTGCATCATTTTGTAAGCGTCTGTTCAAGGAGTTACGCATTCTGAGAACTGCTTCGCATTATATTTATTCCGACATGAAATCTGTTGTAAATAATCCACTGTGATTCAAAAGAAACGATAATGTGAGGTACATAATTACAACACCAGAAGGAAAATGACATTCATTACTCCACATCATGATTGCCTTTAGCACAAAAGGGTTGCACAATGCCGTAACTAGACTTTTTCATAACTTACTGAGTGACATAAAACGTGTGTCAGCAAAGTAACATTCTAAAATGAAGGAAAATGACATTCATTACTCCACATCACAATTGTCTTTAGCACAAAAGGGTTGCACAATGCCGTAACTAAACTTTTTCATTACTTACCGAGTTACATAAAATGTGTGACAGCAAAGTAACATTCTAAAACAAACTGAACAAGTTTCTCCTTGACAACTCTTGCTGTTCCATAGAAGAATTTCTGTTATTGTAATGTGTATATTTAATAATAATTATAATAATGAAAAAATAACAAAACAAAAAACTTATAAATGTTCAGTATGTCACCTCATCTATAAATTTATTTGCGACGTGAAAGTAAAATGACTCGTTCCATATTTTTAGGTTTTATCGCACAGGTTATCCACGAAACATGAAACTAACTAATTAATTAACTTAGAAATCCGTAAATAGGATGTCCTGGGATAAGTGGCGAGTTTCTTTAAACGTAAGTGTCTCTTGTAAAATCAGCTTGAAACTAACTTCTGAATGTAGTGTGGCTGAAAGATTTAGGTTTTGAGAGCAATGATGCAACATGCTGGAAACCTTCCTTAGAGTCTTTCAATTTTTTTAGCTTTTCTTCCTAAAAATTAATTTTATGTCGTTTCTTGTTCCAGTCGCACGTCACTACAAACGGAACAAAAGAGACGGCTTCAGCCCTTTTATAGAGAACCTGTAAACTCTTTCTCTCCTACTTCTCACTCCCTTTTTCTTTCTCTTTGTGTATATATATTTCTTCGACACACAACACACAATTACACATACACACACACACACACACACACACACACACGCACACACACACACACATTCTTTCACTGGGCCAGCTTCTTTGACACCAAACAGGAAAAGAACCCAAGTACGTGACTTGCACGCAACAGGGCGAGCCTGGCAGATTGCTTACACCGGACTTCTTAAAATTCTGTGCCGGTCCCAAAAGTCCAACTCGGAAATAAGTTGTAAACCGCCTGTTGCCCTGCTCTGTAATGGCCACCCTGCAAGCTGGTGCGTCCTCCACGAACTTCCTCACAAAAAGAGCACCATAGAGACCTTCCGCCGCCGAGATCTTGCTGTCGTACAAGCTGTTAACATACAGTTTTTTTATTAAATCAATATTTGTGCACAGTGTGCTGCCCTCTTCAGCATATCAGCTGTAACATTTACTGGACGAAACAGAAGACGGTGTCCTGAAATGAAACCAACCAAGTATGCAAAAGAAGACTAGAAGTTATTCATCATCTTACTTACTACGAACGTGTGTTGATTTAAATTGAAAAACAGCAGGGAATGAAACCGAAAAGTAGTTTTACAGTAAAACAAAAACAAAATAAAAACCAAAATAAAGCCAGTCTGATTAAAAGAACACATCATGGCTATCAACCCGTCTGTCAACATTAGTCGAGCAAAACATTATGGACTCAACTGAAGATTAGTCTGAGCCCAGCAGATGTGACTAAAGTTATGGCGAGCACACAAAAGTCATCTGGCGGCTTCTGAAGAACATCCACCTGGAGGTGAAAAGACATGGTGGAGATGGATGTCGCTGAATAGACGTCGCCAGGAGTGGCTAAATCTACAGCTGAAAGGGTGACGTGGATCTTTCTGTGTAAATCGGCTATTTGTCACGTGGAAAACTTGCCAAAAAATTTGCAGCAACCAGAAGATTTTATCGGATGCCAATGCAACTTAGTACATGTAGACACCATCAGCGGGCATGTAAATTATTAGGGTTGCAGATTTCTGTGACAGGTAGACCGACCACCCGAGTACATTAATGTTCTACATCTACATCTAGATGGCTACTCCGCATATCATACATAACTGTGTGGCAGAGGGTTCATCGAACCACATTCACGATGAAACTTCCTGGCAGATTAAAACTGTGTGCCGGACGGAGACTAGAACTCGGGACCTTTGCCTTTCGCGGGCAAGTGCTCTACCAACTGAGCTACCCAAGCACGACTCACGATCCGTCCTCTCAGATTTACTTCTGCCAGTACCTCGTCTACTACCTTCCAAACTTTACAGAAGCTCTCCTGCGAACCTTGCAGAACTAGCACTCCTGAAAGAAAGAATATTGCGGAGACATGGCTTAGCCACAGCCTGGGGGATGTATCTAGAATGAAATTTTCACTCTACAGTGGAGTGTGCGCTGATATGAAACTTCCTGGCAGATTAAAACTGTGTGCCGGACGGAGACTCGAAGTCGGGACCTTTGCAGAAGTAAATCTGTGAGGACCGATCGTGAGTCGTGCTTGGGTAGCTCAGTTGGTAGAGCACTTGCCCGTGAAAGGCAAAGGACCCGAGTTCGAGTCTCCGTCCGGCACATAGTTTTAATCTGGCAGCTCGGGTACTTTTCCAACACCGCTATGACACCTTACAACTGTCATAATTATGGTTGCTGGATCTAAGTTCTTTCCGCGTTCCACCTTCACCCTTTGAGACTGAAACCCTTTTTATGACTCCCCGAGGCTCTCTAACCTAGGAAACATCCCAGTTCATGCCACACAGCCTCCGCTACCCGTGTAGCCGACTCCTGCATGTAATGGACTCCTCATCTGTTTAGCAGTACCCCAAACCCTACAACTCTATAGCATAAATCGAGGAATATGTAGCCTACATGGTCGCAGGACCGTCTGAGCCACTGATTCAAACCCTCCATCCGACTCTCTGTCAGAAGTCCGCAGTCGTTCCTGTCGACTATGCTTCCAATGGTGAACCCTGCTTTCATTTCACAAGGAAGACTGATAGCCTTTACCTCTGCTGCTCGGAACCAGAGAATATCTGTTCCAATCCAAAGCGATATACATCATTCGAACTGACATGAGCCACCACCTGCTGTTGGCTGCACCCTGTGCTCTGCATGGTATTCAGAAGGACCCATTCCACATCTGGAAAGACTCCACCAGGTATGCACATGGAGTGCCCAGTGGCTCTCTTCCCCTTTTTGGCAGCCATGACCCTAAGGGACAGTAACGTCCCTAACATTGGAGATCCCAACTACCAATAATACCATCCTCTATGAGCTGCCAGGATCTTGCAGGCTGAGAGATTTCCTCTGAAACAGGACAAGCGACTGCATCTAGCTGATGGACGTCGTCAGATACAGAGAACACATGTAACCTGTTTGTCACACTAACTAGGGAGGCCTTATGTTCAGCCTCCACAGGAATCTTCTCACAGCCTGCCTCACCCTGAGGCTGGATGTCCATTGAATCCCTGTGCCTGATCCACAACAGTGATGGATATCCACTGCAGCCTCAGGCTATGAAACTGAGGCCAACACTGCCTGGAGCTGAGAGAGAAGTGTGACAACTCAGTCCACACCCCCACACAGCAATAACAGCTCCTATCCATGCTAAAGACGCTGGAGAACTACATTATACAGAAAAACAAACGTCTATTCATACTCACTACAGAACCCCATTCTAGACATTGATGAAAAGTTAAGAACTGTCTCTAATAAAATATATTGACACGCAGCAATTCAAAAACTATACTACCAAAGCACAGAGATGAAACTATATAATTCTTTCCTAGTTAGGAACTTGTAAAATATCACAAAATAGTTTACTTTCCAACACAAACTAAAACGCGGGAACTGTATCTATTAAATATTAAATTAACATGCAAAACTGAACTACCAAAGCACACAGATGAAACAATACAGGGTAATTTTTTCCACAGTGTACAAATTCTAAGGACTGATATATGAGAGGACACAGAACAAAAAAGGTCTAGTGATCTTATGTCCAGGAACTCATGGCTTCCATGCTAGAGACCATTTGTGCAGTCATACGTAGTTACAGAGACAACAGTCTAATATGCACTGTACCATGCAGCCTCAGTTGCAGTATGTGTTGAAAATGGTTTCCATGTGCCTCAAAGCATGTGTGAACAAGCTGTAGCAAATTCTGTCTCACATGTTCACGTTGGCCAGGCTGCATCCAAATAGTGTCAATGGCAAAATCAATACGCTGCTCCAGTGTCTCCACATTTGCAATGGGCTCTCCATAAACGACACCTCTGAGAAGGCCCCATAACCAGAAATCGCATGGCTTGAGATCCGGTGAATGAGCAGGCAACGCAACTGGATCCCCTCGTCTGATGCATCGACAAGGGAAGACGCAATTGAGATGTGTCCAGACATTAACACCGGAGTGGACTGGAGTAGCATCATGTAGCTGCCACATAACCCTTCGAATCATCAATGGAACTTCTTCCAGCAAGGGAGGCAAAGTTACTTGCAAGAAACGCCGATAGTTCCGGCCTGTTAGGCGACGTGTAAGGAAGACTGGTCCCAAAATACAGTCGCCTATTATCCTGGCCCACACATTCTGACTGCACCGACGCTTGCAATTTGCTGTCACGATACCATGGGGATTCTGCACACTATACCATAGATGACTGTTATGAAAGATGAAGATACCACTCTGTGTAAAGGTCGTCTAATCTGTGAATAGGATGGATGACTCAAATCCTGAAATCGTGATTGCCTGGTGAAGAAACCAGTGACACACACTGTAAGTGACAAGGGTAGTAACACTTGTCATGAAGAATGTTTTACTACATGGTCGTGTGGCTCACCCTGTACTGACGGCCCATTGCCTGGTACTGACACGGCAGTCGGCTTCCACAGTGTTAATCACATTTTCCTGCAAGTCTGGTGTCCGAACATTTCGGGTACTACCTTCATGATTTCCTGCTTTCTGAAACGACACTGTCTCAGACAAACGGTGAAATACTGAATGCTGTGTTTGTTGTTGGCGGTGATAGGTCTCCTGATACAATTTTGCTGCCCGCCAACCATTCCGTTTGCCCTTCCGTAAGTAAACACCATGTCAGTAAGCTCTGGATTCGAATACGGATCCATTGTGTACAACGCTGAATCACATCCACTGCAAGGTGAGTCAGCAACAGAAGTGAATCGGACTCAACATTACCAATGACTATATCGGGAGAGGGCACTAGAGCATGATGTATGGGGAACAGTATCACTCTCTAGGAGGGAACCATGCATACCATAACTGTGGCTGCATGGTACACCACGTATTAGACCACAGTCTCTGTAACAAAGTATGAGTGAACAAAAGGTCTCTAGCATGCAAAAAATGCATTTCCAGATATAAGTTCATTACACCTTTTTTGTTCCATATCCTCTCATCGATCAATCGCTAGGGTTTGTACACGGTGGAAAAAATCACCCTGTATAATTCGCCGCCCTTGGTTAGGAACTCTTAAATGACTCAAAACTGGTTACTTCCCTGTTGCTGCTCTGTCTTGGCTGCTGCCTGACGGACTATTGCCAACGAGCAGACACTAGCTCTCGAAGCAAACTAACAAAGGAATATCGACACGAGCTATGATGCTCTACCGTTGCTAGTCTTTAGTGCTGTTATCAGGTCTGGTGGGGCATAGAAGAGGCGTGAAGGGCATCAGATATTGAGTGATCATTGTGAAAGATATGGAAGTGCCCTGTAGTCATGTGAGACGGCGCTAACAGTACCTGACACAAGCTGAAAGCACTCCCATTGTGGATATCCATTTGGCCGGCAGATCGCATCGTGCAACATCCTGATTTTTCGGCCATTCGGATGCGCGAATGGATCGATGTTTCCGATCGATCATATCTACCACAAAGGATGACAGCCATACTGTGAACCAAGCACATCATAACGTCGTCACATCTGCGTCTGTTAATCAAGTGCGAGTAATGGATTTCTTGCAACATTATTTGTCACCTTATATCAATGGTGAAAGATTAGCAGCAGCCGGACTAGGGAACTACCTTCCCAAGTTTGGACGCCTTTAACACCGCAACGCTGACCTGTATTTGGAGTAATGCAGTGATTGCGAAGCACAAACTGCTTATGATGGAGTCACATCGTGTTGAGCAAAGAACTGCAGTTTTGCACTACCCTAGATGACCATCATTAGCGAGAGTGGCGGTAACATGGGGAGAGACCCACTCAAACCAATGTTTTGCTAGAGACACAGCGGTTTTACTCCTGGCATCATAGCATAGATCGTCCGGTAGATCTTCAGGTTACAACTGGTAGTGACTAAGTAAACTCTGCCAGGATAACTGTACGCCACGGGCCTCCTGTGTCCTCATGCATTACCTCTCAGGAGACAATATTGTGGTGTCACTTTTCAACAGGTTAATGCTCGTCTACACATTGCACATTTCTCTAGGAACTGTTTATGAGATGTTAAGTTACTCCCATGGCCAGCAAGATCCCCAGACCAGTCCCCAACAGGACGTGTGGGACCAGCTGAACATCAGTCCCATAGCAGTGCAAAAAGCCGGGTAATCAAGGACCAGTTACAGCAGTTATGGGCCAGCTTGCTTCATCAGAGAATACAACGACTTATTCGTATTTTTTTATTTTTTCCGAGACAAAGTGTTTCGTTTTTAAATTTTCTATACTACTTAAAGAGTGTCGTTGTATGTTACGTAAATGTCGTGTTTTGCTACACCATTTTTGATGTTTCTGACACGAATGTATAAATCTTTCTGCATCTGTGAATTTAAAATCAGCTATTAAATAACATTTCGTACTGATCAACTCCGTATACTGTAGGGTGCTTGGGTCCTGCTTGACATGCTATTCACAAGATGTTCGAGACGTTGAGGATCAAGCCTTTCACCTTCTTTCTTAGGTCATCCAATATGTGGGGTGAGTTTCTGCAACGGCGTCTTGCATGAATCAACTGATCAATTGGATTAATGTCTGTAGATGCAACATGTCATTTCATTTGTTTGATTCTTAGAGGGAGATGTCCATAAAGTGGGCGTGTTGTGATCGTGCATTATCATCTTGAAACACGAACGCATGGCCGAAATGTTGACTGTAGATGTGGACAATAGCTTGGAGTATCCTGTCCCAATAGTGCACAGCCCTCAAGCCATGCTCGATAACGATCAGAGATGTCCAAAATATGTACATGATATTGGCCCAATAAATGAGTGACTCATGTCCTTGATGAACCCATATGTCCGTGGGCTTGAGACATGCAGTGGCACCTGTCCTCCTCCATCTTCTTCTATGATCATTGTAAGGTACAAAAAAATCCTGTGCTCTTCAGTCAACGGCCATTGATCCAATTTCAATTCCAGCAGTTCCTTTGCTCACCTTCTTTGGCGCAGCATGATGATGTGAGGCTTGCACATTATCTGATTAAAGGTATTCGAGCACCTATTAGCGGACATTAATGTGGGATGTGTCGACTTTTTGCTTTATGACGGCTTTAACTCTGCGGGGAACACTGGAGGAATGGCGAGCCATTTTTCCTCAAACGCGAAACCAGAGAAGACAGTGATCCTGGATGCTGAGTTCTGGGACGAAGTCGGCATTCTAACTCACTTCACAGGTGTCCCATTTGGTTCAGGTAGGAACTTTGGGCAGGCCAGTCCCTTTCAGGAACGTTATTGTCCAGAAACCATTGCCTCACAGATGTTGCTGTATAACTTGGTGCATTTTATGCTGATACTGTCACCGTACCCCAACTGTTCCTCTACTTCACGTACTACACAATGCTGTAAAACGTGATCATATACTTCCGCATTTACCGTTTTATTACTCACAATACGAGGACCACAAAACACCTCCAAAGCATAACACCATCTCCTACATACTTCAGTGTTGGCTCTATGCATGGTGGTAAGTTCTGTCTCCAGGCATTCTCCAATCCCAGACCCTTTCATCAGATGGCCACAGCGTAAAGCGTGGTAAAATGGCTGCTCTCTTTGCACCACCTCAGGCGACGGTTAGCACTGACTACAGAAATGTGTGGCGTTTTAGGAGCTGCTCGAGCATTGCACCCCATATATTTTCGCTGCCTGCACACAGTCATTGCTCTAGTGCGACTTGGGAACGTACGAGGGATTGCTTCTGTTGATTCCATGTGATTTTTTACAACCACCCTCCACAGTGCTCGACAGTCCCCATGTGTTAGTACATGAGGTCTCCCAAGCGTTGGTGTAGCTGTGATTGTTCCTTCACATTTCCACTTCACAGCCACATCACCAACACTAGACTTGAGCAGCTTCAGAAACGATGAAATTTCAATGACATATTTGTTCTCTGGTGCCATCCATGACTGGTCCACATCTGAAGTCACTGAGCTCTCCTGGTTGACCAATACTGTCAATCTTTACCTGCAACCAATGCGCATGTGTCATTTCCTCGTAGCCACCTACCTCTACCCCATATATGTTGATGGCCAATAATGCACATAGTTCAGTGCATTCCAATGAGGCTGGGAAAACAAACAAATTGCTGTTCTCGTGCGTGAAACACATGTTTTAAATGTTTTGATTCAACCCAACTGAATGGTGTGTTAAATGATAGAAATATGTTGAAGTAATGCCAGAACATCACATTGCTTGGCTTTTTCTCGGGAAAGGTTACGTTTATTGCCTGCAGATTTATGTCGCGTACTAAGGTACGCAGTCTCATCGATCTGTACAAAATAGACGCTTCTAAGTAAATGCAATCGACCAGGCCGCCAGTTTACTGGTCATGTTTCTGATATATAAAACTCAATTATTGACCGCTCTAAGTACCTTGCAGTTGACCTAGGACCTTAAGATTTCGCACGAGATGAGATGTAGCAGCCACATTACACGAGAAAACGCCAGAACTATTAAGTTGTTGTGAAAATGTAAGAAAACGACCCGTTTTTGACATTTATTGTCACATTGACGTAAAGCCAGAACATCACATTGCTTGGCTTTCTCTCGGGAAAGGTTACATTTATCGGCTAGAAATTTATGTCACACATTAAAGTACCCACACTCTTTATTCTGTACAAAATAGAAGATTCTAAGTAAATGCAATCGACAAGTAAGCCATTTTAAAGTTCATGTTTTGGTTATCAAAACTCAATTATTGACCGTTTTAAGTGCCTTGCAGTTGACCTAGGACCTTAAGATTTCGCACGAGACGAGATGCTAGAACATCACATTGCTCTCATTTCTATCGGGAAAGGTTACATTTATTACGTAAATTTATGTCAAGTACTAAAGGACCCAGTGTTTTCGCTCTGTACAGAATACAAGATTCTAAGTAAATGCAATCGACAAGTCCGCCATTTTACAGGTCATGTCTTGGTTATCGAAAACTAAATTATTGACCTGTTTAACTGTCTTGCAGTTGACCTAGGACCGTAAGGTTTTGCACGAGAAGAGGCTTAGCAGCCACGTTACACGAGAAAGCACCAGATCTATTAATCTGCAGTGAAAACGTAACGTCTTCGCCATTTTTGTATTGACGTAATTCCAAAACATCAGATTCCTCGTCTTTCTCTCGGGAAAGTTTACGTTTAACGTCGCGAAATTTATGTCACGTGCTGAGGTATCCAGTCTCTTCGTTCTGAACAAAATAGAAGATTTTAAGTTAATGCAGTCGAAAACTAAGTAGTATTACAAGTCATGTTTTGGCTATCGAAAATTCAATTATTGACCGGTTTGAGTGCCTTGCAGTTCATCTAGGACCTTAAGATTTTGCACGAGACTAAATGTATCAGCCACATAAAACGAGGAAACGCGAGAATTATTAATTTGGAGTAAAAACTTAAGGAAACCTCCCGTTTTTGTCATTTGTTTTCATACTGACGCAATGCCAGAGCATCACATTGCTCGTCTATATGTCGGGAAAGTTTACATTTATCAGCTCGAAATTTATGTCACGTACTGAGGTATCCAGACTCTTCGTTCTGAACAAAATAGAAACTTGTAAGTTAATGAAGTCGAAAACTAAGTAGTATTACAGGTCATGTTAAAGTTATCGAAAATTCAGTTATTGACCGGTTTAAGTGCCTTGCAGTGGATCCAGGAACTTATGATTTTACACGAGACGAGTTGTAGCTGCCACATAAAACGAGGAAACGAGTGAAGTATTAATTCGTAGTAAAAACTTAACGAAACCTACTGTTTTTGTCATTTGTATTAGTTATGACGTGATGCCAGAGCATTACATTTACGACTTTCTCCCCTGAAAGTTTAAAATTGTCGGCTGGAAATCTACGTCACGTACTGATTTATCCAGTCTCTTCGTTCTGTACACAATAGGAGCTTCTAAGTAAATACAATCGACAAGTAAGCTGAATTACAGGTCATGTTTTGGTTAACGAAAATTCTGTTACTGACCAGTTTAAGTGTCTTGCAATCGACATAGGACCGTAAGATTTTGCATTAGGTGTAGTAGCCACATTACACGGCACAACGCGAGAAGCATTAATTTGAGGTAAAAACTTAAGAAATCGTACCGTTTTTGTCATTTCTTTTCGTACTGACATAATACCAGAACATCAGATTGTTCGCCTTTCTCTCGGGAAAGTTTACATTTATCGGCTGGAAATTCATGTCACGTACTGATCTATCCAGTCTGTTCGTTCTGTGCAAAATAGTAGCTTCTAAATTAAACCAATCGTCAAGTAAGCTGTATTAAGGGTCATGGTAAAGTTAACGAAAATTCAACTATTGACCAGTTTAAGTGCCTTGCAGTAGACCTATTACCTTACGATTTTGCACTAAACGTGGTGAAGCAGCCACATTACACTAGAAAACGGGACAAGTATTAATTTGTAGTGAAAATTTAAGAAAAACCTACTGTTTTGGCATTTGTTTTCGTACTGACGTAAGGCCAAAACATCACATTGCTTGCCTTTCTCTCGGGAAAGTTTACATTTATCAGTTGGAAATTTATGTCCCGTACTGAGGTATCTAGTCTGTTTATTCTGTACAAAACATAAGCTTCTAAGTTAATGCAATCCACTAGTAAGCTATATTACTTGTCATGTTTCAGCTATTGAAAATTCAATTATTGATCGGTTTAAGTGTCTTGCACTAAACCTAGGAGCATAAAATTTTGCACGAGACGACGTGTAGCTGCCACATTACACGAGAAAATGCGAGAAGTATTAATCTGTAGTAACAACTTCAGTAAACCTCCAGTTTTTGTGATTAGTTTTCGTACTGACGTAATGTCCCAACATCATATTACTCGCATTTCTCTCTGGAAAGCTTACATTTACCGGCTGGAAATTTATGTCACGTACTGAGGTGTCCAGTCTCTTCATTCTGTACAACATAGTAGCATCTAAGTTAGATCAATCGAGAAGTAATCCGTATTAACGGTCAAGTTAAAGTTATCGAAAATACAATTTTTGACCGGTTTATGTACTGTGCAGTAGACCTAGGAACTTACGATTCTGCACGAGATGAGGGGTAACAACTACATTACACGAGAAAACGCAACAAGTCTTGATTTGTAGTAAAGACTTAAGAAAAACTCCCGTTTTTGTCTTTTTTTTTTTTTTCGTGCTGAAGCAGTGCCAGAACATCACATTGCTTCCCTTTCTCTCTGGAAAGTTTACATTTATTGGCTGGAAATTTTTGTCACTTATTGAAGTATCCAGTCTCTTCGATCATTAAAGCTTCAAAGTTGGTGCAATCGACAAGTAATCCTTATTACAGGTCATCTTTTGGTTATCGAAAATTCAATTATTGACCGGTTTAAGTGTCTTGCAGTTGACCTAAGACCTTACGATTTTGCACGAGACGAGTTGTAGGAGCCATATTATACAACAAAACGGCAGAAGCATTAATTTGTAGTAAAACCTTAAAAAAAACACCCGTTTTTGCAATTGTGTTCGTACTGACGTAATGTCAGAACATCACGTTGCTCGCCTTCTCTCGGGAAAGTTTAAATTTATCGGCTGGAAATTGATGTCACATACTAAGGTATCCAGTTTCTTCGTTCTGTACAAAAAAGAAGCTTCTAATTAAATCCAGTCGACAAATATGCCATATTACATGTAACGTTTAGGTTATCGAAATCTCAACTATTGACCGGTTTAAGTACCATGCAGTTGACCTAGGGCCATAAGGTTTTGCACGAGACGTGGCGTAGCAGTCACATTACATGAAAGAACGCGAGAACTATTAATTTGTCGTGAAAACTGAAGAAAACGTACCGTTTTTGACATTCGTTTTCGTACTGACGTAATTCCGGAAATTAATATTTCTCGCGTTTCTCTCGTGGAAGGTTACATTTATCGGCTATAAATTTATGTCACTTACTAAGGTATGCAGTCTCTTCTTTCTGTACAAAATAGAAGCTTCTAAGTTAATGCAAACGACAAGTAGTCTAAAACCTTCCTTCGGTCCCTATTTAAATATCCCTCCTGGTCAAGAGTGTGGAGGAAGGAGCGGTAGAGGCGATAGGATTCACGAAGGAGAAGGAAAGCCTTGGGGGTCACGGATAGGCAGTAAGGGTGGATGGCTTTGGTAGGGATATGGGTTTCTATGGCGTCAAACATTGTCTGGCGAAGGAAGGCTGTGGTTCGGGAGATGTCATCAGGAGATTTGAGAGTAAGGTCGTGGCATTTGTCCTGGGTATGTATGGAGTCCTGGTAGGCATTCAAGTTGGCACGGGAGTAATCGTGGGCAAGTTTAGGAGGAAAATCAAGGCTAAGAATAGGGTGGGGACGGTGATCAGATAGTGGGGAGGACGGGGGAGTGGTCACTGCCAATTAGGTCAAGGACGTCCGTGGTGATGCCCCCAAGGAGATTGGGAGAGGCTAGGATGACGTCAGAAGTGGTCTTGTATTTGGGTCGGGTGTGCTGGGGGTAGGGAACCAGGTCTCCCTGGAGGGTGGTGATAAGCCAATGCCACCAATTGAGTTCGGCAGGAGCACAGCTGTGGATATTGAGGTCTGTGGCAATCATGTAGGTGGAGAAGGCGCTGTCAATGTGGGCTAGGAAATCGTATGGGATGGGGTTACGAGGGTAGATGTAGATGGTGGCACACATGATGGTAAGCATGGGGAAGAAGAGGATGAGAGTGAGGTGCTCAATAGGATCGTTGAGATGATGTTGTGGCCAAATAGGGAGGTGCTTGAGGTGGCCAATCGCAACCCCACCACATGCCAGTGGGTGCAGGTTATCGGTGCAGTGGAGGGTGTAAGGGGTTGTGGAGACAGACATATGGGTTTGGTGGAAGATTTCATTTAGGATTAATGCATACACGCAGTGTCGATTGAGGGTGTGGAGGAAGAGGAGTTTGAGGGTGGTCAGGGAGCAGATATTATGGTAAAGCATACTGTAATATTGTCACACCATGGTAGGTGAGATTTAGACAAGAGTGGTGAAGGAGGTCAAGATTCCTTGGTTGTGGGAGTAGTTGGCATAGGTGGTGAGGTGGAAGATGGAATAGGCAGTGATGGCGATATGGGATAGGGTTTGGGGGCGTTTGGAAGGGGTGGATGTTTTATAGGATAATGGTGATAAAGCAGATGATGTCCTCTGCAGTAGGATGGCGGAGCAAGTTGCTGGAGGGACAGTGAGCTCTAGGGTGATGAGAGGTAGTTTCCCTTTACATTTAGAGGAGTAGGTAGGATGGGTTTCATTACAGTCACTACAGGAGGGGGGAGAGGCGAGGTTGGGGCAGTTCTTCAGGTAATGGGAATCTTTGTAGTGGGGACAGGTAGGGAGGCTCTTGCAGGAGACAGTTATATGGTCGTTATACTTTAGACATCGTTGGCAGCTATAGGATTGGAGTGGGGGAATGGGAACGGTCAACTTTGTGATGTCTGTTATAGATTAGTGCTCCCTCTGTAAGTAGCTGGTCAATGGAGGAGGAGGATTCTGTGAATAGGTACATAATGTAATTTGGCCCAACATCATTAAAGATGTGATGGGTTAATCGGATTTTAATGTCAGGATGGGAATTTTGTTCCTCCAGCACCTCAGGCTCTGTGATCATGGGGCTAAGCTTCCTGATCACAGCAGTGAAGGTTGGCGGATGTTAGGGAGGTTGTGGCTGTCAGGGAGATGATGGGTTGTGGTAGGGGGTAAGGGTGCCTCATGGGCCAAATTGGATATGCAGAGGAGAATGATGTGGAAGCAAGCATTGGAAGATTTAATAAGAACTGAGTCCTTTTGAGGAATGAGAATGGAGAAAGGGGCATTGGGGAAAATATTTACAGATTGCCAGGGTGAGGATTGAGTCCTTTTGAGGAATGAGAATGTAGATAGGGACATTGGGGAAAGTATTTATGGACTGCCAGGATAAGGGTGCGGGTATTGAGGAACTGAGGATCAGGATTGGAGAGGACAAAGGTGTGGATGGAAGGAGTTGAAGGTGTGGGGGCCAGGGTCGTGTCCATGGGGGTGGGTGGGTCACAAGGATCAGGGGTTTTCTTTGTGGAGAGGATGTGGCAGGGTCAGCATTAGGGCATTTAGTAGGTTCCTTGGACAGGCCATGGTGGGAAGGGGCTAGGGGATAGGTTGGAGGGGGTGGTGTCATGGGACAGGTCCTCCCCGAAGGGTGGGTGATGCATGGGGTGGGGCCATGTTTGTGGCAGAAACTGTGATGTCGTGAGCATAAATCCGCACCACTGGGGAACCTGTTGCAGGTGGCGCAGTGAGTGGCGGGAAGTCTAAAAATGACGATGGGGTGACAGCTGAAGGGGATGGCAAAGTGGGGGAAGTGACAGCTGAAAACAGCACAGGAATGGAGCGGACAGGGAGGGTAGGGAGGACAGGGATGGGGCCTGCAGAAGAGCTCCGTGTGATTGTGGTTGGAACAGCTGAGGGGGAGGTGAAAATGATGGAGGTGGTAGGGTGGGACATAGCGTAGGTGTGCAAGTGGGAGATGAAGATGGTGACAGTGATGGCAATGACGTCGAGAAACGGCGGCGGCAGCGAGGACAGTGGCGGTGGCGAAGGATGGTGGCGACGGCGGCAGCAGTTGCGGCGGCGTTGGTGATGAGGGAGCCCTCAGCAGGAAGGGGAGGGCTCGGTGCGACTTGACTAGGGTGGGGCGGTATCCCCTCCGGTAGGCGCTGAAGGCAGTCTGGCGAAATCCTCTGCGCAACGGCACTTGACGGAAGGGACGGCGGACGGATGGAGGGGTGGCGGCGGCAGACAAATATAACGGCAGCGACGGCCGGCACACAGACGGCGGCAGCAGCAGCAGGGGCAGGGGGCTCTTCCAAATGGATTGATTCCACCCTGAGTGTAGCCCAGAGTGTGTAATCATCTCACTTTGAACGGAGGGGATCAAACCGTCGAGAATCTTGAGACAAAGATTGTGTGCAAAATAAATAGCATATCTCATCAGTACAACATGACATGTTCGAAGCATTCCGACCACAAAGGATAAAAAATTCTGGCTTGCACACAAGAACACTTGATAACAAACCAGAAACTGGGTTCATTTGTAGCTTGGGTGACGACTGTCGTTTACCTTTTTTCCTTAAACTAGATAACTATGAAAAGTAAGCAACTGCTCTCTAGTGCATAGCCATACTACAGGGACCTTGATGCTTGATGTCAACAGCAGATGGCTGTACAAGAGTTTGGCTTACGCCTACTGGTGAATTATGCGGTCTGTCGTAGGCTTGCACAAACAACAGGTGGGTACTTCCATATAAAGTGCGAGCACATCGACTGCTTTTTCTGCCGCGTGATTTATGTGGAATGTTTCATTATCCCTGATATTTTTTTAGAAATGTTCTTCACTGTATAGCATAAACAGCCGGCCGCTGGTGGCCGAGCGGTTCTGGCGCTACAGTCTGGAACGACGCGACCGCTACGGTCGCAGGTTCGAATCCTGCCTCGGGGATGGATGTGTGTGTTGTCCTTAGATTAGTTAGGTTTAACTAGTTCTACGTTCTAGGGGACTTATGACCTCAGCAGTTGAGTGCCATAGTGCTCAGAGCCATTTGGACCACCATAAACATAGGCTAGTTTGGCCCTAGAGTCCTTCTTTGGCCCAAAAGCAAAATAAAATGAAACACGTTGTATTGAGCGATTTGTGGCAGTATGTCAAATGGGTTGGTTCTACTGGATGGTAGCATCAATTAAGCTGCCTGATAGTTCAAGTGATTCCCCAGTTTGCCGCAAGGATGCAGCACCACAAGTTGTGTGTCTAGTATACACATGTGGAATTTTAACCTTAAAAACTTCTTCCTGCAGAAGACGTATTTCTTCAGGAACTTCTAAAGCAAGTATTGTTTTTAGAACTCTTTTTAGTTGTTTATGTCATCTTGTAGTTATAACCCTGTAAACATAACGTGTCTTCCCATTTTCATATATCTTTAAATCAGTTCTGATAACCTGTAAGGTACGATCTACTTTGGCCCGGCTCTTTTTTTTGGGCCAAAGTAGGCTGTACTTTTATAAACCAGTTATTTTTAGCGGTGAAGTTCTACAATTAGCTTGCAAAATGGGTACCAGTAGTGAATTTATTTCTATTGCACATGTTTGGTTTTAGCTTGTTCAAGAAGCCCTACAACTACACTAGTCTTCCTGGGCATGGAAGCCGAAAAATTTTCTGCCTACATCAACGAACATCTTCAAACTTGTTTAGAAACCATCAGATCTGGTGAAATGACACAAAGGAAGGCTGCTGAACATTTCTGAATACCCCGAAGCACTATTAAAAACAAGTTGAAGAACGCATTTTCACTTTACCCATGCCACCCTAAAGTATTTTCTCAAGAAGAAGAATTTGCTTTTGCTATTCATGTCGACAAAATGTATGGACATGTTTCCCACCAGATGAACTCGATTTCAGGTACATCATAAAATCCTAACTAGACAAGGAAAGACTGTATAATGTTTTTGTAACAATGTTCCGGGTCGTGCCTGGATTACGTCATTCTTAAAGAGACACCCTCAGTTGACAGTCAAGTCTAACATCAAACGAAATCGAACTCAGATTGACGAAAAAATAATAACAGAGTATATTGAGAATCTGAAAGAGGTGGTCAGTGAAGTATCACCAGATAAAATTCATAACTACGACGAAACGTGTATGTCAAATTACCCTGGAAAGAAAAAAGTGATTTGTAGGAAAGGCTGCAAGTACCCAGAATGGATAATGAATTCCACCAAATCTAACATAAGCGTCACGTTCTGCGATAGTGCCAATGGTGACTCGTTGCCTTTTATGTTATATATAAAGGAGAGCATTTATGGAGTACGTGGACTGAAAATGGCCCTGAAAGGAAGCGATGTAATAGGACAAAAAAAGGATGGATTGATGGTGCAACTTTTGAGGATTGGTTTTCAAATTCTGTACCTCCTGTTCTAAAAAAGCAAGAAGGCAAAAAAGTAGCCATTGGTAACAATCTCAGTTCACATATAAGTGTGAGTGTTCTTAAACTTCATGAAGAGAACAACATCTAGTTTGTCTGCCTACCTCAGAACTCTTCGCATTTAACACAGCCACTGGATTTAGCTTATCTTAAGCATCTCAAAATGAAATGGAGACAAGTTCTTACAGAGTGGAAGCAATCAGACAGTGGCAAAGCTGCATCCACGCTATCGAAGGACATTTTCCCAAGATCGTTAAAAAAGGACTTAGACAGGACAGAGTCGAATGTGTGGAATAATCTTTTGGCTGAATTTAAAAAGGCTGAAATCCACCCGAACAGCAAAGCAGAGGTTGTCAAGCGATTGCCATCATACAATGCTTCCGTTTACCTTGATTTAATAGGACAGATATTTATCGACCACCTTAAGGAAAAAAGACAGGGGGTTGTTCAGCCATGAACAACATAATGAAAACTGGAAGTCCCTTCCATGAAAAAGTATATCTTCCATTGAAATCCTTCAGTACCAACAAAAACAGCAGACCGAAATAGACGATAAAAAGAAAGGAAAAGAAGCTTTGAAAAACAAAAAAAAAACAATTTAAAAGGAAAAGAAGAAACTAGAAGAAAAATAAAAAAAATAGATGGAAACAAAAAGAAAAGAAGTGGTAAAAGAGCGGAAAGCCTTTCATCAACAGATGATGATGATGATGATGACGACAATTTCAGCTTAGTGTTCTCATGTCACAGGCACCTGGTTTTTTCCAGCAGCGATGAAGACTCTTTTACTGTCAATGAACAAGCTAAACCAATTAACTTAGACGATTCAAGACCCAGCTTCCCAACTGTAAATGCTGAAGACCCAAAAAGGAAGCAATGAAGACATGAAGGAACTTGTAGAAAAGGACAAATTTGTTGTTATTCATTGGAACGGACTCTAATTCCCGTGGTTGGTGCTCTCTGTGGCAAGGGAGGGAGCGACAGTGGACTGTATGGGACCGACCAAGAAATTTTGGAAGTGGCCCCAAGAAAACGATACGTCATTTTGCCAGTGATGTGACACTGTAAAAGTTATTCAGCCACCAAAGCTCGTAAATAGAGGCCTTTTTAAGGTTGATTTCATTTAAACATAAAAATTCCTTTTTTGAAAGAACATAAACTTTTTTAAAACTTTTTTTCACTTTGGCTTACCTAAGTATTTTTAACTTGGTGTAAAATTTTACTACCATCATTAAATAACGTTTGTTTTTAAATACCCAGGTCTTTCTTTCTCACTTGCTTTTATACCACGCTTTTTCTATCGAAACACTGACTTGGGCCAAGGTTACCCAATCCATAGGGTAACATAGGCCCGAAATTAAAAATTAAAAAGAATTGAAAAAAATTAGGACAAAAAGTGTGCAGCATCTAAAATATAAGATGTTATAGTTGTATAAAAAGGTTACCAGAACTTAAATTAAGTAAAAAATAATTTGTTTGAAGGGTAAATCATATGAAATTATTCAAAAGTGGGCCAAAGTAGCCTGTGTTTATATTCCAATGTCTGACTGACTGACTGACTGATTCATCATCACACAGTCAAAACCACTAAGTAGAACAAAAACTTGAGACTTGGAGAGGGTGTTGATCTTATACTGTAAGTGTCGTTTGAGAAGGAATATTTCGAAATTCCACGACTAAGGGGGAGAAATAGGAAATGAAAGGATTTATGAAATATGTAGCTAATAACGCTATTTTGAAGCGAGACATTCGTAAATTTGAATCTGTTTTCTCAGTCAGAAATAAAGAAATATGTGTTTCAGTATTTTTGGAAATTTTTAACTGTATGGGGTGAAATAGTGTGTGAAAGGTTTGTTTGAAGGTGAATAATTATGGAAGAACTATTGAAGTATTTTTAAGCTACATCTAGGAAATTTGGTATCTCACTTCAAGGTTACAAATAATAAAATATGTGTTTCAGTGTTTTTGGAAGTTCAACCCCTAAGGGGATGAAATAGAGGATGAAATGTTGAAATATTTCATTATGAAAGCATTCTTAAAGCTAAATATATGAAAACGTGAATTTGGCTACTCGGTTAAAATAAAAAAAAACGTGTATCATAGTTTTTGAAAAATTCAAGCAATAAGGGATTGGAATGTGGGGTGAAATGTTTCATGAAAGCAATTCACTGTGAAAACATTTTTAAAGCTGAATCTTTGAAAATTGGTATTTGTCTTGTCAGTTATGAACGAAAAAAAGGGTTACATGGCTTTTGGAAATACAACCTCCTAGGAGATGAAATAGGGCCATACTGATTCACTGACTCATCATCACCCAGCCGTAACTGCTAAGGATAGAGCTTTGAAATTTGGAGAAAGTGTATATCTCATACTGTAGACATCATTTAATTTAAGAAGAGATTGTTCGAAATTCTACTACTAAGGGTGTGAAATATGGGGTGAAAGCTTTTTGAAAACATGTCGCTATTAACGCAGTTTTGAAGCTAGAACTACAAAACTACGAAAATTGGCATTCTGATCAGAAATAAAAAAAATACGGGTCACAGTATTTTCGGAAATTCCTCCACTAAGGTGGTAAAATAATGAATGAAACTTTTTTTGAAAATAGATCATTATTAAAGAACTAGTAAGGCATTTTTAAAGCTGCATCTATGAAAATTGATGTTTGCCTTTTAGGTCAGAAGTTAAGAAAGGTGATTCATTGTTTTTGAAAATTTAACACACTAATGGAGTGAAATAGGAGATGAAAAGTTTCATGAAATATTTCACTGTGAAATCATTTTTACAAGAAAATCGATGAAAATTTGAAGCTGGCTTCTTGGTTATGAATAAAAGAATACGTGCGTCATTGCTTTTGAAAATTCAACCCCTAAACCGTGTGACATGTTTTTGAAAATGTTTCATTATAAAAGCATTTTCAGAGATATATCCGGAAATTCCTATTTGGCTACTCTTTTAGAGCAAGATATGTGTTTCATTACTTTCGGAACTTCGATCCTGAGGGGATGAAAGAGAGGACGAAAAACTTTAATAAAATATTTTGTTATATTAAAAAATTTTAAAGCTCCATCTATGGAAACCGGTATTTCTCAGTTAGACATAAAGAAATATGCATTAGGGACAGAAAGATTCTACGGAAATATCACCGCAAGAATACAGACCGCTTGATTAACAGAAACCTTGGACTCCAGCTGACGGGATCGCTTTTTGGTCGTAAGTACATTTAGTAAAAGACCATACTTCAATGGCGTTAATTACCGTGAAAAGTTAAGAAGGTGTTGCAGTTTATGAAAGACATATAAAAACGATTAAAGAAAAAAAGGTCTGTGGAGAACATACGATCTACGCAAGTAAAGAAGTGGATGCTAAGCTAGCTCTTTATGCAAATGAGTTGGTCAGTTTAAGTTGCGAGACATGTCGTGCAGCAGGAACCAAATCCTATAGTTGCTACGATTGGCTAAACGAAAGATTTTCCAGACTCACGGGAAATCACTTCTACAAGTGGCTGAGAATCTCTTAATGAATAAAAATTCTGTACTGAAGATTCCAAGGTGGGAGGGGCAAGATTCCTCTTCCCCCTCTCCACCCTGTTGCTATCCTCTGCTGTGAAACTATTTGCAAACAAGAGAACGGCCCTTGAAATTGATCACTTCAAAGTTTTAAGCCCTGTTCATTCCTGATATAGATTATAAAGTGTTTATCCATATATGAAACCTGAGTACGTAATCCACGATGTTCTAGCGATGTGACAAAGTGCAAAATTCTTAGAACACACTTACGGACAATGCTTAGGGCAAACATCTCATTCAAAATGGTCTAATTGTATTTTTTTAAACGTGTTCGTGTCTAGACTGTAGGAGCTGAGAGGTTTTTTTTAATCAGTTCGTTACCTAAGTTTCTACAGCCCATTGTTCTAAGCAATATAACGGCCGCCACGGGACTCTCTCAGCTGGAGACAGGAGGCTCAGGTAGAAAACTTGCAACATTCATGCAAACATAATCGCTGAAAAAGTTGAATAGGAACGTGTGCAGGCTACCGAAAGCAGCATATTCAGCTCAGCCGGATCGGCTTTCTTCGTCAAGAAGAACGGTGCAATTGCCTCCAGGTACAGTTAGAGTTAAAGGAAGGGTTGACATATGGTCCTGGAATTGCAGACTAAACGTAAATAACGAAACTACCTTTTTGGTAAAATTTGGTCGAAGCAAAATTCTTTGTCCGCCATATTGGATTAGCCATTTTGAATATTGAAAATCTAACTTCTGATTCGTGTTCAGCGACATCAAATATATATATATAACACGTAGGTCATGAACTAATAATACAAAAAACTGTTCCCCAAACTTTAAACAGAATTTTTTTTAGTAACGAATGTTTCAAAACGACATGCGACATAAAAAAATTGTTCAATCCATTCTATCTTTGACCCTGAAAAGTCTTGGGAGCTTATAACTAAATATACACTACTGGCCATTAAAGCTGCTACACCAAGAAGAAATGCAGATGATAAACGGGTATTCATTGGACATCTATATTATAGTAGAAGTGACATGTGATAACATTTTCACGCAATTTGGGTGCATAGATCCTGAGAAATCAGTACCCAGAACAACCACCCCTAGCCGTAATAATGGCCTTGATACGCCTGGGCATTGAGTCAAACAGAGCTTGGATGGCGTGCACAGGTACAGCTGCCTATGCAGCTTCAACACGATACCACAGTTCATCAACAGTAGTGACTGGCGTATTGTGGCGAGCCAGTTGCTCGGCCACCATTGACCAGACATTTTCAATTGGTGAGAGATCTGGAGAATATACTGGCCAGGGCAGCAGTCGAACACTTTCTGTGTCCAGAAAGGCCCGTACAGGACCTGCAACATGCGGTCGTGCATTATCCTGCTGAACTGTAGGGTTTCGCAGGGATCGAATGAAGGGTAGAGCCACGGGTCGTAACACATCTTAAATGTAACGTACACTATTCAAAGTGCCGTCAATGCGAACAAGAGGTGGCTGAGAGGTGTAACCAATGGCACCCCATACCATCATGCCAAGTGATACGACAGTATGGCGATGACGAATACACGCTTCCAATGTGCGTTCACCGCGATGTCGCCAAACACGGATGCGACCATCATGATGCTGTAAACAGAACCTGGATTCATCCGAAAAAATGACGTTTTGCCATTCGTGCACCATCGCAGGCGCTCCTGCCTGTGATGCAGCGTCAAGGGTAATCGCAGCCATGGTCTCCGAGCTGATAGTCCATGCTGCTGCAAACGTCGTCGAACTGTTCGTGCAGATGGTTGTTATCTTTCAAACGTCCCCATTTGTTGACTCAGGGATCGAGACGTGGCTGCACGATCCGTTACGTCCATGCGGATAAGATGCCTGTCATCTCGACTGCTAGTGATATGAGGCCGTTGGGGTCCAGCACTGCGTTCCGTATTACCCTCTTGAAGCCACCGATTCCATATTCTGCTAACAGTCATTGGATCTCGACCAACGAGAGCAGCAGTGTAGCTATACGATAAGCCGCAATCGCGATAGGCTACAATGCGACCTTTATCAAAGTCGAAATGTGATTGTACGTGTTTCTCCTCCTTACACGAGGCATCACAACAACGTTTCACCAGGCAACGCCGGTCAACTGCTGTTTGTGTATGATAAATCGGTTGGAAACTTTCCTCATGTCAGCACGTTGTAGGTGTCGCCACCGGAGCCAACCTTGTGAGAATGCTCTGAAAAGCTAATCATTTGAAATCACAGCATCTTCTTCCTGTCGGTTAAATTTCACGTCAGTAACACGTCATCTTCGTGGCGTAGCAATTTTAATGGCCAGTAGTGTAAGAAATATGTTAATATTAGCTAATTTTTGTAAAGCCAATCACAGTGAAACAAACGTCCAAAAATCGAACACATAGTTCGTTAGAACCATATCGTTAAGTTTAACGTTGTTTCGTTGTGATTAGGTAAGAGCTCCCATAAATTTAATGTAGTATCGATTGATGTTATCCATTTTTATTGCAGTGAAATACGAGCTCCCATAAATTTAATGTAGTATCGACTGGGGTTATCCATTTTCGATTTCAGATATCTCGTGAGGGGCCACACTGCACGCAGTCTGCATATTTCAAACTCGCAGGCCCTTGATCATAATTATGGGCGCCATTCCGTTTTCGTACTGAAAATCTAAAATAAAGCTCATAGTATGATCAGTCATAATCGCCAAACAGATCCTTTGAATGTGTTTTCACTGTCTCAAAGAATTTCCAAATGTGCCTTTGTTTTTTGTACTGAAAATCTAAAGTAAAGATCATAGTATGATCAGTCGTAATCCCCAATGAAATTTTCACTCTGCAACGGAGTGCACGCTGATATGAAAATTCATGGCAGATTAAAACTGTGTGCCGGATCCAGACTCGAAGTAGATACCTTTGCCTTTCACGGACAAGTGCTCTACCAGCAGGAGAGCTTCTGTGAAGTTTGGAAGGTAGGAGACGAGGTACTGGCGGAATTGAAGCTGTGAAGACGGGTCCTGAGTCGTGCTTGGCCAGCTCAGCTGGTAGAGCACTTGTCCGCGAATGGCTAAGGTCCAGAGTTCGAGTCTCGGTTCGGTACACAGTTTTAATCTGCCAGGAAGTTTCAGATCCTTTGATTGTCTTTTCACTGTCTCAAAGAAATTTCCAAATGTGCCTATTTTTTGCTCATTTGAACAAGAGCCTGGTCTTCTCATTCACGAGATTTTTTCGGAGGCGTTGTACGTTTGCGAGAAAAATTTCGTTGTGCGCGTGTCGATGGACACTCCATAGATATTACTACTCGAGTGTATATCTTTGCATAGTTTCCCTTTACAATGTGAACATTGCTAGGCTCAGTTGCGAATTGGCCAGTGAGTAATTCCGAAGGTGTCGAATGTGCGGTGCGTTCGGTTTGATAGGACAACGGTCTGGCGTGATGCGATGGCAGAAGCAGACATTGATGGAGCTTGCTGTTGGGACGCCATCAGACTACTGATGGCAAGTAAGACGGAGAGAACTGTTCTAAAATTATGGGTCGTCACAAAAGTGTTTATCATTAGTGTATCTTGTAGCTGAGACTGACAATCAGTCGTCAATAACTGACAGTTTTTCCTAGAGAGTGATACAGGAAATACGTCGTCGTCGTCGTCCCCCCCCCCCCCCCTCCCAAATGAAATTTTGGTTGTCATGACAGGCTGATGTGTAGTGTAGCCTGAGATCTAAGTTGGGTTGGAAGGGGATATTTTGGTCCCACGATTACGGATGTCAAGTAAATTATGTGCTAGCAGATTGTTCTGTAGTGTAGCCTAGTGTTTCCGTTCGTGCCATATTTAACTATGTAACTGTTACTAGAATTTTTAATAACCACAGAAACCAGCCGAAATAGAAGAATAATTTTAACCATATTTCTGTGGGTGTGAAAATAGTGGTTCTCCTCTTTCGGCATTAATTATAATATTTAGTCGACGAACTAGTGTTATTCTTAACTGCGAACTCTGATCTCATATTAGATGTAGAATTTTCTTTACGGTACTTGTTTCGTGGTCTATAGTAAACAATTCAATCTATTGGTATATATTTTTTGAAGTGTGACGTGTTACATAGATGGCTTCCGCTATATTTGTAAGGTTAAGTTTGTGTTATATATGAGGTGTCTGTTCTTTTAAACATAAATAATAAAGGCGAGTAGGATAATGTTCAAGGGGCACTACATTAGCAGCCTGTGGAAAAGATGAGAGCCAGTCGTTGTGGACGAGCAGTTTTAGGCGCTTCAGACTGGAACCGCGCAACCGCTACGGTCGCAGGTTCGAATCCTGCCTTGATCATGGATGTGTGTAATGTCCTTAGATTAGTTAGGTTTAAGTAGTTATAAGTTCTAGGGGACTAATGACCTCAGATGTTAAGTCGCGTAGTGGTCAGAACCATTTGAACCATTTGAAAAGATGAGAATTTGGACCTGACGGACGGCATACTCGGGCACTTCCTGCAGTTGCAATGACCACCGTGTCTGAATGACGCTGTGGTCAGCGCATCTGCCTAATAATCAGGAGACAGGCGCTATAGTCCTGGTCTGGCACAAATTTTCAACAGTGCCCATTGATTTAAATCAGCGCCCATGGGCAGCTAATGGCATTAATTCCTTCGGTCTTAAATTGTATTTTGTGTACGATACGTCGTTTAGTTATTTTATGAATTACGGCTTTGGAAAGACTTCAGGCTGTATAGGTTATATTGATATTCTTTACCACGCTCCTCGAGTAAGGGGCAACTATCCTGATTTTTAAACATAGTTGTAGTACGTATTAAGTTAACATACGTGTTAATGTCCTTTGTTTCTTTACCAAGAACTTCTTCGTATGTTATTTCCCTATAGTTATTTTATAGGCTGCATGCTTGGATGAAATATCCGAAGTTAAGTTCGCTGCAGTAGATTCTCTTTTATCCGTGCTAGGGGCACAAACTCTTCATTTAATACTGAAGGACACTATTTATCTCCAGACTTAGCAATTTTTCGTGATATAGCTAAGATATATTTTGCTGTAATTCTTGTTTATATTTAATCTTAACTCTTCCACCAGTAATTCGATTTGTGGTTTCATCCCTTTCGTAGCCCAGAGATCGTAATGTGTGTATCTAAACGGTCGATGATATTACTAATTTCCGTTACCACTTTTGTTATTTCCTGTATGATCTCTTGTCTATGATTTTTCTAACGTGTCTCACGGTCACATTTTTATTACTTTTATTTTTCTAGTTTTGTGACTGGTAGCCAAATTCTTTCAATTTAGTTTTTAATTCTGAAATAGTAACAGTTAAAGGTCAAGTGTGTATAGCGATCCATTTGAGGAGTGGTTTGAACGATTTTTTTTTATATTAGATGTACACAGGTACTGGTCTAATTGAGATACTTATCTACATTAAATTGCTTCGTTAGTGTCATGTAGCTCATTGTGGTGAAGAACTCATATGTAGTGTAGCGAGATGTCTCGGTTAATGAAAGAAAGTGATTACAAAGTAAAGACTTTGCTAACAGAACAGTTTGTAGCGTAGTCCAAACCCTTCCTTCGGTCCCTATTTAAATCTCTTTTAATTAAAAATAACTAAAGCTACAAGATGATATCACAAACTGTGTTACGTAATAAAGAATTCCCAAAGACTATTTTGGTGTAAGTAGTGTATGTACACTATTTTTGGCAGTCAGTACATATTTTCCACTTTTTTTATTAGCTAGATTTCACTTTTCCGCGTTTTGGGCGACAAACCTTTCCCTGTGAAGGTTACATTGGTTTTCCGATTATTGTAGTGAGTATCTAGACAGTCAGTTATTTCCTGATGGTCTAATCTACCCCTTCTATATGGCGCCGTTTGTCCATCGGCGTCATTGTTAAAATCGAAAATAGATTTGAGTATTAGGAAGGCTAATATGAAGGTATTTCCCTGACCTGTAGCCTTCAATGGAAGTGAAACGGACAAGAGGATTAAAGTAGATGATTAGATTATATGTGCTTTCCGTTCCAACTGATCCATAGTGAGGAGATACTCCAGGAGGTAGAACATGCCAGAAAAACAAGAGTACAGAAAATATTTAAAATGGGAAACAAATATTCTGATCTACCTTCCACAGATCGCAAGTGGAGTGATCATGGACGTGGAATGAGGAAAGAAAATTTAGAAATACTTTTGATTGTACTCGCATTATTTGAACTCCCTCCCTCGCGCGCGCGTTAGTCCTAATAAAAAAATTCAATTCATTAATGGAGTAGGAGGAGTTGGTTAGCGATAAATTCTTTATTCTTCTCGTAAACTGAAATTTATTGGTAGCTAAGCTTTTTATGGCTGCTGGCAAATTATTGAAAATGCACTTTCCTGAATAATAAAGACTTTCTTGCACCAAAGTAATTAAATTCCAAATTTTTGTGAAGATTATTCATGTCTCTATTACTGATTCCATCAATCTGTTGGTTTGAAAATATTCATTTGTTTTTAATGCCATTTCAGGAGGAGAAGGTAACGTCTGTCTCCGCCATTTTAAATTGACCTATTTCCATGTCCCTTCTCTCACATGCACTAAATACTACTCACATGCATTTACACGATTTGCGGGCAAATTTCAAAAATAAAAAGGTCACATGGTTCTTTATAATACAGCTAGAAAGCCTTAACAAATATGTTACTTAATGCACGTTCAGTAATACAATTGACCGTTAGAATTCCCTTGTTCTGGGATAAATGGTTTAAGAGAAAGGGTACATATAGGTAGAAAAGTTACGGAAAATTGAATTTGTAGTTGTATTGCGCTCACCTAAATTCATAATTTCTTTCACTGCATCTGTCAGATTTCTGATATTTATTTCGAAGCAGCGCACAATAGAGATTTAATTTTTATGATGGTTCGTAAAACTTAATTCCTTGCCAATAGTACTCATGCCCTACATAAATATAACATTTTTTCATGATATTCACTACTTTATTTCTTGCAAGTCCTCCAGAACTTTTTTCGGAATCTTTGTGGGTCGATCTTGGCCTTTTTGTTCAGAAGCAAGAACACCCATGATACGTTACTACTGTAGCAAACAAGTGACTAAGAGACAAGAAACAATGCATTCAATAGGCGAAAGCTAAAAGCAACGGGAAAAAATGTTCCTAGGCTTATCAGCTCAAAGAAGAGCTGTCACAGAGAAACAAGTGGGCATGCCTTACATAGCAAGCTGCCATTTAAACCGATGTTTAGATCCTTCAAATAAGGATTTGGACTAAAATGCTTTTATATTCGCAATAAGTGTAAATCAAACTGTCACAATCATCAATAAAAAAAAATCGTGTTTTCGTTGTTTCCGAGGTACCTTACACCCTTTGGAATAAATATATTGCGTATCAGTAGTTAATATGCCTGGTTCACCAAACATTATATGACTAGAAACTTTTGTAATGTGGTGGTGTACAAGAATGTTAAGTTTAGACCGAATAACTGATGGGGAGATAAGAGATAAGATTAGGGAGAAGAGAAATTAATGGCACAACTTGACTGAAAGAAGTGATTCGGGGTAAAGGGCATATTCCGATTCCACCCGTCTGCTTTGACCCATGACGTTCTGCATGACGGTCATTAGTTTGCGTTTCGAAGGATGTCAGTGGCCTTATTAAATGTTACCAGTGATTTCTTCGTTCCTAGTGCAATTTATAATGTTCGTTAACTATGATCTTTTCAAAATATATCGTGATGAACGATGGTGTGATTTTGGGAGGAACCTGAGAGCACAGCTTAAATTATCGTTAAAGGAAAGAGTAGCGATTACACTTTAACTTTCTTATGCGACATATATTTGCCCTCTTTTTTTTCTTTTTCTTTTTTTTTCGTGTTTGGCACGATTTCCGTGGGTTAGGTTAGGAAAAACACAGCACAATTGAAATTTTTGAGAATGAAACTATTAGTGATTATAATTATCATGGGCCGGCCGAAGTGGCCGTGCGGTTAAAGGCGCTGCAGTCTGGAACCGCAAGACCGCTACGGTCGCAGGTTCGAATCCTGTCTCGGGCATGGATGTTTGTGATGTCCTTAGGTTAGTTAGGTTTAACTAGTTCTACGTTCTAGGGGACTAATGACCTGAGCAGTTGAGTCCCATAGTACTCAGAGCCATTTTTATAATTATCATGTTAGTTTTTTTTACAATAATTTGGCTACTTTTACAATGTTGCAATTTTGTTGAGGTTAACCAGGAAAGTGAGTTGTCAGTGAAACAACTAGTAATATTTTTTCAATTTTGAGTTTTACAAATACTTTACATTTTTTCGAATGTGACGTCGTTGAGGCGCTGCATATATGAAACACTGTTCTTTCACACGTTGTATTATTAGGTGTGTGTGTGTGTGTGTGTGTGTGTGTGTGTGTGTGTGTGTGTGTGTGTGTGTGTGTGTGTGTGTGTGTGTGTTTATTCATGTTTTGCTGTCTCTGTTAAAACAGATAAAACGAATACCGCAGTAGACTAATCTGGGACCACTCCACCGAATGGGCGCGTTAAATTCCACTTCAGAAATCATTTTGATTGACTAACACGTACGGACGCTTTCTGTTGCCACTAGGCGTCGGATTTTCACGTGATTAGCAGCATTTGTTTGACCCGACTCTACCTACCCATTGCAACAACGAAATTCTAAATATCTGCCGGAACACATATGCTCCTGACGAACCATAGGAAATACATTATATATATATATATATATATATATATATATATATATATATATATATATATATTGGCCCATTCATCGTGACCGGGCCAAATATGTCACGAAATAAGCGTCAAACGAAAAACTACAAAGAACAAAACTCGTCTAGCTTGAAGGGGAAACCAGATGGCGCTATGGTTAGCCCGCTAGATGGCGCTGCCATACGTCAAACTGATATCAACTGCGTTTTTTAAAAATAGGAACCCCCATTTTTATTACATATTCGTGCAGTACATAAGGAAATGTGAATGTTTTAATTGGACCACTTTTTTCGCTTTGTGATAGATGGCGCTGTAATAGTCACAAACATACAGCTCATAATTTTAGACGAACAGTTGGTAACAGGTAGGTTTTTTAAATTAAAATACAGAACGTAGGTACGTTTGAACATTTTATTTCGGTTGTTCCAATGTGATACATGTACCTTTGTGAACTTATCATTTCTGAGAAAGCATGCTGTTACAGCGTGATTACCTGTAAATACCACATTAATGCAATAACAGCTCAAAATGATGTCCGTCAACCTCAATGCATTTGGCAAGACGTGTAATGACATTCCTCTCAACAGCGAGTAGTTGGCCCTCCGTAATGTTCGCGCATGCATTGACAATGCGCTGACGCATGTTGTCAGGCGTTGTCGGTAGATCACGATAGCAAATATCCTTCAACTTTCCCCACAGAAAGAAATCCGGGGACGTCAGATCCGGTGAACGTGCGGGCCATGGTATGCTGCTTCGACGACCAAACCTCCTGTCATGAAATATGCTATTCAATACCGCTTGCCGGCCGAAGTGGCCGAGCGCTTCTAGGCCCTACAGTCTGGAGCCACGCGACCGCTACGATCGCAGGTTCGAATCCTGCCTCGGGCATGGATGTGTGTGATATCCTTAGGTTAGTTAGGTTTAAGTACTTCAGAGTTCTAGGTAACTGATGACCTCAGAAGTTAAGTCCCATAGTGCTCAGAGCCATTTGAACCATTTTTGAATACCGCTTCAACCGCACACGAGCTATGTGCCGGACATCCATCTTGCTGGAAGTACATCGCCATTCTGTCATGCAGTGAAACATCTTGTAGTAACATCGGTAGAACATTACGTAGGAAATCAGCATACATTGCACCATTTAGATTGCCATCGATAAAATGGGGGCCAATTATCCTTCCTCTCATAATGCCGCAGCATACATTAACCCGCCGAGGTCGCTGATGTTCCACTTGTCGCAGCCTTCGTGGATTTTCCGTTGCCCAATAGTGCGTATTATGCCCGTTTACGTTACCGCTGTTGGTGAATGACGCTTCGTCGCTAAATAAAACGCGTGCAGAAAATCTGTCAACGTCCCGTAATTTCCCTTGTGCCCAGTGGCAGAACTGTACACGACGTTCAAAGTCGTCGCCATGAAATTCCTGGTGCATAGAAATAGTACGGGTGCAATCGATGTTGACGTAGCATTCTCAACACCGACGTTTTCGAGATTCCCGATTCTCGCGCAATTTGTCAGCTACTGATGTTCGGATTAGCCGCGAAAACAGCTAAAACACCTACTTGGGCATCATCATTTGTTGCAGGTCGTGGTTGACGTTTCACATGTGGCTGGACACTTCCTGTTTCCTTAAATAACGTAACTATCCGGCGAACCGTCCGGACACTTGCAAGATGCCTTCCAGGATACCGAGCAGCACACACAGCACACGCCCCTTGGGCATTTTGATCACAAAAGCCAAACATCAACACGATATCGACCTTTCCCGCAATAGGTAAACGGTCCATTTTAACACGGGTAATGTATCACGAAGCAAATACCGTCCGCACTGGCGGAATGTTACGTGATGCCACGTGCTTAACTGTGTGTGACTATAACAGCGCCATCGGTCACAAAGCGAAAAAATTGGTCCAACTAAAACATTCATATTTCTTTACGTACTACACGAGTATGTAATAAAAATGGGAGTTCCTATTTCAAAAAAGGCAGTTGATATCCGTTTGACATATGGCAGCGCCATCTAGCGGACCAACCATAGCGCCATCTGGTTTCCGCCTTCAAGCTAGACAAGTCTCGTTCTTTGTAGTTTTTTCGTTTGATGCTTATTTCGTAAGACATTTGTCCCGGTCTCGATCAATGGACCACTATATAGTAATTTGCGAGGGCTTTTTCCCTATTAATTCGTTGTTTTCTGGAAGTGTGTATGTCATCCCTGTTTCCTTTTGGGCTATATATGACAAGCGAACCATTCGTTTGCAGTTACGCTATTGTTTGATTTATTTTGCAGATATTCGTGTGTGCAAGTGTCTGTTAACGTGGTGCTTTCGCTTTTGGGGGAAGTGCCTGTCATCGCTGTCTTCCACTGAGTTACATAGGTTCAGCGTACGTTGCGATTACCGTTGTTATTCTTTTGTATTCTCATTCGCTTTATATTGGAACAATTTGTGTGTTACTATTCAGTTTATTCGTTTCTTTTTGGTGGTGTCGGGTATCCCCTCCTTCGTTTGAGTTACGTAGGTCAAGCAAAATATTAGATTCCTGGTGGGTGTTCGTTGCATTCTTCTTTTCGGTTTATTCTGGATGAATTTGTGTATGTTATTATCTGATTAAGTGACTTTTGATATCGCTGTTTTCATTGGGCTAAATAGTCCCAGGATACACCGCGATTCCTATTTTTTCTTTTATATTCTGCAGTTTTATTATGGAGGGATTACTGCGTGCTATATATTGAATGCATCATTTTATGCGGGTGTGTGTGATACCGTGGTCTTCGTTTGAGCTATGTAGGTCAATCGAAGATTTCAGCTCAAATTGTGCAATTCTTTTAAAAATTTTCTGGTTGTATTAATTAATTGGCATTAATATGTGCTGTTTCTTACTTATGTGGGTCCTCTTTGGGAGGGGGCAGTGGCTGGGGCCTGTCTTCGAGGAAAGCTGCGATTCCATTTGTAGGCTTTCGGAGGGGTTTGTATGGTATCCCTGTTTGAGTTCTAGGTCAAGAGAATAATTTTTTCAGTTTAGAGAGGATTTAGTGTGGAGGAATTTGTTTCTATTTCATGATTGCGTTGTTCTTTTATGGCTCTGTGGCTAGTATCACCGCCTTCTTTTGAGCAATGTAGGTCTAGCGTAAGCTGCGGTTTCACTTCTTGGCTTTGACTCGTGATGTAAGTACGTTGTGTAATGTGAAGTCGTTCGTATATGCTCCGTGCATTTGAAATTGTCATTTGTAACTGGGGACGCACTCTTTTTTATGTTTGATTTCATTTGTAGTAGTGCTGTCAAGTCTTATGTACCAATATGTCGCCGGCCGAAGTGGCCGTGCGGTTAAAGGCGCTGCAGTCTGGAACCGCAAGACCGCTACGGTCGCAGGTTCGAATCCTGCCTCGGGCATGGATGTTTGTGATGTGCTTAGGTTAGTTAGGTTTAACTAGTTCTAAGTTCTAGGGGACTAATGGCCTCAGCGTTGAGTCCCATAGTGCTCAGAGCCATTTGAACCAACCAATATGTCAATCATTCAATTCCAGTTGTATGATTTCTGTATTTTTATGTGTAGTTAGTTCTACACAAATTCATGTCTGTAATTTCTCGATTAACTTGTTTTCGTGAGGGGAGTGTCCGGTTTCCTTCCTTTAAGTTATATAGGTCAACCGAGTTATTAGATTCAAGTTTTGTATTTCCCGTATATTTTCATTCCGTTTATTCTTGATGAATTCCCTTGTCCTACTTTTCAAATTTTTTGGTTATCAATGATCTAACATCTATCACCATTTTTTAATTTTTCCCTGGCCCAAACTCCCTCATCCCATGGTTGTACCATTAATTTCTATTTATTTACCGCTTGAAATATTTTATGGGTTTTACTTTTGTTTGATCATAATTGTCTTGTGGTCATCATCTTGAAGAGTGTAAGTGGCCTGTTATTAACTGTTTTCGGCGGGTGCCTTAAGTAACTAAGTTGAAAGATCGTTTATTCCGGTAATATGACGTCAATGTTCAAAGCAGACCGATGGAATCAGACGTTACTCTGTTCCCGCGATCGGTTGTTAGGACACATCCTGAGCTATAATTGAATCGTCGGTTTGATAAAGTGTCAGGGTTAAAAAAAATGTAGATGGGGACCAAAACGTAAGTGGGTACAAATGGCTGTAGGTTGTATTAGTTACACGGATGTGAAGAGCGTAGTGCGTGGATAGCTGCGTTAGACTGGTCTTTGGACTTAAAATAGCTTGCATAACAATGTATAGGGTGGCCAGAAGAATCTAGACAGTTGGTTAAAAGAAACGAACGTAACAGCAACACTACTGCAGTAGGAAGTTCTAACCCGTTCGGTTACTACTAAATGGTGATAATTCCGCCTTGTCAAGTTGATGTACAATGCAATGACAAACAGAACAAACACAATAATCAAACTAGTGAATTGTTGAAAGCCTGATCTGAGGCGTGTCTACAGCTGTAGGTTTCCGAATTGCCACGACGTTATCGAAAGAAAAAAAGGATTTTCGTGCTAAAAACATTCTGTTGAGATAAGTTTCGGGAACACGGATTGTTGTGGATGAACAAAGATCTTGCCGCCCAACAACAGTTACAACTGAGGAAAATGGATTGCGGTTATGTTTTGCTGTCACCCAAAGTGACAGAATGTTACACAAACAGAAGTCTACATTCCACCTTTACATTGGTTACTTGAAAATGGTCTAGATCGACGCCTTCAGTTTTGTGAATTAACCCTTGACCAACAGAAAGATTATCCCAACTTATTTACTAAAATCGTGTGGTCTGACGAGGCCAATTTTAAGTTAAGCGGGCAAGATAACAGTAATACCTGCACTTATCGGTATACCGACAATCAAAATCTTTTGTTAGAACAATCACTAAATCAACCTGGTGTGAGTGTTGGGGGGGGGGGGGGGGGGGGAGAGAGCAAGATCATTATTCTGCGTATTTGGTCCATATTTTTTTGAAGTAACAGTGGCAGGAGATAAGTATTTGCATATGCTTCAGAATTACGTGGTTCCAGGACTTACGACGTGTGCTGAAAACTTGAAATTTGCTTTCAGCACATTGGTGCTCCACCAGATTATCCCACTGGCGTCCGCGATTATTTAAACGAAACTTTCCAAGGAAAAGTGATTGGTCGAAGGACAGATATTGACGTGCCTCAAATTTCCCCAGATATCACGCCCATGGATTTTTCCCTATGGAGTTTCTTCAAGGACTCCGTTTATTCTCAAGAGCCTCGCACCATTTATGAACTAAAAAACATGCACACGTCGCATTTCATGATTTGGATAGTGACACCACACTATGCCATAGAGTACGTAACAGTGTTCCAAAGAGACTTCAAAGATGTTAATGAAGATGGAAAACAGCCTGAACATAAGAAATAAGTGTAAGTATCATCCGTTCAAATGGCTCTGAGCACTATGCGACTTAACTTCTGAGGTCATCAGTCGCCTAGAACTTAGAACTAATTAAACCTAACTAACCTAAGGACATCACACACATCCATGCCCAAGGCAGGATTCGAACCTGGGACCGTAGCGGTCGCTCGGTTCCAGGCTGTAGCGCCTAGAACCGTGCGGCCACTCCAGCCGGCAAGTATCGTCTGTAACGAAACATATATTCAGTTTTTTTAAATCAGTGCCCAGCGACTTTTGCGCCACCGTTTAGTCGCAGTCTACGAGATGTAGCTGCCGGCCATGGTGGCCGAGCAGTTCTAGGCGCTACAGTCCGGAACCGCGCGACCGCTACGGTCGCTGGTTCGAATCCTGCCTCGGGCATGGATGTGTGTGATGTCCTTAGGTTAGTTAGGTTTAAGTAGTTCTAAGTTCTAGGGGACTGAGGACCTCAGAAGTTAAGTCCCATAGTGCTCCGAACCATTTGAACCACGGTGTATCTGAAGTGTATTTTGTGATAGTGATTACATTCATTTGTAATAAATATTTTTATTAAGGCTTATTGTGTGTCTTGCATCCACTAGAGCTGCATGTTTTCTTTTTCAGGGTTCCGTGTATATCAATGTATAAACGGACCCGTACAGGATCGCTTTGTTGCCTGTGTGTCTCACTGTTACGGTCCCTTTTTTTCTCTGGACCGTGTGTACGTATCAAGTTCAAATTTGTTATATATTAAGGTCTATGGTTCCTTAGAGCTTCAAAAAATTCTAACCTTTTTCTAAGTCACTGCAATCAAAAGATACGGCCATGTATGCCACATTCTTTGATACTCGAAAAACTCACTCATCAAAACGTATAGGGTACTTCCCGTTGAACTAGAATCGTGAAATTCGGCAAGAAGCAAGGTTCACAGCAAAAGTGAAGTAAAAGATCTGAAACTCCTTAAGCTGTAATTATATCACACACAAAAGTCTTCCGCCGTTCGAACGTATATCATCGCCCGTCAGAAGCACAATAGACGATCATTGCTGCATGCAAATATAAAATATAAGTTGCAGTCATGTTTTAGTAAGTAAATAAAATGTTTCATCAGATCTTCTTTCTGCATTATATAAACTGGAGTCCCTTGCTGTCTTTTTGAATGTCCGGGTTTGAGGACCTACTTAGAGATTTTGATATCGTCTTTGAAGTCTCGGGACCGGTACCTTCGCAATATCGGTATCGATATCGGGCAGAAATCGTTGAGATTCTCGATTCCCAGGATGAATTAACTGACCTTCCATGCGCGTGCTTTTTTTTATTCCAGTACTTGATTTGTACTTCATTTGCATTCTCTCCAATAAATATTCGTATTAATAATCTGTGACTAAGCATCATAGTTGTAGTTCCAAATTATTTTTCCCGATGCAATGAATTCTGTTAGTCAAAGCTACCTGTCTTTCTTACGTTGCGGGATATAGTATCATTGTTGTTGAGTCGACACACGAAGTTTCACTGGTCGAGACCGGCATGTGGCATCGCACTGGTAATTTCAACTGCAGTGAATGACATAACTAAAGTGACGGTAGGTCAACAGGTGACTGAGATACAAGCTGTCGACACGAAAGTTTGATGTAATATGTAATAGTAATTGTTTATCTATAAGGTCGTATCTTCTAAATATTTTAAATTGTATGGTGTTCTTTTTCATAGTACCGTTGGTTTCCAGTGCATTTTTCGTACCTTACGTACAAAATAAATGACTAATAGGCATAAAATACTCGCAGACTTAACCCCTGTCGCGTAATGAGGAACATTCATCATGAGAAGAAACCTGATGTAAACATCACACCATGTATTCTTCCGCGCTTATTTGAATCTTATTCCATTGCGTTTCATGTGGAGCGGAAGCCAAGCTGTGACCAGTACAGTCAAGTACGATCATAAGGATACGTTTTATGCTGCGCACAGACTGAGCGATGATGCGGGACAAACAGCTTTACCGGCGCATTAAACTCGGACAGTACTGGCCGGCCAGCAAACCAACTAACCCGCAATGTGAGCAGTTGCTGTTCAGACGTAAAAAGAGACGAGCAAAGAAACAATATAGCTTCGAATATCATTTAATTTTTAAAGAGAATGGAATAATATTCAGAGAAACTCCAGTACTACCGCGCGCTTCTTGGGTGGCCAGCTGGAAAGCATGAAGTGCACTCATTCTCACCTGAAATAGTATTCTAATTACAAACGCAGGAATTTCACCGTACTGTTGAATACTGAAGGTATTACAGTCAGTAGTCTGATAATATCTCAGCTCATTACTTATCCGAATCCGAGAAATGCATTTCAGTTCTGGAAGTGTCACCTGCTACGTTGCTAACGAGCCTATGAACAACAGAATCCACGAAGCCAACCAGGGGCAGCATTCTCTCTCCTTTTATGACGAGCCAGTCTATATCCCGCCAACGTTCGGCAGCGACATGTGGAAAAGCTGCGCACGTTAGTGCCCATACGTCTGGCAGCTTAACGGTTTTGGTACTTCTCCGGCCAAATCCCGCAACCTATCTCTAGATAAGTTCTGTTGGGTTCATTTTGTAATGGTACAGTAGTGAATGTAAAAACGCAGCTTTTGTATGTGTGCTCGATGCTGTGAAAATGATTGTTTTTAATGTTTCTACGATACTTACCTACCTTTCTTTCTTTCACTTTACGCCTTTATCCCACAATGGTCGCAGGATCGGCGTAGTTACTACAGAATTGGCAAGGTTAATCGAAAGGGGTGGCCGGATGCCCTTCCTGCTGCAACCCCATATCCCCCAGGATGGAATCAGTGTACCCCCAGCTGTCTGCATCTAGTGTAAACCATGAAATAGTGTGGAAGTGTTACAAATGTCTGTGTGTCATGTAACTGAGGCGGGATGTGGGGACCAGCCCGGTATTCACCTAGCGGGATGTGGAAAACCGCCTAAAAACCACATCCAGGATGGCCGACACAACGGCCCACGTCGTTAATCCGCGGTGGCGCGCCTGCCAGAGTCCAGGAAGCAGCGCATTAGCGCTCTCGGCTAACCTGGCGGGTCGACGATACTTACCTACCTCTGTGGTATAAACTGGACATAGTCTAAATATAAAGGATTTGGTTTTCCACGTATGCCTCAAAAAATTAAATTGTTTTCTTAATTTAAGCAACTTTCATAAAACATCGATAATTAAGAATTTGTATTTGAAATGAAAATAGGAATTTTGCGTCCAATATGTTATTGGATTCAAGAAGACGTGCGTTATTCATAAAAAATAAGTTTTATAATTACGAGATGGAGGTATTTTAAATTGAACGAGAAATATAATGATAATTGGAAGATAGGAATCAACGAACCATTAACTGCACCAGTGTCACATTCCTGCCGGCCGAAGTGGCCGTGCGGTTAAAGGCGCTGCAGTCTGGAACCGCAAGACCGCTACGGTCGCAGGTTCGAATCCTGCCTCGGGCATGGATGTTTGTGATGTCCTTAGGTTAGTTAGGTTTAACTAGTTCTAAGTTCTAGGGGACTAATGACCTCAGCAGTTGAGTCCCATAGTGCTCAGAGCCATTTGAACCATTTGTCACATTCCGTTGCGCTGCCGACTGCGTTACACATACGGTTTGGAATCATACGTCACCTGTATTACATACAGTGGCTGGGAAAACTTCAAAGCTGATTTTCTGCGTAAATTTATGAAGACCATTAATAACAGCCTATTTCTCGGCATTTTTAACCGTATTCCACACGCGTTTTTCACCATGGAACAGAAAGCAGCCCCAACCATTTTCATACTACGCAATAACAGCGCGACAATCTGAGTACAGCGCTGCAGAGGCTATGACTGTACCCGATTTTCGAAATAAAAACTACGTAGCTACAGCGTGATTAAAAAAAATCGTTGACGACTGTTAATACATTTGAATATCTTAAAGTTCCAACTAACGTAACTTAGTAATATATCTTATACATAAGTAGGACCTACTGCAAAGAGCATAACACTACTAGTGTACGTGTGCTACGCCTTCCGACCAATCATCGCGTTTGTGTTTGTTTACATCTGGTTCACTTTTATGATGAACGGATTATAATAGTCGTCAATGACCTGCGATATGGGAAATGTGCATCGAACGTCTTAAGCAACATGGCGACAACGTAATATCAGTGGCGATTATTTTCGAACGGGTTCAGTTGCAGATCAGCGTGTGTCCACATCCTGGTGTTCTGTTTTCACATTCGTCGGCTTTGCCAGCTCACAACCACATTGACCCATTCTAACCTAAGATAGACCTCGGGCTAAGGTAAAGATCAGCCTGTCACCATAACAAAGATAAAGATATCAGGGGTGGGGGGGGGGGGAGGGGGTGCAGAATGGTGTGTCTCCAGTATCTCACACACTAGCCCAAATTATTTGCAGTATGTGCTCCGTATCAGTAAAAGCACCGTATTTTCCATTCGTGTGGCAAGTCTATTAACTCATTGGCGTATACAGCCGGCCACAGGCGTCAAGTCCGCTATTACATTACCGTGAGATGGGCAGAGCAGCAATAGCTTCTTCTTAGTGTTTCTTCTTCTCTGTTAATAGCTTGCATGGCAACTTGTATGCCATTGGAAAGCTGAGATACCGATCTGTTTAGTGGTGTACAACACACAAGATTTCTTTCGATATTTTGCGAGTTATAAGCAATCGTTTCCAGGTTTTGTTAAGCCCCCCGCCCCCCTCCAATCTTGTCGAGAAAACTCCCTCCAAAAATGATGAAGTGTGCAAAAACAAGGAAGAAGAAAAGTAATACTGTATGAATGTGAGAAAGGTCTACTGGCGTTGCACTATCTCTGTTTTTCCGGGTACACCACACCAACCAAAACTTCTAAAACGGTATTACCTACACTTAATCATCACTTCAATAAATAGTCACGATAAATTTGTAAAGAATTCGTATCAAAAAAATTGTGATTTTGAGAAAAGTGTGTAACACAGAACATGCAGATTTTTCGTAAATTCAAGTAAGTTGAGGGGAAAAAGTTGGTAAGTCAATAGGTCAAGTTGCTTCTGCAGACAATGAATTCATTGTATAATAAACATTTCGTTTTGATGTGCTTGAAATGTTCGAAAACAGTGTCTGGGAAGCGTGCCAAAGTCGAAAGGCAAACCTGTACACATATCTAAACATTAAACCGTATATTCGTCTGAAACGATTTTCCTAAAGCTCTTCTGATACGCTGTAAGTTAGCACACAGTTAGGTTTACAGCAACTGTTGCTGACCCTTTGTGTCGTATAAAGTAAGCGAATAAGATACTTTTGGCAGGAGGACACAGCATGTCATCTTGGATGGAAAGTTCATCTGTATGTGTAAAAGTAACCAGTTGTGAAACAGGGAAGTTTGTTGGGAGCCTTACTGTTCATGTTGTATTTTACTCACATGGCAAGCAATATAAGTAAGCTCGCATTTCTTGCATATGGTGCAGATACTTACATTGAGGTGACAAAGGTCGGGGGATAGTGAGAAACACATGTACAGATGGCAGTAGTATAACCTAGGTATGCATTGTCTGTATTCAGAGATCCACAGTGTCAAAAGTGTGCCGAGAATACCAAATTTTAGGCATGGACAACACAGTGGTCGACGGTCTTCACTTAACGACCGAGAGCATCGGCGCTTGCGTAGAGTTGTCATTGTTAACAGACAAGCAAAATACCGTAATGTACAACAAACGAGACCGTTAGGACAGTATGGCGATCCCCCTGTGGGTCCGGGGGTTAGAATAGGCCTGCGGTATTCCTGCCTGTCGTAAGAGGTGACTAAAAGGAGTTTCACACGTTTCGACCTTTATGTGATGGTCCTCTGTAGGGTTTGACCTCCATTCTTCAAAATTTTCCCGATGAGCGAGCCAACTGGGGAAGGGCGCCTTACAAGGTGCATCGTGTCCATCGTGCATTTGAGATCTTTAGCCCACTTTCTCGTCGTCACATTGCAGTCCTGCCCATTCTACATCTCTTGGGTGAGGACACCTTCCTGGGTGCGTTTTCCACCATGCACTATGCAGGGTCGATTTGCGTCGACGATAACCATGGAGTTCTTTGCACCTGATATCCACCATGGTAGCCAGTCTGTTGTGGTGGGGCCACCAGTACCCTGTTGGTTGTAGCCACTGACGACACATGGATCACTCTGCTGATGCCTGCGCCATTAACTTCCCACGTATGCCATGGAATAGATGCCTAACTCCCTGGGAAAGACGACACCTGCCGGTGCCTGAAGAGCCCAAAAGCAGCTGGTCGTAGGGCTCCACGCTCATCCTCAGTCCTGGAGACTGAGCCAGTGAAGTCCTTCCAGCCAGGGAAACCCAAGGAGCAGCGAGAGAAATCCAAAAAGATGATCTCCAAAACCAAGGAAATAGCGGTGGCACCGACACCACCACTACCTACAAGCTCAGTGGCTGAGGGTGGGGTGGAGATTTTGGCATCCTCTGAGGATCAAGATCTCGCCAGACCCTCCGACTCAATGGATATAGACTGCTCAGGCAATAAATCCGTGGCAGTGGGTGATTCTTTGGCGTAAACTGCCTCATTGAATGTTCCCTGCCTTCCCAGTCTCATAATGTGATCCTCCAGTGGAATTGCCACAGTTTTTTTTTTTTCACTGCCTGACTGAGCTATGGCAACTGTTAATCTTTACATCTGCTATCCGTATTGCCCTCCAGTAAACCTGGTTCCCAGTAATGCGGACCACTGCCATCTGCAGCTATAAGGGATATTACAGGAACTGTAGCGACTATAATAGTGTGTCAGGTGAGGTTATCGTTTATGTCCTAAACTCGGTCTGTAGTGAACATGTGCCCCTTGAAACTCCTTTTGAAGCTGTGGCTGTCAGAATAAGGACGACACAGGAAATAACTGCCTGAATGTATTAGCTGCACTGATTGATCAACTCAATAGACCTTTCCTACTTTTGGGAGATATTAATGCCCATAACCCCTTGTAGGGTGGTACCATGCTTACTGGCCGAGGCAGAGATCGAAACTTTACTGTCGCAATTCGACCTCTTCCTCTTAAATTCTGGGGCCCACCACACATTTCAGTGTGGCTCATGGTACATACTCGGCCATTGATTTATCAATTTTCAGCGCAGAACTTCTCCCATATATCCACTGGAGAGCACATGACGACCTTGTGGTAGTGACCACTTCCCCATCTTCCTGTCACTGCCCCAGCGTCAGGCACATGGACACCTGCCCATATGGGCTTTGAACAAGGTGGACTGGGGAACTTTCACCTCTGCTGTCACCGCTGAATCTCCCTCACACAGTAACATAGATGTGATGGTTGAGCAGGTAACACAATTGTTTCTGTGGCAGAAAACGAGATTCCTCGCTCTTTAAAGTGCCTGAGGCGTAAGGCAGTCCCTTGGTGGTCGCCGGAAGCAGCTGAAGCAATTAACGAGCGTCAGCGAGCTCTACAGCAGCATAAGCGGCACCCTTCCCTGGAGCACCTCATACCCTTTAAATGGCTCCGTGCTGTGTTCGCTAACTTATCAAACAATGGAAGAAGGATTGTTGGGAGAAATGTCTCCACCATTGGGTGCCTGACGTCACCTTCCCAAGTCTGGGCAAAGAGCAAACGTCTTTTCGGCTACAAGGCCCCAACAGCTGTCTGCGGTTTTACCATAAATGGCGAGTTATGTACCGATGCATACGCGATTGCCGAGCACTTCGCTGAGCACTGTGCTCGAGCCTCTGTGATGCTAGAAGGGAATGTCCTCTCATTCACTACACGCTGCAGTGAATCCTATAACGCCCCATTTACAGAGTGGGAGCTTCTCAGTGCCCTTGCACATTGCCCCGACACAGCTCCTGGGCCTGATCGCATCCACAGCCAGATGATTAAATATCTCTCATCTGACTACAAGCGACATCTTCTCATCACCTTCGACTGGAACTGGTGCGATGGCGTCTTTCCATCGCAATGGCGGGAGAGCACCATCATTCCGGTGCTCAAACCTGGTAAAAACCCCTGGATTTGGATAGCTATCGGGCCATCAGCCTCACCAACGTTCTTTGTAAGCTGCCGGAATGTATGCTATGTCAGCGGTTGGGTTGGGTGCTGGAGTAACGTGACTTGTTGGCTCAATGTCAGGGCGGCTTCCGAGGCTTGTTGAAAGTATGACTGGCTCCATTCTGTGCCTATAAGTTTTACTTCTGCTTCAGTAATGTCCATTCCCCTTCCTTTTCCCAGCCCCACCCCATTCGCCCCACACCTTCCGCCTCATCCTCACTCTCCCACTGATAATCTTGTGTCCAAAGAGTCTGCTGTCCTCTGCAGCAGACTTTCAACTTTCCCAGCACCCTGCCTTCAGTGTTGAGCGACAATGCCTCCACTGCGGCTTCATTTTTACGCTTTATCCGTGAGAGTGGGTTTAATATTTCTATGTAGGTTTTAGCGCATGTCCTTTGTCCCTCTGTGCTTATAGGGTTGAGGTTTTAATGTGTTGCAGAGTGGCTTGCTTTCCCTTTTTATTCTCGTGGATGACCAGCCACTGTAATCTGCTTTCATGTTTTACGCCTCTTCTGTTTCTAGCGTCTCTGTTTTCCTGCCCTCTTTCGTTCCTTTTAGTGTTAGTTGCCTTCCATTTTTTCTGTCTGAGGCCCACTCCCAATTTTTATCCAGAATTTCCTGTAGCTTCGTACTTTCCGAGTCCAAGTTGGTGCCACCCATAGTTCCCCCCCATATCCAGGAGAATGGGGTCCTGCTGGGCTCTGTATTGTCTCTCTATTTTTAGTGGCCGTTAATGGTCTAGCAGCAGCAGCTGTAGGGCCGTCCATCTCACCTTCTTTGCATGCAGACGACTTCTGCATTTCATACTGCTCCACCATTACTGGTGTTGCTGAGCGGCGCCTGCAGGGAGCCATCCATAAGGCTCAGTAATGGGCGCTAGCCCACGGTTTCCAGTTTTCGGCCGCAAAGTCGTGTGTAATGCAGTTCTGTCGGCGTCGTACTTATCGTCCAGAACCAGAACTTTATCTTAATCACGATCCACTCACTGTAGTGGAGACATATCGATTCTTAGGACTGGTCTCGACGCCCAGTTGACTTGGCTTTCTCACCTCCGTCAGCTCAAGTGGATGTGTTGGCAGCACCTCAGTACCCTCCACTGCCTGAGCAATATCAACTGGGGTGCAGACTGCTCTACGCTGCTGCCGCTCTAGAGAGCCTTTATTCAATCCCGCCTTGGCTATGGTAGTCTGGCTTAGGGTTCGGTAGCGCCCTCGGCATGGCGTTACTCGACCCAGTGCACCACTGTGGCGTTCGCCTAGCGACAGGAACTTTTAGAACGAGTCCAGTGACCAGCGTTCTTGTCGAAGCCGGAGTGCCTCCATTGAAGATTAGGCGTGCACAACTGCTGGCCAGTTACGTAGAATAGTCTCCTTTTCCCACCCACAGCAGTTCATCTCCTGCATTGGCAGGCCAGGTCAGGGCTTTGAACTGCAGTCCTTGTACAATCTCTTCTTTCTTAACTCGAGTCCTTGCTTTACCACCTATACTTGAGGTCCATTCACGTACACCTCCATGGTGTACACGTAGGCCACAGCTTCGCCTGGATCTTTCACATAGCCCAAAGGACTCGGTTAACCCCGTGGTTCTCCACTGCCACTTTGTCTCGATTCTTGACAAATACTAAGGCCACGAAATGGTTTACACCAACGGCTCGATGGCTGATGCTCACGTCGTCTTCACATGTGTCCATTGAGTACATATTCAACAGCATTCTTTGCCCAATGGCTGCAATGTTTTCAATGCTGAGCTGGTGACTGTATCTTGTGCTCTTGATCACATTCATTTATGCCCTGGGGAGGCGTTTCTTCTGTGTGCTGACTCGTTGAGCAGCCTACAGGCTCTTGACCAGTGCTACCCTCGTCATCCTTTGATAGCGACCATCCAAGAGTCCATCTATGCCCTGGAACGGTCTGGTCTTTCAGTGTGTTTGTGTGGACCCAGGTCAAGTCAGAATCCCAGGCAACGAACTTGCCAGCAGACTGACCCAACATGCCACATGGAAACCGCTTCTGGAGATCGGCTTCTCCGCAAGTAACCTGTGTTCAGTACTATGCTGCAAGGTTTGGCGGCTTTGGGATACGAAATGGCATAACTTCAGCACACACAACAAACTGCGTGCCATTTAGGAGACTGCTAGTACCTGAGCTGTTAAATCCTCGTGTATGCAAGGAGTCAATGCTGATCACTTTGGGGCACCAGAACTCCCAGCAATGGCCGCCATGTCAGACGGCCTTTGCTCTGGCTGGGTGACGCCCACAGGGTGAATCCCTGGTCAGAGTGGATGGTACTAGGGTGGACGCCTTGCACATGAAGTGACAAAAGCTTCAACATCCTGGCCATTCTGTGGCTGTCTCTAAGAATGATAGAAGACATGACACTTTTTCTGACCATTCTGCCTTCCCCTCCCTGGTCACCCCCTGGGAAAAGGGTCAAGGTCACTGGCTTGGGTTGAAAACTTTCCCTCAGTATCTGTTTTGTACCAGGACAGATGGCGAAAGTTTTGCCACGACCAAGCCTTTGTTTTTCATGGAGACGTTTGAAGATAAGCATGGTAAAGTGGAATCCATGTTCAAAATGCAGTCCGGTTCTATACTCATAAAGACATCTTTTGCTGTCCAATCTGTAGCCCTGTGTGCTTGTGACCACCTCAGTGTTATCCCAGTCTCCGTCGCACCCCACCAGTCTTTGAACTTGGTACAGGGCATCATTTTCCACCTGGATCTTCTTCTCCAAACTGACGAGGAGCTCTGTGCAAACCTCTAGTGGCGAAGAGTTCGATTTATCCGCTGTGTACAGTAAAAGCCTAAAAACAACCGCAGCAATACAGTCGCCTTTATCTTGGCCTTAGAGGGGGATACCCTCCCAAAGAAGGTAAAGGTGATGGTGTATCAGTGTGATGCAATACCTTACATCCCTCCACTGATGATACGCTTTAAATGCTCACGGTTTGGACACATGTCTTCCCACTGCACCAATGATTCCCTCTGCAGTGACTGTGGGTGCCCCCTCCATAAGGGGAGTGCCTGTGCTCCCCTGCCAGTGTACGTAAACTGTAATGTGCAGCATCCTCCACGCTCGCCAGCGTGCCCAGTGTATGTGAAAGAATAAGGGATTCAAGAGTACAAGACCTTAGATTGACTTAACTACACCGAGGCTTGTTGAAAGTATGACTGGCTCCATTCATTTACTTCTGCTTCAGTAATGTCCATTCCCCTTCCTCTTCCCAGCCCCACCCCATTCGCCCCACACCTTCCGCCTCATCCTCACTCTCCAACTCCCCCACCCCATCAGTACCCATACCCACCCCTTCAGGTTCTGCTCCCCCTTCCCTGCCAGAGAAGTGCTCCCCTTCTTCAGCAGCCACCAGTACTGGAGCTCCTTCCTGGGACTCCTCTTCCTGGCACCCCCCTGAATGGCGATCTGCAGCTCCACATAGGCCATACGATCCACAGTCGGTGGGCGCCAAGATTGCCAGGTGTAATTCCGTGCCTGACCTCGCTGCAGTCTGCCCTACTCTTGCTTCACAAGAGAAGAAGTAGAAACACAAGAACAATGGCAAGGCCCCTCCATTACCCCCTGAGGTGCCGCCTTCCCCTCCTCCAGCCAATGAACCATCAGTGTCTGACCCCACCTAAATGGACATTACCCCATCCTTATTCGTGACGGATGGCGTGACTGGCTCCGGTCCACTCACTTCTTATTTGGACTCCAGCTTGAGAACCCTCTAGTGGAATTGTAATGGCTATTTGTGTCACCTCCCAGAGTTGCAGCCCCTTCTTTCCCCATACTGTGCTGCTTGCATTGCTCTCCAGGTGACCCATTTTGTCAATTCTTACTCACCCACCCTTCGTGGGTTCCACACTTTCTGTCGAAACTGAATTGGCCCCTTGCAGGCTTCTGGCGGTGTTTGCACCTTGGTCCGCAAGAACATTGTTAGTAAATGAGTTCCCTCCATATCTCTGTGGAAGCAATTATCAGGGTCCAGCTGGCCACTCCAAGAATGATCTGTGACCCCTACCTCCTGCCTGATAGGCTGCCCGCATCCCTTGCCCTAACCACCCTTCTTCAACAACTCCCTTCTACCTTCCTGCTTCTAGGAGACTTTAATACCCACAACTCTCTTTAGGGTAGTCACACGACTATTGCACTGGGCAGGACAGTTGAAGCTGTTCTGGAAGGACTTGACCTCTGTCTCCTTAACACTGGTGCACCCACACACTTTAGTGTGGCACATAGCACTTTTTCTGCCACTGACCTCTCCATCTACAGTCTGTCTTCTTCCCTCCATTCAGTGGGGTATCCACAATGACTTATGTGACAGTGATCATTACCCAATTGTTTTGACCTTCCTTCGGTATATCTCGCTCCATAACCCTCCCAGGTGGGCCTCCTCTAAAGCTGATTGGGGTGCCTTCTCCTCTGCTACCATCCTCACCTGTACTACCACACAGTAGTATTGATGAGTCTATACAGACTTTGACTGCCGCCATTCTTTCTGCAGCTTTTTCAGCCATCCCTTCTTCCTCGGGTTCCCCCTGTCAGAAGATGGTTTCTTGGTGGACTCCAGAAATTGCTGCCGCCATAAAGACCGCCGCAGTGCTCTTCAACGCTTCAAGTAGCACCCTTCTACTGCTCTCCTTCTGGTCTTCAAGCGAGTCCACACCCGGCCCCGTTACCTAATCAAATTTCAAAAACTGATTTGCTGGGAATCATATGTGGCTGCCATATGACTGCACACCCCCTCTTCACAAGTCTGGGCGAAACTGAGGCGAATTTTTGGCCATCGTCCTCCCACTGGCATTGCAGGAATTTCTGTGCATGGTGTTGTCCTTACCCAGCCAGACTTTGTCGCAGAGCCTTTCACTGAACACTTTGCCCAAGCCTCTGCATTTACTCAGTACCCGCCCAAGTTCCTCCTCCTGCAAGAGCGCTCGGAACGACTGCCTTTGTCTTTCGCTTCTAGCTAGCATACGACTAGCAGGGGATATTGAACTGATGCTAAGAAAGATAGCACGAATGGTCACAGGTTTGTTTGACCCACAGGAGAATGTAACAGAGGTCCTGAAGAAACTGGAAGATGCCTGAAGATATACGTAAGCTGTCCCGAGAAAGCTTACTTGCAAAATTTCTAGAACGTACTGTAATTTTGGAACATTCGTAATTTCGTGCCAGTGGTGTTTTGGAGCGAAATGCAGTTGAGATCTCTGCGTACACCTGCGTTTAATGTGTAACTGCAGAAAGTTTCATTGTTGTATGTCTATTAGCTTATCGTTCAGTGTTGTACTCAGCGCCGGCTTTAGGGTGGGGCGACTCGGGCGGTCGCCCAGGGCGCCGGGGCCCAAGGGGCGCCACGTACTAAGCGCATGTAAAAAAATTACAATTTACAATCACCCATTTCGCGAAACTAAAATATTATTCAGTCTCATTCAACATACGTCGCTAATCTCACGAATGCGTGATGAATTCGGGGTAGCAGAAGAGAAATCATGCTGAATGCAATCTTCGCATTGTCTGCAACCATCCATGTTTGACGCGGGCTAGCACGGGCTCTGCCAAAGCGCCTCTCTTATTTGTTTCAAGAACTGCAACAAGGAAGAGCCCATGCAGCCGCACCATCTCTCGTTTATAACAGAAACTACCGGTCGCTCCAAATAAAAGAAAGTACAGTCTGTGAAATATACATTACATTATGATTTAATTAATACGAATGTATTTATATCGAATATTTGTGACTTAATGACTCATGTACATTAATTAATAAATCATGTAATGCGTGCACTGCATTCATAGAGAATTCTCCGCTAACTTACTGAAATAATACAGCGCCACACACTGTTTGTTAGACTGCATATGTTGGCAGCGCTACGATTTGCACCCGCATGTCAGTAATTGTCAGTAAGAGTCGGAGGCAGCGGTCATGTTTTCGTGGCTGAATAATTGTGAGTGAAACAAGTGTCGTGACTGTGTCAACATTTTAATTTTCTGGTAGGTGCGAAAAACATTTTTATCTTTCAGTTCAGGTTTTTTTCTAGTTACGTCTACTGATAGGTGAATTTCTTTATTTGTTATAGATCGAATATTGTGGTCGCGAAATAGAGCAGTGTCCAAGCAATAATTTGTCAAATTATTAAATCATGCCAGAAGAGAAGGAAATGATTTAAAAAAAGCTTTCTGGTTCAGAAAATCGGAAAAGAAAAGCTGAAAAAGAAAAAGTTCTTGAAGAGACTAAAAAGCACATGAATATTTATAAGTACCTTAAAGGAAATTCTAAGGCAAATACTTCAGATATTGAATCAAAAGTCCATGTATCAGCAAATATTTCTTCAGACTGTGAACAATTATACACAAAAAAATATACAATCACCTATTGAAGGTGATCAAATTGACCAGCGCAGTACATCTTTGCATGAATCCTCTGATATTTCTCCAAGTCAAAATCAACACATGACATCTGTGGTCGATGAAAGTATCAACGTTCTTGCAATAAAAGAATACAATGTTTCTGATGTAGGTACGTGGCCAAAAGTACTTAATGCTAGAGATATAGATCGCATTATAATATGTGGACCCTCACAAGTATGTCTAAATAACTTTCCAAAAGATGAAAATGGGCGTCATTTCTCTTCAACTCATTACACAAGAAAACTATCAAACGAAGAAACTATCAGACGACGGTGGCTAGTTTATTCTGTATCAAACGACAGTGTCTTTTGCTTTTGTTGTCGACTGTTTGATTTAAAGTCAACTACTAATTTGACTACCACTGTGGGTTTCAGAAATTGGAAACATTTAAGTGAAGCTCTGAAACTGCATGAAAATAGTCCTAACCACAAAAAAGCATTTACTCAATGGACTGAAGCTGAAATTAGGTTTAAAGCTGGATTAACTATTGACAAGGAAGAACAAAAGCTAATTTCTAAAGAAAGTTTACGATGGAGCAATGTGCTTCAAAGATTGATGCACATTACTTTGTATTTGGCTGAAAATAATATGGCATTCAGAGGGTTATCAGATAAATTATTTACCCCAAATAATGGAAAATTCTTAGGTCTTGTACAGTTATTGGCAAAGTTTGATCCAATCATGGAAGAGCACGTCAGACTGGCATTGAATGGTGATTTGGCTGACCATTATTGCGGCAAAAATATACAAAATGAATTAATAGAACTCATGGCATCACACGTTATGTCTACAATCGTATCCTGCATAAAGGGTTCAAAGTATTATGCAATCATAGCTGACTGTACTCCAGATATAAGCCACAAAGAACAACTTTCGATAACTTTAAGATGCGCCGACATAACAGAGGATGGCGTAAGTGTAAAAGAACATTTCATCTCATTTCTGCAAATAGATGATACAACCGGTGAAGGCCTCACAGAAAGCATTTTAAAAACATTGAGTGATCTTGACCTTAACATTAATGACTGCAGAGGACAGGGCTACGATAACGGCGCGAACATGAAGGGGAAAAATAGAGGCGTCCAGAACAGAATTAAGAAGTTAAATCCACTAGCTTTTTTTGTGCCTTGTGGATGCCATAGTTACAATTTGGTATTGTGTGATGCGGCAAAATCATCAGTAAAATCCGTGACACTGTTCGGAATGTTACAAAAAATGTTTAATCTATTTGCTGGATCGGTATATAGATGGAAAATTTTGACCGACCATTTGAAGATATACACCCTGAAAAATGTGACACACACTGGGAAGCTCGAAATGATAGCGTCAAAGCGGTTCGTTATCAACTATGCGAAATGCATGACGCTTTGGTTTCCTTGGCCGATGCTACTGAACAAAGCGATGCTGCGGTGTCACACGAAGCGACAACACTAGGAGGACAATTAAAAGACTTCAGCTTCATTGTTTCTCTCGTGACATGGTATGATGTTCTGTTTCAAATTAACGTTGTGAGTAAAGCAAGTCAGTCACCCACAATCAACTTTGTCGAGTTTATGGGAATCCTTGACAAATGTTGCTCTTATTTGGAAACATATAGAGAAACAGGTTTCGAACAAGCTATTGTAACAGCAACTGAACTGGCTTCTGATCTTGATACGCAGCCATTATTTAAACCACAAATGCGATTAAGACGTATTAAACGCAGGCCGGGTGAAGAGGCTGTTGATGATCAGATAACTGACCCAAAAAAGAAGTTTAAAGTAGAGTTTTTCAATGCACTGTTGGACACCGTGCACATATCCATGAAAGAAAGATTTGAACAGATGCAAGAATTTTCTGCGACGTGGAGTTTCTTGTTTGACATTAAAAAAAATCAAAATAACGAAGAACTAATACAATGCTGTTCTAAATTACAAGAAAAGTTAACTGTCAACATGAAGTCAGATATTGATGGAAATTTGCTGTGCGACGAAATTTTAGGCCTGCAACACTATCTCGAAGACAGCCAGGCAACGCCTATTGAAGCCTTAAATTTCATAAAATAGCATAATCTTCAAGAGTTATATCCCAACATCTGGATAACGTTACATATTTTGCTAACAATACCAGTGACTGTCGCAAGCGGCGAACGCAGTTTTTCCAAACTGAAGTTGATAAAAACGTACTTGCGGTCTACAATGTCTCAAACAAGACTAACCAGTTTGGCCTCACTGTCCATTGAAAATGAAGTTGCAGAAAACCTTGACTTTGCTAATCTGATCAGAGACTTTGCCGACAGTAAAGCGAGAAAAGTAAAATTTTAGTCGTTTATAATTGTTTTTCATTAGGCGTAATATGTTTTGTGTTCAGATGACTGACAGAAAATATAGGATTATGGCTTACAGTTATATTAAATTCAGTAAAAATATGGTATCCAATTCAAAATTAGTGTTTTTTCGTTATACATATTACCTCCTATATATAAAAATCAATTGTTGTGTGTTAGTCTCACCAAAACAAAGAAATGGCTTGACCAATTTGAATAATTTTTGTTTTGTTTTGTTCGCTTTAGTACAGGGGTGCTTCAGAAAAGAAAAGAAATATTTGGGATATACGAGCCTGTTTCAACCACATTGTACGCATCTTTTCTTTGTTTGGAACACGCAAAAAAAAATTCTGGAGTTGTTGTAGATGTACAGTGCAGTACTACGCAATATTTTTAGACAATTTCCCAAAACGTGAATGCTCAAACAATATATCACTGCTATACTGACTGTTACGGCAGCGACAGCAGCATGCTGGACTGACGTCACAGGCTACACAAGACTCACATGGAGCGTCTTAGAGGGCTTTCAGATTATTTGGATTTCATTTCCATTTAAAAAAATAAAATACTCAAATTTACGATGGAAAAAACCATGTTATGATCATAAGATGACGCCATTAACCACTTAAGACGATTTCTAGAAAACAGTCAAATACCGTGTTGCAAAGCACTGCCAGGTTCGCTATTTATACAATAAAGGGCGCCAACTGGACGACTCGCCCGGGGCACCTGTATGGCTAAGGCCGGCCCTGGTTGTACTGAGTAGAACGTTGTGTCGCACTGTTCGCGAATTTCGAGAGGGCAGAGTTACAGGAGCAATGCGTCTGCACTAAATTTTGCGTGAAACTCAAGCCTTGCTTGCCACGGTTCGTGATGCTCCGCATCTCCCCCCCCCCTCCCTCTCACCGCCCCCCCTCCGACGTTAGATTCCTCCCTCGGGCATGGGTGTGTATTTTGTCGTTAGCATAAGTTAGTATAAGTAGTACGTAAGCCTAGGAACCGATGACCTCAGCAGTTTGGTCCCATAGGAACTTAAAAACTCAAGAAGACCTTCACAGAGACACACCAAATGATGCTGGAAACCTACGGTGATGAGTGCTTAAGCCGTACTCGGTGTTACGAATGGTTCACACGGTTTAAAAACGGCCGGACGGAAGTTAAAGACGGCCCTCGTTCAGGACGTCCTTCGGCGTCTACCAACAACGCTCGTGCCAAGAACGCCAACGAAATTGTGCGTGCTAAACGAAGGCTGTCCGAAAGATTCCAGAAGAATGTAACATTTCAGTTGGATCATGTCATGAAGTTCTAACACAGCATCTTGGAATGTATCGTGTTTCCGCCAAGTTCGTACCACAGCTCATGAGTCAAGACTAGAAAGACCTTCGCCTCGCAGTCTGTGAAGAGGTTTTGTATCCCGCAGATGAGGACGACATGATCTTTTAAAAAAATCATAACCGTTCATGAGACGTGGGTCTACATTATGACATTGAGACCAAGGTTCAGTCTTCACAATGGGTAGGGATTGTTAGGTTAGGCCAAATGTCAATCATGCTGACAGTTTTCTTTGACTTTGAAAGATTAGTGCCACAGGGACAAACTGTTAATCGATGGTACTATCGGGACGTGTTACGCCTGCGAGAAAATACGAAAAGGAAACGGCCTGAAATGTGGCGAGACAATTCGTGGGTCTTGCATCACGATAACGCAGCCGCACATTCATCCCTGTTGGTGCATGGCTAACGCACAAAATACAAAATTACTGTGGTGCCTCATGCTCTGTTCTCTCCAGACCTAACCCCTGTAGCCTTTTTTTTTCCAAAGTCGAAAATCCCGTTGAAATGAAGATTTGCGACAATAGACGAGATAAAAGAAAATTCTCAGACAGTGCTTCACACGGTCCAGCAAAAGGCGAACCAAGACTGCTTCCGGGAGTGGAAGCGGCGTTGGGAGCGGTGTATTAGTCGTGGAGGACACTATATACGAATCAGTGAACATAAGCGTAGAAAAAATTTATGGACAAAGTTCCGGGATTTTTTGAACAGACCTCGTAGACGAAAAGTAGTGAATATTGACAAATGGTCAAAAATGCTCGTTCCGTTGTGTTCGTTTCCATTCGCTGCGGTGCAAACTAAGCTTAATAATATTCCCGGTGTTAGATGTAGTTGGCAACTCTGTAAACGCTGAGCGGTGCGCCGCTTACAGCCCAGGCAAAATTATTCTCGGAGGGACACATCATTATCTCCTTCGTGCCTAAAGTTCCTTCGGCCAATCTCTAACTCAGTTGCCATGCCGATAGCTCGTTATCCTACTCCTCTGCAAGTAACACGTCGTTAGAGCAGACACTCAAGTCAGACAGTATCACAACCGACTGTACATAACTACTATGGATGTTCAAGAGCACTGGTTCCCAACCCGGGGGTAGTTATGCTCCTGAGATGTGAAATGAATTTTTGAGGGGGTAAAAACTAAACTATTCCATTCTGTTTGAGTCACGAAACCAAATTGTTTTCAAAAGGTCACTACTATTACCACAATTTTGTATGACTCCAATGCTGGTTATATAAGTTATCAATAATTACTTTTCTCAGTTAATACAATACTGGCCATTAAAATTGCTCCTCCCAGGGGGTCCATAACTCTTTTGTGGATACGTGCGTGGCGAGCACGGGGCCCCGAGCCATTGCAGCCTTCTTTCTCTCCAGGGCTGCATTTCCTTTCCCTTCCCATCCTTTCCCCTCCTTGCTCCTTTCCACTCGCCCTCTCCTCTCCCTCTCTTGGTGTCCCTGCTTATGTTGGCCCCGCTATCCTCCTGGTTCTGTTGGTTTTCCAATTTGGCTTTGTTGCATAATCATCTCCTCCTTTTGGCATTCCTTGGTCCCCCTCTGGGGTTTGACCTCCATTACAAAATTTCTCTTCCGCAGTGTGAGCCATTTGGGGAAGAGCACCTTACCTAGTGTCTCCGACGTGCGCCCTCCTAGTACATTCCACCTTTTCACGTCGTTGTCTGATACTAGGGTGCATAGCCAGCATGGTAGCCAGCCCGTGTGGTGGGGTCGCTATGTACCCTTTTGGTTGAGGCCCCTGAACACACAGGGATCACACTTCTGTTACCTGAGCTGTGACCTCCTCATGCATGCCTTGGAGTGGTTGCTCGTCATCCTGGAGCATCGGAACTCCCAGCAATGGCCGCCGTGCCAGACGGCCCTTGCTGTGGCTGGGTGGCGCCCGTGAGGAGAGCCCCTGATCGGAGTGGGTGGTATCAGGGCTGACGCTATGCAAATGAAACTCTGGCCGTTTTTCTGCGGCCGTCTCTCTGCGTGGAACTGATTCCTCAAGTGCTGCTTCTCTTGCCCCTTCGGCCTTCCCTTCCATGGCTACCCCCTGGGAAGAGGGTCAGGCCCGTCGTCTAGCGGCAAAACCTTTCCCCCGTTATCTAGTTTGCACCAGGACTGATGGAGATACTTTCACCAGTGTCAAACCTTTATTCTTTGTGGAACACATTAAAGACAAGTTTGGCGAAGTGGACTCCCTGAGCAAGATGCGGTCGGGTTCGTTGCCGATAGAAACTACTTCAGCTGCCCAATCTGCGGCCCTTCGTGCCTGTACCCATCTTGGCACAATTCCTGTGTCCATTACCCCCCACTAGTCTCTAAATACGGTACAAGGTGTGATTTTTCACAGGGACCTCATCCTTCAAACTGATGAGGAACTTCGGGACAATCTCGGACGGCGGGGTGTTCACTTTGTTCGGCGTTTTCAGAAGGGTCCTAAAGACAATCGTATTGATACTGGTGAATTATCCTGGCCTTTGAAGGGGATACCCTTCCTGAGAAAGTTAAGATTATGGTCTATCGCTGTGATGTGAAGCCGTACATCCCACCTCCTATGAGGTGTTTTAAGTGCTTGCGGTTTGGTCACATGTCTTCCCGCTGTTCCCAGGCCCCTTTCTGTGGTGACTGTGGACGTCCACTCCATGAGGGGAGTCCCTGTGTTCCTCCTCCTGTATGTGTAAATTGTCATGGTAGTCATTCTCCACGTTCACCAGATTGCCCAGTATATAAGAAGGAAAAAAAGATACAGGAGTATAAGTCCCTCGATCGCTTAACCTACACAGAGGCCCATAAGAAATATGCAAGACTTCACCCTGTGTCCATGACATCTAGTTACATCTTGGTTACATCTTCACCCCTTCCTCCCCCTTCCTTACCCCCATCCCGCACCCCTCTCCTCCCCCCCCTCCCCTGCGGCTCCCACACCTTCTCCCATGGGCGCTGCTCCCCCTCCCCAGCCGGAGAAGTGTCCCACTCCTTCGGCGTCTGCCAGTCAAGGGCGTCTCTCCCGGGATGCCCCTTCCCGGCACCTTCCAGGCCAAAAGTCTGTCGGCCCCAGGTCGCTCTGATCTTGCTGCAGCTGGCTCCTTTATGCCACATATCCCTCCTCGATCTCAGCCTGAAAAGAAGAACAAACATAAGTCCTGGGACAAAGAGCCTCTGGTGTCACCAGATGTCCCTCCGCCGACTTCACAACCGAATTCTGACCTGTCGTTCATGGATGTCGTCCCCTCCTTGTCGGTGACGGGTGGGGACCCGGCGGTATGACTGGATTTAGCGTGTTCAGCCCCCACTTAAACCATCGTTCTGTGGTTCTCCAATGGAATTGTAATGGATACTATCGTCACCTTCCGGAATTGGAATCCCTTCTTTCGTCCTACTCTGCAGCTTGTGTGGTTCTCCAGGAATCTCATTTTACTGATGCTCACTCACCGACCCTCCGTGGGTTCCATGTTTTCTGTCGAAATCGGGTCAGGCCCCTTCGGGCTTCTGGTGGCGTTTGTACGTTGGTCTGTACAGACATTGCTAGCACGTGGATTCCTCTTCAAATTACATTTGAAGCGGTTGCTGTTAGGGTCCACTTAGACTCTGCAGTCACAGTTTGCAATCTTTATCTCCCTCCTGACAGGACTGCCTTAACCACCCTTCTTCAGCAACTTCATCCTCCCTTCCTCCTCCTTGGGGATTTTAATGCTCATCATCCCTTGTGGGGCAGTGCCTTTCCATCTAGACGAGGTCTTCTTATAGACCAGTTTATTGCTGACCACGACCTGTGCCTTCTTAACGATGGCTCCCCTACTCATTTCAGGGCCGGTCATGGTACCTTTTCTGACATTGATCTTTCTCTTTCTTCTCCCTCTCTCCTCCCTTCATTACACTGGTCGCCACACGACGACCTTTGTGATAGTGACCATTTCCCGTTGATTATCACGCTCCCTTCCCGCTCCCCGATGGACAGGTTGCCTCGTTGGTCTTTCCAACGCGCCGATTGGCCTCTATACACTGCACAGGTCGTGTTTTTTCCCTCTTTGTCGGGTTGTATTGATGACGTCCTACGTGACGTGTCTGACGCGGTTGTTCGCGCTGCTAGCCTTGCTGTCCCGCGCTCATGTAGACCATTTCGTCGTCGGCAAGTCCCGTGGTGGAGTATGGCCATTGCCATTGCCATCCGTGATCGCCGTCGAGCTTTGCAACACTTTAAGAGGGACCCATCCGTAGCCAGCCTTACTAGCTTTAAACACCTTCGCGCTAAAGCTCGTTATTTAATCAAACAGAGCAAGCGGATATGTTGGGAACGATTCGTTTCTTCCCTTGGTTCTACTGTCCCTCTGTCACGGGTATGGGCTACACTTCGCTCTCTCCAAGGTTTCCATCGGCAGTCCACCCTCCCAGGCTTTCACCTCCCAGATGGCATTTGTACGGACCCATTAGTTCTTGCCGAACATCTTGCGACCCATTTTGCAGTGGCATCAGCGTCAGCCTCCTATGCAGCTGCTTTCCTTCATCAAAAACAGTGGGCTGAAGCTCCCACCTTATGTTTCACTACTTGTGAGTCAGAATCTTACAACGAACCTTTTACTGAATGGGAATTTCTTTCTACTCTATCTTCTTCTCATGATATGGCCCCTGGCCCAGATTCCATTCATAACCAACTGCTTCAACATCTCAGTGCTCCACAACGGCAACATCATCTTCGGGTGTTTAACCGTATCTGGCTCCAGGGTGACTTCCCTTCTCAGTGGAGAGATAGCAGTGTGGTTCCTGTCCTTAAGCCTGGTAAGAACCCCCTATCTGTTGACAGGTATTGGCCAATTAGTTTGACCAATGTTGTTTGTAAGTTACTTGAACGGATGGTAGCCCATCGGCTCAATTGGGTCCTCGAATCTCGGGATCTATTGTCCCCTTACCAGTGTGGCTTTCGAGAGGGACGATCTCCAATCGATCATTTACTTTGCTTGGAATCCGCAGTTCGGCAGGCTTTTTCCCAGCGCCGCCATTTGGTTGCAGTGTTTTTTGACCTTCGCAAGGCCTATGACACAGCCTGATGCCATCACATCTTACTAACCCTTCATCAGTGGGGTCTTCGAGGCCCACTCCCGATTTTTATCCGCCAGTTCCTGATCCATCGGTCATTCAGAGTTCGAGTTGGTACTGCTTTTAGTTCTCCACGGACCCAAGAGATGGGCATCCCACAGGGTTCTGTCTTGAGTGTCCTTCTTTTCCTCATTGCTATCGATGGACTTGTGGCCTCTGTCGGTCCCTTGGTCGCCCCTGCCCTGTATGTTGATGATTTCTGCATTTGGGTTAGTTCCTCCTCGATGGCATCTGCAGAACGGCAGCTCCAGGTGGCTATACGGCGTGCCTCTGCATGGACCCTCTCACACGGGTTTCAATTCTCTCCTTTAAAATCGCGAGTGGTCCACTTCTGTCGCCGTACTACGATCCACCCTGATCCAGAGCTCTATCTCGCTGCACAACGATTGCCTGTGGTCCCACAGTTTCGTTTCCTGGGTCTTCTTTTCGACAGCAAGCTCACTTGGCTGCCCCATATCAGACTCCTGAAGGTAGGATGTTTCCGTAAACTCAATGTCCTTTGCTTCCTTGCCCACTCCTCTTGGGGTGCGGACCGTTCCCCCTCCTCCGTCTTTATCGTGCTCTAGTTCTGTCTCGCTTGGACTATGGTTGTCAAGTTTATGGTTCAGCTGCTCCTTCCACACTGCACGTGCTGGATCCAGTCCACCATCGTGGTATCCGTTTGGCACCCGGGGCCTTCCCTACTAGCACTGTTGATAGTCTCCTGGTAGAAGCTGGGATCCCCCCTTTCTGTTTGGCGGTCCCAGCTTCTGGTGTCTTATGCCCTCACTATCCGTTCTTCTCCCACTCATCTTTCCTATTCTATCCTGCTCCCAGACCATGGACGTCGCCCACCCAACTCCCGCCCTCGGGCGGGTTTACTGGTTGGGCTGTGCCTCTCGTCTCTTTGCCGTGATTTTCAGCTTCCTTCTTTGTCCTGTCTTCCTCGCTCCCTCCCCTCCACCCCTCCTTGGTTAGTTCCTCGGCCTCGAATTCGGATGGATCTCCGCCGAGGTCCGAAAGATTCCATCCCCCCGGTGGTGTTCTGTTCCTTTTTCCGCCAAATTTTATGGGAGTTTCGGGATGCTGTTTTTTTTTACACTGATGGCTCTAAATCTACTGATCATGTTGGGTACGCATTCACGTCCTCTGTTGGAACGGAAAGTCATCTGCTGCCACCTACATGTGGGGTGTTTACTGCGGAATTGATGGCAATTTCCCAGGCCCTTACCTTTATTAAACAATCCCAACACAACCGCGTTTTGTTATGTACGGACTCGATGAGTGGCCTTCTTGCTATTGATCGGTGTTTTTCGCGCCATCCCTTGGTCTCTGCCATCCATCCCCCCTGCGGGTCCGGGGTAAGAATAGGCCCGAGGTATTCCTGCCTGTCGTAAGAGGTGACTACAAGGAGTTTCAACCGTTTCGGCCTTCCATGTGATGGTCCCCCTTGGGGTTTGACCTCCATTTTTCAAAATTCTATAGAAGTACGAGCCTTTTGGGGAAGGACGCCTTATGTGGTGTACCACTGGTCCTCAGTGCACTAAGACCTTGGCACTCAGCATTGTACCGGCGTTTTTTCATACCCACTATTCCTCAAATTGGGCCTAAACGACTGATGGGTGGTACAAGTTACGCCCATAGTGCATCCCCATCTGCACCTACGATCATGATGGACTTTCCATGGCACCAGAAATCCAGCACGGTAGCCAGCCCGTTGTGGTGGGGTCGTCATGTACCCTCTAGGTTGTAGCCCCCTGACAACACAGCGAGCGTACTGCCGATACCTGAGCTGCACCCTCCCCACGTCGGCCAAGGAGTAGATGCCCGTCTCCTTGGGGCATCAGTACTCCCAACAACGGTCATCCTGCCAGGTGGCCCTTGCTGAGGCTGGGTGGCGCCCGTGGGGAGAGCCCCTGGTCGGAGTGGGTGGTATCAGGGCGGACATTTCGCAGATGAAACGTCAACACGTATCAGGTCGCTCTGCGGCCGAATCTTTCAAAAGGAAAGGTGCTGTTTCTAGTTCTGGTTCTCCTGCCCTTTCCCCCTTGGCCACTCCCTGGGAGGAGGGACAGGCCCGCCGGCTTGGGGCGGAGTACTTCCCCCCATATTTGGTCTGTTCTCGAACCGATGGGGGGACGTTCGACACCTCCAAGCCCTTGTTCTTTGTTCAGCACATTGAGGACATCTTCGGGGAAATCAAGGCTCTCAGTAAGATGCATTCGGGGTCCGTTCTTATAAAGACCACCTCCGCCACACAGTTGGCGGCGCTCCAGGCGTGCGACCGCCTAGGGGACATCCCAGTGTCCATTGTCCCGCATCTGGCACTAAATAGGACGCAGGGGGTTATTTTTCATGGTGACCTCCTGCTGCAATCTGATGAGCAGCTCAGGGCCAACCTGGAGCGCCAAGGCGTGCATTTCGTCCGGCGAGTCCAGCGCGGCCCCAAAGACCGTCGCATCGACACTGGGGCCTTTATCCTCGCCTTCGAGGGGGACGTTCTCCCGGAGAAGGTAAAAGTGATGTGCTACCGGTGCGACGTGCGACCTTACGTCCCGCCTCCTATGCGCTGTTTTCGGTGTTTGCGCTTTGGGCACATGTCGTCACGGTGTGAGGCTGAGCCCCTTTGTGGCGATTGTGGACGTCCTCTTCGTGAGGAACATACATGCACCCCACCAGCTCGGTGCGTTAATTGTCCTGGCATCCACTCGCCTAGATCCTCAGACTGCCCCACATATCAGAAGGAAAAGAAGTTACAAGAACTCAAAACTTTGGATCGGCTCTCTTATTATGAGGCCAGGAAGAAGTATGACCACCTCTATCCCGTGCCGTTGACCACTTCATTTGCCTCAGTTGTGTCCACCCTTTCCACGGTATCCTCACCCCTATCCTGTCCCCCCCTCCGCCTCCTCCCCCGATCCGGGTTCTCTGCCTCAGCCTCCCAAATCCCTGCATTCCAAATCCTCCTGGCCCCCGCCCCCTCGGCCCCAGGGGCCACCCTTCCTCCTCCTCCTGCCCCCCCGCCGCCTGAGAAGCGATCCTCTTCTCAGGCGTCCATCGGGGAAACGTTCCGGACCCCAGCTTCCGAGGTCCGGCGTTCCAAAATGGACCCCGCGCGTGAGGACCTTCTTCGGGTCCAGTCCACCATCCCTGGGCCTCCTCGGACTTCCAAGAAGGCCTCCAAGAAAAAGTCTCTATCCCCCTCTCCACCCCGGCGCATTTCGTCTGATGCTCTATCCGTGAGTCACTGCTCCCGGCTGTACTCAGTTTCGCTGGGACGCTCTGCTTCCAGGCGCTCAGCTTGCCTCTCGTTGGCAAATGATGCTGCCCCTCCTACACAACCAGGGACAGCGGCCGTGGCTGGCGACGACTCGATGGAACAGGATCCGCCTCCCGCCGGTTGTAGCGTTGTTCCCTCGAAACCTGGCCCTCCGCGGCCGTCGAGGTGACCAGCTCTTCCCCCGTCTTGTTCCCCCTCTTTTTTGACTAGCGATGGCCTTGTTACATTGGAACATAAGAGGTATTCGATCTAATCGTGAGGAATTACAACTGCTCCTCCGTCTGCACTGTCCGCTCGTCCTTGGTCTCCAGGAAACCAAGTTGCGCCCGACTGACCGTATTGCCTTTACCCACTATACCTCGGAGCGGTATGACCTCACCCCTGTGGACGGTATCCCAGCTCATGGTGGGGTCATATTGCTCGTTCGGGACGATGTCTATTACCATCCCATCCCATTGACCACCCCACTCCAAGCAATAGCTTTCCGTATTGCTCTTTCTGCTTTTATTTTTTCAGTTTGTACCATCTACTCTCCATCGTCATCTGCTGTTAGTTGGGCTGACATGATGCACTTGATCGTTCAGCGTCCCCCGCCGTTTTTATTTTTTGGCGTCTTCAATGCCTATCATCCCCTTTGGGGCTCTCTTGCATCCTGTCAAAGAGGCTCACTCTTGGCAGATGTCTTCAACCATCTCAATCTTGTCTGCCTCAATACTGGCGCCCCGACTTTCCCCTCGGACTCTACTCATACCTACTCCCACTTGGACCTCTCGATCTGTTCTACCACTCTTGCCTGTCGGTTCGAGTGGTATGTCCTTTCTGACACCTATTCGAGCGACCACTTCCCCTGTGTCGTTCGTCTCCTGTACCACACCCCATCCCCACGTCCTTCTAGCTGGAACATACCGAAAGCTGACTGCGGACTTTACTCCTCCCTGGCGACCTTTCCGGACCACGATTTTCTCAGTTGTGACAGTCAGGTCGAATACCTCATGGCTGTTATCATCAATGCTGCCGAACGTTCCATTCCTCGTACTACCTCTTCTTCACGTCGCGTTTCCGTCCCCTGGTGGAACGAGGCTTGTAGAGACGCTATCCGTGCTCGACGACGTGCTTTACGCACCTTTCGCCGCCATCCTCCGTTGGCGAATTGTATTGGATACAAACGACTCCGAGCGCAATGCCGTAGAGTCATCAGAGACAGCAAAAAAGCTTGTTGGGCCTCTTTCACCAGCTCCTTTAACAGTTTTACTCCCTCTTCTGTCGTATGGGGTGGCCTGCGCCGGCTGTCGGGCATTAAGGCCCACTCCTCGGTACCTGGCCTGACCTCAGGTAATGAGGTCCTCGTTGATCCTTTGGCTGTCTCCAACGCCTTCGGCCGGTTTTCCGAGGAGGTTTCAAGCTCCGCCCATTACCACCCTGCCTTCCTTCCCAGGAAAGAGGCAGAAGAGGCTCGGCGACCTTTCTTCCACTCGCTGAATCTGGAAACTTATAATGCCCTCTTTACTATACGGGAACTCGAACGTGCGCTTGCACTGTCCCGGTCTTCTGCTCCGGGGCCAGATGCCATTCACGCTCAGATGCTGGCACACCTTTCTCCGGCGGGCAAAAGCTTCCTTCTTCGTACCTACAATCGCGTCTGGACCGAAGGTCAGGCTTCTAGTTACCGCCCCATTTCTCTTACAAGCTGTGTCTGTAAGGTGATGGAGCGCATGGTTCATGCTCAGTTAGTTTGGATTCTTGAATCTCGACGGCTGCTTACCAATGTCCAATGCTGCTTTCATCGCCGCCGCTCCGCTGTTGACCACCTTGTGACCTTGTCGACATTCATCATGAACAACTTTTTGCGAAGGCGCCAAACGGTAGTCGTGTTCTTCGATTTGGAGAAGGCTTATGATACCTGTTGGAGAGGAGGTATCCTCCGCACTATGCACAGGTGGGGCCTACGCGGTCGCCTGCCCTTTTTTATTGATTCCTTTTTAACGGATCGAAAGTTTAGGGTACGTGTGGGTTCCGTATTGTCCGACGTATTCCTCCAGGAGAACGAAGTGCCTCAGAGCTCCGTCTTGAGCGTAGCCCTTTTTGCCATCGCAATCAATCCAATTATGCATTGCATTCCACCTAATGTCTCAGGCTCTCTCTTTGTCGATGACTTCGCGATCTACTGCAGTGCCCAGAGAACATGCCTCCTGGAGCACTGCCTTCAGCGTTGTCTAGACAGCCTATACTCATGGAGCGTGGCAAATGGCTTCCGGTTCTCTGAAGAGAAGATGGTTTGTATCAACTTTTGGCGATATAAAGCGTTCCTTCCGCCATCCTTACATCTCGGTCCCTTTGTTCTCCCATTCGTGGAAACAACTAAGTTTCTGGGGCTCACGTTGGACAGGAAATTGTGTTGGTCTCCGCATGTCTCTTATTTGGCGGCCTGTTGTACACGTTCCCTTAATGTCCTCAGAGTTCTTAGTGGTTCATCTTGGGGAGCGGATCGCACTGTCCTGCTTCGCTTGTATCAGTCCATAGTCAAATCGAAGCTGGATTATGGGAGCTTCCTCTACTCGTCTCTCGGCCATCCCTCTTACGCCGTCTCAACTCCATCCACCATCGGGGGTAACTTCTTGCGACCGGAGCCTTCTACACTAGTACTGTCGAGAGTCTTTATGCTGAAGCTGCTGAATTACCATTGACCTACCGGCGCGACGTACTGCTGTGTCGGTATGCCTGCCGGCTGTTGTCTATGCCCGACCACCCCTCTTACCAGTCCTTCTTCGCCGATTCTCTCGACCGTCAGTACGGGTTTTATGTGTCTGCCCTGCTGCCCCCCGGAGTCCGCTTTCGTCGCCTGCTTTGACAATTGGATTTTGCCCTCCCTACCACCTTCAGAGACGGTGAGAGCCCGACACCACCTTGGCTCCAGGCTCCGGTTCATATTTATCTCGACCTCAGCTCACTCCCGAAGGAGGGTACTTTGGCTGCAGTGTATTGCTCACGGTTTGTCGAACTTCGTGCTCGACTTGCCAGTCACACCTTTATTTACACCGATGGCTCCAAAACTGACGATGGTGTCGGCTGTGCCTTTGTCGTCGGGGCCGCCACCTTTAAATACCGGCTCCTCGACCAATGTTCGAGCTTTACGGCCGAGCTTTTCGCTCTCCATCAGGCCGTTCAGTATTTCCGCCGCCACCGCCATTCATCGTATGTACTCTGCTCTGACTCACTCAGTGCTCTTCAGAGCATTGGAGCTCCCTATCCGGTCCATCCCTTGATTCAACGGATACAGCAGTCCCTCCATTCTTTCGCTGATAATGGTTCTCCTGTCAGCTTTCTGTGGGTTCCCGGACATGTAGGAGTGCCTGGGAATGAGGCTGCGGATGCTGCAGCCAAGGCTGCAGTCCTCCTGCCTCGGCCAGCCTCCCATTGTGTCCCATCGTCTGACGTATGTGGGGATGTTTGTAAGAGGCCTGTGTCGTTGTGGTGGGATGCTTGGTCATCCCTCCAACGAAACAAGCTCCGGGCAGTAAAACCGCTCCCAACTGCTTGGACAACCTCCTCCCGACCATCTCGGCGAGAGGAGGTCCTTCTGACCAGGTTGCGGATTGGGCATTGCCGGTTTAGCCACCGCTACCTGCTCTCCGGTGACCCAGCCCCGCAGTGCCCTTGTGGTCAGGCATTAACAGTGCGCCATGTTTTATTGTCGTGTCCCCGCTTTAGTCAATCTCGTGTTGTCCTGTCCCTGCCATCTACTTTACCGGATATTTTAGCTGATGACGCTCGAGCAGCTGCTCGTGTTCTGCATTTTATAACTTTGACTGGATTGTCCAAAGACATCTAACCTTTTTACTTATTTTATCTGCATCTTTGTCAGGTCTTTCTGGTGTCCCCCCCTCCCCTTGAGTTTTACTAGATTTCATGTGCTCTAACAACGGTGACTGGGCGCTAATGACCTCAGTAGTTGAGCGCCCTTAAACCCCACCAAAAAAAAAAAAAATAATCTGCCATCCATGACCATCTCGCTGATATTCACCATGCTGCTTGTTCCATTGACTTCCTTTGGTTCCCTGGCCATGTGGGTATCCCAGGTAATGAGCTCGCTGATCGTTTGGCTGGGGGAGCAGTTACTTACCCCCCGTTTTCTGTAACCCCTCCTGCAGCGGATTTACGGCTTCACATCAAATCCCACTTCGCACAGTCATGGGCCAATTCTTGGGAGGCTACTAGCCAGTCTAATAAACTTCGTGCAATTAAGGTGACACCAGGCCCGTTGCGTTCTTCCTTTCGCCTCTCCCAAAAGGACTCGACCACACTGTCTCTTCTCCGCATTGGCCATACCAGGCTGACCCATGGTTTTCTTTTGCGTGATGAGCCACCCCCACTATGTGGTTGTGGAGCCTTCCAGTCAGTAGCCCACATTTTGGTTGAATGCCCCCTTCTTTTGGCTCTGCGTGCTAAGTACAGACTCCCCCACACTTCACCTTTGATGTTGGCTGACGATTCCCGGATGGTCTCTCTGGTTCTCGGTTTCCTCTCGGAGAGTGGTTTTTATTCTCAGTTTTAAGGTTTTTAATCTCTCTCTGGTGTTGGGGCAGGGCGGTGAGTGTTTGGGTGTCTCCCACTGTAGGCTGTGTTTGGAGATTCCCGATTCACCTCCCTGACCGGAATCCTCTTTTCTCCCCTTTTACTCTGTTTTTACCCTTTTTTTTTAAAGGCTTGGTTAGTCTATTCCCACACGTACATTCTACATTATAGCAGTTGTACCTTTTAAGTCACAGGTGGTCTTGCCTATGTTGCTTCAGCATAGTGTTGGGTTAGTTCTCTTGCCGAATTCCCTCATTTTGTTTTTTTACCAGTGACAACGTGACTGCCCTTTTACGTTTTTCCCTTTTTCCGTTTTATTGTTCTGACTTTACTGAGATGTCCCATTAGCGGAATGGAGTATATTTGAAACAAGGGACTGATGACCTTGCTGTTTGGTCCCTTAAACCTCAACCAACCAACCATTAAAATTGCTACACCATGAAGATGACGTGCTACAGACGCGAAATTTAGCCGACAGCAAGAAGATGCTGTGATCTGCAAATGATTATCTTTTCAAAGCATTCACGCGAGACTGGCGCCGGTGGCGACACCTACAGCGTGCTGACATGACGAAAGTTTCCAACCGATTTCTCATACACAAAAAGCAGTTGACCAGGATTGCCTGGTGAAATGATGTTGTAATGCCTCTTTTAAAGACGAGAAATGTGTACCATCACGTTTCCGACTTTGATAAAGGTCGGATTGTAGCCTATCGCGGTTGCGGTTTATCGTACCGCGACATTGCTGCTCACGATGCTCGAGATCCAATGACTGTTAGCAGAATATGGGATTGGTGGGTTCAGGAGGGTAATACGGAACGCCGTGCTGGATACCAACGGCCTCGTATCACTAGCAGTCGAGATGACAGGCATCTTATCCGCATGGCTGTAACGGATCGTGCAGCCACGTCTCGATCCCTGAGTCAACACATGGGGACGTTTGCATGATAACAACCATCTGGACGAACAGCTCGACGACGTTTGCAGCAGCATGGACTATCAGCTCGGAGACCATGGCTGCGGTTACCCTTGACGCTGTATCAAAGACAGGAGCGCCTGCAGTGGTGTACTCGATGACGAACCTGGGTGCATGAATAGCAAAACGTCATTTTTTCGAATGAATCCAGGTTCTGTTTACAGCATCATGATGGTCGCATCCGTGTTTGGCGACATCGCGGTGAACGCACATTGGAAGCGTTTATTCGTCGTCGCCATACTGGCGTATCACTTGGAGTGATGGTATGGGGTGCCATTGGTTACACGTCTCGGTCACCTCTTGTTCGCATTGACGGCACTTTGAACAGTGGACGTTACATTTCAGATGTGTTACGACCCGTGGCTCTACCCTTCATTCGATCCCTGCGAAACTCTACATTTCAGCAAGTTAATGCACGACCGCATGTTTCAGGTCCTGTACGGGCCTTTCTGGATGCAGAAAATGTTCGACTGCTGCCCTGGCCAGCACATTCTCCAGATCTCTCACCAATTGAAAACGTCTGATCAATGGTGACCGAGCAACTGGCTCGTCACAATACGCCAGTCACTACTCTTGATGAACTGTGGTATTGTGTTGAAGCTGCATGGGCAGCTGTACCTGTACACGCCATCCAAGCTCTGTTTGACTCAATGCCCAGGCGTATCAAGGCAGTTATTACGGCCAGAGGTGGTTGTTCTGGGTACTGATTTCTCAGGATCTATGCACCCAAACTGCGTGAAAATGTAATCAAAAAATGGTTCAAATGGCTCTGAGCACTATGGGACTCAACTGCTGAGGTCATTAGCGCCCTAGAGCTTAGAACTAGTTAAACCTAACTAACCTAAGGACATCACAAACATCCATGCCCGAGGCAGGATTCGAACCTGCGACCGTAGCGGTCTTGCGGTTCCAGACTGCAGCGCCTTTAACCGCACGGCCACTTCGACCGGCAAAATGTAATCACATGTCAGTTCTAGTATAATATATTTGTCCAATGAATACCCGTTTATCATCTGCATTTCTTCTCGGTGTAGCAATTTTAATTTCCAGTAGTGTAGTGGAGGTTACAGGTTCCCCACGTAGTCCACCCACTAGACACACGTCGTGCTTGTCCCGTACATTTCTGATGATAAAAATGACATACACACGTGACAAATGGTCAATATCTCAAGAAAATGTCTTCGCCAAGTTGTACATAGTACCTGTAGTAGTCCAGAAACTGCTTCATTGCTCGTTTAGAGGCAGATAAATGAATTGACAGCACGACACAGCAATAACTACATAAGGTCTAGTGTAGTGCTATACAAATAATCATCATCATTATTACTATTATTATAATTACTATTATATTTCCATTACTGGATGTGGTCGGACACCAAGATTTAAAAGCCTGAAGTTTTCCAGTTAGAAGTAAGGGATTCAGCAGTCAAGTGATTTATCAATAGTATGTACAGTGCACACATTTTAGCTTGGTTGATTTTAATTGGGGTTACACTGTGCAGGTCTAGCAAGTGTCGTAATTGAGGGAAGTTGAGCAGGAGAAGGGTTTTGTAACAAGGGTGTACCCTCATTTTGGATAGTTAGCTTTCTTATCTGAGAAACAGTTGTGGGTAGCACTTGCAGTGCACCACAAATTCCTTTGTCATTCAGTCTAATATCGGCCCATCCCCTCCCCCCACCCCCTCTCTCCACCCCTTCTCTCCACCCCCTCCCCCCACCCCATCTCCCCACCCCCACCCACACCCCCTCTCCCCATTGCTCCCACACCCCCTCCCCCCACACGCTACCCCCAACCCCTCTTCCACCCCCTCACCCACCCCATCCCTCACCACCTCCCCCACCCACTCCCCCCACCCCTTCACCCACCCTCTCCCCCCTCCCACCAACCTCTCCCCCCTCCCACCACCCTCTACTCCCCCCCTCCTCCCTCCAGACCCTCCCCCACCCCCTACCTCCACCCCCTGCCTCCGCCCCCTCCCCCCACCCTCTCCCCCATCCCCCTCCCCCCAACCCCTACCCCAACCCCTCCCCCCACCACCTCACCCCACAAGGTCCCCCCACCCCTCCCCCCACACGGTGCCCCCACCCGCACGGTGCCCCCACCCGCACGGTGCCCCCGCCTGCACGGTGCCCCCGCCCGCACCCGTCCCGCACGGTGCCGCCCGCACACACCCGCCCGCCCACCCGTCCCGCACGGTGCCGCCCCCTCTTCCACCCCATCCCCCAACCCCCTCACCATCACCACCACCACCACAGATACACACAAACTAAATATCCTTCACCTCTCATCATTGTAAAAATAAGTGTTCTTAGAAAAGTTGAGCAATCTACAGTTTATTTATGTGTCAAAGTAAGTGATAATGTGGGGGCGGGAGATGGGAGGCGACAGACAGCAGGAATGGGGGGGAGAGCGGGGATGCTAGAAAATGTCTGATTGTACTCAGGGGCAATGGTCTAAGAAAGGTTGGGGACAGTTGTTAAAGAGCCTGGGACTGTGTACAGAACATGAATGGGGAAAACTGCAACGACTCACTTTTTGAAATTTTTTTAATCCAGTTAACTTATTAGAGCCTTTTCAGCCTAATCTTCAAATGTAGCACACAAATGATGCGTCTTCATTTCGGCAGAGTAATGCTGGGTACTGATTCTCTGACAAGAAGACGTAGAACTCTTTAATGTATCGCCATGAGCGGCAGTTACACGGCGACATGTGTCGGGAAACCTAATCCTCTACGTGTGTGGCAGTTAACATCCACCTGGCAACTTGAGTTTTAGTTGTCTATTGGCCACGAATTAATCTCTTTTCATTGTAAATATAAATACGAATTGTCACCATAAATCACCAGCATAATGTTTACTACAGATGTCCATTACAAGGACCTTCACTTAAAAAATACAGCATACTTTGCTCAGAAACAACTTTTTTTATTTTTGTGCACGTAACACGACGGCGTGCTGAGAAGATAATGACTCGGACTGTTTTATTTCAAAACGTCAGTGACTTTCTACATTTTTCTTCTACATATCTGCAGCCCTCTGCTGCTAGAGGGATCCGATTTGTTCCGTGTAACATAGCGGTATGTGACGTGCTATGTTAGTGTGTGAGAAGTGCCAGCTGGAGTGGCCGTGCGGTTCTGGGCGCTACAGTCTGGAGCCGAGCGACCGCTGCGCTCGCAGGTTCGAATCCTGCCTCGGGCATGGATGTGTGTGATGTACTTAGGTTAGTTAGGTTTAATAAGTTCTAAGTTCTAGGCGACTGATGACCTCAGAAGTTGAGTCGCATAGTGCTCAGAGCCATTTGAACCATTTTTGTGTGAGAAAGAGCTCACAAAACTGAAAGCACGAATTCGGAGACTCGTCCGCACGTTTAGCACCCACTTTTCCAGCATTACAACGCCAAACTACACACGAGGGCTGCAACATCTGCAGCAATCCGACGTCCTTGATTCACTGCCATTGATCATTCTAAACAGGCCCGATTTTCGTCTTTGTCCAAAACAAAAACACCTTCGAGCACTTAAATTGTGACAAGCAGAGGTGAGGTTGTGGCTATGTTAACAGTCAGACATTATGCTGTGACGGTATCAACAAAATAGTATTTAGTTGGGAATATTGTGGGAAATAAATATATAGACATGAAGAATAAAGACGTAGAATGTTAATGAAGTTCGTTATTTAAAAAGCGTTACGAGTTTTCACATAAAACATCTGGTGACATTACTTTTCAGTACGTCCTCGTACAATCGATGTCCGAGAAAATACGTACATTGATCGAAATAAGTGTTAACATGAATGCTGATAACAGCACTAGGTTCAAAAAATTTGAACTGTATGGCAAATGCAGATTAATTTTATTTGCAGCTAGCGCGATTATGTGAGTGGAGTATTAGTTTTTATGGCGAGCCTTTATATAAATTTTAAGCATTGTCTGTACTGTCATTCTTCCTCTTCCTCTTCCTCTGTAAGTGCCTCGTCCTCCAAGAACACTGCCGATCAGTAGCATGATCTATTGTCCGTCCATGGATTTTCAGAACACCGATTCAATGCTGAACACAAACTACTGGCTTGAGTTATTAAGCCAAGATAATCATGTGTGTCGTGGATCACGTCTGCGATTAATCTTTCTTTGAATTATTAAGTTCAACATGTTGTATTTATTGTTGCGGGCTTGCGCGACCAGAACAATCGAGGTTTCCTCTCTGGATGGAGCAGGTCTTTGTACCACCATATTTTTGACTACATCTGCCGATGGTATCCTTAATATTCTTCGGTACGCCCACATTTCAAATGCCTCCAGTTTCGTCCCTAATACTGCCGCATGAGTCCATGACTCAGCTTCATAGAGTAGGGCACCAAACATGTAGCATCGAAGTAGTCGATTACGAATCGTAATGACTGGTCTGGAGATTCTTAGCATTCGCTGCGGACTAAATGACTGCCGGAGACTGCGTGCATTGGCTTTGTTTTCCAGAAACTCTGAAGATTTAGCTGGGAGTAAGTACGAGGTCGTTTCGCACCGTTTATGTTACAATGGCTACGTCACTAAATGTGTGTCACACTACCATATCAGCGAAATTGCGGCCGTCTTTCGTTATGGCTTACAAGGAGATTTCTCCAGCAGTAGGATCCACTTTTTGAAACAATCTGTACGGTTATGTAGGTTAAGCATCCAAGTATCAAACACTGCAGTCATTTATCCTGGTGGGCCTATGTTTGCGAGTGACTGAAGAGAGAAGAAATTCGGAATTTTATGTGACACTCGGTAGCATTAAGAAAGTTGATTGTGAGGTGTAATGGAAAGGATAATAGCTTCACATGCATGAGGTTGTGGGTTCGAATCTTGTCAGAGAAAGTAAACTTTTTTATTTTTCTGTCTTTTTCGAAATGACATTGATAATCATTTTCATTTAATTGATTGATGTAATTTTGTTTAATTTTCATTTCTCACGTGGTTTAATCACAATACCAACTTCTTAATTTGCTCTATTTTTTCTTCCTATCATCCTACTTCCACTCTAAATCTTTGTTCATGAGCTTTTAGTTAATTTCATGTATCTATTCTGATTTAATTTCTTTTGTTTTATCATCCTGTATTTTCGTCTAGGTTGTGGTTTTCATTGCATCTATTCCTCATTTTGCTTGAATTTCATTTTACTTATAAACCCTTCCTTCATTTCAATCTTCATCTGCGCTATTTCGTCCATAATGTGATAAGAATTTAGGTTATGTTTTAAATTTTTTGTATGGCGATTGTCACGCAAAAAATTGCACATCTGGTAATGAAAAACACATTTTTCGCACTAATGCACACACAGTGTAAATAGATTGTTTTGGCCTTAGGTTTTTCAGTTAAAAATAAAAGAAAATTCCTGCATCTGACGAGCCATGATTAAGCTATTATCCTAACTATTATGCCACACAACCAGACTATGGAATAAGACTTTTTTTAACGCTGTGGAGCATCACCAAATTTCCGAAATCTTTTTCTTCAGTTTCTGGCAAACGAGGGCACACCAGGGTGAGTGACTGTAGGGTGTGATAGTTGGGATGTTAAAAGTATATTACCGCTTATTTGGTTTCAAAAGGTCGATCCCACCGCTGGGGGCCTCTCCTTGTTAGTTTTAAGAATAACAAATGGAACATTTTGAAAGAAAAATGTCAGAGTACAATAGCGTGAACTAGTGGTGGCCCTTGCAAACCTGAAAGGCGATTCTCGTTAAGGCAAAATGCGAAGCCATTGAGAAGTCAGATTGCTGTTAGTTACGAGGAACCCATGCACCACTATAAAAGCAAAACGAGAGAGAGAGAGAGAGAACGAATGAATTAATTCATTAATTTTACCGTAGCAAGTAAGCAGGCAACGTTACCCCACACGTTTAGCCAACAGAACAATGATGATGATGATGATTATGATAAATGATATAGTCTCATAAATGTGACTAACGCCTGTTTTCTATTTCAGTGTACAATAGCCACTCACAGACGCCAGGTGATAGCATTAACAGAGGGGGGGTGGAGGGGGTGGCAGGACGGGAGGAGGAAGAGGTGGGAGGCTGGAAACAGTGAAGTCGTTGTCATAATGCAGAGAAGGAGCGATTTTTCGCAAGCATTTCCGAAACGACAGGATCTGTACAATTTTCACATACCGCTGTATGCAAAGTAAACGGTGTGTGGCAAAATCTCAGTATTCAAACCGGGGTACAATGCCATGTTGCACTACGGGCAATAGGTGACAAGGGTCAACGATAGTTGTGGATGTGTACACTGGCGAATAGACATGCAGGTGTTCAGTAGCTGACTGTCCAGATGAACCAACATCTCCTCAACGACAATTCAGTGAAGACTGCTGCATATGAGCCCCTGCTTCTCCGGGGGACACCACCTTGATGAAGCACTGTCCGTGCAGGTGGAGAGGCTTGCGTATCCGTGAGAAGCTGAGGGCTATGCTGAAGGTAGAGGACCTACTGCCGGAAAGGCCTCAGCCAATGGATCGGACTAAGAGCATCCCACAACGTCCCACCTTCCCTTTCCACTCCTAGTCTACCCTATTCCCTGACCCAATCCATGGTGTGATACAATCCGTGCTGAGGGGTGCATGGCACATGGGAGATGTGTCGCAAATGGAGCCTCAGGGATACCGGGCGACCTCCCTGAGTAATTAGCCTTACACCGCACAGGGTATTCGTGGTGTGGACCTTCTAGATGCCCAAATCTTGTGGGACCAACATGGACACTACTACAGAAAAAGAAAAAGAAACTCGCTTCCCGCGCCCGGGTTCCCGGGTTCGATTCCCGGCGGGGTCAGGGATTTTCTCTGCCTAGTGATGACTGGGTGTTGTGTGATGTCCTTAGGTTAGTTAGGTTTAAGTAGTTCTAAGTTGCAGGGGACTGATGACCATAGATGTTAAGTCCCATAGTGCTCAGAGCCATTTGAACCATTTGAAAAAGAAACTGAGGGGCAAATTGAGACCTCAGATGCCCAAACATCGGGGACTGAACCCTGAGGCAGAAGTGAGAACTATAACTGAGAAGCTAGACCAGATTAAGATCAAAGGCTGGTCTGGGGCCCAAAGGAGGAAGCTACTTAGGGAACAGAAGAAAAAAGAAGGAAAAGAATGGCTTTGTAAACACAAGTGGAGGGAAGTAAAGGGATTGGAACCCAAGACCTTCAGGAGAAAACTGTCTCAGGTTGAAGGGAACCTGGCGACCCCCACAACATCAAAGACAGGTAGTAAGTGGATAAGGGAGGAATCAAAGACTCCCTCCTTCCTGGATAAGCGAGTCTAGAAAAAATGGGGAAAAAATAGGGAAACAGACCTATAGTACTGAAGTCTCGGTTTTTAGGATGGCAGTTATCCGGGAAGGTTATCCACTGGTGGCCATCACCTCGCAGCAGGAGGAACTACTACAGATGGCCCTCTTTGAAAAGATTGGGGGGGACGCTGGCCCAGGTCGCAACTTCAGGAGGCTCTATCTAGATCGTGGTGCACTCATTTTTGTCTGTGAGGGGGTGCACACAGTAGAATGGCTCAAGGACAAGGTGCCCATGATATCCCCATGGGAAGATGTGAAGCTGTTGGTCAAGACAGCAGCGGAGCTTCTTAAGACCGCAAAGATATCATTGTGGGTACCCAAGATCCTTAAAGAAGTCTCTCCCAAGAGACTATTCGGGAAAATGGGGGCCCAGAACCCAAAAGTCCTGACAGAAGACTGGAGAGTGATTAACCAGAAGGTTGCTCCGGAAGGACGAACCCTGGTGGTGGAATCTGGTGAGAAGTCCCTGAAGGCGATGCGAGAGCAGGACCTGAAACTGTTTTTAGGGTTCTCGCAGGTCACCGTCAGGGTTCTCAAAGACCTCAAAGATGGCAGTAAGATGGAGCCTGGAGGTGCTGCACATTAATCTGGAGCACAGGAAAGGGGCCTCTGCCGCCCTGAGCCGCTGCCTGGGGAGACAGGAAGTGGACATGGCCCTGATACAAGAACCCTATTTATACAAAGGGGATGTATCGGGCCTTGGAGGTATTGGAAATAAGCTGATCTATGCTAGGAATCTAAGAAACTCCAGAACATGCATCTATGTTAGAAATGGCATTTCCTTAATGCCAATGATGGATTTCTGCTCTAGGGACTTAGTGACCATCAAAATGCAGCAATGTGAGGAAGGTATCACGAGGTAAATTATTTTGGCCTCAGCATACCTTCCTTACGAAGACAGTTCTCCCCCTCCCTTGGAGGTGAGGAGACTGGTAGAGACTTGCCATCGGCAAGGTGACCAACTGCTGATGGGGTGCGACGCCAATGCCCACAAGCTAGTGTGGAGCAGCAAGGACACAAACAGTACAGGTGAGTTTCCTTTTTGAATTCCTCTTAGCTAACAACTGAGAGGTCCTTAATAGGGGCAATGAGCCTACATTCAGGAGTAGCAGAAGGGAAGAAGTAATTGACATAAGATTTGGCTCCATGATGATGGGTAGCTATGTCAAACAATGGCATGTGGTGTTGGAGCCATCCTCATTGGACCACATGTACATTAAATTCAAGGTTGAAATGGGAATCAGAGAGACTATGTCTTATATAAATCCCAGGAAAACAGACTGGGAAACATATAGGAGGGACCTTGACTTAGGCTTATCGGAAATTAAAACCACGATAAGGAAGCCAGTAGAATTTGAGGAAGTAGCAGAGGCTGTTACCTATGCCATTGTGACCCCATATCAGGACAACTACACAATCACCGGGAAGTGCGCAAATAGGAGTGTTCCTTGGTGGAATAACAAATTGGAAACGCAAAGAAAACAGGTATTGCGAGACGTAAAGAACAATGGGCTAAATATTGTGAGGCCCTTGTCAATTACAATCTTGCAATAAGACAAGCAAAGGAGGCATCCAAGAAGGCATTCTGTGAGGAAGTGGAAGGCATGGCTGCACAAGCCAGACTTCACAAGATTCTCACTAGAGTACCAACTAATCCAGGAGGTACGTTGAGGAAGGAGGATGGGGAATACACAAAGACAGCACATGAGACACTGGAATTGCTCCTCAAAACCAACTTTCCTCAATATGCTCTGCCGGATAACACAGACCAGTATGTGACCCCAGAGAGACAACGGTTCTCAGGCACTTCAAGAGAGGACTGGGAATCGGCCAAGGAGTGTGTGAACTTGAACTGAATCCAGTGGGCAGTGGGAACATTCCAACGGTTCAAGTCACCTGGCCCAGATGGAATTTTTCCAGCTCTTCTGCCATAGGCAGAAGGAAAGCTTATAAGAGTCCTATGCTTAGCATTGGGAATCATTCCCAATGTTAGGAGGGCAGTCTTCATTCCAAAGCCAGGGAGAATTGATCATAACAAGGCTAAGGATATGAGACCAATCAGTCAGTCCTCCTTCATTCTCAAAACATAGGAAAAACTGGTTAATGTATATGTTGGGGAGAAGAGGCTAAGTAAGGACCCTCTACACCTGAACCAACACGCATACCAACCAGGTAAATCATGTGAGACAGCTGTCCAGCAACTCATTGGGAAGGTGGAAAAAGCCCTTCACTTCCAAGAAATAGCTCTCTGCATCTTCCTGGATATCAAAGGGGCCTTTATTAACACAACCTTCAATTCCATGGTAAGGGCAGCAGAGGTGCATGACCTGGGGACCACTGTATGTAGGTAGACCAGAGCCATGCTTGGTGGAAGGAAGGTAGAGGCTACCATGATGAGTGAGAAGATAGTAATTAAGACCACTAGAGGCTGCCCACAAGGAGGAGTTTTGTCTCCTCTATTGTGGAGTCTAGTGGTGAACAAGCTCATTGAGGAACTAAATTCCAGACAATGCTTCTGCCAAGGATACGCAGATGACCTTGTCATAGTAATAATTGGCAAATTCACTGACACAGTCAGGAATATAGCACAAGGAGGGTTGACATTGTGTAAAAATGGTGCATTAAACAGGATCTGTCAGTTAATCCTAAGAAGACTGTTGTGGTGCCATTTATGAAGAGACATTCCAGCATGCAAGCTGGAATCTAAAGCTCTTTGATGAAACTCTACCTGTGAAGGGGACAGTGAATTATCTAGGGGTAACCTTGGATGAGAAGCTAACTTGGGCCCCTCATATTAAGAGTATCTGCCCCAAGGCAAAAAGTACTTTAGTGAGTACTAAGAGGGCTTGTGGCAAAAACTGGGGCCTAAGCCCCATGGGTATGCACTGGATATACACCACAGCAGTTAGACCTAGGATCTCCTGTGGGGCCGTAGTGCGGTGGAAGAAGGTAGAACAGTGGGTTGCTGCTAAAGAGCTTGCTAAGGTGCAGAGACTGGCCTACTTAGCCATAACAGGCGGAATTAGCAGCACAACAACCGCTGGAATGGAAGCCATGCTGGATGTCCCTCCACTTCACCTTTGGGTTAAGATGGAGGCAGCAGTTGGGGCATACAGACTTAAAACTGGCCAAAACTGGGTCTCATTCGGATATCCAGAATCACACACTAACAGAGTGAGTGAGGTAAATATAGGTATGGCTGGGGAAATGCCTGCCGACTATATAACAACTCTCAACTGCTTCGACAAGCCTTACAACATAATAATTGGAAGTAGGGGGCAGTGGGAGAAAACAGTTCAACACCATACAGGGGACATCGTTTGGTTCACCGATGGGTCAAAAACAGATCAAGGCATTGGGGCAGGGTTGTACAGGGTTCAGCCAAGACTGGAGAGTAGCATCTCTCTAGGGAAACTGGCCTCTGTATTCCAAGCTGAAATTACTGCAATCAGGGAATGTGTGGAGGACAATATGAGTAGGTGCTACAATAACCATAGCATCTACATCTATTCAGACAGCCAGGCAGCCCTGAAATCATTGGCAGCTCCTGCAACAAGATCTAAGGTTGTTGCAGATTGCCACAGGGCTCTGGTGGAGCTAGGGGGAAGTAATAGGGTGTACCTAGTGTGGATCACTGGCCACTCGGGGATCTGTGTCAATGAACAAGCCGATAGATTGGCTAGGGTGGGGGCAACAACTCCATTTATTCGACCAGAACCTGTCTTGACAATCACCAAGGCTATGATCAAATTAGAACTACGGAACTGGCTTAGACAACAGCACCTAGGATATTGGACCAAGGTCCATAAACAAAAACATGGTAATGTAATGATGCCCAAGTCATGTTTTAAAAGAAGCTCTGTAATCCTGGGATTGAACAGGAAAGAGATCAAACTCATGACTGGACTGAGGACCGGCCATGGGAACTTCAAAAAACACCTACACACAATGAGTATAATGGAAGAGGACCCTAAATGTAGGATCTGTGATGAGGGTGAAGAAACTGCATCACACCTAATCTTTGAATGCATGCCATTGGAGAGTAAGAGATAGAGAATCTTCAGGACAACTAGACCTAAAGAAATAGTGTCTAATAAAAACTGGTAGAGGGACTCGTACTATTTAAGGGCACTGGTTGGCTTTACTAGACATACAGGGAGCGATACCGCACAATAAACCTAGTTTCGGTGTGGGCAGTGTCGGGTCAGACCTAAGCTGTTTTAGCTCTCCTGTTAAAATCAATCAATCAATCAATCAACGTGCCCCTGCAGCAGGTACCTGGCTCACACACCCATGCTGACTGCTGTTCATTGGCGTCGAAAGCTTGCATTTGCATGCCACTACCGCAACTGAAAGTCCACTGAGTGCTACAGGGAGGTTCTCCATATTAATCACATTTTTTGCTCCACTGGACAGAGTCTGGAAAGCACAATGGATCAACCCAGGTACGTATTTATACTTGGGGACCATATCCAACCCTAGATGCACTTTTTCCTCGACACAATGGCAACTACGAGCAGGACAATGCAACGTGTCACGTAGCTCGCAGTGTAGGTGCGTGGTTTGAAAAGCACTAGGATGAATTGCCCGTACTGCCCTGGCCGCCAAATTTCCCAGCTTTAAACCCAATCGAGACTCTGAGGGGCCACCTCGATTGAGCAGTTTGTGCCACGAATCCTCAATCGATAAAATTCTATTGCAGCTGGACAAGTACTGGAGTGGGCATGGCTTCTTATCCCTGTCATTACCTCATTGACTCTCTACCTGTACATCTCATGCTGAAAAAGGCTTTCCTTTGGGATTTTAATATGTGGTCAGATTAATGCGACTAGACAGTGTAACAATAATAATAATAAAAACAATAAGAATAACAATAAATTTCGCGTATGTCTGTGCCCTGGTTTAAGTCTTTCAATTGGACGCCACTTTGGCGATTTTCTTTCCAACTGGAGAAGGGAATCCACAGTTTAACCTTCACGCGCTCGCGCGTGAGCAGTGAAGTGACCGCCTTTTTGCAATTTCGCGCCATACTTACTCCACAAAGGTAACGAGGCGGCGGGAGGTACATGTATTCTCTAGTTGCATCTTTTTCCGACAGATGCTGCTCAAAGTTCGTCCAAGTCGCACCTCTCTGCCTCTCAGGACAAGTTCAAATAGGTCCGAACACGTTCGGCGGTCAGTTTACCACCTTGTGAGCGCTTACGAGACTTTGTTCTACTCGTCTATATCTCGGAATGTAAGTATTTCTTTTTGTAATTCCCTTATAATTCCTCAATTTTATAGACTCTTCCAATTCTCTAGTGAATGTGCATGTGCCCCAGAATTTCAACATCAAGAAGAACACAAAGGTAGCCTGCATGTATATTTTTCCGCTTACTTGACTTGGCAGGAATAAATTCGTTACGCATTTTTCAATTCAACACAGGTAATATGAAAGAAAAAACGAGAAGACAATTCTTACATGCGTTATCTTTGGAACTGATGAGCGAAACCCTAAAAGAAAGAGCTAAATTGAAGTATTTACCAAAAGATTTGTTAGTATTTTCGGAAAATTACAGAGAGAGTGACGTAGTTTATCCAGCTGTATCAACCCCTACAAGGAGAGGAATATGTTATTTGTGTGGCTCAAAGAAGAATATAAAAACAAAGCGATAATGTGGTGAATGTGGAAGAAACGTCTGTCTACGACATTCAACCACGACAGTTACGTGCAATAATTGTCAGCCTCAAAACGAAAATGAAATGCACACAGACTGATCAGCATTCTTCATCTGACAGAAATGTTTGTGAGCTATCAAGCAAAAATTCTTTTTTCGAAGCAAAATTAGCTTTTCTTGTGACGAGTTAAGACAGTGAATAATTCTAGTCTTAAGTATTACATTATATAGTCCCAAAATATTGCAATTAAAAAAATGTTCTTATATTTCATTTGGGTATTTGGCTTACTTTTTGTATTCCATTGTATATTTTATTGTTAAATAAATGATTTTGATTACAAATGTGTTCGCAATATTGTGTGAGATGTCCTATGTCGATATTTTATGGAAATATGACCTTCAAAAACGGAAGACCTCAAGAGATTGATGAAAACTCTCGGGCGGTCGGCCGACCACCCGCGCGAGCGCTCGCGTGACTATTTCTAGCGCGAGCGCATAAAGATTAACGTGGAATCTGCAGCACATGTTGTTTCTCCCGGCTCCTCATATCACTGAGAGATGAAGGCTGGATTAAACGCAAACTGAAAAATTTATTGGTTCAACTGTGATTCAGTCCCAATGAGAGTGCTCCTGCAGCCACTGTCTAGAAATTCTGGACATGTGGGGTGTCGCATTGTCCTGCTGGAATTGCCCAAGCCTGTCGGAATTCACAATGGATATGAATAGATGCAGGTGATTACACAGGATACCTACGTATGTGTCACCTGTCAGAGTCGTATCTAGACGTATCAGGATCCAATATCACTGGAACCTCACATGCCCCATACCACTATAGAGTCTCCACCAGTTTGAACTGTCCCCTGCTGACATGGAGGCCCAAGGATTCATGAGGTTGTCTCCATACCCGTACACATCCATCTGCTTGATACAACTTGAAATGAAACTCGTCTGACTAGGCAACCTGTTTCCAGTGATTAACAGTTCATTGTTGGTGTTCACAGGCCCAGGCGAGGTGTAAAGCTTTGTGTTCTGCAGTCAGCAAAGGTTCACGAGCAGGCCTTCAGCTCTGAAACCCCATATTGGTGATTTTTCCAAGTCTGACAGAATTTCAGTGTCATCGGAAAACCACAAAGTTTTTATCTCTTCTCTCTGAACTTTAATTCCAATTGCAAATTTTGCTTTTGTTTCCTTTAGTGCTTACACAGGGTGAAGATTGAATAACATTGGGGATAGGCTTCAACTCTGTCTCACTCCCTTCTCAACCACTGCTTCCCTTTCATGCCTCTCAACTCGTGTAACTGCTGCCTGGTTTCTGTGGTTTTACCCTTGCTACACTCAGAATTTCAAAGAGAGTATTCCTGTCAACATTGTCAAAAGCTTTCTCTAAATCTACAAATGCTGTGAATGTAGGTTTGACTTTCCTTAACCTATCTGCTAAAAAAAGTCATAGGGTCAGTATTGCCTCACATGTTCCTACATTTCTCTGGAATACAAATTGATATTTCCCAAGGTCGGGTTCTGCCAGTTTTTCCATTCTTCTGTAAATACTTTGTGTTAGTATTTTGCAGCCATGACATGCTAAACTGATAGTTCAATAATATTCACACCTGTCAGCACATGATTTCCTTGGAATTGGAATTATTATATTCTGCTTGAAGTCTGAGGGTATTTCACCTGTCTCACACAACATGCTTACCAGATGGAAGAGTTTTGCTGTGGCCAGCTCTCCCAAGGCTATCAGTAGTTTTAATGGAATGTTGTCTACTTCTGGGGCCTTGATTTGACTTACTTCTTTCAGTACTCTGTCAAATTCTTCTTGCAGCATCAAACACTAGAACATCTCTGCCCCACAACCTCCTGATGCTGCACCTGTTAGCATTTAGTTCCTGCACACTCCACCAGACAGCATTTTTCTCTCTCTCCCTCCGTGTTTGCCACCATCCCTTTCCCTTCCCCGCCTCTCCAGATTGCTGATTCCATTCAACATGGTAGTAGTATTCTAGCCCAAGACGCTGGAATTGGTGCTCATTTGCATGTGTGAGTGGCCTGTGCCTCCCTTTTATGATGAAGGCTGCGGCCAAAAGCTTTAGGTAAGTGACTGTCTGGAACTTAACATGTGTTCTTTATGGCTGTCTTTTCACAGTATAATACATCCCATCTTGTATTCAACAATGTCCTCTTCTGTTTCTATAATATTGCTCTCAAGTACATCTACCGCATATGGACACTGTACACTAATCAGCCAGAACATTATGACCACCGACCTATTACCAATATGAATCCATCAAGGCAATAGCAGTGTCACGATTGTTAGTCACACAAATGCACAGTGCATGTAGTATCAGTGAGCATGCTGTCCATGTGTAGAATGGAGAAGGTGTGTGATGTACTTGAGATTCACCAAGGGCAGATTGTGATAGCCTGGAGACACAGCAAGAGCACTTCGGAAACTGCACAACCTGCTGGGCATTTCAGGAGTGCTGTGGTGAGTGTCTTCAACATGTGGTAAAACCACATATAGATGTTGTGGAATTGGGCAGCCACCCTCTCGTTACTGAGGTTGGATGCTATAGGCTGGGTACACTTGTAAAACAGGACAGGTGGTGAATTATGGTGGAACTAACATTGGACTTTAATGTCAGTATATGTGTGTCTGAACATACAGTGCACTGAACGCTCATAATTGTTGGCCTCCACAGTCGACGACTAGTGCACGTGCCAGTGTTAATGCCTTGACATTCAGACATGTAACCATTGGCAATGGAAGTTGGTGCAATGGCAGTTTGTTGCACAATGTGATGAATCCTGATACCTTCATCATGCTGATGGGAGGGCATGAATCCGCCATCTTCCAGGGGAGCAGCACTACGTCTTTACTGTGAGATGGAGACAGGCTGGTGGTGACTCCATTATGCTCTGGGAAACATTCACATGGGCATCAATGGGTCCAGTGGAACTTGTGCAAGGCACCATCATATCCAAAGAGTATTGTACAGTGACTGCAGACCATGTACACCCAAGGCCAGCAGCGTGATGGAGTGGTTTAAGGAACACAGTGCCAAGTTCCAGTTGATGTGTTGGCCCACCATCTCACCAGATCTGAACTTGATTGAACACATCTGAGATGTGACTGTACATGGCACCAAAGCTCTTCACCTCTGTCCCTGGAATTTACAGGAATTAGGTGACCTGTGTGTGCAGGTATGGTGGCATCTCCCTCCAGCAACGTACCAAAGTGTCATTCCTTCAATGCCATGAAGTGTCGCTGCTGTTATCTGTGCCAGAGGCAGACATACTCTCTATTAGGAAGGGTGCTAATTAAGTTCTGGTGCTCAGTGTGTATACTTGTTGCACCTGTCAGCTTCCCATTCTTTGCTTAGGAGACAAAGCAGTACCAATTTTATTTTATGCTAAGATATTTATTTATTTGTCTTTATAGTAGCATCACGTTTTCTACCAGTTTTCTTGGTGGCAAATAAAACAAATTAAACAATTGTCACATCATATTTGTACTAAGTTGCGATGTTGTTGTTGTTGTGGTCTTCAGTCCTGAGACTGGTTTGATGCAGCTCTCCATGCTACCTATCCTGTGCAAGCTTCATCTGCCAGTACCTACTGCAACCTACATCTTTTTGAATCTGCTTAGTGTATTCATCTCTTGGTCTCCCTCTACGATTTTTACTCTCCACGCTGCCCTCCAATGCTAAATTTGTGATCCCTTGATGCCTCAAAACATGTCCTACCAACCGATCTCTTCTTCTAGTCAAGTTGTGCCACAAACTTCTCTTCTCCCCAATCCTATTCAATACCTCCTCATTAGTTACGTCATCTACCCACCTTATCGTCAGCATTCTTCTGTAGCACCACATTTCGAAAGCTTCTATTCTCTTCTTGTCCATACTAGTTATCGTCCATGTTTCACTTCCATACATGGCTACACTTCATACAAATACTTTCAGAAATGCCTTCCTGACACTTAAATCTACACTTGATGTTAACAAATTTCTCTTCTTCAGAAACAGTTTCCTTGCCATTGCCAGTCTACATTTTATATCCTCTCTGCTTCGACCATCATCAGTTATTTTACTCCCTAAATAGCAAAACTCCTTTACTACTTTAAGTGTCTCATTTCCTAATCTAATTCCCTCAGCATCACCCGACTTAATTCGACTACATTCCATTATCCTCGTTTTGGTTTTGTTGATGTTCATCTTACATCCTCCTTTCAAGACACTGTCCATTCCGTTCAACTACTCTTCCAAGTCCTTTGCTGTCTCTGACAGAATTACAATGTCATCGGTGAACCTCAAAGTTTTTACTTCTTCTCCATGAATTTTAATACCTACTCCAAATTTTTCTTTTGTTTCCTTTACTGCTTGCTCAATATACAGATTGAATAATATTGGGGAGAGGCTACAACCCTGTCTCACTCCTTTCCCAACCACTGCTTCCCTTTCATGCCCCTCGACTCGTATAACTGCCATCTGGTTTCTGTACAAATTGTAAATAGCCTTTCGCTCCCTGTATTTTACCCTGCCATCTTTAGAATGTGAAAGAGAGTATTCCAGTCAACATTGTCAAAAGCTTTCTCTAAGTCTACAAATGCTAGAAACGTAGGTTTGCCTTTTCTTAATCATTCTTCTAAGATAAGTCGTAAGGTCAGTATTGCCTCACGTGTTCCAGTATTTCTACGGAATCCAAACTGATCTTCCCCGAGGTTGGCTTCTATCAGTTTTTCCATTTGTCTGTAAAGAATTCATGTTAGTATTTTGCAGATGTGGCTTATTAAACTGATAGTTCGGTAATTTTCACATCTGTCAACACCTGCTTTCTTTGGGATTGGAATTATTATATTCTTCTTGAAGTCTGAGGGTATTTCACCTGTCTCATACATCTTGCTCACCAGATGGTAGAGTTTTGTCAGGACTGGCTCTCCCAAGGCCGTCAGTAGTTCTAATGGAATTTGGCTACTCCCGGGGCCTTGTTTCGACTCAGGTCTTTCAGTGCTATGTCAAACTCTTCACGCAGTATCGTATCTCCCATTTCATCTTCATCTACATCCTCTTCCATTTCCATAATATTGTCCTCAAGTACACTGCCCTTGTATGAACCCTCTATATACTCCTTCCACCTTTCTGCTTTCCCTTCTTTGCTTAGAACTGGGTTGTCATCTGAGCTCTTTCTATTCATACAAGTGGTTCTCTTCTCTCCAAAGGTCTCTTTAATTTTCCTGTAGGCAGTATCTATCTTACCCCTTGTGAGACAAGACTCTACATCCTTACATTTGTCCTCTAGCCATCCCTGCTTAGCCATTTTGCACTTCCTGTCGATCTCATTTTTGAGACGTTTGTATTCCTTTTTGCCTGCTTCATTTACTGCATTTTTATATTTTCTCCTTTCATCAATTAAATTCAATATTTCTTCTGTTACCCAAGGATTTCTATTAGCCCTCGTCGTTTTACCTACTTGATCGTCTGCTGCTTTCACTACTTCATCCCTCATAGCTACCCATTCTTCTTCTACTGTATTTCTTTCCCCCATTCCTGTCAATTGTTCCCTTATGCTCTCCCTGAAACTCTCTACAACCTCTCATTCTTTCAGTTTATCCAGGTCCCATCTCCTTAAATTCCCGCCTTTTTGCAGTTTCTTCGGTTTCAATCTGCAGTTCATAACCAAGAGATTGTGGTCAGAATCCATATCTGGCCCTGGAAATGTCTTACAATTTAAAACCTGGATCCTAAATCTCTGTCTTACTATTATATAATCCATCTGATACCTTTTAGTTGCGATAGCTAGCATAAACACAAATTTCATTTATCAGTGTTCCATTGATAATACTGTGTGCATATGATGTTTTTGTAAGTTTCATGGCTATATGTTGTTTCCTTTCACTCCTCACATACTCCTGAAGGTTCTCAATCTTGATCGAATCTACAGAATGTGGTGGATGGATGGAAGCACTTCAGCAAACATCAGTTGCTAAATATATTCATTTTTATTTATGTTATATACATAATTTTAATTAAAAATTGTCACTACAGGCTATCAGAATTACTAATATCATGGCTTAAAATAATAGTAGTAATACTTATAATAAAATGAAAATCTCTGTAGAGACATTGCAGTACATAAAGAGAGAATTTTCTGAAACAATAAAAATATTCAAGGATTTACAATAGCACTAACGAAACTTATCCTTACCATAATTCCTATGACCATTCCAACACATCATCTCACCCATAAAACAGAAAGTAACTAAACAGCTGCTAGTTGTGATTCAATGAAGAATGACAGCAAAGTGTAAACTACTATAATAACCACACAATTGACTATTGGATAATAAGTCAGCTGACACTGTACCATAATAAAACTGAATTAAGGAAAAATACAGTTATGATGGAATTACATACTGCCTCACTATGAAAGAGGAGCACGTGAAATGGGAAAAGGAAATAAAACAAAACTTCACAGGTTAAGGGGGTATGTAATGTTAGTATTCAGTATTCTGATTTACCAAGAACTTGTCAGTACGAGCTGACTTATTGGTATGACGTTGCACCCCTCTGGCCAGGGTGCATGCACTCACTCAATTGGGAAGGTTGTCATAATACTCTTGAATCCCCTACTGAGACAAGCAGGCATGCAACTGGTTCTTTATATCCTGGATAGCACCACTGGGATGGAGTTGACTCCTGACCTGGGCCCACACATCTGTCAAGTACAAATCTGAGGATCTTTCTGGCCACAGCAATACTGCAGACACTTTGTAAAGAGACAAGCCATGTGTGGATGAGTGTTGTTCTATTGAAAAATGGCATCACAATACTGTCGCATGAGAGGTAACGCACGAGGATGCGTGACGTCTATGATGTACTGTTGCACCGTCAGAGTTCCCTTGATCCCTACCAGTCGTGACCTGAAGTCGTGCCCAATGGCTCCCTACAGCATGATGCTAGGGGCAACACCACTGTGCCTCTCAAAAATATTGCAGAATAGAGCCTGACACTAGGTTGCTGCTGTACTAGCTTATGACAGTCTTCCCCCTAAGGTAAGTCTTTCCACTCCTGGGATTGGAATGACTCCTTACCCTCTCCCTTAAAACCCACATCCTTTCATCTTTCCCTCTCCTTCCCTCTTTCCTGATGAAGCAACTGTTTATTGCGAAAGCTTGAATTTTGTGTGTATGTTTGTGTTTGTTTGTGTGTGTATCGACCCGCCAGTGCTTTTTTTTGGTAAGTCTCATCATCTTTGTTTTTAGATATATTTTTCCCATGTGGAATGTTTCCCTCTATTATATTCATATATTTGAGTTCATAAAGCTTACCCATAATACTTGTATGCTGATCAAACCTATCACTACTAACAAATCCGTCAGCAAACCTTTGAATTACTTCAGATTCTTCCTTTAATCTGACCTGTTGGTGAGCCCACACACTCAAGCTGTACTCAAGAATGGGTTTCCTTGTAGATAACCTACACTTTCCTAAAATTCTCCAAATGAACTGAAATCAAACCATTCACCTTCCATGCTACTGTCCTTACATGCTTGTTCTGTTTCATATCATTCTGCAACATTATGGCTAGACATTTAATTCATACGACTATGCCAAGCAGCATACCAGCAATGTTGTATTTGAACATTATGGGATTCACAGTGCAGCAGTTTGTGTGCTGATATGAAACTGCCTGGAAGTGTGCTGGACCAGTACTTGAATCTGGGACCCTTACCTTTACCAGGCAAGTGTTTTAGCAACTGAGCTATCCAAGCATGACTCATAATATGTCCCCACAGCTTTACTTCTAGCAGTATTTTGTCTCTTAACTTCCAAATTTCACTGAAGTTTTCCTGTGAAACTTGAGAAATTAGCACTCCTGCAAGAAAGTATATTGTAGAGTACTGGGAGAAGTACAGCTGTGAGGGCAAGTCATGAGTTGTGCTTGTGTAACTCAGTTGGAATGCATTTCCCTCTGAAAGGCAAAGGCCCCGAGTTGGAGTCTCAGTCCACCACATAGTTTTAACCTGCCAGGAAGTTTAATATCAATGCACACTCTGCTGCAGAATGAAAAATTTGTTCTGGAATCATAACCCACCTGTGATTAACTCATGTCTCTGCAGTGTCAGTCCCGCAAGCTCCACAGGAGAACTTCTGTGAAGTCGTGAGTGTATGAGAAGAGGTTCTGATGGCAGTAAAGCTGTGAGGATGAGTTGTGAGTCATGCTTGGGTACCTCGATTTGCAGAGCACTAGCCTGCAAAAGACAAAGTTCCTGAGTTTGAGTCTCAATCCAGCAGACAGTTTTAACTTGCCAGGTAGTTTCAAGTTTCATTACAGGATAGTTTTTCTTCTAGTCATCTGAATTAATTTGCATTTTTTTCACATTTAGAACAAGCTGCCACACATCACACCAGCTAAAACTTTGTTTTGCTTCCTCCAAACACAGCCATTTTTATTGTAGTGTTAATGGCAGCCTACCTGTGGACAATAATTTCTGTCTGTTGTTCATCAGTGAGCAGTTGTGTGGGATGACACAGCAGCAGGTGCAGATGTGGAGGGGCTATGCTACACTTGGTGCTCAGTAAGGCAGCTGTCCATCTTGGCAGTCAATCTTCGGCAAATGGAACCTCGACAATGAGTATGCCTGCCTACATGTTACTGTGCAGTTCAATGTTGGGCCACAGTTACATGCAGATGTCCCATAAATCTGAATATTGCAGTATTTGGCTATCTGACCAAATGGAGATCCACAATTAGGCACCTTTCAGGTGCTGATAATACTGTCCCACACATGCATGCAGTATCTCCATGTCCTTCACAGTAATCACTCAACATCTGATACTGTTCACACCACCAGGCCCAGTAACAAACTAAAAATGAACAACATTAATACAGTCGGATTGCCATTCTACTTGTCATAGAGAGCTGTAATTTTAATAACAGACGTACTCACAGATGGGTATGTGTATGAATTTACATTGACATCCAACCCAGTCTTCTGGGTGTTTCAGTTCTTTCATAAAAACACACACACACAGTGGAACCTTCCTTAATGAGCACTTTCAATTATGTGCAATCACACAATGAGCCAAACAAATTGTAAAAAAAAAAAAAGACTCCCTTAAGGAGTGATGTTTCATGTAACAAGTTATAAAGGCACATTTGCATGCCGAGCGTGAGTTTCCTCGGAAACGCGAGATATTAATTAAATAAATGATCAGTGACAAATAAATAAAGCCTATGGCACACAACTGCAGCGCTGTGTCGCTGATAAAACAAAAGCACAATTACGTTACTCGTATGTTTGATTAAGAAAGGAGAGCTCTGGTTGAAGTGGTGCGAGAAGCACGTATTTTAGTTTATTGTCTGGCACACCGCCATATTTCATGTCATAAAAAATTACTGCGAGTTGCAACCATACTAGGCACTCGATTCTGTAAAGAATTTATATTTATAAAAGTAAGTAGGATTATGAACTGTAGGCTTATTCATTGAATATATCTGATTTAACTAACTGTGTAATTTTTTTTGTTTAGTAGACGATCACCTCTGTACGACGTTTTGGCATGGCTGGCAAATTATTGTAATATTGAGATTTAGATTATGAGTCCGCACCTACCGCAGCAGTCTTTGGAAACGATTTAATTACGAAGTCCGATTATTTCAGTTTTATTTCACGGTCAACTACGAGTAACATTGCCTTTACGAAAAAGCCATTGTCAAGCGTCTGATACCGAATAATTAAAACCTGACGACTCATAGGAGAGACAATCATACAGATAAAATAATTAATATTTTATTTTATTTAATTTATTTTATTTATTTTATATTGGCGACTGCGTGTCGGACTTGTTATTTTGTCATTTGTTACATTGTTCTCTTTGTTTCATGTGAAAAATCAACTTTCTGGACCTGGACTTGACTATATGAGAAATAACAAAAATCAGAAGATATTTGCCAATTATAAAATTTTTGCGGGAAGACGCAAAGAAGCTTCCAGCAAAATAAGGTAAGACGCAGCATCTTTGCATTAGCAGGCTTGACCAGACGTATAATTCAGTGTATTAGCTTTTCAGTAAAATTCTGTAGTGTTTCTTTTCCGCATAACAGTTTCAGTGATAAATTCCATTCTCAGTATTTTTCCTTAAACAATAACGTATACAACAATACCAATACATGAGTGTACAATATGGCCGACTTCTGTACGATATCATGTAACATGGCCAGCAGCCATTACCAATAATCTCAAATTCAGTTTATATTTTTAAATTAACAGACAGCCATTGTTGCTACGACCGATTCATGCTCAACTGCATTTTATTTTAAAATCAGTGTCAAATATTTTCTTGAAACATATATCATGTGTGGCATGGTAATAACTAGAAAACAATACGCAAAAATGGAACAGCAAAGACGTACTATTCAGACGCAATCCGACTCGGACGAGAGACAAATGTTAGAAAATGACTTTACGACAGCAACCGGTAGTGACGATTCATCAAACATTGACGCAAGTGTTGACGAAAATTTTGACAATAGGCCTTCCACCACAAAAATTTCAGAGTCTCAATCAGAGCCCATGTTAATGCATGACGTCACGTCTAATGACGCGGCGGGGGCAGAGACCTTGCAAACGGCAAACATTGCCGACATGTTACAAATGCTAATGAAACAAAACGCAGAAAATATGGCAACCTTACAGACGCAAAATGAACAGTTAAAGTCACAAAATGACGGAATCAAATCTGATCTCATAGCACTCAAGACAGGTAATGACACTTTATGTAAGCGTGTGGAACTTATAGACGCCACACTGACCAAACAGATGACTGAACTCAGTGCTAAATTTTCCCAGCTTAATACGAGACAAGAAAAGACTACAACTGACGTAGCACTTTTACAGACACAAGTAAAAAACCTTAATGTCACGTGTGAAGTTCTTACTGAACAAATTCAAACATATTCTTCAGTACATGACAACCTTGAAAAACGAATTACTGACGTACAGAATAAATTTGACAATGTTGAACAACACCTGACTGACATCTTACAATCCGATGCCACAGCACATTTTCAAAATATTAATAAAGAATTTCATGATTGGGTAGTGAACAAAGACAAACATTTTGATAGATGCTTACGTGAAAATTTACCAACAATTGTGCACGACTCCGTAGCGCAATACATTACTAATAACAAACAGCTGATCAGTGACGCAATACAATCCGTCACTGCACCCATGAGACAATTCACTGATCGACCACAGTCTGAATGTAACGAAAATATCAGTCAAAATGCACAGTTCAGGAACCAATATACATTCGAGTATGACACACACATACCGCACACGACAAATACACAAGAACAAAACACACCATGACTACAACACATACCACGATGTGGAAACACAAACACAAGCTATTATCATGGTAAACCACAGCAACATTATCGTAATTACTCGCCAGCTGGACATAGCAGTAATTACAGTGGGACAAATCCATATCATAATGCCAAGGAAGACGAAAGCTTAATGAAACACAGGCAATTTCAGATTTTTATCCCAGAAAAACGAACCATTCATCCGCTGATTTTTCTCAAATCTTTTAGTAACGCATTTCCACGCACTTGGAGTGACCGGAAAAAGATTTCATATATTGTCGGTTACATCCAAGGCGATGCAGCTGTCTGGGCATACAGTCAAGCTGACGTATGTACCACGTACAGTGAGTTTGAGCGTGCTTTTCTGAACAAATTCTGGTCGCAATCCGTTCAGGAGCGACTCAGAAGACAAATTTTAGAACCTGAAACTTTTAACAGTAAAAATGGTAACTTACGCAGATATTTTGAAAAATACTTGAACATGGGACACTTTTTAGACGAACCAGTCGCAACGCGAGATATACTCCGTGCGTTGAAGGCCAAATTGCCTTTCAACATTAAAGAAAAACTCCTACATATCCCGGATGACGATTCAGATTATTTTTTAACAGCTTTAGATTCGGTTGACATGTTACTTGAAGATCAGCGCTTCGCGCGGCAAAACAGCAGCCACAATGTTTACACTAGTGGTATGCAAAACATGCAGGCTTGCCAACACAATTCTGGTGCGCCCACAGTTGGATACGCGGTACAACAAAAACAGCAAACTCACATGCCGTCTCAGTACGGAAATCAAAATCAACACGCGTACTCCAATACAAACAATAGTTACAACAGTAATAACATTTCATGCGGCAATCCATACAAAAGGCACCGCGGTAATAACTACAACGGTAACAACGGATACAAAGGTAATAACAAAAACACAAACAGAAATAGAAATAATAATAACTACGAGCCAAGACAGCATCAAGGTTGGACTCGTAACGATCAGTACTTTCATTCAAACTCTGCTTTACCACAGCAGCCACCAGGTCAAAATTGGAGCATACCTTACGACCGACAGGTGAGTTATAATGCGCAACAGCAACAACAACCGCAAAAGTTTGGAGATCATAATAGGCAATATCCGAATGTGAATATAATAGAAATGACACCTGATGCACAACCTCAATCTGTGTCAGTACCTAGTACAAATGCTAATCCAACAAACTAGAAACAGTCACTACTTTGCCCCAGGTTGTGGCTGAAGAATCCTTGGGGGGCGGCTTCAATGTTAATCAGTTATTTGACACCACACTTGAACAACAGAATAATGATATGCCGAGTAATTCTAAACAAAAACTACCTGTTTTATTTATAAGATACAACCACAATAACAATATATCAGATGAACTTTTACAAGACAGTACACAATGTCGTTTAAACACAAATGAAATTGTTTTAGCATCCACTACTGGTGTAGTAGGTGGGATTCCAACTACTATTATCCTAGATACAGGTGCAGCTGTGAGCGTTTTATCTTTTAATTTTTATAAAAAGATGGGTGAATTGGAACCTGTGCCTGAGTTTCCTGCCCAAAACTGTAAAATAACTACTGCACTAGGTAATAAGTCATGTAGGGTTACGAAGCAAGTTTTTGTAAACGTTAAAATAGGTAATGGAACCGTACAATGGCCATTCCTGGTTGTACAAAACCTTGTGACAAATTGCATATTAGGAATAGATATTATGAGCGAGAAGGACTGCGTTATAGACTTCTCCAAAGGTAAATGTATTTTAAATGATAAAAGCAGGGTAATTATTATTGATTTGGACAGGAGAACTCTAAAGCATGACAAACACTGTACAGGGTACAAGGTTCAGTTAGTACTTGACAAAGACATTCAAGACATGCAAACACGCTCATCTGACGCAGTGCTAATGGACTTGAAAACATTGCTTGATCATAAGATAAGTGAAGCTACAGCTCTCAGTGTACATGAACGTATAAAACTACAGGAAGTGTTATCCAAATATTTACAAGTTTTTACCAAACGATTAGGTGTTATCAACACGTATGTGTACAAGATTGAAGTTAAGCCTCACAAGATCTTCTACCATAAGACATATAACGTACCATTATCTCAACGACCTGCTGTGTGGCAAGAATTAAAACAAATGTTAGACTGGAAGGTCATTGAACCATCCACCTCACCTTACTGTAGTCCTCTACTTGTTGTCAAAAAATCAAATGGAAGCATTAGGTTAGTGTTAGACGCACGAGCTATTAATGAAATAATTTTACCGGTTCACACAAAACCTGAAAATTTAGAAGAGCAATTACAGAAATTTCTAGATGCAAAATATTTTTCCACAATAGATCTCGCTAATTCGTTTTGGCAGGTGGGTATCACTCCTGATTCTCGGAAATATACTGCATTTATGTTCGGGGGGCGAACCTATCAGTTTTGTGTTCTACCCTTCGGACTGAATGTCAGCTCTGGGGTATTCATTACAGCCCTGGATACCGTGCTTGGCGACGATTTAGTTGAGACAGTCACACACTATGTAGATGATATACTGATAGCTACACAATCTTGGAATGAACACGTTGACACACTTCAAGGAATTTTAGAAAAATTTGCACAAGCTGGAGTCACAGCCAATCTTAGAAAATCAAAGTTTGGTTGCAGTGAGATGAAGTATTTAGGACGTATCATTAATTCACAGGGCATACGTCCGGATCCCAGTAAATTAGATGCTATCAGAAACTTTCCTAGCCCTCGAACTAAAAAGCAGTTAAAATCATTCCTTGGGCTATGTTCATTTTTCAGACGTTTTTTTGCCACAACCACTTTTGAACAGTAAACGTCTGCTAAATCTACTCAGAAAGAATCAAGTTTGGATCTGGTCGGAACAGTGCCAGAATGACTTTAATACAATTAAACATGCTTTAGTGATGCTAACATATTGAGCCATCCAGATTTCAATTTAGATTTTTGTATGACTTGTGACGCTTCACGTACTGGCTTGGGCTGTTGCTTATTTCAAGTTGTAAAGAATAAAGAGGAGGAACAGATAAGAATTATTGGGTTTGCGAGTCGCACTCTAACTGAATGTGAGCGTACATACTCCACTACTGAGTTACAAACACTTTCCATAGTATGGGCATTCAAGAAATTCAATTATTATTTATTTGGAAAACATACAGTAATTTACACCGATCACCAGGCCCTGACATTTTTGTTAACTTGTAAACTTGTACATCCTAGACTATCACGATGGGCAGTTACACTTCAGAACTACTCTTTTGAAATTAAGTACATAAGAGGTAAGGACAACACCATTGCAGACACTTTGTCTAGACTTCCACAAGGTATGAATGATACCAACAGTGACTTAGAAAATATAAATGACTACAGGATTCTCTTAATGCAAGACAAGCAGTATCACCAATATTATATTGATATGTGCAGAAACATGGCTGAATTACAAAAATCTGATCCTCACTGGTATAAAATAATAACATTACTGGTAGAAAAACACAATCATCCTTTGACTAAGTATTACAAGTTACACAATGATGTGCTATTTTACCGCCGACATCCAAATGCTACTAACTGGTGTGTATGCATTCCCAAAGAGTCTGAACGTAATTTAATTTGGCACACACACTTAGTATGGGGTCATTATGGGACAAAAAAGTGTTTAGCGAAGCTCAGTACATACTGTTATTTTAGCAATATGAGAAGAAAAATTTACAGGGAACTGAAAACATGTGTCATATGTCAAAAATCAAAACCTCAGAATTTATCCACAAAAACAGATTTACATTCTATTTTACCTAGTAAACCCCTGGAAATTCTGTGTACTGACATCAGTGGACCGCATCCAGCAAGCTCTGGAGGCGTCAAATATATCTTAGCTTTTTACGATATATTTTCTAAACATGTTAAACTTTATGCTTTAAAATCCGCCACTGCAAGTGCTATAATACGAAGATTCTCAAGTGATTACCTGACGCACGTGGGAAAACCTAAAGCAATTCTATCAGATAATGCAGCATACTATTCTGGGTACAAATGGAGAAATTTCTTGAAGGACAATAACATTAAAAGTATATTTATTTCGAGGTTTAGTCCACAATGTAACGTGACCGAGAGACTTTTCCGAGAATTAAACCGTTTCATGAGGACCTATATTTCATCAAAACATACTAATTGGGTGTCCTACCTAAGTCTTTTCGAAGACGTACACAATAACTTAAATATTTACGATACAAATTACACACCTAACGAGATCATGTTCAATTGCAAACAGAACGATCAGTGGATAGAACCATTACCTAAGTTGTCAGACAAGGAAATCGCACCTGAACAGAAAATAAAAGAAGTATTGACTACATTGACACATCACGCACAAATACGAAACAAACATCACAGAAACATAATAAAAAGAAAACAAAAATTCGAGGTAGAAATGCTTGTACTACTTCGTACTCATCATAAATCTGTTGCACTCAAACGACGCAACGCTAAGTGGCGTCTGCTATATGAAGGACCTTATATAATTGTTAACATACCGCACCCTGGTGCGTATCTGTTACAACATCGTAGAACTAACAAAATTATTGGGCTATACGCACACCGAGATCTTAGAGCATTTCATGCTGAATAATGTCAAAGACATACCCATCAAAATATTGCTAAGCAACTCGAAAAACTCTGTTGCTACAACACAGATAATAAGTAGTATAGAAATTTTCATTTCAGCGTTCCACAGTCGCAGTTGAAGACAGAAGAACTTTTCTTTCAACGCCGCGGCTCCACCGAGAAGACTGAATATTAAAGTAAAATTTATGATTACGTAGCAGTGAATGACATGTTAATTTTTCACGGAACATTTGTTATTGTAGGTACCACTGACTTGGTATGACACCTGACGAACTGACAGACATCATCTGTGAAGCGATCTTTTACTTTGAGAAATAGATTAGACGCACATCTCTCAACACGAAAAGCATCTATCAGTAGTCAAGGCCACACAGACACTCTACACACACGCACAAAACGCGAGGAATCGAACATTTTCTCTCTCTTACTATTTTGAATATTTATTGAGCAGTGAAAACACCTGGTCTTGCCTACTGATGTGATGAATGTTGTGTCTAACCTATCTTAATTTAAGATGACATCACAAAAAACATCGATAATATCCCAGCAAAACCGCTAAAGAGGATGTAAATATCTGCAATTCATGTAATCAAATGTGACACAATGTAATAACCTATAGCGATGTAAAGATGATGTAAACATGTTTATGTGCAACTGTATTATGTTTATACTAAGAAAATATGTGACGTGTGTATGTATAATTACTTTTTTTTTTTTTAACTGATGTATCATGTAAAAATTTGAACAAAACGAGTGCCAAAAAGACATTGCATAGTGAACCTCTGTTCACGGACATTAACGAACATTACTAACTCTGCAACTACGCAGAAACCTATGTGAAGGAAACGGTTAATGCCATTCATTATGCATCGTACCTATGTAAACGGGATAACGATTTCCTTGATTAATAACTACGAACATTTAGGTGAGCTATATTCAGCAAAAAACTGAAAATGTGAAGTGAATAATTCGTGCATCGTCTAGTGACATTACTACAGTACCCAACTTCAAGATGTTAACTGGATTAAATGGACACAAAGTGCCTGTCCAGAAAACAACACGACGGGTGGAAGAATTTTGGTTGGAACTTCAGGGAATGAAATGTTCTCGAAATGTGACGGACACGCTTACCTGGACTGTCCAAGGAGCGACGCCAGCTATGTGCCGTCCGAGGTTCTGCAACCAAGCTTCCACGGAATGTAAAAAACGAACTGCACGTGGACCAATTACTCGACGGGTCACGTCTGATCTGTAATAAGCAATGCTTTTACTTACAACGAACTGCATCACGACGACTATAATGGAAATGGGAAATGGACACGCTTATGTATTAATCACGTTGTTATACAACGATGTTACTGTGATCAAAAAACTTTACCACGACGATACTAACCTGTAAAAAAAAAAAATTATTGTGCAGCAGATGAATCTGAACTGTAATAACGACACGATGTGTATAGGTCAATGCACCTGAAAAATACGGACATTTTTCTTTGAAGTATTTCAAAACAATACTATGTAACTAAGAACATTCAACAATCTAAGTTGTATTGTGTTATAACGAATATTGTAAATTTAAAACTAAGTTACCTGTCATAGAATGTAGTCTTCATATGTAATCTTGGTTGAATATTTTCTTTGTGCAACGACTGAGAAACGCGCGCACACGAACAATATGAACTGCAATACTGTGCCGCGTGATCTAACTGTACGACATAACGGCAGTCACACAGACGCTTCTGCGCATGCGTGCACTCTATCTGCCAACTTAAGAACTTTTACGGCGCACCCGCGTCATTCAAAGTTTGTATATAATGTGTATAATGTGTATAATGTAGGTCATGTAAATAGTTGTAGATAACTTAGATTTTCTTGTGCCTTTAGGTGAATTGCTCGCCTGCAGGTGTGTCCTTTTGCCTCGCAATTCAGGGGGCAATATAAAGGCACATTTGCATGCCGAGCGTGAGTTTCCTCGGAAACGCGAGATATTAATTAAATAAATAATCAGTGACAAATAAATAAAGCCTATGGCACACAACTGCAGCGCTGTGTCGCTGATAAAACAAAAGCACAATTACGTTACTCGTATGTTTGATTAAGAAAGGAGAGCTCTGGTTGAAGTGGTGCGAGAAGCACGTATTTTAGTTTATTGTCTGGCACACCGCCATATTTCATGTTATAAAAAATTACTGCGAGTTGCAACCATACTAGGCACTCGATTCTGAAAAGAATTTATATTTATAAAAGTAAGTAGGATTATGAACTGTAGGCTTATTCATTGAATATATCTGATTTAACTAACTGTGTAATTTTTTTTGTTTAGTAGACGATCACCTCTGTACGACATTTTGGCATGGCTGGCAAATTATTGTAATATTGAGATTTAGATTATGAGTCCGCACCTACCGCAGCAGTCTTTGGAAACGATTTAATTACGAAGTCCGATTATTTCAGTTTTATTTCACGGTCAATTATGAGTAACATTGCCTTTACGAAAAAGCCATTGTCAAGCGTCTGATACCTAATAATTAAAACCTGACGACTCATAGGAGAGACAATCATACAGATAAAATAATTAATATTTTATTTTATTTAATTTATTTTATTTATTTTATAAAGTGATGATGATTTAGTGTGATGTCACCAGCCGTTCACATGTGGCAAGGGAAATGTTCCACAATGCCAACAGTATGAACACCTTTCATTGTTAGCAGCAGCATATGAACAATATCTTTAGTACATACTGCAGTCTGGGTTTAGTGTTCTTTCTACTGTCATCATTGTGCAACTTGTGATCAGTGTTTTTTGTGTGCAAATTGTGATAACCTTCCTATAAATGTCCTCAAAGACCAAGCTGCAAGAAGACAATCATAAGAGAAAGAGAATTATCTTAGAAATGAAAAGCAAAACCACTGAAAAATGAGAAGGTGGTGTGAGCACTGCCGATTTGTCATCCACATGCAGTCAGTCTACATCAACTATTTACACCATCCTCAAGAACAAGGAGAATAGCAAAGAGATGTGTGCTTCAAAGGGAATGACATGAGTATCTGCACACCAATACCACAACTAGATGTCCACTGCATTGTGACAGGTGGCCCTTTCAGGTAAGTCAAGTTTATGCTCCATCAGACAGATGGCTGTTGGCATGTGCAGCATGAAACATGTGAAAGCCAACACTTTGCAACATTTGTCAGGAGGGTTATGATCAGGGAAATGTTTGTGGCCTGTGGCATTCCCTTGGTCATCTTGTCATTCTGGAACACACAATGGATCAACACAAGGAAAGAAATGGTTATCAGGCCAGTTAATCACAGTAATATAGAAGTGATTATGAATAAAAATAAACTGAGTGACTCCAAACATGTTGCTAGTGCTTTCAACAATTATTTCTCAAGCACAGCACAGCAGTTAATAAGTACAGTCCATGACAAACAGCCAACCAGTCACTCAGATCAAAAAATTCATTCAAACACATTATTCCTGTATCCAGCAACATCTGAGGAACTGTCAAGAATCCTGAAAGAATTACCTAATAAATATTCGGTAGGTGTTGATGAGATACCAGATGCTGTTATCAAAGCTAGTGTAACATTTATTGTGGAACCACTAACAGACATAGTAAATTCATCTTTTGAGAGTGATGTATTTCCAAATAATCATAAGAAGGGTGCAAAAAGTGATATTGCTAATTATATACCAGTTTCATGTTTGTCAGGCTTCTGCAAAATTATGGAAAAAATGTTCCTTAGAAGATTAGCAGTTTCCTTAAATAAAGGGAGGCTGATAAGTGACTCCCAACATGGGTTCAGAGCTGGAAAGTCAACAATTTTTGCCTTCTTAAATGAAGTATTAAAAGCATTGGATGATAAACAACATGATCTGGCATATTTATGGATCTAAGTGAAGCCTTTGATGTAATTGATCATGGCATTCTCTTGTGTAAATGAAGTCATTATGGAATTAGTGGCCCGTCTGAAAAGTCGATCCAGTCGTACCTCAGTAGTCATCACCAGATTACAGAAATAAAGCACAAAGATAGTGAAACACAAAAAATTTCTAGTTTTTACAGTGATGAGCAGAAAATTAAGTATGGAGTCCCACAAGGGTCAGTTCTAGGACCTGTCCCATTTCTGCTGTATGTAAATGATTGGCTAGTAAAATACATGATGGAAGCGCTGTACTGTTTGCAGATGACACTAATATTCTAATTAAATCACAGAATGAGGAAAATCTGCAGGAGACTGCAGTATCAGTTATGCGTACCTTAACACACTGGTTCAAGACCAATGAACTCATCATAAATTCTGAAAAAACTGTGGCAGTTAACTTTCATTCCACACACAACCTTCATCCTACAAACCCTGTTTTCACTATAAAAGGAAAAAATGTGTTGAAGGTCAGTCATACAAAATTTCTTGGTGTACATGTCCACACAGATCTGAAGTGGGAGGTACACCTAAACAATTTAAATAAGAGACTGAATTCACTAGCATATGCTGTTAGGATCCTCACTCAAAATACAAGCTGCTCATCGGTGCTGACAATGTATCATTGCAGTATACAGCCACTACTTATGTACGGAATAATTTTTGGGGGGAATTCCACAAATACTACAAAAACATTTAAAATACATAAAAAGATTATCAGAGTGATAAAAAAAGCTAAATGTAAGGATTCCTGTAGACCCCTTTTCAAAACTCTGAAAATATTGCCACTGCCTTGCTTGTATACACATGAGATACTAATTTTCACAAAAGGGATCATTTTAAAAAAGGAAAATCTCTTCAAACACAACTATGATATACACACATATGAAACTAAACAGAAGATGAACTTACACAGGAACACAGTAAATACAAACTTATGCAAAAGAGGAGTGTATCATTCTGGAGCTATGTTATGTAACCATATGCCTTCTTATCTAAAATGCATACCAACATTAAATGCATTTAAAATAAAATTAAAACAGTTCTTGCTTGACCACTGCTTCTGTTCTATGTCTGAATTTATGGAACATTATAATAAGTAAACCTCATTTACCAAATTTCGCTAACTGTCAATTCATAATATAGTTTACATTGTGCTTATCATGTCATCTCATTTAATAACTTCCATTATCACTTGTAGAAGCAATGTAGTACACCAACCTACATTATTATGCATTTTATTACGTCAACAATGCAGTCAAAATTACTACTGTATTGTAAATTAACTAGGTTTACCAATGTCCTATATCACATGTACAAACAATGTACGAAACTGATTCTTGGACCAATAAATAATAAACATGTAAGCACGCATCCTTGAGGAAGTGTCCACCCCTACACGCAATTTGTTTTTCCTCGGCACAGTTGCATCTACTAGCAGGATAATGCAGTGTGTCACACAGCTCGCAATATATGTGTGCAGTTCGAAGAGCACCAGGATGAGTTTACTGTACTCCCTTGGCCACCAAATTCTCTGAATCTAAACCCAAATGAGAATCCGTGAGACCACCTCCATTGATCTGTTTGCACCATGGATCACCAGATAAGAAATCTAGTGCAGCGGCCTCAGCACGGCTCCATATTGCTGTTGATACTTTCCAGAACATCAATGACACTCTTTCTGCAAGTCTCACAGTTGTGTATGCTACAAAAGGTTGTTAGGCAGGCCTTTGACAAGTGCTCATAGTAATGTGACTGGACAATGTATTTATAATGTGGCTTTTCTTGTTAAAAGAGATATGACAGTATTTTTTGAGTGCACTTCTATACGTTGTGGATGGCAAATTCGTGTTTGGTATGGGAAGTTACATAACAGATCTGTAAACACTCTCTCCCCCTCTCCCCTCTCAGGTTGCAGAGTGTGTGATGTTCTTTTTGTTCTTTCCAGTCTGCCCTGCAGGCTATTGTGGTGATCATTGCATGGAACTGTGTGAATGCAAGAATGAGAACTTCACTTATCATCCCATCGATGGTTGTGTGTGCCAGCATGCATTCAAAGTGAAGGGATCTACTTGTTAACTTTTGATAAGTTCATTCCTAACAATAGTCCATCTTATTATGTGTTTATATAGTTCCTGGATTTCGTATATGTCTCTTTCTTTTCCTTGTCCTCATTTGTCTTTTGTGTACTGCTCCTTATTTTTAATTTTTTCTCTGTTCATATCTGTCAAAACTTGGTAATTTTTTCTCAGAAGGTTTTCCATTATTTCTTATTATTTGATTTCTTTTCTTTACAGATTTTATTTGGTTTCTATGATTCAAGTTGTTGAATACTTTTTTACAAAATTTGTGGAATAATCAATATGTTTTGGCATGTCCTGACACAGATTTAAAGGCGTCCAAGAAAGATCAACCACCAACTTTGTCTCCAGTATAGTGCATGTAGGCTTTGGTAAATTTTCCTTATTACTGCTCATTTTCTATCTAGCTTTTGTCTCTATTTCACTGATTGTATTTTACATGAAAATCCATTATGTGCCCGAAGTTTGTACATCTCTCGTTACATGTATTATCTGATGCGCAAAACACACTATTGTTGTATTGATTCTTTCCCCTCCTATTGATGTTTCTCATAAACTTCTGATAATACATTCAAGCTTTCTTACTATCTCTGTTTTCCCTTTTCATATTAGGATGTACTTAGCTGCATTTTTCAAAATATGTAAACAAAAATTTTTTGCTATGCTTTATAATTGTTCTTTTTAGATTTTCTGCAGAAGCTGACAGTTTGACTTCATGCCATTCAATGTTCCTCCTACAGTATCTGATCTATTTCTGTAATTTTTCAAGTTCTGACGTCTAAATCCATCCTTATAATTTTTTTTTCTGACATGAATGTAGCTTCTAAGTTCCACAAATTTGTTATGCCAAGATCACATAATTATAACGAACATTCATGTTGGCAGTTTCAGGATATTATTGTCATCTTCTGATGTGATAGTTAATCTACAAACAGTTTTGCCAAGATGTATAAATTCAAGATGTATGCATACTGAGCACTCTGAAAATGGTTTAAAATATGTGAATGAAACATTTATCAGAACGAGATTTTCACTCTGCAGCGGAGTGTGCGCTGATATGAAACTTCCTGGCAGATTAAAACTGTGTGCCTGACCGAGACTCGAACTCGGGACCTTTGCCTTTCGCGGGCAAGTGCTCTACCAACTGAGCTACCGAAGCACGACTCACGCCCGGTACTCACAGCTTGCCCGTGAAAGGCAAAGGTCCCGAGTTCGAGTCTCGGTCGGGCACACAGTTTTAATCTGACAGGAAGTTTCGAAACATTTATCATCTTGTCACATGATAAAAACGAGATTGAATTTAAAATGTTAGTGTGTGCTCATGCTCACGCACATGTGCACATTTTATACAGGTCTTATGGAAGTGAAAATCAAACAATGGAAAATCCAGGATGAAATGTAACAGTGCAAGAGAGGGAAAGTTGCCACTCACCATATAGCAGAGATGCTGACCCGCGATAGGTGCAATAAAAAGATTCACACAATCATAGCTTTCGGCCATCAAGGTCTTTGTCAGCAGTAGACACACACACACACACACACACACACACACACACACACACACACACACAAGTGCAACTTGCATACACATCTGCAGTCTCAGAGAGCTGAAACTAAGTGAGGTGCATGGGAAATTGGGATGGGGAAGGGGACCAGAGGTATATTTAACTTGTGTACTTACTGAAGTTCACCGTACACAATAGGCCAATACTACATCTACATGTAAATCCATAATCTATAATCTGGTGGACAGTGCCCATACCCTTACTAGTCATCTTCTTTACTGTTCTACTTGCAAACAGAGTGAGGGAAAGCAAATAGGAGCCCTAATTTCTTCTATCTTACCTTGTGGTCCTTATGCACAATGTTTGTTGAACACAACAGAATCATTCTGCAGTCAGCTTCAACTGCTGGTTCTCTAAATTTTCTCAAAAAGACGGTCTCATTCCTTCGAAGGATTCCCATATGAAATCCCGAAGCATGTCCATAGAACCTGTCAGAAACAAATCTAGCAACCGGCCTCTGAATTTCTCTGATGCCTTCCTTTAATCTGACCTGCCGGCCGGTGTGGCCGTGCGGTTAAAGGCGCTTCAGTCTGGAACCGCGTGACCGCTACGGTCGCAGGTTCGAATCCTGCCTCGGGCATGGATGTGTGTGATGTCCTTCGGTTAGTTAGGTTTAATTAGTTCTAAGTTCTAGGCGACTGATGACCTCAGAAGTTAAGTCGCATAGTGCTCAGAGCCATTTGAACCATTTTTAATCTGACCTTGTATCTGTCACAGATACTTGAGCAGTACTCAAGAATAGGTCACACTAGCATCCTATATGTGGTCTCCTCTACAGATGAACTGTACTTTCCTAGAATTCCCACAAAATCAAAGTTGACCATATCTTCCTACCTTCATCCTTACAAGTTCATCCCATTTCATATTGCGTTGCAGCATTATGGCCAGATGTATAAATGATGTGAGTTTGTCAAGCAGGACAGTGCTAATGCTGTATCCAAACATTACGGATTTGTTTGTTGTTCTCATCTGCATTAACAGCCAGCTGCCATTCATCTTACCAACTAGAAATTTTGGTTAGATCATCTTGTATCACCACTCTCACCTTCAATATCTTCCTGTGCACCACAGCAGAATCAGCAAACAACCACAGATTGCTGCCTCCCCTGTCTGCTGGATCATTTATGTATATAGAAAATAGGAATGGTCTTATCACACTTCCCTGGGCTGCTCCTGACAATACCCTTGCTTCTGATGAACATGTGCTATTGAGGACAACATACTAGATTCTATAACTTAAAAAGTCTTCAAACCATCTGCACATCTGTGAACCTTCTCCATACGCTCATTTCTTTAACAGCCTGCAGTGGGGCACCGAGTCAGATGCTTTCTGGAAATTTAGAAATATAGATTCTGCCTATTACCCTTCATCCATAGCTTGCAGTATATCATGTGAGAAAAGGGCAAGCTGAGATTTGCACAAGTGATGCTTTGTAAACCCATGGTGATTGATGGACATCAGCTTCTTGGTCTCTGTTTGTTATCTTACATTCTCCACAGATAAGCAGCATTTCTACCTTATCTCCATTGGTGTATGTTGCAGTCACACAAACTTTACCAGAAGATGGTTGACTGAATGAACAGTGTGAATTTGTCTTGTGTTTCCATTTGTTTGTCAGCACCAGCAAGTGTAAGAGCTAGGTTACCCTGGGCTCCTGCCCTGTGTGCTAGATCAGGAAGGATAATGTCTGTTTCGTGTTTTATTTTTAGTAACACAGTGTTTCTGTCGTATATATATATATATATATATACTAAATACTAAATTGGTGATCCCTTGATGCCTCAACACATGTCCTACCAACCGATCCCTTCTTCTAGTCAAGCTGTGCCACAAATTCCCCTCTCCCCAATCCTATTCAATACTTCCTCACTAGTTATGTGATCTACCCATCTAATCTTCAGCATTCTTCTGTAGCACCACATTTCAAAAGCTTCTATTCTCTTCTTGTCCAAACTATTTATCATCCATGTTTCACTTCCAAACATGGCTACATTCCATACAAATACTTTCAGAAATGACTTCCTGACACTTAAATCTATACTCGATGACAACAAATTTCTCTTCTTCAGAAACACTTTCCTTGCCATTGCCGGTCTACATTTTATATCCTCTCTACTTCGACCATCATCAGTTATTTTGCTCCCCAAATAGCAAAATTCCTTTACTACTTTAAGTGTTTCATTTCCTAATCTAATTCCCTCAGCATCACCCGACTTAATTCGACTACATTCCATTATCCTAGTTTTGCTATTGTTGATGTTCATCTTATACCTTCCTTTCAAGACACTATCCATTCCATTCAACTGCTCTTCCAAGTCCTTTGCTGTCTCTGACAGAATTACAATGTCATCGGTGAACCTCAAAGTTTTTATTTCTTCTCCATGGATTTTAATACCTACTTCGAATTTTTCTTTTGTTTCCTTCACTGCTTGCTCAATATACAGATTGAATAACATTGGGGAGAGACTACAACCCTGTCTCACTCCCTTCCCAACCACTGCTTCCCTTTTGTGTCCCTCAACTCTTATAACTTCCATCTGGTTTCTGTACAAATTGTAAATAGCCTTTCGTTCCCTGTATTTTACCCCTGCCACCTTCAGAATTTGAAAGAGAGTATTCCAGTCAACATTGTCAAAAGCTTTCTCGAAGTCTACAAATGCTAGGAACATAGGTTTGCCTTTCCTTAATCTAGCTTCTAAGGTAAGTCATCGGCTCAGTATTGCCTCACGTGTTCCAATATTTCTACAGAATCCAAACTGATCTTCCCCGAGGTCGGCTTCTACTAGTTTTTCCATTCGTCTGTAAAGAATCTGCATTAGTATTTTGCAGCTGTGACTTATTAAACTGATAGTTTGGTAATTTTCACATTTGTCAGCACCTGGTTTCTTTGGGATTGGATTATTATAGTCTTCTTGAAGTCTGAGGGTCTTTCGCCTGTTTCATACATCTGCCTCACCAGATGGTAGAGTTTCGTCAGGACTCGCTCTCCCAAGGTTGTCAGTGGTTCTAATGGATTGTTGTCTACTCCCGGGGCCTTGTTTCCACTCAGAATCCACATCTGCCCCTGGAAATGTCTTACAATTTAAAACCTGGTTCCTAAATCTCTGACTTAGCATTATATAATCTATCTGAAACTTGTCAGTATCTCCAGGCTTCTTCCATGTATACAATCTTCTTTCATGATTCTTGAACCACGTGTTAGCTATGATTAAGTTGTGCTCTGTGCAGAATTCTACCAGGTGGCTTCCTCTTTCATTTCTTACCCCTAATCCATATTCACCTACTACGTTTCCTTGTCTCCCTTTTCCTACTGCTGAATTCCAATCACCCATGACTATTAAATTTTTGTCTCCCTTCACTGCTTGAGTAATTTCTTTTATTTCATCATACATTTCTTCAATTTCTTCATCATCTGCAGAGCTAGTTGGCATATAAACTTGTACTACTGGTGGTCTGTTATGTAACCAAAGGAAGTGGTGATATGCAAGCACTGGCTAGCAGTGCTATTCTAGGGTGGTTTATTTTGATATGATTCATAATCATAGATAAAAACAGAGGAGAATCAAACTCTCTTTCATTAATACATTATTATTAGGTAATATACAGGTTGTGCGTAAAGTCTGGGAACACTTTCAGTTATTTATTGCACAAGAACATTGTACAGTCATACATATTGCATTCTGAAGAGAAACGCTGAAAGTTTGTAAAAAAAAAAAAAAAAAAAAAAATATACGTGAATCATGAGTAACCCGGCACACGTCAATGCGGTAATCAAATTCTTGCCATACCCATCTCAGCATGGCATTGTCGACAGTGGCAGTCACTTTCTGTATTGTCTGCCTCAGCTCTGCAACCTCACGTTGTAGGGGCGGTACATACACCAGACCTTTAATGTGTCCCCACAGAAAAAAGTCCCACGGAGGGAGATCTGGTGATTGGGGAGCCCATTTTGTGAAACAGCTCGCTCCGCACCTAAACTCGCCATGTTTGCAACTAGTGCTGACTATCAGCAAATTACCAAACTACACTGTGGCTGCATACATGAAAAAAACTTTCGGGCCTTGTCTTCAAAATGACATATGTATGATACCTGTACAATGTTTGGTTCTTGTGCAATAAATAACTGAAAGTGTTCCCAGACTTTATGCACACCCTGTATTAAGCAGTTGTGTGGTGTTTGCTTTATATGATAGACCTCAAAATTATTCAGTTTCACTTTCCATTTCCTCAAGCATATTTGAAAATGAAATCACACAATTTCAAAATTGATCATGCTGATAAAATACCATAACAGCTTCATAGATTATCCAGTAACATTTTCTTGTTCTATTACATGTATCTCTCAGCAGTATTAAGATTTTTGCCTCATGACAGTAAATTGTTGCCAGCCGTTCTGTCTCTCATATTTTTAAAAGCATGTGAATAAAACATGTTTGATTTTATGCAAAAGATATATTTTATACCTTTTCTTCTGAAACAGAAAATTATGAATCAGGCAAACAATGGTGGACACATGCTATAGTAACAGAGTGCATGCAATTTTTTGCTTCTTTCATGTTTTGTGACTGGTACTGGCATCATCAAACAAAATAGTCAACATGATTTGTTGGCAGTCCTCTGATGTCATTTTTGCATTCCTTCACTTTTCTCACTGGATCTGGTGTTCTGGGCAATTGCACCACATTATTCCTGAACAAATTGATCCTCCAACCATTTTTTTCTCTTTTGTTAAATAATGCAACCTCTTGTGCAATTGTCTGTTCCCATGTTACAAGGCAAAGTGCAGTAGCAGTGTCATACAAGTAAAATACTCATTTCCTTGTCATTTATTCACAGACCGACGCATCATCAACAATTTGCTGTATTCGTGCCAGCTGAGTCCATCCACAGTAAAAGACAGAGCTGGATCTCTCCTCAACAATGAGCACCAGATTCACAATGACTTTGGCTAAAAGTACAACAAAACCAAGATTCAGTTGCAAAAACTGGGATGTGAGGGATGCACTGTCGATAATGAAGATTCGGGCAGCTGCACAGGTCACAGCCTTTCTGTTCCTAGATTCTTTCAATGTGATTCTGTCGTTTATTTTCTTCTTAGGAATTTTCACTGTCACAGAATTTAGTATTGTGCTAAAAAACATCTCCAGTTTATTAAATAAGTGTTAATAAAACATTTCATTGCTGCTGGAATTAATGGGAGTTACCATGCACACACTTTCTGTGGGTTGTCATACTACCACTGACCACCTCATCACACCACACAGAAGCTTAGTGGCACAAAAATAACACACACGCTATTATGAATACAATCAGTATTATTAAATTATTTATTAGTCAAATAAATCTGCCTATAGTTAAAAACATATTACTTAATGTAATTGCATTTTATAAGTCATCTTCAAATGAACTGTTAGTACACAACCCCTTTATAATCACTTATTGACTGTCAAGGAAACAACTCTCAACAACTTTTTGAAGATATTTTGCCCCAGTACACTGAAAGGTATTATACTGTACATTTATATTCTTTTGGCAAAACTGTTTCATTTATTTATCCATAATTTCTAATTGTTGGATCACAAACATGCATTGTTGCATTTACAACAGTTTTAGTTTTTGTAACATATGTTTTTTTTTTCTTCTACTAGTAGTTCGTATACAGGATGAACCACCTAAAACTTGCACCAAAAATATTGTGGGAATGGAAAGTGCTATTGCTGCCTGATTTTCATAGAAGGGATTGGTAGTCACAGGCTTGTATTGTCAGTTCAAAATAGAATATTGCATATTGTCATGAACACACTAAAAGTAGAGTAAATAACAATGTCAGTGATGTTTGTTGCAGGATTATAGTGAAAGTCATTTATGAGATATTGTATTTTGAAAAGTTCCCACACTGATACTAGTACAATACCTGTGGTAGCATACAATAAAGAAAACACAAGTGTACACACTAGTTACGTGGACTGTGACCAGTAACAAGACAATTGACCTGTGGCATCAATAGGTCATATCAACCATAGACAACATTAATCTTTGGAACTCAGGTTGCTCATCGGAGGCGCCATGTTAACTCAGTTTGTTCTTATACCTTGTACTGTGTGCACATCTATGATAATTGTCCAAATATATGTATGTGTGGATATTAGTGGGGACAGTTTATTCCATATACCGCTATTCATATCCCGTTCCCATACTGGTGACCCTGAAGTTTCTATGTCTTCCACACCGGGTGTTGTAAATCAACAGGTTATGCACACGTCACCATGGGCATCTCACCCAACGCTTTGTTCAAAGATTTGGAAGCCCAACTACGACTGCCGGGCCCCTTCAATCCTTCACCAATGGCTGGCTCTCCATTACTCCACAGTGATTCGTGATCTCCAACCACATTAATCTCAAACTTTGTTGTTCTACAATGATTGAGTGTTACACCATTAACTCAAACAATGGACTTGAGTTTCATGTTGCCAGACTGTGCTCGCCAACATGTGAAGTGTAAAGTGGATAATATTCAGAACTGTGTACCTACCAATCGATCGTATAATGTTCAAAGCGATCTACATTCACATACCAACTTTGACTCTCAACAGGCTGCAACAACTGTTATTGTTGTGCCATGTGCAATGCTGCCATTTGTGCAAAACACACCTGGCCACTATCAATCGTGACTTGTTCCAGTCTAACGATGGACATTTTTGTGAACAAAATTCTCCTTGCTCACCTCCCAGACCTGTTGCTCAACCTTTCAAACCACGTGGGTTCGAGTACATCTTTCAGCAGTTCACCTTCCAGGGGCATCTTACCACACTGCAGTGATCTTCCTCAAGTTCCACCAGTAATTTATAGTCTGACCCCACGGGACATGTTTTCAATGTGTGCAGAGAACTTGCATGAATTACAGCATTTTATGTAATGTCTGCAGCATAAAGAAAATTCACACCACGGCCTACCACCAACAAAGCAATGGGTTAGTGGAACAGTGACACCACACTCTAAAAATGGCACTAAGGTGTCACAACTGCCTCTGGTCCGAAGCACTTCCATGGGTACTGCTCGGTTCCACTCAACTTTCAAGCCCGACTATACAGGGAATTATCTCAGAATTCGTTTTCAGGGAGAACCCTGTCTCCTACCAGGGAAACTCATTCACCCTCAAGTACCTGAAAAATTCACCTCCCCCCTCCCTGGATTTCATAAGTCGCATGTGCAATATGGAGACACCCTCTCCCATAGTCACCCTGCTCTGCAACGAACCCCCACACCATGTGGACAACATGTCAATCGTCACTCTTGACGACTGAGTTCTCATTCTACTCACAGACAGTGAAGCCCCGCCACCCAACAACTAGTTAAACGTCAGTGTTGTGCATAGCCTCACTCTCCCTCGTGAGTGTGACCTGACAACAATTCTCACCAGGCGGCTCGATTAGCATCCAGGCCTGCCACACCTACACCCCTCCATCTGCCGTTCAACCCACCTGCTCTTGGGCTGGCTGCCGCATCGTCCATCCTCACTGGCCCAATGACTTTGAGGTGGACCTGCCTCCCATCGAGCACACCGCCTCCACCCTGATCAGGATGGAAGTCCTGGTCATGTGTCTACCAGCTCGTATGACCACCAACCTTGATGCCCACATGGTCTACCCTCAAGACTCACATACGGTACTCCATACTGCAGGGAGGGTTGATAGGTCATATCACAATCTTTCGGACTCATATCACTCATCTGAGCCATCATGTTAATTCAGCCTATGCTTATACCTTGTACTGTGTGCATGTGTATGATAGTTGTTAAAATATATGTATGTGCAGATATTAGTGGGGGCAGTTTATTCCATATACTGCCACTCATATCCTGTTCCTATAAATCGTATTGTAAATATGTTACTCCCACTGTGTCTGATTTTTGCTCACACCTGTAATATTGCGTGGGATAAATGATTCCACATTTGGTGGCAGTGGCCATGAGTGTGTAATTATATATGTGCTTTCTGTCTCTCAATGTGACCTTTCAGCCAAAAGCTTAAATGTTTAGTGATCTTTTCATTGTACCTGTCTGCAGCTCAGTGCTTGCTCTATGTGGGGAGTAGCAGTTCATCTTTTTCATAATATTGTGTTTTTGTTTCATATAAAATAGAAGCTACTTTCATCATGTGATTTTCTGCAGGCTCATATATATTTGTTTCTGCTTACAAATCCATGTGTGAACTACTAAATTTTATTGCACTGTAAGTATATTGCTTGTATTCTACCTTATTTTTGTTTGTGTCCATTTTCCATACTTTCTTGCATTTAATGGAGAAATCTGAAATTTTCATTGGAGTGGGAGGATGATTCTAGTACATCAATTTTTGCTAAAGTGTGTTGTTTGTAGTACTTGTCAATAAAGTATGAAAAAACATTTGTAGCTGCTGTTGTATTTTTTAGTATTTGTGAGGAAGAGTTCTCTAGCCACTGAGACTACAAAACATAGTCAAACAACAAGAAGCAACAGTATTCAAAGCAGAATTGCATGTAAAAAAGTTAAATACAAATTTTGTCAAAAGCCTGCTAGCATGGAGCTCTCCATTAAATGTGAGAAAGTACAGAAAAATGGTGTGAATGTAAAGTAGAATATGAGTAATACACTTAAAACTCATTTAAATCAAGTAGCTCACATGCAGATTTGTACACAGAAAAGCGTGCGGTGAAACCAGTTTCTATTTTATATGAAACAAAAACAGATATGGAATTACTCACCCCACAAAAGTACATACAAAAAATTACAATCAGGAACACAATGTGATGAAACCATTTTTTTTTTTTTTTTTTTTTTTTGTAGTGTCAGATGATTGTTGGATTTTGACATTTGCTAAGGTGCAGTTATTCCCACATGATAATGGCCACATGATCAAAATTGCAATATTGAGATTTGCAAATCAACAATTTGACAGTCAAAAGGTGAACATAATGCCATTTACAAACTCTTTCACGACTGTAGGTCTCAACTAGAAGTTAATCTTTGTTTTTTGATTGAGATTTCATGAATATATTACATTGTACAGTCGCAAAAAGATTTCCAGGCATGCACTTAATCACTAAACTACAAAGCCCTCCAATAAAGTATAAATGGAAAACATTATCATCTAATACTCATATTCTGTTTGCAAAATGACTCAGTTTGTGCCCTTCTACAACATGTTCCTCATTTATAATGTGACACTCTGGTCACACCTAACGACAATGCCATTCTCTTTATTTACAATGTTCCTGTTAACTGTGTTGGTAGAAACCTGAGAATAATCTGTTGTAAAATTGAAATTGTGTGGTTGCAATAAAGAATAGAAACATAAAACTTTGTTTTATTATGATTATCAAAGAATTACTTCCAAATCATCACAATGCTGTAGTTAAGTACTGTATTATTATTTCAGTATTTTAAACATAGCTGCACAACAACAACGGTTCCATGTAATAAAATTATAAACAGCTGACCAGTTGCAAAGGATAAACAATTCTTTACCTAGGTTTCAACAAACTTAAATTTGTCTTCTTCAGAAGGTGGCCTAAGGACAATGAACATCATAGCTTACATTAGAAAGGTATGAAACTTAAGTCAAGAATAGATTTTAACACAAATTAGAGAGCTCTTGCATTACAAAAATATGAGAACGACGACTGGTACTTACAATTTTACATTAGTATGGACTGATGTATCATCGCCGTTTTTACAAACTTCTGCATAGATCCATTTGTCAAAATTAAAATATAGCCCTAAAAAATAGGGTTTGTCATGTAAATATAAATTAGTACATGGATGTTGCAGAGCTTACAACAGACTGAGTGTAATCGGCCAGCGTAGTTACTCAGCGGCCAGGGTAGGTGGCGCTCATGACGCGAACCATGTGCTGATTGGCGTACAAAAGCAACGTGTAAATTATCAGTATTAATGATGTCCTTAGATAAAGTAACAATAAAAAGAAGGAAAGCGTTTAACACTCCCGTTATACCAGTATGGGAGCCTTGGTACAATTAATGTAGTTATACATCAAAAAGGCAGGTGGCGCTTATGCCGAGAGAGTTACGTACAGTGGCATATACAGCCAGAATATAAAAATTACATTACAATATTAGTGAAGCCCACACACTGTATATACACTCCTGGAAATGGAAAAAAGAACACATTGACACCGGTGTGTCAGACCCACCATACTTGCTCCGGACACTGCGAGAGGGCTGTACAAGCAATGATCACACACACGGCACAGCGGACACACCAGGAACCGCGGTGTTGGCCGTCAAATGGCGCTAGCTGCGCAGCATTTGTGCACCGCCGCCGTCAGTGTCAGCCAGTTTGCCGTGGCATACGGAGCTCCATCGCAGCCTTTAATACTGGTAGCATGCCGCGACAGCGTGGACGTGAACCATATGTGCAGTTGACAGACTTTGAGCGAGGGCGTATAGTGGGCATGCGGGAGGCCGGGTGGACGTACCGCCGAATTGCTCAACACGTGGGGCGTGAGGTCTCCACAGTACATCGATGTTGTCGCCAGTGGTCGGCGGAAGGTGCACGTGCCCGTCGACCAGGGACCGGACCGCAGCGACGCACGGATGCACGCCAAGACCGTAGGATCCTACGCAGTGCCGTAGGGGACCGCACCGCCACTTCCCAGCAAATTAGGGACACTGTTGCTCCTGGGGTATCGGCGAGGACCATTCGCAACCATCTCCATGAAGCTGGACTACAGTCCCGCACACCGTTAGGCCGTCTTCCGCTCACGCCCCAACATTGTGCAGCCCGCCTCCAGTGGTGTCGCGACAGGCGTGAATGGAGGGACGAATGGAGACGTGTCGTCTTCAGCAATGAGAGTCGCTTCTGCCTTGGTGCCAATGATGGTCGTATGCGTGTTTGGCGCCGTGCAGGTGAGCGCCACAATCAGGACTGCATACGACCGAGGCACACAGGGCCAACACCCGGCATCATGGTGTGGGGAGCGATCTCCTTCACTGGCCGTACACCAATGGTGATCGTCGAGGGGACACTGAATAGTGCGCGGTACATCCAAACCGTCATCGAACCCATCGTTCTACCATTCCTAGACCGGCAAGGAAACTTGCTGTTCCAACAGGACAATGCACGTCCGCATGTATCCCGTGCCACCCAATGTGCTCTAGAAGGTGTAAGGCAACTACCCTGGCCAGCAAGATCTCCGGATCTGTCCCCCATTGAGCATGTTTGGGACTGGATGAAGCGTCGTCTCACGCGGTCTGCACGTCCAGCACGAACGCTGGTCCAACTGAGGCGCCAGGTGGAAATGGCATGGCAAGCCATTCCACAGGACTACATCCAGCATCTCTACGATCGTCTCCATGGGAGAATAGCAGCCTGCATTGCTGCGAAAGGTGGATATACACTGTACTAGTGCCGACATTGTGCATGCTTTGTTGCCTGTGTCTATGTGCCTGTGGTTCTGTCAGTGTGATCATGTGATGTATCTGACCCCAGGAATGTGTCAATAAAGTTTCCCCTTCCTGGGACAATGAATTCACGGTGTTCTTATTTCAATTTCCAGGAGTGTATGTCAGAACTTTAAAATTGACAATAATGGCTCTTAAGACAGAATTACGAACCCTGGTCCACAATCCAGTTAATACACATTCGCAGGGAACCAACGTTTTAGAGCCAGACAAAATCACATAAGGGCCGATGTAGTGGCAGCCATACATCGTGAGAAAGGGTAGTGAGCTTAAAGATTTGAAAGTGCATCATAGCTTCCTGAGAAAATAGACCACTGAGGTTACCAGCATTAATGTTATACCATAAACAGTACAGGTTTAAAGCCTTCGAAAAATTGTCTACAAGCAAGGTTCAAGTGGTCGTTCAGTATTTACCGTCTTTGAGCTCTAGATGTTTAAAAATTTGTAACTCTTTCCAAAGATCTAGTCTACGCCCTTTGACTTGTCTGTGTAGGATAACTGTGTCTTATTATTATTATTATTATTATTATTATTATTATTATTATTATTTACTCTGTATTATTATTATTTACTCTGTATTATTATTATTTACTCTGTATTATTATTATTTACTCTGTATTATCACTTATTTCTTATTGTAGCTCGGGATGTCTGATTTTGAACTTGAGTAAAATGCTGGGTGATTACAACTGAAGTGTGGCTACTCATGGAGATCCAGTGTGGGCTGTAATTACCATATGGCAGTGAAACTTGGTAGATACACTAATGGGATAAAGCAGAACCAATTTACATTGGGAAAAAATTAATTTCAATTTTGGCCACCAGATGTAAATCTAATGCCATACAGCATTTTGTCAACATCTCTGGTGCTCGTATTGAACAAATTGTGTAAGTAGTGCTTAATAATAAAACAATAATTGTGCCCTTCTGTCTTGTTCAAACTTTTCTGCTGATGTCCTGTTCCTAATCCACTTCATGTGGAAACATTTCTATACATCTTTCTTGCATTCACAGTGCCAGATTTGCACTCAATGGCCAAAATTTGAACTTATTTTTTTCCAGAGTAAATCAGTTTTGCATTTACGCATTAGAATATCTACCAAGTTTTGCTGCCACGTGACAAGTACGGTGCACACTAGACGTCTGTGAGTAGCTGCATTTTAATTATAATCACCTGGTACTACAGTGTTAAATTTTTCTTTAAAATCATTTATTGGCAAGATACTATCCATGAATCTGTTGGATTGGGCCTAATTCCTAGTATGTCTCAAACTTACACTAGCCAAATCATCATGAGATAACATGCATTGTAATCACTCTTGTAACAGACTTGTGTTAGCTGCAAATTGCATATAATATTTTGATGTGTGCATTCATGGCATGTTTTTCAACATATAGACTGTAAATATGGTTCATTGGGTATTAAGAGTTGAATGACACACTGTTACATGAAGTAATGAATATGGATAATAATATGCTTCAGTGCAGACTTTTACATTACTATCTAGTGTTGACTAAGAACTATGACGTAGTTGTAAGTAACCCCAAAGTGAATGTTTACCACAGTATTGAAGATCTGCATGTTTATGATGAAATTAAACAGAAAGGAGGTCGAGGTAAGGAGATACATTTGACTCTTAATGTCACCGCAGTCAGTTGGAATTACAGATTGCAGAGCTTTGGAACAAGGGAGGGTCATAGCAAGGAATATGAAAGTAAAGTGCAGTTAGCACAACCTTATAATTCATTTTGCTATGTGTGCATTAAATCCTGAGAAGGATGACTGAAAAGAAATAAAATTTTAGATCGTATAAGTTTGCATATTTGCTTACTTAGAGCAAATCACTTATTTTTATTTGCTAATTGTCATGGTTTATTGAAGAATTTCTTCCCTCAATCTCCCACATGTAATTAGGCCACATACATTCTCATATTAATGTGACAAATCAGCATTTTTGTAGCAGAAATGTGTATTAGGAGGTATTTGACATAACTTGTTGTCAAGTTGCAAGAATGTCTTATTCTTTGGTCAAGTACTGTTCCTGTCAGGACACAAGTGGAAAAGTTCTCAATGTTCTTCCTGTTAACAAGCTGTCTATAACATATATTAGGCATGGAATTACTGAAAAACAATGCATCATGAATTTTTTTTTAAGTCACAATTTAGAAAAGTTTAAAATTCTGTAGATTTATAAGGGTTTTACACTCAATGAATATTATGCAGTCTTCAAAATTAATGGTCATATGAAGAACCTAAGCTTTTGGCACTGCTGACTAGAACACAGATTTAAAATTCTGAAGCTCATGGTGATAAAATACAGGGAGCAGAAAGTAGTTTACAGTTTTTGCAGAAAGCAGATTGCTGTTACAAGAGTCAAAGGACATGAAAGGGAAGTAGTAACTGAGAAAGCAGAGAGACAGGGCTGCAGCTTATCCCAAACGTTGTTCAGTCTGTTCACTGAGCAGGCAGTAAAGGAAACCAAAGACCAATTTGGAAAGGGACTTACAGGCCAGGGAAAAGAAATATAATACCTTTTTAACAGTGCAGACTAAGGATGAAGGGCAGCTGAATGGGATTGGTAATATCTTGGAAAGAGTTTATAAAAAAAGCATCAATTGAAGCGTGCGCACGAATAACGCTGTATGGCACATTTTGACATTTTGTAGGATTGCGTGGAATAATGCTGTGTATGGCAGTCTGCATCGCCTACTGTTATAATTGACATGTTCACCATCCAAGTGCAGTGCTAAACAGTGATGAGACGCACACAGTTTTCGCGCCTCTGCGCGAACAATGCTGTATGTTACAAGAATGGCAGAGTGCAGCAAGGTGATGCTTACTGCAAGTGGTTTGAAACGTGCAAATAATGCATGGTAAAGGAAAATTAACATTGGTAGTTGGCAGGATATTAAGATGGAAAAGGCTTTGTGATACTGGACTGGAACATAAATCATGAAAAGGAAAGGTAGTTCCTGCGAAACAGCCTCCAATAAAGGTGAGTGGAATAATGCTGTATGTGTTTTGTAAAAAGGTGTATCTCTTTAGAGAAGCATATGTGTCCTGTAAAGCGGCGAGGTGCCCTGTAAAGTACATGGCTCTAATGACATGTTATGTGTATCTTCTGAAAACATTACAGCAAAATCATGTAACGTGAATGAAATTAACTACAGTTCTGTAGTTATCATTAGTGAAAAAATAGAATACTCAGTCTGAGTAATGCTATATTATTAAAAGAGAATGTGAAATTTGATAATCTAGTTGAATATTAGGTAGTAATAGTGATTGTTTTCGTGATTCAGGATCGTGTATGCAATGTAGAAGTTTGCTCAAAAGAAGGCTGCAAGGACATAAACCTGGAAATGAAATTAAAGCTGCACGAAAGATATCATGCCTTAACATATTATGAGCAGTCCATATACTTAATAAAATCCATGGAAATAGGCAGGCCAGCCAGGTGCAAGACAGGTAAGACAGGCGCTACTTTACTGAAACAAGCTACTTTCAAATACAAAGTTTACTCAAAAGAAGTGTGTCAAAAAACATTGCTTGACATATTCTCCATCACCCAGAGATGAATGCAGACTCTGCAACATAAAGTAAAAGGTGGAATAACCACTCCTAAAGATGGTAGAGGAAAACATTGCAATAGGCCACATGCCATACCAAATGATGACAGAGCTCTTATTCGGCAACACATATCGAGTTTCCCAAAGCAGATGAGCCATTACAGCAGGAATAAATCCTCAAAAGAATGTCTGCACCCTGATCTCAACCTCTGTAGAATGTATCAGTTGTTTACCGAAAAGTTTCCTGATAAGTCAATAAGCAGGTCATACCATCAAAGTGTGTTTCAAACAGATTTTAATCTGTGGTTCGGAACACCTAGATCAGATACTTGCAGACTGTGCAATTTCTTGTTTAACAAAATGATTGCAGCTTCAGATGAAATAGAACTGCACAAGAGCGAAATTGAGAGTCAGTTGCATCAGTCACGGGGCAGACCAAGCATACAAAGCCCTAACAAACGATACGGAAATGGCTAAGATGAATAACAATATACACGTTATATGTGTTGACCTACAACAGGTTTTACTTTGTCCTACATTGACTCATTCCATGGTATTCTACCAGAGACAGTTGTCGTCATATAATTTCACTATTCATGACGTTGGTACTGGAAACATCACCATAAATTTGTGGGATGAATCCACCGCAAGGAGAGGTTCAGCCAAAATAGTTTCCTGTCTGCTTAAATTTGTGATGCACAGTTATGCTACACTTGAAGAAAGTATGGAACGAAAACTGATTGTTTGGTCTGACCGCTGTGTCGGGCAGAACAACTGGAGAGTTTTAGCACTTTATTTCTATCTGATCAGCTGCAAGTACTTTACAGAAATACATCAGAAGTTTTTATGTTTGGGTCACAGTTTCCTACCTTGTGACAGGGATTTTGTAGTCATCGAGAAAAGAAAGTGTCAAAAGTTATGGTTCCTTCAGAATGGAAGCACGTCATTGCTGAGGCCTTTGTCGATCCTTCAAAACTGACCATTCACAAGATGATGATGGAAGACTTCAAGGATATAGGATCCATAGAGTTGCTTTTGAAGAAGCCGCCTGCTTTGAAAATTACAAGATCAGCACATCATTAGACAACCATAATAAAGTTGCAGGAATCTTTTGTGATCTCACAAAAGCCTTTGACTCTGTAAATCATGCACTGCTTATCTATAAGCTTGACAAGTATGGGATCAAGGGTAATGTTCTAAATTGGCTTACTTCATACTTATCAAATAGGAAACAAAGAGTGATTGTCTCATCAAATGCAGCAAATTACTATTCAAAATGGGAGACAGTAGCCCAAGGTTTCCCTCAAGGCTCGATTCTAGGACCTATTTTGTTCTTGTTCTATGTTAATGATTTACCGAACAATATAAATGCTCCATCGATTTTATTTGCAGATGACACATCTGTATTAATTGAAAACTAGGAGCCAGAAAACATCCCTCTCTACATAATAAACACAATGAACAAACTAGAAACATGGTTCCAACAGAATGGATTAAGATTCAACATCCCCAAAACCCACATAGTCCAGTTCAGAACAAAACAGTCAAAGCCCCAAGAAATTAAAATAACTCATAAAAATCAGGATATAGAAGAAGTAGATTCTGTAAAGTTTTTAGGGTTAAACCTAGATAAAAATTTAAATTGGAATAAACATGTTGACTACCTGTTAAACAAATTATGTAGCTTTGCATTTGCTATGCAAATATTAGCTGGTGCAACAGACATGAATACAAGGAAAATTGCATACCACAGCTACTTTCAATCAGTTGTAAGGTACGGTATTATTTTTTGAGGAAATTCAAGCAATATATTGTGCATACTAAAGCTACAGAAAAGAATAATAAGGAACATGTGTACCGCCCATCCAAGGACATCATGTCACCCACTATTTGCAAAACAACAGTTATTAACAGTTCCCTCCTTATACATCTATGATATTATCATCTTTCTACATAGCAATTTAGAGTTATTCGAGAAAAACTGTTTCAGTCACTCATATAACACAAGAAACAAAGACAATTTTATGCTTCCCACTCATCGGTTAAACCTATATGCGCAGTCTCCTCAGTATATGGCAATGAAAATCCATAACAAGCTAAAAGGAAAGAATGTTCTGAGTATGAAGGTAGAGACACTGAAAACAAAGCTATATGATATACTTGTCAAACACTGCTATTACACTGTTCAGGAGTTCATGAAGGATGAACTGAACATTTGAGCAGGATAAATTTACATATAGTCTTGTGTGTAAATGTAGCTGTCCTTCACAAAAGGGAGGAAAGAAAAATAAAAGTTTATATTAATGTTAAAATTCTTTGTATCAATTAGGCCTAAGTTGTGTTATCCATTTTTTGACGTGTCTCCTGTACACTAATCATATGATTAGAAATTGTATGTTATGATACGAATAAAACACTATTCACTATTCACTTTGGTTGAAGCTGTGTAGTGACGATCCTTGAGGTTTAAACATGCGACGTACCCACAATGTGCTTCGCCCATGGGAAAGACACTGTATTGTAAAGTATGGTTGTGAACATCAGGTAAAAATTTTCCATTACCTTCTGAATTCTGGTTGCTCTATAACGGGACATTGAAAGTTCATAAGGAGAAGAAAAGGGATCTATTGGACATGAAAAAATATATGGAACCAAAATACAGGCAGTTTTATGAAAACCTGCAGTGTGACAACTGACTATAATGTATTAGATTTGAGCCTAAACTTGACAAACTAATGTTGTATTTTTTTTTTAAGATCAAGCAATTCAGTTTACAATAAATATTATTTAGTATCTTGTTTTAAATCTCTTACTTACTATTTTTGGATTCTAGACACCTTATAATTACAGCAGAGCACTGGCTGGTCTGGAATAACGCTGTATATCCATTGCCATACAGCGTTATTCCATTTTAAAACTTACTTATTTTCGAAAAATCTGTGCTTAGCGCAATTTTAAAAACCATAAATTAGTATTTTCCACAGTCTGTATGCACAAACAATACATATTTGCTATTACAGTACTATATCATATTAATTCTCTGGAACTAACAGTTTTTGTCAATTTCCCAACAACTGCAAAATGTGCCATACAGTGTTATTTGTGTGCACGCTTCAATTAACGTTCTAAAATGTAGTAGGTTAAGAAATGAGACACAAAAAGTGGTAAATGAGCAGTTAAGTAGCTGACAATGGCTGAAGCAGAGAGTATATAAGGAGTGTCCCACAAGGAATGCAGTTTTTAAATTGAGCACCTCTTCCAGTTTGTTAGGTTGCCGAATGTGAAATTTAAGCAGCTGTTATCTGACGATATTGTGATTACTGATTGTCATTGTCAATTGACATTTGTGTGTAGTGTTATGAGCTAAAATATAGTGATACATGATGGATCAACAATCCAGATTTTGAAAGGCCATTAAAAGTACATTGAATGCCATGCAGATACCATTTGAAGACTTTGTGTAATTTTTAGTATCCAAAATGTACCTAATGTGTCAACAGTGCAGAGACTGGTAAGGAAATTCAAAGATACAGGGTTGACAGGTAACATAAAACATGTTGATGTCCTCATGCTTGTCAAACAGCAGGGAATGTCTGTCATCAGTGAGAGTGTCGCTACAAGTGCAGTGAAGTGAATTCGCCACCGTTCTCAATGGTGAGCCCTTCTGAGAAGGAATTTTCATTGAATTTTAACAAAAGATCTGCATTTGCATTCTTTCATTATCCAAACAACACATGAGGTGAGGTCAATGGACCATCTGAAGTGACAAATATTTGCTGATTGGGTATTCACAAAACAAGAATTTGATAGTGATTTTCATTAAAAAAAAAAATCTTCTGTGACAAAGCACCTTTCTGGCTTAAAAGTTATGTGAATAAACAAAATTTCCAGGTTTGGGGCACAGAGAATCCTTATGTAGTCAGCAAGAAGTGTCTTCATCCAGAATAAGTCACTGTTTTGTGCTGGTTGTGGGCTGGCTGACTAAATGGGCCATACCTTTTTTGAAGACGAGATTGGAAAAGCAGTGACAGTGACTGGTGATTCTTATTGCCAGATGATAACACAGTTTTTATGGCTGAAATTTCAAGGGCAAGAATTGAATGTGAATGACATCCAACAGGATGGGGGCAACCTGCCACAATGCTTGTTGAAACAACTAGGTTGCTTACAGAAAGATTTCCTACTTGTCTCATCTTTACAATGCTAATATGAACTGGCCACTGATAACATGTTATTTGACACCATATGACTGTTTTGTGGAGGTATGTCAGATCTTACATTTAATTGAACAATCCATGAACCATCCAACTCAAGGCAGAAATTAGATATGTCTCAGATCAAATTCATGTGAAACTTTGCTCTAGAGTCATCAAAAATTTTGTCCACAGAATGGATGTGTGTAGACAAAGCCATGCATGACATTTGCCCCATATTTTGTTTCATGTTTAATTGCAGTCTTTATGTTTTGTATTAATATAGTAATACCAGCAATTTTCAAACAAATTACGTGCTTTGTTATTGAATTAGAAATTGTGTTCTTTATGTAACACCCTATATAAGGAGCAGTCAAATGAAAACCAAACACCTGACATGATAGGACCATGGAGTGGTTCCATTCAAAAGCAGTCATAACACACATTGAGACATTTATCCACTGGGAGATGAAACTATCAATCCCTGTTCTGTAGAATGCAGTTGGCCTCTGATGGATCCACAACAGCACCCACTCCTTGTCCGACTGAAACCAATGTCCACACATGTCTTTCTTCAGACTGCCAAAGGTGTGAGAATCACACAGTGAAAGATCGAGGCTTCATGGAGGATGTTGCAATGTTTCCCAACCAAGTCGCTGAAGCATAGCCTTTGTCCTATTGGCAATGTGCCAGGTGGGCATCCTCATGCATTAAGGTCATCATGGCCTTAGCGGAACTTGTGTGAACAGATTTTGGTTTCTTTGGTGTGGGAGACATGGAATGTTTCCACTGTTGGCTTTGCCACTTTACCTTGGGCTATTGGAATGCTGTTGGGTGGAATTGTCCTGTTGCGTGATAATGCTTGCCCCCAAGCTGCCAATTGGATGAAGTGTGTGATTCTCTGATTTTGTTGGGAAATGCTGCAACATCCTCCACACAGCCCAAATCTTTCTCCATGTCATTTTCATATCTTTGGTTACCTGAAGAAAGAAAGACATGCATGAATGTCAGTTTCAGTTGGATGCGGAACTGCAAAAGTGATAGCAGTTTTGGAATCGGTAGCCATTTGCTTTCCTCAAAACAGGAATTGATCATCTTGTCTCCCAGAGAGATAAATGCCTTAACGTGTGCAGTGATTAATTCTGAATGGAATTGTTCCATGGTCCACTTGTGGCAAGTGTTAGGTTGTTATTTGAGTGCCCTGCATAAAATCCAGAATTGTTATAGCATGAAAAGCACTTCTGAAAAAAGGATTTTGTTAACATCTAATATAAATTTAAGTGTTAGGAAATAGTTGCTGAAGGTATTTGGGGTAAAGCCATGTGGAAGTGAAATTGGATGATGAGCAGTTCAGACAAGATTAGAATGTTAAAGATTAGACGGGTGGGTAGAATAACCAATGAGAAGCAATTGAATCAATATGGGGAAAAAAGACATTTATGGTACAACTTCATGTAAAAAAGTTAATAAATAGGCCACATTCCAAGGCACTGAGGATTTCTCAGTTTGAAAACATGTGTAAGTTGCAGTAGTCTTGTAGGTATAAAGAGGATTTCACAGAATAGACTAGTGTGGATAGCTGTATCAAACCTGTTTACAGCCAGGAAACCACAACAAGAAGATCCTAATATATGCTACAAGGAAAAAAATGCAACACTCAAAAGGACAGTATTGAGTGGCACCTGGGTATAACAAGTGTAGTGTCAGTGATTAATTTGTCACAGTCATGATGCTCATGAGGGCTGTCTATGCACCCTCTCTTTTGATTCTGCAGGCAGTAACTATGCTGAGTTTAGGGTTGAACAGTGTTTGCAACATTAATTCTACTGTATAGCCATGCCACACAAATGAGTACATACTCCTGCTGAACAGCTTCAAACATTTGAACTTGGATGCATTGTGGGCCTGTGGGGAGCTGAACGGATGTATTGGTGGACTGCTACACATGTTGGGTGCAACATATTGGTGATGCATCATTTCTATCAACAGTGGTCTGTGGAACATTCCCTCACCTGTAGATGAGGTTCAGGACATCCACATAGTACAGACGCATGTCAAGATTGATGCATTACACAGCAGCAGTGGCCATCCAAACATAATCCATGAATGAAATTGAGGTACACATTGTGTCATCAAGGGTCATGGGGAACTGTCTGTCTTATTACTCCAGGGCACTGCCTGGTACGTCATATAGGGTACCCCATACCACTCCTAGTCATTTATTTCCTGTTCCACTTGAAAATAGGGGGAAGGAACAACAACTGTCTACAAGACTCCATAAAAGCTCTAATTTCTCATATGTTATCCTTATGTGAAATGTATGATGGCAGAAGTAGAATCATTCTGCAGATAGCTTCAAATGCCAGTTCTCAATATTGTTCCACAAAACAAATATTTTCTTCTCTCCAGGGATTCCTATTTAAATTCCTGAAGCATCTCTGTAATATTTCTTTGTTATTTAAACCTACCAGTAACAAATCTAGCAGTACACCTCTGAATTGCTTTGATGTTTCACTTTAAACTGACTTGGTGCTGATCCCAAACAGTCAATCAGTACTCCTGAAAGTGTGCACTTGTGTCCTATATGAAGTCTCCTATACAGATGAAGCACACTTTCTCAAAAATCTCCCAATAAACCAGAGCAGACTGTTTGTCTTCCCTACCACAGTTCTCACATGCTTGTTTCACTTCATATAGCTGTGTAACATTTCACTCAGGTATTTAAATGATGTGATTGTGTGAAATAGAAGACTAATAATGCTGTATTTGAACATTACAGGTTTTGTTTTTCCAACTCATTTGCATTAACTTACATGTTTCTACATTAGAGCTAGAAGCCAGTCAAGACAGCAGCTAAATTTTGTCTGTCATCTTGTATCCTTCTACACCCACTCTACCTTCCCATACACCACAGCAAACAGCTGCTGATTGCTGTCCTTCAGCTCATTTATGTATACAGAAAAAAAATAGTGGTCCTTTCACATGTCCCTGCAGCACTCATGGTGATACCCTAGTCTCTGATGAAAGCTTGTCATCATCTTGCAGCAGGGCTAATGATCACATGCGGCTCTGGCCAGATTACCACTGACACACGACACCAGCAAGCGTGACGACTCAGGTGTCATGAAGGGGTCAAATGGAGCTCTGTTGTCATTGCTGAGAGTAGGTTCTGTCTATCTGGGAACATACTTTTTCTCCAGAGCTTGCAAGAACCATTGCCAAACTGCAACAAAAGGCCCAAGAACCTTTGGGGAAATGTATCGCAGAATGCCATTTGGCACCTTTATGATCATCTGTGTGTGTGTGAACACACACCTGCATTGCCATCAGAGAATGGTATGCGTTGTAGTGATGTGACAGGACACCCTTCGCTGTTAAATGTGTTTCATTTGACCTGAATTTGTTGTGATATACCCCTACAATGATGTCACATCATGTGTTAATAAAATGACCATTTCTTTGAGTGTGTTGCATTTTCATTTTTCAGCAGAGTACATAATATGTGTAAGTCCAAGCACACTATAACGACTTACTCACACAGACCAGGAGCAATTATGTTGCAAATAAGCTTCAAAACTCTCACAATGTAACTGCTGGCATCTGGGCAGTCATAAACAGTTTTAGAACCTGCAATGAAAAATCCACTATGGACTTTACTATTAAGCATAATGGCATGCTCATAAAAGACCAACCGGAAATTACAAATATTTCTAATGAATATTTTTCTTCCATAGGGGAAGCCATAAATGACAAACATAAAAACATGCTCTACAGTTCTAAAGGTAATACATGCGGCCATGCCCCCACAAACTGTGCAGAAATAATGGGCATCATTAGCTCTCTAAAACCCTTTAATTCATCTGGGCATGATGGCCTAAATACTAATGTTTTAAAAGCCTGTAGCCAAAATGTCTCTGTACCTCTGTCTGCAGCAGTCAACAATATAATAGAATCAGTCACCTTTCCAGACAGACTAAAAGTAGCACAGGTAACACCCATTTTTGAGAAAGGTGACAACAACAAAATACAAAACTACAGACCAGTCTCAATCCTTCCTGTCTTTTCCAAAATAGTTGAGAAAGTTATATACAACAGGATTATAAACTTTCTTAACAAACACAACCTGATGTTCGAAAATCAAAATGGATTCCTAAAGGATAAATCAACTAGCACTGCAGCTGCTCAACTAATTGAAGAGGTGTTAGGGGGTATCGAAAGCAAGGAACATGTGGCAGGTGTACACCTAGACCTGGAAAAAGCTTTTGATTGTGTGAATGGTGACATCCTATTAGACAATCTATGGAACATGGGCATTAGAGGCGCTGCTTATGACCTAATAAAATGTTATATGAGCAATAGAAAACAGTTAGTTCTACTTAAAATGGAAAGTGGTGTCTACAAATCAGAGATAACTTGCATAAAATATGGCGTGCCCCAGGGTTCAGTGTTGGGCCCCCTTCTGTTCTTGATCTATGTAAATGATATTAAATACTGTACTATAAATTCCAAAATAGTTCTGTATGCTGATGACACATCCATTGTACGTAAAAAGGAATCATGTAATGAACTAGAGGCCGAGTGTAATAATGTGACAAAAGAAATTGTTCAGTTTTTTAATGAAAGCCAGTTAAATGTAAGCACCAGTAAAACATGTTTGATGGAGTTTAACAAAAGTAGTTTGAATAATGAAATTAAATTATACATGGGCAATGAATTGGTAAAGAGAGTCTGGTGTAAAATTCCTTGGCATAACAATCAAAAGCAACCTGAAATGGGACACACACATTGACTCCCTAGCAACTAAGTTCTCAAAAAATATATTTGCAATCAGTACTATTAGCAAGTTCTGTAGAGACACCGTAGTCCTAAAGACTGCATACCATGCTCTTTTCTCCTCTTCCTTGAACAATGGTATTGAAATTTGGGGGGGGGGGGGGGGGGGCAACAACCAAAGCTAATGTAGATAAGCTACTCATTCTTCAAAAAAGGGGTGTGAGAATAATCTGTGAAGCAAAATATAGGGAATCTTGTCACAACTTGTTTCCAAAAACAGAGGTGTTAACTGTTTTAAACACATACATTCTAAAAGCCATATTGCTTGTGAAAATACTGCACTCAAACACCTATTCAGATTTCCACCAGTACAATACTAGAAATAAAGAAAGATTTTACATTGGCAGCCACAGAACAGCACTTTACGAAAAGGAACCTCAGTATGCAGGTATAAAATTAGCTAATGCACTGCCTAGTGCAGTCATGGCTCTTCCTACAATTAAACTCAAACATCAGCTTAAGAAATTTTTAACAAAACACCCTTTCTACACATTAGAAGAGTACCATACTTATATGAAGAACAATAAATGCTTTGTGAAATTATGTGAGTAGAAATCAGTGAACATCTTATTGTAATTTTGTTGTAAATTAATGACGTATTCAGAAGAATGTGTCTTGTGTATAGTACAAACAACTTTAATCATTACTGTTTCTTTGTACATGTGCAATGTACCATTCGATGTTGAATAAAGCTATTATTATTATTATTATTATTATTATTATTATTATTATGCATTTCATTGTTAGTTGTATAGTTTAGTAAATAAATCACCTACCCTGACAAGGATCTCTATGTCTGCTTATTTTCTGTTACTACGTATATACTACTGGTCAAAAAGATTCAATCACCTATGAAAAAAGCTGTACACTTTATTTTAATTTACAACTACATTCTTCAAACTAAATAGGCTAACAAAATAAATATTTTCTCTCTGTCATTAAGTACAATACAATGTGGTTTAGATTTTAGTCTCTTCAAAGTATCTACTCTTCATGATAAGAACAGCTGCACAGAATGTTGGCATTATGGAGATAATATTTTTGTAGAGATTACAGTCCAACACATTTGCAAATTATTCCATAGATTTTCAACAACAGATGACCTCAGTTCTCTGATCTCCCTGTCGAGTTCATCCCACCAGGTGAGGTGGTGCAGTGGTTACCACACTGGACTCGCATTCAGGAGGACAATGGTTCAAACCCATGTCCAGCCATCTTCATTTAGGTTTTCCATGATTTCCCTAAATCACTTCAGGCAAATGCCAGGATGGTTCCTGGGAAAGGGAACAGTTGACGTCCCTCCCCAAAGCTTGTGCTCTGTCTCCAATAACCTTGTTGTCAATGGGACGTTAAACACTAATCTCCTCCCTCCCTCAAGTTCATCCCGTAAGTGTTAAATCCCATTGAAGTGAGGTGGCTGACTTCACCGGATCATATTCTTCAGTTTTCCACTTTTCTCTCCTCTATTGTCTTACCCTCTGCAGAATTTAGAAGTCTGTTTGGGATCATTGTCTTGCTGCAGAACAACCCACAACTAATATGTCTCTTGCCAGATTAAACTGCATTGTTGATCAGCATCTTTTCATATCCTTCCATCTTTAATGTTCCATTAATTCTCACTAGAAAACTGACTGTATCACCCACAAAACACCCGACCCTCCACCACTCTTTGTCATTGGCGTTACATACTGACTTCATATGTTCTCCACAAAGTTAATGAGTAAACATTCAATGATGGCTTTCAAATTTCAAACTTGATTCATCCATGAACACCACCTTGGACCATTACTGCACTCTCCAGTTGTTATGTTGCTGTGTCCATCGCAATCAGTTCAACTTCTTTTGTTTGTGTAATAAAGGTTTTGGCCACTGTCCATCCATTTAAGTCATGTTCACGTAAATGTCATTGCTCTGCTGAGGCACAGATTGGAGCTGTTCACACGTTGTGTACTTTGTTGTTAATTTCAGGTGCAGGAAGAGTCCTCAAATTTACTCTGTACACATATGAACTAATCTTTGCATTACGGTGTTACTCAGGGTCTTCCAGATTGTAAAACAATTGCATTGGCACCAGTCTGCTTGAAGTGGAGCAATGTAAACACCACTGTAGGTTTGGCTAAGCCAAATGTTGTTACTGTTGTCTTGCTAGGATAGCCTCTGTGATGCAGAGCTATGATTACAGCACTTTTTTCAATTCCGAACTACTCCTTCCATCTCATTAGGAGGCAATACGGTATGAACTTGATCAGGTATACAAACTCACTAATAGATGCACACAATGTACTATAAACTAACATAAACTCATTGCTACAAAGGCAGCAGAAGAAATGAGACCTATTTAAATGGAACCCACTTAGGTAAAGGCCATCAGTGTTGTGGATACTCACCACCGCATCCCTAGGTCAATGATGATTTGGATACATGACAGAGGAGCTTAGTTTTTGCATATTTATACTTGTTTTACTATCAGAACAGGTTTATGATAGAATATTCAAAATAAAATCCCTGTTTTTAACACAAAACAATATCTGTTAGTGTAGCTGGTAGTGTAGCTGTGAAAACTTTTTTTCACTTCTGCATCTAAAATTCACAGACATGGAGTATGATCATCTGGACCACAAGAGAGCAGCAAGCTCATTGAAACGGAACTACCACAGGATGACTAAATCTCTTGGACACCCAGAAAGATCAAAATGTGCCTGACAGGAAGCCATCCGACTGAGTGTTGGCACACCTTAAGGGCTGAAGTAGCACGTAAGCAGTTTTATAGTCACCCAAACACAAATTGCTTCTAAATCTCAGAAATGGAGTTATGTGACTGCAATTGCAACCTTTGTAAGAGATCTGTTTCATCTGATACGAAAGATTGGAATGTATGCCACTTACTACTAGCACAGAAATTCTGCTAATTTTCAATTTTCTCTCTGTCAAGATAATTGTAACTGAATTGGTAGAGATGTGTCTAAACACAGGGATCATATTGAGTTGCTACAGCAAAATATAAACAAAATCAGGGATCTCCTCTTTATAGCAATCAATAATTTAGTAATTCGTTTCTGCTGCTGAATCGTATTCCATCTGCATATTACAGTGTCTATGTAGTGCCCAAATTTTCAAATTTTGAATTCAGAGTATTTTCATGTGTGAAAGTCACAACTGGTGTCCCTAAAAGTGTTGGTATTATAATTTCCAGCTGAGAGACATTGTTATTCAGTTCAAATGATGGCGAAAAAGTCTCCAATTGAATAAAAAGCTGAAATATTAGTGAGAGAACCTACAATTGCACGTTGTATTATACTCTGTCTATTATTGATATATTTCCAATTCCCTCATCATGTGAGTGGATAATTTTCTGCATTTAGCTACAGTTATCATGGCACAACTTGCTACAATTAAGCATGGAAATTACCCCAAGACAGTTAAGGTCACAGGGAACATGGGATTAGTATCTGAGCTGAAATGATTTGAAGCAAGCTATCCTGAGCATTGATCAATACTAGAAAGGGTGTACTGCTTGAAGTATCTGAAAAATTGTGCAGGGTCAGAAACACAAACATTGTACTCTTTCTGTAAAAGATTTGGTGAACATTTTGTCTAAAATGTAGTATATTGAACTGTTATGGGTGAAATAGAGTACTACACAAAGTAGAAGTTGATCTTGTGTCTGCTACTTCAGGGAGTGCCTTTACAGTAACCAGGATGAAATGTTCGTGGCTTTTTGCGAGTTTCCTCACCTGTGTGAGGACTGTCGCTAAAGAACTAAATTATTTTATGTTTTGAAATTAGTTTTAAAGTAAAAATTGATAGGTATTAATACATATATTGACTGCAGTATAAGGATAACTAATGATAATGGTTGTTCAGACATTCCAGACTACATCTTTGGTACAATTACAAGAAATGGTAGATGCTGTGAAAAATGGTATTGGCTGCTAAATATTTATATGTAATGCTGTGGTAATTCAGGATCAAGAACATGCCTTGAAAAAATGTTTGTGTCTTCTTTTTCTTATATTTTTAAGTTGAAGTGACTGTACCTCTTTTGGCAATAGCTGAAACAAGTTGACAATAAATCTAAATGAAATGTACCAGGTGATCGAAAAGTCAGTATAAATTTGAAAACTTAATAAACCAAGGAATAATGTAGATAGAAAGGTAAAAATTGACACACATGCTTTGAATGACATGGGGTTTTATTAGAACCAAAAACAAAAAAGTTCACAACATGTCCGACAGATGGCGCTGGACAGCAAAACGTCAGTGACTGCGCGTGACAATCGTGTATAAAAGGAGCTATAATGAGAGAGAGAATCAGATGCGCCAGCAGTCACAGCATGTTGACGTTACCTGAAAAGGCGCTTTTAGTGAAGCTATATAATCAGAATTGGGACTGTGCTAGTTCAGCGTTATGATCCTATTGCCATAGGAAGGGGATTCAAATGGGTAAAGTTCTGTTGACAAATGCAAATCTGGCGAGAATGATTTCAAAGTTCGAAGCCACGGTTTGTTTAGACGGTAGACCCTGTAGTGGCCGACCAAGCACAAGGCATAATGCTGCTGAGACAGTTGAGGAAGAAATGGAGACTGTAGAGGGTTCGTCTATGCACGGGGAAGTCAGTGCTCATGCAGTTGCATGTCGCACCGGCATTCCATGCACTACTGTTATGTTGGCACTTAGGCATACCCACTGATGATATCTGTACAAAATCCATCGGCATCATGAATTGTTACCTGGCGATTTAGTGAAATGGAGGGCATTTGCTGTGTGGGCATTTCGAAAGATGGCGGAAGATGACAATTGGTTGAGTAACGTGTTGTGGACTGACGAAGCTTATTTCATGCTCCAAGGGTCTGTCATCGCCCACAACTGCAGAATTTGGGCTACCAAAAATCCTAGAACTGTCATGGAAACTCCACTGCACGCCGAGAAAGCCACAGTATGGGTTGGATTTACCACATCTACCGTTATCGGGCCTTTTATCTTCGAGGAAATGCGTGATTCTGGTTTTGTAACTGCTACCGTGATGGGTGAGAGGTACGCCAATATGTTACAGAATCGCATCATCCCCAGCCTGGCTGATAAACACCCGCTGGAACGTACGATGTTTGTGCAGGATGGCGCTCCACCCATATTGCTATATGCATGGAAGCTCTCTTACGAACGTCGTTTGGTGATGATCGTGTGCTCAGCTGCCACTTTCATCATGCTTGGCCTCCCAGGTCCCCAGACCTCAGTCCGTGTGATTATTGGCTTTGGGGTTACCTGAAGTCGCAAGTGTATCATGATCGACCTACATCTCTAGGGATGCTGAAAGACAACATCCTACGCCAATGGCTCACCATAACTCCGGACATGCTTTACAGTGCTGTTCACAACATTATTCCTCGACTACAGCTATTGTTGAGGAATGATGGTGGACATACTGAGCATTTCCTGTGAAGAACATCATCTTTGCTTTGTCTTACTTTGTTATGCTAATTATTGCTATTCTGATCAGATGAAGTGCCATCTGTCGGACATTCTTTGAAGTTTTGTAATTTTTTGGTTCTAATAAAACCCCATGTCATTCCAAGCATGTGTATCAGTTTGTACCTCTCTATCTACATTATTCTGTGATTTATTCAGTTTTCAAATTTATACTGACTTTTTGATCACCTGGTATATAATTTTTACTGTTCATATAGAAGATAACATTAATAAACAGTGCCTTTTTTAATGAATACTATGCCTTGTCTTACTATAACATTAAAATACCTAAATATGGGAGTTACTATAGCCAGTAGTTTCTGCCACACATCAAAAAGAGATTTTTGTTTGTTACCATTGTACATTTCAGCAACTCCTATCATACATCTATGCAGCTTGTAAAGTCAAGGAACACTTTCAATTATTTATTGCACAAGAACTAAACATTGTACAGATGTAATCCATATTGCATTTTGAAGAGAAACTGTAAAACAACTTTCAAACAATCAATATGCGAACCATGAGTGACCCGACAGACGTCAATACAGTAATAGAATTCTTGCCATACCCTTCCCAGTATGGCATTGTCGATTGTGGCAGTCGCTTCCTGTATTCTCTCCCGGGGCTGTGCTACATCATGTGGTAGAAGCAATACATACACCAGATCTTTAATGTGTCCCCACAGAAAAAATTCACCCGGACTGAGATATGGGGAACAGGGAGGCTATTTCATGAAACGCCTGTCTCCTTCTGTAGCAAGGCCGATCCATCACTGCATGCACAAGCTCTGTGTTCAGATACCCATGAATTTCACAATGAAAATGGGGTGAAGCCTCATCCTGCTGAAAGATGAATGGAGAGTCCAATTGCATTTGAGGCATCAGCCATTGCTGCAACACAGTGAAGTAGGGATATCCAGTAGCAGTGCTCTCGGTGAAGAATTGCCTGTACAGTTTTTGGTGTGACAAGGCACAAAAAACATTTAACTTTGGGGAATCAAACTAAAATTCAATGCATTTTTGTGGATGCTTTGTACCCGAGATTCAACAATTATGCCTGTTCACTTTCCCATTAGTGTGAAAAGTGGCTTCTCTGCTAAAAATTTACCAATCAACAATACCATTCCCATCCTCATTCCGTTTTTGCAGCTGTGAACAAAACTCAAAATGCTTATCTTTGTCATCGTCATTGAGCTCCTGCACTAGCTCCAATTTAAATGGTTTCATTGACAGCTCCTGTTGCAGGACTTTCCACAATGTCACTGGAGCCATTTCAAGTTCACGGGATACACGACACACCGATTTCCTTGGATTCCTTATGAATGTAACTCGTATTCACTCCACATTCACTTCACTCACACTGGGATATTTGCATCTCTTTGCCAGGCACAAGCAACCCATTGTAACAAATTTGTTGTGCCAGTGGTAAATGGCCTTCCTTGTTGGTGGCTTCTTACCATACTTGGTTCTAAACATCCATTGAACGGCTATAGCACACTAGTTCTTGCTGCACACCTGAACTCACCATGTTTGTAACTAGTGCTGACTATCAGCACTAACTACAATGTGGCAGTATACATAAAAAAAAAAACTTTCAGGGTTTCTCTTCAAAATGATATCTGTACAATGTTTGGTTCTTGTGCAATAAATAATTGAAAGTGTTCCCAGACTTTATGTACACCATGTATTTTTCGATACAATGAAAAAACATAAGACATTCTTGAAATTAGAAATGTTCATAGTGTGAGCATACATATAGATTAATTTTCAAATGACTTAGTCCACATCATTATGATTTATCATACAAAATGATCCAGCTAGCTAATTAACTTTGATTAGATGACTGATGCATTTAATGATGGCGACTCACTCTGAAAGTCATTTGCCTGTGTTCTATCTGTTGCCAAAAAGTGTATTATTAAGGGAGATAATACTATTAGTTTGTTCTTTCAGTCATTACATGAAACTAAAAATAACATTGATATGAAACTTTATGGTTCCAGAGACCTTTGCAACTCTCAGCCAACTATGCTGTATACATGCAGACTGAAAAGATGAATGAAATTTTGTACCAAGACAGGGATTTGAACTCAGATCTTCTACTCACTACGCCAATGCACTAACCACTATGCCACTCCGGCACAGTGGATTTGCACAACTGCACTGTTTGCCCTAGCATGCCTCCCCCCTCAGTCCACTTATTCCCCCTAAACTCAAATAGCAACGCAGAGGTTCTCAAAATGTAATGGAATAGTACCTCAGTTTTGAATGAAATGGGGAATCCTCTTTGGAACCATATAGTTTCATTTGATTAAAGCACCTATACTTTGGTTTCAGGCAGGATCTCCTGTTTTGTTTGATGCTGAGGTACTATTCCAATACTATTGGAGAGCCCCTGCAGTGCTGTTAGAGTTTCGAGGGAATACCTAGTGGAGACTCGGGTTTCAATCTCAGCCTTGCTACAAACTTTCTTTTGTCACTTCAGTCTGCATATATACATGGAATGGAAATGTCAACTATAATCATTCATCAGATATAAGGTAACTGAAACTAACATGAGATGTCAATTCAGTGTAAATTGCATGTGAGAACTGACTGGTCATCTTGTGACAGTTCATTGTGTATCATTGGAGCAATAAGGTATTCCATGTGACTGGAAAGGACACACCATTCCCGTTTTCTGGAATGGGTGTGAGACAAATGCACCCCTATATTCTGGATAACAATCTGTTGAAGCATTAAAGACCACAGTTAACACTTGTGAGTTGTGACTCTCTTTGTGGGCCAGAATTTTCTTTTCTCAGTCTCAACATGAATTTGATCAAGGGTAATTGTGGGAAACTTTGCTGGTAAAGGTGAAATAGTGGTCTTCACTCACCTGAAAAGCATGATAATCAACTCTGATATCAGATGGAGCAATAAATGAAATACTCAAAAGTGTCATTAATTGGTTTTCAATAAATGGCCTATCACTTCATTTACAAAGAAAATGCACTTTATTCAGTTTTGTACAAGACAAGACAGATCATCAATAACAATAAAGTATGATGGAAAAGAAATATGTGAAAACTGATTGTTCAAAATACACTCCTGGAAATGGAAAAAAGAACACATTGACATCGGTGTGTCAGACCCACCATACTTGCTCCGGACACTGCGAGAGGGCTGTACAAGCAATGATCACACACACGGCACAGCGGACACACCAGGAACCGCGGTGTTGGCCGTCGAATGGCGCTAGCTGCGCAGCATTTGTGCACCGCCGCCGTCAGTGTCGGCCAGTTTGCCGTGGCATACGGAGCTCCATCGCAGTCTTTAACACTGGTAGCATGCCGCGACAGCGTGGACGTGAACCGTATGTGCAGTTGACGGACTTTGAGTGAGGGCGTATAGTGGGCATGCGGGAGGCCGGGTGGACGTACCGCCGAATTGCTCAACACGTGGGGCGTGAGGTCTCCACAGTACATCGATGTTGTCGCGAGTGGTCGGCGGAAGGTGCACGTGCCCGTCGACCTGGGACCGGACCGCAGCGACGCACGGATGCACGCCAAGACCGTAGGATCCTACGCAGTGCCTTAGGGGACCGCACCGCCACTTCCCAGCGAATTAGGGACACTGTTGCTCCTGGGGTATCGGCGAGGACCATTCGCAGCCGTCTCCATGAAGCTGGGCTACGGTCCCGCACACCGTTAGGCCGTCTTCCGCTCACACCCCAACATCGTGCAGCCCGCCTCCAGTGGTGTCGCGACAGGCGTGAATGGAGAGACGAATGGAGACGTGTCGTCTTCAGCGATGAGAGTCGCTTCTGCCTTGGTGCCAATGATGGTCGTATGTGTGTTTGGCGCCGTGCAGGTGAGCACCACAATCAGGACTGCATACGACCGAGGCACACAGGGCCAACACCCGGCATCATGGTGTGGGGAGCGATCTCCTACACTGGCCGTACACCACTGGTGATCGTCGAGGGGACACTGAATAGTGCACGGTGCATCCAAACCGTCATCGAACCCATCGTTCTACCATTCCTAGACCGGCAAGGGAACTTGCTGTTCCAACAGGACAATGCACGTCCGCATGTATCCCGTGCCACCCAACATGCTCTAGAAGGTGTAAGTCAACTACCCTGGCCAGCAATATCTCCGGATCTGTCCCCCATTGAGCATGTTTGGGACTGGATGAAGCGTCGTCTCACGCGGTCTGCACGTCCAGCACGAACACTGGTCCAACTGAGGCGGCAGGTGGAAATGGCATGGCAAGCCGTTCCACAGGACTACATCCAGCATCTCTACGATCGTCTCCATGGGAGAATAGCAGCCTGCATTGCTGCGAAAGGTGGATATACACTGTACTAGTGCCGACATTGTGCATGCTCTGTTGCCTGTGTCTATGTGCCTGTGGTTCTGTCAGTGTGATCATGTGATGTATCTGACCCCAGGAATGTGTCAATAAAGTTTCCCCTTCCTGGGACAATGAATTCACGGTGTTCTTATTTCAATTTCCGGGAGTGTACTAACGAGAACTTGAATTATAAATTGCATGTTAGAGAACTTTCCAAACAACTGAGTGCAGCAACATTTGCTCCAAATGTGACTGCCACTTACGGCAATGACAACATTAGAAAATTAGCTTCCTTCTTTCATAGATGTCATATGGAGAATGCGGGCATGGGTCACATATAGCAAATTTTGTTGAAGATTAAAACTGAAACAAATAACCAACAAAGTTTAGTAAATAGTCAACATGAATCGATTCAGTGCAATGGGAACCTCCGAAAGGCAGGTGATAACAGCTCTCAGATTACCAACGTCTTCCTCAACTTCCTGAAAACACTTGGTGGGGGGGGGGGGGATGGGGGGGCTGGTGCATGTTAAATGCTTGCTATCCCCACAGTATTCATTCTGCCACTTCTGAATTTTGCGTCATGACAAGTTTTGAGCATTTTGATGAGATCAGTCTCATTGACTGGGTACATGTTTGTGAAACATGAAGTTCATGAGCTGGGGGACTTGTTAACAAGAACAGTCCATTGCTACTCCAAGCTCTGGACATGCTTTCAACTACCATCCAGTGACACAGTAATGGAACATTGCCTGTCACAGTGCAAGGGATTTTGATTTTATTGGCTGAACTGTGAAAATTGTAGAGTAAAAAATAATTTTGAAGGTGCACCATGTGTCAATAAGAGTTGAGGGGATTGGCTGTTGAATTGAAACAATCATTACTGCATTACTAACAAGGGAACCTCCCCATCGCACCTCCCTCAGATTTAGCTATAACTTGGCACAGTGGATAGGCCTTGATAAACCGAACACAGATCAATTGAGAAAACAGGAAGAAGTTGTGTGGAACTGTGAAAAAATAAGCAAAATATACAAACTGAGTAGTCCATGGGCTACATAGGCAACATCAAGGAGAACGTGAGGCAAGGAGTGCCGTGGTCCCGTGGTAGCGTGAGCAGCTGCAGAAGGAGAGGTCCTTGGTTCAAGTCTTCCCACGAGTGAAAATTTTACTTTCTTTATTTTTGCATAGTTATTATCTGTCCGTTCGTTCATTGACGTCTCTGTTCACTGTAATAAATTTAGTGTCTGTGTTTTGCGACCGCATCGCAAAACCGTGCGATTAGTAGACGAAAGGGCTTGCCTCTCCAATCGGAACCGAAAACATTTGATCGCAAGGTCATAGGTCAACCGATTCCTCCACAGGAAAACACATCTGATATATTCTATATGACACTGGTGACGGCATGTGCGTCACATGACAGGAATATGTTGTCGACCCACCTAACTTGTACACTTGGCGAATGGGTAAAAAGATTCTTCTACCTTGCCCGATTTAGGTTTTCTTGTGGATGTGATAATCACTCCCAAAAAAGTGATGAAAACATAAGAGTTTGTCACATAAACTGAAAATAAAAAATTAAAGTTTTCACTCCATGGAAGATTTGAACGAAGGACCTTTCGTTCCACAGCTGCTCACGTTACCACGAGACCACGGCACTCCTGCGGTCCCAGTGTCCTTGATGTTGCCTATCTTCCCATGAACTACTCAGTTTGTATATTTTGCTTATTTTTTCACAGTTCCACACAACTTCTTCCTGTTTTCTCAATTGATCTGTGTTCAGTTTTTCAAGGCCTATCCACTGTGCCAACTTATAACTAAATCTGAGGGGGGTGCGATGGGTTCCCTTGTAAGTAACTGCTATGGAATCTGCTGTACTGAGGCAAGCAGGGCTCTGTTTGGGTGGGCCCCAATCTCCCTACCTGGGATCAAATTGGCTTGTGATTATCTCACCCCGTCACCAAGTGAGTCCTTCAGAGCAAACATTATTTAACAGTAAAAATGTAATAGTAAGACCATATCAAAACATTCAAACCAGTATCAAGAGAATTATTAAAGAATGTTACACTACTTACAGAACAGAATGCATGTTAGCATTGCTTAAATGTAAAAAGTCCAGAGAATTTTCTGTTGTAGAGGGAAGTCATAATTTCTTTAACTTGAGTAAAAGTTGGACACAGATTTGAATCATTACCTCCTGACTCATATTCCTGACTCATATTCAAGAGGGTGTGTGTGTGCGCGCAAATAAGTTGGGGGGGAGTCTTCTTCTGCTTCAACACGATGAGCACTGATCCAAAAGAATCACTGAAGTAATTGATTAATTTATTCAAAAGATGTACTTGGGAAGTACAGGGACTTCTGAAAATAAGTTACACGTCATCTCATGCTAAGACCATTATGCAACAGCTGTGGCACTGTCGGAAGAGTGTGCATGTTCCTGATTTCCTGCAGAGATAATTCTGATGCAGTATGGACAAAAGGTTCATCACATTGTAGGAGTGAAATGGCACTCCAAAGTTGAAGTACAACAAACAGTATGGTTCTTGTTGGCAAAACATCTAAATTGCACACAAATTCACCATGAAATTCTTGCAGTATATGGTCCAAATGAACTGCAATGCAATGTGGCATTCGGTTGTAGTGAAACAGTGCCCACAGTTTGATGAAGGCCATCCAGTATTTTCAGCAGGCTGGGAGGATATCTGGCAGGAAGAGATTTTCCATCAATGAGGACATTCACACAGCAGTCCTCAAATGGTTCCATGAGTGAGGGGCAGAATTATATTGTCAAAAAATTGAACAGTTGGTGGGATGTTCCAATTGTTTACAGTAGTATCACTTTGAATTTTATTGCAGCATTCAGTAAAAGTTACTCAGCTTGTCATAGTAACGTGTAACTTTCATTTTGAAGTCTTGTAGTTTCCTCCTGCTTCCACACCTTTCTTTGACAGTCATCAGATGTCAGGTTACTCCTGGATGCATCGGTGAATGGAATCCTACACCACTGATTGAGCATCCATTTGTGTGTGTGTTCCCTTACCCATCTCCACGGACCAGTGCTTTGGGGGAGAGATATTAGTGTCATTTGTAAAGGAGGCCGCATTGATAATGTGGGTACTTGGATTCTGTCTTGACCATAGTTGTCTGGTATCCCAATTTAGGTGGGATCATCCCAAATACCTGGTTGAAAACTCAACTCTGAATTGAACCTTGTTGGGATAGATAAAAATCCTGGTTACATAAAAATGGACAATATTTTATGTAATGTTGTGGTCTCCACTTCAAATAGTTCATTATTGATTTCAATTGAGCGGCAGTCTTGTAAGAGTTACTGACTTTAAAATTCTGCTTTTAGAGCGCTAAGCTGGCAAACTTGAGTCAACAGCCATTGTTTTCAAGTAGTGCATCAGGGGTCAATCATGACAGCACTTTCTCATTCGCTGCAAGAAAAAACTGAATATAGTTGTGCACTTTCCTTCCCCTGTGGCAGCCTTGGTTGTCTTGATGCCAATAAATGATGAAGCAAGCTGGAGTAATTTTTATTTCCCCCTTGTTTTTCCATATGCTCTTTAAAATTCATTGTCTCGCTTTTAACTAATTACTGTTAACATAGATGAATATAATCTGCATTGTCATAAAAGAGAATGGTTGGCCCTCAGTTTTAAAGAATTTAACAGCAGGTCTAATTTTGTATTTAGTTTTATGTATGTAATTGATTTTCTAATTTATTTTGACTATTCCTAGTTGGTATCTTTCATTATAGTGTGAAATCAGTAATTGTTATGTAACTTTAATTCTATTGTTGGCTTATAAACAAATCTAAATTCTGTAATAATTGCAAACATTTGGAATATGAAATGCTAGTATTCTTAAAGTACCAATTTGGCTCTAGTTGGAAACATGTTAGCAAAGCCAGCCCTTAATTCATTCCAAAGTAATCAGCAGTTTTGACTAAAGTATTACTTGCATAACTATATATCTTAATTTCATGATTTAAACAAATAATTTGGCTTAACTCTTGTAGGAGAAGAAACTACTAAAAAGATGGAATTTTTAGATGTATTCAGTTAACTGATACAATTAAATTTTAATTTAAATTTCTGTAAATTTAACTTTGAACAATTTGTAGTTTCAGTACCTATTATTGTGGTGATATATAAGGGTCACAAGACAGTCAGTCCACAGCTGAGTTTCAGACAAAGAACCTGTGTTCATTAGAACAACAACGATGCATCAACTTAATAGTGATATAAGTGGCACACCAATAGGCTATGTGTTAAAGCAATGACAGTGTCTGTTCCATATGTACCTGATTATTCCAAAGAACTGTGGATTATGTGGTTATGTTTTTAGTGCATGTAGATGTTCAACAGTAAACTATTGTAGCAGTATGTGGATGTTTGCCTCGAAACTATTAATGAGGCTTATGGGAAGTTATGCACTGGCCACATATAACTGTGTTTTATTGGGGGGGGGGGGGGGGGGGGGGTTGTGAAAAGTGAAAGTAAAAGACTGTGAAACACAACTGTCGGCTACATCATTTACAGTAGACAGTACTGCACATCCACCCCCTATTTTTTCAGCCAGTATGTTGACACCAAGGACAACAAACGAAGAAACAAAGTAGGCGAACCTCTACAAAATGGCAGTTTACTTGCAGCACAATATAGACTATGTTGACAAATGATTTGACTTTGAAGAAAGTGTCTACAGAACTTTAAAACCATTTTCATTAACAGTGAAACAGAGCTCATTATCAGAAGTGATTTCTTGATATGAGGATTTGATGTGTGCAATTAAACAACTTTCTCAAGGAAGAAGAGAAGAACTTTTTAAGGTGAAATCTGATTAGTGGAAGCAATTTTTTTCATTGTTATGAAAACTATGACAACTTCTTCAAAGTTTTCTGTTTTACTTTTTCTATACCTAAGTGCAATGCTGCAGATGAAGGACGAGTTTTCAGCCTTATGATAAACACTTCGTGAGCTGAGAGAAACCCTTTCCCAGCAGCAACATTAGAAGCTGAAATAATAATGAAGATGATTTAGTGATTTACATGTCTGCAGTTTTGTAGCTATCTTGATGAGGAAGAAGAGAAGATTCTATGAAGGAGATTGAAAAGTGAGCAGAAATCTCAATAAGGTAAAAAACAGTAATTTGTTATATTGTATTTAGAATTTTAGCCTGTGTGTATTTAGTCTAGGTTTTTTTAAAAAAATCCCAATTGTGCTCAGAAAAAACTTAGCACAGACCAGAGTCACCAGAACAGCTGCCTTCGAATCAGGCAGTGCACAGCCCTTTTGCATTTTCTTGGGGGTCCCTATGAGCCGTAACTTTTATGCTGTAATCAGGTTGTTGACTCCAGGCTACCACTGCAAGATAGTTTGTCTCACAGTACTGGTTCTCTTTTTAAATGATGTCACTGTGGTGTACACCAAATTGACAGGCAACTTACATGCTGCCAACTGTCCTACCATAGACTGACAATGTGGATAATAAGCCTGAAACAATCCTTCAGAGCATGTTTACAGACTAAACAGTGGACACAGTTGAAGATTCTGGTGAATCTGCCTCACTGTGACTTCTGTTCAGTAGTAGCCTGTGATAAATATTCTGATTCCATTCATTTTTCAACAATGTTTTTTTCCAAAACTGCAAACCTGCTGTTCAAAAATGTAAGCTTTTTGGATTGATATTTTGTTTGCAAAGATTTGTTTGAAATGTCTTTATTTTCCTTTAATAATGTTATTCATCAATTACATTATAAATTTCATTTTCTTTTCAACTGTAAAATGTCATGTGTCTCACATTTTGAAAGATTTCATTATAAAAAATGCATCATGGCACTTCTCTATCAAATAATAACTGTTATAATTTTTTGTAAACACCAGAACAGTTCCTGAAGTTAATATTGCAAAAATGTGCATTTGATGCTTTGCATCAGTGAGTTTTGCTATCTTTGTTTAGGTTCTCAATAGTTTTAGTGAGGTTACTGAAGGAGAATAGTTGTGTTGTACCAAGTCTTGGACTTGTTATTACATGGAAGAATGTGCAGTTTTATCTGTTGGACAGAGTACTGTGAACTCAGTATATATCATGAACTTCAACTTTTTTTAATACAATTATGAAATCAGTGTGACTCTTTTTAGCCAGTTGCCAAAGCTTTAAAAAAATGAAGTTGATTACATTTGGAGGATTGGACTTAGCAAAAACCACAACGTTCTTTCATCTGCAAGTCAAGATATTAACTGAAACTATATAACTTAAAGCCCACAATGAATTGTACTACTAAATATATTTGGATGGTGAGCTGAGCCACAAAGTACTTCAAATCATGTAGATGATTGTCAATATTGTTTTCTAGGTTATGGAACTCTATCCTACAGTGCCATTTCCCAACGTTACACTTCAGACAGTTCTGACAAAGAAATATTATAGCTTTATCGAAATGATAAAATTAATTTCTTGTTGTTTGAAGTGAGGGACAGGAATCTTAGAAGACACAGGAATTAATGTTCAGAGAGAAGAAATAAAGCTTTTGAGATTAGCTGACAGTATCAGAGGCAGCAAAGGACGTGGAAGATAAGTTGAATGGAATCATATCCTACCTGGAATTTCCATTGGTTGTTTTAAAAATGGTAAAATTCCACCATATTGTCCCCTGCCAGGTGGTGTAATTTGATGCAGCATGGAGGGGCAACTGGTCAGCACACCTCTTTCCTGGTCTTTGTGGGATTTTTTGACCATGGAGCCACTACTAATTGTTCAAGCAGCTCCTCAGCTAGCCTCACAAGACTGTACCAGTTGTCCCACACCATGGAAAAATCCCTGGCAGTGCCAGCAATCGAACCCAGGTCCTTAGAACGGCAGTTAGCCGTACTGACCATTCAACTAAGGAGGCAGACAATTGAATGGATAGTGTGTTAAAGAGCAGTTCTAAGATGAACATATGCAAAAATAAGACAAGTATAATGGAATGTAGTCAAGTTGAAACAGGAGATGCTGAGGGAACTACAAGGGATGATCAAAAAGTTTCCATTTGAAAGTTGTACAAGGTGGGGTTGAAAAGTTTATACCCTAACAAATAAAGAATCACAGAAATTTCATAACATCAATTTATTTTTCTGTATTATACTTGTGTACACTAATACACTTGCAGGCATGCTCAGATGACTTCTGCAAACCATTCAAATAAAAGGTCTTTGATTTCAAGTCCAATGAAGCATAAATCACTGCATCATCATTGTCAAATCATCATCCTTTGAGGTATTTTTGTACATTTGGGAAAAGAAAAAAGCCTGACCGAGTCAAATCTGGAGAATGTGGCAGGTGACATAGGAATTCGAACCCGCAGTCACGCAGAGTATCCAGTGTTGCCAGGGCTTTGTGCACCGGTGCATTGTCCTGATGCTAAAGAGCTCAGTGAGCCAATTTTCCGCACATATTTCTCTCTTCTCTCAAATGGCACAGGAGGGTGCAATAGTACAATGCATTGATAATTGTGACCTTTAGCAAGTAATCCACCGCAATTACCCCTTTTGCACCACAGAAGACCGATGACATCATTGTACCAGCTGATTTTTTGCACACAGAATTTTTTTTTGCTGTAGAGGGTGAACGAGGTTTTCATTGCTGTGACTCTTGTTTTGTCTCAGGATCAAAGCAGTCAATCGACATTTTGTCCATTGTGACATACCTTGCAAGAAAGCCGTCTTCATCCACCTCCAATTGGCGGACAATTTCTTTACAACACTGCACATGTTCTCGTATCTGATCTGCACTCGAGTCTCTGTTGACCCACTGAGATCAAACTTTCAGCATTCCCAAAATATCCACAACAGTGTCATGAGCACACCCATGGGAGATTTCAAATGTAGTTTCAATGTTGTTTGATGATCCTGCAAAATTGTATTGTGAATTGCAATCACTGTTTCATCAGTGGTGGGCCTTCCATTCCTTGGCACATCTTTCACACTCATTCTTCCATGTCTGAAGTCAGACACCCAGTTTTTCACTATTGCACAAGACGGAGCACTGTCCTTAAGTGTATTCCGCTTGTCCTCCGATATTTCCTCGGACATCATTTCCTTCAAATGAAGGTATTCAGTCACTACACAGTTCTTGATTCTCCCAATATTCACCACTTTGCTTACACTACAGTATACAATGCATCTTAATTGCCAAGCCAATGAAGCTGGAGCTGTTATATTTGACTTGCGTGCCCATAAAGGATCACCATAAAAGTAGGTGGTGGTGTTTGTGTGAGACATTACAGTAACAATCTAGGGCTAGAAACTTTTCGACCACCCCTGATATGCCAATCAGGCAAAATTATGATGAGAACTGAGGCAATCATCCTACCTGTGCACCATGTTGAAGATGCCCATTTGGTAGAACATCATGTCCTTTGTGAAGAAGTCTGTCACTGCCTGCTGCACACCCTCTTCCAACAGGAGTCACTGATCCTTCAAGGCCTTTCTAAGGTACCAAAGGCATGATAAGCATACAGGTAGAATTCAAGACTGTAGGATGGCTATTCAAGTGTCTCCGACTTAAGCTGGTGTCTGCGATATGGCATTCACAATATGGGGATGAATATTATCCAACTTCATGCGCCATTCCACAACAGTGGTTTTCAACAGCTGTGCTGCTCCATACACATTCTTCAATCTATGATGGATGTCTACCAGTGTTTGTCCTCCAACAGCTGAGAAAAGAACAGCATGTGGACCTGTTTGGACATATTTGGTAATAACATTGCCATAGTTCACATTTCTGCATGCACTTCAGAAAGGCATGAATGTCACACATTTCCTACATGTCAGTGGTTCTATAATCATACTGGAGTTATGCTATGTTGCTTTTACTCTGCGGCAACACCCTCAAATGGAAACTTTTTGAATGTCCATTATATATTAAGAAATGAAACACTAAAGATAATAGATGAGTTTTGTTATTTGGATAGCAAAATAATTGATGATGGCTGACACAGAGAGGATATAAAATGCAGACTGGGCTGTTTGAAGGACAGAATATCTGAAAAAGAGGAATATGTTAAGAGTGGATATAAATTTAAATGTTAGGGAGTCTTTTCTGGAGGTATTTGTCTGAAGTGTAGCCTTGCTCTGAAATGAGACATGAACGACAAGCAGTTCAAGCTAGAAAAGGATAGAAGCTTTGGAAATGTGGTTCTAGAGAGAAATTTTGATGATTATGGGGATAAAACATAAAGGTAAACTCTGTCCATTGGTACTGGCTGACCACCGTGTCATCTTCTGCCAATGGCGTCCAGCACACCACTATCCTGCATGTGTCAGTTTTCTTGACCTTGAGCCCTACTTGCTTGAGTAGCTCCTCAGTTGTGCATTCACCCTTGTGATGCCACCGTTCCATTCCTCTCACCAAGGAAAAATCGCTGGCAGTACCAGGAATGTAAAGCTGGGTCCTCCTCAGGCAGCAGCAGTGAGCACTAAGTTACAGAGGTAGTCCATAAGTGGATAGATGATTAGGACTGGTACTAGATACCCTCTGCAATGCATCTAAAGGTAGCTTATGGAATAATTATGTTGTTGTAGATCAAATTACTAAGGAGGTGGTACTGAATCAAATTATTAAGGAGGTGGTACTGAATCAAATTGAGGAGAAGAGAAATTTTCAGCACAACTTGACTAAAAGAAGGAATTGGTTGATAAGGCATACCCTGATGCATAAAGGAATCATCAATTTGGTATTGGTGTGATTTGTGTGTGTGTGTGGGGGGGGGGGGGGAGGGGAGGAAAAATTGTTGGGGGAGAGCAAGGGGTGAATACAGTAAGCAGGTTCAAATGGATGTAGGCTTCCATATGACAGACTAGCATAGAGAGCTGCATCAAACCAGTCTTCGGACTCAAGACAACAGCAACAACAACAACAACAACGACAAAGAGTTGGCTGTATGTAGGAATTTTCTGTGACTCAGGAGAGCATTGAGAAAGGATCTTCCGATAAAGAAAACTGCAAACACTATACATGAATGTGGTGTAAAATGTTTTTTGAGCTGTTTATGAAGCTAGGGAATATGCCAAAGAAATCTTATATCAGTTCTTTTGGTATGGAAAACCTGTGGAGGATGATTAAACTGCCCCTACCCATGGGTTTTATGCAACTTGCAATGCCTATAAAAGTCATGCACAAGATTTTCATTTCTCTCACTCACCACATGCAAATTAATAGTCCTATATAAAAAATGAACAGTATATTTTTTGCAGGAAATTTAATGTGGTCAAAATTTTTGAGGGGATACATTTTTGATAGAGGTCATAGTTTTTGAATTATCCAAAAAGAAGTACAGAAATGATATTCAATTGCAGCAGAACACAATGATTAGATTGAGAATTTCACACCTTTTGTTTTGAATAGTGTGATAGAATTCTCTGGGTGTTTTGCAGTATCATAGCACATTTGTGGTTTCAGCTCTGAGAAGGAACTCAACAAGCAGAATGTCTTGTTGGTCCTGGAATCCACTTCACCTGAAATTTATTTTTTTTTTTTTTGGGAGGGGGGGGGGGGGATTGTTGATGGGGGGGGGGGGGGTGGAGGGAGGAGGAGGATTCTGAGTTCCTCCACTCCATAGACTGTTGTTTTGATTTTGGAGTGTCATGAAAAACCCAAATTTCATCACCAGTCATGATCTATTTAAGAATTCATCTTCCTCAGTACTAAATGTCAAAACTCTGCCAAGGTACATAATTTTATAGACATTATAAGCATTTTTGGAACACAGTTCACAAAAATTTAAGCAATTTCTGACCAATTCACGCAAAACAGTTTTTGAAATTTGTGGAAATGCATTCTCATTGTGAACCATCTGTTTTCAAAAATTTTCTAATTCATTTTCTCACCAAGACCATCAGTGACAACAGAAGGCTGCCCAATACATGCTTCATCATGAATGCTTGTTAATCCATTATTCAATTGTCCCATCCACTTTCTCACCATTCCATCAGTCATTACATTTTTCACCATAAATATCTACAAGTTGATGAATTTCAGCTGGCTTAATGTTATGTGTGTTGAAACACAACATAACAGAGTGCACTTCACAGTCAGTGAGCTCAGAGATTGTCTTAAACATTTTGAATTATCACTAACAAATATAAATACAACAAAATTCAGCTCCAGTATTGACTGTGGAAAGACGATGAACCAGAGAAATGAGTGTGAACCTACAACACAAGTGCTGCAGTGGCAGTAGAATGATTCAGTACCTACTTTCAGGATACACCTCATACTTTGAACTTCAATGGAAGTGCCAATCATCTGTTAATGTTAATTTTTGCTTATGGTGAAAACTACCTTTAAACAGTGTGGGTAGGTGGTGAGGGAGGTTATTTAACAGTTGAACTATCTTTCTTTTGTTTATTTCTCTCTAGTCATGACAGCTAGGGTGATTCAATGACAAAGGTACTCCAGCTCTTCTGTCCTGTACAACTACTTGCTTTTATACTGAGAGTGTTAATCTCAGGCCTTCTTGGACTTAAAGCTGGTTCATTAGAAATGAAGTTGCTCCTAAAATATTATGTATAGTGCGTGTAAAAAAAAAACAAACAAAAAAACCTACATTTACAAAGTATTTGTGGGCTGAGAGGAGATAGGGATACACTTCCTTACATGACACAAATGTCACTGGTGTGCACCATGTTCCTGATATGGATCCATTGAAGTTTCGATGCTAGTAATGCTCAAGAGATGGTGTGACTATTGTTTTAGGGGCATTTCTGAAAATTTTGTCTGTCCACATTATGGCACAACTGGAGTGTGCTTGCTCATGATTCTCTCACATGCTCAAAACAACCAAGTGTGAATAATGGCTGCAGATTTAACTGAACTGGTAACCAGGTCTTCTGCAGTGCTTCATACTTCATTGTCTCCCCCTATAAAAAAGAAATCTATAGGCAGTCACACAAAAAAGCTTCTTTGTACTTCTCCTAAACACTCAAGTTTCTTTTGTTTTAGGTACTCCCTGTATATGAGAAGAGCTCTCCTGGTCTAAAGAGTTCTCACCAATACCTACATTGTTTAGATGCTCTTAATGTGCACACAGATGTCTGATTGTTCCACCAAAACACTTACAGTATAAAGCCAATACTTGCTTGTAACTTAAAAATGTACACAGCTCAAAGGGAGGTAGCATTGAACATGTCTGTAGGTTTAACCTTAAAATACCCCACATGTGCCTCCTGGGTGGTGCTAATTGACTAACAGTGATTACAGGCAGCCAGACTATCCACAGGATCTCCTGGCAATGACATATCAACTAAACAGCAGAAACAGTTCTTTTCAGAGCCTATTAACAAGAAACATTGGACCAACTATCAGACTCCTTCAACTGAATATCAAAAGAATTAGCAGGGCAAAGTGTGACTACCCGTCAAAATTTTTGCTGGGCAACAATATCAATGATGTTGCCATTCTGGAAAGTCGTGTTTCCAGTGAAGAAATATTCCAAAGTAGTAGTCTAATTCCTGGATATTCTGCACTTGGTGTAACTTACCACGAGGTGTATGGAATTGCTACGTATGTCTGTAACAACATAAACGTAGCTTCACTGATTTCTGTAAGTGTGGAGGCAGATATATACACAGTTGTCATACAATTGCACAGTATTACTATTACAAATTTTTACAAACCACCCAAAAGAACATGGCCCAATTTTGTCCTACACACAGCAGAACATCCTGCAATTTACGTAGGCGACTTCAATAGTCACCACAAACTTTGGAAGTACTCTCAAAATGATTAAAATGGGAGCATGCTTGCAGAATGGGTTGAAGAGAATAATCTTCATCTAGTGTTTGATGTCAAAGATCAAGCCACTTTCAGGTCAGCTGCTTGGGACAAGGATTCAAATCCTGACTTTGTTAGCTGCAATGAAACTGGGTTTCCCATTAACGTCACAAGGAGTGATAGATGCCTTTTTTCACAGACCTGTAATAATACAAATTGGCTGCATGGTTCCTGTCATATGATCAACCCCACATACTTGATGGAATTTCCAGAAAGCTGACTAGATGAAGTTTTCAACCGAACTGGATACTTCCATCACATAAGAGCTATCAATGCATCATTGGTGCAGTAACAGCAACAGCTAAAAAGTGTATGCCAAGAGAATACCAAAAAGAATATTTTTCATGATGAAACTGAAACACTGTACCAACACTTGCAGCAAAGTGGTGCTACGGAACTTGGACATGTCTTGGAGGCAGAAACAGTGAAAAACATGGACTTTACCCACTCGAGTAGGAAAGCATGGATTCTTCTGAGAAAACTGGGAGGAAGTGCACCAGGATGCAGAAAAAATTCTGAAGTAACACCAGACCGAATTGCTTCCCATATCATTACTATCTCAAGAGTGCCTCCTCACAAGAAACATATCAGACGACAGCTTCATGACCTGAAAAAGAAGGTATCTCCCTCATCTGAGTATACACATCCCTTCACAGTTTCAGACATTGGATTAAAGAACCTCAAACCTCTTAAGCCACCTGGATTCAATGGTATCCATCCAGAATTCCTGATCCATAGGGGAGGAAAAGCTAAGCAATGGGTGGCAGAAATCTTCACAGACTGGTCTACTTCCATTGGAGTTTAAAAAGGCGAAGATAATATCTGTTCTGAAACCTGGCAAACCCAGCAACATGGTAGAAATCTATTGCTCCATTGCCCTACTTAGCAGCTGCTGCTACAAGCTTCTTGAAAGGCTAGTATATAACAGAATAAGTAGCGCTATCCTAGAGAATGTTCCAGTTGATCAGGCAGGCTTCAGACCAGGGCGTAACTGCTGCAACCAAGTATTGCATCTCACTTCCTTCATAGTCAGGATACCAAATGAAGCAGAAAACATCTGTGGCATTTGTTGATCTAACTGCTGCCTTCAACACTGTGTGGACGGAAGGCCTTATCTACAAATTTCTCCACACCATATCCTGCAGAACCATGGACCGACTGATGAACAGCATGCTAAGCAATCGGAAGTTCCAGGTAATCACTGGAAACAACATAAGTAAGGAGAGGAAGCTGAACAACAGATTTCCTCAAGGATCAGTTCTCTCACCATAACTGATCTACCTGACTCTTTGTCCAGAAAATACTGCTATGCTGATGACCTGGCTCTAGCCGTATGACATTAGGAAATGAAGACAACAGAAGAGATTCTAACCAATGACCTGTCTGCATTAGATAATTACTTCAAAATCTGGAGACTCCAACCCAGTGTGAGTAAAACAAAAGTCTGTTGCTTCCATTTAAATAATTGGTTGGCAAACATGAAACTGGAAGGAGGTTTCAGAGGCAGAATTCTTCATCATAATTGGAACCCAAAATATCTTTTTGTCATCCTGGACCATACACTATGCTTCAAACACCACCTTCTTAACTTAGCTCAAAAGTTGAAGACTCAAAACAACATTCTCCATAAGCTATGCGGAACTACCAGGGTATCTTCAGCAACCACCCTGTGATCATCAGCTCTGGGCTTGGTGTACTCAAGTGCTATGTATTTTGCACCTGTTTGGATGAACAGTCATCATACAAGGCTTGTTGACACCAAGCTGAATACAACAAAGCGCATAATATCTGGTGCCATCAGATCTACCCCAGTTTATTGGCTTCCACTGTTAACTGATGTAATGCCTCCTTATCTACGCAGATGTAGTGCCCTTATGAGAGAATTCCACAGAATCTCCAGGAATTCTAACCTACGTGTGCATACCGACCTGCCACTTCTAAATCGTAAGAGACTGAAATCACACCATCCAACTCTGTGTGATGCTGCTGACATGGCTGCTAAGGATTTCAAACCTCTTGAAGAATGGAAAGGTCAGTGGGAAGCAATGACAGATGTGCGCCTGCATAGCATCTTCTCAGGTGCTAAACTTCCAAGTGGATTCGACCTACCACGGAAGACCTGGACTACTGTCAACATAATCCGTACCGGCCATGGCCTATGCAGGGATACTCTCTTTAAGTGGAAGAAGCTGCCTACTCCAGCCTATGGCTGCGGGGCTTCATACCTGACTGTTCACCACATTGTCAGTGGATGCAGCATTCGAGCCTATCACAGTGCCAAAGAGAACTTCCTGCTAGCAACTCCAGATACAGTGTGCTGGATTGAAGGACTGGATATTCAGGTGTAAAGTCAAACTTAAGTTTCTTGTGTGTCAATTTGTACATATACATATGTAATTTACTTTCATGATATGTCTGTGTTAGCTATATGCTAAATAAATAAAGATAGTACAACTCCAACTCTGTGGAATTACCATGTCTATCAAACAATGGAAAATCCAGGCTGGTATGTAACAATATGAGAGAAGGAAAGTTGCCACTCACCATATAGCTGAGGTGCTGAGTCGTGATAGGCACAATAAAAAGATTCACACAATCGCGACTCAGCACTTCTGCTATATGATGAGTAGCAACTTTCCTTCTCTTGTAGAATTACCGTGTCTTTCATGCAGCACAACATATTTTACACTGCAATTAAATATTCCTTTAACTGATATTTAGTGATGAGACTTCTGGGACAAGCTACAAAGTAATTACTCCATGCTGTACAGAAAAACCAAATAGTCTGAACAACCTCACTGTTAACATTTCTCATGTACATAATAGGTAATGAGAACAAAGGAACCAACAAAATTAATTTGAACATTAGCATTTTGTTTAATTCATCTATCTTTTACTGAAAAAACAGTGCACTTCAACCATAAATGTTTTGTATTCATGTTACAATATTAACAAACACTGCATTATAATTTGTGACCATACATAATAATATATTTTCTCTGAAAATGTTTAGCACTAAACTTGCAACAAGAAATATTATGTCCTGACTTGTTGAGAAGTCTTTGCTTTACTTTTTTAATTATTTGGAACACTATTTAATGTGCACCTCTATAATTAAAATTAAAGTACTATTACGCATGTTGAGCAATAAAAATAACCTTTATCAACTTACAGAAACAGTTACGTCACTTGACAGTTGTCTATATCTACCTGCAGTCTATCACTGCTATGTAGTATTGAAATCATAGGCTAGGTGGAAGACTCACTGGACGAAAAGTTGTTAGAACTTCATACATACGTACGTACATACATACATACGTATGTACATACTACATACTTACATATGTACATACATACGTACAGACGTATGTACATACATACGTATGTACGTACATGGGTGTAAAGCAGTTCTGCTGGTGTCAAAAAACTTTATTTCGCGCTTCTGTTCCAAATGACAACTTAAATGAAACTTCACACCTACGGTAATTTCACCAATAAGGTTGGGTACAACTGGAATGTAATATTCTGACCTGAATAACTCTTCACCAAGTAGAACTACATAATATGTGCTACTGCTTTTATATACCAACACTAACACTAGTCATGTTTCTATTGTAAACAATAATTACATCCAATACATTTGAAATTGTATGGCTACAGGAAGCAACACTATAACCAGAATGTACTGCTTGTTGAAAATGAAAAGTCATCAAAATACTTGTAGTACACACTGAAATACTTTACATCCATTCTCCCTTGCTGCAATAATGCTAAGACTCATAGCCAAAGGCAATTGCATATTGTTGTGGGGCACTAGAATAGCTAATAAATACAACTGAATAATATATCTGTTCATTTGAGTTTGTTTCACTAAGATCCAGATTATGTTGTCACAGTGGATACAGTAACATACATTCCCTTGTTCTCACATTAACGGATTACATTTTTTTTTTCTTTTTTCTTTTCAATTTTCCCAATTGATGTAAGTGTTCCTTGTAACTCATTCATGTTCGTTGTTATTGGCAATAATGTCATAACAGCTAATGAAGTTACGAGCTAGTGATTATCATGTTTGATGACAACACAATCCAACAAAACTCAAAGGTTACAAACTCTGTTGGTAAACAAGTCAATGCATTCTGTGCCACCATTTAAAAAAAAAAAAAGTTCTTCAAATTTTGTTTACATTCAGTGCTATTCATTTTGTTCTAAGACTTGTGTGTAGTATAAATAACCACTAGTGCATCTGTAAGCCTTATCAGTTTCAACATTAAAACTGTACCATGCAGAACGGCATTTCTCTATCCAATTGGAAGTAATGTTTCAGTATTCAGAGCATTTGCCTCAATTTGATCCCATAGATTGCCACTTAACTGATGTGGAATCTAATAAATTAAGAATTTGAAATACATACAAACTGAATACTGTTGAACAACACATATGTACATTTCAACACAGTATTACAATTGGAAATATTGACAGATATGTTGTGACTGACAATTCGTAATTTTTCACAAACACAACTTTTATTGATGTAAGTTCACAAGGTTGATGACTGAACAACAAACAAAAGGTAACAATAACAATGCCAGTAAAAGTCTCCTAATTCAGGCAAACAAAAGTTCACTTCTAATTTTCCACAAAGGTTTGTGGTAACACACACACCAGCGTGAACTGAACTTCAGGGCTGGTTCTAGCCCATAAATAGCTGTCTCCAGCCAATCAGGTTTTGACGTAGTGGTACTTCCTGCAGGCTGTGGCTGGAGCTTCTAACAATAGCACCACTTGCAAAGTAGATTAGAAATTAGATTAATAATATTGTTCACACAGCATATGTTTGCTTTATCAGGCAACAGCTAAGTTATTGATTGTGGATGGTATTGTCAGAATAGAAATAATGAGATCACTGTAAAAAAAAGTCATTAATTTGGCACTTATCTTGAATGGATTCCCACATAGATTTCGTCGAAGTCATCATGGCTCATCTTGTTGATTCTAGGGTGATTCCACTTTGACTGCTAGAAGGTCCAGATCTGTATTTTAGCAATATTTGAAGACCTAACAAATGTGTTTTTCAGGAAATTCTTAATGATCAAACAATCCCAAATCAGAACAATGGCATGGTAGAAATAATAATTTGTGTCTTGGTGTTCAGGATCCACATTTTTAATAAACTTCTTGTACATTCAAATATAATTCTTCTTAATTGTCACATCATCAAGAAAACAGTTTTGTATCAATCTTCATATATTTAATTTCCACTTTAACCAAACACAAGACTTGACTGTTCTTCTACTAAGCAAAATAACAACTTAACATCTGTGAAGTGAAACGAAGACTGCTCTGTGCGCATTCACGCCGAAAAGATTACAAGTAAGTCAAAGATTATGACAGTCTCACAGAAATGCATACACACAAGTACCATATCACTGTAATATATCAATACATCTACATCTACATCCATACTCCACAAGCCACCTGACAGTGTGTGGCAGGGGGTACCCTGAGTACCTCTATTGGTTCTCCCTTCTATTCCAGTCTCGTATTGTTCGTGGAAAGGAGGATTGTCGGTATGATTGTCGGTCTCTGATTTTATCCTCGTGGTATCTTTGCGAGATATACATAAAAGGGAGCAATATACTGCTTGACTCTTCGGTGAAGGTATGTTCTCGAAACTTTAACAAAAGCCCGTACCGAGCTACTGAGCGTCTCTCCTGCAGAGTCTTCCACTGGAGTTTATCTATCATCTCCGTAACACTTTTGTGATTACTAAATGATCCAGTAATGAAGCGCGCTGCTCTCTGTTGGATCTTCTCTATCTTTTCTATCAACCCTATCTGGTACGGATCCCACACTGCTGAGCAGTATTCAAGCAGTGGGTGATCAAGCGTACTGTAACCTACTTCCTTTGTTTTCAGATTGCATTTCCTTAGGATTTTTCCAATGAATCTCAGTCTGGCATCTGCTTTACCGACGATCAACTTTATATGATCATTCCATTTTAAATCACTCCTAATGCGTACTCCCAGATAATTTATGGAATTAACTGCTTCCAGTTGCTGACCTGCTATTTTGTAGCTAAATGATAAGGGAACTATCTTTCTACGTATTCGCAGCACATTACACTTGTCTACATTGAGATTCAATTGCCATTCCCTGCATCATGTGTCAATTCGCTGCAGATCCTCCTGCATTTCAGTAGAATTTTCCATTGTTACAACCTCTCGATACACCACAGCATCATCCGCAAAAAGCCTTGGTGAACTTCTGATGTCATCCACAAGGTCATTTATGTATATTGTGAATAGCAATGGTCCTATGACACTCCCCTGTGGCACACCTGAAATCACTCTTACTTCGGAAGACTTCTCTCCATTGAGAATGACGTGCTGCGTTCTGTTATCTAGGAACTCTTCAATCCAGTCACACAATTGATCTGATAGTCCATATGCTCTTACTTTGTTCATTAAATGACTGTGGGGAACTGTATCAAACACCTTGCGGAAGTCAAGAAACATGGCATCTACCCGTGAACCCGTGTCTATGGCCGTCTGAGTCTCGTGGACGAATAGCGCGAGCTGGGTTTCACATGACTGTCTTTTTTGAAACCCATGCTGATTCCTACAGAGTAGATTTCTAGTCTCCAGAAAAGTCATTTTACTCGAACATACTACGTGTTCCAAAATTCTACAACTGATCGAAGTTAGAGATATAGGTCTATAGTTCTGCACATCTGTTCGATGTCCCTTCTTGAAAACGGGGATAACCTGTTCCCTTTTCCAATCCTTTGGAATGCTACGCTCTTCTAGAGACCTACGGTACACCGCTACAAGAAGGGGGGCACGTTCCTTCGCGTACTCTGTGTAAAATCGAACTGGTATTCCATCAGGTCCAGTGGCCTTTCCTCTTTTGAGCGATTTTAATTGTTTCTCTATCCCTCTGTCATCTATTTCGATAACTACCATTTTGTCATCTGTGCGACAATCTAGAGAAGGAACTACAGTGCAGTCTTCCTCTGTGAAACAGCTTTGGAAAAAGACATTTAGTATTTCGGTCTTTAGTCTGTCATCCTCTTTTTCAGTACCATTTTGGTCACAGAGTGTCTGGACATTTTGTTTTGATCCACCTACCACTTTGACATAAGACTAAAATTTCTTAGGATTTTCTGCCAAGTCAGTACATAGAACTTTACTTTCGAATTCACTGAATGCCTCTCGCATAGCCCTCCTCACACTACATTTCGCTTCACGTAATTTTTGTTTGTCTGCAAGGCTTTGGCTATGTTTATGGTTGCTGTGAAGTTCCCTTTGCTTCTGCAGCAGTTTCCTAACTATGTACATTGGAGTACCTATACATTAATAAAACCAAATGTGAATATTGTCACAAAAATATGTCTGTTACTTCGCAGAAAAGTAGTTCGATATTACTGGTATCGAGAACTGGGGTTGGAGTGCCATAATGGTCACGTAAATAAAGAACCATTACAACACCCCCCCCCCCCCCCCCCCCACAGTTCCATCCACAAGCTGCATGGGATTGGGTGTCCCAAAAAACAAAGTTATTAAATGAAATTATTCTCTAATTGATAATAAGTTGCAATAAGTATTATGAAAATAATGATTTCTGAAAATGTTAAATGTACCTACAAAACTATTCAATAGCCATTACATACACAAAAAAAAAGTTAGAAATGCTTATAGTACATCAATTTAGGTCAGTCTGTCATTCAATAATCCACAGTATTTTGCATGTAAGACAGTCAATAAATTATTCATTTTTAATCCTTTCCTCAAAAATTGAGTTGTTTATATTTCTCTCCCAACATAATTGTTTGAATATACGTATGTCCAGTCCTTTAAAAGCATGACACACTATCCATTTCACCACTATCAATCTTGCTCTCTTGGTCAAGTCTCTCCACGATAGGTAGGTCCATAAATCCTTCCTTTCATATAGTTCCTTTTTCTGCTAGTGTGTTATATTGGTTACTCAAGCAGTTAGTCTCATTCACTTAAAGACAGATTCTCAGAGTCTCTGCCCTCTCATTATTAATTCTCATCAGCAATATGTGACAAAATTTGAACAACTGTGTCACTCTTATGTTCCCGTCACTCACAGTCTCTTCATTATGTCACAGTGCAAGTATTTAAAGATAGTTTCAAAACACTAAGGTACACACAAAAATATCAATGTCAGAATGTTCATACATGTTCAGCAAAAATGTTGAATACCTAACATGTATAAATTACAATTAACATGGTACATGCCCTAACACACACAAAAATATAAATGTTAGAATGCTCTTGTATGCCTAGCAAGGCTGTCCAATGGCTAACATACACAAACTACAACTAGCATGGTAAGATTCACAGCACACAAAGAAATTATAAATATCAAATGTCTTCTTATGTCTAAGCAAATGTTCAGTGAATGGTATGTATAAAATTACAACTGATATATTACATGTCATAGCACATAGGTAAATCAAAATGTGAAAATAAGTATCTCTATACAACAAATGATTCATTAAGCAATAAGCACACAAAATAATCATTGTTCTATATCTCCTTCAAACAGTAAGTAAATTTCATAATTATATGTAGTCCTCACAGCATATACTGTACATAAAGCAAAATATGAAAACAAACATCCTCACATGATGATTAGTCCAATAAATGACAAGTGCCCAGTACAAAACACATTCTGCATCTTATCCTAACAGTAGATAAATTGTATAACAATATACAGACTTCATGACATAAGGCATTGCATAAATTCCATAAAGAATGTGTAGTGTGAAAAATCTTCCTTGTGTTTTAGGTTATTGAATTAGCAAGTTTCATATTAGGCCTCTGAATTACATGGTTTACATTTCACAATCCGAATAATTTTCTAGCCTTTGGGTAAATTAATCTATAAGCATTGGGATGAGGGTTTTCTTTTACCTCAAATGGCCCTATATAAATGTCAGAAAATTTCTTCAGTTCTGAGGTCATAAGTTTAGATTTCTCCTTCGTCTTAACCAAAACCAAATCCCCAACATTAAAATGAGAAAACCTACCCTTATCATCATGTCTTTTCTTTCTGTATTCTCCCTGTTTTTTCATGGTTTCTTTTACAATTTGTTCTCTTTCCTGAGGTGATAAAATTTGACATGTTGGAAAATATGTGTGTTCAGAAATAAAACTGTCAGGTCTTTTGTTAAACATAATTTCAAATGGTGAAAAGCCAGTGGATGTGTGTTGTAAACTGTTCATAATGTCTTCAAAGTTGTTCACATACTCAATCCAATTTACATGATTTTTACTACAGTATGTTCTACAAAGGCACCCTATCTCTCTCATGTATCTCTCTGCTGGATTACTGGACAGATGATAAACTGAAATCAAAATGTGCTTTATATTTGCATTTTCGACAAAATCTCTCCAAACTTTCGATGCGAATTGTGATCCATTATCAGACAAGATGGTTTGGGGTGTACCTACCTTTTTGAAATATTTATTTGCTATCTTAGATGTAATCTGTTTACTCATGGCTTTCCTCAAAGGATATAATTTGATAAATTTTGAGAATATGTCAACAATCACAAAAATGCAGCAGTAACCTCCTTTTGACTTGGGGAGGGGTCCGTAGATGTCGCAAGCTGTTAGCTCTAAATTTTTGCTTGGCAAAATGTTTTGCATCACACCTCTGCATGTCTGATTACTTACTTTTACTCTTTAACAACGGTCTCAGGCTGCTACCTTTTTGTTCATTCTTCTGGCAATATTATAAAAATAGATGTTTTCCTGAATCTTTTGTATGCACCTGGTAGAACCACAACGTCCAAAGCTTTCATGTATGTACTTAATCAATGTGTCTGTGATGCTCAGGCCAACATAATTTCCAATCGTCCAAATCAGGTGTCAGTCTCCTTTTGATGTCTTCTAATGTCATTACAAATTATCAAAACTTCCCCTTCCTCATTTATCCCCTTCAAATACCTAATTTTGAAATTTCTATCATCATTTCCTGAGTTATTCTCAAGATTTAGCCCAATGGGTGACCTAGGAAGAGCATCGGCAATTACATTTTCCTTTCCCCTAATATATTTAATTTCGTAGTGAAACTGTTGCAAGAATATTGCCCATATGGTGTTCTACTATGATACAGCTTACATTCTTGTAAATAGCTTAGTGCTTTGTGGTCAGAGTAAACAATTACTTTATGTCCAAGAAGCTAATTTTTAATTATGTTGAAAGCCCAATGAATAGCCAAAAGTTCCTTTTCAGTCACAGTATAAGTCTTTTCATATTTTTGCAATACTCTTCTGGCAAATGCAATGGAATGGTGTTCAACGTGATTTCCAACTTTTTCTTGGAATAAGTGTGCTCCTAATCCTGTGTCACTACTGTCAGTCATTAAACAAAAATGTAAGGACATGTCAGGTCTGTATAAAATTTTGGTCTGAGAAACTCTTTCTTAATTCCATCAAATGCTTCTTGACATTTTGCAGACCAAACCCACACAGTGTTTATCTCCAGTAGATCACACAAACAAGTGGCATTCATAGCTTCAGTACTGACATACTTTCTATAAAATCCAACAAGACCAAAAAAAGATTTTTAACTGTTTTTTGTTTTTTGGGACAGCAAAATTCTCTATTTCTTTAGTCTTCTCTTTGTCAGGTTCAGTCCCTTTTTCTGAAATAATGTGCCCCAAAAATTTCAGTTCACTTACTTCAAATTTACGTTTTTCTAATTTCAAAGTCATATCCCCCCCTCAATTTTGTACATACCTGTGTTAACAATTCAAAATGTTCTTTCCATGTTTTTCCAGAAATCAAAATACCATCTACATATACAGTAAGTTTTGACAGTAACTCATCCCCCAAAACAAGATCCAGTGCTCTAATAAATTCAGCAACAGAAACAGTCAGTCCAAATGGCACAACACAGTAATGGTAACTTTTACCTCCATACAAAAATGCAGTGTATTTTCTAGAAATTATTCCTAAAGAAATTTGGTGAAAGCCTGAAGTTAAATCCAAACTGCTCATGAATTTTACACATTCAAATTTATGCAGAAGTTCATCTATGTTCTCAGGGTGACCATTTTCTTTTGAAAAATTTGTTAAGGTACCTAGAGTCAAGGACAAGTCTAACACCCCCTCCTCATTTGGAAATCACCACTAAAGGATTATTGTAATCACTGTCACTCCTCTCAATTATACCCCATGCTTCCATTTTTTGTGTTTCATTTTCTACTTCTTTTTTTTTTCTTCTTTGATTTTCTACTTTTTTTTTTCAAAAGGCATACTGTAAGGTTTGAGGAAAAAAGGTTCATGATTTTGAAAGTGTAGAGTGCATTGATAGTTCCTTACTCTTCCAGGTTTTTCACTAAAAACATCTTGACATTCCCAGAATAAATTTTCTAACTGTCTCTTCTGATTAATGTAAGTTGACTGCCTCATCTACTTTACTTTTGACTAGGTTTCCATAATTTTGACCAGTAAAATTGAGCTCAGGTTTATCCTCATAAGAGCACAAATTCTCCTCATAATTTGATTTTTCTGATGTGATTGCAATTTTGTCCACAGTGTATAATAAATAGTTGTGTACACACAGTTATATTTCTTTTGGGTTCACAAACAATTAATTTCATCTCACTCCAGCTAAATGCAGCACTTACCTTTAACACCCAGTCCATGCCAAATAATATGTTTTCTTCTAAATTTGGAATTAGAAGACAACCCTGTTCAAATTTTACATCTTCTATTTCAAATGATTAAAATACTTCACTTTTAATAACTTTACTATGCTTTACTGTGGCTCCTCTTATTTTTACTCCTAACACAGGTGCTTCCATAAAATTAACACTGTTCCTAATTTTGTTCCTAAATCTTTCTGAAATGGCGGAAATTGGACTCCCTGTATCAATGAGACATTTAACTTCCCAATTGTTAACTTTAGCTTTGATGTAAGGACATCATAATTCACATTCTTCCACCTTTTCTTTTAATGGTTCATGTAGCAAATCACCTTCAATTTCCTTAAAATTTCCCTCATTACTTTCCTGACTAGTTTTTAAGAACTGTACATATGCATTAACACCTTCATTATCATTATCTACGGATACAACAGGTTGAGTATCCATACACTTTGCCACCACTGGGGATATAATATTTTACAAATTTTAGCTAAATAGTTCCAAAATTCTTCCCTATCTTTGTTGTAATTGCAACTGCTCCATAATATTTTCAAAAACTTCTCACCTTTTCCTTCCAAATTTATGTATTGGTTTAAATACTTTACACTATTGTTTGACACAACATTACAGCTCTCAACAGCCTTAGATTGATCACATTGACTTAATTTTACCTGTCCTTCAGATGCATGAATGAATGTTAACCTCCTTATTGCCAATCACACTTACCTTATTATTATGCTCACAATTATAAACATCATCACCACACAACGTCACCACTTCACTTGGAATAATCTCGATAAATACCTGATACTCATTTTTACCTTCAACCACAGCTTCACTTACCTCCAAATCATTTTCAACAACAGCTCTAGCCTTCGCATTTTCATCAAAATCAAAACCTTCTCCTTCATGCATCTTATCCACAGTTACATTAAGTTCTACATCACTCTCTTTGCATATTTCTCAACATTCATCCAACAATCTCTTTAAATCAGAACTGTAATGTTGTTCAGACATCTCAGTGTTACCTCGACTGTCATTTTCAACCCAATCATAGAATTCTGGCAAAACAGCAATATCTTCAACTGGTTTGTTTTCATGGTTTGTTACATCATCATTTTCAAACTGATTACCTCCCCTTATTGTATCCCAAAATTTCTGATCAAAATTTAAAATGTTAACATAGTACTGGACATCACTGTTTGTTACTTGTGGTGTATATTTAGTTTGATTTTCACTGGATTTTTGATATAGTAAGTTACATTTCTCCTTCTTCCCCTGTCTGCTGCTTCCCAATTATTAGTGTAGGCCCTATTGTAATTAAATTTCCTCGCCCCAAAACTGCAGACCCTCACTGAGGCGGCCCGGAGATTTCCTGCCTGTTTCCCCTGTTATTTGGCCTCCAATATTGATCCCCTCTGTTTCTGTCTTTCCACCTGTTCCTATTTCCAATGTTTCTGTCTCTGTGATTACCATTATGCTCCCTGTTATTTCCCCTGTGTTTTTCATATCTGTTATCTCCGTTTTCCCCTTCTTTCTCCATACCTATTTGAATACCACCCCCTCTGTTGGTGTTCACCATTATTAGAATTTTGCGTACTACCTCTTTCCAAAGCCCTGTCTAATTTGTCAACATATTTTAAAAATTGTTCCAAAGAATAATCAGGTCCATGAACTAAATCCCATTGTAATTTTTCAAGTAACCTTCTTTTCAGTGCATCTATTTGTGTCATTTCATCAAAAGGTTTATCTAAGTGTATCAGTTTTATTAATTGCTCTTTACAAAATGATTGCATGGTGCCTACTCTCCCTCTAAAAATAGGTCCATTTAAAAATTCAGATTTTGTCCTCCCCTGTTCTGATTCTGACCAAAATTTGTTTAAAAACTTTTTTTCAAAATTTGCAAAGGTCTCCCACTTATCAAAACTTTTGATGGTACCACAAGCCACCACACTCTCGTGTATATCTCAGGGTGCAGGGTTTCAGACCATCCAATTCAGAAGGTAGGTGTTTCAAATACAGTGATAGAAAGAGCTGCAACTGTTTGTGACAAGAACCACTTGTATTCCAAAACTAAGCATCTAGTGATATAACGCTGGCACATATCAAGAAATGCAGATGTAAAAATACTGAAAAATCGGGATAAACTACTTATTGTGCTCCTTCCTCTGTATAGTGTCCAAATAGCAAAATAGGATAAACAAGATATTATGGACAGGCTGCCTCAGTGTCCTTGTGATGTGTAGTATACCCTGTGAAAACAGAAGTAACTACATTGGTGAATCCAGCAAAACCTTTTTTGACTGCTGTGTGGAACACCAAAGACAGAACAATATTTTAAGAAATTAAAATCTTGACCCCTGTACTTCTACATACTGGGTTTCTGTTACTAAAGAAGCAGAAGAAATTAGAATGTGTGAGAATCACTTCAATCAGGCCAGTGGCTATATAATCTTAGTGGTGCATGGAAGTGGGTTCTCATGGCTGAGAAGAGACAGATAAATAAAGTGAACTGTTTATGTTCCTTTGAAAGATGTAGTGCCACTACTGCAGACGCTGATACAGTCTCTGGTAGCACAAAGTAAGGATTATGTATGCCAATCAAGGACAGTTGGTCCTCTCTTGATTAGGGGCATGAGAGGAAAACACCCCCCCCCCCCACCCCACCCCCACCCCATCCCCCTGCTGCTGCTACAGAAGAAAGGGGGAAAAAATTGTAAACTGCCACGCCAGATAGACATATGAGTAAATTCACTATCAGTTTGTCAAAACATATAACAGGTATTGACTAGTAATAAGTTTGCCCAAAACCAGTTGTCAATGATTACAAAATTAACAGGAGTGCCTACATCCATCTCAAACCTTAGATGAATTCTTGCCTCAGTGAGTAAAAAGTTCAAATGACTGCATTTGGAATCAATGAAAAAATGAATTATCTTTAAAGACATATTTTGTTCACTAGCTAGGAGATTTCATTAGGTCAATATATGCCTAAGATGTCATTGTTCATGAGCAACACTGTGTTGATCACTAATTGTGTGAACAAAGAACAGCTCTCAAGCAAACTAAACATCAATGACCCACTGCCTACTGGAATAACAAAAGTTTCTTTATGGACTGCATCTATGGCTGCTTCTCCCAAGCAATCACTAGTTTCTAGTGGGCTGTAATGATTTAAAGCATATCATCTCACTTCAACTCACACACTTTATAATGGTAGCATTCTGCTGTGATTAGTGCATTGCTTAACAAATCAGAGAAGTAAACAACAGTTAGCCAAGACATGGAACCTCTTTTCCTTTTCTTTTTTTTTATAATGCCTCCACTCAGATTGTGTCATGTTAATAGAAACTGACGATCTGAACACCAGCAATGGTTCAATTTTCACTTTCACAAAAAGAAATCCAGACTGTCGTGGGTTTGGTGTTCAGCAGAAGGCAAAACCTTGTTAGTGCTCTGGCTGTGAGACTCAAAAGCATTGTAAGTCCTATGCTTACACTGCCAGGTTTTGAGAGAACTGTCAGGAGGCAGCAGTGTTCTGCTTGGCAGGTTGCGCAGTTCCTGAAACACACAAAGTGTAGCAAAAATTATTATTGGGACAGCAATGCATTAAGTCAGTAGAAACTGCTGTCAGGTAGAACCACTGTACTGAATAACAAGGGGAACGTATCTATGTAAACATACAACGAGAAGCATTTCTATAAGTAATCCATAATTGTGCAACGTATGAGAACTATATGGACATGGGTTAAAAACCCCTTTCTTACCTGCAGGGCTTTACACTAGATTATAGCACAACAGCTGTAGATTAAGTTTATTCATTATGAATGTTTAAGACTGTTTATTCAGTGTAAATACAAAAAACTGCAACTACCCTTTTGCTTTGCAACACTCTCATTTCATTCTTTGCAACAGAACAACAAAAGAAATAGAAAATCTAGCTGAAGAAATTAATAAATTATAGCACAAAATTCAATTCACTTCACTGCAGAAATGAAACACCAGATGACATTAACAAAATTTGATATAAAAATGCTAAAATTTCCAGGAAGCCAACAATTATCAGTGTTACCATTCATAACTCTTCTTGCTATCCAGATCAATATAAAAAGGTATTCTTTGGAAGAATGTTTAGTCACATGCTTAATAACACAATGGATGCAAGTGAAAGATATAAAGCAACAAAAATTGTAAAATCAGCTGCCTCCAGTAATGAATACAATCTTGCTATAATAGATAAATTAAGCCAACCAATTGCTGTACAACTGTCCACAAACAGGAAGACCATCTTTGTAATAAGATGGCCTTCCTTATGAAAGATTTCATACCAAATTGCCAACACATTTAAGTTGTATGACACAAAAATATGCTTCTTCACAAGCAACAAAATATAGAATAAAACCACCCACAGTACTGAAAGCATTAAGCAAGAATATCAAAAGTCAGGTGTGTAAAAACTCATGTCCAAACTTCTGCAATTAACAAACTGATAGAAGCACAGGAATGCACTCTGTCTTAACATCTAGAAGAAATCCAACTTTGCAGAATGACTTATTGGGCAAGAATTGTGGCAAACAGTGTAGAAAAGAACCTGCAAATACCCAATCTTGCCAATAAAGGCAAGAAATTTGACCCCCCCCCCCCCCCCCCCCGTCTCTCTCTCTCTCTCTCTCTCTCTCTCTCTCTCTCTCTCTCTCTCTCTCTCTCTCTCTGCCTACCAGAAAATAAATCTTGCATGATATGTCTAAATAAATAAGCCTTCTACTGTTGTTTTTCAAAGTAAAGTTCATGTACATATCAACAGTTGCAAATATTAGATCTTCACTTGATTTTATTTTTGGGCATTCATGTTCAGTTTTGATTAAAGTATTTACCCATACATTGATTTTATTATATGCAAACAAACACAATAAAATTGTCTCCGAGCAAAATATGTCATATCTTGGGGTGGGGATCTTTACTGAACAGCACATTGCAAATCATCTCATATATGCTCAATGTTCAAATCTGGGCAGTTTGGTGGCCAGTGGAAGTGTTTAACGTTAGAAGAGTGTTCCAGGAGCCACTTTGTAGCAATTCTGGATATGTGGAGTGTGGAATTGTACTGCTGGAATTGCCCAAGTCCATCGGGATCTACAACAGACAGGAATGAATGCAGGCGATCAGACAAGATGTTTACAGATATGTCACCTATCAGTCATACCTAGTCATATCAGGGGTCCACTATCACTTCAACTGCATGCCTCCTAGACCATTACAGAGCCTCCACCAGCTTGAACAGTCCCCTGCTGAACATGCAGGGTCCATGGATTCATGAGGTTGTCTCCATGCCCGTACATGTCCATCTGCTTGACACAGTTTGAAACGAGACTTGTCCAACCAGGCAACATGTTTCCAGTCATCAACAGTCCAATATTGGCACTGACGGGCCCAGGTGAGGCATAAAGCTTTGTGTCATGCAGTCAAGAAGGGTACATGAGTGGACCTTCGTCAATGAAAGCTCATATCGATGTTGTTCTATTGAATGGTTCACACGTTGACACTTGTTGATGGCCCAACATTGAAATCTGCAGCAATCTGTGGAAGGGTTGCACTTCTGTCACTTTTAACAATTCTCTTCAGTTGTTGCTGGTTCTGTTCTTGCAGGATCTTTTTTCGGCTGCAACAATGTTGGAGATTTGATGTTTTACCAGATTCCTGATATTCACTGTATACTCGTGAAATGGTCATATGGGAAAATCTCCACTTCACTGCTACCTTGGAGATGCTTTGTCCCGTTGCTCGTATGCCCACTACAACGCCACATTCAAATTCACTTAAATCTTGACAAGGTGCCATTGCAACAATGCTAACCAATCTAATATCTGTGTTGGACACTTGTCGTCTTATATAGGCATTGCTGACTGCAGTGCCATATTCCGCCTGTTTACATATCCCTGTATTTGAATACGCATACCTACGACAGTTTTGTTGGCACTTCAGAGTTTATACATATCCTGTGAGAAGAGAATGATATATTACCAACTGCCAATCACAATGGAAGCTGAGAGTTACCTGCTAAGAACAAAACTACTCATACCATCACAGTAAGTACAGAATTCATTTTTGGATCAAAATTCTGTGTAAACACACTCATAGTGACACCTAAAGGGTGTTCCATTTTCTTGTCACAGTGGTAAAGCACCCAAACTAATTAAGATATTTACACCATGTTTGGCTTACATGAAAAACTCACAATGTTTTATGTATGTGTGTTTTCAGGTTGTTGTGAGGGATGCATAATATCAAAAGTTCAAGGAAAGGCTCAGTGTCTGAAATCAGTCATGCAGATTAAAAGTAACTTCCAAACAAAGTACAGAAAGCAACCACCATCACAGATGTTGACACACCACTCTACAGGAATTTTAAGCAGAAAGGAAGTGTTGATGTGAAGCATCATACTACCAGCCACTAATAAGTGAAGCTGATACAGTATGAATACAGCTAACTTCTCAATATACACTGCAGAAGTTTGGAGGGGAGGGGAGGGGAGGGGAGGGGAGGGGGCATTACAGGAGCCACAGATCACTAGGGCAACTGTGTACTGGGTTATTTGGAAATGTTTACAGATGTATCTGTACTGATTGCAACTACTACACACACTGAAACCAAATGACAAGCCACAAAGTAAGAAATTTGCTGTGGATATTCTTCACTGTTTAGGGGAGGATGGAAATTTTCTGAGCATCCTAGCCTTTTCTGATGAAGCAACATTCTGCATGTGTGGTAAGGTAAACAAATACAATGTCCATACCTGTGACACAACCAATCCACACACTGTGATGGAAGAAGTACATGATAGTGAATTTGTTGTGTTGTTTGATGGTTGTTACTCAGAAGGAAACAGTTTTAATTCTAACAGTTACCCTGATATGCTCGGGCTGTAATTATGAGTGGCTGACTGCCAAGACACAGTCTTTTTCAAATAATAGGGTGCACTGCCACATTGGGCTCAGACTGTGACACATGTTGCGGACCAGGTGTTATGAGGTATGCTGAATTGGCAGGGGTGGTCCTATTCCCTGGTGTTCTAGGTTGCCCGGCATTACAAAGGTGGGCTTGTTTCTATGAAGACATATCAAGGACGGAGTCTACCAAGCAGCTGTCAACCACATCAACAATTTCATGAACAAAATAATTTCTGCCCTTGCCACAGCTGATGCAGATGTAACGTGCCGAATGTGGATAGATCCTGATAACAGATTGGAAATTGTGTACACCACCACTGGTGCACACGTGTTGAAATTGATTAAATGGCATAAAAACTTTGTGAGATACTGTGTCACATAAGCCAAACATGGTGTGAATACCTTAATTAGTTTGGATGCTGTAACACATTATAACTGTTCTGTAACTTTTGAGACACTCTGTGTATCCTCTGCCCATTGCAGGCTAAAAGCATTAATGTACTGTCAGAGCCCTTATTATGTTCTCAAAAAGAGGCAAAATCACCATACATTTCAAGTGACCTACTGTCCAGTTTATGTGGTATTTGCTCCACTGACAATATGTAGATTTTTATGCCTCTGTGATCAGTGGTCTTCTGCAAGGGATAGATATTCATTCCATGCAACTTGCCATTACAATATTTGGCTGAAAACTGGTAGAAATGGGTCTGCATTTACTAACTGCAGTGATTCCTGTTGTGTTTGAGACTGCCTGTCAATGGCAACTTACAAAATTCATCTCTATGACTAACTATGAGTTAGGATCTTAATGTGGCCACTTTTATTATTATGCCGCATTATGTGCTTGCAAGTGGTACACCATTCCTTGTAGACAAGCTATATAGTCTTCACTGACACACCAAGAAGTGGGGTAGCTTAATTTATAGGCACATCCAAAGACAATAGCTCTAATCTGTTGTGGCAATCCTCTGTACTACACTGATTCCTTATAATCAACTGGCACATACATACCTCTTCAGTGATGTGGCTTGTGTCAGCACTGGAGGCTCAGGTAACTGGCAGGTATCAGTTCCATTCCATCTACAACACTTCAAAGGGACCTGTGTGCCCTTTTAAGATGGCAACTAATATATTGTCTGGTGAACTTACAAGGCTGTTAACACAATTTTTGAAGTACACTCTAAGGAAAGAAGAAAGTTGCACCACACAGGAATGATCCAAATAGGATTGAAATCAGTAGATGTGATGTACATGTGCAGAGAAACAAATGATTACAATTTCAGAACACTTGGATGAGTTATTCAACAGGAAGAGCATCACGAATTGAGGAAGTCATCAAGGCATTGACAAACTCCAGCCCTTATGCAAGCAGTAATTTGGTTTGATATTGGTTGATACAGTTGTTGGATGTGCTCCTGGGGGATATCATGCCAAATTCTGTCTAAATGGTGGACTGGATCATTGAAATCTCAAGATGTTCAGAGGACCCTGCCCACGACACTCCATTCTCAACTGGGGAGAGATCTGGTGACACTGATGGCCAAGGCAGGTTTCAGAAAGCATAAAGACAAGCAGTAGAAACTCTTGTCATATGTGGGTACGCATTATCTGACTGAAATGTTAACTCAGCATGGTCTGCAATGAAGAGCAATAAACCATGGTGTAGCATATTGTTGACATAACACTGTGGATGACAACCGAAGGGATCTTGCTATGAAACTAAAGGCACCCCAGACGATTGCGGGTCATAGGGTCACGTATCACACTATTGTCTGGGGCATCTCCAGGCACTTCTGCCTGGAATCTTAATGATGGGAGTGGATTGAACTCAGACCAATGGCCAGCAAAGACATGTCTGGAGATGCTTTGGACAGCAGTGTGATACCAACCTGACTATTGCCTGATAACCAGGAGTGATGGACTGGGATTCCATTTGAATTTTGTAGCAGGACCTCTTTTTTGTTTTCATCTGTGGTACTCTTACAGCATGACAGTACGCAACAATGTTCGAAGTACCATTTTGTTGCCTTTCATAGCAAGCCATCCTTGTGAGGAGTGGTGCCTTGTATTGCTCCTGTCTAGAGCCTGTGTATTGGGTGAATGACTCGTGCATGTACAGTGACAGATAATCTGAAACAGTGCAGTCAAGTATGTTGTTCTAATTTTCAGCCCCCAGAGCCCAGTAGTGCACAGACATTCAAGAAACAGGCCAAGAGAATGTTTTTGGGCATTGTTCTGCTTATTTCTTGAAGGCTATTTTGTTTGTTTGTTTGTTTATGTTTGTACACTTTTGTATATGCTTTAGCAGTGTGAATTGATGCATGAATGTGGTCTAAAGTAAATATGTATATCATTGTTCTACTGATGAACACTGTAAAATGGGGATTTTAGTATCATAATATGTTAAGCAAGTTTATGGTAAAGGGATAGCTAATTTAAGTGCAAATGAAAGTAGTTAATAACGTAAAGTATAAACAAAGAATCAGAATGTTAAATATTTACATTGGGAAAGTACAGTTTGAAAGAGTGTTATTTGTTGATTGGTTGGTCATGAAAAGCATGGAGTAACACAGGAGAATGATGTTTCTCTATTGGCCTTAAAGAAAATTGACCAATCAGAAAGTACCATAGTATTCTTCACACATCTTTTCTCTTGGATATATAGAATGCTTACAGCAGTGTAAGGAGTCAGAGCCCTGTCTTTCAATGGTATGGTCACGTGTAGTATGAGCTCCAACGGAAGTTATAATTTGCCAGTTTTGTTCAGAGTTTACCAAAGTTTTCCCAGTATTTCCACATTTTATTCAAAATTAAGATATTTTCCTGATTCTTAAAGTAGTTACATTGTATGCAGCCTGGTGTGAGTTACAGTATGGTAGGTCTCTGCTCAGCTTTCCTACTGGCGAACTGCTGCAACGAGTTTACAGGTAGGTGCTGGTAAAAAGGACAAAAGGAACTGCGCCGCCAAACTTGGCTTACATTTCTGCCTGTGCATGGTGAGAATTTCTAGTGCTTGTTTCATACTTTCCAAACTCTAACTTGGCCAGCAAGGTCGCAGAATTTCTCTCCAACTGAGAATGTTTGGAGTATTATGGGCTGTAGCCTCTAACTAGCTTAAGATTTTGACAATATAATGCACCATTGGACAGAATTTGCCACAATACCCCTCAGGAGAACTCTGTCAATAAATGCCAAGCTGAATAATTGCTTGAATAAAGGCTGGAGGTGGACCAATGTGTTATTGACTTGCTTAATTTGTGAAACTCTTCCTGTGGAATAAATAATCCAATTTTTTCTGAGAATGTAATGATTTGTTTGTTGGTACATGTACATAACTCCTACTCGTTTCCATCCCATTCAGGTAATTCCTTTATGATGCCTTTTTCTATGTCTTGGAGTGTACAAAATGCATTTGAACATTTGGTGAATGGTCTTGGAAAGAAACAAGAGTTATAAACAAAATGCTTTTTCTGGCCTTCAAAGTAATCACCATTACCTACAACAGACTTCTGACTTCATCTGTGAAGCTGTGGGAAATGATCAGCCAACACTTCTTGTGGAATCGCTTAAAGCACCATGGGCGCACAATGCTGGATATATGCATCATTGCAGGAGATGATACCTGATGTTATCAGTACTATCCAGAGACCATGCATCAGTAACTAATATGGTGTTCATTGTCTTCCCAACATGCCACAGGTAGAAATTCATCATTGATCAAGCCCTTGCCATCAAAAGTGGTGATTGATATGTCTTAATCTGAGTTTTTCATCCAACTTTTTGGGAGGCAGGGAAGATGATGAACACCATTCCATTGACTGTTGCTTGGTCTGTGGATTGTACTGGTGGCTCCAGCTCTCATCTCCTATAATAGTGCAGATATCCAAATAGTGCAGATATCCAACAATGCATGACAACTGTGCATTCAGTGACTCCACAAGAATTGTCTGCAGTTTCCAATGGCTTTACAACCAATGTCAGAAGTGTTTTGTAGCTAATGGTGATTACTTTGTAACTTTTGTTCTCTTCATTTTCTGAGACCATTCACCAAACTTTTCAGATAAACCTTGTACAAGAAGCAATAGACACATTTGTCTCTTACATATATCATCAGGCGACATGTGTATGAAGATAGGTCACATTTTGTTCGAAGAATGTGTTGCTGAGAACTGGACAAGCATGTAGAACAGGTTGAATATGTGTTAGCTTTGAGGTAACAGTCATTGTTGTCTCCAAGTATTGGCATATCAGTTGGGAGAGAATAACCCCATATGGGGAGCAAGAGGAGGTTCGAGGAAAGAGAAGATCAGCATGTAAAAGGCACATTATAAGATATCTTAGGAGGGGGGAGGGGAAATAACCTAGAGTAGCATCTATCTACCCACTTCACTGAGTGGTCAGCACATCTGACTGTCACACAGTCAAGCCTGGGTTCATTTCCCAGCCATGTCAGACATTCTCTCTGCTCAGGGAGTGGGTGTTTTGTTGTCCTTACCATTGATTCATCAACATGAAAGTCACCCAGCGTGGTGTCAACAGCAAAGACTGGCAACTTGTTGCCCAGTGTGGTGTTTAGATGAACAACAACCCGAAGAAGAGAAGCAAGCTCTGGCCTTTCTGCCGTTTGCTGGCAACGTGTCGTCAAAAATAGGGAGACTGTGAAGGCGAAACAAGATTGACACAGTCTTCCAACCACCAGCAAAGATTCATGACCTACTAGGAACGGCAATAGATGACGTAGGCCTTAAGAAAGCGGGCGTATACAAAATCCCGTGCGGCTGTGGCAAATCCTACATCGGCCAAACAGTTCGCACGGTCGAGTACCGATGCAAGGAGCACGAACGTCACACCCGCTTATGTCAACCCAGCCATTCAGCCCTAGCAGAACACTGCATTGAAACCGGACACACAGCGAAATTCGAAGAGACAAAAATCCTGATGGCCACAAGTGCGTACTGGGGCAGTATCTACAAGGAGGCCATAGAAATTCGGTTAACAGATAACCTCATCAACAGGGACACTGGGTTTCAACTTAGCAAGGCCTGGAAACCATTACTAAACACCATCAAAGAGCAACGACACGAGCAGATGCAAGATCTTTCCGCCACGGCAGACAGAGATGAACTGTGCCTACCACTGGGCGTGGCTGCAGCTACCCCCACCCCTCACACCACGCGGCGCCCCGCCGGCCGCCCGCGCCGGGGTACGACTCAGGACCCCGTGGACACAGCGCAGACAGATCATTCCATCATTCCATCAGCACCACCTAACGATGGCGGAACGGTTATTCGCCAAAATATCGTGAAACTTTGACTATCGGATCCGGCTGGACTCCCGAGAACCTTGGATACGGCCATTTATGTCACACATTTGCTCAAACTCACTCACTAAAACCTAGAGGGCACTTTCTGTCGACCTACAATTATGAAATTTGGCAAGAAGCAAGGTTTTACAGTACACGTAAAGGAAAATGTCCGAAAACTGATGATTTGTAATTATGTCATTTGTTATACAGCGTCAAACATGAAATTTCAATAATCAGTAGTTCTGCATTCATGTTGACTGGGTCACAATGCTAAATGTCAAATATCAGGCAAGGAATGACTTCATTGCTCATATGCCAAGTATCTGAGAGGAAACTGACTGGAACATAGTATAGACCGGAGGCCTTGCCTTTATTAAGTATTTTAAGCTGCTTCGATACTCCGAGCATGTCGACTTCTAAGTTATTCACGTTGGCAGTTGTTGTAATTCGAATTCTAGAATACTCACTTCCTTGTCTTTTGTGTAGGAATTCCGAAAAACTGTGTTCAGTACCTTCAATTTAGTGGCACTATGTTCAGAGACACCACCATTATCACTCTGTGAAGGTACTGATTGCGTCTTGCCGCTGGTGTACTTCGCACGTGACCAGAATCTCTTTGTTTTAGGCAAGATTTCCGAAACAGAATGTCGTTTTGAAAACTATTAAAGGCATCTCGCATTGAAGTTCTGATAATGAACAACTCAATGTGCACACTCACGACAGATTAGAGACGTGGGGACAGCATATATGAAGCATCAGAACAGGAATCCATCCCACCTGCCCCCCCCCCCCCCTTTCCAAACAGAAATGTGGGTCATACTCGCATAGTCGCTTACAGTATCCAAATTCTCTTCAAAGTTACCAATATAATGAACAAACATTGACTTCAGGTAGGCTATCATAAGTAACACATTTAAAGTTGTGATTGTTTAAGTATGGAATAATTTAGCAGTCTAACCTTTGTCATATGTGACCATGACCTAATGTTTAAAGCTGATCAGTTCTTCTGTTATGGGGTTTGTTTAAATTTTTCAACACTTCCGGCACCGTTGTTTCCTCTCTTGGAAGGCCAAAAACTTTTCTTCCAGCAGCATGGTAAGTCTCCCTTTCCTTTATCACAAGATTGCCATCTATTTTACATGAACCTCACATTCCACCATTTCCTCTTTTTATCCCCTTCTCTTAACACCACTCTTCCCCTTTTCATTCATATTAACACCTTAACTCATCCTGGAACCACACGAATGCTACAGTCGCAGGTTCTAATCCTGCCTCGGGCATGGATGTGTGTGATGTCCTTAGGTTGGTTAGGTTTAAGTAGTTCTATGTTCTAGGGGACTGATGACTTCAGAAGTTAAGTCTCATAGTTCTCAGAGCCATTTGAACTATTTTGAACCTTAATTCTTCATCATCATCATCATCATCATCATCATCATCATCATCATCATCATCATCATCATTTCCTTCCAGCGAGCCAGGTAGGAACTTTGTGAACGATATGTCTCCATTGGTTTCTGTCGTGGTATAGCTTTTCCCTCTCCACTACATTCCATGTTACTCCTCTCCTCTATCCATCTCTTTCTAGCCCGCCCAATTGGTCTTCTTCCTGGTACCTCAATCTCCAGATACCAGGGTGGAGTTCGAGTTGGGTGCATTCGCTTCACATGGCCGAACCACTTCAATCTCAAAGCTCTCATTCTCTCCTCTGTATTCAAGGTCACCTGTGGGTCTCTCCTTACATAATCATTCCTAACTCTGTCTCTCCTAGTATTTTGTAGAGCTGACCTAAGGAACTTCATTTCACATTTGTACTTGACTCTCTTCTCTCTTATTTATGACACAGGCCTCTAGCCTACACATCATGATTGGCAGGCTCTTTGAGGGGCTTCCTTGTCCCAGATTAGATTAAGTACTTGGTGTAAGAAGCTAGACCCTTTGGTATTCTGTTTAAGACTTCTAGTTTGGAACTTCCATCATGTGATGTGATGCTATCCAGATAATTTAATCTTTTCACACACTCAACCATCTCCCCCTCCAGTATGATGTGACAAGGAGTGGGTGTTCTGTTCATCTTCATTACCACAGTCTTTTTCCTACTCACAGTTAACTTGATTTTTTAAATTTTGTGTTCCAGTAATCTAGTGTCCTCTTGACCTCCATTTCCGTCTCTCAACAAATGGCGATGTCATCAGCGAAAACAAAAGCACTGAGATCTTCATTTTCTTCTTCTTTGATTTCTTTCATGATTGTGTCCATAAGTGTAATGAAGAGTAAATGGGGGAGAGAGCTGCCTTGCTGAACACCTCTCTTTGCCTTAAACCATTTTGATCTTCCACCTCCTACTTGTACACTGCTCTCTCAACCATCATACAGCTTCTGGACTTTTTTAATTAATGAATCAGGAACATAATGTTTTTTCAAGCATTCCCATATTTTATTCTTTGGTACACTTTCATATGCTTTTTCCTAATCCACGAATAGTACAATTAAGTACATTCCTTTTTCCCAATATTTCTCCATTAACTGACGGAGGGAGATAATGAAATCTATTGTTCCCCTATTACTTCTGAACCCACACTGTTGTTCATCTAACTGGTGTTCTAGAATTTTCCACAATCTTTTTTCTATCACCTTTTCGATTATCTTAAGGTAGTGCGATTCCTCAGTAGTTGGTGAATTTCTTTCTACTACCTTTCTTGAACAGTGGTATTATAATTCCTTTTTTCCATTCATCCAGCACATTGTTTTCTTTCCATATCACCCCCAGCACCCGGTGTAACCATTGTATTCCATGGATTCCTGCGGCTTTAATCATATCTGCTGTCAGTTCATTTACTCCAGCCGCATTCCCAATTTTCATCTGTTTCAGGGAATTCTCAGTTTCTAACCAAGAGATTGGATCCTGCTCCTCCTCTAATTCAATGGCTTCGGTGTCACTTTCTTGTACACCTTCCCCATTCAGTAAGATTTCAAAAGAATTCTTCATCTCCTTAACTCCTACATATATTTAACCTTCTCCCACTTTTGCCCTCTCCTCTCCCTCCCCCTTCCTCCCCATTCCCTTGAACATCATTCACATTCCCACTCCTGCAGCACCACCATACAGCTGACCTTCAACTGACGCAGTTCCCTGTCTGTAACCTCACTGCACCACTTAGATGTTTACAGTTGGCCAGGGCACCACGTTTCTATGTATTCAATTTGATGTTCTAAATGTGCACCTACTGTTGGCACCAGATGATCCATCTATCATGGCGACTTTTATTACGTGACATCTTTTTTCTTATTACTTTTATATTTTGTTTTCCCTCCGCCATTAACTTGTTATACTCATTGTTTTTGTATTTATCTTTTTAGAGTTCCCTATGTTAACTTGTAGTTTATGACAGGGTGTTTTCCACAACTATTTTATATGGCAATGGGGTGACGTGTTAAACGCTTTCAGTGTCTTACTAATTGTGTTTCAAATGTTGTTTTTTTTTTTAATTCACTGACATTTAACGATATCACATCCATTGCATGCTAGATTTATGTGCTTGAGCTGTAGTTTATTTCCTTATTGTTCTTTTCTCATGATGCTCTAGCTGTGTGAAACGTGTAAGTGGAATTAATAAACAATTACATAAATCCAACAGAGCTGTGCTAACTAGGTGAAAAGTGGAATAGGAATTAATAAACAATTACATACCTGCAACAGAGACTGTGTACTCATCTGACTCTGAGATATGTAGCTTTTTGTGTGGAAGGTACTGCAATAAAAGCAAATATTTCATGTTAAACCTCCAATTAATTTGTTCCATTCATACATCCATTCCTTAACATCTAACTGTTGTGTCAGTACTAGTGAGTATCTTTGCTCCTTTAAATTTCTGGATCAATTCTTCTGCCGTTTTAAGTTTGCCCCACTCCAGGTCAATGATCCTTTTTCACTGTTGGTACACACAAAATTATCTTTCCCTTCCCATACTTTTTATTTGCCACAAACAGTGAGTGCTATATTGACTATTGTCACTTTCTATAACATCATGGTCCATCATTTTCTGTATTTGTTCTTCTAGTGCTCTTCTTTTTGATTGAGGAATGGGATATTGCGTAGTATTGAATGGTTTATGGTTCTTTATCTTCAGTCAGCATGCCACCCTTTTCATCACACGTAGGTGGTGAGACAAGACTTCGCAACGTTTATACAATACTCTAGGGTGTTTCTTCCTAAACTCTTCATCCAAGTGTGTCATTTCTTCCAATTACTTATCTGTCATATCCTCCCTATATCGATTCTCATGTGCTAATCTATCTAAAACGCGTCCACAACTTTTTCCCTTGGCTCTTTGCCACTTTGTGACTACTTTCCCTTAATGTTGCTGTAATTATTAATTTCTTCTTTCTTCTTAACTCTCCAGGCAAAAGGTTCACTCTTATTTCTGTCTGTTATGAAATGGATTCTGTCTGCATCTCTAAAATGTGCTGAGGAGCTCCTTTTAACCATTCCCCTCTCGGTTTGCACCTCTGCCCTGTTTTAGTATGCATGTACTTGTCATCACTGTTCACTAATGTAGCAACATTAGCTTCCCCCACTGTCAAAGTTCCATTATAATTTTCCTATCCACCTCTTCGGTTTTATTCTCCAGCAGTTGTATCTCTTCCTTTAAATGCCTAATCTCTTGTGTGACTCTCTGATTGTCCTCTTGCCTCTGCTCTACTATTTCAACCTTTGAACTAAAAGCCAGTTCACTTTATTTAGTTTCAGTTCTTTTATAGTGACGCTCATCCTATTTTTATTTATCATGATGATCGTTTCTCCCAATGTAGGTGGGTGCCAACAGAATGTTTTTGCAATCGAAGGAGAAAACTGGTGATTGAAATTTCATGAGAAGATTTCGGCGCGATGAGAAGCACCTTTGTTTTAATGAGTGCCACTCCAATTCACGTATCATGTCTACTCTATTTCACAATAATATAAAACGAGCTGCCCTTCTTTGTACTTTTTTGATGTCATCCATCAGTTCCAACTGATGAGCCTCCCACACCGCACAGCAATACTCCAGAATAGGGCGGACGAGCATGGGGTAAGCAATCTCTTTAGTAGTCCTGTTGCACCATCTAAGTGTTCTGACAATGAATCGCAGTCTTTGGTTTGCTCTACCCACAATATTATCGATGTGATCGTTCCAATTTCAGTTATTTGTAATTGTAAACTCTAAGTATTTAGTTTAATTTACAGCCTTCTGATTTGTGTGACTTAACGCATAATAGAAATTTAGCAAATTTCTTTTAGTACTCATGTGAATAACTTCACACTTTTCTTTATTCAGGGTCAATTCCACTTTTTCTCATTCAGGGTCAATTGCCACTTTTTGCACCATACAGATATCTTATCTAAATCATTTTGCAAGTCTTTTGATCATCTGATGACTTTACAAGACGGTAAATGACAGCATCATCTGCAAACAATCCAAGACGGCTACTGAGATTGTCTCCTGTGTCGTGAATATAGATCAGGAACAATAGAGGGCCTATAACACTAACTTCGGGAACACCAGATTTTACTTCTGTTTTACTCGATGGCTTTCTGTCTGTTACCTCGAACTGTGCTCTTTCTGACAGGAAAACACGAAGCCAGTCACACAACTGAGGCGATATTCCATACACACGCAGTTTGGTTAGAAGACGCTTATGAGAAACGGTGTTGAAAGCCTTCTGGAAATCTAAAAATATGAATCAATTTGACATCCCCTGTCGATAGCACTCATTACTTAATGAGTATAAAGGACCAGTTATGTTTCGCAAAAACGATATTTTATGAATCCGTGCTGATTTTGTCAATAATTCGTTATCTTCGAGGTACTTAGTAATGTTAGAACACAGTATATGTTCCAAAACCCTACTGGAAATCGACGTTAGTGATATGAGCCTGTAATTCAGTGGATTACTCCTACTGCCCTTTTTGGGTATTGGTGTGAATAGGGCAATTGGCCAGTCTTTAGATACGGATCTTTCTGTGAGCGAGCAGTTGTATATAATCGCTAAATATGGAGCTATTGTGTCAGTATACTCTGAAAGGAACCTGACTGGTATATAATCTGGACCGCACACCTTGCCTTTATTAAGTGATTTAAATGTTTTTATTCCAGTCTTTGATCACAATATTAAGTCCTTCGACTGGTATCAGTCAGTAATGACCATCTTCAGATCTGTTCTACATCTTGTCTTAATATGGTAAGGACGTAATGGCATCGTCAAAACATAGAAATACACCCAGCAAAGCATCGTCAGGCCTATTTTACACCATGTTTTAGTTCTACCCGACGATGCTATGCTGAGTGCATTTCTATGTTTTGACGATGCCATTACGGCTTTATCACATTACGACAAGATGTATAACAGAGCTGAAGATGGTCATTACTGACTGATACCGGTCATCATCGAAGAAATTAATATTGTGATCAAAGGCTGGAATAAATGTTATCATTTGACAGTACTTGGATCACTGTTTATATTCGCGACTATGTCTCAGCTTGTGAAATAAATGATTTAAGGTGATTTGCTTTACCAAGGATATCTACTATGTTTCTCATCTTGGCAGTTGTTCTTGATTGGAATCCAGGAATATTTACTTTGTCTTCTTTGGTTAAGGAGTTTCGGAAAACCGTATTTAATAATTCTGCTTTATTGGCACTGTCATCAGTGACTTCACCGTTGTTATCGCGCAGTGAAGGTATTGATTGCATCTTGCCACTGGTGTGCTTTCTGTATGACCAGAATCTCTTTGGGTTCTCAACCAGATTTCGGGACAGTTTCGTTATGGAAATTATTAAGAGCATCTCGCATCGAAGTACGCGCTATATTTCGAACTTCTTCAAAACTTTGCCAATCTTTGGGATTTTGTGTTCTTTCAAATTTTGCATGCTTTTTTCGCTGCTTCTGCCACAATGATCTTACCAGTTTTGGTCCGCAGCTCGTGGTCGTGCGGTAGCGTTCTCGCTTCCCGCGCCCGGGTTCGATTCCCGGCGGGGTCAGGGATTTTCTCTGCCTCGCGATGACTGGGTGTTGTGTGATGTCCTTAGGTTAGTTAGGTTTAAGTAGTTCTAAGTTCTAGGGGACTGATGACCATAGATGTTAAGTCCCATAGTGCTCAGAGCCATTTGAACCATTTGACCCGTTTTGTGTACCATGGGGGATCAGTACCATCACTTATTAGTTTATGTGGTATATATCTCTCAACCGCCGTCGACACTATGTCTCTGAAATCATTCCACAGCTCTTCTACGCTTACATGATCAGATCGGAAGGAGGGAAGAATGTCTCTTAAAAAGGAGCTAAGAGCATTGTTATCAGCTTTTTTTAAAAATAGATATACTTTGATCTTTCAACGTTGCAGCCCAGTCAGCAATCGTGATAATCTAATATGTATATTGGTTTCATTACCGCAATCGAAGCTGATAGTTTCTTATACATTAGATATACTTTGAGTTTCTTTTTGATGATTGTAGGTGTTACGGTATTCTGCCTAGCAGCAACTGCCTTGCCTTTGCTAATCCCTGTAATCGTCACAACACTCACTATTTGTCCAGGATTATTTGATGCTAAAAGGTCAAGTATGCTTTCGCAACCATTTACGCTTCGAGTGGGCTCATGAACTAATTGTTCAAAATAATTTTCTGAGAAAGCATTCAGTTCAATTTCGGATGACGTTTTATGCCTGCCGTAGGCCGTAAACATATAATTACTACAATCTTCATGAGGAAATAAATATACTGTGAATCTGTAGTCAGAATGCCCGACTTCTTAAACAGATGCCTGCAAGATCAATGGGGGTGAGCACCACATATTATTCCTACAGCAGATTTTTAAGCAATGAAGACTTCCTTAAAATCACCTTTTGTTGCACTTATCACAGGTGTGGAACGGAATATGTTGTTTTTAAAATTAGGGTTGAGGTTATTATCAGAAAACCAGCCAGTACTACTTTTAAGAACATTGTTTACCATTTCTTCTGTTTCTGTATATATGCTTGGCTTGATCAGAACACTAGTGTCATCTGCAAAAAGAACTAATTCTCCTCATTGACGGGAGGTCATCTACGCATATGAAGAACAATAGAGCATCTAAGAGTGAGCATTGAGGAACCACATACGTGATCTACACCTACACCTACATGGATACTCTGCAAATCACACTGAAGTGCCTGGCAGAGGGTTCATCGAACCACCTTCACGATCATTCTCTATTGTTCCAATCTCGTACAGCGCGCGGAAAAAAGGAACACCTATATCTTCCCGTGCGAGCTCTAATTTCCCTTATATTATTATGGTGCCATTTCTCCCTATGTAGGTCGGCTTCAAGAAAATATTTTCGCGTTCTGAGGAGAAAACTGGTGATTGAAATTTCGTGAGAAGATTACGCTGCAACGAAAAACGCCTTTATTTTAATTATGCCCGCCCCAAATCCTGTACCAATTCAGTGAAACTCTCTTCCCTATTTCGCGATAATACAAGATGTGCTGCCATTCTTTGAACTTTCTCGATGTACTCCATCAATCCTATCTGGTAAGAATCCCACACCATCCAGCAGTATGCTTAAAGAGGACGGACAAGCATAGTGTAGGCAGTCTCCTTAGGTCTGTTACATGTTCTAAGTGTACTGACAATAAAACGCAGTCTTTGGTTAGCCTTTCCCACAAAATTTCTTGCGTGTTCCTTGCTATTTAAGTTGTTCATAATAGTAATTCCTAAGCATTTAGTTGAATTTACGGCCTTTAGATTTGACCGGACCGATTTATCATGTAATCAAAGCTTATTGTATCCCTTTTAGCACTCAGGTGGATGACCGCACACTTCTCATTATCTAGAGTCAACTGCTAATTGTTTTCCGGCCGCTATGGCCGAGCGGTCCTAGGCGCTTCAGTACGGAACCGCGCTGCTGCTACGGTCGCAGGTTCGAATCCTGCCTCGGGCATGGATGTGTGTGATATCCTTAGGTTAGTTAGGGTTAACTAGTTCTAAGTTCTAGGGGACTAATGACCTCAGAAGTTGAGTCCCATAGTGCTCAGAGCCATTTGAACCAATTTGAACCTTCTGGAAATATCGAAATACGGAATTTATTTGAAATCCCTTGTCAGTAGCAGTCAACACTTTATCTGAGTAAAGAGCTAGTTGTGTTTCACAAGAACGATGTTTCCTAAATCCGTGTTGACTGTGTGTCGATAGACCGTTTTCTTCGAGGTAATTCATAATGTTCGAACACAATATATGTTCCAATATTCTGCTGCATATCGACATTAACGATATAGGCCTATAACTTAGTAGATTACTGCTCTTACCTTTCTGAAATACTGGTATGACCTGTGCAGCTTTGAAGTCATTGGATACAAGTATTTAAGATTTCTTTATATAACATATTATTGTATAGTCGCCACTGGTAAAGAGATAAAATAAAGATTACGATGCTCGAAGTCGGTAATACCTGGATTGTTCGGATGTGGAAGAATGGTTACAGTAGTGGTCTGAGTGTGGGGCGGCGGATGAGTTTGTAACAATATTTTAATTAATTGCTGGATATATGCTTGCGTGTTGAATCAGTTTCTGGCTTTTAGAATGTTGTTAATGCTGTCTTTCGCCGTTCTCAACACTGGCTCTCTATTTACTTCTTGGCACCCAGAAAGTGATTTAATAAAACATGGAGCCAGTATTTAGAGATCCTAGTGCCCACTTCAATTGAGATACCATTATAGCTGCAGCTTATAGCTCTGAGGAATTAGGAGATTGTCCGGGATTTCTAATCAAAAACGGTTTTCCAAAATAGTTGAGTATATTCTGAAATTCACTGATAAAAAACACAAGTATCCCTACAACCTAACTAACAGAGCAGTTCAGAGTCTAATGCGCTGATGCAACTATAAATGTCCGAATTAAATATTAAAAAGAATGCTCGCCATAATTTGATGAAAATATTTCATCAAACGCCACGCTAAATATTTGGTAGAATGTCTGTCCCGCGACGGCGCGTGAAAATACGACAATACGCAAACTGAAGCTAGATAATGAAAATCATTCCAGAATTAACACTTCACATGAAATGTTTTCATGGTTCCGCGTATCTCTAGTAACTTAATACGGCACCCGAGGCTGTTTGTAGCAGATACACTGATGCGACGCGACTACCGACACAGATGGCGTGTCATTCAGCGTCTGGAGAGAACTGGGGCCTTGCTTCCTCGCGTAGCGTCCTTATATATAAAGCCGCGGTGCTGACGGCGAAGGGAACGCCTGATCTTTTCGGCTCTCTCGACTAGCCGCTGGGCTAGTAACGCACCACTTCAAGTTACATAATAATTTATAGCTTCTTTTGCTTATGGCCGATGAAGCTTTTAATTTAAACGTGCATTCAGCACGCAGGTAAGTATTGATAATAAAATTTTGACGTGGCTAAGTTAAATACTTTGGGCGGGAGAATTAATTAAATTACGCTGCACGCAGTAGATGAGCTCTGAACTGGCCCTTTTGAGATCCACTATCGCTATAATTTTATAGGTATTCAAAAGAAACTTTACACATCTTCATAGTCATAGCGGACCTCCAACCTATTTAAATCTAAACATCCTAGCCTTATTTACTAGCCTACTTAATCTATCTTGCTTCCTTCAGTTTTGAGATGAAAACCAGAAAATCATGAATTTCCACTAAAATCTTAATTTGTGAAATCCAAAGTACTATTTTTATTAAATCATTATGAAAGATGAATCCAAATATAAATTTTGAAGTCTCTAGCTCTTTTCTGTTGCGCCAATGATTTTTTCAGAAAAACGTCCAAATTTCGAAAATGACTTAAGTTATCGAACTGATATTCAACACACATTAATTTAGTATTATTCCTGACATGCTAGAAAAGTTTTAGGTCATTTGCTTGATTTCTAAGGTATTGCGCAACATTTATGACGTCAGAGCTAGTTACAGCAGACTGGCTGGCACACAATGGAAACTGATGTGAATTTACTACAGCGTGAGTAGGCTGCTTCCCTACATCACCCTCTACTTAAATTTCTTGTTTATGAATGTTAATGAATGAAAAAAAAATTTAATTACAAAAATGGAAGCAAGAGTACAGTTTAACTCCCTATGAAAATCAAAATTGAAATATAAACCTGTAGAAACCTTAAAGAAAACTGATTACCTTCATTAATTATTTAAATTGTAGGCATGTTCACTGCCTTTTAAACAATGTCATTACTCAAAATTTTGAGCAAAGTCAATGAACTATTTTGGCATACATATTGCCTTAGACAAACAAACACATACAAATTGAAAAATTATGAAAATCATTGATACATTAAATACATTAAATACATTTTTACATACACAAATTCAAAGAAAATAACGTGATACATAAACAGATGATTATCTCTTAGCAGTCTTTTCTAAACCTGAAAGAAAAGTTCACAAATAATTTTTACACACGTGGTTGTAGCCGCTTTGGCTGGCGTCCTACACTTCCATTCACAGGGGTAGAGAAGGGGAAGTTGCTATGGTGTGCGTCCTTCACTTCTCTCTAAATTACATGGGGGAAAGGGGAGGGGTCACTGTGAGTTGTGTCCAAGTCACTCCACGCTTTCACGCAGCTACCAGGCTGCCATTATCTGGTTTGTCCTGTAGAACAAACAAAAAGAGTGCCTCAGACTCTGTTCACTTAATATCTAAGAGTGGGTCACAATGAAATGGGGATATATACATTTTCTCTTCCAATATTTTGCTGGAACAAAGTTAACAGAGCTTTTTCAGTATTACTCTCGCGGTTACTTAACTGTCATAAAATCGTTAAACAAATGGCTCAAAACGCCTTTAGTCATGTACTAGAGAAAATCTATGCTCAAGGCATACAATCATGAATCATATTTAATCTGAATTTATTATTTCTGGGCCGGAACACTGAACCAATGCTCGGTACATTCCTGATACATTTGTATTTTAAGCACTTAACTGACTCATCTCTGATTACCTTATTCTTAGAGATAGTATGAGTATGATTAGTGGTTGTTTTCTCAGCTTCTTTGTACATGTGAGTAACTTTTGGTAATAGTACAGTTGTGAGTGTTCAAAACACACTACGTTTAGTTGACTACTAAATCCACTTATTGGTCCTCTGCTGTTGTCAGTTCCACATCTGCAATTAGGTACTTACTTACTTTGAAGTGTATTTATGCTGAGCTAAAATAATGTTTCACGTCTGTCAGTATGTTATTTATTTATTTTGCTAGTGTATGTACTTATTTAAAACTCACTCTATTAATATTTAAAGCATAGGATAGCACATTTCTTTCATATTCATAGTGTATTGCAGCTGATTAGTTTGCTCACGTGGCAATCCATTTCCACTCGATCGGACGCTGAAACCTCAGGTAGTCTCTCTCAGACCTACCACTAAAGTGCATCAAGTAATTATGGACGAGCGTAATGCTAAATTCCTTAAACCTATAGGACACCATGAGCTGCTCTGTCTCATCTAACATAAGGGTACCTATGGTCGCATTCACGCCTCCAACTCATAACCTCAATACGTGTAGGTGTATCCTGTCACACACTACACTAAAATAATGGCCAGCTCCAACCTTATAAATACTTCAGGGACGTGTCCTTCACGTCTCAACCACAAACACTGCTCAATTCTATTACTCTGCCTTTCCTTGCTATACCAGGTGAGTTTATCCTTACAACTTATCTGCATATTTTTCATAACACTAAGCAATCTCTTTTATTATTAATTAGTTAGCTCTACAGCATACACTAGGTTTCACTACCACTTCAGATCCTGCTTGTACATGAGTTCATATATCTTTTTAAATTACTGTTGGTGGACCATTTCCAATAAAACAACACTTTGTACTTATTATATTACCAGGGTACTATACATACTTGTTACTCAAATACATTTTATATCTTAATTACGTCATACTCCTCTATTGTTTGTCACTATTAGGTTTGCCACATTAGGTATTTTTCTTCACTAATCGGTTACATAACTCATGGCTTGATAGCCATGACAGAAAATTTTCATGTCTGGAAAGAAAAGGTCGAAATTTTTAGTGGATAGGAAAGAGGAAGAATGAGTGAGATCTGAAATGGGAAAGAAGATCTCACACAGCTGGGACTGCACAGCTGCCACACTGTGTAGAGGTTACAAAACAACCTCCTCCCTACAGCATTCATTAGCTTAATGCTGTAAAGAAGAGTTAGAAATTTTAGGTGGATAGGAAAGTGGAAGAATGAGTGAGACCTGAAATGGAAAGAAGATCTCACCCAGCTGGGACTGCACAGCTGCCACACTGTGTAGAGGTTACAGAACAACCTCCTCCCTACAGCATTCATTAGTTTAATGCTGTATTAATAATCATACCGGAAAATTTAATGTATGAAAGAAGAGGTCGAAATTTTGTGGATAGGAAAGATGAAGAATGAGTGAGATCTGAAATGGGAAAGAAGATCTCACACAGCTGGGACTGCACAGCTGCCACACTGTGTAGAGGTTACAGAACAACCTCCCCCCTACAGCATTCATTCATAACCTTTGACCACGCCACGTCGATCTGAAAATGCTTTATGATGCCTTTTTAGAACCTGTCTCAGTTCTTCCTTTTGATTGTCTGAAATCTTATAGATTTCCTGCAATTTAGCTTTTATTTTGTCTAAAATAATTGCTTCTTCTTCTTCTTCTGTGTTTAGCTTACTGTTACTAAGATTAACACCTTCGTCCCAATACCTCCTATTTTTCAGAACTCGTATAGGCAGCTCCCAAGTTCCATCATCAGTTACTACATGTTTATCACTAAAAGGGACTGTAATTACTCCGGTTATTGGCAAGACCATTTTTAACTGGCTTTTTTCAAAGTCAACAACACTCTGATATTTTGACAAGAAATCTATGCCAATTAAAACTTCAATACTGAGATTGTTTAGAATTAAACATGGATGATCAATTAAATTACCATTAATGTTAAAGGGCAGCAAAGCTTCTTGCTTTACCGTTTTTGACACCTTGCCAGTAGCACCAATTATTCTTAGTCCTGATACCCTCATTACAGTAAGCTTGTCTTTACCAGGTAATGCATCAAAGAAGGACTGAGATATTGCACTCACCTCACTTCCACTGTCTAAGAGGCAACGTACATTGATACCCAATATATTCACTATTATTATAGGGTGGCTTATTCTAGGTTGTACAGGTGGTTCCTCAAATTCATCTAGTAGTTCCTTTTGAATTTGTCTCCAACTAAAGTGATCGAAATCTGTCTTCATTACATTTAGGTCACAGTGTGTAGGGGTTTCCTGAATTACATTTTCAGCTGCCTTTTCCAGTCGGTCTATTAATTTTAAATCAAAACACCGCACGACTTCATTACATTTAGTTTGCTGAACATGACCCAAATTACTGTAGTCTGAGCTATTCTGCGCCTCCAGACCGGGCATAACATTAGTTACAGCTAAACCACTTTCACCATTATCGGCGGTTTCCTTCTCAAGTGACAACTGGTCACAGCTACTGGGTTCATCGACCCCAAACAACCTACCCTCTACATTCCCACTTATCTCCTGTCCTAAATCTATTAGTACATTATCAACATCCTGCACAGGCACTTTAGATAAGAGCACATCATCTTCATCGTAAATATAAGCATGAATTTCTTCTGCTTCTTCACCTGACAATTCAATATCTTGTTGCTCCTCCCTATCGTTACACTGTTGAGCCTTCTCTTTCTCTTCCCACTTAGAAAGCGTCTCTAACACGGTATCTATCAAATACTGTGAGTGATCTAATATTTCTGTTGTATCCTTAGGTGCTACCGACTCTTCATCCACATGTTCAGTTTGAGTATTCTGATCTGTCTTACCAATTCCCTTAACTACTGGCATAGGAAAAGCAACCGCCTGGTGAGCGCCAGTGTCCTCATAGACGGGAACTAGTTTTCCTGCCTCGGCATACTACTGTTTCCTTTAGTTTCATTATAGTTAGCTGGCATAGCCTTACTTTCCGTACTGTTGTTTACATGCATATTTCTGTTTGGAACAAAATTATTATCCCTTGGACGCCATTGTTGGTTCTGATAATTATTTCCCCAATTCCTACCTCTCTTAGGATGGTGAACACCTACTGTTCTGATGTTTACATTGCCATTTTGCTCGTTCCTAAAATTACTGTTATTGTTATTGGCATTTCTGTTATTATGTGCTTGCTCCTCATTGGCAGCAACACGTTCTACACGTTCCAAATACTCAATGAAACGATCCATATTGTCTCTAGGGGCAGATATAATTCTAGTTTGCCAATACCATGGCAGTTTGGCTTCAAGACCTAGTATAATCATTTCAGGTTTCAGCTTTTCCGCCAAATGTGACAAACGTGAAATCCATGACCTAGCAAACTCTTTAATTGATTCCTTGCCTGCATTGAAGCGTTTCCCACTCCAAAATTCTCTCAACACTTCATTTTGCTTATTGCTAGACCAATACTCATTAATAAAAGCTGTTTTAAATTCCGCTAATGTTTTACATTTCAACATAACATCAGCTGACCAACGCATGGCGTCACCTGCTAAATGGCTTTTAACAAACGAGATTTTCTCTCGTTCAGACCAAGTTGGTGGAATCACATCTTCAAAATCGTTCCAGAAATCTAGCGGATGGATATTTTTATCTGGATCGAACCGCAAGAACTGCCGACACCCGATAAAAGTGGCGTTTGCAGCTACAACGTGTTGTACATTACCATTACCAGAAGTTACTGAAGCTACTTTACTCTCAATGTTAGCAATGTTAGTACTAATATTTTCTACTTTCATTTCAACATTATCTACTCTTTGTACAATATGAGTAGTATCAGTTTTGATTGCATCTACGTCTGCTTGACATATGTTTACTTTTATATTAACATCTTTAAACCTATCGGAGCACAGTTCAGATTCCGCCTCGATCTTTTCTGTTAACTTGTGCTCCAGCTTCGCATCTTCCATTTGGAAGTCTTTGCGAACGTCAGCAACTTCGGATTGAACTGTTTTATACATTTCAGAAAACTGTTGAGCAACCTTTTTCTTAATATCCTCATGGTTGTAATCAATTTTATAATTCAAACTGTCTAGATCCTCTTTCAACTTATTGCAACCAGCCTTGAAGGTATCGTCCATTACCTCCAATCGTTTATTAAAATTTGTTTGGCTGGCCAAAATTTCAGACTTTAATTCAGCGTTCATTCTAGCATTACTGGCTGACATTTCAGCATTACTGCTTTTGACCTGTTCACTTATTTCAGCCTTTAATTCAGCATTCATTCTAGCATTACTGGCTGACATTTCAGCATTACTACTTTTGACCTGTTCACTTATTTCAGCCTTTAATTCAGCATTATTGGATTCTAACTGATTGTCCATTGCCTCAAACCGCATATTAAAATTGGTTTGACTGGCAGCTATTGCTTGTAATATAACATTTAGATCAACAGCCCCAGCATCTTTGGGTTGCTCACGAGCTGGCTTTTTATCACACTCAGGTGACGAAAAACTAGCTCCAATACCAGAATCATCACAACTACATGAAACTTCAGATTGATTAGTCATATCTAACTGCTCCTTCTTAAACTCTACCATCTCTGATGACTGTTTCATTTTTAATTCATCAGAGAAACTATCATCCAATAAATTTACCATTTCTACTTTCCGCTTTACTACAGGAGTCTCTATTATTGAATCATTGCCCCTTCCCACACTACTGTCAGGAGACAATACTTCATATTTCACTTTAACATTACTACTTTCATGCATATTTACACTCGAACCGTTGTCTGGATTTACAGTTCCCTCAACAGACATAGGTTCTGATTTAAGTTTAACCTCAGTTTCTTTTGGCGGTTCCATCGCCGACAGTCTTTTAGTGCAGGTTAGTAAAATTTTTAACAGCTTTTCACTTAACTTAGTTCCTTCTGCACGACGTATGGCGTTGCCGGCGCGGGGTACCAGGATTCCTGATGCGACGTGGCACGTTGAACTGCAGACGGCTCTCCGACGGCTGTTGTGTGTTTGCGTGGCCCGCAATTGCAGGCGCTGCGCCGGCTGCTCCAGCGAACGACTGCGGTGCGGCGAGACTGGCTTCTCGCGATGCCGGCAGCACCGCTAAACTCAGTGCCAGCTCCGTCAATCCAGATGTGTTGTTAATCCAATTGCGTCGTCCACATGCACACGTAACACATTCACTGTTCTATTACTCAGCTGCGTGTCGCATTCCACTCGCGAATCCGAATAGTTAAAAATCACTTTCACTTAATTGATTTCCCGGCCGATGCACCATATGTGGGGCGGCGGATGAGTTTGTAACAATATTTTAATTAATTGCTGGATATATGCTTGCGTGTTGAATCAGTTTCTGGCTTTTAGAATGTTGTTAATGCTGTCTTTCGCCGTTCTCAACACTGGCTCTCTATTTACTTCTTGGCACCCAGAAAGTGATTTAATAAAACATGGAGCCAGTATTTAGAGATCCTAGTGCCCACTTCAATTGAGATACCATTATAGCTGCAGCTTATAGCTCTGAGGAATTAGGAGATTGTCCGGGATTTCTAATCAAAAACGGTTTTCCAAAATAGTTGAGTATATTCTGAAATTCACTGATAAAAAACACAAGTATCCCTACAACCTAACTAACAGAGCAGTTCAGAGTCTAATGCGCTGATGCAACTATAAATGTCCGAATTAAATATTAAAAAGAATGCTCGCCATAATTTGATGAAAATATTTCATCAAACGCCACGCTAAATATTTGGTAGAATGTCTGTCCCGCGACGGCGCGTGAAAATACGACAATACGCAAACTGAAGCTAGATAATGAAAATCATTCCAGAATTAACACTTCACATGAAATGTTTTCATGGTTCCGCGTATCTCTAGTAACTTAATACGGCACCCGAGGCTGTTTGTAGCAGATACACTGATGCGACGCGACTACCGACACAGATGGCGTGTCATTCAGCGTCTGGAGAGAACTGGGGCCTTGCTTCCTCGCGTAGCGTCCTTATATATAAAGCCGCGGTGCTGACGGCGAAGGGAACGCCTGATCTTTTCGGCTCTCTCGACTAGCCGCTGGGCTAGTAACGCACCACTTCAAGTTACATAATAATTTATAGCTTCTTTTGCTTATGGCCGATGAAGCTTTTAATTTAAACGTGCATTCAGCACGCAGGTAAGTATTGATAATAAAATTTTGACGTGGCTAAGTTAAATACTTTGGGCGGGAGAATTAATTAAATTACGCTGCACGCAGTAGATGAGCTCTGAACTGGCCCTTTTGAGATCCACTATCGCTATAATTTTATAGGTATTCAAAAGAAACTTTACACATCTTCATAGTCATAGCGGACCTCCAACCTATTTAAATCTAAACATCCTAGCCTTATTTACTAGCCTACTTAATCTATCTTGCTTCCTTCAGTTTTGAGATGAAAACCAGAAAATCATGAATTTCCACTAAAATCTTAATTTGTGAAATCCAAAGTACTATTTTTATTAAATCATTATGAAAGATGAATCCAAATATAAATTTTGAAGTCTCTAGCTCTTTTCTGTTGCGCCAATGATTTTTTCAGAAAAACGTCCAAATTTCGAAAATGACTTAAGTTATCGAACTGATATTCAACACACATTAATTTAGTATTATTCCTGACATGCTAGAAAAGTTTTAGGTCATTTGCTTGATTTCTAAGGTATTGCGCAACATTTATGACGTCTGAGCTAGTTACAGCAGACTGGCTGGCACACAATGGAAACTGATGTGAATTTACTACAGCGTGAGTAGGCTGCTTCCCTACATGAGGACTAGAGAAATGAATTATTAAGAACTTCTTCCCTTCAACGCAACACGAAATCGTCTGTTGCAGATAGCTGTATCTGTGGCTTTGTTGTGCTTCATACTGACTGGAATGAAAGAAACGGTACAAGTTGAAGTAAACGTACACCTCAGGGAAAATTATCAGTAATGACGTAGATTCGAAACGTTATGTGCGGAATGTCCTTAAACTTAGTGACTTTTTAGCTTCATGACATGCCATAAGCAAAATATTAAAACTCAGTTTCAAGCAATTGAAATTGCCCGAGTAGCAGGAGTTGCCAAATTACTCACGTTTTACTTTTATACTCTTCCACTCTTGATCGACTTTACGACCGGCTACTCCTTCTATATTCCGTTTGCCATATAACTAACCTGCCTTCATTTGAGAGCAGCAGATATTATACATCGTATGGCATTGAACCACAAGGCTTTTTTTTCCTGAGGCTTATGGAGGTTGGTGGAATACTTGGGGTAAACAATGTATGAGAGTCCAAAATTTCACGGTATGTGGTCTTTACCGATTTCTTCGCAGTTAATTACAAATATTGAGGAAATTTGTCTCGGCGCCTACGATGGTGTATTGCGTAATTCGCCGCACGGAGACGAATCGTAATGAAATGATCACTTTCCACTGCCTTCCTCTTCGATCTTTGGTGACTAAACTGAGATCATTCGAAAAACAAGCGAAGACAAAAAATTAATTAGGTACTGTAAATCGCGGATTTGTACGGGTTGGTTTAGGTGGCAGCCAGAGGAGGTGTGCAGGTGTACCTACTGTGACAAGCCGTGCGGACTGTGACGGGCCCGAACGCCACCGCGCCGCGTCCCGGGCGTGTGTCTGGCGAGGTACCGAGCTACGCGTGCAAACGGCGGACCCGGCTGCGGCATGCGTCTTTGGGTAGAGGGAATTCCGCCGGTTCACCGAAGAGAGAGGGAGACTTGCCTGTCTGACGAAATTCCCTGAGGTGGATATAAAGAGTCGGAGGATGACAAGGAGAATAATTAACTCGGAAACAGAATTAGCTTCTTAGTGTTATTCAGAACGTCGATTACAGGAAAGATTTTGCTATCAGAGGTGCCTGCACACCGGTAGTCGAGTGCCTCTATGGAGACAGTGTCTCTGTGACGCTGCTCCCTCTGCTTACTGAGACTGTCCTACAGAATCTGAGACCAGCAGAGCCCTGAAGCTAACCAACTTTTCCCAGAGACTCCAGTCGGTAAGTCCGGCTCCGTCCGCTGACGACTGCGTGTCACTGACTCTAACGTCAGACTGACTGGCTTGTTACTAACTGCCTCTGGACGCTCGACCGGACAGTTTCTTCTCATTTCCCTCTTCGACCCTCCCTGTCCCTGATGTGTCGTACCTCGAAGAAAACGATTTATTGACAAAGTCAGCACGGTTTCAGAAAATATCGTTCTTGTGAAACACAACTAGCTCTTTCTACTCATGAATTAATAAGTGCTATCGACAGGGGATGTCAGATTGATTCCATATTTTTTAATTTCAAAAAGGCTTTCGACACCGTTCCTCACAAGCATCTTCTAACAAAACTGCGTGCCTATGGAGTATCGCCTCAGTTGTGCGACTGGATTGGCGATTTCCTGTCAGAAAGGTCACAGGTCGCAGTAATAAACGGAAAGTCATCGAGTAAAACCGAAGTAATATCAGGCGTTCGCCAAGGAAGTGTTGTAGGCCCTCTATTGTTCCTGATCTATATTAACGATATAGGAGACAATCTGAGTAGCCGTCTTAGATTGTCTGCAGATGATACTGTCATTTACCGTCTTTTAAAGTCATCAGATGATCTAAACGACTTGCAAAATGATTTAGATATCTGTATGGTGTGAAAAGTGGCAATTGACCCTGAATAAGGAAAAGTGTGAAGTTATTCACATGAGCACTAAGAGAAATCAGCTACATTTCGATTACGCGATAAGTCACACAAATCTGAAGGCTGTAAATTCGGCTACTTACTTAGGGATTAAAATTACAAATAACCTAAATTGGAACGATTACATAGATAATATTGTGGGTAGAGCAAACCAAAGAGTGCGATTCATTGGCAGAACACATAGAAGGTGCAACAGGTCTACCAAAGAGACTGCTTACACTACGCTTGTCCGCCCTTTTCTGGAGTATTGCTGGGCGGTGTGGGATCCGCATCAAGTGGGACTGACGGATGACATCGAAAAAGTACAAAGAAGGGTAGCACGTTCTGTATTATCGCGAAATAGGGGAGATAGTGTCACAGACATGTTACGTGAATTGGAGTGGCAATCATTAAAACAAAGGCGTTTTTCGTTGCGACGGGATCTTCTCATGACATTTCAATCACCAGTTTTCTCCTCCGATTGCGAAAACATTCTGTTAGCACCCACCTACATAGGCAGAAATGGTCATCACGATAAAATAAGAAAAATCAGGGCTCGCACAGAAAAATTTAAGTGCTCGTTTCTCCCGCGTGCCGTGCGTGAGTGGAACGGTAGAGAGATAGCTTGAAGATGGTTCATTGAACCCTCTGCCAGGCACTTTATTGTGAATAGCAGAGCAATCACGTAGATGTAGATGTAGATGTAGAGCTGCTCATCGACCTGTTGACTACCCCCTGATACGTTGTTCTTCAGGTGGAAAGGACAGGGAGCCTATGGTCTCTAACTGTGTCTTAAATCGGCTTCTGCTAACGTAGTGCATTCCCCAACAAGAGCCCCCTCTCTCTATGCCTCGCAGCCGCCACTCCCTGTGTCAGTTCTTGCCACTTTTATTGCACGAGGACCTTCACTCGTGAATACTGTCACGTCAGATATTTCACGGGCTGCCGTGTTTGCTCGCGCCTCTGGCCCGACCGTGTGGCGCTCTGAGGATGCTTCTGCGATTCCCGAGCTCCGTCGTCGCTTCGTTTCCTTTCTGTGTTGTTGACTTTTGTTGTGGACACATCCGTGCTGATGCCAGCAGCGAGTCGCCACAGCATGTCGCACAGGTGGTGAAAACGCCGCACAGCCCCGTTCCCCTTGCCTTGCAACTGCTGCCCTCTACCCAAGGACGTAGGTCACAGCAGGGTCCGCGGTTTGCACGCCTCGCTCGGTGGCTCTCCAGATGTCCCGACAGAACAGAGCTCAGACTGACGCACAAGCGTATCGAGCACACGTGCCCGGAGACAATACGAAAGAGCAGGTGGCCTTCTGGCGAGGCATGCGAGACGGAAATTTCAAGGGAAGTATCTCTTCGTTTCTAAATTATTTTGTTCTATGATTACTACTTCCCACGAGCAAGTTCTTTTAATTGATGTTTTAAAGCCGGAAGGCCAGATAATCACAGCATGACTGTCGAAACATCAAGTTGTACTGTAACACCGTTTTATCGTGTTCTGAATGCTAAATAAACGTAACAAAACGGTCTTAGATAACTGTTTTATCCAGTCGTTTTGAGACGGTTCTGCTGTGATGGGACGGAGCGTCGTCTTGTCGAAGGTGAAGGTCGCCTGCGAGGTCCTGCAGGGGAACGAGTATATCGTGCGACAGTACATTGTTTACCCGAAGTATTCCACCAACCTCCATAAGCCTCAGGAAAAAAAAAAACTTGTGGTTCAATGCTCTCAAATGAAGGCAGGTTAGTTATATGGCAAACGGAATATAGAAAGAGTAGCTGGTCGTAAAGTCGATCAAGAGTGGAAGAGTATAAAAGTAAAACGCAAGAAATTTGGCAACTTCTGCTACTCGGGCAATTTCAATTGCTTGAAACTGAGTTTTAATATTTTGGTTACGGCATGTCATGAAGCTAAAAAGTCACTAAGTTTAAGGACATTCCGCACATAACGTTTCGAATCTACGTCATTACTGATAATTTTCCCAGAGCTGTACGTTTACTTCAACTTGTACCGTTTCTTTCATTCCAGTCAGTATGAAGCACAACAAAGCCACAGATACAGCTATCTGCAACAGGCGATTTCGTGTTGCGTTGAAGGGAAGAAGATCTTAATAATTTATTTCTCTAGTCCTCAGACCACTACTGTAACCATTCTTCCACATCCGAACAACCCAGGTATTACCGACTTCGAGCATCGTAATCTTTATTTTATCTCTTTACCAGTGGGGACTATACAATAATATGTTATATAAAGAGATCTTAAATACTTGTACTAAAGCTGTAATGTTTATTTTTCATCTTAGAAAACGTTCGTCAATTCGTTGTCAGTTCGTAGAAGTAACCACAGGGGTGAAAACTACTCGACTGGCTCTTAGGTCGTCGAAATGGCAACGAGCCTACCACATAAGCGAAAAAGTCACTGAAATTTACGTACTCATTATTTCATGACATATTAAGGACCGTAAATCGACGCTGAGCCAACGCCCACATGCTACGAACTAGTGGCAAGTATCGCTGTGGAAGCAGGGGAGAGAAACACATTTTCTGAACATCTGCTATGAAGATAAACGACTGTGTTAACCACCTAAACACACGGAACAATTACTGTCGTGTTTAGGTCTTAAAAGAAAATCCTTTAGAGATAAGCATGAAGTATACGCTCTTTATTACCACACGATTGCAGCAGAAAGATAATGGCTCTACGAACAACGAACACGCAAGCAAGAAATTAAAGCACTTTACGACAAACGTTTGCAGGCATTATAGCGCGACTGGCGACTAAATGCACGTATTTATTAACAAATGTAAACTTTTTTGCATGGCATGTACCTGGGGCGATCCAAGAAGCCCGTTAAATTCGAAAATGTATTAATTCATAGAATAACGTAAGTAGAGAGGAAAAATTTGACACACACATCCAAAATGACAAGGGTTTTAACTGAAATCAACAGAAAGTGCACAAAATGATCAATAGATGGCTCTTAATACTATACAAAAGCAGTAATTAGCAATACGATTAATTTTTAGTACAGACGATATCCTTTATAACTAATGCTCAACATGTCGGCTGGCATTCATCAACAATACCTGTAGTCGAGGAACAATGTTGCGAAATCCATCGTACAGTATATAAGTAGGTACGGTGAGACATTGCCGTCGGATGTTGTCTTTTAGAGTCCCTGAAGAGGTCGGACGATAGCGGCAGACTTAGGACCGCGGTTAACCGCGCAACAAATAGTAAGACGGATCGAGGCCTGGGGATCTGAAAGGTCAAGCGCGACGGAAGAGGCGGCTCACCACGTGATCCTCACCAAACGATGTTCGCAAGAGATCTTTCACAGGTGTCGCGCCATCCTGCCTAAGAGTTGTACCTCCCCATACATGTTTATGAACTGCTGGCGGCTCATTGGATGCTCATGACGCGTGAACCACCTGCAGGAGACAGATGGTGCTCATTTTCTGAAGATAATTAATAAAATATTGTAGCAGTACAGACTGTTGTTTTAGCCCAATTGTATCACCATGTTTTCCAAACTTATGATGGAATTTGACAGCCAGGACAAGGATGATGCGATTCTGTGACATCTCGACGATCCTCGCACCCGTCGCGTTGACAGTTGGCAAAGCAGCAGCCCGCGGTTTTTCGAAAAGAAGGGTCCGATCGCGATTGATGTGCTAAAGCTCCACCAACAGAGCCTTTTCTCGTGAATGAATGACTCTCTCTCTCTCTCTCTCTCTCTCTCTCTCTCACTCACTACGGCTCATTTTATACGCAGTTCTCAAGTGGTGACACTGACGTGTTGCTGCCCTCACCGCCTGTTGACTGCTTTTTTTTTTTCACTCTTTCTTGGTTTCAATAAAACGTCATATCATTTGAGGTACGGGTCTCAAATTTTATCTCTCTACCTACATTATTTTGTAAATTAGTTTATTTTCGAATGTTAACGGACGTCTGGGTCACCATGTACATCGCTCTTTGTTTCCATTGTCAGATTAGATTATGGGATACAATTTGCACAGCGCAAATCTCAGGAGCGAATAACGGTTCCATGTGATCGGAAGAAGACGCAGGCCGTGCTCGTGTCAAACTGGATGACAGAATGTAGCGTATTTAGAAAACTACTGACCTGTAGCCCTTAAGCAAGCTATCCATAGGTTCAAATGGTTCAAATGGCTCTGAGCACTATGGGACTTAACAGCTATGGTCATCAGTCCCCTACAACTTAGAACTATTTAAACCTAACCAACCTAAGGACATCACACAACACCCAGTCATCACGAGGCAGAGAAAATCCCTGACCCCGCCGGGAATCGAACCCGGGAACCCGGGCGTGGGAAGCGAGAACGCTACCGCACGACCACGAGCTGCGGACTATCCATAGGATTTTGAAATATGTGCACTACTGGCCATTAAAATTGCTACACCAGGAAGATGACGTGCTACAGACGCGAAATTTAGCCTACAGGAACAAGATGCTTTGATATGCAAATGATTAGCTTTTCAGAGCATTCACACAAGGTTGGCGACGTTGGCGACACCTACAACATGCTCACATGAGGAAAGTTTCCAACCGATTTCTCAAACACAAATAGCAGTTGACTGGCGTTGCCTGGTGTGATGCCTCGTGTAAGGAGGAGAAATGCGTACCATCACGTTTCCGACTTTGATAAAGGTCGGATTGTAGCCTACCGCGATTGCGGTTTATCATATAGTGACACTGCTGCTCGCATTGGTCGAAATACAATGACTGTTAGCAGAATATGGACTCAGAGGGTTCAGGAGGGTAATACGGAAAGCCGTGATGGATCCCAACGGCCTCGTATCACTAGCAGTCGAGATGACAGGCATCTTATCCGCGTGGCTGTAACGGATCGTGCAGTCACATCTCGATCCCTGAGTCAACAGATAGGGACGTTTGCAAGGCAACTACCATCTGCACGAACAGTTCGACGACGTTTGCAGCAGCATGGACTATCAGCTCGGAGACCATGGCTGCAGTTACCCTTGACGCTGCATCACGGACGGGAGCGCCTGTGATGGTGTGCTCAACGACGAACCTGGGTGCACGAATGGCAAAACGTAATTTTTTCGGATGAATCCAGGTTCTATTTACAGGATCATGATGATCGCATCCGTGTTTGGCAACATCGCGGTGAACTCACATTGGAAGCGTGTATTCGTCATCGCCATACTGGCGTATCACCCGGCGTGATGGTATGGGGTGGCATTGGTTACACGTCTCGGTCACCTCTTGTTCGCATTGACGGCACTTTGAACAGTGGACATTACATTTCAGATGTGTTACGACCCGTGGCTCTACCCTTCATTCGATCCCTGCGAAACCCTACATTTCAGCAGGATAATGCACGACCGCATATTGCAGGTCCTGTACGGGCCTATTTGGATACAGAAAATGTTCGACTGCTGCCCTGGCCAGCACATTCTCTAGATCTCTCACCAATTGAAAAGGTCTGGTCAATGGTGGCCGAGCAACTGGCTCGTCACAATACGCCAGTCACTACTCTTGATGAACTGTGGTATCGTGTTGAAGCGGCATGGGCAGCTGTACCTGTAGAAGACATCCAGGCCGTTATCACGGCCAGAGGTGGTTGTTCTGGGTACTGATTTCTCAGGATCTATTCACCCAAATTGCTTGAACATGTAATCACATGTCAGTTGTAGTATAATATATTTGTCCAATGAATACCCGTTCATCATCTGCATTTCTTCTTTGTGTAGCAATTTCAATGGCCAGTAGTGTATTATACTTTCAGATGATGATATGTTTGAAGACAGACAACTTTTTATGTACCAAAATGAACGCTGCGAGAACTAACTGAGAGGGAGCCCACCCGTTTATTGGCGGCTATCGGTTGGGCTCCAAGCCCCTTGGTCGTTCAGAATGTTTCCCCCGGTTCCTCAAAATTCATTAAGGCGAATACCTGTACGGTTTTTTAATCTCCTCCTTCCATTATCACTCAGTGAGTTTGGCTACTTTTGTTTTGTTACCACAGTGCTTAAGCGTGCTCCGTATTGATATCTCTTTCTCGGATACTTAGAACTCTCCCCAATACGGACTCGTTCAATGCAGAAAACAAACTACTCCGAGTGCTACGAGTTCAACGCGTGCGGCAGATAGACTTAACACAGCTCGCGCCGTTGTGTCCCACAAATACACACACCATCACCACAACATATACATAGCCTGCAAACAATGCCTTGTATGATGGTGAACAGTGTAAGTAATCTAACTGAGCGCACCAATTGCTTCCAGGCAATTCTCGGTTAAACAGATGAGTGCGCTTATACTTTCTCGAATACTGTCTGTTTAAATGTGTTTCTCACTCGAAAATACAAGTAAAACCTTTTGAATGTGACTCAATATTCCTTTAATTATATTGTTTGTCGCGGGCAGTTACTGAGGATCAGGTCTTGTTCTCAGAGGCACACGGCACGAAAAATCAGTATTTCGTTATTCATAGCCACTCGTACGAATTGGCGTAGTTTTCTTAATACGTTTTATTCCTGATGCCTATCAAGTCCAGCCCTATACGCTGCTTCGTTTTCAGCGCAGCGATAAATAGCGATCCATGTGAAGTGATGGACTTCTCAGCCCAATAGCGGGCGAGTTAGTAATGGAGCGGATAGAGTTACAACCACGTATTTATGGAGAAGGGGTTTCCCGACACTGCAGTTCTCACTTTGTCACTGCACTACAGTGTACAGGTCTGTCAGATACACCTGAAAAGTGGAGCGCGGTACTCGTCACCACCGATTTCGTCTAAATTTATGCTACATGCAGGACTTAACCAGAAATGAAAGTGACAGAAGCGGGAACTCCAGATGGCCAAGCATTTGAAAAAAAAAAAAAACAAAAAAATAGCTTTTTCGGCACGGGTCATATACGTTAGGGTAGTTTCCAGAAAGCGGACGGTGTGTGGGGGGGAAGTATATAGATAAATTTAATCCGAAGGTCGTGTGGTCGTATCCCTTAGGGGAAACGATTTCTTCCTTTTTCTTTTCAATTATTGCGACAGTTGCACTGAAAATATACCGAAATAATGCTAAATGTTTTATTTATATTAATATTCCCATAGAAGGCATGAAAAGGAAAGACAAAGGAAAATTTTGGATTCCAAATAAATTTCCAAGAAACGATTGTACTTTCCAAGAAGGAATTCTCTTTAAAGCATCCGGACCAACAGGCAAGCTCTGAGTTAAAGAGCATTTCGCTCAGCCTTCAGGAATTGTGAAACGAGCCCTGTCGTCCAGGACCGTGTGCTACAAAGAGCGCAAATTCACCACGAGAAAGGGAAATTCACAGGCGTCTGTTGTGCTGAATGAAGCCTAAGCACTGTAGTGTGCGAGTGAGACAGGCGAGAACCTACGTCATAGGGAAATCCCGTAGAAGCTATTTGTGGCCAGGGAGACGTACGATTGTTAAATATGGCGGACCTAAGATCGGCCATAAAGAGAAACATTTATGAAAACTATTTAAATCTGTAGTAATTCAGCGAATGTAATTTTAACCTACCATCCTTCTTAAATTTTCATGGTGATCCCAATAAAACTTGAATATTGCTCGTATCTATAATAGTTTAGGATTTTCTGTTATAGTGAAACTGACAAGTTTTGTAACAAAGATCTGAATGCTACAATCTGAATGCTTAGGTCGATCTTAACGATCGACATTTCATATATAAGCGCATCATTAAAATAACAAATGTTGTAAACATGAACTGAGTAACTTTATTGTTAAAAGATATAGTAAATTTTAATCATCACTGTTTTCAGTTAAGCATCAGATCATCATTTCCTCCACACAAAACACATTGAACGATGACAGCATGACACCATATTGATTCATTAGGTAACAGAATATTTCCAGAATGAGATTTTCACTCTGCAGCGGAGTGTGCGCTGATATGAAACTTCCTGGCAGATTAAAACTGTGCCCGACCGAGACTCGAACTCGGGACCTTTGCCTTTCGCGGGCAAGTGCTCTACCAACTGAGCTACCGAAGCCCGCGTAAGGCTAAGGTCCCGAGTTCGAGTCTCGGTCGGGCACACAGTTTTAATCTGCCAGGAAGTTTCAACAGAATATTTGTTGTAAAGTTTAGTTCATAATAGTTACTTATTTCTTTATTTGTTTATCAGAAGGAACATTGGTGCAAGGCTACTGGCCGTTACATTTAAAGCTAAGAAGGGAATTGTACTGGCTTTATGTAAAAGAATTTAACGTTTATTATGTAATGGATATTATTGTTACTTTATTTAGAACGCGAAAGTGGCCAAGCTTTGATTATTTTATGTTAAAATGTAAAATAATGTAGAATTAGCTGTAGCCAATCAGAAGGACGGCTTCAGGAAAGGGATCTGCCCTAGTCAGTAGAGCGAGTATGTTCGGCGCGCGGGAAACACGGCCGGGGACGGGCAGAGAGGCAGTGCTGGTGGAGACGCGAAAGCGGAGGGTCGGTCTTTAGGTAACTAGAAAGTGAAACGACTTAGAAAATTTCGCGTTGTGTGGTATCGCGGGACTTAGTCTCTAAGCGGTGAGCAGCCACGCGCTGATATGAACTCTTACTTTTCACATAGTTAACGAGGTGGAGTATTGAACTTGTAATTCGTGATGAGATTGTGAATGATAGAAATGTGTCAATGGATATGCACTAGAGTGTATTATTAGTTTTAAATGCGACCACTTTCGCTATTAGTTTGCTTTCTGAATAAACATTATTTTAACCAAATCGCAACTGTGTGGCCTACATCATTTATGGATCGTTAATTTCTCCCAATATTATTATTACTGTTGTTATATATGTTATATTGACGTTGTATGTTTCATACAATTTCGCAAACTTGCAATCAGCCAGTCACAAGTGTCTAATTTAGGGCGTGTAATGCGATACGTGCGGTTCAACCCCTAGACGGGTTTGAGCCAAGACATTTCGACGAAGCGGAACCGCATGTGAGCCCGAACATCTGTGGGATGTTAGCTCGCAAAGCTGAGAATTCATCGAAAGAGCAAAATAAATTACATACCGTGAACACTGCATCAAAATACGCTCCACTGTACATCAACAGCTATCCTCGCCAAACTGTGCGATGAGACAGAACTTTTACTGAATGTAAACCATGTTTGTTTTTCAATAGAAACTTTAAAACAATTACGTAATTGTAAAAATGCGGCTTTTATATGTGCAAGGTGCTAAGAAAATGACTGCTTACCCTATTTTTACGATGCATACCCCACCAGAACGTATGAGTATTCAACCGTAAAATAACAAAAGTATCTAATTTTATATACGAAGTTGTCTTGTACACCTTAGAGTTCCTTGCTGGAAATGTATTCGTAAGCCCTAATTTTCCATTTCGTGCTTTTTGTGAAAATATTAATAAATACAATGTACTGAGCAATGTTTCGGTTTATCTGCAGTGTAAGTAGTGTAAAAATTTAAAAAAAGCAAACATTAGTTTCCGTTTGGGGACTCGATACCCATGAACCTCTGATTACCCCCTCTCTTGAAACTACACTAACCTAAATGGCTCATACCTCGCCCGACCCAAATCAAGAACACTATTTTTTCTAAACGCTTGGCCATCCGGAGCTTTCACTTCTGTCACTCATTTCTGGCCAGGCCCCGCGTATGTCACAAAAGTGGACGATCGGTGGTGACGGGCAAGTACCGTACCCTTGTGAGAGAGAATTGAGAACAATGCCAGAGTAAGTCTGCACACATTATCGCCCCTCCACAGTTCAGAACTGTTAAACAGAATCACTCTGATACAGCACTATTTAATGTCTTCAGTAATCTTGCATGTGATTTTAAGTTCATTCTTTAAAGATTGGACCATGTTTAATTCAGATCCCATCTTTACTTTTTTTTTTTTTTGCTGACAGACAACGAATTGAGTGCTAAAAAATTCGTTGTTAGGTCTAAGTCTTGAAAGTTAAATAGCACTGTACAGCCTTCTCCTAGCTCTCGATGTAAAAGTGTTTTCTGAATCACTCGCACCACTCAAAAAGTGCCAGTCTTCCTTTGACTCCAGCAGTGTTCTGCCACCGTCTGATTCGTATTGGCTGAGAGCCACCTCCACAAAATTTACATCGTTCTCGCGTTCTAGAGTCATGTTTTAAAGACATGTTTCGACTCAACGTGATCACTTTCCGTGCTATAACAATATACCGGTATTTAGTAATAGGTATGATATAAACAGTTGGTCACACTCAGACGATTTATAGTAAGTATAAATAACAGTTTGTTCATAAATGAATAAGCCAGAATTCTTACACACCTGCACTAACATTAAATGACAGTAATATGTTATCAAATTTTGCTAAACAATTATTTATATCTGCTTAACAGAGGCGTCTTTTTGCACTCTTTCCAACGGTGTTGCAAGCCAATACATGCTATTGACCAGTTTTAACTTACAATGGTTTTTAATGTAAACTGTAAACATTTAAAGTTACTGGTAAAAACAGTAAAATATTCATTAAGTAGCTGCACACATATGACAAGATACGAGGCATTCGTGTTACATACAACTGCTGTGTTATTGTGGACAATACGATGTTCTGACATACACAATGTGATCTGACGTATCCGGACACCTGACTGAAAATGACTTGCAAGTTGTTGGCACCCCCAATCGGTAATGCTGGAATTCGGTATGGTGTTGGCCCACCCTTAGCCTCGATGACAGCTTCCACTCTCGCAGGCATACGTTCAGTCAGATACTGGAAGGATTCTTGGGGAATGGTAGCCCGTCCTTCACGGAGTGCTGCACTGAGGAGAGGTATCGATGTCGGTCGGTGAGGCCTGGCTCGAAGTCGGCGTTCCAAAACATGGCAAAGCTCTTCTATAGGATTCAGGTCAGGACTCTGTGCAGGCCAGTCCATTACAGGGATGTTATTGTCGTGTAACCACTCCGCCACAGACCTTGCGTTATGAACAGGTGCTCGATCGTGTTGAAAGATGCAATCGCCATCCCCGAACTGCTCTTCAACAGTGGGAAGAAAAAAGATGCTTAAAACATCAATGTAGGGCTGTGCTGTGATAGTGCCAAGCAAAACAACAAGGGTAGCAAGCCCCCTCCATGAAAAACACGACCACATCATAATACCACCGCCTCCGAATTTTACTGTTGGCACTACGCACGCTACAGATGACGTTCACCGGGCATTCGCCATATCCACGCCTTGCCATCGGATCGCCACATTGTGTACCGTGATTCGTCACTCCACACAACGATTTGCATTGTTTAATCGTCCAATGTTTATGCTCTTTACACTAAGCGAGGCGTCGTTTGGCATTTACCGGCGTGATGTGTGAGTTGTGAGCAGCCATTCGACCAAGTTTTCTCGCCTCCCGCCTCGCCGACTGTCATAGTACTAGCAGTGGATCTTGATGCAGTCTGGAATTCCTGTGTGATGGTATGGATAGATGTCTTCCTATTACACTCTTCAACTGTCGGCGGTCTCTGTCAGTCAACAGACGAGGTCGGTCAATAAACTTTTGTGCTGCGTGTCCCTTCACGTTTCCACTACACTATCACATCGGAAACAGTGGGAAGAGGATGTTTAGGAGTGTGGAAATCTCGTGTACAGACGTATGTCACAACTGACACCCGATCACCTCATCACTTTCGAAGTCCGTGAGTTCCGCGGAGCACCCCATGCTGCTTTCTCACGATGTCTAATGACTACTGAGGTCGCTGGATGGAGTAACTGGCAGTAGGTGGCAGTAAAATGCACCTAATATGAAAAACTTATGTGTTTGGGGTGTCCGGATACTTTTGATCACATAGTGTGTTTATGTCACGAAAAAGATGTAAAAACGAAATAAATCAGTAAATAAAGTAGATACATGTGTGTATCTTTCAGGGACGGTAGGTATAGTGCTGTGCTATCATCGGAGACACAGTTCATTGAAATCGCACAAATGTTTAAAAGTTGTTAATTTCAAGGGTTAGTGAGAAGATATTCAGTCAGTGTAAATTATTAACTTCTGTATTTTTTAAAATGTTGAAAATATTGTTGTGAAACACACTTGGTCTCTTAGCAGTAAATAATCCTGAGTTAATAACTAGCATCAAAACCGATATAGGGATTAGTGAACACTGGGTTGTCGTAACGAGACTGAATATTGTAACCCCCAAATCCTCCAAAAATAAACGTAAAATATACTTATTAAAAAAAAGTAGATAAAAATTCACATGACGCCTTCCTGACAGACAATCTCCACTCCTTTGAAACTAATAATATAAGTGTAGATAAGTTGAGGCTTGAATTCAAAGAAATAGTAACGGCAGCAATTGAGAGATTTATACCAAATAAATTAACAAACGACATTGGTACACAAAACGGGTCAGAACACTGTTGCAGGAACAACGAAACAAACGTGCCAAATTCAAACAGGTGCAAAGTCCCCAAGGTTGGCGATCTTTTACAGAAGCTCGAAATTTTCAATGCGAGATTCTTAGAATAGTTTCCATAGTGAAACTCTGTTCGAAAACTGGCAGAAAATAGCAAAAAATTCTGGTCGTATGTGAAGTGTGTTAGTGGCAAGAAACAATCAATGCCTTTTCTACACGATAGCAATGGAGATACTATCTAAGACAGTTCTGCCTAAGCAGAGTTACAAAACACAGCCTTCCGAAATGCCTTCAAAAAGAATACGAAGTAAATATTCCAGAATTCGAATCAAAAATAGCTGCCAACACGAGTGACGTAGAAGTAAATATCCACGGAGTAGGGAAGCAGCTTAAACCACTTAATAAAAGCAAGTCTTCTGGTCCAGACTGTATACCAATTAGGTTCCTTTCACAGTATGATGATGCATTAGTTCCATACTTAACAATCATATACAACCGTTCACTCGACGAAAGATCCCTACGCAAAGACTGGAAAGTTGCACAGGTTACACCAATATTCAGGAATGGTAGTAGTAGTAATCTAAAAAATTACAGGCCCATATCGTTAACGTCAATATGCAGCAGGATTTTGTAACATATATTGTGTTCGAACACTGTGAATTACCTCGAAGAAAACGGTCTATTGACACACAGTTAATATGGGTTTAGAAAACATCGTTCCTGTGAAACATATCTAGCTCTTTATTCACAAGAAGTGTTAAGTGCTATTGATATGGGGTTTCAGATCGATTCCGTGTTTATGGATTTCCGGAAGGCTTTTGACAGTGTACCACACAAGCGGCTTGTAGTGAAATTGCGTGCTTATGAAGTATCGTCTCAGTTATGTGACAGGATTTGTGATTTCCTGTCAGAGAGGTTACAGTTCGTAGTAATTGACGGAAAGTCATTGAGTAAAACAGAAGTGATTTCTGGTGTTCTGCAAGGTAGTGTTATAGGCCCTTTGCTGTTCTTTATCTATATAACGATTTGGGAGACAATCTGAGCAGTCGTCGTAGGTTGTTTTCAGATGAGGCTGTCGTTTATCGACTAATAAAGTCATCAGAAGATCAAAACAAATTGCAAAACGATTTAGAAAAGGTATCTGAATGGTGCGATAATTGGCAGTTGAACCTAAATAACGAAAAGTATGAGGTCATCCACGTGAATGCTGAAATGAATCCATTAAACTTCGGCTACACGATAAATCAGTCAAATCTAAAGGCCGTATGTTCAAGTAAATACCTAGGAATTACAATTACAGTTACGAGCAACTTAAATTGGAAGGAACACGTAGAGGATGTTGTAGGGAAGGCTAACCAAAGTCTGCGTTTTATTGGAAGGACACTTAGAAAATGTAACAGACCTACACTACACTTGTGTATCCTCTTTTAGGATACTGCTGTGCGTTTGGGATCCTTACCAGACAGAATTGACAGAGTACATCGAAAAAGTTCAAAGAAGGGCATCACGTTTTGTATTATCGCGAAGTATGGGGGAGAGTGTCACTGAAATGATACAGGATTTGGGCTGGACATCATTAAAGGCGTTTTTCGTTGCGACGGAATGTTCTCACGAAATTCCAATCACGAACTTTCACCTCTGAATACGAAAATATTTTGTTGACACCGACCTACATAGGGAGAAACGATCACCAAGATAAAATAAGGGGAATCAGAGCTCGTACGGAAAGATAGGTGTTCGTTCTTTCCGTGCGCTATACGAGATTGGAATAATTGAGAATTGTAAGCCGCGCGGGATTAGCCGAGCGGTCTTGGGCGCTACAGTCATGGACTGTGCGGCTGGTCCAGGCGGAGGTTCGAGTCCTCCCTCGGGCATGGGTGCGTGTGTTTGTCCTTAATTTAGGTTACGTAGTGTGAAGCTTAGGGACTGGTGACCTCAGCAGTTAAGTCTCATAAGAGTTCACGCACATTTGAACAACATTTTGAGAATTGTGAAGGTGGTCGATGAACCCTCTGCCAGGCACTTGAATGTCATTTTCAGGGAATCCATGTAGATGTAGATGTTTCATTGACTACGCCTTAATTTTGTGAGGTCACAGATGTATTCAAATATTCTTCACATATTTCAGACTGCCATAAACCCTGCCACTACTGGTACATATTCTGTACTCTGGCCATGTGAACAACTGCCATCCAAATTCTCCCTGTTCTGGAGTTGTCCGCTCCAGGCCACGCACTGAACGCTTGGATGGGGCTACCACGGCACGGCTGGAGAGGCTGGGCAGCCTCTCCGCCCTACCGATTCGTTACCAGTCGAGCAAGCAGACTCACCTCTCCTCAGTGCCGACCCTAGACAGCACGATAACTCGCCTAAATACGTGCATCATTACACATACATGCAGATCGCTGAATCTGCGAATTTGTTAGAACAACTAAACGTTAAACTGACGGTGTTGCCACTTATGTTCGTTAGCGCCGCTCAAAAGACAGTGTCACCTCTCTTGTTCGATGTATGTTGTTCCACTGAGTGGTATATATGAATTAGTGTTCCACAGTCACAGTTCTTACGTTAATAAACGTAATCTCGATTGTATATAGAATTAGGAATCGACCATTTTGTTGTACAAACTGCACTCACAAATGTCGTGATTCACAGCAAAGAATTTTTATATGCGTATTGCATTTCCGTTTCACAATTATAAAATCTTACTATTTCACATACAAACCCTTTTAACTGAATGGTTTTTGGTAATAGTTTCTTAAGAAAATTACTGTGCAATTCTGTGAGGGTGAGTTGAAAAGAATATCGTGAGCCAACAAAGGGGGAAGGCAGCATAGAGCAAATCAAAGGAATGATGATGCGCAGAAAAAGAAAATTAATGCTCGAATATGGGACTTAAAAATACACGGCCTTGCTAAAGATATTAGCTGATGGAATCAACTACCACTGTTTATGGTTCTTACAGGAAAGGCCTTGCTGATAAACGTGAAATTTATACCTGGTAATTATAAGTCCGCGAGCACAGCCACTAGATAAGCGCTGGACGATGTACGAACACGCCATCAACCACTCAAAGATTTTATGGCAGCAACTTGTACTCTGTAGTGCAGAAAGGTACGTGTTAGCCGATTATTTAAGCCGTAAAAAACACTTTTACATTAGGTGCAACTCTTTCTTTCTTTCCTTTTACTGAATCTAAATAAAATTAATTCATTCTTTCGCCAGGGTGTTTTGTCAGCGACGAGGTACATCTACATAAATAGTCCTCAAGCCACCAAACGGCGCGTGGCGGAGGGTACCCTGTACCACTGCTTGTCATTTCCCCTCCTGTTCCACTTGCAAATAGAGTGAGGGAAAAACGACTGTCTGTACGCCTCCGTATGAGCCCTAATTTCTCCTATCTTGTTTTCGTGGTACTTACGCGCAATGTATGTTGGCGGCAGTAGAAACGTTCGGCAGTTCGCTTCAAATGCCGGTTCTCTAAATTTTCTCAATAGAGTTTCCCGAAAGGAACGCCGCCTTCCCTCCAGGGATTCCCAATTGAGTTTCCGAAGCATCTCCGTAACACTTACGTTTTGTTCAAACCTACCGGTAATAAATCTAGCAGCCCTCCTCTGAATCGCTTCGATATCTTCCTGCAATCCGACCTGGTACGGACCCCAAAAACTCGAGCAGTACTCAAGAAGGGGTCGCACCAGTGTCCTATATGCGGTTTCCTTTACAGGTGAACCACTCTTTCCTAAAATTCTCCCAATTAACCGAAGTCGACCATCTGCCTTCCCTACCACAGCTTTCACATGCCCGTTCCACCTCATATTGCTTTGCAACGTTACGTCCAGATATTTAAACGTCTTGTCTGTGTCAAGATGGATAATAAGTAATGCTGTAACCGAACATTACAGGTTTGTTTTTCCTACTCATCCGGATTAACTTACATTTTTCCACGTTTAGGGCTAGCTGCTATTCATCACAGCAACTGGAAATTTTGCCGAAGCCGTCTTGTACCTTTTTACAGTCACTCACCTTACCGTACACCATGGCATCATCAGAAGTTAGGGGTACTGCTCTGTAATTTTGCGGGTCCGTTCTTTTGCCTTTCTTATATACTGTAGTCACTTGCGCTTTTTTCCAGTCGCTTGGGACTCTGTGCTGTGTGAGAGATTCACGATAAATGTAAACTAGGTAAGGGGCAAATGCTGTAGAGTACTCGTAAAATCTAACTGTAATTCCATCCGGACCTGATAATTTATTTGTTATTAAATCTTTGAGTTGCTTATCTACGCCAATTATGCTCATTTCTATGTCGTCCATACGGGATTGTGTCCGACGGTCAAATGACGGTTTGTCTGTACGGTTCTCCTGCGTGAACGATTTCTTGAACGTGAAATTTAAAGCCGACCGGGGTGGCCGAGCGGTTCTAGGCGCTACAGTCTGGAACCGCGCGACCGCTACGGTCACAGGTTCGAATCCTGCCTCGGGCATGGATGTGTGTGATGTCCTTAGGTTAGTTAGGTTTAATTAGTACTAAGTTCTAGGGGACTGATGACCTCAGCAGTTAAGTCCCATAGTGCTCAGAGCCATTTGAGCCATTTTTGTTTTTTTAATTTAAAACTTCGGCTTTCTTTTCGCTATCGACAACAGCCGCACCAGACTGGTCGACAAGGGACTGAAGGAAGCCTTAGTTAGCGATTTTACATACGATCAGAATTTCCTCGGGTTCTCTGCCAGATCTTTTGCTAAGGCTTGACGCTTGTAGTCGTATGCTTCGTGCACAGATATTTTCACACACGCACGAATCTCTACTAACATTGGCTTGTCGTCGTTTGTACGTCCCCTTTCGAACCTAGAATGCAACAGCCTCTGCTTCCTCAGCATCTTACGAATTTAGTTATTAAACCATGGTGGGTCTTTTACATGCTTTATCCACTTAGTAGGCTCGTAACTCCCCAGACCATGATTTACAATCTGCTTAAACTTTGCCCATAATTCCTCTGCAACCACCTTACTGGTACTAAGTGATACCAATTCACTAAGTAAGATGTTAATAACTGTTTATCTGTTCCATCTAGCAGAAGCATTCTCCTAGCCTTCTTGGCTGATTTATTAACTTTCGTAATCATAGCTTCTATAATGACATCATGATCGCTAATCCCCGCTTCTATAAGGACATTGTCGACAGGGTCCGGCCTATTTGTAGCTACAAGGTCTAAGATATTTCCATTGCGTGTGGGCTGCCGAGATAGCTGCTCAAGACAATTTTCAGAAAACGTGTTGAGAGTCATGTCGCATGACTGTCTGTCTGCACCCTCCGCAGTGAATCCATAGACAACCCAGTCTACATTCGACAATTTAAAGTCGTCTCCAATTAGTATTGCATGAGATAGGTATTTACGTGCTATTGAGGGTACACGTTCTTTGATGATTCTAGAACTACCACAGCGGAATCGGGTACAAGGTGAGTCGTCAATTAACAGCAAAGAAGTTGCAGTATGGGCCAACCTATAAGCATGACGTCGCACCCAGCCTGGCCCGGATGTGCGCTCTGATTCGGTTGTCAGGGAAGACCGCTGTGTCTGGTACCCCAGAGATAACCAACGTGGGAAGTCAGGTAGCCCTTAACACATTTATTCCCAATCCGACAGCTGGCCAGTCTTACGAACACAGAGTAACTTTATAACAGCAGAAACGTGGCCTATGTTCGTTGGAGAACTGCAAAAATGAATTATACAAAATTAGGTTTTTCTTGACGTAACTAAGAGAATTCTCTTCTGGAAAGCAACTCGTAAATTTCGTTTCGCATCTCGGCGTTGTCAGTCCCTTTGGGATACGGAGAAAACTCCAGTTGAGCGCGTAGTGAAATACACTACTGACCAATAAAATTGCTACACCAAGAAGAAATGCAGATGATAAACGGGTATTCATTGGACAAATATATTATACTATAACTGACATGTGATTACATTTTCAAGCAGTTTGGGTGCATAGATCGTAAGAAATCAGTACCCAGAACAACCACCTCTGGCCATAATAACGGCCTTGATACGTCTGGGCTTTGAGTCAAACAGAGCCTGGATGATGTGTACAGGTACAGCTGTCCATGCAGCTTCAACACCATACCACAGTTCATAAAGAGTAGTGACTGGCGTGTTGTGACGAGCCAGTTGCTCGGCCACCATTGACCAGAGGTTTTCAATTGGTGAGAGATCTGGAGAATGTGCTGGCCAGGGCAGCAGTCGAACATTTTCTGTATCCAGAAAGGCCCGTACAGGACCTGCAACATGCGGTCGTGCATTATCCTGCTGAAATGTAGGATTTCGCTGGGATCGTAACACATCTGGATGTAACGTCCACTGTTCAATGTGCCGTCAGTGCGAACATGAGGTGACTGTGACGTGTAACCAATGGGACCCCATATCATCACGCCGAGTGATACGCCAGTATGGCGATGACGAATAAACGCTTCCAATGTGCGTGCGTTCACCGCGATGTCGCCAAACACGGATGCGACCATCATGATGCTGTAAACAGAACCTGGATTCATCCGAAAAAATGTCGTTTTGCCATTCGTGCACCCAGGTTCGTCGTTCAGTACACCGTAGGAGGCGCTCCTGTCCGTGATGCAGCGTCAAGGGTAACCGCAGCCATGGTCTCCGAGCTGATAGTCCGTGCTGCAGCAAACGTCGTCGAACTGTTAGTGCAGATGGTTGTTGTCTAGCAAACGTCCCCATCTGTTGACTCAGGGATCAAGACGTGACTGCACGATCCGTTACAGCCATGCAGATAAGATGCCTGTCATCCCGACTGCTAGTGATACGAGGCAATTGGGATCCAGCACGGCGTTCCGTATTACCCCCCTGAACGCACCGATTCCATATTCCGCTAACAGTCATTGGATCTTGACCAACGCGAGCATCAATGTTGCGATACGATAAACCGCAGTCATAAAAGAAGGTTGTATACCTGGAAGAATCCTGGAGATACTAATAGGCATCAGATAGATTATATAATGGCAAGACAGAGATTTAGGAACCAGGTTTTAAATTGTAAGACATTTCCAGGGGCAGATGTGGATTCTGACCACAATCTATAGGTTATGAACTGCAGATTGAAACTGAAGAAACTGCAAAAAGGTGAGAATTTAAGGAGATGGGACCTGGATAAACTGAAAGAACCAGAGGTTCTACAGAGTTTCAGGGAGAGCATAAGGGAACAATTGACAGGAAGGGGGGAAAGAAATACAGTAGAAGAAGAATGGGTAGCTCTGAGGGATGAAGTAGTGAAGGCAGCAGAGGATCAAGTAGGTAAAAAGACGAGGGCTAATAGAAATCCTTGGGTAACAGAAGAAATATTGAATTTAATTGATGAAAGGAGAACATATAAAAATGCAGTAAATGAAGCAGGCAAAAGGGAATATAAACGTCTCAAAAATGAGATCGACAGAAAGTGCAAAATGGCTAAGCAGGGATGGCTAGAGGACAAATGTAAGGATGTAGAGGCTTGTCTCACTAGGGGTAAGATAGATACTGCCTACAGGAAAATTAAAGAGACCTTTGGTGAGAAGAGAACCACTTGTATGAATATCAAGAGCTCAGATGGCAACCCAGTTCTAAGCAAAGAAGGGAAAGCAGAAAGGTGGAAGGAGTATATAGAGGGTTTATATAAGGGCGATGTACTTGAGGACAATATTATGGAAATGGAAGAGGATGTAGATGAAGATGAAAAGGGAGATAAGATACTGCGTGAAGAGTTTGACAGAGCACTGAAAGACCTGAGTCGAAACAAGGCCCCGGGAGTAGACAACATTCCATTAGAACTACTGATGGCCTTGGGAGAGCCAGTCATGACAAAACTCTACCATCTGGTGAGCAAGATGTATGAAACAGGCGAAATACCCTCAGACTTCAAGAAGAATATAATAATTCCAATACCAAAGAAAGCAGGTGTTGACAGATGTGAAAATTACCGAACTATCAGTTTAATAAGTCACAGCTGCAAAATACTAACGCGAATTCTTTGTAGACGAATGGAAAAACTGGTAGAAGCGGACCTCGGGGAAGATCGGTTTTGATTCCGTAGAAATGTTGGGACACGTGAGGCAATACTAACCTTACGACTTATCTTAGAAGAAAGATTAAGAACAGGCAAATCTACGTTTCTAGCATTTGTAGACTTAGAGAAAGCTTTTGACTACGTTAACTGGAATACTCTCTTTCAAATTCTGAAGGTGGCAGGGGTAAAATACAGGGAGCGAAAAGCTATTTACAATTTGTACAGAAACCAGATGGCAGTTATAAGAGTCGAGGGGCATGAAAGGGAAGCAGTGGTTGGGAAGGGAGTGAGACAGGGTTGTAGCCTCTCCCCGATGTTATTCAATCTGTATATTGAGCAAGCAGTAAAGGAAACAAAAGAAAAATTCGGAGTAGGCATTAAAATTCATGGAGAAGAAGTAAAAACTTTGAGGTTCGCCGATGACATTGTAATTCTGTCAGAGACAGCAAAGGACTTGGAAGAGCAGTTGAACGGAATGGACAGTGTCTTGAAAGGAGGATATAAGATGAACATCAACAAAAGCAAAACGAGGATAATGGAATGTAGTCGAATTAAATCGGGTGATGCTGAGGGGATTAGATTAGGAAATGAGACACTTAAAGTAGTAAAGGAGTTTTGCTGTTTAGGGAGTAAAATAACTGATGATGGTCGAAATAGAGAGGATATAAAATGTAGACTGGCAATGGCACGGAAATCGTTTCTGAAGAGGAGAAATTTGTTAACATCGAGTATAGATTTAAGTGTCAGGAAGTCGTTTCTGAAAGTATTTGTATGGAGTGTAGCCATGTATGGAAGTGAAACATGGACGATAACCAGTTTGGACAAGAAGAGAATAGAAGCTTTCGAAATGTGGTGCTACAGAAGAATGCTGAAGATAAGGTGGGTAGATCACGTAACTAATGAGGAGGTATTGAATAGGATTGGGGAGAAGAGAAGTTTGTGGCACAACTTGACTAGAAGAAGGGATCGGTTGGTAGGACATGTTTTGAGGCATCAAGGGATCACAAATTTAGCATTGGAGGCAGCGTGGAGGGTAAAAATCGTAGAGGGAGACCAAGAGATCAATACACTAAGCAAATTCAGAAGGATGTAGGTTGCAGTAGGTACTGGGAGATGAAGAAGCTTGCACAGGATAGAGTAGCATGGAGAGCTGCATCAAACCAGTCTCAGGACTGAAGACCGCAACAACAACAAACCGCAGTCGCGATAGTCGACAATCCGACCTTTACCAAAGTCGGAAACGTGATGGTACGCATTTCTCCTCCTTACACGAGGCATCGCAACAACGTTTCACCAGGCAACGCCGGTCAACTGCTGTTTGTGTATGAGAAATCGGTTGGAAACTTTCCTTGTGTCAACACGTTGTATGTGTCACCACCGGCGGCAACCTCGTGTGAATGCTGTGAAAAGCTAATAATTTGCATATCACAGCATCTTCTTCCTGCCGGTTAAATTTCGCGTCTGTAGCACGTCATCTTCTTGGTGTAGCAATTTTAATGGCCAGTAGTGTATTTCGGAGTCGGAAAAGCGGTTTCTAGCAGCTGTAAGTTGTACGAGCGAGTCACTAATTCAGTAACCTCTCTTCAAGGAGCCGATCGTAATGCCGCCACGTGTCCACGCGCTGTGTTATGAAGTCCCGAGTGATGTCAGCGGTGATCCTCTGTCGTAGGCTGCCAAGATTCTGCCCTGGAGGGCCGCTGCGCCGAACCAAGTAGGCCGCGGGGTAGAGCTACAAATTTTCGATCGGCTGGCCTCGCAGCTTCGGCGGAAGAAGATACTTGCGCATGCGGGCGTCTTATGCCTCTCCTGAGGCACGCTGAGCCGCAGCTGTTGTAAACGGTTCTCATTGTCCTAGATACTGGCAATGGAACGGCGTTGACATCAGAACTCGTCCTACACACGCACGGACCTTCCTCGCTGCGGGAGTACCTGATCATCGCGCAGGCAGTGCGTAGAGACACTCGCTGCTCTGGAAGAACATTACCCTGTTGGAAAATGGCACCACGGTACTGTTTCATGAGAGGTGACACGCGAAGACGCGGGACATCGGTGACGTACCGCTGTGCCGTCACACTTCCCTGAGTCATTACGCGCCGCGAGTTGAAGGCTTATCGATGACTCACCGTGACACCGTAACAGCGCTGCGCCAGCCATTGGCAGTCCACGTTTCCGTGTCACGGTACCACTTCACACGCAGCCGCTGGTACTGTGGTATTTACGGCCGTAACTCACTGGTACGGCTTTTGTTTGTCTCCAACCAGTGGTGCGGAATGGTACAGAATGAGTCCGCTACCTCTTCTCAGATGGCAAGCGCAGATGTGAAGGCTTCACGATGCCCTCGATGCACAATACGGCTATCCTGCCTTGCGTTGGTCAGACGAGTTCGATCTGAACATCGAAGACGTGTATGTCTGCCCTCACGTTCCCATCAGGTCACTCTCACGTCCCAGTGGCCCACAGATGTGGATACCGCACAATTCGACCCGCCGACCAAAAGGAGAACCCCATTCAAAGTCTTCTGAGGCACAGATAGCGCTGTATCGAGAGAGTGCGCAGCATCTCCTTACCTTTGACTGCGATTATTCGGCACCTGACACTGTCCGTACCTCTAATATACCCCACCAGGCCCGGTAACAGCGCTAAACGCGAGCGCCACGAAGACGATATGCTGGCCGTCCTAATTAGAACAGAGAACTGCAACTCTAATCATTTACATATCCGCCAACGGTGTACACGGGTATGAAGTTACATTTCCATTCGACCATGTCTTCCGGGTGCTTCAATTTTTTGTCAGGCAGTGTATTTTATGATGTGACAGTATAGACAAATTTCAATAAATTATTCCACGTAAAATGTGTCCGGTTTTTCTCGTTTAGAGAGGTGTAGCTGTACAGAGAAGCAAGTTTGCATTTCGCGTGTTGGTACTAGAGTTGCTTTTGGTTTATTCACCAGCTGTCATTTCTGTTTTGAAATTGGAGTCTCGAAGCTGTGTCCGAGTTCACATAATTGAACTTTTGAAGAGTGATTGTGGTTTGAGGAGCAATCCTATTCCGTCGTCTAAGAACGTCATATGTACTTACAAATGCTTAACATTTGTATATGGGGTTTGAAATTGAAATGCTACTTCTTCTTGTGAAGAATACAATAGAAGATTTCCTAACCGTGGAGTACCAGATTCGAGGATGTTTCTCGTGTTTCCACTGAGCTGCGTGGGACTGGTGCAGTGCCCAGCAGGTAGAACTCTTCTGAACGTGCGAATAAACGGAGTGTGGACGAAGTAGAAGGCATTATCAGTTGGCAGAACGTAGTCCTTCAACAGGCACACGCAGAATTGCCACACGCTTAGATTTTCCACGTACAAGAACGAGGCTGACAGTACCTGTACACGGCTTCTATCCTTATCATTAACAGCAGATTCGACAGTCCCGTGAAGGAGGTCAGAGCAGAAGATTAGAATTTTCCCTTGAATATTTGCAGATCGACGAGGAATCCCATTAATACTGTTTACTGATGAAACCACTTTCACTCAATAAAACCCGTAACTCACTTGTCTGGTCCGACAAAGATCCCCACGAGTTAATGGAGATATATTTCCACGAACACTTGTCAACAAATGTATAGTATAGTATGATACACAGTCGATTACAACCGCCTCATTACTTCATCGGCTTCCCAGGCCCTATATGTTAAAATTTTTTAAAACAGCCCTACAACTCATGTGAGTATGTGTTCTGTCAGCATGATTGGGCCCCTCACATTCTAGGCGTCAGGTGGCACATCATCTAACCTAACATTCCCAAGATGGATCGGCACAAATGGTCACGTTTCATGACGATCAAAGTCCTCGGACCTGACGCGTTACGATTTTTGCGTGTGTGGATGGTTGAAAGGCGAAGTCCACAAAGAAAAGTAAACACGAGATACAAATTGGCCTTTCCGATTCGAATAGTTCTGCCCTTGTAACAGAACCGAAAACGATCTCATAAGAGCTACCCGTGGTGTTGTCACAAGAATTCGAAAGATATTTTAAAAAAAAAGTTCAAATGTGTGTGAAATCTTATGGGACGTAACTGATAAGTTCATCAGTCCCTAAGCTTACACACTACTTAACCTAAATTATCCTAAGGACAATCATACACACCGATGGCCGAGGGAGGACTCGAACCTCCGCTGGGACCAGCCGCACAGATCGTAACTGCAGCGCCTGAGACCGCTCGCCGAATCCCGCGCGGCGAAAGATATTTCAAGTCTGAGGAGAAATTTAAGGAAGATCACCTGTGAGTTAATGATTTGCTCTTCGTAACACCTTCTGCAGGTATCCGCTTGCATCGCATTCTAACAGCTGTATCTCTGTAACCAACAAAAACACATGTTTTGTGAAATGGTTCAAATGGCTCTAGGCACTATGTGGCTTAACATCTGAGGTCATCAGTCCTCTAGACTTAGAACTACTTAAACCTAACTAACCTAAGGACATCACACACATCCATGCCCGAGGCAGGATTCGAACCTGCTACCGTAGCGGTCGCGCGGTTCCATACTGTAGCGCCTAGAACCGCACGGTCACTCCGGCCGGCGTACTTTATGGGATGGGCCGCATAACACAATACTCTGACATCGTATTAGATTGGTGCATAAGTTCGTAGCGTTTTTATTTTCCTAGTTGGTATTCCAGCTTCTATGGGTTTATTTATCGATTGTCATTTTTTGATTTGTAGTTCACTGTTGCTGTCTCAGTTTAGATATTGTCATTTTGTAAATTCGAGGTGGTGAACATCTAGCACTGTTTCCGTTACCTAGTGACATTTGTCTCAATATTACTACAAGTCGGGTCATTCTTTTTGGGACATCCTGTATCATTGATGTATAAGGTCTCTATTACGTTTCTGCGTTGTGTTTATTAAGCTTACGGAGATGCGCTACGAACTCATTCACCAATCCAATAGACAGCTCTGTAGTAAGCCTAACACGTGCAGCGCCATACAACGTGCCGACCCGGCGCTACAACTTTGTTAATTTTGAACTTGTGGCCCTTTCCTCTCGTGTGGCTGATAACTCTGCCAGGTAGAGCGCACCTCGGAGTACAGACGAGAGGCCAGGGCAGCAGGTGTAGTGGCAGGCGGCGTCCCTCTGTATCACGGCCGTGTTTTCTACGTCCAAAATTCCTATGTCAGTCTCTGTACACACTGTCACGTGCAAGAGTTAATCTGATGGTTTTGTAACTCCAAAACTGTGGAACGTCACGTACAAAACGCACGAGGTGTTGGAAATAAGCACTTTTGGCAAGCAAAAATTATGGTTAGTACTTTCAGTGTAATGCAGATCGAAATATTTATCCGAACTTAATACACTATTGGCCATTAAAATTGCTACAACACGAAGATGACGTGCTACAGACGCGAAATTTAACCGACAGGAAGAAGATGCTGTGATATGCAAATGATTAGCTTTTCAGAGGATTCACACAAGGTTGGCGCCGGTGGTGACACATACAACGTGCTGACATGAGGAAAGTTTCCAACCGATTTCTCATACACAAACAGCAGTTGACCGGCGTTGCCTGGTGAAACGTTGTTGTGATGCCTCGTGTAAGGAGGAGAAATGCGTACCATCACGTTTCCGACTTTGATAAAGGTCGGATTGTAGCCCATCGCGATTGCGGTTTATCGTATCGCGGCATTGCTGCTCGCGTTGTTCGAGACCCAATGACTGTTAGCAGAATATGGAATCGGGGGGTTCAGGCGGGTAATACTGAACGGCGTGCTGGATCCCAATGGCCTCGTATCACTAGCAGTCGAGATGACAGGCATCTTATCTGCATGGATGTAACGGATCGTGCAGCCACGTCTCGATCCGTGAGTCAACAGTTGCGGACGTTTGCAAGGCAGCAACCATCTGCACGAACAGTTCGACGACGTTTACAGCAGCAAGGACTATCAGCTCTGAGACCATCGTTGCGGTTACCCTTCACGCTGCATCACGGACAGGAGCGCCTGCGATGGTGTACTCAACGACGAACCTGGGTGCACGAATGGCAAAACGTCATTTTTTTCGGATGAATCCAGGTTATGTGTACAGCATCATGATGGTCGCATCCGTGTATGGCGACATCGCGGTGAACGCACGCACATTGGAAGCGTGTATTCGTCATCGCCATACTGGCGTATCAACCAGAGTGATGGAATGGGGTACCATTGGTTACACGTCTCGGTCACCTCTTGTTCGCATTGACGGCACTTCGAATAGTGGACGTTACGTATCAGATGTATTACGACCTCTGGCTCTACCCTTCATTCGATCCCTGCGAAACCCTACATTTCGGCAGTATAATGCACGACCGCATGTTACAGGTTCTGTACGGGCCTTTCTGGATACAGAAAATGTTCGACTGCTGCCCTGCCCAGCACATTGTCTAGATCTCTCATTAATTTAAAACGGCTGGTCAATGGTGGCCAAGCAACTGGCTCGTCACACTACGCCAGTTAATACTCTTGATGAACTGTGGTATCGTGTTGAAGCTGCATGGCCAGCTGTACCTGTACACGCCATCCAAGCTCTGTTTGACTCAATGCCCAGGCGTATCAATGCCGTTATTACGGCCAGAGGTGGTTGTTCTGGGTACTGATTTCTCAGGATCTATGCACCCAGATTGCGTGAAATTGTCATCACATGTCTGTTCTAGTATAATAGATTTATCCAATGAATACCGGTTTATCATCTGCATTTCTTCTTGGTGTAGCAATTTTAATAGCCAGTACTGTAGTTGAGTGATAGTTTATACAGTACATATTGTTTAATGGCATGATCAGAATTTCCTTTGTTTCATTTTAGATGATCAAATTTCCCTGCAATATTTCTGTAACTTTTCTTTTCTTGTGTGGCCTCAAGCAACTTATTCAGCTGCAGTTCATTCCGCACCATTTTCAGTATTGGGAGGTACATGAAATGGGAAATGTTTCTTTTCTAATACGTCTCTAGTCGGAGTTCCAGTTCCTTCATTGTCGTCTTGAGTATCAAACGCATGGCGGCAGGGGAAACAGCGACCGTTAGTAATTAATCGACGCACAGGTGAAACTGCTGCAGGTCGTGTTTCATTCGAGGCCTCGCTGCTCACTGGAGCGTCTGCCGATGTCCAGTGCCCTGATGTTGCACCACCTTGTTTTGACGACGGTGCTGAGCGGAGCGTTGAACCTTTAACGTGTAGCCATCAGGGAACGAAAGATCTGAGAGCTCTCGTTCCCGTAGTGAAACGAATTTAAAAAACAAATTCGATAAGTATGGTGGCGGTTTATACGAACATTGGTTTTGTGTCAGTCGTATCGGGGTCATCGGGAACACTAAATGTAGATACAAAAATGAGTAACAGCATTTGCAGTCTACATTTTACCGCTACTGTGAGTGTTTTGTAAAACTGAAGCACTGATTCCCACTTGACTGTGTTGTGCGCTACCTAATGTGGCACAGCTATACACTGTCCGGCCACATTAATGTGACCACCTGTCAGAAGCCAGAGTAACCTCATTCTGCAGCGCGCACCTCTGCGGCACGTGCAGGAAGGAAGTCAGTAAGGCTGTAGAACAGAGATCGGCAACAGGCGGACCGTATACGGACCGCGAAAGGTCGAACCTAGGACCGTCAAATATTCTTAAATACAGTCCGACGTCCAACGAAGTATCCCCGCTCCTCGTTCGCACTAGGCTAGTAATTTAATCGGGTACCGAGTAATTTAGTAACCAAACGTGTCTGAAAAACAAAAAATTAGTTGAATAGATTAGTAAATCTTTTAGTAGAGTCGATCCATTTCATTCTCTTTTTCTCGGCGAGTAGCGCCTCCCACCACGCGTCACTGCTCACTCGTTCATTTGTTAAACAAGTCCGAATCTGTCGTTTTAGTCAAAGAGAGTACAGTGGATAGAAGATTTTTGACTCAATGGACTGAACGATATTGTTTTACGCTGCCTGATAGGCCTCAAGCGGTTCCAGTTTGCTTGATATGTAATAAAACTGCCACTGTTATTAAAACTGGCAATTTAAAGTCACACTATGAAACAACTCATTAGCAACTCCACAAAAACTTTCCTCTTGGCAGTGAGGCTAGTAAAGAAAAACTACAGGTACTATAATTCTATTAGATAATGTATAAATGTGATATGTGTAACTGCTTTGTAAACTTATCACGATAAAATTTAAATTGAAATTACAGGAACATCTCACTTCTTACGAAAAAAAAGCACGAAATTGCTGGTTCGCTGCATGAGTGAGCTAGAAAAATCGGCAGAAGCAGCGTTTCGTGTGTGCTGGACACTTAGTAAACACCAAGCACTATTTCCAGATTCTGAAATAATGAAAGAATGTATGTTGGAAGTAGTCTCGGCAGTTTTTGAAGTAAAAGAGGATGTTGTCGCTGCAATTCAAGGTATTCCAATGTCGGCAAGAAGTAATACAAGAAGAACGGAAATTTTAGCTACTGATATTAAAAGCACTCTGCTTGAACTTTTGGAAAAGGCACCATGCTACACCATTGCACTTGACGAATCATGTGACATTGTTGATGATGAACAAATATCTGTTTTCGTGAGACTTTTCGACATTGAAAATAAGATATTCAGGGAAGAATCGCTCGCAATATTGCCTTTGAAAGGTAACACTTGAGGAGAAGATTTATTCAAAGCTATAGACGAATTTATTAATAATTTCAACATTTGTTGTGATAAAATAGTGTCAGTTTCAACTGGCGGCACCCCAGCAATGATTGGCAAAGAAAAAGGTATAGTAAAGAAAATCAGGGATCAGAATCCAGGTCTAATATCGTATCAGTGTATAATTCATCAGACTGCCCTTTGTGGAAAACTCAGTGCTACACTGAAAGAAGTAATGGACAGCCTGCTGCAGTTGATTAATTTTATGAGATCTCATTCTTCTCTTCAGCACCGAAAGTTCAAGAAGTTTCTTTCAGAATGTGATGCAGGGCATTCTGACTTATTGCAATACAACAATGTTCGTTGGTTAAGTAAAGGTCAAGTTGTTGAACGTTTGTGGCTAATAAAGGAAGAAGTAACCTCCTTCTTGCAAATCTTGGATACACAGGGAGCAAAGAAGCACTTAGAGTTCATAACAAACGAGAACAATATGCTAGCTGTGGCTCTTCTGAAGAATATTCTGAAATATTTAAATGCGTTCAACATAGAGTTACAAGCGAATGGGAAATTAATATGTGATCTGATACAAAGCGTGTCTGCTTTTCGTCGTAAGCTGGATATTTTTGAAAAATATATTGCAAGGCACGAATTTATTCATTTCCGAACAATTCTTGAGTATAAAAAAGAGAACTTTGAAGAAGACATTGCAGTGTTTGTAAGATTTCTGTCCGATAGAAGGGACGAATTTGCTACAAGGTTTCAAGACTGCAGAAATTGGAAAGCTGTCTCAATTCCTAAAGTTTCCTTATGAATCTGATCCATCGGCAGAATGGACTGATGTGGCTGCTAAGTTGTTCAGCGTTTCAAAGTCTTCATTTCAAGTGAAGATAATCGACTTGCAAGAAGACATTTCTTTGCAGATGTAAAAAACTGTATCCAATGAAGAATTTTGAGGTAAACATGTTTCAGAAAAATATGAAAATTGTAAGAAAGTAGCTATCAATCTGGCCACTATGTTTGGTTCGACATATATATGCTAATCGTCGTTCTCGAAAATGAAATTTTCGAAGAACACATATCGGTCAAGGTTGACGGACGCCCACCTCGAAGACATACTTCGCATTTGCTGTACCCCTCGTACACCGAACTTTAAATAACTGGCTCAAGACCGTCGATGTAACTTCTCACATTGGATATATTAAAATATTGACTGAGAACTACTTGTTTTACTTGGTTTACCATTTTTTGGAAGCTAACTCGACTTCAAAACAAAATAAAAAACACTACCTTTTAATTATTAGTTTTTTGTGGACCTCCGTAAAAATTTTTACACCGAATCAGGACCCCATTGAAAACTACTTGCCGGCCCCTGCTCTAGAAGGTGTCGTGGTCAACCGCTCTAGGTTCCTCGGCTGAGGATCCGTGGAGTGGACAGCCGATAGCGGTGGACCCAGTGATTCTAGATCCGGTTTAAATACGGGTAGTTTAGTGGCCCGAGGAGTGCTCTTTGAAACACGCACGTACACTGTGCACTGTGTGACAGATTGCATTATCCTGCTGGTAGATGCCATCGTGCCGAAGAGAAACAAACTGGATATAGTGCTGGAGGTGGTCCCCAAGAATAGATTCTTACATGCATTGATTCATTGTGCATTCCTGAACGACGAGATCACCCAAGGAATGACTCTGTTCTGGACTCTTCCGACGATTATTGCTGGGTGTTTGCTTTCTCATGTTTCACGCCGTGCACGCCGAGGGCCATCTGACCGATTCCCTTCTCAGACATAGACGAAAAACTTTGTGGTTTCACTACCAAATTTACTCAAGTACGTGACAGATGTGCTCTCCCAAAGTCCGGAAAAGTAAGAAGCAAACCTGCACCTTGGCTAACTAAAGAACTAAAAACAGCTCATGACTCTCAGAGACGCTGCACATCGGGCATACAAAAATATACCCCACACCTGAGAATCGTCTTTACCTCAAGCAGAAGCGAAACAGAGTGTCAAACTGTGAGAAATGCAAAACACTGGCGTGCCCATAGTTAACCGACCACAGAAATAGACCATCCATCCTATGGAAAAATCTGCGTGATCTTGGTATGGGCATAGCAAAAGCTACAGCTGATCACATTGTCCTAGCCGAAGAACTGTATCAATACTTCACATTACCTACAATGACAACTGAACCATAAACGAAACAGACACACTGATTACTTCGTGAGAGTAAACTATTATAGCCACGAAGAATTCTATTTAAAGTACGTTATTTGCAGTACCGCCAAGAAAGCCATAATGCGTGCCAGATCATCATCTGCTGGACATCATGGCATCACCCTCAAAAAGATGAAGTTTATTATGAACCCACTACTGCACACAATAACTGGTATCTCCAACCACTACTTTCCCCTGATTCCTGGACACAGGGACTAGTTAAGCCTTTACCTAAAAAGGACGTCACCACAGAATTCTCTGATTACTGACCTATTTGCATTCTCCTTGACTATCCAAGGTATTAAAATATGTAGGCCGTGGCCAGCTAACAAACTACGTAACTACAAACAACCTACTAGACGAATTAAATTAGGTTTCTGTAAATATTGCAGCATATCTACTTTAATAAAGGTAACAGATGATCTGAAGTTTGCCATGGATGCCCAAGAGGCCACTACCACGTGCTTCTTAGACTTCAGCAAAGCCTTTGACACCGTCGACTTCGTCAAAGCTTGCCCAACTTAGCAGACTAAATTTCTCGCGAAGTACAGTGTAATGGTATCGCTCATACCTGATGTCTCACCAGTAATGATGCGACATGTCTGGTGGCATAAATTCACAATGGAGACAGGTAGTATCAGGCGTCTCTCAGGGTTCAGTATTACGGACAGGTACGTAGATACAGTTCTAGCAGTCGAGAATTTTGTGAGAATAGCCAGCCAGCTACGTGGCTGAAGCGAACAGGGAAAAGATTGCGGGTCCTCAGATGTGTATTCTTTTCTATTTAGCCTATTCATTGACTTTTTCACAGTCACACACCCATGTCGAACAAAGAAGAAAGTTTATCAAAACTAGACATGTCTTATTAGGATAGCAGCGATCGTTCTTTGAATAAAATATGGCATTTCAGTCTTTGATCGCTATTTTTCATTTTCAAGAACCGGTTTCACGCTAGCTGCCCATCTTCAGATCTGTTAGATAAAGTTAAAAATATATTTAACAAGACAGATCATATAGTTACTGATAGAACTATCTTAGAATGAGATTTTCACTCTACAGCGGAGTGTCCGCTGATATGAAACTTCCTGGCAGATTAAAACTGTGCCCCCGACCGAGACTCGAACTCGGGACCTTTGCCTTTCGCGGGCAAGTGCTCTACCATCTGAGCTACCGGAGCACGACTCACGCCCCGTACTCACAGCTTTACTTTTCCCAGTATCTCGTCTCCTACCTTCCAAACTTTACAGAAGCTCTCCTGCGAACCTTGCAGAACTAGCACTCCTGAAAGAAAGGATACTGCGGAGACATGGCTTAGCCACAGCCTGGGGGATGTTTCCAGAATGAGATTTTCACTCTGCAGCGGAGTGTGCGCTGATATGAAACTTCCTGGCAGATTAAAAATGTGTGCCCGACCGAGACTCGAACTCGGCAAAGGTCCCGAGTTCGAGTCTCGGTCGGGCACACAGTTTTAATCTGCCAAGAAGTTTCAGAACTATCTTAGTTTACAAATTTGTTTTGGAATGAATTGAAATGCAAACATACCATATAATGCAGTTACAGAGTAACTTGTCAGTACAGAACTGTTGGTTCGCTGTCAAAACTAAAGTAATTTTTAATCTGATAAAACCTTAAATCACAGTTTGGAGAAACCTGATTGGTAAAAGTAAGAAGTGGCCTCTGTAAAAATTGTGCATATGTACTAAGGTGTTATTTTATCACCATATTTATTAATGGCGAATAGTTTTTAATAAGACAATTTTTTAAAGAAATAACCTTTACGTAATCTTTTTTCAGTGAACCATGAACTGAAATAATTTACAACATTTAAAAATTTTTAAAGAAACTAAAAACTATAATTAGAACATACGTATAATCTTTCGAACACGTGCGTTTCCTTCTTCTTTGTATTGATTGGTGGTGGAGAGGATTTCCCTACGTCAGAACGTACACAGCGTCACGCCAAGACCTCTTCCGCCGCGTTCACCTCGCCGGCAGTACGCTGAGGGCCGCTCCGTTGCAGCTGGTTCTAACAGGAGCGTGCTGTTGCATTCAAGAGTAAGCCTAAAACATGTCTTTAAAAATCTCATAGCTCCTGTGCATAAAATCACTTTGCTCATTAAGTAGTAGGTCTGGGATTTTCATTTGGTGAGCATAGATTTCAATCTCTTCAAGCACGTTCAGATAGACTTTTTGGAGCTTCCAGAGCCTGGGCTATCCTCAGGATGTGATCTACGTCTTCGAAATGCTTGTGGCTGTTGCTGTTACGTTTGGTGTCTGTCTGTCTGTCGCCGGCTGCTGCTGCTGTTGCCGTCTGTCCGTCCTCCTGCCTGCCTGCCTGCTCGCCATCCATCCTCTTCGCCGCTCCCTGCTGTCCGTCCGCCGTCGTTCGTCCACCGTGAGTACTCCCACCTCCACTGTCATCTACACCTCCCCCTCCCCCTCTTCCACAGTCACTTACTGGAGTGGCGCCCCTGGCCTCCCTCCTTACACCTCACCTCCCCTTCCCCCACTTACCCATTCCCCTATCTCCTCCCCTGCTGTGTACCCCCACCTCTACACCCTTTCTCCAACCTCCACACCCTCAACAGCTCCCTCCTCCCGTCATCTTCATGGACATCACCCCCTCCTCCAGCCACCCACACCCCAGCCCCCACCCTCCACACCTTTGTCCTGTCAAATCCCGATCCTAAGTTCCTTGATGCCCATACCCTCCCCATGGAGATACGAAAGTATTTACCTGGTGTTCCCATCTCATTCCCCGCAGGGACCCAGTCCTTATCAAGTCCCCGTCCCCCTCCTTTCACACGGACCTCCTCCATAAACTCCCATGAATTATGTTTGGCCCCCATGCATCTCTGACACACTTCCTCTCCTCTTCCACTCCTCATCATCCATCACCCTTAGCCTCCTCCCCCCCCCCCCCGCCTACACTGCTCACTGCTGTGATCACCAAGCTCAGCTCAGTGAACACGGAGGATGAGGTGTTGACGGAACTAAACACCCACCCAGACGTGGAAATCTCCTCTGCCCACCATATCCACAATGCCTCTGGTCCCACCTACCTCATGCGGGTCTGTTCGGAGTCCGCCCCCTCCATTGACCATCTCCTCACTCAGGGTGCCCTGATTTACCACCTCACCACCCTGTTGAATCCTCCAAATCCCCTCCCCAATCCTACCGCTGCCAGGGATGTCTCATGTACAATGATCACCTGACCCCCAGCTGCAAACCCCATCCCCCCACCTGTCCCCATTGCAAGGCCTCCCACTTTCTTAAAAACTGCCCCAACCTCGCTGCTCCTCCTTCCTGTTACACCAGCAATGGCCCCCATCCCACCTCCTCCTACAAGTGTAAAGCCAAACCCCCTCCAGCCACCTCCGAGCTTACAGTCCCTGTCTGCCCTGCAGATCCCCCTGTTCACCCCAACAATTCCCTCCGTCCACCCCCCACAGCTGAGGACATCATCTGGTTCCTTAACCTTGTACTCCAAAACATTCACCCTTTTCAGTGCCCCCACACCTTCCAACAAATCTCCCTTGCTGCCCACTCCATTTTCCACCTGAACACCTTTGCCACTTACTCCCACAACCAAGCCCACTTTACCTTCACCCATCTCGACACACTAGTTTAAGCCTCTTCCCTTCCCTCTCTTGCCCCCCTCTCTTCCTCAGCGTCTTCTTCCCCTCTCTCACCATTACCTGTGCCACCATCTATGTCCGCTTCATTGCTCCTCTTCCTTATGACTTCATCTCGCACATTGACCGCACCTTCTCCACCTATGTGATTGCTGCTGACTTGTGCATCCATAGCCGCTCTCCTGCCACCCTATGGCTGTGGCATTAGTCCCTCTCCATAATCCAATGTGACCTTGTTCCCCTTCCCCAGCACACTCGACATGAAAGTCACATCACCCCAGATGTTGTCATTGCCTCTGCCAACCTCCTGGATGTATCGCCATCGCCATCCTTGACCCCACAGGCAGCGATCACCTCCCCATCCTTCTCACCGTAACGTTTGCTCACTGTCCCACTTCGGCTCCCCACCCTGCACCCCCTCCCAAGGTCGTCCATAACTACTACTGTGCCAACTGGGATGCCTACTGGGAATCCATCACCACCAAGGTCGAAATCCACCATCTTACCTATCACCATCCTGATGACATCATCCATGCCTCGTCCTTCCGTCAGAAGGTAATTACTGACGCCATGGAAGACCATGTTCCTACTAAAACCATCCACCCCCAGTGCCCCACTCTCCCTCCACAGGCTGTCCTCCTCTGTGAATCCCACCGCCTCTATAGCTCGTTCCTGCGCACTCATGACAGGGATACACTCCAACGTCTCCAGAAAATACAACGACACTTACGGAATCTTATTACAGCAACAAAACGGCGAGACTGGCGGCAGACATGCGCACAACTCAATGCCCCCTCCCTACCAACTCCTCCAAGTACTGGTACGCTTCCATCACCTTACTGGTTCCCATTCCACTCTCCACTACCCCCTTCTCCTTAACGACCACCCCCTGCCTGACAACCTCAGTAAGGCCAACCACTTCGCTTCCCACCTTTCCGAGGTATTCTCCATCCCAGATGATCCCCACTTTGATTATTCTCTTTTCCCCACCATCAAGGAACGTGCCAATACCTCAGTCACTCCACTTGCTCCTAGTCTCCAGTACTTGAGGCAGTTGCCCCCCTCCGACATCAACACTCAAATCGCAGCAAAAGACATTAAACTTATACTCCAGTCCAAATGCAACACAGCCCCTGGTCACGACTGTGTCACCTACGGCCACCTTAGAGAAAGCCCCTATTCCTTCCCGGCTGTCCTCGCCCATATCTGTAATGTCATCCTCTCTACTGGCTTCTACCCTGACATGTGGAAGACTTCCCGCATCCTCTTATTCCTCAAACCTAACAAACCCCTTTCTGTCGCCTCTTCCTATCATCCCATCTGCCTTGTCTCCATCTTCAGTAAGGTCTTCGAATCCATCCTCTCCCACCATATCCATCAGCACCTTAATCAACACCAGCTCCTCCCCTTTACCCAGTCTGGCTTCCAACCCTCCTTCTCTGCTGAAGACCAACTCCTTAACCTCGTTCACCTCCTCTCCCTCAAGATCAACTCCCGTCGGTCCGCCATTTTTGTTTCCCTTGACCTCCAAAATGCCTATGACAGTGTATGGCATCCTGGTCTCCTCTTTAAACTCCAAACCTATGCCTTGCCTATCAATTTTGTGTGTCTGGTCGTTCCCTTCCTCTTGCACCATCCTTCCTATGTCTCCCTCCACAACACCAACTCCTGTATCTATTATCCCACTGCTGGCGTCCCCCAGAGCTCTGTCCTCTCCCCTCTCCTTTATCTTACAGCTGATATGCCAAAGACACCCCCACCTGTCCGCCTTCTCCAGTATGCTGATGACACCGCCTTCTTGACTCTCTGTCCTACCCTTCAACGGTCCCAACACACCCTCCAAACTCACCTTAACCAGTTCACCACTTGGTTCCTCCATCTCAACCCCTCCAAAACCCAGGCAATCATCATAGGCCACACCACACACTCCTTCCATCTCCTTAATTTCTACCTCACCCTTTATGGTCATTCCATCCAGCTCACCCCCACCCTGTGATACCTTGGCCTCACTCTCGACTGTCACCTCACCTGGACACCTCACCTCCAGACCATCCAGCAGAAAGCCCATTCCCACCTCTGCCTCCTGAAACTCCTGCCTGGGTCTACATGGGGATTGCATTCTTCCACCAATCTCCACACCTACAAATCCCTCATCCGTCCTATCCTCTGTTATGCCAGTGTTGCCTGTATCTCTACACCCACCCGCTTTTACAAGGCCCTCCAAATCCTCGAATGCCATGCACTCCGCCTTGCCTTCCATATCCACCTTCCTTCCCCCACACAGCTCCTGTATGCACTCATCCCCTTCCCCCACCTCCTCCTGTTCCTGCAACATCTCCGCATTCTTTACATTGTCCGCAGGCTTGATCCCCCTACCTCCTGGTTTCCTCCTTCCTCTCCACCCCCCACCCATTGCCGCACCTCTATCACTGTATCCCTCCCTCTCTCCACCACCACACCCTCCATCTCCTTTGTCAGGGTAATTTCCAGTGCCTCCCCTCCCGGATGATGAACTTTGCCGTGATATATACCATTCCTTCCAACTATAAACTTGTCTTGTCCCCCCCTCTCCCCAGCGCCATTTTCCTCTCCCCTCCTTCTCCCAGAGCGTATTTTCCTCCTTCCCCCCCTCCCCCCTGAGACCCTGCACCCCATCCTTGCCTCTTTTGTCTCCCACATCTCTTCCTACCTGGCCCTCTTTGGCGCGACCCCTGCCCATTTTCCCCTTCTTTCCCCTCCCTCACTTCTTCCCTTCTCCCTCATCTCCTTGTGCCTGGCAGATCCTCCGTTTTGATCATCATCAGTGTGCCATGTCAGTGTTGTGATTAGTGCTCTTTCTCCTGTGCATCGAGAGGTGTGATTTTAATTATGTGCTGGCCTTGTACTTAGTGTTACTGTCAGTGTTTGTTACGTGATACACCATCCGTCGGTACTTTTATGTTTTGGTCATACTGTGCCTTGTGTTCTTTTCACTGTCCCAGAGTGTGTTTTTTTGTGTGCATTACATTTTTATGATTTTTATCTCCATTTTACAGTTGCCCCTTTTTTATATTTGTTTGTTCTATGTCTATTGGCTGAAGAGCAGCGCATATGTTGCTGCCAGCCCGCCCTGATTGGGAATTGAAATACAATAAAGGAAAAAAAAACCTGCAGTCTCCTGCGACGGACACTCACCTGAAGATGGCTGGACGATTGCCAGCCGAAGTATCGTGGCAAGAAGTCAACATGATCCGGCTGCAATCCCGAAATCTCATCGGACCTGGAAGTTGTCCACTCGGCCGGCCGCTAGCCCGGTACGCGCTCGCGGCCCCCACGGAAGCTGTCCAGATGGACGCCTCGAGAGTGGGCGGAAGTGGGGAGGCGTGCGGCCTGCCTCCCAGCCGTCCTGACGAGGCTGTCCACACACGTCAGCAGTCAGCCGCCGGCCACCTGCTACCTGCCATCTGAAGCCGTCAGGCGGCCACACAGCAGGCAACGTCGCGTGTCACCACCTGCTGCTGGGTGATCGCTATCTGGCGGCGGACCGCCGACTCGCTCATCACTCACTCCGGCGAAAAAGGCGATAGCTCTCACCCGACATTAATTCCCCTTGCCGCGACAATATCGTGAAACAAAATTTGTCACGTTTGCCGTTAAACACCTGTGCTCCCAAAACTGGCCATCCGAAGGGCAGTGGTAAAACAGATACAGTCGGAGGCAAAACGTTACCGAACTCCAGTACGCTGATGGCAGTGTACATTTTGCCAAATCGTGACCTATCCACCAGGAAATTCTTCCAAGATTTTGCTTTACCAGCATCAAGATTAGCAGACATCTCGCCACAAGCGCGATAAGGATGAAACTCTCGTAACAGTTCCTCATTTCATCCATTCAGAATCGATGTTGTGAACAATACCGAAGCTACCGCAACTACCAATGTAATGCAAAACAAAAAAAAAAGGCTCTGAGCACTATGGGACTTAACACCTGAGATTATCAGTCCCCTAGAACTTAGAAGCACTTAAACATAGGACATCACACACATCCATGCCTGAGGCAGGATTCGAATCTGCGACCATAGCGGTCGCGCGGTTCCAGACTGAAGCGCCTAGAACCTCTAGGCCACACCGCAATCTACTGCATAAATAAACTACAATTCTTCGTGTGTAATAGGTATAAAGAACATAAGAAAGAACAAATCCATTAGCTGACAAAATTAGGAGTCCAGTACCCTGGTGGTATTTCCTATTTATTATTAACAAACTGATGCTCGAGCGATGTCGAGACGGACTCAGGATACCGAGAAGGCAGGAACAGTAAGCACTGGTCCTCTCAGAAGCACTACATCACAGGAAGGTCGTGACTCTGACCAACAGACAGACGATAACAGCTGAAATCTGGACAAACGTAGCAGGCTGTGTGCTGCCACGAATCTTCGAGAACAGGTTACTGCACGATGGGCAGAAGTTTCGGCCTACTACGTATTTTTTACTGTTGACACCACACCCTTGCCGCCGTTGGGTAAGCAGCAGCCAGCAGCAAGTTGTACTCTTATCTCACTTATTTGTTTCATAGTTTAATTCTTAATTTCTTTGCGTGTTTTTGGATACACGTACAGTTTAATTCACAAATTTCGGGTGTATTATAGTATTTGAGAGATGTAGCATCGCGTTTTAGTACCCGTACAGTGTTAATTCGCGTAGTCGACAGTCATCTGTTTGTTTTGAACGGCTTGTGAGATAAAAGAGAGGAAAAAAAATGGTTATGGATGGATAGGGCCTGAGCCTGTTGTGTACGGATTCAGAGTGAATTGGCCACCGTCCGTAAACAGCTGGAAGCTGTGTTGGCTGTGGTCGACAGGCTCCAGGCTGTTGCCCTGGGCTGCGGTGACATTATGACCCCCGAGGCGAGCGCTTTGGCGCTTCTGGAACCTGTAGCATCGCCTGGCATCTCTGCTGCCACTGGGCCCTCGAATTCTGACGTCCCTGCCGGTCGACAATTGCCTGACGGTGATTGGCGAACCGTGGGGGGGGGGGGGGGGGGGGGGGGTTGCGAATCCTTGGGCGGAAGGCGAAAGTTGGTGCTGGCCCAAAGGCTGTACACATACGCCGCCGTAACATGTTTGAGGTACTGCCCACTGCTGAAAGGACTTCTGAGCCAGCAAGGACGGTTTCGCCTGTTGCGGCAGTGGCCGGTCTTCCTGAGAGGTCCGGAGAAGCGCAGAGGGTGGGATTGCTTGACATTGGGAATTCCAACGTTAGGCGGGTGACAGAGCCCCTTAGGGATATGGCAGCTAAGGACGGGAAGAAAGCCAATGTGCACTCCGTTTGCATACCGGGGGGAGTCATCCAAGATGTGGGAAGGGTCCTTTCGCATGTCATGAAGAGTGCAGGGTACAGCCAACTGCAGGTGGTGGCTCATGTCGGCACTAATGACGTGTGTCGCTATGGATCGGAAGAGATTCTCTCTGGTTTCTGACGGCTATCCGACTTGGTGAAGACTGCCAGTCTCGCTAGCGAGATGAAGACAGAGCAGCATCGTCGACAGGATCGATTGCGGACCTTTGGTACAGAGCCGAGTGGAGGGTCTGAATCAGAGGCTCAGACAGTTGTGCGACCGTGTAGGCTGCAGAGTCCTCGACTTGTGCCATGGGGTGGTAGGGTTTCGGGTTCCGCTAAATATGTCAGGTGTCCATTACACACAGCAGACGGCTACCCGGGTATCAGGGGCTGTGTGGCGAGGACTGGGTGGTTTTTTAGGTTAGTCTCGGGAGATATCAAAAAGGGCTCCAGTTTCAAAGGGTACAGGGCAAAGAAACGACAAGAAACGACCAACCAACAGTCGGTATTGTAGTTGTAAATTGTTGTAGCTGTGTTGTAAAAGTACCAGAGCTTCGAGCGCTGATAGAAAGCACTGAAGCTGAAATCGTTATAGGAACAGAATGCTGGCTAAAGAGGAGATAAATTCTGCCGAAATTTTTACAGTGGCGTAAACCGTGTTCAGAAATGATAGATTAAATAATGTAGGTGATGGTGTGTTTGTGTCTGTTGGTAGTAGTTTATCTTGTAGTGAAGTTGAAATGGATAGTTCCTACGAATTACTATGGGTAGAGGCTATACTCAACAGCCGTACCAAAATAATAACTGGCTTCTTCTACCGACCCCCCGACTCAGATACTATAATATTTGAACGGTTCAAAGAAAACTTGAATCTCATTACAAATAATTACCCCACTCATACAGTTATAATTGGTGGAGACTTCACTCTACCCTCGATTTGTTGGAGAAAATACATGTTCAAAGCCGGTTGTAGACAGAAAACATCTTCCGAAATTTTACTAAATGCTTTCTCGGAGAATTATTTTGAACAATTATTTAATGAGCCCATAAGAATTGTAAATGATTACGAAAACACACTTGACCTCTTAGCCACAAATAAACCTGATCTAATAGAGAGCGCCATGGCGGTCACTGCGCGATAGCGGTGGAAATGTTACCGATGATGACGCCACTAAAGCAGAGTTACAAAATACAATTTTCCGTAATTTCTTCATGAAAGAAGACGAAGTAAATATTCCAGAATTAGAAACCAGAACAACTGTTAGCATGAGTCACATAAAAGTAGATATCTTAGGTGTTGCGGATCAACTCAAATCACTTAAGAAAGGCAAGTCTTCCGGTCCAGATGGTATACCAGTCAGATTCCCTTCAGAGCATGCAGACACCATAGCGCGTTTCTTAGCAATCATATACAACCGTTCACTTGACGAAAGGTCTGTTCCTAACGACTGTTAAGTAGCACAGGCCACGCCAATATTCAAGAGGTTAAATAGGAGTGACTCATTGAATTACAGGCCCATATCACTGATCTCCATTTGCAGTAGCATTTTGGAGCATATACTGTACTCGAACATTATGAATCACCTTGAAGAAAATGATTCATTGATACATAACCAACACGGATTCAGAAAACATCGTTCTTATGCAACACAGCTAGCTCTTTATTCCCATGAAGTAATGAGTGCTGTCGACAAGTGATCTCAGATCGATTCCATATTCCTAGATTTCCAGAAGGCTTTTGATACCGTTCCTCACAAGCGAATATTAATCAAATGGCGTGCATATGGAGTATCGTCTCAGTTGTGTGACTGGATTCGTGATTTCCTCTCAGAGAGGTCACAGTTCGTAGTGATAGACGGTAAATAATCGAGTTGAACAGAGGTGATATCTGGCGTTCCGCAAGGTAGTGTCACAGGCCCTCTGCTGTTCCTGATTTATATAAATGATCTAGGTGATAATCTGGGCAGCCCCCTTAGACTGTTTGCAGATGACTCTGTAATTTTCCGTCTAGTAAAATCATCAGACGATCAATTCCAATTACAAAATGATCTAGAGAGAATTTCAGAGAATGTCTGGATGGTGCGAAAGTGGCAATCAGCACTAAACAAAGAAAAGTGCGAGGTCATCCACATGGGTACTAAAAGAAATCCGATAAATTTTGGGTATGCGATAAATCGCACAAATCTAAGGGCTGTCAATTCGAGTAAATACCTGGGAATTACAATTACAAACAACTCAAATTGGGAAAACCACAATATTGTGGAGAAGGCGAAACAAAGACTGCGCTTTGTTGGCGGAGCACTTAGAAGATGCGACAAAACCACAGAAGAGAAAGCCTACATTACACTTGTCCGTCCTCTGCTGGAATAATGCTGCGCGGTATGGGATCCTTACCAGGTAGGATTGACGGAGCACATCGAAAAAGTGCAAAGAAGGGCAGCTCGTTTCGTGTTATCGCGCAATAGGGGTGAGAGTGTCACTGATATGTAACGCGAGCTGGGGTGGCAGTCACTGAAACAAAGGCGGTTTTCTTTGCGGCGAGATATATTTACGAAATTTCAATCACCAATTTTGTCTTCCGAATGCTTTGTTGACGCCCACCTACGTAGGGAGAAATGATCATCATCATAAATTACGAAATTTCAATCACCAATTTTGCTTCCGAATGCTTTGTTGACACCCACCTACGTAGGGAGAAATGATCATCATCGTAAAATAAGAGAAATCAGAGTTAGAACAGAAAGATTTAGGTGTTCCTTTCTCCCAACGACGAATGTGGGTGCACGAATCGCAAAACGTCATTTTTTCGGATGAATCCAGGTTCTGTTTACATCATCATGATGGTCGCATCCGTGTTTGGCAACATCACGGTGAACGCACATTGGAAGCATGTATTCGTCATCGCCATACTGGCGTATCACCCGGCGTGATGGTATGGGGTGCTATTGGTTACACGTCTCGGTCACCTCTTGTTCGCATTGATGGCACTTTGAACAGTGGAAGTTACATTTCAGATGTGTTACGGCCCGTGGTTCTACCCTTCATTCGATCCCTGCGAAACCCTACATTTCAGTAGGATAATGCACCACCGCATGTTGCAGGTCCTGTACGGGCCTTTCTGGATGCAGAAAATGTTCGACTGCTGCCCTGGCCAGCACACCTCCAGATCTCCCACCAACTGAAAACGTCTGGTCAATGGTGGCCGAGCACCTGGCTCGTCACAACACGCCAGTCACTACTCTTGATGAACTGTGGTATCATGTTGAAGCTGCATTGGCAGCTGTACCTGTACACGCCATCCAAGCTCTGTTTGACTCAATGCCCAGGCGTATCAAGGCCGTTATTACGGCCAGAGGTGGTTGTTCTGGGTACTGGTTTCTCAGGATCTATGCACCGAAATTGCGTGAAAATGTAGTCACATGTCAGTTCTAGTATAATATATTTGTCCAATGAATACCCGTTTATCATCTGCATTTCTTCTTGGTGTTGCAATTTTAATGACCAGTAGTGTATCTGGGTGTAACATTGCGCACCAATATGAAATGGAACGAGCATGTGAGGACTGTGGTAGTATGGCGAATGGTCGACTTCGGTTTATTGGGAGAATTTTAGGAAAGAGTGGTTAACATGTAAAGGAGACCGCATATAGGACGCTGGTGCGACCTATGTTTGAACAGTGCTCGAGTGTTTGGGATCGGTACTGAGTCGCATTAATGGAAGACATCGAAGCAATTCAGTGCGGGCTGCTAGATTTATAACCGATAGTTTCGAACAAAACCTCGAGTGTTGCCTCGGGAACTCAAATGGGAATCCCCAGACAAAATGCGACGTTCCTTTCGTGGAACAGCATTGAGAAGATTTCGAGAACCAGCATTAGAAGCTGACTGCAGGACTATTCTGCTGCCGCCGACATACTTTACGCATAAGGACCAGGAACATACGGGAAATTAGGTCTCATACGGAGGCATATAGACAATGGCTTTTTCCCTTGCTCTTTTTGCGATTGGAAAAGGAAAAGAAATGACTAGTAGTGGTACGGGGTATGCTCCACCACACACCGTACAGTGGCTTGCGAGGAATGTATGCAGATGTATAATGAGAACCGTTCTCGCTACATAGTGGAGGCTATTCAGTCTCAGTTCAACAATTATTGAGTCGGTCCAGTTTTCGTATCCAATAGCTTCGTCTGCAGGCGGTTTCGATCTGTGCCTCTGTAACAGAAGTGAGGCTCACCACTGGGCACCACAAAACGCCATTCAGTGTCCTATTTGACTCTGGGTCAACACCACGTGAATTTCTAGTCCGCATCTACATCTACATGGTTACTCTTCAATTCACACTTACGTGCCTGGCAGAGGGTTCATCGAACGATTTCCATACTACTTCTCTACCATTCCACTCTCGAATGGCGCGTAGGAAAATGGAACACCTAAATCTTTCCGTTACAACTCTGATTTCTCTTATCTCAGTACCGATCCCAAACACTCGAGCACTACTCAAACATAGGTCGCACCAGACAGGCGCTCCTGTCTGTGATGCAGCGTCAAGGGTAACCGCAGCCATGGCCTCCGAGCTGATACTCCATGCTGCTGCAAACGTCGTCGAACTGTTCGTGCACATGGTTGTTGTCTTGCAAACGTCCCCATCTGCTAACTCAGGTATCGAGACGTGGCTGCACGATTCGTTACAGCCATGCGGATGAGATGCCTGTCATCGCGACTGCTAGTGATACGAGGCCGCTGGGATCCAGCACGGCGTTCCGTATTACCCTCCTGAACCCACCGATTCCATACTCTGCTAACAGTCATTGGATCCCGACCAACGCGAGCAGCAGTGTCGCGATACGATAAACCGCAATCGCGATAGGCTACAATCCGTCCTTTATCAACGTCGGAAACGTGATGGTACGCATTTCTCCTCCTTACACGAGGCATCACAACAACGTTTCACCAGGCAACGTCAGTCAACTGCTGTTTGTGTATGAGAAACCGGCTGGAAGCTTTCCTCGTGTCAGCCGGCGCCAACCTTGTGTGAATGCTCTGAAAAGCTAATCATTTGCATATCACAGCATCTTCTTCCTGTCGGTTAAATTTCGCGTCTGTAGCACGTCATCTTCGTGGTGTAGCAATTTTAATGGCCAGTAGTGTATTTAAAGGACCTGACAGGTTTGATCTTTCTACTCATCCGCATTAACTTACATTTTTTCACACTAGGGCTAGCTGCCATTCTTTACACCAACTAACAGTCACTCAACTTCGACACCTCACCGTACACCACAGCATCGACAAACAACCACAGATTGCTGTTCACCTTGTCCGACAGATACAGAAAATAACAGTGGTCCTATCACACGTTCCTTGGACACTTCTGCCGACACCCTTGTCTCTGATGAACACTCGGCATCAAGGACAACATCCTGGCTTCTATTACTTAGGAAGTTTTCAAGTCACATTTCTAGGACCCTATGCTATGTGCTCATACTTTCGTTAACAGCCTGCAGTACGGCACCGTATCAAATGCTTTCCGGAAATCTAGAAATATGGAATTCGGCTGTTGTCCTTCATCCATAGTTCGCCGTATATCATGTGAAAAAAGGTCGAGCTGAGTTTCAAACCATCTGAAACCATGCTGATACGTGGACATGAGCTTCTCAGTCTCAGGAATATTTATTTATTTATTATGTTCTGTTCAAGGATTTTGCAGCAAACCTATGTTAGGTATACTACTCTGTATTTTTGCGGGTCCGTTCTTTTGCGCTTCTTTTGTACCAGAGTCGCTTGCACTTTTTTCCAGTCGCTTAGGAATTTGCGCTGTGCGAGAGATTCGCGATAAATCCATGCTAGGTAAGAGACCAATGCCGTAAACTGTAAAACTGAACTGGGAATCCATCCTTACCTGGCGAGTTATTTGCTTTCACCTCTTTCAGTTGTTTCTCTACGCCAGGAATGCTTATTACTGACAGCTGAGAGTCGTTACGTGGTATACCTATGTCCAGTTCTACTCTGTATTCCAAGATCTGAGTTACATTAAAATGTGAATTGTGGAAAGAATTTCATCATACCTGTATATGTGTTGATTACAACCTATGTATATCCTGTATCATATTGTGTTCTATGTTATGTGACCGCTTTAGCTAAACTGTCCAATAAAATGTGTAAAAAGTAACTTGTGTAAAAACCATGACAGTTTGTCAGGTTAAACTGAAATAAATCATTCCCTACCAGAAAATGATATGTGAAATAGGATTAGTGATTGCCAATACAAAGCTATTTAGATTTGGATTTCATTTATTGCAAGAGGAAGCTGGACACCGAGGAGGGCGAGGTATGCAGTGTAGGACATAAAACCCCAGAGAGTCCACTTACAGAGCTGTTCGCGAAACAGCCACTCACATTCTCGTGTGAAGAGAAGTGCCAGCCACCTGAAATGGCCAGAGCATCGTTTAGTTGAGAGGGAAAAAGAAATAAGCCGCAGTTGGCGCCCTGCGTCTGACAACGCAAAGCAATCCCAGGAATGTGCAGGACTACAGAGTATGTCTTTAAGTAGCCGTTTCCGTGGTATGTGTACCACGTAATGTCCCGAGTCCTGGAAGAACTATTTTTGTGGAACGAAACAGCAAGAAGTCAGATTTCGCCAAAAGAAAATAATCGGGGGGTTAAGCTACATCTTACAAAGGGGAACAGGAACAGAAAATTCGGACATTTTTGCAGTGCGTGAGACTCCGATAACTGATCAAGTGCAACAAACTGAATGAATTTTTCAAGAAACGCAACGACAGCTCCTATTGGTTCATACAAATAACCTAGAAGTCGGAGAAGAGAGTGCAGCTGTGCTTACAGAGACCAAACCGTACTGGCCAATGCACGAAGGAAGGCAGAGAGCGAGAATAAATTGTGCGCTGATTGGAGTCCCAAGACCAACAAGTTTTTAACGGTTAACCACTTGTAATCCGAGTAGAGAAGGGAGGCCAGCGGTTTGTAAGACAAAATCTTACCGGTTGCCACTCACAAGAATCAGGATTCCGCCAATAAAAATTATGCAACGCCGAAAAAGACATTCCAGTCGTAGATGTAGTATACACCAGTGGCAAACTCAATAAATATCTTCACTGTGCGATAGCAATGGTAATGTTACTGAAGACAGTGCTACTAAAGCGGAGCCACTAAATACGATTTTTCGAAGTTTCTTCGCCAAAGAAGATGAAGTAAGTAGTCCATAATTCTGATTAAAATGACTACCAACATAAGTAACATAGAGGTAGATATCCTTTGTGTAGCGAAGTTAATAAAAGCAAGTGTTTTGGTCGAGATTGTACAGCAACTGGGTTCCTTTCAGACTATTTTGATATAATAGTTCCAAACTTAGATTATATCCAACCGCTTACTCGAAGAACGATCCGCACCCAAAGACTGGAAAGTTGGACAGGTCACACCACAACTTAAGAAAGGGAATACGACTAATTCGCTGAATTACGGACCAATATCATTGTGGTGTCACCGCCAGACACCATACTTGCTAGGTGGTAGCCTTTAAATCGGCCGCGGTCCATTAGTATATGTCGGACCCGCGTGTCGCCACTGTCAGTGATAGCAGACCGGGCGCCACCACACGGCAGGTCTAGAGAGACGTACTAGCACTCGCCCCAGTTGTACAGCCGACTTTGCAAGGAAAGGTTCACTGACAACTACGCTCTCATTTGCCGAGACGATAGTTAGCATAGCCTTCAGCTACATTTGCTACGACCTAGCAAGGCGCCATAGCTTTGATAATTAATATTGTGAAGCATGTACCATCAAGAGCGATGTTCTACAAATGTGGATTAAAGTTAAGTATTACAGCAACTGCGTCCATTTTCTAAGTTCTCATTTCCTTTTAACTGTTCCAGACCTCACGCCAATCTGCATGAGCTTAACGCGTGCCTTTCGGCTTCCTCTCGTTGTGAATTGGCTGTCGTGCTAAGTCACAACAATCATGACGTAGATTTTCAATAGGATTTTGAAATATACGCTGTGTTCGAATATTATGAGTTAGCGGGAAGAAAATAAACTGTTGATTAATAGTATGCATGGATTCACGAGATGTCGTTCATGTGCAACACAACTAACCATTTCTTCTCTTGAAGTAATGAGTGCTAGCGATAGGGGATCTGAGGTTGATTCCATATGCCTAGATTTCCGGAAGGGTATTGACAACATTCTTCACAAGCGGATTCTAATAAAATTGAATGCCTATGGAGTATCATGTCAGTTGTGCGACTGGAATCGAGATTTCATATCAGAAAGGTCACAGTTTGCAGTAATAGACAGTAGCTCATGAGTTAAAAGAGAAGTGATGCAGTGCATTACCCTTGGAGACATTATAGACCCTGTGTTCCTAATCTCCATAAATCATTTAGGAGACAATCTGAACAGTCATCTTAAATTGTTTGTAGATGAAATAGTCATTTACCATCTAGTAACATTATCAGAAGATCAAAATGAATAGCAAAATGATTTATTTAAGATATTTGTAGGATGCGAAAAATGGCAATTGATCCTAAATAATGAAAAGTTTGAGGTTATCTATATCGGTACTGAAAGGATCTGGTAAATTTCGGTTACACGATACACGATAAATCACATAAATCGAACGGCTGTCAGTTTAACTAAGTACTAGGGAATTACACTTACAAATGACTTCCAATGGATCGATAACATAGATAATGTTTTGGGAAATGCAAACCAAAGACAGAATTTTATTGAAAGAGCACTTACAAGGTGCAACAAATCTGCTAAAGGGACAGCCTATACTATGCTTGTCCATCCTCTACTGGAGGGCCATTAAAAACTTGATTTCAGATAAAGTGCAGTTTAAACAAAGTTTGGAAGACTTTTTGATAGGTAACTCCTTCTACTGTATAGATGAATATTTTAACGAGGACTGTTAGGCCAGCTTAAATAATAATGTCTGTTGGGTTTCAGTTTTAGCAGCACGTGATTACAACAGTAAAGATTAGGTATTTTGTATATGATAAATTTATTAAAATTGGATAACTATGTTTGATACTGACAGGATATTAATTCTGTAAATATTAGCAGCTCCACTTCACTGTAATGTAGTCATATATTTCGACAGTCTCCTGACAAAAGATCAGGTAGCGAGTATTATATTCAGATGTTTTATGTGCTTTATTTTAATTTTCTGACTTGTTCCACGCCTAAGAAAATCATCTCATTTTTGGGTTTATGGAACGAAAGCTGAATATAATCTAATCTGATCTAATCAGGAGTATTTCCGTGTGGAATGAGATCTTTACCAGATCGGACTGACAGAGGACATTAAAAAATTTCATGGAAGGGCAGCTCGCTTTTTACTATCGCGAAATAGGGACTGTCACAGATAAGCTACGTGAGTTGGACTGACATTCATTAAAACAAAGGCATTTTTCGTTGCGGTGATATCTTTTCAAGAAATTTCAGTCTCCAACGTTCTCCTCTGAATGTGTAAATATTTTGTTATCAGCTACGTACATAGGGATAAATGATGACTGCGGTAAGATAAAAGAAATCAGAGCTTGCGCGGAGAGATTTAAGCGTTCGTTTGTTACAAGCGCTGTTTGAGAGTGGAACGGTAGATAAAGAGTGCGGAAACCTTTCCGTGAATCCTCTGACAGACAATTATGTCTGAATTACAGAGTAATCATGTAGATATAGATGTGGCTCAATGTTTTCCTTTCGTGAAGCACTCAGTAGATTCTCATTCCACTTTCACGTTTTCACTTTAAGACACCCCCCCCCCCCCCCCCCTGAACGTCTGCTCATCTGGGATGAGAAGCTGTCTGCTGTCTGAGGTTCAACTTAGACGTAGGCAGAGACGAGTTGTCAGTGATGAGTCAGTGTCTGTTGTAGCAGGCACCGCACCACCACCTGCAGTGACGGATGGTGAACTACAGTGGAACACAGCTGCAACAGTGAAGTGAGCTGGAGGGGAAATTAATTTATACATAACAAAGTTCAGTGATTCTAATTCTCATTTCAATGGCTTATCTGCAGTTAGATGATCAACATGCTTTCAACTCTGGCATTAGATGCACACACATATCCATCTGTTGTATTTTCTATCTCTGTATACTGTACTAACCTAGGGCAGTCGTGGTACAATCTCTGCAAACATAAATGTTTTGTCCAGATATGGTTTAGCTTTGAATTACACTTCCAGATCCTTTCTTTTGCCAAGGTATTAATTGGTTGATTTCAGTTATTGTTAACTTTGTTCCTCTGAAATTTGATTTCTTGTGAGAAACGTTGTTGTTGTTGTGGTCATCAGTCCAGAGACTGGTTTGATGCAGCTCTCCATGCTACTCTATCCTTTGCAAGTTTCTTCATCTCCCAGTACCTACTGCAACCTACATACTTCTGAATCTGCTTAGTGTATTCATCTCTTGGTCTCCCTCTACGATTTTTACCCTCCACGCTGCCCTCCAATACTAAATTGGTGATCTGTTGATGCCTCAGAACATGTCCTACCAACCGATCCCTTCTTCTAGTCAAGTTGTGCCACAAACTCCTCTTCTCCCCAATCCTATTCAATACCTCCTCATTAGTTATGCGATCTACCCATCTAATCTTCAGCATTCTTCTGTAGCACCACATTTCAAAAGCTTCTATTCTCTTCTCGTCCAAACTAATTATCGTCCACGTTTCACTTCCATACATGGCTACACCCCATACAAATACTTTCAGAAACGGCTTCCTGACACTTAAATCTATACTCGATGTTAACAAATTCCTCTTCTTCAGAAACGCTTTCCTTGCCATTGCCAGTCTACATTTTATATCCTCTCCACTTCGACCATCATCAGTTGTTTTGCTCCCCAAATAGCAAAACTCCTTTACTACTTTAAGTGTCTCATTTCCTACTCTAATTCCCTCATCATCACCTGAGTTAACTCAACTACATTCAATTCTCCTCGTTTTGCTTTTGTTGATGTTCATCTTATATCCTCCTTTCAACACACTGTCCATTCCGTTCAACTGCTCTTCGAAGTCCTTTGCTGACTCTGACAGAATCACAATGCCATCGGCGAACCTCAAAATTTTTATTTCTTCTCCATGGATTTTAATACCTACTCCGAATTTTTCTTTAGTTTTCTTTATTGCTTGCTCAATATACAGATTGAATAACATCGGGGAAAGGCTACAACCCTGTCTCACTCCCTTCCCAACACCTACTTCCCTTTCATGCCCCTCGACTCTTAGCCTATAACTGCCATCTGATTTCTGTACAAATTGTAAATAGCCTTTCGCTCCCTGTATTTTACCAGTGCCACCTTTAGATTGGAAAGAGAGTATTCCAGTCAACATTGTCAAAAGCGTTCTCCAAGTCTACAAATGCTAGAAACGTAGGTTTGCCTTTCCTTAATCTACTTTCTAAGATAAGTCGTAGCGTCAGTATTGCCCCACGTGTTCCAACATTTCTGCGGAATCCAAACTGATCTTCCCCGAGGTCGGCTTCTACCGGTTTTTACATTCGTCTGTAAAGAATTCGCGTTAGTATTTTGCAGCTGTGACTTATTAAACTGATAGTTCGGTAATTTTCACATCTGTAAACACTTGCTTTCTTTGGGATTGGAATTATTATATTCTTCTTGAAGTCTGAGGGTATTTCGCCTGTCTCATACATCTTGCTCACCAGATGGTAGAGTTTTGTCAGGACTGGCTCTCCCAAGGCCGTCAGTAGTTCTAATGGAATGTTGTCTACTCCCGGGGCCTTGTTTCGACTCAGGTCAGGTCAAACTCTTCACGCAGTATCATATCTGCCATTTCATCTTCATCTACATCCCCTTCCACTTCCATAATACTGTCCTCAAGTACATCACCCTTGTATAGACCCTCTATATACTCCTTCCACCTTTCTGCTTTCCCTTCTTTGTTCAGAACTGGGTTTCGATCTGAGCTCTTGATATTCATGCAAGTGGTTCTCTTTTCTCCAAAGGTCTCTTTAATTTTCCTGTACGCAGTATCTATCTTATCCCAAGTGAGAAAAGCCACTACATCCTTACATTTGTCCTCTAGCCATTCCTGCTTAGCCATTTTGCACTTCCTGTCGATCTCATTTTTGAGACTTTTGTATTCCTTTTTGCCTGCTTCGTTTATTGCATTTTTATATTTTCTCCTTTTATCAATTAAATTCAATATTTCTTCTGTTACCCAAGGATTTCTACCAGCCCTCGTCTTTTTACCTACTTGATCCTCTGCTGCCTTCACTACTTCATCCCTCAGAGCTACCCATTCTTCTTTTAGTGTATTTCTTTCCCCCATTCCTGTCAATTGTTTTCTTATGCTCTCCCTGAAACTCTGTACAACCTCTGGTTTAGTCAGTTTATCCAGGTCCCATCTCCTTAAATTCCCACCTTTTTGCAGTTTCTTCAGTTTTAATCTATCAATGGATTGTGGTCAGAGTCCACATCTGCCCCTGCAAATGTCTTACAACTTAAAACCTGGTTCCTTAACCTCTGTCTTGCCATTATATAATCTATCTGAAGCCTGTCAGTATCTCCTGGCTTCTTCCATGTATACAACATTCTTTTGTGATTCTTGAACCAGGTGTTAGCTATGACTAATTCATGTTCTGTGTAAAATTCTACCAGACGGCTTCCTCTTTAATTTCTTCCCCCCAATCCACAATCACCTACTACGTTTCCTTCTCTTCTTTTTCCTACTACTGAATTCCAGTCACCCATGACTATTGAATTTTCGTCTTCCTTCACTACTTGAATAATTTCTTTTATCTCCTGACACATTTCTTCAATTTATTCGTCATCCGCAGAGCTAGTTGGCATATAAACTTGTACTATTGTAGTAGGCGTGGGCTTCGTGTCTATCTTGGCCACAGTAATGCGTTCACTATGCTGTTTGTAGTAGCTTACCCGCGTTCCTATTTTTTTATTCATTATTAAAACTACTCCTGCATTACCCCTATTTGATTTTGTATTTATAACCCTGTATTCACCTGACCAAAAGTCTTGTTCCTCCTGCCACCGAACTTCACTAATTCCCACTATATCTAACTTTAACCTATCCATTCCCGTTTTTAAATTTTCTAACCTACCTGCCCGATTAAGCGATCTGACATTCCATGCTCCAATCCGTAGAACGCCAGTTTTCTTTCTCCTGATAACGACGTCCTCTTGAGTAGTCCCCGTCCAGAGATCTGAATGGGGAACTATTTTACCTCCGGAATATTTGACCCAAGAGGACGCCATCATCATTTAATCATACAGTAAAGCTGGATGCCCTCGGGAAAAATTACGGATGTAGTGTCCCCTTGCTTTCAGCCGTTCGCAGTACCAGCACGGCAAGGCCGTTTTGGTTAGTGTTGCAGGCCAGGTCAGTCAATCATCCAGACTGTCGCCGCTGCAACTACTGAAAAGGCTGCTGTCCCTCGTCAGGAACCACATGTTTGTCTGTTTGTGAAAAATAGACTGACTTAAATGTGCTGTCTGATAGATTTAGTAGCCAGATGCATTCCATAATCACTGATTTGATGAGTGGTAATTTATTTGTAATATTTTTCAAAGGGCCAAATTCATTTAGGAAACATCCAATTAAGGAAATCCACTCACTCAGTCTGCAAAAGACAATGTGAGCATAAAGTGCTAAATGAATAAAGAAAAAAGCTATAATATTAAATTAGGAAAAATTCCTAAGATTCCATAAACTTACATATATGTGTTTGCAAACCTTTTTGGAAAAGTTCCCTACTTAATATTATTAGACATTCAGCCAAGCATGGGTGGAAAATTCAGTTAACGTTAAAAAAAGCTATTTTAGGTGCTATTTAATGAAGGCCATAAAAACATGGTAATCATGTGAAAATCCTACACAAGAACTTATTCATGCATCGGTTAATGCTGTAGTGAACAGAATTACCATCTGTGTTATACTCAGTACAGGCGCACATTTACACAAGCCTGCTTTAAGGAAAAGCTAGGACAAGTTTAAAATTTCAGACTGGTGATAAAATACTGTTGAGTACGTACCCCAAACCGTCACTTATACGTACAAGAGAAGTACAAAAAGTGGCAGTTGATATACACTGGCCTGTATAAAAATATTGAAATACCAAATGAGGGATCCTATCTCACTGGATATGTAGATTCCTGTAAGATCAAGGGGCTTTGTCATCAAAGAGACCTAACGAAATATGTACAAGAGACTTTGTGCGTAGAGGAATATTTGTTAAACAGTCTTACTTTTTCCATGTTTATATGTGTTCTGTTGTTCATATGTACAGTATGTTGTAGGATCCTGCTATTTGGATATGTGGAACGTTGCTCACTACAGAATTCCAAGCACAAAATGTTTGTCATTTTTAATGTTGTACAAACACTTTTGCACGACTATCTATTTTTCTTTGTGAGTGTAGAGACATGTTAACTTTGTGAAGAGACAGTCAGATGATTTGTTGTAAGCAAATGGTTTGTAAATATTTATTGAAGCACTAAATGACACCGGACATTTGTTTTAATTTTAGAAAAATGTGGTGTTGCTACATGAACAATTCTAGTGGAAGTAGGAAGATAAGCTTGTGTGCTAAAGTGATCAGTAACAGTTATTTCAGATGGAAGATATTATCTTTGTGGCATATCACTAACTTATGTGGCGTACAGATAAAATATCTTGTACATTCTGATTAGACAATGGAATTGTAACATACAGGAGTTTACTATTTCACCTAGCGTGAAATATGATAGAAATGTATTACACTACGAATAAAGATAACCTCCACTATTAACGTCTTGACTTTATCGTAGAAAGTTGTAATTTATGCAGAATTTAAAGTTTCGATCTCGTGTCTTGTTTAATAAACCATTCCAGAAAGAAATTTATGAATGTGTGCATACATGATTTTGTGTGGTTTAGTCAAAAACAATAGAGGTGAAGAATTATCTTAAGATTAATAAAAAGTGATGTAGCTTCGCGGGCTTCGCTGCCGGTGTAGGCTCCTTAAAATTGTTCTGGGTTGTAAACAACGTCATTTTACGTGATGAGCCAACATTTTGACCACTGTTGGACTCTGGTAAAGATCCCTTGCAAGAGTGAGCGATATGTTGATACATGATTTGAGAACATGACTCTGTGTACAACCTAAAGTAGTTTTACGAAAACAAATTAAATCTAATCGTGTAAATTGTCCACATGTATCCATAATTTGACTGAGAATATTCATCATCATTGATAACTCAGTGCAATAGTAAAAGCGTAAATTGCACAAAACTAGATAATTCTTATCAGTTCTATTGAGCTGATAACGAATATCACAAAGAAAATTGAAACACAGCTTCGATTTTTGTTTTGCAACTCTTTTCATCGACAGAGGAAGACGGAAGCAATTTATTGCCAATGTATGTATTGTTACATAAGACAAGAATGAAGCAATATAATGAAAATATTATTTAACCTGGAGGTCACGCCAGTTTAGTACCTTACTTCAGTAAATACTATATGTGGCAGTGATTGTAATTTTTCCTTATGCTTTTTCTAATGTAAGTTTCATATAACTCACGAAAAATTTTGGTAAGAAAGTTAATCGTGAAGGCGCAGCCTACAATAACTTGAGCGAAACAAAAGTCAAAGAGGATGTCTTCGTTTGTCCACAGATTCGAGACCTTTACAAAGACAAGCATATGTGATGAAATGTTACATGGCACCAAGACGTTGCCTGAGAAAGTTTTAAAAAGGTTTGTTTCACTTTCTTAGAAAACTGCACTGTTGTCACATTATGAAAACCTTGGCTGTAACATGAATCCGAAATACACTTGGAGAAGAGCTTCTAAACAACATGACGAGCAACGTAATCAGGATATTGCAATCGTGGAGAATAGGTATGCAGGGAAGTGTTGGTTTGCTATTTTGGCAGGCTGCTGCTGGACTTTTGTTAGGGACGTAGGTCATAAGCGACGAGACGGGCGAAAACGCGAAGCCGATTTATAGTCGGATCAAAAATTCTTTAAATTGTCAGGTTGGAACATTGATAACGGTAAAAGTGCTTATGGTACTGAATATTATGTATTCTAGCGGTACTTAGTGTTATGAATTAATGGATCGTTTGTGTATGTTAGATGCGAGGGCTCTTTTTTTGAATCTCCGACCCGCCGCGAAATTAAAGACAGAGTCAAAATCCGCTGAAGCTTTTCGCAGATGTGTTGCGCAGTGAGCCGGCCGTTGTAGCCGAGCGGTTCTAGGCGCTTCAGTCTGGAACCGCGTGACCACCGCGGTCGCAGGTTTGAATCCTGCCTCGGGCATGGATGTGTGTGATGACCTTAGGTTAGTTAGGTTTAAGCAGTTCTGAGTTCTAGGGGACTGATGACCCCAGAAGTTAAGTCCCATAGTGCTCAGAGCCATTTTGTTGCGCAGTGTCTCCAGTACGCCTGCCCATCGCGTCACGTCGCACTTTTCAGTCAGGGATTTTTCCTGCCTCGCGATGACTGGGTGTTGTGTCGTCTTTATCATCATCGTTCATCGCCAATACGGTCGGAGGAAGGCAGTGACAAACCACCTCCGCTAGGACCTTGCCTAGTTAACGGTGCCGGTCTCCCGCATCGTCCCCTACGCTCCTCGGAGTATGGGACCTCATCATCGTCATGCAGCCCACACACAAAGCAATTGTCTTACGTTTCCACCTTCACGACAGTTTTCGGCCGCGTTTCCGATGAGAAGTGTTTGATCAGCCACCACGCAGCCCGAAGTTAGCTTAATCCGATTTTCGTCTCCTCGCCCACATGAACCGCTGGCTATCGAGACAACATTTCGGCACAGGCAGAGAGCTGGAGACCAGCGTAGGGAACCGGCAGAAAGCACAGCCGCCTGTCTTCCCTGGCGAGGCTGATGGAAAGTTGGTAGCACGCTACGGCAAATGTCGATGTCGGAGCCGCGTCTATGTGGGGAAGGAGCTGCAAAGCGTAGCTAACCGTTGCAAATAATATATTTTTCATTTTCACTGTGGTTGCAATAAAATTATCCAGTTTCCTTCGGTTTGACGTAATAATGTAATAACTGCAAACGTTCTTCACCTCAGGCATTCACAGTTATCAAGAAATTTCCTGCACTACACATTTATAGGGTATATTGCTATTTGAATGAAGAAATAAAGTATACTGATAGTATAAAACAAGACACATATTTCAGAAGCTGGGACTAAATATTTATATCATATACAGTACTGGCCATTATAATTGCTATACCACGAAGATGACGTGCTACAGACGTGAAATTTAACCGACAGGAAGAAGATGCTGTGGTATGTAAATGATTAGCTTTTCAGAGCATTCACACAAGGTTGGCGCCGGTGGTGACACAAATAAGTTGCTGACATGAGGAAAGTTTCCAACCGATTTCTCATACACAAACAGCAGTTGACCGGCGTTGCCTGGTGAAACATTGTTGTGATGCCTCGTGTAAGGAGGAGAAACGCGTACCATCACGTTTCCAACTTTGATAAAGCTCGGATTGTAGCGTATCGCGATTGCGGTTTATCGTATCGCGACATTGCTGCCCGCGGCGGTCGAGATCCAACGACTGTTAGCAGAACATGGAATCAGTGTGTTCAGGAGGATATTCGGAACGCCGTGCTGGATCCCAATGGCATCGCATCGCTAGCAGTCGAGATGACAGGCATCTTATCCGCATGGGTGGAACGGATCGTGCAGCCACGTCTCGATCCCTGAGTCAACAGATGGGGACGTTTGCAAGGCAACAACCATCTGCACGAACAGTTCGACGACGTTTGCAGCAGCATGGACTAACAGCTCGGAGACCATGACTGTGGTTACCCTTGACGCTGCATCACAGACAGGAGCGTCTGCGATGGTGTACTCAACGACGAACCTGGGTGCACGAATGGCAAAACGTCATTTTTTCGGATGAATGCAGGTTCTGTTTACAGCATCGTGATGGTTGCTTCCGTGTTTGCCGTCATCGCGGTGAACGCACATTGGAAGAGTGTATTCGTCATCGCCATACTGGCGTATCACCCAGCGTGATAGTATGGGGTGCCATTGGTTACACGTCTCGGTCACCTCTTGTTCGCATTGACGGCACTTTGAACAGTGGACGTTACATTTCGGATGTGTTACGACCCGTGGCTCTACCCTTCATTGGATCCCTGCGAAACCCTACATTTCAGCAGGATAATGCACGACCGCATGATGCAGGTCCTGTACAGGCCTTTCTGGATACAGAAAATGTTCGACTGCTACCCTGGCCAGCACATTTTTCAGATGTCTCACCAATTTAAAACGTCTGGTCAATGGCGGCCGAGCGCCTGGCTCGTCACAATACGCCAGTTACTACCCTTGAAGAACTGTGGTATCGCGTTGAAGCTGTACCTGTACACGCCATCCAAGCTCTGTTTGACTCAATGCCCAGGCGTATAAAGGCCGTTATTACGGCCAGAGGTGGTTGTTCTGGGAACCGATTTCTCAGGATCTATGCACCGAAATTGCTTGAAAATGTAATTACGTGTCAGTTCTAGTATAATATATTTGTGCAATGAATACCCGTTTATCATGTGCATTTCTTCTTGGTGTAGCAATTTTAATGGCCAACAGTGTATAAATATTTAGCCCCAGCTTCAGAAATGTGTGCCCTGTTTTATACTATCAGTATACCTAATTTTTAGTTTTATTGTATCTAAATAACTGTAGAAATCCTAACATCGCAATGAGATGCGATATCGGACGTGAAAGAATCGAAAAGACAGGTGCTGCAAAAGAAACGTGAGATTTCAAAATTTTCAGTTAATGGTGATCGCTATGAAACTAATGTCAATTTTAGGTGACACATAGCTGCTGTAATTCAATCCACTTCTTTAAAAATGCCCGTATCTCGGTTATCGATATCCTGTGCCGACGCTCCGTCGTATTTCTTCCATTGCAGCAAAATGAACTCTTTCAGTCCACCTGGTACAGAGGATGTATGAGAATCACGATGATTCCACCAGCCAACATTTCTTCTGTGATAAAGCGCTGTGGGCGATGCAAAGTGCTGATGCATACGCAACTTCGCAGGTGTGGGCACTTTTTTTCTCGTGTGTTCGCGCATTTTTCTAACACACTTTTTATAATATTGTTGGTTAGCTGTCTGGCCTCTCGGTACCAGTTTTGCTATTACGGCCGGCCGGAGTGGCCGAGCGGTTCTAGGCGCTACAGTCTGGACCCGCGAGACCGCTACGGTCGCAGGTTCGAATCTTGCCAAGGCGTGGATGTGTGTGATTTCCTTAGGTTAGTTAGGTTTAAGTAGTTCTAAGTTCTAGGGGACTGATGACCTCAGCAGTTAAGTCCCATAGTGCTCAGAGCCATTTGAAACATTTGCCATCACGTTGCCTCGGCTATCGAAGAGAACCGAAAGTACTGGCTTGAATTTGCACCCGCGTACGCTTCCTTCGCCCATGGGGGACATGCTGATGATTTGCAACGCACGTGTCGCTGCTCAGTTCCTTGATCGTATTCAAGAACCCACGTCTCATCAACCGTAGTAACATTTTTTTTTTTTTGTTGTTGTTGTAGAGTGATCGTTTCATTAATACGATCCAAAGGAACAGCCTTACTTTCACTCACTTTCCTTTTACCAGATTTCCTGGGACCATTATAGCGTACACTTTCCACTTGCCATGTTTACCTAGAATCAAAATCGGAGTGTCGGGTCTAGAGAACGGTCTTCTGTGACAGATCCTCAGTTTTCAGAAAATCTGTTATGTCACTGAAAGACATATGCGTGATGGAAACACCATAATGATGCACATAGCAGAGGTAGTAATAGTTTTATTCATCCACGGAACAGTATGTCGTGGTTTTATAGTTTGAGAAAAACCGTACTCAATTCACATACAAGCATTTATATCCTTAAAGAGTTAGTATGACAAAGGATGGGCTGTTGTCTTACACTAGGTACCATACCGGCATTTGCCTGAAATAATTTAGGGAAACCACGGGTAACCTAAATGAGGATGGTCGGATGGAGATTGGAGCCTCCATCGTTTGTTACAAAAAGCAGTCTCATTCGAATCATCCCTATTGCACATTGCTGTTTTGTTTATGTATTTTTACAAAAGAAGTTACTTCGTAAGGCGAAACAGCTAAAAACCTTGCTTGGTTAAGATTTAAGTTTCACGAGAAAGTTAATCTTAATTTTGTAGGGAAAATGGGTGACTTACAAGAACGAAAAGCAATATGTAAGAATGGAAGAGGAAGCGGAGAGTGCTGGAATGAAAAACGGTACGATATGGAGACAGAGTCGTTTCTCTGTACTGCATAACCTCCAGATGGAAGTAAAAGGAAGGTACGGAAGTGCCATCAAAATACAGGGTGAAAGGATATCAATGATAGAAACGCTGGAAGTAATAAAATGCAAGCAAAGAGGACGCAGAAGAAGAGTAGTCAGTGAGAGGATCTGTTGCGAAATAAAGTGCGCTAATACGAGGGTCGTCCACAAAGTAAGTTCCGTTTCTATTTCTATCAGTGGCAGAGCTACGATCGCAGTTCAGAGCATGCGCCGCACTTACTCGGACTCAAAGGGAACACAAGTACGCCATTTTCAGATCGCTGCTGCCGAAGTGTGCTTTGTAGTGCTTCTTTAAAATGTCACCCGTAATTGAAAATGCCGCCGCGAGGCGCAATTTCGTAATGCTCTCGCAGTAACCATGTGCATTGATTGTTTGGCCTCGTGGTAAGAAATCAATCAGCAAAATGCCTGTTCTGTTCCAGAAAACGGTGCACATGACTTTTCGAGGTGTCAAGATTTGCTTAGGCTTAACCTTCGTTGGGAGTCAAGTGTGCCGCCATTCCACTGATTGCCGTTTTGTTTCAGGGGTTGGTACGATGCCCAAGTTTCATGCCCCGTGACTATCCGAGAAAGAAAGCCATTGCTTTCTTCATTGTAGCGTATCAAAAACTGAAGTGCACTTCCCATCCCTTGTTTTTTTGTGTTGTCCAGTAAGAATTTTCGGTACCCAACGTGAGCAAAGTTTTCGAAATTTCAGTTTTTCTGTAACAATTTCATGAATTAGTGATTGTGAGATTTCAGGAACTTCCATAGCAGGGGCACTAGGTGTAAACTTACGGTTGTGCTTAATCTTCTCTTCAATTGTGTGAACCAGTTCATGAGTAACCACAGACGGGCATCCACTTCGTTCTTAATCGTGCACTTGATCACGTCCTTCATTCAACAGTTTGACCCATCTTCTAATCATTGAATCACTCATAGCATTTTGTCAGTAAACCTCGCAGATTTGACGATGAATTTCCTTTGGTTTAACTTTCTTTGCATTTAGAAAACGAATCACAGATCTGATTTCACACGCGGCGGCATTTTCAATTACGGCTGACATGATAAAGAAGCACTACAAAGTACACGTCGGCAGCAGCGATCTGAAAATGGCGTACATGTCTTCTCCTTGAGTCAGAGTAACTGCAGTGCATGCTCGGAACTGCGACCGTAGCGCTGCCGGGGATAGAAATAGAAACGGAACTTCGTTTGTGGACGACCCTCGTATAAAAATATGTCTTAATTTGAGAAGTAAGTTAGAGGATGGAACGTCTGGAGAACAGCTTTGTATGGAAGTGAATCACGGAGTGTACAAAAACCGATGAAGAAGGGAATCTACGCATTTCAGATGTGGCACGTACAAAATGATGCTAAAATTACGCAGAGGTTTTCCGCAGAATCGTCGAAGAAGAAAAAATGTGTAACTCTTAGAAATCACAACATAACAAGACACTTGCTAAGACATCGGAGAATAACTTCTAAGGTTGTAGAGGGCAAAAATATAAGAAACGTCAGTGACTGGAATATATCAAACATTCAACTGAAGATTTTGGAAGAAGGTGCCATTACGAAACTCTCGGTGTGGCATGTGACAGGAGATAGTTGCGGTTGATGGAATTACAGCACGCAACGCGATCCGGTAGGGAGCGGGAACACCACTGCAAAGCGTGACTAGTGTACTGCCTCTGATCTGATAAATGCCACAGAGTAAGAACAAAGATCAGTTGCAAAAAACCGTCACGCACGAGTAGGCAACGGCAAATAGTTCTTTCGTAATACGAGTGATATTGTTTCTCCGTGATTATTTTACACACATCAAAAAAAGTTTTGCACCAACTCGCTGCCGAGAGTGCCGTTATCTGTAGAGAAAATTGGAATAGAGATCAACATAAACAGCATTTCCGCCCTTGTTATTTCTCATGAAAACCACAAATTGCATGTTGTACCACCATACAGCGAGACCTTCAGAGGTGGTAGTCCAGATTACTGTACACACCGGGCCGGCCGGAGTGGCCAATCGGTTCCAGGCGTTTCAGTCTGGAACCGCGCGGCCGCTACGGACGCAGGTTCGAATCCTGCCTCGGGCAGGAGAGGACGGGTAGTTAGGTTTAAGTACTTCTGAGTTCTAGGGGACTGATGACCTTAGCAGTTAAGTCCTATAGTGCTGAGAGCCATTTCAACCATTTGTACGCACCGGTACCTCTAATACCCAGTAGCGCATTGCATTGATGCATGCCTTTATTCGTCGTGGCATACTATCCACAAGTTCATCAAAGCACTGTTGGTCCAGATTGTCCCACTACTTAACGGCGATTCGGCGTAGATCACTCAGAGTGGTTGGTGGGCCACGTCGTCCATAAACAGCCCTTTCCAATCAATCTCAGACATGTGCGAAAGGGTTCATGTCTGGAGAATATGCTGACCACTCTAGTGGAGCGATGTCGTTATCCTGAAGGAAGTCATTTACAAAATGTGCACGATGGGGGTGCGAATTGTCGTCCATGAAGACGAATGCCTCGCCAATACGCTGCCGATATGGTTTCACTATCGGTCGAGGGATGGCATTCACGTATCGTACAGCCGTTACAGCGCCTTCCATGACCACCAACGGCGTACGTCGGCCCCATATAATGCCACCCCAAAACAGCAGAGAACCTTCACCTTGTTGCACTCACTGTACAGTGTGTCTAAGGCGTTCAGCCCGACCGCGTTGCCTCCAAATACGTCTCCGACGATTGTTTGGTTGAAGGCATATGCGACACTCATCGGTGAAGAGAACGTGATACCAATCTTGAGCGGTCCATTCGGCGTGTTGTTGGACTGATCAGTACCGCGCTGCATGGCGTCTTGGTTGCAAAGATGGACCTCGTCATGGACGTCGGGAGTGAATTCGGATGCACAGTTTGAGTCGTAACACGACGTCCTGTGTGTGCACGGAAAGTATTATTCAACACGGTGGCGTTGCTCTCCGGGTTCCTCCGAGCCATAATCCGTGAGTAGCGGTCATCCACCGCAGTAGTAGCCGTTGGGCGGCCTGAGCGAGGCATGTCATCGACAATTCGTGTCTCTCTATATCTCCTCCATGTCGGAACAACATCGCTTTTGTAAGCGTAGGCTTCCGCGGCCGTTGTCTTCTTCAATAAAATTCTTCAAGGTATCAGACCGCATCATCATAGTTTAAAATGCGCCAACGTTTCGGCCAGCGTTGCAGCTAGCCTTCATCAGGGCCTTGCGTTAACTGCTAAATGAACACACTTGATTCCTTAAATAGCTGCACGAGAAAACCGTGTCGTTACTTGATTGGCTGTAAAAGGAGGAGGAGGAGGGGAGAAAGGTATACTTTATTGGTGTTTCCTTTATTATCCGTCATTGGCTGGAATAGCTGTTTTCTATTGGTCTTTATATTAATCCACCCCATTGGAGGAGACGGACGAATAGCGAACAGGTGATGGCTGTGACGTCACACTGTTTCCATGCTGTCCAGAAGCCGGCTGCGGCGTGCCATTGCTTTGTGTGCTCGCGACCACTACTGCGGCTCTCCGCGTGTCTGCATGGGCCGCCACGGCTCTGCCGCCGCTCCGTAGCCCTGCTATTGCAGGCAGCCAAGACCTCGGAAGCTTGTACCCGTCCTCTCTATTCATGTTGGCGGGTCTTTTGGCTATTTCTATCGCCTCTCTAATCTTTCTTTTGAAAGTGAGAGGCTGTTTCGCCAGGACGCGGGCTTCTTGAAAAAATATTGGTTTCCCGCACTCGTCTCGGTGTTCCGCCACTGCTGACTTAGTTTGTTGTTTCAGGCGGATATATCTTTCATGTTCCGAGAGCCTTGTGCTAATCGGACGTCCCGTCTCACCTATGTAGACTAATCCACACGCACAACCAATTTCATACACGCCAGCTGTGTGTAGTTTGTCAACTGCATCCTTGGTAGAACCGAGCATGTCTGATATTATGTTTCTGCTTCGGAAAATTGGTTTGATGTCGGCTTTTCGTAGAATTTTGCCAATACGTTCGGTGACCCCTTGTACATATGGTAACACAGCAATGCTCTGTGCCTCCTTCTCCTCTTCCCTATTAGTCTTCTCCCTTGTCGACATGGTGCTGTCTATCATCTGCTTCCCATAGCCATTAGTTCCGAAGATGGACCTGAGGCGATCAAGTTCTGTCTTCAGATGTTCTTCGTCGCTTATCCTGTACGCTCTCTTCGTTAGCGTGTGCAGGGCGGACTTCTTCTGCGTGGGGTGATGGTGGGAGGAGGCGTGAAGGTACCTGTCCGTATTGGTTGGTTTCCTGTACACTTTGTGGCCAAGTTTACCATCAGGTTTTCGATAAACTTCTACGTCGAGAAAAGGCAGCACCCCATTCTTCTCTGTTTCCATTGCAAACTGAATTTTCCTATGCTGTTGGTTAAGGTTCTTGTGAAAGTTCTGTAACTCCTCTTCTCCGTGGGGCCAGATGACGAAAGTATCATCGACATAGCGAAGCCAACAACTTGGGCGTAATGGTGCGGACTGGAGGGCTGTTTCCTCAAATGCCTCCATGAAAATTTCTGCTGCGATAGGCGATAGGGGTGAGCCCATAGCTACACCATCAGTTTGTTCATAAAATTGACCTCTCCACTTGAAATAGGTGGTCGTCAGACAGTGGCGCACAAGCTCACATATATCAGGTGCCACGCGTTCTTCTAGGATGTTCACAGTATCTGACACTGGGACATTCGTGAATAGGGATTTTACGTCGAAACTAACCATCAGATCTTGGTTCGTAACACGCATTTCCTTTAGGAGAGACACGAAGTGAGTGGAATCCTTAACGTAGGACTCGGTTTGGTGCACTAGGTGTCGGAGCCTAGGTGCCAGTTCTTTCGCTAGGTAGTAGGTCGGCGAATTTATACTGTTTACTATGGGCCTTAAGGGGAAGTCGGTTTTGTGTACCTTCGGTACACCATATATTCTTGGTGCCTGTGTCACTTGCGGGATGAATCTTCTGGCCTTGTCGAAGTTGATTCTAGAGTGCTTGAGCAGTGCCTGCGTCGTTTTGATTACCTTGGCCGTCGGATCTCCCTGACGTTTCTTGTAGATAGGTTCTGCGAGAATATCTTCCATTCGTTTGTTGTAATCAGTTGTGTCCAAGACTACAGTGGCGTTGCCCTTACATGCCTGTACCACTACTAAGTGGGGGTTGTCCCTGAGTTCCTTGATGGCATGGTATTCCTCAGCGTTGATGCTTTGCTTCGGTGGCTTTGCTTTATTCAGAACTCTGACCGTTTCCTGCCGGATCTTCTCCGCCTCGGCCTGTGGCAGATGACGTACCGAAGCCTCTACGGATTCTATGATATCTTCTTTTGGAACTCGCTTAGGTGCGACTGCGAAATTCATCCCCTTGGCCAGAATTGCAGTGGTTGCTTCGCTCGAGGTGTGGCTGGAGAGGTTGACCACTGTCCGTCGCCTGTCCAACGTCAATGCTTCGTCCGTGGCTTTCTGTTGTAGTTTGTCGTACTTTCTCATCTGGCGGTTAGTAATACTATTGCTGGTCCTTGATGCTTGCTGAAAGGTTAACCCGTCGACTTTATTCCAGTCTTTCAGCTGAAGTTTTCCGGCCAGAAATAGGTGCAGATCACACAAATTCCTGTTGTGAGCATCGAGACTTATGCGGATGTGGCGGATCCTTTCCCGTAGCAATGCTTAACTGGCTTTAACACAGATATTCCTCGCCTTGTTCGTTTTTATGTGAGTCGTCAACCGCAAAGAATACGGCACAACACTCGTGTCTCTGCATCTCTTCAAAAAAGCAAGGTCATTCAGCAGTTTACATCTTTTTAACCGCAGTACTTCCAACTTCTTGATGTTTCCGTGGATTTCCTGCCCATACAGGTTGGTTAAATGTAAGCGTAGGCTTCCGCGGCCGTTGTCTTCTTCAATAAAATTCTTCAGGGTATCAGACCGCATCGTCATAATTTAAAATGCGCCAACGTTTCGGCCAGCGTTGCAGCTAGCCTTCATCAGGGCCTTACGTTAACTGCTAAATGAACACACTTGATTCCTTAAATAGTTGCACGAGAAAACCGTGTCGTTACTTGATTGGCTGTAAAAGGAGGAGGAGGAGGGGTGATAGGTATACTTTATTGGTGTTTCCTTTATTATCTGTCATTGGCTGAAATAGCTGTTTTCTATTGGTCTTTATATTAATCCACCCCATTGGAGGAGACGGACGAATAGCGAACAGGTGATGGCTGTGACGTCACACTGTTTCCATGCTGTCCAGATGAATTTCGCAGTCGCACCTAAGCGAGTTCCAAAAGAAGATATCATAGAATCCGTAGAGGCTTCGGTACGTCATCTGCCACAGGCCGAGGCGGAGAAGATCCGGCAGGAAACGGTCAGAGTTCTGAATAAAGCAAAGCCACCGAAGCAAAGCATCAACGCTGAGGAATACCATGCCATCAAGGAACTCAGGGACAACCCCCACTTAGTAGTGGTACAGGCATGTAAGGGCAACGCCACTGTAGTCTTGGACACAACTGATTACAACAAACGAATGGAAGATATTCTCGCAGAACCTATCTACAAGAAACGTCAGGGAGATCCGACGGCCAAGGTAATCAAAACGACGCAGGCACTGCTCAAGCACTCTAGAATCAACTTCGACAAGGCCAGAAGATTCATCCCGCAAGTGACACAGGCACCAAGAATATATGGTGTACCGAAGGTACACAAAACCGACTTCCCCTTAAGGCCCATAGTAAACAGTATAAATTCGCCGACCTACTACCTAGCGAAAGAACTGGCACCTAGGCTCCGACACCTAGTGCACCAAACCGAGTCCTACGTTAAGGATTCCACTCACTTCGTGTCTCTCCTAAAGGAAATGCGTGTTACGAACCAAGATCTGATGGTTAGTTTCGACGTAAAATCCCTATTCACGAATGTCCCAGTGTCAGATACTGTGAACATCCTAGAAGAACGCGTGGCACCTGATATATGTGAGCTTGTGCGCCACTGTCTGACGACCACCTATTTCAAGTGGAGAGGTCAATTTTATGAACAAACTGATGGTGTAGCTATGGGCTCACCCCTATCGCCTATCGCAGCAGAAATTTTCATGGAGGCATTTGAGGAAACAGCCCTCCAGTCCGCACCATTACGCCCAAGTTGTTGGCTTCGCTATGTCGATGATACTTTCGTCATCTGGCCCCACGGAGAAGAGGAGTTACAGAACTTTCACAAGAACCTTAACCAACAGCATAGGAAAATTCAGTTTGCAATGGAAACAGAGAAGAATGGGGTGCTGCCTTTTCTCGACGTGGAAGTTTATCGAAAACCTGATGGTAAACTTGGCCACAAAGTGTACAGGAAACCAACCAATACGGACAGGTACCTTCACGCCTCCTCCCACCATCACCCCACGCAGAAGAAGTCCGCCCTGCACACGCTAACGAAGAGAGCGTACAGGATAAGCGACGAAGAACATCTGAAGACAGAACTTGAACGCCTCAGGTCCATCTTCGGAACTGATGGCTATGGGAAGCAGATGATAGACAGCACCATGTCGACAAGGGAGAAGACTAATAGGGAAGAGGAGAAGGAGGCACAGAGCATTGCTGTGTTACCATATGTACAATGGGTCACCGAACGTATTGGCCAAATTCTACGAAAAGCCGACATCAAACCAATTTTCCGAAGCAGAAACAAAATATCAGACATGCTCGGTTCTACCAAGGATGCAGTTGACAAACTACACACAGCTGGCGTGTATGGAATTGGTTGTGCGTGTGGATTAGTCTACATAGGTGAGACGGGACGTCCGATTAGCACAAGGCTCTCGGAACATGAAAGATATATCCGCCGGAAACAACACACTAAGTCAGCAGTGGCGGAACACCGAGACGAGTGCGGGAAACCAATATTTTTTCAAGAAGCCCGCGTCCTGGCGAAACAGCCTCTCACTTTTAAAAGAAAGATTAGAGAGGCAATAGAAATAGCCAAAAGACCCGCCAACATGAATAGAGAGGACGGGTACAAGCTTCCGAGGTCTTGGCTGCCTGCAATAGCAGGGCTACGGAGCGGCTGCAGAGCCGTGGCGGCCCATGCAGACACGCGGAGAGCCGCAGCAGTGGTCGCGAGCACACAAAGCAATGGCACGCCGCAGCCGGCTTCTGGACAGCATGGAAACAGTGTGACGTCACAGCCATCACCTGTTCGCTATTCGTCCGTCTCCTCCAATGTGGTGGATTAATATAAAGACCAATAGAAAACAGCTATTTCAGTCAATGACAGATAATAAAGGAAACACCAATAAAGTATACCTTTCACCCCTCCTCCTCCTCCTTTTACAGCCAATCAAGTAACGACACGGTTTTCTCGTGCAGCTATTTAAGGAATCAAGTGTGTTCATTTAGCAGTTAACGTAAGGCCCTGATGAAGGCTAGCTGCAACGCTGGCCGAAACGTTGGCGCAATTTAAATTATGACGATGCGGTCTGATACCCTGAAGAATTTTATTGAAGAACATCGCTTTTGTTCACTCCGAGACGCTTGGATTCTTCCCTTGTTTAGAGCTGTTCCTGGCACAAAGTAACAATGCGGACGCATCGAACCGCGGTATTGACCGTCTAGGCATGGTTGAACTGCGCGTCACACGAGCCGTGTATCTCCTTCCTGGTGGAATGAGTGGAACTGATCGACTGTCGGACCCCTTCCGTCTAATTGGCGCTGCTCATGCACGGTTGTTTACGTCTTTGAACAGTCAAAGGGACTGCGTCTGTTATTCAATATCGACAGCCAGCGTCTATCTTCAGGGGTCCTGGGAACCGGGGTGATGGAAAACTTTTTTTGATGTGTGTATTAGCCAAAGTGACACTCCACATTGATCATACACGAACATAAACGACAATTGTGTATCTCCAGGTCGGTTTCGTAAAGGCTTAACTTTATTTCTGTCTGTTCGCAGTACTCTATGCTGATGGGTAGAATTCATACAGCTGGCATCGTTGTTGCATCTATCTGCCGTTTTGATTTTTGAAGCTGAAACTCCGATCCTTCAGTATCCATAGAACAACCGTTTCAAAACCATCGGATTTGAAGTCGAACCCGGATGCGCCATAGGAGTCGGCAGTTTCGGAGCCGATAACGAAGATTCGTTACGTCCCCACACAGGAAAGACGAGAGAAATTCGCTGGATGCAGAGACGAAAAGACCGTAATGAAGATCGGAAAGCAACCGCACGAGAAGTCCTCAGCCTCCGACCAGAGCTATGCTCGCTCCCCTCCCGGCTGCCCTCCGCCGTTCTTCACGGACGTCCGCTCTCCTCCCCCTCGTGAGAGCGGTGGTGGCGGCGGCGAAAGCTGTTAACGACCGGCGCGGCCGGCGGATGCCGGCGGGGGTCGGATCGCAGGCGCCGCCCCCAGGCGACGAGAAAGAGCCCACGTTCCCGAGAACGGGAACGGGCTAAATGACACGGAGCACCTGCAAGAGGTCAGATGAAATCGTGCACTAGCGTACCGTGGCAATTTTGCCCAGTGGTAGAGATCATCTATTGAATATGAAGTGGGAAGCAGAGCTAAGCTCAGGTGTGCCCTAGGGAGAACTGTATCAATACCGTTGCCGTTAGTGCTGTACCTTAATGACGTACAGACAATATCAACAGCAGTCTCAGACTTTTGCGTGTGATGCGGTTATTTATTAAGTGGTACTGTCTGAGAAAACTCGACACAAATCTAAGCTCTTGATAAAATTTCAAAATGGAGCAAAGATTTTAAAAACATCTACATCTACATCCATACTCCGAAAGCCACCTGACGGTGTGTGTCGGAGGGTACTTTGAGTACCTCTATCGGTTCTCCCTTCTATTCCAGTCTCGTATTGTTCGTGGAAAGGAAGACTGTCGGTATGCTTCTGTGTGGGCTCTAATCTCTCTGATTTTATCCTCGTGGTCTCTTCGCGAGATATACGTAGGAGGGAGCAATATACTGCTTGGCTCTTCGGTGAAGATTTGTTCTCGAAACTTCAACAAAAGCCCGTACCGAGCTACTGAGCGTCTCTCCTGCAAAGTCTTTCACTGGAGTTTATCTATCACATCCGTAACGCTTTCGCGATTACTAAATGATTCTGTAACGAAGCGCGCTGCTCTCCGTTGGATCTTCTCTATCTCCTCTATCAACCCCACCTGGTACGGATCCCACACTGGTGAGCAATATTCGAGCAGTGGGCGAACAAGTATACTGTAACCTACTTCCTTTGTTTTCGGATTCAATTTCCTTAGGATTCTTCCAATGATTCTCAGTCTGGCATCTGCTTTACTGACGATTAATTTTGTATGATCATTCCATTTTAAATCACTCCTAATGCCTACTCCCAGATAATTTATGGAATTAACTGCTTCCAGATGCTGACCTGCTATATTGTAGCTAAATGATAAACGATCTTTCTTTCTGTGTATTCGCAGCACATTACACTTGTCTACATTGAGATTCAATTCCCATTCCCTGCGCCATGCGTCAATTCGTTGCAGATCCTCCTGCATTTCAGTACAATTTTCCATTGTTACAACCTCTCGATATACCACAGCATCATCCGCAAAAAGCCTCGGTGAACTTCCGATTTTATACACAAGGTCACTTATGTACATTGTTAATAGCAACGGTCCTACGACACTCCCCTGCGTTCCCAAGCTAGGGCTGAGTCTCAACACATCGCAGGGCGGCAACTGCTCTACCGAGTACAAAACATGCTGATATTGTTCACGACTTTGAAATATGCTCTTCACAAACACCACCCACTGAAACGGGGCTCTTCACCAAGATATCAAACAAACTTTACAACGGGTCTAACATTGTTCATCATCATTTCAGACGTAACAAGTATTAAAACACGGGTTTCATTTAGTTAGGGAATAAAGAGACGAACTGACGTTTCGTAACAGATCGATTACACACAACTTCAAAACTCCTCCACCAACGCATTTCTGAGATCAGCAATGCGTTTCCGCTAAAGCACGGGCGACTGAGTAGGTGGCGAGAAGTACTCGTGTTTTGCTGATTATGAGAAGTGAGCCAAACCGGTAGGGCCGCTTAATCATTTGACTGAAACAAACTTTATTGTAGCATGACAAGACATCTGTTAAGAACAAATTCCATAGTACTAGAGGAAGTTGGAGAGGGCAAAACTGTGGACAATAACTGAGGACGTTGGGCTTAAGTGTCACTCTGAGGTGAAGAGTTTACCGTACTAGATGAAATAGTTGCGGTCCGCATGAGATCAACGAGAAGAATGATGACCGAACGAGAGGCCTTCAGATTCTATGAACTGCATTTAACGGGAAGAACACCTCAGTCACACGGCAGGCCGCCATAAATATCGTGCTAGTCCCTCATACCTATATTCGCAGCCATTACTGTGTGTCCGAGAAATGCGGAAGCCGAAATCCTGAGTGCATCAGCTAATTTTACTCTCGATGTTTATGTCCGACACCACAGCGAGGCGTTTGCCAACGACGCGGAGGTTAAAACGGCTAACTTCCTCACCCTAGAATCCGTAGGCACTGAAATAAACGGAAAGATAACAGAAAATATGACATAACTAAGTTCGTGAAATGTGTGTAAGAACGAAGAGGTAAGGGAATTGGCCCCTAGACTACATCACTTAATAAACAGATGTTGAAAACATACGACAGTCAACAAAAGTAATGGGCGAGGCACCACCTGTGTGTGGAAAATCTACTTATTAAGTCGGTCTGGTGCCACTACAGTAGCGTATTCTACTCGTCATCGTGCATTCCGAAACACAGGTCCTTTTCAGAGATGGAATTGGCTGTGGTACCTGCGATATCAACGTGACATAAACGAGTTATAGTGCGTTTTTTTTCTTGAAATTTGCAAAGTTTTCACAAAATATATGAAACATTACAATAGAATGTATGAACAAAATTGCAGTAGAATATATGCACATTACTTTTATTAAAAACATAAAGCAGTAGTCCATTTTGCTGCTCTCTGTTTTCTCGTCCCCCACAACACGCAGTGTTACTGCTGTGTTCTTTTCCAAAGATGGACCAAGACGCTGTTAAGCGGGTGTTCATAATGCATTGGCTCATCATAGCTGAGAGATACGGCGTTGGCCAGGTAAGTGTTTATTCCGATCTTCTACTAGTCCACCTCCTCCTACAAGTGTTTCTTTGTCCACCTCCTCCTGCCGACCCCCCCCCCCCCCCCATCTTTGTCCACTCTAGGGGGCCACAGTTAGCTCGTGTGGCCACGTGGTTCGCGGAAACACAATTTCTACGTACCGTGGACAAATTTTAGCAACATTAAACCACGCAACTGCGAACAATTAACATTTTACTGAGGACACATTTGAATAGACGGTTGCATTTAAAGTTGAACCTCGATTTGGAGAAACAGCCACAACGAGGGCCGACAAACTCTAATATTAACCCACGTGGATGGTTTCGAACGGACATAAAGTAATGAAAAAAACATCACAAAGCCGCAAAAATTATCAAGTATTCGTAAAAGATTAGAATGTATACACTCGCAGTCGCAGGCACACAAACATTCACACTGAACCGAGGTCACACTTCCTACGTGAGATCGCTTCAACACATGCAACACCTTTGTGCTACTTTCTTCTTACGGAACGAAGTCTGCATTAGTAATCAAACTGAAAGTCTGCGAAAACCTTGCATTCTTTGCTGTGAACCAGCAAAACAATCTTTATAAGACAAAACACAAGGCAAATATCTCCACAAGGTGCAAGTTCGGTGAGACTGAATTACAAAAAGCTCCCCTCTCGCTACGAGACAAAGTGCCACGCGGTTAAATAAACTCACCCTTCTTCGAAGCGACCTCGGCTGCAGACCCTCGGAGAGCTGGAAGCAGACTGCCCATCTCACACTAAAACTTCTCCAACACAACCCCGTGGCCAGGAAAACCCAGAGATGAGGCTTCCGTCACCTAACTAACACCCCTAACTTTCACGTAAGAGAAACCAATCACTTTGCCTACTTGAAAACTACAAGGGCTGGCCATTCTGTAAGACTACCCCTGATTCTCTGCAGCAGACTAAACCACCGTACAGGAAAATGAAACACACACCTAATTTCATTCACTCACGCATACCAGAGAGTTTTGGAATAGGAGAAGAAGGGATAAACATTTCATGGAATCATAGTCGTGAGTTGGGTTACATATAAAAACATGGAAGACTTATAATGGCGTTATAGACGCATTTGGAAGTCTGGAAGGAACCAACGTAAAAGCCATTTGATGCTTGCAAATCTTAGAGAGAAATAGGCTACAGCTAGATTGAATCATCGCTCAGTCTTTTCTCGTACTAAATTTAGCAACGAAAACACCCAAATTGTTCTGTAGGATGCAAAGTGCACTGGAGTAAATAAAGTGATAATGAAAGGGGACTATAGGACCCTTTCAAGCTTACGTGCGTTTTAGAGTTCATTAGATTAGCGTGTAAAAGTTAGAAGTATATCGGTGAAAAACTTTTCGATATTTTTGCTAATAACGTTCCCCTCTTTATATTAGGTATTTTTCACATATCAAATGTATTTAAAAATAGATACACAAAAACAAGCACGTATTCGGATGAAACGAAAGATTTCGAAGCAATCAGTGAATAAATTTCGGAGATTTAAGATCTTGAACAAATAAATACGTATATATACGTGGCGCTGCATTAGTTATATAAAAACACACGCCTATTCGAATGCAACATTGAGTCCAAATGTGAAAGGAACAGGAAAAGAATTTACCGGACATTTACGAACATTAATATTTTTATTTGTATAAAAGTAAACGTTCGTTTGTTCAAAATCTTAAACCTGTAAAATGTTTTCGCTGATCTATTTGAAATTTAGACACAACGTTGCACCAGAATACGCGCATGCTTCTTTATAACTACAGAAGCGCTTGCAAAGGGGAGCGAGGTGGGATGTCTAGGTTTGGGCTGGGTTCTCTGTCAAAGATGGGGGATGTGGACAGCAGCAGCGGCGGGATAGAACTATCCTTCATTAGTTCTTTACTCACTGGTCTAGGGGTAGCGTCTTTGATTCATAATCAAAACGTTTTCGGTCCCGGGTTCGATCCCCGCCACTGCCTAAATTTTGATAAATAATCAGCATTGGCGGCCGAAGACTACCGGCATAAGAAGTCAGCCTCATTCTGCCAACGGCCTTGTCAAAGAGGGCGGAGGAGCGGATAGAGGTTCAGGGCACTCTCTTGTCCTAGGGGTGGGAAATTGCCCCTAAAGGCGGAAGAATCAGCAATGATCAACGACATGAGGATGCAGAAGGCAATGGAAACCACTGCATTAGAGACACGTAACGTGTATCCACAGGACATGTGGCCTGTAATTGAAGAAGTGTCATGACGATCTCTCCATTGGCAAAAGATTCCGGAATAGTCCCCCATTCGGATCTCCGGGAGGGGACTGCCAAGGGGGAGGTTACCATGAGAAAAAGATTGAATAATCAACGAAAGGATAACGTTCTACGAGTCAGGGCGTGGAATGTCAGAGCTTGAACGTGGTAGGGAAACTAGAAAATCTGAAAAGGGAAATGAAGAGGCTCAATCTAGATATAGCAGGGGTCAGTGAAGTGAAGAGGAAGGAAGACAAGGATTTCTGGTCAGATGAGTATCGGGTAATATCAACAGCAGCAGAAAATGGTATAACAGGTGTAGGATTCGTTATGAATAGGAAGGTAGGGCAGAGGGTGTGTTACTGTGAACAGTTCAGTGACCGGGTTGTTCTAATCAGAATCGACAGCAGACCAACACCGACAACGATAGTTCAGGTATACATGCCGACGTCGCAAGCTGAAGATGAACAGATAGAGAAAGTGTATGAGGATATTGAAAGGGTAATGCAGTATGTAAAGGGGGACGAAAATCTAATAGTCATGGGCGACTGGAATGCAGTTGTAGGGGAAGGAGTAGAAGAAAAGGTTACAGGAGAATATGGGCTTGGGATAAGGAATGAAACAGGGGAAAGACTAATTGAGTTCTGTAACAAGCTTCAGCTAGTAATAGAGAATACCCTGTTCAAGGATCACAAGAGGAGGAGGTATACTTGGAAAAGGCCGGGAGATACGGGAAGATTTCAATTAGATTACATCATGGTCAGACAAAGATTCCGAAATCAGATACTGGACTGTAAGGTGTACCCGGGAGCAGATATAGACTCAGATCAAGATATAGTAGTGATGAAGTGTAGGCTGAAGTTCAAGACATTAGTCAGGAAGAATCAATACGCAAAGAAGTGGGATACGGAAATACTAAGGAATGACGAGATACGTTTGAAGTTCGCTAACGCTATAGATGCAGCAATAAGGAATAGCGCAGTAGGCAGTACAGTTGAAGAGGAATAGACATCTCTAAAAAGGGCCATCACAGAAGTTGGGAAGAAAAACATAGGTACAAAGAAGGTAGCTGCGAAGAAACCATGGGTAACAGAAGAAATACTTCAGTTGATTGATGAAAGGAGGAAGTACAAACATGTTCCGGGAAAATCAGGAATACAGAAATACAAGTCGCTGAGGAATGAAATAAATAGGAAGTGCAGGGAAGCTAAGACGAAATGGCTGCAGGAAAAATGTGAAGGCATCGAAAAAGATATGATTGTCGGAAGGACAGACTCAGCATACAGGAAAGTCAAAACAACCTTTGGTGACATTAAAAGCAACGGTGGTAACATTAAGAGTGCAACGGGAATTCCACTGTTAAATGCAGAGGAGAGAGCAGATAGGTGGAAAGAATACATTGAAAGCCTCTATGAGGGTGAAGATTTGTCTGATGTGATAGAAGAAGAAACAGGATTCGATTTAGAAGAGATAGGGGATCCAGTATTAGAATCGGAATTTAAAAGAGCTTTGGAGGACTTACGGTCAAATAAGGCAGAAGGGATAGATAACATTCCATCAGAATTTCTAAAATCATTGGGGGAAGTGGCAACAAAACGACTATTCACGTTGGTGTGTAGAATATATGAGTCTGGCGACATACCATCTGACTTTCGGAAAAGCATCATCCACACAATTCCGAAGACGGCAAGAGCTGACAAGTGCGAGAATTATCGCACAATCAGCTTAACAGCTGATGCATCGAAGCTGCTTACAAGAATAATATACAGAAGAATGGAAAAGAAAATTGAGAATGCGCTAGGTGACGATCAGGTTGGCTTTAGGAAAAGTAAAGGCACGAGAGAGGCAATTCTGACGTTACGGCTAATAATGGAAGCAAGGCTAAAGAAAAATCAAGACACTTTCATAGGATTTGTCGACCTGGAAAAAGCGTTCGACAATATAAAATGGTGCAAGCTGTTCGAGATTCTGAAAAAAGTAGGGATAATCTATAGGGAGAGACGGGTCATATACAATATGTACAACAACCAAGAGGGAATAATAAGAGTGGACGATCAAGAACGAAGTGCTCGCATTAAGAAGGGTGTAAGACAAGGCTGTAGCCTTTCGCCCCTACTCTTCAATCTGTATATCGAGGAAGCAATGATGGAAATAAAAGAAAGGTTCAGGAGTGGAATTAAAATACAAGGTGAAAGGATATCAATGATACGATTCGCTGATGACATTGCTATCTTGAGTGAAAGGGAAGAAGAATTAAATGATCTGCTGAACGGAATGGACAGTCTAATGAGTACGCAGTATGGTTTGAGAGTAAATCAGAGAAAAAAAATGGCTCTCTGCACTATGGGACTTAACAGCTGTGGTCATCAGTCCCCTAGAACTTAGAACTACTTAAACCTAACTAACCTAAGGACATCACACACATCCATGCCCGAGGCAGGATTCGAACCTGCGACCGTAGCAGTCGCGCGGTTCCGGACTGCGCGCCTAGAACCGCGAGACCACCGCGGCCGGCAAATCGGAGAAAGACGAAGGTAATGAGAAGTAGTAGAAATGAGAACAGCGAGAAACTTAACATCAGGATTGATGGTAACGAAGTCAATGAAGTTAAGGAATTCTGCTACCTAGGCAGTAAAATAACCAATGACGGACGGAGCAAGGAGGACATCAAAAGCAGACTCGCTGTGGCAAAAAAGGCATTTCTGGCCAAGAGAAGTCTACTAATATCAAATACCGGCCTTAATTTGAGAAAGAAATTTCTGAGGATGTACGTCTGGAATACAGCATTGTATGGTAGTGAAACATGGACTGTGGGAAAACCGGAACAGAAGAGAATCGAAGCATTTGAGATGTGGTGCTATAGACGAATGTTGAAAATTAGGTGGACTGATAAGGTAAGGAATGAAGAGGTTCTATGCAGAATCGGAGAGGAAAGGAATATGTGGAAAACACTGATAAGGAGAAGGGACAGGATGATAGGACATCTGCTAAGACATGAGGGGATGACTTCCATGGTACTAGAGGGAGCTGTAGAGGGCAAAAGCTGTAGAGGAAGACAGAGATTGGAATACGTCAAGCAAATAATTGAGGACGTAGGTTGCAAGTGCTACTCTGAGATGAAGAGGTTAGCACAGGAAAGAAATTCGTGGCGGGCCGCATCAAACCAGTCAGTAGACTGATGACAAAAAAAACTCAAAAACTCTTCTGACTGTGCTTTATTCTCTGGAGCGGCCCAGAGTTCCCTCATAATATTGGCACAGGAGAGGAATTCGTGGCGGGCCGCATCGAAACAGTCAGAAGACTAATGATAAAAAAAAGTATCGAATTTTGTATAGGAAGTTCTCGTGTATTCCAATCATACCCTTTCTGGAATTTATTTGCATCCCAAATTTTCGTTTGTCCTTCCTGTTCATGCCAATTGCGTAAATATTAATAAGTACGATATATTGACCGTTGTCTCGGCTTATTTGTAGTGTAAATAACGTAAAATTTTCCGCTGCCTGGAAACGAACTCTACTGTAAGTTAAATGGCTCATACCTCGCTCGATCCGCACCAAAAGCTATTGTTTTCTGAACGCTTGGTTATCTGGAGATCTCACGTCTGCCACTTTTATTTCTGGGCAAGCCCTGTGTCTGCCATGAATCTGGACGAAATCGGTGGCGACGAGAGTACGTGGTCCTTTTGTTGGACCACACGTGCACCGTCACCTCACGGTCAGAATGTCGGTCACGTCCCCTAAGTTATCTGCTCAACTGGCGTAAACCGCAGCAACGACGTTCGAACGTTTAACCACTATCTGGAAAAACAGCACACTGAAGATCTTCGTCTTACAGGTTACACACTGTCACAAGAACCGGCCGATGTTTGTCGCCTGGGTATTATGCTAGTAGATCCCCTAAAGAGAATGCAAAAGAGTTGCATGCTGACGTTCTGGAGGCCACTGTGAGGGCTGTGTCGACACAGACAGTATGCAATCGTCTCTGCGCATCTTGAAGACCGCCATAAACGATACAAACCATACGGTGCCGTAGTGCGTGAAGAATGTGGCTTAACGTGGAATGCAACCTAGATCAGTTGCACCAAGTGCCCTTTACTAAAGAGTATATGATTTTACTGATATTGGTCGTACAGTAGTGTGGAGTCCCTGAGGTACCAATGCATGCCTCAAGCATGCCATCCACAGGATTCACAGTCCGTTTGGCCAGTCGTGTTTTGAACCTGGCCCTGATGATTCTTCCGCCATTCTACGTGACTGTTCGTGTTCTGTCCTTGACCAGTCTGAAAGAGTTGAGTCAGGACCTCATTACAATCAAAGAGATGTTGAGCTCAAGGAAAATGGAACGACAGTTATTTATTATCAAATAACGTTAGTTTTCTACCGTTCTCTACTCAGTGTTATCTGAATAATCCTTCACTTTATAGTGAGAAGTACATATGGTGTGTGCTTAAATATCTCGATTTTAGTTGCCCCTTTTATATCCTTGGGCAATATGTTGTACAAATTTATTCCCTTATAAAAGGTTCAGGTTAGTATGACTCTTGATCCATGATTATGAATGCTGCTGTTTGTGAAATAATAGCTAATCTTACAGAGTGGTCGAGAGATACTTGCATGGTACTATTAGAATCTCCAGCTACGTAAACAGATCTTTACAGACAGTTCGGCTACTATTTTTACTTATTATTCTAATAGTCCTGTACTGTAATTTGAAGTCTGTGCCCATGTTTCGTCTATTCCACAGCTAAAGATGCACTGTATATGGGAATAGTATCTAACTATAATGCGTTGTCCATTACACACTAGTGAGAGGAATCTAAGGCCATAGCATGTTGATGACATTTTCTTTGATAGTCTATTTGTGTGATAATTCCGTTTCAACTGATACTCAGTATTAAGTCTTATAAATTCTGTGGTTGCTACACAATCTATGACATTTTTATGCACGTTTAATTTTACAGAACTATATTCCCCCTGAAAGCAGAAATTCAGTTTATTACATCATCACCGATTATTAATATTCATTACAGTTTCATTTGCTTTCTCTAAACGGAGCACTAGTATTTTATTTGTGATTACAATGTTGCTGTTATTAACAAAAAGAATTTTTCCCTATTTCTAAAAATGTCTGGAAACTGACTGATGGATAACAGAAACAATATTGGTTCCAAGATGCTGCTCTAAGAGATTCCTACATTAATGTACGAGTACTTGGGATTTGATAGATGTTTCATTTAAAATTTTGCGTTATTTGAAGCCTGATTTGATCGGAACCAGTCATTGACCATTTTAGTCCTAATGATTATGGTTTCTTGGTAGAATTTTATGGCCAAACGTATCTAAGGCCTTCGAATAATCTGAAAGTGTGCCTGTGACAAATTCATCCTTTTCTAGGGCATCAGGTACCACATTTTCAATCTTTACTAAGGCTGAGTCTGTATTTCTGCTACTTTGGAAATAAAACTGTGCTTCACTGAGGAGGTTATGTAATCAAGTAACTCACTAACCAGTCTTTCATAACGTATTCCATTACTTTTTAGAGTGATGGCAGCAGAAGTATCCGCCTGTAGTATCTGTTAAATCACCTTTCTTTAGCAGAGGCACAAACTCTGCTGCATGTCTCACATACTCCTGAAAGTTACCTGAAATGGAAGACTCATTTATCATATCAGTTAGAGAGGCTTGTGCCCTGCCTATGCCTTTATTAAGTACACAGACTGACGTTCATCTGTACTAATTTTTTTGTTAATTTTGTTAATTTTTGTTAATTTTGCACTGTTTTGCTGGTCTCACAATCTATGGTGCGTAACAACGTCATTTTACTTGCCACATGTTTCTTTACTGGAAAAATATCTGAATTTGGAAATTTTTGTAGTTTTTTCTCTTCTCTTACTTCAAAAATATTCGTTCACAAAACTGGCTAGTCTTTGTGGATCATATATCGACACAGTTACATCTTTTATATGTAAGTTATCGTGATTGTCTTTTTTTTCCTGTTTCTTGTTTCACAGCCACTCACCCTGCTTTACTTTTACTTTCAGCATTAATTATTATTTTGTCATTTACTGATTTTTTGCGGCAGTCAGCACCATCCTGTAACTTTTTTGTATCTTTGATAATAGTCTAGAAACTCCCTCTGACAGCAGGTTTTTGTTATGGAACTGAAGTGTTCCATGGTATGGAAACACTTTCTTATATCTGTTGTTGTCCACTTGCTTTCATTAGGCATTGCTGCTGATACAGGAACTTTCGGAAATTACTTTTTAAGACTTCGTTTAATAATTGCACAAACCTTAGAGAGGTTGGCGTCAACTCTGTTTTCTGTATACACTTCATTCCAACATCTTTGAAAAATCTTTTTTTTTATGGTTTTGAAAGAGATATTTTGTAGGGCTGTGGTCGGGTGAGTTTATTCGATACAGCTTTTACTTTTCTTAATTGGCAAAACTGATCAGAGAGTCCAAGGTCATTTTCATATCCAACTAATTGTTTCCGGTTTGTATTTGTATATATGCGTGGACCACTGAAGCTGACGTTTTTGTTAGCCCTGTGAGCTACTGTGCAACTAGGATGTGCCAAAACTGTGAAGAATGTTTGTGAGACTATCTCTGCTTTCATCTGTTCATATTTATGTCTCCACATGACAGTAACTTGTTCTTTGGCACTGAAACATGGTACAGAACCGGAGCTCATTTATTAAAAAAAGTGTCTGTCTCGAGATAATCTTATCTTGTCCTTGGGCACTGAAACGTTATCCGAGAAAGGTAGTCTTTACATGCGTCCTGACATGGCACTGTCCTCTTAAACATGGATTCCTTCTCTGGCGACAGCACCCATAAGCATGCAGCGATTATGGTGTACAGATATTTCTACACAACATTTTAACAGAAAGCGTTTTACATCCAGATATGAAGACTGCAACCAACGTACCAGATGACCTGTTCTGTGTTTCAGGAGACGATGAATCGAATGTGATTCGTGATTTAAGATTCTGTGTGATATCTGAGCTTCTGCACACGCGGTCCAGTCACTTTAATGTGAGCAATGTCTATGTCCGACGTCAACGTGCAATAGCCACTCACAGACGGAAATTGGCATCACGGGCAGTGGTGGGTATATAAAACTTGTCGGGGGGACGCGGAAAACTGTGAAGTCGTAGTCATAATGCAGAAACTGAGCGATTTATCTGACGTCCAGAAAGGCATGACCATTAGCTTTCGGGCCAGGTTTGGAAGCATTCCAGCCGGCCGCTATGGCCGAGGGGTTCCTGGCACTTCAGTCCGGAACCGCGTTGCTGCTACTGTCGCAGGTTCGAATCCTGCCTCGGGCATGTATGTGTGTGATGTCCTTAGGCTTGTTAGGTTTAAGTAGTTCTAAGTTCTAGGGGACTGATGACCTCAGATGTTAAGTCCCATAGTGCTCAGAGCCATTTGAACAATATGAACCACCGAGCGAGATGGCGCAGTGGTTAGACACTGGACTCGCATTCGGGAGGACGACGGTTCAATCCCGCGTCCGGCCATCCTGATTTAGGTTTTCCGTGATTTCCCTAAATCGCTCCAGGCAAATGCCGGGATGGTTCCTTTCAAAGGGCACGGCCGACTTCCTTCCCCGTCCTTCCCTAATCCGATGAGACCGATGACCTCGCCGTCTGGTCTCCTTCCCCGAAACAACCAACCAACCAACAATATGAACCAAAACTGACGTCGAGGCGACTGTGGTGTACCATGAGCCATACATGACAGGCGTGAATGGCGGGTGTGGATATGTGTATAGACGAATAGACGCACAACTACTGAACAACTGTCTACCTGATGAACCAAGAACCAAGTGTCTACTCAACGATTACTCAGCAAACGTTGCTGCTTATGGGCCTCCACAGCAAGAGCCTGGTTCAGGCACCTATGCTGACTGGTATTCACTGGCGATGAAGGCTAGAATTTGTACGCCAATACCGGCCGTGGTGGCCGAGCGGTTCTAGGCGTGTCAGTCTGGAACCGCACGACTGCTAGGGTCGCAGGTTGGAATCCTGCCTCGGGCATGGATGTGTGTGATGTCGTTAGGTAAGTTAGGTTTAAGTAGTTCTAAGTTCTACGGGACTGATGACCTCAGGTGCTATGTCCCATAGTGCTCAGAGCCATTTGAACCATTTGTACGCCATTACATCAACTGGACGTCTAATGGGTGTCGACAGGTGGCCTTTTCAGACGAATCACGTTGTATTCTCCTTCGGAAAGATGGCCGTTGATGTGTACAACGTGGAATGTTTGAAAGTAAACACCCTGCACAATCGTCGGAAGGGTCCAGTCCGAAGTAGGGAGCATTACAATCACGGGCATTCCCTGGTTGTTGCAAGATTGTGTTATTTCGGAAGGCCTGTGGATCAAAATAAATATGCATCTATCCTTAGGGGCCATGTCCATCCCTACATGCAGTTTGTTTTTCCTCGACAAGTTGGTATCTATCAAAAGCACAATGAAACGTATCACACGGCTCGCAGTGCAAGCGCGTTTCAGAAAGCACGACGATTAGTTTATTGTACTCCCCAGGCCACCAAACTCCCCGGATTTAAGCCCAGTCGAGAGTGTTGGACCACCTGGCTGCCGCAATGGAATCGGCATGGTCCCACATCTTTGTTGTGCCGTTCGAGCCTCATTGACACACTTCCTGTGCGTCTGGCAGCGGGTTGCGCCGTAAGATGAGATTCAGGCTTTTGACAGGTGGTCCCATTGATGTGGCTGGACAGGGTAGATTCTTAAGGGGGGATGTAATCGAAAATCTAAACATTTATTTAAAAAATTGTTACAGCCATAGTTATTAATGTGCTGGGCTAAAATTTTACATGTGTAAAGAGAAAGAATTGACTTTTCACGGAAAAATATAATAAAAGACAAATAATTAATACTTTTCCAGAAAATTGGATTTTTATTTTTATTCTCTTTTATAAGAATCCATAACTCAAATTATAACCATGCAATGAATTTGATAATGTTGTAGTGTCCTAAGAAGGACGCTGAACTATAATCATTAATTTATGATGCAAACTGTGTTATTAACAGAGTTTTCAATTTTGCTCATCCAAAATTAAGTTTTTTTCTACATAAAATCCTATAAAAATCAGAATGGAATTGCAGGATTTCGTATTTTTTGGTTCCAATGAGACATGTTTTGAACAGTTCCTAGAAATTTCATGACATTAACGCGTATAATTTTGAGAAATGGTTTCTAATGCTGCAAAAAAAGTAAAACCAAGAAAATGGAGTTCAAAGATTTCCTTATGATACTTCTACGTATAATATGCTTAACACAATTATAAAATCCTCCATTCTGATACTTCTCATCCTCCAGGTTTCTCCTATCTCCCCTTCGAACCTGTGTGCCCTGTAATTGTATGTAAGACTGATCTGTCAGCTTTTTTGACCCTGCTCTCATCGGCGATGTAAAATGCTTTTGTTGTAAACACATCTGGATCTATATCGTCTTTCTTCAGCACTTGAATTCTGCCGATATTGCCGTCATTAAAACATAAAACTGCATCAGAGACACCTGCTTTGAGTACTTTAAATTCCACAGAATATCTTTTTTTAAACATCTAGCCCAAATCAAATTACTGAGGCTTTCATTTGCATTCTGTGTCTTTCTATGAAGACTCTTCCTCAGTAAATTAGTGTTTGCAGGAAATCTGAGTGTGGGCTTAATTGCATTCATAACACTAATGAGCGTTTATGGGAACATGTCTCATTTCTTCTGTTGTATTTATATCAATCGCATTTGCCACACAGGTTATGCATTGGTATTTGGTCAGTCGGTAGCTTGTGGGAATATTTGTGAAAATAAATTGCCCACCCAGCACGCCTCATTGCCTCTGTTTTATTGTGTTTTTCCTCCTCTCCTATATAATAACTGAAGAGAATCAGTTTCTTTCAGAGTAAGCGTGCCTGTTCCTGATAGTGATTTTCCACCTCAACCATTTTAAACGTAAAAAAATCACATGCATGAAACTTGACAGACAAAGCTACAGATGTCAGCAGAAGATATGTTAGCCAGAGATATAGGAAGAAAATAGTTTTCGCATTCAAAATAATTCCGCTGAAGCAAGCAGTTTCCCAAACGTCGAAAAGGGCGAGAGTGGCTGCCAGTTAAACAGTTTAATATTTTAACCGCATTTCTAATGCTACTATCAAGATAAAATTCACCCACAACATACATTAAACTCTGTAGATCAAGAAAACAACACTTATTTAAAAAATAAATTTTTTAAAAAATAAATTTTTTGGACCCAGGTCCATTATATCTCCTCTCCCCCCCCCCCCCCCCCCCCCAAGATTTTGATATGTTTGTAGGGTGACTGGTTCATCTATTATTTCCCCATTTGTCAACCACACACAGTTCCTGTTACATTATTTGTAACATTATGTGATTGCCTTATCATTTTAAATCATTCACTAATCGAGCAGTCGCTCGGCAACAGCTACAGTTTGTAAATAATGTGAGAATTTAAAAGGTGAACGACCAGTGACGTAACGTGTTTATTGTCGAAGCGCCGTCAGAGATGCACTGAGTTACTGACTTTGAAAACCGCGGAGCGAAAAACGGACAGAAGAAGAACACTTTTACACATTCTTTTGATGTACGAGATATTCTCGATGAACAGTTACTCAGTTACTCATTTTCTCTTGTCTCTTGTAACTTGTGTCGGACGCGCATGTCTTGTCGCCGTATTATTACTGTTAAAAATAATATTATTTTAGTGTAAAGTAAAATTGCAATACTAAAAGTGCAATACCGCATAGCAGCAGATTTATTATGCGGCGTGAATGTGAAATTGCCAGTCAAAACGGCATCCATGTTAAATCCTTCATTGCAGTGTAAGTTCATCTATTAATTGCCATAAATTCAGAGTTAAATGGAACTGGTGTATGGACTATTTATTTATTATACAATCTATGTCTCACTCTTTCATGAAGTTATTTAATTTTCTTTACGTTTCTGCCAAATAGAGAGTTCACAGTCACGAATTCTTTTGTCGAGATCGGACGGAAGTTGCATGCGGCGAAATATTTTCTCCGCGCCATATTGTACTGGTAAATGCATGATAAACTACGGTCCCTTTCGAAATTCATGTTGAGCTATCCAAAAATAATTATATTTTGAATAGGCATTTACTCTCCTCTGCAATGCAATTTCCGACTGATCATACGATCCAACAAGAGACAGCCGCACACGGTCGGCGTTCGCAAATATATTTCCACCGCTGATTATAGCAATATGTTACAGCACAAAAGTAAACATATTGTTATAATTAGCGACTACGAACGGGGACATTTATAACTGTATGTTTAAGTACACACATTACGTAAAAATATCGTTATAATTGGCGTCCGAACGGGGACGCGAATTAAAAAAAAAAAAAACTCAAAGGAATAAAAATTTATATAAGATACGTAATGTGGAAATATTCATAAGGAATTGTAGCTAATCTTGTGCTTTTTATTTGTTACATGACATCAAACACCATCCAATAAAATTTCCATTGAGCGAAAGAAACGAGATATTCAGAGAAAATTACGGAAGAGTGATTTTTTTGGAACAGAATTTGTGTGAAAATCTAGTTGCAACGCCCAAGGCAGTCATCAGCAACGTAAGTTAAAATTTCGTTAGCCATAGCCACGCTTCCTTAATTTCAGCCGACATTCTTCAATTTGTGACGATCTTTAGTAGTTGCAGCAAAAATTTACTTTGAATTCAGTAGATTGCATTTAGTAGATTGGTAATTTCTTTAAGTATTGTTTAAATTCCATTGTTGTGTATTGCATATCACTTGTTTTTAAATGTCCGCTGCCTGTTCACGGAGCTGACCGGCATTAGTTTTCATTTATTTTGACCAGTGTGCAGCCATACTTTCTTTACGGTCCAGAATAGTCTCTTGTTCCCATGACGTGCAACTCTCGACATTCCGATCTTGTGACGTAGCAGTGACAACCGCCTCGCAACCGATAAATTTCATCTCTGTCGACAACTGACGGCCGTAGCTCAAACGAACTTTATTGACTTACTGTTTGTAAATAAGTGAGCTATGGCAGACGATAAAATGTCATCACTAGATTCAAATGAACAGAATGAAACGAGTGAAGTGTCGCGTCGCTTACGGTCCCGCAGGATAATTAGTAGGACTGAGACACCAATCGAAACAATTGTAGAAAGTGAAGTGGGAAATCTTATGGATTTTGGTGCCTCACACCATAATGTTACATGTACTGAACTAGACAATAGTTTCTGCCACTAGTACTCGTAGCCATATACCGGTTGCAAGGGAACAATTTGACCCCAGGAATAGTAGCCTGAGAAAGTACTTCGAAAAATATCTTGGCAAAATCAGGTATTGGGATACCACTATTAATAGTAAAGATGTAATTATGATTCTCAAGTCTAAATTACCCATATCGATTCGTGAGAAGCTGATAGCCATACCAGATGATGATCCAGATACCTTTATGTCGATATTAGATTCCCTAGACCTGATATATGAGGACATGAGAGCTAACAAACCGCGGAATACTCCGCAAAATTCTTGGCTACAACATTACGAGAGTAACGGCTATGAAAAGCCAGGGAACGGTTACAAAAATAGTAACGATTGGCAAACCGGAAATAAAGGCAATGGGTATCCGTACAAAAGGAACAGACATAATCAACACAACCGATTCAATCCTGTGTATAACACGACTGGTAACCGGTACGGCAATCAACCGTACAAGCAGAAGTTTGGAAATGGTTTCAGTCAAAATGGTTGGCAACGGCAAAGCAGATCGCAATGGAATGTACCGTACTCGCGCGGCCAACACTCAGATTACAGGCAGCAACAAACAGCTGATAACGCCCACTCATACCAACACAACTCCGTGCCTAGTAAAAATCAAGCGCAGGGAATGTACAGAAACACACAGTTGAACGGCAAGCCACAATGTGAAGGTGGATTTCACCGTAACAATTCCGGAAATCATAATAGTAATAAAAATCATCAGGCCCAGCGAAGGCAATCCCCCCGTATTTTTCGCAAACGCGGAAGACATTAACACGTATTGGACACCAGAACAAACGCAACAACATTTTGACACAAGGTTTGTGCATAACAGTAATTTTGTTCCTCAGTGTTCTCATAATGTCAGATTGGTCGAACTTTCTAATGATGAAGGCCAATCAAAACCACACAAACAGGAAAACTTAGTTCAGCATCTGAAAGCTCCCTAAGTGATGCTGTGAGACAGAATGGGGGCGACCACTTCGACGGAGAGACTAACCATGACACACTTGTACTGAGATACAATGACGGGATTGACATGAGACAAGAATTATTACAAGAGACGACTGACGGTGATGAGCCGATAGATGACCAAGTGCAAGCTATGAAAAAACTTTCTATAACCGGAATTTTGACGACTGTAATCCTAGATACAGGTGCAAATATTAATGCTATGTCCCTATGTCTCTATAAGGAAATTAGTACATTAATGAAAATTCCAACATTACCCGTCCTAGGATGTTCAATAACAGGAGCCATCGGCTCCCAGACACAAAAGGTCAGTATACAAGCTTGGGTACCACTGGAGATTCAATCAATACCCATCAAATGTATTTTCCTCGTTGTCAAGAATTTGGCAGTGCCATGTCTCTTGGGAATGGATTTTCTACGACGGTGTAGAGCCCGAATAGATCTTTATACAGGCATTTGCACACTGTTAGTACAGCAGACAGAAGTTGCACTGGAGTTAGTGAAAGAAAGTGAAAAAAACTTTGGCACTTGTAATAGCATTAGATTACAAAGGATAGGCAGAAAACCTCCTTGCCGTAATATTTCAATTTGTTCTATGCTAACTGTGATACATTTAATGATACAATAACAGTCAGTGACTTACCCTCTCAGCAGGAAATAACCAATAAGACCGCAGAATCAACAGAGTTATCCGAACCTCAGCGACAGGAATTATTCAATTTGTTGTCACACTATATCAACGTGTTTTCAAAGCGACCTGGTATTATAAAAGACTGAATATACTATGGAAGTGTTGCCGCAGCAAACTTTCTGTCGCACGACATATCCCATATCGTATGCAAGAAGGGAAGCAGTTCGTAATGAAATTAAGAAAATGCTGAACTGGAAAGTCATAGAGTAGCCCCTTGTTGACAATTTCGAAGCAGGACAACACCGTACGACTCGTACTTGACGCACAAAACATAAATAAAATTGTTGTGCCAGTACGAACGAGACCTGAAGCGATTGAAGAACACCTGCATAGATTTGAAAATGTCATGTTGGCAAGTGAGACTAAATCATAACTCACGAAAGTATACGGGATTTATCTTCGCCGGCAGACCCTATCAATTTCAGGTCATGCCTTTTGGATTGAATGTTAGTTCTGGAGTATTCATCTCTGCCCTAGATCATGTTCTTGGTCCAGATCTTATTGATGAAGTCGCTCTCTACGTTGATGATCTTTTAATTGCCACTAAAACCTGGGAAGGCCACGTTGAACTAATACAGAAAGTGTTTCAGCGATTCCAGGAATACGGAGTCACTGCCAACTTGCAAAAGTCACACTTTGGCCGAGCCAATATCAAATTCTTGGGACACGTCATTTCATCTGACGGAATCCGTCCTGATCCGGCTAAGCTAAGTGTAACTAAAAAATTTTCCTATCCCATCTTCAAAACGACAACTTAAAGGTTATCTTGGACTCGCTTCAAAATTTCTGATCCCGCAAATGGAAAAATAAAAGGGTTATACAATCACTCTAATCTTAAAAAGTATCATGCTACAGAATAAGTCAAGAGGAAAGCTTTGTAATGGCAAGAGAAGGTTATCCGCTAGTGACTAAGTGACAACTGATCTGACTTCGTTAAAAAAAAGAGCTTAGAACAAATTACACGACAGTGGGTCATCTTGCTATACAGCAGAGAATTTAAAATATGTTATCTTGAGCCATAATTTAAGCACGGACAAGCTGATAAATAAAAAAAAATCTTGTTTAACAAAGAAAGTGATCAACTCCAAGAACTCTAGTTTTAAGATTTAGTTTTAAGGAGATAATATTTAAGAGAGAAAAATGAAATATGAAGCGAAGGATGTGCCTAACAAGCCGGCTTCTGTGATATGAAATAGTAAAGAAGTGAAAATAAAACATAGTATGTAAGAAATCTTTTTTAGTTCAAGGAGCAATGATCGAGAAACGAAATTTATTTTCGTCAAGGACAAGGGTCGCTTGACAATTATTGGTTCCTGATCCCACTAAAAAGGAAAACAATTAACTAGTTTCTAAGTCAGCTATGATTGATTAAGTTCTAATGTACATAGAAATCTGGAACAGGTTCATCTCTGCATTAAAATAACGTAATGTTTACGAAGCATGTGAGTTACTTGTAAGTACCAACATGACCACGAAAGCGCTATCCTTCAGCTAGATAAACAAAGTAGCATTAATTGTAATTACAATACGCAGGTCAGATACATTCAAAGCCATAAGTTAAATAAATACCAAGTTTGAGAGCTTAAGTGACAAGGACAAAGTCCTGATGACTTAAGGTCATATATAAAGGTCAATGCAGTGTAGCGTAAGCAGGCGTAAAAGCGAGAATAAAATGACAACGAAACCGCCGGCAAAACAAAGCAGCTAGTTCTTAACTGCAGCGCGTACGCAGACGTGCGGCGCAAAGGAAAATTAATTTCTAAGTCGTAAGGAACAAGGAGTTATTTGCTAGATTTCTTCTTCTATGTACTATTATATCTATGCCTTTCTTCTGAATTTTTATAAATATCCTAACCCCCCTAAACCCGTCCCGTAGACTTGACGTCACAGATTGAGAAATGTGGTTGACGTGGAAGACTGGTTTGGCATACAGCTTTCAAAAGGAAACGCGTGAACGAAATCGGGAAAAGCTAGTTTTGAAATGTCTTTATTTTTCCTTTTAAAGTCAACCCGAGACGCAAACCGAGATCACGATAAGGAATTTGAATATTTTCTTGAATGGTGTTCTGTTCTCATGCGAGAGGGCGATCAAATGTGACTGATTGATCCTCACATCTAATAAAAAGGAAGTTTTTGTTGAAATGGCAGTGATAACTTTAATGAATCTAATGAACAGAAAGAACGATTCAAATGAATTAAAATAATAATAATTGCTAACAGATCGGAGAAACTAATGTATGGTGACTGTGGACTAAAAGCATAATTAGTCTTAGAGAAAGATGATGAGCAATGTAAAGCGAAATGTTAAGGTAGTTACCAACAAAGCAACAGAAATTGAAATGGACATGATAATCGAAGTTCTCAATTAGCAAGCTACAAAGTGAGACAAACTATTTGATTATAAACTGTAAAAAATTTGTGTACATAGTAGTGTATAAGTGAAGGCTTAAAATGCTGTGGAAGTCTGCCACAGACACGAAGCAATGCGTCGTTGTTGTATGTAAGAGATAATTTCATTCACGATGAAGATAAAAAGTGTGAAACGTGCAGATAGGCCGACGGACAGTGATAGTCCGGTTGTGTAACCGAAGGCGGTGATGTGATTACGTGCAGTGCATGGGAAACCAAGTGTGTTAGCTGCTTTGCAAAGTGCGAGAGCTAGCCTACCTTAAAATCTTCAAAATCGGCTGGAAAATGTGGAGGCAGGGATGGTTTCAATAGAGTCTCTGTCCCTGGTAATCCTCGTCCCTCCGCACCAGCTCAGCAAACCACAAAATACCACAACACCATCGACGCAACGTGTTCACAGAACCGTGCGCGGAAAAGCTGAAATACCGCGTGGAGGCTAGTGAGCGCCTCGAGTTGCGATTCAGCTCTAACAATCAGCCTGTTCCAACGGCCATCGACGCAACAAATGCGTTAAATTTAAAGTGATGTGCTAGGACAGCACTCCCGCTGCAGTTCGACGAAACGGACTTTCCCTGAAAGCCGCTCCCAAAAGAAAAGACTCTTATATGAGTTCCCAACATATCACATACTATGCTAATTTTACATCCCGTGAATGAAATGCGAACAGCCAAACCACACGCGAATAGTGACAAAGTCAAATTCCTATGAATCCCAAGTCCTAAAATGAAATCTAAGCTTAGTTCTTAGACTAATGGCTATTTATATTTTTTGTTACATGTAATGTGTGTACCTAACATGCGAACGAGACTCGCCGACCAGAGCTGATGAAAAGTTTTCTACTCGGAGAATGCAAAGTAGCAATCCAACTTCTCAAGGGATAAGCTTCACCTGGAGAAGAATCAAATTTTAAGTTACCTGCCAAATACACAAACAATGAAAGCGTAAAAATCATGACAACTAGTGAGCAATGGAAAATGGACACGTGTGAGAAATTCCATGTGTGAGAATTATATGTGTATAAAAATGGACACGTGTGCAAAACTCTATGTGCGAGAATTACGTGTGTATAAAAAGATGAATCCTACGTGTTTTCTTTCAGGAGCAAAGAGCCTATGAGCTCTGGACAAAAACTTGAGGCCACAAAGATGGTCGTTATGAACTCCGTAAAAAAAAAAGACTGTAATGAGCATAATGTATAATCTCCATTGTAAACTTTGTAGATTTACTGTCTTAGTTTTTAAATTTTTTTGTGTATCTTTACCTTAAGAATTGTCTTTGTCTATGAATGAGAGATCACCATATTTGTGTAATCCTAATAATCAAATGACAGGAATACTGTGTTTGATCAATGTAACTCTGTAAAGTATTCAATCCCATAATGTTAACGGCGACATGTGAATCTTCGTAATCTCCTTGATTTCCAAGATTCCGATGGAAGGAAATGTAACATTATGTGATTGCCTTAGCATTTTAAATCATTCACTATTCGAGCAGTCGCTCGGCAACAGCTACAGTTAGCAAATAATGTTGTGAGAATGCAAAAGGTGAACGACCTGTGACGTAACGTGTTTATTGTCGAAGCGCCGTCAGAGATGCACTGACTTACTGACTTTGAAAACCGCGGAGCGAAAAACGGACAGAAGAAGAACACTTTTACACATTCTTTTGATGTACGAGATATTCTCGATGAACAGTTACTCATTTTCTCTTGTCTCTTGTAACTTGTGTCGGACGCGCATGTCTTTCCGCCGTATTATTATTGTTAAAAATAATATTATTTTAGTGTAAAGTAAAAGTGCAATACTAAAAGTGCAATACTGCATAGCAGTAGATTTATTGTGCGGCGTGTATGTGAAATTATTTTCATTACGAGAAGAGAAGTGCCAGTCAAAACGGCATCCATGCTAAATCTTCATTGCAGTGTAAGTTCATCTATTAATTGCCATAAATTCAGAATTAAATGGAACTGGTGTATGGACTATTTATTTATGATAGAATCTATGTCTCACTCTTTCATGAAGTTATTTAATTTTCCTTATTTTTCTGCCAAGCAGAGAGTTCACAGTCACGAATTCTTTTGTCGAGATCGGACGGAAGTTACATGCGGCGAAATATTTTCTCCGCGCCATATTGTACTGGTAAATGCATGATAAACTACGGTCCCTTACGAAATTCATGTTGAGCTATCCAAAAATAATTATATTTTGAATAGGCATTTACTCTCCTCTGCAATGCAACTTCCGACTGATCATACGATCCAACAAGGGACAGCCGCACACGGTCGGCGTTCGCAAATATATTTCCACCACTGATTATAGCAATATGTTACAGCAAAAAAGTAAACATATTGTTATAATTAGCGACTACGAACGGGGACATTTATAACTGTATGTTTAAGTATACACATTACGTAAAAATATCGTTATATATTGTAGCCATAACGTTGTAATTTCAGCGAGTATTTTAACAATAAAATGAGGTGTATCTGTTTTGGAGTTCTGCATGAAAGAGAGAGTATAGCAGGGTGGCTGAGAATTATATTTTTTATTATACCTTTTGGCGGATTATTTTCAAGAAATTAGTCACATTCGTCCCCAGTCAGCTTACTGAGGGCGCTGATAACTTCGCTGTTGAGCATCCTATACACGTGACCTCAACCACAACATCAAGCAACATCCCAATCCCAGTACTGTTCAGGCGTAGGTTCCGCTGTCCTGATTTGTAGAGCCCTATCTGTCAGTAGTCTTGTCTACTATCAGCGCAAGATGTCTGAAGTAACCCATCACACATGTCTTCTTTTCCAAGTCCTGTATTAAATGTGCAGTCCCTGTCCAAACTGTTTCCTGCCGAACCACTATTAAGACGTCTTTCTCACTTAAGTCATCATTATATAAGGGCTGTAAGTCTTCTCTCACTTGACTCAGCTCTGCAATTGATTCAAAAATGCTAGTAACATTATTTGTTATTGCCGATGTTTACCTTTTCTTTATCAGCATTTTTAGCAATTTAGTGAGTCGCACTTCTGCTACTGATACTGGCTGGTTGTAATTAAAGTGTAGGTAGTCGTATACGTCCAGAGTGGGTTGTGTTGATCGTATGGATTTGAGACTTGGTAGATATGCTAATGCGTTACTGCTGAGTCGACTTGCGCTGGAAAAATTAGTTTCAGTTTTGCCCACCAGCTACAAATCTGGGGCTGTGAACGCATGAAAGACCTACAGAAATGTTTCCATGTGTAATGGGTCAAACAAATGAGCAGGCATAAAGCTGATTTTGTTACTAACCGCCACTTACACAGTTTGTTCAATTTGAGCACTTGAGACGTCAACGAGATGCAGGGTGAGGAAAACGCCGTGATCAGCAGTTGCTCGCAACAGTTCCGGTGGAATCTGAGCAATGTGTTCCTGTATACTGACCTTCAGATCTGGTAGAGACCTAATGTGTCCTGGTAAACAAGTTGTTTTAGATATTCCTAGAGGCTACAGTCAAATGGATTCAGATCAGGTGATCTTGCAGGCCATGGATCTGGAAAATATCTGGAGATAACATATTCGTGAAAGGTTGCATTAAACAGAACTTTCACTGGGCGAGTGACATGAGGTGTTGCCCAGTCTTGCATAAAAACAGTGGTTTCCACACAGTTGTGCTCTTCCAAAGCAGAAACCACATGTTGTACTCGGAGGTGTCGATAACGTGCAGATGTCACGGAACGCCTAACAGGCCCTCTAGGAGTGTAAGAACTGACCGATAATAAATGTGCTTGTGAACAGTCGCGTACAGCTAGTGCTACGGTTCTTCACGCACAGCACGCGGTTTAACGCTACCCCAAATTCGGCATTTCTGTGTATGCACTGCTCCCTGTAGTGTAAAATGTGCCTTGTCGCTCCATAGAATATTGCCCGGCCACATGTCACCAACTTCGATTCACGCCAGAAACAGAAGAGCAAATTAAGAAAGTTGTTGCGGATCATGAGGTTTCAGTTGCTTTACGGTCTACATCGTGAACAGGTACCAGTGTAATACATACAGTGACACTTTTCGTTCTGTTGACCACGGGATGGACAAATCTCGTAATGCTGCACTAGCACAGACACCGCCTGGGGCACGTGCAGGATGGTCAGTTACAGCGACAGAGCCTCATCAATAACTGCCACCACGATAGGACGCCTTCCTCTTCCAGGTGCCACAAGCAGCTCAAATTTCCTTATCATCTTCTTTAAACCATTTACTGACATCTCTGAATGCAGTACGGTAACTGCTGCCGTTCATACAAAACAGTTTCACTAACAACACATGGTCTGTCTTCTCTAAACCCATACTGTCCACCCACTTTATGGCTTGTTAAATGATAGATTGGAACAAACAGTGTACTGTGCCAGATTAGCACCTGATGGCCAAAATTCGAACAAATTTCCAGCGCAAATCGGCTTCGCATTAATGGATTACCGTATCTACCAAGTCTCCCTGAAATGCCATAATTACAGCCCACGCTACACCTCTGTGAGTAGGTATACTTTTATTACAACTACTCGGTATTTACAGATACGACGATTACGATGTTTTTATATCCCTCGCAAGTTTTCCTTATCTGCACAACTACTGCGGCTTACATCAATTTGAGCCAGCTAAATATTTTCAGGCATTGGTCTTCTTCTACCATTTTTGTTCCGCAACGGGTGCTTCTTATTTTAGTCAAGGTACGCCATTAAGATATAGTACTTTATTCCACACTCTGTCCAGTATCTACTAATTAGTAACTCGATCTGCCCACGCAATCTTCATCATTCTTCTGTAGCTCTGCGTTTCAATTTATTCTGTACTCGTGTACTTTCTATGGTTCTTCGTCCACGATAAACTTCTATACAAGGAAGTACGCCAGACTAATAGCACACGGTATAGCACTTCAGCTGATATTCTATGTTTGCTTATTTCTCTTTAGAAAAATAGTGTTACTGCTGTCACTGTTTAAAAAAATGGTTCAAATGGCTCTGAGCACTATAGGACTTAACTGTTGAGGTCATCAGTCCCTTAGAACTTAGAACTTAGAACTACTTAAACCTAACTAACCTAAGGACATCACACACATCCATGCCCGCGGCAGGATTCGAACCTGCGACCGTAGCGGTCGCGCGGTTCCAGACTGGAGCGCCTGGAATCGCTCGGCTACTCCGGCCGGCTGTCGCTGTTTATTTTATATCTTCTTTAATTCTTTTGTTGTCAATTGTTTTACAGTCCAAATAGCAAAATTTGTCAACTACTTTGATCCTTTCATTTCCTAACCTAATACCTCTAGCATCGCCGGAACTAACTGATCTGCACTCGATTACCCTTTTGATGTTCATCTTCTCTTTTCAAGACAATTTCCAGTAAGTTCTACTGATATCCCAAGGCATATGCCAACTCTGGCAAAATTAAAATCTTATAGACAATGTTCAAAGTTTTCATTTCTTCACGCTGAGCTCGAATGGCCTGTCCCAACACCCTCCCTAAGTTTCCTTTACTGGTTGCTCAATGTGCAGACTGAATAATGAACGGGATGCCCAGACTCGTTTCTCAACTACTTCGCCTATCTTACGTCATTTGACTTCAGAACTGTACTTTTTCTACACGTTGTAAATAAGCTTTTATTCCCCGTGTTTAGTTTCTGAAAACTTGAAAATTTCAGAGTGTATTACAGTCAGTACTGTCAAAATCTGTTTGAAATTTTGCAATCGAAATATGTGTGGATATACCATGGCAGACTATATAACTTGAAATTAAATCTGACGCCGTTCTGAAGATCTCGTTCGACCAACGACAGAAGGCGGGGCTATCCCTTCAGAACTGCCACGTGGACGACTGAGCAGGGAGGAACACCTCTCCGTCAGATGTCGGTGTCGCCATTACAGGCTTAACGATTAATTAAGTGTGGACGGCGAGTGGTGTGCCAGTAATTAGCTCTGTCGCCTCGCATCGACTGATTGCTGAAGCAATTAGTGCGGTTTCACCGGACTACATAACGAGGACATGCTGCCGCGCTCAAGTTAACTCTACGTGCGCTCTCGAGGCACGCATCAGTCCTGCCTGCCTCAGGGTTGTGGTGGTAATCCCTCTGACAGCCGCACAGTGCATCCCTGACATGGCACCGCTTCCTAGTCTGAGGGACTCCGCTCTGGAAATCTTCCGCTTATAATGGAAGGGTGACTCTGACCCAGAGAACTTCTGCCGCGTGTCGCTTGCCGGCAAGCCAAAACTGCGAAGCTTTGTTCCACGTGGAATCGGTGGATTTTCCCCGCGCACGAATGATATGCTGCAGGTGCTTGCTATTTAATTACTGCGTTATGAGTTAAACTGGGGAATTTATTAATTGAGAAGACGCGATATTCAAATACGAGCCGTTGCAGCAGCAGCAGCAGCAAGTCCGTAGGTACTTTTATGTTCCGTGTACCATAATTCCGATCCTTCACTATTATGTGGATTGAACCATTCAGTTTGTGTATTTGACACGTGCCTCCTGTGACCTGAATCACACAGATGTGCCGGATAACATGATGGCAACTTAGGTCTGCCTTGAACGTTCAAGAAAAGTTGATAATCAGGCATCGGCTTTGGAATTAGTTGAGACGAAATAAGTAAACAGATGAAGTGAAGTTGTGGAAGAGTTATACCTTGAGAAATTACTAGAAACCCTGTTAGTGAATATGGCACCATAATGAACATTTGAATGACTATTTTTTAAGTAAATACTCTCCCACTCTCCCTCACTGTCCACCCCCCCCCCCCCCCCCCCTCAATCTTCATCGTGACTGTTACTGATATCGACAGGGACGGCAAGTCATTTCAGCTGATGATTTCAGTTTGTATCTTAAGCTAATTTTGTTATCTACCAGATTCATCTCGTCACAGGGTTAGTGGGTTTCTGCCCCTCTGTGTGGCTCTGAGTGATAGGTAGTGTAGGCCATTTCTCCATCTAGTTTGGTGTATTTGAATCTTACTGTTGTTGACAACAAACTTTATAAAGCAGTAAATCTACTGACAGTCTGTCATCGGCGTGCTCAACTGTTTAAAGAACTGTTGACGAGAGGTTTTAGAGTGCACGTGGCATATTGTCCTTATTATGCTGTTGTATGTAAAAAATAAAAAAAATCTACTTTCTGAAATTTTGGACTTCAAACTCATTATCTGCAGTTAAATATTAGACGTATAAGACTATTTATAACACGTGACTTAAAGTCCCTGTTATTATGAATATTAACATCTTAGAATTTAGGATGCTTTGTTTTATGTATTAATTTTCCGTCATGCATTACCTTTAACACTGTGGTTAGAACTTGTGCAGTACAGAATAGCATGCAGTGCATTTGTTTGTTACTTGGTTGCGGGTTGCGTTATGTATTTTGCTACTGTCAGATGTTGATGTATTCTCTGAAAATCACTGTAATGTGCGAGGCGGTTTCTGCTGCGGATAAATGTGTTTCTCCGCGTTGAACTTCCACACGCGGCTGTGTATTGAGTACCGCTGCCCAACTGATGTGTGTGTCTTGTGGTGTTCATGCTATTCTCTGGTGCAGGAAAAAATTTAAACTGTCCGCTTATCTGTTTCCACAACCCCGATCCTGAACATATAAAGAATAATTCGGTTCCGACTCTGATGACAATGAATGCAGCAGGGGTCCAACATTAAAATCCCTGAATAATCGCGACAGATGGCTAATCAAAATTTTCTATTTTTGGCCCTGAATGTACATACAACGGCAGAATTGGATGACTTCTTCCCTACACGAAATCTGAAGTTGAAGTCCTCAGACCTTTCACAAATTCCAAGAAATAGTGGCGTTTCTCTTATTTAATATTCGTAGTTAGTTATTTTTCTTAGGTAACATTTAAAGATTTCATGCAACATTGATTTACTACTTACAATCACCAACGGGGTTTGCAGAATTTATGATCACATTTTTCGTTTAATGTACAGATTTACTGAAGTGGCCTCCAGATACATTATTCAGCTCGAAAATCATGCTTGCAAGAATTCTGTTAAACTTTAAGATCGCACCGTGTTGTACTAAACCAGCAATACCCGTGTAAAAACTTGCATGTGGCCGGCCGGAGTGGCCTAGCGGTTCTAGGCGCTACAGTCTGGAATCCCGCGACCACTACGGTCGCAGGTTCGAATACTGCCTCGGGCATGGATGTGTGTGATGTCCTTAGGTTAGTTAGGTTTAAGTAGTTCTAAGTTCTAGGGAACTGATGACCTCAGAAGTTAAGTCCCATAGTGCTCAGAGCCATTTGAACCAGCCTACTGCAGATGAAAACAATTTAACACTAATCTCTTACGTTATGTAAATACCGAAATACTTGTAACACCATTCTTTTCATTAAACAGTGAATAAATAAATGAATGACTAAATAAAGCTATTTTACCTTATTAAGTAAATGCAGCCTGTGTCATTGTGTGGTACTTGATGGACAAAATTTTACTTAAAACTTAAAAAAAACTTCCCTGTTCTATTCCCGATAATACAGTGTAAGCACATAACATAATATTATTCCCACATCAGTCAAGTCCCCCCCTTCGCACACTTATATAATCAATAAAAGAACTTTCCGACTGATGTAATCAATGAGGAAATAATGAAGTACTTCTCAGGAGTACCTCAGTTACTTGTCAGTATCTTAGTGCTCTCTTCCCCTATAGATAAATATCCTTCAACGTAAATGAAGCAAATAGTGGACCTACTGTAACTAAAGTAACTGCTACATCTCTAGCCTCCTTTTGTTAATTAATTCAAGTAAATTGTCTCATAATGCTCCATTACTATCCTTTCCTACCAATATCAACTTCTTTAATTAAATATGAGACTCACTTTACAACGACCATCGCTCAGTCATTCCTCTTTAAGAATTTAAGAGTAGTTCTGACTTAACAATATATCACAGCAAACATATAATTCACAATACCTTAACTTACAACGTGAAATGTCACTTCAGTTAAATTATTATACTTCATTCTTGAAGAACAGTATGTATGAAATGTTTTTAGTTGCTCTCGATACGAATAATACGGGCTCCGCCGGGATGTGAGTAGTAGTATTTAGAGGCTTGTGGGCGGTTGGCCTGTGTGATGGCGGAGTTGAGAAAGACAGTAACTCACCATTCTGGAAAGGGGGGGGGGGCAGCGGAGGAACGACGTTTGCAGGCCTGGTTGTCGTCCAAAATTTCGTCACGAGAACAGCATTGTTAAGAAATTTATTTACACCTCAGCCAACTACAAGAGTCGAGAGGATGTTCGGAGGAGCCAGTGCCCCCCTCCTCCGCCCAAGCGTAAACTGAACACAGAGAATATCAGCACATTCCCCACTATCAAGAATGGTGTTCCACAAGGGTCGATCTTGGGTCCTTTATTGTTCTTAATATATATTAACGACTTGCCATTCTATATTCATGAAGAGACAAAGTTAGTTCTCTTTGCTGATGATACAAGTATAGTAATCACACCTGACAAGAATTAACTGATGAAATTGTCAATAATGTGTTTCAGAAAATTACTAAGTGGTTCCTTGTAAATTGACTCTCACTGAATTTTGATATGACACAGTACATACAGTTCCGTACAGTAAATGGTATGGCGCCATTAAAAAATATAGACCTTAATCAGAAGCATATAGCTAAGGTACAATATTCAAAATTTTTAGGTGTGTCCACTGATGAGAGATTAAATTGGAAGAAACACATTGATGATCTGCTGAAACGTTTGAGTTCAGCTACTTATGCAATAAGGGTCATTGCAAATTTTGATGATAAACATCTTAGTAAATTAGCTTACTACGCCTATTTTCACTCATTGCTTGCACATGACATCATATTTTGGGGTAATTCATCACTGAGGAATAAAGTATTTATTGCACAAAAGCGTGTAATCAGAATAATAGCTGGAGTCCACCCAAGATCATCCTGCAGACATTTATTTAAGGATCTAGGGATATTCACAGTAGCTTCTCAGTATATATACTCTCTTATGAAATTTGTTATTAACAACCAAACCCAATTCAAAAGTAATAGCAGTGTGCATAACTACAATACTAGGAGAAAGGATGATCTTCACTATTCAAGATTAAATCTAACTTTGGCACAGAAAGTGGTGAATTATACTGCCACCAAAGTCTTTGGTCACTTACCAAATAGTATCAAAAGTCTGACAGATAGCCAACAAGTATTTAAAAAGAAATTTAAAAAATTTCTGAATGACAACTCCTTCTACTCCACAGAGGAACTTTTAGATATATATTAAGAAAAAAAGAACAAAACCAAACAAAAAAATTATAAAAAAAGTTAAAAAAAAACAAAAAATAAAAAGTTGTTATATTAACTTAATTACGTTGTTAAATTAACTTAATTATGTCATGTATTGAAAAATTTGACTCGTTCCACATCATTACGAAATATCGTATTCATAATCCATGGAACTAGTATTAATCTAATCTAATCAAATCTCTAAGAGTGTGGAGGTTTCGCGCCGCAGTCAACTGGCGGCGTCGTTCGGCCAGTGGAACAGTGACGCTGCGTGCGAGCGGCGGCCTGCGACCACGCGGGCTGGCTGCCGCCTCACAGCCCAGGGCGGGGTGGGGTCCGCCCGAGTCCGCCGTATCACGCCGAGAACCCAGCCTGGCTCGGACGGCTTCCGGCTCCTGCACCTGCGCATTGCACGCACCGACAGTCGAGTGTGAGCGCTGCAAATCGTCAGCTGACAGAGCTCGAACAGCAGGGCTGCAGCTAACAGTAGCAGAGTCCAGAGCTGGTGGTCGTTGATTCGTCAGACTCGTAAAACGGCACGGGTCCTTCCTCGGATCTGTTATCTATCAAACTGCATGCTTCTGTCTATAGTCCGTGAGACGAGTGACTGGTACTGACAGTTCCGGCGGGCAGACGGCGCTGTTGCCGAACGTGGCTCACAGCACGCGGCGCCCTGTCTGCTACACGCTTTCTCTAGCAGCAGAAATAAAAGCGAGACAAAATACAAGTCGTATTGGTACGCGTGAATTTATTTGAAGTTGATGTTTGAAATATGTTAACTCGAAAACTGATAAGATCTATTTAGTACAAGTATCTAAGATGCTGAAACATAATAAAGTTATTTGTTAAACTTCACAACTGAAATGAAAACTATTTTCGCAAGTTGTTGAACATTAGCAGTTTTGGTTTCCATTGTTAAGTATTGGCATTATTAATTTGTTCTACTACAAGCTACAGAATAATTGGTCAGTATATTAAGAGTTATAATCTGAAGAAAGTACTCACAGTATGATGATCTGGTTGTAGATCGATAGCAAACTCCCTCCTTGCATTCCTGAATACGTTGTAGTTACTGCAATGGAAAAACACCACTCACATCACTGTCAGAATCTGATTTGACATTGTCTTCCTCAGCACTACTCGAACTATCACTGCTCTCTCCCAGATGTATAATTAAATTTTCGATGCATTCTTCCACAACCCCTTCGGTTTTGGCCGCCTCTCTGATGGCACTTGCAGTGCTGTTTACAATTTTAGCCCACGTCTCGCTTGTCACTTTATTGATAGCTGCTGGAAGGAGAGTTTCCACTTCAGAGATCGTGAATTTTTTATTGTTTGCAGCAAGGTAATTTTTTATCTGCGCCCACACTCCTTCAATTGCATTGAAGTGACAGTGGTATGGAGGAAGCCGAACGATTTCATGCCCGTGCCTTTTAGCAATCTCGTCAATTACGTATGTTGGAAACTGGGGTTTCTTTTGTGCCACAATTTCGAGCAGTTCGGCCTTCCTTAAATCTTCTCTGAAATCTACTTTTCGCCGTTTCAACCACTAAATGATATCGTCTTTTTTTGTTGCCAAGGTTGGTGCCTTATCGTGAACAACGGAATGATAAGGCGCATTGTCCATAACAATCACTGATGGACTTGTCAGATTCGTCATAAGCGATGTCTCGAACCATTCTTGAAATACTACACTGTTCATTTCTTGATGGTAATCTCCCGTCTTTTCTGACCGAAACATTTTCAAGCAGTTTGGCACAAAACCTTTCGATGTTCCTGCATGTAAGACAATAATACGCCCTCCTTTGCCAACAGGCACTGCCATTGTCCCCTCGGGCGTTCCATCATTCCAGCCTCTACGTAAAGAATGGCTGCCATTGACCCAAGTTTCATCTAACCACACTATACTTTCGAATTCCACACCCATGATCCTGCGCAGAAATCTGCACCGCCAAGCAACTACATCTGTCCTTTCCATTAATATTTTGCGTCCGTTAAACAGTGAACAGCTGAAGCCTATGTCTTTCAACACTGTACGCAATGAAAATTTGCTCCCTTTAAAAAGATCGTCTTTCTGAAGCGACACCTGTAATTTAGATAGAGCGGGATGTTCCCTTCTCTTATAATAGCTGTATATATGACGACGAATAGCGTCTTTCTGAAAATCGTCCAAAGCTGTCACCTGCTTATTTCTCGGTCGCTTCTTTCCTGGTGTGTGCAGCTTTGTTATGCCACTCTCGTCACAATCTACACTATACTGTTCTTTCGCGCCGGCCGGTGTGGCCGTGCGGTTAAAGGCGCTTCAGTCTGGAACTGCGTGATCGCTACGGTCGCAGGTTCGAATCCTGCCTCGGGCATGGTTGTGTGTGATGTCCTTAGGTTAGTTAGGTTTAATTAGTTCTAAGTTCTAGGCGACTGATGACCTCAGAAGTTAAGTCGCATAGTGCTCAGAGCCATTTGTTCTTTCGCTATCTTTACAACAGTGTTCTTACTTATTTTCAATGCTGCTGCAGTTCTCTTCACAACCTGAACAACAGGAATTAAGGGCCCACCTTTGTCCTTTTCTTTCTCGAAGTAATCCCTCACAGAGCACACGAATTCACGGGCCTGGGTGTGTAGCACACTTTTCTTCCTCCGTTTCACTTCTTGTGTTGGGCTGGTACTACCCGCCGCACTAGACATTGTTTACAACGAAACATAAATAAAGAAACTCTAAAAACAACAAAAACGAAATAAACTGCGAATTCAACTTCAGACAAACGACGAACGACCGCACCGCCTGCACGCGAGACACTGGTAAGTTTCATAAACGCGCGCGACCGGGTTTCAGAGCGGCAACGTGGCCCTTGCTACCCGCTCAAAGTCAGGCCGTCATTGGCTGCCTGCCTGCGGTCGCTAGGCAACGGAAAGACGCTACCGAGCTGTCAATACCAAAGACTCGTCTCCCAGACTATAGGAATGAATTTTGATACGGCATCGGTCCGAACAACAGAGCCACGGATCGAGTGTGATGCAGTCAGGCTGCCAACACCGTAGCAGCTCTGCCTTTCTGCTGTGTCGCTGATGTTACAACTCTGGTCCTTCTGCTGGGCTGGGCGACATGGCTGGTAAATGCGTGACCCCGTGCTGACAGCACTTGTTGATTCAGCAGGTCGCTCCAGATGTAACTTTGCTGACCAGTCGCAGTCTGACCTGTATCGACGACGGTATTGCATTAGCCGAAGTGGCACCTTTATTGTTTTCAGCCGTGCCAAGTGGAATAGTTGCAGCACAACAAGTAGTTAATTTACTAAATTCTACCATCTCTTGTTTAATAGTCCCGGAATAATTTTCGGCCAGCCTCAGGGGTACTCCCTCAACTGCTTCCAGCTTCGTGTCATAGTGCAAGATGTTCCTTACTGTAAGAAAATACCAGGGGGCCTTACTTTTTTCAATAAAGATTTTCAAAGTTGGTTTACCGTCACTATTATTATGGGAACCTAACTGGTGGTTCAAAAGCCCATTTGTGTGCCTATTACTGCAATTATTCTTACCACCAGAACGTGATGAGTATCGATTCCTAACTGCTCTGCCTCTATACATTTCTTCAATTGATCTGCTTCCTTCCAAACCGTCTAACTGATCTAAATGCTCATGCCAGCCTTGTACATTACTTAGGTCTGCACCAACTACTTTTGCTGTTACAGAATATGACAGTTCACTCACTGAAATGCACCCGAGGCACTTGGAAATTAAAAGGTCATTCAGATACTTAGTTACGTTCGTGTACCATTCAAAATACAGTCTCAGTCTATCAGGTGTATTAGTATGCTCTCTAGAACCGGAAGCCTTCGTGCCTGTGAGTCAAATTGATTGACACCTCACACTGAAATCTGCCCAGATTTCAGGGCTCTGATAGGGACGTTTCCGGGTTCTGATAAGCAGACCGCCAGAGCGTGTAGATTGCGTATTTTCGTGAACACGTCAGAACGTACAGACGCTGCGGCGACCGCTTCTCGCTCACAGCACGCCGTATTCTGCTGCCGCCTGAATGAAGGTGAAAGAGTGAAGTACTGCTGCACTGGTGCAGGGTTGTTAAATGATATTCACAGATCCATGTTCTCAAGTGAACCACAGTTTGTTGTATTGCTGACTGCAGTTGATTCCATTTGAAGAGATTTTGGCGTCACAGGAAATTCATGTAAACCAAATCAGATTGTTCATGGGGGAATTTATATCGCTTACCTCTCAATCTATGCTTTATCTATCAAACACCCTTTCTTAACTGGTCTGTGTTTGTCATTTTTGTGTACGATTTATCAGCGGGTCCTCCAGAAAGTTGTAGTTACTAAAACTTTGATAAAACTTGTCATATTTTTAGAAACTTAAATACGCCACTGTTTTAATTCATGCTCCCTTTATAATTCACTGTTTTTATTTTATTGTGGTGGTAGTTGAGTACACCAGCAATTTAAGGTTCAGAATTATTAAACTAGTTAATTTGATTATTAATTTGAGTTCTTAAAGTGATTACATGTATAGGGTAACAAAAGTGCCTTGCGTAATTTCACTAATTCATACAGAAGACTCGTGTGAATAGCTTATCATTTGAAGGTAACTGACCAGATAATATCTTTCTTTATGTGAAGGTAATAACATTTAGCTTCAATCAGACATATAGGAGTATTTACGATTAAAGTAAGCGACGGCTTGCACCTTTGTCTACTTTTTGCACCTTTGCACCAAAATCGTTTCTTGGATATTGCCTAGAATTCAGTAAGTGTTCGGTACTTGTCTTAGACATGAATTCCCACTGTGCTGCCTCACCTCTTAAACAACGTATAACAGAGGGAGAGGCCACTCCAAAAGCCCCCCAATAAAAACCCTGAATTGTTGCTATTTTGGAATAGCTAAACAAACTCTTAACTATCTATGTTGTCAGTCAAGGAAAATTGTGACAATCACGAATAATGGGAAAGTCACAAACTCCAAGAATATCTCATTCCCAAGAAGCAAGCACCTTCGTAAAATATTCAGTTATCTATCAAAGAGCATTCTTGACAATCCAGACTTCAAATCAATACGTCGATCGTCACCTCAGTTCACCAGAACATCACCAGACTTCGAACTACTAACCACTTTCAACAAGAGTTAACCTCAGCTCTGGTATGTTGTCTCTTAGCCCGTACGGCAATGCGCTGATTCAAATCCCTGACTAAACTCCAATCCAGTAATTATTTTGGCGCTGACAGATAAACAAAGGCCTTTACAGATTCAGTAGACCACAGAAACTGACGTTGTTACAGTTTATTTTAGTATCTTCATTTCGCCGCCAGCCCGGTCGTGGTATTCCTGGACGGATTGCCGTCTCGTAACAGCTGCGCCGCCGGCTTCTAGTGACCATCTCCCCACTGGCAACATGTCTCACTCTTTCTGCACCATTATATAGTGATTAATAAATACACTGCTCAAAACAATTAAGGGAACACGACTCTGGCTGTCTATTGTACTACACTAAGCAATGACTGAGAACAAGGTATGTTACCAAATTATACCTTTATCTTTCACAATTTAAGTACACAACAAAACATCATAACATCCTCGATCGTTTTCATAAAAGGAACTAAGATTTCCGACAGGTGTCGAAAAAAAGTGGAAACAATAATTGATCCCGTCATCCTGGGTGCTTTTCATTGGGCTTTGAGAGATTCAGTAACGTGTACTCTGTCCGTGAACGTTTATCACTGCCTGACAGCTACGGTGCATGCTTCGTATATGTCTACGTATGTCGCCCTGTGGTATCCGTTCCCAGTCCTCAATGGGAGTTCACTACAGTTTTTGGTTTGAGAGTGGTGGAACAGGGCGACCACTAGCACGTCTGTGAAGCGAATAACACAGACGCACGATAGGATTTAGGCCCGGACTCACCGTCGGTCACTTCAGTTCCATAACTTCGGAATGCATCCTTGTTCATGCCCGCCACATGGCCCTTTCATTATAAGGAATTCAGGGCCACCATCGTATGCAGCAGGCACCACACACTCTAACATCTCCTGTTCCACGTACTGCCTGGCGGTAACGTGACCGCGGACAACGACAAGATTCATATGGCTGTCAGTACTGATGCCTTCCGCCAACATCACACAACCTTGGAAATCTTCCGATTTCCTGGACAATATTCCACAGGCACCGCTTACTACGGGTTCACACACGAAAAAGTCCATCACTTGAAAGGTCTCTGTTGGATTCCTTTCATGTTAATTTCTTAAATCTGTTGTCATTTACGGCATAAATTCCTGTGCTAAATCTACTTTAGTGTTTCTGACTCTATCTGGAAGTAGACTGAGCAGTGGAACGTGTTACGTTTACACATTAACAAGAACGATCTGTCACACCAATACACTTTAAAACACAGTTTATATGTAACTCATGTCACACAATCTCATATGGAATCTACATCCGCTTTCTTTTATATAGTCTATATGATAAGATACTGTCATACCCTTTTCCTTCTGTGTGAAAGGATGAATGAGCAAATGTATTTCTAGTTGCATGCTTGAAGGTAGGACCAACGTCGGAACAGGTAGCTACGCTTTCTAAAAGCAAAGAGGTTTCTGTTCTTAGTATGGTCCTGTCCGTCCCTTGTCATGTTGCTATAGGAAGCTGCCAATCTGGTCACTTCCGTTGGTATCTGTGAGGCACTCTTGGTAGGGGTCCACGACAGTGTGTCCACGGCGAGCGTCTGAAGTGGTAAGATCTCCGGCTAAGCACGTCTCTGCTAAGTCCGTAGGACAATGGATTTCTTAAGTTCAGCCTAACTGAAAATTTAATCACCTTTGTTTCAGGTTTAGATCTAAAATATCTTATGTTATCTTAAATTGCAATGCAGTGTAATTAGAGCGTGAAGTTCAGAATACCTTCCAATAGTTGCTTTGTCACTACTTTGTGGGCAAAGTGGAACTACGTGTTGATGATCCGTGACTCTAACTAAGATCATCAATCTTAAATGCGAATGTGTGTGAGATTATAACGTCTCATCTTGACAATATTTTTCAATATAGCAACTTTTCTTTATGTTCAACCCACGTGGGGTGTACTTTGTGAGACCAGTACCACGTGCTTATATAATTGTTTGACCCATCAGGTTAATATCATGACAATAGTAACAAGTTCGAGGTTTTCCTTATGTAAATTGCGTTTCGATGTAATTTATTTTAAGTATCAAAATTATTGTTGAGTTACACTCATTGCGTAAACCAAGTTGACCACGTGAAGCATCTGGCGTAATCATCAAAGTAGCCCTCAGCTATTCTTTTCAGGAAGATTTCACAGGCAGTTAGTATAGATTTAGTACACCAGTGTGTGGTAATTTCATAACGAACAGGTTTGCGCTACGAACGTAACTTCTTTGGGCGAAAATTGAATCAGTTGGTTGTGGTTAATTTCCTCTTGCATGTGTTTCAACGTTCTTCGTGTGTTATTTTATGAATGCAGTGTTGTATGCAGTTTCCCAATCTTGGCTCCATATTTGACGTGTTCCGTAAGATTACAAATTCACATTTTCACAATCCTAAATAAGGCACCAGTTTAGTTACGAATCAAGTTTAATATGCTGAAATTTTAACGGAACAATTATCAATGTTAAAGTAAATGTCCAAATATAAAGTGATTTACTTCTTTTTATTTAAATTATCTTTATATATATATATATATATATATATATATATATATATATATATATATATATATATATATACACAGGGTGTTACAAAACGGTACGGCCCAACTTTCAGGAAACATTCCTCGCACACAAATAAAGAAAAGATGTTATGTGGACATCTGTCCGGAAACGCTTAATTTCCATGTTAGAGCTCATTTTAGTTTCGTCAGTATGTACAGTACTTCCTCGATTCACCGCCAGTTGGCCCAATTGAAGGAAGGTAATGTTGACTTCGGTGCTTGTGTTGACATGCGACTCATTGCTCTACAGTACTAGCATCAAGCACATCAGTACGTAGCATCAACAGGTTAGTGTTCATCATGAACGTGGTTTTGCAGTCAGTGCAATGTTTACAAATGCGGAGTTGGCAGATGCTCATTTTATGTATGCATTAGCAGGGGGCAATAGCCGTGGCGCGGTACGTTTGTATCGAGACAGATTTCCAGAACGAAGGTGTCCCGACAGGAAGACGTTCGAAGCAACTGATCAGCGTCTTAGGGTGCACGGAACATTCCAGCCTGTGACTCGCGACTGGGGAAGACATAGGTCATAGAACGACGAGGACACCTGCAATGGACGAGACAATTCCTCGTGCAGTTGACGATAACCCTAATGTCAGCGTCAGAGAAGTTGCTGCTGTACAAGGTAACGTTGACCACGCCACTGTATGGATCGTGCTACGGGAGAACCAGTTGTTTCCGTACCATGTACAGCGTGTGCAGGCACTATCAGCAGCTGATTGGCCTCCAAGGGTACACTTCTGCGAATGGTTCATCCAACAATGTGTCAATCATCATTTCAGTGCAAATGTTCTCTTTACGGATGAGGCTTCATTCCAACGTGATCAAATTGTAAATTTTCACAATCAACATGTGTGGGCTGACGAGAATCCGCACGCAATTGTGAAATCACGTCATCAACACAGATTTTCTGTGAACGTTTGGGCAGACATTGTTGGTGATGTCTTGATTGGGCCCCACATTCTTCCACCTACGCTCAATGGAGCACGTAATCATGATTTCATACGGGATACTCTACCTGTGCTGCTAGAACATGTGCCTTTACAAGTACGACACAACATGTGGTTCATGCACGATGGAGCTCCTGCACATTTCAGTCGAAGTGTTCGTACGCTTCTCAACAACAGATTCGGTGACTGATGGATTGGTAGAGGTGGACCAATTCCATGGCCTCCACGCTCTCCTGACCTCAACCCTCTTGACTTTCATTTATGGGGGCATTTGAAAGCTCTTGTCTACGCAACCCCGGTACCAAATGTAGAGACGCTTCGTGCTCGTATTGTGGACGGCTGTGATACAATACGCCATTCTCCAGGGCTGCATCAGCGCATCAGGGATGCCATGCGACGGAGGGTGGATGCATGAATCCTCGCTAACGGAGGAGGTTTTGAACATTTCCTGTAACAAAATGTTTGAAGTCACGCTGGTACGTTCTGTTGCTGTGTGTTTCCATTCCATTCCATGATTAATGTGATGAGCTCTAACATGGAAAGTAAGCGTTTCCGGACACATGTCCACATAACATATTTTCTTTCTTTGTGTGTGAGGAATGTTTCCTGAAAGTTTGGCAGTACCTTTTTGTAACACCCTGTATATACAGGATTATTACAAATGATTGAAGCGATTTCACAGCTCTACAATAACTTTATTATTTGAGATATTTTCACAATGCTTTGCACACACATACAAAAACTCAAAAAGTTTTTTTAGGCATTCACAAATGTTCGATATGTGCCCCTTTAGTGATTCGGCAGACATCAAGCCGATAATCAAGTTCCTCCCACACTCGGCGCAGCATGTCCCCATCAATGAGTTCGAAAGCATCGTTGATGCGAGCTCGCAGTTCTGGCACGTTTCTTGGTAGAGGAGGTTTAAACACTGAATCTTTCACATAACCCCACAGAAAGAAATCGCATGGGGTTAAGTCGGGAGAGCGTGGAGGCCATGACATGAATTGCTGATCATGATCTCCACCACGACCGATCCATCGGTTTTCCAATCTCCTGTTTAAGAAATGCCGAACATCATGATGGAAGTGCGGTGGAGCACCATCCTGTTGAAAGATGAAGTCGGCGCTGTCGGTCTCCAGTTGTGGCATGAGCCAATTTTCCAGCATGTCCAGATACACGTGTCCTGTAACGTTTTTTTCGCAGAAGAAAAAGGGGCCGTTAACTTTAAACCGTGAGATTGCACAAAACACGTTAACTTTTGGTGAATTGCAAATTTGCTGTACGAAAGCGTGAGGATTCTCTACCGCCCAGATTCGCACATTGAGTCTGTTCACTTCACCATTAAGAAAAAATGTTGCTTCATCACTGAAAACAAGTTTCGCACTGAACGCATCCTCTTCCATGAGCTGTTGCAACCGCGGCGAAAATTCAAAGCGTTTGACTTTGTCATCGGGTGTCAGGGCTTGTAGCAATTGTAAACAGTAAGGCTTCTGCTTTAGCCTTTTCCGTAAGATTTTCCAAACCGTCGGCTGTGGTACGTTTAGCTCCCTGCTTGCTTTATTCGTCGACTTCCGCGTGCTACGCGTGAAACTTGCCCGCACGCGTTCAACCGTTTCTTCGCTCACTGCAGGCCGACCCGTTGATTTCCCCTTACAGAGGCATCCAGAACCTTTAAACTGCGCATACCATCGCCGAATGGAGTTAGCAGTTGGTGGATCTTTGTTGAACTTCGTCCTGAAGTGTCGTTGCACTGTTATGACTGACTGATGTGAGTGCATTTCAAGCACGACATACACTTTCTCGGCTCCTGTCGCCATTTTGTCTCACTGCGCTCTCGAGCGCTCTGGCGGCAGAAACCAGAAGTGCGGCTTCAGCCGAACAAAACTTTATGAGTTTTTCTACGTATCTGTAGTGTGTCGTGACCATATGTCAATGAATGGAGCTACAGTGAATTTATGAAATCGCTTCAATCATTTGTAATAGCCCTGTATATCACCAGTTCTCGTAAGATGACTATTAAAAGATTATAATTAATGATAGCCTGGTTGGCAATTTGGTAAACTAGACTGGATACCTGGTGAAACAGTTGCACAGTAATGCAAGGATAACTTCCCCATATAGCTCACAGCTTTTAACCCGCTTTTATTATCTTGAATATCAGCACCGCTTTCAGAACAACTTAATGCATCAACATTACACACTTTACGTCAGCGGGTATCTGGACTCGTCTACAAATAACAGTTTTGGCCAGTGACGGAGTTATCAGATGACATGGGAATGGCACAACTGAAGACAAGCTGCAAGATGCTATGGCGTCAAATCTGATAGTCCAACAGGACATCAGGGTCTGACGGCCCTTTCTCGTAACCTGTCCGTTACGGTATGACTGGAAACAGCGACTACAGTGGCCCTTTTGAGATCGTTGTGCAGTGTTCTAGCGGTGTCCGAACGAAACCACAACTCAGAGAGGTCCAGATATCGATCTTCACGTGAGGTTGTAATGCGTCAGTGGTCTTGACGAACTCGCCTTGTGAACTGACCTGCCTCCCTGTAGCGCGTCCACAACCTACGGATGGCACAGGGAGGGGCATTGGCATCTGCAGCAACACCACCGGAAGGCTACCGTTTTTGGATCAAAAAAACTGCCATTGCACCTTTCACTCTGCATATGCTTAATTGAATACAATGCACAAGTACGACAGCTCACTAGAAAACACTGGAACACCGGTACTCACTTCCTTCTGAGGGATCACGTGACATTTTAGTGCATAACACAGCCGAAAGTTAGCGAATGATTTTAATTGTTGCCTATTTTCAAAGCGAACCTCTCAAGCCTTGTAATAAGACTACAGGTACCGCCAGTATCAAAGCAGATTTAACACCAGACGTTGATACACTCGTTCCCCTAATTCCTTTGAATAGTGTAGAATTTTTTGTACTCCTAGCCGTCTATTTATCATGCAGTGTTGCTACAGTTGCCACGGGAACGGATTACGCGGCGACCAGCGAAATAAATTAGGGCGTTCGCGGAACGCACATTGTCACGACCTTTACTCTTTCTTTATGTTCTCATTCCACGTCTTGAGTTTCTGTAAAATAGGTGTCTCACAAGATTTCATCTCTTTAGACCGCATTCCACGCTTCCCTCCCATTTTCTCGACTTGCTCAGTCAGTTTCGGTTTCAGCTGACAAATTATGAGGCAAAGCTTCAATTACAACAGTTTGATTCTTACATGCTTCTTTACATGAACGCTTTACGTAGGGAAATTTTTAAGGGAGCAGACCACTTCTAAAGTCTGTTATATCGCTAGTATTGTCAATATACTCTACTGAGAGTTCTTCATGTTGTGTTAAATGAATTTCAGTTTTAAATTCGTTTCTTTATAAATGATCTTTGCGCTTTATTTCCCTTGTTAACTCACTAATTTGAAACTTTATGTCAGATTTTAATTCCTTGTAATTAGCGTTTAACTTATCTTGTTATTTGACAGTATTAGAGCCTAATTCAGATCCCAGTTTCTCGAAATTAGAATCCAACATGTCAGAATTCACGTTATGGGCTTCCAATTCAGTTTCTAATTTATTAATATTAGGTTTTAACACACTCTGGTTAACTTCTAACTTGCCGACCAACTATGGCGACAATTCTTTGTTACTAGAATAAAATCGACATGGTATACCCTATACCCAACTCGCTATCACATCGAATAGCTTCCTAATTAACTTTTGATCGCACAGAAGCCTTTTCACTATCACTTACGACAGTTTCTGAACTCTTTGTTTCGCAAACAAATCAGCCACATCCTTCTCGTCGTCTTCCTATCCCCTCATTTATCCTATGGCTGAGTATTGAAATAACTTATCTCAAATATATCGTCAACGACACTGTAGTGCAGCCGTGTCGTGTGCACTACCAGTGGACATCCACGATGTTGAGACTGCATCTGCGGCCCACCCAGTAGCGCAACAGGCAGCCACATAGGCGACTGAGCTCTCACGGCGTGGTTGAGAGCAAAGCCACCACTCGCCAACTGTGACGTGTGTCAACGCCTCACCTGTTGACATTCATTGGCAGTACAGAGTCCCCTCTTGGTAGATCCCGGACCCACTAGACACAGCACGAAGTCGTCCATACAGTAGAACAAAGCAAGCCAGCTAATGCTCCCACAGCCTGCTCCGGGCCCCGATAGATTTGAACCACATCTGCCGCGCGTCGAACTACGGACCTGGACAGCAAGAGTCGTGAAGTCCACACAAACTCACCAAGTGCCCCGGCAGAAGTCGCGAGGGGTGAGCTGGGCCACTCCCAGTGTAGAGACAAGCCGATCAACATCCCCAGCATCTCGCGTACCCTCTGAAGACGCCTTGCCACCGCCGGAAATTATTCCTAATGTTAGTACTATACCAGTAATATTTTGGCAGCGTCTGCAGTGGTACGTTCATGCCTTTTGGGGGCTGGGATAAATTTCAACTGTATGTCGGCACCTACACTCTCACACAAAGAGTTGTAAGTCTCCGACTCAGGTGAAACTACCTGCAGCAGTGGCCTAATACTCAAATCCCCCAGTATGTGCAGCCGATATTATATTGGAACAGTACACCTGACAGTGTACTAGAATAAATTATCCACTACATTGGAGTAGTCATTTTTCATGGATTCCTGAGAATAATTACGTCCTTCAGTTCTCTTAAATGTTTCTCAAATTAATTTAAAGTTGCGCTCGAGGTATATTGTCAGTTATTTTGTAGTTTACCAACACCAAACTACTTAATTGGACCATCAAATTAAAGAAAGTGGTTGATTATTTTGTATCTTAAGTATCAATATAACAATAAGCGATACTAACTGGTAGGCTAAACTTGTAAAAATGTGTTATCTTTGATGTTAAATATCTGAAAGCTTTATTAATATGTTACAATTAATAATTGCAATACTATATACACTACAGGCCATTAAAATTGCTACACCAAGAAGAAATGCAGATAATAAACGGGTATTCATCGCACAAATATATTATACTACAACTGACATGTGATTACATTTTCACTCAATTTGGGTGCATAGATCCTGAGAAATCAGTACCCAGAACAACCACCTCTGGCCGTAATAAAGGTATTGATACGCCTGGGCATTGAGTCACAGCTTGGATGGCGTGTACAGGTACAGCTACCCATGCAGCTTCAACACGATACCACAAATCATCAAGAGTAGTGACTGGCATGTTCTGACGAGGCAGTTGCTCGACCACCATTGACCATACGCTTTCAATTGGTGAGAGACCTGGAGAATGTGAGAATGTGCTCGCCAGGGCAGCAGTCGAACATTTTCTGTATCCAGAAAGGCCCGTACAGGACCTGCAACATGCTGTCGTGCTTTATCCTGCTGAAATGTAGGGTTTCGCAGACATCGAATAAAGGGTAAAGCCACGGGTCGCAACACATCTGAAATGTAACGTCCACCGTTTAATGTGCCGTCAGTGCGAACAAGAGGTGACCGAGACGTGTAACCAATGGCACCCCATACCATCACGCCGGATGACACACCAGTATGGCAATAACGAATACACGCTTCCAATGTGCGTTCATCGCGATGTCGCCAAACACGGATGCGATCATCATGATGCTGTAACAGAACCTAGATTCATCCGAAAAAATGACGTCTTGCCATTCGTGCACCCGGTTTCGCCGCTGAGTGCACCATCGCAGGCGCACCTGTCTGTGATGTAGCGTCAAGGGTAACCGCAGTCATGGTCTCCGAGCTAATAGTCCATGCTGCTGCAAACGACGTCGAACTTTTCGTGCAGATGGTTCTTGTCTTGTAAACGTCCCCATCTGTTGACTCAGGGATCGAGACGTGGCTGCACGATCCGTTACAGCCATGCAGATAAGATGCCTGTCATCTCGACTGCTAGTGATACGAGGCCTTTGGGATCCAGCACGGCGTTCCGTATTACCCTCCTGAACCCACCGATTCCATATTCTGCTAACAGTCATTGGATCCGACCAATGCGAGCAGCAATGTCGCGATACGATAAACCGCAATCGCGCTAGGCTACAATCCGACCTTTATCAAGTCGGAAACTTGATACTACGCATATCTCCTCCCTACACGAGGCATCACAACAACGTTTCACCAGCCAACGCAGGTCAACTGCTGTTTGTGTATTTTGATCGGTGGTCAATATGGTTCAAATGGCTCTGAGCACTATGGGACTTAAATTCTGAGGTCATCAGTCCCCTAGAACTTAGAACTACTTAAACCTAACTAACCTAATGACATCTCCTAGAACTTAGAACTACTTAAACCTAACAAACCTAATGACATCACAACCATCCATGCCCGAGGCAGGATTCGAACCTGCGACCGTAGAGGTCGCACGGTTCCAGACTGTAGCTCCCAGAACCGATTATTTTTTTTTTTACTCATTTTGTTCGATTTTGTTCGTTGCATCTGCTCGGGGCGGACGTCGTATGACATCCGTTTAAGTTCGTTGTTGATCGATTATCTCAGTTTTTTTTTTTTTTATTACAGAGGGAGCTAATCCTCCGACCGAACACGCTGAGCTACCGTGCCAGCTCTTTTTTTTTTTTTCGTTGTTGATCGTTGTGTTTGTTCGTTGCAGACGTCACATGACATCCGGTCAAGTTCGTTTGTTGATCGTTCCACTCAGTTTTTTTTATTACAGAGGCCAACCAGCTCTCTGACCGAACACGCTGAGCTACCGTGCCAAAACCGCTCGGCCACTTCGGCCGACAGTTGTCAACAACTCCATTTCGTTAGGCACGCGAGTGAGTACGTGCTCACTTTTGACAGTTACTGCTACGTTTACAGCGAACCTTAACTCTCTAATTTTCTGCCCACGACAACTTCTCCCGCACTAATACAGTGCTTCAGTGCCCTCGCCGCCTCTAAAATATCGTAAGGGTGACGTGGTATGAAGTGGTAAACCCCCACTGGAGGACCCTTTATTGCCTCGTTGCAGGAAAATGAATACGGCTGACTTTACGGTGACTCTAAATAAAACTAGTGCCACCCGTCCACTTCCAGCAGCGGATTATAAATTTTGCCCGACGAAAAGCGCAGCCGCTCTGTGGGCAAACAGGAACGGCTCTCGCTGAAAGTGGCTGTGCTGCGTGTGTACACATGCGGCGTGCTGACACCGAGCGCTCTACTAAACAACATTAGCGGCGCTGCGCCTCCCATGCGTAAGTCAGTGACTGCTGTACAAACACTGTTCCAGCCGCGACACTCTCCAGGCACGCCCTAAACTCTTTGATCTTTGTACGGCCAGGGCGGAAAATCTGCACCGAATGAACGCCGTCTTCACAATACGACACACACATACGAGGTCATGCCTTCAAAACACACAGATGGACGTCTGGAGTCTTCTATCACGGACTCATCGGCATCACTACCATTACCATCTTGGTTCAGGCCTGTGAGTGTGATACTACTTCCGATCTGCTTAGGGAGATTCCGATACTACGCCGGCTTATTGGCCAATACTTCACGAGATTCGTTGGATTTCTGGTGTTGTCTAATCCTATAATGCGCTCTCTCCGTTCTATCTAGTTTATTGTCATGTATCCTAGGGTTATACTGAACACTTCCAATGTTTTCCGTATAGCAAAAAAATGCTCTGAGCACTGTGGGATTTAACAGCTGAGGTCATCAGTCCCCTAGGACTTAGAATTACTTAAACCTAACCAACCTAAGGACATCACACACATCCATGCCCGAGGCAGGATTCGAACCTGCGACCGTAGCAGTCGCGCGGTTCCGGACTGAAGCGCCTAGAACCGCTCGGCCACCACGGCCGGCTTTCCGTATAACACTGTTTGTTGTTTCATCCAGGAGCGTATAGCCTTACACAGATCTTCAGAATCTCGCCTCGTTAGCTTCTAACTTACACGCGTCTTCTCTGTTTATTTTGCAGGTCTCGCTGATGCATGTTAACATGAGGACTGCCGTCACGTTGCAGAAAATTCTTCCAATCCATATGTGGCATACAGTAAACCAGTGCTTAACAGTACTGGTTAAAAACAGTCTTGGTTGTAGTTTTAGTTTTTTTATTCTTCAACGACGCGTTTCTCCTTATTTAGGGATCTTCAGGTTATCTCCTCTAGATCTTGGTGCCTCTCGCCTCCATCTAGAGAAGATAACCTGAAGATGTCTAAATAAGGCGAAACGCGTCGTTGAAGAATAAAAAACTAAAATTGCAACCAAGACTGTTTTTAACCAATACGTTGCAGAAAATTAAAAGCAACCCCTTTGTTCTTTAAAGAACCGAATTACCATGTAGTAAGAGGTACAAACTTCTTATTATCTTACAAATGAGTTTCAGTGTGTTATATATTTGACTTTGAGTATGTAAAAGAGAAAAAATTGGAAAATGTTTGCAATTGTATTTCATGTTTGTTGAAAGACTCAAATACTGAACTTCTTTTTCAGGGTTGGGGGGGAGGGTTTTCATTAGTCTTATGTCTGGTTTGATGCGGTACGCCACGAATTCCTCTCCCATTCAAAACTCTTCGTCTCATAGTAGCACTTGCAACCTACATCCTCAGCTATATGTTGTATCATCCTCTACAATTTTTACGTTCTACAGATCCCTCTAGTACCATGGAAGTTATTCCCCAGTGTCTTAAGAGATGTGCCTTCATCTTGTCAGCGTTTTTCAAATATTCCTTTCCTTGACATTTCTGTGGAGAACCTCTTCTTTCCTTAACTTATAAGTCCACCTAATTTTCAGCATTCTTATGTAGCACCACATCTCAAATGCTTCGATTTTCTTCCGTTCCGGTTTTTCCACAGTCCATGTTTCACGATGCTGTGCTCCAACGGCACATTCTCAGAAATTTCTTCCTCAAATTAAGGCCTATGTTTGATACAAGCAGATTTCTTTCAACCAGGAATGATCATTTTGACAGTGCTAGTCTGTCTTTTAGGTTCTCTTTGCTGCTTCCGGCATGGGTTATTTTACTGCCATGGTAGCAGCATTCTTTAAATTCGTGGTCGCCAATTCTCATGTTAAGTTTCCCGTTGTCTTCCTTTCTCATGCATCTCATTACTTTCATCTTTCTTCGATTTACTGTCAATCCAAATTCTGCACTCACTGAACTGTTCATTTCGTTCAACAGATCCTGTAATTCCCCTTCACTTTCGCTGAGGATAGTAATACCATCAGCGAATTTTAGCTTTGATATCCTTTTACCCCGAATTTCAGTCCCACTTCTGAACCTTTTTTTTTTTTTATTTCAGTGATTGCTTCTTCGATGTATAGATTGAACAGCAGAGGAGAAAGGCTACATCGCAGTCTTATGTCCATTTTAATCCGTTTCTAGCACTCTTATTGTTCCTACTTGTTTCTTGCACCTATTGTATATCCTATGAACGTGTCTTGATTTTTCTTCATTCTTGCTTCCATTATAAACCGCAAAGTCAGAATCGCCTCTCTGGTGCCTTTACCTTTCCTGATGCCAAATTGACCGTCATCCAACAGATGCTTGGTTTTCTTTCCCATTGTTCTGTCTATTATTCTTGTCAGCAACTTGGAAGGACGAGCTACTAAGCTGAGTGTTGGATCGTTCTCGCACTTATCGGTCTTGCAGTCTTGGGAATTGTGTGGAAGATAGTTTTCCGAAAGTCTGATGGTGTGTCATCGTCTCGTATGTTCTACACACCAACGTGAGTAATCGTTTTGTTACCACTCACTCGAATATTGTTAGAAATTCCGATGTAATGTTATCTATGCCTTCTGCCTAATTTGATTTTAAGCCCCCAAAACTATTTTAAATTCTGATTCTAATGTTGGGAGCCCCATCTGTTCCCTATCGACTGCTCTTTGTTCTTCTCTCACGTCATCAGATACGTCCTGCCTCTCTGAGAGGTTCTCAGTGTACTCTTTCCACCTATTCGCTCTCTGCTCTGCACTTAACAAATACAGTGTTGGTGATTTGCGAGCTGTGAGCTATGTACACTGCCTAATGACATACACACATTTTCCTATAGTAATACTTATCTTACTGTGTTAAACCTCTAACATAAGACTAAACTTCTTATTGAGCAGAGTGTGACAGCATTATAAATTTTTACAATAATTACATGAAACACTCAAGACCAAACTTTTGTAGCCGCTGGGTTTCTTCGTTTGAAGCTGTGTCAACGGCTCTACACGAACCGGTACTTTGAAATTCGGCTATTTCGCTGATAATCCCCTTTCCTGGCAGTGAGATACATCAAACCCTGTCGTGAAGTATTTGATGCTTTACGTTGTGGTCTCCAGTCTAAGGCCTTGTTTGGTGCAGCTCTGAACACCGGTCTGCCCTGCACAGTGCTGTTTGTCTTCATGTGACTGCTGCAACCTGCGTCCATTTGAGCCTGCTAACTAAAGTCTAGTCTTGGTCGCCACCCCCTCCCCCCCCCACTCCCCCCCCCTCCCGCAGCTTACACACTTCCCTCCATCATCTAACTCACTATTCCCTGGCACCCGAGGATGTGTCCCATCAATCTATTCACAAGATGTTTTAGGAAACTTCTAGCATTAATAAACACTAAACAGGAAGAAACTGCTGGTAGCCGGATTCGAAGTGGCGGCCCCGAGCATACCAGCCAGGGACGTTGCTCTGTCAGCCAAGGCCTTTACTCTGCGGTTCGATTCAGTGGCTCTTCATTAGCTGTTCCACCTACGCATCTAATTTTCAAAATTCTTCTGTAGCAATACATTGCAAAAGCTTCTAGGTTCCTCTTTACTGTCCACATTTCACTTTGCTGTAAAATTACGAACGGAGAAAATACTTCCAGAAACGGCTTATTGACAATGAAATTTACTTTCGGCATTAATAAATTTCTCTTTTTCAAAAATAAATTTCCTGCTATTAACACTGCAATTGATATCCTCTCTACTTCGTTAGTTACTTCGTTGTCCAAACACCAACACTCATCTACTTCTTTCAGCGTTTCATTTAGTAATCTAAATCCCTCAGCATCGCCACATTTAATTCATCTACATTCTATTACCCTTGTTATAATTTTGTTGAAGTTCATTTTGTGAACTTATCAATTAAAGACAAAGCGTATATGCAGTCTGCAATCGCGTTTGGCACTTTATTGACAACTGTTCGTCTCAATTATGACATAATTCATAATATGCCATCATCAGATCCGTTAGAAAAATGGAAAAACGCTAATGTGACAATGTGTTCGACTGGCTGACAGCGAAGTCTACGCACGAAAAATATGAGAGAAAATGATAAGAATAATATGGTTGACAGCCATAACACACCATTAAAAGTTTGCTGATACGTGTATCAGCGTCAAATGCTTTGCAAGCACAGCTACACGAACGAGTGCTAGCAATGGCCTGAGGGCATCCTGTTCTTATGCAGAAACGAACTAGCGCTGGTAGAGGGCGCAGATCCAGTTGTCTAAAACCAAGATAACCGTAGTCATTAAGTAAAATGGTTTCACGTGGCTATAGTTTGGGTCTAACAACATAGCATGAAATATAACACGTTATGTCCCAATAGATTCCATACCATATCATACTAAAACGTGTGACAGTGGTATGCAACCTACTTACTAAAGCATTTTAACGTTTTTCAAACATATTATCCATTCCGTTCAAAGTTTTAATTTCTTTTCCCTGAAATTTAGTTCATGTTCCCAACTTTCCCTTAGTTTTCTTTACTGCTGTCGCTGTGTAGAGACCGAATAACACGGTGATGGGCTATAAACCTGGGTCACACGCTTGTAATTTTGGCGGGAGCAATAGTTGTAATTATTGTTATTATTAACTTGATTTGCCACATTGCACCACTTGAGTCATTCCATGTTCACTTGCTCTTTAAAGATTGGATTACTTACTTCTTGCGCTCAGCCCAGTACTTTTTCATTCGTTCCGAATGCAATTTCCTTAACTCGTCAGAAATCTCTTCCGGTCTTCTGTGCGTCATTTCTGCTGAAAATTTATGATTCATAAGGAGAGTGTTAATTTGCTTTTTGTTTTCTGCGTCAGTAGTACTGAGTCCGACTGCTTCAAGATCTTGCTGAATTTCTTTGACACTGTCCTCCTGTCTTCTTTCCGTGACTTCTCATCACTAGATGCTTTAAAATCTTGTTGTTATGCGGTCGTAAGACATGAAAGAAATATGAGATTTTTTTCCTTCTTCATTGTGCTGGTGATTTTTAATTTGGAACAGAGTTTCAAATCAAATGGTTCAACTGACTCTGAGCACTATGGGACTTAACAGCTGAGGTAATTAGTCCCCTAGAACTTATAACTACTTAAACCTAACTAACCTAAGGACATCACACACATCCATGCCCGAGGCAGGATTCGAACCTTCGACCGTATCAGTCACGCGGTTCTGGACTGAAGCGCCTAGAGCCGCTCGGCCACCGCGGCTGTCTCGAACAGAGCTTCACAAGCATAAGTTGCTTCCGGGAGAGTTACAGTTTTGTAATGTTGGATCTTAGTGTCTATTGACAGGCATTTCTTATTATACGTTGACCAGGTTAGAAATTGTGCTTTTTTTCATTTTGTTGGTTCTATTTATCCATATTGCTTTCTCACCCAAGTTGTGCAAAATAATTTCTCCAAGATATTTAAACTGTAGAACTATATTAATTGCTTGATCATTTATGAAGATTTTATCTATGCAAAGAGGTTTCATGGGCATGTTTTCAGTTTTCTCAAAGGATATTTGTAATCGTATTTTTGAAGCAATTTTCTGGAGACTTGTGATCTGAGCACGAGCTTCTTCATTGTCAAGGGATAAGAGAGCTAAATCGTCAGCAAACCCAAGGCAGTTTGCTCTTATTGCTGGTTTTACTCCAATTTTGATTTTACATGGATTTTCTTTTTGCCAAATTGTCGTGATGTAATAGAGGGCACTTTGCCTGAGTCCTATTTTTATTGTGAAAGCTTTTGACATTTCCCCTCTGAACTTGGCGTTTGAATTTGTGTTAGTTAAAGTTAGCCGAATGAGTCTTGCCAGTCTGGGAAGGAGGCCATATGGTCTAAGGATTTTTAGAAGTGTCGTGTATGAACACTATCATATGCTTATTTTAAAATCTATGAAAGAGATAAATAACTATTTGTTTCTATACTTGTAACACTCCATTATTAGTTTCAGGCTAAAAATTTGGTCTGAGCAGCTTCTGTATGGTCGAAATTCTTGATGTTCTCCAAGTTCCAGAATGTTTTTGATCCTTTTGTAAATTATGCGGTAAAAAAGTTTGTATGTGCAGTCCAGAAGGGTTATTCCTCTGTAATTATCTAGGTTGGTTCTATCTCCTTTTCTAAATAATGGATGGTTATTCCTGAGGTCCAGTGCTTTGGAATTTTCTCTGTGATCCACATTTCATTTAGATGTTGGTGGAGATTTATGACCGCAGGTTTTCCAGCATTCTTCCAGATTTCTGTAAATACATGGTCTTCACCACATGCCTTGTAATTTTTTAGTTTCTGAATTGCAACCTCTACCTCATTGATAGTTGGAGGATCTATTAGGTTAGTGGTTAAAAAAGGTGCTTCAGTGTCTACTTGAAATGTTTCCAGTGGGTCATCACAATTTAAAGGTTTGCTTAAAATCTCTGCAAGGATCTCTGCATTTTCTCGATTACTATGCGCCAACTTTCCTGACTTATCTGTCAGCATCAATGTTGGAGACTGATATTTTTTAAGATATCTTCCAAAGGTTTTGTAATTATCTCTTGACTGTTTCTTCTGGAAGTCCTCGCCTATCTTTCCTAGGGTACTTTGAAACTTCCCCTTTGAACAATTCTACATGATTGTGCTTAACCTGACACACAATATTTTTTTAGCGCAGCGCAATCTGACTTTCAAAATTCCCTACAAAAGAATGGCCCTGACTAACATTAAACTATACCTTTCACAAATCACTTACCTCACAAAAATCTTCGCTGCTCAAGCTACTGCAATACAGCGAGTGCCACTACTGCCAGCTAAATAAAAGATTCAAACTACGGAAGGCACTAACTACTGATAGGGATAGTTAGCAAATGAAAGATATTAATTGAGAACAAACAATGTATTTACCTTGATATCATCATATATAAATATAGCAGTTCATGACAAATTTCAAAACTCCGCCATCTCTCCCCACATCCACCACTGCTGGCGGCTCACCTCCAACTGCGCAACGCTACGCGCTGTTCGCAGCCAGCTGCCTAACACTACAATGGCGAGTATTACAACAATGCAAAGCAGCCACAGACTGCACACAGCACAGCCAGTGATTTTCATACAGAGGTGGCGTTACCAATAAAAAAACCTAAACAACCTACTTACATAGAGAAAACATAAACAGCCTACTTACATAGCCCCCATGCTCCCCACAAAAAAATTTTACAAATTGGCTTGGGCAGTGGCCAATACAGATTTGAAAAAATTTTTCATAATTACAATAACAAAGAAATCAAATGCACACGCTTATTGATACAATGTTGGTCAAAAGCTCAAATTTTCTCACAGAATGCACACACTTATTGATACAATGTTGGTCAAAAGCTCAAATTTTCTCACAGTCCACAAAGACAGTCCTGATCGTTCATTACGGTAAAATAGTAGTGTTTTTTCTCAAAGTCTGAGCAGTAGAAGAAAATGCACATGGAAGTAGTGGATTTCCATGCAGTCTTGAAGAAGTAGTGTTGTCCTTCCAACGGAAAGACAGTGCTGACTCTCGACATGCAGACAAGTAATGGGTCACAACAGAGCAAACCCACAGCAGAGTCATTCGAAGTTTTGAAGAATATTGGTAGGTAGGTCATCACAGAGCAGACCCACTGTAGTCCTGGTAGAGATTACGGTATTGGTGGGCCACCAGAGGTGCAGACCCACTGCAGTCCTTGTAGAAATAATGGTATTGATGGATCATCAAAGATGTAGACCCACTGTAGTCCTTGAAGAGATGGCCAGCAGCCATCTGTCGTGACTGTGCAGGTGCACAATCACCACTGAAGAGTCTTGCGGACAATATAGCAAGTCCATAAACCACCACTTGTGCACTCACAAAGTTTTTGAAATTGTCCTTAGAACTAGCAATGCTGTTATCCAGTCCCTTGCTGAATCATTAACACATGTGCAAACACTATCAGTCCCTACTTCTCACATATTGTCCATATACTATGACCAACAGAAAAGTGTGCAGTGAAATGTAACTTAATTTGAAGAACTGGTGTCTATACAATTTTATAACATAAGAATACAATAACAAAGGTACAAAACACATCATTAAAAACATAATAATACAGATAACATTTGTAGTAATAGGGGCTTTACAAAAGAATCGAAATAACATACACATCAGTGGAATTATGACATGAGTACATACATAAAAGATCACAATAACTTTTGAAACATCAACTTCACACATGAGCATTAAACAGAACAGAATTAACAATGTCTAACATCTTTACAAAGTAAATAACATATTATTAATGCCAATTATATTCGAGGATAACAGTATTCCTCATCATAGTGAATGTAGCTTAATATTAAAAGAAGAAAAAATTCTATGAAACTACACAGAGACAGGAAGAAAACAAATACACAAGGGTACGCAAACACATAGTGGGATAACACCAATAGGAAAGGACAGGGTTCGTTTTCAGTGTAACATGTGGTACTGCAGTCCAACCCAAAACTTCATATATCTTTCCTCTTATTTCATCCTTTGTTTCCACCAAAAAAATTCTATCTAAGCATGCTTTCTGTATTTATATGTTCACACATTTCTTACCTCAACATTTATTTCCAAGAAAATCCTACCTAAACCTGTTTTCTGTACTTTTTTTCGTATAACTTCTCAATGCATTTCTTCCAATTCATCGCAACTCATTCTCTTAGAGGCTACCCCCACTTAAGCTAACTTAAATCTACTGAGCTCAGATGCTAAACTAAGGGACGAGGCAATGCAGCAGCACAAAACAATTAACGCAAACAGCAATGAAAAAAAAATGGAAATTTGCAAAGCAAGCTACAGTAAATCTAAATTACCAAGCAATTCAACATTACAACTAATATGAGCCAATGTGCAGTAACAAGAAAAATAAGTCAGTAGTAAAACTAGCTTAACAGAGTAACACAATTTAAAATTCAGTAGCACTATGCCTGGCAAACAGCAGCTTATATCTAAACATGACATAGCTCAAGCAGAAAAAATAGTACACTAAAGATAACAATGCAGATACGGGAAATGTATAATCACATCTTAATGTCTAAGTAATTAAAGTGGTGCACCACAAGAAGTTATTCTACCAAAAATATTACCAAGTAGTTGAAAAGAAAATTATGTATGCAGTTACTGTGAAGGTAAATGTCATTTTGTGCTCCCTCATTTTTTTATTTACTCGATCTGTAGACAGAAAATATTTATATTAGTACATCTATAAAATTCTATTTTAACCAATGTTGCAGTGCAGCTAGAAACTATATATTAAAAAAATAGGCAAACCAAGGCGTCAAACGTCATTCACTAGCCATATGGCATTTCATAATGCAGTAAACAATCTTTCAACTAACAAGACAATACACATAAAATGTTTCTCATCATTTCATTAGAGTAAATATCATAAATTAAGAACCTACAGTGTAATCATGTTTTCAAGTTCGACCGTGTCGTTTTTGCGATGCTTTCTACAAAGGAATGTCGGAAGCGAGGTTAATGGCGTCCCCTTTTTTTTCTACCTGTGCCGCTGAAAAGGGCTCGCAATGATGGCTTTTCCTCCAGGCAACTGGCACACCTGGCCGCTCGCAACGCATTACGTCACGGTCACTTACCTTTCTTACCGACATATTTACGACAGCAGTTTCCGCTACAGTGACAGTCTCATATAAAAATATTTCACAGGTCAAGAATTAGCGTTGCAAATCTGTAGAAAGAAAATCCTATAAATATAAGTGTCCAAAAAAATTTTCGCCAGCATTGTGATACAGTCACGAATTTACGCACATTTCATAACTCTTAAAGTACGATTCTTGGTTTCCAACATACTTCTTACTCCTCATATACGGTAGCATCATCTTATTGATCATAAACATATCTCAACAGCATAGTACACATCGTCGTCGTAATAATAACATCATAACACCTCAGTCAAATCTCAAAAACGTCGTAGCTTTCTGCAATAATTTCAAAACCTAAAAAAAGTTCTCTGCTCATTTCAATAGTGTCATCTTCCTCAAACGTACTTTAAAATCATGCTCCCTTACCAAATACATCATTCAAAGCTCTCATAGTATCACAATGATTCCGAAAAAATATGAACAGTTTACAAAGTACAGACAAAATACAGTTTCATAAGTGTGAAGTTACCCAACTGTGTATTGCGTAAACATGTGTCACTGATGTAGTAAAAAAATGTTTATCTCTCAGTTAAATGATCAGGTAGCTGTGTAATTCTGTGTTAGAGAAATATGGTACCGATGTGTAAAGTTGTATAAGCAAATACCATATTAGCTATGGTTCCTTGTGGTTGCCACACACATGGTACATAAAGTAGGCGTGTACCCCCCTGAGGATTAATGTAATTATACCCTCAGGTGTTACAGATTACAGCAATGGAATGAAATGTATCACGGAAAACTTTCTTTGTAATTCAAAAATCTTTAAAAATAAATGTTTTAAGTACAAAATTAATCACTCAAATACGTGTACTGTAGCGCTAAATGTGCGTCTTGTTGCAACATAATCTGTGTGGAAGTGTCGTAGTTATCGTCCTCCGAAAGCTAAGTTCTGCAGAAGTCAATGTACTTACCTCATAATACACAAAAGTGAAACGCTTTGCGTATAAATGTCTTAGTTATTACGCTTATTGCCGTGATGAGGAAAGTACTGTGCTGTAACGTATTATCGTGCTACGGAAAAGGCTGTCTCATTGTTGCTATACCACAAAAGTTACTACTAAAACATGTTTTATTTTCCAGAATAAAACAGAAAACTGTGCAGATATAAAACAGATACACCGCAAAAACAACATTGTAGATTGTCACTCATTAGTAGCGTCATGATAAAACCGTGTAGAAACATAAACTAACCAGTATGTCATCTGGTATCTCACTGAAAGTACTTTAAATCCAGAATATATTTTCAAGTAAACCAAAATGTTGCATTAAAATCTCATTAGCAGTACCAGTATATGTCCTAAGTACGTAAGCCTCATAGTCGTTACGTAATCGTGCAACTAACAAGTACGGATGTACACACACAGTAACACTGTGTCCTCTGTTCACTATCACAATGCAGTGGTAATTACTGTCTAAATATGTACCCTAGGTTCTAGACTGGATAGTTAGCTTCAAAACATTGTTGTATGTTAACAGTTTCTTAAGTCTAACACAGCATACTAGTAATGTAAAGGGAAAAGTTATATGGCAAAGACAAAGTTAAAAAGCAGATTATCTTTCAATAAACGGTTTTACATGTGAAATGTGGTGTAAACCTTTACTCTTCCTAGTACGCAGAGTTTCAACTTCAACGCAATTATCATGTGGTATATGTCGGTGAGGAGTGCTAAAATTTTTCTCAAGGTTAGCGTCTATGTTATTTTTCTCTGAGCCAGCCGGCGCAGGTGGCTGCCTGCGGTGCGGGTCATTGTCTGTTCCTTCGTTGGCGCGCGTCGTTATTGGGATTAGGAGACCTAACTTCTACAAATTCGCCTTGCCCAGAGGGCCCAGCTCTGTTAGAATCCCGCCAGTTCTGATGAAATTCACGTCTGTCGTTTTGTCGGTAGTTTACATAGTTTCTTGTTTGTCGGTCATGTGGTGGAGAATTTCTCCCTGAATCGTAACTCTGCGCCGAACTGTTGCGTCTTAAGTTATTCTGCCTCCCTTGATAATAATTGTTTTGGTTACCATATTGTCTGTTTTTCTGATTGTCTCTGTGATAGTCATTACTACGGAAATGCGATCTTTCTCTGTAACTATTACTGCTCTGCCAACGGTAGTCATACGGGTGGTGTCTGTTTTGGTCACGATTTGCGTTGTAAGAATAGACCAGTCGTGTCCGGTTATTGTTTCTGTCGTCACGGAATTGTGACGGATGTGACCTGTAATTGTTGTGTCCTTGTTTTCGCGTTCCGCGATTATCAGTGTCAATTTCTAGTTCTTGTAACAGTCCCTGAAAAGCTTCAATGTCGTCTTTGCAACGTCCTGCCAAAATAATATGTCGTAAATGTTCAGGTAATTTGATTAAGCAAATGCGGATGAGTTCTGAGGAGCTGTATGGGTTTGACAGGTACTGATTCTTGTGCAACATGTCTTCAAAATATTTCACAAGACTGGGGAATTCAGATTGTTCGAAACGTTTCATCATTATTATGCTGTGTTTTACTCGGGCTTGTCTGGCTTGAGACCAATATGCTGAGAGGAAGGCATGGTAAAATTCTCCTTCACTGTGACAATCGTGAATGACCGATCGCATTCTTACAGCTGGTTCATTCTCCAAGTAGCCACACATAAATTCTAATCTGTGCTCTAATGACCAGTTGGGAGGAAAACAATGAGAGAATTGATGGAGCCACGCTTGTGGATGAATGTCGTTGGCAGAATTCTTAAATGTTTTGAATTAACGTGTAGTAATGAACAGCTTATAGTCAAAATCGTCATGTCGGCGAGTCGCATGTCGGTCATTGTTACTTCGTTTCGGCGGTTCCATCTCAAAATCCAATGCGCCTTGCCAATTTCTTTCATAATTTCCGAAGTGTCCTGTGTTATTATTTTGTGGTTGTTCCGTATTTCTATGTCCCTCTTCCCGTATTGGAGCGCGAGTGTCCTCTGAAATACGTAATTCTTGTATTACCTGCGTCAACTGATCTTGTACTTCCCGGATTTCTCTTTTGTACTGTGTATTGATTTGATTTTGATTTTGTTTGAATTTTCTTATTTGTTCATACTCTTCTGTGTCAGTGAAGGCTACGGGTCTTGTGTCATTCAGATCATCATCTACCTTTGTAGATAAGTTAGTGACCTGGTCCGAAAGTTCGGCTACTTTCTCCGATAGTGTACTTATTTCTTCAGTGTGTTTTTCTGAACCAAGTTTCAGAGTATCTACTGTGTCCTTAAAGTTTTCCTGAGTTTTTGCAAGTTGCGTAACCGAATCGGTAGATGCAACTGAGTCAAATTTTGCTTGCAAGGTCTCATGATTTTCATGAACAATAGTTTGCAGTTCTTTTATGGCTGCTTCGTGATTCTGTAATGCATTTTCATGCCGCGAAAAAATAGGTTGAAAATGCTCACAAATTTGTGTTTTTACGTCATTACAGACTTTTTGACGTTTCGATTCAATGTGATGTAACTCAGCAGTTAAATCCTCACGTGTTCGTTCAAGAGTTTGCTCCAATGAGTCTAACTTTTTAAGATTTTGTTCCATTGTGTCTAACTTTTGAAGCTTTTGCTGTGTTTGTCTCTGATTTTGTTCCATTGTGTCTAACTTTTGAAGCTTTTGCTGTGTTTGTCTCTGATTTTGTTCCATTGTGTCTAACTTTTGAAGCTTTTGCTGTGTTTGTCCCATTTGTTGTATTAATTGTAATAACAATGCATTGGTGTCTGAAACATGTTCCTCAGTGCTTTTCGGCAGTGAATTTACACCGGAAACATTCACATTTTGACAAGCAGAAAATGTGTCTTGACTTATTTGAGAAAATGGTGAGGATCCAAAACCTGAATCTACAGTATTTGCGAGATCGTGTCGTGTCATTTCGGCTTCCTGAGGCGAGCTATTGCCGACCGATCGATCGATAATGCTTCCCTCTTCACTAATTGTTTCACTGTCCACGCCATTGTTTGCCGCCCGCTCCATTTCCCTATGCACAATTACCAAATTACTACTTTGAACATCAGTTAATTCATTACTCGGTGGCGCTAACACACTGCTTTCATTTTCACTGTCATTTCTCAGTTTACTTTGGAGCCTAGTATTACGTTTTTCACACGCCATTATTGTCACAGTATTTCACACGACAACACAGAAAAACACAATTTGAAGAGCAAAAATAAGAGAACACATTAACATAACACTGAAAATAATATCTAGTTAATTGCAGCTGCGAAATACTTGGTGCAAATCTACATGCATGCCACAACTGTTTTACTGTACAACAATGAAAGACTGCAACTACAAAGGAGATTTTCTCTACAATTACACGCTAGCAATAAACAAAATCTACACTAATTACACAAACTACAAGAAAAAAAAATCAGAAGATTCCAGTGAGGTATCCTCGGCTAAGGGTCGACATATGAAACTTCCCCTTTGAACAATTCTACATGATTGTGCTTAACCTGACACACAATATTTTTTTAGCGCAACGCAATCTGACTTTCAAAATTCCCTACAAAAGAATGGCCCTGACTAACATTAAACTATACCTTTCACAAATCACTTACCTCACAAAAATCTTCGCTGCTCAAGCTACTGCAATACAGCGAGTGCCACTACTACCAGCTAAATAAAAGATTCAAACTACGGAAGGCACTAACTACTGATAGGGATAGTTAGCAAATGAAAGATATTAATTGAGAACAAACAATGTATTTACCTTGATATCATCATATATAAATATAGCAGTTCATGACAAATTTCAAAACTCCGCCATCTCTCCCCACATCCACCACTGCTGGCGGCTCACCTCCAACTGCGCAACGCTACGCGCTGATCGCAGCCAGCTGCCTAACACTACAATGGCGAGTATTACAACAATGCAAAGCAGCCACAGACTGCACACAGCACAGCCAGTGATTTTCATACAGAGGTGGCGTTACCAATAAAAAAACCTAAACAACCTACTTACATAGAGAAAACATAAACAGCCTACTTACAACTTTTAAGATTTTTGCGCTTCGTTTATCTGATGATTTTGTGGGTTGACTTTCTTTGCTTAATTAGTTCTAGATTTAATTCTTCAGACTTTTGGGCTTGATGCTTTATCCATTACATTAATATGCAGGTGCTTTAATGTAAAGCTCATAAACTGTTCACTGATGCAGGTCCTAGTTCAATTTTTTCTTAAAATTACAATAGTTACTGTTATATTGACCCCTCAGTCAATTTCAAATCCGAAAACAGGGTCGCCAAAAAAACAGAATTCTCATTCGAGGAAGCACTATTGCTGCGGGTGCCACCTTACACCCAGAACAGAACCGACGTCCTGGGCGGAGAATATTTTAGAATACGCAAACATTACAAACATCAGATATTTCAGGAACCTTCCAGAACTGATATACACTAAATTGCAAATAACTGGGGGTGGTCCGGTTTGAAATGGAAACGAAAAGCACACGAGCTGGCTACGCTGACCACTACAGCAGTCTGCGTGCGCCACACTTGCCGCCATTTCTCCCTCTTCTGAAGTAACAATGCCCCCATGTTTCAGATGTCCTCAGTGGAGCAGTGGAACCGACAACAGCGTCCTACCACCAGCTCTTCTCAGTGGTCCCCTGTGTGGCGGCGCTGCCTGACCTTCCCGTTCTGGTCGTTTTCTTACATCCTCTTCACTGTAATGAGCACAGAAGGTAGCCTCACTCGTCGAAGCTTCGCGACCTCCGATTAGGTCTTCAGTTTCTGCGAACTTCATCATCGACCTGCGTCTCCGGATTTTGTAGCGTGTCATACCGAGGACATGGACGTCGTCTCGGTGCTTTTGTCTTCTCGATGAAGGGTCATAATCCTCGACTTCATGTGTGATGTCCGACCAATGAGGAGCGAAGTAACGCAGCCCAGAGAAACGCTTCAGAAACTTTTCAGGGAGTCCCACTTTCCATACAGGCCTAAAAATCCATATCAAATCTCCCGGAACGTATCTCACCAGCTGGCTCTTGGATCCTGTGCATTCAGGTTGGATATATGATCCAACAGTCTTGCTTCTTTCGCAGTGGTAATCAGGCATTTCACGTGGTCATTCTTTGTTCAGTTGAAACGGGAGGAGTGTATCTATTCTCAGTTGCCCTCGCGACTATGAAGCAGGTAAGACGGTGTGAAGCCTGTGTAAGTAGGCTGTTTAGGCTCTTATGTTGGTAACGCCACGTAGCACTCTGTATGAAAATCACTGACTGTGATGTGTGCAGTCTGTGGCTGGTTGTCATTGTTGGAATATTCGTTATTGTAGTGTCGGGCAGTTGGATATGAACAGCGCGTAGCGTTGGGCAGTTGGAGGTGAGCCGCCAGCAGTGGTGGATGTGGAGAGAGAGATGGCAGAGTTTTGAGAGCGGACGATCTGCACGTGTGTCCTCGAGAAAAAGGAAATTATATATATATTTTGTGGTCAGAAAATGGGTGAAATGCTTGTAGGGATGTTACAGGGCAGGTTGTACTGAGATATAAATGTTAAGAAAGAAATTCAATACGTTGCGCCGTTTCCGAGTTATTTAGCATTGAAGTTATCCAATCAGATCGTCGCGCGCGTAAATTAAAGTTTCAGCTAACGAGACAAAGCACTCTTTGGGCAACACCACCCCTGGCAGGCCGCTTGAATGCGAGCGCGCGACGCTCCGGTTGGCTAAATTCTATGCTAAATAACTCGGAAACGGAGCAACGTATCGAATTTCTTTCTTAACCTTTATGTCTCAGTACAACCTGCCCTGTAACATCCCTACAAGCATTTCACACATTTTCTGATCACCCAAAATATATATATATATATATATATATATATATATATATATATATATATATAAAATGACTTTTGAACATTATTAAGGTAAATACATTGTTTATTCTCTATCAAAATGTTTCATTTGCTAACTATGCCTATCAGTAGTTAGTGCCTTCAGTAGTTAGAATCTTTTATTTAGCTGGCAGTATTGGCGCTCGCTGTATTGCAGTAGTGTTCGATTAACGAAGATTTTTGTGAGGTAAGTGATTCTTGAAAGGTATAGGTCATTGTTAGTCAGGGCCATTCTTTTGTGGGGATTATTGAAAGTCAGACTGCGTTGTGCTAAAAATATTGTGTGTCAGTTTAGTGATGATCAGAATAAGCAAGAGAAATATGTCTGAGTACGTTCAGTTTGCCCAGCTATTTGAAAATCAAATAACGTAAGAGATTTACCAGCACAGTCATTTTTAATTCTTTTTAAGGGGACGTTTCACCTGTAGTGTCTTGCTTCACCTCTTTGTATGCACATTTCACGCCGACAGTATCGTATCCCAGCCTTTCTGTTCGCCATCAGCGTACACAGGGTGCTTATCAGCCAAGATGCGTGGATGGTAGACAGTTGTAATCCTGTGGATGGTGTTGCAGTGTGGAATTACTTCTAATACCACTCTCGACCAAAAAACCTTTTTACGATCAGAGATCATCACATGGGGTGATTTGTGCTTCAAAATGACTTCACTAAATTTGTAATTTTCGGAGCGTCGGCGGTCGGCATAGCTTTGGTGGCAGCATAATGTGTGAGGTAGTCAGTGCACACTATTATCCACCAGTTCCCGTTCGTCGACTTCCTGTTTGTCGATTTCTGTGGAATGGCGCTGCTGCAGATGGAACTTAAAACCACATTCACATGCTTCCGTCATTGGCATTCCGTATAGTGGTTCACGTAATGTGTAATGGGGTCGGTAGGAACTTGGACGTTGGTATCTCCGTTTGATTCTGTCCGGAGGCTTTACGAATCCCTAGTGACTTGATGTTGGAACATCGTGGACATACTTCAGGATACCTGGCCATAGACGAGCTGCAGTGACGAGCAACCGTTTCTGCCTAGTGAGCATAATTCCTTTTATACAACGCACTGTTCATTAACTGGATTTCTTTTCAGCCGGTTCCTCCTTCTTCAATGCTTTTATGGCGTTCACCAGTGCTGGATCTTTATTCTGTTCAGTAGCAAAGTCACGTAACGTGGCGATGATTGAGATTTCATCAATGCTGCAGTGTTCCGCCAAATTCTCGAAAATCAGTCGGCTTCCTTCTGTTTGCATCCGCTTCTGTCTACCATTGTGGCGTCGTATCCCTAATACCTCAGGACGCATCTCGCCAGTCGACACAAAGGAATCTTTGCGGCCAGTCACCCAACATAGAGAAAGACAGTCCATCACAATGGTGAATAGTTTGCCAAATAAATAGGGCTGGAGCTTGTTGATTGCCCAAACAACTGCGACGCACTATTTCTAGGTTGTAGAGTAGTTCATCTTTGACTTGGAAAAAAATGGCTCTGAGCACTTAACTTCTGAGGTCATCAGTCCCCTAGACTTAGAACTACTTAAACCTAACTAACCTAAGGATATCACACACATCCATGCCCGAGGCAGGATTCGAACGTGCGACCGTAGCGGTCGTGCGGTTCCAGCATGTAGCGCCTAGAACCGTTCGGCCACCGGCTGACTTGGACATTACTTTGGAAATGGAGGTTATCACTTTTCCAGCGCCTTTCTGAATTTGCACTAAGACTACGCCTATCCAGAAACTGCAAACGACAGTGTGAATTTCTTTCTCGTATTATTGGAGAAGATGTTAGAGCTTCTTAAAGGACAAGAAGGACATTTCTTGCACCTCGTTCCATGAAAGTTTAGCACCCCGCTGCAGTGGTTCTTGCAAGGAACATGCCTCAGTATAGAAGTCGTTTAGGAACCGCGGGTAGCATGAGTACGTTCTAAGAAATCGCGAATGTGCCGAAGAAACAGAAAATCTCTGACTGCTTTTATTTTCGCTGGACCGCGAATGGCTTCATCTTCATTTATCAGCTGCAGCAATAATTTTGTTTCTTGTGTGCTGATGAGTCACTTTGTCCGGTTCAGTCTGAGACCCCTAGCCTCAGCACACTTCAACATGGTCCCAAGGTGACTTAGATGTTCTTTAAATGTCTTTGAAAACATAACTGACGATGTAATCCAGATAGCAAAGACGCTGCGCTTATTTAGGGTGCTGAAGCATCCATCAACCCTCCGAATGTGCCTGGAGCGTTACACAGTCAAAATGGCATAAATTTAAACTCATAATTGCCTTCAGAAGTTACGAAGGCATTCTTTTCCCAGTCAGCATCATCAACTTCGATTTGCCAGAATCCTGTCTGCATGTTCATAGTTGAGAAAAAGTTGATTCCTTTCAAGTAGTCTATAGTGTGACGAGTGCACGGCAATAGCATCTTTCTTTATGATTTTGTTCAGTCGTCGATAGTCGACGCAAAAAGGCCATGTGGCATCCTTCTTCTTCAGAAGGACCACAGGAGAGGACCAAGGACTCTCTGAAGGCGCAATGATGTCATCTTGCAGCATTTTCTCTACTTCCTTCCAGATTTTCTGTCTTTCAGCTGGTGTCACTCTGTATGAACACTGGATAATTGGTGGACGATCTCCAATGTTGATGCTGTGTTTTACCACGGGTCACTTGGAATGCCTTTTCTCCACACGGGTTTTGAAAACTGACGCAGAATGACTATCACTAACCGACGTTGTTCCTGAGTCAGACCAGATAGTATTAGTAGTTCAATAGTACCTAGGAAGCTGTGTCGTCTTTAGTGGTAGTGGATAACGATTCTTCGTCGAAGAAACTAAGCTGCACTTCCTGGACTGGTTCGGCTGTTCCCGAGCACCGAACTATGGGCATCAGTTGTACCTGCTAACAATAATTAGTGATCCAAAGTTATGCTTGACCACTTACTATGCTTATGGTCGCCCCTGGCATAAAAATTCCGTTTATCATACTAAGCAGATTCAAGCAGTCGAGAAAGGCTTCACAGTTTGAGCATATAGTTTGACTATTCGAACTCTATCGTTGACAGTGGCGGGATAACAATGTCTTCAATGTGAGAGAGGATGAGTCACTGTCACTATTCTCCATATTCTAGGGTACTATTTAATGTTGATTTTTCACCCTGGACATCGTTCTTATGACATGACAGTCATCTACCAGCATGAGCAAGCGTTAATGGGAGCGTGTACATTGTTAATGCATGCAGGGTCTTTATGGTGGCACTCTTTCGAACAGTTATTTTTCTGGATGACAAGCAAGCAGTTGCTTATTTAACAGTAAATCTTCTGGAAGACACTTGGGGCGTGACAGCCACATGCAGTTGTTAGGGAAAGGAACGTCTCGAAGCACTTATTGGGGATGGAATGCTGGGTCCAAGTTCTCCCACGGTGTGCATACAATGCATTCAGTCGAAAGGGCGGAGAAACGGCTTAGCTGGACGTTAGTTGCCTCTTGCCACAGCAGAGGCCGTGGGCGTGAGAGAAATCTAGGGCACCCAGCTAATGCGTTACAACAGTGTCATAAACGGCCTTCGTGAACAGGGATGGCAGCCATAATAATTCGCGGGTTTCCATATCCACTGTGGACGGGATACCGTCAAAGGAGACATCAGGTGGTTTAGATGTTGGGACACAAAAACACTTCTCTTGATTTAGCTGGGGGACCCTGGTTGGATACACCATAATTTTCATGCTGTCCAGATAATGATCTCCGTAGTAAATGTGTTGTTCACTTTTGAGCTTTACGGAAAATGAAAATACCACGCCGCCTAAAGTGGCTGCGGAAAGAAAACAAGTCGGGAACACATTGTCTTCTCCTCTCTGCACAGTAATTTGCGAGTGAGGGTTTGATCACTTCTGCTGAAAAGAAAGATGGTTCAAATGGCTCTGAGCACTATGGGACTTAACATCTGAGGTCATCAGTCCCCTAGAACTTAGAACTACTTAAACCTAACTAACCTAAGGACCTCACACACATCCATGCCCGAGGAAGGATTCGAACCTGCCGCCGTAGTGGTCGCGCGGCTCCAGACTGTAGCGCCCAGAACCGCTCGGCCACTCCGGCCGGCACTTTTATAAAAGATCAATCCCGTGTTGATATATTAATCAACGACTGACAAAATAATGACAGGGCCACCGTTTCATTAACACTATTTCAGCGTTCGAAAGCAGGCTGTCAACAACAACAAATACAATTAATGGCCAAAATTAATTTAGCAGATGCAAGTGGAAGATTTACTAAGTATAGTGACCGGTGTCAGGGAGGTAACTCAGAGTTGCCTGTAGCTTTCCGAAACATACCGCTGTTCCAGTGTAGTCTTGTAAATGGCAAACAACTATTCAAAGTGATCTTTGTTATGTCTGCTTGTTATAACAGCTTCGTCAATCTAATGCTCCGATCTTTCGTAGTCAAGAGTTATTGTGATACATGCAAGAAGTCCCATTGTAGAATAACATGAGGAATATGTTCTGTTGAAACGACAAACTCTAAGATCTGTGTTCTGTCATTGATAGTTATTCTTGCAAGACGTGTTACTGTCAATTGGACATATTTCTAATTTGCGACCGTTGTCACAACCGCTTTCATATCACGGAACATTTTCTTCGTCAGCTGGCAACGATAACCAATCAAACGTTACAGAAAAAGTAGCCCGTGAGCAACTGGGATCTTGATAGATTGTCTGTCGATGACGACGTCGACGGAATTTCCTGTCATCTTAGTAACTGTTGTACACGGGGGATTTTCATCTGCGGCAGCCTCACCTCGATAGAGGGTCAACTCACGCAGTTACCCTAAATTTTAAGGCTACACGAGAGGCTGGTATCTCTGTCCGGCGACGGGAATCCGCCGACTGCGTCACAGAATACGGCGTGAGATCCGTCCCTCCCGTAATCATCTCAACGTGGCTGGCGCGAGCAGGACTGGTGTGATGGCTGAAGTCTTGGGCTTTATAGTCGTCTGGATACTCGTCTCCTTTCTCTGCACGAGCGTGTTGTCCTCCCTCATCCAGACGTGTGTTGTGACGTCGTCCAGCAGAAGAGATCGCTACACGGTAGAACGCGTCTTGCACGGGGCAGCCTGCCGGTTTCGTTCTCTTTGAGAGTACTAGTTACTCAGTCGAGAGATAAAGAGATGGTTTTAGTGTTAGTACTAGTACAGTCTAGGTACTGACACGCAAATCTATCTTGCATGATGATTGCGGACGTTATTATTGCCCCCTTACACAATACTTTTACCAATTATTCCACGTTGCTTTGCACTTAGGGCTGGCTGGTGGTTTTTCAGTCAGCAGGCGGCAGGCGGCAAAGCGTTTCTGAGACCGGAGTGCAGGGGCGCGCAGCACACCTGCCCCAGGTAGCCGAGTGTCCCGTACAGCGTCCAAGATGCTACTCCAGGCGGGTGTAAAATGAATGTGCGCAACGGAAAATAATAAACGGTAAATGAAGATTTGGCCCTGTCTGACTACCCCCTGAAGCAGATCTTAGGATCTCTTAATTCTATAAATTACAATCTAAACGTAATTGAATAATGAAGGCTTGATCGTGACAGGGCCAAATATCTCACGAAATAAGCGTCAAACAAAAAAAACTACAGAGAACGGAACTTGTCTAGCTTGAAGGGGGAAACCAGATGGCAGTATGGTTGGCCCGCTAGATGGCGCTGCCATAGATCAAACGGATATCAACTGCGTTTTTTTTTTCAATAGGAAGCCACATTTTTTATTGCATATTCGTGTAGTACGTAAGGAAATATGAATGTTTTAGTTGGACCACTTTTTTTGCTTTGTGATAGACGGTGCTGTAATAGTCACAAACATATGGCTCACAATTTTAGACGAACAGTTGGTAAGGGGTAGGTTTTTTAAATTAAAATACAGAACGTAGGTACGTTTGAACATTTTATTTCGGTTGTTCCAATGTGATACATGTACCTTTGTGAACTTATCATTTCTGAGAACGCATGCCGATACAGCGTGATTACCTGTAAATACCACATTAATGCAATAAATGCTCAAAATGATGTCCGTCAAACTCAGTGCGTTTGGCAATACGTGTAACGACATTCCTCTCAACAGCGAGTAGTTCGCTTTCCGTAATGTTCGCACATGCATTGACAATGCGCTGACACATGTCAGGCGTTGTCGGTGGATCACGATAGCAAATATCCTTCGACTTTTCCCACAGAAAGAAATCCGAGGACGTCATATCCGGGGAACGTGCGGGCCATAGTATGGTGCTTCGACGACCAATCCACCTGTCATGAAGTATGCTATTCAATACCGCTTCAACCGCACGCGAGCTATGTGCCGGACATCCATCATGTTGGAAGTACATCGCCATTCTGTCATGCAGAGAAATATCTTCTAGTAACATCGGTAGAACGTTACCTAGGAAATCAGCATACATAGCACCATTTAGGATGCCATCGACAAAATAGGGGCAAGTATCCATCCTCCCATAATGCCGCATCATACATTAACCCGCCAAGGTCGCTGATGTACCACTTGTCGCAGCCATCGTGGATTTTCCGTTGCCGAATACTACATATTATGCCGGTTTACGTTACCGCTGTTGGTGAAAGACGCTTCATCGCTAAATACAACGCGTGCAAAAAATCTGTCATAGTCCCGTAATTTCTCCTGTGCCCAGAAATGTACACGACGTTGAAGTCGTAGCCATGCAATTTCCGGTGCATAGTAATATGGTACGGGTGCAATCGATGTTGATGTAGCATTCTCAACACCGACGTTTTTGAGATTCCCGATTCTCACGCAATTTGTCTACTACTGATGTGCGGATTAGCCGCGACAGCAGCTGAAACACCTACTTAGGCATCTTCATTTATTGCAGGTCGTGGTTGACGTTTCACATGTGGCTGAACACTTCCTGTTTCCTTAAATAAGGTAACTATCCGGCGAAGCCCACGCCTACTACAGTAGTACAAGTTTATATGCCAACTAGCTCTGCAGATGACGAAGAAATTGAAGAAATGTATGATGAAATAAAAGAAATTATTCAGATTGTGAAGGGAGACGAAAATTTAATAGTCATGGGTGACTGGAATTCGAGTGTAGGAAAAGGGAGAGAAGGAAACATAGTAGGTGAATATGGATTGGGGGACAGAAATGAAAGAGGAAGCCGCCTGGTCGAATTTTGCACAGAGCACAACATAATCATAACTAACACTTGGTTTAAGAATCATGAAAGAAGGTTGTATACATGGAAGAACCCTGGCGATACTAAAAGGTATCAGATAGATTATATAATGGTAAGACAGAGATTTAGGAACCAGGTTTTAAATTGTAAGACATTTCCAGGGGCAGATGTGGACTCTGACCACAATCTATTGGTTATGACCTGTAGATTAAAACTGAAGAAACTGCAAAAAGGTGGGAATTTAAGGAGATGGGACCTGGATAAACTAAAAGAACCAGAGGTTGTACAGAGATTCAGGGAGAGCATAAGGGAGCAATTGACAGGAATGGGGGAAATAAATACAGTAGAAGAAGAATGGGTAGCTTTGAGGGATGAAGTAGTGAAGGCAGCAGAGGATCAAGTAGGTAAAAAGACGAGGGCTAGTAGAAATCCTTGGGTAACAGAAGAAATATTGAATTTAATTGATGAAAGGAGAAAATATAAAAATGCAGTAAGTGAAACAGGCAAAAAGGAATACAAACGTCTCAAAAATGAGATCGACAGGAAGTGCAAAATGGCTAAGCAGGGATGGCTAGAGGACAAATGTAAGGATGTAGAGGCCTATCTCACTAGGGGTAAGATAGATACCGCCTACAGGAAAATTAAAGAGACATTTGGAGATAAGAGAACGACTTGTATGAATATCAAGACCTCAGATGGAAACCCAGTTCTAAGCAAAGAAGGGAAAGCAGAAAGGTGGAAGGAGTATATAGAGGGTCTATACAAGGGCGATGTACTTGAGGACAATATTATGGAAATGGAAGAGGATGTAGATGAAGATGAAATGGGAGATATGATACTGCGTGAAGAGTTTGACAGAGCACTGAAAGACCTGAGTCGAAACAAGGCTCCCGGAGTAGACAATATTCCATTGGAACTACTGTCGGCCGTGGGAGAGCCAGTCCTGACAAAACTCTACCATCTGGTGAGCAAGATGTATGAAACAGGCGAAATACCCTCAGACTTCAAGAAGAATATAATAATTCCAATCCCAAAGAAAGCAGGTGTTGACAGATGTGAAAATTACCGTACTATCAGCTTAATAAGTCACAGCTGCAAAATACTAACACGAATTCTTTACAGACGAATGGAAAAACTAGTAGAAGCCAACCTCGGGGAAGATCAGTTTGGATTCCGTAGAAACACTGGAACACGTGAGGCAATACTGACCTTACGACTTATCTTAGAAGAAAGATTAAGGAAAGGCAAACCTACCTTTCTAGCATTTGTAGACTTAGAGAAAGCTTTTGACAATGTTGACTGGAATACTCTCTTTCAAATTCTAAAGGTGGCAGGGGTAAAATACAGGGAGCGAAAGGCTATTTACAATTTGTACAGAAACCAGATGGCAGTTATAAGAGTTGAGGGACATGAAAGGGAAGCAGTGGTTGGGAAGGGAGTAAGACAGGGTTGTAGCCTCTCCCCGATGTTGTTCAATCTGTATATTGAGCAAGCAGTAAAGGAAACAAAAGAAAAATTCGGAGTAGGTATTAAAATTCATGGAGAAGAAATAAAAACTTTGAGGTTCGCCGATGACATTGTAATTCTGTCAGAGACAGCAAAGGACTTGGATGAGCAGTTGAATGGAATGGACAGTGTCTTGAAAGGAGGATATAAGATGAACATCAACAAAAGCAAAACAAGGATAATGGAATGTAGTCTAATTAAGTCGGGTGATGCTGAGGGAATTAGATTAGGAAATGAGGCACTTAAAGTAGTAAAGGAGTTTTGCTATTTGGGGAGCAAAATAACTGATGATGGTCGAAGTAGAGAGGATATAAAATGTAGGCTGGCAATGGCAAGGAAAGCGTTTCTGAAGAAGAGAAATTTGTTAACATCCAGTATAGATTTAAGTGTCCGGAAGTCATTTCTGAAAGTATTCGTATGGAGTGTAGCCATGTATGGAAGTGAAACATGGACGATAAATAGTTTGGACAAGAAGAGAATAGAAGCTTTCGAAATGTGGTGCTACAGAAGAATGCTGAAGATTAGATGGGTAGATCACATAACTAATGAGGAAGTATTGAATAGGATTGGGGAGAAGAGAAGTTTGTGGCACAACTTGACCAGAAGAAGGGATCGGTTGGTAGGACATGTTCTGAGGCATCAAGGGATCACCAAGTTAGTATTGGAGGGCAGCGTGGAGGGTAAAAATCGTAGAGGGAGACCAAGAGATGAATACACTAAGCAGATTCAGAAGGATGTAGGTTGCAGTAGGTACTGGGAGATGAAAAAGCTTGCACAGGATAGAGTAGCATGGAGAGCTGCATCAAACCAGTCTCAGGACTGAAGACCACAACAACACATCCGGCGAATGGTCCGGACACTTCGATGATGTCGTCCAGGATACTGAGCAGCGCACATAGCACACGCCCGTTGGCCATTTTGATCGCAACAGCCATACATCAACACGATATCGACCTTTTCCGCAGTTGGTAAACGGTAGATTTTAACACGGGTAATGTATCACGAAGCAAATACCGTCTTCACTGGCGGAATGTTACGTGATACCATGTACTTATACGTTGTGACTATTACAGCGCCATCTGTCACAAAGCGAAAAAAAGTAGTCCAACTAAAACATTCATATTTCTTTACCTACTACACGAATATGTAACAAGAAATGGGGGTTCCTATTTTGAAGAAACGCAGTTGATATCCGTTTGACCTAGGGCAGCGCCATCTAGCGGGCCAACCATAGCGCCATTTGGTTTCCCCCTTGAAGGTAGACGAGTTTCATTCTTTGGAGTTTTTTCGTTTTATGCTTATTTCGTGAGATATTTGGCACGATCACTATCAATGGACCACCCTGTATATTTTTGTAGATTAAAAAAACCCTTTATATTACAAAGTTTACGTTTCCTAAGTAAAATTACTGATCAGTTGCTCAACTGTACCACTTATTATGACTGCCGTCTAATAACGCGAAATGACTGACATCATCTACTTACCAAACACTATAAGACACTACTTTCAAAGATGATCTACAGTGGTGTGAAACCTCAGTACAAATAAAATAACTTGATCGCAGCTGTTTAGGTTTTATAGCCCTAATAAGCCGAAGCAATTTGCGATATCAGCGTATGTAGTGCGTCCTGTGCGTCGAAGTGATGGTTCTGGTACTCGTCTGCGGCGATGCAAGAACCCCACCCACAAATAAACTGTTTCAAACACTCGGACGGCAGATGGCGGTCCTCTGACTAATATACTCTAATACTGTCTTCTCCTCTCTGTGTTCTACAGACGAGAAACGCGAACTCCCAACCACAAGGACGGAGTTCAGATAACGTCTCAACATAAGTATAGGCACAGAAGTGCTCTCAATTACTGAAGGCTGCGTACTCAACGACGACTTCCAATCCGGAGGTGAAGTCAGGAATCGTATAGGTTCGTAACAGTACAGTGCCTAACTGTTCTAACCCAAAACTCTCCTGAGAGCAAAGTCAGCAAGTCCGTCTGTACCAACAGAGCTGATATAGAGCGACCGTCACACACAGGCGCTCACAACAGAAAACCACGTCTCTCCACCTCTGGCCTCCCAGCAAGGCTCGGCTCCCCTTCATCGTAACTCCGAAAACGAATCATAGTCCCAAAACCACGGAATATTCTCCCTCTCTACAGATTCTTCCGAAAGCCGACCAACCATATTTTAGTCTTTTGTCGTCCAGTGCGGAAAGTTTGCGAGGAAATACCTATAATCGTACAATGGTACGCTTCTGGGTAAAAATCCTTGGAAATAACCCAGCCTGCGTGGTTTCCGAGGTGCCGCTTCTTCGTTCCTCTCACCTACGTCTAAGATTTGCAGAGTTCAGAAGTATTATCCTGTTATCCTTCCGGCCTTACTACAATAGCGGCCGGCCGCCCCTGTATTGTGTCTTCGCTCTAAGATGACCAGACTGTCCGTCTTCGCACTTACTGCGTGGAGCTAAACCACCGCACCTGTGTGCGCCTTCCACCAAGGGCCTGAGTTCCGCCTGAATTTCATTTCCACTGTCGTTCCAACCTTAACTACTATAGGCAAACATCCACTTTACAAACGGACGGGGCGGCAGCCCGCCACCTGCATTTAGAGTGCAGCAAACGGCCTACCTTGCTGTCAGCTCCCACTCGTCCTGAGACCGCTGGCCACTGTACCGCTTGCAGATACGGTTTCCCATAGGCAGTTGCCTTGTATGCTAGGTCCATCCGGGAATTCTGTCACTACTGTTGCTGGCGCCAGGCCGACAGAGAGAGGCAAACGTTCTAGGCCGCTGTCAGGTCCGTATACAGGGAGGTCCATTGATAGTGACCGGCCCAAATATCTCACGAAATAAGTATCAAACGAAAAAACTACAAAGAACGAAACTCGTCTAGCTTGAAGAGGGAAACCACATGGCGCTATGGTTGGCCCGCTAGATGGCGCTGCCGTAGGTCAAACGGATATCAACTGCGTTTTTTTTTTTTTTATTGGTATCAAAATGCACAACGAGCGTGTGCTATGTATGCTGCCTGGTATCCTGGACGACATCATCCAAATGTCCGGACCGTTCGCCGGATAGTTACGTTATTTAAGGAAACAGGAAGTGTTTAGCCACATGTGAAACGTCGAACACGATATGGAATAAATGATGATGCCCATGTAGGTGTTTCAGCTGGTGTCGCGGCTAATCCGCATATCAGTAGCAGACAAATAGCGCAAGAATTGGGAATCTGATAAACGTCGGTGTTGAGAATGCTACATCAACACCGATTGCACCCATACCATATTTCTATGCACCAGGAACTGCATGGCGACGACTTTGAACTTCGTGTACAGTTCTTCCATTGGGCACAAGAGAAATTACGGGACGATGCCAGATTTTTTGCTCGCGTTCTGTTTAGTGACGAAGCGTCATTCACCAACAGCGGTAACGTAAACCGGCATAATATGCACTATTGGGCAACGGAAAATCCATGATGGCTGCGACAAGTGGTACATTAGCGACCTTGGCGGGTTAGTCTATGGTGCGGCATTATTGGAGAAAGGATAACTGGCCGCCATTTTATCGATGGCAGTCTTAAGTGGTGCAATGTACGCTGATTTCCTACGTAATGTTCTACCGATGTTGCTACAAGATGTTTCACTGCATGACAGAACAGAATGGCGATGTACTTCTAACATGATGGATGTCCGGCACATAGCTCGCTTGCGGTTGAAGCGGTATTGAATAGCATATTTCATGACAGGTGGATTGGTCGTCGAAGCACCATACCACGGCGCGCACGTTCACCGGATCTGACGTCCCTGGATTTATTTCTGTGGGGAAAGTTGAAGGATATTTGCTATCGTGATCCACTGACAACGCCTGACAACATGCGTCAGCGCTTTGTCAATGCACGTGCGAACATCACGGAAGTCTAACTACTCGCTGTTGAGAGGAATGTCGTTCGTTACACGTATTGCCAAATGCATTGAGGTTGACGGACATCATTTTGAGCATTTATTGCATTAATGTGGTATTTACAGGTAATCACGCTGTATCAGCATGCGTTCTTAGATATGATCAGTTCACAAAGGTACATGTATCACATTGGAACAACCGAAATAAAATGTTCAAATGTACCTACTTCCTATATTTTAATTTAAAAAACCTCCCTGTTACCAACTGTTCGTCTAAAATTGTCATCCATATGTTTGTGACTATTACAGCGTCATCTATCACAAAGCGAAAAAAGTGGTCTAACTAAAAAATTCGTATTTCTTTACGTACTACACGATTACGTAATGAAAACTGGAGGTTCGTATTTAAAAAAACGTAGTTGATATCCGTTTGACCTATGGCAGCGCTATCTAGCGGGCCAATCATAGCGCCATCTGGTTTCCCCCTTCAAGCTAGACAGGTTTCGTTCTTTGTAGTTTTTGACTCTTATATCGTGACATATTTGGCCCAATCACAATCAATGGACCACACTGTATAGTAAGGTTTTACTTGTGGCCGTCGATCGTTTTCGCATTAGGCCCCTCCTGTTTTTCCACTTGCATCTCCTTTACCCGACACTTAGAGTTCATCGACCGGCGTTTTGGACGCGGGGAATTACGCTTTCGCGATTGGACGCCACCATTAAATTAGCCCTAGTCGGTGTGGTGATGTGTTCTTTCGGATGGTGAATGGCTCTGGCGATTTCAGATTGTTTAGAGGCTACCATAATTTCCCGTGATGGGAATATCGCAGCCAGATGATGTAAAATTGTTTAAAATGAAAGATTAGGTGACCTGCTCAAATAAAAATATAATTTCCTGATGAGAGAGGGAAACGTCTGCTGCATGCCCTCTCATTAGCGGCCTTTCTAATATTTGATCTGATTGCGATGTCAATCAGTTTTTGCTAATTTTTCTACAGAGAGCTCAGAGGAGCCCTGTCTTAGCTTTATTGTTGGATGGGATGTGGAGCAGAAAGGATACAAACCAGTAAGGACACTTAGTCCGGACGCAGAGCAGTACAGATTCTGGCTCGATATCTGAGGCACGGAATTCATTCTCTGCGCTAACTGTGGCAGCTATGGCCGGGCATGACGTCTGACGTTGCAGAGGTCACAGCTCGTCTCCCTTAAAGATGGTGAGTTCTGGCAGCAAAGCTGGGTGAGAATCTAGTGCGGTAGGAATAGGTACGTTTTCAATGAGACAGTCGATGACCAAACCACGACTAAGTTATTTGTGTTCCTGCATGTACTTTTCTAACACCACTTGAACAACACAATCATCACGTGCGAAGTAACTGTGAACTTACGTGAGTACTTCTGCGTTTTAGTTACCGGACGAAGTTCGTGGCTTTCCCGCGGAATTTGCGGCTCAGTTTCTGGCATCTGTGTTATTGTACAGAATTTATTTACTCTTCTCCAGTGTGTGAGTAAGCTAATTATCACAAACAAAGCAATCTGGGTTTCACACGATCGATGCTTTCGGAATCCATATAGGGGTTTTAGGTCTGTAGGAAAGTCATTACAGACGGACACGTGTGCCGTAACTGTAGTAAAATATCGACGTAAGTCGTATAGGTCTACGGTGCTGAAAACTGGAAATTTGTGAGTAGGTTACTGTACATTGGGTTGTAGACAGTGCGAGTATTGTGTGAGGCGGCAGAGTGAATTACGCCATAGTTAATGGAGGACTGTTTAGCGAAACAGCACACGCGGAAGGTATTATGGACACACAGAGAGTATTCCAGTAACATGATAAGTACGCGTGCAGCAATCCGTGAAAACGCGGTAATGGCTGTAGCTATCATTCCAGCCAGAAATCCGATTACTAGCAGTCCACTCTGCGACGAGCCTAATTAATCAAATTGGTTCAAATGGCTCTGAGCACTATGGGACTTAACTACTGAGGTCATCAGTCCCCTAGAACTTAGAACTACTTAAACCTAACTAACCTAAGGACATCACACACATCCAGGCCCGAGGCAGGATTCGAACCTGCGACCGTAGCGGTCACGCGGTTCCAAACTGACGCGCTTAGAACCGCACGGCCACACCGGCCGGCCCTAATTAATCGCCGCCCTTTAAGAGGCGTCGTCAACAGCTGGCGAGAGCAGCGCACGTGTACAGTGGACGGAGGAGCAGACTGGCACTCTGTTGATGAATCTCGAAGGAAAGAAAACAATAAAAACTCGCGTTATGGGAAATACTTTTCACTGCTGAAAGGACACGGTATAGTTCTAGAGTGATATTCATCAACATACTACGTTTAATGACGGTTTTACACGATACGATTGACCTATGAGCAATAGTTAGATGTACATGTTCAAAAGTGGATACTTTGCTGCAGTTTTCCGAAGAAACCTCTACAAAAGTGTATGGAAAACAGCGATTTTCTTGATAGAAATCGCATCTTTAATCTTCTTAACGAGCAGTCTATTATGTGCGCATACAAACACTGTCATGTATAGGGATACATTAATTACTATTCGCGAAAGAGGCCCTTCCTCATGAGTTATGGTCTGTTATGACTTTCCTTGCTGTCTCCTACAGCAAGGACCTGAACTCGAGCGACCATGTTTGTAAGTTTGTCCAGCGATATTTTTGACTATTTTGGTACAAGTGGACTGTTGTCTCCGGTGGCTTGCTACAGAATAGTAATGTATGTATGATATATTCGATTTGCTGTCCCAGTTACGTTCGTTTCTGTGCAAAATACTTTCACAATAACGAAAAAGTTTATGTTACAAAGTCACCAAAACGTGCAACAGGAAACAGGAATGAGGGAATGGCTCTCAGATGTGGTTTCTGTCGCCTCGGCAGGATGTCGATACTTATAGTGGCGGTTTCCTTCGTCTGTGAATCACTTTTACAAGGAAACTGGACATGTAGTATTACAGGTTAAGACGAAAAATTAAATGTTATTCAGGTGTTCCGAAATTATTCTTTCAAATTAATACAGGAGAAAGAGAACATCGAAACAGGTATATTTCGATAAGGAACGTAGGATCTCTGAAGTCAGTTTGTGATGATAGAAAACATGTCGTTACTGGTGCTGAAGAAAGTTGTTGTGTTGGTGTCGCTGACTGGAACGTGTACCGACATTCAAAACTACTACGTGTGAGTGGTTGGCTACGAGGTCTGCTTGGAAACACATCGATTCATTCGCAAAACAGACGCGATGGGGCGTCAGCCAATTTCGTCTTTACTGTGAGGAATCGCCTGAGAACCAATTTGGGGACTATGTAATGTTGGAGATGGCCTTGTGGTCTGACCACCCAGGTCACCTGACCTCACGTGTCTGGGTGTCTTTCTCTGGCGCCGTACGACGCAGGTGGTGTCTTCTGAAGACCTCGTCGCAATAACTGCCCTCGCCGCTGGTACAGTTGCGGGCATGCAACAAATCTTGGAACAGCTACGATAGACTTCCAACAATGTACTGCGTGCACACAGACCAGTGGTCGCGCATTCGAGTAGTTCCTGTGAATGCCACTGCTGTAGTTTGAGTGCTTAACTACTTTCTATGTGAATCGTCTCTAGCATCAGATATTGCCGGCAGGGGCCACAGGCATCATTACTGAACATATTATTTTAATGTTCTCTACCTCCTATATTAATTTGAACGAATAGTCTCGGAATATTCTTTTAAAGGCATTTACATATTTACCGGTGTAGTTTTACAAGGATGGGGCAAGCAGTCGGCGTTTGTCTCACAGCAGGAACCACCACAGAATTTGCGTGAAGTAAGCAGCATTGATCTCGTCTCCTGGTGTTGACTCCGGCATAACTGGAAGTGTTTGTCGAAAATATCCTGAAACTATGAGTAGAGCTCCTCCCATCACTTCAGAGTTTTCTCTCAAGTCTTAAGGTTCTGTCCATGGCTTCGAGAAATTTTTTATTTGCCATTGTACGCTCTTTCCAGAAGATAACCTTAGCTTGCTTTAGAAGTTTATCCCATCCAGATGCTCGTGAGATTTTACATACAGGGAATTACTCGTCGGCTATATTCAACGGTAGTTGTAGGACGGAATCGGCATGTCGTCCTCCTTCCATAAGTGTGGCTGTAATGCCGGATGATGCCAGTGCAAGTGTTGTTTAGCACATATTTCCACCAGCAATAAATTTATTAGAAACCTTATCTCGGTGCCGTCTGTTGTGTCCAAGTAAATAATTCAGCCAGTGTTGTTGTCGATCCGTTCCCTGATAATGTAAATTTCTTCTTGATTGTCACTGAGGAGTGGTTCGTCGTGAAAAATGTATTGTAATAGTTCTTTGATGTTATAGCTTTTTCCCTTTCTAATTTCGAAATTTAGCACACTGATGGCATGTTTTCGCTGTGCTTGCATCCGAAGTTGTATTAAGCTCTGTGTAGCAAGCACGGGATTTTAGTGAACGTGGATTGTGCTGAGCTGAGGGGAGAATACATGCTCAAATAACTTTCCTTTCCAGGAAGGCGTGAGACACAGGTAGAACACGCTACTACTAACATCAGATCTGAAACAGTTTTAATTGTTTAAAAATAAGAAATAAAATACACAATGCCAATGAACACCCAAGACAGCAATTAAATGTCACTCACTTGTTTTCGTTCTTAGAACATCACATTTCAAAAGTTGCAATAATTTAAAATTAAGAAACAAAATACATAATATCAATGAATACCCAGAATATCAAGGAAATATTAATCCTTCGTAGAAACCAGCAGGCATCTAATTTAGCAACGTCAGGCATCAATTGCAAAAATATTACACTACATGTCACACAGTCACAGTTCAACGCCTAAGTCATACTATTTGTTACCCAACAGCTTCCCGTATAACATCATCAACGTATCTTGACAACTCAACTTTACACACTTTTCCGAAGCCTGTTACAAGCTGCTGCTAATGCCAAAACATAAAGGTCATTACAAATATACGTTTGACAGCTCATATTTTCAATTCTTGCACAGTTACCAAAACTAGTAGAAAGGAAGATTACAAAAGACAAGCCGACAATAGTGTTTTTGCCCGAATTTCATTCCTCGCCAATACAGCGACCTGAGTCAATGTTTCTATGTACACCCTATCCACTGATCAGACGAACCGCAAATACATCAAAGAACCGCTCAAGCCACGCCATGTGCTGGAGCACACAAAATCGCAAATTTCTTGATCAGACCTCTCCACTGTGTTAATTCCACAATGGTAGTAAGCCAAGTCAATGCGTTTGACTTCACCCAACTACCAAGGACACAAAGACATGTGCAAACATAAGTTCTTATCTAGAATGAAATTTTCCACTCTACAGCGGAGTGTGCGCTGATATGAAACTTCCTGGCAGATTAAAACTGTGTGCAGGGCCGATATTCGAACTCGGGACCTATTGCCTTTCGCGGCACACAGTTTTAATATGCCAGGAAGTTTCATAAGTTCTTATGTACCATAAGCCAAGGGATAATAGTATCTGACACATGCAAAGACTACAACAGCTTGATAACTTGACTAGAAAGCTCAACTAGAATAAAAACCCTAGCAATGAACTCATTTGTGGACAATTCCGTCCATCAAGTCACTGGTTCGGTTCAATTGACGAGTATAGTAAAGGCTGCACTTTTATTTTCGATGCAATGCAAGATCCTTTTTTCCATGCACGTACCAACGGAGGTACCCCGCAACACCAGCGGCGTTACAAATTTCAAGACTTGCCCTGGCCCCTCAAATCGCGGCAGCAGCTTCCAAATTACCTTGTCCGCCCTCCTACATGCGACACGAAAATTCATAAACCAGACCTCGTCGCCAGGACGAAGAGAAGTCGCCTACCTTCCCGTGTTGTACCGGCGCTCCGTTCGTGACCGAGTTTTAGATTTTTCTTGGCTCTCTACCGTCTATTTCTAATCCACGCAGCACTGGCGCTATTCGGAAGCATGTCATTTATATTTCAAAGGAAAAGAGTGGATTGTTGGGCTTGTAGTAGAACATAGGGGCGGCCGGGGTCTCCTTACGATCCTCATGTACAGCAGTACTAAAGGCGTAGGTTAACCATCTGGTGTGGTCGTCCCAATGGTACGCACAGGGCAGAGCGCAAATTGCGGTCACTGCAAAGGATGGGTTCGGGTAGTACAGTGTGTTTGTGGTGTGCTGTACTCCTTTTTCGAAACAGAAGGTTCGAAACCGCGCCGAAGTAAAGGCAGGAGCATTGTCGGTAACTATGACTTTGCATGGCCCAAAGGCTCCAAAAATGTTTTCCAGAGTCTTTTTGGTGGTGCACCGCGTCGGTATCAACCAGCAAAATCGTGAAAACGCGTGTACGCACATCAGTGCATAACAACTGAACAGCCTTCGCGCGAAGGCGGGTTGGGCCCTACATAATCGGCGTATAACCTCTTAGTAGGATGGTTGGTCACTTACGAGTCAGCAATCGCTGGCGCGGCCCAAAGAGGGGTTTACTTGACGCACATACCTTAAATATTCCAGCCACACTTCATATTTCCTTATCCATACCCTTCCGTACCAAGCTTTCTCTTATCTTCGACCGGGTTTTGAACATGCCTAAATGTCCCCCTTCTGGTGTTTCGTGGTAATATCTAAAGACGCTAGGTATTAGTTCCCTGGCCAGCTCTACCCAGTTTCCCCATTTCCATTTAACAGTACAATACAGCAGGGCTTTACTTCCTCACCCTGCCGATTCCTAGTTTTAATTTGCCTCAGTTCAGGGTCGGCGACCTACCGCCCTCCCAGGTAGCGAAACAGTTCTGGGCACTGTGACAGTATATCACCGAATAAATCTTTGGGACTCCCACATCCTACACCTCCCCAGTGGGAACCTCCTCCTCCTCGAACATTCGGCTTAATCCATCAACTTTCTCTGAACCCCAGGTATGCCTTACTATAAATTTAAATGCAGACTGACCACACGCCGAGCTATCCATCCCGCACTCCGAGGATGAACCAGGACCCAGCTCGAGTCCTGGTTATCAGCTTCCAGCGGAAATGGCTGGAGCTCGAGGTGGCAAACAGTACTGATAGTGTTTCCAGCTCGTGCACTGATTACTTCTCTTCGAGGTCTGTAAGCGGCCTTGAGGCATAGGCGATGGGGCGCCGACTTCACGAGTGTGGTCCATACGCAAGTTGCTTCGCTTCTCTCATATACCTCGTTGTATGAGAAGCGGTACAGTACTATATGAGAGCCAGAACTGCCGGACCCAGGACACAAGCAATAGTAACTATGATCGTCACCGCAGTGCGTCATCAGATAACAAAGAATGCTCAGGAGCAGGTCTATCGATCTTTGGCACCGACCCCCCTCACAATTGTAACAATGCCACGGAGAATCGCCTCCGCCAATTCGGACTTGTGCCGCCGACGTGAAACGATAACCCAGCATCCGACCAACGTAGGTACATCCAACCCCCTCGATCGAGTATAACGCGCCACAGAAGAACAGCATTTGGAGGACGGAGGACTACACGCCTATGTTTTTTTTTTTTTCTTTCGCTGTGGATGCGCTGGACATGTACGCTACTGCAGAAAAATCAGGCGAGTTTTCGACGGCTATTACGCCGCGTGAAGTTAACTGTGACAACTGTCATATTGACGCCAGTTACCTGCAGGCGATTGTAGGCGACCTGTAGGCCGAAGCCCGTCGCCCTACCCCGCCGTTGAAGATGTTCTTATCCCATCATCATCAACATGATGACCTGCGAAGTTTTCCTTGATTGCAAAAAGCTACTCAGCCTCACGTAAGAAATTTTCATGCCAGCGACGATCGTAACCACCGTGCATGTTCAAAGAGAACTTCGGACCACTAATTGCAGGAGCAGCCACAACCAAGTCCTAAAAGTATGTGCGTAGAGACAACCGAATGAGTCTAGGAATGACAGCGTAGTGTGATCGTCGATGAATCGCGCTTCACTACCACTACAGACAACTCAACCGACGAATCTGTTATCCAGGCGCCAGTAGGACCTGGTCATTCTACGTCGTTATTTGAATGCTTTTTAAATCTGTAGAGAGGGAAAGACATTCTAAGTGGCCCACGATAGAACACTGTATCATCGGTGAGACTCAGCCAGATATTAATCATCTTACGAGTCTGTATTAACCCACTTCATCTTATTTCCAAAACCGAAAGACGTTCCATATGACAAAAATTGTATTTAACCAAAAATGTTTGTCTTAAAACTCGCAAGATCTGGTGATCTTGAAAAAATGTAAAATGCTGAAAGAATATCGGTAAGGAAAATATTGGGACCTGAACGTCATAGTAATCCCGAATACGAATTAAAATCAAAAGAAGAGATCTCTTCGAAAATGGAAAAGCTAAGTGATGTAGTTAGGAAAAGAAGACTGCGCTTTTATGAACACATATACCAAATAGATAATAGCAGACTATCACAAGCAGCTGTTGAACTTATTAAACGGCTATAAATACAGATCAATGTGATTCGCTGAAGTTGACAAAGATATGAAAAACCCTGGAATTAGAATGAACAGAATAGATAAAGCAATACTTTTTAGAGCAGCGACACAAGGGGTAGGACTTCACGAAACAGGTCACAAAATGGAAGGCAGTGTATCGAGGAAGCAAGAGAATGACACTCTCGAAAGATGAAGATAATCTGAAAACAACGAAAAGCAATCACAAAAAAGTGAAACCGAAGTTGACTTATCGTAACCTCCAAAAGGGTTATTCGAATAAATAATAAGATAAATATAGTAGCATCTTGATAATCCGACATAATCCGGGATGTGATAGTGCTGGATTATCAAAGACATTTCTTAAAATCTGCTTAAAGAGAGAGAGAGAGAGAGAGAGAGAGAGAGAGAGAGAGAGAGAGGCATGACGAAACCCTATATGGTTTGTCAACGTCAGATGCTTGCAATTTCTCCTTTCAGGTTCACTTTTGCTCGTTTGGGAAAATTGCTCACGGAAGGTACGAACTTTTTACTGTTCTGTAATCTATTGGACAGTCGTACAACTTTGTTAAGCAGCTATTAAATAAAATCGCATAGCAGTGCTGCAAATGTAATTTATGTAAATTTATGTCTAGTGAACGAGGGATCGTTGACACTAGCACAAAGGTAACAATACTTCGGTGACTTGTATTGCAAGAGAAAAGTTGTAAAGTGAATAAACACATTATCTGCTGTAACTCCGCCTTTAATTTTGGGCATTGCTGTCGGAAAAGCTGCCCTGCTGATAGGGTTAGGATACAAACACAGAGGCGCTGGTGCGCGACTATGTGAACGCGCCGGTTTAGCGGCCAGGCCGAGCCGCGCAGTTTCGGCGATGTCGCAGAAAAGCCTCCGCCTGCGAACCGGCCCGCTGGAAGTTTCCACGCTACTGCACCAGGCTAACGGTCTATCCGACGGGAGGCCCTAGCTACACGAAGGCGTCGATCTGCGCGTGTGGGGAAGCAAAGTATCGGCAAAACAACCGTGCCGTCAACCGCTTTAAATACCCTCCAGTTCCGGCACAGTTACCCGCAGTATGGTCAGCAGCCTTCGCGACAGCGGGGCCACGCAAGTCTCCACCGCGTTACGAAAAAGAAAATGGCTCAGAGTGCTAAGGGACTTAACTTCTGTGGTCATCAGTCCCCTAGAACTTAGAAATACGTAAACCTAACTAACCTAAGGACATCACACACATCCCTGCCCGAGGCAGGATTCGAACCTGCGACCGTAGTGGTCTCGCGGTTCCAGACTGTAGCGCGTAGAACCGCTCGGCCACTCTGACCGGCAGCGCGTTACGGTTCAGCGGGCAGCTGACGCCGATACGGGCAGCCGTCTCCACCAGACCGGCACTGTAGGTCGGGTCCTCACCTGTGGACCTGGAGCAGTACGATGGATGAGCTGTCCCCAGGCTACAGAGCAGCTGCTCTGTTTCTGCTCCGCTGAGTGGCGGTTGGCGGCCAGGGCGGTACCACTGCCACCCAGCCGCCCTGGGGCTGAGTTTGCCTTGGGCAGCAGGGCAGGCAGAATCCGTGTCACAGCCGGGCAGTGCTAGTGGGACTGGCAGGGGTTGCCAAGCGAACAAATGATGGTGCCAGCACAGCGGGCCGGGGGCGAGGGGCGCGTCAACGGTGACGCTAAACTTCCCATCGCCGTAACGAAAGATTGGATGAATGATATTTTACCTCGCAGTCGAGTTCTCGTAGCCACTACTGACCGCAATCACCGTCTCCATACGCCATACGCCATTGAACCACATCTACTCCGTAGCGGCTACACTCTCCCCGGCCAGTTACCCTTCCCTCAAATATCGTAACGAAATATATTCTCTAAATATAACCTGAATTCACTTTCATTGAATATTGTTGGTTATCATTATTTAAGTTTACTCTGGACTAAAAATTATACGGTTTCAAGTAATGAATACTGTTGAGCACTCACTTTCAGGTAACCGCTATAGGCTTTGTTAAGTTATGGGCTATTATTCTGTTTTATAGTTGAGACAAGTGCTGTCCAACGCTGCCTGTACCTTGACCGCATAACTTGAGATAAATGAACTCCAATCTGTGGTTGTGTATGAAGGAAACTGATTACATTTGTAGAAGCCTTAGGCTGGGAACTGAAGGCATAAAAAAATTATAAAATTTTAAAAAAACATTTCACTGTTCATGTACTGTGTTGTTTGAATTTCGTGCAAAATGTTTGAAAGTACAAGGCAATTAGTTTACCACTAGAATGAGATTTTCACTCTGCAGCGGAGTGTGCGATGATATGAAACTTCCTGGCAGATTAAAACTGTGTGCCCGACCGAGAGTCGAACTCGGGACCTTTGCCTTTCGCGGGCAAGTGCTCTACCATCTATTTTTTTTTTTTTTTTTTTTTTTTTTTTTAGTCTCATTTTGTTCGCTTTTGTTCGTTGAATCTGCTCGGGGCGGACGTCGTAAGACATCCATTTATGTTCGTTGTTATTCGTTTGACTAAGTTTTTTTTATTACAGAGGGCACGTAATCCTCTGACCAAACACGCTGAGCTACTGTGCCGGCAACCATCTGAGCTACCGAAGCACGACTCACGCCCGGTACTCACAGCTTTACTTCTGCCAGTATCTCGTCTCCTACCTTCCAAACTTTACAGAAGCTCTCCTGCGAAACTTGCAGAACTAGCACTCCCTGGCAGATTAAAACTGTGTGCCCGACCGAGAATCGAACTCGGGACCTTTTCGCGGGCAAGTGCTCTACCATCTGAGCTACCGAAGCAGGACTCACGCCCGGTACTCACAGCTTTACTTCTGCCAGTATCTCGTCTCCTGCCTTCCAAACTTTACAGAAGCTCTCCTGCGAACCTTGCAGAACTAGCACTCCTGAAAGAAAGGATATAGCGGAGACATGGCTTAGCCACAGCCTGGGGGATGTTTCCAGAATGAGATTTTCACTCTGCAGCGGAGTGTGCGCTGATATGAAACTTCCTGGCAGATTAAAACTGTGTGCCCGACTGAGACTCGAACTCGGGACCTTTGCCTTTCGCGGGCAAGTGCTCTACCATGGAGTTCGAGTCTCGGTCGGGCACACAGTTTTAATCTGCCAGGAAGTTTCATATCAGCGCACACTCCGCTGCAGAGTGATTTCTCAATCTGGAAACATCCCCCAGGCTGTGGCAAAGCCATGTCTCCGCAGTATCCTTTCTTTCAGGAGTGCTAGTTCTGCAAGTTTCGCAGGAGAGCTTCTGTAAAGTTTGGAAGGTAGGAGACGAGATAATGGCAGAAGTAAAGCTGTGAGTAGCGGGTGTGAGTCGTGCTTCGGTAGCTCAGATGGTAGAGCACTTGCCGGCGAAAGGCAAAGGTCCCGAGTTCGAGTCTCGATCGGGCACACGGTTTTAATCTGCCAGGTAGTTTCAGTGTACCACTAGTTTACCTCACGGTAAAGTGTGCTCCCTGCCGCCGTTGGATAAGCAGCTGAAGCAGCAAGTCGTATACTCTTAGCTCACTTATTTGTTACATAGTTTAATTCTTAATTTCTTTGCGTGTTTTTGGTATTTGCATTGTTTAATTCATAAATTTCGGGCCTATTATAGTATTTGAGAGTTGTAGCATCGCGTTTTAGTACCTGAATGTTGTAAAATCGCGTAGTCTCCTTCCGCCACCGAGCAGTGTGTCAGCAGTGCGCAAGTAGCAGCATTACTGCATTTACAAGGCAATCTTGTATTTTAATAACAGTTTAAATTTTGTGTCGAATTGTATGTGCTCTCTGTAAATTAGTTCAGATGTTCTTTGCACAACAGTTTTTAGCATGGATAGGGACTGCAACTTCTGTGTTCGGATGCAGGCTGAGTGGGCATCCCTTCGCTCCCAGCTTCAGGCAGTGTTGGCTCGGGCACACAGCTCGAGGCTGTTGCCAATGGGCATCACTGTGGGGATCCGAATGGGGGTTTGTCGGGTCGGCCAGCTCGTCCCACGCATCCCTCGATCGGACTACGACTGTGGCTGCCCGGGATACTGCCCACATGCAGGTTGATCCCTCACCTGTGGTAGAGTGGGAGGTCGTCTCGAGGTGTGGCAGGAGGCGAAAGACATTCCGGAGGGCTGAACGGAAGGCCTCTCCAGTTTGTCTGACGAACCGGTTTCAGGCTCTGTCTCAGGCTGATACTGATCTTCGGCCTGACACGGCTGCTTGTCCTGTTCCAGAGGTTGCCCCACAGTCTGCAAGATCCGGGCGGTCGCAGAGGGTGGGCTTACTGGTAGTTGGGAGCTCCAACGTCAGGCGCGTAATGGGGCCCCTTAGGGATATGGCAGCAAGAGAGGGGAAGAAAACCAATGTGCACTTCGTGTGCATACTGGGGGGAGTCGTTCCAGATGTGGAAAGGGTCCTTCCGGATGCCATGAAGGGTGCAGGGTGCACCCATCTGCAGGTGGTTGCTCATGTCGGCACCAATGATGTGTGTCGCTATGGATCGGAGGAAATCCTCTCTGGCTTCCGGCGGCTATCTGATTTGGTGAAGACTGCCAGTCTCGCTAGCGGGATGAAAGCAGAGCTCACCATCTGCAGCATCGTCGACAGGACTGACTGCGGACCTTTGATACAGAGCCGAGTGGAGGGTCTGAATCGGAGGCTGAGATGGTTCTGCGACCGTGTGGGCTGCAGATTCCTCGACTTGCGCCCTAGGGTGGTGGGGTTTCGGGTTCCGCTGGATAGGTCAGGAGTCCACTACACGCAGCAAGCGGCTACACGGGTAGCAGGGGCTGCGTGGCGTGGACTGGGCGGTTTTTTTTTTAGGTTAAATGGCCTCGGACAAGTACAGAAAGGGCAGCAGCCTCAAACGGTGCGGGGCAAAGTCAGGACATGCGTGGGCCAAACAGCAATCGGTATTGTAATAGTAAACTGTCGAAGCTGCATTGGTAAAGTACCGGAACTTCAAGAGCTGATAGAAAGCACCGAAGCTGAAATCGTTATAGGTACAGAAAGCTGGCTGAAGCCAGAGATAAATTTCACCGAAATTTTTACAAAGGCACAGACGGTGTTTAGAAAGGATAGATTGCATGGTACCGGTGGTGGCGTGTTTGTAGCTGTTAGTAGTAGTTTATCCTGTAGTGAAGTAGAAGTGAATAGTTCCTGTGAATTATTATGGGTGGAGGTTACACTCAACAACCGAGCTAGGTTAATATTTGGCTCCTTTTACCGGCCTCCCGACTCAGTAGCGTTAGTGGCAGAACAACTGAGAGAAAATTTGGAATACATTTCACACAAATTTTCTCAGCATTTTATAGTCTTAGGTGGAGATTTCAATTTACCAGATATAGACTGGGACACTCAGATGTTTAGAACGGGTGGTAGGGACAGAGCATCGAGTGACATTATACTGAGTGCACTATCCGAAAATTACCTCGAGCAATTAAACAGAGAACAGTGCAGAACAGGGAATCAGTGATCATAAGGCCGTTGCAGCATCCCTGAATATGGAAGTTAATAGGAATATAAAAAAAGGGAGGAAGGTTTATCTGTTTAGCAAGAGTAATAGAAGGCAGATTTCAGACTACCTAAGAGATCAAAACGAAAATTTCTGTTCCGACACTGACAATGTTGAGTGTTTATGGAAAAAGTTCAAGGCAATCGTAAAATGCGTTTTAGACAGGTACGTGCCGAGTAAAATTTTGAGGGACGGGAAAAACCCACCGTGGTTCAACAACAAAGTTAGGAAACTACTGCGAAAGCAAAGAGAGCTTCACCTCTCAGACAAACAGAAGCTAACCGATGTCAAAGTTAGCGTAAGGAGGGCTGTGCGTGAAGCGTTCAGTGAATTCGAAAGTAAAATTCTATGTACCGATTTGACAGAAAATCCTAGGAAGTTCTGGTCTTACGTTAAATCAGTAAGTGGCTCGAAACAGCATATCCAGACACCCCGGGATGTTGATGGCATTGAAACAGAGGATTACACGCGTAAAGCTGAAATACTAAACACCTTTTTCCAAAGCTGTTTCACAGGGGAAGACCGCACTGCAGTTCCTTCTCTAAATCCTCGCATAAACGAGAAAATGGCTGACATCGAAATAAGTGTCCAAGGAATAGAAAAGCAACTGGAATCACTCAACAGAGGAAAGTCCACTGGACCTGACGGGATACCAATTCGATTCCACTCAGAGTACGCGAAAGAACTTGCCCCCCTTCTAACAGCCAAATGATTGGAAAAGAGCACAGGTAGTCCCAGTCTTCAAGAAAGGTCGTCGAGCAGATGCGCAAAACTATAGACCTATATCTCTGACGTCGATCTGTTGTAGAATTTTAGAACATGTTTATTGCTCACGTATCATGTCGTATTTGGTTCAAATGGTTCAAATGGCTCTGAGCACTATGGGACTTAACTTCTGTGGTCATCAGTTCAAAATGGTTCAAATGGCTCTGAGCACCATGCGACTTAACTTCTGAGGTCATCAGTCGCCTAGAACTTAGAACTAATTAAACCTAACTAAGCTAAGGACATCACACGCATTTGTCACCGTATAGAGTAGGGTAAACATAGTCATGTGTAGGGACTGTGGTTGTTGTGAGTGGACGCAAGGAGAATTGGCCACTCTTCGGGGGCAGGTGGAGGCTTTGTCTGTTAGGCTCATCGAGCTCGAGGCGCAGGCGTCGGCTCGTAGTGGCGTTGGGGCAACTGTGGTGAGACCTATGCCTACTTCGGTGGCCTTGGAATCACATGGAACCCCTGATGTCGCTGCGTCTTCCGGCAGTGAGCATCTTACCGGTCAGCCATCACTCCAGGGTGAATGGCGGACAGTGGTGGGCTCGCGCGTGCCTGGCCGAAAGGCGAAGGTGGGATCTGGCCGCGTGGCAGCTGCCTTACCCCTTTCCAACAGGTACGGGGTGCTTCCTAGTGGTGATGACATCGTTTCCGAGCCACCACAGGATGTCTCGCCTGTTGGGCCAGTGGCCGATTCTCCGGCAAGGTCCCGACAGTCACAGAGGGCGGGCCTATTAGTTATAGGGAGCTCCAACGTTAGGCGGGTTATGGAGCCCCTCAGGAAAATAGCGGGTAGGTCGGGGAAGAATGCCAGTGTGCACTCGGTGTGCTTGCCGGGGGGTCTCGTCCGTAATGTGGAGGAGGCCCTTCCGGCAGCTATTGAACGCACTGGGTGTGACCGGCTGCAGATAGTAGCACATGTCGGAACGAATGACGCCTGCCGCTTGGGTTCTGAGGCCATCCTTGGTTCCTTCCGGCGGCTGGCTGATTTGGTGAAGACAACCAGCATCGCACGCGGAGTGCAAGCTGAGCTTAATATCTGCAGCATAGTGCCCAGAGTCGATCGCGGTCCTCTGGTTTGGAGCCGTGTGGAGGGTCTAAACCAGAGGCTCAGACGACTCTGCGACTATAATGGTTGCAAATTCATCGACCTCCGTTATTGGGTGGAGAACTGTAGGGCCCCCCTAGACAGGTCAGGCGTGCACTACACACCGGAAGCAGCTACTAGGGTAGCAGAGTACGTGTGGCGTGCACACGGGGGTTTTTTAGGTTAGAGGGACCCCCACTTGGGCGAAACGATAAAATACCTGACGGCTTACCAGAGAGGACATTATCATCGTTGATAAAGAACGTCCGTCCTCAGAGACCAAAAACAGGAAAAGTTAACGTAATATTGGTAAACTGCAGGAGTATCCAGGGCAAGGTTCCTGAATTAGTATCTCTTATTGAAGGAAATAGTGCGCATATAGTATTAGGAACGGAAAGTTGGTTAAAACCGGAAGTGAACAGTAACGAAATCCTAGACACAGAATGGAATATATACCGCAAGGATAGGATAAACGCCAATGGTGGAGGAGTATTTATAGCAGTAAAGAATTCAATAATATCCAGTGAAGTTATTAGCGAATGCGAATGTGAAATAATCTGGGTTAAGTTAAGTATCAAAGGTGGGTCAGATATGATAGTCGGATGCTTCTATAGACCACCTGCATCAGCAACCGTAGTAGTTGAGCGCCTCAGAGAGAACCTGCAGAACGTCGTGAAGAAGTTTCGTGATCATACTATTGTAATAGGGGGAGACTTCAATCTACCAGGTATAGAATGGGATAGTCACACAATCAGAACTGGAGCCAGGGACAGAGACTCTTGTGACATTATCCTGACTGCCTTGTCCGAGAATTACTTCGAGCAGATAGTTAGAGAACCAACTCGTGAAGCTAACGTTTTAGACCTCATAGCAACAAATAGACCGGAACTTTTCGACTCCGTGAATGTAGAAGAGGGTATCAGTGATCATAAGTCAGTGGTTGCATCAATGACTACAAGTGTAATAAGAAATGCCAAGAAAGGAAGGAAAATATATTTGCTTAACAAGAGTGATAGGGCACAAATCGCAGAATATCTGAGTGACCACCATCAAACGTTCATTTCTGAGGAAGAGGATGTGGAACAAAAATGGAAAAAATTCAGAAACATCGTCCAGTACGCCTTAGATAAGTTCGTACCGACTAAGGTCCAAAGCGAGGGGAAAGATCCACCGTGGTATAACAATCATGTACGAAAGGTACTACGGAAACAAAGAAAGCTTCATCATAGGTTTAAGAGTAGTCGAATCATAGCTGATAAGGAAAAGCTGAACGAAGCGAAAAAGAGCGTAAAGAGAGCAATGAGAGAAGCATTCAACGAATTCGAACATAAAACATTGGCAAACAATCTAAACAAGAACCCTAAAATGTTTTGGTCATATGTAAAATCGGTAAGCGGATCTAAATCCCCTATTCAGTCACTCGTTGACCACGATGGCACCGAAACAGAGGACGACCGAAGAAAGGCAGAAATACTGAATTCAGTGTTCCGAAACTGTTTCACTGCGGAAAATCGTAACACGGTCCCTGACTTCAACCGTCGCACGGACGCCAAAATGGAAAATATTGAAATAAACGATATTGGAATTGAAAAACAACTGCTATCACTTAGTAGCGGAAAAGCATCCGGACCAGACGAGATACCCTTAAGATTCTACAGTGATTATGCTAAAGAACTTGCCCCCTTTCTATCAGCAATTTATCGTAGATCGCTGGAAGAACGTAAAGTACCTAGCGACTGGAAGAAAGCGCAGGTCGTTCCCATTTTCAAGAAGGGTCATAAATCAGATGCGAATAATTATAGGCCTATTTCGCTTACGTCAATCTGTTGTAGAATAATGGAACATGTTTTGTGTTCTCGTATTATGACGTTCTTAGATAATACAAATCTCCTTCATCATAACCAACATGGATTCCGCAAACAGAGATCATGTGAAACTCAGCTCGCCCTATTTGCCCAAGAAATTCACAGTGCCGTAGACACTGGCGAGTAGATTGATGCCGTATTCCTGGACTTCAGGAAGGCATTTGATACGGTTCCGCACTTATGTTTAGTGAAAAAAATACGAGCTTACGGAATATCGGACCAGGTTTGTGATTGGATTCAGGATTTCCTAGAAGAAAGAACACAACATGTCATTCTTAACGGTTCAAAATCTGCAGATGTAGAGGTAATTTCAGGAGTACCGCAGGGAAGCGTGATAGGACCTTTATTGTTTACAATATACATAAATGACTTAGTTGACAACATCGGTAGCTCCGTGAGGCTATTTGCAGATGACACGGTTGTCTACAAGAAAGTAGCAACATCAGAAGACTCGTACGTACTCCAGGAGGACCTGCAGAGGATTAGTGCATGGTGCGACAGCTGGCAGCTTTCCCTAAACGTAGATAAATGTAATATAATGCGCATACATAGGGGCAGAAATCCATTCCAGTACGATTATGCCAGAGGTGGTAAATCATTGGAAGCGGTAACGACCGTAAAATACTTAGGAGTTACTATCCGGAGCGATCTGAAGTGGAATGATCACATAAAACAAATAGTGGGAAAAGCAGGCGCCAGGTTGAGATTCATAGGAAGAATTCTAAGAAAATGTGACTCATCGACGAAAGAAGTAGCTTACAAAACGCTTGTTCGTCCGATTCTTGAGTATTGCTCATCAGTATGGGACCCTTACCAGGTTGGATTAATAGAAGAGATAGACATGATCCAGCGAAAAGCAGCGCGATTCGTTATGGGGACATTTAGTCAGCGCGAGAGCGTTACGGAGATGCTGAACAAGCTCCAGTGGCGGACACTTCAAGAAAGGCGTTACGCAGTACGGAGAGGTTTATTATCGAAATTACGAGAGAGCACATTCCGGGAAGAGATGGGCAACATATTACTACCGCCCACATATATCTCGCGTAATGATCACAACGAAAAGATCCGAGAAATTAGAGCAAATACGGAGACTTACAAGCAGTCGTTCTTCCCACGCACAATTCGTGAATGAAACAGGGAAGGGGGGATCAGATAGTGGTACAATAAGTACCCTCCGCCACACACCGTAAGGTGGCTCGCGGAGTATAGATGTAGATGTAGATGTATGATTATATGATAGCGGAACAAACACTGGTAGCAGTTACTTCTGTAAAATATCTGGGAGTATGCGTGCGGAACGATTTGAAGTGGAATGATCATATAAAATTAATTGTTGAGATTCATTGGGAGAGTCCTTAGAAAATGTAGTCCATCAACGAAGGAGGTGGCTTACAAAACACTCGTTCGACCTATACTTGAGTATTGCTCATCAGTGTGGGATCCGTACCAGATCGGGTTGACGGAGGAGATAGAGAAGATCCAAAGAAGAGAGGCGCGTTTCGTGACAGGGTTATTTGGTAACCGTGATAGCGTTACGGAGATGTTTAGCAAACTCAAGTGGCAGACTCTGCAAGAGAGGCGCTCTGCATCGCGGTGTAGCTTGTTCGCCAGGTTTCGAGAGGGTTCGTTTCTGGATGAGGTATCGAATATATTGCTTCCCCCTGCTTATACCTCCCGAGGAGATCACGAATGTAAAATTAGAGAGATTCGAGCGCGCACGGAGGTTTTCAGAGAGTCGTTCTTCCCGCGAACCATACGCGACTGGAACAGAAAAGAGAGGTAATGACAGTGGCACGTAAAGTGCCCTCCGCCACACACCGTTGGGTGGCTTGCGGAGTATAAATGTAGATGTAGATGTAGATGTAAATAATTATGTTGTACACTGCTGTACTGTCATACAGACAATTATCTTGAGACGAGACCCTGAACAGGGATTCTTAATGTGATGCTCTGCATCACTTTTATTTAATGGTCGTTATGTCATTTTAATTTTTCATTTCTAAGTGAGCTAAGTCACTCTTGCAAAATACCTGAACGTGATCGTGAATTATTTTGCATAACTGTTGCTTGGACTTACGTACTTCGACTTGATGATGTCATTCTGATCACCAACTGCTATGTTATTTAATGCCTAATGCTTGATGCCTACTTGCGCAGAACAGGACTGAAATTTAAATTAACCTGCCATGAGCGGTGCTGTAGTGAGTCATACAGTAAATTTAATACTTTGATTTCATATTTTCTTGTAGTCTAATTTGTAATTCAGTTACATGGGGTGAGTTAGGAGGAAAGGAATATTGTTTGAGGGGTGAAAGTGTTAGTGATTTTGAACAAAAAAGCTTCATATGGACATATGCTATATTCCAAAGGGTTTCATAGATAGAACACGTTTAATGTACACTGTTGTTTGTCTTCGGTATTACTCAAACATTTTCATTCTTTATAACATACTACAGGAGTGTAGAGGAAGTTTGCATGAACAGTTTCATATAGGGCACTTGTCTCTATCAACTACCTCAAATTGGCCTACGTAAACTACCTATGCTACAGTGTTTGTGCGTCGCGCGAGAGTGTCAACATTCTCACGCTCTCTTAGCGCAATCTTTTACTCCTAGAGAAAAAATGAACAGCACTTGATGTAGTTTAATTTTGTACTGTGACCCGTTTCCTCAGGAGGATGTTCTTTTCGAGTTATTCGAGGAAAACCTAGAAAAGTCATATTAAATGTGTTGCATCTCTTAAACTGTTCGGAATATTTGTCCATGTGAAGTTTTTTGGGCAGAATTACTAATGCTGTCACCCTTGAAAGCATGTATCTTTCCTCCTGACTCACCCTGTGTAGTGCTGGAATATGAATGTAAAGTCTACCATATTCGCCTTCGCCCATTTCGTAATGTTCTCCGACACAATTTCAGTTTCAACAATAGTACCCGTCATCTGCTTCACCAATTGTTTGACTAGAACTTCATTAACTGAATTTTGAACAGTTAATGCCCTTTCGGATGAACTGAGGTGTTACTTACTAGTGGAGTAGAGTCCCATCTAGCACCCCTCCTCTCACCCCTCCCTCAGGCTACCAGCGCACGCGCCTCCACCACTGCCGCGGCCCAGCCGCCTCCACGCTGCTCCACTGTGCTTCGTCAGCGCAGGCAACCAACGTCGACAGTTCCGAGCCCCCTGTCGCCAGTTGTGCAACCTAAGCTCTCCACTTATGTATTTTGTCAAATTATGGCTCTACATCAAAAACTGCAAACTGCCTAACGCTCTCCTCCAGCAGACTGTGGGTCCCCTATCGAGGAAATCCAAGTTAGCGTCTTCGCAATACTGCAGGCATTACGTAGACCTATATGTTACGCACATGTGTGGAGGAATTAGAGAACGTTTTTAATGAGTTTTGAATAGTTACGTTTTGCTCTTTTTACCCTCGCAGTCTCCGTCTGGTCGCCAGAAGTGTGCCAAGAACGACCCATGCCGCAGCTCGAGAGTGATTCCTACCACTTAGAGACTGCTCATAGGCGTGCTCTATAAGCTTTTTTTCTACTTTATTGTTATTTTGACCCCTGAACAATCAGGTAGGCTGGCAGCAGCACAATACGCCGCTCTTCAGCCGAAGAGAGTACAAGGAGATAAACAAAGAAGAGACATCACTTAGAAAAACGGCGGGAAAAAACAGGAGACATAAGAACATAAAAGCACAAGAAGCCGTTCACACCTGATGACAATCCACACTACGAACTGTAGACCCGACGCACAAACACTGAAGAAGACGATGGCACTGGTGAACAATGGAGCGTGACGGCGAAACTGAACACTAAACATGACGGCACACACGATACACTGATGGCGGTGATCTCCGGCGCGCGAATGTCCACTGTGCATGTGCGAGTCTGGGGACCTGCCAAGAGGGGAACAGGTATGAGGAGGGGGAGAGGGGAGGAAAAGAGGATGCCATGGCTTAGGAGACAGGGACAGGAGGAGAGGGACAGGGGAGGGGAGGCCCAGGGGACTAGGGGGGAGGAAAGGAGGAGGGAGGGAAAAAGGAGAGAAGGGAGGGAGGGTGCCCAGAGGAGTAAGTACAGGAGGAGGGCGGGAGGATCAAAGTTGGTAGGAGGGGTAGATGGAGGGGAGGAGGGCATCATCAGGGAGAGGGAGCTGGCGGAAGCCACTTTGGGAGAGGGTAAGGAGGGTGGAGAGATGGAGACCGGGCGGGACGTGGGAATATAGGAGCGGCAGCGGGCGGGGGTGGGAGAGGATCGGGGAGACAAGCGGGTGAGGAGGATCAAGTTTATGGGAGGTGTACAGGATCCGTATCCTTTCAAGGAAAAGGAGGAGGTGGGGGAAGGGGATGAGATCATACAGGATCCGCGTGGGGGAGGGGAGACGGATGCGGAGAACATGGCGTTCCAGGATTTGGAGGGATTTATAAAAGGTAGGGGGAGCGGAGATCCATGCTGGATGGGCATAACAAAGGATAGGGCGGATGAGGGATTTATAGGTGTGGAGGATGGTGGAGGGGTACAGACCCCACGTGCGGCCGGAAAGGAGCTTGAGGAGACGGAGGCGAGAACGTGCCTTGGCTTGGATTGTCTGGAAATGGGGAGTCCAGGAGAGGCGACGGTCGAGGGTGACGACAAGGTACTTAAGGGTGGGAGTGAGGGCGATGGGAAGGCCATAGACGGTGAGATAGAAATCAAGGAGGCGGAAGGAAGAGGTGGTATTGCCTACAATGATCGCCTGGGTTTTGGAAGGATAGACCTTGAGCAACCACTTGTTGCATCAAGCGGTGAACCGGTCAAGATGGGATTGGAGAAGGCGTTGGGAGCGTTGCAGGGTGGGGGCAAGGGCAAGGAAGGCGGTGTCATCGGCAAACTGGAGAAGGTGGACAGGGGGTGACGGCGGCGGCATATCCGCCGTGTACAAAAGGTACAGAAGGGGGGAGAGGACGGAGCCTTGGGGCACACCGGCGGAGGGGAAAAAGGTGTAGGAATCGGTGTTATGGATGGTGACATAGGAAGGACGGCAGGAGAGAAAGGAACAGATCAGACGGACGTAGTTAATGGGAAGGGCGAAGGTTTGGAGCTTGAAGAGGAGACCGGAATGCCAGACGCGGTCATAAGCGCGTTCGAGGTCAAGAGAGAGGAAGATTGCGGAGCGACGGGAATTGAGCTGTTCGGAAAGGAGATGAGTGAGGTGAAGGAGAAGATCGTCGGAAGAGAAGGACGGCCGAAAGCCACACTGGGTAACGGGAAGGAGGTGGTGCTGGCGGAGATGCTGGTGGATGCGTTGGGTGAGGATAGATTCCAGGACCTTGCTGAAGACCGAGGTAAGGCTGATGGGACGGTAGGAGGAGACGGCGGATGGCGGTTTGCCGGGTTTAAGGAACATGAGGATACGGGAAGTTTTCCACACGTTGGGGTAGTAACCGGTGGACAGGACTACATTGTTGAGCCTGGCCAGGGTGGAGAGAAAAGAGGCAGGAGCTTCACAAAGGTGACGGTAGGTGACACGATCGTGACCAGGAGCGGTGTTGCGTTTTGTGCGGAGTGTAGCAATGAGATCCTATGTAGTGATAGGAGTATTGAGGTCCGTGTGTGCAAAGTTGTCCAAGTACTGGAAACCAGGAGCGAGGGGAGGCACAGAGGTGTCAGTTCGATCGCAGACATCCGGGAAGAGGGAGTAGTCGAACTGGGGATCATCGGGGATGGAAAACACATCGGACAGGTAGGAGGCAAAGTGGTTAGCCTTACTAAGGGCGTCAGGGAAGGGGTGATCATCATGGAGAAGACGATAGTAGGGGGAGGGCTTAGTTCCGGTAAGGCGACGGAAGGCAGACCAGGTGGACGAGTTTATAGGGAGGGTAGCATTTAAACGGGTGCTTGTCTGGCGCCAGTCCCGGCGTTTCTCAGCCGCGAGCAAATTACGAATGTGTCGCTGGAGTTGCCGGTGGCGTCGTAGTGTGTCCGGGTCACGCGTGCGGAGGAAGGCACGGTAGAGACGACGGGATTCACGGAGGAGGAGGACGGCCTGTGGGGGTAAGGTAGGACGGTGGGGGTGGATGGCAACAGTAGGGACGTGGGCCTCCACAGCCTCAGACAAGGTCTGCTGGAGAAAGGAGGCGGCATGGGTGACATCATCAGGAAGGCGATAGGTGAGAGGGTGGCTATCGACCTGGGTGGAGAGGGTATCCCGGTAGGCATTCCAGTTGGCACGGGAATAGTCATGGACGTACTTAGGGAGAGGGTCATTACGAGGGTCAGGGAGGGGGCGATGACCGTCTGAAACGGTGAGGAGGACAGGGAGATGGTCGCTACCAATAGGCTCCAGGACATCCACCGTAATGTGACCAAGGAGGTTGGGGGAGGAGAGAAGAACATCGGGAGTGGAGTTGGATTCGGGACGGGTGTGCTGGGGGATGGGGATGAGGTCGCCTTGAAGGGAGGAGAGGAACCGATGCCACCGCCGTAACTGGGCAGCGGAGCGACTATGGATGTTGAGGTCGGCGGCGATCACATAGGAGGAGAAGGTACGGTCGATGTGGGAGAGGAAGTCGAAAGGAAGAGGGGCGTTGGGGCCGACATAGATGGTGGCACAGGTAATGGTAAGGCCGGGGAAGAAGAGACTAAGGATCAGGTGTTCGGTGGGGTCGGGAAGGAGAGGTTGGAGCCGAACGGGGATCTGGCGGTGGTGACCAATGGCAACTCTGCCACGCGCAACTGGGAGGGGATTATCGGAGCGGTGGAGGAGATAGGGGGAGGTGTGGATGAAGTGGTGGGGTTGGAGGAAGGTTTCATTGAGGAGGAAGGCATCCACACGGTGGGTAGCAAGGGTGTGCAGGAAGAGGTTCTTGTTGGGGGAAGGGAGCAGATGTTGTTGAAAAGGATACGGTGCTGTCGCGCCATGACAGGGATTTAGACGAGGGTGTCAAGATGGGAGAAGGTGAAATGGGCCTGGTTGTTGGAATAGGTGGTGTACATTTTAAGGTGAAAAATGGAACGGGCGGCGAGGGAGATCTGTTGGAGGGTGTCAGGGCGCTGAAAGGGATGAACATTCTGGAGGACGATGGTGAGGAACCTGATGATGTCCTCAGTGGTGGGGGGGGGGGACGAAGGGAATTGCCAGGAGGGGTGGGGGCGTCCAGAGGACGGACAGGTACGGTGAGTTCAGGAGTGGTTGGAGGGGGTCGGGCTTTACACTTTTGGGAGTAGGTGGGATGGGGGAGATTGCAGGTATTACAGGAGGGAGGGGATTGGAGGTTAGGGCACTGCCGGAGGAAGTGCACTTGCCGACAAAGCGGGCAGGTGGGGGCCTTGCGGCACTCAGCTGTGGGGTGCGCATTATAGTGCAGACACCTCTGGCAGCGCAGGGATTGAGGAGGGGAACGGGAGGGGTCGACCTTGTACCGCTGGTGGAAGAGGAGGGCACCCTCCTTCAGGAGACGGTCAATGGAGGGGGCGTCCTCAGAGAAAACCCGCATAAGGCGGGTGGGGCCGGCTGAGTTGAAAATGCGGAGGACCGCCCGCACCTCCAGCGTGGGATGGGCCTTGAGCTCCGCCAACACCTACTCCTCCGTGATCGATGGACTGAGCCACGTGATCACGGCGGTGAGGGTCGGCGGGCGACACGGGGGTTGGGGTTGGTGGGTAGGAGATGGAGAAGGAGCAGGGGTAAGGGAGGCGTTGGGACCAACACAGGTGATGGGGAGGCGGGAGAGGATGTCAGTATGGAGGGTTGGGCTGGGGGAGGAGATGAGAACAAAATCCCGTCGGGGAGTAAGGAGAGAGATGGGGGCACCAAGGAAATGTTGGCGGAGGAGGAGGGAGAGGTTCCGGGCCTCGAGAAAGGAAGGATCGGGATGGGACAGGAGATATTCGTATAAACTGGGGGGGGAGGAGGAGGAGGAGGAGGAGGTGGTGGGAGCAGAGCCAGGCGGGGAGACATCCATGGCACCCTGGGGGGGGGATGGAGGTCAGGGCAGGGCCTTTTTGGGAGCGGAGGAGGTGGGGGTGCCACTAGGGCGTTTGACGGCGTCAGAAGGGTGGGTGGTGACATGAGGGACGGGAGCGATGGGGAGGTGGTGGGAAGGGACAGGTCCCGGCGTGGACGCAGCAGTCGGCGCCGGAGATGGTGATGGTGACGGTGAAGGCGAAGGCGACGGTGACGACGACGATGATGACGGTGGTGGCGGTGATGGCGAAGGCGACGGGGAGAGCTGGGAGTGGACAGTGGCCCGACGGGCCACCACCCTAGCTGGAGCTGCAGTGACAGGCTGGGGGAGTGGGGGGGAAAGGATCAGAACGAGAGGAGTGAGAGGAAGAAGGGGGAGAGGGGGCGACAAACAGCGAGGGCGAAGGGAGAGTGAGGAGAGGTGGGATGGAAGGAGGGGGGTGTGACTGGGAACACCAAGTTATAGTAGTGGAGGCGGCGGAAGGTGAGGTATAGACGATGGCGGTGGTGGTAGTGGTGGCGGTGGTGGTGGGGGTGGACATGACGACAGGGAGAAAAAACGCACAGCACGAAAAGGAAAGGACACAAACTGGGAACAGACGAAGACGAAGACGCAGACGAACGAAGACCAGGGTCGGACGACCAGGGTCGGACGGCGACGGCGACGGCGACGGCGACGGCGGGCGGCAGGAACGCCGCAGCTGCTGCTGCCGCGGACGGGGCCGGGGCTGCTGCTGCTGCTGCCGCTGACTGGACCGCTGCTACTACTGCTGCTGCTGCTGCTGCTGCCACAGGAGGAGGACTGGCTGGCTGCTGCCGGTGGGACCGCTGCTGCAGGCCGGGACCGGGAACGGGACCGCTGCTGCTGCTGCTGGACCGCGGTGGCTCTGCTGGGCTGGCTGCCTGGCTGGCTGGCTGGCTGGCACCTGTAACACCTAGCACTTCGATGAGCGCTGGAAACGCACTATCGAAGGGCGGCAACCTGTCGGTGTACCGCCGGAGATCCTCTATAAGCGTCGCCCGCTACCACAAGTAAGGTGTGTGGGAAGTTCGTCACGCGAGATGCTGCGGATGCGAGCAAAGGGTCGGGTTCCCCCCTGCCAGCAGCCTCCGACACGACCACACGAAACCTTCACTCCCTCCGGAGGTTCCATACGCTGCGTTATATACGGGTTGGTCCATTGATCGTGACCGGGCCAAATATCTCAGGAAATAAGCATCAAACGAAAAAACTACAAAGAACGAAACTCCTCTAGCTTGAAGGGGAAACCAGATGGCGCTATGGAGGGCCCGCTAGATGGCGCTGCCATAGGTCAAACGGATACCAACTGTGTTTATTTAAAAAGCAACCCCCATTTTTATTACATATTCGTGTAGTACATAAAGAAATATGAATGTTTTAGTTGGACCACTTTTTTCGCTTTGTGATAGATGGCGCTGTAATAGTCACAAACGTATAAGTACGTGGTATCACGTAACATTCCGCCAGTGCGGACGGTATTTGCTTCGTGATACATTACCCGTGTTAAAATGGACCGTTTACCAATTGCGGAAAAGATCTATATCGTGTTAATGTATGGCCATTGTGATCAAAATGCCGAACGGGCGTGTGCTATGCTCGGTATTCTGGACGACATCATCCAAGTGTTCCGACCGTTCGCCGGTCAGTGACTTTATTTAAGGAAGCAGGATGTGTTCAGCCACATGTGAAACGTCAACAAATGATGATGCCCAAGTAGGTGTTTTAGCTGGTGTCGCGGCTAATCCGCACATCAGTGGCAGACAAATTGCGCGAGAATCGAGAATCTGAAAAACGTCGGTGTTGAGAATGTTACATCAACATCGATTCCACCCGTACCATATTTCTATGCACCAGGAATTGCATGGCGACGACTTTGAACTTTGTGTACAGTTCTGCCACTGGGCACAAGAGAAATTACGGGACGATGACAGATTTTTTGCACGCGTTCTGTTTAGCGACGAAGCGTCATTCACCAACTCCGGTAACGTAAACCGGCATAATATGCACTATTGGGCAACGGAAAATTCACGATGGCTGCGACAAATGGAATATCAGCGACCTTGGTGAGTTAATGTATGGTGCGGCATTATGGGAGGAAGGGTAATTGGCCCCCATCTTATCGATGACAGTCTCAATGGTGCAATGTATGCTGATTTCCTACGTAATGTTCTACCAATGTTACTACAAGATGTTTCACTGCATGACAGAATGACGATGTACTTGCAACATGATGGATGTCCGGCACGTATCTCGCGTGCGGTGGAAGCTGTATTGAATAGCATATTTCATGACAGGTAGATTGGTCGTCGAAGCACCATACCATGACCCGCACATTCACTGGATCCGACGTCCCCTGATTTCTTTCTGCGGGGAAAGTTGAAGGATATTTGCTATCGTGATCAATTGACAACGCCTGACAACATGCGTCAGCACATTGTCAATGCACGTGCGAACATTACGTAAGGCGAATTACTCGCTGTTGAGAAGAATGTCGTTACACGTATTGCCAAATGCATTGAGGTTGACGGACATCATTTTGAGCATTTATTGCATTAATGTGGTATTCACAGGTAATCACGCTGTAATACCATGCGTTCTCAGAAATGATCAGTTCACAAAGGTACATGTATCACACAGCCGAAATAAAATGTTCAAACGTACCTACGTTCTGTATTTTAATTTAAAGAACCTACCTCTTACCAATTGTTCGTCTAAAATTGTGAGCCATCTGTTTGTGACTATTACAGCGCTATCAATCACAAAGCGAAAATAGTCGTCCAACCAGAACATTCATTTTTCTTTACTTAGTGCACTAATATGTAATAAAAAATGGGGGCTCCTATTTAAAAAAAAAAAAAAAAACAAAAAAAAAAAAAACGCTGTTGATATCCGTTTGACCTATGGCAGCGCCATCTAGCGGGCCAACCGTAGCGCCATCTCGTTTCCCCCATCAAGCTAGACGAGTTTCGTTCTTTGTAGTTTTTTCGTTTGACGCTTATTTCGTGAGATATTTGGCCCGGTCACTATCAGTGGACCACCTTGTATATACTGCGCGGCTGCATGCATGAAATGTAATGGATAAATGCGCCTATAGTAAGTTTTGTATATTTTACGTTAAATTTGTTAAAAAGGGCAGTTTTAGTATCTTGACACGTCTTGGAAAAATTTCTGTGCGTGATAGTGCATTCAAGATGTGTGCACGCCTGTACTGTCGACGAGAGCTCCTTTTCACACGGAGATACACTCCTGGAAATGGAAAAAAGAACACATTGACACCGGTGTGTCAGACCCACCATACTTGCTCCGGACACTGCGAGAGGGCTGTACAAGCAATGATCACACGCACGGCACAGCGGACACACCAGGAACCGCGGTGTTGGCCGTCGAATGGCGCTAGCTGCGCAGCATTTGTGCACCGCCGCCGTCAGTGTCAGCCAGTTTGCCGTGGCATACGGAGCTCCATCGCAGTCTTTAACACTGGTAGCATGCCGCGACAGCGTGGACGTGAACCGTATGTGCAGTTGACGTACTTTGAGCGGGGGCGTATAGTGGGCATGCAGGAGGCCGGGTGGACGTACCGCCGAATTGCTCAACACGTGGGGCGTGAGGTCTCCACAGTACATCGATGTTGTCGCCAGTGGTCGGCGGAAGGTGCACGTGCCCGTCGACCTGGGACCGGACCGCAGCGACGCACGGATGCACGCCAAGACCATAGGATCCTACGCAGTGCCGTAGGGGACCGCACCGCCACTTCCCAGCAAATTAGGGACACTGTTGCTCCTGGGGTATCGGCGAGGACCATTCGCAACCGTCTCCATGAAGCTGGGCTACGGTCCCGCACACCGTTAGGCCGTCTTCCGCTCACGCCCCAACATCGTGCAGCCCGCCTCCAGTGGTGTCGCGACAGGCTTGAATGGAGGGACGAATGGAGACGTGCCGTCTTCAGCGATGAGAGTCGCTTCTGCCTTGGTGCCAATGATGGTCGTATGCGTGTTTGGCGCCGTGCAGGTGAGCGCCACAATCAGGACTGCATACGACCGAGGCACACAGGGCCAACACCCGGCATCATGGTGTGGGGAGCAATCTCCTACACTGGCCGTACACCACTGGTGATCGTCGAGGGGACACTGAATAGTGCACGGTACATCCAAACCGTCATCGAACCCATCGTTCTACCATTCCTAGACCGGCAAGGGAACTTGCTGTTCCAACAGGACAATGCATGTCCGCATGTATCCCGTGCCACCCAACGTGCTCTAGAAGGTGTAAGTAAACTACCCTGGCCAGCAAGATCTCCGGATCTGTCCCCCATTGAGCATGTTTGGGACTGGATGAAGCGTCGTCTCACGCGATCTGCACGTCCAGCACGAACGCTGGTCCAACTGAGGCGCCAGGTGGAAATGGCATGGCAAGCCGTTCCACAGGACTACATCCAGCATCTCTACGATCGTCTCCATGGGAGAATAGCAGCCTGCATTGCTGCAAAAGGTGGATATACACTGTACTAGTGCCGACATTGTGCATGCTCTGTTGCCTGTGTCTATGTGCCTGTGGTTCTGTCAGTGTGATCATGTGATGTATCTGACCCCAGGAATGTGTCAATAAAGTTTCCCCTTCCTGGGACAATGAATTCACGGTGTTCTTATTTCAATTTCCAGGAGTGTAGTATAGTCGCTGTTTACAGCGCACCTTCATTATTTTGGCAGGCCCAGCAGTCAGTCGTTAAAGCGACGGCTGACGGCTGTCGTCGAGTTCGGTTTCCCTTCGAGATTAACCCGAAACTGAATGGGTAGTTGTAATACGAAACTGCTCGATAGTGTTTTCTGTTGGGAATTTGGTAACTGGGACAGATCTGGAAAACTAGGCTCTTTATATCAACATTGCTAAAGGGATGGTATTCTTTACAAATCGTCTTACACAATTTGGTATCGATATCTCTGTTTTTAGCAGTGAGGGGGCAACTATTACTGTTTACAAAACTTATCAAATAGGATTCTGCATCTCCTACTGAAACAAGTTCATAGGTGGAAAATTAATGCTTGCAAGAGAGCAAGTGCTCAATGATAATGACTTACTGTTACTCGTGCGACTTATACATAAATTGAATCGGTGAGTTATATAAGCGGTTATGTCCCAGGCAGTAAATTTTTCCAGAGAGACAGAGAAGTGTTCTACTACACAACGTGTTTAAGCTCGGTGTCGTGGACCTGCCATGTAGGAAATGGACCCATGACCAAACAATATACATCACTACAACATGCTTTAACCATTGACTACGACCAGTAATCGAATCAGAATGTAGGGCAGACGACCCCAGACGCTGATGAGGCAAATAGTGTTCTGTTTTCAGCAGAAGGACTGTGTTATACAAGTTTATATTACTCATATTTATTATAGTAACAAAAAGATTGTGTTATGAGCATACAGATTTTTTCATGTTGTTGTTGTTGTTGTTGTTATGGTCTTCAGTCCTGTGACTGGTTTGATGCAGCTCTCCATGCTACTCTATCCTGTGCAAGCTTCTTCATCTCCCAGTACCTACTGCAACCTACATCCTTCTGAATCTGCTTAGTGTATTCATCTCTTGGTCTCCTCTACGATTTTTACCCTCCACACTGCCCTCCAATGCTAAATTTGTGATCGCCTGATGCCTCAGAACATGAGAACATGTCCTACCAACCGGTCCCATCTTCTTGTCGAGTTGTGCCACAAACTCCTCTTCTCCCCAATTCTATTCAATACCTCCTCATTAGTTACATGATCTGCCCATCTAATCTTCAGCATTCTTCTGTAGCACCACAATTCGAAAGCTTCTATTCTCTTCTTGTCCAAGCTATTTTCTCGTCCATGTTTCACTTCCATACATGGAAAATACTTTCAGAAACGACTTCCTTACACTTAAATCTATACTCGATATTAACAAATTTCTCTTCTTCAGAATCGCTTTCCTTGCTATTGCCAGTCTACATTTTATATCCTCTCTACTTCAACCATCATCAGTTATTTTTCTCCCCAAATAGCAAAACTCCTTTACTACTTTAAGTGTCTCATTTTCTAATCTAATTCCCTCAGCATCACCCGGCTTAATTCGACTACATTCCATTATCCTCGTTTTGCTTTTGTTGATGTTCATCTTATATCCTCCTTTCAAGACACTGTCCATTCCGTTCAACTGCTCTTCCAAGTCCTTTATGTCTCTGACAGAATTACATTGTCATCGGCGAACCTCAATGTTTTTATTACTTCTCCATGGATTTTAATACCTACTCAGAATTTTTCTTTTGTTTCCTTTACTGCTTGCTCAATATACAGATTGAATAACATTGGGGAGAAGCTACAACCCTGTCCCCTTCCCTTCCCAACCATTTCGTGCCCCTCGACTCTTATAACTGCCATCTGGTTTCTGTACAAATTGTAAATAGCCTTTCGCTCCCTGTATTTTACCCATGCCACCTTTAGAATTTGAAAGAGTGTATTCCAGTCAACATTGTCAAAAGCTTTCTCCAAGTCTACAAATGTTGTAAACGTAATTTCGCCTTTCCTTAATCTTTCTTCTAAGACAAGTCGTAAGATCAGTATGGCCTCACGTGTTCCAACATTTCTACGGAATCCAAACTGATCTTCCCCGAGGTCAGCTTCTACCAGTTTTTCCATTCGTCTGTAAAGAATTCGCGTTAGTATTTTACTGCTGTGACTTATTAAACTGATAGTTCGGTAATTTTCACATCTGTCAACACCTGCTTTCTTTGGGCTTGGAATTATTATATTCTTCTTGAAGTATGTGGGTATTTCGCTTGTCTCATACATCGTATTCACCATATGGTAGAGTTTTGTCAGGACAGGCTCTCCCAAGGCCGTCAGTAGTTCTAATGGAATGTTGTCTATTCCCAGGGCCTTATTTCGACTCAGGTCTTTCAGTGCTCTGTCAAACTCTTCACGCAGTATCGTATCTCCCATTTCATCTTCATCTACATCCTCTTCCATTTCTATAATATTGTCCTCAAGTACATCGCCCTTGTATAGACCCTCTATATACTCCTTCCTTTTCATAATGGACCCAAAATACTACCACAAGCAAAACACAGAAAACCAGACAATGGTGGGTATGCTTCATCTTTGTCTTGTCCACCCTTCGCTTGCCACTGCTAAAATACTGCTATAAAATGGTTTCAGCTCCTCAGGTTTGTACTCTAGAATTGTTTTCTTTTCATCGTCTAGTTTCTTCCTTTTTAGTGGAACAGGTCAATTGGAATAGGTCCACTGTATGCGTCTTTGTATGAGCACGGCCCCAGTATCCTTCAGATGTGCACTTGTGTTGCCGCGACGTGACACCATGATACACCAAACGATGTCTGCACATATGAAGATCAGTTATCTCCAGCAAACGTAATTTGAAAGAAAAGTTTTTTTTATTCTTTATTGTTATTTTGAAACCTGTATTACAGGCAGGCCTGCAGCAGCATACTACGCCGCTCTTTGGCCGCATGGAAACACAAATATACAAATGAAGACATGTAGAGAAAAAAAACATGGTGGACATATAAACGGAGACAAACACTTTTTAAAAGACAAGGCGCCGTTCACGGGCGTAGAGTCCAAGATAAAATTGTTCATACACTAGGACACAGACAGAGACGAAAATTGTAACACGTGAACGTAGGTGCACAAAACGAATAACATTGAAGCACTTAAGCACAAAACGATGGCACACACAGAACACGAGGCGGTGATCTCCGGCGCGCGAATGTTCACTAACCGTGTACGAGTCCGGGGACCTGCCTGAAAGAAAAGTGGACGTGCCCCCTTTTACAGCTCACCGATGCAATTGTTTTCCTGGCTCAGGAATATCATGATTCTGCAGCTGTATGTTTTTAAATACTTCGATATGTAAATTTTGCTATTTCACTGCAACAGAGAAGTATGATAACGTACTTCGAAAGTATATTACGTAACAGGTAACCGGTTGTGTTCGAAATTTCTGCTCAAATTTAAATACAAACAGAGAGAGACACCCAGAGGAGAGAGCGCACTAGTCCTGTACCGGGCGACAGATGGCGGTAGTACCGGTGCGAGACGCGCGAACGTCCACCGATCCAGAGTTCAAACCACGTGCGTTCCCCCTGGTGTTTATTTATTTATTTTTTGTTTAGTTTTCATCGCCTCCCCTAGTCCAGTCGCAGCGATGCCCTTAATACCCTGAGGCACAGCGGGAGCACCCACGACGCGGACACCAGAGCTCACAGTGAGATAGACTGCTCGCCCTCCGCTCTCCCATTGCCAGTCGGTGGATCAAAGAGGGGCAGCTGCGCTCTCCGCCCACAGGAACAGGTGCGGCGCACGTTCACACTAAACGGATTTGTTGAATGAACTGTTCTCGGTACGTGCCCAGTTAATCCTATTTGAAAATCCGAGCTGCTGTCAGCATCCATCATCATTTTCGCGAGAAGAGAATCGTACTGCCGAAGAAGTAACCAAGTCACAGAGGTGCACCAGGAGCTACCAAAGATTTCATTGGCGCCAAATATGAAACATCACTCGCAGTGTGTTTCATTCTGTCACCGAAAGAGTTTTTTTCTTTTTTACATTTTTCGTTCAGTAGATAGTGCACTGGTCCAGTAGTGACACATCGTAGATTATAGGTATTTTCAGCGAAATACAAGGCAAACTTGTAGTCGGAGTCCCACTTGGAGGTATTTGTGAGGCAATTTCCAGATCCGTTTTGCTTTACAAACTTCGGAAATTCCATGAATAGGCAGTGGGAACTAATTTTAATTTCATTATGGGACACTGCGTACCAGAAAATCAGATGTATTTGATAATATCTATGGAGATTAAAGACAATGACCTTCTCAACAGGTGCAAACTGCGTAGGAGTATTGTGATTCAACAGTTGGCAACACCGCCAGAAACATACCACCAAAATCTGTCTTCAATTGCTAATGTTGTGAAGTGTAAAAAAAGAAATTTCAAATGCCGGTAACCATAAAAAGAACAGCAGTAACAAAGAGAACAAGCGCACCGTTTGTAGATCAACATCCACGAAATCTGTGCGTAGAATTTTAAATTGTTTCTACATAACAGAGAAACAAAAACTATCAGGACTATTTGTAATCTATCTATACAACGTCCTAAATATAAACTAAACTGTATAAACAAAAATCTGTTAATATTCTAGGCTACTGCAAATGCTTTGCAAAGAATACAGGCGTAACGTGTATGGCATAGAAACTGTGTTTTATTCAGTTTGATTAGACGTTCACCAAGTAATAATTATCGACATATAATATCATACGCAAGTGAGAACGGAAAGAATGCAGTAGCTGAAGATGAGATGTTGCAAGTCAGATGGTGGATTTTTCTGAAATCTCAGTTACAGAACTGTGCGCGGAACTGTGCACTGAGAACAACTTTTCAGATTCCACTTTCGCCCAGAGTACAGGTCACCAAGGCAGACCACATGTACACTGATCAAAAGCATCCAGATACCCTAGCTAACTAATGCGGGCTGGCCGCAATGGCCGAGCGCTTCTAGGCGCTACAGTCTGGAACCACGCGACCGCTACGGTCGCAGGTTCGAATCCTGCCTCGGGCATGGATGTGTGTGATGTCCTTAGGTTAGTTAGGATTAAGTAGTTCTACGTTCTAGGGGACTGATGACGTCAGAAGTTAAGTCCCATAGTGCTCAGAGCCATTTGAATCATTTGAACTAATGCAGAACTGATCACCAAGTGTCAAGGGTGGCATACGAACAAGTATAAAGGAGGCGGGGAGTATTATATTGTCCGTCGAGGAGCAGTCACAGCAGAATGGGTAGCTATTAGAGCTTAGTGACTTCGAACGTCGACTGGTTATTGGATGTCACCTAACAAATCCATCAGGGACGTTTATTATCCTTCGGTCGTGCGGTTTCCGACTGAAGCGCCTTTAACCGCGCGGCCACTCCGGCCGGCCTATTATCCTTCTAAGGCCCTAGGCGACAGTTGTGACGCTGAAGTGGACACGTGAAGAAACTACCACAGCTGAACCAACACCAAACTGATCCCATGTGCTGAAGGACAGGGAGCGTCGATCATTGCTAAAGGTGGCTGTAAGAAATCGCACGTAACCAGCGGAACAAGTAACTCGTGAATTCCAAAGTGCTTCCAGCAGTCCAGCTAGCACGACGGCTGTGCTTTTGGAGCTAAAAAGCAGGTGTAAAATGGTCGATCAGATTCTCATAAGCCAAACATTTCTGCAGTTAACGCTAAGCGATGCTTGAGGGTGTGTAGAGAGTGACGCCACTTGAAAGTAGATGACCGGAAGCGAGTGACATCCAGTGATGAACTTCACTACATCAGGTGGCAGTCAGATGGCAGGGCGATGGCCTGGAGATGGTCACCTGGAAACGGTTAGTAAAGTACGGAGGACACAGTCTTAAAGTGCGGTGGTGGTTTTCGTGGTTCACAGACCATGATTATATCAGGATGCCTTAACGTAAACCAATGTCCATGAGACATTCATTTCTGGCCAATAACATTCCTGAATTTAACTGACCTGTCTAGCGTCCCAATCTGAAACTTACGCAACACTTTTGGGATTAACTGGAACCTGTAATTCGCTCAAAACCACTACCTTCACTGGTTTCGGTTATTGAGGAAGAATGGGCAGCCATTCTACGAAAGACGTTAAGACGGCTCACTGAAAGTGTCGCAAGAAGAATCCGAGCTGTCATAATGGTGAAGGCTACACGATATACCCTGCATTAATGTCCAACTCTCTGCGCTAAGACAGTTTTGATCGGATAGTCTACACAGGAGGCGACATCTCTTGTCTAACAAGCACATGTCAGCGAAGTATTGGAACAAAGAAATTACCGCCCAAATTCGAAATTCCCGCCTATAGGGTAGGTGGGGCAGGGGGAGAGTTGTGGACAGGGAGGGGGCTGGGACCCACTTCCAGGTTCAGAAAAACAAATGACGTCAGAACTATTTAAACCTAACTAACCGAAGGACATCACACACATCCATGCCAGAGGCAGGATTCGAACCTGCGACCTGGAGCCGCGCTGCTGCTACGGTCGCAGGTCCGAATCCTGCCTCGGGCATGGGTGTGTGGGATGTCTTTAGGTTAGTTAGGTTTAAGTAGTTCTAAGTTCTAGGGGACTGATGACCACAGCAGTTGAGTCTCATAGTGCTCAGAGCCATTTGAACCATTTTTGAACCTGCGACCGTAGCGGTCACGCGGTTCCAGACTAAAGCGCCTAGAACCGCACGGTCACACCGGCTGGCCGGGGTGGGTGTGTCTGGAGGACAATCTATATCACATTGGTAACAAACCTGCGCTCGTGCTTCCATCTCCCTACTACTAACAATAAGTAATTAATTCGACGCTCGAGGAGAAGATAGATGAGAACGTTAAAATATATATCCAAAAGCACGGAAAAGATATAAAGACAGTTAGTACAGAAATATCAAATGATTCACACAATTGTGTAAGAATCCGCAGGTGTAAGCATCAGAAAGCTAGTGAATTAAGGTTTGGTTGAAAACTGGGGAAGCGCAGAAGTCATAAAGACGCAAGAAGATGTGGAAAGGGTAGAGTCGTGTGTGCAGACGAATGTAGCATGGGAAGTACCGTTTGATTTCAAACATTTTCTGCAAGTTCAAAAGCCGGCCGTCGTGGCCGAGCGGTTCTAGGCGCTTCAGTCCTGAACCGCGGTGCTGCTACGGTCCAAGGTTCGAATCCTGCCTCCGGCATGGATGTGTGTGCTGTCCTTAGGTTAGTTAGGTTTAAGTAGTTCTAAGTCTAGGGGACTGATGACCTCAGATGTTAATCCCATAGTGTTCAGAGCCATTTGAACCATTTGCAAGTTCAAGACATCCAAACGTCTAAGGACGAGGGTAATTCACTTCCACCCTCACCCCCAAAAAATCCTTGGATATTGTAGTTCGATGTAACATTATCACTGTTTTGGCCACTATAGGATAGTGAATCGAGAGCCTAGAAAAATTATTAGAATTCAAAATCACAAAAAATCAGTTTCTGGACGTGGCATGTGAACCAGGAGAAATAATCAGGCACTGTTACACGTAACTTCCGCCTCATTACCAACAGGTTTTAGCTGTGAGATGCAACATGGACATAAATGCTTTCCATAATATGCTGCACAAAATAGATTTTGTGTTAAATGCTTAGCACGGTCACGATAGGAGGCGCCATTTTGAAAGAAGGAAGACCAATAAACTAACAGGAGCGGACATTAGGAAATGGATGCCATCTGTCGAATAAGGCTTCGGGAAGAATCGCATGCTGAGTAATGGAGACTGGTGTGATGGAAGGAGAAACAGTAACGGATATCGCAACTGAGGATGGAAAACCAGAAAAAATACAACAGTGGACCACAAAGCAGTGGATGGCGCAAACCAGGGACTAGTCAACAGGTAGAACGTTTCGAAACTTCCATCGGAGGAGGTGTGGTGAACCAAAACAGTGTCAGGATTGTGGGAATCTGTGGCCAGAACCCGTAACACTGTCATCCCTGCAGTTACAGCCCTCCTACAAACTGACGTCCGGATAGCGAGATAGGGGCAAATGTAACACCCATGTTATGAACGTAACCTGGTATGATGACATTTTGATATTCTTACTTGAAATGAAGGAATGTAATATGGAAAGGGACATACATTCAGTAGTAAAGGCATGGAATTATACGGAAATTCGGAAAATATAAGCCACATTCGTAAACTGCATAAACGACATTTAACAGTTTTAAGAAAATGATAATTCGCCGAGGCTATCGTAGAGATATTACAATTTAGGGTGCTATCACAGGAATAATCACGGAAATGCATAGACAACACTCATCTTTGTAGGAAATTACCTGATTGTTCTGAAATTGGCAACTGATCTTATGGTAGGAATCGACACGCTGAGTCATTAAGCTGAGATATTTGATACAGGTTCGAGGCAAAGTTATCATGAAGAAAGGAGAAAAGATGCAACTGAGATTTGAGGATCAAGCAATTTGGATAGAGATTCCAGGAAGTTGTTTGCGACTTTATGTGGACCACGGAAATAGTTAGATCGGGAATACTGACGAGGATAAAGGAGTGGATGGTGATTTCAGGACTGCGGAAGCACAAAGGAGAACAGAAATTGATCTTCCCATGCACGAACTTGTATGTCAAGTCACGAACATAGAAGCAATAGATAGAGAAGAGCAACGCACAAGAAAATCGCGATCTATTCCTACCGAAAACAGGCACTATCAGCTACGTCTAGTAAGCCTCCAGATTCAAAGAACACTAAAAATTCTTTGTACTTCCGTACACTATTCCACTAGCCTGCCAGTCAAAGGTACATCAGGATTCGTGCAGCTAATGTTGCCGTTAAATGCAAGAATGCCGGAAGGAGCGAACTGCGAAGTTCATAGCTCTTTCGGTATATCGTACTGAAACTGCAGGTGGGGTGTGTCTGGCTTGGGAGGAAAGGATTTTAACGAATGAGTCCTACTGTGAAAGCATGGACCACTACATTGGAGGTTTTACTTAGTGTGACAGCTGACGTTTAATTTGTGATGTTTTCCACAGGCAGTCAGCACAGCATGACGATAGAAAATCCCATCGAAGTGTTTCTATCTTAAAAATAGGTAAAATACTTCAAATGTTCGTATGGTGTAGATTTTTATAGCGCTCTAAGCTTACTAGACATATGTTGTTAATTTTAATTAATGCTGGAGATATGTTACTTTCCTGAAACATCTGACACTTTCTTTTCCGAGAACCTGTTTCTAATTTACCACGTCATATCACGATATTAGAATGAACTCAGTGACATACATTTGTTTTGTCACCAAGAATAGATCGCCAGGCAACAGATCTGTACAAAATTAGCTACATCAATGCTTTTGACATGTACAAGTTTCGGGAAACAGCGTTTTATTACCAATTTTGTTATTATTTTACGCGTAACAAGTATTAAGTTCAAAGTCTCCCTCTACTGCAAACGTCATTATAGCGCCTTATGCATGTCAAAAATATGTTCTTCATTCCACCAAGGACCGGAGTTTCGATTTCTCTTGCAATAGGCGAAATTTGAAAAAAAAATTCTGCTTGAGAAGTGACAGGGAGGTGTTTATCGCAATGGAAGGGTCGATACAGTGAGAGCCAACAAAGTTAATACTCTAGTCCAGAGTACAAAACAGCTGGCACAGGTGTATTATACTGCTGCAGGGAGCAGTCCAGCTCGCTATAACTGTCAGGTGCCAACCAATTTAAATGGACTAACAATTTGCAGCAACACACTCACTTCCTCAGTGTCAGACCTCATCACGGCAGAAGAAGATGGATTTTGACGAAACTCAACGTAGCGCAAGGAAAGTGTTAGTGTTCAGTGTTCGTACATGTTCCGTTTTCCTTTCAGGTTTCGAAAATTCTCTACATTCAAGTTATGTGTGCAACATATTAGAGTCTTAGTCCTCCAGTTAATTTTTCCTCTCTGTTGCATTTTTCAGTGTTTATACAGAGCTTCTTGTAAGACTTATCTCAGGTCCTAGCAATTCGTCTAGCTCTTACACGAGCCTTTCCAATTCTCTCATGTCTAAAATGAACAGCTGTGTTAGGTTGGTGCACAAATTCGTGGTGTTTTTATTTTGCATGTTGACATTCCTATTACTATGGGTTTATCTGTAGATTATAATTTTTTACTTGTAGTGAAATGTTGCTATTTGAATTTACGTAATGTCATTTTGTGATTTGGAGATAGTCAGTGGAGCTGTGGACGCAAGAAAATGGAGCGCCAAGAGGAGAAATCTGAACATTTCTGACTTATTCTTCTACTTGAGTTCAGCAGAGGGGTGGCAACGGTGGACGCAGAGAGAAACGCTTGCGCCGTGTATAGGGATAATGCCACTGAAGAGCAAGGCAAGAAAACCGTTTTCTCGTTCTAAGGAGGATCGTTTTGACGTTAGTGACTCTCCACATTCGGAGAGACCTTCGGTGTTTGATGAAGATAGTTTAAAGGCATTAATCTGTAACGATTCACTTCAGTGTACTCGAGAACTGGCAAATGTGATTAACTGTGATCATTCCACAATCGTGTGACATTTCACATGTAATGGGAACGTTCAAAAATCGGGTGTGTGGGTACTGCATGCTCTAAGCCGAAACCACAAAAATCAGCAGGTGACCATATGTGCATTACAGATAGCTTGTCATCAATTGGCTCATGAATAATACCGACGATTCCTATCTTGTATCGTTACTATCGTTACTGGTGACGAGAAATGATCTCTTTATGCTAACATAAGGAAAATACTTGAGCCTAAACAAAGCAACAGATACCCATACCAAGACCTATGCACATCCACAAACGGTAGTGGTGGAACAGCAATGTGTGGTCTAGTATAAATTCCAACAGTATAACCATAACCGTTGGCATTTGTCAACAACTGAGACGTCTTGCAGATGAAGTCCAGGAACAACAACCAGGAAAACCCCATGAGGTAATGCTACCCCACAGGAACGCCTACCTGCATCCTGCTAGAGTTACAAAAAACAACACACAGTCTGCGCCAACCTTATTCACCTTTTCTTGCACCCTCAGATTTTCACCAATTTTTTCTGTCTACTGCACAATCTTTAAGAAACTTCCCTTCCAGAAGAAAATGCGCTCGAAAAATGGCAGTAATAGAACAAGGCCAGGGCGGCACCACTCTCCATTGTTGCAAAATTTATTCAAGATGGCAGATCCAAGATGTCAGCAATAGATATGGCAACATAGGCATCACATCACTGCGGGAAGTTCAAATTTCATCGGCAAGATAGGTCAATGAAGCTACCCCCACAAACCTAGCAACCCCCCTCCCCTTGCCCCTCCACTCCTTCAGAAAATGGCGGGAAGTTGAAATTCCAGCAGGACAATGCAACACACCATGGCTACCTCCAGTAACCTAAGAAAATGGTGGGAAAATAGGTCACTTGGGCTACCTCCGCTAACCTGTCATCTGACCGCCATCTCTTCCTAGGAACTGGCAGAAAAAGGACTCAGCCTGTGTTGGGCAGAATGGACATAAGTCTTTATTTTGCAGGCAGTCTTTATTTAAACAATTTGAGGCAGTACCTCCACCCAGTGTGTTCACTATGAGGTCTGGAATCCAACTGACCTAGTACACAGCACTGCCATCAGAGGATGCTGTTGTCCCTTGAGTGATGTAATCCAAGATGGGGGTCTGGGGTGGTGAAAATGGCAGGAAAAGGCAGAAAATGGCAGGAAAAGGACTCTGCCTGTTCTGGGCTGCTGGAAAGAGGAAGGACTGTATTTATTTTGGAAGAATTTATTTAGTGATGGATTTCACATAGTTTATTTATTACACTGATACAAAACACTCTCCCTGACATGCTTGGTGTCACAGTAAATAGTCTACAGACCCGCAAACTACTCGTAAATCACGGAAATAATGCAGTACACTGATGTGCAGACACGAAAACCACACGAAAATTACCGAAATAACGCATGTCAAACGCTCTGCAGACACACTCACCAATTCTAAACTGTCCAAATAATACACCACACAGCACACAGACATGCAAACTATTCGTGAATTGTCGAAATAATGTATTATACTGATGTACAGACACGTAATCAACTCGTAAATTACCAAGATAATGCAGTACACAGCGCACAGACTTGCAAACTACTCGTAAATCACTGTAATAATGCATTATACTGAAGTGCAGACACGAAAACAGCTTGTAAATGATCAAAATAACGCATGTAAAATGCTCTGCAGACAAGCTCACAACTCGTAAACTGTCCAAATAATGCATAGCACAGCCTACAGACCTGTTCGAAAAATAATGCATCATACACAGAAACAACTTGTAAAAAAAGGCTCCAACAACTGCATGCATCCGCACCACTGTCAGACATTAGTAGATAGACAAATGCATTACACACTAGCCACTGCTCTCGTGCGGCTGCCGACGACAGCCAGCAGGTAAAAGTCACCTCTACAGTTACAGTTCTTCGAGTGTTATACTGACATCACAGAACTCTAAGGTGCACACGCTGGGCGGCGCGCTCACGCTGGTCGCATACATGAGATGTCTCTGGGCAGCGTGCCCATGTTTACCTAGCTGACGCAATACCTCTCTACTAGAGGATACTGACGTAACTGTCGATGCTATAGAAATCTTTTCTAATGCTTCCCAGAACAGCACAGGGTGCATTGTTCCTAGCCATCCTAACGTGACATGCGAGCTGCGTCTGGCCGTGAATGTATGCTTACCTGCCCAGTGTAGCTGGCACATTGCTGCAAAATGTTCCGCCTGCTATCAACATACATATCGGAAACATTAAACATTCTCACTGCTAAAAGCCTTCATCATATCTGTGCACAATCATGAAAACACCGTTAATCCTAAAGGCATTCCTGTTGTTTGGAAAGAGAGCACTGTCTAAGCACAGAATTGGGAAAATCAGAACAATAATGGAAACAGAATTCGAGGCAATGTCTTACAGTAGAGAAAAATGGTGGGAATTTTCGGAATCCTACAGCTACTGGTCTGGAGCTCTCATGCCACAGTGGTGGATGAGTGATGGCATCCCTACCAGAGATAGATGGTCTGCTTCAACTTGTCTTTGAACTCTTGCTTTTTTCAGAACTTCCTGTAGATACCTCTTCTCCATCTTGCGAATAAGTGTCATGTGACTTGGGCCTCCCATTGGGTACACCATTTGCTAGATGCAAGTCTTTCGATTTGACACCACTTCAGCGACTTGAGCGTCAATGGGGATGAAATGATGATGATTAGGACAACACAACACCCACTCCCTGAGTGGAGAAAATCTCTGACCCAGTCAGGAATCGAACGCTGGCCCTTAGGACTGACATTCTGTCGTGCTGACCACTCAGCTACTGGGGGCAGACCTCCAGCTTGTTCGAAACAGTTTTTAGATGCTCCTACATCCTGGCACAAATGATGTCTTGTGAATGAATGGAGTATTAAGACTAACTTTTATTGAAATTACATGCTGAATTACTGATACCACCGGAGTGGAAACACTGTCTGCCTTTTTTCTTCTTTCTGCAGATGAGACTTTCAGTGGCAAAAAACTATTTTGTGCAGGTCACCATATTGCACCGACAATTAATCCCTGAAAAGTGGCCTACAGATCGTCAAATATGGAAAGGAGCTTACTCAGTTACACTGCTCTCTTAATGAGGATGGGAGATAGAATATTAGAGAGTGAAACTGATCTCCAATGCAGCAATATACCATGTACTGTGTCGATATAGTAAACATACAATTTGTATCCTACGCCATACAAAATAGCCCCTTTTACATCATTCGTATAGCTATCAGCCACCAGACAGTAACACAAATTCCATGAAGACAGACAGCACTGAATCGATCTTACATTGTAGCCTGTTTTAAGTGCAGACCCGTGTAGCCTTAGGAATGCATGTTGAAACACGTCGGGCCTTCATCCACTCCTGACATGTAACCAGAGCACCCTCAGTGGACCAAAGTCAGTCTCAGAACTGTTCTACAAATTCAGGGTCGGCTCCCCTTGTCAGAAAAGCGTCACTGCTTCTGGCCTCCACTTGCTTGCTTGCTTACTTTTCTACACTCGTCTCCAGAATCTTGGATTACAAGAGCATATGTATTTTTCGCATGATTTGCCAGAATATTATACCGTTTACGCCATACTTCTTGATATCAAGCACTTAGCAGTATTGCTCACGCAACATAATTCTAAAGATGTAGACTGTAAATTATTTCTCTACAACCCCTAAACTTTAGCGAGGTGGAGCGTGCTGTGAACCATTGAGTAACTGGAAACTTATCCCATCTGCAAAGACATTTACAAGCAGTTTTAGAACACGGAACGAGTGGTTATGTCATGATCGCGTGGATAGAACTGACATAAAAATTCGATAGAATTGCGAAAAATGATGGAAAATAGTATAAATTGAGGGAAAATACGCTGAAATGCAGGTAAATTGAGGAACTAATTGCGTGTCTTCTGCCTGGCGCAGAACAATTCTTGTAAATGGGAACAAGTATGCGACAGCAAGAGGAATCCAAGAAAGCGTTAACATGGAAGTGAAGGGAACCAGCGAAACAGTTACTTTTTCCTGTTGAGGCAGCATTCTACTGTATGTCTATTGAGGTAACAGTGATACATGCGAGTTGACTACTGTATTTGACCCTTTTAAGGAAAGCAGAGAACCACCTGCCTCTAAACTTACTTACATCTGCGTTAAAGGATGACATAGTGTGGATGGAGTGGTCGGTTGAAATGAAGTTGTAACGAGATGTGATTTAATGGTAAACTGATGATGCCTTCTAGAGAGAGAGAGAGAGAGAGGGAGAAGTTACTGCAGGTCATTTGACCGTTTTTTCCTGATGTTGTGTCAGGATGCAGCAGTTGTGTGACATAGCCTGCGTTCGACTCGTATATAAATGCATGTTCTGTGTGGGTCTTAGAGCAGTGTCTAGGTGGGAAACTGAATCGATCTTACATTGTAGCCTGTTTTAAGTGCAGACCCGTGTAGCCTTAGGAATGCATGTTGAAACACGTATGTTGTGTGGCGGCGATGGCGAGGCATTGCAGAGCCTCTGACCAGAGAGCCATTTATCGTGGTTAGTCTGCGCTTGACCGCGCGAGTGTTGCGAGCAGCACTCTGTCGGTAGTCGTCGGGCACTCTGTCTGTAGTCGTCGTGCAGTACAGTTGCGAGCAGTCTGTCAGTGGGCAGTCTGTGAGCAGTGCAGTATGTCGGTAGTAGCAGTCGAGTGCAGTTGTGTGTGAGGAGTTGGCGGGCGTCGACATGGCATTCTGGTCAAGATTCAGGATGAGGTATATTGATTTTAAACGCGCTCAGCTAATAATGTAAATCAGCTGTAACTAATTTGTGCAATAATCGCCACAATAATAATTTTGATTTCAAAGCAATTTTTTACAAAAGAACCTTTTAATTGAACCAACGATTTTCTTCCATTTCCTTTAAAGTAAAGTTTCAGTTAAATTTAAAAAAAAAATATTATTTGCAATGCAGTTCCTCCAAGCCATGGCCAGCAATAAGAGCAGAAATTTGACATGCAGTTTCAATGAGGTAAGAAATTAATTCTGATTTTTTTGCACAGGGCCAAAGACCGATATTTCGGTTTAATTGAATTTTCATTGTCACTGAAGTTTTATTATCACTGAATTGTTTTTCATTATTTTCGTGAGAGCTTACACCTTGAGTCAGATAGCGATTCTCATTTTTTTTATTGTCATTAAATTTAATTGCTAGGGAGGTTACGCTTGGCTCCCATTTCTATTAAATATTGTCCTTTTCTTTTAAAATTTCTGTGGGGAGGTTACACTTAGCACAATGTCCATTAGCATTTAAAATAAAACATCTTTTAAAAATTCTGTGGGGAGGTTACACTTAGCACAATGTCCATTAGCATTTGAAATAAAACATCTTTTAAAATTTCTGTGGGGAGGTTACAATGTGTTTATGTTCCTTCTTACCAATATCCTCCTAGTACTGATCCCACACACTAGAACAATACCTTAAAATTGATAGCGTAGTTGATTTACGTAAAATGCTTCAAAATTCCATCTGTCCAGAGCTCCATGATGCATAAAAACCACCCATTTCTTGTCCTTTTTAACTGTGCTATTACATCACAACACTTTCAAATCTACTACTATACACCGATATAGGGTGTTAACCCCTTCGACATGAGCACGTCTGGAAAAATCTTGTGCCCTTGAATGGGCGATGACGCGGCAAGCTCCATTCATTCACGAGACATGGAATGTAGCTGTCTACTTCTGGTCGCCTGCAGATTAAATCGGTAACGGCGCTAGGGAGTATTTCAGTCACTAATATTATCCTAAGACTGGGAGAATGCTGTTGGACTCCCGTCCACATAGAGATAGATCGTAAATTAAGCACTATGCTCGATGTGCTAGAAATATGTAGAGTGCTCTCTGGTATACTTCGATGATGTATATGTTTGAGAATTAACAGTGAATGGACGCACTGCTCAGTCATCTACCTACATTCGCAATGATACTCGCAAAATAGAGAAGTCTCGGCTTAGAGATTATACGGAAATTGGAAAACATGCTGTCGCATCATTCGCCGGTGATGAAATTACTGTAAAATTTCTAAAATTTTTCGCACTAACAACTGTGATCCTTATTAATACAATACATCGACGTTGTTTTTTCACCCCATCCGTCCATGCTGGTTAGCACATAATGATTGATTGTCATCTCTTGTGTGAGATGGAGATAGAGTCGTGTTGGAGGGGCAACGCCTTCTGGGGATGACTAGCACCAAAACAGTGATCACGTACATGATTGCAATATGAGGAATCAGTCGAAACTGAACGCAGAGCCATCAGCTATTCCGTCACTGTGACAGATGAGTTTTAATGTACAGGTCGTCATTCGCCTTCGGACAGCAGATTGGAAACGCACCACAACGTCGCAAAACTCTTACAGTTTCCTTATGTTGTAATTGTCTTTTATTTAAAATCATCCAGTGTGTGTGGTGTGTTGTTGTGTGCACTGTGCAACGTCTAGTTTTCTGTGATAAGCAATGGATCAGAACGTGTTAATGTCAGTTTAGAATCTGACACGGACCTCGAAGTCGTGGCGGAAAAACAAAATGTATGGCAGTGTACAAGGCGTGTTAAAGCAGAAAAAACAATGTTTCAAACGACGCAGGGTCACAGGGAGCGCCTCTTGCGACTTATTGTATAGTTTGTGGGACACGGTCATCCTCCTACAGTACAGGGGATGCAACTTTACTCAGGTCTGTGCAATGGACTGCAGGACCCGTATGAAGTTTGGGGGCGCACCACAATGCAGCAACAAAATCCTCATCTTTCTCTCAGTTCCCATACTGTCTTTTAAACTACCTCGTGTTGCAGGAGCAGGCTTCGTTTGGCACTGACCTTTCACATCGTACATTGTTGGCTGAGGTACGACAGATTGTTCCCATTTCCACCAAATGGTCAAAACACGGTCCTGCCGCACCAACTCGGGTCACTTTGTTTCTACACGGGTTGCAGAAAGTGGTGGCTATAGCTCTCTATGACTTCTACTCAGTTCCGACTTAAACTGGAGCTAGCACATGCATAAAGCTGCAGAAATGGCAGCAGTTGCTAGATACATGAGGACTATCTAAGATTTTACTGTAGCAGATAGGTTCGAGAAAGGTGACTGGTTTCGAGATACGAGAGTGCCAGAAATATGATTCACTAGTGGTTGTAATCATTAATGGACTTCTCCACAGGATCCAAGGCAGGTATGTGGTTGAATGGAAAGACTTGATTCCAAATGCCAGACAGCATTTCCAGCGGATAGCGTAACACTAGAGATCTGAAAAGCTAGTACCAAGGAAGGCAGGATTGGGTTGCGATTGCGGACGGGGTCGTTATCAATTACTGTTGGTTAATTTATTTTTCAATCAAGTACACTTTATTTGGAAACAACAACAAATAAAATGTGACAATAAAGTAATAAGTGGAATTATATCTTGAATCCCCCATAAGTTCGAAAGGGAGAAATTAACGGGATAAGCAAAGATCAAGGAAACCGGTGCAGCCTTCAAAACCTCATGACTGGCGGTATTGACGGCAAAGCTAAGACAAGGGAGACTAGAATCCCACTTACTGGGAGACTTCTGATGAAAAATAATCAGTGCGGATTTAGGATTACGACTGACCCTTTCCGCGAAGGAGCCCTGCGGATAATACGGAGTGGTTGTCACGTGCTTGACACCGAGCCCTGCGGATAATACGGAGTGGTTGTCACTTGCTTGACACCGCTTTGGAAACAGAAGGCCATGAAGGGGTCCGAAAGAAAGACCGGCGCATTATCACTAACGATTTGCTTAGGTGGTCCAAAACCACTAAGTACGTTAGTTAAATGCGCAATGGTAGTAGCAGCAGTCACCTTACGACTCGGAATAAGCCAGGTAAACCTCTAAAACGCGTCAATAGTAAGTGATACCTACCGATGGCCTCCTTTGGTGCGAGGTAAGGGCCCCACAATCAGTATAGAGCTTACCCGTGGGTCAGGGTTCGCGCTCAGAACTCAGGAAGCCATGTTGAAGAGCGTTCTTCGGTTTGGCCACATCACACAACTAACACCGAGAAACCATCTCTCTAACGTCTCGGTTAATAGACGGCCAAGTCAGATGCTCCTTAATCTTCTGCAAGGTCTTATAGGTTCCTAAATGCCCGCCAATCAGAGTTGTGAAAGTAATAGAAAACCGGGCATACTAGGGTGGCTGGTAGACAGATCTTAATCTCCCTGGCATGTCTCAACCGTTTACACAAAATGCCTTTGCTGATAACGTTCATCCAAACTTTCCCCCGCCGAAAGCCGTTTCTTAACGGGTCCCCAAGTGGGGTCCTGATCCTGATGGTCGGCAGTGTCACTAAACAAATGAGGAATACCGCCTAACACGACACAACTAAGATTGCCCTCCTCTGCTTCTTGGGCGCCCTCACTAGCTGAGTGTTCAGTAAACATACGGCTGAGGACGTCCGAGAGCACATTCTCAGTGCCTCTAATGTGTTTAACCTCGAACTGAATCGCCGAAATGCGCACCGCCCACCTCGCGATACGGCCGGTTTTACGCGGTCTGGCTAACACCCAGCTTAAGGCTTGGTTGCCAGTCTCTAGCTGAAATTAAGTTCGAGATAAAACAGGTACTACTCCAGCGCGAACAAGACGGCCAACGCCTCACATTCGTAAACAGAATATTTGAGCTTAGCGCTGGTTAACCGACGAGACGCGTATGCTAATGGCTGCCTTTGACCCTCAAACTCCTGGAAGAGGACTGCCGAAATTCCTGCATTAGATGCTTCGGTTTGGACAATAAATTTCTTATTAAAATCAGGCACTCCAAGCACCGGAGGATTGGTTATAGCTGCCTTAATGTGCTCAAATCTGCCTCTTGGGCAGGTCCCCATTCAAAAAGCACGCCTTTTTTGCGCAGTTCATTTAAAGGAGCCGCCAGCTGAGAAAAATTAGGGACAAAGCGCCTAAAATAAGTAGCCATGCCTATAAGCCTGGCAGTCCCACGTTTATTAGTAGGCGGCGGCAGAGCCCTCAATGTCTTAGTCCGCTCCTGGTCATTGCGAATGCTCTCACCTGATACTAGATGACCTAAGGATACCTGCTGCCTGGCTAATGTCACCTTACTGGGTTTAACAGTCAAACCGGCCCCCTTCGACATAGCAAAAACTTACTGGATATATTCCAAATGCTCTTGAAACGGACGACTATAAATTACCAAATCGTCCAGATAATTATAAACACAGACTAAGTCTCCAAGAATATTATCCAGCAAACGAGCAAGGACGGCTGCGCCAGTAGCCAAACCATAGGGGACTCTGTTAAATTCAAACAGATTCCAATCAGTACAAAATACCGTAACGTGTTTACATTCTTTTGCTAAGGGAATCTGATAAAAGGCTTGATTCAGATCGAGAACACTGTTCCAATTAGCCCCGGCAAACCAAGTAAAGGAGTTATGAAGATCAGGTAAAGGAACTGATTCTAGTATAACCTTCGTATTTAGGCGACGGTAATTAACAACAGGCCGAAAATCCCGCCCCTGATCCTTAGGGACGAGGAATATAGGGGAGGCATAAGCAGATGTAGGGGGCCTAATAACTCCTTGCTCAAGCATTTTGGAGATCTTTCCCCTTAGTGTCTTCATCTTAGGCGGTGGGAGATGATATGGGGACTGCCTGACGGGAATATGGTCAGATAGACGAATATGGTAGTCAAGAGCATTAGTAACACCCAGTCTGTCACAGAGAGGCTCCGGGAACCTCTCCAACAAACCATCTAGTTCTGAGGCCTGCTGGCAAGAAAAATGGGTGAGATCAAATTCACTAACCTTAGTATCAACAGCCAGCATTCCCGCATCTCGTTGCACCTTACGTTTAGTACATTCTTAGAACCCAAATTTCTGAGCAGAAGCGTACTTAAAGAAAAAGGTGTACCCAGAATAATCCAAGACAAGATCAGTTTTACCGATAGAATCACGCCCCAAAATCAAATCGACCGGCAGCTTTTTAACCAAGGCCAAAGAGAAGGGCTACAAGAAATCGCCAACCGGGATACTCCGTCGGACCCAACCACGCAGAGGTAACACCTGCCCGTTGGCAACACGACATCTCTGCACCGGAGAAGGGACCGACCTATGACTCGCAAGGTTACCAAATTCGAGGAACCATTCCTAACTCAACAATGAAAAGGAGTTACCGGAATCCAAAAGGGCACAAATAGGTTCGCCATCTACTCGAGAACAAATATAAGACGAAGGAGGTCATGATCGAGCAGCAACTTGGGCAATTCCGGGATTAAAGGCTCGATACTAGTGTCGCTGCCCAGCCAGGCGTCATTTATTGACTCTGGGTGTCTGCAGCTGGACCCAAGTACGAACTAAATGCCCTGTCCGACCGCACCTGAAACAACGCCGCGATTCCCTTTTAGCAGACCCGGCTGATATAGATAATTCGGAATTCTTCTCGACAACGCCCGCGGACTGAACCTTAACTTCACGGCATCTATCGTCCGAGAACGGCAACGCGGATATCGCTACAACGGCGGCACTAAGTTCCTCCCAAGTGGAGGGACGACCACGAAAAACAAAGTGTGACTTATCCGCCGCTCGCATCCCCCTCAGGACAATAGAAACTAACTCCTTTTCTGGCAAGTCAACTAACAAGGCCAAACAGGTCGTCCTTACTCTTTCCATATATTGATGTAACTCCGTTTTATCTTGCTGCATCTGCCAGATATACCGACACTCGAGCTGCTTGCGAACTCCCATGGTCAACCTCTCGCGAATTACAAGCTCCCTCAACTGCTGCAAGGAAAACCATTCTGCCATGGCCCTGGATATCAGGGTCCTCAATTCGCCTCTAGTTAAAGGACACAATAGTGACAGAACTACTTGATACGGAACACCAAACGCATCAGCATGTCGCTCAAAGCGAACTAACAACCATAACAACCTTTCAATTTGCTCGAGAGTGTCGACAACTAATTCCGTGATGTCACGAAATAAATGCACGGGGGATTAGGGAATTTAGCAAACGTTCCGTCTAACCTCTCGGGAAACAAGGGCGTTATTGTTGAGCTCGCTAGCATACCTCCCGGACGATAACAAATCCTGCTCCCCGGGCCTCTTCCCATCAAGTTCTAAGCATGTGACCTTACCTGCAATTTACTAACCAAGGACCCTAATTCAGCTATTGAATCCTTATCACGATCCTCTAACTTTAATCGCCTTAAGTCAGATATCCGTTTGGTCTGATGTATCAACTGTACCCGCACCCTGTCTAACTGACTGCCACTAGTGCCCTATAAGAAACCGATGTTATCCTCAAGACTGCTAACGGCTTCAAACAAGAACTCAATGGCTGCCTTTGTCTCACCCACAACCACGGGCGTGACGTAAACCGGCTGAAGCACAGCAACACGTAATCGGGCTGCTAAGTCCGGAACACTAACCTCAATAACCTGGCGTCTTATCGCCAGCTAATAAATAATGTGGTCCTTCCCCACCAGGCCGATCCCGGGGCATTGCCAAACCGCCATTAGAATTGGCCACCTAAAACAGAACACAATACCAAAGACAAATATCATATAACACAGGCAGAGTTACAGTTCAAACCAACAGTAAATGAAATGGCAATATTACAATCGCTACCACACTCTGCTACCTGTTGAGGTCTAGTACCAAGGAAGGCAGGATTGGATTGCGTTTGTGGAGTGGGCCGTAATCAATTACCGTTGGTTAGTTCATTTTTCAATCACGTACACTTTATTCGGAAGCAACAACAAAAGGTCACAATAAATTAATAAGTGTTCCACGGCTGAAGACCTTAATTACAAAAAATCAAACTACACTACTGGTCATTAAAATTGCTACACCACGAAGATGACGTGCTACAGACGCGAATTTAACCTACAGGAAGAAGATGCTGTGATATGCAAATGATTAGCTTTTCAGAGCATTCACACAAGGTTGGCGCCGGTGGCGACACCTACAACGTGCTGACATGAGGAAAATTTCCAACCGATTTCTCATACACAAACAGCAGTTGACCCGCGTTTCCTGGTGAAACGTTGTTGTGGTGCCTCGTGTAAGGAGGAGAAGTGCGTACCATTAGGTTTCCGACGTTGATAAAGGTCGGATTGTAGCCTATCGCGATTGCGGTTTATCGTATCGCGACATTGCTGCTCGCGTTGGTCGAGATCCAATGACAGTTAGCAGAATATGGAATCGGTGGGTTCAGGAGGGTAATACGGAACGCCGTGCTGGATCCCAACGACCTTGTATCACTAGCAGTCGAGATGACAGGCGTCTTATCAGCATGGCTGTAACAAATCGTGCAGCCACGTCTGGTTCCCTGAGTCAACAGATGGGGACGTTTGCAAGACAACAACCATCTGCACGAACAGTTCGACGGCGTTTGCAGCAGCATGGGCTATCAAACTCGGAGACCATGGCTGCGGTTACCCTTGACGCTGCATCACAGGCAGGAGCGCCTGCGATGGTGTACTCAGCGACGAACCTGGGTACACGAATGGTAAAACGTCATTTTTTTTTGATGAATTCAGGTTCTTTTTACAGCATGATGATGGTCGCATCCGTGTTTGGCGACATCGCGGTGAACGCACATTGGAAGCGCGTATTCGTCATCGCCATACTGGCGTATCACCCGGCGTGATGGTATGGGGTGCCATCGGTTACACGTCTCGGTCTACCCTTCATTCGATCCCTGCGAAACTTTACATTTCAGCAGGGTCATGCACGACCGCATGTTGTAAGTCGTGTACGGGCCTTTCTGGATACAGAAAATGTTCGACTGCTGCCCTGGCCAGCACATTCGCCAGATCTCTCACCAATTGAAAATCTCTGGTCAATGGTGGCCGAGCAACTGGCCCATCACAATACGCCAGTTCGTACTCTCGATTAACTGTAGTATCGTGTTAAAGCTGCATGGGCAGCTGTACCTGTACCCACCATCCAAGCTCTGTTTGACTCAATGCCCAGGCATATCTAGGCCGTTTAGTACGGCCAGATGTGATTGTTCTGGGTACTGATTTCACAGGATCTATGCACCCAAAGTGCGTGAAAATGTAATCACATGCAAGTTCTAGTGTAATATATTTGTCCAATGAATACTCGTTTATCATCTACATTTCTTCTTGGTGTATCAGTTTTAATGGCCAGTAGTGTATTTCTCGGCTGATGCCCCCAATAGTGATAATTTAAAACTGTGACATGGCTGAAGGAATAAATTGCTATCTTATGAACCAGTTAAACTTCTTCAACCAGTAATTACAGTTATTAAAATATTTTTTTAAAAGAACTATCGTCAAAATCTCACTTCTAGAATACAAATGCCTAATTAAGATTTTAAGACAATTAACACTCACGGCTGAAGGCTTTAATGATACAAATTCAACTATTTATCGGCTGAAGTCCCCAATAGTTATAATTGAAAACAGTTTCACTGCCGAAGGCCTGAGTAGAAGTATTTTAACAACCATTTAACTTCTTCAAACTTGAAGCAGCACGTCTCTCTAGTGTACATTTCTTACGACCTCAATTAGCACACCATCTACTAATGTTTGTTATCCTTCCCAATCAACCTTCGCCTATAACCCAGTGGATATTTCGCAGAACCTCTGACACGGCATTGAGATAGAAATTGTTACTGGAGAAATATCTAGTGGTGGCATGAGGGAGTTGCAAATACCGGCCCTATACCAAGTTAGCCGGCCGATATGGCCGAGCGGTTCTAGGCTCTACAGTCTGGAACCGCCTGACTGCTACGGTCACAGGTTCGAATCCTGCCTCGGGCATGGATGTGTGTAATATCCTTAAGTTTATGTAGTTTCTAAGTCTAGGGGACTGATAACCTCAGCAGTTAAGTCCCATAGTGCTCAGAGCCATTTGAACCATTTTTCATACCTAGTTCATTAACCAAATCACTTTCTAAATTCGGTAATTTTATTACGAGGTTCCACCTTAGCCGACGTGTAACCGCACTGTTGGCCTGATAATATACACTCCGGCGATCACCATCTATATTCTGTGTTGCGGTATTTATCTGGAAATACCGTGTCATTCGTAGGCAAAGCCATACCTCGATTTATATAGCCAGTATAGCTTTTAACTTGTGGCCGGCCGGGGTGGCCGAGCGGTTCTAGGCGCTACAGCCTGGAACCGCACGACCGCTACGGTCGCAGGTTCGAATCCTGCCTGGGGCATGGATGTGTGTGATGTCCTTACGTTAGTTAGGTTTAAGTAGTGCTAAGTTCTAGATGACTGATGACCTTAGCAATTAAGTCCCATAGTGCTCAGAGCCATTTGAACCATTTTTCATACCAAGTTCTTTACCCGAATCACTTTCTAAATTCGGTAATTTTATTACAAGGTTCCACCTTAGGCGACGTGTAACCGCACTGTTGGCCTGATAATATACACTCCGGCGATCACCATCTATATTCTGTGTTGCGGTATTTATCTGGAAAAACCGTGTCATTCGTAGGCAAAGCCATACCTCGATTTGTATAGCCAGTACAGCTTTTAACATGGGGCCGGCCGGGGTGGCCGAGCGGCTCTAGGCGCTACAGCCTGGAACCGCACGACCGCTACGGTCGCAGGTTCGAATCCTGCCTCGGGCATGGATGTGTGTGATGTCCTTAGGTTAGTTAGGTTTAAGTAATTCTAAGTTCTAGGGGACTGATGACCTCAGCAATTAAGTCCCATAGTGCTCAGAGCCATTTGAACCATTTTTTTAACATGGATACTTGTGTACCCCTGTAGAACCAAGACAGCTTGTGAAAGTAATATGGTCTGTTCTTTAATACCTGGCGGTTGGTAAGGTGATTACATCTCTCTAAGACTCAGTGGTACCACTCGCAAGAAAACAGGACACATGTCCACCCATCGCTGACTTTCTCTCAGTATTATTTCGTATCGTCAGCAATCACTTAGTGGCGAAGTATTACACTTAGTAGTAGTGGATGTGTGATAGTTTCACCATGAGAATCAGGCTTATAATGTATGTATGTGTGTGTGTGTGTGTGTGTGTGTGTGTGAGTTATGACATGTGCAAAGGGAATGACTAAGTCCAGTCGCAAGGAGGGTATGGATTTGATTTGGAATACTGTGACAGCAAAGGGAAGAGTATGTCAAGTCATAAGAATGGTACTGATATTTTTATTTCCAGAGTCACAGCCGTCAGCAGAGTGTATTCCTGATACTTCGCTCATTGTCGAATGTCGTCGAATTGAGACCACGATCGTAATATTTAATTGTAAGAACAGTGATAAAACATATATGTGATTGGTTTTCTAGGATGATTCTGCCTACGCGTGCTTGGTGTGCAGCGCTGGTGACCTGTGGTGGGACTGATTCACGTTTCCAGCTAACGGTAGGAGCTGTCTGAACGAAGAGGCCTGTTGGGGTGCAGGAATGTAGCTGACTTAATGGTGTCGTTCTCTAGCCGGCGGAATAGTGAATTAATACTTAGTATGTTTTGTACAGCTTTCGTGATCGCGTGGAAATTTGAGAAGATTCAATATGGACGTGTGTTTGTGCTAGACCATTATTCCCTATCATGTAAATTATCCGGTTGACTGGTTCTGCACATTTCGCGCCTTTATTTAGTTGAGGGAATAACGATCGTGGTGTGTGCATCTTGCAGGTGAAAGACGTATGGAAGATACATTTGCTCGTTCTCTAGACATGAGAAACGCCTTAGTTGACTTGGTAAATTATAGGGACGATTTGGAATAAGTTACATCACCTACATGGGTATTCGTGAGTGGAAATATCAGTTTCTTCTTTTTTTTTTTTAGTTTTCACGTAAAGGTATTTACAAAAGGGATAAGTTTCTAGTTACTCAGTGGTTTACAGCACGCTCCACCTCGCTAAAGTTTAGGGTTTGTAGAGAAATAATTTAGTCTATATGTTGTAAATTATGTTGCGTGAGCGATATTCTTATTTTCTTGATATCGAGAAGTATCGCATAAATGGTATAATACTCTGGCAAACCATGTGACAAATACATGAGTTCTTGTAATCTAAGTGCCTGGAAATGGGTGTAGAAAAGCAAGAAATCAAGCATGCCAGGGCCGGAAGCAGTAACGCTTTTTTGCTGAGAGGAGCCGACCTCGAATGTGTAGACCAGTTCTGAGACTGACTTCGGTCCACTGAGGGTGCTCTGGTCATGCGTCAGGAGTGGATGACCGCCTGACCTCGTAGAAAATATCTAGTGCAGCGTGGGAGATACCTATGGTACATGTGCTTACGCATTCTGTCTTAACGGTATATGTACGAGTGTCTGGCGGCAGATAGCTATATGAATGACGTAAACGGGGCAATTTTGTATGGCGTAGGATACGAATTGTATGTTTACTGTATAGACACAGTACACGGTGATATTTTGCTGGGTTGGAGACCGGTTTCACGCTATAATATTCAAGCTCCCAACCTCAGTGACAGAGCAGTATAATTGAGTAAGATTCTTTCCGTATTTGACGATCTGTAGGCTACATTGCAGGGTTTAATTGTCGGTGCAATATGGTGATCTGTACAAAATAGTTTTTGCCGCTGAAAGTCTTGTCTGGAGAAAGACAAAAAAAGGGGTCAGTGATTCCACACCGGCAGTATTAATAATTCGGCGGGTAAATTCAATAAAAGCCAATCATAATACTCCTTCATTCACAAGACATCCTTTGTGCCACGACATAGGAGTGTCTACAAACTGATTTTAAGAAGCAAGGTATCTATGGAAAGTTCCAGGAAAGCAAGTGTTGAAAGACAAGTTGAAACAGATCATCCATCTCTGGTAGGGTTGCCATCACTCATCTGCCACTGTTGCATTACGACATCTCCGGACCAGTAGCTGTAGGATACCGAAAATTCCCCCCATTTTTATCTTCTGTAAGACAGAGCTTCGAATTAATTGTTCCGATCCCCCCCCCCCCCCTCCCCCTGTCTGTGCTTAGACAGTGCTCTCTTTCCTAACAACAGCAATGCTTTTATGATTAACAGTGTTTTCATGAGTGTGCAATCTGGGAAGCATTTTAACAGATTTCTATATCATGGCCTGTGACGTCAGTATCCACAGTTAGAGAAGTATTGCATCAGCTATGGTAAATATGTGCACGCTGCCCAGAGGCATCTCGCGTATGCGACCGGCATGGGCCCGCCACCTGGCATGCACTCCTTGGAGGTCTGGAACGACAGTGTAACACTCGAAGAACTCTAACTGTAGAGGTGACTTTTACCTGCTGGCTGTCGTCGGCAGCCGCACGAAAGCAATGACTAGCATGTAATGCGTTTGTCTATCTGGCAGTGGCTCGCTGCAGCGTGGACGCATGCGCACGTTGGTGCCATTTTTTACATGTTGTTTCAGTGTCTGTTGCATTATACGCCATGATATGCACTATTTGGACAGTTTACAAGTAGTGAGAGTATCTGTAGAGGGTTTTACATGCGTTATTTTGATAATTTACGAGTTGCTTTTCGTGTTTGTACTTCAGTGTAATGAATTACTTCCGTGATTTACGAGTAGTTTGCAGGTATGTAGACCATTTACTGTGCTCCCAAGCAGGTCAGGGCGAGTGTTTTGTACCAGTCTAATAAATAAACTATGTGAAATCCACCCATAAATAAATTGTTCCAAAATAAATAAAGTATAGTCCTCCCTCTTTCCAACAGCCCAGAACAGGCTTAGTCCCTTTCCCACCATTTTCCCCTTCAGACTTCCAACTTGGGTTATGTCACAGGAGGGACGATGGCTCCCTCTGGTGGCAATACTGTGTACTAGTTCAGTTGGCCTCTGGACCTTGTGGTGAACGCACTGGATAGAGGTGCTGCCTCTAATTGTCTAAATAAAGACTGCCTGAAAAATAAAGACTTACGTCCATCCTATCCTGCACAGGCTGAGTCCTTTTCCCGCCAGTTCCTAGGAAGAGGTGGTGGTCGGATGGCTAAGGTTAGAGGAGGTTGCCCAAGTTACCTATTTTCCCACCATTTTCTCAGCTCAATATTGGTAGCTGTGGTGTGTTGGGTTGTTCTGCTATAATTTGAACTTCCCGCCATTTGCTGGGGGAGGGGAGGGGATTAGGTTAGTGGAGGTAGCCCAATTGACCTATGCTCCCACCAAAATTTGAACTTCCCACGATGATTTCACTGCAACATTGTCATAACTTTCGCCGCCATCTTGCTTCCTCCATCTTGCATCCGCCATCTTGAATAAATTTGGCAACAACGGAGAGAGAGCCTGCACTGGCCTTCTTGTACTACTCATGGCTCGACATGTTCTTCGCATCAAAACCACGTAATTTCTACAGCCACGGAATAGAAAGGTTACCTCAGTGTTGGCAGACTGTTGTAAATCGTAAGGAGAATATATTGTTGATGACTAAAGTCTTGTTATGTGTATGTGATATGTTCATTAAACTTATGGATAAAAAGCCATGAAGTTATGCACCAACCCAATACAGACACATCTAATTTCTTTACCTTCACATCTACAATCGTCTCACATTTGCGCCCAAATCTTTCTTTCTTGCTTCTCAAATTGTTAAAACATTTATTTCAAACACACAGTTTTGAAATATTGCACTTAGAGTTTAGCTGAACTTTGAGAGCAGGAAATTTCCGTTGTCTTACAAAGCCTTCCTATCCTGTAGGAGTCTACTTCTTATTTCTCCCATTTTATCTAATTTTGATTCCTAAATAACGGCATTTCTTAGTTTCACCAGCTGTAGATCTCCAATTATTCCTCTTCATACTTACTGTTAACTTTGATAATATTTGGCATAAGACACATCACCGTAGCAGAGGTTTATACACTACTGGCCATTAAAATTGCTACACCAAGAAGAAGTGCAGATGATAAACGGGTATACATTGGACAAATATATTATGCTAGAACTGACATGTGATTACATTTTCACGCAATTTGGGTGCATAGATCCTGAGAAATTAGTACCCAGAACAACCACCTCTGGCCGTAATAACGGCCTTGATACGTCTGGTCAATGGTGGCCGAGCAACTGGCTCGTCACAATACGCCAGTCACTACTCTCGATGAACTGTGTTATCGTGTTGAAGCTGCATGGGCAGCTGTACCTGTACGCGCCATCCAAGCTCTGTTTGACTCAATGCCCAGGCGTAACAAGGCCGTTATTACGGCCAGAGGTGGTTGTTGTGGGTACTGATTTCTCAGGATCTATGCATCCAAACTGCGTGAAAATGTAATCACATGTCAGTTCTAGTATAATATATATTGGTCCAATGAATACCCGTTTATCATCTGCACTTCTTCTTGGTGTAGCAATTTTAATGGCCAGTAGTATATTTTTGATGTTGTAGCGTATCGATATTGCACTCCTTACGTATCACTGGCGTCTGGAACTTTCGTTGCCTGCCGGCCGCGGTGGTCGAGCGGTTCTAGGCGCTTCAGTCCGGAACCGCGCGACTGCTACTGTCGATGGTTCGAATCCTGCCTCGTGCATGGATGTGTGTGCTGTCCTTAGGTTAGTTAGGTTTAAGTAGTTCTAAGTTCTAGGGGAATGGTGACCTCAGATGATAAGTCCCATAGTGCTCAGAGCCATTAAAACCATTTTTTTCGTTGCCGAACACCGTCGTCTTGCTGTATAAGGAAAACAATACCTCAACGATAGTGGCTGCGCGCCGTCTCGTTTGGCTTCAGCACGGATTGGTCGCACACGAGCCGCGTCGCAGATAATCGATACGAATAAATCGATAGACAACACAATTATGAGTTGAAAGTGTTGCGTCGGTTTGAAGGAGAAGAGTGTTTGAGTAAAATAAACAGGAAGACATTGACGGAGCTTTACAGACGAAAGAACACTGCAGAAAACCGACGGTGCCCCGTGCGCTCCCTTGCGGCGCCCCCGTCCACACAGGTCGAGAGGCCAGACTGCACAAGCGGCGAGACAAGTGTGTCGACGTCGCAAGTACACGCAAATGTTCTCGATGGCCGATCCCACCTCTCAGCCTGACGTACGCCTCCAGTCGATTGACTCTACAGTGCGAAGCAGCGAGGCGGCGCCCGCGGCTGGGGATCACGTCTGTACACAGTGGTGTGTCAGGTCAGGCGAGTGCAGATGGGGCGGCCTGCACGCCTGTCAACTCTGCTACTGTTTGCTCTCCGGCCAGCCGTCTCGAACGTCCCGCGCAATCAGCCCGAGTGCGGGCCGTTAACGCGTCGTCGGTGCAGCCCGCAGGCAAACTGTTCGACTGCACACAGAGCTCCCTGCTAGTCACAGGCGCTGCTAACACCAAGTAACGCGGCATCACTCACACGGCGCCACAGTGACGGCTGCGCCTGAGATGTAATGCGTAACGTTGAACGGTGGAGCCGGCCGGAGTGGCCGTGCGGTTCTAGTCGCTACAGTCTGGAGCCGAGTGACCGCTACGGTCGCAGGTTCGAATCCTGCCTCGGGCATGGATGTGTGTAATGTCCTTAGGTTAGTTAGGTTTAATTAGTTCTAACAAGGGAACCTCCCCATCGCACCCCCCTCGGATTTAGTTATAAGTTGGCACAGTGGATAGGCCTTGAAAAACTGAACACAGATCAATCGAGAAAACAGGAAGAAGTTATGTGGAACTATGAAAAAAATAAGCAAAATATACAAACTGAGCAGTCCATGTGCAAGATAGGCAACATCAAGGATAGCTTGAGGTCAGGTGCGCCGTGGTCCCGTGGTTAGCGTGAGCAGCTGCAGGATGAGAGGTCCTTCGTTCGAACCTTTCCCTCGAGTGAAAAGTTTTCTTTCTTTATTTTCGCAAAGTTATGATCTGTCCGTTCGTTCATTTACGCCCCTGTTCACTGTAATAAGTTTAGTGTCTGTGTTTTGCGACCGCACCGCAAAACCGTGCGATTAGTAGACGAAAGAATGTGCCTCTCCAATGGGAGCCGAAAACATTTGATCGCAAGGTCATAGGTCAACCGATTCCTCCACAGGAAAACACGTCTGATATATTGTATACGACACTGGTGACGGCATGTGCGTCACATGACCCACCTAACTTGTACACTTGGCGAATGGGTAAAAAGAGTCTTCTACCTTGCCCGATTTAGGTTTTCTGGTGTATGTGACAATCACTCCCAAAATAGTGATCGCATCAGACGGACGGACGGACAGAGAATAATTGTCTGAAAATAAAAAATTAAACTTTTCACTCGAGGGTAGACTTGAACCAAGAACCTTTGGTTCCAGAGCTGCTCACGCTAACCACGGGACCACGGTGCTGCTGAGTTCTCAGGCTCCTTGTTGTTGCATATGTTGCCCATGGACTACTCAGTTTGTATATTTTGCTTATTTTTTTCATAGTTCCACAGAACTTCTTCGTGTTTTCTCGATTGATCTGTGTTCAGTTTTTCAAGGCCTATCCCTGTGCCAACTTATAACTAAATCTGAGGGGGGTGCGATGGGGAGGTTCCCTTGTAAGTTCTAGGCGACTGATGACCTCAGAAGTCAAGTCGTATAGTGCTCAGAGCCATTTGAACCATTTTTGCCGGCCGGAGTGGCCGAGCGGTTAAAGGCGCTACAGTCTGGAACCGCGTGACCGCTACGGTCGCAGGTTCGAATCCTGCCTCGGGCATGGATGTGTGTGATGTCCTAGTTCTAAGTTCTAGGGGACTGATGACCATAGATGTTAAGTCCCATAGTGCTCAGAGCCATTTGAACCATTAGAAACAATTTGTTGTGAACTGATAATTTAGGGTGTCATTTGGGATGGGCAATTGTGGGGATAAATTTCTGTTTTTCGAGTAGTTTTGCTTTCTTGCCTTTGCTGATCAGTTACAATACTGTAGGTTGTGTGCTACGTCCGTCACTAGATGTTCGTCTTTGTAAACCTATAAGGGAAGGTGGAATTGTTCAAACTGTTTAAACGAACAGCCTATGTGCGCAGGAGCATGCACTGCGACTTCCAACTGTTTGCCCTTTGTATGCCTTCGGATATTAAACGCATCTAAGCTTGTGTATCTTTGATCGATTGTGTGGCTTGCTGTTGTCTTTAGTATTAAGCATAGCTTTGTCCCCTGCTTCATTTTTTTTTTTTTTAGAAACTTGTTCTGATATTTGTTTATGAGAAAAATTTGGCTGTTTTACACGAAGGTTTTTCCTAAATACTGTAGCAGCCCTACGACGAAGGTGGGGTTGAGAAGTGGGTGGTGGTGGTGGTGGGAGTTAGTGTTTAACGTCCCGTCGACAACGAGGTCATTAGAGACGGAGCGCAAGCTCGGGTTAGGGAAGGATTGGGAAGGAAATCGGCCGTGCCCTTTCAAAGGAACCATCCCGGCATTTGCCTGAAGCGATTTAGGGAAATCACGGAAAACCTAAATCAGGATGGCCGGAGACAGGATTGAACCGTCGTCCTCCCAAATGCGAGTCCAGTGTGCTAACCACTGCGCCACCTCGTTCGGTTTGAGAAGTGGGATAGTGGGCCCCTCTGACAGAGCGGTGGTTGAGAACACACGTTATTGCTTTTGATTACAAATTTTCTCCGTTGTCAGTATGAACCAGCCGCAACCCACACGGTCGCAGCAGGATGCAACGGCCAGTGGCCAGCTGGTCCCAACCCCACATGAACGACACACTTGCCGCCGTCAAGCAGTGCCGATAACGGACTTGGGAAGCGAGCCAGCGGCCAGTGAGTAGGCCAAGGATCTGACGCCAGCGGTGCGCTCCTTCTTGTTACTGAGTCTGCCTCTGATGTCGAATGCCTGGACCCGCGTGGATCGGGGCTTCCGCAGAGTCGAGGGATGACTGCTGTGAGTGGGGCACGACCCACGGCCTCCCGGTACGGGTCTGGGAGCTGCTGGCGAAGGTGGCAGGTCCACTGCGCTGTGGGCTGAGTCCCTCAGGGTGGACTTGAGGCAAGGCGCTGCTTCTCCGCCCTGGCCACTGGCTGCAGCCAGTGGCGCTCGGTCGTCTCTACGATTTTTACCCTCCACGCTGCCCTCCAATACTAAACTGGTGATCCCTTGATGCCTCAAAACATGTCCTACCAACCGATCCCTTCTTCTAGTCAAGTTGTGCCACAAATTTCTCTTCTCCCCAATTCTGTTCAATACCTCCTCATTAGTTATGTGATCTACCCATCTAATCTTCAGCATTCTTCTGTAGAACCAATTTCGAAAGCTTCTATGAATTTCTTGTCCCAACTATTTATCGTCCATGTTTCACTTCCATACATGGCTACACTCCATACAAATACTTTCAGAAACGACTTCCTGACACTTAAATCTGTACGCGATGTTAACAAACTTCTCTTCTTCAGAAACGCTTTCCTTACCATTGCCAGTCTACATTTTATATCCTCTCTACTTCGACCATGATTAGTTACTTTGCTCCCCAAATAGCAAAACTGATTTACTACTTTAAGCGTCTCATTTCAGAATCTAATTCCCTCAGCAGCACCCGATTTAATTCGACTACATTCCATTACCCTCGTTTTGCTTTTGTTGATATTCATCTTATATCCTCCTTTCAAGACACTGTCCATTCCGTTCAACTGCTCTTCCAGGTCCTTTGCTGTCTCTGACATAATTACAGTGCATCAGGAAACCTCAAAGATTTTATTTCTTCTCCATCAATTTTGAAGGGTAAAAATCGTGGAGGAAGACAGGAGATGAATGCACTAAACAGATTCAGAAGGATGTAGGTTGCGACAGTTACTCGGAGATGAAGAGGCTGGCACAGGAGAGAGTAGAACGGAGAGCTGCATCAAACCAGTATTTCGACTGAAGACCACAAGAACAGAAACAACAATGCGAAAAAAGTAATTAATGCATTGAATGTTTGGTTTCCATTGGTCGACTATCAGATTATTTCGTCTTCAGAGGTAGCATACCAGTTTAATAACAATAGCCTGGTCTCAGTTTCTTACCGATGAAAAATGGGGGCCACTCCTTATTCAGAGTGCAGCCATGTAACTAATAAGCTCTTCTTTTAATGAAACATTAAATTGCAGCCTTTTTTCAGTCCCTTCGTTGCTTGTCTGAACAACTTACCTGCGTTTAACGATAACTAGTGATTAACTGGAGTTTCTGAATTTCTCCCAAACAGACTGAGATATCACAACTAACTCACACAGAATAAGATTAAATGTCATTGTAACACCGACTTTGACAGTGAAATGAGCTTAAGAGTTGCATCAAAATGTTAAAGAATTATTAAATGAAGTTTTTCATTTCATTTACATTTGATTTGTTTATTTGCTACCTTTTGTGTAAAACAACTATTCATGAAACTTGCGCAACTTTTAAAATGTTTGTCTCACAGCTTTTTCCAGCACAAAAACTGACGTTTCTTCAATTTTTGGTCTGTGTATAAAAAGATAAAAAACGAAGAGAGAAGAGGGACTAAGGTCGCCGGGAAATGTTTGTCCGCGCGTGGCAAACCCCTCGAACCCCCCACACCCACTCAAAGATCCCGTTTTCCCTCTCTGGAGGAAACTTTTAAGCTCTAGGAAGCTGGATTCTGTTTTCAGCTCTTTTATAATTTCCCCTGAGGCTCGGCTTGGTTGTTGATCCATTTTAAGCTTCAGAGCCGCCTGTTTGCAAGCAGCCTTCCGGTAAGTTCTTTCTCTGTTCGTTTTACATGCAGCCAGCTACCTCTGATACAATTTTGCAAATAAGTAGAACTGTACGCACGTTTCTTTAGTTTGTGTTCTTTAACTGCATAACTGTTATGTCTCTTTTCTTTGTACGTAGTGAGCGGCAGAATGACTGAACGTGCGTACAGTTCTACTTATTTGCAAAATTGTATCAGAGGTAGCTGGCTGCATGTAAAACGAACAGAGAAAGAACTTACCGGAAGGCTGCTTGCAAACAGGCGGCTCTGGTACTATGGATCACTGCAAATAAAATTTAAATTCTTATATTTCATGTTATTAAACCAGTATTTAGCAAAGAGCATGTTCTAACCCTTTTCGTACTACAAAATTTCTTCTTCTTGCTTCCCAAACAACATACCTTCAAGGTTCTTCTCACGAGCTGTGGAACTCTGATATTTATCTTTGAAATCTTGGTTTTCTTTCGTAATAGTCTGCTCCAGTTCCTCTGTGATGCTTATCTTCGTATCCTCTTCTTGAATATTCAGTTTCAAAGTACATTCCTTATCCACTAACAATAAATCTGAATCCATACTGAGAGTGTCTCTATCCGTTAATGTACTATCGCCGCCTACGCAATTTTTATTCGTTTCATCATCTGCTTGATCCTACTGTTTCAGATTACAGTCTTCATCCACTGACAACACACCTACGTTCGTACCAAATATGTTAGCATTCGACTATCACCATCTGTGCATGTATGTGTACTAGAAATTTCGTTATTTAGAATTGTAGTATGTGACATTGTGACTGACATCTTAAGTTAAGATCTAGGGATTGCAACTGAGAAGTCAGTTTCTAACGTTGCTTCTAACTCTTACTTCGGAAATAAGGAACATTCTGACAGAATAGGTGTATTTTGCGTCTTCACATATGTTTGTGCGTATCTCTTTTTGCCTCTCTTTGAATACCTTTGCAATGTCTTTTCGACCTTCCTCCCCCTTACACGCTCATTTCATTTCTTCTTTTAATTGTGTCGCCTATCCTTCGCCCTTTGTTTCTGGCTATCCCAAATGACTTTCAGGTCTTTCTTTCTTTCTTTGCGATCTTCTCTATTTAGTTTTCTTGCAACAACAGATTTCATTTTCTTTTGCGACTCTCGCCACCTTTGTGGAATATTTGTACATTAGTGCAGTTATAATCGACCAATCGAAATCTGGACGTGGCTGGTACTCAGTTTTACCGCTAAGTCTTGCCCCCTCAATTTCTTCCATTTTTATACTATCTAAGGCATCGAAGTTTATGCTTAAATTTGCCGTTAGTTCCGCGTCTACGAATTTTCTGTTATTCGCATACTCAAAACCCGAATATTTGACTCCTACATTTCGCAAGTTTATATCTAATATTACTTCCGACTTTGGCTCCATAGGCGTCGAAATTCTGGAAAGAAAGTTGTGTTTCCGATTCCATTACCTACGCCCATATGGTTGCCATTTTGCCTCACTTCAAATATTTTCTATCTTCTTTTTTATGTCGTTAATTGTCTGCGTTATTTCCTCAACCATCTGCTCCAGTTCCTTTGTAATGTCCATGCTTCCTTAAATTCTTTGGGCTTTTCCTTATCATATACCCTAAATACTGTTAAAATGGTTACCTCCTTCATCTCCACTTTTTCTTTCTCACAGTGAAACTGAACTCCTGCAGCACGAATTATTTGTGTTGGACTTGTTGCTTTTCTAACGGCATTTTCACACCTGAAAGGCAAAAATAAAAAACATAAGCCTAACCAACTTCCTGCACCCAGAATTGTTCTTATGCGAAATGATCCAAAAGTTTCACCTGCAGCAGCAATTTCTACTTACGCGTAATTGGAATTACGTGTATAACTTGCTGCTGTTGGTTGCTCTGTCGTGGTGTGGTACTGCGAACTGTGACCTAGTATCGTTGAGGCGGCCCTGTCGAATCACTGCAGTTCAAGATGCTGCAGATTTCCGTTTCACACACGTTCTGTCGGTGTCGACTCTCTCTAGTTACTCTAGTTACGCTACTGCGTTCTGAATGACTCTTCTTCACCAACGAGCTGTAATCTTTCCACACATCGAAGGATATAAAGCTCACTGACTATCTCATCTGTCTATGTTAGATTACTTTTGCGGCTGTCTAGCTGAAGTATGGGAGCTTTACATAGAAAACACGCTTCGTTAGCAAAGAAAGCTGACCATGTGTCTAATACAAATGCGTGTCTCTTATACTTTTCACTGGCCTATGCTAAATTATTCAGATGGAAAATGGAAAGTATCTCTTTGAAATGATAACATTACAGGTCAAATTACTTTGTTTTATTGTTCCTTTAGCACGTAACACACTTCCCTAAAAATGCATGCGCTCAATCAGTGTTGTGTTAACAGGTAGGCTTGTTTCATAGTGAAGTAAACGTTGCTACATTGCGTTTCCGCATTAATTAAACTGGTAATCTCTGACCACGGACACCTTTTCATTTACGATCCACTGTCAATATGTTTCTCAATGACAGTTACTGGTTCATGAACACTACACCGTTTAGGCCGTAAATATCATAGTTAACAGCGTTCGCTTCTCCACGGAATAACTGAATTACTCAAACACTGTTCTGCTACGAACTGACGTAACACTTTTAGATCTTAATTATACCCTCCATCGACTTCTCCACACTGTTTATACGCGACTCCGCTGCACGCGAGCGCTCCGTGCTGTAGCCTAGCAACCACTCTGCCTCGCACACCGAGACGGCGGGTGACCAGTAGCGCTGAGCTATTGTACGGCAAGACATCGATCGCGCAGAGCAAAGGCGCGCACGGCTCCCAAAGTTCCAGAGTCCAGCGATAAGCAAGCAGACGTGACTGCAATACAGATAGCCACACTCCTTACAGGTCTTTTCACCATTTCTTTCTCATCTTCCTTCAGACGACTGCACAGTTGTTCCCTTACTGCTTCTACCTTGGAATTCTTCTGAATTTTATTCTGAAGCTGTACATATGTACTGTTTCTTCTGCATTTATGTTGTGTACTTTAAAGCCTTTTGTAACTTCTCTGGTACCACTTGTCAATTTCTTTTGCCAGGAGTACTTGAAGATCTGTTTTGTCAGTCTGTTGCCATTCGTCCCTGTAAATGTCTAAAAAAAACATCAGTCTTCTTTTCCTTATAGTTTCTGTCACTTTTTTCTGTGTTATTTTATCACTGGTTCTTAGGTTCCACGTTGCATAATTAAACTGGTTTTCCTGCCGAGCCGGCTGGAGTGGCCGAGCGGTTCTAGACGCTACAGTCTGGAGATGCGCGACGGCTACGGTCGCAGGTTCGAATCCTTCCTCGGGCATGGATGTGTGTGATGTCCTTAGGTTACTTAGGTTTCAGTAGTTCTAAGTTCTGGGGGACTGATGACCTCAGAAGTTGTCCCATAGTGCTCAGAGCCATTTGAATCATTTTTTTTTCTGCCGACCCGTGCTTTGTAGCAACTTGCAGTCATCTCCGTCCGTACACGGACCGATAGACGCAGTTTGCTCGCTTGCGTAGCGAGGCAGCAGGACGGGACGCGGCGGCCCGCCTACAGACCTGCGGCTGCGCCCAGAGACCGCCGAGGCGGCAGCTGCCTGCTATCGCCAGCAAGTAGCACCTGACCAGCTGTAAGCCCTCTCTGCCCTCCTCACGTCATTTCCGAGACTGTTTCGCTCATAGTACACTACTGGCCATTGAAGTTGCTACACCAAGAAGAAATACAGATGATAAACGGGTATTCATTGGACAAATATATTATACTAGAATTGACATGTAATTACATATTCACGCAATTTGTGTGCATAGATCCTGCGAAATCAGTACCCAGAACAACCACCTCTGGCCGTAACAACGGCCTTGATACGCCTGGGCAGTGAGTCAAACAGAGCTTGGATGGGGTATGCAGCTTCAGCAAAAAAAGGAAAAAAATGGTTCAAATGGCTCTGAGCACTATGGGACTTAACTGCTTAGGTCATCAGTTCCCTAGAACTTACAACTACTTAAACCTAACTAACCTAAGGACATCACAAACATCCATGCCCATGGCAGGATTCGAACCTGCAACCGTGGTGGTCGCGCGGTTCAAGACTGTAGCGCCTAGAACCGCTCGGCCACACCGGCCGGCGCATCTTCAGCATGATACCACAGTTCATCAAGAGTAGTGACTGGCGTATTGTGACGAGTCAGTTGCTCGGCCACCATTAACCAGTCGTTTTCAGTTGGCGAGTGATCTGGAGAATGTGCTGGCCAGGACAGCAGTCGAACATTTTCTGTATCCAGAAAGGCCCGTACAAGGCCTTCAACATGCGGTCGTGTATTATCCTGCTGAAATGTAGAGTTTCGCAGAGATCGAATGAAGGGTAGAGCCACGGGTCGTAATACATCTGAAATGTAACGCCCACTGTTCAAAGCGCCGACAATGCGAACAAGAGGTGACGGAGACGTGTGACCAATGGCACCCCATACCATCACGCCGGCTGATACGCCAGTATGGCGATGACGAATACACGCGTTCACCGCTTTGTCGCCGAACACGGATGTGACCATCATGATGCTGTAAACAGACCTGGATTCATCGGAAAAAATGACGTTTTGCCATTCGTGCAGCCACGTTCGTCGTTGAGTACACCATCGCAGGCGCTCCTGTCTGTGATGCAGCGTCAAGGGTAACCGCAGCCATGGTCTCCGAGGTGATAGTCCATGCTGCTGCAAACGTCGTAGAAGTGTTCGGCCAGATGGTTGTTGTCTTGCAAACGTCCCCATCTGTTGACTCCGGGTTCGAGACGTGACTGCACGATCCGTTACAGCCATGCGGATAAGATGCCTGTCACCTGTACTGCTAGTGATACGAGGCCGTTGGGATCCAGTACGGCGTTCCATATTACCCTCCTGAACCCACCGATTCCATATTCTGCTAACAGTGATTGGATCTCGACCAACGCGAGCAGCAATGTCTCGAGACGAGAAACCAGAATCGTGATAGGCTACAATCCGACCTTTATCAAAGTCGGAAACTTGATGGTACGCGTTTCTCCTCCTTACACGAGGCATCACAACAACGTTTCACCAGCAACGCATGTCATCTGCTGTTTGTGTATGAGGAATCATGTCAGCATGTTGTAGGTGTCGCCACCGGCGCCAACCTTGTGTGAATGCTCTGAAAAGCTGATTACTTGCACATCACAGCATCTTCTTCCTGTTGGTTAAATTTCGCGTCTGTAGCACGTCTTCTTCGTAGTGTAGCAGTTGTAATGGCCAGTAGTGTATTTAAGAAGACTGCAAATCGATCTCATTACCTCGAGCCGTTCGCACCTACCTCTTCTTCAGTTTTTGCCTTACACATGAGGTGAGAATTTTATCGGTTTCATTCGTATTGTCTTGCAGGTGCCTTAATCTCTATGTGTGCCACAAGAGTGACTTAACTGTTTGAGGTGTCAGAGTACTGTCGAAGTATACTCAGCACCATGAAAGCAGATTCGTTCCGTCACTAGCTTTTCTACTCGTCCAAGCTGCTTCATCCAAAGCCACAGACAAGTATTGAACGAAACACTCTGCAAGATAATGTTGTCAGACACACACACACACACACACACACACACACACACACACACACACACACACACACACAGAGGCCGGCTTTTGTCTCCCTACTTGCGCCGTCTCCAGTGCAGCCAGTGGAATCGATTATGTGGGTCCGCGTGAAATTCAAGAGTCGGGAAACTCCTTCCGAGATTCTTAACGGAAAGCGCAGTAGTCTCCCACACTGCACTCTCGTACCTCACTGTCCTCGCCACAAGGAATCCCGCCGAAACAGCTGCTGTTAGCACTCATATCCGTATCTGAAGTAGATAGAGGTGTAGAAATGCATTTGAGGGTTCCGACATTATCAAAACAAAGTCTCTACATATTCACTTTGTCGTTCTTCAGTGCATCGTACCATTTTATTCAACTTAAAGGGAGTCGATGTAACACGTGGAAAGAAGAGTGGCGGATTGTGGACTGTGCGGCGGGGCGGGGTCGCCGGTCGTTTTTTCCTCTCCTTTTACTCTCTCTGTCATTTTCATCGAACAGTTCACCTACCTCTATATTTCTTCCTTCCGACGTCCCTTCACTCCGCAGTAGGAGATACACGCTAGGCAGTGTAAAGCAGCGTTGATTCCACCACTACCTAATACCTACTAGCCGGCCGGAGTGGCCGAGCGGTTAAAGGCGCTACAGTCCGGAACCGCACGACCACTACGGTCGCAGGTTCGAATCCTGCCTCGGGCATGGATGTGTGTGATGTCCTTAGGTTAGTTAGGTTTAAGTAGTTCTAAGTTCTAGGGGACTTTTGACCACAGCAGTTGAGTCCCATAGTGCTCAGAGCCATTTGAACCTAATACCTACTACACAGAGGCCGCGTAACTCAAGTTGCAAGTCAGTTTGTAACGACAACTGTACATATAATAATTTTTTTCTTTATGAATTTAGATAAATTAATGTAAGCAATGTTTTGAACTTTTTTTTTCGGTTTGTATCGTTATGTTAAAGAGACTGTGAGCAACTTTTGAAATGAATATTATTATTTGTGTTAGATTTCAATTAATGTGGTAATCAAAGGAAAGTGTATTTAATGTTAAAACTATTGTAAGATGTGAAAATTGTAATTTATACACTTGGTCCATACGTAGGTAATGCATTAGGATATGTGTAGTAGAAAACCTGTGGTGAATACCCTACCTGTAGGGGAGCGGGAAAAGGTGGAGGCAGGCGAGGCGGGAAAACGCACACTGGCGCGGTTCGGCACAACGGGCACAGTATTACAGTCGGAGGCGAGCAACAGTCGGAGTTGGGCATCGTTCGGAAGTACACGTACTGTACCGAGGAGGCTACCCAGGAAAAGTGGATTCCATTGAGCCTCGGATGAACCGATTCCGACGACTACTTGGCATGGCTATATTCTGAGGCACAAAATTGGAAAGATTACGACGCTAAGAAGATGGAAAGTGCCGATGTATTGTGAGCCTTAGCCGTGCTTGTATGTGTGCCGTGCTGCCCGCTATCTCGCTGCCCGCCAACCGCCGCACCGACTTGCACAGGTCAAACATTTATTTCATCTTTAGAAGTGTATCTGTGTGGACCAGTGTCGAAAAGGTTTCTAACTGTTCAATAATAATGTGACTTTTACCAGAATTGCTTTAGCCATGACTTATCCTGATCACTGACCTGGACAGGATCCTTACCTCGTATTGTGCAACCCGAGTATCCTGAACTGAAAGTTTAATGTTAGTGTTAATGAAAATTATCAGCAGATTAATCTATGCCATAAAGGATTCTAAAGCTATGTGTGTTATTGCAAATGTTGGTAAAGAACAAAAGCATGACTAAATTGGAAGAGAGTTTTTTGAATTGAGTTAGCGATGTTATTTAATTAATTTGAGACAGAAATAATGACAGTTAAATAATTCAGAAGTGAGACAAAAGAGTAGTTACCCAGAGATTGATAATTTTGAGTGATAATTTGCATTCAGTACTTAATAGTTTCAGTATAGCGACCTTCACAGTTTCGGCCCCCCCCCCCTTCTCTTGTCCATTCTTTCAAACCTTGAAATGTGTAGATCAGATCTGACCAGTAAAGCTAAGTCTATATTAATCCTAAGTGTATTAGTGTTTATCCCTCATTAATAGTGATATTGTGTGTGTACTTTCAATATTGTCGATGCTAGGGCAATCTACGCCCGATTTCAGTCTGCTCAACATACAAAATGCAGTTTATAGTAATCATTGCTGTGTGGTGTTGTGTAAATTTAGCTCGTCCAAATTAGTACCAAAAAGAGAAAACTTTAGTCCAGTGGATTTTTCTGGTTCCAAACTTTGCCATACAACGCAACTTGTACATGCTTGTACATGCTTGTACATGCACCCACTTGTACAAGGAAAAACTCACTCATTGCCTAAGTAGGCTGGCGACCGAATTATTAATCGTTGTTAGCATCTACTGTGTGTACTTCTTGTCCATGCGAACGAGCAATTATACTTTACATCTGCTTGATGAATCACTGTAGTTATTGACTGAGTATAAGTCCGATCTTGCTTCTATTAGGTACACGCGGTCAACTTACGTACTAAAATCCTTGTTTATAAGGTGAAGCCCGTGAACTTATTACAGTACAGGCTTTATAGAGCTAACTCACGTCCGAGAAGGGAAATAGCGTTACAAGTTCCTGTAAGTTCATTTTCACAAATTTCGGGCTGTAGGAAAATGCAGTTTAAGTGCAGTAAGCATTTGAAAAATTCTATTAACGTATTTTTTATTCATAAGGAAACACATGAAATGGCTATCAAGTCCGTATTTACTATGGTAATACTCTGTCATTCCAAGTTCACTGTTTATCCAACATATTTCACACGTAAAAGCAGCCAGAATTCCTGCAAGTCCGTCCCGATTAATTTTTTCGAGCTAACCATCTCTGACCTACCACTATTAGCGAGGTGAAGATTCCGTCGTTTCAGTGGGCTTCTATGTCAGAAGTGCTCGCTGAAGTATTCCATCAAGAACACGGAATATGCCACGTGGAATTGTCTCCACGACCAAAAGATCACACGCTTATAAAACTTCAACTAATTAATTCCGAAACATCAACAAATGGTTCAAATGGCTCTGAGCACTGTGGGACTTAACATCTGAGGTCATCAGTCCCTAGAACTTAGAACTACTTAAAACTAACTAACCTAAGGACATCACTCACATCCGTGCCCGAGGCAGGATTCGAACCTGCGAACGTAGCGGTCGCGGGATTCCAGACTAAAGCGCTTAAAACCGCTCGGCCACACCGGCCGGCTCCGAAACATCACACTTTCCTCAAAACGTTCGTAACTTCAACCACTTTAGTCATGACACATTCTATCTGAAATAATATTACTTTCTCTTCATTTTTCATACTATTTTCGCGGAGACTATGCTATTACTCGGAAGCAGGTTAGCGAGCGACTGTCTCGATGCTCCTCTCTAACTATCTGCACGAGGGAACTGCTTAATTCTGATTGGCTATTGATCTGAATGACCAATCAGAATGATCCTTCCAGATCATTCTCGCGGCAAAACTTACCTTAGCCAACCACTAACCAGATAGTCATTTACGTCATTACAGTTTCAATTTCTAGTTTTTTGATTAATAAAATAGAACGAAATGCGAAATATTCTTTAAATTAATGTAGAAACTTTTTCCTCTTCAGACTTTCATTCTGGCTGCTCTCTTACAGAAGCAAGCACACATCGACATACGTTATTAGCATCGTGGTTGCAACACAATTTTCCCACGGTTCAGTTTTATAAGGTCCTTCATAAAATGGCATTAAGTTTTAACGTATGTCCCACATACACTCTCTCATTCATTTCCATGTATTCTCACAACAAAATAATAAGCAAATAGTAATTTTGAATGATTTTTGAACTGCATAACGTAGAGTAATTAACGTTTTGAAAAGAAAATTCCAATTAAGTGATTTTATATGCTGTGAGCTTTGTTATGACTTCAGTTACTGGTTATTGTTCCAACTGAGTTTTGAAATATAAGTGTCGATTTTAAGATATTTAACTAATTTTCTCAATCTCTGTAACTATAATAGATAAAAATCTGAAATTTTGACAGGATCCCTTCCTTAATAAAAAAGATTGTGTGCCAAGTTTGAACAAAATCGGATGATAATTACTATGGTTTATTTAGATTCGTAGGGGGTATGAATTTGCGGAGCGACCGAGTGTTGCTTGAGACCGTTCTCACGCCTGGCTACGTCAGCAGCGCTGTGAGTCAGAGCGAAGAAAAAACATAACCTTCCTGAAGCCACCTTCCTATACGGCTGCGTGCCTTACTGCAGCGAATGTTATTTTGTAATAACTTGCTACCTTACAACTGGACAGCTAGCAACGTGGAGCACTGGACGGGTGGCAACGCAGCATCTAACACCAGGATGCACCCTAATCGAGGAAACAGCCCAAAACTGCAGAAACTCAGTTAGTCGCCCGTGCCACTAAACGTGGGGACGCTATATTCGCAATGTAACACATTTCCCCAAGGTCCCTACTGTTTAAACAAGAATAGACCATCTAGTCGGACTATGAAGAACCTATAGCAAATTTTCTGCGTGAAATATGAGGATAATGGCAACAGTGATCATTACCAACAGGGTAATAGATTCCATTATGCTGCACGAGCTTTCAAATGAAGCTACTGTGTCCTAGAGTTAACTAAATTGGTCTCACGAATTTCATGTGTCTGGTATGTATATCTACATAACACGAGATAGAAACACTGATTCGAAAAACTAGGCAATATTTTATGATTTAAAGGAGAAATTAGATTTAAAACTGCCGTCGACTGTAACGCTCGATCAACAGCGTGGCACCATTAAACTAACATTGACAGAGGGTAGGACATTTGAGTGCTAATAATATTTATATCACGAACGAGCAAACTGACATTACTAAATTCGAGAATGTACCGGGAAAGTAACTACTGAGTGCTCCGTACATTTATTGAATGATCGAAAGTGTACGATGTAGAAAGTTGCTGGATCACAGAGTTATCACTTTTAATGTATGATTATCTTAGTTACATCACAGTGTCACTAGTTATTATGTACATACCCAATGATAAAATTTAAACAATTTGTGAAGTATATAAATCGTATGTTTCCAATAGTATTTAAATATACTACAACGATCTTAAAAACATGGACACAGATCTGATTAGATTGGCCGAAAAGTGAACGGTCGTCGACGGATTCGTGACGGACCACGACAGTATTATCGACGTAGCATGCAAGAATGCCTTCGAAGCAGAAGAACCAGTAGGAAATGAGCCTGAAAGGCGATCAGTTCCGTGATGGACTGCCGAATTAACAAGCCACTGAAAAAAAGCTAGTCCTGCAAGGCGATTATATCAAAGAACGACGAGGCATTAAGAACTCGACGTACGGAGGTGTATATTAGGCAAAAGAAAAAATTAAAGACACACCGTAAAGAAAAACTGTAATAATGCAAGGAATACTGTAATTTAACATCTAGAAATAAAGCAATGAATGTAGCCTACCGTTTAGCATCGCATGAAGTAAGGAAGACATCCTCCATGATGTATTTACAAAAACAGGACGTTACGATAACATTCATCCGAGACGATACTTCGAACTGTACGTTAGACCTCATCATACTAGTGCAGATAGAGGATGAAGATAATGAATACCATAAAGAAAGTAGGCACTTAACTGCCACAGATCTGGACTGTTGGCGGCCAACATATCAACTGGAACTCGGCACTGTGTCCCTTGAAGCACTCCATCACACACCTGGACTTGTGACATGGAGCGTTATCTTGTTGAAAAATCGCACAGCCATCGGGAAACGGATGTATTTGGTCTGAAAACAGTGTATGATACTCCTTAGCTATCACGGTGCCTTTCACGATCTCCACTGGACCCATAGATGCCCAAGTAAATAATGCCCTGAGGATAATGGAGCAGCCGCCAGCTTGTCTCCTTCCCGCAGTACAGGCGTCAAGGAGCTGCTCCGCTGGAAGACTGGAAGACGACGGATTTGCATTCTCTCATCAGCTCGATGAAGAAGGTACTGGGTTAAAATGGTTCAAATGGCTCTGAGCACTATGGGACTTAACTTCTGAGGTCATCAGTCCCCTAGAATGGCTCTGAGCACTATGCGACTTAACTGCTGAGGTCATCAGTCGCCTAGAACTTAGAACTAATTAAACCTAACTAACCTAAGGACATCACACACATCCATGCCCGAGGCAGGATTCAAACATGCGACAGTAGCAGTCGCGCAGTCCCGGACTGAAGCACATAGAACCGTTCGGCCACCGCGGCCGGCGAAGGTGCTGGAATTCATCAGACCATGCAGAGCTCTGACACTGCGCCGAAGTCCAGCGCCAATGTTCACGTACCCATTTCAGTCGTAGTTGCCAATGTCGTGGCGTTAATTTTGGCACATGCATGGGTCGTCGGCTGATGAGGCCCATCGTTAGCAGTGTGTTCAGACACACTTATACTCTGCCCAGTATTAAAGTCTGACGTTAGTTTCGCTACAGTTCACTACCTGTCCTGTTTTCCCAGTCTGCCCAACCTACGACGTCCGACATCTGTTATGAGGGTGGTCGCCAAATCCCTTACATCTCCATGTGGTTTCACCTTGGTTTTGCCATGTGTTGAGGACATTCCTCGGACACCGGATAAGTCGTGCAGTTCCAGAAATGCTCGTGCCGAGCCTCATGGCCATCACTATCTGCCCTCAGTCGAACTCAGACAGATTGCGCACCTTCCCCATTCTATAGATGGATAGCACGGTCACTGATTCTACACGCACCATGCGTGTGTATGACTAGCAATCACTCCTCGGCAGGTGACGCTGCTATCGTCTGGATGAGTTTATATCGAAGGTAGGTCAGTGGTCATAACATTCTGACTGATCAGTGTATTCCACTATGACAAAACGTTTTCACAATAAAACCTTGAATTAACAACTTTTAAATCCTTGTTGCGATTTCAACCAACGATATCTCAGATGACAGCATTGCTCTGTAGGTATCATCCCTGAAAGCTATGTATCTGTACCTATTTCAGTTATTGACTTATGACGTCTTCTATATCTTTTTTATTAAACAAAGAAAGTCTACCAGAACATCGTGTTCTCCACAGTAACAGACCAGATGAATGCACCTGAAAACCTCATATCCTGGCTTATCTGAGTACTTATATTATGAACAATTTACTGTTTTGCTAGTAACTTTATTTAAATGTTGACTACAAGTGTTATTAAAAACAATGGTACTTTGGAGACGTGCTGTCACATGTGTTAGATGACACCACTATTGAAAAGAGATCCAAACAATATTTAACGACAATATTAGGGCACTTACTAGAGAATACTATCTTATTTATTTACGAAGTAACCTTTGTTTACGTAGAATGTATTGGCATTTGCATATACTAGTTTAGTATGGAATGAGGCCAAGCTGAGTAAGATCACGTCTTTAGAGCTGAAGAACGGTGTATGTTTGTTGGGGACGGCATTAAGCCAATGGAGAGGCACACTGCTGAAGTCAAGCCCGAATGTTTTCAAATCTACATTCCTCCACCGAGATAAAAGAACAGAAAAGAAAGTAGTCGGAGGCTCAGCTACAGGTGATACTGAAACTACGTAGATTGCAATTACTATAAGCGTTAGAAATCGATCAATTGGTGAAGGGTGTAAGCATAAAATATCCTGAGATATCTTGCGTGACACGTTCAGGAAAAACTGGCCACATAACATTGTCAGATGCCGTGTCCGCTCTTATTCGTCACAAGGCCATATTTAGTCACTGCCCTGCTCGGCTCCCACTAGCCCTACTCTTTCTCCGAGAATCGCGTCGCTTATACTGCTCCTTCCTAGAGACTCGTCGCTAGACTACACACGCCAAGGGCAAATTCAGAGACACGTCACGAATTGAGTAATTACAGGTATTGAATTATTGCAACTTTAATCGTCAGGGATGTGTTGTAATTCACAATAGTATACCGCTAAAATTCTCCTGATTTTTCACTTTTGTAAGTTGGCATGTCTCTTTATCCAAAAAACCATTTTCGATCAACGTTTGTGTTAACAGATCAAAGTAAGAATTGACTTCGTCTCTGTTCATTCCAATCGCTATGGCTACAGAAAGCCATTGCGCTTTTCTGGTGCTTAAGCCCTCATTGCATTCTAAAAATCAGAGAAACGAATCTTTCCCTGCGAGTTTCTTTTCCTTGTTGAGTTTGTTTATCAGTCCCATCTGATCAGCTAAATTGAAAGCTATTTGTCTGACGTCTGATGGTTTGGGAGCAAAGCCACATGATCGCAATTTCTTTGTATGGGCTACTAATTTCCTTTCTGCATCTTCACCCAAGTATGATGATGGTCCACATCCTGCTTTCTTGAAATTATGCATAGCAAGTCTTCTCCTTAATGTTCTCGTACATTTACAGAACGTTAAGAGACACCGGTTCAAAATGGCTCTGAGAACTATGGGACTTAACTTCTGAGGTCATCAGTCCCCTAGAACTTAGAACTACTTAAACTTAACTAACTTAAGGACATCACACACATCCATGCCCGAGGCAGGATTCGAACCTGCGACCGTAGCGGTCGCGCGGTTCCAGACTGTAGCGCCTAGAACCGCTCGGCCACTCCGGCCGGCAAGAGACTCCGGAACTGGTGGCAGAAAAGCAGTAGACACAGCACTACACTTCTCATTAACTCTTCCAAGAACTTGAGGGCATTCCATCAACTCGCTGGCCGCTATTCCATTTCTCATTACCCACTTCTTCATAACACTTATTCCACGATAACCCGAGAAAAGTGAACACTTTGCATTTTATCTCTCTAGCATCTTCTTAACTGCTGATGACCTCCATTTTGATTACTCCCCGTTTCCTAAAACGCCTTAACGAACAAATATAGCTGTAGCACTGTTGATTCCCTGCGTCCCACTACTTGGACTACATACTACAATCATAATTTAATTAAAGATACAAGTCACAGCTAATTTTTGTATTCATCAATGATTCGGGTCAGAACTACTGATAACCTCGGGAGAGGCAGATGTGTAGACCAGTGAAATACCCTCACACGTCAAGAAGAAGAGTGAAAATTACCGAACTATCAGTTTAATAAGTCATGGTTGCAAAATACTAACACCAATTACTTGCAGAAGAATCGAAAAACTGCTAATAGTCGACATCGGGGAAGATCAGTTTCGAATCCGGAGAAATGTAGAAACACGCGAGGCAAAACTGACCCTACGACTTATCTTACAACATAAATTAAGGAAAAGCCCTACATTCATAACATTTGCAGACTTACAGAAAGCTTTTGACAACCTTGGCTGAAATACACTCTTTAAAAGTCTGAAGGTAGCAGGAGTAAAATACAGGGAGCAAAGGGCTATTTACAACGAGTACAGAAACCAGACGGCAGTCGTAAGAGTCGAAGGGCATAAAAGGGAGGCAGTGGTTGAAAATGGAGCGAGGCAGGGTTGTAGCAAACACACAGTGTTATTCAATATTTATACTGAAGAACAGTAAAGGAAGCCAAAGAAAAATTTGAAATAGGAATTAAAGTTCGGCGAGAATAAATAAGAACGTTGAGCATGCCGATGACATTGTAATTCTATCAGAGTCTGTAAAGGATTTGGAACAGCAACTGAGCGGAATGGACAGTGTCTTGACAAGACCACAAAGGATGAACTTCTACAAAAGCAAAACAAGGATAATGAAACGTGGTTGAATCAGATCAGGTGCTGCTAAGGGAATCAGATTAGGAAACGAGACACTAAAAGTGGTAGATGACTTTTGGTATTTGGGTAGTCAAATAACTGACGATGGCCGAAGTAGAGGGGTATAAAACGTATGCTGGCAATGGCAAGATAGGCATTTCTGAAGAAAAGAAATTTGTTAACGTAGAATGTTGATTTAAGTGTTATGACGTGTTTTCTGAAGGTATTTGTATGGAGTGTAGCCATGTATGGAACTGAAACGTGGATGAGAAACAGTATTGATAAAAAGGGAATGGAAGCTTTCGTAATGTCGTGCTTGAGAAGAATTCTGGAGATGAGATGTGCCGATCACGTAACTAAGACGTTTGTGGCATAACTTGACCAAAAGAAGGGATCAGTTGTTAGAAACCTTTCTGAGACAACAAAAGATCACGAATTTAGTATTGGAGGGAAATGTGAGAGGTGAAAATCGTAGAGGGAGACCAAGAGATGAATACAATAAGCATATTCTGAAAGATGTAGGTTGCAGTAGTTATTCGGAGATGAAGAGGCTTGGCCGGCCGCAGTGGCCGAGAGGTTCTAGGCGCTTCAGTCTGGAACCGCGCGACAGCTACGATCGCAGGTTCGAATCCTGTCTCGGGCATGGATGTGTGTGATGTCCTTAGGTTAGTTAGGTTGAAGTATTTCTAAGTTCTAGGGGACTGATTACCTCAGATGTTAAGTCCCATAGTGCTCAGTGCCATTTGAACCAATTTTTTTTTCTTTTTAAAGGGTCTAGCACAGTGTAGAGTAGGATGAAGTGCTGCATCAAACCAGTCTTCGGACTGTAGTAGTAACGGACTATGAGTAAGTTGGATAGACAGACTATGAGTAAGTAGGATAGGCGTTGCTAGGACAACACTGAGAGCATCATTATCCTGTTTCATGTACGACAATGGACAGGTTAGCGCGAGGTGAGAGTGGCGAGCTAACGACTATACTGCACATCTGACGGTCGGCGCAGCATCGACGCTACAGTCACTCCCCACCCATTTCAGTGCAAAGAACGCTCTCTTGTGATGCAGTGTTGTGAGTAGTGAAGAAATATTTTTTTTTTGTTTATTTTTGATGGCCAAGTGCTGATGAAGGTTCTCTAGTTTTTGCCTAATAGCGTCACCAGTGATATTGTCTACTTGTAGTAGCAGTGAACACGTGTGTTTTTCTACTATCTTTTTTTTATTTCTTTCTTTCAGGCACCTGTCTGTCATATCTAACCTGTTGTATTTGTAAACTTTTCTATTTCAGGGACTTAATATTTTTGTGTCTTATTGTATTAGCTCCTTGTTTATCCAATCTATTGTAACTGTGTTTTGCTATAGAGGTTGCACTGTAGGTAGTGTTCTTTTATTATGTAGAAATTTTGCGTATGTGACAACTATTCTTATGTTTCCATGATTATGTGTAAATCATGTCTGGTCCACATTGTGGCAATGGTATATAACTGTGGGATGGGGCAGTATACCCCCCCCCCCCCTCCCCTCACACCATCTCTTTAACCCCCTGCTGTAGGGAGTTATTTATATTTCGATATTCTCTTCGACAATTCTAAAACTTTTTCGTCAGGGAATGTAAGCGTATTGTCATATCGCTGGCTTAGTTGTGGAGTATTTTGCGGGTAGCCGCGTCGTAGAGTCGAGCGCGGGACACGGTACTGTTATATTGTGTAGTGCGTAGCTCTGCATGTGAGAGGCTTCAGGTTGAAGTGTTGCTACAAGTGCTGTTACAGTAAAGTGATGAAATATGGAAGTGATTCAGAGGAAAGTGTGTCAAGAAGTAATGGAAAAATGAGCAGTGCCGTCGATAACGTATTTATGTATCCTGTCGTTGCGTGTCGCACAGCATCGATCATCCGCGCTGTGTTCGGTATCCCAGAATGAACTGATGTGAATCAGTAAAAATTTAGTTACCATAAAAGAGTGCAGTAAAGTGGCAGTGTCTTGTAGCGAGCGTGACGACGTGTGTTCGATCATCGGGTTTTCGCATTATCAACAATCAGCCGCGCCGCGACGGTTACGCGCACGCTCGTACAAGTGAGAACTGAGAACTGAAAAATTAACTTTACGACCAGTGTTATATCGTTACTAATGACAAGGAGGACTACTACCAGGTATCTGTATGTGTGATGAGTGTAAGAACTGTCGTTCGATCATTCGGCTTCTGCATCATCAATAATCACCCGCGTCGTGTCGGTTATGCGTACGCTCGTCGGAATGATATTATGTGGACTGTTAATCATCCATTAATTGGGATAACACTTCTGAATTGGAATGTAAACATTGCAACCTGCGATTTTCCTTTAATCGTCTCAGAATATAGTCGTTCATACCAGATGTCGAACAATGTCGTGTTTTAACGTTGAGTGGCTCCCCTTATTCGCTTGCATATTTCGATAAATAATTTCAGGCAAGCCAACAGCCAGCTGTGGAGCAGAACAATACGACCGCCGCGCGATTACCAGGTACGTGGTGTGGACAGGGCGCACGGTCACAAAACGACTAACAGTTTAAAAGTACCTCACCCATTCGTACTCCGGGGCGTGTTACATACTCTGACTACCATTTTTCACGAGTTTACTTATCCTGTAATGAATCGTTTATCATATCATCAAATTCAGATCTTCAATCACTCACACTGAACACAATCCACGAAGTGAGCTCCAGTAACCCTATAGGTTCCTTTATAATTTTCAATCATAGTACAAATCTGTGCCTCTAACGAGACATCCCACCAATCCTAAACCTGCACACTCTCTAAATTCTGTCCTAATGAAATTTCAGCTGTGTCCATCTTTCAACCCATTCCATTTCATGAGAACTCCCATTCCTGTCTCTCCCCATGTGTTCCGACCTATTTTTCCCTTCCTCTTTCTCGCATTTCCTTCTTTTTCCACTTCAAATTATGGCCTTACAGAACCCCCAACTCCTCTTCTGTCTCCCAACATCCACCAATACTACCCACCAATCCTTCATCCACACACCCCCATTCTCCTATATTCCTCAACACCCAACTTTGTCCCCTGCAAAAACAGATGAACCTTAACAGGGCTGCCATTCCAGTTTTTGCGTAAATGAAATGCTGCAGTTTAAGGCAAGTGTTTTACAGCGTGTTTTAAATGTTTTCAACGATTTAATTTAACATTATTAGTCCTGTTTTTAGTTAAGAACGACGAAAGTCACGTTTTTTATATATTAACTTTTTTTATTAATTTCGCCTTCCAAAGTTTTTAATTTGGTTGTAAATATCTCAACTTTTAAGATAGCGGTAGTATGGTGATGGATGTGTGAGTACTTTCAGGCGCTGAAATAAAAATTAAAATGATGTCCTGTGGTAGATGCAGCACGAGACGTAGCTCCGAACTCCTCGGATGCCTTGGAACCTGGAGAGGTGCTCTTTTGTCTGTGTTGTTACTTCACACAACTGGCTGCTGCTAAGTCTAGCAGCGGACAGACCAGACCACTGTCTTGTGTAGGGTGAGTCTCAAACCTGGAGGGACTACTTGAGCACCCCACTGAAAGACTTTTATTTCCTGGTGGAGGGTGATGACAGCCATCCTCATCCCAGGTGATGTCTCTGCCACCCCTCCCCCACACGGGGTTTGCTGAAGGCGGCACTGAGAGTCAGGTCTCGGTCCATATCAGTAGTGGCAGACTAATACAGACACAGTTCTGATTTGCTCATTATCCTGGTGCAGATTTAATATATTACAAATCGGCTGACTCATATCATAGTTCTAGTTACTGGCTGTTTATATAAAAGCTTCAAAGCATATCAGTCCGTAGCTCGTGGCCTAGAGGCTAGCATTGCTGCCTCTGGATAATGGGGTCCTGGGTTCGATTCTCGGCCAGGTTGGGGATTTTCTCTGCTCAGGGACTGGGTGTTTGTGTTGTCCTCATCATTACATCATCATCATCATTCGTGACAGTGCCTAGACTGCACTGCAAAAAAAAAAAAAAAATTAGACTGTGTAAAAATTGGGAAATTTTACGGGCCACTGATGACTGCACAGTTGAGCGCCCTCCAAACCACACATCATCATCATCATCATCTTCATCATCAAAGGGTAACAAAAGTCTGATATTGAATATCTCATACAGTTAATAAGTGAATTTACAAACTGAAACTGCTGTTATAATCTACTCACAAAGTACTACGATCTTCTCTTAAAACTTTAACACATCGTCCAGTCACATTGTTGTGATCACCACTTATATTCGACGACAATGCGCAATAACCATTCCGAGACTGCCAGTGGCAGAACTAGCAGTGAAGAGCATATAAAGTGTGTTGGGGGAACACAGAAAAACAGTACAGTCGTTGTCGTAATGCAGAAACCGACTGATTTGTCTTACGTCCAAAAGAGCTTGATCATTGTCCTTTGGGCCAAGGCTGGAAGGATTTCTGAAATGACTAAATTTGTAAACTGTTTGCGTGCCACCATATTAAAATATACTGTGCATGGAAAAATCGCTCATTCCAAAACCAGCAGGCAAGTGTGATGCATCATGGGCCATTGTTGACATGGGTAAAGAATGGCTGCAGATGTGTGTACAGGCGTATTGATATGCACAGTTGCGCAGCTGACTGCCAACAGTGACTCTACAGAGAACGCTGTGCCTGGTTTGTACACCCATGCTGACTTCTGGTCATTGGCGACGAGGGCATGCCAGTGTCGCAACTGGACGTCCACTGATTGGAGACAGGTGGCGTTTTCAGAAGAATCGTATTTTATGCTCCATCGGCTGGATGGGTGTTGACGTATACAGTGTAAAGCGTCTGAGCCGGCCGGAGTGGCCGAGCGGTTCTAGGCGCTACAGTCTGGAACCGCGCGACTCCTACGGTCGCAGGTTCGAATCCTGCCTCGGGCATGTATGTGTGTGATGTCCTTAGGTTAGTTAGATTTAAGTAGTTCTAAGCTCTAGGGGACTGATGACCCCAGCAGTTAAGTCCCATAGTGCTCAGAGCCATTTGAACCATTTTTAAAGCGTCTGGAAGCAAACTTACTGCAACGGTCGTTCTCTGGGGAATGTGTTCGTGGCATTCGCTCGGAGATTTCGTCATTATGGAAGCACAGTGAATAACGCTGGTATGTATCTGTCTTTGGCATCTACCAACAGGACTGTTGCGGACCGTCGATGGTCGAACTTGGGACTCCAGTTAGTTGCGCCACTTCACATCAGGAGGCTGCGCAAGATCAATAGCGTCAAGGGGCAGTGCAGAGTGATACAGCGGCATTCGGAAGTATTCCTTTATTCAGCTAGTTTACAGAAGCGTAATGTCGGCGCGCCATCCAACGAGCTGTTCCGCAGGTCTGGCCATCTCAGCACTCCTCGACAGCCAACACCGCTGCTGCGGTCATAAACGCCGCCCGACGATGGAGGTCAGCCGCACTCGGCTGGTCACTGCTCGCCAAGGCGTAGCGACTGGCTCCGTTCTATGCCCATGATTCTGGCGACTGTTAACAGTCCCTGGTCCCCACCGCCCTCTGCCCCATTTGGCCTGGTCTGTCCAACTATGGGACGAATGTGGTTGTACTGGTCACCTAGGGCCCTCAGCCGCTGCTGCTCCAGGACAGGATCGGACACGAACCCGCACCCTCCTGGACACCGTGCCGCAAGTTGCCACTAGTGGTGCTTGCCGGATGGCAACACACGCCGCCGTCCTGAACGCTGTTTCAGCGCTGCTGCGCCTCCCGCAGCATATTCCTCACGCGGACCCCGGTACACCAGGTGGGAAGCGAACGTGGCCCGTCCTGGACCTGCTGCAGACCGCTGTCACTGCCCTCGTTCAGGCAGACCGTGTAATCTCCAAGTACCCGGCTGCCATTCCGACCTACCCCGGTTTTGTGTCCCCAGACAAGGAATACAGCCCGAACAAGTACATAGAACAAAGTACAGATCTACACAGAATATTTACAACGTCGCCGCTAGACTGGCCCCTATAAGTGTAGACCAGCACAGGTTCAACGCGACTCTCAACTGACCTGGCACACCTCTCGAGCCTGACTATTTATACTGCTTTTCCCTTGCTTCTGACGTAGTGTCAGAGAGAGATAGAAACTATGGCAGGAGTAAATTCCCATACGTCAGCCACTTACACATCGCCCTGCCTGGCCAACTGGCCGCCGACTATTACCACACACTGCCAGTGGCCCCAGACTTCATCGCCCAACCGCGCCTTTCCTGAATTTTTAACAAAATTCCCCTTCCCTACGGCTAAAACTAATACTAGTGCAGCAGGACAATGCAACTTGTAATACAACCCGCACTGTACGTCCATGATTCAAAGAGCACCAGGACAAGTTTACCCTAGTCCCCTGGCCACCTCACTCCCCGTATTTAAACCGAGTCGAGAATCTGTAGGACCGCGCCTCGATCGAGCTGTTTGCACAGTGGATTTTCAACCTACCGCACCTGGCCACGGCACTGGAGTTGCCATAAATCTACATCTTTGTCGGTACCTCCCAGAGCCTCGCTGACTTTCTTCCTGCACGTCTCGCATGAAGCCCCATTGCAAAAGCTGGTTATTCAGAATGGTGAGTAGACAGAGTGCAGTAAATCAGGCTATACAGTTAGGAATTACGTGTGTATATTGAGCCATTGTCACAGTATGTAAATTACCCAGGAGAATGAGAGCACTTAGCGACTTTCAGCAAACTTTCCACATATGTTCAAGCCACTAAAAGTCTTTTCTCGCTCCCCACAAAAAATGAAAGAGAAAAAGTATATCACTTTAACAGTTCATGCAGTAAAACTACAGTACCATACGTGACCTATTAATTTATTACTTCTCTACTACTATCTCTGTTCGCAACATATTTTCCAGACACTACCCAGTTATATCATTCAATGCACCTGCAAAATTATATCACTGTAAGACATGTAGTTTGGGTGATATGACGTCTGATTCGTGGAAGTTGGATTCTTTAAGGAATCAGTGGTGGGTATTTACTGGTTAGAAACATTATAAGATTTTCTTGCTTTCAAAGCACTCACATGTACCAGCGCTACTCAATTAGTGAACTCAATTATGTACCTTAATTCGCATTCGAGCTTGTTGTGTACTACACTAAAAAATGGTTCAAATGGCTCTGAACACTATGGGACTTAACATCTGAGGTCATCAGTCCCCTAGAATTGAGAACTACTTAAACCTAACTAACCTAAGGACATCACACACATCCATGCCCGAGGCAGGATTCGAACCTGCGACCGTAGCGGTCACGCGGTTCCTGACTGAAGCGCCTAGAACCGCACGGTCATAAAGGCCGGCTGTACTACACTACTGGTCATTAAAATTGCTGCAACAGGAAGAAATGCAGATGATAAACGGGTACGGGTATTCATTGGACAAATATATTACACTAGAACTGACATGTGATTACATTTTCATACAGTTTGGGTGTATAGATCCTGAGAAATCAGTACGCTGAACAAAAACCTCTGGCCGTAACAACGACCTTGATACGCCTGGGCATTGAGTCAAACAGAGCTTGGATGGCTTGTTCAGGTACAGCTGCCCATGCAGCTTCTACACGATACCACAGTTCATCAAGAATAGTGACTGGCGTATTGTGACGAGCCAGTTGCTCGGCCACCATTTATCAGACGTTTTCAATTAGCGAGAGATCTGAAGAATGTGCGGACCAGGCAGCAGTCGAACATTCTCTGTATCCAGAAAGGCCCGTACAGGACCTGCAACATGCGGTCGTGCATTATCCTGCTGAAATGGAGGGTTTCGCAGGGATCGAATTAAGGGTAGAGCCAAGGGTCGTAACAGATCTGAAATGTAACGTCCACTGTTCAATGTGCCGTCAATGCGAACAAGAGGTGATCGAGACGTGTAACCAATGGAACCCCATACCATCACGCCGGTGATACGCCAGTATGGCGATGACGAATACACGCTTCCAATGTGCGTTCACCGCGATGTCGCCAAAGACGGACGCGACCATCATGATGCTGTAAACAGAACCTGGATTCATCCGAAAAAATGACGTTTTGCCATTCGTGCACCCAGTTTCGTCGCTGAGTACATCATCGCAGGCGTTTCTGTCTGTGAAACAGCGTCAAGGGTAACCGCAGCCAGGGTCTCCGAGCTGATAGTCCAAGCTGCTGCAAATGTGCAGATGGTTGTTGTCTTGCAAACGTCCCCATTTGTTGACTCAGGGATCGAGACGTGGCTGCACGATCTGTTACTGCCATGCGGATACGATGCCTGTCATCTCGAATGCTAGTGATACGAGGCCGTTGGGATCCGATACAGCGTTCCGTATTACCCTCCTGAACCCACCGATTCCATAATCTGCTAACAGTCATTGGATCTCGACCAACGCGAGCAGTAACGTCGCGATATCATAAACCGCAATCGCGAACGGCTACAATCCGACCTTTATCAAAGTCGGAAACGTGATGGTACGCATTTCTCCTCCTTAAACGAGGCATCGTAACAACGTTTCACGAGGCAACGCCGGTCAACTGCTGTTTGTGTATGAGAAATCGGTTGGAAACTTTCCTCATGTCAGCACGTTGTAGGTGTCGCCACCGGCGGCAACCTTGTGTGAATGCTCTGAAACGCTAATCATTTGGATATCACAACATCTTCTTCCTGTCGGTTAAATTTCGCGTCTGTAGCACGTCATCCTCGTGGTGTAGCAATTTTAATGGCCAGTAGTAGTGTAGATCTAAATATTGTGTCCAATAACAACAGGAAGGAAGAGGAACAAGGTGTAGGTTAACGTGATACCGCAGAGCTCGTGCAGCTATGAATAGAGTCATAATTCTAAGGATGGTGGTTCGAGTGGCTTTCAAGGTTCTATTTGAAATCACAGACTAACGAAATCGACCCAAGACAAACAGCCAGATTTCCTAATGTCTTAGCATCGTTTCAAACCTCACGTTCAGTAGATGACACATTTTTGGTTTTAGTTTGTTAAATTTAATAATTACTTCAGAATGTTGAAACAGACTTGAGGTTGTACGCTCCTGGAACCATTTTCATTCCCATTTCTTGACCTCCGCGATACGGAAGGCCCCGGCGGTTATGAAGTGAGAGGAGCAGCACCCCCGCCCAGTTGTAGGCGCCTGGAACTCCGGCAATAACACTCCGGCAGCGGGACATCTGGGTCGCAGACGTGACCCTGCTGCGTCGCCAGTCGATGAGTGCCGGGGGCAACGGCCGCCACAGCGCTCCGGCGCTTCCACTCGGGTTCGGCGAACCCCGAGGTACGCGGCGGCCGTTCCCTTCCCAGGGGCGCCAGAGTGAGTCTCCGCGTAGTCCGGCTAAATGCCTATCACTGTATTTAATTACAATTCTGCAATCTGATGCTTAATACACTACTGGTCATTAAAATTGCTACACCACGAAGATGACGTGCTACAGACGCGAAATTTAACCGACAGGAAGAAGGTGCTGTGATATGCAAATGATTAGCTTTTTAGAGCATTCACACAAGGATGGCGCTGGTGGCGACACCTACAAAGTGCTGACATGAGGAAAGTTTCCAACTGATTTCTCATACACAAACAGCAGTTGACCGGCGTTGTCTGGTGAAACGTTGTTGTGATGCCTCGTGTAAGTAGGAGAAATGCGTACCATCACGTTTCCGACTTTGATAAAGGTCGGATTGTAGCATACCGCGATTGCGGTTTATCGTATCGCGACATTGCTGCTCGCATTGGTCGAGATCCAATGACTGTTAGCAGAATAGGAGGGCAATACGGAACACCGTGCTGGATCCCAACGGCCTCGTATCACTAGCAGTCGAGATGAAAGGCATCTTATCCGCATGGCTGTAGCGGATCGTGCAGCCCCGTCTCGATCCCTGAGTCAACAGATGGGGACGTTTGCAAGACAACAACCATCTGCAGGAACAATTCCGCGACGTTTGCAGCAGCATGGACTATAGCTCGAAGACCATGACTGCTGTTACCTTTGGCGCTGCATCACAGACAGGAGCGCCTGCGATGGTGTACTCAACGACGAACCTGGGTGCACGAATGGCAAAACGTCATTTTTTCGGATGAATCCAGGTTCTGTTTACAGCATCATGATTGTCGTATCCGTGATTGGCGACATCGCGGTGAATGCACATTGGAAGCGTGTATTCGTCATCGCCATACTGGCGTATCACCCGGCATGATGGTATGGGATGCCAATGGTTACACGTCTCGGTCACCTCTTGTTCGCATTGACGGCACTTTGAACAATGGACATTACATTTGAAAATTGTTACGACTCATGGCTCCACCCTTCATTCGACCCCTGCGAACTCTACATTTCAGCAGGATAATGCACGACTGCACCTTGCAGGTCCTGTACGGGCCTTGCTGGATACAGAAAATGTTCGACTGCTGCCCTGGCCAGCACATTCTCCAGATCTCTCACCAACTGAAAACGTCTGGTCAATGGTTGCCGAGCAACTGGCTCGTGACAATACGCCAGTCACTACCCTTGATGAACTGTGGTATCGTGTTGAAGCTACATGGGCAGCTGCACCTGTACACGCCATCCAAGCTCTGTTTGACTCAATGCCCAGGCGTATCAAGACCGTTATTATGGCCGGAGGTGTTTGTTCTGGGTACTGATTTCTCAGGATCTATGCACCCAAATTGCGTGAAAATTTAATGACATGTGAATTTTAGTATAATATATTTATCCAATGAATACCCGTTTATCATCTGCATTTCTTCTTTGTGTTGCAATTTTAATGGCCAGTGGTGTAGTATTGCGCTCACAGGGCCGGTTGAGTGGCCGAGCGGTTCTAGGCGCTTCAGTCTGTAACCGCGTGACCGCTACGGTCGCAGATTCCAATCCTGCCGGAGGCATGGATGTGTGTGATTTCGTTAGGTTAGTTAGGTTTAAGTAGTTCTAAGTTCTAGGGGACTGAGAACCTCAGATGTTAAGTCCCATAGTGCTCAGAGCCATTTGAACCATTTTTTTGCGCTTACAGGTTGTGTGATCTTATCAAGTATTTAGTGCCGCTTTTTAAAAGCTCACAGGCTGATGATATTACCATCCCCGATACGACAATGCAACCGAGACGGTAAATATATAAAATGAACAGAGACTCTAAGGAATTTGAATAACATTTTTGAGAGAAAACTGGTGCTCTACGTGATCCTGAAGAGTGAAACATACTCGAGGGAGAATCACGAATTCGGACATAAAGGTGTTGACTAGCGCATTAAGGATTACAGACATGGTAAGTCTTATAGTGTAGCAGGAATAAGAGACATTATAGTGTCGAAGTTAATAATGAGCTGTTACCCATTGATAATTAAGAGAAAATACTATTTTCCAGCAAGAGGTTGCGAAAACTAAGTGTTTAGTGTGGATGCTAGAAGAAAAGTATACATCTTTATCGTGAGCTATCATGAATAATTAAAAACAACGTTAATGAGGAAGACTAAGTCGTGCTTAGGACTGACGGAAATACATAATAAAGCAAAAGAAGTTGCATAGATGGAAAGTCTATTAAGACTAGTTTCAAAATAGAAATTATTTCCTGCACGTGTGGATTATGGCTTGTGGAGCACGGTTTCTTTGGCTGTATCAAGGGAAGCTGCGTTTTCTACACCGAACAAACTATACTCCCATACTCATGGGCATGTTAGTCGTATTCTACTGGTTCTGAAATGAATGTTGATGATTTAGTTATTACGAAACCACTGGGACACCATTATATAAGGGCCAATCAAGCGATACCGAGACATATGGAAAAAGATAAGTGTCTGTTATTTGAAAAGCAATCGGCGTAACTTTTAATGCATTTACCCCTCTGCATGACATGGAAAAATGTTGGCAGTTTCCTAAGGAACCATGGTAGTATCCAGGCGTCCAGCCCTTCGTCGAAAGCAAATAGACGGCAACCAATGTCTTTCCTCAGGGCTCCAAAAATAAAGAAATCGCTTGGGCAGAAATCGGGACTGTATGGAATACGTGTAAGGACTTCCCAGTGAAACCTCTCTAGCGTAGTCTAAACGACCATGGCAACTTGTGGGTGGGAGGAGCATTTTGTTGGCACTTTGTTTCGAGTACGCTGCAGAAGTTTCGCTGGGAAACCCTTACCATCCTCAACACATTCCTGATATAATCGCCCTCCCACCCGATTTTCATATATTTGGAGTCCTAAAGAGAGATCTTCGTCGTAGGTTTTTTTTGGACGAGGAGGTGCACCCCTCCGAAGAGTGATTGATGGTTGCGTAGGCAACTGAAAACATTTTTCCAGGAAGTCACTGATACTCTTGTCTCACAGTGCGGTAAATGGATTTACAATTGTGGCGACTCCTTTTGAACTAATAAGCAGATCACTTACTTTTTTCCATGTCGTTTTCACCTGAATGCCCTTGTATTTGTAGATCTACGTTTGTTTTCTGTAAGAGACCGCATGGAGTGTGGCGGAGAATAGTTTCCGTTGCACTACCACTTCCCTGTTCCAGTAGCAAACTGTTCGCGGAAAGAACGAATGTTGCTAAGTCTGCATGTGGGCTGGAATCTCTAATTTTATATGTATGGTGTTTTCGCTAGATGTGCGTGGGAGAAAGAAATATATTGGCTGCTTGATCGCTGTCATTCTCCATCATCGTTCCCTGAACTCGCCATTGTTTTGCAGGAACCACGGTACAAAGCTCCTCAGAAAACCTTACAAGACCTGTATTTGTCCATTCCGAAACGACTGGAAGCTGTTTTGAATGCTGACGATTTCCCTGTGTCGTCTTAGACCTTTGGAGTCTTTTCGTGTTCTTTCCGACCACATGTTTTCAGATTGTTCAGAACTTCTTTCCGTGTTTACAGCTGTACACCTCTTGTGGGGTCACGACCCTTGCACCACCTCGTGGGATGGAAATGGGCAGAGACGTACCTGCTTATGTGCCTCTAGTGAAGGAAGCCACAGTACGAGTATCTGGGGACACCTGCTCTGTGTCGCCGTCGTTGATCGTCCGGCAGCCTCTGGAACAACGGAGATTGTGCACCGTGCCAGCTGGTCCGTGTCATGAAAGACTGGGGACAGCGCATCAGCCTACCGGTCAACGCCTGCCCGCTGCAATGCGGCACGTTGCGAAGATCGAGAAGCAATACAGCAAAGGCAGATGGGTTCAACGCTCGCGGCAGATGACTTGGCAATGGCGCATGCACGGCAATCGTGGCAGCACCAGAGTAAGCGCACACGGGCACACGTGATGAGTCTTACCGTGCACGTGATGTGCTCAAAATGGTTCAAATGGCTCTGAGCAGTATCGGACTTAACATCTGAGGTTATCAGTCCTCTAGAACATAGAACTACTTAAACCTAACTAACGTAAGGACATCGCACACGTCCATGCCCGAGGCAGGATTCGAACCTGCGACCGTAGCGGTCCGTGAGGTGCTAATATGAACGCAAGAGTTAATAGAAGTACATATAGCTGCCTACAGGAGTACATATACATCTAATCGCGACTGATATGTCGTGTGGTAAAAATTGGCCAAGTGCGAGTACGATATGGGCACTGAGGATTCCGCACATACTTAATGGCGTGTATAGGCAGTTCATCCGTTCATATGTATATGAGTAGTGCCTTACACTTCTGGAAGAGTGCGTTTTCGAGTATCAAAATATGTGACGCAATTGACTGTATGTTTTGACTGAGTTGACTTAGAAGCTTAACCCTGTACACTACTAATAGACTGTAGACCATAGTATGTGACATAATTTGAAATTGATACTTCCATGCATTACTGAGAAACAGAGGTCGGGCTAACAGACAGTCGCATACAATATTATTTTCTTGCAGACAATCTTATAGGTAGGGCAACTACAGCTAAGAGTAATCATCATAACTGCTGGATGGGTCCTCTTCTCTACTATATTGGAATCCGGCTGTTTTATTCTATGACATACCGCATTTTAGCGGTGTTTTGTTCTGACGACGAATGAATGTTGGGTAAAAAGGTTTCGAGCTTTTCCGCTCTAATATTTTAGTGATATGTTGACCTGAAGATGTGACTTTTAGTGCCATGAAACCGGTAGTGATCCAATAATGAATGACTGAATACAGCTGAAGCGATTATTACTACCCAACACAATATTTATTTCTGGTACAATTACTAATTAATTTATGAATTTTTTCTTTGCTTGATCTATGAAACCTTGCTTCTTGCTATCAAATTTCGTAATTCTAACCCAAAAGGAAGCACCCTATACGTTTTGCGTTTTGCTGAGTGAGTTTGCAAGTGTCAAAATATGTGACGTAAATTACCGTATCTGTCCACTGCATAGATTTAGAAGCTTCAATAGAGCTTAGTATGTGGCACAAATTTCAACTTGAAACGTCTGTCGTATACGGATTCCGTTTTTGCCGACTGAGGCATGGATGGTTCAAATGGCCCTGTGCACTATGGGACTTAACTTCTGAGGTCATCAGTCCCCTAGAACTTTGAACTACTTAAACCTAACTCATCTAAGGACATCACGCACATCCATGCCCGACGCAGGATTCGAACCTGCGACCGTAGCGTTCACTCGGCTCCAGACTGAAGCGCCTAGAACCTCTCGGCCACTCCGGCCGGCGCGGTTCTAGACTGTAGCGCCTACAACCGCTCGGCCACTCTGGCCGGCTGAGGCATGGACCCTGGAAATAAAATGACCTGGATAATTACAGGGAACAACTCCAGTAAAATTGGAGTGTAGTACGGTCAAGAACCCTAAATATAACTTGAAGATGGAGATCCATAAGCGTGAACTTTGTTTATACAAACACATGTGGGCTTAGTAGCATACAGGTATGCGCTAATGTGATCATAGCCTAACTAGGTCCGGTTAAAAGCAAGTGATAATTGGCAACAAGTGTACTATAGACGAGAGTATTTGCTAACAGCAACAGTGGAATATTTCCAACTTCATCTAAAAACACCATTTCTGAAACCAAGAAACTCCTACTTTTGGGGTCAGTATTCATTCAGGGCGCGTTCTGGTTGATTTCGCTGTAAGCAGTCAAGCTGTCTTCCCTTCCCGCTTTTGTGAAGAATTCTTAAGGATTTTTCGATATCAGTGCACTGGTGTTTGGTCGTACGAAGGTGGTTCCCAAACGAAGATCTACGATTATCACCGGTGTCGATGTGTTCCCTGAATCTAGTAGCCATGGCACCACGGCTCCGCAAGGCAGAAAGCAAAACTTCACAAAGACGACGTCGCAGGCCACCTTAATTGTGACACTTTTTCAGTATCGCTGTGGCTGTCAAGTTTCCGATACGATGGAAGAATTGGAGCATTACGTCATAGTTGTCCAACAGCTGAGCTTCGCGCCTTTAGCAGCCCACTGCCTCTGTTGAGACCGAACGCCTGCGACTCGGTGCCTGTCCCCCTGCTGGCCGACTGTCATCTGGGGCCTGTCGCCTTCCCGGCAGACCGGGCTTCGAGCCCAGGCCACCTAACTGTCCAGCCGTCGTGGCCTCGAGTGGGCAAGCGCTGCCGCTGCCCATCGCCCAGTGTGGGCTCTCACCGTCGTCATCAACCGTGCCGGCGGCCGCAGTGTGACCCTGCTTCCCTCCGAGTGGCGGAGGCAGAACAGTCAGCCACGGCCGCCGCCGCCTCCGCTGCTGAGCCGGCCGCAGCAGCTCGCCAGCCGCCTCCAGTTGGTAGAGAAAATGGCTCTGAGCACTATGGGACTTAACATCTATGGTCATCAGTCCCCTAGAACTTAGAACTACTTAAACCTAACTAACCTAAGGACATCACACAACACCCAGCCATCACGAGGCAGAGAAAATCCCTGACCCCGCCGGGAATCGAACCCGGGAACCCGGGCGTGGGAAGCGAGAACGCTACCGCACGACCACGAGATGCGGGCAGTTGGTAGAGAGCCTGTATACAGAGAGAGTGGCCATAGGTGAAGTTGCCCGTGATTCGTTGATTAGCTTTTGCGCCATTTTTCTGCCAAACTTCTCTCGCGCTTCCTATGTTCGCCGTGCTTTTGAGTTGAATTGAAGTTCAGAGGACTTTTGGAAACGATTAAAAGGTATTTGAATTATTGAGAGACTTGTTATGCATTGTGCATGCATGTTCGACTTAGTTGTATATCGTTCTTAGTACGTAATTAGCGTTTGCGATCTTAAATACGAATTGAAATAATGAAGTGTTTTGTGATGATGTCGGTGGGCCTACATGTTTGAAGTAAACACGTTAGTAATAGTACAGTATTCTTTTCGACATCTGTAATTCGTTCTGCAGACACTAGGCATTATTTTGGTTTCAGTATTATTGTCTGACTGTTGACGCAGGCAAGTTGTAAGCATGTTTTCCGCAGTTGTCGTGGTTGCTGAAACATTATTCGTAGTATATAATTGTAGGTACTCTTGAAGACAGTTTTTAATAGGCCTACTTACTGTGGGGCAGAAGGGATCCGGTAGTTTTCTTGTTATATTTGGTCGTATTTACAGTAGCCTACATTTAACATTACCTGATTTTTGTAACCTTTTCGTTTGTTATCTACGAGAGGTATTCCATATATATGAAAGAAAGTCGTAAGCAGTTGTTTACTTGTGATATGCAAAAAGTTTGAAGACATGACAAGAAGTACTAATACGTCTCATACTTTTTGCATGTCACAAGTAAACAACTGCTTACGACTTCCATTCATCTGACGTAATACAGGTACGTTAAATATTTAGCGTTATGCACTTCCGATACAAAACAAATGCTGTAGACTATTTTTTATTTACGTTACTTTCATTGCAATATATCTAGTAAACGAACTTTAAAGGAGATAAATGCAAGTAACGAATAATTTTTACAGCCACTGTATCAAATTTTCCTGTGCTGTACGTAGTAGGCTACTGTGAGAATATTATAGCTGTAAAGAAAGGCTTTTAACGAATGATTTCGCCATATTGTCTTGTGCTATTGTTTCGGTGAGTGTGTACTCCACTACTGGCCATTCAAAAGTCCCGCCCGCGGTTTGGCAGAAAAATGGCCGCCGTATCGTCCGGTTGGCCACTCTCTCCCTATACAGGCTCTCTACCAGTTGGGAGCGTCCAGCGCCACTGCCGATGTGGACTCCCTCAGCCGGCCCGGGCACGGTTGCCTACGTCACAGAGTTCACTGACCGCCTCCGCAATTCCGCCCCCACTGCTGCACTGTTACGGAAGGAGGGAATAGCTCGAGCAGCATTGTGTTCCACGCAGAATTGCCGCCTGGGAGGCGAACTGCTACAACGTCCTGACCTCTCAGCTACCAGCACCACCGGCCACCACAGGTGCCGTAGAACCAGGCCTCTCCATTTCGGGACAGAAGTGACTGCTGTCGCCTCTACGTAGACATCCGCAAAACACGCAGCATCAACATCCAGATGAGCGAGTGCAGTGTTTTGTTTCTTTATTTTTGTTTCACTGCAAGAGTCAAGACAATTCAGTGGGTCTTTTACCAGACACTTAGTAGTGTTTGCGTGTCCTTTTTGGGGAAAGTAAACTCAGACTGTGTTTCAAGGACTGTAAGGAAAACGTTAACTTTGCGCCGTTTGGAACGGGAAGTGTATTTTGTTGTGAGCAAGCTCACTGTTGTTGAGGGGTAACGCAACGTAATGGTCTAAAAAAAGCGTTTAATTGACAGCTGTTCTTGGTGGAAGGAGAAGTGTGAAACCTGATTGGCAGGTACTCAGAGAGCCAACAGGTTACGATTGTGGATGGGGCCGTACACAGCTACTGTGGGTTGCACAATCAAACACACAAATTTATTTTTCTAAGAAGCACTTAATTACATATTTCATTATAAGATCACAATTAGGCAATACGGCTGAAGGCCTAGTTCAAGAAAACTTGAGATGCTTTCAGGGCTGAAGGCCCAAAACCACACCAAAAACAAGAATGGCTGAAGGCCTGGCTTAGAAATCAAAGGCAATTAAAAACAGAAGATAAAATTAAAAAAAAATGTAATTCAAAACAATTAGCGGCTGAAGACCAACTACAATTAAAATACATTAATAAACAATTTTTCTAACCAAGACATTTTTTTTACACTTACAACAGAACAGCCAAAAGCCTAATTAAAGAAATATTAGCTTATTGCACGGCTGAAGGCCACAAACAAATTTGAAACAACGGCTGAAGGCCTGAACAACAAGTCAGACAAACAATTTAAAATAAACCCCTTCCTTCTTACAAGAAATTTTCCTTTAAAGAATACACACGGCTGAAAGCCTTATTAAAAGGTTTCATGTAAGTCCTCGGCTGAAGGCCACACATAACACATCGATCAACTAACGGCTTAGGGCCTGGATTACAAACAATATCAGATAGAACAAAATTGAAGGAAAATAATTTTTAAAAACAATAAAATCAATCTTCAAAATTTTAATTTAACACGGCTAAAAAATCCTTTATGTAAAATTTAAAGGAATTTAACTAATACACAGCCATAGGCCTCGCACAATACTTCAAACTAAAATGAAAATCACAATCTAAAACGAACAGGACAAGTGGTGCTCAGAAGTGTTTCAAGGGTCGGCCTGATAAGATGGCTCAAACGTAAGTCGCGTTGAGATAGGCAGCCAAGAGTTGAAGTTAAATAATCGGATGGCAACCCAAACTAGGGACAGCCCAAGGACTGACCAACAATTTAACCCGGCATAACGATGGAAACTATCGGCCGAGGACGAGGATATGAACAGTACAACGTCTTCAGAAATTGGCGTCTAAAACCAGCCAAGGGAACAATAACCACTCTAAGCAAAATATGAACCAAACAGCTTAAAAGGCTGTCGAACTACCTGTCATGCCAGACAGCGTCAACACGTTAAGGAAAGGCACACTACCGGAAAACTACGCAACCGACCAGGGCAGGTAACTGGGGCGTTAACGACCACAGGGCAGAAAATACCGTAGGTGCACTTCACTGGCAAGTAACAGTCAATTTAAGAAGTAATTACAATGTAGGAAGACGGCTGCAAGATATCGCCAGACAATTTAATAAGTAATTACAATACAGAAAGACGGCTGCAAGATTTCGCCGAATCCAACACATAATACGTTGCTGCTAGCCCGAACGGCCCTGGGGGCAACAACCAACGGCCCAGGGAGCAACAACCTACAAATGAACGAAGAGATGTCACGATAGTTGAGGTTTCATAACAGGTTAACTGATCACTCAACTTCAGCGCCAAGGTTCGGTGGGCAATGAAGTTCGCCGCTCTTGCAGCTAGTGCCTCACGATACAACAGCACGTGCACGCCGCCAGCGATCCCGGCCTGGCTTCACGCCACGGAGAGTTCCTTGCTGCTCCATCCCAACCGACTGACTACATGCGGCACGCAGACAGCATTAAAAGAGCTGCTCAGTCAAAACCACGCAAGCTACTCATGGTTCCACGAAAGCACTTCCACAAACAACTTGAACGATAATAAAACCAGTGACCGTGGAACAAGAAAGATGAATCACAAGTCGACACACACAGAGAACCCAGAAGTGGTCGGCGACCAAATGCACGTCATCCGATGAGGCGACCGACCGAACGACCAACAAAGGTCATCCCCACTCAAGTCTTGTGTGGCGGCAATGGTCGGACGAATCATGGCTGTCTGGACCTCACTACTGCTCCGTGCTGACTGAACTCCCGACACACGACGACCCGGAAATACTAGCGGTCGCTCCAAAGACAGTACAACAGTGCTCTTATCGATAAGCGCTGCTGCTGCCACTCACGGGAAGGCAAGCCAACAACTTAGTGACGCCAAAAAATCGAATGAGAAACGAGTCGGCAGTACCGCAAAGACAAGATACCAAGCAATAAATGGCACGAAAACGTGCTGCGCCCGGCTCAGAGTAATAGAGAATCAATAATTTGGATAGTTTTTGAACATAGGGGTGCACTCAGCCTCGTGATGCCAATTGAGGAGCTACTCGACCGAATAGTAGCGGCTCCGGTCTAAGAAAACCATCATAACGCCTGATATAGCGGTGTGCTGACCAACGCCCCTCCTATCCACTGAGGATCACACGGCAGTTGGATGGTCCCGATGGGCCACTTGTGGCCTCAAGAAGGAGTGCTGCTTTATTGAACATATATTTAAGTATATTACAACAACTCCTTGTCGGAAAACATTAGCGACACTGCAGCAGTTTTCCTGAGGCATGTTTAATCTGAGGCGATCTCCAATTTTAATTTGAAGAAAAAAATCGATGTTATCTACAAAAGTGTAGCGAGTGAACCCAGGACTGACCTTTCGTACTGTTGTCGTTGCAATCGAAATCGTATCCACTAGGTCATCACACAACTACTGAAATATCGGTCACAGCAGTTCCATGTACGCACAGGACTTTACAATTCCGGTTAACCCTGCTCCAAGCAAGCGCAATGCTAGAACGATTCGGCGGTTGGTTTCACATGCGTTCCGCATGATCTTACTGTGTGGTGTAATAACTTTTGGGCAGCCTGGACAAGCTACTCTGAAGCCTAAGCCTCGAGGACATTCTTCTTGCAACTTGACGTCTGCATTGCACGTTCAAATTCAATTGGCTCTAGGCACTATGGGACTTAACATCTGATGAGATGACCAGTACCCTGGACTTAGAACTGCTTAAACCTGACAAGCCTAAGGACATCACACACACCGATGCCCGAGACAGGATTCGAATCTGCGACCGTAGCAGCAGCGTGGTTCCGGACAAGCGTCTAGAGCCGATCGGTCACAGCGGCCGGTGTATTGCACGATTTACGTTTCACGTATTGAGAACTAACAGAGAAAATGGCAAGAACATTTATAATCCTACAGCTCAATCCGTAATCCACATCAAAATCCTGGCCACTGTCTTTCAGTTTCTTAGCAGAGATACTGACTCATCACTTTCATGATATACTGCTTCGACCCAGGCTCGAATTCAACGTTTTCTGCTAGAACACACTTTCTTTCCAGTCATTCCTACTTGAAATACAAAACTGTGTACTGTAAGGTCATAAATAAACTGTCCGCCCCCGGTAGCTGAATGGTCAGCGTGACGGATTGTCACGACCCGGGGACTGGGTGTTGTGCTGTCCTCATCATCATCTTATCATCTTCATCGACTGCAGGTCGCCGAAGTGGCGTCAGATTAAAAGACCGGCACCAGGAGAATGGTCTGCCCGCCCGACGGGGGCCCTAGCCACGCGAATAAATAAAATAAATAAACTATCAAAAGTCGATACTGTAACAAAAATAAAGAGTCGAAGTGAAAGAATTGTTATTTTGGTACATGTACTGACGCTTGCTGATGCCGAGCGAACTTGTTACTGTTTTGAAATGCTCCTAACTACATCTAGTTAGTGCAGGTAGGCCGTTTCGGGTCATCGGAGGCGCTGGAGGAGGACCTCTGAATTCCATAGAACAAATTTACTTTTTTTCCAGTGACTACACTTCTTGACTCATATTTCAGAAGGTTCAAAGCATCTTTTAAGCGAATAAAAACGATTTTTTGAGACTTATATAGTGTTGTTGCCCCTTAAGCGTGTAAAGTATTAGGCATGAGCTGCCATTCAGGCGGAGAGATGAAGTTATCGGAGGAAGTGTTATGTTGCTGCTATATTCAACTGTCCGCCTCGTCGGTCTATTTTGTTCTCATGTCGTTTTTTGTTGTTTAGTTGATAAAGGGCCAAGCCTGTCGGGGTCGATACAACATGGGTGCTACCTTTGAGGTAATACATCTGTCTTGACAGTGGACAACGGAAATATATCGGAGCAGGTGAAGGCTGTGTAACAGAACAGAGTTGCGCCCACCTTGCCTACTAGAGCAATACGTGCTACTGCTGTTGCCCAGCTGAACCAGCCCACGCGTTTGTGGACGAAAGACGGCAAAGAAAGGAAGCCAGACGACTGATCCGTGGCTAAACTATGTTAGATATAAGGAGATATTTGAGAGATTAAGAAGGCATTGTCAGGGGAAAGACGTTAATAGTATGAGTAACCTTGTAGAGGTTCAAAGGAGTATTGTTGGCTTGCCAGCGAGCTGTGCCGGCTTTAACTTTGACAGGCATGGCACTCCACTGGGGCCACTCACTTCTTGTACAGCTGATATCAATCCTGGTCACATGCCAGGGCTAGGGTCATTGGTCGAGGACTGTGTGGTTGGACTTGGGCGGCCCGCGGTACCGGCAGTTAGCGGGAGACTACTCCTGCTGTTCAGGAGCGGAGCTCGCTACGCCGCAAGTTGTTAAGTCGGTCGAAGCCAAAATTTTCGTGTGGATTAAACATTACGGCACCTGTAGATCACCTTCACGGATTGGAGGGAATAACACCACTCCTTGGAATCCTGGAAATCGTGGCTCCTTCCGACCTGAGTGGAGTTAAGTGTTGATCTTTTATTGGTAGTTGTTTGCGTAAGCCCATGCCTGTGTTAATGTTGAATTAAACTTTTCACATTCATTACGCCTCTGAGTGATTGTGTGCATGGTCAGCGGTCAGTGTAACTGATTTTAATGTGTTTGTTCCAGATCATATTCATTGCGAGTGTATGAATACTCTCTGTAGTAAATTGAGTTGACGTAATTGGGGCTGCAATATAATCTGTGTCGGAGGCAATGCACTGTTAAAAGAGGACGCGTTCCGTTATGTTGATTTGCGGGCGGTTGTAGTTCACGTCGCCAATTTTCATGTAATATTAAGGAGCGTCTAGCTCGTGACTTGTATGTGTAGCCACTTTCACAATACGTTAATATTCCCCACATCTTAGAGATTTTCGTTTGTAGCCTTATTTGGGCACATCGCTGGTTCATTTCTGACGCATATAGGCAGGGTAGTTCTGCCAGCGGATGACGCGCTCCTGTTTCCTGGGCCTGGAGCAAATACGTGTTTTCTTCCTGCTGCGTCGATACTTCCGCCTAGGTTTGCCCGCAGCCAGGTGCCTCTGCCATCTGCCTCGTATTAGCTAAAGTTAAGTAAAATTGTTCGTTTTTGTACGTGCCACGGCAGAGTGTGACAAAATTAATTCCGGAACCCTTGATCTATTCAAATAGTGAGAGTTGAGCAAGCACACAAGCCTAAAGGTGTGTTCTGCAAGTGCCAAGTTCCTTGTGACTATACTTGCCCTTTAACAACTTGTTTAAATCTTGCAGGTCCTATTTTGCTAATACTGGAGCGTGTTAAGTTTTGAATGTTTTACTTATGAATATCAACTGCTGGATTTTTTATCCGTAGTCATTAGCTAACTCCATTCAGTGTCAAACTTGCGTGGTTGTTACCAGTTTTCTGTGATAACTGGATGCTGTAATTTGTCACCTTTCTTGTAATATGAGGGAGTGTGTATTTAATTAAGGCTCAAAATTAATGCTTCTGGTGGTTCATACCAGTTGAGAGTCACATTTAAATTGTATGCCTTCTCAGTTTCAGCTGCAATAGCCCATTAACGACAAATTTCGTCGCGCTGTCCTAACGGATACGTTCGTCGTACGTCCCACGTTAATTTCTGCGGTTATTTCACGCATTGTTGCTTGTCTGCTAGTACTCAAAACTCTACGCTGCTTTCGGTCGCTAAGCGAAGGCTGTCGGCCACTATGTTGACCGTGATGGAACGTAATCCCTCAGCAATTTCTTGAAAATGTGGATCTCGGAACAATGAATTCCCTAACGATTTCCGAAACTGAATACGCCATGCGTAAGTGTATTAATCGCCGTCGTGTGGCCAAAATCCCGTCGGAAACCTTACCACACACGTCACCTGTGTACAAATAATAACTCTGCCAATGCACTGTCTTTTATTCCTTGTGTATGCTGTACTACCGCCCACTGTATATGTGCATACTGATATCCCCTGCCTTTTGTCACCTCTGTGTGCAACAGATTAGTAAGGTCTTAGTTTACTACAACTGATTTATAGCTATTTAAAGTTCAACAATGAGTTTTTTTATTGGAACCTGATAACATCACCATGGGTAGTTACACAGCAAGAGCTTACGATGATATTTTGCATTATCAAAGTACAGAGGTTGTTAATAGCAGCTTCTCGATCAGTATGAGGTGATGCTGGTGGAGTGCTGCGGACGATAGGGATTATTTGCGTAGAACTCTTTGGATTCTGAAATTCTGTATCAGAATACCGTACTTGTATGGACTCCGAGTTAATGTTTCGTTTTCGTAAGATCTAGAAGTTGAAACCGATACGTACATAGTGCGCCTGCGACAGTTGTGCCTAGGTAAGGTGTCAGAGCTAACAGGGGAACTGTACTGTGAGACACCTTGTCCTGACCACCAGTTCCATGATTACTTACCGCTGCAGCAATGTCCGATACCACACAAAATGTAGCCGCCTAACGTTTCACAGCTACATGTCCAAATGTCTGTGTACCGCTGACGTAAGACAGTTATGAGCCCTATCGTGCTCATGTAGGCATGGTTATGTACAGGTTACAAATAAATTTACAATTTTCGAGGGATTCCATGTTCTCTGGACCCATATTATTTTCAACCACAATAAAGAGTTTACAGTTGACGAAAAAGTCGTTTTCTGCGAACGTGCACAGTAGGTACGTAATGTTACGTTCTCCCTTAGTGTTTATATAATATTTTCATGTTGCCGATGTCGCTATGAACATATGTGTTCATTTGTTGTGTACCAGATGCCACTGATGATGAGCTCTCTATTAGAATACAAGTCTGGCACATAAATGCCTCTGAAGAGCGACTGATAGTGCGTCAGCAAGATGTCTGAGCTGTACCGTGTCGGTAGGTCACGGTACGTCTTTCGCATGCCATCTATGCTTCTAGGCAGAGCTGTTTTGACGCAAACGAGCGACAGTGCGAGAAGTGACTCGGACAGCGGCAGGCAGCGCAGCGGAAAGGGTTCTCCAGGCAGGTCGTGTTGGGATTCGAGCTGTGCGATTTCTCAATCGGATGACTGGACTGCAGTATTCCGCCTGAGGGCCGTGTGTCTGCGAATAAGTGTTCATACTGGCAGCTCCGGAGAACAGGAGCCGGCCGAAGTTAGTCCTACTGTGGAAGTCCGTGGTTGCGGTGCCTCGGTTCAGATGGAAGCGTGCCACCTTAGAAATATGGTGAGGTACCTTGCTTCTGTAGAGTGAATTTGGGGACAGGGTGAGGTTCCAAAACTGTTCCTTTCTATTATCTTCCACGGTGCGTTGCCATCTCCTTAAACGCCTTACCCGCCTTCACGACTACCTGTTGTTGTTGTTGTTGTTGTGGTCATCAGTCCTGAGACTGGTTTGATGCAACTCTCCATGCTACACTATCCTGTGCAAGCTTCTTCATCTCCCAGTACCTACTGCAGCCTACATCCTACTGAATCTCCTAAGTGAATTCATCTTTTGGTCTCCCTCTACGATTTTTACCCTCCACGCTGCCCTCCAATACTAAATTGGTGATCCCTCGATGTCTCAGAACATGTCCTACCAACCGATCCCTTCTTCTAGTCAAGTTGTGCCACAAGCTCCTCTTCTCCCCAATTCTATTCAATACCTCCTCATTAGTTATGTGATCTACCCATCTAGTCTTCAGCATTCTTCTGTAGCACCACATTTCGAAAGCTTCTATTCTCTTCTTGTGTAAACTATTTATCGTCCACGTTTCACTTCCATACATGGCTACACTCCATACAAATACTTTCAGAAACGAGTTCCTGACATTTAAATCTATACTCGATGTTAACAAATTTTTCTTCTTCAGAAACGCTTTCCTTGCCATTTCCAGTCTACATTTTATATCCTCTCTACTTCGACCATCATCAGTTATTTTGCTCCCCAAATCGCAAAACTCCTTTACTACTTTAAGTGTCTCATTTCCTAATCTAATTCCCTCAGCATCACCCGACTTAATTGGACTACATTCCATTATCCTCAAATGGCTCTGAGCTCTATGGGACTTAACTTCTAAGGTCATCAGTCCCCTAGAACTTAGAACTACTTAAACCTAACTAACCTAAGGACATCACACACATCCATGTCCGAGGCAGGATTCGAACCTGCGACCGTAGCGGTCGCGCGGTACCAGACTGCAACGCCTAGAACCGCTCAGCTACCCCGGCCGGCCATTATCCTCATTTTGCTTTTGTTGATGTTCATCTTATACCCTCCTTTGAAGACACTGTCCATTCCGTTCAGCTGCTCTTCCAAGTCCTTTGCTGTCTCTGGCAGAATTACAATGTCATCGGCGAACCTCAAAGTTTCTATTTCTTCTCCATGGATTTTAATACCTACTCCGAACTTTTCTTTTGTTTCCTTTACTGTTTGCTCAATATACAGATTGAATAACATCGGGGATAAGCTACAGCCCTGTCTCACTCACTTCCCAACCACTGCTTCCTTCATACCCATCGACTCTCTGCTGACTCAATACCCTGCTTGCTTATGCCCCGCTCATCGATACAATGAGTGCGAATCAGAGGCCTGCGTGTGTTGGTACCAGCTACGTATTATACCAGTGTAAATTGTGACTTCCTGTTACTAAGAGGGACCCTGTTTTTACCTTATAGCTTGAGGACTTTGGTGTAAGTTATTTATTGCTGTGAATGGCTTTGATGCTTGCTACTTAACTAGTGAACTCTGGGAGAAAACGATTCGTGCCAATTGCTTGGTATTTAAGGTACTGCCTGCTAATGTAATCGAAGTTCGTTTGCCAACAGTGCGCATCCGTGAAAATCTTGTTCATTTTCTGTCCCACGTGGTGGGCCGCTTGCTACCGTTACACAGTCGGGCGTCGTTTTGAAACTGAACTGCGGTTGCCTCCTTGCTGAGATTTTGGTGTGTATTCAGTAATAAGTCGTTATTGTTTCTTGTTACTGATACTGCAGGGCTTGGCTTCTGCCCCTTTATTAGTATGTGGGTGTGAAATTATGCCCTTAGCCATGTTGTTCCAGTTTCATGATATAAGGGTTAAGCATTGTTTATGATTTATTTATTTGTCGAACTTAACGATCCTTTTACTTGCCAAGTGATACTAGCAGTTACTAGCGCCATGCGCAAAATTGTCTGCGTTATCCAGGTGGTACCTATGTCACATTTACGCTGAACAGCTACCTGGCTCGCAGTCGGTTGGGCCCTGAAGGTCGTGGGTTCCGCTGCTTCTTCATCAACAGCACTAGTGTGGGAAAAAAATTGTACCTGTCTTGGCTTTTTTAAATTATGCATTTTTCGAAATCTGTGTTTGTGTCTTTTGGGGAACTGAATATAAATTTTACGGTCATTGTTTTAGTAAGTTTTTGTTCCTTTGGTGAGTGGTGTTGTGAAACATTCTGTGGTACCAAGAATATTGTAAATCGGTAAACCAGCTGTCAGAAAGTAGGATAAGATGATTTCTTAAATTGTCTGGCACACAACTTCTTCTTGTTGTATCTATCATGTTGAAGCATAGGTACTGTAATAAATTTTTGCATTGTTCTTGCCACATAGGAGTGTACTACAAATTTGTGATGTCCTAATAATTACATATCTCATTATAGGAAAGGAACTGAAACAAATTTCCTTGCCTCTGTGATGTATGTAAAACTACTTGCTTCCACAACTATGACAGTTAAGTGCAAAGCTTATTTGTTGTCTTTGAACACAGATATTTTCGTAACCGTATACAACATTTTGGGTTTCCTATGTTTCTAACAGTATAATGTGAGTCAACATGACAGTGTATTAAAGCCTTACTTGAGTTCAAAGTAAAATCTGCAACACTTTGTGAGGTAACGGATGAGCTGTGACACCCTGAAACTATTCTAAGTTCAGAGTTGGAGTGGCTGGTCGGCAAGCCGGGGCTCGTCAGCAACCGCGCGGTGGCGAACCTTAGACGGAACAAGAGGGGCAGCCCCAGCGCGTGGTCCAGACCAACTGCGTGGCTGGGACTTCCATGCTGACGCTTTGTCGAGGACTGTGCTTTGTGTCGATGAAGGAGATCTGTACGCCGGGAGTGCCAAAGATTGCGGACTTTGTGAAACCATAATGGCAGACCTTTCACAGTTCATGTAGAAATTAATAACAGCCAGAGGAATCATAATACCTGAAAAAGAAACATGCACATTACCATTATTTGCAAGACGATTCTGTGGTGTAATCAGATTTTCAATATCTTTATTAAAGTTTTGTAACTGACTGTAAATTATACAAGTAAAACCTAGCAAGGAATTTCCAAAATCTAAACAGCTCACCCGATTTTGTCAATAGACATGTCTTTAGGAAGCTATTAGTGTAAGCCTAAATTGGTATGAATTACACGCATGTAGCTTGAATAGTGCATGAGTTATTGGAGGTCGAAGTGGCCGATTACTATTGATCTCGTCAGGCCATAAGTACTCCACAGTTACACGAAAAAACGCTAGAAGCGAGCTTGTAAATATATTTATTCATCTATGTCTTTGTTTATATCTGATATATACTATTCATGGAGGAACTGGTCAAATATTTACTGTGTTTTAGGAAGCACAGCGACATTAGGCTACTGGCCTACTTTTGCTTCTATTCCTTTGATATATGTTTATTTAATTTGTTATGTATTTAATAATGTGTGTTAGAGCGTGTTTACGGTCCAGCCGTAGGAATATTTATGTAATTTAAAGTTATTTAAATGTAAATTCTGTATTTTGTATGTGTTTCGATATGTTTGTGAGTGTGCGTTGGCTTGGAGACATGGCGGGAGCACTCTAGCCAATCACAGCGCTCGTTACTACGGTAGGCGACTACCGAAGAATGGAGAGACTGGATGGAAGTGGGGGAGGAGCATCGGGTGGCACGGGACACGGGGGAGTGCTGGACGGGAAGGGGCGACGGACGTCCGCAGGAAGTACTTGGAGAGTGTTGTGCAGTTTGCACGTGATAGTGGGAGATAGAAATATTTCGTAGTGTCGACTTGTGCACTTGTGAGATTTCCGTGGCTTCCGCAGTCAAGACGTAGTATGTGTTTAGAAGTGAATATTTCGCGAGCTATGTTGTTGTTCGTAACTAATTACGTGAAGTAGGGATCTATTGTTCCCCTGTTATTTAACCTATATTTTATTTAATTGCTGGACCATCGAAAACACTAATAGTTTTGCAGTAATAAACGGCATGCAAAGGTACATCTGCTATCGTACTTATCATTTAAAGCCGTTAAAAGTAGTACCTGCAGATTTTATTTGATTGTAGTCTTTCATTTATAAATTTCTAAGTTACATTCAAAATTCGGAATTGTCGAGTCATAGGAACCTTCGACCATTCGATTCATGTGTACATTCATATTGTATACTGTAGACTCAGTAGTATTTGGCTTGTAATGCGGCAACTACGTATCCCAGTCCATAGACAACGAAACCAGCCAAAACTTTTAATATTTCAACTCCGAGTCTGAGTATACATAGTTTAGGGTCACATTTTTTGTATGAAAGCCCGCAACATGTTGTTGAAGTATATATTTATGAAATTCTCTTGAGACCTGTTGTCGTTCTTAACGTGTTTATTTTAATTAATTCTTGAAAGCTTACAGGTAAATTTTATTAATGGCTTTGATTGAACCTCGAAGCAAAAAATGTTAAATAAATATTGTTGTCACTGATGATGTTCGACCGTTACTTGGATCTAGTTCTCTTCCTCGTAGACAAACTCACGCAGTAGCTGTGTACCAATAACGCATAAGTAGCAGAGCACCCAGCAAACTAGATGTTCAGTTGTTCAGTTTTTCATGTGTATGCATGTTCGCCCCGCTCTAAGGAAGTCCTAAAACAGTAATTTTCTCTCTTATAAAATTATAAATTTATATATTGTTCTGTGACGCAAGGTACAGTACAACTTGAAGTCTGAACGTTAAACTGGTATATTTTATTTTTTACTGACTGAATGTTGTGATGAAGGATTTTTAGATCTGTATGAATTCGGTGTGACTTGTCCTTGTGGTTTCTTTATTTTCTGATGCCTAATAAGCAAGGCTATTGCTGTGACGGACTCGGTATTTTGTGAGCTGACTGGAGAACTTCCTATTGTAATTGGGATATTAGCTAAAGCAGTTGCATCTGTTGTCCGGGTCTGTTCTAAGTAAAGGCCTTGGTCTCCTACTTACAGCAGGTATTCGAACATGTGTGTCCAGAAACCAACTCACTATGCTTTTCCTAATTAGATCCGTGCAAAGCATCGTCTCCCAACACTCCCAGATGGTGCCAGGGTAACCTGCCCAAAATCAACCATCACAAATGTCGTCCTCCGCTACCTTGTACAGGTAGTCATATATCATACCCAAAGTTCCCATCCAAAATGTTTATTGCCCCACCTACTATCACTAGCACATTCTCACTTCTGAAATCTACACAAGGTACTAAGTGGTGGTGGTGGTTAGTGTTTAACGTCCCGTCGACAACGAGGTCATTAGAGACGGAGCGCAAGCTCGGGGTTAGGGAAGGATTGGGAAGGAAATCGGCCGTGCCCTTTCAAAGGAACCATCCCGGCATTTGCCTGAAACGATTTAGGGAAATCACGGAAAACCTAAATCAGGATGGCCGGAGACGGGATTGAACCGTCGTCCTCCCGAATGCAAGTCCAGTGTGCTAACCACTGCGCCACCTCGCTCGGTGTAAGGTACTAAGTCCCCTGTCACTTCTAACACACTTTAATTAGATGCTATTGCCGTGGTAGTGTGACCGCAGCATTTCCTGGAGTTTAGGGCTACACCTCGCCTATGACTACTACGCAACAAAAAATGGTTCAAATGGCTCTGAGCACTATGGGACTCAACTGCTGTGGTCATAAGTCCCCTAGAACTTAGAACCACTTAAACCTAACTAACCTAAGGACATCACACACATCCATGCCCGAGGCAGGATTCGAACCTGCGACCGTAGTGGTCGTGCGGTTCCAGACTGTAGCGCCTTTAACCGCTCGGCCACTCCGGCCGGCACTACGCAACACTTAGCACACTCCTAGGGTTACTAGTGGTGATCGCCGTGAGCACGTTGCATTGTGTAAGTATTTAGGGGTAATACTGAGGAGAGATATAAAATGGAGCGATCGTGTGTTATCGGTATCAGTGAAGGGCAGTGGAAGACCTACATATATTCTAATAGTCCTGGGAAATTGTAAAGCAACTAGAAAGGAAATCGGATACAAGGCGCTGTTGCGACCAACTCTGGGCTGCTGTTGAGGTGATTGGGCTCCTTATCGAGTAGCCAAGACAGCAAGCGTCGAACGAATTCGAAAACGCGCAGCTACGATCTTAACAGGTCGCTGTAACCCACACGAAAGTGGAACAGAAATGATCGGTCAACATTTATGGTAATCTCTAGAATGAAGACGACTTAGTTGAGGTAAATCCTTTTGAGTAAATTTAGAGAATCTTTATTCGAAAGAGACTGTGCCATTAGAAAGTATAAAAATGACATTTTTTAAATAATATGAATATTTATATATGTGTTTGGAGAGAAATAGAGAGAGAGAGAGAGATTGATTTTTGATTGAGATTTTTCTTGATTTTTGATTGAGATTTTTACTTTAAGTCGTAACTGGTATCTGAATTTTGGTTGCTGCCTCCTTGAACGATCAGCTTCTGCACCAGTAGTTGACGTATTGCAATTTGAAGGAAGTTATTCTTCTTTAAGGCTTAAAATACGACTCTTAGTTACTTGGCCGTGTTGCGGATAGCTTTGAGCCCAAGTTTTCGAAGCTTTTCATACCTAAGCGACCACTGTTGTAGGTAAATAAGATCAAACAGCAATCTGCTTTTCGTGAGAAAAGGAGATTTCTTAGCACACAAACTTCGTTCAAACTACACGTCCTGCCACATCAAAATGGCTCAGTGGAGTTCAGCACCATACTATTTTACAAGAACATAATCCAGTTAAATACTTTCGATTCATAGACGGCGATGACAATGAAGTTTACCTCCTTTTCAAAAAGCAAGATATTTCTATTCTTCACTTCCAGAAAATTTGTATACATAAATGTTTCGCAACTCCTACGCATACTTCACTCGGTTTTATCACTAAAATATCAATTTTGATTAAATGTAACAATATGTTCTAAGCGACGTCCTTGCAACACGTCCTCTTTTCACAAAATACAGATTAACAGTTCTCTTTTTTTAAAATAAATCAATTGTCTTTTTTTTTTTAGAGTTCATACTCAAAGATTCACAACTACTATCGCTTCGGGGATTGCGCGCTAGAGAGTTTCTTGTTGTCCAGATGCGCTTCACTTCACTTCAAGTACTTTTTGAATCAAATTTACACTTACGGTATTTACATACATTACTGAGCTTCTGAGAATAAAATCAGACACAAATTAGTTTTAAAAAGGGGCAGTGATGCTCACATAACATTACAAATGCTATGATTAAGGTATCGGTTAGGAATCATGAGAATAAGACAGGAAAGATTAGTGTACGTACAGAGACATGTAGACGATCGTTTTTCCTTCGTTCTACACGCGAGTGGAACAGGAGAGAAAAGCGATAATACTGGTATGATGCACCTTGCTCCGTGCAATGTATAGCGGCTCGCGTAGTAGTATATAGCTGGGGAAATCAACTCAGAATGATAATGCTAATTGCCGGCCGGTGTGACCGAGCGGTTCTAGGCGCTTCAGTTCGGAACCTCGCTGCTGCTGCGGTTGCAGGTTCGAATCCTGCCTCGGGCATGTACGTGTGTGATGTCCTTAGCTTTGTTAGGTTTAAGTAGTTCTAAGTCTATCGGACTGATGACCTCAGATGTTAAGTCCCTTGGTGGTTAGAGCCATTTGATAATGCTAATCATGTTGTACCCTCTGCTCGACTGCGCACGCGGACTGCAGTGTTCTCAGTCGCACACTGGGGAATACGCCGAGGCCCTCCGTGGGCAACGGCTGCTGATGCGTCTGCAGCGCCGGCGGTCCGCAAGTGTCGCCAAACAGTGGCCGGCCGGTGGGACGCGCATGCGCACCAGTGGGGGAGGCCGCGTGGACCTGGCGCAGGCGCACAGCCTGCCTCTCGGCAGAGGCGCGTGGCTTGGCTGTGGCAGTGGCAGTGGCAGTCCGCCGCCGGCTGCCGACGCCGACGCCAGGTGCAGTGGCGACGCGCAGCGCCCCCTGCCGGCGTCGTGTCGAGACAGCAGCTGGGCCCGGTGTTCAGCTGAAACCTCCCTATCCGTCTCCAGTCAGCGCCAAATACAGGGTAGCTCTCGTTACCTTAGACGCGAGGTGTGAATTTGCATAGCGGCGAAGCCTTCGGCCGTCTTCTGAGGAGACTCTGCTGTTCTTATCGGTGGTATGGAGTGCCAAGTTTGCGACTGTGAGAAAATTTGCGTCAAGTGTGGCGGACTCACTACGCCAGCATTATTACGGTAGAGCAGAAGACGTGGCAATTGGGCAGCGGTTGCCGGACATCAGTGACAATATCGTCGAGAGGTCGCGAAACCTACTCATTTGTCAGTAAAACAGCTATTACATCTGCTGTTACGTTTTTCGCCAGAGGAGGAGATACGACGATTAATTATGTGAAAGGACGAGATATGAGGTTACAGTGGCAGAGGAAGAATATCATCGTGAATATAGTTCGAGGAAATCTATTAAGAGTACTCTAGCACAGATGTAAGCTTCGGGATTTTACCTGCGACGTCATCAGAAAAGATGTATAATTTGCGGAGAATTGTGAAAATTGTGTCGCTCGATAACGACTGTCCTTGACTCTTCTCGTGTAAGAATGACGACGACGACGGAGGCGATCTTGGCGGTGTCCGAGGAGGTGCTGAACGGGACGACCTCGAACGAGACACTGACGGGCGAAGTGGACGTCGCGAACGGGACGTCGGAGGCGCAGTTCTGCGGGCCGGGCCTGCGGCACTTCCAGGCCGGCTACCGCGAGGTGCACGCCTACCTCAGCCTGCTGGTGTGCGTCTTCGGCTCGGTGGCCAACTCGCTGAACATCGCGGTGCTGACGCGCCGCGAGATGGTGTCCGCCACCAACAGCATCCTGACGGCGCTCGCCGTCGCCGACCTGCTCGTTATGGTGGAGTACGTGCCGTACGCGCTGCACACGTACCTGCTGAAGCGGCCGCGCGCGCGCAGCTACACGTACGCGTGGGCCGTCTTCGTGCTGTTCCACTCGAACTTCGCGCAGGTGTGCCACACGGTGTCGATCCTGCTGACGGTGGAGCTGGCCGTGTGGCGCTACCTGGCGGTGGCGCACCCGCGGCGCGGCCAGGTGGGCGTGGCGCGCACGCTGGCCGCCGTCGCCGCCGCCTACCTGCTGGGCCCGCTGCTGTGCGCGCCGCACTTCCTCGCCTTCGAGGTGGCCGAGGTGCGAGAGCGCGGCGCCACGCTGCACGTCGTGCAGATGAGCCGGCTGAGCCGCGCCGCCGGCGGGCTGCTGGCCGACCTCAACTTCTGGGTGTACGCCGTGGCGGTGAAGCTGGCGCCGTGCGCCGCGCTCACGGTGCTCAGCCTGCGCATCGTGGCCGCGCTGCTCGAGACGAAGCGCCGCCGCCGCCAGCTGTCCCTGGCCGCCGCCGCGCGCCAGCCGGCCAAGGAGCGCCAGACGGAGCGCACGACGCGCATGCTGCTCGCCGTGCTGCTGCTCTTCCTGGCCACCGAGCTGCCGCAGGGCGTGCTCGGGCTGCTCAGCGGCCTGCTCGGCCAGCGCTTCTTCGCCCAGTGCTACCTGCCGCTGGGCGAGCTCATGGACGGCCTGGCGCTGTTCAACTCGGCCGTCAACTTCGTGCTCTACTGCAGCATGAGCCGCCAGTTCCGGGTCACCTTCTGCCAGCTCTTCCGGCCGCGCGCGCTCGGCAGGTGGATCCCGGTCGAGGCGTCGCACGACGCCAACACCACCACCAACAACGCGACGCAGGTGACGCAGCTCTAGCACGTGCGCCGCTGCCGGTCGACGGAGGGCGCCCGTCGCTGCGGAGGGGGCGGCGCGGGCGGGGGCGGCGACGGCGCCCCGTTCGTCATCGGCGACGTCCGGTGCTGACGCCAGCTCCTGCCGCCGGTTGTCCGCGACCGATCGCCCGTCTCGCCCGGCCGCAACTCTGCCGCCGACGTCGTCGTACGCGTGGCGCGTTCGAAACTTGCGACGAGATCGTCGAACGGGGAAGTCGCCGGATGCAGCAGAGGTGGAGAAGACGACGGCGGAACTTTCACCGGCTGCGACATCCGGAGCCGGCTCGTCCTTCACTGAACCCGCACAGTGCCCTACAGGCCGGCCGACAAACTTTCGACTTCTGCCTCATTCCTCACCCGATACACAACTTTAATTGATTCACACCTTTCTTCCTTTCTTTCTTTTGCTACTGCCTTTATCCCGCATTGTGCACAGGGTCGGCAGGGTTAAGTACGAATTTGGCACGGTGAATTTTAAGGGGTGACTGGAATCCCTTCTGTCGCCACCCTGTACCCCCCAGGACGGAATTAGTGTACCCCAGCTGTGTGCATCGAGTCTAAATAGTGAAATAGTGTCAATGTGTTTCAAATGTCTGCGAGTCGCGTAACTGAGGCGGGACGTGGGAACCAGCCCGGAATTCACCTAGCAGGATGTGGATAACCGTCTAAAAACCACATCCACGTTGGACGGCACGCCACCCGTCTTCGTTAATTCGCCGGGCAGATTCGATCCGGGACCGGCCCGCCTACCCGAGTCCAGGAAGTCTTTCTTTCTTTCTTTTGCTACTGCCTCTATCCCGCATTGTGCGCAGGGTCGGCAGGGTTAAGTAGGGATTTGGCACGGTGAATTTTGAAGGGTGGCCGGATGCCCTTCTGCCACCACCCCGTACCCACCCCCCACCTCCCCCCCCGGGGCGGAATTAGTGTACCCCAGCTCAGCTGTCTACGTCGAGTGTAAATCGTGAAATAGTGTGTATGTGTTTCAAATGTCTACCAGTCGTGTAACTGAGGCGGGACGTGGGAACCAGTCCGGTATTCACCTAGCAGGATGTGGAAAACCGCCTAAAAACCAAATCCAGGTTGGCCGGCGCACCGGCCGTCGTCGTTAATTCGCTGGGCGGATTCGATCCGCGGCCGGCGCGCCTACCCGAGTCCAGGAAGCAGTGCATTAGCGTTCTCGGCTATCCTGGCGGATCTCTCGGCTATCCTAGCGGGTATTGGTTCACACCTATCAGGCTCTTAATGTTGCGTACATTCCCACACAGTTTTGATGGTTATACAGACACTGGACCACGTTCTGCCGAGTGGTCTTTCTCGCTCAAAGACTCCTTCAGATAGATGTGACGCGTGGAAATCTTTTTTTTATCACTACGAAGTGGACATTTGCTACACCACCCTGAACAACACCTGCTACTTTCTCCATTACTTCATCTGGTTGAGACAGCTGCAACTGCGAGGGTGGAAGGAAATTTCACTTTCTGTGCTGCATTCTGTCGGCAACTGTTTGGTGCCTTACATAAAAGTAGCTAATACCTCGTATTGATGGTAGTAAAATGTTCATACCATATCTTTCTCACAGTTTAATATTCTCGATCAAATTACGTTTTACGTGCATTCCATAAAATACTTACGCCAACTGCCAGCACACTTCCACTACGTATTTTCCCCCTTTCTGTTTGACAACCCGGACTTTCCTTTCGTGACCAATGACCACGTACTAGGCTGCATACTGAAGCTCTGAATCTACCTCCCTTCCCTCTTTTCTCCATTTCTGTGTATGCTCTTTGTCTACTACCGACATATTGCGGTAAATTAGATACATTACTTATCGAAATCTAAAATCAGGCCACAGTACCGTGCCGAATTCATCCCGGGGCTGCAGCATTGCAAATGCTTTCTGTGCGTCCATCTCCTGGCAGTTACTCTCGGTTACCCAACTCCCAGCCATACTCCTCCGCCCTTACAATCTTTCAGTGGACCACAGCTCATTTTTCCCACGAAGTAACAACTTTTCTGAGCTTAGTGAGACTGACAAATGCCGTCGCTGATCAAATGATCGTCTCTACAGAGCACCAGTTTCCGCCGCTAGTTACTGACATGGACTCGTTGGTTCGACTATCGGTGACACCATATTCAGTTGTGGAAATATCCGCATCAGGTTTCACTCCAAACCAAAAGCTACCTGAATACGACAGCCATCGTAATTGCGTACAGTAGCAGGTGGTTGTATCAGGCTGCAAACCACATCATGTTTTCTTCCTTTTATTCCTCTCAGAGATGGTACTGAAATAATTAAATGTATTAATCGCATAAAATTCGATTTATTAAAGCTCTTACGCAAATCACTTTCTCATCGATGTGATGTGACATTTTCATCGACATTTTCAGCTTATTAACAATCTCCCTATAACAATGACTCAAGCGTATAATGCAAAGTGCCAGTAATGTCATATCATTGCCAAACAAAATTACATGGATGTGAAGCATACAATTAATGCAATCCTCATCTCGTACACAAAGGGCATGTCTGGCCAGGGATGAAACTCTGAAAACTACGTGAAGCTGTGGACAGGTGCTGTCTGACGTTTTCAGGGGAACACAGTAGTTACTTTTACGTGATCCAGTAAACAATTATCTTCTGAAGGCAGCACAGAACTGCTAATCCTGCTTCGGAAAAGTAACAACAATAAATAATTCTGTCCCGTATGAGGTGGGATGTTCTTAGCACTTTCCGTTGGAAATATGTTAACCGAGATATATTACAGTATGCCAAGTCTGGTATATGGCAGCGCTTATTATGTTCTGCAAACTAACGAAACTACAAGACTTTCTTCTCCTCGTATGTAGATTTTATAAAACCTCACTATATTCACAAGTTATAAATATAATCGCGAGCTGAGTCATTTACCTCTGCATTTGTTTCACTGCAAAGCATTTGATATGCGTCACCGCGCTACAGTTTTGAAGAGTTTTGAACAGATACGCTGATAACCAGTGTTAATTTTATTACAATACGTAATTCCCAAAAGAATTCAAACTTCATCGGTTAATTTTTTTTATTCAGCAGTAATTACGTTTACCAAGTACCTATAGTCGCGAGTATTTATCCAATGTTATCTGCAATGTGCATCTACTACTACTCTCGTCGATGATTCGCATTGCAATAAAGATTACTGCTTTGCCATGAAACGATTCACGCAGTAACTCATGCACTTGCGTACTAATTTCTTGTGCCGACTGCTGATATAGAAACACCAGTTTCCACCAACAGTTAGCGTTATTGCTTCTCCTTGAACTACTACAAATGTGTCAGTATTCCACATGATGACAGCAGTAGTCATAATCGTACTGCATTTTAAAGTGCTGCGCCTTTCCCTAATGCTGTCGACTTTGAATTTAAAGAGGCTTCCGTTTAAAATAAACCATGATGATACTTACCAGCAGTCTGACAGACAATGTAAAATAATTCGCAGACATTAATGTATTCACAAACAAATGTTAGGAACAGTCCACTCTTTTAGCACAGTCTTTTTCAAAAAAGAAAAAGAACTTCTTTAACGGTACCTGTTCTTTTGACGGAATACATACAGTATCCTTTCTGCTTTATTTTTAATACGATAAAAGATATATAATAATAATTTTTCATTTGAGAACAGTTTGGAGAGAGAGAAAATTTGGGCACTTAAGCATCATAACACGTCCGATTACAGAACAGATTACGTCGCAGACAATTGTATACCTTTGCTGTACCCAGTCTCTAAGTATTTTTGTACTGTTTAGTATACTTACTGCAGACTGCTCTTTTTCTTGACACATCAGTATTGTAACTGTGACGCAGCACTTCGTTTTCTCTGTGACTAGAAGACGGACTATATTACAAAGAAGGCTCAGTGCAACAGCGCTTGAAATTTCTCATTATGCCGCGTTCTCTCAACCATTACTAGGAGCCACGTTTTCACTTAATTTTTTGTATTCGTGGTTTGCCTGTGTTCAGTACCTGCATATACTGATTACCAAACAGTTTGCTATGAAATGTCTTTAGTGCAGAACAAACTCACTGAGTTTAGTTTTCAGCTTTGGCAGCAGTGCTTGTGCCATAAGTAACACACGATCAACAAGTACGAAAATTTCACCGATTAATTCCTGCATTTACTACAGCAAGAAAAACTACAAGCAAGTACTTTGTGTTAGAACGTGATATGTGGTGCTAATGGTGAAAATATACTTCAGATAGTGAGCCCAATTTGAAGTATATTTTTTCATTCAAAACGCGAAAGGTAAGATATTTTACACTTATCGATGAAAACTTGACTGAGAAGAGCACTTATTAATAAATGTTTCTTGTTGTTTACGTCTTTATTTGAAGTTACAATCTCTGTATTTTGTGAAATAAAAAACATACTCGCAATTAAAGATTTTTCTCCCGACTAATCTCTGATTTCTTTTGATGGACTCATATCAAATAAGTATAGATGTCTTTATTTTGCGTGACACTGTACATACTTAAAAGGAAAGTGTCTAAGTACTTCTGTTCGTCTAAATTCCCTATTAAGCTGGACCATAAATAATTTCTTTCTTAGCTTTTATTTATATATTTACTATTCATTTTTGAAACTTTTATTTCTCAATTGCTTACGGAGCTAGAATTATAACAAAACATTTAAGAGGACAGTCGTATATTCTGTGTAATGGATATCCCAATGTACTGTTAACATTGTCAAATAGACTACTAATGTGTCCAAATTAATTCACACAGAAAGAAACTTTTCGTAAGGTGCGTCGTAAATCTTAGTTGGTTTACGTTTTGGGCGTAAGTTCTTCGTACTGGCGTCGCTGTCTCGGATACAGACAGAAACTTACGGAGTGACATATTTTTGTGAGTGGACATCATTGCCGAAAGCGAAATAACAAATGGTTCAAATGGCTCTGAGCACTATGGGACTTAACATCTGAGGTGATCAGTCCCCTAGAAGTTAGAGCTACTTAAACCTAACTAACCTAAGGACATCACTCACATCCATGGCCGAGGCAGAATTCGAACCTGCAACCGTAGCGGTCGCGCGGCTCCAGACTGAAGCGCCAACCGGCGCGAAATAACACATAAATTTCGTAAGATAAGATTTCTATGGTTGTCTAAGTGTTCGCAAATACTGCACGCATGGAATGAGTCAACGTACAGGAACAGTGCAATATTCCACAATATCTAGGCTAAATAATTTGTACTTGAAATGCAATTTCTTGCTCTTTAACAAGAAATCAGTTGGAAGTAGAGCAGATAGTAGCGTTATTTTATTGACGTTAACCTCAACTGGTTAACGGCACAATGAAGTCTGAGTCCGCACAAAACTGCAAACGTTCTAGCGAAGCGCTCATTAAGTTATTTAAAAGTATAAAAAAATGTCGACTTAATATCAGTTAAGTTCATTTGAAAGAACAGGAGCTACTCCAAACAGATTGACTTTGTGATCGATGATTTTATGAAGTGAATACAAAGTCTCTTTCGTTGTAGCGATTAGATGCAGCCTCTAGACCTATCAGAGTAATACGGAGCGTGTCTACCGTTTCGTCCTAACTACGCCATGCACTATGCTGCGGACACTTTGGGTGAGGCGTCTGAAAGCCTGCGGGGGAGTGGCGGCCATTTCATCTACATCTACATCTACATCGATACTCTGCAAATCACATTTAAGTGCCTAGCAGAGAGTTCATCGGACCACCTTCACAATTCTCTGTTATTCCGATCTCGTATAGCGCGCGGAAACGATGAACGCCTATATCTTTCCGTACGAGCTCTGATTTCCCTTATTTTATCTTGGTGATCGCTCCTCCCTCTGTAAGTCGGTGTCAACAAAATATTTTCGCATTCGGAGGAGAAAGTTGGTGACTGAAATTTCGTGAGAAGATTCCGTCGCAACGAAAAATGCCTTTGTTTTAATGATTTCCCGCCTAAATTCTGTATCATTTCTTTGACACTCTCTCCCATATTTCGCGATTATACAAAACGTGCTGTCTTTCTTTGAACTTTTTCGATGTACTCTGTCAGTCCTATCTGGTAAGGATCCCACAGTGCGTAGCAGTATTCTAAAAGAGGACGTACAAGCGTAGTGTAGGCAGTCTCCTTAGTAGCTCTGTTAGATTTTCTAAGTGTCCTGAGAATAAAACGCAGTCTTTGGTTAGCCTTCCCCACGACATTTTCTATGTGTTCCTTCCAATTTAAGTTGTTCGTAATTGTAATACCTAGGTACTTAGTTGAATTTACGGCTTTTAGATTAGACTGATTTATCGTGTAATCGAAGTTTAACGAGTTCCTTTTAGCACTCATGTGGATGACCTCACACTTTTCGTTATTTAAGGTTAACTGCCACTTTTCGCACCATTCCGATAATTCCTCTAAATCGTTTTGCAGCTTGTTTTGATCTTCTAATGACTATTAGGCGACAAACGACAGCGTCATCTGCAAACAACCGAAGACGGCTGCTCATATTGTCTCCAAAATCGTTTATATAGATAAGGAACAGCAAAGGGCCTATAACACTTGTAATGTTGTTGCTTTAATTTGTGGTGTAAGTGGTGCTGATAGACAATAAAAACGGGTTAAAAGCTGTGAGCTGTCTGGGGAAGTTAACCTTGCATTACTGCGCAACTGTTCCACCAGGTATCCAGTCTAGCTTACCAAATTCCCAACCAGACTAACAGTAATTATAATCATTTAATAGTCATACGACAACCGGTAATATATATATAAAAAAGAGAATTTAAATAAAAATAAATAAATCAGTTTATATTTGGAAATTTATTTTAACATTGATCATTGAAATTTCAGCATATTAAACTCGATTCATAACTAAGCTGGTGCCTTATTTAGGATTGTGAAAATGTGAGATTGTAATCTTATGGAACACATCAAATATGGAGCCAAGATTGGGAGACTGCATACAACACTGCAATCATAAAATAACACACGAAGAACGTTGAAACATATGCAAGAGGAAATTAACCACACCCAACCGATTCAATTTTCACCCAAAGAAGTTACGTTCGTAGCACAATCCTGTCCGTCATGTAATTACCACACGCTGGTATACTAAATTCATACTAACTCTCTGTGAAATCTTCCCGAAAAGAATAGCTGAGAGCTACTTTGATGATTACACCACATGCTTCACGTGGTCAACTTGGTTTACACAAAGAGTGTAACTCCACAATAATTTTGATAATCAAAATAAATTAGATCGAAACGCACTTTACAAAAGAAAAACCTCTAACTGGTTACTATCGTCTTACTATTAACCTGATGGATCAAACAATTGTATAAGCACGTGGTACTGGTATCACAAAGTACACCCCACGTGGGCTGAACATAAAGAAAAGTTGTTATATTGAAAAATATTGTCAAGACGAGACGTTATAATCTCACGCACATTCGCATTTAAGATTGATGATCTTAGTTAGAGTTACTGATCAACACGTGGTTCCACTTTACTCACAAAGTAGTGACAAAGCAACTACCGGAATATATTCTGAACTTCACACTCGAATTACACTGCACTGCAATTTAAGATAACATTAGATATTTTAGAGCTAAACCTGAAATAAAGGTGATTAAATTTTCAGTTAGGCTGATCTTAAGAAATCCATTGTCCTACGGACTTAGCAGACACGCGCTTAGCCGGAGATCTTACCACTTCAGACGCTCGCCGCAGACAGACTGCCGTGGTCCCTTCCTGAGGGTGGCTCACAAATACAAACGGAAGTGGCCAGAGGGGCAGCTTCCTATACCAACATGACAAAGGACGGACAGGACCATGCTAAGAATAGAAACCTCTCTGCTTTTAGAAATCGTAGCTACCTGTTCTGACGTTGGTCCTACTGTACTCTAGCAGACAGGCTTGTCTGCTACCCTCAAGCATGCAACTAGAAATACATTTGCTCATTCATCCTCTCACACAGAAGGGAAGGGGGATGACAGTATCTTATCATATACAGTATATAAAAGAAAGCGGATGTAGGTTCCGTATGAGACTGTGTGACATGAATTACATATAAACTGTGTTTTAAAGTGTAGTAGTGTGACAGATCGTTCTTGTTTGTGTGTAAAAGTAACACGTTCCACTACTCAGTCTCCTCCCAGATAGTCAGAAACGCCGCAGTAAATTTAGAAGAGGAATTTATGCCGTAAATGACAACAGATTTAAGAAATTAACATGAAAGGAATCCAGCAGAGACCTTTCACACTACCTTGGGGAACGCCAGAAATCACTTCTGTTTTACTCGATGACTTTCCATCAATTACTACGAACTGTGACCTCTCTGACAGGAAATCACAAATCCAGTCACATAACTGAGACGATATTCCATAAGCACACAATTTCACTACGAGCCGCTTTTGTGGTACAGTGTCAAAAGCCTTCCGGAAATCCAGAAATACGAAATCGATCTGATATCCCTTGTCCATAGCACTCAACACTTCATGTGAATAAAGAGAAAGTAGTGTTTCACAGGATCGATGTGTTCTAAGCACATGTTGACTGTGTGTCAATAGACCGTTTTCTTCGAGGTAATTCATAATCTTCGAACACAATATATGTTCTAAAATCCTGTTGCATATCGACGTTAACGATATGGGCCTGTAATTTAGTGGATTACTCCTACTACCTTTCTTGACTATTGGTGTGACCCGTGCAACTTTTCAGTCTTTGGGTACGGATCTTTCGTCGAGCGAACGGTTGTATATGATTGTTAAGTATGGAGCTAATGCATCAGCATACTTCGAAAGGAACCCAATTGGTATACAGTCTGGACCAAAAGACTTGCTCTTATTAAGTGATTTAAGTTGCTTCACTACTCCGAGGATATTTTCTTCTGCGTTACTCATTTTGGCAACTGTTCTCGATTCGAATTCTGGAATATTTACTTCGTCTTTTTTTGTGAAGGCATTTCGGAAGGCTGGGTTTAGTAAGTATATTTTGGCAGCACTTTCTTCGATAGTATCTCCATTGCTATTGAGCAGAGAAGGCATTGATTGTTTCTTGCCGCTAACATACGACCAGAATCTCTTTGGATTTTCTGCCAGGTTTCGAGACAAAGTTTCATTGTGGAAACTGTTATAGGCATCTCACATAGAAGTACGCGCTAAATTTTGAGCTTCCATAAAAGATCGCCAATCTTGGGGATTTTGCGTCTGTTTAAATTTGGCATGTTTGTTTCGTTGTTTCTGCAACAGTGTTCTAACCCGTTTTGTGTACCAAGGAGGATCAGCTCCGTCATTTGTTAATTTATTTGGTATAAATCTCTCAATTGCTGCCAATACTATTTCTTTGAATCTAAGCCACATCTGGTATGCACTTATTAATGTGGAATGAGTGGAGATTGTCTCTCAGGAAGGCGGCAAGTGAATTTTTATCTGCTTTTTTGAATAGGTATATTTTTCGCTTATTTTTCGAGGATTTGAGGATTACAATATTCATTCTTGCTACGACAGCCCTGTGTTCACTAATCCCGGAATCGGGTTTGATGCTCGTTATTAACTCAGGAATATTTGTTGCTAAGAGGTCAAGTGTGTTTTCACAACCGTTTACTACTCGAGTGAGCTCGTGATGTAACTGCTCGAAATAATTTTCAGAGAATTCATTTAGCAGAATTCCGGATGATATTTTATGCGTATCTCCGGAATTAAACATGTATTTTCGCCAACATATAGAGGGTAAATTAAAGTCACCACCAATTATTATCGTATGAGTCGGTTACGTGTTTGAAATCAAGCTCAAGTTTTCTTTAAACCTTTCAACAACTGTATCATATGAATTGGGAGGTCGGTAAAAAGATCAAATTATTATTTTATTCCGGTTGCCAACAATGACCTCAACCCATACTAACTCACAGGAAGTATCTACTTCAATTTCGCGACAAGTTAAACTACTTCTGACAGCAACAAACACGCCACCGCCAACCATGTTTAGCCTATCCTTTCGGAACACCGTCAGGTTCTTCGCAAAAATTTCGGTTGAGCTTATGTCCGGCTTTAGCCAGCTTTCAGTGCCTATAACAATTTGAGCATCAGTGCTTTCTATTATCACTTGGAACTCTGGTACTTTCCCAACACAATTTACAACTGTTATACCAATGGTTCCTGTATCTACGATTTTCCTGTGTTCAGCCCGCACCCTTTGTGACTGAAGCCCTTCTTGTGTTTTCCCGAGACCCTCCAGTCCACGCCAGACAGCCCCTGCTACCTATGTAGCCGCTTCCTGCGTATAGTGGACATCTGACCTATTCAGCGGAACCCGAAACCTAACCACCTTTTGAGACAAGTCGAGGAATCTGTAGCATACAGGGTCGCAGAACCGTCTGAGACTCTGATTCAGACCCTCCACACCAGAGGTCCGCAATTGGTCCTGTCGACTATGCTGCAAATGGTCATCTCTGCTTTCATCTTGCAAGCAAGACTGGCAGCCGTTACCACTTCTGTTAGCCGCTCAAAACCAGAGAGAATCTCTTCTGATCCAAAAGTGACACAAATCATTGTTACCGACGTGAGCCACCACCAGCAGTTGGCTGCACCTTGTGCTCTTCTAGGCATCCGGTAGGACTCTCTCAACATCTGGAATGACTCCAGCCGGTATGCACACGGAGTGCACATTGGATTTCTTAACCTTCTTGTCATCCAAGTCCCTAAGGGGCCCCATAACGCCCTCTGCGACTGCCAGAATCTCGCAGGCTGAGTGGTTTCCTCTGAAACAGGACAGGCGACAGCATCCGGCTCAGCGACAGTATCAGCCACAGACAGCAACTTTAACCTGTTTGTGGGACAAATCGGGGAAGCCTTACGTGCGGCCGCCTGGGAAGCCTTCCGCCGCCTGCTTCGCCCCAGAGCGACCTCCCATTCGACCACAGGTGAGGGGTCAGCCTCAGTGCCAGAAGTAACTGGGTTGGCCACCGGTGAGGACCGATCGGAGGACTCGGACGTGCTGGACGTCCGTTGGATCCCCACAGCCGGCCCACAACAGTGGTGCCCATCCACTGCAGCTTCAAGCTGTGTAACCGAAGCCATCACAGCCCGAAGCTGAGAGCGATGTGTCACCAACTCGGATCGCATCCGAACACAACAATCGCAGTCCCTGTCCATACTAAAGACCGTGGAAAACTAAGCTATGCAGATAAACGGACTATTGGCACGTGCTGCGCAACTCTACTGTAGAATCTGACGAAAACGCACGACTGTGTCTAGTAATACGTAGATATTCAAAAACCTAACTACCGAAGCACTCTAAATAATTTGCCCCTGATTTGGAACTTGTAATATGTCACAAAATCGGTTTACTTTTCGACGCAAACGAAAAACGCGCCAACTGTGGCTATTAGATATTGAATTTACACGCAGAAAGCCAAGAATCTGAACTGTTAACGCACACAGATGATATAAAATTCGCTCCTGGTTAGGAACTCGTAAATGACAAATGCGGTTACATCCCTGTTGCTGGGTCTGTCTCGGTCGGCTACTGCTGCCTGACTGACAGCCGGAATCAGAGGAGGTAGTGGTGTCGGACGCTGTGATTTAGGGCGAGGTCGAATTTCCGACTCATTCTGGGGCAGCTCCACTGGGTTCAGGGCGGGTATCTGGGCTGCCCAGTGCATTTCAGAGCGTTGCGTCGCAGATGTTGCTCTACGACAGGGTGCGTTGTCACGCTGATACAGTCACCGTCTCCAAACTGCTCCTCTACAATACAGAAATCTGTAAAAACCGTTCACATCCTTCCGTGTATGAAATATTCCGACCACACAGTAACCAAGAGAAACACCCGCGTACCGTAACACACCTCCTCCGCATCTCACTGCTGCCACTGCACGTTGCGGCGGGTAGAGTTCTCCACACATTCGGGAAACCCAGACCCTTCTATCTGATTTCCCCAAGCTATAGTGTGATTCGTCACACCAGATAACTCGCATCCAGCCACCCAGTGACCAATGACGTTGCTCTTCCCACCACCTCAGGCGTCTCTCAGCGCTGACTGCACAACTGTGTGGCTTACAAGGAGCTGCTCCGTCACTGTACCCCATTCTTCATTACTCGCTGTATTCAGTCATTCGGCTAGCTGGAGTATTCGGAACTCACGAGTGGTTCTTTCTGCTGACTACGCACGATTTTTTACCACCACTCATCACAGTCTTATAGATCTTATAATTAAATGTTTCCCTGAGACATTTAAATCTCTTTATTATTTACGATAATGATCGAAGACGACGAAATGAATTAAAATTTGTGCTGCGGCCGGGACGCAAACCCAGGGCTTCTTGCTTGCTAAGCAGAAATGCTAACCATTGCACAACCACAGCACGATGGTCAACAGTGCTGCAAGAACTACGTAAGTTGAGTGCCCTCCCCAACACAAACTTCATTTTCCCTTACATATTGTCAATACTGCCAGGGCTCTCCGCTATTGGCAAGCACCCCTAGCAAGCACCCCTAGCAAGAACCCCTAGTAATGTGCGTAAGTGTATGAGGTCTGTCTGGTCTCGGTTTAACTGAGGTTCTTCCTTCGCGTTTCCACTTGGCAATCACAACGCTAACGTCGGACACAGGTAGCTTTAGGAGGGTTGATTGTCCTCGATGGTTCTGTCACTCCAGTGACGTCAGATGACCGGTTCGTGTCGAGTCCCAGAGCTCTCCTGCCTACCCGTTCTGCCGTGACCGCTCCTCTGTCGACGTCGCGGCACTGCCCGTCTCCTTCTCCACTGGCGGGCCCGTCTCTCGTCACGTCCAGAGATCAGTTTTGCGTTACGCACGGGTGTTCGGGTGCATCTGATCAAATAGTGTATATAGCGTACAGATTTTGTTGCGACGTGCAAAGTAAACCCGATCCCCATCGGCAAAATTTCGGAGGCTGTCCAGAGAAATTTTCAAAGCATATCGATATAAGTTGTAAGGTGGCTATAATTTCGCGCCTTGCAAGCACTCATCCACATACTTTTCCGTGAGATACAACCACAATTAGGTATCATTTGATAGGTCGGAAGGACAGACTCAGCATACAGGAAAGTCTAAACAACCTTTGGTGACATTAGAAGCAACGGTGGTAACATTAAGAGTGCAACGGGAATTCCACTGTTAAATGCAGAGGAGAGAGCAGATAGGTGGAAAGAATATATTGAAAGCCTCTATGAGGGTGAAGATTTGACTGATGTGATCGAAGAAGAAACAGGAATCGATTTAGAAGAGAGAGGGGACCCAGTATCACAATCGAAATTTAAAAGAGCTTTGGAGGACTTACGGCCAAATAAGGCAGAAGGGATTAATAACATTCCATCAGAATTTCTAAAATCATTGGGGGAAGTGGCAACAAAACGACTATTCACGCTGGTGTGTAGAATATATGAGTCTGGCGATATACCATCTGACTTTCGGAAAAGCATCATCCACACAATTCCGAAGACGGCAAGAGCTGACAAGTGCGAGAATTATCGCACAATCAGCTTAACAGCTCATGCATCGAAGCTGCTTACAAGAATAATATACAGAAGAATGGAAAAGAAAATTGAGAATGCGCTAGGTGACGATCAGTTTGGCTTTAGGAAAAGTAAAGGGACGAGAGAGGCAATTCTGACGTTACGGCTAATAATGGAAGCAAGGCTAAAGAAAAATCAAGACACTTTCATAGGATTTGTCGACCTGGAAAAAGCGTTCGACAATATAAAATGGTGCAAGCTGTTCGAGATTGTGAAAAAAATAGGGGTAAGCTATAGGGAGAGACTGGTCATATACAATATGTACAACGACCAAGAGGGAATAATAAGAGTGGACGATCAAGATCGAAGTGCTCGTATTAAGAAGGGTGTAAGACAAGGTTGTAGCCTTTCGCCCCTACTCTTCAATCTGTACATCGAGGAAGCAATGATGGAAATAAAAGAAAGGTTCAGGAGTGGAATTAAAATACAAGGTGAAAGGATATCAATGATACGATTCGCTGATGACATTGCTATCCTGAGTGAAAGTGAAGAAGAATTAAATGATCTGCTGAACGGAATGAACAGTCTAATGAGTACACAGTATGGTTTGAGAGTAAATCGGAGAAAGACGAAGGTAATGAGAAGTAGTAGAAATGAGAACAGCGAGAAACTTAACATCAGGATTGATGGTCACGAAGTCAATGAAGTTAAGGAATTCTGCTACCTAGGCAGTAAAATAACCAATGACGGACGGAGCAAGGAGGACATCAAAAGCAGACTCGCTATGGCAGAAAAGGCATTTCTGGCCAAGAGAAGTCTACTAATATCAAATACCGGCCTTAATTTGAGGAAGAAATTTCTGAGGATGTACGTCTGGAGTACAGCATTGTATGGTAGTGAAACATGGACTGTCTGAAAACCGGAACAGAAGAGAATCGAAGCATTTGAGATGTGGTGCTATAGACGAATGTTGAAAATTAGGTGGACTGATAAGGTAAGGAATGAGGAGGTTCTACGCAGAATCGGAGAGGAAAGGAATACGTGGAAAACACTGATAAGGAGAAGGGACAGGATGATAGGACATCTGCTAAGACATGAGGGAATGACTTCCATGGTACTAGAGGGAGCTGTAGAGGGCAAAAACTGTAGAGAAAGACAGAGATTGGAATAAGTCCAGCGAATAATTGAGGTGTAAGTTGCAAGTGCTACTCTGAGATGAAGAGTTTGGCACAGGAGAGGAATTCGTGGCGGGGTAGGAATTCGTGGCTCTGGGTAGAAGGGCTGCACAGGTGTTGGTCCTGCTTAAAAACAGGAAGTAGGTAGACAGACGTCGTGGCACCTGAGTTCTGGAGCACAGTAGGGTGACGGCCGGCCGCTGTTGTAGCAGGACCGAAAGGATAACCGGGCACTCTGCAAATCTTGAGCGCAGGTGAGAGGAACGAAGAAGCGGCACCTTGGAAACCACGCAGGCTGGGCCATTTCCAAGGATTTTTATTCGGAAGCGTACCATTGTACGAATATAGGTTTTTCCTCGCAAACTTTCCGCGCTGGACGACAAAAGACTAAAATATAGTTGGTCGGCGTTCGGAAGAATCTGTAGAGAGGGAGAATATTCCGTGGTTTTGGGACTATGATTCGTTTTCGGAATTACGAGGGTGGGAAGCCGAGCCTTGCTTCGAAGTCAGCAGTGGAGAGACGTGGTCTTCCATTGCGAGAGCCTCTGTGTGACGGTCACTCGGTATCAGCTTTGTTGGTACAGACGGACTTGCTGTCTTTGTTCTCAGGAGAGTTTATAGTTAGAACAGTTAGGCACTGTACTGTTGCGGACCTATACGATTCTGGACTTCACCTCCGGGTTGGAAGTAGTCGTTGAGTACGCAGCGTTCAATAATTGGGAGCACTTCTTCTGCCTATACTTACGTTGAGACGTTATCTGAACTCCGTCCTTGTGGTTGGGAGTTCGCATTTCTCGTCTGTAGAAGTATTAGAGTATATTAGTCAGAGGTCCGCCTTCTGCCGTCCTAAGGTTTGAAAGAGTTTATTTGTGGCTGGAGTTCTTCCATCGTCGCAGACGATTATGAGAACCATCACTTCAACGCACCGCATGCAGTACATACGGTGATATCGCAAATTGCTTCGGCTTATTAGAGCTATAAAGCTAAACAGCTATGACCACGTTAGTTTATTTCCACTGAGGTTCCACACCACCGTAGATCATCTTTGAAAGCAGTGTCTCCTAGTGTTTGGTACGTAGATGACGTCAGTCATTTCGCGTTAGCGATAGGAGGCTGTGCAGTCATAATAAGGGGCAGAGTTGGACAACTGATTAATAATTTAGGTAGGAAATATAGACAATTGTACTTAAAGGGTTGATTTTAATCGATAATAAATATATATTGAACAACAATGTATATCATTTAATAGTATTAGGTGCCTTCATCATTCATTTATGTTTAGATTGCAATTTTCCGGGTGATCAAAACGTCAGTATAAATTTGAAAACTGAGTAAATCGCGGAATAATGTAGATAGAGAGGTACAAATTGACACACATGCTTTATTAGAACAAAAAAAAAAGTTCAAAAAATATCCGACAGATGGCGCTTCATCTGATCAGAATAGCAATAATTAGCATAACAAAGTAAGACAAAGCAAAGATGATGTTCTTTACAGGAAATGCTCAATATGTCTACCATCATTCCTCAACAATAGCTGTAGTCGAGGAAAAATGTTGTGAACAGCACTGTAAAGCATGTCCGGAGTTATGGTGAGGCACTGGCGTCGAATGTTGCCTTTCAGCATCCCTAGAGATATCGATCGATCACGATACACTTGCGACTTCAGGTAACCCCAGAGCCAATAATCGCAGGGACTGAGGTCTGGGGACCTGGGAGGCCAAGCATGAAGAAAGTGTCGGCTGAGCACACGATCATCACCAAACGACGCGCCCAAGAGATCTTTCACAGGTCTAGCAGTATGGGTGGAGCGCCATCCTGCATAAACATCGTACGTTCCAGCAGGTGTTCATCAGCCAGGCTGGGGATGATGCGATTCTGTAACATATCGACGTACCTCTCACCAGTCACGGTAGCAGTCACAAAACCAGAATCACATATTTCCTCGAAGAAAAGCGGCCCGATAACGGTAGATGTGGTAAATCCAACCCATACCGTGACTTTCTCGTCGTGCAATGGACTTTCCACAACAGTTCTAGGATTTTCGATAGCCAAAATTCTGCAGTTGCGGGCGTTGACAGACCCTCGGAGCGCGAAATGAGCTTCGTCGGTCCACAACACGTTATTCAACCAATCGTCATCTTCCACCATCTTTTGAAACGCCCACACCGCAAATGCCCTCCGCTTCACTAAATCGCCAGGTAACAGTTCATGATGCTGATGGTTATGGTACGGATAGCATCGGAGGGTAGGCCTCAGTGCCAATCAAACAGTAGTCTATGGAATGGCGGTGCGACGTGCGACTGCACGAGCGCTGACTTTCCCGTTCATAGACGAACCCGCTACAGTCTCCATTTCTTCCTGAACTGTCTCAGCAGCATTACGCCTTGTGCTCGGCCACTACGGGGTCTATCGTCTTAACAACCCGTGGCTTCGAACTTCGAAATCATTCTCGCCACAGCTGCATTCGTCAACGGACCTCCTTTACCCGTTCGAATCCCCTTCCTATGGCGATAGGGTCGTAACGCTGAACTAGCACATTCCCCATTCTGATAATACAGCTTCACTAAAAGCGCCCTTTCAGGTAACGTCAACATGCTGTGACTGCTGGCGCATCTGATGCTCTCTCTCATTACAGCTCCTTTTATACCCGATTGTCATGCGCAGTCACTGACGTTTTGCTGTCCAGAGCCATCTGTCGGACATTTTGTGAACTTTGTTTTTTTTGTTTCTAATAAAACCTCATGTCAATCCAATCACGTGTGTCAATTTTTACCTCTCTATCTACATTATTCCGTGGTTTATTAAGTTTTCAAATTTATACTGACTCTTTGATTACCCGGTATATGTAAAAAAGAGCATTAAGAGAGCCTAAGATCTGGTTCAGGGGATAGTCAGACAGGGCCAAATCGTCATTTTAGCGTTTATTTTTTTTCCGTTGCGCACATTAATTTTTACACCCTCCTGGTGTAGCATCTTGGAAAGTGAGTTGCGGTCTCCAGTGGGTTACTGCAGAATGAATACGTTGAAACAGAAATTATCGTTGACTTGTCTGAAAACTGACTTGTTGCTGTTGACAACAGTAAGGCCACTTTAGTCTTCAGCCTGAAGTCGCATTCAGTGTTGCTCGAATCAGCCTACATTTGGTTTTTTGCAGCAGTATCGGTTGTACGTTAACGGTGACTCACAGCAGCACTGATAGGTTCGCAGACCGATAAGCAGCTCTTATATCGGCTCACTGAATGGAACGGAAAAGCGGCACAAAGGCGCTCTGGCGAGCCGTTCCCATAGCGACGGCAGTCGCATCGCAATATTTTTTACTTCTGTCACAGGGCTGCTGTTTTGGTGACTGCATATCACAGGCTTTCCATATTTATGATTTATTATGACAGAAACAATGATAATTAGTATAACGACCGAAATGTATCATAATAACGCTATTACCTTGGTAACGAGCTACCGGAGACCACGCGTCCCTTACATTACAATTCTCAAAAAATATTCCTGAACGAACTTCTAAATGTTGTGTGTGGAGTCCGGATTCACCTTCTTCTCCTTTTTGTCCCGTTGCTTGTGGTAAATTTGTATGCTGTCTATAGATTTCGGTGCACTTGGATTTACGCTGGTACTTTCAGTCACCACTAAATTCCACATTTAAGTTTCCTATTTTTTCAAAGTGACTAGGCCCCAAAGAAAATAATATTATGCTATCTGACTTTACCTTCTCACAAACAACACATACTTCAACAGAACGGAATGTATTATTATTTGATCACAATAATGAAAATATTTTACACAGCACAAAGCGGCTAAGGTTACACGAAGCAAGTGAGTGAGATGCGTTGCTCAAAAAACTGATCATGAATGAAACACAAGTCATAAACCAATTCTAAGTTAGAATGCATTTGGCATGTCCAGAAGAGCATGGGGTCCATACTGACAAGATTATTAAAAGACAAATCAAAAATAGTACTGGAAGATGATAAGAAGATAGGTGGTAGACGTCGTCTGACCTATGTTGAAATAGAGGGGTTACAGAATTATTATGGCTTGGTCATAAGAAGAAACGCTAAGAATTTATAAAACATGAAAAAAACTGTATTGCCTATGTTTTTCCTTAAGCTTTCCACAAGTGAAAATCCTCAGCACTGTCTTTACCCGAGTGACCCTGACATTTCGGGCAAGTTCAGGAAAAGTGTAACATGCTGACACAAATGTCTTCTTGAGGGAGGGGGGGAGGAGCGCAAAATTTAAATGAAAATGTAAATTCTATAATTTGACCAGGTTACCGAAAACTGTATTCGTTCGGATTACAATCCTCAAATATGGTGTTTATGATGCTACTTTATTCTTCAATTATGGTCAGACCAGAAAACTCAATGTTCTGGATGTGTTGAGCATAAAATTCTCCAGAATCCTTGCTGCAAATAGATAAAGAGAGAATTCGCGAAGCAGAAATTGCTAATGTAAAATTCAGAAAAGAAGCTTGACAGAAAAGAAAAGGCACCAAGAAAGGAAAAGATGAGTATGATTCAGATAGTGCTCAGTATGGTGCAGAAACATGTTATTGGTAAGTATTTTTCATCAGTAACTATGCTAAAATAACAGTACTAAACTTTATGCAGTTTTTCTCAAAACTACGTTTTTTGCCTTTCAGGAACCATTATTTTCTGAACTAATTGGGTTAGAAATATGAAATCTGGGCAGTTTTTACTAAGGAAACTGAGAAGCACCAAATTAACAAACTATTTTTTAACAATTAATACATCAAAACAACTGAAATTTTATTAGTGAAACAATAAAAAACTTTTTCTTCAAATCCATAAAAGGTATTTTGTTCATTTTTTTGTAATTGCAGGCATATATGTTATATACGTTCAGTAAAAATTTCACCGTCGTAACACTTGTAGTTGTTTTGAAAAGTGTACTTATTCAAAGGGTGAAATAGCATTGGTAGAATAGGGATAAAAATTGCCTTCCTTCTTCCCTTAAGAATCCATTATAATTTGGCAAACATTCAGTTGTAGAAAAATCTTACGTTCTTATCAAGATGGTTGTATGAGATGACGTTTACGATTTTATATAGCACGTCGCCAATACAAGTCGACTGAAGCTTTTATACGTAGCTTTCTGCTCTCTCTCTCTCTCTCTCTCTCTCTCTCTCTCTCTCTCTTACCTCTCAGAAGAGGACCATATCACAAGCCGACATTCTTTTTTGTTGGTGTTTGTGCTACGTGAGTCCCAGAACTCAAATATCGATCGACAACAGCAGTTAGAAACAACTCTCAAAATTTCTCGAAAAAATCGGTTTTGAAGTTTTCCGGCCGTCTTTAATATGGTAACGCAAGGTTGATTTTTCCGGACAGACCATGTGCCTGTGTGATAGGATGCACGCCTATGACGGGAGTGTGATGCAGCTTCAATTTAGGGCCCTGTTAAATGTTCCATGAACATTTTCTTGAAGCGTAAAGTACATGATAAAAAAGAATTTAATTCGTAATTTTTATTACTTTAAACATTTTTCATAAAAGATCAGTAATTACGAATTTATATTTGCAACGAAAACTAGACCTAATTATAAATAAAAGAATGTGCATTTTTCATAAAAATAGCCATTAGATATCTGCTATTTCGAACTGGACAAAATAAATAAATAAATAAATGATGGGCGTAAAGGGACTCCAACCAGCGCTGCTGAGTTTTTTACATCTGTACGTATTTTAAGCTTCGCGGAATTGCTATTAGAACATGCATCTCAGTTTAAAAAGCTGCATCAGCCGGAGAGTGAACCTAAAAATCCAGCTATATCACAGTGAAAGAAAAGTACACCTTCACTCTACAACAGCCTTGAACAGAATAGCACGAACACGAAGGGTTCGGTCTTCTTCAAACCTTGCAAACCATGCTTTGCATCTCATCACTGTCGCTCCTAAACACACACACACACACACACACACACACACACACACACACAGAGAGAGAGAGAGAGAGAGAGAGAGAGAGAGAGAGAGCAGTAGCTAGATTTCAGTCTTCATAAACACATTTAGAGTGCTCAAAGATCTCGCCACATAGAACAGTAACAAAGCTACGTATATGACCTGAAATAGTACCACCGCTATAGTTTCGCTCCGTTTTTCAGTGATATGGAACCCAATGTAGCAGTGAACCCGTTAAGTTCGTGAAAAATAGTATTCTCTCCAGTGACAGCACACAGATAACCAAAGAAGACTGTTATGACTATAAAACGCAAGTCCAGCTTAAATTTCCACTCATTCTCTTGTAAAACGTTCCCGACTGATGAAAAACGAAAAGAAATGTTATTTTTCCTTGCTCTACAATGCACTAATTTTGTTATGAAATAAGATTTGACCAACAATATACTAAAGTCGTAAATAAACACATTCAGTTCAGAAAATTCCAATTTGTTGTTGCACTCAGCAGAATAAGATACAGACAACTATACAAAGTAACGCACAATATCAGTTTCAACATAGTCTGACTTGTTGATTCTGCCAGAGTCGTTTCTTCAGGAGTGAACTCAGTATGTGATCTTCGGGAGAGAAATTTTGTGAACTCTTTGTCTGTGGCAAAATTATTGTTCGAGTGTCAAACAATTTTTCAGCAATTGTACTATAAGATACGTTTGAGGTTCCATTACAGTGCTGGAGGAGAACTCTCTTCAATGCAAGATGTCAGCTTTTAGCCTGTATTGCACACGTCTTTTTTTCCAAAGGTCAAATATAATAATTAGAGGAGATATTAGCTAAAGTTGAAGCGTAATACTGCGAGATGGTGATTCCCTTGCGAACATCACAACATGGGGATTTCAGAGAACGGAAGCTATGGTTTTTCTTTTGGTTTCCAGTGTTTATACAAGTACGTTCCGTTATAAGCTCCTTCGGCTGCTCGTTCACATTTTTCGCAACCGCAGGCCCGGAACCCAGCACAGGTGCCAGCAGCAGAAGGACTTCCTGGTTATGCGTTGCGTTTAGATTAGTCTCTGTTTTCTGCCTCTGCGCCAAAGTGGACTGTACCTGTTACCTTTGTTGACTAGCGTATAGTTGGCGATTCTAAATTTTTTCTTAAATTTTTAGTGCATTTTCATTGTGTGAGATGACTAAAGGAAACAAGTAAAAACTAGAATTATTGTAGGCCTAGCAATGGTACTTAAACCGTTTCCAACGACTGCTTACGCTAGTGTTATTTGCCTTGTGGTGAAGTCGAACATCGATTGAAGACGCAGAATGACCGCGCCTGTTGTAGGGGGAACTGGCCGCTGCCTGTTGGCCGTGGTGGACAGGCTGTGGCCCCGGGTGCAGTGGCGTGAGGCGGTTGCTGTACGTCACCTGGGATCTACATCTACATCTACATGGATACTCTGCAAATCACATTTAAGTGCCTGGCAGAGGGTTCATCGAACCACCCTCACAGTTCTCTATTATTCCAATCTCATATAGCGCGCGGGAATAATGAACACCTATATCTTTCCGTACGAGCTCTGATTTCCCTTATTTTATCTTTGTTATCGTTCCTCTCTATGTAAGTCGGTGTCAACAAAATACTTTCGCATTCGGAGGAGAAAGCTGGTGATTGTAATTTCGTGGGAAGATTCCGTCGCAACGAAAAACGCCTCTCTTTTAATGATGTTCATCCCAAATCCTGTATCATTTCTGTGACACTCTCTCCCATATTTCGCGATAATACAAAACGTGCTGCCTTTCTTTGAGCTTTTTCGATGTACTTCGTCAGTCTACAATAATGGTGATGACTACAATAATGGTGATTTCATAGTATTGCCTGTTAAAGGAGAAGATCTCCTATATAAAAAATCGCGGAAACAATACAGGATGTAAAACGAGACTATTTTGTGAAAGTAGAATTCAGGAGGTGGTCTATCCAGTTCATGTTCTTTTCATGTACTTTTCATGTGTCTCGACCAAGCCCAGAACTGTCTATCACGCTCGTTTCGCTTTCCGCTATCTTAGTGTGAATCTGGAAAATGATTCGTGATTGTGTGGACGAATGTGTCGCGAAAATAGACGTACTGGGAAGTACCTAAGACTTGAAATTCCTCTATGAGGGTGGGATTTGTTATCGATGATTTTATGAAGTGAATACAAAGTCTCTTTCGTTGTAGCGATTAGATGCAGCCCCTAAACCTATCAGTAGACAGTAATACGGAGCGTGTCTACCGTTTCGTCCTAACTACGCCATGCACTATGCTGCGGACACTTTGGGTGAGGCGTCTAAAAGCCTGCGGGGGAATGGCGGCCATTTCATCTACATCTACATCTACATCGATACTCTGCAAATCACATTTAAGTGCCTGGCAGAGGGTTCATCGAACCACCTTCACAATTCTCTATTATTCCAATCTCGTATAGAGCGCGGAAACAATGAACGCCTATATCTTTCCGTACGAGCTCTGATTTCCCTTATTTTATTTTGGTGATCGTTCCTCCCTCTGTAAGACGGTGTCAAGAAAATATTTTCGCATTCGGAGGAGAAAGTTGGTGATTGGAATTTCGTGAGAAGATTCCGTCGCAACGAAAAATGCCTTTGTTTAAATGATTTCCAGCCTAAATCCTGTATAATTTCTTTGACACTCTCTCCCATATTTCGCGATTATACAAAACGTGCTGCCTTTCCTTGAACTTTTTCGATGTACTTCGTCAGTCCTATCTGGTAAGAATCCCACACTGCGCAGCAGTATTCTACAAGAGGACGAACAAGCGTAGTGTAGGCAGTCTCCTTAGTAGCTCTGTTACATTTTCTAAGTGTCCTGCCAATAAAACGCAGTCTTTGGTTAGCCATCCCCACAACATTTTCTATGTATTCCTTCCAATTTAAGTTGTTCGTAATTGTAATACCCAGGTATTTAGTTGAATTTATGGCCTCTGGATTTGACTGATTTATCGTGTAACCGAAGATTACCGCATTCTTTTTAGCACTCATGTGGATGACCTCACACTTTTCGTTATTTAAGGTCAACTGCCACTTTTTGCACCATTTCGATATTTCTTCTAAATCGTTTTGCAGTTTGTTTTGATCTTCTGCTGGCTTTATTAGTCGATAAACGACAGCGTCATCTGCAAACATCCGAAGACGGCTGCTCTGCTGCCTCTGATGCCTCATCGCTTCCTGATTCTCTCGTCCCGGTCGGTCGACACATATCTTACCGTGGTTGACGAACAGTGGTGGGGCTGATAACTTCTGGGTGGAAAGTGACCGCGAGTGATGGCCACACGGCTGTTCCCTACCATATAAAAATTTGTTGTAGATATTGCCTGCTACTGAAAGTACGTCTGAACCGATGCAGGACCTAACGTCAGCTGGGACTGTGGCTGATCTTCCTGGAACGTCCTAACGAAAGCAGAACAGCGGCGTGTGGGGACGGAGAGCCAGTGTCCTTCCTACTTATTTGAGGCCGGGCGATCACGTCACAACGTGGAGCAGGCTCTGCCGCAGCGGTGGGGGACACTGGGGGCATCTGGCTGCGGGTCGTGCCTCGTGTCGGCACCAGGCACGCCTGCCGCCTGCTTTGGATCAGACGGTTCTGTGAAGAGCGGGGATGCGAATTTTTCGATCTCCATAACCGGGTGAAGAATTGTGGGAACCCCCCTAATGCATCGGGCGTTCGCTACACGTACGAAGCGGCTACCAGGGTGGTGAAGTACTGTCGCCTGCACATATGGGTTTTTTGGGATAGAGAAACCCGTCCACAGGTCCGTTAAGGCACTTTATGATTCCAAACAGTGAGGAATGCTGTCACCATAAATATCAAACACCGAAAGCTGGCTGGAATCAAGTACTAATAGCAATGACATTCTAAATTCCGATATCGCAAATATAGGATGAACGCCAGTGGTGGAGACGTTCTCGTAGCTGTTAAGAATACGATAATATCTAGTGAGGTAACTACAGATCCAGAATATGACGCGATTTTGGGGATAAGTGTCAAGTTGGGTGACACACTGTCATCGGCTCTTTTTACAGAACTCCAGCGCTGACACCAAAGATCATCAATGAACAAATGTCAAGAGTACAGTACAGTACAACTTAGATAGGTGTGTGCTGAGAAAAGTTGTGAGCGCTGGGAAAGACGCTCCTCCGTACGATAGCTATGGTAGAAAGCAAATAGAGCCTCACTGCAGATGTAAAGGTATCCGAAGCCTCACAGGCAAACAAAAAGTGAACAAAGCAAAAGTTACAAAAGGAGAGCAATGCATGAAGCATTTAACGAATTACAAGTAAAATTCTATGTACCGATTTGAAAGGAAATTCTAAGGAGTTTTAGTTTTGTGCTAAATCAGTAGACCGTCTGTCTAGACACAGTGACCATCATGGCGTCGAGACAGAGGATGACAGAGAGGAGGCTGAAACACTAAGCGTCTTTTCGCAGAACTGTTTCTCTGAGGAAGATCGTACTAGGGTTCATCCTTAAAATAGACGAACATCAGAATGACAGATATCGAAATAAGTCACCACATGACAGAAAAGCAACTGTAATCGCTGAAGAGAGGGAAGGCTGCTGGACCTGACGGGGTATCAACGCCATTCAGCATTGAGTACGCTAAATAAACTGCCCCTTCGAGCAGCAGTGTACGACAGATCGCTGGAGGAGCGACGCTCCTAGTGACCACAAGAAAACCGTGGTCATTGCATTTTCAAGAGATGCACGTCTATTTCTCTAACGTCAGTTTGTTCTAGAGTTGTGGGTCATATTTTATACTCGTGTATTGTAATATTTCTGCAGACCGAAGATGTTCTCCGTAGGATTAAACATGGGTTCCGAAAACAAAAATCATGTGAAAACCATCTCGCAGTGTTCGTCGACGAGAAAGTTGTACAGCAGCGTAGTGGCGGCCAGCTACACGGCGTGGTCTACATCTACCTTTACGTCTACGTGATTGCTCTGCTATTCACAATTAAGTGCCTGGCAGAGGGTTCAATGAACCACCTTCAAGCTGTGTCTCTACCGTTCTACTCTCGAACGGCATGTGGGAAAAACGAGTAATTAAATTTTTCTGTGCGAGCCCTGATTTCTCTTATTTTATCGCGATGATCATTTCTCCCTATGTAGGTTGGTGCCAACAGAATGTTTTCGCAATCGGAGGAGAAAACTGGTGATTGAAATTTCATAAGAAGATCCCGTCGCAACGAAAAACGCCTTTGGTTTAATGATTGCCACTCCAATTCACGTATCATTTCTGTGGCACTATCTTCCCTATTTCGCGATAATACAAAAGGAGCTGCCCTTCTTTTTATTTTGTTGATGTCATCCGTTAGTCCCATCTGATACGGATCCCACACTGCACAGCAATACTCCAGAATAGGGCGGACAAGAGTGGTGTAAGCAGGCTCTTTAGTAGACCTGTTGCACCTTCTAAGTGTTCTGCCAGTGAATCGCTCTCTTTGGTTTGCTCTACCCACAATATTATCTATGTGGCCGTTGCAATGTCGGTTATTTGTAATTGTAATCCCTAAATATTTAGTTGAATTTACAGCCTTCAGATTTGTGTCACTTATCGAGTAATCGAAATTTAGTTCAAATGGCTCTGAGCACTATGGGACTCAACTTCTGAGGTCATTAGTCCCCTAGAACTTAGAACTAGTTACCTAACTAACCTAAGGACATCACACACATCCATGCCCGAGGCAGGATTCGAACCTGCGACCGTAGCGGTCTCGCGGTTCCAGACTGCAGCGCCTAGCACCACACGGCCACTTCGGCCGGCGAAATTTAGTTGATTTCTTTTAGTACTCACGTGAATAACTTCACACTTTTACTCATTCAGGGTCAATTGCCACTTTTCGCACCATACAGATATCTTATCTAAAGCATTTTGCAAGGCGTTTTGATCATCTGATGACTTTACAAGACGGTAAATGACGGCATCATCTGCAAACAATCTAAGACGGCTACTCGGATTGTCTCCTATGTCGTTAATATACACCAGGAAGAATGGAGGGCCTATAACGCTTCCTTGGGGAATGCTGGATATTACTTCTGTTTTGCTCGATGACTTCCCGTCTACTACTACGAACTGTGACCTTTCTGACAGGAAATCACGAATCCAGTCGCACAACTAAGACGATACTCCGTAGCCACGCAGTTTGGTTAGAAGACGCTTGTGAGGAACGGTGTCGAAAGCCTTCTGAAAATCTAAAAATATGAAATCAATTTGACATCCCCTGTCTATAGCACTTATTACTTCATGAGTATAAAGAGCTTGTTGTGTTTCACAACAACGATATTTTCTGAATCCATGCTGACTATGTGTCAACAAATCGTTTTCTTCGAAGTACTTCATAATGTTCGAATACATTATATGTTCCAAAACGCTACTGCAAATCGACGTTAGTGATATATGCCTGTAATTGAGCGGATTACTCCTATATAATTGCTAAATATGGAGCTATTTTATCAGCATACTCTGAGAGGAACCTTACTGGTATACAATCTGGACCGGAGGCCTTGCCTTTATTAAGTGATTTAAGCTGCTTCGTTACTCCGAGGATATCTACTTCTATGTTTCTCATCTTAGCAGTTGTTCTTGATTGGAATTCGGGAATATTTACTTCGTCTTCTTTGGTGAAGGAGTTTCGGAAAACCGTGTTTAATAACTCTGCATTAGTGGCACTGCCATCAGTGACTTCGCAGTGAAGATATTGATTGCATCTTGCCACTGGTGTGCTTTATGTATGACCACATAAGTGGTTCTTGACATCCGGAAGACGTTTCAGTGCCAGGCTGCCACTCACAGAATAAAATACCAACGTAAGAAATGTGAGCCCAGGTGTGTGCTTGGACTGAGGAGTTTCTGGCAAAAAGAACACAGTATGTCCTTCTCAACGCAGAGAAATTTTCCAACCTAAAAACGGATTCGGACGTATCCCAGAGGAAGTGGTATGGGATTATTACTATTCGCAGTACAAATAAATGACAGAGTGAATATAGTCTTAAGTTTCATGAACTGATGGAAATTCCATGTGGAGCTGATGTCATGTAAAAATAAGTCGCAACACTAGTAAATTGCACCGAAATGTAGGAAGACCTGCACGGGATCAACTCTTGGTGCAGGCACTGGCAGTTTGACATAACTACATGTAATGAAAATTGTAAATTTTAGCGTATTATCCAAGAGCATAAGCGATATGTCGATTACAAAGATGTAGGTGCGAAAGAACGCTACGAGGTAGCTATCGCCGAGGCAGAGTGTGTGTAACAAAGAGCTTATGTTAGGTCGCGAGGTAGTAATGGGCAGCTGCTACTCATGGGTAGCGGGAGTGGCGCGCCAGAGGCTGACAGTGTTTGTTGCGATGCTCCGGATTGGGCAGTCGCCAAGTATTAAATATTCTGTGTAATAATGTCAGTGTTGTGTAATAATTATTTATGGAAGACATAAGATTTGAGAAGAAATTAATTAAGAAAATGCTACAACTATTATTATGAAATTTTGATGTAGAATCTTTCTACTTATTGTTACATTGATCTATAGTAAGGTAATCAATATTCACGTATTTATGCGCTTTTGCTGCAGAACAAATTTGAATGAGACCAGCTTTGTATGTAACCCCAAGTTTTTTATTGTATTTTTTGTAAAGAAAATTTGTTTTCATAAATGTAATTCCTGTGGTATGGCTTAAAAATTGCAGATCAGTTTCACATTGTAGTTAGATTTTCCAGTAAGATATTACAGACATTCTCTTTAGTAACATTCCGCCCATCAATTCCAAGTCGTTTTAATTTGAACAGATTGTAAATGTGCCTCAGTCAAGTTGCTTGCATTTTGGCTTCTGCAACTGTAGTTAGTTTAGAGTGTTGAGAGCAGAACAATGCGTTTCCAAGGCGACACCAATACGAGCTAAGAAATTTGTTTCACACAGTTTATGGATTTTCGCGCAGGGACCACTTTTCTACTTGTTCACATATGCAGGGCCGTAGTAATATATATACTTACCGCTAATTCGTCATTATCGCGCACAGGTTTTAATTAGTTTGGGTTTACTGGTGTTACTTCCTTGCTAGTAGACGGATTATTTAATACAGGGTGAGGCAAATATACAGGTGCACGTAATCAGATACACAGTCAGCACACCACTTGAGTGGCCGAGGGCTTCTAGGCGCTACAGTCTGGAACCGCTCGACCCCTTCGGTCGCAGGTTCGAATCCTGCCTCGGGCATGGATGTGTGTGATGTCCTTAGGTTAGTTAGGTTTAAGTAGTTATAAGTTATAGGGGACTGATGAACTCAGAAGTTAAGTCCCATAGTGCTCAGAGCCATTTGAACCATTTTGAACACCACTTGGTGTGACTGTTCTTTGTTACACATAAACATCATACCGTACTTTAGACATGAACGTTCCAAGTTAACCCTTAACATAAACAAATGTAACGTATTGCGGATAAATAGGGAGAAAGACCCTCTCTTGTATGATTACAGGAGTGCAGAAAAATCACTGGAAGTAACTACATCGATAAAATATTAGCAGTATGCATGCGGAGTGATTTAAATTGGGAGCACCACATAAAAATAATCGCAAGTAGAGCAGATGCCAGACTGATTAGTTGGAAGAATTTTCAGCAAGTGTAGTCCGACGACAAAAGAAGTTGTTAACTGGAATATTGCTCGTCAGTATGAGATGCGCGCCAATAGGATAGGTAGAGGAAATAGTGAGGATTCGAAGAAGAGTGGGCTGTTTCGATACTCATTCATTTAGGAAGAACGAAAGCGTGACGGAGATGGCTAGGCAACTCCAGTCCCATCGCGGTGTGTTGTAGTGTCAAACTTCTGAGAGCGTATCAGTTTAATGCTTCCTCGTACTTATGTCTCGTGAAAAGACAGTGAAGGTAAAATCAAAGAATCGAGCAGCCACGGAGGCTTAAAAATATTCGTTCTTTCCGCGAACCATTCGTGCCTGGTACAGGAAAGAGAGGAAGTGACAAAGCGATCTCCACTGCATGCCGTAAGGTAGCTGTCGGAATACATATGTAGATGTTTATGAAGTGTCCGAAAAACTAACGTATAGCAAGCTCAAAGGAGACTAAACGCTGTTCACTGTAACGCGTTTATAGTCGACGACAATCCATTGATGTGAAAATCTGTAATACCCCGAAATACTCTGCGGGCTGCGGCGGAGGCTCCCACTGCACGCTAGAGCTGCTGTCGCCAGCGTTTGGCCTGTAGGAGGTCCACTGCGGGGGTCGCGGCCTGTCCGGCTGCTCCATCAAGCGGACAAAAGTTTGGCTGACGAGGGAATGGCCTGATCCGACATGTCGAGACCTGCCCTGAAATCTTTCACCGTCAAATTTAGCTACACTACTGGCCGTTACAATTGCTACACCAAGAAGAAATGCAGATGACAAACGGGTATTCGTTGGGCAAATATATAATACTAGAACTGACGTTTGATTACATTTTCACGCAATTTCGGTGCATAGATCCTGAGAAACCAGTACCCAGAACAACCACCTCTGGCCGTAATAACGGTCCTTATACGCCTGGGCACTGAGTCAAACAGAGATTGGGTGGTGTGTACGGGTACAGCTGCCCATGCAGCTTCAACACGATACCATAGTTCACCAAGAGTAGTGACTGGCGTATTCTGACGAGCCACTTGCTGGGCCACCATTGACCAGACGCTTTCAGTTGGTGAGAGATCTGGAGAATGTGCTGGCCAGGGCAGCAGTCGAAGATTTTCTCTATCCAGGAAGGCCTGTACAGGACCTGCAACTTGCGGTCGTGCATTATCCTGCTGAAATGTAGGGTTTCGCAGAGATCGAATGAAGGGCGAGCCACAGGTCGTAACACATCTGAAATGTAACGTCCACTGTTCAAAGTGCCGTCGATGCGAACAAGAGGTGACCGAGACGTGTAATCATTGACACCCCATACCATCACGCCGGGTAATACGCCAGTATGGCGATGGCGAATACACGCTTCCAATGTGCGTTCACCGCGATGTCGCCAAACACGGATGCGACTATCATGATGCTGTAAACAAAACCTGGATTCATCCGAAAAAATGACGTTTTGCCATTCGTGCACTAAGGTTCGTCGTCGAGTACACCATCGCAGGCGCTCCTGTCTGTGATGCAGCATAAAGGGTAACCGCAGCCATGGTATCGGAGCTGATAGTCCATGCTGCTGCAAATGTCGTCGAACTGTTCGTGCAGATTGTTGTCGTATTACAAAGGTCCCCGTCTGTTGACTCCGGGTTGGAGACGTGGCTGCACGATCCGTTACAGCCATGCGGATAAGATGCCTGTCACTTCGACTGCTAGTGATACGAGGCCGTTGGGATCCAGCACGGCGTTCCGTATTACCCTCCTGCACCCACCGATTCCATATTCTGCTAACAGTCATTGGATCTCGACCAACGCGAGCAGCAACGTCGCGATACGATAAACCGCAATCGCGATAGGCCACAATCGACCTTTATCAAAGTCGGAAACTTGATACTACGCATGTCTCCTCCTTACACGAGGCATCACAACAACGTTTCACGAGGCAACGCCTTTGAACTGCTTTTTGTGTATGAGAAATCGGTTGGAAACTTTCCTCATGTCAGCACGTTGTAGGTGTCGCCAACCTTGTGTAAATGCTCTGAAAAGCTAATCATTTGCATATGACAGCATCTTCTTCCCGTCGCTTCAATTTCGAGTCTGTAGCACGCCATCTTCGTGGTGTAGCAATTTTAATGTCCAGTAGTGGACTAACGTGTACTGTAAGTAGTTTATAACATATTGTAAACAGTGAAATTCGTTGCCCGCCAGACGGCTGGTGAAATGTACAACCCTACTGGAGCTGTGGCATACTGTGCATCAGCAAAATGGCAGGTGCCTGTACTTGAATAACGGTGGGTCGGTAAACGGATAACACGACACAGCGTATTCTTAATTAAGAAACGAATTTCGAGAAGTGTTAACGATGTAGATAAAACTCAATTAATATCCATTGTGTTTTCTTAATAGATGCCTGCTAATAGCAGCTGTCTGTACAGATTCCAGAGCTTAGCAGTAACGAGGAATCCAGTTAACACTGTTAGTCTTGCAAAGATTAAACATGGTATGCACTCGACTCACCTACTTCTGCTGAAGATCTACACATATGTTATTTGTTAGTTAATTTCTTGGAAAATGACTCGATGATGTAGACCTTTCATTAGAAAGTGTGGAAACATTACAAGAAATACATAATACCTCTGACGATTCTGTGAATTGTGGCTCGAACGATGATTGTTGTTCCAATAAAAGTCCAGAAGAAGAATACTTTCCAAACCCCAAGAAAAGATGTACATTAACAGTTTTCAATGACAAACAAGAGGCCGTTTTTTTTAGTAAGGGAGGGAGAAAACACCTAATATCAAACTGTGTATAAAGCCGGTTTCGTTTCCTAGAAATCTGAACGTGAATTGTATAAACGGGAGAAAGACTGATACGAAATAAGAAATATGCACCAAAATGAAACTCGCAAAAGTGTGAAAAAGAAACTATTCGAAAAATTTAGAATTGCTCGTGAGAGATACAGCACAACTACAGAGGGAGATATATAAGACTGCGTCCTCGAAATGGCTAGTGAGATGAAAATTGCCGGCAGCGGTGGCCGAGTGGTTCTAGGCATAGAGTCTGGAACCGCGCGACCGCTACGGCCGCAGGTTCGAATCCTGCCTCGGGCATGGATGTGTGTGATGTCCTTAGGTTAGTTAGGTTTAAGTAGTTCTAAGTTCTACGTGACTGATGACCTCAGATGTCAAGTCCCGTAGTGCCCAGAGCCATTGGAATCATTTTTAAGATGAAAATTCTTGGTTTCCAACTTCTTCGACCTAATTAAGCAGCTTCAAGAAATTATATACAATAGGAAGTCGCAAAATTACGAAGTTTACTTAGAAGGCAATACTACACTGAAATTAGTACCTGACATGAAGATGAGGCTTACTATTATTTCCGAATTTGCTGGGTATAAAGCTGATTACTCAAATTTACTGAAAGAACTGCATGGAAATCATACTTTTTCATTTTGGTGTCATAAAAAGACAGAGTCGGTTGTGCATTCGTTGAATGCTGTGGCACATTCGTATAATATAATGCCAGTGGCAAGTATGAATGGATTACTGTTTCCGCGGCTTTATATCTATAGTTAGGAGCCTCAAGGTAAATTAGCACCGAAAATAAAATGGAACGAGTGTTCAACTACAAAAATCTTGAACGGACATATCAAAACCGGAGAAAATGGGGAAGAATAACTTTGAACACCTTATTCCAAAAGTCTTCTTACCAGTTGCACAAAATAATTCATGACCGTTTTTGGACGTTTGACCTGAACACAATTACACAACTGTCTTTGAGGGGGATGACGAAAAGTCTGTTTATATAATTCGGGTTGCAACCGCAACATCCAATGTAATTGAACCTCTCGATAAATATCTGTTCACGCAATGAAAAATATTTTTCCGGAAAATATAGATAAATACAATACATAACAGCTCTGTGTTATTTCAAGTTGATTATCGAAACAGTATCATTAAAATTTGTCATTTGTGCGTTATCAGTTTACGACACAACATTTTACAAATTTAATCAACTATGCCTGGTATATACCACAATATGCAGAACAACAGGATCTATTCCCAACCTATCTAAGTAAAACTAGTAATTACTGTGAAGTGCCTGAACGCATTAATTCTTCTTTTATCAGATGTAAGTGGCGTCAGGGAAGAGTTTGTTTCCATTATTCGCATTTTTATGACAACTGTATGGAATAAATATGGAGCTATTTCATTGCTAGCAAAACAAATGCTATTAAAAAGTTATTATAAGAATAACCCTTCAGGAATTGTTACAAAATGGTGTATAGGTAAGGAATATTTTATTTCCAGAAATTAAAGACTCGACTGATGGAATTCGTCTGCAGCAGAACATCAAACACGGACTCGAGTGTTTTTCCTCTGTCGGTCACCTTTGTAAGGATAGTTATCGATATGATCTTGAAGTTATTAAAAAACTTTATGATACGTAACGTTTTTGGTGCGGCTTAGTACAAGTGTGCAAGCAGGAGTTCTCCGCTACGCTCTCTTGTCAATACTGCTTCGGCAAAGTCACGCGCTACGTAGGAAGGGCTGTACGAACCACTGTTATAAGCAGTTCGTCAAGCAGCAAAAATGAGTACCTTCAACATTTCTTTAAAAGCACTTGCTGTGCGTGTTAGCAGCCAAAATTTTGACGTATTTCTTTCGGTGTGTTCCTGCTCCGTATTCCAAGGTGGGTTTCGACATGTCGGATCGGACCATTCCCGTGCCAGTCATTCTACTGGGTTCTCCTCAAAGAGTCGGTCCCAGAGAGGTAGTGGCCCCCTGTGTTGTATTTCTTTCGGTGTGCTCTTGTTCCGTATTCCAAGGTGGGTTTCGACATGTCGGATCGGACCATTCCCGTGTCAGTCATTCTACTGGGTTCTCCTCAAAGAGTCGATCCCAGAGAGGTAGTGGCCCCCTGGGTCTGTCCTCCAGCTTTCTTTAAGTGGACGTTTCTAAAACAACTTGTCATCTTTTACCTGCGAGTACTGAGGGAGCTGCACATAACTATTATGTTGTCACAACCTGGCTGATAGTAACCGCTGACCATCTCCCAGTAGAGCAGAGGTACCACTTCACTCACCGTGTGCTCCTTCATACTCGTACGTAGTAACCTAACTAATGAGCACCACCTTCTTGCTGAAAGTTAACAGTTATGTGTTGAGAGAATTTACGTCAAAACTAAAATAATTCGAAATATTTCCTCGTCTAACCAGCAATATGATCTAATTTCCGACTCTCTCCCTCTTGTCTGGGGAACATGTAGAAAATCGTTCTGGGAACTGTAGTAGTTAGCTTGTTAAGTTAATAAATCATCACGTTTCAGTTTACTTTTTTTATTTTCCTCATAAATTTATATTGAACTATCCACTACTATTGGAGGTCGCTGTATAAGGCCAGTTTCAACAAAACTAGATGTAAATATAACAGTTGATGCACAGAATAATAAAAGTCCACACGGCCTAAATTTTCCCCATATTTCAACAAGAAAAATCTAAGTAATAAAGAAGATTTCTGTATGAAATTGACACATTTAAGGCAAAATATTTTGTGCTTTGCAGAAGACATGCTTATGAAAATCCAACTGCGCAAGTTTCTCGGTTGTATTTGATGGCCTTTCTCAGACTGAAAGCAGTGGCGAGGGAAGTCTGCGTCTCTTCCGTGACGTTTCGCCTAGAGCTGGGCTGTTCGTGTCCATTGGTGTAACGCCCCTGTGACAGGCGATCGGTACGCCAGCTCTGTACCTTGTCTGGTGGCTGTCACGTCGCCTGCCTGCGGCTCCGCCAGGCGTCATCAGAGTGGGGCGTCGGGTGCCTGTCAACAGCACGGCGCTGAAGACGTCAGCCCAGCTTCAGGCGAAACTCCGGTCTGCTCTACTTGCCAGGAAAGTGCAAAGCGAAAGGGACACGGCAGTCATCGTGCTTGAGGGTAACAGCAGACGCACGCTGCCGGTTGGTGCGTAAATGACGGGCTGGCTACAGTCAGTGAATTTACACAACTCAGCGATTGTAGTCACTACGTGGTCAAAGCTATGAAGGTGACGAAGGGCGGTCAATTGGTTTCATAGAACTGAGAGCCTGTAGAAAACGATGAAAGATATTTAGAAAATAACACTCCAAACACGCTAGTGCTACCACTTTTTAATAGCTATCTGCCACATACAGTGTACTTAACTGACAGAGTACAGTTCGTATGGCATTTGAATTTACTTTTAGCTGTCAGATAGTTAACGTTCGTGTACGTGCTAATATTTTCTGTATTCTCAGATTCACGTTTTGATACTGACTGGTAAATCAAAAACGTAAAGAAATTGCACACTGAAGGCACAACGCTGATGCAAGCTTTCAGGACTGTGAACCATCTGGCATTTTCAGTTGCAAGGAGAATAATTGTGAATGTCGTTTTCTGAAGTTGCCTTTTCACAAGGCTGAGGGGGGGGGGGGAGGGGGGGGGGAAGTGGGCAGACGTATCGGTCAGGATCGCATGAGGGGCGCCGGGGGGGGGGGGGGCAGGGGGTAGGCCCCACTCCCCATTCCCTGTCACTCACTGGCTGCCCACTTGGCTCTTAGCCTTGCTTTTCATTTTGGCATTAGTATGTTTCCATGTGTTCCTCCCCGTTTTCTTGATTTGTTCACTCGCAGGCCACCTTCCTGCTGTTTTCAGCTCCTTATATCGTCAATGTATGGTTTCTTTGCACTGAGCTGTACCTTCTTGTAAATCCCTTGAACTATGAGAAAGGGTAGCAACTCTTGACTCACTGTCGCTCTTTTGTTGTGATATACTCAAAGGTCCAGAAAGACTTCATACCACCAATACCAATTTGTTTTATTGGACATACACTGATAAGCCAAAACATTCGCCACCTGATAGCTTTGCGGGTATGTGATGCGGTAGCAAAAGTATGTAAACAGAGCAGACACGCACGGGGGATCAGTCTATCGAAGATGCGGGCTGCAAATGGGGAAATCCATTGAGACGAGTGACTTTGGCAATGGGGAGATTATTATTACGCGGACCCTCTGAACGAGTGTCTCGAAAACGGCGAAGATGGTAAAATGTTCACGTGTTACTGTCGTGAGCATTTACGCAATGAGCAAGAAGGACAGTGAAACTAGCACTATGCGCTAAATGCTTGGATGTCCACGACTCTGCACCGAACGTGGGGTTGGTTCAAATGGTTCAAAAGGCTCTGAGCACTATGGGACTTAACTTCTGAGGTCATCAGTCCCCTAGAACGTAGAACTACTTAAACCTAACTAACCTAAGGACATCACACACATCCATGCCCTAGGCAGGATTGGAACCTGCGACCGTAGCGGTCGTGCGGTTCCACACTGTAGCGCCAAGAACCGCTCGCCACTCCGGCCGGCAACTTGGGGTTGATTGAGATGCTTGTCTGCTCTGTAAAGTAGTATAGATGGTGATGTGTCTCTGCGAAAAGAACACAATGCTGGTGCACGCACAAGTATTTCGGAGGACACCATCCATCGTACATTGTCGAACATGGAACTGCGCAGCAGACCACCACTAAGTGTTCATATGCTGACCCAACGACACCATCAAATGATGTGGGAACTGGAAAATCGGGATTCGACCGTCGATCAATGGAAACGTGTCGACTCTTCGGGTGGATTAAATTTTTGTTACACTAGGTGGATGCTCATCTCCACAAACGCCGTCATCGAGGTGGACGGAGGCTCGAAACGTGCATCGCGCCACTGACGTAGACTGGTGTGAGCAGTGTTACGCTCATTCTCCTGCGCTTGCGTCGGATCTGCGGTAGGAATCGAAGGCATTCTGACCGCAGCGAACCACCTGCGTCTATTCATGCATGGATGTCTTCCCAGACGGCGATGTCATCTTTCAGTAGTATGATTGCCGTTGTCTCGAGGCGAAAACCGTCTTACCGCGGTTTGAGGAGCATTATAGTAAATTGTCGTTGATGTTTTGGCGACCAGATTCGACTAATGCTAATCCTATGGAATGCATCTGAGTAGCTACCGGGTGCCGTCAGCGCGTAAGCAGATCAGCGGCCCGTGATTTACGCGATGTACATGACCTATACCTGGACATCTAATGCCACATACCTCCAAGAACCTACTAGCAGTCTGTCGGGTCCCTTGTACGCAGAATAAATGATGGATTTCGTTCCAAAGACAGACAAACAAGCTCTTAATTTTTTTTCTCGTCAGTGTACTGTAGATGTAGTACTTTCTGAAAGCTACTATAAATTCAGTATAAATATTATTAATAATAGAGTTTAGCTTTTAAATCAGTTTGCGAGATCTGGTGCAAGACCAGCGCTATCAATTTCTGAATTTTCGGCAATCAGAAAAGTGTCTGGGACGTTTACAGTCCGGTCGCTTATTCGAAATGAGCCTTCTTAAATCAATTATGCTAGTACAAACGATATAACCTGCAAAATCTTTTACACGTATTGGAAATTAGCCTCGTGTTTGCTATCGTGGGACCCTTACATGAAATGCAATGTAAATCATACAACTTGCAAAATGATTTCGATAAGATAACTGTATGGTGCGAAAAGTGGCAATTGACAATGTATAAAGAAAAGTGTGAAGTTATTCACATGAATACTAAAATAAATGACCTAAATTTCGATTACACGGTAAGTCACACAAATCTGAGAGCTATAAATTCAACTAAATACTTAGGGATTACAACTACAAGTAACCGAAATTGGAACCATCACACAGATAATATTGTGGGTAGAGCAAACCAAAGACTGCGTTTCACTGGCAGACCACTTAGAAGGTGCAACAGGTCTACCAAAGAGACTGCTTACACTACGCTTATCCGCCCTATTCTGGAGTATTGCTGCGCAGAGTGGGATCCACATCAGGTGGGACTGACGGATGACATCGAAAAAGGTACAAAGAAGGGCAGCTCGTTTTCTATTATCGCGAAACAGGGGAGACAGTGTCGCAGACATGATACGTGGATTGGAGTGGCAATCATTAAAACAAAGGCATTTTTCGTTGCGACGGGACCTTCTCATGAAATTTCAGTCACCAGTTTTCTCAAAAAAATGGTTCAAATGGCTCTGAGCACTATGGGACTTAACTTCTGAGGTCATCAGTCCCCTAGAACTTAGAACTACTTAAACCTAACTAACCTAAGGACATCAAACACATCCATGCCCGAGGCAGGATTCGAACCTGCGATCATAGCGGTCGCGCCGTTCCAGACTGTAGCGCCTAGAACCGCTCGGCCACTCCGGCCGGCACCAGTTTTCTCCTCCGATTGTGAAAACATTCTGTTGGCACCCACCTACATAGGGAGAAATGATCATCACGATAAAATAAGAGAAATCGTGGCTCGCACAGAAAAATTTAAGTGCTCGTTTTCCCTGCGTGGCGCTCGAGAGTGGAACGGTAGACAGCATGAAGGTGGTTCATTAAACCCTCTGCCAGGGACTTTATTGTGAATAGCAGAGTAATCACGTAGATGTAGATGTAGATGTAGATACGCGAGTAGGTTTATATTGAATTTGCACAAGCTGTGTAACACAGTCTTATTATGGCTTGATATAAATCCTATAAGATGTGGCTAGCCTCTCATGTAATTTATTTAATAAATTAACTGATCAAAGGTCTCCTCTGGTGAATGTGACTGTTCAACAGGTAAATTCCGTCATATAAAGTTACAATTACATTTAATTTCTTTAAATGAAACACAAAATTGATCGAGAATTTGTACAAAGAACAATGTTGTACGTTAGCATAAACCAAACAATTAAATAGTCCCCATCCTGCAGAGGTATTGACAAAAAACTTACTACAAACGACACTGCATTAAATCTAGTGTGCTTCTCCACTATGAGAAACAGGAGCAAAGAGAACCGGTGAAACGAATGATATCGATAAACAAGTGGGTAATCGGATGCAGCACCACGATATCATCTAAGGAGCAAAGTGTTTCTAAGGATGCAACCGCTGAGAGGCCTCAGTTTTGATATCAGGCGGCTGCAAAATCAACTCAAAACCCAAAGGACAGAACTGCGTATATTACCGACAGTACGGCGCATGGTGGCGTGCTGACGACGGCTGCTACTCGTGGTACGCTGCTGCGTGGAGATTTGCTCCGCCGTGCAGACCGTTTGAAGCGCGAGCACGAAATGTTTGCCCAGGTGGCCGGGCAAGTGGAAGTATGAATGAAATTACTCTCCAGCGAGAGCGGGCAACTACGCGACCGACTCCCGCGGCGGGCGGTTACCAGTTTTCAGTTCTCTTCCTCTACGCGCCCACGGAGCGACAATTGTTGCCGCTAAACAAAGCTTTCGCCAATTAGTGCCTTACAACAGATTCGTCTAGGCTCCAGCTACCGTACTCCCCCAACTTAGGCGCCAATACTTTTTCTCTCCCCTAAGTCACGACGAGTAGTGCAAGCGTGTGCTGACGTAACAGTCATACAGCCTATCGCAGCCTCTGCCAGGACTTTGCGCGGGAAATTTGATGGCGGCAGACGCCAGTGGAACGCGACTGATGAGGTGCTTTGTGTAGCGCCATTGTGTCGGCGGTCCTGTGAAGTTCGGCGACCATTTCTGCAAAACGTGCCAGACAACAGCACAGCCGCAGCGATGAGCTGGCCAGTTTCTGTGCAGAAAGCGAGGCTTTCGCGAGAAAACTGCCCCTGTCCATCGTAACAATAGCGTTCGTTGCTCTGGCCTCTGAGACCCGATACCGAAAGAGAAAACCGGCAAATTACCGGTAACACAGTAGTGAAATGACATTAATTTGCATGTATGATAAATCAGAATTTAGAAATACAACACAGGCTGGTCTGATGGCACTGAATAAGTGTACAAAAGGCCAGAGGGCCTGCCACGTTGTAATACAGTACGAGCCATTAAAATTGCTACATCAAGAAGAAATACAGATGACAAACGGGTATTCGTTGGACAAATACATTATACTAGAATTGACATGTGATTACATTTTCACGCAATTTGAGTGGATACATCCTGAGAAATCAGTACCCAGAACAACCACCTCTGGCCGTAATAACGGCCTTCATACGCCTGGGCATTGAGTCAAACAGAGCTTGGTTGGCGTGTACAGGTACAGCTGCCCATGCAGCTTCAACACGATACCACAGTTCATCAACAGTAGTGACTGGCGTATTGTGACGAGCCACTTGCTCGGCCACCATTGACCAGGCACTTTCAATTGGTGAGAGATCTGGAGAATGTGCTGGCCAGGGCAGCAGTCGAACGTTTTCTGTGTCCAGGAAGGCCCGTACAGGACCTGCAACATGCGCTCGTACATTATCTGGCTGAAATGTAGGGTTTCGCAGGGATCGAATGAAGGGTAGAGCCACGGGTCGTAACACATCTGAAATGTAACGTCCACTGTTCAAAGTACCGTCGATGCGAACAAGAGCTGACCGAGACATGTAACCATTGGCACCCCATACCATCACGCCGGGTGATACGTCAGTATGGCGATAATGAATACACGCTTCCAATCTGTGTTCACCGCTATGTTGTCAAACACGGATGCGACCACCATGATGCTGTAAACAGAACCTGGATTCATCCGAAAAAATCACGTTTTGCCATTCGCGCATCCAGGTTCGACGTCGAGTACACAATCGCAGGCGCTCCTGTCTGTGATGCAGCGTCAAGGATAACCGCAGGCATGGTCTCCGAGCTGATAGTCCATGCTGCTGCAAACGTCGTCGAACTGTTTGTGCAGATGGTTGTTGTCCTGCAAACGTCCCCATCTGTTGACTCAGGGATCGAGACGTGGCTGCACGATCCGTTAAGACATGCGGATAAGATGCCTGTCATCTCGACTGCTAGTGATACGAGGCCGTTGGGATCCAGCATGGCGTTCCGTATTACCCTCCTTAACCCACCGATTCCATATTCTGCTAACAGTCATTGGATCTTGGTAGTGTATATCAAATTTTTAGTCTTCTATGCAGAAAACATATGACGGCCATTCAGTAAGTTATGCAATACATTTCTTTTTCCTAGGAAACTTTTGGTTGAAAAAAAATGTGGAATTTTTTCTGGGACTTCGTGTAATACTCCAGCTTCGGCTCCTATACTTTCATGAAGTTCCGATAGGCGGCGGGACTATACGTTGCTTGAAAATGGCGTCTGTAACGGAGGTGCGTTCCAAGCAGAGCTGTCACTGATTTTCTTTTGGCGGAAAAGCAGAGCATTGCAGATATCTATAGGCAACTGCAGAAAGTGTACGGAGATCTGACGGTGAACGAAAATACGGTGACTCGTTGGGCGAGGCACCTGCCACCATCCCAACACGGACGCACCAACCTGCCCCATCCCCCGCGTGTCGCCCGCCAACGCACAGCTGTGACTCCGGCGCAACACTGCAAACGAACGAACTTCTCCTTTATCCATGACAACACAAGTCTGCTCAACTCAGAGGAGCTCACAAAATTTCATTGAACTGTTCTTCCTCGTCCTCTTTGCAGCCCGTATCTCGCATCTTCCAACTTCCTTCTCTTTCTCCCTCTGAAGGATGTACTCCGCTGTAAGCAGCACACGGATGATGGCTAGGTTATTGATGCAGCAAGACATTGGTCCCAACGTGAGCCAGTAGAGTGATAACATACAAAAATACAGACCTTCCCACCTTCCCACTGGACTCGCATTCGGAAGGATGGCGGTTCAATTTCGCGTCCGGCCATCTGATTTAGGTCTTCCGTGATTTCCCTAAATCGTTCTAGTCAAATGCCGGGGTGTTTTCTTTGAAAGGGCACGGCCGACTTCCTTCCCCGAACTTTCATAATCCGATGAGACCGATGACCTCGCTGTCTGGTCTTCTCCCCGATACAACCCCTACAGACTTTTCCTGTAGGTTGGCATAAAGTCGTCGCACTGAAGAGAGATTATGTTGAAAAGTAGGATTTTGTAGCCAAAAGAATGGGGAATAACATGGCGTATTGAAATCCTGAATAAAGCCAACCTGTTTTCAGTAAGGAAGTGTTGCATTACATACTGAAAGTCCCTCGCACAGTAGCCAACAGCCACAGGTGGAATAAAACTCCGTCATCTCCCTGAATAGATAGAAATGGAGTTTGAGGAGCTTACGTATTTCTACAGAAATGATAAAGAAACATTCGAATATCCTGTAACACTGTAGAACGTTACGAGGAAATTGTAGCGTCTGTTCTGAGCCTGATATATAAATTTATTGACAGATCACCAGTCTACATTACTGATAATGTAGCCTATCTACATTATGAGGTTAGTGACTCTGGAGATCTGGTGCAGTGTGAAGTGCAACTAAAGCGGATTTATTTTTACCTTTCCTAAAAAACTTAATATGAATACCATTTTCCTTTCCATTCCGAATTTTCTTATCTATAATTCGTAATACCACTCGCCGTATTCTGTCTTTTGATACTTTACTCACAAAAAGATTTTCATTAAAATGTAAGCCATCTACTCATTTTTTGTACATTATTCTGAGTACAACAAAGTAAGTCTCCAGAAAAGGGCCTTAATAGGTGCTCCCTTATACGTAAGATTTTGACACAAAAAATTATTTAGAAGGCAGTGTGACTTTATTTCAAAAACCCATTCAAGAGTAAGTAGTACCTCATTTGGACACCGGAAAGGAATGGGCGCACAACTGAATTTCCGAATTTTGAGATCACAGCTACTTCTAGCAATATCATAATGCGACTCGAAGAACATGTAAATGATCCAGCCTACTGGTAAATTAGGTGCAGTGAATATGTGTGGCTCTGTCTGATAACCTATCTCCTATCCACACAAAATCTGAAATACGAAGATAAATAAAAACCCAGGACGAATGTGTTATTAAAAGCAATAAGCAGCCTACAAATCTCCACACCGCCGCTTATCTTCTAACCTGTAAGGCCTGTAGAGAATAGCAAAAGATTTCTACTGGTTGCAGTTCTGAAAAAAAGTGTATGTTGAGTGCATCTTTACCTCATCCCGATTAACATTCCTGCTGATAACTATGTAGGGCTTAGAAATCGTATTTGAAATTAAGTGCGGAGTGCAAAATTTGTATCAAACCAGGTAAGTAATAGTATCTATCAATGAAAATTCATGAAGGATATCGAAACGGAATAAACTGTAGAAGCTTCAGTTAACTGTGCGATTATTATGACTCGACCCACAAGCATTGTCATAGAAGCAGTACAACTGTCCCTACGTGGGTCACGTGGTAGACAGGACCACCTACTAAGAAAGAAATTAATAAAGGAAAATTGTAGATGTTCTTATGTTAGGAAACCCTGGAAACATTTAGATCAATTAATGAAAACCAGATACTGTACCACGTGCATCGTAAGCTAACTACCCAGCTGAACAACGGGTGTCAAGCCTGAACACGACAAAAGGCACATCACACGTCTGTGCGCGCTGCACCCTAATATTACACCACTCTTCAGAATAAAAACCACAACCTACCATAAATTTGAAACTCGTCGCTTGAAAATGGCTACTGGAAATTCAAAGCTAGCTGTTGCAGTACTCGCCTATAGAAGAAACATGTAAGCTCAGCCAGAAACTCCGCCAGAGAAGCTCGTCTGAAGAGCCAGCCGGATGAAAAGACGGGAACGGACCAGAACGTTTCGTGCCTCGCAGTCAGAGTCCACGACGAGTTGCAGGCCTGCCACTGGTTCACTCCCTTATCCTCCAACGTATCTCCAGGCAGACACGACTATACTCAATTTGGCAATGGCTGTGGTTCCTTCAGGAAATTGATCAGGTGGTACCTGGTACTCTAGCAGTGAGTCAGTATATGTTCTCAAAATCCTTAAAATGAGCTTCGATGTCATATTTCAACTACCTTCGAGGTCGTACCATGAATCGAGACATTAGCATTGCCTCTTCTGGCCAATTGCCAAGTCTATGGAGGGGGAGGGGGAGTGATGGGAGCGGGGAGAACCCCTTGCCCAACACCCTAGTGCTCTTGTTCAGCAACCAAGTATGATAAAGTATTTGAATCACCTAAAATACCAAAAATAAACTATATTTGTATTACTTGCTTCCAAAAATTCGTTTAAGAACTGGCTCAACAGTTACAACGGCAAATTTCATTTGTAATTCTGTGTCATTTGTCATGGAATATTGCAGTGAATAGATAGGATATTACTCTATAAACAATTAAAAACCAACATTTACTTATAAAATAAAAAAGTATAAATGCTTGAAGTGATCGCCGTAACAAAATTCTACAGATACCAGTTTTTGAATGCTGGCCCCTAGTTTGACCGGAACCGAGGTTGGAATCAACCTACACTTCGTTCAGGTGGCCTGAAGATGGCATAACACATCGCCGAAACTGGTAGCCCTCTAAAATAATAGTTCGGAAATTAGACGGCTGAAATATGTTTGATTTAACATTCTGTATTGAGCAGCCGACGTTTCGCAACCATCTCTGAAGAGATGACATACAGAGACATTCTCTTATTATACCCAGCCTGGTAATATCACGTTCTTTCAAATGTTTAAATGTGTGTGAATCACTAAGGGACCAAGCTGCTAAGGTCATCGGTACCTACACTTACACACTACTTAAACTAACTTATGCTAAGAACAACACAACACCCATGCCCGAGGGAGGACTCGAACTCTCGACGGGAGGGGCCGCGCAGTCCGTGGCTTGGCGACTCAAACCACGCGGCCACTCGGAACGTCCACGTTCTTTAGCCAAGGAAGGTATGAGTTTCCCATAGTTGTCTGAAGACTTTATTAAATCTGTAAGGTCGTTAGCAATACCTTTGTTCACTCGTGGTTTGTGATTTGACATATCAATATCTGAGTTTTGCTCTACAGTTGTAGGTCGTCCACCTCAAACAGTCAGCTCAGCTGTCTTATCGTACAGTATAAACTTAAGTATCGCTTTATATTCGAGGTATCACATCCAATCGAACATATGCTCCACCTAGAAAACTTATAGTGCTACGAAAGCTCGATGGTTTCTGTGACTGCTGCATGGGACGAGGAACTGTAGAGAGAGCGTCTCATATCCGTTAATATAGGTTTATAGTGTACTTTCCTGAGGCAGAATAGAGTGAGAACTCCATGTGCGGTGTATATAAACTAACGATATCATGGCACATAGTGCGAGAAATAGTGACGAATAATAACGGAATGGAATAATTTAATAGTAAATTCCGCGATTTGTGTGTGACGGAGTCCCAAATCGCCACGGAGAGACTGTGCCACTGGCAGTACTGTGGAGAAGAATGGTTCACCTGCTTTCATACAACACTTCCGTCTCGTATTTGTCGGAGTCAGAGTAGCTTATTAAAGACATACGCAGATAGAATAAACATAATGTCCTTTACCTATATACCAGTAGATAAAAAGCAGAAACATTGTTTAACACCTCACACTGGTGGTTCTGCAAGTTAATTGTTAACTGACACAACGTGGTAGCTATTGACACAGAGTAGAGTGGAGCATATCGTAAACACTCTCTGACGGTGTTTGACACAAGGAGTCTGGAAGAGGCTCCAGATACACTATACATTCTGTTGCCAGCTATAAGATTCTACTGCACCTTTTATTTGAATTCTGAATGCTGTGGTATTCCATCCCAATACATGCGACTTGCAAGTAAAATTCTGATTATAACAACGTAAGAAACGTTTGGAAAGTTTAAAAGAAAACTGTAGGAATAACAACCTGTATCGGTAATTTGGAAGCGATTCGTAGCACCATGCTGTCATATTCCAATTGGGAGCCTCTCTGCATGCAGAAAAACCATGTTAATCGTTGTATGGTGTTCTGCAGTCTGTATACTGAAGTAGTAAAACCCTGAGTAGCACTGCAAGACCGAAGCTGTAAAAAAGGTCCCTGAAGTAGACGACATTCTACTAGAACTACTGATAGCCTTGGGAGAGCCAGCCATGACAAAACTCTACCACGTGGTGAGCAAGTCGTATGAGACAGCCGAAATACACCCAGACTTCAAGAACAATATAGTACACAACTGTCCATTAAAATTGCTACACCACGAAGAAGACGTGCTACAGACGCGAAATTTAAACGACAGGAAGAAGATGCTGTGATATGCAAATGACTAGCTTGTCAGAGCATTCACAAAACGTTGGCGCCGGTGGCGACACCTACAACGTGCTGACATGAGGAAAGTTTCCAACCGATTTCTCATACACAAACAGCAGTTGACCGGCGTTGCCTGGTGAAACGTTATTGTGATGCCTCGTGTAAGGAGGAGAAATGCGTACCGTCACGTTTCTGACTTTGATAAAGGTCGAATTGTAGCCTATCGCGATTGCGGTTTATCGTATCGCGACACTGCTGCTCGCGTTGGTCGAGATCCAATGACTGTTAGCAGAATATGGAATCGGTGGGTTCAGGAGGGTAATATGGAACACCGTGCTGGATCTCAACGGCCTCGTATCACTAGCAGTCGAGATGATAGGTATCTTATCCACATGGCTGTAACGGATCGTGCAGCCACGTCTCGATCCCTGACCCAACAGATGGGGACGTTTGCAAGACAACAACCATCTGCACGAACAGTTGGACGACGTTTGCAGCAGCATGGACTATGAGCTCGGAGACCACGGCTGCGGTTACCCTTGACGCTGCGTCACAGACAGGAGTGCCTGCGATGGTGTACTCAACGACGAACCTGGGTGCACGAATGGCAAAACGTCATTTTTGACGTGGCTGGGATAAAATACAGAGAGCGAAAAGCTATTTACAATTTTCACAGAAACCAGATTGCAGTTACAAGAGTCGAGGGGAACAAAAGTGAAGCAATGGTTTAGGAGGGAGCGGGACAGGGTTGTAGCCTATCCCCGATGTTATTCAATCCGTTTATAGAGCAAGAAGTAAAGAAAAATTTGGACTTGGCGGTAAAACCCACGGAGACGAAATAAATTTTTTTAGGTCTGCTGACGACACCGTAATTCTCTCAGAGACAGCAAAGGACCTGGAAGATTAGCTGAAGGGAATGGACAGTGTCTTGAAAGGAGGATATAAGATGAACACCAACAAAAGCGAAACGAGGATAATGGCATGTAGTCGAATTAAATCAGATGATGCTGAGGGAATTAGATTAGGAAGTGAGAGATTTAAAGTAGTAGATGAGATTCGCTTTTTGGGGAGGAAAATAAACGATGATGAACAAGGCAGAGAGGATACAAAACGTGAAGTGCCAATAGAATGGTAAGTGTTTACAAAGAAGAGAAATGTTTTAACATTGGATATACTTATAAGTATCAGGACACCTTTCCTGAAAGTATTTGTATGGAGTGTAGCCATGTATGGAAGTGAAACATGGACCATAAATAGACAAGAAGAGAATAGAAACTTTCGAAATGTGGTGCTACAGAAAAATGCTGAAGATTATATGAATAGAACACGTAACGAATAAGGAGGTACTGAATAGAATGGGGAGAAGCGGAAGTTGGTACAACGTGGCACAACGTTCTGAGTCCTCAAGGGATCATCAATTTAGTATTGGAGGGAAGCGTGGAGGGTAAAAATCGTAGAGGGAGATAAAGAGCTGAATAAACCAAGCAGATTGAGAAGGATGTAAGTTGCAGTGGTTGACGAAGAGGCTTGCACAGGATAGAGTAGCATGGAGAGCTGCATCAAACCGGTTTATGGTCTAAAGACCACGACAACAACAAGACCCTGAGTGTGGTTAATGCGTTACGGGTACGATAAAAGAGGCAACTAGGAATGTAGAACCGCGAATTCAAGAAATTGTCTGTAAACATTACAAAAGCAAGACCATCGCACACCTCTTACATTATCCCACAGTAAAGCGGTACCTACAGATAAATAGGTCCTTCTGTTGAATAAAGTATAACGTTAGACGTCTTTTTATATCTAAGATGTCAGTTTCAAACTTTATTTCGCCCCATCTATGAAAAATTATAGACCTACTGAAGCAAATTGTTTTTGTTGGGAGTTACCATAGTATGCGTTCACTATAATGTGTAGGGGCGTTCTTCTATTTTGAGTAATCAGATGACATATGGTGCATTCAATAGCACAGTCTCTATCGCGGGTGTTATACAAAGCTCGAATCAGCAGAAACGACTTAAGCAGCATCATTGTCCAAATACTGGGGAGTTGTTCTTAAGATTTCGGAACACACACTGTGTTCAAACAGTAGGAAACAGTTCCACACGTCCGACTTCACTTCCCCCTAGCATAATGCAACGTACTGAAGAGAAAATACAACAGCGCAGGCCGCCGTAAACATGACGAGCGAGACTTAAACTGCTAGGGAAGATGCAGCTACGAAAAGCCTGTTTTTGTTCTGGTATTCAGTCCGAAGACTGATTTGATGCAGCTCTTCGTACTACTCTATCTTGGCAAGCATATTCATGTACGAGTAATTACTGCGGTGTACGTCCTTGTGAGTCTGCTTACTATGTTCATCTCTTGGTCTCCATCTGCGATTTTTACCCTCCACGCTTCCCTCCAGAACAAAATTGCTGATCCCTGATGTCTCATAACGTGTCCCACCAACCAATCCCTTCTTCTTGTGAATTTGTGCCAGAAATCCCTCTTGTCTCCAATTCTATTCAGTACCTCCTCATTAGTTACGTGATCTGCCCATCTATCTTGAGCATTCTTCCGTAGCACCATATTTAGAAAGCTTCTATTCTCTTCTTTTCTAAACTATTTATCGTCCATGTTTCACTTCCATACATGGTTACACTGCACACAAATTCTTTCAGAAAAGACTTCCTAACACTCACATCTATACTCGATGTTAACAAATTTCTCATCTTCAGAAACGCTTTTCTTGCAAGTATCAGTCTACATTTTATATCCTCTCTACTTCGGCCATCCTAAGTTACTTTGGTGCCCAAACAGCAAAACTCATGTACTGTTTTCACTGTTTCATTTCCTAATGCGATTCCCTCAGCATCACCTGATTTAATTCAACTTCATTCCATTATTCTCGTTTTGATCTTGTGGATCTTCATCTGATATCCTCCTTTCAACATACTGGTCATCCCGTTCAACTGCTCTTCCAAGACCTTCGTTGTCTCTGACAGAATTACAATGTCGTCGGAAAACCGCAAAAGTTTTCATTTATCCTCCATGGATTTTAATTCCTACTGCAAATTTTTGTTTTCTTTCCTGTACTGCTTGCTCAATATATATATATATTGAATAACATCGGGGATAGACTACAACCCTGGCTTACTCCTCTCTCAAAAACTGCTTCCTTTTCATGCTTCTCGAATCTTATAACTCCCATATGGTTTCCGTACAAATTGTAAATAGACTTTCCTCCCTGTATGTTACCCGCTCCTCCTCTACAATTTGAAAAAGAGTATTCGAATCAACATTGTCAAAAGCTTTCTCTATGTGTACAGATGCTATAATCGTAGGTTTGCCTTTCATTAGCTTACCTTCTATGAGAAGTCCTAAAGTCAATATTGCCTCGCGTGTTCCTGCATTTCTCCGGAATCCAAACTGATCTTCCCCAGGGTTGGCTTCTACCAATTTCCCCATTCGTCTGTGAAGAATTCGTGTTAGTATTTTGCAACCATGACATGTTAAAGTGATAGTTTGGTAATTTTCATACGCGTCAGCACTTCCTTTCTATGGAACCAGAATTATTGTTTTCTTGTTGAAGTATGAGGGTATTTTGCCTGTCTCATACATCTTGCTCAACAAATGGAAGAGTTCTGTTAAGGCTAGCTCTTCCAAGGCCTGAATATTGGTCTGGCAAATAAACACTCCTGAAGTGCCGCTCGTCTCTACAATGGGCTCCATACATGAATGGAGCGGAAGGAGGCGTGATGTGTGGAACAGTGGCAAGTGCGCTCAGCCATGCACAGTGGTTGACAGATTGTAAATGTACATGTAAAACAGCGTTGCAGTACGCCTAGCGCGTCTTTCGTTAACCAACTGTGGAAGACTGTCCGCTCTAAGATTATTACTTCACAAACTGCGCTTTGACGAATCCCAGTGCATATAGAGATTTCCTTATGGTTGGAAGAATGTAACATCAGCCCGTGTAGAGCAGTGTTCTGTGCAGAATATTACTAGCTTTTCTGTTTACGGTCGTACGCCACTAAGGCAGTAAAATTAGTTTAAATCGTTGACGAGTACGGAAAGTTGTTCTCTCTCGAGTCTATTACGACAGCGATTATATAGCAAAAAAAAAAGAATGACAGATGCGTATTTTTATACAGTGTAAAATTACGACGACAGTAGCAGCGCGTGGAAATGTGACATCCTCCCTCAAAAGCAGCTGGTCTTGTAACGTAAGTGACAGTGACTGTGTAACCGGCAAGGTCGAAAATAAAACTCTCTTTTAATAAATATGTGTCCGTGGAATCTGATATGTGAAAAACTTGATAGCAACTGCATTTAGGATCCTGCAAACATACTTTGTAGCCTTTTTAACTTCATTCATCGTTATTAAATTTTTAAAAAGACAGAAACTGTGTAATTATCGATTTAAATAATAAAACATTGCGTCAGTTACGTATTTTTCCACGTCCAGCACGTGCGATTCGAGAATGTATTCTCATTAACAAATGCAGATGTTTACATTGGCCCTTTACGTGATGTCCGAGTGTGCGTGGCTTTCTACAGTATGAAGGAGGCGCGGTAGTTTTAAACTACAAAAAGGTTACTGTAGGACGAGAGAGACAGAACAACACACACTCAAGCATCACAAAATGTACAACCTGATAATAGGGGTAAAGAACATACAAACACGAATTTTTTATACAAGAGTGAAGAAACTGATACAGCCGACCCTGGGGAAGACAAGTTTGAATTCCGGAGAAATTTAGGAACAAGCGATATAGTGTTGAGCTTATGACTTCGCGTGGGATATAAGATAAGGAAAGACAAGCCTATGTTTATAGCATTTGTAGACTTAAAGAAAGCTTTTGACAGTGTTGACTGGAATACACTCTTTAAAATTCTGAAAGTAGCATCGGTAAAATATGGGGAGCGAAATGCCACTTTCTGCTTGTACAGAAACGAGAGTCTAGGGCATTAAAGGTAAGCAGTAGTTGAGAAGGGAGTTGTGATACAGGGCCATAGCTTATCCCCAATGTTGTTCAGTTTGTATATTGAGCAAGCAGTAAAGGAAACTAAAGAAATATTTGGAGCAGGAATTAAAGTTCAGGGAGAAAAATAGAAATTTTGAGGTTTGTCGATGACACTGTAATTTTGTCAGAGACAGCAAAGGACTCGAAGAGCAATTGAATGGAATTTACAGCTTCTGAAAGAGATACACTATGGACATCAACAAAAGATACACAAGAATAACGGAATGTGCTCTAATTTAACCAGCGATTGCGAGGGAATTAGAAACAGCTAATGAGTTTTATTATTTACGCAGTAAAATAAACTGATGATGGCCGAAGTGGAGAGGATATAAAATGTAGAATGGCAATGGCAAGAAAAGCTTTTCCGTTTAAGAGAAATTTGTTAACAATGAATATCGATTCGTTAGGAAGTCTTTCTGAAAGTATTTGTCCGTAGTGTGTAGTCTGCTATTGAACTGGAACGGTGACAATAAACAGCTCAGAAAAGAAGAGAATAGACGTTTCTGATGCATTGTGCTATAGAAGAATGCTGACGATTCGATGGGTAGATCAGTAGATATGATGAGATGTTGAACACAACTTGGGAAGAAAACAAATGTTTGGCACAAGTAGACTAAAAGAAGTCGCTGGCTGATAAGACATGCTCTGAGACGCCAAGGAATCGCCAATTTAATATTGGAGGACATATGTAGGGTGGGGGGGGGGGAGGGGAGGGGGAATTAAAATTTCTGTAGGGGTACCAAGAAGCAAATACAGCAACCAGGTTCAAAAGGAAGAAGTTTGCAGTAGCTATTTGCAGATGAAGAGACCTGTACAGAAAACAAGAGCGTGGAGAGATGCAGCAAACTAGTCTTTAGACTGAAAACCACAGCAGCAAGGACGAGAGAGATGTGTGGGGAACGCCGTGGGAAACCTATAACTAGCAGGCTTGCGCCTAACACGAACTGTACAGGTTTTTCCTGGCGGCGCTCCCGCCTTAGCATTCTGACTGGGGAGATTGCGGGTAAGAAGCAAACGCGCCACCTCTGCTGAAAGTAGCCAGAGCTGGGCATCGCCAACCAGACCGCCGAGGATTTGCGCGTGTTTACGGAAGCGGCCAACACTGAACAGTCACTGTGCCTTTACGTTTCCCACCACCTCCAGTAGCAACAACATGCGGGCCGAGAACTGCCGGCCGCGTTCACAAGCCGAATGCAAAAATTCCTCCACGAACTATATGTAATGCTTTCAGTTCCACTTGACACTGTTTTATGTTGTCAACTGCTGCGTTCCGCTTTGCGATAAGGCGTGTTTTGAACTGAATAACATTCTGTACAAAGGATTTAGCTGGTAGCGATGGTTATGTAATATATACGAAATTTAAAACTTTAGTGCAGTAAATTCGTTTTCGAATAGAAGGAATAAAGCACGTGTACTAACGCTGCGAGTGACATGTAATAGAGCGGATAAAATGTGCACAACTTTTGGGTGGATCCACTACCATATTACTGGTAGTATCAGTCTCAGTGTTCAGTGCACTTCCTTGATCGTACCATAAATAGTTCAGCCGGCAAGTATAGTTGTGACCAGAGCTTGTTGGAATCACCCCAACCCAAGCAGTTCGGCTACAATGTATGAATTTATTTACATATTTTCATTCAGGTTTATCAAACCGGTTCAGAAGGAAAGGGACCGATGCCAATTTCTCATTACGGAGTGCCTACACGTCAGGTACGAAACTTGTTGTCTGAGAAATAACGTTATTCAGAATGTAATGACGGAGTCTTCCGTCGGTACTTTTATACATTAATGCGAGATTTAAGAGTTGTATTAATAATGAGTGGGTACGGAGAACAAGCGGTAAGGTGTCCACAGCTTGTGCTAAGATGTAAACAGGATAGTACTCTGGGTCAAAGGGTAAATATACGCAGTGGTGTCTCGATTCAGAAATCTGGAGGTGGTCAGGGTCCAGCGAGTGAACAGACTGTACGTGACTTCCACCTTACTTCTGGCGTCAGTGTGTGAGAGGCTCTCTCTCTCTCTCTGTTTTTCTCAAACACGACTGCGCCGCCGGCAGATTATACAGAACAAAGTGCTACGCATCATTAGCAACGCTCCGCACCACACACGCGCTGTGCATCTTCACCATGAAAACCACCTTGAAACCCTAAAGGAAGTATTGTAAAAACGCGCCACACAACTATACAGGAAATCGAGACACTCGAACAATCCTTTCATTCTTACTCTGGGAAAGTATGATCACAACCATAGGTTGAAGCACAAGGGGTCAAAGACTCTACCAGTAGGGCATAACCACATATGGCGAGGTAACATGCACCTGCAAGCGACAACATCGGCAAGGCCCTGCATGTCAGCAACTTTGTCTGGATATGCCAGCTGCTATTAAAGCCGACCAACAGGCTACAGCACGGAAACCAACAAGCTCGCACAAACAAAACGCCAACATTACCCCACACTGTGAATCCGATATAAGACCTATCGGTCACAAAACGATGACGAACAAGTTATAGGTATGCTGACGCTGACCGACAGCACCGGCACCTAGCAGCAGCCGGCGAGTAACACCGCCGCACAACGACAAAGGTATCCGCCTGCATGATACCCCCTGCTAACAAAGCCTACACTTGCGTGACCTGCCGAAGGCAGCAATAAAACCGCTGTTACTCTTATAACTGACCCAACTACCGCTGAGGTTTTTTCCCCTTGGCTCTTGCCTTGGTACTTTTTCGCCCCTGCTGGCCACTGTGGTCGAGCGGTTCTAGGTGCTTCAGTCTCGAAGCGCGCTGCTGCTACGGTTGCAGGTTCGAATCCTGCCTCGGGCATGAATGTGTGTGATGTCCTTAGGTTAGTTAGGTTTACTTAGTTCTAAGTCTAGGGGACTGATGACCTCTGATGTTAAGTTCTAAAGTGCTTAGAGCCATTTGAATCATTTTTTCGCCCCTCTGTCCTTCAAACCACTTTCGACCCAATCTATCCCCAGATCAGCGCGTATTAATGATTAACTTTAACCGGACGTACGCACATCCTGCGAGACCTCAGTTTAGTGAAAACTAACTCTAACGCAGAGATGGTGTAGTAGACCTTTAGTGTTGGCCATCACCTTTTGTGCACCTTGCTACACAGGGCACATGGCATTTCCGACACTGGGACTTTGCCAGCTGAGCTGTTCCATCTTGAAGCTACGCTTCGTCAAAATGGTTATCGTGAAAGACAAATTGAACGTGTGTTGCGCTATCGACCAACTGTACATCGGATGATTCATGATAATTCTGAGTCAACACCTAAGTCTACTGCCTTTTTGCCTTACGTAGAAAGCACTTCAAACAAGATCGGTCTTATTTTACGGAAATACGATGTGAAATGTGTTTTCCGACTTCCATCTAAAATTAGAGTGATTTTGAGTTCCGTTAAGGAAGATCTTGGTTTGCGTAAGGCGAGTCTATATCGCATTCCTTGTAGCCGTGGCATGGCGTATATTGGTCAAACTATCAGGGCCGTGGAAGACCGATGTACTGAGCAGAAAACGGCACACACGACTGCAGCAGCCAAGTAGATCTGCTATTACCGAACATTGCTTGGATACTGGTCACCCCGTGTTATACCACAACACCGAGATATTGACATGCACGTCCAGCTATTGGGATAGTGTTATTAAGGAGGCAGTTGTCATTAAATTAGCGAGTAACCTTGTAAACAGGGATGGAGATTTTTGTTTAAACTCTGTTTGGAATCCTGCTCTCTTTCTTGCCAATAAACAGAGTCAATGTTACCTCACCTGCTAGTTCGCAGTCTCAATGTCGATTTCTCTGACTTTGGACATCTTTGGTGGCATTAGTGTTCAGTGTGTGTGTGTGTGTGTGTGTGTGTGTGTGTGTGTGTGTGTGTGTGTGTGTGTGTTATCTTTGCTGCATTAGTCCGACAACCGAGGTTTTAAATTTTCCTGTACATCGCCTGTCCGTTGCGGTTTGCCTTGGAAATGGCGGGGAGTGCTCCCACCGAATTTTCGGCGGTCACTGTTAATATTACCTGGCTGAATTAACGTAAGTTGTCTGAAGATCAAGAGATATTTACATTTTAATTCAGATGGTCGATCTTATTCGAAGAACGGAAACAACGAGCGGGCTCCACCACTGCTGCAGAGTTTGACGGTAGAGCCTAAATCTGGTGGCGCCACGTCATTCCCGCCCTGATGGGGCAGCAGAGACCAGGACGCGCCATTCTCCAGCAGAAGGAAGCTGGAGCCTGGAGCGCGCGGACGTATGGAGAGGCAGACCCAGAGTTATGGTAAAATAGGTTTCGGTTTTGTGCATATTTCGAAACTGATATCGTCTAAAATCATGTCGTGTGGAAAGTGAATTTTTCGGTGATTGTAAGTGTTCTTGCTTTGTGACATAATCGCAGATTTAGACAATGTCAGACAATGCACAAAGCTTTTGCCAGTTACGACGTCATTGCTAAAATGCAAGGAAGCATGTTGGTTGCCTTTACTGTTACGATGTGGGCTGTCACATTATCGTGAAATTATGTTCATTGAACAAGCGTCAGTATTTCCAAAACTATCCTGGCAGTGTGTGGCAGCAAGGCTGGCACGACAGGTACAGAATAGGATGGTGCGTTCTGCTGCAAGTAACTTCTCTTGCATATCAGCAGTGTTGGACCGAGTGGTAAAAACTACACTCGCGAGCGCCCTGTGAATTATGGTCGAAGCAGCTGAGCAACAGAGCGAGGGACTCGCCAGAAGTGCAGTTTGAGAGGCGTGTCCAAAGAGGCAGGAGTCCCATCAACTCCGACAATCTTCACGGAGTAGGTGCGGCAGGTAACAGAGGGATCACGTGACTGTTTGAAGAACCCAAACAAAGTGTAAAACAATAACAGGGAATAACAATTCGCTAAGTGGGCGAGTTAGGGAACTTCGCATAACAGAACAGCCTATTAAAGAAAACGTACATAAATTCTTGTATGCACTGATTCAAATACACATATCCATGCAGATCAAAATAACTAAATTTATGACACCGAATAAATGCAGCAGAAGTAACAGGTGAGTGTTGTAACACAGATCGTGATAACTTTGAAATTTCCTTATCAGTTTTAACCAACATGTCGTCTATATAATTATTATACGGTGCCTGCGTTGTTTGAAACAATGCACGTGCTCTGCCCTGCATATCGAGCAATAAAATAAAGACTTCAGATACTTCCAAAAAGCACGTGGGAAAACTCGTGCTAGCAACCGAATCTGAAAGCACAGAAAGTGCCTTTAGGCGAAGGCGACATCATTTATAAATTTGTATTCGATGGAGATTCTGAGTATAAACTGCTCTCAAAACTGGATAACAATTGTCCAAACCTTTTAAAGTCTAAGGTCAAATGGCATGAAGACAAGCAGATTTGTTTCTTCCATGATATAATGCTCCAAGAGTTTGTCTTCCTATAGGAAGAGTAACGAAAGAGAATTTTATAACATCGCTGATGGTAGGAAAGCCATAATTAAATATTTGTCGTATGAAGTACCAGTACTCATATCAACTGATGCAAGATGTATGGTAAAAATAGTAACAGGAGGTTTCGAAAAAGAGTTATTAGTAATCAGTGGTTCGATATTTCCTTGATTTTGCTGGACATTATTCAGTGTGCTAAACAAAATGGACAAGGCAGTGTTTCCAGTCTCAAATGTTAAAATTTATGGAGGTACTGGGAAACGGTCCAAATCGATGCAGCATGAAGTCACCCTGCCGGTGCTATTTGAGGAGATTGTCACAGGGTACAAATTTTTGATCATTTCATAACTCAGTGACAACCTAATTATAGGAGTCAACTTTCTAAATTTTATTTAGCTGTGAAGTAAATTTTCAACTGTGTTATTTGAAAACGTCTACCGAAGGAAAGGCGGTCATGACACCGTTCTTTCATCAAAAGGAGTAAATAAAGGGAACACTTGAACCTCAAAATAGGCCCGAGAATCATCACAACGAAGAAGAATGAAATATAAATCTATGTTGACTTGATACAGGTAGTTTCTAATATGAATTCAAAAAGTGATCTTTGGTGTGACGTCACGTCTGCTGGACTATTGTTGAAGTTGCTCGTCAATATTTTATAAAGTTTTAGTCTTCAGTTACTTATTTTAAAGTTTATTTGTGTTAATATTTGCTGTAAAAGTAACTCAATAGCATATTTTCATTAATATCAGTCTTTCACCTGTGTTATTGACTCAAGTGGTCTGTTATTCGTGAGTGTGCTTACATCGTTCGTTCAAGCCTCACGCCTCAGTAATGTGTTACATTTTGCGGCGTGCAGTTGCAGCTGTAGCGGGTATAAATCTGAGTACTGACAAAGTTATTTTGCGCACTGTTATACAGTTACTAAATGTAATAGTTTTCGGCGGTGTTTCGTGCTGTTTGTGGCGAAATAACAATGTAATAAACTTATGGAACCGTTCGCTCGCTGTGTTTTTTAGAGTTTTATGTGCGTTGAAGTCGTTTGTAAATCTCATCGTTTAGTTCTCAGCTGACATTTCGTATTGTTTCTAGTGAAATATTTCAGTAAAATTTTCATTCAGTGTTTTAACTTTGCTGAGTGTTGAGTTTTTGGTTTTAGCCAATAATTCTGTGAAGTTTTGTTGGTATTGGTATTAGTTGTGGTGTAGTAGTATTAATACAAGGAGTTGCTTTCTTAGTAGACAGTGAATTTCGAGACCGCTGTTGTTAGTTTTATAAATAGTTCTACCGGTGTAACTGAACTTACGTAACGTCGGCGTATATTTTTTTCATAACTGTAAAATTTTATCATGAGTGAGAAGTGTGGGCTCTGTTTTAGGTTTGTGAGTAGTTAATTACGGTGTGGGATTTGTTCAAAGTATTTTCATTGGGGGGAATGCAGTGTGGAAACCAGTGGGCATTCTAGCGAGATCCTCTCCTGAGAATGCGGAACCTGTAGTAGAAATAAGTTGATAGAGGAGCAGGAGCGTAAGATGTGTGCCCTTCAAGTACAGTTACAACGCGCAAAGGAGGAACTAGATAGGTTGAGGAGGGTGAAGGGTGGTAGGGAACGGGAACTGGTGGTTCGCAAGAAGGCAGCTAGGAGGAGGAGGAGGTATTCAGACACTTATACTTTGCGTATATGCAATAAATTTGACAAACTGTCAGAGTTGAGTGGAGGGGATCCTCTTGTAGCTGTAGATGTAGGGAACATGCAGCAATCCTGAGCAGTTGGGAGGCCAAGGTTAGTTGCAAAGTCAAACAGAAAGAAGAAGGTTCTGCTGATAGGTAGTTCTCACGGTAGAGGTGTGGGCCAGTAGTTGCAGGAAGTGTTGGGGAGTGAGTACCAAGTCACCGGCATTGTAAAGCCTAGTGCAGGGTTGGCTCCGGTGATTGACAGCTGTAAGGGGTCCGCAGGCCCTTACTTCTAGGTTTGCACTCACACAGGTCGACAGGGCAACTATCGATTAGTGTGTCGGGTCGCGAGAGCGAGAGTTGAGTCAAGTCAGTGCGTGTTGTAGGTTCCCGCGAGGCGGGCAGAGCTGAGCAGAAGCCAGCAATTGATAGAAATTACCGACAAAGGGAGTGGCCATCGCCGCGGTTCAACCCCTTTGTGTTAGTATTATACGGGAAAGTGAGAAAGTGTAATTAACAGAGTGCTTCAGTGATATTTATGTGCCGTTATTGAGATTCCGCGTCTACCGCGCCGGCATTATTTGGATTACAGTGTTGGATACAGTGATTAAAATTTGCGTGTGACGATTATGAATAGCGAGCAAGTCTGTGCTGAGATTAGCCGTTATTAACAGTGTATTGACGAAGGCAGTGTCTGTCTCCTTATCTTTGTGGTTTTTGATAAGAATATAGGTTTTGTTTAGTGAAGCTGTGTTGTTGTTCTTCTTGCCACCAAACAGTACATTATTACAGTATTTGCGAAGGACAATATGGAATGTAACAACTCCGTAGCAGTCCAATCCGATTGCCAGCCCCATTAGGCACACGGTCACATTAATTATTATCTATTTGGGCTGCTATCAGATCCCGATCGAGCGGGATAAGTCAGTAGATTAAACCGGAGTGTTACACAGCATAGGAGAGTTATGTAAGAATTTTACAAATGAGGATCAAGAGACGGGGAATATGATGTAGGTGGTGACCTGGTAAAGATAGCTATTCAAACTGGTGACACTAATGTGCATTTCATGCAACTGTTTCAGCGTAATGATCGGCCTCATCTTAATGCGGCTGTTAGGCGCGTTAACATGGGGCTCATGAAAGAGAAACAAAGAGTGGGTCAAATATATTCGGCAAATGAACCAAGGTTTATAGTCAAAACCAAGCAGAATAACTGATTATAGGCCAAAAGTAGTGGCGCGCATGATAGCTACAAGACTGCAGTCACGGATATTTGAGGAATGTGTTGGACCACTATAACTGCCCACAGGCCACAGTAGATCTATTACTACCAGACCGGAATCCAAAATACAAGAAAGCGGTCACTTCACGGGAGATTTCTCAGTTCAGCTCTCAGTGCGGCAGGGATTCCCGTCATCCATGATATTACTTACAATTTCCTTGGAACCAGTGGTCCGCTGAATCACCAGACAAACCTCTGGACTACATGTGGGTCCACGAAGTTGAGCGATTAACGCCTATGCTGACGACACGCAGCATCAGGACACTAGGAAGATGTTAAAAATAATGCATATTTACAGGCAGCAGCAGGAGCAACAGTAATCAACAGCAAAAACTGACTCCTATGGCTGAACGAAACTTCACAACTTAAGCCACATCTCTTCAGAGAATGCGACGAAATGGAAATGGTCTGCGTTAAACTGAAGAAGAACATGGTTGAGGGTAATTCCAAATCCGTGGTGAGAAAGTGAGAGGCGTTTCAATAGCGAACAGCACTAGGAACTTAGATGTTATTCAAAGGATACAATACATCACTATTCTGTCTCTTTCAAAAACAAGGTATACAGCTCAAATAATATCCATAGAGTGGAAGTATATCGCTAAAATAAAGAAGTAGATAGGTTAGTTCATGTGGAAAGGGATGCTACTCCGTGCATGTAGCCATAGACCAGTTAGCAAAACCGTCAAATGAAAATGGATTAGGCCTAATAGATCGTGACAAAAAAAACACGGTTGTCAATTTTAAAAACTTATAAAATCCTTGAAACAACGAGAAAGCCAGTCGGCATCACAGAAGGCCGCGTGGCGGATTACCTCAAGAAGGAGAACTCAAAAACGGACAGGCTTGTATATTACTCACACTCTTAAATCACATCTGTTTCTACATCCATACTCTGCAAACCACCGTGAAGTACGTGGCAGAGCGTACGTTCCATTGTACTAGTTATTAGGGTTTCTTCCCGTTCAATTCACGCATGGAGCTCGGAAAGAATGATTGTTCGATTGACTCTGTATGTGCTGAAATTATTCTTATCTTGTCCTCAGGATTCCAATGTGAGCGTATTCTTAAAGGCCCCGTTTAAAGCCGGTTCTTGAAAATTGCGTAGTAGACATTCTCGAGTTAGTTAACCACCTATCTTCAGAGTCTGCCAGTTCAGTTTCTTCAGCATCTCGGTAACTCTCGCCCACAGGTTAAACAAACCTGTTACCATTCATGCTGCCCTACTTGGTAGGGGACCCATACACTTGAGCAATATTCTAGAATGAGTCGTACGATTAGTCTGGAGAGAGATTGCTCTTCCACAGTATTCTAACAGTAAACTGAAGTCTACCACCTACGTTACCCACTACTGAGCCAATGTGATCCTTGTTGTGGATTGGCAAGAGAGCCAACCCACTATGAGAGGAAGCCGAAAGGCACGCGTTTTAGCTCACGCAGGCTGGCGTGAGGTCTGGAACAGGTCAAGGAAATGAGACTAGCAAAAAAAAGGACGTAGCTGTGGAATACTTAACTTTAATCCATAAATGGTGAACATCGCTCTTGACGGTACATGTCTTACAGCATCAGTAGTAACTGGTAATGGCGCCTTGCTAGGTCGTAGCAAATGACGTAGCTGAAGGCTATGCTAACTATCGTCTCGGCAAATGAGAGCGTATTTTGTCAGTGAACCATCGCTAGCAAAGTCGGCTGTACACAACTGGGGCGAGTGCTAGGAAGATTCTCTAGACCTGCCGTGTGGCGGTGCTCGGTCTGTAATCACTGATAGTGGTGACACGCGGGTCCGACGTATACTACCGGACCGCCGCCGATTTAAATGCTACCACCTAGCAAGTGTGGTGTCTGGCGGTGACACCACAGTCCTTCTATTTCATATCCGTAAAAAGGGTTACACCCAGGTATTATATGAGTTGGCCCACTTTGACTCATTGATATTACTGTCATAGGATAGTACATTGTTTCGTTTTGTGAAGTGCACAATTTTACATTTCTGAACATTTAAAGCAAGTTGTCAATCCTTTCAACACTTTGAAATCTTATCAACATCTGACTGAATATTTACGCAGCTTCTTTCAGATATCAGTTCGTTATAGATATCTGTGTCATCTGCAGAAAGTCTGATGTTACTGTTAATATTGTCTGCAGGGTCATTAATTTGCAACTTGAACGGCAAGGGCCATAACACATTTTCCTGAGACATATCGGAAGTTTCTTCTACATCTGACGATGTCTCTTCATCCACGATAACAAGCTGTGTCTTCCCTACCAATTGTCCTCAGCCCAGTCACAAATTTCGCGTGATATCCCATATGAAGGAACTTTAACAATAAGCATAGGTGTGGTACTCAGTCAAACGGTTTTCGGAAATCAAGAAATACTGCACCAACCTGACTGTCTTGATCCAAAGCTTCCAGTATGTCATGTGATAAAAGTGCCAGTCGGGTTTCACATTATCGATGTTTTCGGCGTGATTGCTGGTTGGCGTGGAGGAGATCATTCTGTTGAAGATACCTCGTTATGTTTGAGCTCATAATAGGTTCTAAGATTCTCTAACAAATCGATGTCAAAGATACGGGACGGCAGTTTTGTGGGTCACTTCGGCTACCATTCCTGTAGACAGGTGTTAGCTGTGCTTTCGTCCAGCTACTGGTATCGGTATTTTATTCGAAGGATGTACAATACAGTTCGAAGAGGAGCAAACTCAGTAGCAAATTAAATATTGAATCTGATAAGGATTCCATCGTGCTCTGGAGATTTGTTGAATTTTAACGATTTCAGCTGCTTCTCAACACCGCTGAGACTAATAATGATTCCACTCATCTTTTCAGTTGCACGAGGATTAAATTGGGCATTTATCCTGGCGTTTTCTATGTAAAGGAATATTTGAAAACAGGGTTAAGCGTTTCAGCATTTGCTTTGCTACCTTCAGTTTCATTTCCTGTCTCATTCGCTAGGGACTAGACACTAACTCTGGTGCCAGTAACGGTCTTTACATACGACCAGAAATTTTTTGTGTCTTATGAAAGATCATTTGACAGTTTTCTGCTACGACAATCACTGAAGACTTCACGCATTGCCCTCCAAATATCCAAACGCCGGAAACCGAGAACAACTTCCAAAGGAAGAGCGCTTCACTACGAAAAAGATAATGGGAACAGTCCACACACCAGTCAGCTAAATAAAACACGAAGACTTTAGCCGGAAGCTGGTGTGCTCTAACTTTTCGGATGCGACCGTAAGTTGAGCGCTCCGCTCGGCTGCTTACACATTCCTACATATGTGTTTCCGACGGCATCATGGCGACACCGGCCGAGACTCACGGGAAACCCTTACTGTGCACATTGAGGTTTGACTAGCACGGCGTCTGAGCTAACAGTCGGCTGTTCACGAACCATAGGCTTATGGAAATGGATTGAATTTAAATGTACAGTGATGTTAACGACAACAACGGCTGAAATGAAGACCAAGAAGATAAGGTACACTGTTTTCCAAACGTTACCTTTTCAAAGACGAGAACAATCACATGACTAACATATTCCCACGTAAACTCCGTCATCAACGATGGCGGTGAATTTGTAACTGGATTCAAATTGTACTTGCACCAAGAAAGGGACAAAACTTTAAGCAGCATTTAGAAAAAGAGCAAATTTGGCTGTTATACAATTTTTATAAAAACAACGAAAATATAAGAAATTGCTTTCCAGGGGAAGTTTCAAGTTTATCGAGAAGTATAGCTTAATTCCCTTATTTCAAATGAAGTGAGATCGTGCCACGGATTAAATAATAACACACCCTTAAGAAGAAGAAGGTTTTGGTTTCAAGAGAAAATTGAAGCTTTTAGCTAAATTTAAAAAAAAATCGAAAACATATGAAGGAAACTAGCCGATGAAGGGATAAATTGTTTTAAAAAAGAAGAAAAAGGAACCAGCACAAAATCAGAACTGAAAATGCTGGGAGCATCAAATTTAAGTAGCACCGTTTGGTTAGAACTTTTACACGTCTGGCGCCCCAAGCAACAAGTCTCTTATGCTAATTTCCAAATTCACTCCTCCATAAGAAACAAAAGGCGAAATTCTCTTTGTAAACTGCGTCGAAACGTCACATCAAAATCAATACACAAGAAGTTTCGGTTTGCATCTTTTTCCATTGCGCCCCTTACGCGGCGGCTGTCTGCCCCGGATACTCATACACACACACACACACACGCACTTGACACTTCCTACACGACTGTCAGTTCTGTCCCCATCTTACGTCCCATCTCGACTGATCGATACTTTCTGCTCGACGGGAGATATACTGGGGCGTCTTTCGAATATATCATTCTGTTCACAGTTTTCAAGGTGGTTGACAGGTACTCTATATTACTTCATACCTACAGTTTGTTATTTCGTGGAGATACTTTTGTAAGCCGCAAAACATTCAAAAAAATAGATTAATGCTGTAGAACATGTGTTTGTCATTCATAAAAGTGTAACTGGTCTACCGAGTAGGGACGCTAGTATCAATTAATATTCTTTTTTTTTTTTTTTTGAGTCATCATTCTTCTGACTGGTTTGATGGTACCCGCCACGAATTCCTCTCCTGTGCCAACCTCTTCATCGCAGAGTAGCAAGTGCAGCCTACGTCCTCAATCATTTGCTGGATATATTCCAATGTTTGTCTTCCTCTACAGTTTCTACCCTCTACAGCCCCCTCTAGTACCATTGAAGTTATTCCCTCATGTCTTAACGTATGTCCTATCATCCTGTCCCTTCTCCTTGTTAGTGTTTTCCACATATTCCCTTCCTCTCCCATTCTACGCAGAACCTCATCATTCCTCAAATTATCAGTCCACCTAATTTTCAACATTCGTCTGTGGCACCATATCTCAAATGCTTCCATTCTCTTCTGTTCCGATTTTCCCACTGTCCATGTTTCATATCATACAAAGCTGTGCTCCAAACTTCTTGCCCTTTTTGCCAGTGATAGTCTGCTTTTGATGTCCACGTTACTCCGTCATTCACTGGTTATTTTGCTGCGTAGATAGCATAATTCCTTAACTTCATCTACTACGTGGCCATCAGTTCTGGTGTTAGGTTTCTCGCTGTTCATATTTCTGCTGCGTTTGATTACCTTCGTCTTTCCTCGATTTACTCTTAGTCCATACTCTGTACTCATTAGACTGTTGATTCCATTCAGCATATCATGTAATTCTTCTTCACTTTTACTCCGTATAGCAACGTTATTAGCAAATCGAATCATTGATATTCTTTCACCTTGAATTTTAATTCCACTCCGGAACCTTTCTTTTAATTCCATCATTGCTTCTTCGATGTACAGATTGACCAGTGGGGGTGAAAGACTACATCCCTACCTTACACCCATTTTAATCGGACCACTCCGTTCTTGATCTTATTATTCCATCTTGGCTCTTGTACGTATTGTATGTTACCGTCTCTCCCTATAGCTAACCCCTATTTTTCTCAGAATTTCGAACACCTCTCAGCATTCTACATTGTTGAACGCTTTTTACAGGTCGACAGGTCCTATGAACGTGTCTTGATTTTTCTATAGTCTTGTTCCCATTGTTAACCGTAACGTCAGAATTGCCTTTCTGTTGCCTTCACCTTCCCTCAAGCCAAACTGATCCTCATCTAACACATCCTCAGTTTTCTTTTTCGTTCTTCTATAGATAAATTTGGATGATTGAACTGTTGTGCGATAATTCTCGCACTTCTCGGCTCTTGCAGTCTTCGGAATTGTGTGGATGATATTTTTCCGAAAATCAGATGTTATGTCACCAGACTCATACGTTCTATACACCAACGTGAAAAGTCAGATGGTTGTCTTTACCCCAAATGATTTTAGAAATTCTGATGGAATTTTATCTATCCCTTCTGCCTTATTTGGTCTTAAGTCCTCCATAGCTCTCTTAAATTCTGATTCTGATACTGCATCCACTATCTCTTCTAAATGGACATCCAGTATCTCATTTCGGAATCTCTGTCTGACCATGATGTAATCTAACTGAAATCTTTCCGTATCACTTGGCATTTTCCAAGTATATCTCCTCCTCTTGTGGTTCTTGAACAGAGCATTCGCTATTACCAACTGCAACTTGTTATAGAACTCAATTAGTCTTTCTCCTATTCCTTGTCCCAAGACCATATTCTCCTGTAACCTTTTCTTCTACTCCTTCCCTTACAACTGCATTCCAGTCCCCCATGACTATTAGATTCTCATCCCCCTTTACATACTGTATTACCCTCCCAATTCCCAATATCCTAATACACTTTCTCTATCTCTTCGTCTTAAGCTTGCGACGTCGGCCTGCATACCTGAACTATCGTTGCCGGTGTTGGTTTACTGTTTATTCTGATAAGAACTTCTCTTTCACTGAACTTTTCGCAGTAACATACTCTCTACTCTGCCTTCCTATCCATAGCGAATCCTACTCGCATTATACAGTTTTCTGCTGCTGTTGATATTATCCTATAGTTATCTGACCAGAAATCCTTGTCTTCTTTCCATTTTTACTGACTCCTACTACATCTAGATTGAGCCTTTGCATTTCCCTTTCCAGATTTTCTTCCCTACCTCGTCCAAGCTTCTGAAATTCTACGTCCCGACTCGTAGAACGTTATCCTTCTTTGGTTATTCAATCTTTTCTCATGGACACCTCCCCCTTGGCAGTCCCCTCTCGGACTATTGCGGAATCTTTTACCAATGGAGAGATCATATTACAGGTGACTTGTTGTGTGTATACAAGTTATGCGTCTTTAATGCAGCTCTTTCCATTGCCTTCTCCATCCTCACGGCGCTGATCATTGCTGATTCTTCCAGCTTTAGGGGCAGTTTCCCACTCCAAGAACAAGAGAGTGCCCTGAACCTCTGTCGCTCCTCCAACCTCTTCGACAAGGCCGTTAGCGGAATCAAGGTGACTTGTTATGCCGGAAGTCTTCGGCCTACAGTGGTGGTTATGAATCAAAATCTAAGATGTGGCGCGTTTCAAACCCGGTATCGAGGACGTTTTGATTAGTAGTAAAAGACGCTACTACTATACCGCGTATCTGTTACAGACCCTGTAGCACGTCACTGGGCGCTGGAAGCAGGAGTACTCGTCTGTAATCCTCGTTGTGTTTCATTTTATTCATACATATCGTTCTCGGCACAGTTAACGATCATTCCCTTTTCTCTAGCGGGGTGTGGTCCACTGCACACTGACCGAGTTACGAGCGCTGTAAACACGTGGCATACAACTCGTGTGCCGCACACTCCGTGGACATTACGTACGTGACTAAGTGGCCTCGGTACGTCGGGAAAAGGTCGAGAGAGACTCTGCCTTGTGAAACAGTTTGGCTCCCGTGTCACCTGGCTTCTAGTGTCTGGCTGTGTCGTCAACCAGTGGTGCGGCGCCGATGCGGGTTCACTGCTTGATAGCGGAAGCTACGCCAGCGCTCACAGGATGCTATATAACCAGCAGTAAATAAACCAACAGCAGTACTTTCATCTCAAATTTATTCCAGAGGTCTGTGGAATAAATAAGAGATGAAAATACAGGCCTCTGGAATAAATCAGGGGTTAAAATACAGCTGTTAGTTTATTTATTGCTGTTTTATACGTGTATATATCGGCATATGGTGGCTGTCGTTTTCCCGTCCCGGGGAATAAGGATGAAGTGAAACGAGTGTGCTTTCGCACAACTGGTCTTTCACATTGGGTCGACCTTGCGCTGCTAACCAATTACATCTACACTTATACTCCGCAAGCCAATCAAAGGTGTGTGGCGGAGGGCACTTTACGTAGCACTGTCATTACCTCCCTTTCCTGTTCCAGTCGTGTATGGTTCGCGAGAAGAACGACTGCCGGAAAGCCTCCGTGCGCTCTCGAATCTCTCTAATTTTACATTCGTGATCTCCTCGGTAAGTATAAGTAGGGGGAAGCAATGTATTCGATACCTCATCCGGAAACGCACCCTCTCGAAACCTGGCGAGCAAGCTACGCCGCGATGCAGAGCGCCCCTCTTGCAGAGTGCGCCGGCAGCGGTGGCCGTGCGGTTCTAGGCGCTCCAGTCCGGAGCCGCGCTGCTGCTGCGGTCGCAGGTTCGAATCCTGCCTCGGGCATGGGTGTGTGTGATGTCCTTAGGTTAGTTAGGTTTAAGTAGTTCTATGTTCTGGGGGACTGATGACAACAGCAGTTGAGTCCCATAGTGCTCAGAGCCATCTTGCAGAGTCTGCCACTTGAGTTTGCTAAACATTTCCGTAATGCTATCACGCTTACCAAATAACCCTGTAACGAAACACGCCGCTCTTCTTTGGATATTCTCTATCTCCTCTGTCAACCCGTCCTGGTACGGATCCCACACTGACGAGCAATACTCAAGTATAGGTCGAACGAGTGTTTTGTAAGCCATCTCCTTTGTTGATGGACTACACTTTCTAAGGACTCTCCCAATGAATCTCAACCTGGCATCCGCCTTACCAACAATTAATTTTATATGATCATTCCAATTCAAATCGTTCCGTACGCATACTCCCAGATACTTTACGGAAGTAACTGCTACCAGTGTTTGTTCTGCTATCGTATAATCATACAATAAAGGATCCTTGTTTCTGTGTATTCGCAATACATTACATTTGTCTACTTTAAGGGTCAGTTGCCACTCCCTGCACCAAGTGCCTATCCGCTGCAGATCTTCCCGCATTTCACTGCAATTTTCTAATTCTGCAACTTCTCTGTATACTACAGCATCATCCGCGAAAAGCTGCATGGAACTTCCGACACTATCTACTAGGTCATATTATATATACATATTCTGAAAACCAATGATCGCATAACACTCCCCTGTGAGACGCCAGAGGTTTCCTTAACGTCTGTAGACGTCTCTATATTGAGAACAACATGCTGTGTTCTGTTTGCTAAAAACTCTTCAATCCAGCCACACAGCTGGTCTGATATTCCGTAGGCTCTTACTTTGTTTCTCAGTCCATGTAGCTACATGGCTATTTTCTGGTTTACCTCCTAGTAGGTTGATTCATTAGGTAAGACTCACGTGCTCCAGTTCTTTCTGTCAGTATACCGTGCACATTGAGCTGGATCTGCCAGGTCCACCACGAGTACGTTTCTATTATTACGAGTCTGTCCTGTTTTGTATTACGACTCTCTATCTGTTTGTCAAGAGAGCACGCCTCTCGAAAGTAAATGAATCGTTTTATTTTCGATATTTACATTGGTACTGATGCACGTGTGTCCTCCCCGTACCCTTTTCCAGGATGTGTAACAGAGGCGAGTAAACGTGAACTCCCTGAGGGACCGTTGCCTGTCAGAGCAGTTATGCCAGTACTGGTAACTTAGGTGGGAAAGCAAAGAAGTTAGCCTCGACCACCAGGGCCATTGTGCGGGCAGGCAGTCTCGGTCAGGCGGTGAGTCAGGGCAACACCGACTCAAAGGAAGGCCTCGGCGCTTGTTCGTGACGTCACGTCAGCTAGGCACGGCGAACGCCAGGTCTGTTGCAGGCATACTCATAATGGTGGTGTCTCCCTTCCTGACACAGGAAAATGTGAAACTATTGGCGGTAGTTGACCAACACACATTGTTCTGAGAGATTTCTGCAATCAATTAATTGTGCAATTCATTACACTTCTTAACAAATAGTGTACTCCTGAACTAAAATTTCCACCTGTTTTAAGGATTGACATATAAAAACAACTTCCTGGTCCAGCAGCAACAGAATTCGTGCTTCGTTACCTTATTTGTAAATCTGAGGAAGTTACGTTTGTACTGGGTTGCTTTTACAAGAAACTGTGAACATATTGGTGCTCTTCTTTAGGTATCTTGGTTGACTATGGGGTGAGGAGCACTGAATGTTAATGAAATATCTTGTAATTGTACACGTTGGGGAAGGGGATGGGGGACAGAAGAGGCAAAAGAGAGATACTTATCAAATAAATTTTTTTTATGTTATAAAGTTTCTCCTTTCAGTTGCAAGAGGGGAATATTCATCTTTTCTAATGTGGATGTTTAAAAAAGTTTAAGGTCAGCAGTATTTTGATGTATGAAGCTATTTTGTTTCCTGTTTACAATTCCTTTCGTGGAAAACGTCTGTAATCTAATGACTGGCAACAGTTGGATTTACACATGTAAATTAGTTCACGTTTCCAGTGACGATGTCAAACGAAAATATATAAATAAATAAATAAATAAAAGAAACGAGTTCATTGTAAGGGGGTTGGGGTAAGTTTCGATAGCAAAATGGATCAAGTAAATATAGTTACTTGAATGTAAAATTTCCGAAGCTTGCAATGGGGCAAAGCGTCTTCTCATATTGATCTACGTTTGTTTCGACAGGATTCAGTAATACAGAACTATGATCTTCATTTGTAGCTTTACGACAGTAAGAAAATCTTTCATCTAAATAAAACTACAGAATCCAAAACAATACCAAACATTTTGTCCAAAAACAAGAGATTTATAGTGATAAGCACGCCTAGGCGTTTCTGCCTGCAACAGACCTGACGTTCGCCGTGCCTAGTTGACGTGACGTCACCAACCAGCGCCGAGGCTTTCCTTTGAGTCGGTGTTGGTCAGGACCGTTGACCGCTCGTTCGCTGAGGAAACACTTTGCTGCTGAGACTGGGAAAGGGCGGACGTGTCTTCGGATAGTCTGTTGAACATACGTTATCTGTTATGTTCACGTTTAACATTCTTTATTTTAGCAGCTTGGATATTGGGGGGAAATCACGCTAATTATGGTAACAGTAATGTCCAGTATGGGCTTGAAGGTATTATTGTGTCTTTGACTTGGCCTATGAGTATGTTGGTTGCCATGTGGTGTTCGGTAACAAGAAACTTTATTTCTCCAGTATAATCAGTAAAGTTAAATTGCTTTCAAGTCATGAACTAAACTTATGGAGTGCAATTGTGCAAAATTCAGAAATGAGTTTTAATTCTTCTTAGATTACGCAGACTTGAAAGTTTGTGTCTTTAATTCAGCTAGGACTACACAGTATCAATGATAGAAATCATGGTCTTCCTTGCGTTACTCGTCAGTAAATACTTGCATTTTCAGTGCTTGTACAATAATCACTGGAATTATCTAAAATTACGGAATAGAATGAACGCTTACATGGATGGGCCCTTTTTCTTAATTTTGGGAGTATTTAATTTAACGGATGTTTCTAGTTCGGCACTTGCTCTGGATTGGCCTAAGACTTCTATGCTGAATACGCAGTGGGGATCATAGCGAAGAAGTACTTTTACAGGGCTATTAAAATGATTGAAGCGATTTCATAAATTCACTGTAGCTCCATTCATTGACATATGGTCACGACACACTACAGATACGTAGAAAAACTCATAAAGTTTTGTTCGGCTGAAGCCGCACTTCAGGTTTCTGACGCCAGAGCGCTCGAGAGCGCAGTGAGACAAAATGGCGACAGAAGCCGAGAAAGCGTATGTCGTGCTTGAAATGCACTCACATCAGTCAGTCGTAACAGTGCAACGACACTTCAGGACGAAGTTCAACAAAGGTCCACCAACTGCTAACCCCATTCGGCGATGGTATGCGCAGTATAAAGCTTCTGGATGCCTCTGTAAGGGGAAATCAACTGGTCGGCCTGCAGTGAGCGAAGAAACGGTTGAACGCGTGCGAGCAAGTTTCACGTGTAGCCCACGGAAGTCGACGAATAAAGCAAGCAAGGAGCTAAACGTACCACAGCCGACGGTTTGTAAAATCTTACGGAAAAGGCTAAAGCAGAAGCCCTGACACCCGAAGACAAAGTCAAACGATTTGAATTTCCGGCGCTGTTGCAACAGCTCATGGAAGAGGATGCGTTCAGTGCGAAACTTGTTTTCAGTGATGAAGTAACATTTTTTCTTAATGGTGAAGTGAACAGACACAATGTGCGAATCTGGGCGGTAGAGAATCCTCACGCATTCGTGCAGCAAATTCGCAATTCACCAAAAGTTAACGTGTTTTGTGCAATCTCACGGTTTAAAGTTTATGGCCCCTTTTTCTTCTGCGAAAAAACGTTACAGGACACGTGTATCTGGACATGCTGGAAAATTGGATCATGCCACAACTGGAGACCGACAGCGCCGACTTCATCTTTCAACAGGATGGTGCTCCACCGCACATCCATTATGATGTTCGGCATTTCTTAAACAGGAGATTGGAAAACCGATGGATCGGTCGTGGTGGAGATCATGATCAGCAATTCATGTCATGGCCTCAAAGCTCTCCCGACTTAACCCCATGCGATTTTTTTCTGTGGGGTTATGTGAAAGATTCATTGTTTAAACCTCCTCTACCAAGAAACGTGCCAGAACTGCGAGCTCGCATCAACGATGCTTTCGAACTCATTGATGGGGACATGCTGCGCCGAGTGTGCGAGGAACTTATCGGCTTGATGTCTGCCGAATCACTAAAGGGGCACATATCGAACATTTGTGAATGCCTAAAAAAACTTTTTGAGTTTTTGTATGTGTGTGCAAAGCATTGTGAAAATATCTCAAATAATAAAGTTATTGTAGAGCTGTGAAATCGCTTCAATCATTTGTAATAACCCTGTACTTGTACTTCCTTGAGGTTCAAACGAACGTGATTATGACATTGCCGTCCTAAACCACATCTTTTCTTCGTGAAGATACCCCGCCCCTCCTCTGTTTTCATTCAGTGCAGAAATGCTGGTAATTCCTGTATATCTAAAGTGGGCACCATGCCTATGTGTTATATTCATAAGTGCAGCTTCTGTGTCTGTTCATATCATACGAAATATGATTGATGAATAGACCATTGATATGGAATGTTTAGAAGAAACCCAAGACTTATTTGTAACAACTTCATTCGAATTTTTAATGGATTTACGAGAAAATATCATAAACTTCCTATTAATAAATTCAGAAGTGACACACTGACACTATTGTTGAATGATTAAAATGAAATGAAGTTATCTTTTTCAACTTTTATAAAGAGGACTTTATGAGGTACATATCGTGATGTATGTGCCATTAAATTAAATCAGGAATTAATTAAAGTAACAACTTTCCTTACACCGAGGTCGCAAACTAGATACGATTCACATCGTGAGTAATTGTGAAAATCGTAGAGAACATAAGCAGGAATCTTTTACATAGCTGACCAAACCCTTTTTATTCCGATATGAACTTTTTAAATGTTGGCCCTGCCATGACATGTTTTTACTATAAACTCTGAACAGTTTCCAAGCTGTGTACATACGGTTTATTTGGATGAGATTAATGTGGTTATAATGTGCGTTTATTGTTATAATACTTGTGTTATCTAGCCTGATAGACGTACTTTTTACAAATACCAGATTTTTATCTGTCATACCTTGTAATCAGTTTCCTAATGTTGGGCCGGTTCCCGCACACAAATTGAAGGAAAAATATTAACGAAAAACTTACGAATGTCTGCTGGTGAAAAATATTTTCATTATGTACTGTCAGCAGTTTTGATGTAGGCCTCACTTGCCCATTTTCTTACGTTCTTGAATACTGGGTACCGCACTTACCCTTCTCCTCAACCACACACTTCCTTTATCACGTACCGCGAAATCAGTTGTCTAGCTGAAGCTTCACATATGCGTATGTTCAAACAGATATCGAAACATGTTTATCCTTTAACGTCTACACACTGCATCGGCGGGAAATTGTGACCTTGTCTGGAGTTTTCCCCAGCGATGATACCCGGCTCGTATTACGTCTACGCGCACAGATTCAATTTCCGACTTATTTTCTGCGACGTCTCTTATCTCTTAAGACTTGCTTCTCGAGAGACAGGATATTGGTAGAGAGGTCAGGGAGGGTAGAGGGACGGATGTGGGCTGGGTGGGTGTGTAGCGATGAGGCGTTTCCCTGACTTAGCTTTGGGCTAGCGTACCGCCACTCCAGACCTCTACTCAACTGTACGATACTGCACATTTAACGCTACGCTGAAGAACGACGAATTTATTAACGGGATTTTAGAATAGACTCATAACTTCTTACCAAACTGTAAAAAGTACATGTATCCAACGAACACTTTCTCTAGGTTAATCATCTTTTGCAATTCTTAGAAAAAACAGCACCAAATAAATATACATCGCTGTGCAACAAAATAGCATTTGTCACAATAGAGAAACTGTATACTCTCTCTCCCTCTCTCTATCTCTCTCTCTGTCTCACCCCCCCCCCCCCACACACACACAAGCCATCTCATACGGTCAACAACGCCTTGAAACTCCAAACAAACACGAAACGAAGTAGACTAACGTCACTTAGCTATAACAACAAGTGATGCGGTGGCAGAAACCTTGTTTTTTCCTGAAAAACTACATCGAACGCCTGTGTAATAGCAATAAATGACAACAGCAAAATAAATAAGTTTTTATATGCGTCACAGAAAAAGGAAGAATGACTACAACATCATGAAAAACGTAAAAAATTGAAAAGATTTCGTTGTTTGACCCGTGCAATAGAGGTCTCATTCTATCAATCCTTTTGAAGACGAACAGTGCAATTTTAGTTTTTTATTTTTCAACTACGCTTTTCGCCTTATTTAGGTATCTTCCGGTTATCTTAATTTGTGAACGGGAACGCGTTATGCAGATCTTGGTGTCACTCGCGTCCATCTAGAAAAGTTTTTACTGAGTTTAATGAAGGCGATGTTGGCCTGATATATTCGACGATGCCCTTTGGCTACACTGACTAAAGGATCCTTTTAAGAAATACCAAATTAAGATTACCTGAAGATGCCTAAATAAGACGAAACGCGCAGTTGAAAAATAAAAAACTAAAATTGCAACCAAGACTGTTTTTAACCAATACTGTTAAGCACTGGTTTGCTGTATGCCACATATGGACTGGAGGAACAGAGGTGTTACTCGTGGTGTCATGGTACGGTGAGTGATCGGGTATTACTTCAGGTCACGGCTGGTAGTGATCGAGGGAATTCTGGCAGCACAGCGGTATGTCGAGACATCTTGAATCACATACGCCGTTACCTCTTATGAGACAGTATCGTGGTGCCAATTTTCTGTTGGGAAATGCTCATCCACAAATGGTCGTGTGTGCGTCACGTTGAGGAACTCCTAGATCTGTCCACGAGAGAATGTGTGTGGGGCTAGTTGGGATATCAGCTCCATCCGACTACTAGGTTCCAGGATGCCAGGGACCAGTCACAACAGTTCTGGGCCAGGTTGCCTCAGTAGAGGGTACAGCGGTTCCATGACTCCCTTCCCACCCGAACCAATTAATGCATACAGGCCAGATGGCGTGCAGCGTCATACTGATAAGTCAGATGACACTACATAGTTGCAACGACCTTCTAAAGTCTCAAATATCTATGCTGTATACAGGGTGACGAAAAGTTTGCGCACTTGCACTTCTTCGCAGCGCGATTTCTCACATACTAGCAATACAAAAAGTCTCTCACAAAATTTCGTACTGGGCATATTTCGGGCAGCGAATGGACGTTAACGACTGACAATCTGCCATCACTGTAGTCACGTGTGCAGTACCTACCTCTGTCAGGAGACAGCAGTAGTACCGTGCAGGTGGTGCAGTTGATAGCGTTTATGGTCAGCATGCAGGAGGTTGAGGTTTCGATTGTGGGTCGAGGATTATTCGTTTATATTTGCTGATAGTTGTCTGCGTGGTATGGTATCTGGTGTCTTAACCATCATACAGTGTTTACAGTGCTCCTTCTACAAAACATTTGCAGTTACGTACTACAATCACAGAAATGGAAATACAATTGTTTTCATTGGTCAGTTTTTAATGATATCTTTTGTACGACGTGGACGCGAATATTTTCGCAGTTCAGAATCTACTAGATTCCAAACTTGTTTTGTGTTTATCCTCCCCCAATGGCCCCTTAGATTAATACCAACTATTATTCTAGCAACGTTCATATCCATTAGATTCCGTTAAGACGTTACGTCACCACGTGCTTTGCAAATAATTTCGATGGGACCATAGGAGAGAGTATACAGAGAACAGGTTTGGAATCTAGTTGATGCAGTGGAGCGAAGCAATTCACGTCCAATCACGTGCAAAAGTCTTCCTTAAAAGCGGACCAATGGAAACGATTGTAGCTCCATTTCCGTGTTTGCATTACGTAACTGTTTTGAAAAGGAACCGTTGTAAACTCTGTATGACGATTAAAACGCCAGATACCGTACCACATAGACTACTTCTAACAAATAAAAACGTATAAGCCTCGACCCAGAATCCAAGCCTCGACTTCCTGCATGCTAACACAAAACACTATCTACTGCACCAACTGCACAGCACTGATTTGTTTGCTGACAGAAGAAGTTACCGTACATGTGATTACAGTGTTACAAAATTGGCAATCTTTAATTTATATTTACTGCCCGAAATACGCGCATAACGAAATTTTGTGAGCGATTCTGTATTGCCGCTATGTGAGGAATGGCAATACGAAGTCCGAGAGTCCGAATTTTTCTTCATCCTAATTATACAGATTGAAGCGACGAATAAAATTTGTAATGCTGGGATTCGAAACTGGGTCTCTTGCTCACTAAACAGAAGAGCTGATCACTACGCCACCCTGGCACATTGACTTTTTACGCCTGCACAGTCTACTCCAGCACGCGTCCATCCTCAATCCAAATTCCCGTTCATACCCATTCCGCTTGGTGTTTCCTCTAAACTCTAAAAGCCCTGCAGAGTTTCTCCGACAGTATTGGAATAGCAGGTCAGAATAGAACGAAATGAGGGATCATGCCTGGAACCCAACCATAGGTGCTTTAATCAAATGAAACTATATGGTTCCAATTACCTTTTCAAGTCTCAAACATCTATGATGAATATATGCAGACTGAAGCAATGCTGGGACTCGAACACAGGCCTCCTGCTCGTTATGCCGATGTGCTAACAGTGATCTATGATCCCTGTTGAATTTAGTACGATAATAATTATGAAATGATCATTATCTCCCTGTATTAATACTAATACAAGTTAATCAAGAAAACATGTGTTCCAATGAGTCGGGCAACGTTTGTGAATACAAGAAAGTTTAGATAAAGCAATGGAAAAGGTTGCAGGTTTCTAAGTAGGTTAATTTGTACATAGAATTTATATAAACAGACATATAGTCGCTTATAATAGAATACTCTAGAGATACTATGTCATTACCCCGAACCTTATAGGTAACCTGTCCCACATACATGTCTCACTGTACAAAGAAGATATATTTTGCATCCTGCATCCAATGGATATCTCATGTGACTGTCATTTATCATTTGATCGTCTAGTGCATTATTCGAAGCTTTATCATTGTACTACCATGCGGGGTAGCGGATATATCAGATTCCGTCTCATCCTTCAGCTATAATACTAAACGTGAATCCCGGACTCATTTCAGCTACTTCATTTTCGTCATTGCCATTTGTTAAATGTCCCCGTCTATAGTTGATTTTGACACACATCGGGGAGCACAGATATCCTTCACGTGTTTTTATCACCTGTCCACGTTCACACTGTTACGCTCTGTTCAAACCTTTAATTTTACTGTAGTATTCTACAGTAATTTTTTACAATGTACATCATTCCGATTTGACTCTGCAATAGATACCCCACTTCCAACAGACTTGCTTCTGAATTAGATGACTCTTGAAGTAATTTTAGCTCCGCTTGTTTTTTGGTTACGATAACGCTTTTCACGTGTGATACTTCGCGGGACCATTCCAAGTCTTGCCAGTCTAAGATTTGCGCTCACACATATTTTTCTCTCTACGTCATGTTGCTCAGTTAGTTAAAGTTAAGGTAATTTTTAAAATTGTTTGATTATTACTGCAATTTTCCCACTGTACAAAAAGTAAACAGTATGTAAAACTAGATTTCATACGATGCATAAGCCCATTGCAATTTTAAGTGTGTGGTCAGTCGGCATTCAGCGGTGTTACATCAGGCATTTTGAAAACCCCATCTTTATTTCTGGTTCACCTCTACTCATTGACCGTAACCTTAGCATGTAATCAATCAACATGTACTGCTTACGCTGTCCAACTGCATGATAGGTAGCTTTGTAGTGGATGTGGCGCCTCGATGTTAACACTCGCCTGTACAGTAGTACAGTGCGGCAAAGTTGGGAATGTCCGACGCCGATGGTATGAGTATGTGCATCAACTGTGTGTATTTTATCAATTGTATGTTTCTTACTAAGGTATGTTCTCATATATTTTTGGAGTGTGTTTTGTGCTTTGACTTCATTTAAAAAATCACGGCTCTTTTATAACAATTTCTATAGGGTACATAAAATGAAATTAACTGAAGTTTCTCCCACCGCTCATTATATTCATGTTCCCTCCTCAGATCAGATGATGGCAGCCTAAACATTCTTGAAACTAGTCTTTGAATAAGGTCAAGGGAGATATTTTTCACTGGAACATCATTATTCAATCTGCTGAGGAACTCTGGACCAATCTGGAACGACAGGGCGTTTATTTTGTTCACAGTGTGTAGAAAGGTCGTAAAGACAACTGCACAGATACTGGCTTTTGAGGGAGATTACCATCCCATAAAAGGTCAAGGTTATGTGTTATCGGTGCAACATGAAGCCATAAGTCCTGCCACCCTTTCAGTGTTTGCATTTCAAGCACATGTCTTCCCCATGTAAGGTACACCATCTATGTGGTGACACAGCCATGTGTGTATATTGTCATGCTGTCACTCTCCACGCTCACCAGAGTGCCTGGCTTGTAAGAAAGAAAAGAATATACTAGAGTTTAAGTCATTGGATAGTTTATCTTACACTGAGGCTCGTCAGAAAGTTGACCAACTTTGTGCTGATCTATTTTTGCGCCTGTTACATCCTCTCCCCTCCTCCCTCTTCCTTAGCCCAGTCTCATCCCCATTTCCCCTCCTCTCCCCTGCAGTTCTCATGCTCTCTCCTGCAGGTGGCACTCCCCCTCCCAAGCCGAATAAGTGTCCCCCATCTTCAGCAACCACCCATGATGGGGCTACCTACCAGGATCTCTCCTCCCGGTGTCCCTCAGGGCAGGGGCCCACTGTCACAACTCCAGTGTCCCTGGAGGTGCCGTCTCCCGTATTGCAACCTGAGTCTGACATATTATTGATGTATGTCACCCAGTCGTCGTTGGTGATTAGTGTGATTAGATCCAGCCTGTACACCACCCATTTGGATACACACTTCATAATTATTCAATGGAAGAATCTCATTTTACTAATGTTCATTTACCAACCTTTCAGAGGTTCCATACTCTCTTTCGGAACCAGATAGGCCCTTTGAGGGCTTCCGGTATTGTCTGGACATTGATCCATATGGATATCGTTAGTACATTGACCCCGCATTGTACCTCATTGGAAGCTGTTGCAGTTCAGGTCCACATAGTCTCTGCTGTCATGGTTTGTAATCTCTATCTCCTTCCTACAGGCCAGTTACATCTGCTGCCCTAACTGCCCTGTTTCAAGGAGTCCCCTTCTCCTTGGAGATTTTAATGCCCAGGACCCTTTGTGAGGCAGCGCTTCTTCATATAGTCAGGGCTCCTCACTGACTAATTGCTTGCCATATACGGCATATTTTTTGTGTTTGATCTTTCGCTCTCTTCCCATCCCCTTCTTCCTTACTCTGGTCGCCACAGAATGACCTTTGTTGCAGTGACCACTTCCCATTGATTCTCTTATTCCCTTCGCACCTCCAGATGACCAGGTTACCCCACAGGGCTTTCTGTGGTGCTGATTATCCTCTATATACCTCCCAGGTCGTGTTTCCACCTCCTTTGTCTGGTTGTATAGATGAAGTCGTCTTTGATATGTCCAGTAAGGTAATCCGCGCTGCCGGCATTGCTGTTCCCCACTTGACACGTCCCATTCACAATTGGCCAGTTCCATGGTGGAGGTTGGCCATTGCCACAACTGTCCGTGATCGTCATCACACCTTCCAAATGTTAAGTGGCATTCGTCTTCCCCTGGTCTTATTGTCATATTACCTTTAGACGCCAAAGCCCACTACTTAATCAAACAGAGCAAATGAGTGTGTAGGGAATGCTTTGCCTCTTCTCTAGGTTCTCCTCTGCCTTTGTCATGGGTGTAGGCTACACCCTTCGCTCTCCAAGGTTGTCAGCATCCTTGTCCTTCCAGGTGGCCTTGGTACGGATCCATCTGTTCTTGTGGAACACCTCGCGACTCATTTTACGATGGCATCGGCATCAGCCTCCTATCCAGCTACCTTCCTCCTCTGGAAAGAGGGGACTGAATCTTTTACCGCTTAACAGGAGGAATCCGACACTGAAGCTTTTGCTAAATGGAAGCTTCTTCTAGCCCTCTTAGTTCTTGGCCCTGATTCCATTCATAACCAGTTGCCTCAACACCTCAGTCCTCCATAATGCCAATATCTCCTCCTAGTAGCCGGCCGGTGTGGTCAGGCGGTTCTAGGTGCTACAGTCTGGAACCGCGTGACCGCTGCGGTCGCAGGTTCGAATCCTGCCTCGGGTATGGATGTGTGTGATGTCCTTAGGTTAGTTAGGTTTAAGTAGTTCTAAGTTTTAGGGGACTGATGACCTCAGAAGTTAAGTCCCATAGTGCTCAGAGCCATTTGAACCATTTTCCTCCTAGTATTTAATATGTGACTCCAAGAGACCTTCCCCTCCCAATGCAGGGACAGTATTGTGATTCCTGTCCTTAAGGTTGGTGAGAATCCGTCCTCCCTTGATAGTTACTGGCCCATCAGCCCGACCAATGGCCCTGCAAGTTACTAGAATGGATGGTGGCTTGTCGGCTCAATTGTGTCCTTTTGTGACCTTGAATCTCAGGACCTTTTATCTCCTTACCAGGGACGCCCTCCGATCGATCATCTGCTTCAATTGGAAACTGCAGTTCGGCAGGCCTTTTCTCAAAATTGCCATCTTGTCACAGTTTTCTTTGATCTTCGTAAGGCCTGGCGCCATCACATCCTCCTTATGCTCAATGAGTGGGGTCTTTGGTGGCTCATTGCCGATTTTTATTCGCCAGTTCCTGTTCCACAGGTTGTTCAGAGTCTGAGTTGGCACTGTTCTCAGTTCTCCATAGATGCTCTGTATTACGTGCCCTTCTTTTGTTAGTCGCTATTAATGTGCCCTTTGCTGGACTGTTCGTCATCCTGCTCTATGTATGGATGATTTCTGTATGTGGCATAAGTCCCACTCGGTGGCCTTTGCTGACCGACATCTCCAGGCTACCATCTGGCGTGCTTCCATGTGGATACTCTATCACGGTTTTTCAGTTCTCTCCTCTGAAGTATAGGGTGGTGCATTTCTTCTACCTCAAAGCCCACACCTGACTGTGAACACAGTTCCGTTTCTTGGGTCTTCTTTTCGAAAAGAAACTTACTTCGTTGCCCCACATCCATCATCTGCAGGTTGGCTGTTTGTGTAAACTCAAAGTTCTTTATAAACGATAGAGCGCAGCAATCAGTTGTTCTTTTTTTCAGGTTTTATTACGCAAATCCAGATTTCGGCTAGTGCCTAGCCATTATCAGTGCACTAATTTTTATCTCGATGCATGTTAGTTCCCTGTTGTTCGGGCGTTAGTCACAGTTCTTTGAATAGTCAAAAGTATTCGAAGGACTGTGACTGACGCCCCAACAACAGGGAACTAACATTACTGAGTATGCCTAGGATGCCTTGAGACATGCTGTTCTGAGGAAATCTCCATCCTCTGGTACTCTTACGGATTTATGGATAGCACCGCACGATTCCCTCCAGCAATACATCAGCCATTAGTTGAGTCCATACCACGTCGTGTTGCTGCACTTCTGTGTACTCACTGGGGCGCTACACGACAGTAGGCCGGTGTACCAGATTTTTGGCTCTTCAGTGCACTTTCAATCGTATATCGCCAATTTTCGGCACCGATATTCACGAAAATGTTGCTTTTCGCATTGATTGTGTCTAAATTATCGGAAGGAAGAGCAATTTTTGAAACTATCAACTAGCTTTGTTTACTTTCTTAGAAATTCTGAAGATTCCTTCTGCATACGGTGCATTCGACATAACAAACGCCGTTTTAATTTATGTTTCCCGTGTCTGTATGAAAAAAATCATTCTGCAATTTGTAATGCCTAAAGCACATCCGATGATTAATCGCATATTACTGTGGCACGTTGTAACTCGTATTATTGAATAAAGTTCTTTACACCTTTTTTATCGATGTTTGACTTGGGATTTCCAGGCCTGTTCCTCGCTCTGGAAACCTGTGTCTGCAGATCGAAGCTTCGGTTGGAAAGCAGGTCTCGGTAACTTACGCGACTAGATACAAGGGATTTCGAAAATCACGATAGGCCCACTGCTCGTATACTTGTTTGTAAAAATAATATCTGTTGTGATAATCAAAATTAACGAACAACCAAAAATCACTGGAAATTCAATAAAAGTTCTTGCAAATACAGTGTCTTTTCATTATATTACCTTTCAAATACAATATGTGTGAAATAATATGACAAATGTTCAAAAAATATAAATTAAAATTTTAAAAAAGCAGGAGCAGGACTAGATCCAGCGATTATGGAGCCTGAGCGCTAACCACATCACCGCTGCCATTTCGCGCTCAGGATCGCAACGAACCAGTACTTCCATGACACATCAAACTTCTCTTCCGATTTTCTCGACCCTTAATACTTACACATTATATTGTTTAAATGGACTTATGAAGGGGTCAAAAGTTCGAAGTAAATCCGTGATGCTAACGTCGTGGCCTTCCCCTGTGAGCCTATAAATGAGCAAAATGCGACGATGTCACAAGCAACGGAAAGCTCTGAAGCCACTGCACGTGAGGAAGCAGCACGGAGTGCCAGGAATCGTGCGCCGACTACTTCGTCACCGGCACCGTTTAAGCTTCAATCTTTTCTCACTGAACTGACACTGGAAAGTGAAAGGCATTTAGCAGAAATAATCAAACAGATGGAAGAACGTGTCTCGAGAATGTCGATGTTGTATTCTATAGAAAATGAAAAAGACGACAAAAAAGATGAGTGGTACAAAGAATTGAGAATTTTAAAAATAATGATGAAAATTTTGGCAAATTGCTGCCATTTAGCAAGCTATCGCCTACTCTGTAGGCAACCCTTCTGGCAGCTACACTACGCGTGCAGCCAACAATGCCCCCATCCGCCTCAGCATCGCGAGCCCGACACGGCGCCGTCAAGCGTCGTCAACAGGGAACCTACTCGCGTCCGCGCGCCACATAACAGGGAAATAGTCCATCATTTCGACGCAGGTGGCTGTGTAAGCCAGGACGACAAGAGTGAGTCAGGGTTCGAGGGCCTGTCCTGGTCCAAGTGCCAAGAGCTGCTCACCACGTCAAACAGGATTCCTCTCCAAGTACATCATTAGGGACTAACGCCGATACCGAAAGTCGGTGTCATTTCTTCTTCCGAACTCCCACTGCGGCTGACATCCAGAAACATTGATCATAAGTAACGTTTTTCTGAGTTGTACGTTCCTGTTTTCGACCACAAACTGTATGTGATATCCAATTCGACCCAACCCAGAACCTTCTTTATCCTCAGTCTCAAGTTTATGGGCCACAAACTTAGCATCCAGCCAGTTATCATTAACTTAGCTTCCAACCAGTTTTCATTGCCGAACTCAGCGCTCAGCGAGTGCTACTCCCGACTTGGCTTCAGTTCTGAACGGAGCATTCCACCAGTGTTTTCTCTGCGAATTTAGTCTGCGTCCTTGGTGCTTTTTGTCAGCCTGATCCTATTAGGACCCACAGTTTTGTCAGTAACTACTCTGGTAGCTCTGTATCTGTTACGTTACGCTCGCTGTCGAAGGATAAGTTCTGCTCAATAGACTTGTTATATCCTTGATGCGATTTACCTGTGTTGCGGACAGTGACACTACAGTTGTCGATGAGGAGTCTTGTTAGACAGAGGGCCTCCCACACCCCTGTCATGGCATAGTCGTTACATGTCTCCCAGAACTTACTCTGTGCCCTTCAGCAGATGTAGCGGTATGTGGAGCTATTGTTCAAGCGGATATCTGCCGATACTCCACCCCAGCTTGGCCTGTCCAGACCATCGGCGAAGTTTTCGTCCACCATCTCTGGACTTCAGTTGGTGCTTCCTGCACAGTTTGATGAAGAGGTTAAACTATTGGTGTACTACATTTCTCGTGTGGAACAATAGCTCGTCGCCCACGACATCGTAAGGGCCGAACTGTGGTGAGCATACATCCTCACCTACGTAGGGCCGGAGATATTTCACCTCCTCCAACAGTTAAACCCTCAGTCAGAACTGAGACATGCGTGGCTAGTGTTATACTTCCTGGTCGTCGTGTGTCCACCAGTCAGTTGGAACACGCCGACAGTGAGTTGGGACCTTGCAGTGTTTGAGTTGGCGCGCAGCACAAGTTCAGTCGGGGCGCGGCAGCAGTGAGATCCGGACCGCCATGACTTGCCCGACGGTTTCCGGCACACATGATTGGAGTGGGGACGACGTTGGTTGGTCGTCGGTCGGTCGTATTGCCGGACGACGTGTATGTTGGCCGGCGATCGCTTATGGGTTGCCTGCGTGTGCCGACTCGTGATTCGTCCTTTTATTGCACAGTCGCTGCCGTTAGTCCTTCGGGCAAGTGTTCGTGAAGCTGTGTGTAGCTTGTGATGTCGACTGCTCAGTTATTTTAGTGATGATGTGTGGAGTAGGTCGGTTGGCGTGGAGCAGTGAGGAATTCTCGGCGGGGCGTAGTTTGGCCGGGGCCCGCTGGCGGTCTCTACGCGGTGTCGGAGTGTGTGGCTCTGTAGTTCTAAGTTCTAGGGCACTGATGATCTCAGATGTTGAGTCCCATAGTCCCATAGTGCTCAAAGCCATTTGAACCATTTTTTAAGTTATTGGCCTTCAGCCGTTATTAAATTAAAGTGGCTTTCAGCCGGTAATTAAGTCCCAAAGATTAAAGCTGTGTGTTTAAAAAAAGTTTTTGGGCTCTTGTAATGTTTGATCATAAAATAGAGTTGTATGTTCGAGTGTAACTGACAGCCCATTATTTCTGCCCCTTTCCACAATTTATTCTACCTGTCCTGTCCTGCGGGTTAAGCAGGGCATTTCAAGAACAACATGCACTTCCTTACGTGGAATTTAAGACAAGTCTACTGGAATATTTTGACTCACAAGTCTATGTTCCCGCAGCACACCATAATTTTTTCAGTTGCTGCAAACAGGTCAATCAGTCATATAAGGAATGGACTACCTGTCCTTAAGGTCTCTCCAGAGACTGCCGTTTACAGTGTTCCAAATCCATTGGTAAACAATCCAATTCTGAATAATTTGTTCGAGATATGATACTTGTTCATGCCTCGTACGAAGGTCATCCCACATAACTCTTCAAGCTTAAGAATCCGTTTCTTGAAATGTGTCCCCCCATCATCCGTGTGCTGCAGCAATCCCTCCTATCGACGGCAGCTGCAGAAACCCCATCTGTCGTTACTCAACGCTACAGCAACTATTGCCGCCCGTAAAGCGCAGCACCTTCAACGTTGGGCCCATTTACATTCGACCTACTCTTGTGACATTCGGTGCCGCACCTCACAGCAAAATGCCATCGCAGATCTGCTGTCCTGCCTACCTCTGGGCAATGGCCATAGGATCGACGAGGATGCAGAGGCGTGCTTTCACGTAGACACTGCGACAGCTGACCCCGCCGCTCTTCCGCCTCTCGATACAAAACTTGTCGCGCAACACACCAACCAGAATCCCAACTTGAGTGCTGTCGTCAGCGTGGTCCAGTCCCCTGGTCTGGAAAAATGCCCGCGATAAGGCTGTGCAAGCGTCTGGCGTCGCTAGCACGATCAGCCCTGCAAAGACTCCTCCTGTTGCACGACGACTCGCCTTCCACACGAGTGGTCATTCCGACAGCCCTGCAGCAGAGACTGCTACAGGTACTACGAGTACATGAAGGACGATGGTATTTATTAGGTGGATGCCTCCACTTGGTGACATCGAGCGAGGTTAGCACACTGGACTTGCATTCGGTAGGACGACGGTTCAAACCGACGCCTGAGCATCGAGATTTAGGTTTCCCGTGACTTCCGAAATCGCTCCAGGTCAATGCCAGGATGGTTCCTTTGAAATTGCGCGGCTGATTTCCTTCCCTATCCTAGACACACTCCGAACTTGTGCTCCGTCTCTAATGACATCGATGTCGACGGGATGTCTGACGAATTTGTTTACTGGATTGGTTTGGACTGTCTTTAACAGAAGTAGGTCGTCACACGAGGTCAAGGTCTTCGATAAAAGAAAGAGAACAGTAACTTGTCGGTATCTTAATTTGTAAATTATGTTTTGGAGGAATGTGGCAACGCGCTGGTGTGTGGGAACTGTCTGTTTCAAGCATCACAGGCGTAATTAAAAGTGTTCGTTTGGTTTTAGGAGAGACCAAGATAAAATATATTTGTTTGTTTGACAAAGAAACGTAAGGATCTAATTAAATGTGTTACTTTTTGGATAAGAGAGAGATATTAATACGAGGGCTGTCCAGAAAGTAAGTTACGATTGATCGCGAAATGAAAATCACAGTGAAAATCAGAAATGTTTCATTTGTAACAGTTAGCTACACCTTTCAGCTACTTCTCTACGTAGTCGCCGTTCTGACTCAGACATTCGTCGTAGCGTTGTACCAACTTTCCAATACTCTCATCATAGAAGGCAGCCGCCAGTGCTTTCCGCCAATTCTCTACGCTGGCCTAAAGCTCGTTGTCTGTGCCAAAATGTTGTTTTCATATCCAGCGGTTCGTTTGAGCAGGGATGAAACTCAGTGGGAGAGAATTACGGGCTGTATTGTGGGTAACTAAACATTTCCAATTGAAACGATGCAGGAACATCTTCATTGCCCCTGCAGAATGAGGCTGAGAGTTGTCTTGAAGAAGAAACCGCACGACAGTTATGTAATGTTGGTTACATAGCTTCAGGGGAAAATTCTCACCAGGCCCTCGTACTTGGCGGGAGACACTATTTCCTATACCATCTTTACGCGCTCACTAAGAGCTCAGGAATGAAAAGAGCGACATAATTCTACCTAGAGTCGTACTAGAGACACTGCCCAACACATCTTTGCAAAGCTTTATCGGATTTTCAAAGTCGTTTCCATTTCGCGACCGATCGTAACTTACTTTCTGGACAGCCCTCGTATTAAATAAAATTGCTCGCTTCCATAAGTATGTTTGTAATTGACTGCAACCGTGTGTCGGATGTCTCGAGTTAATTTCACTACGAGACACTTCACGGCCGTGATCTCCTTTATCTCTCCTTTTACGGGAGCCCCCACCTGACGGCCGATGTTGGGAACAGGAGACTTCACTATATTCAGCTGAGCTCGCACCGTCTACCTACACCGCTCTACTAGTCCCAAAGCCGTTTGTATCTCAGGAGCGGCTTTCACTAAAAAGGGCACGGCACTCGCATTGGCGCGGCATGTGGACTTACGTCTAGATGACTGACTCGCTGGAGTTGTCTGTTCAGCGCAGTTAACATTGGCTCGGTCGCTGTAGCAAAAAAGTGCCATCTACATTTGGGATCCTTGTCTAACGGAACTGTTGATTGTTATCGGTCCCTCGAATCGGCCCTTTAGCAGTGTTGTGTACTGTGAGTTCTGCAGTAGACGCGTGACAATTGTCACTAAACGTTGTGGGCACATCACTGACTTCATGATCTTCAGTAAATACTGGTGGTTTACTCCGTCAAAGGTTTTGTCAAAATGGAGAATAACCGTGGCGCATGGGATGCAACAAGTGGCTTCTGTTGTGATTATCTCTCGATAGTCTCACAGGGTATCGTGAATGTGTCGGTCTTTACCTACGCTAGTACGTTCAGGAGGTGTGACTGTGTTCATTACCGGTTTTAGCTTCTCAGGTATAGTCCTTATAGTCACTGTTTAAGAGGGTGAACGGACGGCAACGTAGAGTCGATTTCCCCATTGGCCTTTAAGGAACCAGTACAGTCATGTATTCGCCAAAATTTTTGTCGGATGTCTTTGTCCGGGTCCATGAATTCCTGGCATATGCAAGTTAGTTTCGGTAGCATCTGACGTTTAAATGTGCTGTAGAATTGCACCCGGTGTGGGTTACTTGTTCTCTCGACCTTTCATCAGCCCGTCGTCCAATGTGCAGTTTCTGTTCCATCAGTTCAGGCAGCAAACTAATTTCCTGCGCCTGGTCCATCCTGGGGGCTACTGCTGACAGTAGTTGTTCCATCGCAACCAGGTTCAGAGGCGTAGCGGCGTACACCGTCTCATAAGATCCCTTCAGCTAAGGTTTAATCGCTCGCTGTTGTAGCAGCAGTCGTCCGCCAGCCGTTCGTAGTTCAGTGATGAGCTTCCTGCGGCTACCCATTCACTCCTGATACATGGAAGGCTGTTCGCTTTGAACACTGTCTCGAAGTAGTGCTCTAATGTCTTTTACTTGTTAACGCCGTAATCGCCGCCTTTTCCCGTTGTTTCCTCGCGATTGCCGACGACCTGCACGTCTAGCCGGAGGACCTGGAAATAAAAGTCCACCATTCCATCTTCTCACGAGAGTATTTCAAGAGGGCCTTACTGATCGCCGGTTTTTCACGACTTAACAATTACTCTAGCCCTTTCACTCACAAGGTGTCCATGTCGTGCCAGATATTTAATGGCATTCCAGTTCGTCGATATGCGAGAGCTTCAGCTTCCAATGTCCCCGCACGCGTTAGATCTCTTGTCTTTGGAGACTGATTTTACAAATGTACGTGGTATGGTTAGCAAAAACAGTCGGTCACAATTCTGCCTGCAAATGACTTAAGGCCGTCGTCACGTAAATGCGATGAAGCAGGCTTGCTGAGTGGTTCGTAACATGTGTGAATCCTGGCTGATCACCGTTTACGTGCTCCCAAGTACCAGTCAGACCCGATGACGAGAAAGATGAGAAGGAAATACAGTCACGTCTCACAGAGCTAATTGACCCATAAGAAAAGACAAGAATCAAGAAAATGAAGACGTGAACAGTGTAGTCATAACTGAAACAGAAACCGAAGACGAAATCAGGAAGATGAAACATAATTCGGAGCTAAATAAAGAAATGATATGTGAGTCACCTGGGAAGCATAGGCTGAAAATGATAGTGTATGATTACAATGCCACAAAGTGAATTAACTGAGTCTCTGTACGAACAGAGCTTGGAGGGAGCGACAGATAGGAACCAATTCTTAGAGGATGCAAAAGTCAGGTTTAATACAGGCCTAGACTATACAGCTATTACCTACTCAGAAGCTTGTTGCCGAACGATGCAATGATGGAAGTCACAGAGTTCCATCAGCATTTTCGATATGAATTACTAGAGCAGCATGTCAATAAGAGTGTTGTGATTCCATTTGTCCAGAAGGAAGTGAGACTGCCAATAACGAAGTTCAAGAAAAAGAAAGCACCAGGACCTAGTAGAATACCGACAGAAGTGTTGCATCAGCTAGTGGACCAAATTGTGCCGTAGATAACCGTTTATCAAACGAATGTCTTTTTCAGAGTCAGGTGTCCTGAATCTGGGAAATCTCGAATGTCATTATAATAAGGAAAAATGGGGAAGAAAAAGACCCAGAAGAACCGAAATCTTACAGGACGATTTTCTTGGTAAATGCTGTAGCCAAAGTACAGGAAAAGCTTCTGTTTCGCTGCCTGAGGGATCACAGACAGTAAGTAGGCATGAGTCCGCTGCAGTACGGTTTCAGGAAAGGGAAATCCGCCGAGGATGCGATAAATCACGCAATGAATATTGTGAGCAGCCCAGACTACAAGTCCGTTACAGGCATAATGATTGATATTGCTGGGGCGTTTGTTAATTTGTGTGTGCCTCTCCTGTTCAAAAGACAAAAATAGATGGACTCTCCAAGTTGTCTCTGTAACATTCTAGTAGGTCATTGCACAGACAGGCAGGTCCAATTAGAATGTCTTGTGAAGAAAATTGTGAAAGACATCACAAGACGCTGCCCGCAAGGCTCTGTTTGAGGTCCAGAGTTCTGGGATGTTGGTATAGAGCCATTACTGAAACGGCTTCAGAGTATAACAGACACTAGAGGCTGCATCACTTACGCAGACGATCTGCTGATTATGGTATCTGCTAAGACAAGGGCTAAATTGGAGGAAAAGAGTAGGGTAGTTCTTGAAATACTAAGAAACTGATGCGTAGAAAACAAACTAACGACAGCAGCGCGTGAAACAGTATGTATGTTGCTAAAAGGAACGTGAACAAGAACGAGAAATCTCTCAATCACAATAAAAGACCGGCTTGTGAAAAGAAAAGAAGTGTATAGGTACAATGAAATTAACATCGACGACAAGCAAAACTTTCATGCACATGTAGAAATCGTCTGCCAGGGAGGTAAATAAATGCTAGATAAAATAACAACTGGCCAAAGAAATTTTCAGCTGACACCAAATGCAATAAAAACGCACCACAACGCAGTCTTGTTGCCTGTTGTGGGCTACGGGTCGAGCGTTTGGGCTCATACAGCCTGAAAAATGAGGACAGCCCAGGCTCTACGGTAACACACAGGTAGTTTACTCCCGCTCCTGACAGGCGCTAGTGGAATGACACCGACTGAGGCGCTGCTACCTCTAGACCTAGCAGCAAGAATGAGAGGTGCACAATATTGGCTCAAAAAGCTCGAATATAATAAGATGAAGGAGGTACTGGGCACAAGAGCCGTATCGAATAAGGAGATAAAAGCATGCATTGACAGATACTGCCAATAAATGTGGAACAGGGTAGAAACAGGGAGGAGAACCTACTAGTTCCTCCCTAACATAAAAGAAAGAACGCGAATGACATATTTCCTTCCGACCAAGGGAGCTATACACTACCTGTCGGCACATGGTCCGTATCCCAGCTACTTTAAAAATACGACAGCTCACCACAGACACTTGTGAATGTGGAGCAATCGGTACCCCGGATCATATCGTCTGGGAATGTCCCGTTAGACGAGATTTTACAGACCGGGACAAGAGCGCATATGGAAATTTAAAGGTCTACAATATAATACGTAAGAAATGAGGAACTGTGGGATAAACTGAACACGCTCACAGCTATCAGCTTATAAACTGCAAGCCTACATGGATGAGAGATAACCAGGAAGAGGGCATACATCGCGATAAAGAGACGTTCCAAGGCAAAACACACAACCTTCTGGAAGCCGTGAGGAGACGAGCCTCGGGGAGGACCGGGAAGGACTTCTTGAGACCCTGACAGCCGTCTCCTTCCCAGTCTCTACACTTCGGGTGGTACAGCAGCACCTCAGCGCACCATAACAAGTACAGTAGTGTACTGTTGTGCAGTGTTGTGTAGTTTAGTACTGTGTAGTATAGTCTGGTAGTAGTGAAGTCCACAATCATAAATTACAAAACTTGTGATCTACCAATGCCGCACAATGCAACAGATCGGCAATGTGTGCCTTCCGGATCCCGGATGAACAGATAACTGTCCGCCACATGGCCAAATGGTACCATGCAGACTTTCCTGCTTTTAGTTATTATTATTTTTTGTTTTAAGGTAGTTATTCTATCTAGATTTCTCCCCCTTAAACAGCATAAAGCTTAGCTATTACTAACACATCTGAAATTATTTCAAAATTTTATGTTCTTTATTCGTGCCAATCCACGTGCAACATTCGGTATGTTCTTTTAAATAGATAACAGACTAAAAGAAAATAGCAAATAAATAAATAATAACTAATATCAGTCAAATGCAAGACACACATTGTATTTGATAGGTCCGGGTAACTTAAAATGTTGCGTCTGGTCTTTGGGAACAGGATGCAATAGTAGTTAGCCCCGAAGACAATGTGGTCGTAGATGGCGGCGAATAATGGGGCCATTACGTCTTTGAAAAACGCCGCCCTGTTGCGTCTATTGTCAGAAAGGTGCGTAGACGTTGATGAAACGTGTGTCCTGTGTGGAGAGTACGATAACTCCGGCTGTTGCCAGGTACTCCACGTTCCTTTCATTGTAAGTACTGCTGTCCCAAGGTCTCGTACGGTTGGTGGATGAGTGAAAGCTATGTATCCACTCACTGTTTAGGTAGGTTCGTCATCTCTTGCAATAGGGAAACATCCAACTAACGACGTACAGCATAACATTTAATTCTCGAGCTTCATGCCGGTCCTGATATTGTTTTGAATGCAAGTGCTGGTATCATTCTTTGAGGGACGCAGAGTGTCCCTGTCTTTACCTGCGGCCGCCGTAGAAATTTTGTCGCACGGGATAAGGTCATTGCCCTATCTGTGCGTCCCTTGACTCCGTGGGCTTCCACTATCCCGACACCTACCGTCGGTTGTTCATTTGCGTCTCCACGCCACGCCACACCAGCTGCCTATCTTCCCGAGTCCCCCGACACTGGCCTGCTGTTGCACCACTGCATGGATCGCCTGTCAGGTCTCGTTTCCTGTGTCCCGTCCACTTTCATCTGTTGGATGGGTGGATCCCTCCTGATAGCTACAACGTGTCACGGATAATGTCAAAATTTACGTGGGACCAACTTCTTCTCCCACTGGTAACTGGGCCACCCTCCTCTGCTGACAACTTTCTCATCATAGTCTGAACAGGTTTGGCGCTGCCCTTCATACATTGCGATCGTTCTACATCGCCAGACGTTCACGTATGAGACGACAAGTCGCTAAAGGTCAATCTTAACCTGTCCAACACCGTTCAGGCCAGGAATGATTTGGAAACTTTCCCATTTTTCCGCCCTGTTACTCAGTAACGAGTCGTACGTGTTTAGAGCTGAACTGATTTGCCCAGTAGTCACTTTGAACGGATGTTCAAAGACCGTTGTGGATCTGCGACGAATCCCGCCACTTCTGCTGTTACCTCCACCAGTCTGGAGCCGCGCGACCGCTACGTTGGCAGGTTCGAATCCTGCCTCGGGCATGGATGTGTGTGATGTCCTTAGGTTAGTTAGGTTTAAATAGTTCTAAGTTCTAGGGGACTGATGACCTCAGAAGTTAAGTCCCATAGTGCTCAAAGCCATTTGAACCATTTTGTTACCTCCAGCACGTTCCAATCACTGTGGTTGAAATTAAACCGTCTTTCTGTTGAGGATACGACTTATTCACGGCGTTTTGTGTTTATCATCTTCGCTTAGACCTTGCGGATAACTAGCGACAACTGAATCCCGACGGTTTCGTGAAATCTCAGTTTTACCTCATCTCGCGAAAACATCTCTTCTTTGAAAGGCTTTGGTCGCGCTTATTGGTAGTCAAAAGTAAATTTCAGATTGTCCTTACGGAAAGGTAGGACAGCGTTAGGTCGATGTTATGCCCGACATGTTCTAGCAACCCGCCTTCCCACAAAGTTTACTCACCACTAGCCTTGGCGCTCGGCTCGCAGCAGCGGGGACGCAAGAAACGTGTATCCGCGCAGCTCGCCTGCCACAAGTACAATGTCACTTTGGCTTAGCTTGGCGTGAAATACAGTTATTGCCGTGTCAGTATCTTACAGTGTCCGTGCGATACAGATGTCCTTCAGACATGCATGCATATCTGAAGGATACTTGAACTGAACTACACAAACTCTGTAAGACACAGACAGTGCAATAACTGCATATCATGCCCCGCCAACAGCAAACGGACGAGCGAAACATTTTCTCTCCCTCTGCGGGAATCCATTTTGTGCGAGCAGTATGGGAAGCAGACACTAGAACATATGGGGGTTTGGATCGGTCCTGGAGGCGTGCTGGGAAATTAAAGTGGTTAAGGCGAACGCTTGCGATAAAATACGGGTTCGTGCTCCCGATCGGCACAAGTTTTCATGTTTGTAGTAAACGCTGCAGCTGATGTATAATCGTTCATTTCATGTAGTTCTATCGAAGTCGATTTTTTGATGGTATTCTATGTTGTTCTACCTGATGGCTGTCTTTTCGTCATAGACAAATTACATTTCAAATTCAGCATGAGATATACAAGGTGGTCCATTAATCGTGACCGGGCCAAATATCTCACGAAATAAGCGTCAAACGAAAAAACTACAAAGAACGAAGCTTGTCTAGCTTGAAGAGGGAAACCAGATGGCGCTATGTTGGCCCGCTAGATGGCGCTGCCATGGGTCAAATGGATATCAACTGCGTTTTTTTAAAATAGGAAACCCCCATTTTTTATTACACTTTCGTGTAGTATGTAAAGCAATATGAATGTTTAGTTGGACCACTTTTTTACTTTGTGATAGATGGCACTGTAATAGTCACAAACACATGGCTCACAATTTTAGACGAACTGTTGGTAACAGATAGGTTTTCTAAATTAAAATACAGAACGTAGGTATTTAAACTCCAAACCTACGCCCTTCCTATCAACTACATCCGTCTGATGCCCTCCTTCCTTTCCAACCCCCCCCCCCCCCATGTTACCATCCATGATGCCAATTCCCACACCTTCTACCCCTCTGCAGGTGTGCCCCAGGGCTCTGTCCTCTCCCCTCTCCTCTACCACCTGTACACGGCAGATATGCCCCAACCCCCCCCCCCTCCCCGCCCTCCAGTACACCTCTTGCAATAAGCTGATGACACCACATTCCTCGCCCTCGCTCCTACCGTCCAACGGTCCCAACGCCTTCTCCAGAATCACCTTGACCTTTTTGCTCCATGGTGTAACCAGTGGATCCTGAAAATCAATCCTTCCAACACCCAGGCAATCATCGTAGGTTGTACCACTCGCTCCTTCCGGCTCCTGGATTTCTCCCTTACTGTCTGCGCCCGTCCTGTCTGCCTCACCCTCACCCTCACCTACCTTGGCCTCACCATTGACCGTCACTTCACCTGGATCCCTCATCTCCACTTCATCCAATCCAAAGACCACAACCGCATCTGACTCCTCAAACTCCTCTCTGGCCGGACATGAGGGTTGCACCCCTCTACCATCCTCCACACTTACAAATCCTTAATCCGTCCCATCCTCTGTTATGCCAGTCCTGCCTGGATATATTCCCCCCCCCCCCCCCCCAAATTCTATAAGTCCCTCCAGATCCTTGAGCATCATGTACTTTGCTTCGCCTTCCGTATATGCCTCCTGTCCCCCACGTGGATCCTCTATGATCTCATTCCTTTCACCCATCTGCTCCTATTCCTCGAACATATCCGCATCCTCTACACCTCCCGCCGCCTTGAACCCCCTCACCCCCTTGTTGCTCCTCTCCTCTCCCATCCCCACCCCCTGCCACGTCTTCACTGTTGTGTCCCCCCTACCCTCCATCTCTACACCCTACATCCCCTTTCCTAAGGTGGCTTCCTTCAACTCCCCCTTCCGGATGATGCCCTCTCTCCCTCCATTTATCCCTCCTATCAACTCTGATCCTCACTCCCCCTCCTTTCCTCTGTCCTTTTCCCGGGCTCCCTCTCCCACCCTTCCATCCCCTTTCTACCCCACCTCCCCTCTCTTTGCCCCCTTCTCTCCTCCGAGTCCTTTTACATTTCCTCCTCTGCCTCCTCTCATTCCCTCTCGCGTCTGCCCTTCTCTCCCTTTATTAGTCCTCTCCCTCCTTGGTTTCCCCCCCCCCCTTTTTCGTTTTTTTCTCTCCTTGTTCTTCCCCCTCCTCCAGGTCCCCCCCCCCCCCCCCCATCTGCCTTTGGCTCGGGAGTGTCATCTTTGTGCCGCCACTTTCGTGCAGTGTTCTACAGTGAGTGTTCTACAGTGAGTGTTCCATGTTGTGTTTTTTGGGAAGTGGTGCGAACGGCCATCATACTGTCTCTGGGTGTGCCTTTTATCTCTTGCGAACAGAAACCAGACTGTCGCCGTGTTTTTTTAATTGTGTGTGTACTATGTTACTTGTCTGATTCCTGTGTCTTTTATTAACGTTGCCAACCCCCTTTGCTTTCTGTTTCAATTTTCCGCATTTTTCCGCAATTTTACACTTGACGTCACCGTTTTATCGCCTGTTTTTCTTGTTTCCTTTCTTCTTCCGTTTTTTACAATAAAAGTCTGTAGGCTGTCGAGCAGCGTACTAAGCTGCTGCCAGCCCGGCCCCTTCGGCGGGAATTGAAACTCAATAAAGGAAAAAAACAAAGAAAAACGTAGGTACGTTTGAACATTTTATTTAGGTTGTTCCAATGTGATAATGTACGTTTGTGAACTTATCATTTCTGAGAACGCATGCTGTTACAGCGTGATTACCTGTAAATACCACATTAATGCAATAAATGCTCAAAATGATGGCCGTAAACCTCAATGCATTTGGCAATACGTGTAACGACACACCTCTCAACAGCGAGAAGTTGGCCTTCCATAATGTTCGCACATGCATTGACAATGCGCTGACGCATGTTGTCAGGCGTTGTCGGTGGATCACGTTAGCAAATATCCTTCAACTTCCCCCACAGAAAAAAATCCGGGGACGTCAGATCAGGTGAACGTGCGGGCCATGGTATGGTGCATCGATGATCAATCCACCTGTCATGAAATATGCTATTCAATACCGCTTCAACCGCACGTGAGCTATGTGGCGGACATCCATCATGTTGGAAGTACATCGCCATTCTGTCATGCAGTGAGACATCTTGTAGTAACATCGGTAGAACATTACGTAGGAAATCAGCATACATTGCACCATTCAGACTACCATCAATAAAATGAGGGCCAGTTATCTTTCCTCCCATAATGCCGCACCACACATTAAGCCGCCAAAGCCGCTGATGTTCCACTTGTCGGAGCCATCGTGGATTTTACGTTGCCCAATAGTGCATATTATGCCGGTTTACGTTACCGCTGTTGGTGAATAACGCTTCATCGCTAAATAGAACGCATGCAAAAAATCTGTCATCGTACCGTAATTTTTCTTGTGCCCAGTGGCAGAACTGTACACGACGTTCAAAGTCGTTGCCATGCAATTTCTGGTGCATAGAAATATTGTACGGGTGCAATCGATGTTGATGTAGCATTCTCAACACTGACGTTTTTGAGATTCCCGATTCTCCCGCAATTTTTCTGCTACTGATGTGCGGATTAGTCGCGACAGCAGCTAAAACACCAACTTGGGTATCATCATTTGTTGCAGGTCGTGTTTGTCGTTTCAGATTTGGCTCAACACTTCCTGTTTACTTAAAGAACGTAACTAAACGGCGAACGGTCCAGACACTTGGATGATGTCGTCCAGGATACCGAGGAGTATACATAGCCCACGCCCGTTGGGCATTTTGATCACAATAGCCATACATCAACACGATATCGACCTTTTCCGCAATTGGTAAACGGTCCATTTTAACACGGGTAATGTATCACGAAGCAAATACCGTCCGCACTGGTGGAATGTTACGTGATACCACGTACTTATACGTTTGTGACTATTATAGCGTCATCTATCACGAAGCGAAAAAAGTGGTCCACCTAAAACATTCATATTTCTTTACGTACTACACAAATATGTAATAAAAATGGGGGTTCCTATTTAGAAAAACGCAGTTGATATCATTTTGACCTATGACAGCACCATCTAGCGGGCCAAGCATAGCGCCATCTGGTTTTCCCCTTCAAGCTAGACGAGTTTCGTTCTTTGTAGGTTTTTCTGTTGATGCTTAATTCGTGAGATACATGGCCCGGTCACTATCTATGGACCACCCTATATATGCGGTACAAGACTGCCAGTTACTTTTAACGAGCATTTATAATGGTTAGAATGAGTTGATGACTAGCTACTCATTGCGGAATTTTCGTGTTGAACTTTAAATTCGTTTATCTGGTACTCGATTCGACAGCTACGTCACTGGAGCAGATACTCGCTATAGAGTCAAAGCCGAGTAAGATGATGGTAGTGCGAAACGTTTAGTAATGGCGTTTATTATGGCTGCCAAAAGCACCACATCTAGCGGATCTCTTTGGAAGTGTTAAGAATAAGGACAAAAACGAGCAAGAGGGATGCAAAGAATAGTTTTACATCTCTAGAGAGCTTATCTGTCTTGCTACAAAGGTTTAGATACCAAAAGAAGTCGATGTGTCGAGCAGATTCGACGTGTTACTTGTCGAGAGGTTATACGCTTGACACACGACCACGGCGCCGTTCTTCGATGTGTGAGCGCTTTGGATAACATTATACGTGTTAATGCGCTACAGCTCTATCACACTAGGATAATGTCAATATGAATTCGTTATAATACCCGCGATTACCTTCGTCTTTGATCCAGTCTAGAATTATTTATCAAATGCATAATACGTTCCCTATTTTCGTGGGATTTATTAGTCAGCGGGGAACAATTAGCACATTAGATTAATAGCTGTGGGGTATAGTTATAACGAGAAAATATGATGGAAGGCTATTATTATTGTGGGGGTGGTAAACTAATACAGTGTTTACATATACATGCGTCCGAGCAAATTACTCTTCCAGTGTGGAGAGCTGGGAGAAATTTCGTCATTTTATCGTTATTTAGGCAAGTGCTCTGTAAGCAGAGAAACAGTTTCAGTCATCTGTCTGTAACCTACGTTTCATAATTCATATGGCATCTGTAAACAGTCGATGTAGATGTGGATGCTAAGAGGAAAATTACTGCTTCTAATATCTCTAGTGTGGTCTCTGAAAGAACAAATGACTCTAAAAACGTATATTCCTAATGTAGAAGTGTGAGCACCATCGAATATCGCAAGCAACACTGACAGCAAAGTAGTGTCTCTAGTCTACCAAGGCTTGTTATGTGATCATGGAGTGACATTTTGTATCAGTGGGCATAAAGCTGTTTTTAAGATATCGGCTACAGTAAAAAATCCATGTTGTTTTTTTTTCAGTATAAATGTTGGCTGTGGTGGTCAGTACTGTGTTGGGTCAACATTTTATTCTCTGACTGGATGGTGAAGCACCAGCAACAAGCGCATATACATTTACATATAGGCTACTTGTTTACTATGTGTAGCAATGGGCACTTTGTGTGCTTACACACAGGAAATATCATGACACCTCCATTTAATAGTAATTCAATTTGCTGTTCAACACACAGACTGAGCCAAGCGAAAGAGTTTTGTCTATATACCTTCATACTCAGCGGTGCAGGCCTACCATTGCCAGGTGCTGAGTAGCAAATTTCCGGAAATAGGCTGTGCACTGAATTCGCGATTTGCACTCGTTAGACAACACATATGTGTGCGTGTCGAGTTGAAATTTTGGAAATTTGTGGTGAGTTCCTATAGGACCAAACTGCTGAGGTCATCGGTCTCTAAGCATACACACTATTTAATCTAAGTAACGCTAAAGACAACACAGACACCCTCATGCCCGAGGGAGGACTCGAGCCTTCGACGGGGGGAGCCGCGCTGACAGTGACACGCCTCAGATGGCGCGGCTGTCGAGATGTGGTGGGCATGTGGGGTGATCCGGTAGGGGGAGCAGAGCCTCGCATCAGTTCAGTGCTGGCCGGCTGTGTCGCCTCCTGCTGCTGCTATACAGTCTAAGGATTGGCTTACAGGTACGCAATAATATGTGGAGCTGGCACACATATGCACGCAGGACGCACATTACTCCAGGGTTCTGGGTAAAGAAACAATGTGGGTAGCTCAGCTGGCAGTTTTCATGGGCGAGACACAGGCATTTGTTGTGGATATCACGTGACAGGGCGAATCACGTTGGAGGTAGAAGGAACTTTTCTTTATTTGCTGTATGTATCGCTAACTGCACGATGACGTAAAAGACGTGTGGCGGTCAGGCTTTGCAGTGTTTACAGACGTGGAGATTGACTAAAACTTTTCTTTCTTTGTAGTCTATTCAGTGTCCCCCTACTTCGCCCAGATAGTTCTATCAACGTTTTTGTTAAGCTGACATTTTGGTCTATTCCATCACTTTTTACGGCTGATCCGCACTTGACAAGGATTGCATGTGGACATGCTAATGTCACTGTTTTCGCTGTACCCACAGTGGAGTAGTTCAATGTCTTCTTCATATGCGCAGGGTAAATAGTGTAGTTGTAAATCGAAGCTTAACACACAAAATAGAGAAATCACACGCTCCAAAGTATGATACCGACAGTGTCTTGTTTCTTTGTTAAATAATTAAAACTATAGATCAGTAGATAATAGTCAACGTTGAATACACTGTTTCTTTCGATTAGGACCTGCGATCCAAATTGACCAGTAGGTGAAATGACTTGACATACTGGGGCTTGCAAAAGTACTCAGTCAACACAATGAAATTTTCGTTCTACAGCGGAGTGTGCACTGATATGAAACTTCCTGGAAGACTAAAACTGTGTGCCAAACCGAGACTCGAGCTCGAGACCTTTGTCTTTCGCGGGCAAGTGCTCTGCTAACTGAGCTATCCAAGCGGGACTCCCAACCCAGCCTCACAGATGTAATTCCGTCGGTATCTTGTCTCCTACCCCCCAAAGATCACAGAAGCGCTCCTGTGAACCATGCCGAACTAGCGCTCCTTTAAGCAAGGATATTGTGGGGAGCACTTGCCAGCGGAAGGCAAAGGTCCTGAGTTCGAGTCTCGGTCCGGCACACAGTTTTAATCTGCCAGGAAGTTTCTTAAGTTAGTCAACATTTTTGCAATCACCAACTCGGCAGAACTGCTTGTGGTTAGGGGCAGCGTGAGACCTGCAGAAATACGAAACCAGTAGAATTTTTAATGTAGATGCGCACAGAAGACAATGCAAGGCGTGTTTCCTCTAATTACACAGGACAGTCCCAGAATGGAGAGCAGAGTGCTTAAGATGTGCGGAGCCGTACAGCTGGCGGCTGGGAGCAAAAGCGCACGATTGTAGGCAGGTAAATGAATGACTGCGCTTGTTACACTGGTTCCTCCTCGTTGAGAATTCCGAAATAACGTTGCTCGACGGTACTCTGGTGGTAACTAGTCAATAATTTTAGCAACAGCTTAATTGTGGCGTACATGCGGGTGCAAGATGCCACCGCAAATACGTTACGCCAGCTTAAAGCGGTGTTATGCCAGTATATATCTCAATTACGCCAAATGTGTGTAAGCTGTTATCGGCTAATAGGGTTGAAAAATACAAGAAAAGTAGGACACATACATAACGCTCAGTTTACGACCGACTATTACAGTAATAGCTATTCATTTTCGTGCTATATTCTGCCTGATTTCTTGGCAGTCCAAATAACCTCGATGTATAACGCTGATACTGTGGTTCAGTCAGTGGTAGGTCGTGCAAAACCCCCGTGTCCAGATCCAGCAGTTGCGCCGGCGTCAGGTCGGAGGACCTCTGGGCTGCAGGCGATCGCTGCTGTGTCTGTGTTACGGCGTAGACGAATGACAACCGGGCTGACATGCCAAGGAGACATCCCGTCGAGGAGGTCCGCTGCTGGTGCTTAGGTAGCAGTATGTCGCGGAATAATGACGAACAGCATCCAAGTATAGACACATTAAGTAAGAGAAAATCAAACTGTTATTAATTTACCGTACAGCCCTGTGAACCACGCATGCAGATTGGTCGATTTTGCTAAAAATAGCCATTTTGTTATAACAAAAGGAATTGAAAAATACTTACAGGTAGTCTAGTTATTCGCAGATGATCGCTGCTGCTGTTAGTGGAGCATCTTACGGTTCGGACGTAAAGATGGTAACTGATGACGCACTCACAATCCCATTACAAATAATAAATTTGCTCCAAGGGAGGAGGGTGGAGCCTGCTCTCCAGCTGTCGGAATGACGCCGCTGACAGCAGGTAGAGGGGGGGGGGGGATGATACTGCACGGGTGCCGGGTGTTGGCATCGGCGATTCCGAGATAGCTGATGCCATCAGTTTCGTGAATGCTGTGCTGAAGTCATCGAAATTATTGCTCGTACCGGCAGTGATAGTCTGCTTAAATCAAACTTAACATTCTCTTGTCAATGCTCGAGTAATACCTCTCGGCCTTATTTAACTGTCGTGACGCGCATGCCGGTCTTCTGGCACTACTTCCAATTGATGGTAACTATTTTACAGGTCTATTGTGGAAAAGTACTTGCACTGACCCACGTTATTCAGGGTATTAGTAAAATTTGGGATTGGCTATGCATCCGCAATTATTCTAGCATTCATGTAGCAATAATCACAACAGAATCTACACTTATTTGTGCCATCCGACGACTTTTTGTGTATGGTAATCACCGGTGCTCCGAACTAGTAGTTTCTTGTGTTATACCGTCATTCAGTTGTTGCTTAATAAACTCTTCCATTACTAGCTGTAAGTGATGCGGTACTGTATACAGTTTCCGGTCGTAATCCTGTGCTGTGTTGGAAATGTTGTCGGCAATTCGGCCATTAGGGCTGAATAACTCCTCAAGCCCTACTAATAGCCACTCCAAGAGCTACTCTCTCTTTTCTTTCCAGATGCTGAACATTTATGTGTAACGCATCTGTACTGACGGTTTGCTTATGGCTTCGGTCCACACTTACCATTTCTCGATCGTCTTCCTTCTGAACGTCAAAATAAGAAACTAACAGTCGTTTTGCCAAACTCACATCATCGGTCCCTAAATAATCCGCGCTGTCAGGTACCACCTTTTTCACCATCAACACGCAAAACACTCATATCGATACAACATCGTGATGCATTTTCCGTTTCTTCACTAACCTAAGGACACACACATCCATGCCCGAAGCAGGATTCGAACCTGCGACCGTAGCAGCATCACGGTTCCGGACTGAAGCGCCTAGAACCGCTCGGTCATAGCAGCCGGCGCCAATGACGCCAAACACTCATTTCCATTTCCACTGTCGTCTTATGGGGCTATGACATATAAAATATTGGTCGGTAGTTCCGCACCTACGCTCACCCAAGGTGCTTTCCCTGTATCCTGCGGCACCTTTTCACGCGAATTCAATCTTAATGATTTCGTACACAGCTAAATTGATCCAGCCTTCATGACATGAGTACCTTCCGACAGTTTGTCATTGGCAACAGACTCCCCAGTCTCACGAATGTCACAGTAACTTCCATGGTACGCTGCCATAGATCAATTTTCATTAGGTTTATCTAAAAACTTCAACCACGGGTTGTGCAGTGCCCTTCACCTACATGGGGCACAACTCTCTTACTTTCTTGGAACAATAGCACAGAGACTGAAACATCCTCTTACTTGAGAGGTCCAGACTTGCCACAGACACGTGAGCCCCTGTGTCTAACAGTAACTTAAGATTCTTTCTGCCTGTTACGCCAACTAAGCAACACTCCGCCTCTGACGTCTTCATAGCAACGAAACTTTTCGCGAACGCTATTTTGCGGTTTTGGAATCCCATTAGCGTTTAATGACGGTTTACCTCGCCCTTGCTCATTTCGCTTTCCACTTTTACAGTCATTTTTTCGGCGCCCACCCATCCACAGTTGTGACATTGTTCTTGGGGACATTGATTCTGAACGTGGACCATGTGTCCACATCCATACTGTTATACGTCTGCAGAGAACACACCCCTTTTGTCTCATACCGCGTCACGACCTCTACTTCTTCCACATCTGTGGCTACCCTGATGGCGGCAGTGAGGAGCTCCGAATTTTCTGGACGCCCTCTTAAAAAAGCTTTCAGTTCTCTGTGCTCTGGATCCTAAAGAATAACTCTGGTCGTCTCGTCAATCCCCGTCAGCTCACAGATATAAGCATTTATCATTCCTATCCTAGAGAGGAAATATGTCAGTGATTGATTTCGCTTCTCTGACACCTCACTCAGCTGTTCCTGAAACGAAGTTGTACTATTCTGTTTCTTACACCGTTGTATGAGCCTTTGCTTAAGCTATTGATTCCTCAAGCTCTCGAGTCCTCGTGATATATCACGTACACCTTAGCTTCTCCCGTAAGAGCAACTTGGTCGTCTGTAATAACTGTTAGTCTGACCTAAAACCCGACCCTGCGACTGCTTCTAACCCACCTTTAAACGGCAACACATTCTCTCTTGGTAACCGAATTGACGGCATTGGTGCCTAATAAAGGAGCGATTGAACTGGAAAAAGTCCTACTCTACTCCATAACGGATATCGCATTTCGCAACTGTGTTATCTGCCTTCAAATGAGCTACTTGATTCACGAGAGGTGGAACTGGCCCGTGAGTTGTCACCACTAGTGTTTTCGGCCTCGGCGTTGTCTAACTTCTAATTTTCGATAAGAATACAAGTCAGAAAAAAACGGAGACAAAAAACAGTACAGGCAGTCGTAAGACACTGATTCTAGTCTTTTCATCTGATCAGAGGCCACCTTGATTCTGTACACTACTTAGCAAAATGACCATTCTTTGGCACGTGTGGCATTAAGTAGTGCTTGTGCACAGGGGACGCAGTAGCCCAATAGGTTTACCTGCGTGCACTTCACTGGCCGCAAGCCAACATAATCTTCCCTAGGAATTTCTCAGAACTGGGTAAGATTGGCACGTTCTTCAAGCCTCACAAAATGCATCTTCAAGTTCCTATGACAGTCCGCTTTTCCAACCATTCCTTTTGCACACGAACGAGATTGGAAAAACGTCATCTCAACAAACCACATTGATGAAGCTTCGGGCTGGATCTAGCAGTGATATCTCCACCTGTTCGGAGCAGCAAAACATTTCTGGCACCACTTGTAGTGGTAGCTGGGTTGAGTGGCCGCCGTGGTAACGTCTACATCTATTCGTACGTCATACTCTGGAAGCCACCTAACGGTGTGAGACGCTGATATCACTAACTGATATCCTCGCGAATGCCGCCGGCGAAGAATGATTTTCGGCAAGCCTCTCCATTAATCCTAATTTCTCGAATTTTCTCGTCATGGTCATTTTGAGAGCTGTGTGGGAGGAAACCCGATCCTTTCCGGAACGTTTTCTCTCGAAATTTCTGTAGTGAACTTCTCCGTGGTGCGCAACGTCTGTCTTGTAGCGTCTGCCACAAGAGTTTCTTTAGCGCCTCTGTGACGCTCTCGTGCCGACTAACGAAAGGCACTGCTCTTCGTGGAATCTCTTCTACACTACTACCTGAAAAGGATCCAAGATTGCTGAACAGTACTCAAGAATCAGTCGAACGAGGGCCTTTTAATCCATTTCCTTCATGGATTAATTAACTTTCGTTATGGTTCTTCTTTTGAATCTTAATTTGGGAGGTCTGATTTTCTTACTATTTGTCTTATACGGTCATTCCTCTTTAAGACGCTCTAGATAGTTACACATAGATATCGACTTTTCTCAATATTGTAGCTGTACAATAATGGATGCGTTTTGATATGCATGTGCCACATGTTTGTTACCTTTGTTTACGTTCAACGTCAACCGCCGGAGCCTGCACGATTCATTAATACCTGCACGTCATTCTGTAAATCGGTGCTGTCTTTTGAGGTTGCTATTTTCCTGTAGACAACACTATTATCTGGGAACAATAGTACAGACGTGCCGTCACACTTCCAGGAATACTGCGGAACTCACTAAACAGCAGTGAGGGTGTGTGTCAAACGCCTTCCTGAAGTCAAGGAACACGGCATCAACCTTAACACCGTTGTCTATAGCGACATGAATCTCATAGATGAACAGAGCAACCTGAGTTTCTGTTTGCGGAATATATGTAGATTTTTAAAAAAATGGCTCTGGGCACTATGGGACTTAACATCTGAGGTCATCAGTCCCCTGCAACTTAGAACTACTTAAACCTAACGAACCTAAGGACATCACACACATCCATGCCCGAGGCAGGATTTGAACCTGCGACCGTAAAGGTCGCGCAGTTCCAGACGAAGCGCCTAGAAGCGATCGGCCACACTGGCCGATTCTATTTTTAAAGAGGAGCTTTATGTTCTCCAAAAATGTCACAAAACATGTTACCTAATTCTGTAACAGAATCACGTCAAGAATAAAGGGCCACAATTATGTGGATCTGTCCTACGACCCTTCTTGAAAACGGTTATGACGTGTGCTTTTACCAGACCCTACGTGGCATTCGTTTCTCCAGCAAATCTACGATAAGCTGCTGCTGGAGGGTAAGCAAGTTCTTACCAATAATCTTTGTAGAATATTATAGCTATCTCTACTGGTCCTGATGCCTTTCCAGTAGTTACTTTTCTATTGCGCGATCGGTTCTCAGGATCCCGCATTTCGAAGTTCGTACGACGACTGAAAGGAGGGACCGTGTTACGATTACCCGCAGTGAAATAATTTCGGAATTAGAAAATTCAGTATTTCCACCGCCTCTCTGTTATCTCCCGTCTCGGCACCTGAATGTCCACTGAGTGACTGACCAAATAATCTCCATCAGTTTATTGAATTTACGTAAGACCAAGAACTTCGGCCGGCCGGGGTGGTTGAGCGGTTCTAGGCGCTACAGTTTGGAACCGCGCGACCGCTACGGTCGCAGGTTCGAATGCTGCCTCGGGCATGGATGTGTGTAATGTCCTTAGGTTAGTTAGGTTTAAGTAGTTCTAAGTTCTAGGGGACTGATGACCTCAGAAGTTAAGTCCCATAGTGCTCAGAGCCATTTGCATTTGCACCAAGAACTTCTAGCGTTTGCTGTCAGATCAGCTGACAATATTTACTTTTTAAAGACATTGAACGCTTGCCTCACTCATCTCCCTGCATTCATTTTCGTTTCGATCAGCTTTTGTTTGTCTGCTAGGTTCTCTCATTTCTTAAATCTCTCATGAAGATGTCTTTTTTTACGTAGCATTTTTCTGGTACGGCTGTTAAACAACGATGCATCTTTCACATTACTTAAGACCTTTGTCAGAACATATATGTCTAAGGAATGATGAAGGATGCTTATAAATTTTTCCCCATTTGTGCTAGACGTCTTCGTTCTCAGCACCTGAACTAAAACGACACAAGGTGCAGCGCTAGTCTGCTGTGGAGTGGGACATGCAGGGACAGCAACATTCATAGTTATATGCTTTCTACGAAAGCCGCAGTTAAGTTAATGTTGAGACACTGAAACTGAGAGATGTATTTCAAGTAGACTTGAGAGGTGCAGGGATAACTCAACGCTACGTATCAGGCAGAAAATTCACGAATGGACAAATCCGCGAGAATTCCTGATGGTCTGACATCAGGGAGAGAACCTCTTTCTGAGAGAGTGACCGCGATATGGCCACAGAGAAAAGCTGAAACGAAATTTCTTACGCCAAGTGTTTTCGGCAATAATTCTTATTAAACTTCTCATAACGCTTTTTGGGAAACCACTTTATCACACCTTTTTCATTGAGACGAAGTATCTTGCTACTTCTACTTATTCCACCACTACCCAGTTTGGTCTCTGATGTAACTGTGGAGTGAGTAAAGGCGAGAAGATACTTCCTATTAGATCTCATCACAGGGTAGCCCAAAACGCTTTAAGACAAGTTAAACAAAATTTCTGGCAGCCAAGACAAGTATATCATTAGTACAAACATGGTTGCTGGTCACATCAAAAATATCTCGTCTAGAGAGAGCATCCTACATAAAACTTGTCCCAGAAATATTGCGACGAACTTCGAGGAGTTGTAGAGGGTGTCTCGAGGAACATATCAAGGATAGAAACCTGTGTCTGGAAACTTCATCCAACGACGCTCCACAGCGTCGAAGTTATGGGTCCCTGCTCCTGCCAGCAGGCCACCCCTTCCGCGGTAAATGCGACTTCGTACGCTGAAGGACCATATGCGGAACGTCTCTCAATGTTGTTTGTTTTTCAGCGATCGTAACTGATTGCCAAGATTGACCGTGGAGAATATGGGGCCAGCTGCTGCGTAGAAAGGCCTCGTCTCCTATGAATGGGATGCTCTCTTGCCTTGGTAGGTGAGGGTTCCGGACACGGGTTAACATCGACTGTTAATTTTTCTCCCGTACACACGTGGTTCGGGTGTAGCGTCTTTATTAGTAATCAAAATGTCCTCGATGCCGGGTTGGAAACCTGCCACCGCTTAAGTTTTCATTAATAATGAGCAGTGGTGGCCGAAGACTTCCGGCATAAGAAGTCAACCTCATTTCGCCAACGGCCTTGTCAAAGAGGGCGGAGGAGCGGACAGAGGTTTGGGGTACTCTCTTGTACTTTGGGTGGGAAACTGCTCCTAAATGCGGAAGAATCAGCAATGATCGATGGCATGAGGATGCAGAAAGCAATGGAAACCACTGCGTTAAAGACACATAACGTGTATCCACACGTAATGTAGCCTGTAACTGAAAAAGTGTTACGATGATCTCTCGATTGGCAAAAGATTCCGGAATAGTCTCCCATCTGATCTCCGGGAGGGGACTGCCAAGGAGGAGCTGACCATGAGAAAAAGATTGAATAATCAGCGAAAGGATAACGTCCTACGAGTCAGGGCGTGGAATGTCAGAAGCTTAAATGTGGCAGGAAAGCTATAATATCTGAAAACGGAAATGCAAAGACTCAATCTAGATACAGTAGGGGTCAGAAGACAATGATTCCTGGCCAGATGAGTATAGAGTAATATCAACATCAGCAGAAAACGGTACAACGCGAGTAGGATTCCTTATGAATATAAAGGTAGGGTAAAGAGTGCGTTACGGTGAACAGTTCATTGATAGGGTTGTTCTTATCAGAATACATAGCAAACCAACACCGACACCGATATTTCAGATGATGCCGTCATCGGATGCTGAAGATGAAGAGATAGAGAATGTATGTGAGGATATTGAAACGGTAATACAGTATATAAAGGGAGATGAAAATCTAACAGTGATGGGGGACTGGAGGAGATCAGCTAGATTACGTCATGGTCAGACAGAGATTCCGAAATCGGATATGGTATTGTAAGGCGTACCCAAGAGTAGATATAGACTCAGAACACAATATAGTAGTGATGAAGAGTAGGCTGAAGTTCAAGAGATTAGTAAGGAAGAATCAATATCCAAAGAAGTGGGATGCGTAAGTACTAAGGGCTGATGAGTCACGCTTGAAGTTCTCTAGGGCTGATATAGCGATAAGAAATAGCTCACTCGGCAGTACAGATGAAAAGCAATGGGCGTCTAGGAAGAGGACTATTTCAGAAGTTGGACATAAAAATGTAGATACAAACAAGGCAACTGTGAAGGAAGCATGGGTAACAGAAGAAATACTTAAGTTAATCGATGAAGGAAGGAAGTACAAAAATGTTCAGGGAAATGCAGGAATACAAAAATACAAGTCGCTGAGGAATGAAACAAATAGGAAATGTAGTGAAGTTATGACGAAATGGCTACAGGAGAAATGTGAAGAAATCGAGAAAGAAATGATTGTCGGAAGGACTGACTCAGTGTATAGGAAAGTCAAAACAACCTTAGGTGACATTAAAACCAAGGGTGGGAACAATAAGAGTGCAATGGGAATTTCACTGTTAAATGCAGAGGAGAGGGCGGATAGGCAGCAAGAGTACATTGAAGGCCTCTATGAGAGGGAATATTTATCTGATTTGACACAAGAAGAAACACTAGTCGATTTAGAAGAGATAGGGGATCCAGTGTTAGAATGAGAATTTATTAGAGCTTTGGAGGACTTAAGATCAAATAAGGCAGAAGGGATAGATAACATTCCAGGAGAGTTTTTAAAATCATTGGGGGAAGTGGCAACAAAAACGCTAATCACTTTGGTGTGTAGAATGTATGAGTCTGTCGACATACCATCTGACTTTGCGAAAAATATCATTCACACAATTTCGAAGACTGCAAGAGCTGAACAACTCCGAGAATTATGGCACAGTCAGCTTAACAGCTCATGCATCCAAGTTGCTAACACGGAGAATACACAGAAGAATGGAAAAGAAAATTGAGGATGTGCTAAATGACCATTAGTTTGGCTTTAGAAAAGGTAAAGACACCAGAGAGGAAATTCTGATGTTGCGGTTGATAATGGAAGCAAGACCAAAGAAAAGTCAAGACACACTCATAAGATTTGCCGACCTGGAAAAAGCGTTCGAAAATGTAAAATGGTGCAAGATGTTCGAAATTCTGAGAATAATATAGGTAATCTACAGAAAGAGACGGTTAATATACAATATGTACAAGAGCCAAAAAGGAATAATAGGAGTGGGCGACAAGAATGAAGTGCTCGCATTAAAAAGCGTGTAAGACAGGGACTTAGTTTTTCGCCCCCACTGTTCAATGTGTACATCGAAGAAACAATGATGGAAATAAAAGAAAGATTCAGAAATGGAATTGAAATTAAAGTTGAAAGGATATCAATGATACGATTCGCTGATGACATAGCTAACCTGAGTGAAAGGAAGAAAAATTACATGATGTTCTGAAGAGAATGAACACTCTAATGAGTACAGATTATGGATTGAGAGTAAATCGAAGAAAGACTAAAGTAATGGGAAGTAGCAGAAATGAGAGCAGCAAGAAATTTAACATCAGGTCTGATAGTAACGAAGTTGATGAAGTTAAGGAATTTTGTACTTATGTAGCAGTTCTGATACTAAATGTAACACTTCTGTCACTAAATGTAACTGAGTTTTCTGTTTTGATACTAGTCAGTTGTCAGGATGAGCATTACTGCAATGGGCAGGGTGAAAATCCTAAATTAATTAATTTTTCTCTCTTAACAACATGTGGGCAGGGTGGGTTCTTCCTTGGCTCGGGTATGAGGTAGAATGAAACAGCATTTTTACATAAAATAACTTTTATGCAAGTTTCGTACAACTGTTTCCTTACTCGATGTTCTGGCTCGGAGAACGGCAGCTGTGTCGTTTGCGAAGCCTTCTGCTGCGGCAGCGGCGGCGGTGGCGTCTGATTACGCGTGGCAGTGTGTATCTCGTGTCGCCGTCTCGCCCAGTTGAATGCAGACGCGCAGCACGAGGTGGCCCGTTTAATTATTGCGAGCGAAGTCGTGCATCGGATGGTGATACCTAGGATGTGGCGTCCCAGTGTTTCTCTTCTCTGAGCGGCCGCGTGTGTTGTGCGTCGGCCAGCGGAGCGGCGCGGCGGGGGAAGGTCAGTGTCCCGGACTCGTACAATGGACTCCCGCTTGCCAGTCTTCGGCTGTCAGATCTTCATCCCAGCTCACAGGTCACTGCTGATGTGAGGCCGTCTCCTTCCCGTCTTCACGAGTCACCCGGGTACGTAAAAATCAGACTTCAAATACCTTTTAACTTCTGTCTTCTGGCGCCGAGGCTGCTGCTTGCTATTCCATTACAGCGGCGGACTTGGTGCATTTTCTTTAATGACGGTCTTCAGCACCAAAACTGACTGAAAACTACTGCTATTCTCTTCTCTTTTCTTTTCTTCCCTCGTCTCCCGGGCACTCTGCATCTCTCATATTTATTCACTTCAGTTCACTGGAGGTGAACGACTTCACGGTCATTGCCTCTTCTGTCACGTTGAAAAGCTTCTCGAAGAATCTTCTTAACGTCGGTCATTGGCTCTTGGAATGTAGGCGAGGGCCGTTGCTCACATGTGACAACTGAGAAACACGTGAGCCGGTCGGGCGATGCCCTGACGGCTGACTCGACAGCGTCCACTTATGTGGAACTTGCTGACTTCACGGTCATTGTCTCTTCTGCTCTGCTGTTCTGCCCGCTGTTTGCCAGTATGTAACTCTCTAAACTAAACAAACTTTTTCATTTATTTTCTAATTTCTACTTCACTTTGATTTCACTAATTTATTTACTTATCTTAAGTACCATTCAACACTTAGGCAACATAATAACCATCGACGGGCGGAGCAAGGAGGACATCAAAAGCAGACTAGCAGTGTCAAAAAGCGCATTCTTCTCCAACAGAAGTCTGCTAGTACCAAACATAGGTCTTAATTTCTGAGAATGTGCCTATGGAGCACAGCATTGTGTGGTAGTGAAACATGGACTGTGAGAAAACCGGAACAGAAGAGAATCGAAGCATTTGCGATGTGGTGGTACAGCTGAATGTTGAAAGTTAGGTGGAAAGGTAAGGTAAGGAATGAGGAGGTTCTGGACGGAAATGGAGAGGAAAGTAATATATGGAAAGGAGAAGTTCAAATGGCTCTGAGCACTATGGGACTCAACTGCTGTGGTTATCAGTCCCCTAGAACTTAGAACTACTTAAACCTAACTAACCTAAGGACATCACACACATCCATGCCCGAGGCAGGATTCGAACCTGCGACCGTAGCAGTCGTACGGTTCCGGACTGCGCGCCTAGAACCGCGAGACCACTGCGGCCGGCTGGAAAGGAGAAGGAACCGGATGATAGGACATCTGTTAAGACATTAGGGATGACTTCCTTGGTACTAGAGGGAGCTGTGGAGGGCCAAAACTGTAGAGGAAGACAGAGACTGGAAGACATCAGCCAATAATTCATGACGTAGGTTCCAAGTGCTAGTCTGAGTTGAAGGGTTGGCACAGGAAAGCTGGCGGGCCGCATCATACTAGTCAGAAGACTAATGACCACCCACCTACTCCCAAAAAAAAAAAAAAAAAAAAAATCGTGAAACTGTGCACATCTCAGAGGATTCCAGGAGAAAAATAAACGCCGATGGAAACCTGAGTCCGAAACGATCATTCAACGAGGCAACAGTGCATCACATTCATAGGAGACGAGGCCTTTTTACACAGCAGCTAGCCCCATTTTCTCCACTGTCGATTGTGGCAGTCAGTCGCAACCACTGAATAACAAACAACATTGCGAGGCGTTCCGCCTACGATCCGTCAGCCTACAAAGTCACGTTTCCTGCCGGAGGGATGGGCTAGTGACAGGTTGTGGTGCCTGTAACTTCAACGCTCTGTAGCGTCGTTGGACGGCGTTTCCAGACAGGGTTTCCATCCTCAATTTGTTCCTCTAGACACACTCTGTTGTCTAGAAGCTGTAACATTTCTGAGACACGCTGTATAACGGTTCTACCTTCGTGTGTATCAGTTTTCTCTAATAGTTATTTTCCGATAGTTAATGTTCAAAATAGTTTTTGCAGTATGGTTTTCAAAAAATTTTCCGTATGTCCCTGGAAAATGGCGAATGGTTCTAATTACATTCGCGTTATTTTCTACAGGGTGAAAAGTATTTAAACCGACAAATTCTGGGAGGTTGTAGGGGATATCAAAACCAATATTTTTCCCTGATGTCATTTTCTCCTTTGAGAATTATTTAAACCGGTGGAGGCCGTATTACGCTCTTCAGTTGTTAGAGGGCGTTTTACGCTCTTCAGTTGTAGGCAACTGCTGTCCACCAGTGTAGTAGTGCATTGTCTCTCTTTACTAATGGAGCGATACACCTGGAGTGAGTACACTGATATGATTGGTGCGTACTACGTAGCGCACAACAACGGACGAGCTGCACAGCGGGTTTATCAACAACAATATCCTAATCGCCGTATCCCGCATCATACGACCTTTGCTGCTGTGCACCAACGTCTGCGTGAGACCGGGTCATTTAGCAGATTACGTGGACAGGGACGCCGTCGCTGGGTAAGAACGCTGCAATTTGAGGAAGCTGTCTTGCAGCATGTGGAGCGGGATCCTTCAATCAGCACTCGTGCAATTGCACGTAACAAGGGGACGAATCAGACGAATGTAAGAACAGTCCGAACTAACGTTCATGACGAAGAGCGAAGTGGAAGACCCAGCATAGTGACTGCCGAACTTGTCGAAAAAGTCGATGCCGCGGTCCGTGAAAATCGTAATTTCACAATAACGGAACTCTCTATGAGTTTTCCACAAATTTCACGAAGTTTGTTGCACGAAATCATTACCGAAAAGCTTGGTTACCACAAGTTTTGTGCAAGATGGATACCAAAAATCTTGACAGAGATTCACAAAAATCAGCGAATGGCTGCAGCGTCAACGTTTTTGGACGCTTACGAGAAAGATGGCGACTCATTACTCGATCGCATCGTTGCTGGTGACGAAACATGGGTTAAGCATGTGAACTGCGAGACAAAATTGCAGTCAGTGCAGTGCGGGCACACAAATTCCCCCCAAAAACCCAAGAAATGCATGCAGACAATGTCGGCAAGGAAGGAGATGGCGACTGTCTTTTGGGACAGAGAAGGTGTGATTTTTGTGGATTTCCTGGAAAGAGGCACTATAATAAACTCTCAAAGGTATTGCCAAACTCTGCACAACCTCAGAAGAGCAATACAAAACAAGCTCGGGGGAAAGTTGGGCTCAAAGATCTTGCTGATTCACGACAACGTCCGGGCCCACACGGCAAATGCCACTCGTGAAGTTCTCGAATCTTTTAAGTGGGAGTTGTTTCCTCATCCGCCGTACAGTCCCGACCTGGCACCGAGCGACTTCCACTTATTCCCAGCAATGAAGAAGTGGTTGGCTATGCAGCGTTTTGATGACGACGCACAGCTTCAAGAATAGGTAACCACGTGGTTGAAGGCGCAGGTGGCCGAATTTTAATTTAAGTGGCAACTATGTAGAAAAGTAGTATTTAAGTGTGGCTTTCATCTGTACATAATAAAAAAATTTCCAATACTTTATTTATTTTTAATTCCAAAACGTAATGTACTTTGTGGATAGCCCTCGTATCTTCAATTCTCACGAAATAATGCTTACATCAAACCAAAGGAAACGGAGAGCGTGCACCTGCAAGGCGACATGTTACTTGGTGTGCATTTGATTCTCTAAGTAGGGCGGGATTTTCGAGTGATGACGCATTGTACAGCCAGGGACTTTCCAGCCAATCACCAGGCGATCTGATGGTGGGGCAGAAAGGAGGAGTTCCAGCAGCGAACGCTTCGGAAGGGATTTGCAGGTAGACAGTCTGCTTTACATCCAAAGGAAACGTGCCGAAAACTATTGTCAGTACTCTTGGATGGGATGTGTTATCAAAGTAATTCTGGAACAATATGTCCCAGACGAGAAATATGTGTACACCGGGTAAAATAGACGACTCATTCGAGATGTGCAGTGCGCCCTTGTGTACAATGCGACAGGACTGCTAGCTGTAGCTTCCTTTTAGGTGAGGATTAATACTAGTTTTCTGATGAAAGCCAATCAGTTCACATAACTCTGCAACTGATTTGTCCCTAATACCGATGGTAAATTTCCGCCTGGTCTCTGGCTAAGAGCTGTGTTAACGCGGTTTGTTGTATAATCTGTTCTTCAGCCAGACAGCTCCACCGCACGTCAGCAGCGCCCACACCCGAGCACAGCTGTTCCTCTTGTTGATACGTATAGCCTCACCGCTGCTCAGCGTGGGCGGCAATGTTTGTTGACACGGAGGGAGGGACACGGTCTGTTGACGTAACTGAGGGAGCCACTGCAGATACACCCCGTTTCAAAACACTGTCGGCAGCGGAGTAATATTAGCGTAATATCACATGCCCGTTGGTCGTAATAGACGTATTACTTACCGATAATGCTTCTCACTCAACTCCGTTCGCAGTCGAATCCATCAAAGTTTCTGTCACATTAAAGCGTAAGAATAGGAATATTTCTTCCAGTCTTTTTGACATCTACACGCACTTATGCCCAGTTTTATAGAATAACATTTCGTAAGTAGTTTTGTATTCAACGCTTCAAATTTTTCAACAAATATTTTACTGCTATGGCCGCTTTTGTCATTGTACACAAGTACGTTTCGTTCTTATCTACATCTACATCTACATTGATACTCCGCAAGCCACCCAACGGTGTGTGGCGGAGGGCACTTTACGTGCCACTGTCATTACCTCCCTTTCCTGTTCCAGTCGCGTATGGTTCGCGGGAAGAACGACTGTCTGAAAGCCTCCGTGCGCGCTCTAATCTCTCTAATTTTACATTCGTGATCTCCTCGGGAAGTATAAGTAGGGGGAAGCAATATATTCGATACCTCATCCAGAAACGCACCCTCTCGAAACCTGGCGAGCAAGCTACACCGCGATGCAGAGCGCCTCTCTTGCAGAGTCTGCCACTTGAGTTTATTAAACATCTCCGTAACGCTATCACGGTTACCAAATAACCCAGTGACGAAACGCGCCGCTCTTCTTTGGATCTTCTCTATCTCCTCCGTCAACCCGACCTGGTACGGATCCCACACTGATGAGCAATACTCAAGTATAGGTCGAACGAGTGTTTTGTAAGCCACCTCCTTTGTTGATGGACTACATTTTCTAAGCACTCTCCCAATGAATCTCAACCTGGTACCCGCCTTACCAACAATTAGTTTTATATGATCATTCCACTTCAAATCGTTCCGTACGCATACTCCCAGATATTTTACAGAAGTAACTGCTACCAGTGTTTGTTCCGCTATCATATAATCATACAATAAAGGATCCTTCTTTCTATGTATTCGCAATACATTACATTTGTCTATGTTAAGGGTCAGTTGCCACTCCCTGCACCAAGTGCCTATCCGCTGCAGATCTTCCTGTATTTCGCTACAATTTTCTAATGCAGCAACTTCTCTGTATACTACAGCATCATCCGCGAAAAGCCGCATGGAACTTCCGACACTATCTACTAAGTCATTTATATATATTGTGAAAAGCAATGGTCCCATAACACTCCCCTGTGGCACACCAGAGGTTACTTTAACGTCTGTAGACGTCTCTCCATTGATAACAACATGCTGTGTTCTGTTTGCTAAAAACTCTTCAATCCAGCCACACAGCTGGTCTAATATTCCGTAGGCTCTTACTTTGTTTATCAGGCGACAGTGCGGAACTGTATCGAACGCCTTCCGGAAGTCAAGAAAAATAGCATCTACCTGGGAGCCTGTATCTAATATTTTCTGGGTCTCATGAACAAATAAGGCGAGTTGGGTCTCACACGATCGCTGTTTCCGGAATCCATGTTGATTCCTACATAGTAGATTCTGGGTTTCCAGAAATGACATGATACTCGAGCAAAAAACATGTTCTAAAATTCTACAAGAGATCGACGTAAGAGATATAGGTCTATAGTTTTGCGCATCTGCTCGACGACCCTTCTTGAAGACTGGGACTATCTGTGCTCTTTTCCAATCATTTGGAACCCTCCGTTCCTCTAGAGACTTGCGGTACACGGCTGTTAGAAGGGGGGCAAGTTCTTTCGCGTACTCTGTGTAGAATCGAATTGGTATCCCGTCAGGTCCAGTGGACTTTCCTCTATTGAGTGATTCCAGTTGCTTTTCTATTCCTTGGACACTTATTTCGATGTCAGCCATTTTTTCGTTTGTGCGAGGATTTAGAGAAGGAACTGCAGTGCGGTCTTCCTCTGTGAAACAGCTTTGGAAAAAGGTGTTTAGTATTTCAGCTTTACGCGTGTCATCCTCTGTTTCAATGCCATCATCATCCCGTAGTGTCTGGATATGCTGTTTCGAGCCACTTACTGATTTAACGTAAGACCAGAACTTCCTAGGATTTTCTGTCAAGTCGGTACATAGAATTTTACTTTCGAATTCAATGAACGCTTCACGCGTAGCCCTCCTTACGCTAACTTTGACATCGTTTAGCTTCTGTTTGTCTGAGAGGTTTTGGCTGCGTTTAAACTTGGAGTGGAGCTCTCTTATGTTCCTATTGCCGTGGCATGTGCTATTGATATTTATTTTAATGTGACATATGTCGCTGAAATTAATTTTAGCAGTATCTGATGAAACTCTATCCCGGCGAAATGCGTAATAAACAAATAACAAATCAGCAATATACGACTGTTTCTACAATCAACTTATAGTAAGGTTTCTGTACCAGTCCGCAACCGTGGAATCGAACAGTTTAAAAAAGTTTTAACATGCTTGTTACTGAAATGTTGTTTTTAAAATGATGTTCCTAGTCAGTTGAAGTGGGTTTAACTGACAGTCAACTATTATAGTATCTTCTAAAATTCGCATCGGACACAGATTTAGGATTACAATTTCTGACAGTTCCCGTTCTCGCTTTGGCTGCTTTCGTTTTCATTAAGCACGCTGGAGAAACGAAGGGAACCTAGCTATTCGAACAAAAAGAAGGCTTCTTATGTTTTCCAGAAGGGTCGCAGGTCGGATGTTCATAGTTATTTTTCTACATAGGTGACATCGGTCTGTTATAAAAACAAAGTCACTTTTTTATACTTACGAGCTATAACCGTTTTGTAGAAGGAAGTCTGTTTTAGGAAAGAAATCATGGGTTACACAAACATATATCTCGTGAATCTCGGCTCACACTGTTGCTTCATTGCTGGAATTTAGGTCAGTAAGTGAGGAATACAGATCAGAAGGTTCAGTCCACTTACATCATCGAAATATTAAGGGAATCAGAAGCAGAGTACATGAAATGCTGGTAGATGTTCACACTGACACTCTTTTCATCATTTGCGTAGCGAAGAAATACAAAGCTACCTGTCGACTGGTACATTTTACTTGATTTCTATCCAAGGAGTTCGTTGCAATGGGAAGGAGTGGTTACGTAAGCCAAGTGGAATGTTCTATTCAAAACAGTTCACATATCAAAACATTGTAACGACAATACAGGGTCTTCCACAAAGGTGTTTAAATACTTAAATAATTGAGAAGGTATTGATGATAACCTGATCCTATGGTGATTATATGGTGCTCTCATGACTGCTGTGCGTAGGTATTCATTTGTTGTTCGTTATTTTATTTTCAGTTGCCAGCAACTGCATGTAAATAACAAGAAGGCTGGAAAGATGTCCTTGGAGCAAGGAAAGTGTTATTGGAAATGTGAAAACATGAAAGAAGTGTAGAGACGATGACGGAGAGAGTTTGACACTGCGCCACCGTCACATGTAACAATAACGAAATTATGTGGGAAATTTGAGGTGGAAGGGGGTGTACGTGATCTGAATAAGGCTTGGTGTGGCAGAAAAAAATCAGGAGCGGATGGGAGAAAGGTGGTTGCGGTGGTACAAGCTTTTACAAAATCCCCAAAGAAGTCGATGCGGCAAGCTAGCTAAAAGTCCTGAATAGGGTTAGTGGTGTTCTTACCTGTTTAGTGTAGGAATGTTGTCAGCGCTTGCCGTGAGGTATAATGGGAACAAAAGAAGGTGTGTCAGCAGTCTGTGTTACGCAGACAGTGAGAGAGAACAACAGGTAGACGACGTATTTCGAAGTAATACAACCTGGAAGAAAATGTGAAACATTGCTGTAAACGAGGGTATTGAATGTAATTGCTCATTGTTTGAGTTGCAGCTGTTTAAGCTGCTCTTCTTTCTGCAAACCAAGCACAGCGTCGCAATCCATGAGACATTCGAAAAAACAGTGAAATATTTCTCTGCTCTGTGATGCTACACAATCTACATCTACATCTACGTGATTACTCTGCTATTCACAATAAATTGCCTAGCAGAGAGATCTATGAACACCCTTCATTCTGTTTCTTTACCGTTCCATTCTCGAACGGCACGCGGGAAAAACGAGCACTTAATTTTTTCCGTACGAGCCCTGATTTCTCTTATTTTATCGTGATGATCATTTCTCCCTATGTCGGTTGGTGCCAACAGAATGTTTTCGCAATCGGAGGAGAAAACTGGTGATTGAAATTTCATGAGAAGATCCCGTCGCAACTAAAAACGCCTTTGTTTTAATGATTGCCACTCCAATTCACGTATCATGTCTGTGACAATATCTCCCCTATTTCGCGATAATACAAAACGAGCTGCCCTTCTTTGTACTTTTTCGATGTCATCCGTCAGTCCCACCTGATGCGGATCCCACACCGCACAGCAGTACTCCAGAATAGGGCGGACAAGCGTAGTGCAAGCAGTGCCTTTGGTAGACTTGTTGCACCTTCTAAGTGTTCTGCCAATGAATCACAGTCTTTGGTTTGCTCTACCCACAATATTATCTATGTGATCGTTCCAATTTAGGTTATTTGTATTTGTAATCCCTCAGTATTTAGTTGAATTTATAGCCCTGACATTTGTGTGACTTATCGAGTAATCGAAATTTAGCTGATTTCTTTTAGTACTCATGTGAATAACTTCTCATTTTTCTTTATTCAGGGTCAATTGCCACTTTTCGCACCATACAGATATCTTACCTAAATCATTTTGCAACTCGTTTTAATCATCTGATGAACTTACAAGGCGGTAAATGACAGCATCATCTGCAAACAATCTAAGACGACTACTCAGATTGTCTCCTATGTTGTTAATATAGAACAGCACACTGAGTAAACCGATCAATATTTTTTAATTAAATCATGGGGTGAGGTAGGTGGATCAATGAATTTTTAGTTGAATCATGGGAAAGGGTAGTTGGGTCAAAGTTTATTAATATATAGAATATGTGACTCTGTTATGAATAAACATTGATGCACAGATCTTCTCTGAGAATTTAATTAAAAATACTGATCCACTAACTGAATGTGCTCTCGTAGATCGACTGCGTATTCATTTCAGCACAACATTTGATTAATTTTCCTGTCTCTGCAATTAATCGATGAGACATGCACCAACGTCAGTCCACTTCATAGAACTCGCTGCCATAATCACAAATTATTTCTCTCGAAACTTACTAATACACCGAAAATCAGCAGAGAAGACGGTGGTTTCAATTTCGGCACTAGAAATACATTGAAGTTAAAATATTCAGGATTATTAGGCCGCGTCGTATTTTCTCTAAAATAATCCACGTTTCGACCCCTCTAGTGGGATCTACCTCAGGTTCTTCCGGTGTCCACTACTGCTGGAACAGTTCTAGCAGTAGGCCTAATAACCCAGAAGATTTTAACTTCAGTAATAACGGCCACGAAAGCCTGCAGACTTACATAGAAATACATTGCCTCTCTTCTCGCCTCTCATTGCCGACCTGTGAGCAGCAGATAAGAAGCGCCGTGACTGACGCTGACCGTGATCTAGACTTTAACCGGAAAGCTGCGCGTGAATCAGGTTAAGCAAATCAAGTATTCACACCATTTTAAAGGAAACCAAGTAGAAACCCTACATTGCCTGGGTGCTTTACGCGATCAATGATGGTGATTCGGGTTCGCGACCCAAATTTTATGAATGGATTGGTTCAAATGGCTCTGAGCACTATCGGACTTAACTTCTGAGGTCACCAGCCCCCTAGAACTTAGAACTACTTAGACCTAACTAACCTAAGGACATCACACACATCCATGCCCGAGGCAGGATTCGAACCTGCGACCGTAGCGGTCGCGCGGTTCCAGACTGTAGCGCCTAGAACCGCTCGGCCACTCCCGCCGGCTATGGATAGATCTGCAATAATGAACAGTTGACGGATGCTGTTGTTTGATCTGATGAGGTAATGTTTAAACTGAATGGAACCATCAGTCGCCCTAAATGTGTCTACTGCGCAAGAGATAGTCCCCATGTTACGGGAAAATGAGCCGTTAATCTTCCTACGTTGTTAGTAAGCTGTGGTGTCCGGCGTGGTGGCTGCGGAGTCAGTATGGCTGAGTGACAAACAAAGGGAGCCTGGATTCGATTCTGGGTGACTTGGAAATTTCTTTCCGATCGGGCGAGGAGTGCTGTGTTCTCCGCATCACTGACGCACGGGTCTCCTGAATGGAGTCACCCACCAGCGAGCTAACACACAACAGAGAGAGAGAGAGAGAGAGAGAGAGAGAGAGAGAAAGTGGTGTGTTGTATTTGACTTGTAGGGCCGTTATCTTCTGAAGGAACGATGACGGGTGTGAAGTACGGTACGCACAAACCCACGTACGCTGGATGAGATGCACGAGGCGATTATGACTGCCTACGAATCCATTCCAATGGCAGCCGTAACTCGTGAGTGTCGAGCTGTTCCGCAGCGCTGCAGGTGCTACACTACTGGTCATTAAAATTGCTACACCACGAAGATGACGTGCTACAGACCCGAAATTTAACCGACAGGAAGAAGATGCTGTGATATGCAAATGATTAGCTTTTCAGAGCATTCACACAAGGTTGGCACCTGTGGCGGCAACTACAACGTGCTGACGCGAGGAAAGTTTCGAACCGAATTCTCATACACAAACAACAGTTGACAGGCGTTGCCTGGTGAAACGTTGTTGTGATGCCTCGTGCAAGGAGGAGAAATGCGTACCATCAAGTTTCCGACTTTGATAAAGGTCGGATTGTAGCCCATCGCCATTGCGGTTTATCGTATCGCGATAATGCTGCTCGCGTTGGTCGAGATCCAATGACTGTTAGCAGAATATGGAATCGGTGGGTTCAGGAAGGTAATACGGAACGCCGTGCTGGATCCCAACGGCCTCGTATCACTATCAGTCGAGATGACAGGCATCTCATCTCCATGGCTGTAACGGATCGTGCAGCCACGTCTCGATCCCTGAGTCAACAGATAGGGCCGTTTGCAAGATAACAACCATCTGCACGAACAGTTCGACGACGTTTGCAGCAGCATGTACTATCAGACCGGAGACAATGGCTGCGGTTACCGTTGACGCTGCATCACAGACAGGAGCGCCTGTGATGGTGTAGTCGACGACGAACCTGGGTACACGAATAGCAAAACGTCATTTTTTCGGATGAATCCAGGTTCATGATGGTCGCATCCGTGTTTGACGATATGGCAGTGATCGCACATTGGAAGGATGTAATCGTCATCGCCATACTGGCGTATCACCCGGCGTGATAGTATTGAGTGTCATTGGTTACACGTCTCGGTCACCTTTTCTTCGCATTGACGACACTTTGAACAGTGGACGTTACATTTCAGATGTATTACGTCCCGTGGCTCTACCCTTCATTCGATCCCTGCGAAACCTTACATTTCAGCAGGATAATGCACGACCGCATGTTGCAGGTCCTGTACGGGCGTTTCTGGATACAGAAAGTGTTCGACTGCTGCCCTGACCAGCACATTCTCCAGATCTCTCACCCACTGAAAACGTCTGGTCAATGGTGTCCGAGCAACTGGCTCGTCACAATACGCCAGTCACTATTCTTGATGAACTGTGGTATCGTGTTGAAGCTGCATGGGTAGCTGTACGTGTACACGACATCCAAGCTCTGTTTGACTCAATGCCCAGGCGTATCAAGACCGTTATTACGGCCAGAGGTGGTCGTTCTGGGTACTGATTTCTCAGGATCTATGCACTCAAATTGCGTGAAAATGTAATCACATGTCAGTTCTAGTACAATATATTTGTCCAATGAGTATCCGTTTATCATCTGCATTTCTTCTTGGTGTAGCAATTTCAATAGCCAGTAGTGTATATTGGGCTGCCGGTGGAGCACATTCTGAACACGTTCAACAGTAGAACATGGTCAGTAACGTCGAGACGCTCTGTGGGAACTCTGCAGACCCATCAGAATACAAGGTTTTCCTTTACAGACTTGACAGTGTCCTAAGATAGACCGATTTTTCAGAGACAGAGTGTTGAACCCTACTACCCGGTAGAGGCAGCGAACTGATCCGCTATCGACACTGAAACGGCAGTTGTTTTGACTTCCAAGTCGAGTCAAAAGTTGCACTGTCGAGCTCAGGTTTTCCTGTGATCCGGGCAACCCCGCAGTCCTGGCAGCACCGTCACGGTATCGCAACTTCTGCTTTCAGAAGCGCTAGGCGGCCACGTGCCGAGTATAAATTCTTGCGCCATTTCAGCGAAACAACAGCGCAAGACTGATAATAGGTGAATTTGACTCTTACAACCTGGTAGTGACAGTGCACTTTCAAACTACAGGGAAACAGCAGCACAATAGTAGACGATATCTTCGTATATTGGTCCCTTCCCAATGGACATAATGTGAGAGAAATTAGTAATTGTCTATCAGATCGCGATGCACATGCAGTAATACTAAAACGAACCAAGGCAGATTGATATACCAACGTAGCGAACAAAGAATTTAGTTATATGAGTCTACTTGCAATACAAAAATTTAAAAAGTCGAAAATCAAATATCGTAAGAAGTCTAGAAGACACCAAATTTGAACGACAAATATAATAAATTTCTCTTAAAGTTCTTTGATACACCTTCTCCTTCAAAAGACTTCAGGCAGATATGAACTACTAATGAGTAACGCGCCTGTATAACTGACGACACTAGAATATAGTGTAAGAGAAAATGGGAGAAGAACCTCAGTGTGGACGGTCAGAGACCGGGTACCGAATTTCACTACAGACATTACTGGTTATGAATCTCATCAGACAAGTTAATGCAGCGTAGTTGGCGAAGAGATTAGACAGCTCACAGAACAATATTAAAATTTTATGGCCAATCGTGAAACAGCTATCAGGGCAGAGCGTTGGTGCTCATGCTCAACGTATTAAGCCTCCGTTATGTGAGAATGAAACCGTTAGTCAACCTCCAGAGGTGTGATCAACGTTTAGTAGTGACTTTTTGTCAGCAGTGGGCAAGTTAAATCAAATTTTTATTGGTACAAGTAAATATACAAAAGACACAAACACCGTCTGAACAGACCTTGAAGGCCCACCCGTACCGACCGGCCGCCGTTTCATACTCAGCCCGAAGGCGTCACCAGATGCGGATACAGAGGGTCTGGTCAGCGCAGTGCTCTTCACGCCACCCTCAGTTCTCGCCACTGCAGCCGCTACTTCTAAATCAAGCACTTCCTGGCAAAGCCTGAGTGCACCCCGCTTGCTAACAGCACGCGGCAAACACGGACAGTGACCCATCCAAGTGCTAACCAAGCCCGAAAGCACCTTGGTGATGACAGGAACCGGTGTTAAATACACTACTCGCCATTAAAATTGCTACACCACGAAGATGACGTGCTACAGACGCGAAATTTAACCGACAAGAAGAAGATGCTGTGATATGCAAATGATTAGCTTTTCAGAGGATTCACACAAGGGTGGCGCCGGTGGCGACACCTACAACGTGCTGACATGAGGAAAGTTTCCAATCGATTTCTCATACACAAACAGCAGTTGACCGGCGTTGCCTGGTGAAACGTTGTTGTGATGCCTCGTGCAAGGAGGAGAAATGCGTACCATCACGTTTTCGACTTTGATAAAGGTTGGATTGCAGCCTATCGCGTTTGCGGTTTATCGTATTGCGACATTGCTGCTCGCGTTGGTCGAGATCCAATGACTGTTAGCAGAACATGGATTCGGTGGGTTCAGGAGGGTAATACGGAACGCCGTGCTGGATCCCAACGACCTCGTATCACTATCAGTCGAGAAGACAGGCATCTTATCCGCATGGCTGTAACGGATAGTGCAGCAACATCTCGATCCCTGAGTCAACAGTTTGGGACGTTTGCAAGACAACAACCATTTGCACTAACAGTTCGACGACGTTTGCAGCAGCATGGACTATCAGCTCGGAGACCATGGCTGCGGTTACCCTTGACGCTGCATCACAGACAGGAGCGCTTGCGATGGTGTACTCAACGACGAACCTGGGTGCACGAATGGCAAAAACGTCATTTTTTCGGATGAATCCAGGTTCTGTTTACAGCATCATGATGGTCGCATGGGATGCCATTGGTTACACGTCTCGCTCACCTCTTGTTCGCATTGACGGCACTTTGAACAATGGACGTTACATTTCAGAAGTATTACGACCCGTGGCTCTACCCTTCATTCGATCCCTGCGAAACCCGACATTTCAGCAGGATAATGCACGACCGCATGTTGCAGGTCCTGTACGGGCCTTTCTGGATACAGAAAATGTTCGGCTGCTGCCCTGGCCAGCACATTCTCCAGATCTCTCACCAACTGAAAAAGCCGATCAACTGACTCGTCACAATACGCGAGTCACTACTCTTGATTAACAGTGCTATCGTGTTGAAGAAGCATGGGCAGCTGTACCTGTACACGCCACCCAAGCTCTGTTTGACTCAATGCCCAGGCGTATCAAGGCCGTTATTACGGCCAGAGGTGTTGTTCTGGGTACTTATTTCTCAGGATCTATGCACACAAATTGCGTGAAAATGTAATCCCATGTCAGTTCTAGTATAATACAGGGTGATTCAAAAAGAATACCACAACTTTAGGAATTTAAAACTCTGCAACGACAAAAGGCAGAGCTAAGCACTATCTGTCGGCGAATTAAGGGAGCTATAAAGTATCATTTAGTTGTACATTTGTTCGCTTGAGGCTGTCCTTAACTACCTGAACGTCAACTACCCGAGGCGATGGATCGGCCGCCAGGCAGCCCGTGACAGAGCACTTCATCACTGGCCTCCAAGAAACCCTGATCTTACCCCCTGCGATTTTTTCTTATGGGGGTATGTTAAGGATATGGTGTTTCAGCCACCTCTCCCAGCCACCATTGATGATTTTAAACGAGAAATAACAGCAGCTATCCAAACTGTTACGCCTGATATGCTACAGAGAGTGTGGAACGAGTTGGAGTATCGGGTTGATATTGCTCGTGTGTCTGGAGGGGGCCATATTGAACATCTCTGAACTTGTTTTTGAGTGAAAAAAAACCTTTTTAAATACTCTTTGTAATGATGTATAACAGAAGGTTATATTATGTTTCTTTCATTAAATACACATTTTTAAAGTTTTGGTATTTTTTTAATCACCCTGTATATTTGTCCATTGAATACCTGTTTATCATCTGCATTTCTTCTTGGTGTAGCAATTTTAATGGCCAGTAGTGTACATAGAACTTTTAAAGGCTGGTGTTCGAGCTCACTGTATTACACATAGTTACAGGAAATAAGAAAGATGAAATTAAAGCAATAATTAAGTCACTAAAGAATAAAAGACTCCAAAGAGTTTGTTGAAATGTTAAGTAGAATTAACAAGATGAACGCAACATATGTTCATTCAGTCAAATGGACAATGTGACTTTCAGGTGTGTTCATTGATTGCTCTAAAATGCTAATCATTTGCACATCCAACCATGAGGTCCACTACATGCTAATTTCGTCTGTCTTACGCCACCTTGATTCTATTGCAGTCATAATAGCTAGCAGTCTACATCTTCTCACAGCGTCTTCTACACATTCGACTGAGCATAGTAATAAAGCGCTCTAGGGCTTACGTCATTTCATTATACGTTCAAAACATTCAAAGAACATGTCGGATCTGTATGTCAGTACACACAGCAGTAACAGAATGACAGACAAAGTGTTTCTATTAATTATTTCAACGACTAATTTAGAGGTTCCGGTTTCTTGGGAGATCGCTAGGAGTTCTAAGAATGACCGCCCCCGGTAGCTGAGTGGTCAGTGCGACAGACTGTCAATCCTAAGGGCCCGGGTTCGATTTCTGGCTGGGTCGGAGATTTTCTCTGCTCAGTGTCTGGGTGTTGTGTTGTCCTAATCATCACCAGTTCATCCCCATCGACGCACAAGTCGCCGAAGTTGCGTCAAATCGAAAGACCTGCACCAGGCGAGCGGTCTACCCGACGGGAAGCCCTCGTCACACGCCATTATTATTATTATTATTATTATTATTCTAAGCATGAGATCTCAGGTACGTGTATTACACTGTGAGCCACCTCCTGACCCTTTCAGCCACACTCTGACGAGGTGTTGTGTAGCGATTTCAGATCATCTGATGATGACTTACGGAGAATTAGAAACCACTTAAGGTGCAGTTTTTGTGACTTGAGACTGAAATGTACAATAGTGACGTCGCGGTCACGGCGGTATCCCAAGGCAAAAGACCCAGCTTGTCTGCCAGTGGCGGTGCGCTGTTGTGCTGGAGAGGGACCGCGGCCTTTTCCCATGGCGAAAGATACTGTGATGTCGAACCTTAAGCTGCTCGTCGGCGCGACATTCGCTACGTCAGAGCTTTCGAGTTCCTCCAAAGCATGGTTACACAACACGTGAGACGCTCCATTTGTGAGATTGCTTGAATGACTGCGTGCCGTGTAGACAATACCGAAGCATTGCTTTAATTCGTCACTGACACATTTGTAAAACAGTGCCCTTGAGATTCCCGCTACCAGTCCCAACCTTAGATGACAGACCCTTACAAACTTTCACACGTTTTCACATTGTTGTATTCTACAGAATTTATTACGTACGTAAATAGCAATTAATAGAAGATAATTGAAGATTTGCTTCAGATAGTTCTCTCGGAAACCTAGAACTCTAATCAACCTTAGAGCTTTTATATTACGCGTTAAATAAGGCTTTTGCTTCCTGGCATTGCGGACACGACATCTCACTTTTTTTTTGATCCTGCAGTCTTCTGACTGGTTTGATGCAGCACGTCACGAATTGCCTCTTGCACCAGCCCTCTTTATCTCAGACTACCACTTGCCCCTAGATCCTCAGTTATCTGCCGGATTTATTCCAGTCTCTGTCTTCCACAACAGTTCTTACGCCCTACAGTTCCCTTCTACTACCAAGCAGTTTATTCCCTGTTGCCTTTACACATATCCTATATTCTGTCCGTTCTTTTTGTCAGCGTTTCCCGTATGCTCTGTTCTTTATCGATTCCTTATATTAGCAGCCCACCTGATTTTCAACGTTCTTCTGTAGCACCAGATATCCAACGCCCTGATATTTTCCTCCTCCTGTTTTACATCGGCCGTGATTGTCTACTATGCAATGATGTGCTCCTAAGGTACATTCTCAGAAATTTCTTCCTGAAGTTAAGGCCTGTGGTTGACTCCAGTAGACTTCTCTCAGCTAGGAACGCTCTCTTTGCCTGTTCTAGTCTGCGTTTTACACCCATCTTCGTCAGTCATGGATTATTTTGCTTCTAATGTTGCTCACTTCCTTAACATCGTCCACTTCGCGATCACTAGCTTTGATGTTCAGTGTATCGCTGTACTCATTTTTGCTATTTCTAATGACGTTTGTCCTTTCTTGCTTTACTTTCAATCTATATTATAAACTCATAAGAAGTAGTAGGAATGTACCGGTTTTGGGTCACAGGGTGGCATTGTCCTCTTCAGTAAACCAACCAGCCACTTGCCAACTCTGATTTAATGAACGTTATGTAAATAAACTGCTCACTTGCATCCTTGTTTTACTTATTAAGGATGTAATTGATGGGAAATAATTGTCATGTTAATGAAAATTAATGGGCAGTAACTGTCATGATAATTACTGTAATTTATATGCAAGGTGGGGTTCTAGAACGGGACTTGGATTCATGTTTACTCTGGTCTTCGAATGAATTAACTGTAAAGCGATAACTGTCATTTAAAGATGGTATTTAAGTACCCAAAAAGTGGCGTCTACCCACCCCCACTCCTGCAGTGTGCTTCGCCCATCTGCTGACCCTCAAACACACCTCAGTGCCCCCAGCATCCCAAGACTACTGTACGTAGTATTGGACCTCGCTCGAGCAACAGCAGCAGCAGCAACAGTTCAGGTGATATTGCAAATATGCCGTGGTACTGGCACAGTTTTTCAAAAAAGTTTGCTAGAGTATCACACCTACGCTATTTTCTGCAGTTACAGTACTATTTTTTTAATTTTTTTGTAGGGACCAAACTGCTGAGGTCATCGGTCCCTAGACTTACACACTAATTAAACTAACTTATACTAAGAACAACGCGCACACACACCCACTCCCGTACTAATTTTAACCGATTTTTAAGAAGCGTACATTTCATTGCTGTTTCACCGATTTCCCTCACACTTTTTAGGAAAATACGTACAAATATGGGTTTCGTTACTATTTCCCCACAATTTTTATGGACGACACACACAAATGTGAGTTTTGTGACTAATTTTACCATTTTAAACACACACAATATGGATTTTGCTGCTGTTTTATCGATTTTCAAGAATCATGCAGTAATACATGGTTTTTTATTCAGAAGGATGTAGGCTGCAGTACGTACTGGGAGATGAAGAAGCTTGCACAGGATAGAGTAGCATGGAGAGCTGCATCAAACCAGTCTCAGGACTGAAGACCACAACAAAAACAACAACAACAGTAACTATGACCGCCATTGTGTCGCTATTTGCAACCTATGGGCAGTTCTTTAAAATTTTATCGATTTTCTCTCCACTATTCCGCAAATATGTAATTTTCACAAGAAGGCGCACTTAAGAAGCTCTGAATGTGTAACAATTGAGACCATAGTGTGTACCCTGCGAGCACACCAATATATGCCGCTATTTACCGTTTTGGGACTACTGTACCGATTTTCTCCCAGTTTTCGAGAAACACGCGTAAATAAGTGGCATTAAATCTTTAGTAACTGTAAAAACGAAAGTGTGACGCTATTTACAATTTCAGAATATGTAAATAATTTTTACTGACTTTTGATCAAAGATATACACGCAGGCCATCGCTAGACAACTGTTGCACCTACACTTCTGCTCCTAGCATTACCACCGAGTGTAAGAAAGAGGAGAACTGTGCACTTTATTTGGAAACTAACTAAGCAATGGCGGACCTCTCTCCAACCTCTCCAGATGGCATTTGAAGCCTGCGCTAGGCTGGTGGAGCGCTATGTTTTTGCACCGTACAGACATCACCACTGCTGCTTCGCATTTTAGTACTGCCGCGAGATAATTGCTGGCAAAGTGTGCGAATAATGCAATGTCTACATTTAAGCAAATGCCACACAGTGTAGTATCTCCCAAGTGCACCAAAAGGGCGCTGCCATGAGGATCCCGTTGTAGCCTCCTCTGCACAGCTGGACTGTTCTTGAGGCTCCAGCAATGCTTCACGTGTGTCAGAAGAGAGGACCAAGAAAGCCTCCCCCTCCCCTCCCCACCCCTCACCGCTGGACCCACGTGAATGTCACTGCCTACAATGGCCTCTATGCTCTATAACACGCCTCTCCAAACACGACCCCCCCCCCCCACCCCCCAAACCCATTCCAGAGACAACTGACGGCTGCAGCATCCAGCGGAGGAATTACGAAACTAATTCAGCTATAGCGCGAATTTACGTTAGGGAATCGGTATTCGACAAAGACTATTTGATCGGAACTATCTGAACACTTACTAGCGCACATTAACATGACGTCTTTCTACTGGTCAAAGCGCATACTGTCCTGATTAAAAACGAATGATGATAATCCTACCAGACCGTATGCGCGAATTTACATCCCTCCAGAAAACTTCTACACGATTCCACAGGTTAGTGCCTCCATTAGGTTTTAGAAAATTCACTTTTAACTACAGTTTGACAATGCTAATATTTTTTCTGTCATTCCAGCAGAACTAATGCTCCAAATCCCGCAGATGGCCCTCCCCTCATTTTATGTTTCCATATTGCATCGATCATGTATACACTGCGTCACTCCTAGGAGATTGTCAAGCACATTTGTTTTTATGTCAGCAGCAGGGAGCATTTATGAACTGCACACAGCAAGAATGTCGGTTAGCCGGTCAGAACCTTATTCATTGTATTTTATCTACGAGTGTCGGCAGCTCGTAGTCGTGCGGTAGCGTTCTCGCTTCCCGCGCCCGGGTTCCCGGGTTCGCTTCACGGCGGGGTCAGGGATTTTCTCTGCCTCGTGATGAGTGGGTGTTGTGTGACGTCGTTAGGTTAGTTAGGTTTAAGTAGTTCTAGGGGGCTGATGACCATAGATGTTAAGTCCCATAGTGCTCAGAGCCATGTGAACCATTTTTATCTACGAGTCAACAACGTAAATTTAATTTGCCTGTTAAGACATCAGTCGATTCATTTACAGACACACAAAGCTCATGGAAAAAATGTGCGCTATCCACCCACGATAAGCATCTTATTTAGATGACCTACAGACATTCAGCTGCTTTAATTCAGTCAATAAGGTACTTTCAAATAGAGAAAAAAGCGAGTGGCCCCCTCATTACCAGTTCGTTGTGCTAAATAAGTCGCACATTTTATGTAAAAACATATAAATGTGTAATTAAAACCATCTTTTTATGCAATCCCTTTTTTACAACTTTCACAGCGCGGTTTAACAGGATGTAGGCCACACGAGGCCGCTCCTTGTTGGATGAAATCGCTCTTCACCATATTCTCGCCTTTAACATATTCTTCTTTAAAACTTGAGCAATTGATATATAGCTGAACAATGCAGCAGTGTTGTCACCTTTCTTTTCTGTCGCTCGCCCTTTATCGAAAAACATAGACGTAACTTCTGCCCAAGGCGTGAATGGTATAAGTAGATAGAAAGACTGTCTTTCTCTTTGTAATCATTTCGCTACTGCGACAAACGGATACACATACACAAACATACACACAAATCAGGCAGTTGTGCCAGTTGTTTACAACTGGACTGCATTTACAAGCAGCTGTAGAATACGTGACAAGAAGCGACATCGTGTTCACGTTATCGGAAGTGTCGGCGGCTTCGACCTTTGAAGTATGTTTATAGGGATCTCTCAGTGCAAGTCTCCTTGTCAAATAGTGGCTGTCTGTTGGGGAGGTATATCTCTGAATGTGTCTCTGTGGTGGATTGAAGTGTTTGTTTGTACGTCATTGCAAACTGCGCAGAATGCAAATACTCCCACATTCATCTTCTGAATGAGCATCCCTGTGCAGTTCAACATGTGATGTGCGGGAGAAGGCTCGATACCCTAAATATAAAATATATCATGCGAAGCTAGCGTCTTTCAACGGTTGGTCTTCAGCTGTTAAGCAATGTCCTGACAAAGTAAATGAAGCTGGTTTGTTTTATTCCGGTGACAGAAATGCAACCACGTATTTCCATGGTGATGGAGGGATGAAGGATCGGGATGCAACGCCCATTCCATGGAGTGAGTATGTTGTATGGTTTTCCAAGTGCTTTTTAGTGCTCCAGGGTAAGAATTTTGTGGATAATACTTGTCACAACAGAGATGCAAAAATGACAGCAAAGAAAGACGGTAATATTAAATCTCGATAAAATCTTCTGAAAGCAACATAAGAACACCATGTGACTGTGAGAGATTCGGAATGCTCCCCTTTGCAAAATATCTTCCAGGAAGAAATGGGAGTATTATTCCTTCCAAGAAGACATGTTGCTGCTTGCGTGTTAAATATTGACGTCCCGTTTCAGCGTGCTGTTTCTTAGAGACCTGTTTCAACTACAGTAAGAGCATTTTAGACGAAAGCAATAACTTTGTACGAAGTACAGTTATTTTATTACACATTTTTATACACTGTTAATATGCAATGTGGAAACAAAGCATTATCGGTAAAATACATTCTTCTCTTGCCTTTTCCTACATCATTCACACTTAGGTCTTATCTAAATTCGCTAACTGTGACTGTGATCTTAACGCCTCCTGACCTGCGTTAAAGGATCGTGATTTATTTGTGTCGAAAAATATAACTGAGAGAGAGTACCATCCTTCTGTCGATATATGCAGTCTTCCACGGGTTTAAGAAATAAAACAAATCATTTTGTCGGCCAGCAGATTATTGTCAAGTCCTCCGCGACATATCCATCCACTAAGCAAGTAGCGACAAGATTCTGTATTGGCGTGTATTGCACGGAGGATAAAAATCTGTTTGTGGCACCACACAAAACGAGATGTAACATGTAAATTATGGAGTGCTGCATACTGCCATATGTCACATTTCTGTAGCAAAAAACACTACACAGCAGATTTAAACGGAAATGGCAGTAGAGGGTGCAGCCTTTTGTAATGTACACTCTGTATGTACAGTCGTGCTCAAAAGTATCCGAACGACCTGAATTGCATTTCGCCTGATTCGCATGCAACCCACATAACGCAGCTGTCTAGCAGATCCTCTAATCGCTCCTTGGTACAGTCGTTTGACTATCGAAAATCGTTCCAACAAGTCACCACTAGAAAACACTGCTCTGTATCGCAATAACTCAAGATGTAAAGTAATATCACGATACCAGAGATATCAGGGAACACCTTATCACCGATAAGACTGTCCTTAAGGCTTGTAATCTCACATTTATTGCAATAAATGACATACCTGAAATGTTACCACTCTCATTATTTCGTCAGACAGGTAATGCACGTAGTAAGTCCGTCGTATTCATGATTTCCTCTTCAAAGTAACATACTGCACTTATTATTTAACGTAAAATGACATTACAAATTTAAGTAATTCACGAGCAGCTAGTTGAGAATATGTATGAACTTCAAATGACACGACGAACCGTCTCCTTCTGCATATGGATTCAAACCCAGGTCATGCAGACCAAGATTTCGTGACTGACGGAAACTAACAGTCATTCCTGACTAGGCATACAGAGAGGGATATACCTCGATATTAGACAGTATCGGTTAGCAAATATCAACTTCAAATTACATAACGTAAACATTTTTAACGGACGCGAATTCCTACCCAGCATCTATTGTCCCTGTTAAAGAACTACGTGAGATGTTAAATATTGCTTCTTCACAAGTAACCTACTTGCAATGCCGTGAGGTAAACTTTGTGTTGGACAGGGATTCGAACCCAGAACCTAATCGGATTGTTATCGAAGCACAATCAACTGTGACATATCGGATTTTCTCGGCAGTAGCTAGATGTTTTAACTGAAATGACGAGACGAAACATTAATTTTTTCCTTCCCAGGACTCCAACCCGGCACCTATCGCTGTTATATTCTGGAGAAAACCAACGTTAAATACTGGTTTGTTACACCAGCAGCGACATGTGAGCATGTTTGAACTAGAAATAATATGACGAAGAGTTGAGTGCTGACTGGGAATCGAACCCCACACATATCGTTTTGACTACACACAAGCAGGCGACAGATACCGAATTTTTCTCCACCAGCAGCTCGGAATAACATCCTTGAACTTACAGTGATCTCGCAAATTGTTATATGTCTCACTGGGAGTCAAAAACGTCAGATATCGTTAGTATTGACAACGAATGAAAATGTATTAAAAATCAAAATTATTATCCACCAGCAGATAGGTGTTCTCATGCTAGAGCTTGATAATTCATAATGAAAACCTTAGTGCCCGGCGAAGATTCGAACCCATTCACGGGCAATATGTGGAGATGTTGAGGAATCTGCAGCTTTGAACAAACAACAAATTGTAGTCGAGCTGTATTGTCACGAAGGGATCAAATTCCGCGTTAAGGGCGGTCTGAATTGCATTCCCAGTTCAGAACAAATTTTATCGGCATACTGAAGCTCAAATAAAAGATGTAATAAGTGTCCTGTGACCCTACATAGCGTTTGTGTCGTCACTATAAATGAATAACTAGTATAAGAAAGGATACTGGTGATAGAGTTTCTACATTTCGCCACCCCTAACTTTATTGTGGTTCAACCTAACGTCTACTTGGTAGAGAAGGAATATCATGTATAATGCGAATTTCAGACCACAATTCCATTATACCTTCTTCACTTGGCGTAGCCAGAAGCGTATAGAATCTGTCTCTCCCTATCAAAAATCATAGGCGAAAAGTGGAATCGAACCTAGACCGTCAGTATATGAAGCTATCACCAATCCAACAGACCACCAAATCCTCTTCTCTATTGCTCATTTTCCTATCATAACACCGATGCGGCACACTCGATGAGAACTCTGACACACAGGCTCCCTATAGTGGTTTGCTGCATGTTCAGTACAGTCATTTACTTGGTTGACCGAATCGCCATGAACTAGCTGCCTTGTCTATCCAGTGCATACATTCAACCCTATTTTGTAATCACCGAAATAAAATAACGTAATTGCCACCTACGCAGAACTGCCAACAGTGTAGGATGCAGAAATTTAAATAGGAAGTGTTCCTTTCTGTTTAAGCTACTCTGTTGCGCTATCTGTTTGTTGAAACCGTCGTGCAGTGCAAAAGAAAAGCTGTAACTGTCTGCCTCTCAGAAGTTTAGATCCGGCCTTAAGCATTATCTCACAGCACTGTGGAATGCGGAAGATCTGGAGGAAGTGTTGTCGACTTCTGGAGCTGCTAGCTACTAGCGTAACGGTATGCGTCGCGCGCTGTCGATAAGGCGTCGCGAGTTCTATTACAGTCGCTGCTACATTTTTTAAAACGTCTTTCTGCTGTCTACTGAAGTTATCAATTTAATGGAACTTTGAACATAATTTCCTTCACTTCTCACCCCAAAGTAGTGACATGCGGAAAAAGGGCTAACTTCTGCGACATTTAGTTCTTTTCAGGTTTAATAGACGGCCAGGCAGCAGATGCATCTCGAAGCTATTGTATTATGTCTGGGGAGAGCGCATCGTGCCAACATAGTCAGAAAAGTATTTTCTACATTAGCTGTCATCTGGTAGTGGCATTTTATTCTTCTTCAAACCTTGTTTGACAGCTTAAATTCAGAACTAGTTTTCTACATGCATGTAATCAATAAACTGCATGTGCATTGTCCGACTGTTATAGATCACATCAGAGAATTCACATATATCGTTGATGATTAATTTGTCTCTGATGTTTAGTATTGTTTTAACATCACTTAAAGAAACCTTTCGAAAGCTGTGCACTGTTTTATAAGAAATGAAACAAAACCACCCACGATAGCCTTACGACGAAAGTCTGTTTTAATAAAACTGAGTAGCTGTACACAAGCGTGCCTCTATCGACACGAATTAGTAAAATACTACACACTTAGATTTCGATTGGGTCTTTGTTTAACTGGTATGCTGTGTCATGCTCAACAGGTATGCAAATGTGTCATTTCATAAATAAAGTTATGTATTACTAGAAACCCAAAATTTACTTGTCAGCAGCGGAAAGAGGCGTTACCTGTTGTACAGCATTCTACGTTTTCCACCATTGTACTATGAGCCTTAAGTATTTCTTGCAGTTTGCTTATCGATGTTTGATCTGACTGCTTGTAGCTCTTTCACAGATGGGATAAAAACGTTATAATCAGCGACACTGGAACCGCGAACCATAACAGATATTTTTTCACGGGTCAGCACGCCACCACATGGCCAGGGAAGAAGTATGTGTGGTGCCTCCCTCTTACAAGGCCAATAAGGCGTAGAAATCGTAATCCGCTATTTAAGGGACGAGAGTAGTGGCGATTTCCACGTGCAATTACTTTCCTTTGCTGAGACCGGTAAATTTACAGTCTTCTCTTACATCTCAAGCGATAAAAACTCAGAGTATTCAATGGAAATGACAGGAAATGTCAAGTAGACTTTGAGGCTTAATTCCGTGCGCACGAGGAAGTAACTCGTCGATCACAGTGTTGGCAAACATACCTTTCCTTGGTGCCAAATCTAAGTTACAGTACCAGCAGGAAGAAGACGAACCGATGTGATCCTATAGCGGGCTGGGAAGTGACCATAGCTGGCGTCTCAAAGACGCAGCTGCTACGGCCTGGAATATGTTATGCGTCTGATTCGCATTTCTGTAACTAGGTTTACGGACTGGAGCGTAGTTACTAATAATACTTAGAACTGACCACTAACTAAGTATCATAAATCAGTAACTCTAATTGTTGTTTTTATATTTTTTTCGTAACTGTACGCAAAACTAAGAAACTCATTCACGGACGTTTTTTGTGCCTCGCCGATAGTCGAGCACAACAAACAAAAATAAAAAGAGTGTGTGTGTGTGTGTGTGCGTGTGTGTGTGTGTGTGTGTGTGTGTGTGTGTGAGAGAGAGAGAGAGAGAGAGAGAGAGAGAGAGAGAGAGAGAGAGAGAAAAAAATAAAAAAGAATGAGAGAGAGGATAAAAAACTGTTGTGCAGAAATTGAATATTGGTATGTAAAGAAATCTTTCATTTAAATGACACGTTCCGCATCATTACGAAATGTCGTATTCATGATCTATGGAACAAGTATTAATCTAATGTAATATAATCATATGATATTGCTGACTAGCCACGAACAGTCAAGAATTACTGAAATTTTCGCCTATATCAGTAACTAAATCTAAACTTGAAAATAAAAGGCGACAGTTTTTGTAATAAATCGGGACTCCTATCAAGACCCTTTCATCCCTATTAACTATCCACGAAAGATGTCTGATACACCTCAATTCAGAAGTAACAAAGTGTGTATGCATTTAAAGATGAAGTGCATGATATGAAAATCTGTGACGGAGATACGAACCCAACACGTAATCGGATTGTTAACTAAGTAAAATCAAATGTTACGTATCGGTTTTTCTTGCCAGGTGCTAGGTGTTTGAATCTAAAATAAGGATACAAATTTTTGTGCCTGAGCGCAATCTAACCGCACTGCTATCGTTCTTCTTTATCGTCCACGAATATAGCTTAAATATGAACTGCTTACTCACCAACAGTAAGATGTGTGCGTGTTTGACCAGAAGTTGTTGGCAACACATGAACAGACATTAAAAATCCACGTTAATTTTCACTAGCAGGCCGGTGTGCACGTGATAGGGCGTGAAATGAAATTATGAATAATTTTGTACTGGATCAGGATTCGGAGCCACATAGTTACCTTGGGAGGAGACCCAGAGAATATTGCAGTCTTGGGAAAAGGAACGAAATGATTGAACTATACTGTTCCGAGAGATTCAGATCCTCGAAAGAGGAGATACGAATTCGAATCGCAGTCCAGCACCAAATTTTTCAACGTCTCTAGTTCAATCAAATACAAGTAAAATAAGAGCCCTGTTCCTTTAAATGGCTATCGGTTCACCAAATAAAATAAAATTTTCAAATGTAAGTAAGTTTACTGGCGACAGTATTTCTTTTGACCATGACCTCCAACTACGTCATTTCCCAACGTAAACCGGCTCTGCCCATTTGGTAATGAAGGAATGTTATGTGTAATGCGTATTCTGGATTATAACATCTTTCCCTTGAGGTTACCAGAGGTAAAGTAAATCTGTTTGTGCCTCTTAAAAGTAAATGCCTGAACCCACGCATTGTTCTTGTGATAGTTCGTTCCACCAGACCATTGTGGCCACATTTCCCAACTCCAGGCGTGTGCTGAAACGGATGATGTGCTTAGCTTACAAAATTAGTCACGATGGAAAAAGTGCGATTCTATTAAATGGTTAATTAGAAGCAAGCTTCCGACGCGGAGATTACGCTATTCTCATGTCAGCAGGATGTAAAGACTCTTCTAGGCATCATAGCCTCGATGTGAAGCCATTTGGAAATTTTAACTAATTCAGGAAATTTCTTAGTTCGAGAAAATCCACTGTGAAGTGTGAAGTTACCGGATAATTCGATTATTACCGTCATTATTACTATCATTTTCTTCATACCGCTGCTTTAACCCATGTGCTTGAAGATCATTTAATGCCTTTTGGTCATTATAGAAGTAGTTGCCCAAAAACAGGTTCTTTCCCTGTCTACGGAATCCTTTTCATGTTAATACCAAACATCAGCAATTACTCGTAGATCACATTAAAACTAAAGTAGTTGATGAAGACGTTACTTGATAACAAAAACGCGCTGCCTCTCTTCATTTACTTGTGCCTAAAAATGGCTGTCGAATACTGCCTAACCAAAAGCCAAGGGATGTTACTGCCTTCCGACATACGTCGCTGTCAGTTCTTCGACATGATTTGGTCGACGTGGCCTGTTTCATGTTGTGTATGAAAGAGAATGTTTTAGAAAATCAATTGTTTTCCTTTGCAATAAACGGAAAGATTTTCATTCTAAGCTATCCAAATCCAAAATTTTCGAAATATTAGTTGAAATTTAATATTCGCTTCTATAATGTAGGAAAGTATTTCACAGTTGCAAAACTCGCATCCGACTCATTGTTCTTACACTTAGTCGCTAACCATAAATTCTAGCTCAGAGTGATTCTAGTTTAAGTAACCTAAAGTAGTGAAGACTGTTTGCCTGTGCTCTTTCTCACCGGAAAATATGCGATTGACTCATTGGACTCCATAGTTCTGTGTGTATGCAATGCATACGGATTGTAGAATTTAGTGGTGCTCTTTCTTTCACTTCTGTATACAATACGCCTGACCTAAACGGGACCTTTATCATTACAGGCCCTGGTCGGTGCAACATCATACTGGCAACAGTAATATGCTTATACGGACAACTTCGCTGTTCGTTTTACCTGATTTTGTAATCATTTAAATAAAACAATATGACCTTCCAGTGGGAGACATTTCGTCCGCCTTTTCCTTCTGTGAAATTTGTCAGTAAGCTTTTTGCCTTCCAAGCAGCGAAATGCGGCAGAGGACGACCGGTAAACGATTCACAAATCAGACGATTTCTTTAAACATTGGCGTACCTGAAGGAATTTAGTTTCTTCTTAAATCGTCTTATGCAGCAACATTCACAGATATCTCAAATAGGAAAAGTTCTTTATCCAGGTACGAAAGTTGTAAAACAAACTTCCCACAGTATCAGGTTGATCTTTTCGTCTGACAGCACTGCGTAAGTATTTTGTCTATGAGGTATCACAAGTAGTGTTTCTGTAGCTGTAGGAATCATTGGTTGTAAACGAGTTTAACACCAATGGGTACAATACTGCTAAATATTAAGAATGATTATTAACCTAAGTCTGCGTTCATCCACAAACTGAGGCGTATTTGTAATATTGAAGCTAGACTGTGTATCCATGTCTTCCTTGAGTGGGCATTGGAAGGCGTTTACACACACTTATACGAGGGTAATCCCAAAAATAAGGTCTCCTAAGGGACACGCAAGGCCAACGAAGGCACAAACGGAGATCCTAATTTTAATGACAAGCAGAAACCACAGTGTTGGCTGCAGGGTGGGAAGATGATAAAGAGCAAGACTATGGATATAAAGGTCTCAGGTTCGATCCCTCGTCAAACCCACGTTTTTTATGTGCCATTTGACACTTATTTCCCCTCGGGCAGTGTTTTTTGATGTGAAAAATGCCGAGTTGCACTGTGGTCCGAAAGCCACGTTAAACTGTAGGTTCCGCTATTAACTGGCTAGGTAAGTCAACTCAAAGGTCGGAGGAAAGCAACGGCATATCACCTTCAACAAGACCGTGCCTATTAAAGCACTGTTGTGTTCAAACAACTCTTCCGACTGATGACTGCTTTACTTTCTATGGGTTCCAAAATTAATGATCTTCGGGTTATTATCATTTTTGTGTTTTCATGCTGTAGCTTTGATACCAGTGAACATAAGTAATCGGCCGAGCACTGTCACCATTCGAGTTGTCAAGGTAGTAGACGTCGATGCTGTCGACCCCAGTTACAATCTTTGTCATGGCTATGTTTCGGTCGAATTCCTCTATGTGCCTTTCTGCGTATTTCAAGATATACTTTTATACACTTGGTACGCATCCAAATTGATATCTGATAGAGCTGTATTCAGCAATATGAATCAGATATGTTTTCCGTGCAATATATCGGACAACACATCAGTGCAGCGAGATTTCGTTTGTGTGTTGCGCATGGTGCAAGAAATATTTGTGTTTTGCTTGCTTCTCTGATAGGTTTCACCCCACTGAATGCGAGAAAACTCACGAACAGACTGTCAATAACTGGAATTTCGCAACAATACACTTAAAAGGTGTATTTTTGCATTATGTATCCCGATGAAAATAACTGTAAACAGGTTATATGCCTAGTTCCTTATTATTCGCGCTTCTCGATGCTTTCCTCAAAAAACAAAAGTAAAAATAAAGAGAGAGAGAGAGAGAGAGATACAGAGAGAGAAAACAGGAATGTATTTCAAATATCAGCTCAGTGACGCCATTTTCGTCTCGTGATGTAAAGCAAGGAGAGGTGATAGGTAATATCTCGTTGTACTAGAGATACGTATGGGTACAGGCTTCTTTCTTTTCTCTCTGCAAACAACCAGATCAGAATTCAGTAACAAAGTAGTAAGAACACCTATGCAGTGGGCCAATCAAAACACTCAGCCTTTCTAGGTTATTTTGTTAATCGTCTGTAATGCAGTAAACATCCTTGAGTATTCATTTGTTATAACTACCATTGTTATTGTTATTCGTCACCTCACAACATCTTTCCTATCACTCAATACCGCAGATGCACGTAACGAATGGATCAGGATGAATGGAATGTGGGATCTTCAACTTTTGTGGTCCTGTCCTCCTCAGTTGCGCGTAATACTACGGTATATTGATAATTTTCACTTATGGACCGTCTGACAGCAACTGAATAAAGTTGTGTTTTATTCAGTTGCTGTCAGACGGTCCATAAGTGAAAATTATCAATGTACCGTAGGAATGTGGGATGTTTCGTCAAGGAGAATATACACATTTATCTCGGCGTCTTGTGTTCAGGGTAATATGAAACTGTCAATAAGAGAAGACGACAATGGGATGCCGGTGATGCAGGCAATAACACTCAACTATTTCTGTCGACTTAAAACCATGACGACAGACAAATTGGCGTCTCACTGTATTTTGATTATAATTCGCTAGCCTTCTTGCGACCTCGTTTTAATACCTCGTGGGAGCAGGCCTAATGTTTCGCTTTTTGAACACCGAACAATAACACACAATTATAGTAGATGGAAGGATACAAAGAAACAATCAGATTCATGGGTGTGGACCCAGTTCATCATTAGAAGACTAAACAAGAGGGAAACATTACGAAAGCAAAGAATACGCTGGTTAGTATACATTATTTGAATAGATCTGAAGATGAAAAAGCCCAGATCTGCACAGTGCCCGCATCTGCACTTTAGTTTCTGTCTTAATGGGCATAATTTTTAGTTTCTTCTCTTCTGAATTTTCAAATGAATTGATTATTACTTGGTATAGAATAATCAGATAACTGTGTTTCTTACAGCTTCCATTCGCACCAACATTTTTCTACATTCTCGTGCATTTCATGAAATTCTACTTGTATGATGACAAGACTGCACATAGATGCAATAGATTTCGAGGTGCAAAATATTTGTTATCTTACTTTTCGTGACAGCTGGGCAAAGTTGAATTCCAAAGACTTTTTATTGTTCTGAAATAATCTTGTGTCACAAACTAACAAGCTAAGAGTTTTATTGGTATATATTTTGTGGGAAACTGTAATCGTGATGGAAGATTACACACTTGAATGTTTGACACAACTGGTAGGAGAAAACGCAGCATATTAACCAAACCCCGCGCCTCCTCTCCGTATCCTCCTATGACACCAGCACGGGATTCTCCTCCTATAACGCTACAGAGCTATTCTTAGCACAGCTGAGAATTGGCAACATCGTCACAAACATTTGGCAACACTGTGACAGTGCAATCACTTCCGCGTATGGTACTGAATTGACTCGCAAATTTACTTGATATTCCCTTTCCATTTGAATGACTCGTGCTGTATAATCCTCATGTAAACTAAGACACTAAGACACAAAATTCAATTTTTTGGATAATGGAATGCTATTCTTCACATAAGTGACAACTTTTATTATCGTTCACGATGCGTTATGAGGCTCAGCGAGCAATAACATGGTGCGAGTGACGTACTAGGAGCAGTGTGTCCGTAGCCACGTGGTACCAGCTGTGTATAGTGTTGGAACGCTTGAAGACGTCGTCGGTTCAAACGGGGGCAGAGACCAGCGTGACTAAACTTTTTTCCGTGGTTTATTTTATGGAGCTGCGAATTTCCAGAAAAAATTCTGTAACGAAATCAGAAGAAAACCTTCACATATCAAATCCTCTTGGCAGCTCGACTCAGTAAATTGTGTTGATGGTCATAGATATCAGCTTTCTGACTGCCAAGCTGCTTCACAATACTAGCGCCTCTGAAGAAATTCGAAACGACCGTCAACGATACCAAATTAAATATTGTTCTTCACCTAAGACTCACATTCCAGGGCGATAAGAATGAAGGAAATGAATTGATAAGCAAATCGCAAGAACATACTTTCAGATCATAGTGCAATGGTGAAAAACTTAGAATGCTGTACAACAGGTAACGCCTGTTTCCGCTGCTGACAAGCAAATTTTGGGTTTCTAGGAATACATAACTTTATTTATGAAATGACACATTTGCATACCTGTTGAGCATGACACAGCATACCAATTAAACACAGATCCAATCAAAATCTAAGTGAGTAGTATTTTACTAATTCGTGCCGATAGAGGCACGCTTGTGTGCAGTTACTCAGTTTTATTAAAACAGACTTTCGTCGTAAGGTTATCGTGGGTAGTTTTGTTTCATTTCTTATAAAACAGTGCACAATTTTCGTAAGGTTTCTTCAAGTGTTGTTAAAACAATACTAAACATGAGAGAGAAATTAATCATCAACGATATATGTGAATTCTCTGATGTGATCTATAACAGCCGGACAATGCAATTCAATGGTTCCAATGGCTCTGAGCACTATGGGTCTTAACTGCTGTGGTCATCAGTCCCCTAGAACTTAGAACTACTTAAACCTAACTAACCTAAGGACATCACACACATCCATGCCCGAGGCAGGATTCGAACCTGCGACCGTAGCGGTCGCACGGTTCCAGACTGTAGCGCCCAGAGCCGCTCGGCCACTTCGGCCGGCGTCGATCAATGCACATGTAGTTTATTGATTACATGCATGTAGAAAACTTGTTCTGAATTAAAGCTGTCAAACAAGGTTTGAAGAAGAATAAAATGCCACTACCAGACGACAGCTAACGTAGAAAATACTTTTCTGACTATTTTGGCAAGATGCACTCTCCCCAGACATAATACAATAGCTCGAGATTCATCTGCTGCCTGGCCGTCTATTAAACCTGAAAAGAACTAAATGTCGCAGAAGTTAGCCCTTTTTCCGCATGCGACTATTTTGGGTTGAGAAGTGAAGGGAATTATGTTCAAAGTTCCATTAAATTGATAACTTCAGCAGACAGCAGAAAGGCGTTTTAAAAAATGTAGCAGCGGCTGTAATACAACTGGCGACGCTTCATCAACAGCGCGCGACGCATACCGTTACGCTAGTAGCTAGCAGCTCCAGAAGTCGACACACTTCCTCCAGATCTTCGGCATTCCACAGTGCTGTGAGATAATGCATAAGGCCGGATCTAGACTTCTGAGAGGCAGACAGTTACAGCTTTTCTTTTGCACTGCACGACGGTTTCAACAAACAGATAGCGCAATAGAGTAGCTTAAATGGAAACGAACAGTTCCTATTTAAATTTATGCATCCCACACTGTTGGCAGTTCTGTGTAGGTGGCAGTTACGTTATTTTATTTCGGTGATTACAAAATAGGGTTGAATGTATGCACTGGATAGCCCAGGCAGCTAGTTCATGACGATTCGGTCAACCAAGTAAATGACTGTACTGAACATGCTGCAAACCACTATAGGGAGCCTGTGTGTCAGAGTTCTCATCGAGTGTGCCGCATCGGTGTTATGATAGGAAAATGAGTAATAGAGAAGAGGATTTGGTGGTCTGTTGGATTGGTGATAGCTTCATATACTGACGGTCTAGGTTCGATTCCACGTTCCGCCTGTTAATTTCGATAGGGAGAGACAGATTCTATTTGCTTCTGGCTACGCCAAGTGAAGGAGGTATAATGGAATTGTGGTCTGAAATTCACATTATACATGATATTCCTTCTCTGCCAAGTAAACGTTAGGTTGAACCACAATAAAGTTAGGGGTGGCGAAATGTAGAAACTCTATCACCAGTATCCTTTCTTATACTAATTATTCATTTCTAATGACGAAACAAACACTATGCAGGGTCACAGGACACTTATTCCATCTTTTATTTGAGCTTCTGTATGCCGATAAAATTGGTTCTGAACTGGGAATGCAATTCAGACCGCCCTTAACGCGGAATTTGATCCCTTCGTGACAATACAGCTCGACTACAATTTGTTGTTTGTTCAAAGCTGCAGATTCCTCAACATCGCCACATATTGCCCGTGAATGGGTTCGAATCTTGGCCGGGCACTAAGGGTTTCATTACGAATTATCAAGCTCTAGCATGAGAACACCTATCTGCTGGTGGATAATAATTTTGATTTTTAATGCATTTTCACGTCTGTTTGTGTGTAGTCAAAACGATGTGTGGGGTTCGATTCCCAGTCAGCACTGAACTCTTCGTCATATTATTTCTAGTTCAAACATGCTCACATGTCGCTGCTGGTGTAACAAACCAGTATTTAACGTTCGTTTTCTCCATAATATAACAGCGATAGGTGCCGGGTTGGAGTCCTGAAAAGGAAAAAATTAATGTTTCGTCTCGTCATTTCAGTTAAAACATCTAGCTACTGCCGAGAAAATCCGATATGTCACAGTTGATTGTGTTTCGATAACAATCCGATTAGGTTCTGGGTTCGAATCCCTGTCCAACACAAAGCTTTACCTCACGACATTTCAAGTAAGTTACTTGTGAAGAAGCAATATTTAACATCTCTCCTAGTTCTTTAACAGGGACAATTGATGCTGGGTAGGAATTCGCGTCCGTTAAAAATGTTTACGTTATGTAATATAAAGTTGATATTTGCTAACTGATACTGTCTAAAATCGTGGTATATCCCTCTCTGTATGCCTAGTCAGGAATGTCTGTTAATTTCCGTCAGTCACGAAATCTTAGTCTGCATGACCTGGGTTTGAACCCATATGCAGAACGAGACGGTTCATCGTGTCATTTGAAGTTCATACATATTCTCAACTAGCTGCTCGTGAATTACTTAAATTTGTAATGTCATTTTATGTTAAATAATAAGTGCGGTATATTACTTTGAAGAGGAAATCATGAATACGACGAACTTACTACGTGCATTACCTATCTGACGTAATAATGAGGTTGGTAACATTTCAGGTATGTCATTTATTGCAATAAATGTGAGATTACAAGCCTTAAGGACAGTCTTATCTGTGATAATGTGTTCCCTGATATCTCTGGTATCGTGGTATTACTTTACATCTTGAGTTATTGCGATACAGAGCAGTGTTTTCTAGTGGTGACTTGTTGGAACAATTTTCGATAGTCAAACGACTGTACCAAGGAGCGATTAGAGGATCTGCTAGACAGCTGCGTTATGTGGGTTGCATGCGAATCAGACGAAATGCAATTTAGGTCGTTCGGATACTTTTGAGCATGACTGTACGTCAGAAGGATAATGTCACGTATCGGCACCTTAATAGGGGGAAGTCTGTGCAGTCTAGGGACATTGTACTATTTCCCATCGTCAGCAGCAGGAAGAGTATTAGGAGAAACTGGTTTGGTCGCAGCGGAAATATGTCTAGAGCAGGAGAAAAAAAATGGTTTAAATGGCTCTGAGCACTATGGGACTTAACATCAAAGGTCATTAGTCCCCTAGAACTTAGAACTACTTAAACCCAACTAGCCTAAGGACATCACACACATCCATGCGCGAGGCAGGATTCGAACCTGCGACCGTAGCAGTCGCGGGATTCCGGACTGAAGCGGTTAGAACCGCTTGGCCATCGCGGCCGGCTAGAGCAGGATCGGTTGACGTTAAAATGAGCCATCGGCCGGGACTACCGCAATGGTTTTGTGTGCACACGACTATTAGCTTCTGGATTCGGATAAAGAACACTAGATTTTTTCACAGAATGGAAATGTGTGACTACCTACCATCTGGAAGAACCCGTGTTGGACGATGTCGTAGCTGCACGTGAGCAGTACTATATACATGTCGAATTTAATGTGTACGATAACCATAATTGGAAGAGAATTTTCGTAAAACAAATGGAGTCATTAACCTCTGGAAACGTATACAAGCTATTTGGAGGGATCATAATTAGTGCAAATGGTCTGATCTAACCATCGTTAACTCGTTTCTAATCTCGACGTTATCTGGGTCTCGTATTAATGTTACCTAGTATGTTTTCTGATACTTCCAATCACTGTGCCTGAATTAGCTACGTAGTTCCTCCCGCAGTTCGTTTAAAGAAACGTTCCCTCTGAATTCTGCAGTTGGCTCGTATCTGTGGAGGGGGGGGGGGGGGAGGGGGGTGGATGGTGGGTCTGGGTGGGGGCGTCTGCTTGCAGAGTGCACAGAGGGCCGTTGACACAGGCGATGACCAGAATGTGCGTGCAACAGTGGTGGAAAGGGAGGGACTTTTAGTCCTCTCTCATTACAGACGTGTGGCATTGCTGAACCGTCCAGTCAAGTCCAGCCGCTACAGATAGCTCATCACGGCAGTACCCTTTCGGTTCACTTTGGAGCCACTATACTGTGTGGCGTTTTTAAAGTATAGACGTTATAGTTATTCGCATACTATACCGTCAGTTATCTCGCGGCAGTACTAAAATGGGATCCGAAGCAGCAACGGCCGTGGCAGGTGTCAACTGGCAGTGATGTGTATACCATAGTGCAGAAGTACGGCGCTACACTGGCTTCGTATAACATCCGGACTGCTGTTGAGAGATCCTCCATTGCTTAGTTAGTTTTCACATTAAGTGCACAGTTCTCCTCTTTCTTATCCTCGGTGTTGATGCTAGCAGTAGAAGTCTATGTGCGTCTTCTTGAAAAGTCACTAAAATAGTGGTGAAATATCCTACAACTGTAAATAGCTTCATACGACTGTGCGGACGGTTATTCAAAACGTACTTACGTGTGCTTGTTAAAAAAATCAGTAAAATAGTCCCAAAACAGTGAATAGCGTCATATTCTGGTGTGCTGGCAGGATATGCACTGAGTGTGAACTGTCTTCTTGAGGAGATTACACATCCGTACGATAATAGAGGGAAAACTGATAAAATTTTAATGAATTGCCTGAAAACTATAAATACTCTCACACTGATGGTTGCTAAACATGTGAAGTGACCTATTCATGTGTGTTACATATCCGTGGAATACTAGAGAAAGAACTGATAAAATTTTAATGAATTGCCTAAAAACTATAAATACCCTCATACTTATAGTTACTAAACATGTGAAGTTCATATTCATGAGTGTTATATGAAAATAGATAGCCAGAATCGATATCCATATCTAAGTGTATCACAAAAAAGTGGTGAAATTAGCCACCAAACGCACATATATGTGTATCTTCTTAAAAACAAGTGTGGGGAACAGCAACGAAACCCATATTTCTAAGCATTTTCTTAAAAGGTGGGGTTGGGCGGGGGAGAATCGATAAAATAGCAATGAAATATGTGCCTTCATAAGAGAATGGATAAAATTAACAAAGAAACACGAAATAGCGTTGTGTGTTGCAGAAAGTAAGGTGGGTGCGGTACTCTGCCGAATATTCGTGGAAACTATGCCAGTACCACAGAACATTTGTAATATCATCTGAATTTACTGATGCTGCTGTTGCTCGAGCGACGTCCATACCAAAAATTGCAATCTCTCGCAGCTGTGGATACCAAGAAGTGGTGGAGGCGGTGATGGGGGAAGGTCCAATACAAGCACAGTGGGTGGAGGAAGCACACTGCAGCAGTTGGATTGGGGAGGCGCCACTTTTTAGCTCATAAATGTGTGTGTGTGTGTGTGTGTGTGTGTGTGTGTGTGTGTGTGTGTGTGTGTGAGAGAGAGAGAGAGAGAGAGAGAGAGAGCGAGGAGGGGGGACAATATGTGTTCTATATGGCAGCTTACTCAAATGGAACGTGTTTTGTCTTATGAATTGTTTCGTTAAATTTGGTAGAGATGTGTGTCTGGGCTGGGCACTCGTCACACGTTTTGTTCTCAGCAATGTATTTCTGGATATCGCAGGTTTCTTGGATTGGTATAAGATATTTGTTGCGGTTATTTATTCTGATTGTTTTCATATCCTATTTCATGTTTGCAGGATGGTAATTGTGGTATTTTAAGTGCTATGCAAATTTTGAATGGTTTGCTTGGTATTTGCAACACCTAATGTGTTCTTTGTAGCGCGTTTTAAAATTCTTGCATGTCATGAACATGTATTCTGCATCGCAACTTTGACATCCAAGTTTCCGTATTTCTGATTGCTGGAATTTGCTCCTCTTGACTGTTGTTGGCTTAAGTTTGTCTGGAGAATTTGCACAGTTTTATATGCTGTTTGTAAGTCTCGTTTCTTTAGTATATTTTTCACTCTGTTGGTGCAGATGGTACACTGTACCATCTGGTTCTTTCCTGTGTTGCAATGCGAATGAGAGTCATAAACAAAGTTTGGTCCGTATCACAGTTTACCTCATTCAGCCACTTAGTAACTTCTTCATCTCAATTTCTTCTCCTCCCGGAAGCTTGTGGAACATGTCAGTGTACACAGTAATTGATAATTCAGAACTGACTGGCTCATTGCTGTCACTAACTACTGAATCCAACTCGGCATGAATGGATGGCCACAATTTTCTCCAGCTCTTCAGTATGGTAGTGATTTCTACTTTATCCCATGCTTCAGCTGCTTGGAAAACAACATCATTTGCTTTCCACGCCTTCAGTATAGTCTCGATAGAGTGGTTTTCACTTTCGTTCAGCAACGAGAAGTGAATGTCGATAATGACGTTTAATTGATTCAAAAATTGCCTGGTCCATGGACTGAGGATGTCACAGTGTGTGGGAAAAGAGAGTGCTTGTATACCATCGGACTTTAGAGAAACATCTGAAGGATGACTGGGAGCATTGTCAATTATAAGGATAGCTTTCAGTGGAAGCTTTTCCTTCTTTAGCTCTTTTCTCACTGCTGGTACAAACGTTTCATGGAACCACCAAGAGAATATTTGTCTGTCCATCTAGGCTTTCTTCTGAGCGCAATACTGCACTGGTAGAGTGTTTATGTCAGTGTGTTGAAAACAACGTGGATGTTGGGATTTTCCAGTCACCATAAGCGGTAGTTTATGACTCCCATTTGCATTACAACTCGCCAGTAATGTTACGCGCTGTTTCTGTTGCTTGTAACCACGAGCTTCCTTCTCGTTCTTGGCAGCTAATGGTTTTGAAGGAAACAACTTGTGAAAGAGTCCTGTTTCATTGCCATTATACAAAGCATCATCAGTTAAATCTTCTTCCTCTATTATGTTCCATACTTTGCTTACAAACTCATCAGCATCCTTATAGTTAGCTGAGCGACTTTCCCTGGTGACTGTCAGCTGCCGAACGTTCTGTCGTTTTTTCATGTTTCATAGCCAACCTTCGCTCGCTGTAAATAAGTTACTACCACCAAGTTGTTTATTAAATGCAGCTGCTTTTTCCTTTATAATCGGGCCACTGACTGGAATTCCCTCACTGCGTTGTTGTATGAACCATCTATAAACAGCTACATCCAGTTCTTCATTCTCACCCTTTCACATAACCGTCGCGTATGATCATTCACACAGTTAAAAATTAGGTACATGTTTCATAGTGAGTGATACGACTGTATAATTATGTACAGCACACACACAAGGACTAAGTTTTATTTGAAAAATAATGTATTTTTGGATTTAATGAAGTATATCCTGTATGTTTTAAAATTGTATCCTTCGGTTTAGTAAAGTTCAGTACTCTATATCCCCTATATATTCAAAAGAATTAAAAAACAAAGTAAATGAATAAAATAAATTTCAGACACTCAATAATCCGGCACGTCCGCTAATCCGGCACCCATATGTGCCAGGAATAATCGGATTAGCGAGAGCCTAGTCTTGTTTTCTAAATGCCTGATAGAACGTTTGCTGGAGTTTCTGATATTGGAGGTCTCATTGGTAGTCCATGTAGATAATATTCACTCCCAAACTGGAAGTAGATTTGTCCAGTAATCAGTTCGAGAATTTTTGTTATTCCATTTATTGCTTCTGTAGTGAGGATGCCGTGGGACGTGAGATTTCTCTTGTTTCTTCTGTAGGGATAGAGGTGTACTTGTTTTCCACGTCAGATTAAATCAGTGACGCTGTGTAAAAAGTTAAGTTGAACTGGAATGCTATAATATAGCTATCTGGAACCATTACTGCACACCATGTTTTTGTGTGTCCATCCTTTAGACTGAAAGTTTGTGGGATTTCGGTCGTTTACTTACATGACAAAACGAAATACTTAGAGCCGTCCCTTCCATGTTATTTATTGTACAGAAAACAGTTTTGGTGAGTCGATACATCATCATAAGGCCTTAACTGGCGCTGAGGTGGTGAACTCTAAGAACACTGTGACAGCGATTTATGTCTGCAACCATTAACTATCAACTGCTAACAGTTAACAGATGCTGGCAACTGATGCGATCATGTACCCCCTCAGCGTCAGTTAAGGCCTGATAATGGTGTAATGAGTCACCGAAACAACATCAAAAAGACGGTCGCAGGTTTTTCATTTTATTACATTACTGCACGCTATCTGTACTGTGGGCCTACGAGGGTTGGCACTTAAATAGTAGCAACTATTTATTCACAACCGATACAAAAGAGTTACATGTTTGCACCTGTTACTGTCCTTCAAAGTAGTCACCAGCGTTGTGTAGACCCGTTGCCAGCGATGTGGAAGGCGTAGTATACCGTTAGCAGGGCGTGTTCTGTTGATGGTGTGAATGGAGCGGTCTACTTCCTGTCGAATCTCTGGAACAATTCTGAAACGAATACCACGAAGTGGTTCCTTCATCTTCGGAATCAAATCAAAGTCACAAGAACTTAAGTCTGGGGACTGTGGTGGATGGTACAGTACTTCCCAGTGTTATCGACCGAACAGAGCAGCCACAGCTTGCGCTGTATGTGGCCGCGCATTGCCGTGCAAAATGATGGGTGGGTTGTGCAGCAAGTGTCGCCGCTTCTTTCGCAAAGCTGCTCGCAGATGATGCTCCAAAAACGAACAGTAATGCTGTGCATTGAAGGTCTGCCGTGGAGGAACGTAATGCGTTAGGATAATACCATCATAGTCGTACACTTTCACCATATTGGGGCTCTGACGCACTTTGGACTTTCGCGGCGACCCATAATGACGCCATTCGTTGGATAGGTGTTTCCGTTTTGGCTCGTACGACGCGGCCCATGTCTCATCCAGTGTTACGATACGGGATAAGAAAGCCTCTCCTCCACTCTTATAGCCCTCCAAGTGAGTCTGAGCAGCGTCGTAACGCATCCATTTCTGCATTTCCGTCAAGTCATTCGGAATCCACCGTGATGCAATTTATCGCATGCCCAGAAGTTCCTTCAGGATGCGAATCACAGTCGTATGCGCTAATCCGGTTTCGAGGGCGAGCTCACGAATCGTATGGCGTCGATCACTGTCCACTAACGCGGCAACAGCATCCACTTCTTTCTCAGAGACGCTAAGATGACACACTTAAAGTAGTAAAGGAGTTTTGCTATTTAGGGAGTAAAATAACTGATGATGGTCGAAGTAGAGAGGATATAAAATGTAGACTGGCAATGGCAAGGAAAGCTTTTCTGAAGAAGAGAAATTTGTTAACATCGAGACTAGATTTAAATGTCAGGAAGTCGTTTCTTAAAGTATTTGTATGGAGTGTAGCCATGTATGGAAGTGAAACATGGACGATAACTAGTGTGGACAAGAAGAGAATAGAAGCTTTCGAAATGTGGTGCTACAGAAGAATGCTGAAGATAAGGTGGGTAGATCACGTAACTAATGAGGAGGTATTGAATAGGACTGGGGAGAAGAGAAGTTTGTGGCACAACTTGACTAGAAGAAGGGATCGGTTGGTAGGACATGTTTTGAGACATCAAGGGATCACGAATTTAGCATTGGAGGGCAGTGTGGAGGGTAAAAATCGTAGTGGGAGACCAAGAGATGAATACACTAAGCAGACTCAGAAGGATGTAGGTTGCAGTAGGTACTGGGAGATGAAGAAGCTTGCACAGGATAGAGTAGCATGGAGAGCTGCATCAAACCAGTCTCAGGACTGAAGACCACAACAACAACAACAAGATGACCTGTCCGATGCATGTCTGCCACAGTTTGCCGACCTTCGTTGAAGGCTCAAATGGCTCTGAGCACTATGGGACTTAACTGCTGAGGTCATCAGTCCACTAGAACTTAGAACTACTTAAACCTAACTAACCTAAGGACGTCACACACATCCATGCCCGAGACAGGATTCGAACTTGTAACCGCAGCGGTCGTGCGGTTCCAGACTGTATTGCCTAGAACCGCTCGGCCACCCCGACCGGCTGTATGTGTGTGTGTGTGTGTGTGTGTGTGTGTGTGTGTGTGTATGTGGCCACTTTATCACGGGATAATTAGATATTTTTATTTTTATGATTGTATATTTTTATGATTTTGTTTGGCGTGGCTTTAAATATTCTGGGCTAGCATGAGACTTTTAGTTAAGATATACCGCGATAACACTCGTACGAACATCGGCTGCCCCGAAGTACGTACAATATTTTTTAAACACAACGCGCGACTCATCGCCTTCTAATAAATAGTTTGCGTAAGCTCTGCTGTATAGAAAAGGAAATATGCGTATTCTTACGCAAACTGTAATTGTTAATATGGGTTTCAGGAGCTACTGGTTATTTATGTACCAAACTACACAGAGATTAACTGAGATATTGCGGAGTGTAATGATTTTCAATATTTATTGTTCATTATTTGCAAGGCAAAACTGGAGAGAATCTCATCTGCCGTTAGGCGGCCAAATTGAAACATACTGAACTCATTCAGTGCTGTGAATTTTAGTAAATAAAATTTATCACTATTGTCTTTAACTTTGAAATTAATGAAAGATCAAAATTGAGAAGTCTCTCGCATTTACATTTAATATCATGAATGGCCAGCGTAACGGCTCTCCTGCTAGCGGAGATGAGCTCCCTGCACTACGAAGTTCTGTAAAAACTATGTTAATTATAATTAATGGTTGCGATCATGAGAGGTGACAACTAAGTCTATAATACACACTTTCTAATAACAATTTTTATTATATTTTTCAAAAATACAGATAAAACTTAACGTTAATTATCAGACAGCACTACAATGGCGGCCTACCGCTAGACGAAACAAAACAGGAGAGCTCCTTCAGTCAAAGCATTGTCTCTCATCTTCATGGCCTATGTTACACAGGGATTATACAAAAACACTGTGTTTTGTTAATTACATCGATATTTGTGTTTTTATAAAAATAATTTACAATCTTTACTATTTGTTATACATCGCGCAGACGCACTTACTCTTTAGAATGGTTCACACATCTCATAAAAAAAACTTATTTTCCTTTTCTCCAAATGTCCATTTATGTGACGCACCGTCACGTGTCGAATTAAGCCGAATGCCCTTGAACGTGTACGTCTAGAAAACCCAAGTGTATATATATATATATATATATATATATATATATATATATGTGTGTGTGTGTGTGTGTGTGTGTAAATGAGAAAAGAAGCGTATGGAAGACCGTTATGGTAAGCAGGGGCAGTCTACTGGGTCATTCGCTACAGCATCTAGGAACTTTCAACCTGGAGCAGAAAAGAGCAGGCGAGAGGTGAAACGGCAAGGACAGACCGAGATGATATGTAAAACTCATTATATTGCAGTAGTTACGTAGAGAGGGGGAATCGACACAAGATGAAAAGTGTTGCCGCGTGAGATTAGCCGAGCGGTCCAAGGCGCTGCAGTCCTGGACTCTGCGGCTGTTCCCGGCGGAGGTTCGAGTCCTCCGTCGGGCATGGGTGTGTGTGTTTGTCCTCAGTATAATTTAGGTTAAGTAGTGTGTAAGCTTAGGGACTGATGACCTTAGCAGTTAAGTCCCATACGGTTTCACACACATTTGAACATTTATTTTTTAAATGTTGGAAGGTATTACCAAAGCAGTCGGAAACCCGACGACGTTGAACAAAAGTTGTGAGAGGCTGCACAGTGTTATAGCATGCGGGCGGCGGGGTGGAGGGGAGCGCGGGCTCCTCCCACGCCCACATTTCAGCGGCACGCAGGGCCTGCATGGAGCCCACTGCAGACCGAGGCCGCATGAGTTATCAGTTAGCGGACAGGTGTGCCGGAACGCTGAGCCGCGGGGGCCAGTCTGCGATTGAGGGCCAGGAGGGGTGGGTTGCAAGGTATGCCGCGGCTGAAGACACCGCTGCCTAGTAACGAACAACTCATCTCACTGTACACTTGTTTGACTCTCACTGGCTATTACCACCTTGGTGAAAGTAAGAGTCGTCAACAGATTTACCGTGTTCTACAAGTGTAATGTTGTGGCTGCCTATTGTGAACAGAGTAACCGCCGACATTAGCAAACAAAGAAGGCAGTACCAATTACTCGTTCTGTTGCTAACACCTGTTGTCTAAACTCAGTAGCAGGCCCCTCACTTTCACGTTATCGTCCCATAAAGCGTATTACTCATGCAGCTCACTTTCAGATTTACCGCACTCGATAATGGAGGATGGAAGGACATCGTTTGAGGTTTAGAAGGTATGATGTATTCTGAAATAAAGGATAAATTGTTCGAGGAGCACTCCCTACATCCTGCTCTACATCAATCGATGAGTCTCCACACGTACTCGCTAATCGATCCATACTGAAAGCGTCACAGTCACAACATTAGGGAAGATGAGCTGTTGTTGTTGTTGTGGTCTTCAGTCCTGAGACTGGTTTGATGCAGCTCTCCATGCTACTCTATCCTGTGCAAATTTCTTCATCTCCCAGTACTTACTGCGACCTACATCCTTCTGAATCTGCTTAGCGTATTCATCTCTAGGTCTCCCTCTACGATTTTTACCCTCCACGCTGCCCTCCGATGCTAAAATTGGGATCCCTTGATGCCTCAGAACATGTCCTACCAACCAGTACCTTCTTCTTGTCAAGTTGTGCCACAAACTCTTCTTCTCCCCAATTCTATTCAGTACCTCCTCATTAGTAATGTGATCTACCCATCTAATCTTCAGCATTCTTCTGTAGCACCACATTTCGAAAGCTTCGATTCTCTTCTTGTCCAAACTATTTATCGTCCATGTTTCAATTCCATACATGGCTACACTCCATACAAATACTTTCAGAAACGGCTTCCTGACACTTAAATCTAGACTCGATGTTAACAAATTTCTCTTCTTCAGAAAAGCTTTCCTTGCCATTGCCAGTCTACATTTTATATCCTCTCTACTTCGACCATCATCAGTTATTTTGGTACCGAAATAGCAAAACTCCTTTACTACTTTAAGTGTCTCATTTCCTAATCTAATTCCCTCAGCATCACCCGATTTGATTCGACTACATTCCATTATCCTCGTTTTGCTTTTGTTGATGTTCATCTTATATCCTCCTTTCAAGACACTGTCCATTCCATTCAACTGTTCTTCCAGGACCTTTGCTGTGTCTGACAGAATTACAATGTCATCGGCGAACCTCAAAGTTTTTATTTCTTCTCCATGGATTTTGATACCTACTCCGAATTTTTCTCTTGTTTCCTTTACTGCTTGTTCAATAAACAGATTGAATAACATCGGGGAGAGGCTACAACCCTGTCTCACTCCCTTCCCAACCACTGCTTCCCTTTCATGCCCCTCGACTCTTATAACTGCCATCTGGTTTATGTACAAATTGTAAATAGCCTTTCGCTCCCTATATTTTACCCCTAACCCATCCCGTGGTCTAACAGTGCGGCTCTCGCAGCCGAGCGAAGCAGACGTGCGGTGTGTGCTCTCCGCTGCCAGAGAGAGCCCGCGCGCCTTGTTTACTTTCTTCGGCCGACATTAACGTGACGCCGTAGCGCTACAAGACCATGGCAAACCAATACAGAAGATCAACCTTGAAATTCACATTTCGGAACGACTTTACCCGATCAAAGGCGCTCGAAGTCGAACGATTTTTAAAAGAGGAAGCCAAGATCCCGGCTGCCGACATTGTCGGCATTCACTTTTCGATCGTCAGTAGCACGGTCTATGTAAAGCTCATAAACGAAACTACATGCGACAAGGTGCTTCGTGAGATGAAACAAGAACTCCGCTTCTGCCACGCAGATGGCAATGTTGGCAACGTCGAGGTCGGCCATGCCGCAATGGGACTGCGGACTATCCGCATATTCGAACTTCCATTTGACCTCCAGGCGGCAGAAGTTGTAGCGGCGCTCCGCCCCTACGGCACGGTACACGAACACGTGGCTGAAAAATTGACCCAGTTTAAGACGTATCCAGTACTCAATGGAGTACGCGAAGTGCGCATAGATCTCCAACGACACGTGCCATCCTATCTACAGATAGGAGGATGCCGGGCCATAGTTATTTATGACGGCCAGCCGAAGACGTGTTCTGGATGCGGCAAAGAAGGACACCTTCGTTCCGAGTGCCTCCAGCGTCGGATCACACAACTCCCACCGAAGGGCGTTGCACCACCAGCGGCGAAGGCTATTCTACCCGTGACTTACGCGGCGGCGCTCACGACGTTCTCCACACAACAGACACGGCCGACCGCTTCAGCGGTACAAGAATCACTTTCCACGGACAAAAACCTGGATGATCCGCCGACCTGGCCAGTGGTGGAAAATAGTACTACGACTCTGGAGCTACCGAACGCGACAGACATTGACGCCGGCAAGATGGCAATTGATTCCCTTATTGTACCGACCGAAGCGTTTGTTCCGGTGGAGCGTGAGTCAGTGCCGTCTTCTGACAATGAAGGCCATGTACGGAAACAGCGATCACCGAAACGCCGAAAGCGCCGTCGTCGGACCGTGTCGGAACACAGCGGTTCGCATTCGGCCGGGGAAGAACAACTGACCACTCAAGAAGCCAGCCGCGAAGCTGAGGCTGTTTCCACTGACTCCAACCTTGCAGAACAGACAGAAAAACGTGCAACTTCCGAACATCAGCCCATTGACAGAAACAGTGAGCAGCGGGAAGGTACCAGTGCAGGCAGCGCAGTCGCCCGGTCCCTTACTACCAAACATTCCGAGGGTATGGAACATGAACAGACATCCGCGCCCGCTTCGTGGGCCGAGGACGTCGACACACAAGATCCCGACCCGCGGCCAGTTGAGGCGCCGCCGGATCATGCAGCATAAGCAGCACAAGGAGGTCCGCGTTTGGCGGGGGGTGACATCACTTCCGATGTTCGCTTCTCTCCAATTTCAACATGGATAACCTCGCCCAAACAACGCGTTGCCAGGCTTACCGCCTGGCGACAATGAATATCAACATGATCAGTTCTCCTGTCAAGATCCAACTTTTGAAAGAAACCATACGAGCCATGGGAGTTGACTTTGCTTTCCTACAAGAAGTGAAAACGACTGCACTCCCGCACTTTTACGGTTATGCCACACATGTGACGCCCGGTAGCCCTGCAGACACCGGAGTGGCAATATTAGTGCGTGAAGGTATTGAAGTTACCGACGTCACGTTTCTTCCCTCCGCGCGAGGAATAGCATTTACGGCGCTCAACACCCGATTCATTAATGTTTACGCGCCGTCGGGTACCACAAGACGTCACGACCGCGCCAGATTCTACTCCACAGATGTCGCTCCCCTTTTCCTTGGACGATACGTCCACAGCGTCTTCTCCGGCGATTTTAATTGCGTACTTCACCCCAAGGACCAAATCCCACATTACATGCCTTGTCCGGAACTGGGTGCGATGATCCAAGAACTTCACTTGTGCGACACGTGGGAAAAAGTCCACGGTCACCGCTCTGGCCACACTCACCTTACCAGTCATTCGCCGGCCGCGGTGGTCTCGCGGTAAAGGCGCTCAGTCCGGAACCGCGCGATTGCTACGGTCGCAGGTTCGAATCCTGCCTCGGGCATGGATGTGTGTGATGTCCTTAGGTTAGTTAGCTTTAAGTAGTTCTAAGTTCTAGGGGACTGATGACCACAGAAGTTAAGTCCCATAGTGCTCAGAGCCATTTGCACCAGTCATTCGGCCAGCCGACTTGACCGCATATATGTGTCACAAGATCTCACACAAGGTGTGGTGGACGCCGAATTATGGCCTCAAGCCTATTCCGATCACAGTGCCTATGTCTGCACTATACACCTACGCCCCCAACAAGTCTGGCGCAGCAATGGCTTTTGGAAGCTCAACATAACTCATCTCCAGGACCTGGATTGCCGTCGGCAAGTTGCAGCAACGTGGACTGACTGTGAAAGCCGCCACCCACGATACACCTCGACCCTGGAGTGATGGCTCCTCTGTGCCAAACCAGCAATCCGTAGGACACTTATGCGACATGGCAAGGACGTGACTGCGTGGCATCGACAGACCCTCGATTTTTACTACGCGGCACTCAGGGACCTCGACGCCTTACCCCCTTCCCCGGAGAGACAACATGACCAAAGCAGAATCTATCATTGACGAAGCGTCGACTAGAAGGTGCAGTAGTCCGCTCGCGACGGCACGACCGAACGGTTGCAGAGGAACCCACTATGCACCACATTGTGGCGGATAAGCGCCGACAACGCCAACATTTAATCACACAACTCAGGACACACGACGGTCGCTTATGTACGACCCAAGCAACCATAGTAAAGGCGGTGGAGGATCATTTTCGTCATCTTTACAAGGAAAGAACCGTCAATGACGAGGCCACTACTGAAGTGTTACAGCAGGTAACACGTACTATCGACGAGGCTACCGTGAATGCACTAACAGAGGAAATCTCACTCGAAGAAGTCGAAGACGCCGTGGACAAAGGTGCGGCCATTAAATCTCCTGGACCTGATGGATTGCCCATCGAATTCTACCGGACTTTCCGTGACATCATGTTGCCTCGCTGGGTTATAATGTTCCGCGAACTTATGTCTCCAGACTGTGTTGTGCCGCCAGCGTTTGTAGAAGGTCTCCTCATACCAGTACACAAGCCAGGTGGAGGGCTATCGATTAACGACTATCGGCCGCTTACAATGCTGAACGCCGATTACAAGATTTTCACCAGGATTATGGCGAGCCGTATTAAGACGACTTTGCCGATGATCCTCGCTCCAGAACAGACGTCGCAGGGGGGAGAAGCCAACATACACATGGCCACCGGTGACTGCAGGGACTTAATAGCGATCGCTTCTGCGTGCCGTCTGAGAGCGGCGATCGTCTCCGTCGATTTCAACCGCGCCTTTGATAGAGTGCGCCACAACTTCCTCCTACGAGTGATGGACTGTATGGGATTCCCCCCGGGCCTCCTCGACACCCTACGGCGCCTTTGGACCGCAGCCAGCTCACTCGTCCAGGTCAATGGAAGGACGGTAGGACCAGTACCCATTAAGAGGTCTCTACGACAGGGTTGTCCCCTTTCTACCTACCTTTATGCAATCGCACTCGAGCCACTCCTAGGGGGCCTTAACCACCGCCTATCTGGCATCACGCTATAGGACATACGCTGACGACCTGCTACTGCTGGTTCGTTCCAATGACGAAGTTCAAAGCGTACTAACCTGGATTGAGCAATACGGACAGGCCGCAGGCAGTCTTCTGAACATCAACAGCCGGCGGCGTTGGACATTGGGCGTGGTCTTGGACCGGAAGCCCTCGCTCCCCTCCCACCAGTTTCTGATCTGCGATATTTGGGAATCACGTTCAAGAAAGATGTACGTAAAACAGCTGCAGCAAACTACCGACGGTTATTACAGACCATACGCGCAATGGTGCGACAGAACCTGCTCCGGGACTTGAATCAGCTACAACGTGTTGAATACCTGAACCTCTACGTAGCATCAAAACTCAACCACGTGGCACAGGTCCTCCCACTACCGCTGCAGATAGGTCGCCGGCTTCAGGCGGCCTTCAGTTACTACGTTTCCGAAGGTCATATCTTTAAAGTACGATACGACACTCTTACCCTCCCAGTGCACAAAGGAGGGCTGGGATTGGTCAACGTCAGCGCGAGAGCAGCTGCCCTTTACATGAGCAACATGAGGAAACGATGGAAAAGTCAACATACCTCTCTCACGGGTCGTTTACTACAGGTTCTGATGCCAGCCTCTAACGTCCCGCCGGTGTCGGTTGCGCACGTCGCACCACAGCTCTCCCATGTGTCGACCTTCATTCTTGATTACAGCTATGTCAGCTCGAACCTCTCCGCCACACGTCCACCAAAGGCGAAAGATTTTTATACCAACCTTCTGCGGGCTGTTCACCATAACGTGGTGGAAAACAAGTACCCTACGGTGCACTGGCCAAGAGTGTGGAAAACGATACACCACCACTTTCTGTCATCCACGGTGCGTTCGAAGTGGTATCAGATCGCCAACAAAAAATACGCCACACGCCAGCGACTTCACACTATTGGACTGGCAGACTCCCCTTATTGCCCAGATTGTCACCTTTTGGACACCGATGAACATCGTTTTACTTGCACATCATCGTCCGGAGTTTGGCGACTAACACAGAAGATATTAGCTTGTTACCTCCGGGTCACACCTGATATGATTGACCCGCAGACCCTACTCTGTCCCGATGAAACTTACTTTCCGGCTGCAAAATATCATGCGCTTACATGGTTCAAAGGACTTACCGTCGCCTACATCTTTAGCGACGGAGAGAAAGAGCAGCTTGATTACTGGTGGTACCTACAAAATGCTCACAATGCCCTCGAAAGCACACCGAAATACCGTACGCTCTTCTCAAATTATTTACGCAGCGTTTTCGTTAACCCCCCACTCAGCTGGGGAGTGCCAGACTGTGGTTAATGTGCTGTGCCGCATCACACTAACGGCTCAACGTTCTGCCTTGTCAGCCATGACCTAAGGAAGAGACAAGCTGCTGCAGGGATACTGTTTTCCTTGAGGCACTAGCAAAGCAGAATGCCTCCGTTGCAGATGCCCTTCAAAGGCGCTATTGGAGATTTCAGATAACGATGGCGAGGCTCCAAGTGGAACCTGTTACATTATTGAAGAACCTTTAAGTTAGAATTACATCAGTGGTTTGTATTTTTATTTTTTGATTACTCTTTTATGCCACCTTTGTTGTTGTAACACTTACTTGTAACACTTAGTTACTAGAATTCTCATTTGTACACGCTCCCTAAATGTAATCATATGGCAAGTGGCGGTGGCACTTAGGTTTTTTTATTTTTTTATTTATTTATTTTCTTAGTTCCATTTTCCTAAGGGGCTTTTTAAAGAAAAAAAGTGGTCCAAAAAGGGGGTAGCACCTAAAAAAATAAAAAAATAAGATAAAAATAAAAAAATAAAAAAGATTAGTAATCCGAAGGACACCGGATCGTATCTCGCGCCATGCATTTTTTTTATTATTATTAGTTTTTGTAATTCAAATATATATATAAAAAAAGAAAAAAAAGAGGTAGTGTAAAAAAAAATGGGTAGCGTCAAAAAAAAAAAAGATCTAGGGGACTGATGACCATAAAAAAAAGGGGTAGCGTCTTTGATTCATAATCAAAACGTCTTCGGTCCCGGGTTCTATCCCCGCCACGGCCTAAATTTTGATAAATAATCAGCATTGGCGGCCGAAGACTTCCGGCATAAGAAGTCAGCCTGATTCTGCCAACGGCCCTGTCAAAGAGGGCGGAGGAGCGGATAGAGGTTCAGGGCACTCTCTTGTCCTAGGGGTGGGAAATTGCCCCTAAAGGTGGAAGAATCAGCAATGATTAACGACATGAGGATGCAGAAGGCATTGGAAACCACTGCATTAAAGACACGTAACGTGTATCCACAGGACATGTGGCCTGTAATTGAAGAAGTGTCATGATGATCTCTCCATTGGCAAAAGATTCCGGAATAGTCCCCCATTCGGATCTCCGGGAGGGGACTGCCAAGGGGGAGGTTACCATGAGAAAAAGATTGAATAATCAACGAAAGGATAACGTTCTACGAGTCGGGGCGTGGAATGTCAGAAGCTTGAACGTGGTAGGGAAACTAGAAAATCTGAAAAGGGAAATGCAAAGGCTGAATCTAGATATAGTAGGGGTCAGTGAAGTGAAGTGGAAGGAAGACAAGGATTTCTGGTCAGATGAGTATCGGATAATATCAACAAAAGCAGAAAATGGTATAACAGGTGTAGGATTCGTTATGAATAGGAAGGTAGGGTAGAGGGTGTGTTACTGTGAACAGGTCAGTGACCGAGTTGTTCTAATCAAAATCGACAGCAGACCAACACCGACAACGATAGTTCAGGTATACACGCCGACGTCGCAAGCTGAAGATGAACAGATAGCGAAAGTGTATGAGGATATTGAAAGGGTAATGCAGTATGTAAAGGGGGACGAAAATCTAATAATCATGGGCGACTGGAATGCAGTTGTAGGGGAAGGAGTAGAAGAAAAGGTTACAGGAGAATATGGGCTTGGGACAAGGAATGAAAGAGGAGAAAGGCTAATTGAGTTCTGTAACAAGTTTCAGCTAGTAATAGCGAATACCCTGTTCAAGAATCACAAGAGGAGGAGGTATACTTGGAAAAGGCCGGGAGATACGGGAAGATTTCAATTAGATTACATCATGGTCAGACAGAGATTCCGAAATCAGATACTGGATTGTAAGGCGTACCCAGGAGCAGATATAGACTCAGATCACAATATAGTAGTGATGAAGAGTAGGCTGAGGTTCAAGACATTAGTCAGGAAGAATCAATACGCAAAGAAGTGGGATACGGAAGTACTAGGGAATGACGAGATACGTTTGAAGTTCTCTAACGCTATAGATACAGCAATAAGGAACAGCGCAGTAGGCAGTACAGTTGAAGAGGAATGGACATATCTAAAAAGGGCCATCACAGAAGTTGGGAAGGAAAACATAGGTACAAAGAAGGTAGCTGCGAAGAAACCATGGATAACAGAAGAAATACTTCAGTTGATTGATGAAAGGAGGAAGAACAAACATGTTCCGGGAAAATCAGGAATACAGAAATACAAGTCGCTGAGGAATGAAATAAATAGGAAGTGCAGGGAAGCTAAGACGAAATGGCTGCAGGAAAAATGTGAAGACATCGAAAAAGATATTATTGTCGCAAGGACCGACTCAGCATACAAGAAAGTCAAAACAACCTTTGGTGACATTAAAAGCTACGGTGGTAACATTAAGAGTGCAACGGGAATTCCACTGTTAAATGCAGAGGAGAGAGCAGATAGGTGGAAAGAATACATTGAAAGCCTCTATGAGGGTGAAGATTTGTCTGATGTGATAGAAGAAGAAACAGGAGTCGATTTAGAAGAGATAGGGATCCAGTATTAGAATCGGAATTTAAAAGAGCTTTGGAGGACTTACGGTCAAATAAGGCAGAAGGGATAGATAATATTCCCTCAGAATTTCTAAAATCATTGGGGGAATTGGCAACAAAACGACTATTCACGTTGGTGTGTAGAATATATGAGTCTGGCGATGTACCATCTGACTTTCGGAAAAGCATCATCCACACAATTCCGAAGACGGCAAGAGCTGACAAGTGCGAGAATTATCGCACAATCAGCTTAACAACTCATGCATCGAAGCTGCTTGCAAGAATAATATACAGAAGAATGGAAAAAAAATTGAGAATGCGCTAGGTGACGATCAGTTTGGCTTTAGGAAAAGTAAAGGGACGAGAGAGGCAATTCTGACGTTACGGCTAATAATGGAAGCAAGGCTAAAGAAAAATCAAGACACTTTCATAGGATTTGTCGACCTGGAAAAAGCGTTCGACAATATAAAATGGTGCAAGCTGTTCGAGATTCTGAAAAAAGTCGGGGTAAGCTATAGGGAGAGACGGGTCTTATACAATATGTACAACAACCAAGAGAGAATAATAAGAGTGGACGATCAAGAACGAAGTGCTCGTATTAAGAAGGCTGTAAGACAAGGCTGTAGCCTTTCGCCCCTACTCTTCACTCTGTACATCGAAGAAGCAATGATGGAAATAAAAGAAAGGTTCAGGAGTGGAATTAAAATACAAGGTGAAAGGACATCAATGATACGATTCGCTGATGACATTGCTATCCTGAGTGAAAGTGAAGAGGAATTAAATGATCTGCTGAACGGAATGAACAGTCTAATGATTACACAGTATGGTTTGAGAGTAAATCGGAGAAAGACGAAGGTAATGCGAAGTAGTAGAAATGAGAACAGCGAGAAACTTAACATCAGGATTGATGGTCACGAAGTCAATGAAGTTAAGCAATTCTGCTACCTAGGCAGTAAAATAACCAATGACGGACGGAGCAAGGAGGACATCAAAAGCAGACTCGCTATGGCAAAAAAGGCATTTCTGGCCAAGAGAAGTCCACTAATATCAAATACCGGTCTTAATTTGAGAAAGACATTTCTGAGGATGTACGTCTGGAGTACAGCATTGTATGGTAGTGAAACATGGACTGTGGGAGAACCGGAACAGAAGAGAATCGAAGCATTTGAGATGTGGTGCTATAGACGAATGTTGAAAATTAGGTGGACTGATAAGGTAAGGAATGAGGAGGTTCTACGCAGAATCGGAGAGGAAAGGAATATGTGGAAAACACTGATAAGGAGAAGGGACAGGATGATAGGACGTCTGCTAAGACGTGAGGGAATGACTTCCATGGTACTAGAGGGAGCTGTAGAGGGCAAAAACTGTAGAGGAAGACAGAGATTAAAAACTATTTACCCCTGCCACCCTTAGAATTTGAAAGAGAGTATTCCAGTCAACATTGTCAAAAGCTATTTCTTAGTCCTTAGTCTACAAATGCTAGAAACGTCGTTTGCCTTTCCTTAATCTTTCTTCTAAGATAAGTCGTAAGGTCAGTATTGCCTCACGTGTTCCAACATTTCTACGGAATCCAAACTGATCTTCTCCGAGGTCGGCTTCTACCAGTTTTTCCATTCGTCTGTACACAATTCGCGTTAGTATTTTGCAGCTGTGACTTATTAAACTGATAGTTCGGTAATTTTCACATCTGACAACACCTACTTTCTTTGGGATTGGAATTATTATATTCTTCTTGAAATCTGAGGGTATTTCGCCTGTCTCATACATCTTGCTCACCAGATGGTAGAGTTTTGTCAGGACTGGCTCTCCCAAGGCCGTCAGTAGTTCTAATGGAATGTTACCTACTCCCGGGGCCTTCTTTCGACTTAGGTCTTTCAGTGCTCTGTCAAACTCTTCACGCAGTATCATATCTCCCGTTTCATCTTCATCTACATCCTCTTCAATTTCTATAATATTGTCCTCAAGTACATCGCCTTTATATAGACCCTTGTTATACTCTTTCCACCTTTCAGCTTTCCCTTCTTTGCTTAGAACTGGATTTCCATCTGAGCTCTTGATATTCATACAAGTGGTTCTCTTTTCTCCAAACGTGTCTTTAATTTTCCCGTAGGCAGTATCTATCTTACGCCTAGTGAGTTAAGCCTCTACATCCTTACATTTGTCCTCTAGCCATCCCTACTTTGCCATTTTGCACTTCCTGTCGATCTTATGTTTGAGACGTTTATATTCCTTTTTGCCTACTTCATTTACTGCATTTTTATATTTTCTCCTTTCATCAATTAAATTCAATATTTCTTCTGTTACCCAAGGATGATGAGTTACTGCCACAATAATCTTACTTGGAACGGACCTAACTTACTGTGACCAACCGACACTGACCCCATGCTCATAAAGTGGAGAAATCTCTACACACGTAAAGCAACAGCAGGGAGGAAAGGTCTTGCGCTGCGGCTGCGGGCGTCTCTGTGCCTCCACTGGAGACAGCTGCCTCGCACATCTACTTTTTCCCTTCCCACACTTTACGATATCGTAATGTACGACTGAGACGATGATTGCCGTTCACCGCGCGTTGTTGTGGAGTGACGGAGAGTACTGCTTATCAGTGGAAGAAAGTGAGAAACGAGCCCCTAGACTGTTCCGGTCCCTGCTGAGTGACTGAAGTCGCCTTCAGAAGTGAGAATACCACATCCCAGTCAGCAGACACGGGTGCCTTCCCAGCGACAGGGACTCTACTGCCGTGAAACTGTCGCTATGGAACTCCGTCCAAACAGGCCTCAGAAGGCCCAACGCTAACAACCGAGCACCGTGCTGTGTCAATAATGCGGAGATCATGATGATCTCTCTCGACTGGACTGTTATAATGAAAACATCACGTAAAATAAAAGAAAAAAGCGGAGGCAAATGATAGCTATATTCACATAACAGACAGGAATGAACATTTTAGCCAAAGATACAGAATATTAGTATGAATAGTTCCTACCAACTGTGATAAATCCAGAACATTACGTGGCTTCTCTCAACATTTACGATTATCCAGAATAGAATTTTACAGAACGTTAACTGACAACCACATAGAAAAATTCTTAACTAGGCTAGGCTTCTGAAGTCTCCTTTACTACACTACCCGCCCATAACACCATACCCATCCTTTACTACACTAATGGCCATTAAAATTGCTACACACGAGGATGACGTGCTACAGACGTGAAATTTAGCTGACAGAAAGAAGATACTGTGATACGCAAATGATTAGCTTTTCACAGCATTCACACAAGGTTAGCGATGGTGGCGACACCTACAACGTGCTGACATGAGGAAAGTTTCCAACCGATTTCTCATACACAAACATCAGTTAACCGGCGTTGTCTGGTAAAACATTGTTGTGATGCCACGTGTAAGGAGGAGAAATGCGTACCATCACGTTTCCGACTTTGATAAAGGTCGGATTGTAGCCTATCGCGATTGCGGTTTACCGTATCGCGAGATTGCTGCTCGCGTTGGTCGAGATCCAATGACTGTTGGCATAATATGGAAGCGGTGGGTTCAGGAGTGTAATACGGAACGCCATGCTGGATCCTAACGGCCTCGTATCACTAGCAGTCGAGTTGACAGACATCTTATCCGCATGGCTTAACGGGTCGTGCTGCCGCGTCTCGATCCCAGAGTCAACAGATGGGGACGTTTGCAAGACAATAACCATCTGCACGAACAGTTCGACGACGTTTGCAGCAGCATGGACTGTCAGCTCGGAGACCATGGCTGCGGTTACCCTTGACGCTGCATCACAGACAGGAGCGCCTGCGATGGTATACTCAACGATGAACCTGGCTGCACGAATGGCAAAACATTTTTTTCGGATGAATCCAGGTTCAGTTTAAAGCATCATGATGGTCGCATCCCTGTATGGCGACATCGCGGTGAATGCACATTGGAAGCATGTAATCGTCATCGCCATACTGGCGTATCACCCGGCGTGATGTTATGGAGTGCCATTGGTTACACGTCTCGGTCAACTCTTGTTCGCATTGACGGCACTTTGAATAGTGGACGTTACATTTCAGATGTGTTACGACCCGTGACTGTACCCTTCATTCGATCCCTGCGAAACCCTAGATTTCAGCAGGATAATGCACGACCACATGTTACAGGTCCTATATTCGACTGCTGCCTTGCCCAGCACATTCTCCAGATCTCTCACCAATTGAAAACGTCTGGTCAATGGTGGCTGAGCAACTGGCTCGTCACAATACGTCAGTCACTACTCTTGATGAACTGTGGTATCGTGTTGAAGCTGCATAGGCAGCTGTACCTGTACACGTTTTCCAAGCTCTGTTTGACTCAATGCCCAGGCGTTTCTAGACCGTTATTACGGCCAGAGGTGGTTGTTCTGGGTACTGAATTCTCAGGATCTATGCACCGAAATGGCGTGAAAATTTAATCACATGTCTGTTTTAGTATAATATATTTGTCCAATGAATACCCATTTATCATCTGCATTTCTTTAATGGCCAGTAGTGTAAGATGTTTACTTAGCAATCACGTCCCTGGGATATAACTGAACGAGTAGCTACAAGAAGAGAGACATCGCGGTGACGAGTTACGCGCAGCACTACGACGACGAAGAAAAGGAAGAGAGACTGGAGACGCTACGGACTCCTAGGCAAAGTAGATTGTTCAAAATGGCTCTGAGCACTATGGGACTTAACATCTATGGTCATCAGTCCCCTAGAACTTAGAACTACTTAAACCTAACTAACCTAAGGACAGCACACAACACCCTGTCATCACGAGGCAGAGAAAATCACTGACCCCGCCGGCAATCGAACCCGGGAACCCGGGCGCGGGAGGCAAAGTAGAGAACAGTTAGTTGACATCGCGAGGTATTTATGGCGTGTACAATGGCGTAAATGCAACTCCTGTGGAGCTTGCCTGCGGCTCGAATTCCGGCTGCACTTGTGGCGCTGAACTGTCGAACGGCACTGTTTTCGGTAGTTTGGGAAGTCATATTGTGGGCAGTGACTGCTACTGCCGCTGCTTCTACTGTGGCTCAGGCAAGAACTTCATTATGTCCTCGTATGTAACAGTGATAACATAAACCGAAGTACGGACGCTGTTAACAAGTTTGTTTGCCTGGCCCTCCTCTGCAGTAAATTTTCCATGTGGCCTATACCAGAAATTCATAAGACTTCACCTGAATGTTAATAAAACCATACAACACATGAAATTCTACACTACGTGCAAATGTAAATACATTGTACCTAAACAGCGTAACGGTTAAACACAGTTCTCTCAGCGCTAAAAAGCATTGCATGGTGCTCAGAAAATGTTGTTAAAAGTCGAATTCAAATCCTTATGCCCTACGAAACAACAGATAAATCACGAGTTATATAAGACATTTGCAATTTCCAAAAATCATTAATCATATGGAAGAATTTCCCATCCATCAACAAGGTCGAAAGTCGAACAAAAACTGCTGTACAAAGAATGGAAACAGTTCGTAGAAGAAATGGTTCCAATGGCTCTGAGCACTATGGGACTTAACTTCTGAGGTCATCAGTCCCCTAGAACTTAGAACTACTTAAGCCTAACTAACCTAAGGAAATCATACACATCCATGCCCGAGGCAGGATTCGAGCCCGCTACCGTAGCGGTCACGCGGGTCCAGACTGTAGCGCCTAGAACCGCTCGGCCACCCCGGCCGCCTTTCATAGAAGAAAGATAAGGCAATTCCAAAATCTCTAATCACAACGAAACTACTCTACACACAAAAAAAGAAACAAACAAACATAAATTCTACCCAAGATTAGTGTACTTTACAGGTAAATAAATGAACAGTAAAGAAAGACAACTGTTGGAGAAACAATTACAATACAGTTTAAATTCAGAAATATATCAAGATTATATAGAAAATGTAATAATAGAAGCAAGCAAAGATAGAGAAAGAAGCAGTGTCAACACTGAATTAACTGAAGAAGTTGTAAAAACAAAAATCCATAATGTAATAAGCAACATGAAAGCACAAAAACAACACATAATCCATAACACTCAGGAAACATAGGAAAAAACTTCAAACTGAAATTGTCATAGTTTCAAAAGCAGACAAGGGGACTATAGTAGTAGTTACAGACAAAGAGCAATACACTGATAAAAAACAAGAATTCATTTCACAAAATAGCATTAGAAAATTAAAATCAGACCCAAAAAATAGATTCTAGACAGAACTAAAAAACGTCGAAAAATATAGACGTGATACTCGATTACGCAGATAAAAAAAAGCTGGCACAGATTAGTTCCACTGCACCTGCCCTCTGAAGCCAACCAAAGATCCACAAACCGAATTTTCTTCCGAAGCCAATTTTGGATTTCAGAAAATCCCCCACTTACAAGCTTGCAGGATACAAGTTAAAACTACTGTCTGAAAATTTCTAATTACAAGAAGAGAGAACTATTGAAAACACTACACAGCTAAGACACCAAAGAAAAGATATAGAAATCCCAGACAAAGCAACACTCTTTTCATTTGATAAAGTAATCATTGATGGAATACTCACATTAATAAATCTCATAACATAACAAAATTGCTTTCAATTCAGTAATGAATTTTATTTACAAGAAGTTGGATTACCTGTGGGGTCCACAGTTTCAGGAGCAATTGCAAATTTTTTGTGAACCACATTGAACAGATCATTTTCACAACAATGACCTTGCACACCAATGAAGCCCTGGAGTCTATCAGCGTTTCCGCAGAAACGTGTAACGCCATTGACCGCAAGGGTCTGGAGGAGGAGGAGGAGGGGGGAAGGAATTCCGGGAATAATGTCGCCGTGTGGAGGCAGCGATTTTCGGAATGTCGTCTCTACCAGGAATGCTGATGGTGATGTCTGCGATTTTTGACACAACAAGCTGTGCCCCTCTACTACTGTATAAGGAATTACATTTCCTCAGGTACATCATGTTACACCTGTCATTCCATAAACATTTTTGAGATTCCTGCTTTCGTCTATTATTTGAAATATATTTATTATGTTACCCAAAATTTCTTCATAGATAACGTATTGTGATATATCACTTGTATGTCTTAATGATGAGAATACTGTGGTTTACCTTGCATATATGTGTTGTTATGATACGTCATTTTGACACAGTTCTGTATTATGAATCAATATTTCATTGTATATTCAGTATTCACTATCACTGAGGTGTTGTCTTCATTTCATTGTTACTGCCACTTTATTTGTTTATTAGCCTTTGTAGTTGTTTGTGGAAATAAGATGATGTACATTGTCAAATAACTTATAATTTTTGAGAGTGTATTACATGATGTGATATGCAGTTAATTAGACCTCTAGTTACCAACAATGCGCATATGGAATAGTACAGACTTGACGTTTCCTGCAGCATTTTTCGTCTTCATTTCTTATTAATTATAAAATATATGTTGTCTTCCTCATTTGTGAATGTTTTAGTTATATTCCATCACTTAGACATGGTTATATACAATGTTCAGAATTACATATAAAATATCTCAGACCTTGAGCTGCCTACCACATTATTTTTTTTATTATTATAAAATATACAGGTTATCTGCCCTGTTTTACATGCTGTGTAATGTAGCGTCACTGTGACATTGTTCTGTGCTGGCTGCACATTTGTTGCACCTTAGGTCAAACAGAAAAGTAATCGAGCATGAATCACTTGTTAAATAAACCCCCTTTCGCGCAACCCTTTCTTTCTCAATCCCTATAATGCTTATACTTTTGTATTGCCACATTGCATTACAGATGTAATAAATTGGTATTGATTGCTTATTCTGTGTGTACCTATGACATAGAGAGTAAGATGCAGCATTGTAATTGTTAGCATAGAATTATTACTTTATACTGTGTTTACAACAATATTTAAATTGCCATAGTGCTGCACTGTGAAGAAATGTCACTGTGGCACTGTTACGTGTTTGTTATACATTTTTCATACTTTATTCAAAGAGAAATCATCGAATATGAATCACTTGTTTATGCCCCCTCCCAACTCTCCCTTCCTGTTACATGTGATGGTAGTACTTTTGTATTAACACAGTTCATTAGAGATGTATTTGTACATTGCTACATAATAATGAGTAGCAGATGGCATCATAATAGTGAATGTGGGATTATTACAAAGCGTTAAACATGGCTGCTTGGTTCAGAGACAGTTTATAAATTAAAATTGAAACAAATGAGCCCTCGGTCAAAGTTTTTAGTCTTATTAACTAGTTTTCAACACTTCTAAGAGTGCCTACGTCAGAATTTAAACGTTTAAAGTGACTTATAACATAATTACAAATTTATGGGAAAAGAAATTTTTTATACAAAAGTGTAAGTACTGACTAGCAATACAAGACAGAGGCAGTACATACACCTCACATATAAAATAAATAACAGGCCAAACGGGCTTTAAAACATAGTGGTTCGCCTTCATGCATTCTTCTTAAAAAAAATTTTGTGACTAAAGCCCTTCTGGCCTGTTATTTATTTTATACGTTACATGTAATTGCTGTCTCTGTCTTGTATTGTCAGTCAGTACTTACACTTTTATATAAAAAATATCTTTTCCCATAAATTTGTAATTATGTTATAAGCCACTTTAAACGTTTAAATTCTGATGAAGGCACTCTTAGAAGTGTTGAAACCTGGTTAATAAGAGAAAAATTGTGACCAAGGGCTTATTTGTTTCAATTTTAGTAGGATTATCACTTTATACTGTATTTATAACAATACGTAGGTTGTCATAATGCTACACTGTAAGGAAACGTCGTGCTGTAAGTTGCTACAATTCGTCTACTACGATCATGCACTCTGTCAGCTGTCCTTAAAGGCTGTAAATAAAGAGTAGCATCTTCTGTTTGTGTTTTCGTGTTAGTGAGAGAAATTTTCATAGAAATTTGACATTAGCGCCTTCTAGCAACTGTAAGAGTATATAATACCTTTCAACCTAATGCAGTTTTCATCTACAATGCATTAAGATGTAAAATGACTGAGCATCCAAAAATTGTAAAGACGTCTTGTGGTCCGTTTTCGCTGCCTTTGGTTCAGTTTACTGGTCTTAGTGGATTTTTCATAAAATTTGAAAGAAGCGTGTTTGTAATTATTAATGCAGTTTTCCATGTTTGTGATTAAATTTCAAAATGACGGCTCAGTGCGTCTCAACAAGTTATCTAAACTTGTATTTTTTTTTTTTTGTTACAGTGGCTGTGGTTTGCTGACCATTCGTGGTGTCAAATAAACATTGTAAATTACATTCAGTCACACTCCTTGGCGACAGTTATGTCGGAATACAAAAACTTCCAGTTACCTAATTCTGTCAAAGTTTTCTGATTGTACTTCTTAATGATGTCAACTTCTCTATGATTGCCAACTGAGGTATTCATGTTCGCAGTAATTACAACCCTTAGAGAATCTCAAGCACATATTATCATTCCTCACCTGTGCAATATCCCACTTCTTTCCACATTTATTCTTCTGGACAATTCTCTTAAATGTAAGTCTACTCTTCATACCTACTAAACTATGATCTGAGTCTACATGTTTTCCTGGCTAAGCCTTACAGTACTATGCCTGATCCTGGAATGTCTGTGGTCTATCTGAAATCTTTCCATGTCTCTGTTTTATTGATATAGTCTCCCATGTGTCCTCTCTTCCTTCCCATACTACAGCATTCAAGAAACCCATAACTATGAGATTTTTAACTCCCTTTACGTACAGAATTACATGTTAAATAACCTCATATTCTGTCTCCATAGCTTCATTGTATGTGATGTTGCCATTTATATGTGAAGCATCGTTGTTGGCGTTGGTTTGTTGCCGATACTGGTGAAAATAGCCCTATCACTTAAGTGGTCATGGTAACTCAATTTCTGCTCTTCCTACCTATTTGCAAGGAATCCAGCTCCCATTACGTTATTGTCTACTGCTCTTGATGATACCCTACATTCGTCTGAACAGCAACCCTTCACTTATCTCCATTTCACACCACTGACCCAACCATATTTTCACTGATCCAGTGCTGAATAGGATCGACATAACGGTTTATTTTGCATGCAGTGTTTATTTAAACAATTTGAGGCAGTAGCTCCATCCAGTGTGTCCACCATGCAGTCCAGAGTCCAACTGATGCAGCCCCCACAGGGCACTGTCGTCCCTCCCATGACGTAATCCAGGATGGCAGTCTGGGGCAAAAATGGAGGGAAAAGGACTCAGCCTGTGCTGGATAGGATGGATGTAAGTCTTTATTTTGCAAGCAGTCATTATTTAAACAATTTGAGGCAGTACCACCATCCACTGTGTTCACCATAAAGTCCAGAGACCAACTGACGTAGTATACAGCACTGCCACCAGACGGCACCATTGTCCCTCTGTGACGTAATCCAAGATGTGGGTCTGGAGGGGAAAAAAGGCGGGAAAAGGACTCAGACTTTTCTGAGATGCTGGAGAGAGAAAGGAGTGTACTTTATTTATTTCGGAACAATTTTTTTAAGGACAGATGGCACATAGTTCATTTATTACACTGATACAAAACACTCGCTCTGATGTGCATGAGATTGCAGTAAACGCACTTGCTAATCGTTAAGTGACAAAATCACACATTGCACAGAATGCACATCTGTTCACAAAATAATGCAGCACACACAAAAACAACTCATAAATTGTCAAAAAATAATGCATGTGTAATGCAGTTCAAACACTCTTACAATGCTTAAACACTTGAAAATAATATAGTACACAAACGCTCAGTGCACATAAGAAAAAAATGAAATGATCGTATGGCATTGTTGGCCGGGAGGCCCCATGCGGGGAAGTTCGGCCGCCGTATTGCAAGTCCTTTTTAGTTGACGCCATTTCGGCGACTTGCAAGTCAATGATGATGAAATGATGATGGAGAACACACAACACCCAGTCATCACGAGGTAGAGAAAATCCCTGACTCCGCTGGGAATCGAACCCGGGACCCCGTGCGCAGGAAGCGAGAATACTACCGCAAAACCACGAGCTGCGGACAGTGCACATAAGAAACGCAACATATCAGCAAACTGTACCAACATGTGCACTTGCTTTGCAGGACCAGCTGGACGCAAGACAGCGCCAGAGAGTGAACTACTCTATCGCGCCACTGCTGACGTCACGTGAAGGTTCCGTCTATTTTCAGGTATACAGTTACAGTTCTTCGAGTGTTATACTGACATCACATGTCAATATAAATACGCTCAAAGTCACCCTCAGGAACACATTCACGTGTTCACCATTGCTGGCTCTACCTGCAGCCCAGTGAAGACCTAAATGCCAAGCAACTCACCCTCACAGATGGTGTAGCAATCCATTCCATTGATTCCCACTAGAGCGCAGGCTGCATTGTTCCTAGCGTTCCTAGTAGGAGCTGCTTCTAGCCATGGATGCATTTACCAGCCAAGCCTGGCTGACGCATCGCTGCAAAATGCTTACATAACTACACACTATCGCAAGCACAGTAAAAGGTTCTCAATGTTATACTGAGATCACATGGCTACGTAAAATAAGAGCCAAGTCGACTTCTTGGAAATTGTACAGTGTCCCAGAAATAGTTAACGGTTTCTTTTGTAGGAGCTTTCCTGATGTCGCAGCTCATCTGCATGGAAATTCTTGTCCTAACAGAACCAGTTTACGAAAATAGTACAGAATAACGCCGAATGCATTCCTCCTGATGGTCCTAATGGGACACCCCGACCATCATGTGTTACCCTTCGTGGAAATCGTTAAGTACTGCTTTCAACAAACATTTCCAAAACGCAAACGATCTCACTGCTATGCCTTGTGAATGAATGTAGCATTATGATTGGCTGTTATTGAATTTATCCTCCGAATTGCTGATGCCAATGGTGTGGAAGCACTGTCCGCCTTTTTTCCTTTCTGCAGATGAGACTTTCAGTGGCAAAAACTATTTTGTACAGATCACCATACTGCACCGACAATTAAACCCTGCAAAGTGGCGTACATGTCGTCAAATACACAAAGACTCTTACTCAATAACACTACTCCACCACTGAGGACGGGAACTTGAATGTTAGAGCATGATACTGATCTCCAACCTGGAAATATACCATCTCATACAGTGTCGGTGTAATAAACATACAATTCGTATTCTGTGCCATTCAAAATCACACTTTTTACATCATTTGTATAGCTATTCTCCGCCAGACACTCTATATATACTTTGAAGACAGACAACATAAGCACATGCACCACAGGTATACCCCTCACTGCTCTAGATATTTCCGGTGAGGTCGGATGGTCATCCACCCCGCCCCCTCCCCAACATGTGACCAGAGTGCCTTCAGTGGACTGGAGTCACTTTGAGAAATGTTCTAGAAATTCGACCTCAGCACCAAGGAATTACTGTTTCTTGCCACGACCTGTCTGATTTTCTACATCTACATCTACATGATTACTCTGCAATTCACATTTAAGTGCTTGGCAGAGGGTTCATCGAACCACAATCATACTATCTCCTACCGTTCCACTCCCGAACAGCGCACGGGGAAAACGAACACCTAAACATTTCTGTTCGAGCTCTGGTTTCTCTTATTTTATTTTGATGATCATTCCTACCTACGTAGGTTGGGCTCAACAAAATATTTTCGCATTTGGAAGAGAAAGTTAGTGACTGAAATTTCGTAAATAGATCTAGCCACGACGAAAAAGTCTTTGTTTAATGACTTCCATCCCAACTCACGTATCATATCTGCCACACTCTCTCCCCTATTAAGTGATAATACAAAACGAGCTGCCCTTTTTTGCAGCCTTTCAATGTCCTCCGTCAATCTCACCTGGTAAGGATCCCACACCGTGCAGCAATATTCTAATAGAGGACGAACGAGTGTAGTGTAAGCTGTCTCTTTAGTGGACTTGTTGCATCTTCTAAGTGTCCTGCCAATGAAACGCAGCCTTCGTCTCGCCTTCCCCACAATATTATCTATGTGGTCTTTCCAACTGAAGTTGTTCGTAATTTTAACACCCAGGTACTTAGTTGAATTGACAGCCTTGAGAATTGTACTATTTATCGAGTAATCGAATTCCAACGGATTTCTTTTGGAACTCATGTGGATCACCTCACACTTTTCGTTATTTAGCGTCAACTGCCATCTGCCACACACTACAGCAATTTCTTCTAAATCGCTTTGCAACTGATACTGGTCTTCGGATGATCTTACTAGACGGTAAATTTCAGCATCATCTGCGAACAACCTAAGAGAACTGCTCATATTGTCACCCAGATCATTTATATAGATCAGGAACAGCAGAGATCCCAGGACGCTTCCCCGGGGAACACCTGATATCACTTCAGTTTTACTCGATGATTTGCCATCTATTACTACGAACTGCGACCTTCCTGACAGCAAATCACGAATCCAGTCGCACAACTGACACGATACCCCATAGGCTCGCAGCTTGATTAGAAGTCGCTTGTGAGGAATGGTGTCAAAAGCTTTCCGGAAGTCTAGAAATACGGAATCAACTTGAGATCCCCTGTCGATAACGGCCATTACTTCGTGCGAATAAAGAGCTACCTGCATTGCACAAGAACTATGTTTTCTGAAACCATGCTGATTACATATCAATAGATCGTTCCCTTCGAGGTGATTCATAATGTTTGAATACAGTATATGCTCCAAAACCCTACTGCAAACCGACGTCAATGATATAGGCCTGTAGTTCGATGGATTACTCCTACTACCCTTCTTAAACACTGGTGCGACTTGCGCAATTTTCAAATCTATAGGTACAGATCTATCGGTGAGGGAGCGGTTGTATATGATTGCTAAGTAGGGAGCTATTGTATCAGCGTAATCTGAAAGGAACCTAATCGGTATACAAACTGGACCTAAAGACTTGCCAGTATCAAGCGATTTGAGTTTCTTCGCAACCCCTAAGGTATCTACTTATAAGAAACTCATCCATCTCCAGACTCTGGGATTACAAGAACATATGTAAATTCGCATGATTTGTCGGAATATCATACCGTTTTCGAGATGCTTCTCGATATCAAGCACATACCAATATTGCTTGTGTAGCAGTATCGCTCGCACAACATAATTCCGAAGAGACAGACTCGAAATTATTGCTCTAGAAACCTGAAGCTTTAGCTAGGTGTAATGTGCTAGATACTTATCCCATCTGCAAAGACCTTTACATGAAAACACGAAAAAAAGTAGAGGAAACTAATATTTGCACTCGCAAATACTGATGTCAGGGATGTAACAGATCCCAAATCATCACAAAAATATACAAAGTCAACCAAGGTGTTTATCGTGTCTAGAGAATCAGCAAACATGTCTTCCACCTGTCTCTCACCTGATAGATGCATACTCCACAATCGATGTACCCTCAACTAAATAAAGGAGCAAAAGTGTAGAAGCAGTCAACCAATTAATTTACATGGGAGGCAATAATGGTCCAGGACAAACACACGTCCATATTGAATCTTCTCAAATTTCCACGTTATCAAGATAGCTGTACAACAAATACTAAGTATTAGTTTGCTATTCGGCCATCTAGAGGACGACACGGTTAAGTGAGCTACATTCCTGCACCCCGACAGGCTTCTCCATTGAGACAGCTCCCACTGTTACCTTGAAACGTGAATCATTACCGCTGCAGGTCACCAGCGTTGCACGCCAAGCACACATGGGCAGAATCATCATTCTAGAAATCCAGCCACATACATATTTTATCATTGTACTTAAAATTAAATATTACGATCATGGTCTCAATTGGACGACATTCGACAAAGAGTGTAGTATCTGTAATACACCCTGCTGACGGCAGTGGCGCTGGAAAATGAATTATCTGTACCATTCTTATGATCTGACATACTCTTTCCTTTGCTATCACAATATTCCACGTCACATCAATGCGTTCCTTATGACTGGACATGGTTATTTCCTTTGCACATTTTGGAACACAAACACAAGCCTGATGCCTTCCCTGCTACTAAGTATAATACTCTGCCAATAACTGATTGCTGGCGATACGAAATAATACTGAGAGATAATCAGTGATGGTTGAACATGTCTCGTAGCTTTTTCCTGCAAGTGCAACGTCTGTGTCTTAGAAAGAGAGGCGTCATCGTCTTCCAAACCGCCAGATGACAAAAAACACGATCGCAACGAGCATATTACTATCACAAGCGGTGATGAGTCTACACGTGCATAGAAGTATCCATGTTAAAAGCTGTACCCGCTTTATAAGTCGACTTATGTCTTACCTCCGAATGAAAAGGTTTTTCCAGTCAAATACCACGACACTAAATCAAGATGGTGATTGCTGGAGTGTACATTATCAAACCAACAGCGCGGTTACACGTAGCCCAAGATGCAACCTTATGTTAAAATCACAGAATTTTGAAAGTGATATGGCTAAGGAACGTGGTATGAAACCGGTATTTGCAACTCCCTCATGCCGCCGCTATATATTTCTCCAATATTCTGTCTTGATGCCCTGTCAGAGGTTCTGCGATATATCAAGTGGGGTATACAGTAGGTGAAGGCTGATTGAGTAGGATCACGAACCGTAGTTGGTGTGCTGATTGAGGTCGTAAGAAATGTATGCAAGCTTTTCAGATCTCTAGTGTTACATTCTCTGGTGGAAATGCTGTCTGGGATTCTGAATCAAGTCCTGCCATTCAACTACATACCAGCGTTGGATCCTATGGAGACGTCCTTTAAGGATTGCTGTCACTAGTGGATCGTATTTCTGGCTCTGTCATCTCTAGAAACGAGTCACCTTTCTCGAACCTATCAGCTACAGTAAAATTTTATGTAGTCCCTGTGCCTCCTACAACTGCTGCCATTTCTGCAGCTTTGCGCATGTGATCGTTGCAATTTAATTATCAGAGCTGAGCAGAAGTCAGAGGCAGTTATATCCACCACCTTCTGGAACCCATGTGGAAACAGAATGACCTCAGATAGTGAGACAGGGCCGTGTTTTGACGATTCAGTGGTAAAGGGAACATCTTGTTGTAGCTCCGCAAACAGCTACGATGTGTAAGGTCAGTGCGAAATGAAGCCTGCTTCTGCAACACAAGGTTTTATAAAAGACTGCATGGGAATTGGGGGAAGGACGAGGGTTTCGCTACTCCATTGTGGTGCGCCTCCAAATTATATAGCATTACTGCTCTTCGAAGCAGATCCGCATCCCTCATGGCCCATTCACGTCTATCAGCCCAAACGTGCTATCTTCGTTATTGTGAACTGTCGACGAACTCTAAAAGCTCCACTGACTTCATCTGATAGAGAACTCGATAAGATTTTTACCGCATCTCTCTCCTCCCACATATTGAAAACAAACACCGTCTAGGTGCTGGCATCGAGCACATGTGACGATCTTATTAAATATACAGCTATTGATCCATTGCATCGACCAGTGTAAAGTTGCATCGCCTGACTATAGGACGACGACTATACTATAAGTCGAAAAGACCCTACCCGTGTCATTGTTTGAAACACTGTTGATTTTTTCTGCTGTAACTCACTTTGTACACTGCCATACATCTGGTTTTTTCAGCCACGACTTCGAGGGCTGTATCACGTTCTAAACTGACATTAACGTTTTCTGATACATTGCTTCTCACAGAAAACTAGACGTCGCATGGTATAAATGACGTTCTTACTGCTGCTAATATGACACACACCTGTAACACATGCACATACACTAACATACAGAAAACAGAGCAGACGCTTTGCAAATGTGGAATATGTGGGTTGGAGGCGACTGGTTACAATGGAGTACAGTGCTATACTGCGCCTCCCGATCGGTGCATTTGCGCTAAGTGTTGGCAGCTGTACTACATTTACAAGCAATTTCGGAACACGGAACTAGAGGTTATGTCATGATCGCGTGGGTAGAACTGACATAAATTCGTTAGAGTGGCTAAAAATAGGTATAAATTGAGGGAATATACACCGAAATGTGGGTAAATTGTGGAAGTACTTGCGTGTCTTTTGGTTGGCGCAGAACAATTTGTTCTTGGGAACGAGTATGCTTCAGCAAGAAGAATCCGAGAAAACCAGGGAAACAGTTACTTTTTTCCGTCGTGGCAGCCTTCTACTGTATGTCTATTGAGGAATCAGTGATACACGCGAGTTCACTACTGTATTTGACGCTTCTCAGGAAGACAGAGGAGCATCTGCCTCTAAACGTACTTGCATCTGCGTTAAAGGATGACATAGAGTCGATGGAGTGGTCAGTTGAGATGGAGTTGTAATGAGGTACAATTCAATGGTAGACTGATGAGGCATTCGAGAGAGAGAGAGAGAGAGAGTGGGGGGGGGGGGGGGGGGGTTACTGCAGATCATTTGGCCATTTTTTTCCTGATGTTCTCTCATGATGCATCAGTTGTGTGACATAGCCTGCGTTCGACTTGTATACAATCTCGTGTTCTGTGTGGGTCTTAGAGGAGTGTCTATTTGCTATCGTTAACAGTGACTTCCATGTCATGTGTGATGAAACGTGACACCTTCCTCTAAATGAACGAAGATTCATGCGATGTACTCCGTTCCTCTGTCGCATCTTGGGTGTAAATACGATACTTCAGTTTCATAACTAAGTTTGCGGTAAGTGTTTGTGAGACACTGTAATCCCTGTGTATACATACGCTTGACAGATGTGCTGTTTACAGAGTTAGTGGCGGCATGACTTGTAATTTAACATGTTGGACACTGCTGCTATGCGTTTATCTGTTTCCTTGTAAGAGGTATTCTCCGTTACTAACGATCATTCATATAGGACTGATGTGGGCACATTATGATTTCTGAATTGTGATCGAATGTGAACAGTTTACGCTATACATCTCTGGAAAGCTATATTGTGCGTGTATCGCAAAGAGCTGCTATTTTAAAGAAGTGGTTTCTTTGTTTTACAATTGGTTACCCTAGTTTATCGTAGAGAAACCTACAAGTAGGATGTATGTCATGCGCTGGGAATGTTAACAGCGCAGCATTTGACGTGACTGATAAGTCGGGAACTCAAACGATCTAACTTTATAGCCGGTTTTAAGTGGATAACCATGTAGCCTTAGGAGTGCGTGTGTTTATGTTCTCTCTTACCAATAACCTCCTGGTACCGATCCCAGACACTAGAACAATACTTTAAAATTGACAGTGTAGTTGATTTACGTAAAATGCTTCGAACTCCATCTGTCTGGAGCTCCATCGTGCGTAAAAATCACACGTTTCTTCTTCTTCTTAACCGTCTGCTATTACATCACAACACTTTCAAATCTGTTACTATGCATCGATAGGAGTACTAACCTCCTCGATGTGGACGCATCTGGAGAAATGTTGTGTACTTGGATGGGCGAGGTCTCAGCAAGCTCATTTCATTCATGAGACGTGAAATGTAGTGGTCTTCTTCTGGTCGACTGCAGATTAAATCGGTAACTGCGCTGCAGGGCGGGTTCTCCAGAGACAGTGTGAGGGACTCTTCCAATCTCTAATTTTATCCTAAGACTGTGGGAATGCTCTGTGACTCCCATCTACATAGAGATCGATCGTAAATTAAGCACTATGCTCGAGGTGCTAGAGATATGTAGATAGCTGGCTGGAATACTTAGATGATATATGTGTTCGAGAATTAACAATGAATGGACATATTGCACAGTCATCTATGTACATTCGCAATGATACTTGCAAAGTAGAGAAGGGATGGTTTAGCTATGATACTAGAATTGGGGAACGTGCTGTTGCATCATTGGTTGGTGTTGAAATTACTGTAAAATTGCTAAATTTGTTCGCACTATTAACTGTGATGCTTATTATTACAGTACATTGATGGTGTCTCTTCTATCTCGTCCGTCCACTGGTATGCTGTTGGTTACCACATAATGATAGACTGACATCTCTTGTTTGAGTTGGAGAAAGAGTTCTGGGAGGGGGGGGGGGGGGGGGGGGTGGCTAGCACCGAAACAATGATTGCATACATCACTGCAATATGAAGAATCAGTCGAAACAGAACGCAGAGCCATCAGCTATTCCGTCACTGTGAGACGAGTTTAAATGTAAAGGTTGTCAATCACCTTAGGACAGCAGTTTGGAAACTCTGCACAACGCCAGTTTTCTTATGTTGTAACTGTATTTTATTAAAAATCACCCAGTGTGTGTGTGGTGTGTCATGGTAGGAGAAGTAACAGCATGACTTATACCGTGCGACATCTAGTTTTCTGTCAGAAGCAATGAATTAGAACATATTAATTTCAGTTTATAACCTGAGACAGACCTTGAAGTCGTGGTGGAAAAGGATTGTATGGCAGTATACAAAGCATGTTGCAGCAGAAAAAAAGTGTTTCAAACAACGATACAGGGTCACGGGGAGGGTCTCTTCTACTTATATCAAAGCTTGTGGGATACAGTCATCGTCCAACAGTACAGGCGATGCAACTTTACACTGTTCCCTGCAATGGATCAATAGCTGTATATTTAATAAGATCTCTTAAAGGACTTCTCCATAGGATCCAACGCTGGTATGTAGTTAAATGGCAGGATTCATAACTCCAGATACAATTTCTACCGGAGAGTGTAACACTAGAGATCTGAAAAGCCTACATACATTTCTTACGACCTCAATCAGCAAACCATCTACAGTTTGTGATCCTTCTCAGTCAAACTTCACCTACTGTATACTCCACTGGATACATCGCAGAACCTCTGACAGGGCATCAAGACACAATACGTTACAAATACTGAGGAAATATCATACCACATTCGATATCCGAATTACTTTCAGAATTCTGTGATTTTATCACGAGGTTGCATCGTGTGCTACGTGTAACTGCACTGTTGGTCTGATAATATACACTCCAGCGATCTCCATCTATATCCAGTGCCATGGTATTTGACTGGAAAAACCAATTCATTTGAAGGTAATGACGTAAGTCGATTTATAAAGCGGGTATTGCTTTTAACATGGATACTTGTATACACCTGCAGAATCAAAACCGCTTGTGATAGTAATATGGTCGTTGCGATCATGTTCTTAACATCTGACGGTTTGTGAGACGATTATGCCTCTCTTTCTAAGTCACAGTGGTCGCACTCGCAGGAAAAATTTACGAGACATGTACCGATTTTCTCTCAGTATTATTTCATATAGCCAGCAATCAGTTATTGGCAGAGTATTATACTCAGTAGTAGGGGATGCGTGATAGGTTCGCCTTGAGCATCAGGATTGTAAAGTATGTGTTTGTGTTCCGACACGTGCAAAGGAAATGACTATGTCCAGTAGTAAGGAAGGTATGGATTTGAGGTGTAATACTGTGATAGCAAAGGGAAGAGTATGTCACGTCATAAGAATGATACAGATATTTCTATTTCTAGAGCCACAGCTATCACCAGGGTGTATTTCTGATACTTCGCTCACTGACGAATGTCGTCCAATTGAGGCCGCGATCGTAATATTTAATTGTAGGTACAATTATAAAATATATATGTGCTCGGATTCCTAGGATGATGATTCTGCCTAAGCGTGGTTGGTGAGCAGCGCTGGTTACCTATGGTGGGAATGATTCACGTTTCCAGCTAACGGTGAACTCTCTGAATGGAGAGGCCTGTTGGGGTGCAGGAATGTAGCTCACTTAACTCTAGACGGCCGAATAGCGGACTAATACTTAGTGTGTGTTGGACAGCTTTCGTGATCGCGTGGAAATTTGAGAAGATTCAATATGGACGTGTGTTTGCCCTGGACCATTATTCCCTCCCAAGTAAATTGTCTGGTTGACTCCTTCATCACATTTCGGACCTATATTTAGTTGAGGGTACGTCGACTGTGGTATGTGCATCTCACAGGTTAAAGACAGGGGGAAGATATGTTAGCTTGTTCTCAAGACATGAGAAACATCTTAGTTGACTTTGTAAATTATAAGGATGATTTGGAATATATTACATCACCGCCATCAGTATTCGCAAGTGCGAACATTAGTTTCCTCTATTTTTTTCGAGTTTTCATGTGAAGGTCTTTGCAGACGGGATAAGTTTCTAGTTACTCAGAGGTTTACAGCACACTCCACCCAGCTAAAGTTTCGGATTTCTAGAGAAATAATTTCCAGTCTTTCCCTTCGGAATTATATTGTGGGAGCGATACTGCTGTGCAAACGATAGACCGAAACCGGTAATGTGATGACAAAAAGAAAAAAAGAAAATCGTGACCATAGACGTAAAGTAAAGGAAATTTATTCTATACTCGGGCCACTGCGACCTTGTCACAGTTTGTGAAATCAATGCATATATACTTTTATTCATCTTCCTTTTACCTGCATTAAAAACTTTTTTGCGCAAAAATATTAAGGGGTGGGCGAATGGACCTGTTTCAGGTAACTGGGTGGCCTGAAACAGACCAAACCAAAACAATATTAAAAGGTCAGAACCTATGAAAAGTGAAAAAAACTCATTTTTTCACAAAATGGCCACTATTGAAAAAAAGTAAGAAAAATCGACATTCTTTGGGCATTCAAACCCACATAAAAATCGATATTTTGAAACCTGTTTAAGTTTTAGAGGTTCCGACCACAGACAGATCAGTTCTCTACAAAAATAGCTAAGTGGCATCGAAATCGACCGAGTAGTTTTTCGGGAACTAAACACCCAGCAAAAAAAAAGTGAATTTTAGGAAACCGTGTTTAAAGTTTTGGAAAGGGTTTTCGTCGGTTTGTTGGGACTGACCATCAGTCTGCGATGTTTGGAGCCTCTCGTAAATCTCGTTTGCATGTACCGCTTCCTCCCTGGCTGCAGATCTGGTTTCTTTACTGGCTGCAGACGCGCGGTGCGCTGAGCGTGCAATGCGGTCAGCATTGCACTTTCTGCAAAATTCTAACGCCATGTTGCCAAGTTGCATGCCCATGACATTCACTGTCCCAGAAAACCAACGCTGAAGATAATTTTAGCCAAATTGTTTGTAATTTCGACTACTTCTTTATTACTTCTGTTTTGGGGAAAGCGTCCAAATCACCAAATTTATCGACCCGTTAGAGTTTTGAGTGTTCTCCCGGATAAATTTTTCCTGTAAACTGTCGTTCGATGGGTCTTCGTATACAGTCTGCTTGCCTCCAAGCGCCGTCCGTAGGCGCTCGACGATGCTCATGGTTCAAATGGCTCTGAGCACTATGGGACTTAACTGCTGAGGTCATCAGTCCACTAGAAACGACGGAGAGGCTCCGTCCCCGCTGCAGCCGCGGTGGTCCACAACCCCATAACCCCACAACGACTGCCGGCCGGGGTGGCCGAGCGGTTCTGGGCGCTACAGTCTGGAACCGCGCGACCGCTGCGGTCCCAGGTTCGAATCCTGCCTCGGGCATGGATGTGTGTGATGTCCTTAGGTTAGTTAGGTTTAACTAGTTGTAAGTTCTACGGGACTGATGACCTTAGAAGTTAAGTCCCATAGTGCTCAAAGCCATTTGAACCATTTTGAACCCACAACGACTACCGCAGTCCACTTCACCCCTCCGCCGTCCCACACCGAACCCGGGGTTATTGTGCGATTCTGCCCCCCGGTGGAACGTCTCACAAGAAACGAGTGTAACCCCTATGTTTGCGTGGTAGAGTAATGGTGGTGTACCCGTACGTGGAGAACTTGTTTGCGCAGCAGTCGCCGACTAGTGTAGCTGAGGTGAAATAAGGGGAACCAGACCGCATTCGCCGTGGCAGATGGAAAACCGCCTAAAAACTATCCACAGGCTGGCCAGCTCACCGGACCTCGACACAGGTCCGCTGGGCGAATTCGTGCCGGGGACCAGGTGCTCCTTCCCGCCCGGAAAGCCATTCGTTAGACGGCACAGTTAACTGGGCGGGCATAATATAAGGTACAGAAAATGCAATTAAAAAATTGATTTATTGAAACTTCTAGACCAGAAAACCCTCTTAAGTTGAAACAAGGCCCCGGGAGTAGATAACATTCTGTCTAAACTACTGATAGCCTTGGCAGAGCCAGCCATGACAAATATCTTCCATCTAGTGTGCAAGATCGTGAGGCAGGTGGTACACCATCAGAAGAATATACCACAAGAAGAATATAACAATTGCAACTACAAAGAAAGCAGGTGCTGACAGGTGTGAATATTGCCGAACTATCAGTTTAATTATTCATATTTGCAAAATAACAACACAAATTCTATTTAGAAGAATGGAAAAACTGGTAGAAGTTGACCTCGGGGGAGATCGTTACGAATTCCGGAGAAGTGCAGGAACACGCGAGGCAATATTGACCCTACGGCTTCTCTTAGAATTAGGTTAAGGAAAAGAAAACGTACGTTTATGGTATTTGATGACCTACAGAAAGCTTTCAACAATGTTGCTTGGGATACTCTCTTTGAAATTCTGAAGGTAGCAGGGGGGAAAATGCAAGGAGTGAAAGGCTATTTACAACTTGTAGAGAAACCAGATGCCTGTTACAAGAGACGAGGGGCACGAAAGGGAAGCAGTGGTTGAGAAGAAAGTAAGACAGTGTTGCAACCTATGCCTTATGTTATTTAATCTGTACATTGAGCCAGCGGTAAAGGAAAGAAAAGAAAAATTTGGAGCAGGGATTGAAGCCCAGGGAGAAGAAATAAAATAAAAATTTTGAAGTTTGTCGATGACATTGTAATTGTGTCAGTGACAACAAAGGACTTGGAAGAGCAGTCGAACGGAATGGACAATGTTTTCAAGGGAAGATATAATATGAACATCAACAAAAACAAAACAATAATATTGGAATGCAGTCGAAGTACTGAGGGAATTAGGTTACGAAACGAGACGCTTGCAGTAGTTTTCCAGTAGTAGACGAGTTTTGCTGATTGGGGAGTAAAATAAATGATGATGATGATGGGCGAAGCAGAGAGGATACAAAATGTGGGCTTCCAGTAGCAAGAAAAGCGTTTTTAAAGCAGAGATTTTTTTTTAACATTAAATATAGATTTAAGTGTTAGGAAGTCTTTTCTGAAAGTATTTGTATGCAATAGAGCCGTATATGGAAGTGATACATGGACGATAAACAGTTTAGACAGGAAGAGAAAAGAAGCTTTTGAAATTTGGTGCTACAGAAGAATGCTGAAGATTAGATGTGAAGATCTCGTAATTAAGGAGGACGTACTGAACAGAATTAGGGAGAAAAGAAATTTGTGTCACAATCTCACTAGAAGTTGATATCGGTTGGTAGAATTCTTTGCGATACATCAAGGTATTACCAATCTAGTGTCGGAGGGAAGTGTGGTTGGTAAAAATCGTAGGACACCAAGAGCTGAATACCTAAGCAGTTTCAGAAGAAGGTAGATTACAGCAATTATTCGCAGATGGAGAGGTTTTCACAGGATAGAATAGCATGATCAGTTGCATCAAACCAGTTTTCGGACTGAAGACCACAACAACAAGTAATCTGCCGGCGTGATATTCAATCTCAGTTCTTATAGAAGGTATAGAAACAGGCACTGCGGCTGGGACGGGGTGCTAGGTTGCGGACGAATGCCATTGTTGCACAGCCGCTAACTGAGGCCCCTGGTCGAAGCTGTCGTCTACGTACAAGCAGCTACAAGGTTACACTGCTGCAACATTTCATAGGGAAGTAGTTGAGTGACATGAAAGTCGTTGGACCAACACATCTTCTTGTTTTTCTCGGTCCACAAATGTGGATCTCCGTTCATTTTTTTTTGTCCACAAATACGAGGATTTTTCCGCTTATAGAACGATGGTTCGCAAGTCTGAACCTTCCAGTTCTTAGTTTTAACACTAGAAAGCAGTATCTTGCAAAGAACGATTCATATGTTAGTTTAGAGTTGATCATATGCTCACAATGTCTGCTTCTACAAACAGGAAAAATTTATGTATAATATTATACCTAAATATTAGACTGAGAATCTGTGTTTTTTGTTTAAAATTCGCTAACTGTTCTATTACTTCACATATGCATAAATTTTATTCGTTACTATGAAAAAACACACATTCTGAGGGTTCTCATACGTTGACCTCGGGTCATAACACAGATAAGAGAAATGGAAGTTAAATGCTACACAACCAGTGATGGTGAAACTCTGAAAACATGTGAGATATTGATGTTTGTAAGAGAGTTGTGTAATAATACAGATATCACATTCGCACAGGAAAATAGGCGGTATGGATTTTAATCATTTTACAGAGTATGTGATTGCCAATTGTCGGGTGATGCATCTCAGGCAACGTTCAGTCAATCAAATATCTAAGCAGAGAAGATTTTCAGTGATAAACTACAAAATTCATGTTGGCGAAGTTCGAATTAATGACAAATATGTCATGCTAATTGACAGGAAAAGAGTACATTCTTGTAGAGTGAACTTCTCTGGCAGTGAAGATTTAGATGATGTAGAAAATCTGAATAAATAGCCAATAAGAACTATTTTGTAACCAATTGCGGAAGTTAAGTTTGAAAATTTTGAACACCTACAAAAATTTCTCGACGGAAAGAACGTTTCAGAATGCAAGAAACCTGCAGTTCCAAGACAAGAGTCAAGCGCATCGAACGTGAATTTATTTATGTATTATGGAAATCAATTATTTTGAAGTTTATAGTAAAAATTAAAGATTTTTTTTACTGTCAACGTCAAATTATTGCTTGGTAGAAATTATTTTATGATTCCTATTTCCTTGCATTTATGAAGCTATTTCAGAGCATCAACAAAAACCTGTATTGGAAATCATTCATTTCGCAAATATTAATCTGTGTACATTAACACAAGCAGTTGGCTGTTTCAAATAAGATAAATATTTATTATAATAGTATAAAATATAGAAAGCTTAGGCTAGCACGGTTTCACTATATGTTAGACTGGAGGCCACACACGTGAACTGTCATTTATACTTAGTGAATCATCATTATAAAAAAATCTACTGCTTTTGCATCATTCTTGTGAAGCGGTTTGTTGGAAAATATGAAAAGAAAAATTTCCTCGAAATTTCTTGAACGTCGGAGGTGAAGAGGATAAAATAACACTACTGTTGTTATGAACACGCCATCTTGGAAACTGCAATCTGTTACTTCCTTATGAGTTGTGACGGCACTAGGTAGGAGTCTTCAAACACAAATCTTAGATGTGAGTGATCTCAAACGATCTAATAGTGTTATCTAAAGTTAGGTGGTTTCAAGAACTATATGAAGGCAGCCATAGAGGTTATCATTAAAGGTAGGCTACACAACCACTCTGCTAAAAGATAAATTACGATTAACGAATACTTCCATAGTGTTTCTTTTGGAGACAAGAATTAAAACTTGTGACTTAAAGTACAGTCGAGGGGAAGCGAACTGTGGTATAATGTGATGAGACCGCCCGAGAGTTGCTTTTGCCCGCTGCCCCGGCCGCCGTGGCCTAATATACACTATAAATCATACCGTGGCAGACGCTTTCGGACGTGACTGGGAACAGAAGCGACCAGTTCAGTTTCCTCTGCTGGGGCCAGGACAGAAACCCTTCGACCAAAAAAAAAAATAGCTTCATTGCTTGCTACGGATGTGACAAGGTGAAAAAAATTATTTGCACTTGAGGACGTTCGATAGTACTAGAATATTATGGATATGAGAACATAAACCTACCAAGGAACATATGCATGTAGGATTTTCTTGAGTCCTTCGTGATCTACATGTATTGGGTGGTTAGTTCGTAGAAGAGTTCCTTCTAAACGATGGAAGCTCAGAATAAACATTGGTTTAAGAATTATCTGCAGTAGGAATTAGGTTAAGCATGTGCCAGATTACGAATAGCCACAGACATCGTACAAAAAAACTTGAAACAATATCCCATAAGAAATATGTGTGAAATATGTAGTCTTCGTGAGAAACTTTGGCTAAAGAAATAAAATTAAAAACAAAATGAGAGAACGTGCTGTAAAAATACGTTGAAGATAATACTTGCAAGGAGTATAAGAGCCAGAATGCACGTGAAAAGCAAACGAAATCAAAACACACTGACTTCGTTGTATAATTACTAAAGCCTTAGGGGGCCGATTCACAAAACAGTTAGTGGGCCGACGTGATAAGTGCAGCAACATTACACTACAAGGTTAAACCTTTGCAGCAACTGTATATGCGTTGTATAGTAGGGTTAAGGTAGAAAATTTAGTTCCCCAGCCGTTCCCAGTATTCCAAAAACTGCCACAAGGATGCTCTATGGCGTCAATCTTATCTGAAACAGAGGAGGATCCTGGGCAGCTTAATTTCGTGCTACCTTTCTAAACTGTCTCCAGAAAGAGGTCGGACCGGCAGCCGATGCGGTATTATTGCTGTCCTCTCGCACACGGCGAGTACAGTCTGCAGCGCACAGCGGGTTTTAAGGAAACATTCTTCCCATGCGCGATAACCGGTTGCAATGAGGTTAAACACAAATGCGTTTTATAATAGAAAGTACTCTCTGCCAAGCACTTCTCAGTAGTATGGATGTAAATGTAAAAGTGGATGTTGCAGAAATGTGGGAGATGATTTAGAGACAGAGAGAGAGGCTATTAACAGCGATGCTGCACTTTTGAAGAATAAGTTGTGGCATTTAGAGGGTGGGCTGTATGAAGAATAGTAAAATATGAGATATTATGGGGGGGCAGCAAAATTACAATTGATGCAACAGAAGAAAAAAAGCCATTGTGTCCCCGATATCTAAAAAGGATGGATAACGACAGCTGCCAAAACGAATTAGGAAATGTACAGAAGCGTTTGGGGTGGGTTGGGGAGGAGAGGTGGGGGAATGAGAGGACGCCTACCAAGAACATGAAGGGAACATGTTAGTGAAAAAAAGGACCCATCAGTAGCCTCTGGGAAGGAAAATGGCTGAACTGAAAGAGATGCAGAGTGGAAAACGAGAAGCGGTGAAAGTCAGAATGAACAGTAATAGAAGTAAGTTCTAAAATAAAAAGTGTCAGAGGTGCTACAAACGCCCACGATGAATTTGTTACTACAACTTACCTGGTACGAGCGCTATTTTTCTCTGTTTCAACGAAATATCGGTTGCAAAATTAAAACCACGGTGAAAATCCTGTAATGATTTGCGCCGATATGTTTCGCAGTGTCGCTAGAACGCTCGTCTGTCTCGTCAAGTCGCATTTTTCACTTATGAGCGCAGAGTGAGTACATAAAGATGACTAGAAAATAGCGCCTCCAGCAAAGTGTTAAGTCCTGCTAAGGGCTGTCACCAGATTTCGTGCAGCTCATATAACGTAAACTGTTATGCGTCTCCTCCTTCATGACAACTCTCGACTGCAGACTGCAGGAGAAATAGAGATGCTCCTACTCATTTTCGATGGGAAATGTTTGGCTTCCTTTGATTTTCATGTGTCCAATGAACCCCTGGCTATAAGGACAACAGTTTGGCACAGACAACGAGTTGCAGATCATCTTAGGGAATTAGGGGAAATCACAAACGGTTGTCTTCTATGAAAGGTATTGGAACATTGGTACCACCCTATGAGAAATGTCAAAACCGGAGCGACGATCACGCAGAGACGTAGCTTGGAGGTGTAGCTATATTTTGAAAATGATATGTTTTCAGTTTTTACAGTTGTTTCTGTTACACGATCAACTGGAAGTAAAAAAGAAAAAAGTCCACTCCAGTGACACACTGATTGTGTTCGAGGCTGATTTGTATCCTTGACTGCTCAACTACTGTCCAAAACTCATCGAAACTGGATCCAGGATATGCGTATCTGAAACTACGGCGTCCCATATACGTTCAACAGGATTGAAATCATATGATGTGGGGGTAGTCGAAGGGGAAGATTGTGAAGAAACACCCTGAAATCCGTAAAGTGACGCCCACACCATTTTCATACAATGCGGGCTAGATGGGACGTTGGCAAGCGGAATGCATCGGCACGTGTTTTCCAGATGCATTTGTAAACTACCGTCAGCTAGTATCAAAGTCTGCTTATACTGATCAGTCTGGATGCCCTTTTTTTATAGCCCGAGCGTAAAAAATGGTGATTTTGGTGCCCTGAATATGTCTGTGGCTGGCAGTATGCAGTGAAAAGTGGTACACTTGTGCTTTGTGCCAATTCCACGGCCTTCACCTGCAACTGCGGCTACCCGCATCACAGACGTGTTTGACAAGTTGCCTGCGGTCCAGCTCTGCAGGGTGTCTACATTGGCAGAACCCGATGACAATTGAACGACAAACGTGGCGTATCCATCACAACAAGCTAGACTGAGTCCAAAACGCGCAGGCCTGTTATGTTATAGAACGCCAGCCGGCACCATGGAAACATGTGACTCTAGCTCCGAAACAAGCGGCGCGCGCATCCTGGACAACAGCGCACAATCTGGAGAACTATTTTGCCTCCGTGAACCCGGTGCTCTTCAACCATCAAGCAGATATCACTCCGCGAGGCGTGTAATTAGACCAGTGCCCTATTGTTCTAGCCAATTCGCTGAACCACTGGAAGCAGAGACACCTCAGGATCTTCACCTCCCGGTTCCAGCAGCAGCCCAACCGCATGGATACTGCACCGCGACCAATATGAGCACCCTGACGTGGTCCAAGAAACTTCGCCTCTTCCATGTTGGCCTTCAGTGGGAGCAATGCTGCGAGACTGGTATTCCTAAGAGAAACTCAAACTCTGCTCTGTGATCGTCATTGTACGAGATAACAGAGACTGACTATGTTCATTAAGTGTCAGTACTAATTTGAGATAGGTTTTACTTTCCTTTATCTGTACTTTCCTTTATCTGTAACCTGTACTTTCTTTTATGTTTAATGAATTTACACCAATAATCAAGGAGGAGAATTTAGGTGTGTTTTGCATTTTTGCGTTGAAGTGCCAGATAAATGTTAATTGCATACGATCTGAGACAATTAGTAATTGATGTGTGCTACCATGAAGGAAACATCAGTTGACGATGAGATGTTTGTGTGTTGAGCTCCATTTTTCACGCGTGTGCTTCGCGCACAGTCGATGTTTTCCATCGTGTTATTTCCCGATTTTGAGTGATGTGACTTCTATTTTCGGCTCCAGTTCGTTTGATACTGCCACAACGGACACAAACTTACTCCACGAAGGAGATTTTGTTTTATGTGTTATCTACTAAACTTACTTTCTCTCTCAATAACGTAGACAATTAACTAATCGTGTACATTCCCAGTGTAGTCATTGCATTCATACATACGTATTTCACGAACTAGTGTGCTATTTTGACACACACATTCAAATGTACTAAGCAGCTTCTCTCGCTCCAGCGTGGAGTGTACGCAGCTGCTGCATGCCTTACAGCGACTTCAGCGACAACAGGAGTTCCTTCTGTAAGCTTTAGTTTGGCCAGGCGTAGCTCTGCGCCAGTTTTTCCAGCAAAGAAGCTTTTCCGCGGACGTGGACCCAGGCAAAGACTATCGCACTGTCACAGTTTCAGTAAGTCGATGAGAGCCGTGGCGTGCCTTCGTCACAAGGCTGGAGCGACTCTTCGAGACCTCCGCACTTCAAGTTCACACACGCCAACAAACTTTCCTCTTAACGTACTAAATTTCCTATCAAATTCATCAGCTTCTCAACCTTGGTGTAGGTATTCATACCTTACCACACACCAGTCTAAAATCCCAACTTAACGTTAGCAATGCCAAATTATTTTTCATTGCGTTTTCAGCGAAAGTTGGAAGGGCGGAGGATAATAATTTAATCCCACCACAAAAAAATTAAAGAAAACACAGTTCGTTAATTGTAGTTGTTAACATGTCCGATAGAAAATACGCAACACCCACCCACCCACACCCATACTATGTGATCAAAGGTATCCGGACACCTGGCTAAAAATGACTTACAAGATCGAGGCACTCTCCATCTGTAATGCTGAAATTCAGTATGGTGTTGGTTCACCCTTAGCCTCGACGACATCTTCCATTCTCGCAGGCATACGTTCAATCAGGTGCTGGAAGGCTTCTTGGGGAATGGCAGCCCATTCTTCACGGAGTGCTGCACCGAGGAGAGGTATCGATGTCAGTCGGTGGGGCCTGGCACGAAATTGGCGTTCCAAAACATCCCAAAGGTGTTCTATAGGATTCAGGTTACGACTCTATGCAGGCCAGTCCATTACAAGGATGTTATAACCATCAGCCACAGGCCGTGCATTATTAGCAGGTGCTCGATCGTATTGAAAGATGCAATCGCAATCCCCGAATCGCCCTGCAACAATGGGAAGCAAGAAGGTGCTTAAAACATCAATGTAGGCCTGTGCTGTGGTAGTGCCACGCAAAACAAGAAGTGGTGAAAGCACCCTCCATGAGAAACAGGACCAAACCATAACACCACCGCCTCCGAATTTGCCCGCTGGCAGTGGCCGAGCGGTTCTAGGCGCTACAGTCTGGAACCAAGCGACCGCTACGGTCGTAGGTTCGAATCCTGCTCGGGCATGGATGTGTGTGATGTTCTTAGGTTAGTTAGGTTCAAGTAGTTCTAAGTTATAGGGGACTGATGACCTCAGCAGTTAAGTCCCATAGTGCTCAGAGCCATTTGTCTTTGCCTGCTGGCACTACACGCGCTGGCAGATGACGTGCACCAGGCATTCGCCATACCCACACCCTGCTATCGGATTGCCACATTGTGCACCGCGATTCGTCACTCCAAACAATTTTTCCAATCTTCAGTCGTCCAATGTTTACGCTCCTTACACCAAGCGAGGCGTCGTTTGCCATTTAACAGCGTGATGTGTGGGATATGAGCAGCCACTTGACAATGAAATACAAGTAGTCTCACCTCCCATCTACCTGTCATAGTTTCGAATTCCTCTGTGATAGTCTGGATAGATATCTGCCTATTACACATTACTACCCTCTTCAACTGTCGGCGGTCTCTGTCAGTCAACAGACGAAGTCGGCCTGTACGCTTTTGTGTTGTACGTGTCCCTTCAGGTTTCCATTTCACTAGGAAACAGTGGACCTACGGGTGTTTAGGCGTGTGGAAATCTCGTGTACAGACGTATGGCACAAGTGACACGCAATCACCTGACCACGTTCGAAGTCCGTGAGATCCGCGGAGCGCCCCATTCTGCTCTTTCGCGATGTCTAAGGACTACTGAGATCGCTAATATGGAGTACCTGGCCGTAGGTGGCAGAACAATGTGCCTAATATGAAAAACGTAAGTTTTTGAGGGTATATATAAATATGCTAGACGGCTTACGGTAATTGCAGTGGGGATGCATACCAAATCCGCGCTCCTGCTGAACTCAGCTAAAAGATGCAAGCAAAGGGGTCAATGGACAGTGGACGCTACTAACGTCTGACTACTTGAGACTTTGGGTTGGCTGGGAAGCGTATTTGGATGGCCGATGTGGTTAAGGCAACCGCTCGCATAAACGGAGCATCCAGGTTCGACTCCTGGTCCAGCAGAAATTTTTCACTTGTCAGTAATGAATCTATTTTAATGTGCCTTGCGGCCGATGTATCCGTTCTGTCTTGTGTTTAGACCTACATAAGGCCGTTGTGTCGCAATGTGGTTGCTGTTACGCCAGACAAAACAGACACCACGCCCATATATAGTAAGATGTAGATTTACAAGGAGGGCCCTGAACCTGAAAATATGGATATGGAATTTCTTGTGAGAAGCTACATTCAGTATTAAGAATTAAATTTTTCGGCTGAGCTTTACAGTTTTACTGAATAATTAAAAACAGTTACCGAATCTGGCACGTTAATTTTAAGTATCCAGTCTTCTGACTTTCTTGGTGCAATAATTTACCAACAGCCGTATGATTTGTAGAAGTATATTTTATCTTATGAACTTCTATGTGCTACCAGTTTCGGCATTACATTGATGCCATCTTCAGGCCCTACTCGTCATAGTCGTAAGATCGCTATACACGGAAGGAGCCATATAACTGGATCCGTGAATGAATCCTCCTGCAACAGCTCTTGGTGGCCAGGCGACGAGTGGGGCCTGAAGATGGCATCAATGCAATGCCGAAACTGGTAGCACATAGAAGTCCATAAAATAAAATAAACTTCTAAAATCATACGGCTGTTGTTAAATTATAATACCAAGAAGTTTATGCCAACCGTCGTCCCACAGTCCATAATGAATCAACGAAGAGAGTCTTCTGACTGGTTTGATGCGGCCCACCACAGATTTCTCTTCTGTGACAACCCCTTCATCTCCGAGCACACTTATACCACTTTCAACCTACTGTGGCGGCGCGGTTCCTTCCGTCCCTTTACGACGAACCTCTACCTACCTGTGAACATTGCCTCAGCAGCTCATCAGTAGGGAAGCCGAGCGAAACCTACTGTACTTCGACGTCAACCAGGCTGCAATTAAAGTCACTAATCTCGTTTCGGGAGAAAGTTTTCACACGAAATGAAAGGTTGGAAATTTTTTCCTTGATTAATATATTCTGCAACTTAGGTGAACTAGTATCACTGCCAAGCCCGTGCTAGTGTTAACACAGTCACTCACAATCCCTTTCATTCACGTTAGCAAGTTTATGGTGTTGCATTTCCCGAAAACGTAATAGCTACAAAAATACGGATTGTTTTTTATTGGGAATGCTCGCCAAATATTAAGTCTGTCGGTACCTAATGCAGTCACAGTTTTTAGCCACCGACCTCCTCATAATGCCACGCGGAATTTATGTCTTTTCTCGGCACAGAATTCACTTAAAAATTCCGAAATTTCTACACACTCATCGGAATAATTATGCCGTCACTTTACAACACTTTTTATGTATGAAACACTGCTAGATCCGGTAACTTATCATTTCCATCGGAACTACTACTACACACGTCCGAACTGTTTCATGGTTAGACCCCGACTTCTCTCCAGAATACTCCAAGTCTCCTCTACCAGCAGAGAAAGGCGCGCGAAGAATATTGCTTTACCATTGGTCAGTTTACTCAACAGCCAAAACAGCCAATAGAAAAACAACATTCTCCCGCGTCAGTCCGCGCTTTCCAATAACCAATCGCAAAATAGTAAACCTAACGACTGTACTTTTTACCGACGTAATTATCTAATATACTGAAGTTTTGTTTATGAATAGAGTTATTTACTATTGTTGTTTATACCTGAATTAGCTTTCCCTTTACCATAAACTTACTTTACAAATCTGTTCTACAAAAATCCCCTTTGTCCACATCCATACTTCTTCGAAATGTTCCCACACTAAGTCCCACTACATAATACGTTAAACAATTATCTTCATATTAACCTTAAACCACACTCACGCATCATTCACGCTGCTAAAACACATTTATAACATTTTACATACACAAAAATACATAATATCACTTTATGAAAGTACTAGAACAGTTTATGAAAAACATTCTATTATTTTAGTGCACTCTAGTGGGCACAATCGAAACTAAATCACAGTCCCCTCTCCAGTATTGTCCTCTATCGGCTGATACATAAACTACGTGCGCGTCCAGTCTCGCGTCACCATCTGTCACTATCCAGCTCTGAGACACATCTCCCACCTAACCGCATCCAAGGCGGGATCGGTATACGGCGCCACGCCTCACTACGTCCTCAATTATTTGTTGGATGCATTGCAAATCTCTGATTTTCTGTACAGTTTTTGCCTTCTACAGCTCTCTCTAGTACTATAAAAGCTATTTCTTGACCTCTTAATAAATTTGCTGCCATCCGGTCCCTTCTTCTTTTCAGTGTCTTACATATATTCCTTTCCTTGCAGATTATCTGGAGAACCTCCTCATTCATTATCCCATCAGTCCACCTAATTTTCAACATTTGTCTGTAGTACCACATCTCAAATGCTTAGATGCTATTCTTTTCCGCTCTTCCCACAGTCCATGCCACCCTACCATACAATGCCACGCTCCAAACATACATTCTCAGAAATGTCTTCATCAAATTAAGGCCTTTGTTTGATACTAGTAGACTTATCTTGGCCAGGAATGCTCTTTTTGTCAGTGATAGTCTGCTTTTTACGTCCTCCTTGCTCCGTTCGTCATTAGTTATTTTGCTGCCTAGGTAGCAGAATTCCTTAACGTCATCCACTTAGTGATCACCAATCGTGATGTTAAGTTTCTCATTGCTCTCATTTCTACTACTCCTCACTACTTGCTCCCTTTCTTCGGCTTACACTCAACCCATATTCTGTACTCATTGCACTGTTCATTTCATTCAGTAGATCTTGCAATTCTTCTTCACTTTCACTGAGGGTAGTAACATCGTCAGCAAATCTTATCATCGACATTCTTTCACAATGAATTTAATTCCACTCTCGAAATTTTCTTTTATTTCCGTCATTGTCTCTTCGATGTATAGGCTGAACAGTAGGGACAAAAGAATACATCACTGTGTTATGCCCTTTTCAATTCGAGCACTTCGTTCTCGGTCTTCCAGTCTTATTGTTCCATCTTGACTCTTGTACATATTACCCTTCTTTCCCTATAGCTTGCCCCTATTTTTCTCAGAATTTCGAACATCTTGCACAATATGACATTGTCGAATTCGTTTTCCCATGTCGGAAAATCCTCTGAACGTGTCTGGTTTTCCTTTAGTCTTGCTTCCATTTTCAACCACAACATCAGAACTGCCTCTCTGGTGCCTTTATCTTTCCTAAACGAAACTGATCGTCGTCTAACGCGTCTTCAATTTTCTTTTCCATTCTTCTGTATGCTATTTATGTCAGCAAGCTCATTGTGGAATAATTCTCGCACTTGTCAGCTCTTGCTATCTTTGGAATTGTGTGGATGATGATTTTTCTCCGAAATTCAGATAGTAAATCATTAAATACAGTAAATAACTTTATAAAAGTTTTAAATGTGTGGCACGTGACTAGATTACAACGTTTTCAAAAGATAGGCTTTAAGTACCTTCCCCTCCTGCACCCCTCTCTCCCCTTGGTCTTGTGAGGGATAAGCTTATTATGTCTCAGAAACAAGTTTCAGTGTTCAAGCTCACGTTTCCCTCCAAGGTCGTCTTCCACGATGCTCCTTTTCGCTCCAGCGCACAGTCATCGTTCCAGTCGTCATCTGAGAACCGTCTCACTCCCTGCCAATCGTCAGGGACCAGTTGGACAGTGACTATTCAGAGGTGTCTCCCACGAAGCAGCTGGGCTCCCTGTTGGTCCTCAGCTTTCATGCGCAAACCACAGCCCCACAACGCACGTGGACTCTGTGCCAGCCGTTAGTGCTCATGCTCACAGTGCCAGCTCAAAGCTGTCGTTGCGGCAGGTGTCCCTGCCGGCTTTCACTGCCCATGTGCATGATTTGCCTGCTACCTTCCGCGCCGCAACGTGCCTCCCTTCCAGTCCTTCTCGCAACCTCTTAGGGCCCCACTGCACGTATTGCACTCTGGGACGTCGGCCGTGTTCATCCTTATCTATTGCTGGAAGCCTACAGCATTTCAACTATCGCGGGGCCACCATACGCCCTCCTAGAGGGACAAGTCGGCCATCATTTATTTCAAGATGTTGTCGCACTACCAGATGTCCTACGGGTGCAACAGCCTTTTCTACTTTAACTGCAAAGTTTTGTCGCAATACCTCCTTAAAATTATGTAACGCCCCTGTTGCTCCATTTCCGACAGTGATTCCATTTCTAAACGGATCCTTTCAGCTGCAGAGTGAGTCCATTCCTGCTTTCCTTCCTGTACCCCATGCACCCGTATGCACCATGTCTGTCCCATTTCAGTCCCCACTATTGGCTGACGCACGTGGCCCCTGACAGCCTATCAGCTTCTGTGTTAAGAGAGAATACACATTCACGTAGTGATGCTCGTGGTGGCAGATTATTTGCGTGTATTACCCAGACATCCCCTCATGGCAGGAGCGACTTTCTCTTGCTCCATCACTTGCCGCTCTCTAGATTGGCCACAAATGTCGTGTCTCTGAGTTAGCATTTGGGGCACAGATGTCATGATCCGAGTTAGCATTTGGGGTGGCTCGCATTTCCATTATCTTGCCTCTGCGAGTTCAAGATGTTGCCCGCTGCCAACGGCTCCCTACTCACAACGATACACCTCTTGGGAGCCAGGTGCCATTTGTTGCTGCAGTTCATCACCGAGACTCACAACAGTACCATCCAGGTCTTCGATGGCATAGATCACCCAGGGAATGCCGCTGTGTGGTGCCACCAGCAACATCACCAGGTCTCACTGTGGCTAGGCGTTTGCACCAGAGACTCGAGTAGACTTTATTGTCGATCACCAATGTCCTTCATGTCCTTAACTTTTACTCCCTGAGTCACAGGCACTTGATGGACATTGGTCCTCTATCAGACGCAGCCGACCCCTTTTACCTAACTTCTGCTGGTTACATACAGTTTATAACACTTCAACAGCATTTACGTAGCTTATTCAATCAAATACCAAGTTTGGCTTAGTACATACGATGCCCCAACAGAACAATTAGTCCCGTCACGGAAAAGCCACGTATAACACTCCGTGTCTGCTACCGCTACACCATAACCTTAAAGCTGGAAACAGGTTTTGAAATAAAACTATTTAGTTATAGCAAGGAATTTTGTTATGTTGACCGTGTTATTCCTAACGGAGGTGGCTTATCGGAAATGAAAGTCAGAATTACGTAAATAATTAAACAGTAACAAACAAGATTTTTGCCTATCTGCATTGTTTAACATCTGCACTGTTTAACGTATAAAGAAAACGGTCGCCAGCCTAACTAGGCAAGAGAATGATTAACATTCTCGTTTAAGAAAGTAGGTATAAGTAACTATAACGGACAAACACAACCTAGACTTGGCCACACGCGAGTGCAATGAACTTTGACACACATATACATTTTAAGATTGAAGCTAACAACTGGAGCAGCACAAACTATTTGCAAAATTATAAGAGATACCGAAACACCCTATTACTTTCAGGCTTACATAAAGTGAATGGTCTTTATAACATTACTATTAATATGCACTGCTAATACACAAGACAGACAAACACTTAGCAAACATGAGTATGTAATTTCCTACTATGCAGTTTTCCACTTTTACTACCTTGAGACATAAAATTAACATTAATGTAAGATACTGACCCACTTTCTGAGATTAACAACAGGCAGTAATGTGATCATTTACTAAGCAAAACTCTATAAGCCTCAGTCTTGAGAAATTTTAATTTGAAGTTGGCAACAACACATTAATAAGCAGTTTTACTAGGAAAATTATTTCATCAAGCATCATTAACTTTAACTCACTCTCTTGCCACATTAACTATAACTTTCTCTTTACTATGTTCAAAGGGGGCATTAATTAGAAAACTGGGTTTTAATGTACTTTCAGTAAGGACACTCGGTAATCACTTTAATTCAAACGGAGAGGACCCTGAGAGGTGTTATGATGAGGAGAAAAGTCAAGGTAGGTACATAAATTTAGATGTAAATTACCTTATATTTGAGCACAATAGCACGTCCATTAAGCTGATCCTTCACTATACATCATTATAGTATTACGTAGCAATGATTGCACAATGTGGTGGCAACTGCATGTTGGTAGGTGGATTCGCAGACTGAATTGCTGGACTCTGTCATTTCTTGGTGGCGACGACAGATACAAATTCCAAAATAGTTCCAGCTATTTATCCATAAATCCGAGGCCTTGGAAAGAAGCAGGAAAAGCCTATCTCAGAACTAGCACCATATGCATCTTTTACATGACGGTGCATGGACTCGTAGCTCGTCCCCGACTGCTGGCTCGACTGCTGGCTCGTCTCCGACTGACTGCTCGTCCCCAACTGACTATCAGTTCTACCTTTTCCACCTAGGCCAACCACAATTTGCGCGCGCTACACAGTTCCGTTCCCGAGGGGAACCAATACACCTTTTACATACAGAATAACTAAGAGCCCTAAGTGAGGATCAGCAATTTACATAACAGCAACCAAATACATTAAATAAAACAAAACATTTACACATATTGACATCTCTACAAAAAATTATTCACACAAAATTACAATCATATACAGTAAGTTTTGTTCCCTCCAAATGGGACAAAGAATATAAATTGGAGATACACTACTTTGCATAGAATCAAATCACGACATCAAAGGTTTGACAAAGAAAAGAGTATACAATTTTGTGTTATCTGTTTAATCAAACACATTTACAGATACTCAATGTTATAACATTAAATAAAACAAAAGCAAAATAAATCTGTACAGCAGAAGATGTATGGTGTTACACATGTCCCATGTTTCGTTGAAGTTCCCGTAAGGGGCACATCAAGGAAACAAGGAAACATCTATAACACCTAAGTGGTGTTGGCTACAAAAAAAAAAATTACCATCCAAATTCAGTTGGGACAAAGAAAAAACAACAAAATACACATTATACAAATAAACATTATATACTCTAAGAAATTTCATACATTTTTTTTTCAAAATTATGACATTTACAGTAATCTTCATGCCTACACTGGTTTAAGGAGACTAATTTTGCATCTTTACACAAGATATCTTTAAGCGTGTTCATTTCATACACATACAGTTCAAGTAACAGACAAACAGTACACAAATAATCTGCACATTAGTAGAATAGGTATAGCCTTCTAAAAAAATAAATATACATACACAACAGCACAGTAACATTCTAAACCAACAAAATACAAATTAGACTCTCAATATTTTCAAAGAAAGTAAATATTCACACACATGCAAGCATGTTAATGATCGTAGTACATTTCACTAGGTTCAGCAATCAATGAAATATTGAAAATTTCAGTTTGCGTCCACATATGCACAAATATTTACACAAAACAGCTATGAGAACCTTTTCCAACTGACTCTTTAAATACAAAATTAACTTTTCAAGATTTTTTCAAAGTAATTAACTTTAAAGCTGCCCTTCATTGATAGCAGTCCAAAATATTTGTTGCACATAAACATATTAACCTATTCATACCCTAGCTTTAATCATCACTGCTGTGTTTTAAAACAGACAGTCCAAAACTTTAAGTTATTCCAAAAAACCTAGCATCAAAACATCTACATCCATTTGAATGAGAATGCATATATATTTTTTAATACATTTTCATTGACTTCAGAAAAATAGTCAGTTCATAATACATTGACCAATAAACCTAACTAAGTTCACTGCTTGCCTCAGCACTGGCAGTCCATGTTACACATTCTGCCCACTATTGGTTTGGCAGTCTTTATAAACATTTAGGCACAAAAACACAATCTAGATTAAAAACACTAAAGAAAACACATTTTTAAATTGACACACTGCCCCATCTTCTGGGTTTGGCAGTTCATGCCCACTTATCAGCTCCTTGCCCCACAATGGCAAGTCCTTTGGCTATTGCTCAACACAGCATATTTGGTAGCCCTCAACTTCAGGACCACAGCATTTTTGGTTGTTTTGTCTTGTTTTTCTGCCCAACAGCATATTTTTGAGCAGTTTATTGTCATCATCTCCAAGTTTTCCATCATTATGTCACATCTTTGTTACCAATTGCATTAATGGTATAAAACATAAAATCTGCAACTTTGAAACAGTAATTAGACACTGGCAACAAAACTATTTCTTTTCAAATGACAACATCAGAAAACATGTACATTAGTCAAGAAAATTTTAAATTACATTTTTGGCATAATTACAATATTCAGGGGTTATTTGAGTCCCTGATTTGTGGTTTTTCTCCCCACTTCCTTACTCAGTAATATTTCTTATGAAGTCAGTATTTAGTTTAATTATTTTTTCACACATTTAAGTCATCAGATATGTCGAGATCAGAACAATAACTTTAAATCCTACTGTAAGTGACTTCTGTCTACCCTTTGTGGCACTGGATGCACATATCTCATATCTACTTTACACATATTAATCAGGTTTCTCTCCTCAGTTTTGACACAGAACATTTTTTTTTTATCACCGTTCTTACCCATTTCTGTACAACCAGCTTTAGACATTAATCATATTAGATTATTCACTTTAAACGTTACCTTTATTCACATTTGCATCTTTCTGCATAGAACCATTTATTCATTTACTTTAACTGCATGTTCCTATTCCTTTTTACTGTACCCACTATACTTTCATTATTCCTGGCCATTTTCTAGTGTACCCATATTATTTTTCCATATACTTTTCTCAAAAACATTTATCTTTAGTCATATTGCACAAGGAAAATTTAGCATTATTAAAATTTTTATCATCATTCAAATTCACTAAAAAAAATTTAATAAATACATATATGGTTTGAGAACCACACTTTAAAATAACTTAGTTCTGGAGTTTGCGCCACGATTCTAACAAATTACTTCAAACTTGGAATTCACACTAATTGAAAGTTATTTTAAAGCAAAATTTACATCTTGTATAACACGATTCAATATAAAAAGGGAAGAAAGAAAGAAGATAGTCAAAGTTCCGAATGAAGAAGGAGAAGGTTGCCAACACGAAAAGAAATGGAAGTAGTGCTGGCAACGACTCGGGTCCCTGGTGCTCGTCAGGCAACTGACAATGCAAAGAGTGCATGTCCCCTGAGGGTTAATAACCCTCATCTGAGGACATGTACCTTTGAGTAAACCACATACTGCAAACATAAGCCCTTTCTGGTCTTTAAGTATGTTATAAATTAATTATTATCTTGTGGAGTTCTTTGCACTTGCATAAAGTTACCATAGTCATCATTATTCATAAAGTTTTCAAGTTTTTCACACTACATGGCCCTATCTTCACAATTAGACTGGCAACAATAAGTATTCAATTGAAAATAAACATTTCCTTAGCAAAGTTAAACAGTACACTACAATAAATAAGAAACAACCTGCCACAGGCCTCAAGATCAACAAAACAATAATCCACTTTCAGGTAACACTCAGATACAATAAAAATAAAGATATGCATTATTTTAACAATATATATACATACATCCTGCCCCCAGTCTCTTTATTAACAAGGCAGTCTCTTAGGGTTCATAAACAGTGACTTAAATCTGGTGGCTTTTTAGGCCTCCTATTTTCTACATTTTTCACTAAGCTATTCAGATCTTGCCAACGTTTTGTTTCATCAGATGGTTTTTTAGGTTTTGGAATTTCAAAGTCCTTAGCAAGGTACATGATCTCCTGTTCTGTTATTATCTTACCAGGTGGTTCTTTTTGTTCCTGCAATTCACACTCCTTCAAAACATTTGTTAAGGCTTGCCCCAGTATAGTATCATCTGGAGGTTCCTGCAAACTATGCCCCTGTGTTACACTACTGAATAATTCATTCGGTTTTGGCCCAGTTTCACTTTCTGTATCTTGCTTTGGTAAAATGTCACTAACTTTCTCATACCCTCTTTCAGTAAAAGTGTATTCACTTTCGTTTACACCTGAAAATTCATCTTCACTGGAATCATCACCACTCTCTTCCTCGCCATCAGATTCACTTAAGTACTCGACTTTTGAACAATAGGGAAAGTTAGTATATTCGTTTTTATCTGTATCCATATACCCTTCATCATCTGAACTATCACTGATTTCATTTTCGTCATCAGATTCGAACAGGGAAGCAACTTTTAGACAGTGGAGCAGATAATCACTAGATGTTTCAGCCACTTCGTTTTTGGACTCATTTTCTACATAATGCACATCGTTTGGACGGTCAGGCACTTCTGTTATATCATTTTGAACAATTTCAGCTTTAACTTCATACTTAGTATAATCGTCATATACTTCGATAACTTTCATATCATTTTCTTCCATGCTGTCATTTTCAGGTAATCGTGCGAAACCCCTATCAGACCCTTCTGCATTAAAATCATTAAGCACCTTTCCATCAACAATAACTTCACCTGCACTGCTTATAATGTCATGTTTACTAACGTCCTCCTCTGCATCACTTTCACCTATCATTAATTGTGCACACGTCTTTTGCGTGGCGTATTCTACCTTCCTCTCCTTTTTATTCATCATAACCTCCCCCACATCTACGTCTTTTACCTCATATACATTATCAACAGTGCCAATATTTCCTTTTTCACTCGCCTTTTCTGTCTCCCTTTCATTCTTTAATAAAGTCTTTTCGCACGATTCCGAAACTGAGTTATCTTTATCATATGACATATTAACTTTATTTCCATTTTTATATTCATTTACTACTGAAACCAGCCATCGGAAGTGTCCGATTCCGCCTCTTCTGTTTCTCTCTACGGCAGCCATCTTGTTCTGACGTCTGCCATTTGTGTCTGCTGCCAAGTGCAATGTACGCTGCTCCGGCAACCGCTGGCCCGAGCACGAACGGTCACGTGACTTCGCACTGGGAACGCCACTATGTATCACTCCGCGCCCGTCTGCTATAGGCGCGTCCTTAACCTTCCTGCCCCGTAGTTTACATTTTTCCTTCTCGAACCTAATATTTGACATCTTTTCTTTGGGCCCAAAACCGGTTTCCGCGTGAATCCGGCCCGTAACACACGCGGTTTTCAGTTTTCCATTTCTTCTCTATTTTGGAAATTCCGCGTCATGTATCCTCTACCGCGCGTAGTATAATTTACCCTGCCTCTCGCACGACCTCTTTGAATCGTGTTTACACGAAATCTATCGTTTTCAGATTGTCCATTTTGGTCATTGCTTTCTCGCGAATAATTGTTATTGTGGTGGGGACGGGACCCGCGATTTCTTCGCCAGTGATCTTCATCCTCTACTCTTTCCAGAAACGCAGAAAAACTTCTGTGTGTACTCCCAACATATCGTTTAGAATCCTCAGGCAGTTTCTGCCAAAGAACCCAAACGATCTCAGCTTCAGTCCTTCTAGCCTTCAAATGTATCGGTTTTCTGTACCATGATTCGCAGAATTCTTTCATGGTTTGCCTATCTCTGACATCATACAGTCTGGCCATTAGAAATTCACGCCACAACTGGTCTTGTTTTTGTTCTGACCAGTACTCGTCAATAAATTTTTGTTTAAAGGTCTCAAAAGACATCTGGTTATTATCCAGATTCAAACCCCATCTTTTTGCTTCTCCCGTTAGTGCACTAATTACGACATTAATTTTTTCCTGATCGGACAAATATTCAGGAAAGTTCCTTTCGCAATTCTTTACAAAGTCTAGGGGGTGCCATCCGTTATGTCTCTTTGTAGGGTGAAATTTTTCTTCGCCCTCTAATATTTTACTGAAAGGGACCCTTTCTGTAAAATGTGTAGGTCCTGTTTGTATTTTTCTTTCCAAGTCATACATTTTGCCTTGGATTTGTGAAGTGTTATGGTCACACTTCTTTTCGCAATTAACAATCTGTTTAGTTAGTTCTCTACTTTTTTCTGTTACAGATTGTTTAATCTGTGCAAATTCTGCGTTACATTCTGTTTGTATTTCGGATTTAATACCGAATACCTTTTCATCCACTTTAGTACAGACTAAGGGTTCTATTCGATCTTGAATTTTAATTACTTCAGTGTCAAATCTTTCGTTAATGTCATCAATCTGTCCTTGTATGTTGACAATATTGCCATTGACGACAGCAATTTCGCTTTTAATACTTTTGATTTCATTACTCACTGTTCATACCCTTGAGTTAACTTCTTCAATTTGTTTACTAAGATTTTTGCCTTGCTCTTGCATTTGTTTACTAATATCGCTACCCTGTGTTGCAGTTAGCTGCCCCTGTGCTGCAATTAGCTGTCTTTGTTCTACATTTTGTTGCCCCAGTGCTGCGATTTGCGCATTAATATTGTCATTTTGCGCAGCATTTTGTTGTCCCTGTGCTGCAATTTGTGCAGACAACATTTTTAACAATTCTAACATATCTGGATTCGTTTCACTTTTAGGTTCTGCTACATTTTTATGTTCGAAACCTCCTTCCCTTTCAGTTTTTGGTGATTAAAATATATCCCGCGATTCATTGATATAGCCATTGTCTTCGACAACATCGCTCATATTGTCTTGCTCAGTACGAGCGACATTCATAGCTTCTATCTGTTTATTGACATCGGCGTGGTACCGTACGTAATTTAACTCGCGAGTAAAGCCATCTGTTGGTGTGCTGCTTGAACTGCTCTCGGTTGCATTCTGTTCTCGCGTGTCTAGATTTATTTCTAGTTTCCTGTCCATTTTAGCTATTATTGAGTACTGATACCTTTTATTTTCAATTTCAACTGAACTTTCACTATCCGTTCTGTCAAATAATGTACCGGTTCGTGCCGCTGGACGTTTTATGTTCACTCCATGTTTGTAAAATACTAACTACTTATAAATTTTTCCGTCTGTAGGTGCATCCTCTTCCTCGAAAGGATACGCATCCTCTACACCTCCCGTAAACTCGATCCTCCCCACCCGCTCGTCTCCCCGATCCTCTCCCACCCCCGCCCGCTGCCGCGCCTGTACTCTCATGTCCCACCCGGTCTCCATCTCTCCACCCTCCTTACCCTCTCCCAAGGTGGCTTCCGCCAGCTCCCCCTACCTGATGATGCCCTCCTCCCCTCCATCTACCCCTCCTACCAACTTTGATCCTCCCGCCCTCCTCCCGTGCTTGCTCCTCTGGGCACCCTCCCTCCCTTCTCTCCCTTTTTCCCTCCCTCCTCCTTTTCTCTCCCCTTCTCCCCCGGGCCTCCCCTCCCCTGTACCTCTCCCTCTTGCCCCCGTCTCCCCCGCCGTTGGCATCCTTTTCTCCCCTCTCCCCCCACCTCCCCCCTGTTCCACTCTTGGCAGGTCCCCGGACTCGCACACGCTACGTGGACTTTCGCGCGCCGGAGATCGCCGCCATCAGTGTCTTGTGTGTGCCGTCATGTTTCGTGTTCAGTGTTTCCCGTCACGCTCCGTTGTTCACCAGTGCCATCGTCTTCTTCAGTATCTGTGCGTCGTCTCAACAGTTTGCAGTGTGGTTTATCGTCAAGTGTGAACGGCTCCGTGTTTGTCTCTCTGTGTCTCCTATTTTATCGCCCACCATTTTGTGACTTTTCTGTTTTTCTCCTGTTTTTTTTTTGTGCTTCTGTCTCATTTGGCTGAAGAGCAGCGTAGTGTGCTGCTGCCAGCCTGCTTATTGTATAGGCATTAAAATGACAATAAAGTAAAAAAAAAAAATAAAAAAAAACTGTAGGTGCAATTATCAGAGGGTTGGATCCCCTCAGTCGACGACGTCAGGTTGCAACGCCTGGGCTGCTCTCAGGTTGTAATCTCCGTCTTCGGCGGTTGTGTCTGTCTGTCTGTCTGCCTGCCTGCGTGCCTGCCCGTCGCTTCCTGCTGTCGCTGTCCGTCCGTCCGTCCGTCCGTCCGTCTGCCTGTTCGCTGCCGTCCGCTGTCCGTCCGTCCGTCTGTTCGTCGTCGCCGCCGCCGCCGCCGTCGCCGCCGTCCTGACCCTGGTCTACGGCCGTCTTCATCCGTCTTCGTCTTTGTCTGTCCCCAGTTTCTGTCCTCTCCTCTTCGTTCTGTTCGTTCTTATTTCTCTCTCCCGTCATGTCCGCCCCCACCACCACTGTCACTACTACCACCACCGCCATTGTCTGTACCTCCCCTTCCGCCGCCTCCACCACTATAACTTGGTGTGCTCAGTCCCACCCCCCTCCTTCCATTCCACCTCTCCTCACTCTCCCTTCACCCTCTATCTTTGTCGCCCCCTCTCCCGCTTCTTCCTCCTGCTCCTCTCGTTCTGATCCCTTCCCCCCACTCCCCCAGCCTGTCACTGCAGCTCCGGCTCGGGTGGTGGCCCGTCGGGCCACTGCCCACGCCCAGCTCTCCCCGTCACCTTCGCCATCACCGCCGCCACTGCCACCGTCATCATCATCGTCGCCGTCGCCTTCGCCTTCACCGTCACCGTCACCATCTCCGGCGCCGACTCCGGCCCCGGGACCTGCCCCTCCCCGCCACATTCCCGTTGTTCCCATCCCCCACACCTCCTCCACCGCTGTCAAGCGCCCCAGTGGCACTCCTGCTTCCTCTGCTTCCAAAAAGGCTGCGCCTCGTCCCCCTTCCCCCACCCATGATGCCATGGAAGTCTCCCCGCCTGTCCCTGCCCCCTCATCCTCCTCCTCTCCCCCTTCCTCCTACCGCTACCTCCTCTCCCGTCCTGATCCCTCTCTCCTTGAAGCCCGGAACCTCACCCTCTTCCTACGCCAGCATTGTCCTGGTGCCCCCATCTCCCTCCTCACTCCTCGCCGAGATTCGGTCCTCATCTCCTCCCCCAGCCCAACCCTCCACACCTACCTCCTTTCCCGCATCCCTGTCACCCGCTTTGGCCCTCATGCCTCCCTCACCCCTGCTCCTTCACCACCTCCCTCCCGCCAACCCCAACCTCCGCGTCGCCCGCCAACTCTCACCGCCGTGATCACTCGGCTTAGTCCAGTGATCACGGAGGAGGAGGTGTTGGCGGAGCTCAAGGCGCATCCCCATTTGGAGGTGCGTGCGGTTCGCCGCATACATAACGCTGCCGGCCCCACCCGCCTTATGCGGGTTTTTTCTGAGCAGGCCCCCTCCATTGACCGTCTCCTGAAGCAGGGTGCCCTCCTTTTTAACCAGCGGTACAAGGTCGACCCCTCCCGTTCCCCTCCTCAATCCCTGCGCTGCCAGAGGTGTCTGCGCTATAATGCGCACCCCACAGCTGAGTGCCGCGAGGCCCCCACCTGCCCGCATTGTCGGCAAGCGCACTTCCTCAGGCAGTGCCCTAACCTCCAATCCCCTCCTTCCTGCAATACCTGCAATCTCCCCCATCACACCTACTCCCAAAAGTGTCAAGCCCGACCCCCTCCAACCACTCCTGAACTCACCGTCCCTGTCTGTCCCCTGGACGCCCCCACCCCTCCTGGCAATTCCCTTCGTCCCCCCCCCCCCCACCGCTGAGGACATCATCAGGTTCCTTACCATCGTCCTCCAGAATGTTCATCCCTTTCAGCGCCCACACACCCTCCAACAGATCTCCCTCGCCGCCCGTTCCATATTCCAACTCAAGATGTACGCCACCTACTCCAGCAACCAGGCCCATTTCACCTTCTCCCGCCTCGACACCCTCGTCTAAATCCCTATCATGGCGCGACAGCAACGTATCCTTTTCAACAACATCCGCTCCCTACCCGCCAACAGGAACCTCTTCCTGCACACCCTTGCCACCCACCGCGTGGATGCCTTCCTCCTTAATGACACCTTCCTCCAACCCCACCACACCATTCACACTTCGCCCTACCTCCTCCACCGCTCCGATAATCCCCTCCCAATTGCGCGTGGCGGAGTTGCCATTGGTCACCACCGCCAGATCCCCGTTCGGCTCCAACCTCTCCTTCCCGACCCCACCGAACACCTGATCCTTAGTCTCTTCTTCCCCGGCCTTACCGTTACCTGCGCCACCATCTATGTCCGCCCCAACGCTCCTATTCCCTTCGACTTCCTCTCCCACGTCGATCGTACCTTTTCCTCCTACGTGATCGCCGCCGACCTCAACATCCATAGTCGTTCCCCTGCCCAGTAACGGCGATGGCATCGGTTCCTCTCCACCCTTCAAGGTGACCTCGTCCCCATCCCCCGGCATACCCGTCCTGAATCGAACTCCACTCCTGATGTTATCCTCTCCTCCCCCAACCTCCTTGGCCGCATAACGGTGGATGTCCTGGAGCCTATTGGTAGCGACCATCTCCCTGTCCTCCTCACCGTTTCAGACGGTCGTCGCCCTCGCCCCGACCCTCGTACTGACCCTCCCCCTAAGTATGTCCACGACTATTCCCGAGCCGACTGGAATGCCTACCGGGATACCCTTTCCACCCAGGTCGATAGCCACCCTCTCCCCTACCACCACCCTGACGATGTCACCCATGCCACCTCCTTTCTCCAGCAGACCTTGTCTGAGGCCGTGGAGGCCCACGTTCCTACTGTCGCCATCCACCCCCACCGTCCTACTTTACCCCCACAGGCCGTTCTCCTCCTCCGTGAATCCCGTCGTCTCTACCGTGCCTTCCTCCGCACGCGTGACCCGGACACACTACGACGCCACCGGCAACTCCAGCGACACGTTCGTAATTTGCTCGCGGCTACGAAACGCCGGGACTGGCGACAGACATGCACCCGTTTAAATGCAACCCTACCAATCAACTCGTCCAAGTTCTGGTCGGCCTTCCGTCGCCTTACCGGAACTAAACCCTCCCCCTACTATCCTCTTCTCCACGATGATCACCCCTTCCCGGACACCCTTAGTAAGGCCAATCACTTTGCCTCCTACCTCTCCGATGTCTTCTCCATCCCCGACGATCCCCAGTTCGATTACTCCCTCTTCCCGGATATCCGCGATCGCACTGACACCTCTGTCCCTCCCCTCGCTCCTGGTTTCCAGTACTTGGACAACATTACACACACGGAACTCAATGCCCCTATCACTACACAGGATCTCATTGATACACTCCGCACAAAACGCAACACCACTCCTGGTCACGATCGTGCCACCTACCGTCACCTTCGTGAAGCTCCTGTCTCTTTCCTCTCCACCCTGGCCAGGCTCTACAATGTAGTCCTGTCCACCGGTTACTACCCCGACCTGTGGAAAACCTCCCGTATCGTCATGTTCCTTAAACCTGGCAAACCGCCGTCCGCCGTCTCCTCCTACCGTCCCATCAGCCTTACCTCAGTCTTCAGCAAGGTCCTGGAATCTATCCTCACCCGCCGCATCCACCAGCATCTCCGCCGGCACTGCCTCCTTCCCGTCACCCAGTGTGGCTTTCGGCCATCCTTCTCTTCCGACGATCTTCTCCTTCACCTCACTCATCTCCTTTCCGAACAGCTTAATTCCCGTCGCTCCGCAATCTTCCTCTCCCTTGACCTCGAACGCGCTTATGACCGCGTCTGGCATTCCGGTCTTCTCTTCAAGCTCCAAACCTTTGCCCTTCCCATTAACTACGTCCGTCTGATCGGTTCCTTTCTCTCCCACCGTCCTTCCTATGTCACCATCCATAACACAGATTCCTACACCTTTTTCCCCTCCGCCGGTGTGCCCCAAGGCTCTGTCCTCTCCCCCCTTCTGTACCTTTTGTACACGGCGGACATGCCGCCGCCGTCGCCCCCCGTCCACCTCCTCCAGTTTGCCGATGACACCACCTTCCTCGCCCTTGCCCCCACCCTGCAACGCTCCCAACGCCTTCTCCAATCCCATCTTGACCGATTCACCGCTTGGTGTAACCAGTGGTTGCTCAAGGTCAATCCTTCGAAAACCCAGGCGATCAATGTAGGCAAAACCACCCCTTCCTTCCGCCTCCTTGATTTCTATCTCACCGTCTATGGCCGTCCCATCGCCCTCACTCCCACCCTTAAGTACCTTGGCGTCACCCTCGACCGTCGCCTCTCCTGGACTCCCCATCTCCATACAATCCAAGCCAAGGCGCGTTCCCGACTCCGTCTCCTCAAGCTCCTTTCCGGCCGTACGCGGGGTCTGGACCCTTACACAATCCTCCACACCTATAAATCCCTCATCCGCCCTATCCTTTGTTATGCCCATCCAGCCTGGATCTCCGCCCCCCCTACCTTTTATAAATCCCTCCAAATCCTTGAACGCCATGCTCTCCGCCTCGCCTATCGCATCCGTCTCCCCTCCCCCACGCGGACCCTGTATGATCTCATCCCCTTCCCCCACCTCCTCCTTTTCCTTGAAAGGATACGGATCCTGTACACCTCCCGTAAACTTGATCCTCCTCACCCGCTCGTCTCCCCAATCCTCTCCCATCCCTGCCCGCTGCCGCGCCTGTATTCCCACGTCCCGCCCGGTCTCCATCTCTCCACCCTCCTTACTCTCTCCCAAGGTGGCTTCCGCCAGCTCCCCCTCCCTGATGATGTCCTCCTCCCCTCCATCTACCCCTCCTATCAACTTTGACCCTGCCCCACCACCCACTTCCGGTGTCCTTTCCTTTAGGCACCCTCCCTCCCTCCCTTCTCTTCCCTTCCCTCCCCTTCTCTTTCCTTTTCCCCCATCCCCTCCCTCCACCACTCTCCCCCCCGGGCTTCCCCTCCCCCTTCCTCCCTCCCCCCCTTTCTCCCCTGCCCGTGGGATCTCTGCTCTCCCCTCTCCCTCTCCCACTCCCCTTCCTCCTCCTCCTCTCTTGGCAGGTCCCCGGACTTGCACACGCATGGTGAACATTCGCGCGCCGGAGATCATCGCCATCAGTGTCTAGTGTGTGCCGTCGTGTTTAGTGTTCAGTGTTCCCCGTCACACTCCCTCGTTCACCAGTGCCATCGTCATCTTCAGAGTTTGTCAGGTTCGGTAGATGCTGCTATGGATTACCTATGGGGTTGTCAGGTTCGGTAGATGCTGCTATGGATTACCTTAGACCAGACATTTCAAGTAACTTCCATAATATGAATTTGACCCTCACTACCCCAACAGAAATAATGTCCATCATAAAATCTTTAAAATCAAAAACATCTAGTGGGTATGATGAAATATCAACAAAGTTAATTAAAGAATGTGATTCTGAGCTAAGTAACATATTAAGCTATCTGTGTAACCAGTCGTTTATCAGTGGAATATTTCCCGAATGGCTGAAATATGCTGAAGTTAAGCCACTGTTTAAGAAGGGAGATAAAGAAATAGCATCAAATTTCCGTCCAATTTCACTGTTGCCAGCATTCTCAAAAATTTTCGAAAAAGTAATGTACAGTCGTCTTTATAACCATCTTATCTCAAATAACATACTGTCAAAGTCACAGTTTGGATTTCTAAAAGGTTCTGATATTGAGAAGGCTATCTACACTTACAGTGAAAATGTACTTAATTCATTAGACAAAAAATTGCAGGCAACTGGTATATTTTGTGATCTGTCAAAGGCATTTGACTGTGTAAATCACAATATCCTTTTAAGTAAACTAGAATATTATAGTGTAACAGGAAATGCTGCAAAATGGTTCAAATCTTATATCTCTGGCAGGAAACAAAGGGTGTTATTAGGAAAGAGACATGTATCAAGCTATCAGGCATCATCCAACTGGGAACTAATTACATGTGGGGTCCCACAAGGTTCCATTTTGGGGCCCTTACTTTTTCTTGTGTATATCAATGACCTTTCATCAGTAACATTACCAGATGCCAAGTTTGTTTTGTTTGCTGATGATACAAACATTGCAATAAATAGCAAATCAAGTGTAGTCTTAGAAAGATCAGCCAATAAAATATTTGTAGACATTAATCACTGGTTCCTAGCCAATTCTTTGTCACTAAACTTTGAAAAAACACACTACATGCAGTTCAGAACTTGTAAGGGGTGTCCCAAGAGTATATGTCTAATATATGATGACAAGAAGATAGAAGAAGTGGACGGTGTTAAATTCTTGGGATTACAGCTTGATAATAAATTCAACTGGGAGGAGCACACCACAGAACTGCTGAAGCGTCTTAACAAATCTCTGTTTGCAATGCGAATTTTGTCAGACATAGGGGATATAAAAATGAAAAAGCTGGCATACTATGCTTACTTTCATTCCATAATGTCATATGGGATTATTTTCTGGGGTAATTCATCAAGCCAAGCTAAAGTTTTCCGGGCACAAAAACGTGCAGTAAGAATTATATGTGGTGTGAACTCAAGAACATCCTGCAGAAGCCTGTTTAGGGAACTAGGGATACTAACTACAGCTTCCCAATATATTTATTCCTTAATGAAATTTGTCATTAAAAATATATCACTTTTTCAAACCAACAGCTCAATTCATGGAATCAATACTAGAAATAAGAACAATCTTCACAAGGATTTAAAGTCACTTAGTCTTGTACAAAAAGGTGTGCATTATTCAGGAACACACATTTTCAATAACTTGCCAGCAGCCATAAAAAGCTTAACAACCAATGAAATTCAGTTTAAGAGAAGCCTAAAGGATTTATTGGTGGCCAACTCCTTCTACTCCATTGATGAATTTCTGAGGAAAACCAACTGATTTGTATATAAGTACAACATAACTTCTGCACAATTTCAGTGCAGTAATGTGTTCACTGAAAATTTGTGTGTGTGTGTGTGTGTGTGTGTGTGTGTGTGTGTGTGTGTGTAAGTATAATCTAACTTCTGCACCATTTCAGTGCAGTAATGTGTTCATTGTAAATAAGTATTACAGTAGTTGTATTACATGTTTCTTACCTTATAAATAAATATAAAACTTTTTTATTTTAAATTCAGTGCAATAGTATTTGTAAAATGACTCTTAGTGTTCATTAAAAAATGACGATCATTCCACTTGGGACCTGTGGAATGGTACATTAGCTTATTTGTTTTAGTTTAAATATTTGTCATGTATTGTTGTTTTTCTGACATGTTCCACATCCTGGAGGACCTCCTCACTACGGATCAATTGGAATGAAAGTAAATCTAATCTAATCTAATCTCATCAGTTAGCAGTGTGGATTATCGACGAGTGTGAACGGCTCCGTGTTTGTCTCTATGTGTCTCCTGTTTTATTGCCCACATTCTGTAACTTATGTGTCTTCTCCTGTTTTCTCTGCTTGTATATTCTATGGCTGAAGAGCAGCGTAGTGTGCTGCTGACAGCCTGCCTGTTGTACAGGCTTTAAAATAACAATAAAGTAAAAAAAAAAAAAGTAGGTGCAAATTGAACAACGTACTGTCACGGTCGCCACGTATAACACTTCGACAGCATTTACGTAGCTTATTCAATCAAATACCAAGTTTGGCTTATACATACGATGCCCCAACAGAACAATTAGTCCTGTCACGGAAAAGCCACGTATAACACTCCGTGTCTGCTACCGCTACACCATTACCTTAAAGCTGGAAACAGGTTTTGAAATAATACTATTTTGTTATAGCAATTATGGTATAAAGCAACAGAGCAGTGTTACCCTCTGAGAGGAATTTTGTTATGTTGACCGTGTTATTCCTAACGGAGGTGGCTTATCGGAAATGAAAGTCAGAATTACGTAAATAATTAAACAGTAACAAACAAGATTTTTACCTATCTGCGCTGTTTAATATCTGCACTGTTTAACGTATAAAGAAAACGGTCGCCAGCCTAACTAGGCAAGAGAATGATTAACATTCTCGTTTAAGAAAGTAGGTATAAGTAACTATAACGGACAAACACAACATAGACTTGGCCACATGCGAGTGCAATGAACTTTGACACACATATATATTTTAAGATTGAAGCTAACAACTGGAGCAGCACAAACTATTTGCAAAATTATAAGAGATACCGAAACACCCTATTACTTTCAGGCTTACATAAAGTGAATGGTCTTTATAACATTACTATTAATATGCACTGCTAATACACAAGACAGACAAACACTTAGCAAACATGAGTATGTAATTTCCTACTATGCAGTTTTCCACTTTTACTACCTTGAGACATAAAATTAACCTTAATGTAAGATACTGACCCACTTTCTGAGATTAACAACAGGCAGTAATGTGATCATTTACTAAGCAAAACTCTATAAGCCTCAGTCTTGAGAAATTTTAATTTGAAGTTGGCAACAACACATTAATAAGCAGTTTTACTAGGAAAATTATTTCATCAAGCATCATTAACTTTAACTCACTCTCTTGCCACATTAACTATAACTTTCTCTTTACTATGTTCAAAGGGGGCATTAATTAGAAAACTGGGTTTTAATGTACTTTCAGTAAGGACACTCGGTAATCACTTTAATTCAAACGGAGAGGACCCTGAGAGGTGTTATGATGAGGAGAAAAGTCAAGGTAGGTACATAAATTTAGATGTAAATTACCTTATATTTGAGCACAATAGCACGTCCATTAAGCTGATCCTTCACTATACATCATTATAGTATTACGTAGCAATGATTGCACAATGTGGTGGCAACTGCATGTTGGTAGGTGGATTCGCAGACTGAATTGCTGGACTCTGTCATTTCTTGGTGGCGACGACAGATACAAATTCCAAAATAGTTCCAGCTATTTATCCATCCATCCGAGGCCTTGGAAAGAAGCAGGAAAAGCCTCTCTCAGAACTAGCACCATATGCATCTTTTACATGACGGTGCATGGACTCGTAGCTCGTCCCCGACTGCTGGCCCGACTGCTGGCTCGTCTCCGACTGACTGCTCGTCCCCGACTGACTATCAGTTCCACCTTTTCTACTTAGGCCAACCACAATTTGCGCGCGCTACACAGTTCCGTTCCCGAGGGGAACCACTACACCTTTTACATACAGAATAACTAAGAGCCCTAAGTGAGGATCAGCAATTTACATAACAGCAACCAAATACATTAAATAAAACAAAACATTTACACATATTGACATCTCTACAAAAAATTATTCACACAAAATTACAATCATATACAGTAAGTTTTGTTCCGTCCAAATGGGACAAAGAATATAAATTGCAGATACACTACTTTGCATAGAATCAAATCACGACATCAAAGGTTTGACAAAGAAAAGAGTATACAATTTTGTGTTATCTGTTTAATCAAACACATTTACAGATACTCAATGTTATAACATTAAATAAAACAAAAGCAAAATAAATCTGTACAGCAGAAGAGGTATGGTGTTACAAGTTCCGCTGTTTCCAGACAGAAGACTCGGCATGATGAAGTCCGTTGGCATGCGGCCGCCATCGAAATGGTCTATACGACACCTCCTTCGCTGCTTGAAAACATTGCCACTTCCAGGGTCCTTTCGCCTCTCTCAGGTTGGCCACGGTTGTTCTGTAAGAGGTATGCGCTGCCTGCGATATGTAAGCTATAAGAGAATCTGAGACCAAAGAGCAGTGTTGACTGCAGTACGGACTGTGTAGCAGTAGCAGTAAGTAGTAGCTAGCGAGCAGTCTGGTGTATCATGTTGGCTGGGCCGGTCGCGGTGCAGCGATGCCGGAGCCTGAGTATTCTTTGTATAAGGTAAAAAGCAGCCTCGCGCATATCTAGTAATGTTATGTGAACTCCCATGTAAATCTTTTAAAATGTCCTAATAATATAATCTTACCTCAATAAAAACGGCGAATATATCTGCTCTTACCTAAAACTTTTCCGGCACAGCTCTGTGCAATGCTGACGTATATATTTGATATTTATGAAAGGAAGCAACTGATTTTTCTTTTGCAGCAATCGGAATGATCATGGATTGGAGAAATTAGTAAATTCTTTAAATTGAAATGAATTCTTGTTAGAAATTACTTTATATGACAAAGATTATTATTAGGACATTTTAAAGGATTTACATGGGAGTTCACATTACATTACTAGACATGCGCGAGGCTGCTTTTTACCTTATACAATAATACTCAGGCTCCGGCATCGCTGCACCGCGACCGGCCCAGCCAACATGATACACCAGACTGCTCGCTAGCAACTACTTACTGCTACTGCTACATAGTTCGTACTGCAGCCAGCACTGCTCTTTGGTCTCAGATTCTCTTATAGTTTACATATCGCAGGCAGCGCATACCTCTTACAGTTCCTCCTGACAAATTACGCAGGCCACCTGTCAGACTTTCTTCAGTCCACGTTTGTTCTTTCTTGGAAATTGAAAAGCAGAAATCTGCCAAGGACTGTACTTCTACTTGCGGCATGCATCGCTTAGAAGAAAGTACCGATGATGACTGATCTCAGTCGAAATCGATTTGCAACAAGATAAATAAATTATGTTTCCGCGACTGGTTGCTATATTCTTCAAAATTTAATTTTCCACGCTCGCTGCACAGAAAGGGAACATTACGGAGCCCAAAATTAAAATTTTAAATAGCTCTTTAGGAGAGGAAATGAATTACCGAATAAAAAATACAGGGTTCCATTTCAAAAAGTCATACTGCCGTTCATATCTTTGTAAAAAACGAAGCTACAACGAAGTCAATCATGCTGATTGATGTCCCCCTGACGGCTAAAGCAAATTTGCTTGAAGCATTTTGTAATTTGCATCTGGACAAACAGTTATTTAGGGTGGTCAAGATAAATGGGATATACACACTCAAAAATTATGATAAAACTAAGTTTTAACTGCATACCAGTCGTATTACTAACGTAAGTATCCCAAATATGTCCCATAAGCTACACAGCCTGAACAATTAGGTATAATAAAAGTATGTCCTAATCCAGTCAAAGTCAATACAGCCAGTGTGGCTGCATATTGCCATTCAGAATACTGTGAGGAGCGCTAGATCCAGTATACAGTCATTGACGGGGATTGCTTTTTGGATTTCATCCAACAGTTTTCCAGTTTTCCTCCATGTTTTGGTATAGACCCTTGTATGAGTGGCAGAAGGTCTTTGTGGTTGATGGTACACTGTGTGCCGCTTCTGGATTTGATCACAAGGCATTTCATTCTCTTCTGATTTAGTTACGCCTGTCTGATTCAATGTTTTATTCCTTTGTCCTATATTCATTGTGACAGACTTTTACAATTTATCTTAGCCCAAGAAGCAAATTCCTATCGATTTATAATGTGTAGGATTTCGCCCCCTTTTTTACCTTTTGACAAAAATCCTTAGGTCGTCTTTTTATGCAATGCATAACATTTTCCGTTTATGGATAAACTTCATAGCGTTTCTGTCAACATGGCGATTAAGGGGTGGGTCATTAAAGCAAAGAGAATCATTGACATTGAGAACGAACGTCCCACTGTGATTTCTGTCTTGATATCTTTAAATAGGTGCTCTTTAAGCAATATTTTCGTCAAATTATTACTAAGTATTTTCATCGTCAAGCCGGTAAACTGAGGTGGAAAAGTTCATAGCCTGCACAGTCTTCTTTAGGTACTGGTGATTTACCATCTCAATGTTTTTCTCAAACCCTGGAGAGCCTGTTGCACATTTAAGTTTTCAGGCTTCATCGTTTTCTACTGCTTCTGAAGATTCGCTTATATTTTACACTAATTCGCTACCTTTGTCGAGACTTATTTCACACTCTCCTGTTATTCCATCCGGTAGCATTCTTAACCTTTCTGCGTGGATCCTGTCATTAATTTGTAGTGTGTGTTCCCAATTGTTTTATTTCGTGAGCTCTGATGAATTAAGAATAATGTCCCTTCTTAAAACTCCTTTACTGTATTGCTGTTCAGGTCCACTGCTTCAATGTATGTGCATAAAATATTGTTCTCCTTTCCTTTTGTAGGAAAACTCGGTGAAATGCTGCGGGGATTCCGTCCAATCCGGTGAAATTGTTTGGTCTGCGTGCGATCGCATCTTTCTACAAATAATAACCGGCAGAGCAATGGGGCGAATTGTGCAGGGGATGAGGTACTGTGACAAACAGAACCATAGTTAATGTAAAAATCCTGTTGGAAGAACATTATACCAGAGGTTGAAAATATCGCTTCAGTCACAAGTAGCTCTGCGCTCATAGGTAGTACACCGCGGCTAGTACACGTCCACCGCGGCGCTCGGGGACCACAGCACGTACGACACCTGAAGATGGGCTTATAAGAGCTAGTTGCGGAAGCATACTTGACCTCTTCGAAACAAATAATCCTGGAGAAATAGGGACTATCATGACGAATACGGCGATTAGCGACCACAGGGCAGTTGCTGCTAGGCTGAATATTGTAACACCCACAATCATCAAAAAGAGACAAAAAGGTGGTAAAAATGCTCTTAACGCCTTTTTAAGAGACAGTCGCCACTCCTTGCGATCTGATCACGTAAGCGTAGAAAAGATGTGGAATGATTTCAAAGAGAGAGTATCGACGGCAGTTGAGAGATATATACCACATAAATTAATAAGTGATGGTACTGATCCTCCATGGTACACAAAACGGGTCAGATCGCTGTTGGAAAGGCAACGAAAGAAGCATGCCATATTTGAAAGAACGCAAAATCCCGAAGGTAGGCAAAGTTTTGCAGAAGTTCGAAATATAGTGCGTGCTTCAATGCGAGATGCTTTTAACAATTTACATAACGAAACTCTGTCTTGGAATCTGGCAGAAAACCCAAAGAGATTCTGGTCATATATAAAGCACACCAGTGACAAGACGCAATCAATACCTTCACTGCGCGGTAACAACGGTGAAGTTACTGATGACAGTGCCACCAAAGCACAGTTATTAAACACGGTTTTCCGAAACTCCTTCACCAAATGAGACGAAGAAAATATTCCCGAATTCCAATCAAGAACAACTGCCAAGATGAGAAATATAGAAGTAGATATCTTCGATGTAGCAAAACAACTTAATTCATTTAATAAAGGTAAGCCTTCCGGTCCAGATGATATACAAGTCAGGTTCCTTTCAGAGTATGCAGAAGCAATAGCTCCATATTTAGCAATTATATACAACCACTCGCTCACAGAAAGTGTCGTACCTAAAGATTGGAAAGTTGCTCAAGTCACACCAATACCCAAAAAGGGAAATAGGAGTAATCCGCTGAATTACAGGCCCATACCACTAACGTCCATTTGCAGTAGGGTTTTGGAACATACATTGCATTCGAACATTATGAAGTACCCAGCTAAGTTTCACGGAAGCTCGAAATTTAGCGCTGACGTCAATGCTAGATGCTTTTAATAGTTCCCACAATGAAATATTGTCTCAAAATATGGTAAAAAACCCAAAGAGATTCTGGTCGTATGAAAAGTACACCTATGTCAAAAAACAGTCAATGCCGTTACTGGGCGATAGCGATGGAAATGTTACCGATGATGGTGCCACTGAAGCGGAGTTGCTAAATACAGTTTTCCATAATTCCTTCACGAAATAAGACGAAGTAAAAATTCCGGAATTCGAAACCAGAACAGCTGTTAGCATGAATGACGTAAAAGTAGATATCTTAAGTGTTGCGAAACAACTCAAATCACTTAAGAAAGGCAAGTCTTCCGGTCAAGATGGTAGACCAATCAGGTTCCTTTCAGAGTATGCAGACACAATACCGCCTTTCTTAGCAATCATATACAACCGCTCACTTGACGAAAGGTCTGTTACTAAACACTGGAAAGTAGCGCAGGTCACACCAATATTCAAGAAAGGAAATAGGAGTAACCCACTGAATTACAGACCCATATCACTCACCTCAACTTTCAGTAGGATTTTGGAGCATATACTGTACTCGAACATTATCAATCACCTTGAAGGAAATGACTTATTGATACATAACCAACACGGATTCAGAAAAAATCGTTCTTGTACAACACAGCTAGCTCTTTATTCCCGTGAACTAATGAGTGCTGTCGACAAGGGATCTCAGATCGATTCCATATTCCTAGATTTCCAGAAGGCTTGTGATACCGCTCCTCACAAGCGACTATTAATCAAATTGCGTGCGTATGGAGTATCGTCTCAGTTGTGTGACTGGATTCGTGATTTCCTCTCATAGAGGTCGCAGTTCGTAGTGATAGACGGTAAATCATCGACTAGAACGAAAGTGATATCTGGCGTTCCGCAAGGTAGTGTCATAGGCCCTCTGCTGTTCCTGATTTACATAAATGATCTAGGTGATAATCTGAGCAGCCCACTTAGATTGTCTGCAGACGACACTGTAATTTACCGTCTAGTAACATCCTCAGACGATCAATTCCAATTACAAAATGATCTAGAGAGAATTTATGTGTGGTGAAAAAAGTGGCAATTATCACTAAACAAAGAAAAGTGCGAGGTCATCCATATGGGTACTAATAGAAATCCTATAAATTTTGGGTGTACGATAAATCGCACAAATCTAAGGGTTGTCAATTCGACTAAATACCTAGGAATTACAATTACGAGCAACTTAATCTGGAAAGGCCACATAGATAATATTGTGGGGAGGGCGAAACAAAGACTGCGCTTTGTTGGCAGAACACTTAGAAGATGCGACAAACCCACTAAAGAGACAGCCTACATTACACTTGTCCGTCCTATGTCGGAATATTGCTGCGCGGTATGGGATCCTTACCAGGTAGGATTGACGGAGGACATCGAAAAAGTGCAAAGAAGGGCGGCTCGTTTCGTGTTATCGCGCAATAGGGGTGAGAGTGTCACTGATATGATATACAAGCTGCGGTGGCAGTCACTGAACAAAAGCGGTTTTCTTTGCGGCGAGATCTATTTACGAAATTTCAATCACCAACTTTCTCTTCTGAATGCGAAAATATTTTGTTCACACCCACCTACTTATGGAGAAATGATCATCATAATAAAATAAGAGAAATCAGAGCTCGAACGGAAAGATTTAGGTGTTCCCTTTCCCATGCGCTATTCGAGAGTGGAATGGTAGAGAAGTAGTATGAAAGCGGGTTGATGAACCCTCAGCCAGGCACTTAAGTGTGAATTGCATAGTAGCCGTGTAGATGTAGAAGAAAACGATTTACTGACACATAGTCAGCACGGATTCAGAAAATGTCGTTCTTGCGGAACAAAATGGTTCAAATGGCTCTGAGCACTATGGGACTTAACTTCTAAGGTCATCAGTCTCCTAGAACTTAGAACTACGTAAACCTAACTAACCTAAGGACATCACAGACACCAATGCCCGAGGCAGGATTCGAACCTGCGACCGTAGCGGCCGAGCGGTTCCAGACTGTAGCGCCTAGAACCGCTTGGCCACTCTGGCCGGCTCTTGCGGAACACAATTAGCTCTTTATACTCATGAAGTAATGAGTGCTATCGACAGAGGATGTCAAATTGACTGCATATTTTTAGATTTCTAGAAGGCTTTCGAGACCGTCCCTCACAATCGTCTTCTAACCAAACTGTGTGAGTATATAATATCGCCTTAGTTGTGCGACTGGATTCGTGATATCCTGTCAGAAAGGTCACAGTTCGTAGTAATAGACAGAAAGTCATCGAGTGAAACAGAAGTAATATGCGGCGTTCCCCAAGGAAGAGTTGTAGGCCCTCTATTGTTCCTGATCTGTATTAAAGAAAAAAATGGTTCAAATGGCTCTGAGCACTATGGGACTCAACTTCTGAGGTCATCAGTCATCTAGAACTTAAAACTACTTAAACCTAACTAACCGAAGGACATCACACACATCCATGCCCAAGGCAGGATTCGACCCAGCGACCGTAGCGGTCTCACGGTTCCAAACTGTAGCGCCTAGAACCGCTCGGCCATTCCGGCCGGCTATATTAACGATATAGGAGACAATCTGAGTAGCCCTCTTAGATTATTTGCAGACGATGCTGTCATTTACCGTCTTGCAAAGTCATCAGATGACCAAAATTAATTGCAAAATGATTTAGATAAGATATCTGTCCCCCCATGAACCATGGACCTTGCCGTTGGTGGGGAGGCTTGCGTGCCTCAGCGATACAGATAGCCGTACCGTAGGTGCAACCACAACGGAGGGGTATCTGTTGAGAGGCCAGACAAACGTGTGGTTCCTGAAGAGGGGCAGCAGCCTTTTCAATAGCTGCAAGGGCAACAGTCTGGATGATTGACTGATCTGGCCTTGTAACAATAACCAAAACGGCCTTGCCGTGCCGGTACTGCGAACGGCTGAAAGCAAGGGGAAACTACAGCCGTAATTTTTCCCGAGGGCATGCAGCTTCACTGTATGATTACATGATGATGGCGTCCTCTTTGGTAAAATGTTCCGGAGGTAAAATAGTCCCCCATTCGGATCTCCGGGCGGGGACCACTCAAGAGGATGTCGTTATCAGGAGAAAGAAAACTGGCGTTCTACGGATCGGAGCGTGGAATCTCAGATCCCTTAATCGGGCAGGTAGGTTAGAAAATTTAAAAAGGGGAATGGATAGGTTGAAGTTAGATATAGTGGGAATTAGTGAAGTTCGGTGGCAGGAGGAACAAGACTTCTGGTCAGGTGACTACAGGGTTATAAACACAAAATCAAATAGGGGTAATGCAGGAGTATGTTTAATAATGAATAGGAAAATAGGAATGCGGGTAAGCTACTACAAACAGCATAGTGAACGCATTATTGTGGCCAAGATAGATACGAAGCCCACACCTACTACAGTAGTACAAGTTTATATGCCAACTAGCTCTGCAGATGACGAAGAAATTGAAGAAATGTATGATGAAATAAAAGAAATTATTCAGATTGTGAAGGGAGACGAAAATTTAATAGTCATGGGTGACTGGAATTCGAGTGTAGGAAAAGGGAGAGAAGGAAACATAGTAGGTGAATATGGATTGGGGGACAGAAATGAAAGAGGAAGCCGCCTGGTAGAATTTTGCACGGAGAACAACATAATCATAACTAACACTTGGTTTAAGAATCATGAAAGAAGTTTGTATACATGGAAGAACCCTGGAGATACTAAAAGGTATCAGATAGATTATATAATGGTAAGACAGAGATTTAGGAATCAGGTTTTCAATTGTAAGACATTTCCAGGGGCAGATGTGGACTCTGACCACAATCTATTGGTTATGACCTGTAGATTAAAACTGAAGAAACTGCAAAAAGGTGGGAATTTAAGAAGATGGGACCTGGATAAACTAAAAGAACCAGAGGTTGTACAGAGATTCAGGGAGAGCATAAGGGAGCAATTGACAGGAATGGGGGAAATAAATACAGTAGAAGAAGAATGGGTAGCTTTGAGGGATGAAGTAGTGAAGGCAGCAGAGGATCAAGTAGGTAAAAAGATGAGGGCTAGTAGAAATCCTTGGGTAACAGAAGAAATATTGAATTTAATTGATGAAAGGAGAAAATATAAAAATGCAGTAAGTGAAACAGGCAAAAAGGAATACAAACGTCTCAAAAATGAGATCGACAGGAAGTGCAAAATGGCTAAGCAGTGATGGCTAGAGGACAAATGTAAGGATGTAGAGGCCTATCTCACTAGGGGTAAGATAGATACCGCCTACAGGAAAATTAAAGAGACCTTTGGAGATAAGAGAACGACTTGTATGAATATCAAGAGCTCAGATGGAAACCCAGTTCTAAGCAAAGAAGGGAAGCATAAAGGTGGAAGGAGTATATAGAGGGTCTGTACAAGGGCGATGTACTTGAGGACAATATTATGGAAATGGAAGAGGATGTAGATGAAGATGAAATGGGAGATATGATACTGCGTGAAGAGTTTGACAGAGCACTGAAAGACCTGAGTCGAAACAAAGCCCCCGGAGTAGACAATATTCCATTGGAACTACTGACGGCCGTGGGAGAGCCAGTCCTGACAAAACTCTACCATCTGGTGAGGAAGATGTATGAGACAGGCGAAATACCCTCAGACTTCAATAAGAATATAATAATTCCAATCCCAAAGAAAGCAGGTGTTGACAGATGTGAAAATTACCGAACTATCAGCTTAATAAGTCACAGCTGCAAAATACTAACACGAATTCTGTACAGACGAATGGAAAAACTAGTAGAAGCCAACCTCGGGGAAGATCAGTTTGGATTCCGTAGAAACACTGGAACACGTGAGGCAATACTGACCTTACGACTTATCTTAGAAGAAAGATTAAGGAAAGGCAAACCTACGTTTCTAGCATTTGTAGACTTAGAGAAAGCTTTTGACAATGTTGACTGGAATACTCTCTTTCAAATTCTAAAGGTGGCAGGGGTAAAATACAGGGAGTGAAAGGCTATTTACAATTTGTACAGAAACCAGATGGCAGTTATAAGAGTCGAGGGACATGAAAGGGAAGCAGTGGTTGGGAAGGGAGTAAGACAGGGTTGTAGCCTCTCCCCGATGTTGTTCAATCTGTATATTGAGCAAGCAGTAAAGGAAACAAAAGAAAAATTCGGAGTAGGTATCAAAATTCATGGAGAAGAAATAAAAACTTTGAGGTTCGCCGATAAAGTTGTAATTCTGTCAGAGACAGCAAAGGACTTGGAAGAGCAGTTGAATGGAGTGGACAGTGTCTTGAAATGAGGATATAAGATGAACATCAACAAAAGCAAAACAAGGATAATGGAATGTAGTCTAATTAAATCGGGTGATGCTGAGGGAATTAGATTAGGAAATGAGGCACTTAAAGTAGTAAAGGAGTTTTGCTATTTGGGGAGCAAAATAACTGATGATGGTCGAAGTAGAGAGGATATAAAATGTAGGCTGGCAATGGCAAGGAAAGCGTTTCTGAAGAAGAGAAATTTGTTAACATCCAGTATTGATTTAAATGTCAGGAGGTCATTTCTGAAAGTATTCGTATGGAGTGTAGCCATGTATGGAAGTGAAACATGGACGATAAATAGTTTGGACAAGAAGAGAATAGAAGCTTTCGAAATGTGGTGCTACAGAAGAATGCTGAAGATTAGATGGGTAGATCACATAACTAATGAGGAAGTATTGAATAGGATTGGGGAGAAGAGAAGTTTGTGGCACAACTTGACCAGAAGAAGGGATCGGTTGGTAGGACATGTTCTGAGGCATCAAGGGATCACCAATTTAGTATTGGAGGGCAGCGTGGAGGGTAAAAATCGTAGAGGGAGACCAAGAGATGAATACACTAAGCAGATTCAGAAGGATGTAGGTTGCAGTAGGTACTGGGAGATGAAAAAGCTTGCACAGGATAGAGTAGCATGGAGAGCTGCATCAAACCAGTCTCAGGACTGAAGACCACAACAACAACAACAAAGATATCTGTGTGGTGGGGAAAGTGGCAGTTGACCCTGAATAAAGAAAAGTGTGAAGTTATTCACATGAGTACTAATAGAAATCCGCTAAATTTCGATTACGCCATAAGTCACACAAAGCTGAAGGCTGTAAATTCAACTATATGCTTAGGGATTACAATTACAAATAACCTAAATTGGAACAATCTCATAGATAATGTTGTGGGTAGAGCAAACCAAAGACTGCGATTTATTGGCAGAACACTTGGAAGGTGCAACAGATCTACCAAAGAGACTGCTTACACTACACTTGGCCGCCCTATTCTGGAGTATTGCTGTGCGGTGTGGGATCCGTATCAGGTGGGACTGACGGAAGATACTGAAAAAGTTCAAAGAAGGGCTGCTCGTTTTGTATTATCGCGAAATAAGGGAGATAGTGCCACAGACGTGATACGTGAATTGCAGCGGCAATCATCAAAACAAAGGCGTTTTTCGTTGCGACCGGATCTTCTTATGTAATTTAATCACCAGTTTTCTCCTCCGATTGTGAAAACATTCTGTTGGCATCCACCTACATAAGGAAAAACGATAATCACGATAAAATAAGAGAAACCAGAGCTCGCACATAAAAAATTATGTTCTCGTTTTTCCCGCGTGCCTTTCGAGAGTGGAACGGTAGAGAGACAGCTTGAAGGTGGTTCATTGAACTCTCTGTCTGGCACTTAATTGTGAACAGCAGAGTAATCACGTAGATGTAGATGTAGATGTACAGTCTGAACTCTGCTGTCTCTGCTGTGTGAGCGTGGGAGCGGCTCCAGCCTCTCTGGTGCCAACGGCGGTCGCTGCTGAAGCCGTCGGCACACGCACCCTGCACCCTAACGTCGAGCGTTGAGTGTGCCGGGATGCTGATGCCACCCGTGTGGAATACCACTTTAGGGAGTCCTTGCGAATGTGCAGAGCAGAATATGGCGTGACAGATATTCCGAACATTAGTTTCAACGTTGACCAATGAGATGGCAGAACGCCACTACGTCACATACATGCCATCTCCCTTCGGTGCAGACGTGTGGTGTGCTTTATTGGCTTTCAGTTGAAGCTCGTAAGTGCATATTCCGTCTCTGAGCTCCAGAAAACTGGGGAATTCTCGAAAACCCGCCGTCAATAGTATGATTCATTGTAATGAAACCATGAGAAAAATAATATTTGCGGTAAAATAATTATTGTAACTCGCGTATTATGAGAGTATGCCATTTGAGGGCAAAGGGATGTTTAGGATTCATTAAAAACGCATTGTTCTTGGTACATTTTTTTATAGTTTAATCTCAGTAATATAGCTACGATTGAGACTTCCAGCACATAGTAACAAGCTATGCAAGTCATACAAAGTTCAGTGGTCACTCAAGCTTAGTGAACAGCGTCACAGGTTCGTACTGGCAAACGTTATGTGTCAGTGGTTCGCTTCCGACAACAGCTAAAAAATTGTTTTTGTAATCTTCGCGTGTTTAACAGGTTCTGATACTTTTCTATTAGTTTAATATAAGTTTATACTATAACATTCAGTGTTATGTGAGAATAAGTGCACTCCTTTTGAGAAGTGAGTTTGTTCCATTGGTGGCCGAACGGTTCTAGGCGCTTCAGTCCGGAACCACGCGGCTGCTACGCTCGCAGTTTCGAATCCTGTCTCGGGCCTGGATGTGTGTGATGTCCTTAGTTTAGTTAGGATTACGTAGTTCTAAGTCTAGGGGACTGGTGACCTCAGATGTTAAGTCGCATAGTGCTTAGAGCCATTTGTACCATTTTTTGTTCCACTGGCTTGATCTACAGGTCATCTTGCACTAATTTCAGTAAGATATTTTTTCCTTTTCTTCTTTTAAGTGTTGTAATTGAAATGTTGTAAAGATCTTGCTGCTAAGTAGGGACAGTAAACAAACATGAAAGACCTTAGGGTTTTACTAAAATCTGATAGTGATTAAATTATTTTTATCTTATGTGGAGAACTATTGTAAATTTGTATCGCACAAACAAGTTTGTTTGCTTGGCCACCCTCAGCAGCAAACATAGAAATACTTGTTTTGGAAATATGGGGCAAACCACTCCACATTTGCAGAACACCTAAGAGAACATTACCACAAAGCAACCACTAGAGAAGATGACATGAAAATAATTAGAATCAACAATAAAAATACCTGCTAACCTGCAGGAAAATTACCACATACAGAAAACCAAAGCAGAAAGGAAACCCCTGTTTAACGATCAAGTACACATGCCAAGCAAATCATTATTTACACAAATAGAGACAGCAAAAGACTTAGAAGAGCAGTTGAACGGTATGGATAGTGTCTTGAAAGGAGGATATAAGATGAACATCAACAAAAGCAAAACGAGGATAATGGAATGTAGTCGAATTAAGTCGGGTGATACTGATGGAATTAGATTAGGAAATGAGACACTTAAAGTAGTAAAGCAGTTTTGCTATTTGGGGAGCAAAATAACTGATGATGGTCGAAGTAGAGAGGATATAAAATGCAGGCTGGCAATGGCAAGGAAAGCGTTTCTGAAGAAGAGAAATTTGTTAACATCCAGTATTGATTTAAGTGTCAGGAGGTCATTTTTGAAAGTATTCGTATGGAGTGTAGCCATGTATGGAAGTGAAACATGGACGATAAATAGTTTGGACAAGAAGCGAATAGAAGCTTTTTAGGCGTGGTGCTATAGAAGAATGCTGAAGATTAGATGGGTAGATCACATAACTAATGAGGAGGTATTGAATAGGATTGGGGAGGAGAGACGTTTGTGGCACAACTTGACAAGAAGAAGGGATCGGTTGGTAGGACATGTTCTGAGGCATCAAGGGATCACCAATTTAGTATTGGAGGGCAGCGTGGAGGGTAAAAATCGTAGAGGGAGACCAAGAGATGAATACAGTAAACAGATTCAGAAGAATGTAGGTTGCAGTAGGTACTGGGAGATGAAGAAGCTTGCACAGGATAGAGTAGCATGCAGAGCTACATCAAACCAGTCTCAGGACTGAAGATCACAACAACAATAACAGATAAAAGAATAGAATAACGCTCCCAAAGAGGATTACTATAATAATACCATCCAATATAATAATAATACCCCCAACATCTTTACCCTCACTTATACATGAACCCCTCCACAGAATATTGAAACGAAAAGTCAAATGCGGTGTCACCAAAGCTTTCAACCTCTCGCTAACAGCTAGTACATTCATATTCAACACGATACAATGCAAACCACGAACCTCCCCACCCCGCCCCCCCCCCCCGCCCCCCTCTCCCAAAAACAACCATCTTCAACTCTCTCTCCCTCTCTCTCTCTTTCTCTCTCCCTCTCTCTCTCTCTCACTCACACGCACACACGCACACACACACACAGTATAAACTTCATGAATGGATGTTAGTCTTGAACAAATACTTCTTTAGGTTGGCAACAAATAGGTAAACACGCCAAAGTGGAGGAAACACGTAATGTAGATGCAATATTTCCGTTGTTAAAAGTAATTTCCGACGAGACAGTTATATCGAGTGGCAAAAGAACAATAGGACACCACAAAAATGAAGGAGAAATATGGTGCACAACGTGAAGAAGGTCAGAATGCAGCTTATATGTCAGTAATAAAGTGGTAGTGCGACCTCCAGTCCAGATGAGAGTAAATACAGATCAGCAAATCGTAAGTAATTACATTTTTACATAAAAAATCGGGACGTGAACTGTTTAATAATAAAAAAATAACGAGACTGTATTGTTATAGATCCCACTGATGATACCTTAGAAGAAGAAATAGGCGAAAGGCGTCTGGGATACATAAATTAAGTGGCAGCAGGAAAAGGCGGTTTTATTAACAAAACAAGTATGTGTATCGCATTATTTGTAATGGAACTTTTATAAGTCAATGTCCTTACTGACTGGACACAGTACTTCCTTTTTTGCCTTATAATATTTCACGGATATCGAAGTTTTTATTGACGAGTACCTCAGGCAGAACTGCCTGACTAGCGTATGGACAGGGTACGAAAGTAAGTTACAACAGAGCTAACATGGAAATTTTACGGCGTCCATTTCGCAAGCGATCTCGTGTACCACGTTGAGGTCGACGTACCGTGTGCACGAGTCGCATCGTTTCTGAGTGTTCAGCAGCACGTTGAACTCGGCACGTCCAACGCTTGACAGCGAGGTCCGTGTACCGACGGTTTAACGCTCGCCGACCACGGCCTCCTGCGCGTGGCGCGACGGCCGCTCACATAGTGCGCGGGCAACATCCTCCCTCCCGCTGCAGCCCTGTCTCTGTGTCAATAGGAGTAAAGGATTACTGCGAACATGGAGGCTTGATTATCGGTTCGCCGAGCGGTTGCAGTCAGCACCGCCTCTACCACTCACGTCCAGGCGAGGAAGCGCTTCCTTTCGTTGACTTACGAATGGCCGATTCCTCCGCCACACTATAGTCAACTTCCAGCCCCAGTACACAAATGGATCGTGAAGAAACTCTTGTAACTGGCAGAAAGACGCACACCCTCTGCTATGCATTTCACAGCGGTGTGCAGAGTGTGAATGTAGCTGTGGATATAACAGGCCTCTTTGTTAGGTTCACAAACTCATATTTCAGAGCCAGATAACAGCAGAATTTCATGTAATAGAACAAAGGACCGTTGTACGTTACCCATATGTACACATAGTTATGATACGCGTCCCTTCACTTCCACAAGCTTATATTTGACCACTATAAAAGTGAGTTGTTTGACGTCCACGGATTTAGGCATCGTTTCAGGAATACAGCTGCGGCGAATTCTCTCTGAGACGCTCACTCCTTTTGCGGTAGTATTGCATGAATTTCTTCTGAATTTGTAACACTGACCTTATTCTCCTTATCGTTTACTGCATTTTTGTCTATGTCAACACTTCTCCCGTAAATTTTTAATTCTGATGCCTGCAGTCTTCTTTAGTGTGTTTTCGATGACGTCACAATTTACACACAGTAGAACAGCAAAATTCACCATATTTCAATATTTCATAATATTTTTTTCTAATTTCTGTGGAGTTTGTCAGCAATATCATTCACTGGAGCTCTTTTGGTTCCAATGTTCAGATCCTCATGGGAAGGTAATGTATAATCTATGGGTTTGGTGTCTTTTTGTTAGTTTTAGACTACTGTTTCCAATTCTTTCAGTTCCGTGCTGTTACTATTGAGCCGTCTCAGAATTTAACATTAAAGGCTTCACTGGTTTTGGCTGCAGCTCTACTGTCTCAGTTCCTTGCAAACACTCTCAAAAGCTGTCCTGTTGACCCGCAATTCGCACTCTCTCCCCCGACACAGTATTCTTCCTTGGAAACAGAGAGATTGTGACAGGGGTATTGTTAGACCGACATTTATTAAGTCTCATAAATTATCTGATGAGTCGATTCTCCGTGAGGTTTCGACTGCTCCTTAATATTTGTATTTTGAATGTACTATTGATGAAATTCTGCGTTATTTAGTTCCTCAAAGGGCGCATTCTTTACGGTAATGTGTTTTTACTGTCACTTCATTCCTTGCCACTCAACTTCGTAGTTGTACTTGTGTAAGGAAAATACGGAACTTGTCATTTCTCGCTGTTCTCAGTAAGTGCTCATCCTACGAACTGGCGTTCCCGCGTCGCTGAAATTCCCTTGCCACGTTTTTTCGCAGTTATTAAAAAACTTTTCTCGTACTTGAAGCTGTAGTCTCATAAAGCGCCGAAGCAATTTGCACTATAATGCAGTTGCGATGTGCTTTAAAAACGATCTGGGAAGCAATAGTGAATGAATCTTCCGTTTACAGTAAATATTCTGTAGTGGAATTTAACTGTTTCATAGTTTTCAGATGAAAATGAATCGTCTTGCACAAGAACTCTCAGGAAACGCTACAAAACTAAAATACTGCAGACACTTGACCAAATTACAATAGAAGATATCCCCCAAAGTTAATATTCACGAATCACTTCCATATAACGGAATAGGGCCACCTTTATTACTTTGAAAGATTATAGCTATGTATCCTCCGCTGCCCTGTCACTCAGAGTTCACTGTATTGTATAGAAACCACAGAAACGTATTTCATTTCTTACGTTCACTACCGACCATTAAAATTCCTACATCAAGAAGAAATGCAGATGATAAACGGGTATTCATTGGAAAAATATATTATACTAGAAATGACATGTGACTACATTTTCACGCAATTTGGGTGCATAGATCCTGAGAAATCAGTACCCAGAACAACCACCTCTGGCCGTAATAACGGCTTTGATGCGCCTGGGCATTGACTCAAATAGAGCTTGGAAGGCGTGTACAGGTACAGCTGCCCACGCAGCTTCAACACGATACCACAGTTCATCAAGAGTAGTGACTGGCGTATTGTGACGAGTCAGTTGCTCGGACACCATTGACCACACGTTTTCAATTGGTGAGAGATCTGGAGAATGTGCTGGCCAGGGCAGCAGTCGAACATTTTCTGTATCCAAAAAGGCCCGTACAGGACCTGCAACATGCGGTCGTGCATTATCCTGCTGAAATGTAGGGTTTCGCAGGGATCGAATGAAGGGTCGAGCCACGAGTCTTAACATATCTGAAATGTAACGTCCACTGTTCAAAGTGCCGTCAATGCGAACGAGAGGTGACCGAGACGTGTAACCAGTGGCACCCCACACCATCACGCCGCGTGACACGCCAGTATGGCGATGACGAATACACGCTTACAACGTGCGTTCACCGTGATGTCGCCAAACACGGATGTGACCATCATGATGCTGTAAACAGAAGCCGGATTCATCCGAAAAAATTACGTTTTGCCATTCGTGCACCCAGGTTCGTCGTTGAGTACACCGTCGCAGGCGCTCCTGTCTGTGATGCAGTGTCAAGGGTAACCGCAGCCATGGCCTCCGAGGTGATAGTCCATGCTGCTGCAAATGTCGTCGAACTGTTCGTGCGGATGGTTGTTGTCTTGCAAACGTCCCCATCTGTTGACTCAGCGATCGAGACGTGGCTGCACAATCCGATACAGCCATGCGGATAAGATGCCTGTCATCTCGACTGCTAGTGATACGAGGCCGTTGGAATCCAGCACGGAGTTTCGTATTACCCTCCTGAAGCCACGGATTCCATAATCTGCCAACAGTCATTGGATCTCGACCAACGCGAGCACCAATGTGGCGATACGATAAACCGCAATCGCGATAGGCTACAATCCGACGTTTATCAAAGTCGGAAACGTGATGGTACGCATTTCCCCTCCTTACACGAGGCATCACAACAACGTTTCACCAGGCAACGCCGGTCAACTGCTGTTTGTGTATTAGAGATGGATTGGAAACTTGCCTCATGTCAGCAAGTTGTAGGTGTCGCCACCGGCGCCAACCTTGTGTGAATGCTCTGAAAAGCTAATCATTTGCACATCATAGCATCTTCTTCCCGTCTGTTAAATTTCGCGCTTGTAGCACGTCATCTTCGTGGTTTAGCAATTTTAATGGCCAGGAGTGTATTAACACTGCTTCCATCCTAACAACTGCAAATCTGACACCGTATGTCTTGACTCTACACATAATTCTATTTTGGAGCGTATGGAAAATTCTCTTTTTACATTAATTTCAAATATGTATATGGTGTGTGTGTTCTTCTGGACATGTCCGAAAGAACGGACACTATGCGCATACATTTACAGCCATCACAAGATAAGGATCATTTCTGTGCGGATGCATAGATTCTTACATACTTCTCTCAATAATAAATGCACTGGAATCTGACGACCTGGCCTGCCACGGACTACTATGCATCAGGACAGGTGAGAAAAATGACGAGGGAGAGGGCAGATTTATGCCGAGCCGTACAGTCAAACACCGGTAGAACTGACAGCTGTTTATTCGAGCAGACGCGGGCGTCAGCGGCCTGCGCTGGCAACCTGAACTACCGGTGACGGCCGCGGCGGCTGCCGGCATGCGGCTCTCCAGCAGCCGCCGGCGCCAGCGGTGGTGGCCACGTACCCCTGTACACAGCTACGCCTGATCCCGATGTGGTGCGCTCGGGAGTGGTAGCCGACATCAGATCTCCGTCACCGAGCAGCAATGCCCCGTTCACCACCGTTCCAAAGACACCGACCAGGACCGTGGCCGATCACGTCTATATGGCTAGGAGGCTACGACCCTCAGACACATCATAAACAGCTTTAAGTCCCTCGGCCGAAGTCCATCAGTGGGCAGATGGTGGTCGCACACCAGCCCCGCGCATCCGCCAAGTTTCCCGAAGTCCCGCGGCCGCTACGCCGCTCGGGTAGCCAAGCCTCGCTGGAACTCGATGGGGCAATTAGCGGGCAGGTAGTCAGCCGAGTTTCATCAGCGAGGGTGGCTCGCGGCTTCTCTGAAACTCAAAAGTCCGTCGTTCTCTCCGGTTAGAGACACAAATAGAATGGCAGCACAGTTAAATGTTTTGACCCTCCCCCCCCCCCCCCAAGACTACATTATTTATAGCATTTCAGCAACGTTTCTGACGTAGTACTACTGGAGGAGGACGAGTGGATTGGCTTCATCTTACTTATCTAGTCAGCTTTGCCTATATCGCTCTGCACCGAGCATGGGTTGCTGGACCCTATTAAATTTACAAACTGTCAGTTTCTCGGTAGCATGCAATTGCCCGATTTACAAAATATTACTCCACTCCCAGTTACGTCGTGATAGCTAATCCGTGCGCTCTAGGTGTCGGAAACTCCCATCTGCCCGGACTGTTATTTCGTAAGGTCAGCAGCACCCGCCAGCGGTTTACTCCACTGGCCCATCGGTCGGGCTGACCCCTACTCTCTGGCCGTGGTAGGAAAGAAACTTTGAAATTCACAATTCGTGCACAGAACTTTTCCGGGGTGCAGCACGACCAAGAAATGTAGCAAGGCCATACGTAAGCGATGTTGCTACCATCTCACATAGACAAAGGATCTGAAGTCATTTAGTTCCAGTATAGCCGGCCGTTGTGGCCGAGTGGGTTCTAGGCGCTTCAGTCCGGAACCACGCGGCTGCTACAGTCGCAGGTTCGAATCCTGCCTCGGGCATGGATGTGTGTGATGTCCTTAGGTGAGTTAGGTGTAGGTAGTTCTAAGTCTAGGGGACTGATGACCTCAGAAATTAAGTCCCATAGTGCTTAGAGCCATTTGAACCAGTTTTGTAGTTCCAGTATGATTGATGTAGAGGAATTATGGGCAGTGTTTAAGCATATTGTAAATTGCGCTCTGGACAAGTGTGTGCCTAGAGACCGAGCTAAGGACGGAAACGATTAACTGTATTTTGGCAACGAAATTCAGATGATGCTGAGGAGGCAGAGGCTATTCCACTCTCGGTTAGAAAGATAACGCGCAAATGACGACATGAATTTACTAGAGATTCGTGCGTTTGTGAAAAGATCTATGCGCGAAGCGTACAGCAACTGACACCGTCATATCTTAGCACGTAGGAGAACCCGAGAAAATTTTGGTCCTACATAAAATCGGCAATCGGGTCTAAGTCTCCTATCAGGTCACTAGTTAACTAGTTCTGGAGTGGCAACTGCAGGTAGCAAAACGAAAGCGGAAGTTTTTAATTTCAAGTTTAAGAAATCGTTTACACAAGAGAATCGTAAAAACGTACCGTCGTTTGACCATCCCACAGAGTGTCGTTTGGATGACACAGCAATATGCATCCCTGGCGTAGAGAAACAACAGAAAGAACTGAAAGCAAATGCGTCACCGATTCCCGATGCAATCCCAATCCGAGTTTAGAAAGAGTACTCTACGGTATTGACCCCCTACTTACCTCGCATATATCACGACTCTCTGGCCCAATGCAAAGTAGATGCGCCTGGAAAAAGCACAGGTGATTCACGTACATAAGAAGTATAAAAGAACGGATCTGGGGGAAAATGCAGAACAATATCCTGAAGATCGATTTTCAGCAGAAATCTAGGACATATTCTTGAGCTCAACTATAACAAATTTCCTAGAGACCGGAAGCTTACGTCCACGAATCAGCACTTTTTTAGAAGCGTCGCTCGTGAGAAACACAGCTTGCCCTCTTTTCACATGGTTCACTGCTGTGGGTGAAGGACAATAGGCAGTTTCATATTTCTCGATTTCAGGAAAGCATTTGACCCGCTGCCCCATTGCTGACTGTTAACGAAGATACGAGCGCACAGAATACTTTCCCCGATATGTGAGTGGCTCGAGGACTTCTTTAGTAGTAAACCCAGTATATTGTCCTCTATGGCAAGTGTCCATCAGAGACAAGCGTATCGTCAGGAAGATCACCGCTACTATTTTCTATACACATGAATGATCTGGTAGACAGCGTGGGCAGAAATCTGCGGTTGTTTATTGATGACGCTCTGTAGTGCTGGAAAGTGTCGTCGTTGAGCGACTGTTGGAGGATACAAGATGACTTAGGAAAATTTCTGGTTCGTGTGATGAGTCGCAGCTAGCTCTAAATGTAGACAAACGTAAGTTAATGTGGATGAGTAGGAAATACAAACCCGTAATGGTCGGATACAGCAGTGGTGGTTTTCTGCTTGTGAACAGTCACATCGTTGAAATATTTGGGCTTAACGTTGCAAAGAAACATGAAATGGAATGAGGATTGTGGTGGGAAAGACGAATGGTCGACTTCGGTTTGTTTGGAAAATTTTCGGAAAATTCATTTGAAAAGGAGATCGGTTTATACAGGGTGATTTTTTACACTGTATACAAACTCTAGGGATTGATCGATGAGAGGATACGGAACAAAAAAAAGGTCAGATGAACTTATGACCGTGAATGCATGGTGTCCATGCTAGAGAACCGTACGTTGCTGCATAGTGTGGGGTGTAACCCGCGCCTTACCATGCAGCCACAGTTACAATATGTGTTGAAAATGGTTTCCATGCGCCTCAACTCGTGAGTGTACGCGCTGTAGCATGTTCTGCTTCACACGTTCACATCGCTCAGTCTGCATCCGAGCTGTGACAAAGGCAGCAACAATATGCTGCTCCAGTGTCTCCACATCTGGAATGGGCTCTGTGCACACGTTACTTTTGAGGTGGTTCCATAACCAGAAATCGCAGCTGTTGAGATGCAGTGAACGAGAAAGCCTTGCAGCTGGACCCCCTCGTCCGGTCCATCGACCAGGGAAGATACGATTGAGATGCATCCGGACGTTAACGGCTAAGTGGGCTGGAATACCATCATGTAGCACCCACATAACCCTTCGAATCATCAATGGCACTTCTTCCAGTGGGGGAGGCAAAGTCACCCGCAAGAAACGCTAATAGTTCCGGCCTGTTAAGCAATATACATTACTGGCCATTAAAAATGCTACACCAAGAAGAAATGCGGGTATTCATTGGACAAATATATTATACCAGAACTGATATGTGATTACATTTTCACTCAATTTTGGTGCATAGATCCTGAGAAATCAGTACCCAGAACAACCACCTCTGGCCCTAATAACGGCCTTGATATGCCTGGGCATTGAGTCAAACAGAGTTGGATGGCGTGTACAGGTACAGCTGCCCACGCACGTTCAACACGATACCGCAGTTCATCAAGAGTAGTGACTGGCGTATTGTGACGAGCCACTTGCTCGGCCACCATTGACCACACGTTTTCAATTGGTGAGAGATCTGGAGAATGTGCTGGCCAGGGCACAGTCCAACATTTTCTGTATCCAGAAAAGCCCGTGCAGGACCTGCAACATGCGGTAGTGCAGTATCCTGCTGAAATGTAGGGTTTCGCAGGGATCGAATGAAGGGTAGAGCCACGGGTCGTAACGCATCTGAATTGTAACGTCCACTGTTCAAAGTGTCGTCAATGCGAACAAGAGGTGACCGACACGTATAACCAATGGCACCCCATACCATCACGCCGGGTGATACGCCAGTATGGCGATGACCAATATACGCTTCCAATGTGCGTTCACCGCGATGTCGCGAAACACGAATGCGACCATCATGATGCTGTAAACAGAACCTAGATTCATCCAAAAAACGACGCTTTGCCATTCGTGCACCCAGGTTCGTCGTCGAGTACACCAACGCAGGCACTCCTGTCTGTGATGCAGCGTCAAGGGTGACCGCAGCCATGGTCTCCGAACTGATAGTTCATGATGCTGTAAACTTCGTCGATCTGTTCGTGCAGATGGTTGTTATCTTGCAAACGTCCCCATCTGTTGACTCAGGGATCGAGACGTGGCTGCACGCCCCGTTTCAGCCATGAGGATAAGATGCCTGTCATCTCGACCGCTAGTGATACGAGGCCGTTGGGATCCAGCACGGCGTTGCGTATTACCGTCCTGAACCCACCGATTCCATATTCTGCTAACAGTCATTGGGTCTCGACCAACGCGAGCACCAATGTCGCGATACGATAAACCGCATTCGCGATAGGCTACAATCTGACTTTTATCAAAGTCGGAAAGGTGATGGTACGCATTTCTCCTCCTTACACGAGGCATCACAACAATGTTTCACCGGGCCACGCCGGTCAACTGCTGTTTATGTATGAGAAATTGGTTGGAAACTTTCCTGATGTCAGCACGTTGTAGGCGTCGCCACCGGCACCACCCTTGTGTGAATGCTCTGAAAAGCTAATCATTTGCATATCACAGCATGTTCTTCCTGTTGGTTAAATTTCGCGTCTGTAGCACGTCATGTTCGTGGTGTAGCAATTTTAATGGCCAGTAGTGTAGAAGGATGATTGGTCCTAGAATACGGTCGGCTATTATTCAGGCCCACACATTCCCGCTGCACTGATGCTGATGATTTGCTGTCACAATACTGTGGGATTTCTGTATATTATCCCGCAGATGACTCTTATGAAAGTGAAAGTCACCACTCCGCGTAAAGGTGGACTCACCTGTGAATGGAATGAATGACACAAATCCCGGTATGGCCTGGTGAAGAAACCAGTGGCAAAACTGCTCCCGATGTGGAGAATCTGTCGCCAGTAAGCCTTGCACAGACTGTGGGTGATAGAGAAGTATCAATTGTCATAATGTTCCACACTGTCGTCTGGCTTACCCTGTACTGGTGGGCCTAGTGCATGACCGAGCGAGGTGGCGCAGTGGTTAGACACTGGACTCGCATTCGGGAGGACGACGGTTCAATCCCGCGTCCGGCCATCCTGATGTAGGTTTTCCGTGATTTCCCTAAATCGCTCCAGGCAAATGCCGGGATGGTTCCTTTCAAAGGGCACGGTCGACTTCCATCCCCGTCCTTCCCTAGTCCGATGAGACCGATGACCTCGCTGTCTGGTCACCTTCCCCAAAACCAGCCAACCAACCTAGTGCATGGTACTGACACGGCGGTGACCTTCCACAGTGTTAACGACATTTTCCCCTAAGTCTAGTTTCTAAGCATTTCGAGTTCGTCCATGATTTCCTGCATCCTGAAACGAGTCTGTCTCAAACGGCGAAAGACTGTTGCAAATATTTAATGCTGTGGTTGCTGTCGGCGGGAATAGGTCTTCCGATATAACCTTGCCGCCCGCTACCAGTTGCGATTTGCCTTTCCGAAAAAAACACCATGTCGGCAAGCTCTCGATTGGAATACGGAATCATTGTTTACAACATTGTATCATATCCACTTTAAGGTGAGTCAGCAAGAGTAGTGAATCGGACACAGGCGCTAAGGCATGATGTACGATGGACTGTACCACCCTCTAGGAGGAAACGATGCATACTGCAACTGTGACTGTGTGGTACAGCGCGTCTTAGACCACAATCTCTGTTAAACACTATGATTGAATAAATGGTCTCTAGCATGGAAACCCCCCCATGAACCATGGACCTTGCCGTTGGTGGGGAGGCTTGCGTACCTCAACGATACAGATAGCCGTACCGTAGGTGCAACCACAACAGAGGGGTATCTGTTGAGAGGCCAGACAAACGTGTGGTTCCTGAAGAGGGGCAGCAGCCTTTTCAGTAGTTGCAGGGGCAACAGTCTGGATGATTGACTGATCTGGCCTTGTAACACTAACCAAAATGGTCTGGCTGTTCTTGTACTGCGAATGGCTGAAAGCCATGGGAAACTACAGCCGTAATTTTTCCCGAGGGCATGCAGCTTTACTGTATGACTGGCAATGGCAAGGAAAACGTTTCTGAAGAAGAGAAATTTGTTAACATCGAGTATAGATTTAAATGTCAGGAACTCGTTTCTTAAAGTATTTGTATGGAGTGTAGCCATGTATGGAAGTGAAACGTTGGCGATAAATAGTTTAGACAAGAAGAGAATAGAAGCTTTCGAAATGTGGTGCTACAGAAGAATGCTGAAGATTAGATGGGTAGATCACTAACTAATGAGGAGGTGTTGAATAGAATTGGGGAGAAGAGGAGCTTGTAGCGCAACTTGACTAGAAGAAGGGATCGGTTGGTACGACATGTTCTGAGACATCGAGGGATTACCAATTTAGTATTGGAGGGCAGCGTGGAGGGTAAAAATCGTACAGGGAGACCAAGAGATGAATACACTAAGCAGATTCAGAAGGATGTAGGCTGCAGTAGGTACTGGGAGATGAAGAAGCTTGCACAGGATAGAGTAGCATGGAGACCTGCATCAAACCAGTCTCTGGACTGAAGCCCACGACAACAGCAACAGCATGGAAACCATGCATTTCCGGACGTTAGTTCATTAGTCCTCTTTTGTACCGTATACTCTCATTGACCAATCCCTGGAGTTTGTACAAGGTGGAAAAAAACACCCTGTATACATATAGGACGCTATAGTGATGAAGTGTTTGGAATCTGCACCGGGTTGGATTAAAGGAGCGCATCGAAGCAATTCAGTGGCGGACTGCCAGATTTCTTACCATTATGTCAGAACAGCACGCGAGTGTTACGGAGACGCTTCGGAAACTCTAGCAGGAACTCTTGGAGGGAAGGCGAGATTCTTTTCGAGGAGCACTATCGAGGAAATTTAGAGAACCAGCGTTTGAAGCTGACTGCAGAGTGGTTCTACTGCCGGCAACATACATTTCGCGTAAGAGCCACGAAGATAAGATACGAGAAATTGGGGGCACATACAGAAGCATACAGACAGCCGTTTTCCCCTCGTTCTGTTTGCGAGTGCAACAGGAAAGGGGACGAGTAGTAGGGGGTACCCTCCACCACGCACCGTACGGTGGCTTGCGGCTCGTATCTATGTAGACGTAGGAGCAGAGATGCATCGCTGTGCCTAACACATGAACTGAAGAAGATTTAGGAAACATACTTCATGTACTGCAAATCGGAGGTCATTATCGATTTCGTGAGTAACAAACTGGCCGTCGGCGAAGTTCAGAGTGTTTGTGTGTGTGTACGCACGTGTGTTAACCTGACTTCCTTAACTTCCACAGACTAAAATGTCGCCGAGAAATGTGCTGTACAAAGTGTTTGGAAGGATTCAGCCTCGTCACACTGCTTTTGTTTGGCTTACTCCTTTAGAGTTTTCGTAGACATTTCTTCGTACTTTCTTGTTGAGCGCTATCACCTACGTTTCCTTTTGTCCGATGAATTACTCCAACACAATTATGCCAGTAGAGGTTATGATGCAGGCACGTACATGTTAAGACATCGATTCGTTTGTTTCCAAAACTAGAAATCAGTGAAGAAAGAATTTCATGAAATTAGTCGTTTCACATGCTCAGCGGTAATATCGAACCATAGACTGCAGCGCAGGCGGTTTGCCTGTGGCGCAATGAGTCTTGTTATTAGTCAGTCAGTATTACACACGTCAGAAGTTGATGGTTTGTTTTTCGTATCAAGTGTTACCCACATTTCACGGCATAATCGATGCAGCTTTATCTACATATTTCCCGCAGTTAATCATCAAATACAAATAGTTTCGGCAAACAGGATAATCAACGTTACCACTCCATATGTGAGCCGATGACAATGCACGGTGCGCCACGTAGAGCAACATTTACGTGTATTGACATTTTTTAATGACTATCCATTTAGCACATAGAAAATAAGTAGAAAAGAAAAACGGGGATATGACAACAACAGACGCTGCGAAATACAGCAAGATTTCATCAAGAATAATACAAGAAACTTCTATAAGACTTTCACAAAAAACTTAAAGTTATACCAAGCGCCTAGCTGGTGCATCAAAAAATCCAATGGCTCTTTGGAAACTAACATGAAAAATAACTGCAGAATCTTAGCCCAATATTTCAGTTCCTTCCTCAACTCCGAACCACCCCAAGAAAAACTTGTCTTCTCTTCTGCAGTATTCACACACCCAGACTCACATGCCCCAGATCTCGAAAAAAGGATACTCAGTTGCAAAATAACAAAGAATCAGGATAAGATGGGGTCGTTTCTGAATTCTGGAAACTAAACGATCCTATACTTATGGAGAAACTACATCGTATAATGTCAGACATATGGATGACAGAGCAAATACCAAAGGACTGGAAATGCGCTCTACTTCAGCCGCTACACAAAAAGGGCGACAAGGCAGACATCAACAATCATAGGGGAATTTCCCTGCTCCCAGTCGCTTACAAAATGCTTTCCAAAACACTTTTAAACAGGATGGAATCCCAAGCAGATCCACTAATTGGTGAATACGTGGCCGGATTCAGAAAAGGACAGATCTGGTGCTTTAAGATGATATTACAAATGAGGATCTGCGGAAGCGCAGTAATGACATTCATTGACTTCAGGAAAGCATACGATTCAGTGGACCGTGAAAACCTGTTTAAAGTCATGGAAGAATTTGGGATCGACCGAAAGACACGAAAAATCACAGAACAGACCCTTACAGGATCAACAGCCAAAGTGAAATTCATGGGCGAAATACCAGAACCCTTCGAAATCAAAACTGGAGTCAGACAGGGAGACGGGCTATCCCCAATGGTTTTCAACATTGTTCTGGAAAAGATCATCAGGGAATGGGATCTCATGTAAAGGACATCCAAATTGGTATCAAAAAAGAGAACCGAATTAAAGTGTCTTGCTTTCGCTGGCGATGTTGCAATTATCACCAATAACAGAACAGAAGCGATTCACGCAGTGGAAAAACTACATGATATTTCACAAAAATCAGGACTACAGATATCTTATGAAAACAACCAAATACATGGAAAGACAGCCAGAAGATAAATCCTTTTTAATCACAAAACATGGTAAAATTGCACAAGGCTGCCATTTTAAATACCTCGGAGAAACTATACAGTCCTCAGGATTAAACTGAATCGCCAATGAACAAAGAATCACCAAGCTCCAGAAGGCCTACAGGCTAACATGGACGCATTGCAAGAAGAAGTGCATTTCGACAGATGCAAAATTAAGGCGCTGTAGAAAAGTGATTCTTCCAGAAGCAATCTACGCAGCTGAAACAACGGTGATTGACGGTCATTCAAAAATTAGGGAAACAGAAAAGCAGGAAAGAAAAGTTCTTAGGAAGATTTAAAGGGCAATCAACAGAAACGGCATTTGGATGAAGAGACCACAAAACGAGATCTATAGAAAGACCAACACAGTAACAGACGAAATCAGAAAACGCCGAGCCAAATTTTATACACATATCTACAGGGTGGAAGAATCTAGAACAGCAAGGAAACTTTCCAGTATCATAACAAAGAGTAAATGCGGCACAAAATGACTTAAAGAAGTCCAGAGGCATCTTTAGCAGATAAAAAGAAAAAATCTCGAAGACCGCGCTGAGTGCCGGAATAAAATCACAGTTGTGAATGTTGAGGAAAGAACATCGCGCCAGCCTGGTAAAAAATGGACAGAAGAACGGAAGAAGGAGAATTCTGAGAGGATGAAGGGTTTTTGGGAAACAAAGAAGAAAAAATATATTCACGTATCCCGCTTTCGTACGCCCAGAGAACATAGCGTAATTCGCTAAAGGAATGGTTCCTCGTTCAATTCCGTGCACGGTGCACAGCTAGGAAATTCGAAGACCGAGCGCACTCTGCTACAGAGACAACGGTTGTCATTAATGTTCTTCAGCAGAAAATAAGAAGCAGATATAATTAAAGTACACTACACCAAGAAGAAATGCAGATGATAAACGGGTATTCATTGGACAAATATATTATACTAGAACTGACATGTGATTACATTTTCACGCAATTTTGGTGCATAGTTCCTGAGAAATCAGTACCCAGAACAACCTCCTATGGCCGTAACAACTGCCTTGATACGCCTGGGCATTGACTCAAACAGAGCTTGGATGGCGTGTACGGGTACAGCTGCCCATGCAGCTTCAACATAATACCACAGTTCATCAAGAGTAGTGACTGGCCTATTGTGACGAGACAGTTGCTCGGCCACCATTGACCAGACGTTTTCAGTTGGTGAGAGATCTGGAGAATGTGCTGGCCAGGCCAGCAGTCGAACATTTTCTGTATCCAGAAAGGCCCGTACAGGACTTGCAACATGCGATCGTGCATTATCCTGCTGAAATTTAGGATTTCAAAGGGATCGAATGAAGGGTAGAGCCACGGGTCGTATCACATCTGCAATGTAACGTCCGCTGTTCGAAGTTCCGTCAGTGCGAACAAGAGGGGCGCCGAGACGTGTAACCAATTGCACCCCATACCATCACGCCGGGTGATACGCCAGTATGGCGATGACGAATACTCGCTTCCAATGTTCGTTCACCGCGATGTCGCCAAACACGGATGCGACCATCATGATGCTGTAAACAGAAGCTGGATTCATCCGAAAAAATGACGTTTTGCCATTCGTGCACCCAGGTTCGTCGTTGAGTACACCAACGCAGGCGCTCCTGTCTGTGATGCAGCGTAAAGGGGAACCGCAGCCATGGTCTCCGAGCTGATAGTCCATGCTGCTGCAAACGTCGTCCAGCTGTTCGTGCAGATGGTTGTTGTCTTGCAAACGTCCCCATCTGTTGACTCAGGGATCGAGACGTGGATGCACGATCCGTTACAGCCATGCGGATAAGATGCCTCGACTACTAGTGATACGAGGCCGTTGCGATCCAGCACGGCGTTCTGTATTACCCTCCTGAACCCACCGATTCCATATTCTGCTGACAGTCATTGGATCTCGACCAACGCGAGCAGCCATGTCGCGATACGATAAACCGCAATCGCGATAGGCTGCAATCAAAGTCGGAAACGTGATGGTACGCATTTCTCCTCCTTACACGAGACATCACAACAACGTTTCACCAGGCAACGCCGATCAACTGCTGTTTCTGTATGAGAAATCGGTTGGAAACTTTCCTCATGTCAGCACGTTGTAGGTGTCGCCACCGACGTCAACCTCGTGTGAATGCTCTGAAAAAGCTAATCATTTGCATAACAGAGCATCTTCTTCCTGTCAGTTAAATTTCGCGTCTGTAGCACGTCATCTTCGTGGTGTAGCAGTTTTAATGGCCAGTAGTGTAGTTGTGGGGAAATGAGGGTACTGGCGGTTCCTGCAGAAGAAATGGACATAAAACGGGACTGCGACGTAACATTACGGAAATGATGCTGTTATAAATTTTCGGTACACGTTTAGTGATTGAACAGACTAGGTTAGGAAGTACTTAGGTAAGAACGTCACGATACTGAGTGCAGCAGTGGGCAGAGCTGATGTGGTTTTCAGAAGCCCCCCCCCCTTCACTCCTCTTGTAGGAGCTGTCAGCGCGCCGGGCTAAGTGCGTCATCAGGCGGGCCTTCGCCTAAGTGGCGGGGTCGGGCCTCTCAGTGGGAGCAGCCGTCACCCTGACAGCCTGCGAGGACTCGCACTCGAGGAGCAGGCTAGCAGAACAGGGCAGCAGCCGGGTTAGGCGGGCGAGGCGGCGGCAGCGGCAGCGGCGGCTGCACTCTCGCGGTCTGCTGCGGGTTTCTTGACCATTTCTTATTGGGAATAATTCATTTTAGGCTAGTAGGCTGCCATTACCAGACTCAAAAATGTTTCTAGCGTTCGGTCACTGCATTTAGACAAGCGGTTAATCTCTCGTAAACTGCTCTGGTAGATATTCCACAGTTTCAAAACGTCATCCTATGTTCACGTGAAATATGCTGGACGATGACTGTTTATTACATTCGGGTATTTTCGTAGGTCAGTTGTCGCTCTCAGTAACGCGCTAGGGTAGCCGAGAGCGCTAACTGTAGTGTAACGACGTAAGTTTTGTATAAATGATTTTCTTTTGACATATGACCATGTGCAGACTTCGTCACCTAAGTCAGTTACAACACACTTCAATTATTTAAATTCTTTTTAAATTGTCTCTGAATGGTTCTTGAACGAAACTGTAAAACATCATCATCTGAGTCGTATGCGCAGAATTTCGTCACTCAGTCCTATTGGTTTGCGCAAACTTTTTCTCAATTTAGATGTCGTTTTGTTTCTTCTCAGAAGTTATATCAATGCAAGTTATCTGATTTAACAAATATTAGAACCACATTGAATAAACTTTCAAGACTCAAACTCGCGATGAATATTGTCAAAAATTAATAATCATGTCAAATAAATCAGTCATCCTTCTTCCTTAATATAATTCGTCATAAATAAATTCTCGGAACACGTATTTAAACTTTTGTAGTATACACTACTTTATTATCTTCATACATATAGACGTGAACCTGAGCCTTGACAAGATAGGACTGAAGATTTACACATGATTAAACTTTCTATGACGTCATTGTTGTACAAAACATGACGAAATCTCAATTTTTTTAATTTTTAGAAGCACGACGCAACAACTCGGTTTCAGGATCTTCTGTTGCTCTCTGGCTGTCGACCCGCGACGTATAGTGGCCAGAAATTTTCTCTCTGGCCCCGGCAGTGAAGATGCTGTATCCGTTCGTTGCGCCACCCTCTCCGTACATGAAACATAAAAAATAAATACAAAACTTTAGATAATTCACAACAATTACAAAGATTACAAAAATACATAAACAAAACACTAAATTAAATTTATATTCACCTGCAAACTGGGCTGACACTGGTGGATGGGTGACGCTTCAAATTCGCGTCCCACTACATAACGCGCTGCCTCCTGGACTCGGGTAGGCGCGCCGGCCCCGGATCGAATGCGCCCGGCGGATTATCGACGAAGGTCGGTGTGCTGGCCAGCCTGGATGTGGTTTTTAGGTGGTTTTCCACATCCCTCTAGGTGAATACCGGGCTGGTCCCCACGTTCCGCCTCAGTTACACGCGTCGCAGACATTTGACACACATCCGCACTATTTCACGATTTACACTCGACGCAGACAGTTGGGGTCCACTGATTCTGTCTCAGGGGGTACGGGGTGGCGGCAGGAAGGGCATCCGTCCGTCCCTAACACTAACACTGCCAAATCCGTTGTAACCACGCCGACCCTGTGATGGCTGCGGGACTATGGCGTAAGCGAAAGAAAAAAAAGAAAGTGTCGCTCTCAGTAGGTTGCTTCAGAACGGTATTGTACATTACAACGCTTTCATGCAACGTATTGTGGCTCGTATTTATTACAAATGCCGCAGATTTTAACAGTTCACCAAACTAAGAAAGAAAAAGATGATGAAAAGCGTTGATGTAAGAAACGCTAAATCCAGCCTGTGATAAACTTCTGTTTCGCTCACGAGTGACTATTTTGTGTAGGCCATTGTCATAAGGATTGTTCACTAACTGTGCTCTGATACGATATATCTTTACACTACGTACTGTACAAATCATCAGAAGTTCGTAATGTAGTACCGACAAAGTTTCTCAGAAACGCTCATTTATTCACGGACGGTGTAGACGTTAATATTTATACACTAAGAGGGTATCTGTTCTTTCGGACGGGGACTGATGATATATGTATAAGGCTCACCGGCCACTTGACGATCTTCTTCTTCTGTGCGCTGCAGTCATGGACCGTGCGGCTGGTCCCGGCGGAGGTTCGAGCCCTCTCTCGGGCATGAGTGTGTGTGTTTGTCCTTAGGATAATTTAGGTTAAGTAGTGTGTAAGCTTAGGGACTGATGACCTTAGCAGTTAAGTCCCATAACATTTCACACATTTTCTTCTGTGCGGATACACAAACAGTGCCCGACCTCTTACGGGAATCGGCAACGCGCCGCGAGTAATGAGTATAATGGGCGGGGGCACTACGAAGGCAAAATGGTTCAAATGGCTCTGAGCACTATGGGACTTAACTGCTGAGATCATCAGTCCCCTAGAACTTAGAACTACTTAAACCGAACTAACCTAAGGACATTACACACATCCATGCCCGAGGCAGGATTCGAACCTGCGACCGTAGCGGTCACGCGGTTTCAGACTGAAGCGCCGAAAACCGCACGGCCACATCGGCCGGCACTACGAGTGTACTGCGGGACAATACGTTGAGAATGTGTGTTTCGCGGGAGGTGTGCCAGAGATAAATCCCTGAAGTCGCACTATCCTCTGTGTTCTCGGTGGCTCAGATGGATAGACCGTCTGCCATGTAAGCAGGAGATCCCGGGTTCGAGTCCCGGTCGGGACACGCATTTTCATCTGTCCCCGTTGACGTATCTCAACGCCTGTAAGCAGCCAAGGGTTTTCATTTCATTGTAAGTTAATAATTGTTTGTGAATCAGTCATTAATGAAAAACTGAGTACGTGTAATCCAAACAGAATAAAATGTATGTTTATGAAAGTGGAATAGCCGTTGATGCGACTTCAGAGTATCAAAATGACATGACCACTCTGAGCGATATGCACTTATGTCATGGTGTCCGCGCTATTGAGAGCCAAGGGCTATAGGGTGGACCGTTCCTTGCTGCAGACAAATGGCTTTCACATAAAACTTAATAGTAAATTGCATGTAGCACCGTCTGATGATGACAACGCCAGGCGCCGCTACGTTCTTCAGTAGGCCTAATGTTGGACGCAGACGTAATCCTGAACTGCACGCAACTGGTCTCCATTTAATCGTTAAGCAGCCGATTGGTTTCATTTCTCATCGTAGTGTCAACCAACGTCACTGGAAACTGCAGAGTCGATGGCTAGGAAACATTCGCACAAGTTTCGTCAGTCAATGTTTTTTACTTCTCCTGCAGCACCTAGATTTCACTCGGAAGTAGAATTCAAGCAGCAAAAGTGGAAAGGTTTTGCAGCTTGCGAGACAGCATGCCGGTCGTCTCGGAGTCTTCAGTAGTTCAATGTACGTAGAACTACCGAGTCTTGAGGTGGTCGAGTGTGTACGTTACCCGATAAACTATGCAACCTGATATTATTTGGTCGGAGATACATGACCGTAGGCACACCTGTGAAGCACTTAATCTCCAAAAACGAACAGCTGATCGTCGTTTTACTTAGTGGAGAAGAGAAACCTGATTCTGAAGAAAACCACTGTTTAACAGCCGCAACACAAACAAATACCGTGTGGCTAACGGCATACGGTGGGCATGGCTCGCCGTAGAATGCGCCAGACTGTTTGCCAGAAGGCACCTCTGGGCAGCAAGCAGGCACACATGAGGTGGAGAGATCGGCAAGGCACGAGGAGTCGTGAGCTGCAGGGACCGAACCTTCACAGATGGCTGGGAAAAGTCATCGTACCACGGCACAGAACTGACACGGGTAACGAACATCGAAGGGTCATGGGAATTAATCCATTGGCATTACGGGATACATTTCCTAGCGAAATACGATGATCGCAGATTTTGTATACCGGTATTCTCCTCTCTTTACCCTTTACTAAATTTATTTATTGCTTAGTGCTTATATAAAACTTACAAGATTTAAATACGCTCCACGTGAAGCGCCGACAGCTGAGATCTGTCCAGCCACCCCGGCCCATTTCCCTTCGATTTTTAGTAGCATATAGCACTGCTAGAGTGACTATACACAATGTTACAGCCGGCCGCGGTGGCCGAGCGGTTCTGGGTGTTTCAGTTGGGAACGGCGCTGCTGCTACCGTCGCAAGTTCGAATCCTGCCTCGGGCATGGATGTGTGTGATGTCCTTAGGTTGGTTAGGTTTAAGTAGTTCAAAGTCTAGGGGACTGATGACCTCAGATGTTAAGTCCCATGGTGCTCAGAGCCATTTGAACCATTTTGAACGATGTTGTATATTGAGACTCCGTAAATCGTTCTTGCAACACATCACAGGGTGATTTGACTCATATATTCCTTTAATGTGTGTTTTATGCTAATCTGCAAATATGTCCAAACCCACAAAAGAAGACTTCCAAAATTAACGATTGCAATAACACTGTAAAATAAGGATTAATATTAAGCGTAAGTACAACAAAAAATTATAAACCTTTCATCAATTTACACTCTCCATGCAAAAAGAAACCTCTCCCTTAAGGACGTAATCATGATCTGTTTTAGTATTTTCAGTTACTCGTATTTAACACAATGAAGGCAACTGTTTGGTGATTTGGGTCGCACTAGTGTTTACGGGTTGGATGCAATTGAAGGTCGTTTTACTGTAGGCAGCAGAGTCACTGGATGGCATAGGGTCTAGATTAGGGTGGTTCACGTTTGCTGCACATGAGATAAATAAGTGCTTCATATTGAGAGGAAGTGGTCGAGGGCAGAAGAACATCCATTGTCCAGATGAACAACGTACGTGGTACCACCACTTTTGCGGATACAGATGCTAGTGGGTCTTCAGGTAGGGGTTGGAATTTATTTTCTGAACCAGTGAGAGATCTGTTTTGCATGGGGAGTAAACTTGGGGCGAGTTTGCAACCAGCTCCAAATGCGGAAATCTGACAGAGTAGTAATCTGTGACTGTTCGAATCTGGGAATTTTTTTGATGACGGGAGTTATTTGGTGGGTGTAGTGGTTATATGTATATTTTTGCGTTTAAGACTTTAAATTTTTGCTATTTAAGAACTTCGGGCCGAGTAGAGAGTGTGGTTATGTGTGCTTTGTTCTGTAGGTTGGTTGGAAAACAAGGGTTGGAAAACAAGGGCAGGGGGGACAGTTGAGAGAAGTGTTCAGATGTGTGTGAATTCATAAGGGACCAAACGGTTGAGGTTGTCGGTCCCTAAACTTACACACTACTTAAACGAACTTATGCTAAGAACAACACATACACGCATGCCCGTGGGAGGACTCGAACCTCCGGCAGGAGCGGACGTGCAGTCCGTAACAGGTCGCCTCAAACAGCATGGCCACTCCATGAGGCACGTAAGAGAAGTTAAGGAGTGTAGAAGGGGAACTTGGTAGTCTGTAAGTGTCCTGGTGATATTAGCCTATGGGCCTTGAACCGGTGGAGAAGGTGCTGCCAGAAATTTCGGTGGTACTCTTGAAGGGGCACCTAATGCTGACGGTTATGGATCTGGTAGCGGTGTTAGTGATTAGGCGCTGGAGGTGGTGCAGCCATCTTCAGCTTGTGGTGGGGATGATCCTGCCGCTGCCGGTGCTGGTGATGTGTCTAGCGGTGCTGGCGTATTCTGTGCGGATGCGAGTGGTGGGGGTAGCGCCACTGGGGCACACGATGGTGCTGTGGAATTTTTATTTTGGGTCATGTGTCTTCTAGTCGATTGGATGCGGCCCACCACGACTTGATCTACTGCACTTCTTCATCTCTGATTAGAACCAATACTAAACACCGTTAATGATTTACTGAATACAGTCCAGTGAGTCAGCAGCCCTTGGTCTTGTTGTCAGAGTTACTGCTCTCGACCTCGGAGCTCCGTTTCCGGTTTACGGCCGGGTCGGGAATTTTTCCCACTCGAGAATGAGAGCGTGTGTGGTCCTCACCATCGTCTCATCACCATCGACGCGTCAGTAGCCGGAAGTGGCGTCAAATAAAAAGATTTTCTCCAGGTGGCCGAGCTCTCAAGAGGGGGCTCTCGGCAAAAAAAATGCCACATGCTCATTTCATAGCCCAATCTCGGCCTTTCCCTACAGTTTTTGCTCACTACAGATCCTTCTCGTACGATGAGTCTCTTCCTAACTCCTTGCCACATGTCATTTCATCCTGCCCATTCAAATACTCATTGTTTTGTACATGTTCCTGTCATTGCCATTTCTAGGCAAGATTTCCTTATTTCTTCGACGCAGTCCATCAAATTTTTCCGCATCCTTCTGCGACATGTCAGATGATTCGGTTCTCTTTCCTTACGCTGTTCCCAAGTAAATCACTGCCGTGCAATGCAGTGCCGCAAGCGTACGAGCGCGTTCTCGGAATTTTCTTCCTTAATTTAAGGCCTATGTATGGTACTTGTACACTTGTATAAGTTAGGAATGACGTCCTTGCTTTAGCTATTTCGTCCTTGTCTCGCCCATACCGCATTATTTGGCTTACACGTTGTCAGAATTCCTTCACTTCACTGCAGTTTACTTTCAGTCCACGTTCTGTGCTCGTTTCAGTGTTCATTCGATTAAAATTTCCAGTAATTATTTATTACTATGACCAAGGACATAAACATTACGTACTGTTCTTTTTATGGGGGATAACTGCAGCCACAAGTCGACCACGAACTATAACCGCGTGCCTGCTGTTATAAATAACTGATTTATCGACTAGTTTCGTAGCTTAGAAGTTACGGCATCAGGTTAAATCTGTTAAAGTAAAAAAAAAAAAAAAAAAAAAAAAAAAAAAGCGTTCGCTACTATTGTCGTTTGTAACAAATACAATCAACAGCGAGAAATAGAGCAAATTACTTAGATGTTAAATCATGAAATCAAACCTGCGATATGGACGGGACCGAAAATTTCTTGTCTGTGAGTAAATGACGCGGTTAGCTATTCGTAACGTAAGCAGAAAGCATGGGTCCACGATTCCTCAAGTGAGCCTAAGAATTTTAGAAACTAAATTTTAAAGAGTATAAGAGTCTTCAGGAAATATACAGCCAACCTAATGTGACATAAACCCAATAATGGGTCGGACAAGCAGTCACACTCGTTTGGGCCGGTATTTCTTGACCCTTCTTACAATTAAAAAAAAAACTCTTAGGAGCTCTTGCGGAATAATGGACCCATGCTTTCTACATCTCTAACAATCGCTAATTGTGTCATTTGTTCATAGACAAGAAGGAATGTTCGGGAACGTCCACATCACAAATTTAATGTCATAGTTGAACATGTAAGACATTTTCTCTGTTTCTCACAATTGATTGTAATTGTAATGGACGACAACTGCAGCAAATGCTTGTTTTAATGTGGCAGATCTAACCTCACGACGTGGCTTCAAAGCTACAAAGCCAGTCGTTAAATATTAAGTAAAAGAGTAGCCAAGCTGTTGTTATTCAAGATATCAATGTCATAGCCAGTCTTATCACTGATAATGGAAGGGGCTCGTCTACATTTATCAGATGCTATTTCGTTTGTGAGATTAGTCTGCTCAACGGAAAAGAAAGGAGACTTATATGTGAGATAATCTTTACCTTAGATGGTGTTTCTCTAACCACACTGTTGGCGCGCTTCATGAATAGTCTTACTTGATGATACAAACAAGCAACAAAACTAAAATACCATCGCTATACCTATGACATATTGCCGATAGGAAACACAGAAGATTTAAAGAGGTAGTGAGAGCGAGAGGACAGCACGACAGATTCCACCCAGCTACGAGTACACGGCGTAAACGGTAACAGATTACAGTGTAACTCAGTAGTGTTGGGGAAGTCGGGACGACCCGTTTGATGTCGGACACTTGCGGTCCATCGAGCGGGGGAGCAGCCTCAAAGGGGCCTACAGCCGCCACGTAATTTGAACCACACGCGACGTGGGCGCTGCGTGAGACTTTTAATATACTCCCGTCCTCTTATGCCACCGGCTTCCATTAACAGTAGTAAGCTAGCTTTTCCTGATCGTGACAAATGTAAAAGGCTTTTTAACAAGTTATCCTAAAACTGACTACATTTCCAACTAGATCTAAATTTAACCCTTACAAGAACAGTTGTCTCGTACCGTGAAACGCAGAGAAATATTATGATTTAATTGTTACTTTTACGCTAACACAAAATTGTGAGGTGAAACTTATGAGAACGTAACTTCCACATTTTATAAGAGTAAGAACAAGGTTAACTTTTTTTTATTTTTATTCAAGGACGATTTTAGCCAAAATCCTGTGCGGCGTGGATGCACCATAGCTTAATTAGCTTTTGAAGGCCAGTTCCTCGTTCTTCTTTGGCTTGTAGACCACAGATGTTTTATATCAAACTGTTCTTCACGGCTTCCCCTACACCACTGTGGTGGTTTCTAAACAGTTATCGTTTACTCCCCGTATAAGGCACACTGCTCCCACGTGTATCTCCCGGTAAACAAGGAAAAGAATAAATCACGTAACCACAAAGAAAATGAACGTCTTTCAGTATCCTTTCACCCTGAATTTTAATTCTACTCTTGAAGATTCCTCTTATTTACGTCACTGCTTGTTCGATCCACGGAAGAACAGGGGAAAAAGTTAGAATCTCTAACGCTCTGCCGGCCGTTGTGGCCGAGCGGTTCTAGGCGCTACAGTCTGGATCCGCGCGACCGTACGGTGGCAGGTTCGAATCCTGCCTCGGGCATGGATGTGTGTGATGTCCTTAGGTTAGTTAGGTTTAAGTAGTTCTAAGTTCTAGGGGACTGATGACCTCAGATGTTGAGTCCCATAGTGCTCAGAGCCATTTGAACCATTTTCTACCGCTCTTTTTAATGCACGCTTCTCTCCTGCCATTCCATTCGTATTGTTCCCTCTCGGTTCCTCTACATATTGTATTTTATCCATCTTTTCCTACGACTTATAAGCATTTTTCCGAGAATTTTAGGTGTCTTACGTTATTTTACACTATTGAATGATATTCTTAAATCAACAAATATGATGACAGCTTCTTCATTTTTCTTAAGTCTTGCTCCAACATCGAGCGCAACGTCAAAACTGCCTCTCAGATACCTTTACCTTGCCAAAAACAAATCTCAATTTTCTTGTCCCGTCTTCTACATATCATTCCCGTTGAAACCCGAGCTGTTTCGATGATTATCGATATTTCTCGCGTTTATCGTCCATGATTAAGTTAATATTCTTCCGAAAGTTCAAAATGATATGAAAATTAAAACACTTGCAGCCGTCTCTCTTGCGGGTGTTTTATTTTCATTTCATACTGAATAGCCGATGTCCTTGTAACCATCTATCACAAGGACAGACGTAAAAAAAAGTTCAAAAGTCGATTCTCATAGTTTCTGCGCAGTAACACGAACAACTGTTTAGTTGTCAGTTCTCTCAGTAATTTTAGAATTTCCTAAGATGTGATGTTTAAGTCTTTCAAAAAATCTGTTAAACACTGACTCGCCTATGTCCGCAGATTTGCTTCCATTAAGAACAGCGTACTCCACGACCATATTAATGAGATCCAACGTAGGACGAAGGGTAGCAACGGTCGTAAGTTTTTAGTCTGTTTGCTGAATATCGATTTCTGCTATTTTGTAGCTATCTTCAGTGCAGTTATATGCAAGTCAAGATGATTTGGTGACTTACGATAAGTCATCAAGACTTGGATACAACTGCACTGAAGACAGCTACACAGTGGCTGAGCCGACCTGAGTGGCCGTGCGGTTCTAGGTCTACAGTCCGGAACCGAGCGACCGCTACGGTCGCAGGTTCGAATCCTGCCTTGGGCATGGATGTGAGTGCCGTCCTTAGGTTAATTAGGTTTAATTAGTTCTAAGTTCTAGGCGACTGATGACCTCAGAAGTTAAGTCGCGTAGTGCTCAGAGCCATTTGAGCCACAGTGGCTGAAATCGATCTGAAATAAACGGATTAAGAATTTGCTATAGATGCTGCCCTTGCTCCTATCTTGGGCCTTATCTAGGTCTTCCATATTGATTCTCATTTCTTTTTCTCCCCTTAGACAGTTCTTTTCCCTTGTACAGGCCTTGAGTGTGCTTTTTCCGTCTGTGCGTTCTCTGCTCTGATTTTATCGGTGGAATTCCTTCTACACCATTAATGTTGACGACAATGTTTCTAATTTATTATTTCGACTTCTTATATGCCTGACCTATCCTTCCGACAACCATTTCCTTTTACATTTCTTCCCTTTTCCTGCTGCCATTTCACTTTAACCTCCATGCTCTTCCTACTGACCTCATTTCTGGATCTCTTATACAACTGTATTCATTTCTTTTCCTGGACGTTTTTGTATTTATTTTCTCTAACAATCAAAGTTTGTCATCTGTTGAAAAATATTTCTTCTTTATTAACTTCCTTGTGCCTATAGGTACCGTGATTGCCTTGTTTACGGGTGCGTATTCTACTCCAACTGAATTGTTTTTTAACAGTGTATCTGAAACTGGTAGCTTAAATCCATTGCTGTAATCGAGCATCTTTCTTTTCTCTCTTACCTACTACTGATCCCGTATTCTAGCTTCCCGTACTATAGTGATACAGACGCACAAGATTTTTAGATACTTCTTTGTCCTTTCAATGCCCTAATTTACTTCTCTGTCGCTTCATCTTCATGTGACGTCACCATGTAAACATGAAATATTGTTACAGGCATTCATTGGCTACCGATTTTGATGAACATCTTCCCATCATTGAAATGTTCATAGTAAGTCATATGACAGGGCAATGAATAGCGGCGTACATGGCTGGAACATGCAGCAGTGAACTGGTGACTGGCAGAGCAGTGAAGGTCAGAGATCTTGGCTGGAGAAGGTGGTAGGGAACGGGTACGAGCAGGACCGTGAAAGGAAGACGACATGGTTTCGGCAAACATAATGAAATGTCGTTAGAAAGAGCGATGGAAGTCGCCTTGGAAGGCAGTTATGAATCAGTGCAGGCAGGGTGGTGAAAAAAAAATGGTTCAAATGGCTCTGAGCACTATGGGACTTAACATCTATGGTCATCAATCCCCTAGAACTTAGAACTACTTAAACCTAACTAACCTAAGGACAGCACAGAACACCCAGTCATCACGAGGCAGAGAAAATCCCTTACCCCGCAGGGAATCGAACCCGGGAACCCGGGCGTGGGAAGCTAGAACACTACCGCACGACCACGAGCTGCGGACAGGGTGGTGAAAAGCAAAGGATATTGGTGGAACAGGCGTCAGTGTTATCGTATGATGAAAGGGTAACGAAAATCAGAGGATGTGGCTGGGGCTGGCAGCACTCAAAGTTTGGCTGGCAGAGCAATGAAAGACATTCGTCACACCTGAAAAGGTGTCTTGAAAGGAGTTGTTCTAAGATGATTCCATTAGGAACTGTAAACGCAGAAATCAATTGCACGTAAGTCTATATGTTACGCAAATATACGAGGGGCGTACAGAAAGTAAGCTCCGATCGGTCGTAAAATGGAAACGACTATGAAAATCCGATAAAGCTTTGCACAGATGTGTTGGGTAGTGTCTCTAGTATAACCCCAGTTAGCATCACGTCGCTCTTCTCATTTCTGAGCTCGCAGTGAGTGCGTAAAGATGTCTAGAAAATAGTGTCTGCCGCCAAGTACGAGGGCCTGGTGAGAAATTTAGCCTGAAGCTATGCAGCTAACATTACATAACTGTCGTGCTGTTTCGTCTTCACGACAATTCTCAGCCGCATTCTGCAGGGGCAATGAAAATGCTCCTGCATCGTTTTCAAATGGAAATGTTAGATTACCCACAATACAGTCCGCAATTGTCTCCCCCTGAGTTTCATCTCTGGTCACATGAACCGCTGTCTTTGAAGACAACATTTTGACACAGACAACGAGGTGTAGGCCAGCGTGGAGAATTGGCGGAAAGCACTGGCGGCTGCCTTCTATGATGAGGCTATTGAAAAGTTGGTACAACGCTATGACAAAAGTCTAAGTCAGAACGGCGACTACGTAGAGAAGTAGCTGAAAGGTGTAGCTAACTGTTACAAGTAAAACATTTCTGATGTTCACTGTGGTTTCAATTTGGCAATCAGTCGGAGCTTACTTTCTGAACAGGCCTCGTAGCTAGAATTCAGCTACATTACAGCAAGCACACTGATTATGTGTATACTGTAGTCGAATTTTAGCTATATCTGCATAAAATACATACTTACGTACGACAGACTGCTGTGTTCATTCTTGATTATAGCCTTGCGAGCAGTATGTTTTGATGAGCGGATTGAGCCCTCCTATGAAAACTATCATATTGTCTCTTTGTGTGAGAGTACTAAGCTAGAAGAGAAATCTGGTTACACAAAGGACACCGGCATTCGTCATTGGTACTGTTATGTCTATAGAGTACGTGCTTTCTACTGTCTGAAATAATGGTTCATCTCATTCCTGCCTCATAGGAGGATGTTAGCTTTAAAGAAGGTACGTTATTGCAGAGGTGGTTGACCATACAGCAACTTGCTATAGGTCCCGAGTTTTCAGGGATCTCACAGCCACAGTGATCAGTGTCCCAGGAGGAAATAAACAGTTTCTAATTGGAAATAGAAATACTGTATAGCACCAGGTGCACGTGATTTTGCAGTACTGGCAATAATTGGTAAATGACATAATTTTAAATGCGAACATTTTTAGGTTAGGCTTTACCGTGACTGTTACTGACATTAAATGAAACAACAAGTTCACTGTTACCAGTCACCGGTGACTGGTAACAGTGAACTTATTATTTAATTTAAATGACATAATATTCTGTGTATTACAAATTGACACAGTACTTTTGTTTACATATTATGAACTTGTGCCACAGTATTGGTGACTTACAGAGCTCGCCTAAAGCTTGTTTGCTTCCGCTCTGTCCTGGTAGGAAACGATGAGGGCGACCTCGCGAAGCACCTGAACAGTCACGAGTCCTCCGACTTGAGTTCAGTGATGCTGCAGCTCACTCGGCGCTGTTGTTGGCATCGTGATTTATGTAATTTTCACTGTCTGAGCTGCGCCAGTGAACCTTTGGAGGAGGTCTGTCAAGCGTGCTTCAACACATTTCCGCAGTGTGTGCGTACGTAGGGGAGACCAGTGCTAGTCGTTAGGATGGACAACGTGTGACAGGCGAATTTTGAAAGAACAACTGGGAGCAGCGCACTCCTCTTGCAATAAAAAGTAGCAACTGGTAGTACAGTTCGCCCGCCGCTCGCTGCGGGGTGGTCTGTTAGTGCTGGACAGACTGCCAGGGGGGACGGACAGCCGAGCGCGTTTTGCTCAGCTTCCGGAATTCGGGAAGGCGAGCCTGACCCTAGCGGCGCGGCACGTTACTTTTTACCGCCCTGCCAGTGTCCAGCATTGTTCATTTGTCTAGCTAAAAGCTGTAGTAGAAAATACTAGACCACTGCTGTCTATTGCAGGTCGCAACATACATAGAATTGACCGGTAAACGGGATGGGGCTAGCTACTGAAATAAAAGTTTTAACTTGGCAATGTAAATTTTCAGATGTATTTTTACGATGAAGATCACAGTTAATACCGCCAAGTCCGTACTAAGTGGCAACACAATGTAAAGTTCACACGCACACCACAATCACACACGTAGCCAGTTTATGGTATTTACACGCGTTACCGAAGTTAATAGAGTTCACCGGATCGTTTAGTTATGAAAATGCTCGCTCAAATGTTGTGCACTCTGCTCTACACATAATACCTGTTCCAGTTTTAGATCGCACAACAAGCCACGCGGTTTTAACTAACAGTCAAAAGCAATAATTTTGATATTCCGTCCGAAATTCCACACGACTTCCACTATATCGTTCACTTAAATACACATTGTACTGCTTCGCGAACTCGTAATTAGCATTTTTCCGCGATTTTACAGTACTTCCGTCGGAGCTGATTTCAGTGATATGTTACTAGTTCGAACCCTCAGCCCCAACCCCCCTAGATCACATCAAAGGCCTTGTTCCCGGCATAGATTGGCGCGAGCCTGCATTTTTCTGATTGGCTGATATCACAAACAGCAAATCAGGTTGCAGTACTATCCCGCGCTAACCTGCGCTTTACTTCAATGACCAATCATAGTAAAACATTTCTTTCTGTGGCAATTGCTAAATAAATAAATTTAGAGAAGTATCAAATGTAAAATTACTCCTTCTGAAATTACCGATTAATTTGTGTTCTACTCACGATTTATTAGTATCATAAACTGACTGCACGTTTAATTATAGTAAATCCCCTGTATAGTTTAACTGGTACTTCGTGAATAAACAAAACAATTTCATTTACTTCTGTTCTTCTTCACTCATACAACACTCACGCTGCTAATTACTACACATATAAAACAATTATAATTATGCAAATACAATAAATATTAATCAAACATAACTTTACAACATTGTTTTGACTACGACTGCTAGCACTGTCCGTCAACTGCTGACCTCTGCCACCTACTAGCACAACTACGTGCAGCTCTGTAACTCAGGTCCATATCAGCTGGTGACATCTTTCGATGACTCATGCCTATAACGATATCGTCCTAATAAGTAACAGGAGTGATGCGAAGGCGCTACGCCTCACCCTGACCAAATGTGTCTCGCGGGTTATCGATGGGAGCTTCTGAACTGGCCATCCTGCACGTGGTTCTCAGGTGGTTTCACGCATCCAGGTACTAAATACCGACAACCCGCCTCAGACACACGCCGCGCAAACATTCTCGCACTCGAACATAAAATTTGCTCTAGACGCAAACGAATCTTTTTCAACAACCAATACGGTATTTCCGATCGATTAAAATTCCAGCGTCAAGACGTTAACCATTTATATGAGACTACTTCCGCAACCGTTCAAAACCTGATGAAAATTCTTAAGGCACTACGCAGGTTGGAAAAGTTACTTCAGCAGAGTATATTTTTCTCTTGTTATCGGTGCAAATGGTAATTCGTTGTCACCATTTCTTGCGTCTCCTAGAAAGACCATTAAAAAGCACTTCATTTCAGATGCATCAATAGGAAGTGAAGGCTCTGTTAATGAATGTGGTCGGGTGACCGGGAGGGATTTGCAGTGTTTCATGAAGTATTTTTATAAACCGTGCGAGGCTCACGAAAGATAGGTTTCCATTGCTGATTCTGGATAATCACTTGTCTGATTTAGACTTCCAGTTACTAGTACTGGACACGGCTAAAGAAAATGGAGTTGTTCTTTTGTCCTTTCCAGCACACACGTCACATAAATTACAGCCTTAGGACGGAGCTGTGTTTGAGACTACCATGTGACGCATGGATGAGAAATATCCACCGTTTCGACATTCCCGCTGTAGTGCGGCAGACACTACCAAGAGCTGTAGCATCAAACAGCATCATGGCAGGATTCGTGGCGACCTGTACGTGACGAGTGGGTGAAGATACTTTGGTAATTTGCGCCATAGTCACTTAGGACGCTAAAATGAGCTGCATCGGAATATTTGATGGGGATGTAAGGATATCTTAATACATTTCTTGTTTGGTCATTGTCAGGCTCTATCATAATTAATCAAATCAAACGTTACCTCTTCAGTGGACGTGTGTAAGACATTGGAATGACTGGGAGGCGAACACAGATAGTAATATCGAAACAATTTATTAAAATTAAAGGAAAAAAACTGGGAAGACACAGAGGATGGGTTGACTGAGAAGCAGTGTCGCCACTTAACATCTCAACAAAAAAAAAAAAAAAAAGATATGGCTCTGAGCACTATAAAACTTAACTTCTGCGGTCATCAGTCCCCTAGAACTTAGAAATACTTAAACCTAACTAACCTAAGGACATCACACACATCCACGCCCGAGGCAGGATTCGAACCTGCGACCGTAGCGGTCATGCGGTTCCAAACTGAAGCGCTTAGAACCGCACGGCCACACTGGACGGCGCAACGAAAGTTCGAATAAGCCGTAGGAATAGCAGAGCTGACTTCCTTTATCATCATAGTTCGAGTTAAAATGCGTGATTTTTGTGAATGTTAACGTGGTTTTTGTCAATGTTGTACGTGGCTTGTCAATTTCTACCACTGTTTCGTTTGCAATCCTGAAGATGATGCGCCAGGTCGTGTGGCTGAATGCTTTCTGTAATTTCATGTAAGTTGTGTACTTCTCGTTTCGTACATTTTCCTTCGGTTAGAAGTTAGTGGCCGTGGCGATCTATAGGGTACAGAGTTAGGCCCCTTCCCTGGAGTTCGTGGGCTCAGTGCCCAGTTTGAAGGAGCATTTTCCCTCATTCCAGTCCCTCCAGCACGGCCCCAGCGCTGTTTGATTCCACTGTACCTTGTCTTAGCAGCTGTACCTAATCCTAATATACCTAAGTTCCATCTGGGCCACATATGGGTCACTGACTCTCAACTACCGCCTGTCCGGTTTGTTTATTATACTGGACGTTTGTCAGTTGAATGTAAATCAAGGTGACGTAGCTGTCACTTTATCTAGATGTAAATGTACTCACTAGCCTGAATGTTGGAGGGTGTGACCCTTATGTGCGTCACTCAGATTTAAAACCACGTTGTTAATCTATGAGTTCGTATGTGTGTCTCCTCTGACAAAAGATCCATCCCACAAGCACACAATTTTTCCTTCTTTGCTAGTAGTTTCATCTCTCCGCTCTACATGTTAATTGTGAATTCCCAAGGATACAAACAACATCACACAGGTAACACCTCATCTGACTGGAGATCCTAAACGTTCAACGTGTGCCACTAAGTTCCTCTTACAACCTTACTTCTGTCGATTAATTTACTGTTTACTTTCAGCGATTCACATTTTCATTCTTTAGCTATATTTTTATGATTTCATTTTTATGCAGTTTTTAATCGATTTGCTTCTGCATTTTCCACATTCTTTATTTTTTCTGTTCATCGATGAAGCACTTCTACAGCTAACAATAGTAAGTTGTTCTCTATTTTAATTTTCTGATGGAACAGCTGGAGAGACACAAGGATATTTATGTGAAAGAAAATAATATAATCAGGTAACAGCGCAAAACGAAACTAGGAAAGTATCGTACCTTCAGTTCGGAAAAAGAGAGGAAAAAGAGACCATTGAAGTTGCAACATAATCTCTTGCAGGAAGCCCATGATCATTGTATGAGTAATGAGCACGTAGTTTTCACTGTTGTTTGGCCGCTGATAACGATAGTCAACTTGTTCTTTAGAGTTACTTCCGCGTTTCGCACGTAGCCAATCATCAGGACTTCTGATTAATGAACTTAACGTTGGTGCAGATAGACCAAAAAGCGGTGGAAAATAAGTCTACAGAAAAAGATTTTTAACTTAAATTCGTGAAAAAATGGGAGCTGATAAATCGGACGTTAAATTAAGCACAATTCTCACAAGTTTAGATATGCTCTCCATCTCCCTTGTCATACCAGCCGCATGAATCCACATCTCTCTCACACACACGAACACACCTACAACCTCCGCCGGCCGATGTGGCCGAGCGGTCCTAGGCGCTTCAGTATGGAACCGCGCGACTGCTACGGTCGCAGGTTCGAATCCTGCTTCGGGCATGGATGTGTGTGATGTCCTTAGGTTAGTTAGGTTTAAGTAGTTCTAAGTTCTAGGGGACTGATGACCACAGATGTTAAGTCCCATAGTGCTCAGAGCCATTTGAACCATTTTCAGCACCTACAAAGCCACGAACAGTTATATGCAAACAAAAAAACAAGCAAACAACTTCCGAAGTGAATCTTCGCCTTATCACGTAGTTCTTACACGAACTTGTTATCCAAGTTATCTCTTCGTCAGTATCTATCGTCACTTACTTCTGTTCGTGCTTTCATTTATTTACGTCACCTGTGATATACAAAAAACCGATGAAGTGACACACGGGACTTTGTAACAGAGCGAACACAATGAGTGAACCAATTTTCTACCGCATCAGTGAACTTGAACAGTGGTGCAGGCAACAAGGCCAACAACATGTTTATTCAGAGCAACCCTGTGTCGATGCGAGGTCTCTTCGGTGCACGCGGTGGACAGCACCCGTGCTGTTCGGCTCCCGACTGCTCTTCCCACAAGGTCAACAGTAGCCTGTGGCCTCCACAGACGACGCGCAATAAGCACATCGCGTGGAAAAAATGTGGAAATGTGTTGTAAGATCTTATGCGACCAAACTACTGAGGTCAACGGTCCCTAAGCTTACGCACGTCTTAATCTAACTCAAACTAACTTACGCTAAGGACAACACACATGCCCATGGCCGAGGGAGGAGTCGAACATCCGATGGGGGAAGCCGCACGGACCTTGACAAGGCGTCTTAAACCGCGCGGCAACCACGCGTGGCCAAGCACTTCGCGTTTGTGAACCACTTCCTGGGAGGTAAGTCGGTTTCGCGGTTACAGGATACAGACTGTTCGTTACTCATACCGGTACCGTAGAAGGCATTTAAGATTTGCCAAAGGCGTTATAATCCTGACAGTTGCATTGAAGATTAATTAAGTATGGCTAGTAATAAGTTTTTTTGGATAGAAAACGGGCATTAATAATAATGATATAGTGCCAATGGAACGTAGGCGAATGAAGACAAGTCATGTTGAGCAAACTGGATTAGCAAATGAGATGCTGAAAGTAGCATAGGAGGTTTTTTTGTTTGAGCAGTGAAATAACGCATGACATCAAAAATAAAGACTGGGTAAAGTAGGAAGACAACATGTTCTTCTTGTTCATTGCTCTTCACATAGAATGTAAACGTTTGTGCCGGGAAGACTTTCCTGAAGATATTTGTTTCGGATGTAGCCTTATATAGAATGAAATGTGGCCATAAGCAGTGTGGGCATGAAGAAAATCTGGTTAAATGTCGTATAACCGAAGAATGCCAAAGATCTAATGGAAATATCGTGTAAGTAATGAACGGATACTGAAGTGAATTCGGCAGAATAGTAACAGTGGCGATGTACCATAATTTTCCATGTTTTACTACTTCCTCCAACAGTCTTGTTTTAGTCTCATGCCTGCTGCTACGTCCGCAGCCCGTGGTCTTGCGGTGGCGTTCTCGCTTCACGAGCACGAGGTCCCGGGTTCGATTCCCGGCGGGGTCAGGGATTTTTTTCTGTCTCGAGATGGCTGGGTGGTGTTGTGTCGTCTTCATCATCACCATTCATCCCCATTACGGTCGGAGGAAGGTAATGGCGAAACACCTCCACTACGATCTTGGCTGGTAGAGCGGTGCGGGTCTCCAGAATCGCCCCCTGCGCTCCTCGGAGTATGTGGCCTCATCATCATCCTGCTACTGTTCAATTGAACGCAACCACATTTTGTGCCGTGTGCAGCAGAATTTGATGACTCAGATTTCTACTTTTAAAATCAAATTGAATGCACGCGTATACAGAAGAAAATGAGCTCTTTCCATGCCTATAAAAACTATAAAAAGTATATAAATGCTTACAAAACGTGATTATATTGTTCCTTAATACACTGTTCAGTAAATGTAATTAATAAACTAAAATAATAAACTAATAAAGAAACAGTAATGTATGTTATCTATTTTCATGTACTGTTTGTTTTGCGTGTTATTATCCCATACCGTGTGTGTCATTACTCTGAGGTGTGGGGAAGACCACGAATTTGCTCGTTTTTAGTGTTAATTTTAAATATTAAGATAATATTTACAACTGCTTTCGGTCAGTTGGAATATGCCGAGAAATGTCCATAATGTGGTATGTACTTGTTTTCATAGGTATTTAATGATGCAATAAATAACTGACATTAGTTTTTTGTTAGGTGTGTATATTTCCTCCACCCTGTCCTAATACACAACATGTACAGTGAACAGAAAGGGAAGAATAAGAATGGGAGAATAACAACGAATTATTCGAATTAAAAAGGGTGTAATATAGGAATACAATTTTCCATCCCAGTGTTCAACCTATTCGTCAGTGAAATACTTATAGAAATATGAGAAAGTTTCAGTAGCGGCATTAAAACTGAGGGTGAAAGGATATGTTCAAATGTGTGTGAATTCCTAAGGGTCCAAACTGCTGAGGTCATCAGTCCTTAGACTTACTAGTTAAACTAACTTATGCTAAGAACAGCACACACACCCATGCCTGAGGGAGGACTCGAACAGTCATAAGATTCGCTGATGACGTTGCTGATATCAACGAAATTAAAAAAATAATTAGTGCATCTATTGAACAGAATGAACAGCCTAATAAGAACAGAATATCGTTTGAGTGTAAACAGGAGAAAGTAATAAGAAGTAGTGAAAATGAGATTCTTCATTAACTTAAAATGAAAGCTGGATACCACAAAGCAGACAAAGGCAAGAAATTTTGCTAGCTTTGAAGCAAAATAAGACGCGTTGGACTAAGGAAGGAGAATGGCAACAGCTGTTTAGCACAGGGAGGGGGTATTATTGGTCATAAGAAGTCATCTAGTATGAAACATCAGCCTTAATTTGAGACATAAATTCGAGAGACTCTGTGTCTACAGCATAGAATTGCTTAGAAGTGAATCATGGATTGTGAAAAAGACAGAAAAAAAAGAATCGAGGCGTTTGAGATACGATGACACAGAAGGATCTTGAACATTAGATGGACTGATAAGGTAGGATATGAGGAGGTCTTCTGCAGAATCCTAAGGGAAAGGAGCATATAAAAAATACATACAAGAAGAAGGTCTTGTTTTCAGTCATAAAGAAAAAAACTGCGATGACGCACGTAACCTAAGTTACTTGTATAGCCATATGTGAAAGTTTCAAAATAAAATACATAGAATTTCCTCTTGTATTTGAATAATTTGGAGTGTGTGTATACTTATCCAAGCCATTGTTTAAATTTTCCTTGTATATTTATTTCGGCGATATAACAGAGAAAACTGTCAGTCTTTACAGAAGCGGTGTACTGCAAATATTTCTAGCAGCATAACACTTTCGCCTCTTACAGTTGTAATGGTCGCTATATTCATTGGAACATCTCTATCGAATTGATTTAAGATAGGATGACAACACATGCAGATTTATTAGATGGAGTAATTCACATACGAATTAAGCTGCTTACAACTCTCTCTTCCCACCTGTTTCCGAGTGCTGTTCGCCAACAGGCGGCGTTCACCAAATAAGAGAAAAGAAAGAGAATGGAGAAACAGATTCGAAGAAGAGCTGCACTATTCGTCACATGTTTGTTTATTCAGTTCTACTAATTATGGTGCGAGTTGGCACAACAAACACGTTGTGCGTTGTGAAGAATTCAGGAGCCCACATTCCAAAGCGAATCAGTAAACACATTGTTTCTTCAGTCTTCAGAGTACTGCACATGTCACGGAGGACAATGGTACAGGTTCTGACGTTATGTACGCTGCCCGACGCATAGTATAGTGGCTTTCGGAGTACAGTAGTCGGCGTATACTAGTACTGAAGTGAATCATTTTTCAACAAAGGCTAGAGAACAGTCTACTCTAAATTTCTCCGTGTAATAAATGTTCCTGTCTCATAAAGATAATCAACGTGATGGTGATGTCATTTATGTGTCTTCCAACAAGTCGCCGTCTATGTCCTTTCTTATCAGGAAGAATTAATTAAATAATTATTTCTTAGTCCTCCTTCGTTTCATGGCGTTGCATGCTCTGTCCATCTGCCTCTGTGCACTGACGCACATGGAAAATGTTACACCATGAAGCACCAGTCCAGTATATACGAAACGTTGTGGAGATATTGATTAAAAAATGGCTCTGAGCACTATGGGACTTAACATCTATGGTCATCAGTCTCCTAGAACTTAGAACTACTTAAACCTAACTAACCTAAGGACAGCACACAACACCCAGCCATCACGAGGCAGAGAAAATCCCTGACCCCGCCGGGAATCGAACCCGGGAACCCGGGCGTGGGAAGCGAGAACGCTACCGCACGACCACGAGATGCGGGCAGATATTGATTACATAACGGGTATTAAATGATATGATAAAGCCTTCAATCCATTTGGAACTCGCCTTCAACATCAGAATAAGACCCATGGGTAAAAATATACTCTTGTGTTTGTTGTGGCATGTAAGGAAACAACGCCCGAATTTCGTGTTGGGCAATATCTTACCATGCCTGAAAACGTGTTGCTTCAGTTCACGAAAGCCGCCGTCTCAGACACTCTATTTGGCTCTATAACGTATGTACTCTCCTCAGGACAATCTGTGTTGGGAACTTGTACTGACATCAGCCGCACAATCCTGACGACAAACCTCGTGTGAGGGAAAAATTTTAATCAGCATGTCCCACTAGCAATGAAATACTCTGGTATCAATTCGGCAGCGTTAACACAAAATATTTGTGGTGTAACGCTGTCCGTCAGTGCACTCCAGGAGAACTGTCACGCATCTTTGACACTGTGACGTTTCCATCATCGAGTAAGCTCATGTGACATCCGCAAAAATGCTTCGACCAACGACAAATTGTAATAGGGTCTACAGCTAATTCACTGCAAATTTCACTTGAAACACAATGGAACGCTGCCGAGATTTTCCACAAAAATTTTCGATTTTAATCAACAATCTTTCATCTTCAAGGGCTACAGTAGCTGTGGTCTGTGCACGTTTAATTTCAAGTCTGCGTTTCGTAAAAAGAGCGCATGCTACGTCTATAGGAAAACACGCTGTCATTCCAGCCTTCCACTAAAAAATGCGTGCTTCCCAATATCAATTTTTCACCCAAGTCCAAGTCATACTACTACCATCCTTCATGTTATTTAAGTTTCTTCGTATTTGTTTACGTTATGAAATATTTCTTAAGTAATGATCGCGAGAGAAATTCCAGACTTAAAGCTTTCGAAAGGATGTTTTAAACTATACCGTCGTTAGATCAGAAAAGACTTTAGTTTTGTAGGGTCATTAGACGATCAGAACGGAATCAATTACAAAATGAAGCTTCACAGAGGGAAATTATGCGCGCCTCGTCGGGTCCACTGCGTTCGCGCGCGCCCGCATGTAAGAGCGTCGAACGTAGAGCGGGAAAAGTGGCAATATTGAATTACTGTCAGTGGACGGTGAAACAGACGACAGGTCTGCCTGCGTCAAAGGCCGCCCTTGTAAGTAAGCTGCACGGCTGGAATGCAGGCAAATGGACGGCCCGTATGGATCAGGCTTCCGCCATATCCCCGCCAGTACATTACGAGCGTAGAAGCAAGGCTCTGGGCAGATAAGGGCTGCTTAAAATTCCGATACTTCCAAACGAAACTTGTCGTTCCATTAAATTTTCAGAGCACATATTGCTCTATTTCTTAGTTTTAAAACCACCATTACACTAAGAGAAATGAGTCATATGCAGAAAAATAAATTTATGCCATTCGCTTCAGGGTTTAACTTTTTGAGATCGTGGACCCTGTGGACAGACTATTATTATTATTATTATTATTATTATTATTATTATATGCAACTGGACCCTGTCTGGTCTCACCAAGCTATCTTCAGAGTTACCAAGAAGCTCTCATTTATTCTCCACAGATTCTCTTTTTTTTTTTCTTCAATCCACTTTGTCTTTGGTTTGATGGTACTTCATTATCTGGCACTGATTCCCATTTGCTAATGTTCTTTGTATAAGTATCTGCGAAAAATCTCCTTGGACATATATGAGCCTTTTCTAAATCCTTTTTTCCCTGCTTGATCCAAGGTAAAGTTTTGTTCTATGTATCTACATCGCAATTTTTTGAGTGAGTCTTGCTGTTCGGAATCTGCGAATATACCCATTAGATTTCAATCTTCATTTTCTTATCTCCGCTGCGAGCTTCGATAGCTTATCGGTTCTTTTTCGGGATTGTAGTTTATATCCATCATTCGTTCTTCTGGGACCGAGCATCATTCTTAGAATTTTGTGGTCTTCTTTTTTTCTCATATCGTCCTGATCACTTGTTCTGTGGAGTGTATACGTTTCAGTTGTGTACAAGAATTCAGGATTTATAACTGTGTTATTGTGCCTGATTTTTATATATTGTAGATGTAGATTTAAACATACACTCTCCAAAGTTCTAGCACCGAATTTTCTGTGCAGTTTTCTTTCTTCCTGTAGTTTCAAGGATTTCACCTCACTACTTGAAGTATGAAACTCTATTTGTCCATATATTTTAATCAGTTTTTAAGTAGGATATTTTGAGCACTTTTTTTTGAAGCTAAGGTATTAGACGAACAATTTCATTGCATTCCTTGAGAGATTCTATTTACTTTATGTCGTCTTGCCAACTGCTAGTTTTGCCAGATCATCTTCGAAGGCAAAGCAGTAAAAGGAATAATGTGGATGCCATTTTTAGTTTTAGGTCTTCCAGGTTGTATGGTTTTCCAACAGTCTTGCTTTTTAAATTCTTTTTTCCGCTCTCAGGTGACTTTGAACACAAGAAGGTTTAAAGAGGTCGTTAGACAGACTGTCGCCCTGCTGAACACCAATTTTGATCAGAAATGGTTCTATAAGTGTAATGTGAGAAAGGAGACACAGAACCAGCAGTGAAGTGCCAGGACTAAATCAGGCCTTAGCTCGCCAGCCGACACCGCTGCCTACACAGCAAAGTCAGCAGAGGAACTGCTACCGTTATCAACGCTTCTGTGGGTCGACGGGGAGGGACATAAAGTAGCTGACCCACTGCCAGCTATACCACGCCTCGGCCATTTCCCCGCTCCAGATTATTCGACGGGACACCGAAACACAACTCTTCCACAACAGTCAGCACCGAGCGGCAGGCTTTAAGCCTGCAGACCAAGTCTGTCGTAGACTGCACACAGGTGGGCCATCCGAAATGCAAATATGACGCTGCCGCCACCGGGCCAGGAACTGGTGACTACTGCCTGACTGCCTGGCCGTGGTACCCAGAGCTCTGTTGCCGCCACCTTGCAAGCCTGCGGCTCCGTGCTCAGCACCTGAATGGTCCCAGTGAAGCAGAGTGTCCCGCCGGGGCTACTGGTCAAGTCGCTGACAAACCTGCATCCAACATCCCATCACAGCCATCTGCCACCATACGGTGGTAGCACGGCTACCCTCTACCCTTCACCGAAAACAATTGCATTAGTGAATATACACCAGCGCACTTTGGTCTGAAGACCATGCGATGCAATCCACGATCTGAGGGTTTCGTATAAGCTGAACTATACCTGGTTATGCTAGTCCGTAAGGTATTCTGTTAACTCGCTGACTGCGTTTATCACTTGCATGCACATCCACCGTCTAGCAACAACCCATTCCTTTTCTGACACCTCTTCCATGGTCTTTAATTCGGAGGTTGTATTGGTGAGACTTTGGTAAGATTTAGAGTTTTCGTTCGAGTCCTTGTTCCTTGAGGATAACAATAAGGGACTGTCGATCGACTGTAATATGCCTTCTTGAAGTACGCAAAGGAGCATAATGATCGTACTGTTCCTGAGGACTTAGTTTTTCAGTGTTGTTCTTAAACTGAGTATTTGCTCAACACAATTTCAACCAATACAGAAACCAGCTTGGTATTGCCCAGTTCTCTGATCACATTGTTTCTGAAGTCTTTGAAGAAGGGATAAAAATAAAAACAACAACAATAGTAATAATAGTGATAGTAACAATAACAGTATTAGAAACAATAATTATTGTTGTTTTGTCTTTACGTTTCTGTAGTAAGTTTTTTTATTTATTTTATTTACATGACAAGTTCCATAGGACAAAACTGAGGAGCAATGGAACGTTGAAACGGATGCATGAAATTACAACATAAAAGTAATAACAGTAACTTGCTGTACAGAAGCGACTCATTCAGCTATGCAACCGTTTTCATTGTGCACCGTTTTCATTGTGCACCAATATTAGCATGTTTATCCTCTTTGGGCAGCATAAAATAAAGTATCGGTAACGAGTGGTCAGAAAGTGACTGTTGTTGGTAGACTGTGTGTTAGCTGACTGCTGTAATACTTTCACATAATGTTCTTTACGTTAATGTGAGATTCTGTACACTTACAGTCGGTGAGTGAAAAATATAGCTTTTGACGTGGTTGAGATGCACACTATCTGGCCAAAAGAATCCAGAAACCCTATGTTAACCTCTAAATGTGATGGTAGGCGGACGCTCCCTTGTAAACGGAGGCGGGAGTTTGAAAGTATCCAACCAAAATTGTATCCTTTTATTCTGTGAAAGTATCAGTGATAAGATTGTTCTAAATTAATTATTCAGCAAACCTGCAACTGACTGCTTCTGTGAACTAGTTTCTTGCACTCCTCGATTTTGCCAGAAATGCAACACGTATTTGACTCAGCAATCAGGTTTAAGAGAATAATGCAATGGCATTAAGATGGTACTGGAAAATTAACTTTCGGCCCTGATGTTTACTTGGTTCTTTCATTGGTGAGTAACTTCAGTTTACTACTCTCGTTACCTCACCACTCCTTTCACTGCTTAAGCGATATGGCCCTTCCGGTTATTGGCAGCTTAAATGGACAGCGTCACCTGAATGCCGAAAGCTGCTCATCCAAAGTCATTTCAGCACTCGGAACAAAATATTGTAGAAAAGTTTGTAACGAGGAAATAAAATATTTCAAGTATTGGGGATAGTTTGTCAATTTTTGCGCAAAGTTCATGCATGATCACTACTATCATTAAATCGCGGAGTTCTGATAAGAAATTTAAAACTTTGCTCGGGCATATTCAAATAAATTGCATCAGTTTCACCGTGTTTTATGTAGTCAAATATTTGGCTAGTGCAAGATCGTCTTATTTTCAGCAACAGATTCATCAACGGAATCCCAATAAACCGCTTTATTTGACTATAATCTGCATGTTTAGCATCTCTCTAGAATAATCATTCTTGATATGGTCTATTTTTATGTTAGTGTATTTAGTTATGGGATGAATGATATCATCGTCCAAACAAAAGGGACGTGCAATCTTCTGTCGTAGGGATCCTTTAGGACCAGTAGGCACATATACAATGTTACGAGTTCTAGTTCTTCCTACATTCAGAGGAGTGGTCTTTTACCAGATCGTGTCATCTACACCAGTCAAAAATCAACCCTCCTGCTTCTCTGGGATGGTTCATCACATGAAAATTCAGAACTATTTTCAGTTGTCTCTCCTGGGACATTCCCCACTTGTTCATACTCAGATTGATGCTCCTGTTCTTTCAGAACATCATCCTCATCGTGAGAACTTGAGTCAGAAATATCTTCCATTTCCTTAGTCTCCTTCAGCCACGCTATAATTTGAGCTTCATGTCTCCGATCCATAATTTTGCTAAAATTGAATGAAATATACGATTATTTCAAATATCTATAGATTGCAAAAAGTAATTAGCTAATATAATGAAGGTATTCAAACATATTCGTGGAATAAAAGTGGAAAACGGACCAAGGAAAAAAAGTGTCTGAAAAATACTTAAGTAATAGGTAATGCAGCTTAGAGTGGTAGATGGCCGACTTTGTCGAGCTCCTGCGGCACAGCCACAGGTGATGGCCGCTCGCACTGCACTGAAACGGTCCCCCAACACTACGTCTTAAAGTACACAGAGGCTCGAATCATGCTCGCTAACCGGCTTTCAGAGTTTTTTGAGTTCCCACAATGGATTACATATGTAACCCACAGGCTAGTGCAGGGTCAAGAACATGTTAAATGCTGAAGAACATGAACGCCTTTTACTGCATTGTGCGTCGAGTATGGTAGAGAAAGAATTTGGATACTGTGATTGTATTAACATGACAACGCACTCTGCCAAATACTGGTTCATCTGAGGGAGTAGTTTGTAGATAACAGCAATTCTGAAGTAGCCTGCCCAGGGTCCGACCTGAACCAGACGGGAAAACTGATGTGACTCAGAACGCAGCCGGCTGCGGTGGCCGAGCGGTTCTAGGCGCTACAGTCTGGAACCGCGCTGCTGCTACGGTCGCAGGTTCGAATCCTGCCCAGGACATGGATGTGTGTGACATCCTTAGGTTAGTTAGGTTTAAGAAGTTCTAAGTTCTAGGGGACTGATGACCTCAGATGTTAAGTCCCATAGTGCTTCAAGCTATTTGAACCATTTGTAACTCAGAACGCAGACTGTGCTCCACACCCCAGCGCCCAACACTGCTACCTTCTGTGGCTTCGGTTCTTGAGGTAGCATGGGCCAATACTCCACAGAGATTCAGTGATGGCGCTCCCAGCACAGTTCAAGCCGTCACAAAGGTAAAGGGTGGACACACCCCACATTAATGTTGTGAGGGGTCCACTTGTACGTGGAACCCGATTTTGTAAAATATTTTATGAAAAATAACATGAAATGGTTATCACATGTAGAAGTGATTGTATCTTTGGCTCCACTGAACCAAAGATGTTGCCCAAGTGACAGAATCGATTGTAAGTAGGGGCCCGCGGAGCGCAGTAGCAGTTGCCGTTGCACTCTATTAAGGGTAGGATGTAAGACTTTAAGCCAGTGGCTCGCTGTGAGAATTTAGCTGTTAGCCTGTGGACACAGCATAATACAGTTTTTGTAAGGTAATGAAATTTTGTATATTTAGTTTTAAGTATTCAGCGACGCATTGTGGACCTTGCTAATTTTACAGTACTGACCCTTTAATGTAGGAACCAAGTATTTCCCATCAGATTTAATGTATAAGTTGATTAGGTATACCCAATGTGTAATATTTTGTGTGTTTTGTAATCCTGATACAGACAAGTTAAATTTTGGAATATTTTTTGTTAAACGATGTTAGACTTTTGTCATGTAACAATCCAAGTGTCGTTAACTACGTCAGTAAGTGAGAACTGTAGAACAATTGAGAAGTTCATTGAATTTGAAGTTAATGTAAAATGTTTCATATTAGATTTTGTGAAGGAGAAACTTTATTTTGAATACAATTTTCGAAATGAAGCATTCGGTCTTTGTATATCCCCTTACCAGTACCTCATCCTCTTCCATGTCGTGTTTGCTTAAATCCAATGAGTATTTTTTAAAAGAAATGATTTTTCAATCAGAGTCAGAAAAATATTGACGTACCAGCATCAGAAAGGTATTAATGTTTGTAACAGTTTCAATGCGGCCAGCACTGCCCAGCGCTGAGCCAATATTCAAAATTATCACTGAACATTTGCAAGGTTATTCATTTATCATCTAATCTACTGACATCATTTGTATGAAGCTATTTTACGGGCGGCATTGCACTTCGCTGAGACAAGATTGAATATTTTGCATACCTACTGTGGGGAGAACAGAATACCAAGATTACATCCGTTGCGACTCAAGAGCTAAAAAAGAGAAATGTATTTCACTGTTTATTTGCATAGGGAATTTTATCAGTTTACTGCACAGGGCCATAGAACTCGGTGCTCACGAGGCTGAGTAAACTTCAGGCATTACATCTTGGTTTTCCAGATTAAGTTGTTTAATTTTTCTTTGGATTACAGTAAAACTGATTAAGCATACCATTTGTTCAACAACACATCACACAGTAAATTTAGATAACAAAAAAAAATGTTTTAAAGAAGGTTACAACGTCCACTAATATACTGTTGAAATCTGCAGTAGATTTCAGATAGTAATAGTGTATGCTCAGATCAAGAATCGAAAGACGTGCAGGTATATTTCGAAAAGACCAGAAAAATCGGAAGATTTCAGTAAGATTGCGTCACAGGTAGGCAGAGATTACGAAATCAGATACTGTATTCGAAGGCGAACCCAGAAGAAGATTACTCAGATTACAATTTACTTGTTGTAAAGTGTAAGCTGAAGTTGAAGAGACTAGTGAGGAAGAGTGTCCAAAGAATTGGGATACGGATGTGCTAAGGAATGACGTGATACCATGGAAGTTCTCTGAGGCTATAGATACTGTGATAAGGAATAGCTCAGTAGGCAGTTCAGTTGAAGAGAAATGGAAATCTCTCAAAAGGGCAATCACAGATGCTGGAAAGAACGTTGGTACAAAGAAGGTAACTGCGAAGAAACCATAGGTATTTCTAATCGATCGATGAAAGATGAAAGTACAAAAATGTTCAGGAAAATTCAGTAATATAGAAATACAAGTCACTTAGGAATGAAATAAAGAGGATGAACAGGTAAGCTAAGGTGAAATGGCAGCATGAAAAATGTGAAGAAATCGAAAAAGAAATGATTGTCCAAAAGACGGCCTCAGCACACAGGAGAGTCAAAACGAGCTTTGGTGAAATTAAGAGCAAGGGTGGTAACATAAAGAGTAAACTGCGAATTCCACTGTTAAAAGCAGCAGAAAGAGCGGATAGGTGGAAACAGTACATTGAAGGCCTCTATGAGGGACAGACTTGTCTGACGACGTGGTAGAATAAACAGGAGTCAGTATGGAAGAGATGGGGGATCCAGTATCAGAATAAGAATTTAGAAGAGCTTTGAAAGAGTTAAGATCGAATAAGGCAGAACAGACAAATAACATTCCATCAGAATTTCTGAAATCACTGAGGCAAGTGGCAACAAAAAGACTATTCGCACTGGTGTGTAGAACGTATGAGATTGCCGATATACCGTCCAACTTTTGGAAAAACATCATCTACACAATTCTGGAGACTGCAAGAGCTGAGAAGTGCGAGAAGTAGATGAAGTTAAGGAGTTCTGCTACCTAGGCAGCAAGATAAAAGTTGACGGAGGGAGGAAGGAGGACATCTAAAGTAGACTAGCGTTGGCAAAAAGGGCATTCCTGACCAAGAGAAATGCACTAGTATCAAGCGTAGGCCTTAATATGAGGAAGAAATTTTTAAGAATGCACGTATGGAGCTCAGCATTGTATGGTAGTGACACTTGGGCTGTGGGAAAACCGGACAGGAAGAGAATCGAAGCACCTAGATATGGTACTACGAAAGAATGTTGGAGATTGGGTGGAGTGAGAAGATAAAGAATGAGCAGGTTCTCCGGGAATTAGCGAGGAAAGGAATATATGGAAATCACTGACAAGAAGAAGGGACAGAATGGTGGGACATCTGTTAAGAGATCACGGAATAAATTCCATGACACTAGAAGAAGCTGTAGCGGGTAAAAACTGTAGATGAAGACAGAGATTGTAATACACCCAGCAGGTACTACTCTGAGATGAAGAGGCCGCCAGCATCAAAGGAAAGGAATATGTGGAAATCACTGACAAGAAGAAGGGACAGAATGGTGGGACATCTGTTAAGACATCACGGAATAAATTCCATGACGCTAGAAGGAGCTGTAGCGGGTAAAAACTGTAGACGAAGACAGAGATTGTAATACACCCAGCAGGTACTACTCTGAGATGAAGAGGCCGTCAGCATCAAACCAGTCAGAAGATTGATGACTGAAATAAAAGGGGGTGCTTTACGAGGGCGAGCATAAACAAAGCCGTATAATCAGCAAATTGGACAAACAACGCTCGCAGCAGAGATGGAAGGTCGTTAACAGAGATGTCAAAGACAATTGGTGACAAAACCGATCCCTGTAGAATTCCTTCAGAAAGATGTTTGGGAGTGGAGCGTTATCCATGATTCTTGACTGTTATCTCCTTGTCCTCAAGAAAACTGATGAAACACTTGATACAGTAGTCAGGAAGGATGTGAGGTCATACAAGTTGGTGATCAGTTTGTGAAGTCAAAACCAGTAATACGCCTTCTGCGTATCCAAGAAAAAAATGGTGGCGGTGTAGCTGGACACAATCATATTATGGGCGATGTATTCTGAGATCCATACAGTCTGTAATTTGCCGAAAACCGATGTTGAAAGGCGAAATGATCCAGCCTCATCACGTCCTGGTCGAGGAATACAGGTCGTATCCTGTAGAGTAGTACCCGCTCGTAAATTTTGAACAGTGTCGGCAAGAAACTGATTGGTCGATAATTGGAGGGATAGCTTAGATCGTTTCCAGGTTTCGGAATAGGTACCACGTGAGTAATCTTCCGAGGTCGTGGGACGCGCTCCAACAACATGCAGGTGTTGTAGGAGCATGTGAGCCAAATAAGGAGGCTTCCGTGGGGGTGGTTCAAATGGCTCTGAGCACTATGGGACTTAACATCTTAGGTCATCAGTCCCCTAGAACTTAGAACTACTTAAACCCAACTAACCTAAGGACATCATACACATCCATGCCCGTGGCAGGATTCGAACCTGTGACCGTAGCAGTCCCGCGGTTCCGGACTGCAGCGCCTAGAACCGCACGGCCACTACGGCCGGCCGTGGGGGTGGCGCCATCTGGTCCTGGAGCACAGTGAACGCCAAGGTTGCGAATTATTCATTGGATTTTCGCCGGGGTAATGAGAAGAGGTTCCGCTTACTGGACAGTCAAAAATGGTTCAAATGGCTCTGAGCACTATGGGACTTAACATCTATGGTCATCAGTCCCCTAGAACTTAGAACTACTTAAACCTAACTAACCTAAGGACAGCACACAACACCCAGCCATCACGAGGCAGAGAAAATCCCTGACCCCGCCGGGAATCGAACCCGGGAACCCGGGCACTGGACAGTCTCGCTGATTATTTGTGTTCTCTGACTGATCCCATATGGTTCACCATCATCCTCTGGGATATCCACATCGTTCTGAGTTTCGAAAGTCTAAGCCAGAAGTTCTGATTTGGGGAGTGGGCCGCGTGTCGGTCATTCAGGACCCTGACGTGCTCGGTTCTGTGGTCGTGGATTCCGTAGGGTGCGGACAAGACTATACATTGTGACACCCAAAATGCACAAAAATGACATCTGCACCAAAAAGAAATTTAGCGTTTAATATCCGCTGACAGCCTGTACTGTACTTCTGGTTCTTAATATGTAAGCTTTATTACACAAACTGTAATTAATATGTGATGATGTAATAGTGTATTTATTTCTAACTGTATATAATCGATTGTAATTATAATGAAAATACTGTAAATTGCTGGGCAATAGCCAAGGGAACTTTATTTTAAATGTATCGATAGCAACGACGGAATGGCAGTAGTTGTGCCGTTGTTTATCTTTGCGTGTGGAGAGTCTCTGTCGCGCTGCAGGCAGAGAGGAAGCAAGAGCAGCCTGATTCATGGAGTGCGGAAGTGTTTGTTGGGCGCTCCCGCATACGCGGTCTGCAGCTATAATCGCGCCATTGTATGTGCGCCTAATTCGTTAACCCGCGAGTCCTGAGAGCATGGTAGTAGTGGACAGGCGGAGGAAGCTGCAGTTCTAACTATTGCTGGTCCCATGAATATACGTGGATTTGGAGACAACTCAGGGATCTCAACCAGCAGCAGTAGCAGCAGCGACAGTGGCAGCTCAAAACTGTCGTCGGCTACATTCTTCGACGTCGGCACAGCTACAACATCGTAAGACCCTAAAGTGACAATGTATAAATCTTGCAGAGGCAATACCCAGTAGCATTTCTTTCACAAAGTATGGCCGAAAAAATAATAACCTGCAATAGTTAAAACGTGTAGGGCACCTGTGTTGTAATTATCCTTAGACGTTATTACCGAGCAGGATCTCTTTCGTTTCCATGCTATCACCAAGTGCCATAAGAATATGAGAACTGATTAAATTGTAATATCTCTTTATATTCGATGAACTATTCTGATACAATTCTACCCTTGAATGACGTTTACTAATTTTCTATCTTCATACTCGCAGAATCCATGCGCAAAGTAGTTTCATACAATAGCTATGCCATGAGCGCATAATTATTCTTTGTAGTACTCTCTCTGGTGGTTGTTAGAAAAAATCTTCCGAGATTGTCTTCGTGCCGATTAGCCTGAGCATTGATTGAAGAATTGTAATCTGAATACTGAGATTTTATGACATAAGATAACTGATACGAAATGGTACGATTAAAAGGGAAGTTATATATATATATATTGCTCCTTCATACAAGAGGTATGTAACAATTTACATTATTTAACATTTGAGAATTAATGATATTCATCGATATATTGCGTAGTTGTTAATCAGAAGGGAACTTCCGAAAGACTGGGTACGAACCTGCATTTAATAATACAAGAGCTCCATTACTTCTTCGGAATGTTAAACTTCATCAAAGCCCAATATCCGCTTGATCTCAGGTTTCCCGACTGATTATACAACGCTCCCAAAAATACAAGGCATTTTATTTGTACAGATTAGCAGACTGCCGCAGAGCACGAGCCTGCAGAGAAGAAGAATCATCGCCTGATTTCATTCAAAAAATCATTTACAGCCAGTTTTGTTTGATTGCTAATGACCAGTTTCAGTCTAAATTTTCTGCCTTAGTAACTGTTCATTCTTGCATTTCATAACAGAGGCTTAACTGATTTGCCATTCTGAGTATTAACTTCATTCACTTAAATTAACGTAAAAAATTTCACTGGCGAAACTAATAAATAAAGATACATCTCAAATTAAGAATTCGCAATTTCATTTATTCTGTCTGTAGCTTAGCGAGTGACTTCTGCATGCTTGGTGTATATTTCATTGTTGTTATATTAAAAGTAAAATCAGTTGCTCATTTGCTTAAAGTAAATTCAGTTCAGTTTTTCACTAATCAAAAGCAAACGGCTTTCCATTCTCTAAATTTTGCATTACGTTACACCGAGTTTACTGAGAGCCATTTTTTACATAACTAAGTTTTAATTACAGCCAGTTATATATTTAACCAGTAACTTCATTTAACTTTACTTCAAAAATTTAGTGTTTCCGAGTATGTTAGTGCAAGCTCAGTTCTTTCTGATTCACTTATCTTCTCGTGAACTGTTGTGTTTTGGAAAAGTGTGAAAACATTCTGCTGCCACGCCAGCGATTATATGCTTAAACTTCTTTGCCATTACCTTTCTCAAGATGCTGGAGATTCATTGTCTTAGTGAGATGGCGACCGTTTGATTATCCTCTTTTTAACTAATAAGTATTTTTTTGTATTATCAGTATTTTTTGTATTAAATGTTACGTGGTACCCTTTTCCCCTCTCTGAGGTTCGTGAGCGATTGCACTATATTCAGCCCATTTGAAAATTATCAACAGTATTTAAATTAGGTTTAGAATGGATTCTTCCTTCAGAAGGGTCTGTTGTACACTTTCCTCCTCTTAACCGGTGATATTTTCCTTCGTTTCAAATGGCTCTGAGCACTATGGGACTTAACTCCTGTTGTCATCAGTCCCCTAGAACTTAGAACTACTTAAACCTAACTAACCTAAGGACATCACACACATCCATGCCCGAGGCAGGATTCGAACCTGCGACCGTAGCGGTCGCGCTGTTCCAGACGGAAGCGCCTAGGACCGCACGACCACTCCGACCGGCCTTTTACCTTCGGTAACGATAGCCTTACTCACTGTAAAATTTCACTAGGCATACGCGATCACAGTCAGTTGTATCGCAGTCCAGCAGGTTTCAACTTGTTCCGGGATTGGATCAGGAAAGCGAACGTTTCGTCTTCCCATACCTCAGTTCGATATTCTAAGGCACGCCGATGAAGTTGTCATGAGAGGCGCTTCATGTCTCTGATCTTCTGGATTGCTACAGCGCTGCTCCTATTTTTGAGAGTTTTCAAATCTTGCATGAGTGGAGGGAGATACTCTTGATAAGACATAAGGTAAGTAATGGTGATTGATGCCTGTTTGTATGCCCTTCCAATTTACCTAATTAGTTTTCAATGGCTTCGTCATTGTGGGCTGGGGATGAATCGTCTGCAGTGGCTCGGACATTGTTTTGCAGCCACCTCTCATCAAACTAGTCCCACTTTGTGATCACGCCCCAGATGGGTTGGTGGTTGGAGGTCAAGTCGTTGATCGTCTGCAACTGCCAATCCAGCCAGAGATTCTTGAACATGGTGACGTCCGGAATGTAGGACCTATGGTCTGTGATGGGAGTCAGACAAAATGTGCGTTGGATCCTCATGCATGGACGTTATACCATCAAGAATGTCCGGAATGTAGGGCCTATGGTCTGTGATGGGAGTCAGACAAAATGTGCGTTGGATCCTCATGCATGGACGTTATACCATCAAGACTTTCTTCCGAAGCATGGCGTCTCTCACCCCGCGGGCTGTGGGGTCGAGGGTGCCTTGCAAAGTACCTCGTGTTGAGGTCACTTCACATCAAGATTTTCTCAAATCTGACAAAAATCGCCAGGAAATTCTCTTCAGTGAATTGCCTGTCCCGGCTGAGGTACGCAGAGATAGGCACTAGAAATGGTGATGGCAGTGTCTTCAAGGGTTTCACGTGGTAAGAGAGTCGTAGGTGTATGCGTGAGCGAATTCTTGATAAAAGGTCGCACCTCTCCTCTGGCCATTGGCACGATCTGGACGATAGCGGGCTATGTTACCCAGCTTAAAAATCTGCGTGAGACGGAGATATGTTTCAGTAAATAATACAAGATCCACACTTTAAATACACAAAATGAAAGGTCCCGTAGCATGATAGGTGTATAGGCCATTTTGCAATGGCACTTTCTAAGAGGTTTGTCAATATGGAGTTGACATATTGGTGCTTCGTCACAATTCTTCAGCACAGTAGTAAGTATGGCAGAGATGTTCCGTCGTTGTAACTTAGAAAGGAAGTCGAAAATACTTGAGAAAGTCTTCAAAATTCTGTGTAGTCGAAGGACGACTGTTCTTGAGGAGCTGTCATAGGCGGTCGTCGTCCTCGTTGCTGTGCTTCCTGGCTCGTCGAGAACGCCGACGAACCTGTCGGTTCGGAAATCCTGGAAAGTCCTGTTGGTGGAGTGGTTTTCGCCACTTGCTGTTCTCGTAACCGTACGGCTTTGTCTTGTGTCGTGTAGGTATGCAGAGTTTACTGAAATATGCTGCAAACTCTCCAAGAGGCTGAGTGTTCTTCGCCGCAATTTGCACAAATTGGGTTTTGAGTTGGAGGTTTCGTGCAGTTCTGTGCTTCGTGGGGGCCTCAAAATTTGATGCACTGGCAGGAAGTGAACAGTACTTTTGGAAATAGCGCTGGCAGCGTTTACTTTGAGGAGGTCCCTCCTTAGGATTGTAAGTTTCCACCTTCAGTTTTGTGCCCATGACATGACGAATGTTCTAGATCGAGTCACTCGTTGCGTCACCAGGGAGTGACACACAAAGTACTGGTAGAGCTATTAATGTATTCGTCTTGGTGTTCCCCATCTTGTACTGGCGCACCACAGCAAGAGTAAAACCAGTAGCATATAACTCAATCTCAACTTCCGTCACCGTAATTACGGAAGATATTTGATCTTGATGATATATGATCTTGAGTATCATCTCACTTTGAAGTTGTTGTGTGTAGAAAGGCATTTTTATGTTCTGGATGAATTGCAGTGCTCTATGTTGGTCCGCTATCGTTTCGAAGTGGTACTTGATCGATTATCCTTTGTAGGTGGTCTCGATTGGTAGAAAGGAATTTTTATGTTCTGGATGAATTGCAGTGCTCTATGTTGGTCCGCTATCGTTTCGAAGTGGTACTTGAACGATTATCCTTTGTAGGTGGTCTCGATTGGTAGAAAGGAATTTTTATGTTCTGGATGAATTGCAGTGCTCTATGTTGGTCCGCTATCGTTTCGAAGTGGTACTTGATCGATTACACTTTGTAGGTGGTCTCGATTGGTCCAGCAGCATGTCTCTTCAGTTTGGTGTTTAGAGAGAGAGATATTTGCTCGTGTACTATATGGTTATTGGAGGAATGTTCGTCGGTGGAGGTTTAGGTGGCTGTCTTGCTCTTGCGCCAGAGGTGGAATGTTGTTGTGCATCTTCGGTTCCTGGTTGAGACGTCACTTCCATTAATTCACCATCCACTTGCAAGGAGGTGAAATGGTTGGAGGTTGTCAGTAGAATTTGTGGCTTAGTGGCATCAGCGATGTCTTGTGAGCTCTCCCTCTTGCGGCCGGTTCGTTTCTTTCGAACTAATTGAAAACGTTCGTCTTCGTCTTCGTCGTTGCCTAACAAAAAATGGTTTAAATGGCTCTGAGCACTATGGGACTTAACTTCAGAGGTCATCAGTCCCCTATAACTTAGGGGCATTAGGAGTAATCTAAAATGGAATGGCCATATCAAATTAATCGTCGGTAAAGCAGATGCCAGACTGAGATTCATTGGAAGAATCCTAAAATCCGAAATCAAAGCAAGTAGGTTACAGTACACTTTTTCGCCCACTGCTTGAATACTGCTCATCGGTGTGGGATCCGTACCACATAGGGTTGATAGAACAGATAGAGAAGATCCAACGGAGAGCAGCGCGCTTCGTTACAGGATCATTTAGTAATCGCGAAGGCGTTGCGGAGATGATAGTTAAACTGCAGTGGAAGACTGCAGGAGAGACGCTCAGTAGCTCGGTACAGGCTTTTGTTGAAGTTTCGAGAACATACCTTTACCGAGGAGTCAAGCAGTATATTACTTCCTCCTACTTATATCTCGTTAAGAGACCATGAGGATAAAATTAGAGAGATTGGAGCCCGCACAGAGGCATACTGACAATCTTTCTTTCCACGAACAATAAGAGACTGGAATAGAAGGGAGAACCAATAGAGGTACTCAAGGTATCCTCCGCCACACACCGTCAGGTGACTTGCAGAGTATGGATGTAGATGTGGATGTAGATCTTCAATAGCTGTCGAGCCTGACCTTGCACAAGATGGTTAACGTCGAACTCTGATTGGCATGAGTTAAACGGTTTGACCTTGCCACTGCTACGACAAGAACAAAGGGCTATTTTTTTCCAAAGGACGAAACTTAAAGGAAAAGGTCTTACTGGCGAAATAAAGCACCTACTCGGTTTGCTGAATAAAGTAATAACCGAGGAGACAAGAAGGGACAAATTCGTAACGATGAACAATTTAATTGGCCATGAAAAATCACAAATGGATAGTTTTCCTCACACCTCAACTATGAGAGGGAATACTTGGCCATTAACTGCTCAATATCGCTGATGAGTCATACGCAAAGTGGGCGTTCTACACAATCCACCAAATGGTAATCTATCAAATTAATTGAACTGTCTGTCAGACCACAGACCGGTTGCTGGTTATGTTGAGTACAAACAACCGCTAATGCCGCAGACACGAGCCATCGAATGGGAGGTTTGCGTTGACCACTCTACGTTCGGTGCATGTGACGTCATGTATTACATCTCTAGCCTCAATCGACTGGACAGTCACGCACCAGAAGATCCCCTTTTCCAACACCGGGAACATGCTTTACGACCGAAAGGTTTAGATCGTAACTGAAGGGGGTTTGCTGCCTTCTACTTGGAATTCGACCTCTAACCCCTTTGGCTGGTTGCGTTGCTCGTCTGTGAATCTGGGAGCCTCCATGAAAGACAACAGTTCGTCTAGTTCAGAAAACGTAGTGGGATTCTGGCTGAATGCAGTCCCTGACCGATCTTACGGTCTCGCGATATGGCGAACGTTGAGCATACTGTCGTGTTCCGTGACCGTCATTTGCAAACCGGCGACTGCCGTGCGCACACGCTCTATGTATTCGAGCAAATTCTCAGTAGGCCCTTGTACCCGCTGATTACGGTCGCGCTCTAATTCATTACGAACGAGGGGTGATAACTGCATCACGAGTCTCTTCAGATCTCCTAGAGTGCCCCATTCCCTAAATATTTCCGAAAGTACACTACTCAGCAAACCTCGGGTCAAAGGATATAATAAACGCAAGACATCAGCTTGAATCTGAAAATGGACAATCAGCCGTAACATTCCTTCAACCTGGGGCAGTTGGTCAATGGCTAGATCGGAAACGCCCCGAAACAAATGCATAATTGGCTGAGTCAAATTAGCAGATGAATCTACAGCCGATCTATCGGGAAGATAAGCTTCAGTATCCTGGCTCTCGTCACCTGAGAAATCCCTGGTAGCGCCATCCCTCTCTGCGCTACTCTTCTCTCCTAAACTCACCGCGCTAGTGGTTGCATGTATATCTTTGATGCGAGTAAACAAGCGACAAACCATATCATCTTGCTCCTTAGTAAGAGGGAGGTGCTCAAATCAGAGATAGGATTCCCCCAATGGAAAAGTTAAGCCTGAACTCTCGCTGTCTGCTTGGGACTCATCTGATCCCCTTCAAGAAATCGAATATTGCGACTAAGCTTACTGAACATGTAGAAAGCACTGCAACTTCCTTGCCAATCAGGTCGGAAGAAATATGAATCGGGCTGTCCAAGGAAGCATGTAACCTCGCTGCTAACTCAGCTATGCTGCCACCTACTGGCTGGGGGTCTGCGTTGCTTCACGTCCGTAGGTATAACCTTTAAATACCCTACACGTGACCCCTGGGTGGTGCTAAGAAAGCAACAACGATAAGATGAGACCGAACTGTCTGAAAAGACCTCTCGGTCAAAGAATGACGAAGGACACGTGCGGTCCTATTCAGGACCCACAAGCTCGTAGAATTGGACCATCTCTGCGCATCTGTCAACTGAATATCGAAGGGATAAGTCGAGCAAAATGTGAGTATCTTTCCAGGCTCACACAGAAATATGCAGTTGATATCATCGCACTTCAAGAAACGCACACAGCTGATGAACCACAGCTACAGAGTAGGGGGAAAATACCGGGCTTTAAACTGATAGCCTCTAATCACCATCAAAATTATGGCCTTGCAACTTACGTCAAGAATCACATAACAAACTACCAGCTGCTGTCAGAAAATTCTGAAAATGACATTTTTACAACTGCTGTTAAAATTGAAAACCTAACGATAGTTAACGTGTACAAACCCCCAGGGACTAATTGGCCTAATCCCGTTCTACCGTCTCTGCAACATCCAACTATATACCTCGGTGATTTCAACAGTCATCATCACCTGTGGGGATATATGGAGAATGACCTCAACGGTGAAGCGCTTGAGAACTGGATGGAAACTGAAAACCTGAATTTAATTTACGATGCTAAAGATCTGCCTACCTTCCACTCAGCTCGCTGGTCCCAAGGCTATACCCCAGATCTGTGCTTCACAACTCAGTCTCATAATTCCCTAAATCAAGTACGACGAACTGTGCTCAAGGAATTCCCACATAGTCAACACAGACCTGTTATATTGGAGGTGGGGATGTCTATACCTGTTGTACGATCACATCCTAAACCGAGGTGGAACTTCAAGAAAGCCAACTGGACTGAATTTGCAAAGCAAACAGATTCCAATATCAGATGGATCAAATCAACGTACAACAACTACAGCAGATTTGTTGGGGTTATCAAAGGTGCAGCCAGACGATGTATTCCTAGAGGGTACCGTAAAGAGTATATCCCTGGTTGGAGTTCCGAGAGTGAGGAGTTACTAAAAGAATATGAAGACCATCCTAACTCTGACAATGCAACAAGCCTCCTCCAGTCCCTGGATGATAATCGAAGAAAGATCTGGCATGAAACTGTGGGGTCCCTAGATTACACCCATTCTAGCAGAAAAGCCTGGTCTATCATCAGGAAATTAGACTCTTCAAACCCTACAACAAAAAGATCAAAAAATGCCATCAATTTGAATGACTATGCTAAACACCTTGTGTCAGTTACAAAGAATATAAAGGACAAGCAAGCCAAAAGGGATATCAAACTACAGTTGAACACCAAGAAAAGAGCAGCCCTACAGTCTTCCGAATTCTCTACTCCATTTCAAGAAGAGGAAACTAAAGCTGCAATCAAAAGTATGAAACTTGGAAAAGCAGCTGGATATGATGGAATATACCCAGAATTCCTGGCTCACTGTGGACCAGCTACAGTAAAATGGTTGACCAACTCCCTTTCAAACATCCTGCAAACTGGAAACATCCCACATCTGATGAAGAAATCAAAAATATTAGCCATACTGAAACCAAATAAAGATCCCACAAAAGTGGAAAACTATCGTCCAATAGCACTCTTAAGTATCACTTATAAACTCCTTGAGCGCCTGATCTACAACAGAATCTGTGAAACAATCAACCATCATATTCCTATCGAGCAAGCAGGATTTAGACCTGGGAGAAGTTGTAACGATCAGGTACTATCTCTCACTACGCACATTGAAAATGGGTATGAGAAGAAATCAGTAAGTGTGGCTGCCTTTTTAGATCTATCTGCTGCCTATGACACTGTCTGGCGAGAAGGACTCCTTTTAAAATTTGTGAGTGTTATCCCATGTCGTAAACTCACGGCCTTACTCAACAATATGCTAAGCAATAGGTACTTTCAGATCTACTCAGATAATGATAGGAGCAGAATGTTTAAACTAAATGACGGCTTACCTCAAGGGTCTGTTCTGGCTCCCCTCCTTTTCAATTTGTATACACACGACTTACCAGAAACATCTTCAAGGAAATTCATATATGCTGATGATATTTGTCTGGTGACTCAGTGCTCCAACTTTGCTGATGCTGAAACTATTCTATCCACTGATCTGGAAGCCTTAGACAAATATTTCAAGAAATGGTGCCTCCACCTAAATCCTCAGAAAACAGTTATATCTGCATTCCACCTACGTAACAGACAGTCAAATTACAAACCAGAAGTTGTATTCAGAGACCAAGTGTTGCCATACTGTAGTACACCAAAGTACCTGGGATTAACACTAGATAGAACTCTGTCTTTCAAGCAGCATTTATCAAATGTGGCTGCTAAAGTTAAAACTAGAAATAATATTCTTCAGAAGCTTGTTGGTACATCATGGGGAGCCAATACTAACGTCCTGAGATCTACAGCATTAGCTCTGTCATATTCTGTTGCTGAATATTGCTGCCCAACCTGGATCAACAGTGTTCACACTAAGAAGATAGACGTGCAACTCAATCAGGCAATGCGATTAATCACAGGATGTATTCGGAGCACAAACACGCTGTGGCTGCCGGTTCTAAGCAATATCCCACCTCCATCCCTAAGAAGATCAGAAGCTCTCCTAAAGACGTGGAAAAACATTCAGCAGAACCCCCAGCTCCCCATCCATCAAGATATTGTACAAGGAACACACCAACGCTTGAAATCGAGGAAACCACCATGGCGCACAGCACTCGACCTTGAAGGATCTGCTTTCAACATTAACAGTTCATGGAAACTCCAGTGGGATCAGTCTTCAGTAGCCAATAAACATCTAGTCGAGGACCCTTCCAAGCAGACGCAAGGATTTGATCTTCCAAGGCGTCAGTGGAGGATCATTAACCGCATTCGAACTGGACGAGGCAGATGTGGCTATCTACTGCACAAATGGGGATGGGTTGGCTCTGCAAATTGTGACTGTGGTGCCCCCTCACAGACGATTCATCACATTGTTGCTGACTGCCCTCATCGTACTTTCAGAGGAACTTTAATGGACATTCATCGTACATCGGATGAAGCAGTCAAGTGGATTGAAGAACTAGACATAGAGCTGTAAAATTGTACGAACTTGTGATTGTACATTTTAGTCCTGAAAATATTGTATATAAATGTAAATCAATGTACACATCATACGATAAATAATAATAACCTACTGGCTAACGCCGTAACTTAAGTTACGGTCCTCTTTTAAACAGGCCAGGGCAAGATAACTTCTGGGATCCATCTCCAGTAATATGCCCCTACAAAACCACAACAAATATTAGACACTACTATTAACCCATAATACAATTCGATAATGAAACCACAAGTGATATCAACAAGGGGAAGACAAACTCCCCGCCCACTCCCACCCTCTTTCTCACACAATGGAGCAACCATGCTCTGCAGCTATCACTGAAATAGTCTTTCATTAGTGGCGGTAGGAATACATGGAAGGCCCAAGCCCCAAGTTCAACATCACTTGTGGTGTCGCATCCCGGCACAGCCTCACTATACTAGAATGAAGTGAGTGCGAACTGCGTAGCGCAGTTGGGACATTAACGGCAATGGGTTAGTTATAAATTGCTGTCGATCTTTATATCGGAGATGAGAGGGAGAGAATCTCCTTGGTTTGAAGCAAATAAGTTTGCTGAAAATAGGTTACAGAATTGCAATAGGAAGAAAAGATTGGTTAATTTCTATCAAGTTTATTCTCAAATATACTTATGTGAGGTGTTGGACCATAAACCCCTTAGTAAGATGAAGTCTATTTATTCGGACTTGCTACTTCAAAGCTAATTGCCAGTACATATAAGAAACAAATACAAAGCAATCACTTGTTCTTGGTTAGCACTGAAATCTCTCTAAGTAATTGAGATAACGACTGACGGCCTCTGTTCAACACTATTCCAATGAAATTCTAAAAATCCTACTTGACCTGCAGTTCGTAAGTGTCCACCAGTCTTCTCATAGTTGAAGACTTTATCAGCTGTATCGGCTGCTATGGACCTACTCGGCCCCGCTGGCATCTCGCTGCGGAATTTCCAAACTGCTGGCACAGGCTCTGAATTTGCATCTGAATCTCTGCTTCTAGCTATTCCGCTGCCTGCCCTTTTATTTCGGTTCTCATGTACTTAGGGGCACACGAGTTAATATGTTTCACACGACCCTTTCATTTATAGGCGATCGGATTGTACAAGAATGCCTATGGTTCCACAAGACACTCTCGTTTCTAATTGGTCGGCTTGCGCAAGAGTGCCTTCAGTTCCACACGACACTTTCGTTTCTAGCTGCAAGGCAAGGACAAATTTAACGAGGAATGGAAAATTAAGATCTCCGGGACAGAGCGTAGCAATAAGAGTAAGAATTTAAGTGATTGAGGACCCGAAATCGCAACTCGGCGCTCCCAGTAAGGTCCCAGTGCTGGCCTCCGCCCAGAGCCACGCTCACTTCCTCTCACGTCGTCAAGTCGGCGCCGCGCGGTATTAGCCGAGCGGTCTAGGGCGCTGCAGTCACGTACTGTGCGGCTGGTCCCGGCGGAGGTTCGAGTCCTCCCTCGGGAATGGGTGTGTGTGTTTGTCCTTAGGATAATTTAGGTTAAGTAGTGTGTAAGCTTAAGGACTGATGACCTTAGCAGTTGAGTCCCATAAGATTTCACACACATTTGAACATTTTTTTTTGTCATGTCGGCCGGCTGGTGAGGAACACCGGAACAATTTGGAGCTACCAGGAGCTGCGTCAGCACACAATATGGCTAGCTAGCCCAACCTGCGAACCTGGTGTTAGCGTTAGATCAACTTAGACAGTAACCACGTAAAACAAAAGAGTAATTTACCAATTTTTTAAAATGGCGAACATTTAAATAAGGTTACAACACTTAAGCCCAAGAAATAATCCAAGATAACTGCAATGAAACTATCATTTAACCCCAGAACTATATACTGACAAACATTTAAATAAGAGGCTAATATTTAAACACGAGATTAAAAAAAATGGCTCTGAGCAGTATGGGACTTAACATCTGTGGTCATCAGTCCCCTAGAACTTAGAACTACTTAAACCTAACTAACCTCAGGACATCACAGACATCCATGCCCGAGGCAGAATTCGAACCTGCGACCGTAGCAGTCGCGCGGTTCCGGACTAAGCGCCGAGAACCGCGAGACCACCGCGGCCGGCAAACAGGAGATTAATCGAAGGTAATAACAACAAGTTGCCTCCGGTACTCCGACAGCGTTAAGACTGATTGCTCATTCAAAAATTTCGCTATATACAAATCCTTCATCTTACTAACATAGGGCATTCATCAACAGTCCACGATGTCCCTTTCATGACAGCCGTCTCCCTGTGCATCTATGGCTTACGGACACCACATTTGATGGCCAATATAATTTTAAAACACAACTTAAAAAAAGAGTTTAAAAGTTCGGCGCAATAACTGCGCTATCTATTCTGTTAGGACTCCTATTAGTTGGGCCCCTTCATAGATCCACGAGAAAACAACACCACAAGCAACTCAAACAATACTAATATACTGTGCAGCAACAGGGACGAATTGCAGGTAATCAGAGGGCTCACAGAACCCAGAAGCGGCCAAAGGACTCAATACACGTCGTCCGCTGAGACGACCGAACGACTACCAAAGGTCTTTCCCGATGAAATCGCAGGCAAGGGAAAATTTTGCAAGTGAATCGCTAACTGACAGGTTGTCTCCAAGTGGTCACTTCGACGGACGGCAACACAATGGGCGGTGGCGGCAACACATTTTCTGTGGAAAATCAACAGCCACCAGCGTCTCGTGGAAAGGAGTATTTGGTCATTTCACTCATAACCGGCCAACCGTCGTCCCGACCGATTCATCTCGAGCCGCAGCTTCCTCCCAGCGCTGTGCAAACGAGACTAGCACACCGCGAAAATTCCGCCCACCGGAGGACCAGAGGAGAAACAAGCAGAGGAATTAGCCCGGAATAGAAATCGATAAGAGCAGACGTAGCTCAGTGTGTGTAATCGTCGCCATTCGTGGGTTTCTGAACGATAAGGGAAGTAGCAGCACGTGAGTGCTGGAAGTGACTCATCACGAGCTTCCGAGCACAGGAAGCGTACGTTAGCCGCCGTCTCACAATCAGAATAACGAAGTAGCGACCACGTCGTTAACCGTATTCTGGGGTGACTTCTATAAATTGCTCCAGGCAAATGTCGGAATGGCTCCTTTGAAAGGGCAAGGTCGACATCCTTCCCCACCCTTTCTAACCTGCTGCGACTGATGCCCTTGCTGCCTGGTCGCCTCCCCAAATCAAACAACCAACCTACCTGTTCTGAGCTAACCGGCCTACTGACAGCTTGTAACAAATACAAACAGGCCAAATAGAGCCATTCTCCAAGGGTTAATGTCATATCTGAGATGAAGGATATGTTTCCTTGTAAGACGTGTTTCCTTGTAAGATACAATAGTGCAAAGATCCTCACGTACGAAACATTCAATATTTGAAACAAATGTTGCTAAAGGCTTGCGTTATGATGGATTTCTTAAAACAAATTTCTGAGTGGAGTCAGTTTTCTTGTTTTTTTTTTTTTGTTTTTCAAAATTGAAACTACTTCATCATTTAATTATGGCGATAACAGCAGAATTTCTATCAATTCATTGATTTCCAGTTTTCAGAGTTATTGAAAATTATTTCTTCAGTGTCCTTGTTCGTAAAATTATTTCAGATTTGAGTAATTGTAACAGATTTACAAGGACGCTGTAGTTTTGGAGACACTAATTATTCTAGAAATTATCTGGAATCCTCTTTATTACCTCAGTGGCGTTATTTCTGATAGTTCTGGCATTTCGTTTTCATACTACCTCTCGTAAAATTTGCAGTCATCAACTCTTAAATTGACCGACTTGTATAATTTTTAAATGTTATATACGAGTATAAACACACTTTTCGGTTATCAGTATTCTGACTGGTTTGAAGCTGTCTGCCACGATTGTATCTCCTAATCCAGCATCCTTCTTTAATAAGAGCATCTACATTCAAGGACCTTAGAGTGATACTGTAGGACTGTAATAGTTTACTTTCCCTATAATTTTTGCCCTCAGTTGTTCCCTCCATTACAACGGCTTCAATACGTGTCCCATCATACAGTACTTTCCTCTAGACAATTTTCAGCACCTCTTCCCTCATCGATTCTGTGAAGAACTTCCACATTTTTATATCAGTTCAAATGGTTCAAATGGCTCTGAGCACTATGGGACTTAACATCTGTGGTCATCAGTCCCCTAGAACTTAGAACTACTTAAACCGAACTAACCTAATGACATCACACACATCCATGCCCGAGGCACAGGATTCGAACCTGCGACCGTAGCAGTCGCGCGATTCCGGACTGAGCGCCTAGAACTGCTAGACCACCGCGGCCGGCTTATGTCAGTCCACTTAATTTCCTGCATCAGTGTGTAACACTACATCCAAAAATCTTCAATTGACCCATAGTCCATGGTTTGCTTCCATATTGCCGTGTCTTCCAGATATTCATATTGAGAAATTTCTTCCTGAACTTAAAACCTATGTTTGATATTGGTACCGTTTTTACGCTTCCTTACTTCAGTAGGTAAGAACGGAAGTCTAAAAATGGCTCGGAGCACTATGGGACTTAACATCTATGGTTATCAATCCCCTAGAACTTAGAACTACTTAAACCTAACTAAACTAAGGACATCACACAACACCCAGTCATCACGAGGCAGAGAAAATCCCTGGCCCAGCCGCGAATCGAATCCGGGAACCCGTGCGCGGGAAGCGAGAACGCTACCGCACGACCACGAGCTGCGGACAACGAAAATCTACAGGACCACTTTGTTGTCCGTCTGCCTGTTCGTCTGTCAACAACCATTTTCCTTAGGACCGGATGGAGGTATCAAATTTGTGTCAAATACTGTGGTCTATGGACCTTTGGCGGTATAAGAAAAACTTATGAGTCAATGCAAACAAAAGCTACGGCCGTTTGTTTCATATGAAGGTACTCCCAAAGTCACTCGTCAAAATCTGTATATAAACTGTCTGTATAAGTAATTAAGTTTGAACTTAACCCCCTGAGAGTGAGTACTGATCGCACTTATCTGGTTTTCTTTACGAAGAATCTTTCTGTGCATGTGCCAGTCTGTTTTTACATGTTTCTTGAATTGTTCATCATGCGTTGCTTTAAAAGCTAGCACAATACCTCATTTCGAATAAGACCTGATCTCGAGTTTTTATCTTAAGTTTGTCTCTAATCTCATTTCTGCTACTTCTCATTGCTTCCGTCCTACATTCATTTATCTCTATCCATAGACAGTCCATTCCATTTAACGGATCCTGTATATCTTCATCACTTTCAGGGAGGATAACAATGGCAAAAGCGAATTTTATCAGCGATACCTTTTCATCCTGAAATTTATTCCCACACTTGAAAGTTTCTGCTATACTTTTCATTGCTTCTACGATATGAAAGTCAAAAGAAGAGAGGAAAGGCAGATCATGTTCTGTTTTCAGCAAGTACATCACTAGTAAAAATTGTCAACGAACTGTATGCATAATCTATGAAGCAGATTTTCAACAACCTTAGGGACCTCAAAAGGAAAGAAAGACGATCCATTCGTATTTAATAAGTGCTCGGTGACGGAGCTTTTCTTCCGGCTAACCTATAAGGGAAGAGTAGTTGTTTCGTTTGCTCGACTTCTAGTTATACTTTTTACGCTGTTTAGGAGCAGTGACTGCTGTCCTCCGCAAAGTATGCCCGCAGGACAGTTAATAGTGCATCATCACGGTGGTCAGTCAGCAAAAATTCCAGAAAATTATCACTTATAGTTGCCCAGAAAAAAAGAAAATTAACCAGCTTCATGTCATTCATGTTGCATGATATTCATAACTGAATTTTTCACTATTGGTTTATGTTATTGTACCGAATTTCTAACCTTTGACTAACTTGTTGGATGGACATTGTAATTTTCAATTTGTTTCATAAAATATGAATATGCAAAAAAAAAACATTAGTGATAATAACCTATTGCGAGGCAATATCCTTATTAAAAGTACTCTAAAGGTCAAGCGACTATGTTCTGGGCGACGCACTGGTGCACTTCCATACGTGATGGCATTTAGGGCTGATTCACGAAGAGATGCGAATATAAAAGTTTTGCATCACCCCAGTTTTCAGAACTCCTGAAGATAAATGGTTGTATCTCAGACACAGTCCCTTTGACTGTTGAGAGATGTCGCTAAACCCGCCCAAGGATATAAACAACCATGCATGAGCAGCTCCTATTAGACGGAGGGGGTCAGACAGCCGATCAGTTCCATTCATTCCACCAGGAAAGAGCTACACAGCTCGTGTTGTTTGTAGTTCAACTATGACTAGACGGTCAATACCGCGGTTCAATCGCGTCTACATTGTTACTTTGCGCCAGAAAGAGCTCTCAACAAGGGAAGTGCCCAGGCGTCTCGAAGTGAACCAAAGCGATGTTGTTCGGACATGGAGGAGATACAGAGAGACAGGAACTGTCGATGACATGCCTCGCTCAGGTCACCCAAGAGCTACTTCTGCAGTAGATGACCGCTACCTACGGATTATGGCTCAGAGGAACCCTGACAGCACGCCACCATGAATGTTTTTCGTGCAGCCACAGGACGTCGTCTTACGACTCAAACTGTGCGCAATAGCCTGCATGATATGCAACTTCACTCCCAACGTCCATGGAGAGGTCCATCTCTGCAACCACGACACCATGCAGCGCGGTACAAATGGGCCCAACAACATACCAAATGGACCGCCCAGGTCTGGCATCACGTTCTCTTAACCGATGAGTGTCGCATATGACTTCAACCAGACAATCATTGGAGACATGTTTGGAGGAAACCCGGTCACGTTGAACACCTTAAACACACTGTCCAGCGAGTGCAGCAAGGTGGAGGTTTTTGTGGCGGCGTTCGTAGCGACAAGCAATTCGTTGTAGAAACGGCTTACGAAGTCACCGCCACACTTTTAATAGCGGGCCGACCGGTCCGCTGGAACAGTGAACAGAAAGATGAAACCCCAAACACTCCGATTCAATAAAAGTCGGTACTTATCTTTATTAACGAAGATACAGAAACACAGTAGTGAACTCCGTGTCTACAGAAATCTGTCTAGTTCGAGTCGGAGTGGCTAGGTCAGCGTCGGCTGACGACAAACAACAACTCTGCTGCGATGAACACACAACTGACTAGCAAGTACACAATTCGGTGGCGAGTATACAACTGAGCGGCGAATACAGAACTGTCCTAGCGCTCGCGACTCCAGCACTTAAGAACCCAGAAGGCAGCGGTGGCGCGCGCAGACTTGCGGCGATTTCCTGTCTCGCTGGCGCTGCTTATGCGGACGGCGTCCGGACTTTGATGCTGCCAACCTTTTGGCAGCGGGCTCGGGTCTCATTACTGGCTAGGATATAACACTCCTCCCCCCCCCAAATCGCCGCACCGTCGTTGAATAATGACGTGGCGAGCGTCGACGGCGGGGGAGGGGTCTGGCCGCAGGCGTAGCAGAAGAGACCGGGGCGGAGACTGTTGTCGCTGGCAGTCCCCGGTCCGCACCCCAGCATTGGCCGCGCGGGGCCTCGGGAAACACCGACTGAAAACCGAGGTCAGGGTGCACGCCTGTGACCACGGGCGCAGCTTCTGGTACTGGACGCGACGGGGCGTCGGGACCCACGAAGAGAGGCAGCGTCTCCTGACGCTGCGTCGACGGCTGCTGAGTGGGCGCCGGACAAGGCGCTGCGGTGTCAGACTCCTTGGGGGTGCCCAAGGAAAGCGGCTGCAGGACAGGCTGCACAGCCACCGCTTGGGAAGGCGGCCCGGCTGAGGGGTCGACGTCCATCAGCTCCGAAGGCGGGGACGACTGAAGAGGGACCGCAGGCGCCGGAGCGACCACCTGGGGCGCTCCCGGATGAAGCTGCGCGGGAGGCATCAACGGGACGGGCTGTCGGCGTGGAAGCGGCGACGGCTGCTGCTGCTGCTGCCCTGGGGGCGGCAGCGAAGTCGGAAGGCGCGGCTGGAACCCGCCACGGACCAAATCTGTGGACAAAGAACGAGCGGCAGAATCCGGGCGGCCAGCGCGGCGCAACTGGTTCTGATGCCTCCTGTGCACCCCAGTAGCACCTTGAACAGTATAAAAACCGCGACCCTGGACACTTATCACGGTACCACGTTCCCAACGACGGCGACCGTGATAAACTCTGAAAAAAACGGCGTCGTTGCGCTGAAAACGCGTGCGATGCTCAGAAGCGGCGGGTCGATCCGGGGGGTGCAACAACCGTAGTAGGGTGCGATGACGACGGCCGTGGAGAAGCTCCGCAGGCGAAGGGCCGTCGCGTGGCGTGGTCCGGTACGACGACAGGAACGTGATGAGGGCCTGCTGACGAGAGTGCGTAGCACGAAGGCGGTCCATATGATCCTTGAGTGTGCGTACAAAACGTTCCGCTGCACCATTCGATTGAGGGTGGAACGGCGGAGTAAGAACATGGCGAATGCCATTGGCAGAACAAAAACTTTCAAATTCAGCAGAGGTAAATTGTGGACCATTGTCAGACACTAAAACTTCTGGAAGACCCTCAATACAAAAAATTGAAGTCAACGCCTGTATAGTTTGTGCAGACGTGGTAGACTGCATGGGCACAACAAACGGAAAATTACTAAATGCATCTATCACGATGAGCCAACGAGAATGCCAACATGGACCAGCGAAATCAATATGTACTCGCTGCCAGGGACCGGCAGGGCGTGCCCACTCAAAATAGCGTTGAGGCGGAGCAGCTTTGTGTTCGGCACACGTCGAACAATCTGTAGACATCTGCGTAATCTGCTTATCAATGCCGATCCATGTACAATGACGGCGGGCAAGCTTCTTGGTGCGGACCACTCCCCAATGACCTTGATGCAACAAGTCGAGGACCTTGGATTGGAGCACTTGGGGAACCACTACACGAAGCTGGTCATTCTCGGTGCGTAACAGCAAAACTCCGTGCGAAACAGACAACAGATGACGTTGCGGATAATAGCGACGAACCACAGGATCCGATATGTCCTTTGCCTTGGACGGCCAACCACGTTGAACAAAACGTAATAGTAAACTCAGATGAGGATCCATAGCTGTCTCACGTGCCACCTGACGATAATCAATCGGAAAATCCCGGAGGGATTGATGCTCATCGGCGTCAATCTGATGGCAAGAGTCGTCAGAGGAATCGAAGACATCATCCGCAGCAATCGGCAATCTAGAAAGCGCGTCAGCGTTTGCATGCTGAGCTGTAGGGCGATACAGTATCTCATACTGGTATTGTGATAACAAAAGAGCCCAACGTTGTAGTCTCTGAGCTGTCCGCTGAGGAACTGGTTTAGACGGATGAAACAGTGACGTCAGGGGCTTGTGATCTGTGACTAAATAGAATGGTCTACCATAGAGGTAGTGATGGAATTTTGTGACACCGAACACAATAGCCAACGCTTCCTTGTCCAATTGGCTATAATTACACTGAGCTTTGTTTAGCAATTTAGATGCGAACGCAATAGGACGTTCGGTGTTACCGACTCGGTGAGACAACACAGCACCGAGGACGAAAGAAGAGGCATCACAAGCTAACACCAGAGGCTTGTTAGGGTCGTAGTGGACCAGACAACGATCATTCAATAAAGCCTCTTTAAGCTGCTGAAAGGCTGATTGGCAATCAGCTGACCATACAAACGGAACATTCTTACGGCGGAGACGATGCAACGGTGCAGCAATCTGTGATGCATTAGGTATAAACCTAACATAATACGTCAATTTGCCAAGAACTGCTTGCAATTCATGCAGATTGCGAGGGGCGGGCAAATCACGAATAGCTGCTAAATGTGACTGGGAGGGATGAATGCCTTGAGCATTAATAACATGTCCCAGATACTCCAGCTCCGTAAGGAAAAATGAACATTTATCGATGTTGCAACGTAGGCCTGCCTGAGACAACACTTTAAACAAACACTCCAAATTACGGAAATGTTCAGCAGGCGTCCGACCGGACACAACAATATCGTCTAAATAGTTGCAACACGATGGCACATTAGCCAGAAGTTGTGACAAAAAACGCTGAAAAACAGCTGGAGCTGACGCACAACCAAAAGGCAAACGCAGAAAACGGAACAACCCCAACGACGTGTTTATGACAAAATACTGTTGTGATTGCTCGTCGAGGGGCAATTGCAAATAGGCTTCACGGAGATCAATTTTGGAAAAGAAACGAGCTTCCCCTAACTTATCCATCAGCTCGTCCGGTCTAGGCAAAGGAAAAGAATCAATGACAGTCTGAGGATTAACTGTCGACTTAAAATCAGCACACAAACGTAACTTGCCAGACGGTTTCTTTATAATAACTAAGGGAGAAGCCCACTGGCTCGCTGAAACGGGTTGAATAACACCGTTGTTTTGCCAACGACGAAGTTCATCTTCTACAGGTGCCCGGAGGGCGTGAGGCACTGGACGAGCACGACAAAATCGAGGCTGAGCATAATCGTTTAACGTAATATGAGCGGCAAAGTTCGCAGCACAACCTAGTTCGTCTTTAAATATGTCACTGTATCGTTTACACAAATCGGTTATGCTGTCTTGAGGAACAACAACAGAATTAATTTGCAACACATTGTCTTGGATAGACAGGCCAAACAGATCAAAACAGTCTAATCCGAAAATGTTTACACTGTCTGTAGCGCGGAGCACTGTGAATGAAACTGTTTTTGTATTGCCACGGAATGTGGCTGGCACGCTACATACACCTAACACAGGAATTTGTTCTCCACTATAAGTAGCCAAAGAATGTTTTGCCGCTGAAAGTTTAGGGCGGCCGATAGCCGCATACGTAGCACTATTTATGAGAGTCACAGACGCACCAGTGTCTAATCGAAAATTGAAGGTCTTATCCTGGATGCGTAGCTTCACAAATAGTTTATTACACTGTCTCTGGATCGGTGCAGTGGAGGCGGAAGACACAAAATCAGCGCGTTTAGCGCGTGTTCGCTGTTTACGACAACTCGTGGGTTGGGCGGGTGGAACAACAACTCCCGCTTCACTCGCAGTCTGTACATTACTTTTTACAGCGTTTGAATTACGCTTGGGTCGCATAGCAGAGGGCTGGGTGGGTGGCTTATTGCGAACAAGTTTATTACCCACACGAACCGTGGAAGAGTCTTTAAACGCGACCTTCTGGGCGGGCTGGCTTTGAAGAACATGAATATCCATGGGCTGGGCAGCACTAGAATTGTTCTTGCGTTTACGCAAACAAACAGTCTGGATGTGTCCTTTCCTTTGACAAAAGTGACAAACCGCGTTTCTTAACGGGCAACGTTCACGAGGATGAGCAAGAACACACTTAGGGCAAGACTTAACTCTATCATTTTGCACACGCGGCTGACGAATGTGTTTAACATGACGCGGCCGGCTAGTGTTTACAGTCTGACTCTGCCGGTGGGGCCGCGGGTGTGACATAACTTGCTTAGCACAGGCAATTTGAGAAATACATGGCTGATCTAACTCACACTCAGCATAGTCAAAAGTATCTTGGGCTTCAATTATGTTCATCACGGTCTCTAATGACGGGTCAGGCAACTTTAAGATAGCAGCACGAATACGAGAATCTGCAATGTTTTTAGTAATAGCGTATCGTAACATGACATCACTGTAGGAAGCTCCACACACACAATTAAATCGGCACTGACGGGTGAGGCCCCGTAAATCTGTTAACCACTGTTTATTAGATTGATGTGGCAGTTTCTTTAATCTGAAGAACTTGAATCTGGCTGCTGCCACATGAACTCGCGACTCGAAATACTCAGCAAGCTTGTTAACAACAACGTCATAGTCTAAAGCTTCTGGCTGGGATTCCGGGAACAACTTACAAAGTAGTCGATAGACTTCCACGCCTGCAGTGGAAATTAAATAAAGCTGCCGCTCAGTACCTGTGATTTTGTAGACTGTCATGTGCGCCTGCAACTGCGCGAAATATTCTCGCCATTCTTCTCTTGATGCATCAAAAGCACGGAAAGATGGTGCTGCCTGTGCTTGTTCCTTTTGTGTTGGAGGATTAGCCGCTTGTTTGGCGATTCCTTCCACCAAACTTTGTATTTGCTGACTCTGTAACAAGATCAACTGTTGTAATTCGGCAGACATAGTGAACACAAATTAAACCAGCCCTCGAAATTTTATCGCTATAATTAGTATAACCAGAAACAAGTGGAACCAGCCCTGCACACGAGTTCGGCAGTCCTCGTCGCCAGTTTTGTGGCGGCGTTCGTAGCGACAAGCAATTCGTTGTAGAAACGGCTTACGAAGTCACCGCCACACTTTTAATAGCGGGCCGACCGGTCCGCTGGAATAGTGAACAGAAAGATGAAAACCCAAACACTCTGATTAAATAAAAGTCGGTACTTATCTTTATTAACGAAGATACAGAAACACAGTAGTGAACTCCGTGTCTACAGAAATCTGTCTAGTTCGAGTCGGAGCGGCTAGGTCAGCGTCGGCTGACGACAAACAACAACTCTGCTGCGATGAACACACAACTGACTAGGAAGTACACAATTCGGTGGCGAGTATACAACTGAGCGGCGAATACAGAACTGTCCTAGCGCTCGCGACTCCAGCGCTTAAGAACCCAGAAGGCAGCGGTGGCGCGCGCAGACTTGCGGCGATTTCCTGTCTCGCTGGCGCTGCTTATGCGGACGGCGTCCAGACTTTGATGCTGCCAACCTTTTGGCAGCGGGCTCGGGTGGCATTACTGGCTAGGATATAACAGAGGTTCCCTGCTGTTTTGGGGTGGCATTATGTGGGGGCGACGTACGCCGCTGGTGGCCATGGGAGACGCCGTAACGGCTCTACGATAAGTGAATGCCATCCTCCGACCGATAGTGCAACCATATCGGCAGCATATTCTCGAGACATTCATCTTCATGGAAGACAATTCGCGCTCCCATCGACACATCTTGTGAACGACTTCCCTTAGGATAACAAAATCACTCTAGTAGAGTGGCATGTTTTCCAGACATAAGCCCATACCTGGGATAGATTGAAAAGGGCTGTTTATCGACGACGTGACCCACCAACCACTCTGAGGGATCTACGCCGAATCACCGTTGACGAGTGGGACAATCTGGACCAACAGTGCCTTGATGAACTTTTGGATAGTATGCCACTACGAATACAGACATGCATCAGTTCAAGAGGACTGCTGCTGGGTGTGGCAGCAAGAGAGGGGAAGAAAACCAATTTGCACTCCGTATGCATATCGGGGGGAGTCATTCCAGATGTGGAAAGGGTCCTTCCGGATGCCATGAAGGGTACAGGGTGCACGCATCTGCAGGTGGTCGCTCATGTCGGCACCAATGATGTGTGTCGCTATGGATCGGAGGAAATCCTCTCTGGCTTCCGGCGGCTATCTGATTTGGTGAAGACTGCCAGTCTCGCTAGCGGGATGAAAGCAGAGCTCACCATCTGCAGCATCGTCGACAGGACTCACTGCGGACCTTTGGTACAGAGCCGAGTGGAGGGTCTGAATCAGAGGCTGAGACGGTTCTGCGACCGTGTGGGCTGCAGATTCCTCGACTTGTGCCATAGGGTGGTGGGGTTTCGGGCTCCGCTGGATAGGTCAGGAGTCCATTACACGCAAGAATCGGCTACACGGGTAGCAGGGGTTGTGTGGCGTGGGCTGGGCGGTTTTTTAGGTTAGATGGCCTTGGACAAGTACAGAAAGGGCAACAGCCTCAACGGATGTAGGGCAAGTCAGGACATGCGGGGACCAAGCATCAATCGGTATTGTAATTGTAAACTGTCGAAGCTGCGTTGGTAAAGTACCGGAACTTCAAGCGCTGATAGGAAGCACCGAAGCCGAAATCGTTATAGGTACAGAAAGCTGGTTGAAGCTAGAGATAAATTCTGCCGAAATTTTTACAAAGGTACAGACGGTGTTTAGAAAGGATAGACTGCATGCAACCGGTGGTGGAGTGTTCGTCGCTGTTAGTAGTAGTTTATCCTGTAGTGAAATAGAAGTGGATAGTTCCTGTGAATTATTATGGGTGGAGGTTACACTCAACAACCGAGCTAGGTTAATAATTAGCTCCTTTTACCGACCTCCCGACTCAGCAGCATTAGTGGCAGAACAACTGAGATAAAATTTGGAATACATTTCACACAAATTTTCTCAGCATGTTATAGTCTTAGGTGGAGATTTCAATTTACCAGATATAGACTGGGACACTCAGATGTTTAGGACGGGTGGTAGGGACAGAGCATCGAGTGACATTATACTGAGTGCACTATCCGAAAATTACCTCGAGCAATTAAACAGAGAACCGACTCGTGGAGATAACATCTTGGACCTACTGATAACAAACAGACCAGAACTTTTCGACTCTGTACGTACAGAACAGGGAATCAGTGATCATAAGGCCGTTGCAGCATCCCTGAATATGGAAGTTAGTAGGAATATAAAAAAAGGGAGGAAGGTTTATCTGTTTAGCAAGAGTAATAGAAGGCAGATTTCAGACTACCTAACAGATCAGAACGAAAATTTCTGTTCCGACACTGACAATGTTGAGTGTTTATGGAAAAAGTTCAAGGCAATCGTAAAATGCGTTTTAGACAGGTACGTGCCGATTAAAATTGTGAGGGACGGGAAAAACCCACCGTGGTACAACAACAAAGTTAGGAAACTTCTACGAAAGCAAAGAGAGCTTCACTCTAAGTTTAAACGCAGCCAAAAACTCTCAGACAAACAGAAGCTAAACGATGTCAAAGTTAGCGTAAGGAGGGCTATGCGTGAAGCGTTCATTGAATTCGAAAGTAAAATTCTATGTACCGACTTGACAGAAAATCCTAGGAAGTTCTGGTCTTACGTTAAATCAGTAAGTGGCTCGAAACAGCATATCCAGACACTCCGGGATGATGATGGCATTGAAACAGAGGATGACACGCGTAAAGCTGAAATACTAAACACCTTTTTCCAAAGCTGTTTCACAGGAAGACCGCACTGCAGTTCCTTCTCTAAATCCTCGCACAAACGAAAAAAATGGCTGACATCGAAATAAGTGTCCAAGGAATAGAAAAGCAACTGGAATCACTCAACAGAGGAACGTCCACTGGACCTGACAGGATACCAATTCGATTCTACACAGAGTACGCGAGAGAACTTGCCCCCCTTCTAACAGCCGTGTACCGCAAGTCTCTAGAGGAACGGAAGGTTCCAAATAATTGGAAAAGAGCACAGGTAGTCCCAGTCTTCAAGAAGGGTCGTCGAGCAGATGCGCAAAACTATAGACCTATATCTCTGACGTCGATATGTTGTAGAATTTTAGAACATGTTTTTTGCTCGAGTATCATGTCGTTTTTGGAAACCCAGAATCTACTATGTAGAAATCAACATGGATTCCGGAAACAGCGATCGTGTGAGACCCAACTCGCTTTATTTGTTCCTGGGACCCAGAAAATATTAGATACAGGCTCCCAGGCAGATGCTATTTTCCTTTACTTTCGGAAGGCGTTCGATACAGTTCCGCACTGCCGCCTGATAAACAAAGTAAGAGCCTACGGAATATCAGACCAGCTGTGTGGCTGTATTGAAGAGTTTTTAGCAAACAGAACACAGCATGTTGTTATCAATGGAGAGACGTCTACAGACGTTAAAGTAACCTCTGGCGTGCCACAGGGGAGTGTTATGGGACCATTGCTTTTCACGATATATACAAATGACCTAGTAGATAGTGTCGGAAGTCCCATGCCGCTTTTCGCGGATGATGCTGTAGTATACAGAGAAGTTGCAGCATTAGAAAATTGTAGCGAAATGCAGGAAGATCTGCAGCGGATAGGCACTTGGTGCAGGGAGTGGCAACTGACCCTTAACATAGACAAATGTAATGTATTGCGAATACATAGAAAGAAGGATCCTTTATTGTATGATTATATGATAGCGGAACAAACACTGGTAGCAGTTACTTCTGTAAAATATCTGGGAGTATGCGTGCGGAACGATTTGAAGTGGAATGATCATATAAAATTAATTGTTGGTAAGGCGGGTACCAGGTTGAGATTCATTGGGAGAGTCCTTAGAAAATGTAGTCCATCAGCAAAGGAGTTGGCTTACAAAACACTCGTTCGACCTATACTTGAGTATTGCTCATCAGTGTGGGATCCGTACCAGATCGGGTTGACGGAGGAGATAGAGAAGATCCAAAGAAGAGCGGCGCGTTTCGTCACAGGGTTATTTGGTAATCGTGATAGCGTTACGGAGATGTTTAACAAACTCAAGTGGCAGACTCTGCATGAGAGGCGCTCTGCATCGCGGTGTAGCTTGCTCGCCAGGTTTCGAGAGGGTGCGTTTCTGGATGAGGTATCGAATATATAGCTTCCGCCTACTTATACCTCCCGAGAAGATCACGAATGTAAAATTAGAGAGATTAGAGCGCGCACGGAGGCTTTCAGACAGTCGTTCTTCCCGCGAACCATACGCGACTGGAACAGGAAAGGGAGGTAATGACAGTGGCACGTAAAGTGCCCTCCACCACACACCGTTGGGTGGCTTGCGGAGTATAAATGTAGATGTAGATGTAGATGTAGATAGATGTAACAGAGGTACCGGTGTGTACAGCAGTCTGGATCACCACCTCTGAAGGTCTCGCTGTATCGTGGTACAACATGCAATGCATGGTTCTCAGGAGTAATAAAAAGGGCGGAAATGATGTTTATGGTGATCTGTATTCCAATTTTATGTACAACTTCCGGAACTCTCGGAAATGAGGTGATGCAAAACTTTTTTTGATGTGTGTATTTTAATATGTCATTCTACAACGAAAACTAAAGCAAAAAGGTCATATAAACATAGGTCTGCGAAAGTTTAGTTACGGAGTTAGGGGTAATAAAAAAATTTTGCCTGAAATTTGGCAACTTGGCTAATATGAAGCCATCGCGAAACTGTACAAGGTTAAAGTAAAGCACGATTTCCATTTATTGTGTTGCTTTTGGTGTGGTGAATCTAATAAAAAATGTCCCAGACGTTTATCTACAGTAGTTTTCCAGAACATCCAGAGAAGCAAAGACGTAATTTTTAATTTATTAACTACTTGGCCCAATTTGTTTTTTAAATTCCAGACAATTGCACAAAGTTTTCAACACAGGTTGTAGAGAGTTTAATTTTGGAAAAGTGATGGCGTACTGATTACGAACGCTGGGTAGAGAACCTGTCTCCCATAACATTCGAAATACTCCGCTAATGGTTCGTGCATTCGGAATCCTCCGAGCTGGATAACGTACGTGATATTCGTTAACTACAGCCGTAGCATTACCACCACATGTGCCGTAAATAAACACCATATCGGCGAATTTCTCAGTGGTAAATTTGAAAGGCACCCCTATTTCATAAATAATCTCCAAACTACTAATATTTACTATGTGGTTTCACTTAAATACACTGTTGTTATTATGTTCTTTCACTCAACCAGAAAATTAACTCTTTTCAAGGTTAGGAAACGACTGAAACAACTCACTAACGGTTGCCAACAATGACATAGACGTTTCTACATTCTTAATGGAAAGAAAACAAATTTACTTGTATAATAATCTTTCCTTCTCTACATGTTCTGGAAAACTGCTGTAGATACACATCTGGGACATGTTTTATTAGATTCACCAGACCAATAACAGCAAAATAAATGGAAATCCTGCTTTACTTTAACCTCTTACAGTTTTGCGATGGCTTCATATTTGCGAAGGTGTTAAATATCAGGCAAAATCTTTTATTAGCCCTAACTCCGTAACTAAACATTTGCAGATCTTTGTTTGTATGAACTTTTGTCTTTAGTTTTACATGTAGAATAACATATTAAAATATTTGCATATTTTCGTGAATCACCCTATATACGTCACGAAATATCCCAGGAGTAGGCAGAAACGTCTTGAGAAAAAGGTGTATGTACGATCTCAGTTTTACATGTCTTTAAGTTAAGCTATCTAGAAATAACTGCCGCTCGGGATCAGCCGAGTGGTCTAAGACGCTGCAGTCATAGACTGTGCCGCTGGTCCCGGCGGAGGTTCGAGTCCTCCCTCGGGCATGGGTGTGTGTGTTTGTCCTTAGGATAATTTAGGTTATGTAGTGTGTAAGCTTAGACACTCATGACCTTAGCAGTTAAGTCCCATAAGATTTCACACACGTCTTTTTAGAAATAACTTAGACTTAGACATAGTGATTTTGACATTTCAGTGAAAGTATTCTTACAACTTTTCCAAGAACTACCAAAAAAGGCGGTACTTGGCATACGAAGCTTCAGTCAAAAAATAAAGGAGCAATTTTTAGTGATCACTGACCAAACTAAAACTTGATCATATTCGCAGAATAAAAACTTTCAAATACTTAGAGAACGGTTTTTCACAAGCAATGATCAGACGAGATTGATAGACTGAATAAAACGAAATTATCCTATGTTAAAATTATCGCTACCGTAAGCACTTACGTCATACAGGGAGTTAGGGTTGTAAGTGCAGATAACTGGAACTTTAGTATGTAATGACTCCAGTGTGTTAATTGTTTTTTTTCTCTGATTCTAACGAGCTTCCCGCAAACGAGTCACATAATTTACTACCTGATATTTTCTTCACGGTCGTAGCTGAACCACTAACAACGGAAACTCCCCATCGCTTCCGCCTCAGATTTAGTTGTAAATTGTCCCAGTGGATAGCCCGTTACGAATGGCTCTGAGCACTACCGGACTGAACTTCTGAGGTCACCAGTCCCCTAGAACGTAGAACTACTTAAACCTAACTAACCTAAGGACATCACACACATCCATGCCCGAGGCAGGATTCGAACCTGCCACCGTAGCGGTCGCGCGGTTCCAGACTGTAGCGCCTAGAACCGCTCGGCCACTCCGGCCGGCTAGCCCGTCACAAACTGAACACACATAAAGCATGAAAACAGGAAGAAGGTGTAGTGAGCCACGAAACAAGAAGCAATAGAAACATTGAACAGACCAGGCTTAAGACGTGCAACATCGAGCGTGTTACCAGAGGCATCGCGTCGTGGTTCGGTTGTGTGATCGCGGTGTTGGTCTGCCAACTGGGAGATCCGTGTTCAAATCTCCCTCAGGCCCAGTCTTCTTTCTTTTCACAAATTTGTGAACTGTCCTTCCGGGCATTGACGCGTCTGGTCTCCTTCTGTAGCACTGGCAATTGTCATACTACACACTGGTTATAGAACGTGAGTCATGTGATAAGAATACCTTATAGTCTCAAGTAAATGTGATGAATAGTGAGGGCAGGTGAGATGCCGTATAGATCTGAAAAAAAAAGCAAATGTAGGAGTGTGAACGGTGTTGCAACACCTCGCAGTTGCAAACGGACAGTACACTACGACACACACTTCAGTTTGAATACAGCGAACAGACACGACAATGACCGGACGGACAGTTTATAATTCTGTGAGAAAAAAAAGAGGCAGCAGGGCGGTTTGAGCTCGTAGCTCGTATCTCCTCGTAGTCAGCCCAACACAGTAACAACATTACCACGACGCAGAGGCTAATCACGTTCTGTCGGCGTCGCAACTCTTCAGCTTCACTGTTCCTATTTCACTTCTTTTTTTCGTAGTTCAGTACACCTTCTCCCTGTTTTCATGCTTGATCTGTGTTCAGTTTTTGCAAGGCTGTCCACTGGCCCATCTTACCACTAAATCTGAATGGGTGCTACGGGGTGCTTCCCTTGTAAGTGAACGACGCCTATCATTACAGACAACAATTTAAGTTCTATGAGCATATCACTTTCGGGAATTCGAAAGAAAGATTGAAATGACAGATACCCCGGAAGTACGACGAAGTGCAGAGCGAAATGCAGACTGTAAGGCAACATCGAGAAGAGAGAATTAAGCTTCTTCAAGGTGGGGAAACTTACTGTCGCTCGTTTAAGAGGTCAAATTTGAAACAGTAGTTTGTAGGAAATTTAAAGCTGCGTGAGTAATGGAACAAAATAGAGTGGAAAGAAGCAATTTAAAACAGTTATGTGTGTTGCAGGAAGTACCGGGCGAGTAAACCACGCAGTGTAAACGACGCCCATGTAGACTGGAAATGAAAATGCTGACACCGAGAAAACAAACTGATTGCGGCGAAACTGCGAAAAAGTACTTGAAGAACACTTTTAGCAGGTGTAGGTCACTGTAGCAACGAAGATACACAAGTGATTGGAAAAGTGACGTAGTTATGCAATGACAGTCACGTGTCATTGGTGTCAATAAGGTGTAGAGATGAGGACCACGTTTCATGTTCGTGTATTGTGACCTTCTGGAAGAACGAAAATGACTTCTATCGGAATCAACACGGGCTCCAGAAACAGAGATCTTCTGTAACACAGCTGACTCTGTTTGTGCGTGAAATTCAGAACGCCGTAGAAAAATGCGCCCTTTTAGATGGTGTGTTCTTTGACCTTCCGAACGCATCCGGTACAGTTCGCCAGTATGGCTTAGTGACCAGAACAGGAGCTTACCGTGTGTGGGAACAGGTCTTGGAACTAGGTTCTGGGTTCTCTAGGAGACAGAGCTCAACAAGTCGTTCTGAACGGAATGAGATCGAAAGATGTGGAAACAGTTTCTGAAATATTTAGAGCGTGTTTTAAGAGTCCAACATTGATTGCAGTGGATATGCAGTGTCTAGTCGTTAGCGTGGAAGCTCTCCGGCGCTGTTCACAGACGCCGTCGTTATGTGTAGGAAAATTTCGAAGCGTGAGAACTGTAGCGGAGGAGTTCGCTGTCGGATACAGAGCTTAAGTTATCAAAGGAGTCAGAACAACGGTTCAAATGGTTCAAATGGCTCTAAGCACTATGGGACTTAACATCTGAGGTAATGATTCCTATAGACTCAGAACTACTTAAACCTAAGGAACCTAAGGACATCACGCACATCCATGCCCGAGGCAGGATTTGAACCTGCAGTGCGGTTCCGGACTGAAGCGCCTAGAACCGCTCGGCCACAGCGGTCGGCCAGAACAACGGATTAATGCGTTCGTCATACATCCCACGAAACGACTACGACTGGAAAATCGGAGAAATTGGAGCCATTGCCAAAAGTACCGACTGGCAGACGCTCTTCCCAATCCCCATGAAATGATGCCACGCTCGTTAAGGCACTCTGTGTTGATATAGATGTAAATGTAAATGTGTAAACGTGGTGCACACAGGTACTAGACACCAGAAACAAACTGAACGACTTGCCGTCATGTCACTGTATCTTCGTGGATCTCATATATTTCACATAAAGATTGATTTCTGCCAAGTAATGCGTTGGCTCTACCTTGCCTGGCGGAAGCCTTTCTATCTGTAGCCATCTCGTCGGATCACGTGTCAGCTGCATTTCTTATCGAGTGGCTCCTTATTTGGCCTTACAAGGCTGAGACATTTCCAGAGATTCTCACCGCAGAACAATCTCTGGAGCTCTCAGGGAATCGAACCCAGAACTTTCCTGCTGGTAGCTCGAGACGTTTTGCGCTCAAAATCAGCAGATCAAATCTTCCACTAATTAAGCGAATTCATTTGTTCTTTGGAAATATATGCTTGATTCTCACACACTCTGCACAAGCTGAAAGGCTAAACAGAAACGTAGAAGCTCTGCTGTGACGCAAGAGAAAGGGAGAAATTCAATGCCAGGGAAGGAGAAGGGGTCTCACTCCGGGGGCGCGGAGTGCCGGCAGTTACCCCGGCGTGCTGCTAGGGAACGCCGCCCCTGCCACCTCTCGGCCTTTCCGGCTCTTTGCCGGCCCGGCGCGGCTTACGCCGCGTGCTCGGCTGGCGGCTGGCGACAAACGGAAACCCTCTCCCGCGGAAACCCTTTTCCACGGAAACCCTTTCCCACGGCGACGCAGCGCCTCGCTTCCGAGAAGCTTTTGCGCTTTCCTGTGCGAGGGAAGAAAATTAAAGGAGAAAAGAAACGGCTTGCTCTTTCACACCGGGTGAAGAAAATGTCAGAGCTCGGCGAAACATGCGACAACAAAGTCACCATCAGCGAGAACCAGGTGTCGTGCGCTAAAAACAAACTCATATTTTACTAGACCATTCCTATTACGCACACAGAAATGTCAGGCACCCTGCTTTCTCCGTCATAGTAGATTTAGTGCTGTTAATTTGTTAGGTGGGAGACCCTTTTGACTATCTAAGCAGCAACAACAGTCTTCCACGAAAAATAAATATGCATGTGGTGTGGCGATTGCACACTCTAACCTTGTATACTAGTAACACAACCAGGTTTTAGTTGCAACACTTCTTTATTGATTACACATACAAATGAATTCACCAGCAGTAACAATCAATTAACAACATTTGCATATCAAGGCCGTATCCACAATTAGTATTTACAATATTAACCGTCACATTTGTGACAACGGCCCCTTTACGTGCCGGTAACAACAACCAAAATAAAATGTTTACAACGTAGGCTGTCGACTTTCTCACTCAGTATAACACTTACTGAAAAGGTAAAATTAATTTGATGCTATCTGACATGGCCGGCCGAAGTGGCCGTGCGGTTAAAGGCGCTGCAGTCTGGAACCGCAAGACCGCTACGGTCGCAGGTTCGAATCCTGCCTAGGGCATGGATGTTTGTGATGTCCTTAGGTTAGTTAGGTTTAACTAGTTCTAAGTTCTAGGGGACTAATGACCTCAGCAGTTGAGTCCCATAGTGCTCAGAGCCATTTATCTCTTTTATCTATCTGACATGAAGGGTACTATTAATTGTTCTGTCTACACTTAGCATTCTACTAAACTCAACGTCCGGAAGATTCTAGACTTTATGCAAGCTTAAGGCAAAACGTCAGTTTGACGAACATGTGATGAACGGGCCGGCCGGTATGGCCGAGCGGTTCTAGGCGCTTCAGTCTGGAACCGCGCGACCGGTACGGTCGCAGGTTCGAATCCTGTCTCGGGCATGGATCTGTGTGATGTCCTTAAGTTAGTTAGGCTTAAGTAGTTCTAAGTTCTAGGGGACTGAGACCTCAGCTGTTAAGTCCCATAGTGCTCACAGCCATTTGAACCATTTTTTTGTGATGGGCGCGAGCAAACGTTAATCTATTACGATTTGACAAACACACGATCCAGAGGGTGGACTTATACTCAGCTTCGGGCAGAAGGAAATCTTCTGCCTAAAACAAGCCTCTCGTTGAATGGAATAGAGAAATCGCGCGTTAACAGGGTCAGGATGGTGCTGAGTTCAAATCCAGAGATTTCCGGCACACTGCAAGCTCGCGGGGCGAGATTTGCTCGCGTCGACCACTATACACGTTTCTGAATACAGGAAAACATGAGTGGGGGACTCAATGTACTATATACAAGTTATATATATATATATATATATATATATATATATATATATATATATATATATATATATATATATTTATAAGCAATACCTTTACATAAACATATTACATCTACATCTACATCTACATTGATACTCCGCAAGCCACCCAACGGTGTGTGGCGGAGGGCACTTTACGTGCCACTGTCATTACCTCCCTTTCCTGTTCCAGTCGCGTATGGTTCGCGGGAAGAACGACTGTCTGAAAGCCTCCGTGCGCGCTCTAATCTCTCTAATTTTACATTCGTGATCTCCTCGGGAAGTATAAGTAGGGGGAAGCAATATATTCGATACCTCATCCAGAAACGCACCCTCTCGAAACCTGGCGAGCAAGCTACACCGCGATGCAGAGCGCCTCTCTTCAGAGTCTGCCACTTGAGTTTATTAAACATCTCCGTAACGCTATCACGGTTACCAAATAACCCAGTGACGAAACGCGCCGCTCTTCTTTGGATCTTCTCTATCTCCTCCGTCAACCCGACCTGGTACGGATCCCACACTGATGAGCAATACTCAAGTATAGGTCGAACGAGTGTTTTGTAAGCCACCTCCTTTGTTGATGGACTACATTTTCTAAGCACTCTCCCAATGAATCTCAACCTGGTACCCGCCTTACCAACAATTAATTTTATATGATCATTCCACTTCAAATCGTTCCGTACGCATACTCCCAGATATTTTACAGAAGTAACTGCTACCAGTGTTTGTTCCGCTATCATATAATCATACAATAAAGGATCCTTCTTTCTATGTATTCGCAATACATTACATTTGTCTATGTTAAGGGTCAGTTGCCACTCCCTGCACCAAGTGCCTATCCGCTGCAGATCTTCCTGTATTTCGCTACAATTTTCTAATGCAGCAACTTCTCTGTATACCACAGCATCATCCGCGAAAAGCCGCATGGAACTTCCGACACTATCTACTAAGTCATTTATATATATTGTGAAAAGCAATGGTCCCATAACACTCCCCTGTGGCACGCCAGAGGTTACTTTAACGTCTGTAGACGTCTCTCCATTGATAACAACATGCTGTGTTCTGTTTGCTAAAAACTCTTCAATCCAGCCACACAGCTGGTCTGATATTCCGTAGGCTCTTACTTTGTTTATCAGGCGACAGTGCGGAACTGTATCGAACGCCTTCCGGAAGTCAAGAAAAATAGCATCTACCTGGGAGCCTGTATCTAGTATTTTCTGGGTGTCATGAACAAATAAGGCGAGTTGGGTCTCACACGATCGCTGTTTCCGGAATCCATGTTGATTCCTACATAGTAGATTCTGGGTTTCCAGAAATGACATGATACGCGAGCAAAAAACATGTTCTAAAATTCTACAAGAGATCGACGTAAGAGATATAGGTCTATAGTTTTGCGCATCTGCTCGACGACCCTTCTTGAAGACTGGGACTATCTGTGCTCTTTTCCAATCATTTGGAACCCTCCGTTCCTCTAGAGACTTGCGGTACACGGCTGTTAGAAGGGGGGCAAGTTCTTTCGCGTACTCTGTGTAGAATCGAATTGGTATCCCGTCAGGTCCAGTGGACTTTCCTCTATTGAGTGATTCCAGTTGCTTTTCTATTCCTTGGACACTTATTTCGATGTCAGCCATTTTTTCGTTTGTGCGAGGATTTAGAGAAGGAACTGCAGTGCGGTCTTCCTCTGTGAAACAGCTTTGGAAAAAGGTGTTTAGTATTTCAGCTTTACGCGTGTCATCCTCTGTTTCAATGCCATCATCATCCCGTAGTGTCTGGATATGCTGTTTCGAGCCACTTACTGATTTAACGTAAGACCAGAACTTCCTAGGATTTTCTGTCAAGTCGGTACATAGAATTTTACTTTCGAATTCAATGAACGCTTCACGCATAGCCCTCCTTACGCTAACTTTGACATCGTTTAGCTTCTGTTTGTCTGAGAGGTTTTGGCTGCGTTTAAACTTGGAGTGGAGCTCTCTTTGCTTTCGCAGTAGTTTCCTAACTTTGTTGTTGTACCACGGTGGGTTTTTCCCGTCCCTCACAGTTTTACTCGGCACGTACCTGTCTAAAACGCATTTTACGATTGCCTTGAACTTTTTCCATAAACACTCAACATTGTCAGTGTCGGAACAGAAATTTTCGTTTTGATCTGTTAGGTAGTCTGAAATCTGCCTTCTATTACTCTTGCTAAACAGATAAACCTTCCTCCCTTTTTTTATATTCCTATTAACTTCCATATTCAGGGATGCTGCAACGGCCTTATGATCACTGATTCCCTGTTCTGTACATACAGATTCGAAAAGTTCGGGTCTGTTTGTTATCAGTAGGTCCAATATGTTATCTCTACGAGTCGGTTCTCTGTTTAATTGCTCGAGGTAATTTTCGGATAGTGCACTCAGTATAATGTCACTCGATGCTCTGTCCCTACCACCCGTCCTAAACATCTGAGTGTCCCAGTCTATATCTGGTAAATTGAAATCTCCACCTAAGACTATAACATGCTGAGAAAATTTATGTGAAATGTATTCCAAATTTTCTCTCAGTTGTTCTGCCACTAATGCTGCTGAGTCGGGAGGTCGGTAAAAGGAGCCAATTATTAACCTAGTTCGGTTGTTTAGTGTAACCTCCACCCATAATAATTCACAGGAACTATCCACTTCTACTTCACTACAGGATAAACTACTACTAACAGCGATGAACACTCCACCACCGGTTGCATGCAATCTATCCTTTCTAAACACCGTCTGTACCTTTGTAAAAATTTCGGCAGAATTTATCTCTGGCTTAAGCCAGCTTTCTGTACCTATAACGATTTCAGCTTCGGTGCTTTCTATCAGCGCTTGAAGTTCCGGTACTTTACCAACGCAGCTTCGACAGTTGACAATTACAATACCGATTGCTGCTTGGTCCCCGCATGTCCTGACTTTGCCCCGCACCCGTTGAGGCTGTTGCCCTTTCTGTACTTGCCCAAGGCCATCTAACCTAAAAAACCGCCCAGCCCACGCCACACAACCCCTGCTACCCGTGTAGCCGCTTGTTGCGTGTAGTGGACTCCTGACCTATCCAGCGGAACCCGAAACCCCACCACCCTATGGCGCAAGTCGAGGAATCTGCAGCCCACACGGTCGCAGAACCGTCTCAGCCTCTGATTCAGACCCTCCACTCGGCTCTGTACCAAAGGTCCGCAGTCAGTCCTGTCGACGATGCTGCAGATGGTGAGCTCTGCTTTCATCCCGCTAGCGAGACTGGCAGTCTTCACCAAATCAGATAGCCGCCGGAAGCCAGAGAGGATTTCCTCCGATCCATAGCGACACACATCATTGGTGCCGACATGAGCGACCACCTGCAGATGGGTGCACCCTGTACCCTTCATGGCATCCGGAAGGACCCTTTCCACATCTGGAATGACTCCCCCCGGTATGCACACGGAGTGCACATTGGTTTTCTTCCCCTCTCTTGCTGCCATTTCCCTAAGGGGCCCCATTACGCGCCTAACCATTGAAAAGAATTAAGGAGCTTAGTTTCCTTTGATCCAAAAAAGATATCTAGATACTATATGAAAAGATATGTCAGTCCACACCCAATGACTTAAGGTCCAACAAGATAATCTGTCTTTGCTGAATGGCTGACACCACATAAATCAAACGTGCAGTACCTAATGTGACAATCAACCTTCAGATAGGTGTCTGAAATTGCAATGTCAAACTAATGTCACTTCAATAGGTCGCTAATGCAATAAGCATGGCCCCTAAGGCCACTGACCAAAATACACACGGCCTCTATCCGACCCTAAAACACAATGTGACCTATATTTATCATCGCCACTTGCCTTCCATACACACAAGAAATTATTAAGAAACAACAACATCCACTAATTCGTAAACTCAGAAAATTCTAAATCTATAACTAAATTATGAAATGACGTTCAAGTAAACCAGCTACCTACAGCGACACACTAAGCACCAAATCCAAAGTTACAAATGTGAGACGCTATTTCTAGCCACTTTAGTAACATTATTTATGGCCATTCCAGAACATAACTCGCCTCGCCACCACTGCAGTGAATGTTTTGCTGGCCACTAGCACGAGCAACTGCAACAGGCAACAGTTCTTAAGTACAGAATAATATTCACTATGTATAGAAGGAGGAACACACCACGAAAGCTTGGCGATTAATTTTTTCTTCTTCATTTGAAATTCACACGCCATCCTTCCACATAGCTCTCGAGGTATTAGCAAATCTTGGTCGCCACTGGCCAGCCGTGTCAGTACAACTTTAATACTTTCCGGCAGCGGCCCATACTTCTTCGTTGCACAATTCAAGTGGTCCTCACGGCATACGGTCGTGCCACGTGACATGGTGTCACCAACTCTCCACAACGACAACATCGAAAACACGTCACGTCACAGACTGACTCGGCTCGTGCGTGTACCCACTCTCCCCGACTTGCGCACGCGCGCTGCCATAAATAGCCTCCCTCAAAGACGCAAAGAGAACAAAGCACAGGGACAACTATCAAAGATGGAAGTAAGAATCGATATCGGCTGGCGCCAGAAACCCACCGGCTCAGTATGTAAATTGTAATGCAAGCGGAATTAATTAAAATCGAAAAATTGGAAAGCAGCGTTTGAGTGCTCCTGTGGACCTGCATAAGACGGGAAAACAGTGGTGAAACTGTTCAGTTTGCGTGGTTTCAGTAGCCTGTCTAGGCTAGTGTCCCTGATTAAACCTCAAACCGTGTATCGCAACACTGACAGCATGCTCTCAGTTATCATCTCAGAGAGTGTACTTCAGAATACGAATGTGTGTGCTGGCACTGGTCGGCCCAGTTTATGAATCAGAATTAGACGCATATCATCAAAGCAGTTCGGAGTAGCAATACTCGGTAGTGTACTGTGTAGAGTAACGACTATATAAGAACTCTATATACAAGGCCTTGATATAGTAGTAAGGTATCAGGTAAATAAAACAATACCATGAAGGTGATGGCTTAAAAATACACAAAAAATACTGTCCAAGGTGTCAATTGTTAATTAATTAGTTATTTAATCATATTCACGACATTATGATGTGGAACATGTCGAATGAATCAACATAAAACACAGATTAAAAATGGCAGAACGTTCATATGGGTGTATTAGTAGCAGTGCAACAAGAATCCCAGGCCACATTGTTAGTGGAAGTTGCGTACATCAGGGCCAGGTATGCACACACAGTCAAACATATTGTTCTCCTTTGATTGACAAGTACTGAACCTATTGTTTTCCTTTGATTGACAGGTACTCAACCTATTGTTCTCCTTTGATTGATGGGTGCTTAACCTATTGTTGTGCTAAAACATCATTTATTTTGAATGACGGGTACTAAACCTATTGCTCTGCTAAAAGAATGTTTCCTTTTGATTGACAGGTCTTTAACCTATTGTTCCCATGCCCCTCTCCCCTCCTCTCCTCCAAATCCCCTCCCACCCCTCAGGAAACCTCCACCCTCACAGCTAAAGGTACACTTCTAATTAACCTCTGCCCCTCTGGTAAAACCCCTCCCCTCTCACCCTCCCTCCCAAAAGTTGGTTGCTATGTGGTGGAGAGGAAGGACATCATGACAGGAAATTTAAGGGCATATTCTTTATTTATAGAAATTGCAGTTTGCAGGGGTTAGATTTCTGTTGCTCATCATTTTCCTGTTTGGAGAGATGTAGGTGTTGTAAGATGTAATTACATTGATCACTTTTCTTTTTATATTCCAATCACACAAGGAATACTGTCATGAAACACCTATCATACATAATTAAACTGGCAAATCTTTCGATCACGAAGCACGCACCACCCACCTCCCCCCTGTCCACTGGACGACAAAGAATGCCACCACACGTGCTTGCAGGAGTCAGGATACACCAGCGGCCCCCGCGAAGTGACGATGCAGCTGTCAGCTGCTGAACCATGTGCAGGAGTGACTTCGGGTCCCACAAGCATGAGGCAGTGGCATCCCTTTCATACTTGACACCTGAGAAATAGCTGTCAAAATATATGTTCACCTAGGCACCGTTGTTGGCATGATGACGCATAACTTTCGTATCTGCACGTCCAGCGAGATGTCTGCCTAACGGCTCACCCTTGCAAGGCACAACTATTCAATTTATACTGCCATCACATGTTTATGTAAATAAGAGCCTAGTCTACCTCTCAGAAAATGTAAAGTGCTGCAGAAATAATTAACAGTCTCTCTTTAGGAGCTTCGTTGATGTCTCAGCTTGTCTGCATGGAAATTCTGGTCCTAACAGGACCTGTTCACGAAAATAGGCCAGAATATCAGTGATTACGTTCTTCCTCACAATGCTAATGGGGCAGCCCACCCTTCACTGAATTTACTCATCAAACTGCTGCTGCTGCTAGCGTGGGAGCACCGTCCGCCATTGCTTTCTGCAGGAGAGATTTTCAGTGGAAAACCTATTTTGTATAGATCGCTATATTGCACTGACAATTAAACCCCACAAAAGTCGTCAAATACATCGCATGTACTCACCGTTCTGCAGTGCAGCGCCGTGGGAGGAAATTTCGGTCATAAAGCATGTGTGAACCAGAGAGAGGCCAGCCGGTTGTGGATGAGTGCCCACCCGAGGAGGACCTAAATGTAGTTTCAAATATCATGCAGCACAAATTGGGTTATAGGAGCAGGAGGCACATGACTGTCTTCGCTTCCAAGGATATATAGCAGACACGTCTAAAATTATACCCCCTGTGCTTGAAGAGAACCACAGACGTAGCATGTGGTTAAAACTGTACACTGTGAAAGTGGGAACAGGGTTGAAAACAAGAACACAGGGGTTGTGAGGTAAAAATTCATTTATTTCTCATCCAACTTAAAAGTAATTTTACATTTTCATAAGCAGACACAGCAACACTATTTTCACACATCTTCTTCTTCTTTTCTTCTTGAGTCGTAGAATTCCAGATCTTGAATTGCAAAAAATGTAAAGATTCGATGCGTCCATGAGATCTTCTCCTTCTCCTTCATGTAGATGATGGTATTCGTTTGGTCGAATAATTGAAGCGACGTCACCATATCATTATAGGGTATGCCAGGATCATCCCAGTGCATTCCATGGAAGAAATGTGTTAACCACTTTGCACTCTTCCGTGTCTTAGCACACTTCACATACTTGAAAGACCTAGGGAATGCAATGTTTGCTGAGAAAGTCTCTATTATTTGTGCTTCTTCTGTGTACGCTACGAACGCAACATCTTCAATTATGAACCTTCTATGCTCACCATCAAAGAACCGCTGAGCATCCAATATGATGATCACTCCTTGAGACATCATCGTGAAATGCTCTGGGTACGATGCAGCACCTATTCATTTATACAGCTCGTTGCATAACACCTGTGAGTGGGCAATAGTTGATCACACGGTCATGTAGAAATAGAGCATACGCAGTAGTGTGTTCTGGGAAATTTGTTGATGAAAAATGTTCAAATTCAATTCGTACGTCTATAGGTCAAGACTTAATTATCAAGTTCTGTTTCGAGCAGCTTATTACGATGATTGGTGATAGCTCCTTGAAGATCTGTGGACTGAGAAGACACCCTCCTCCTTCTTTTTCAGCGGTTTAATAGTAAGAAGCACGAAACCTGGCTTACGTGTCATATGCTAGACTGTATACATTTTCATTCCACTGCTGGTGTAAATTGTCGTATGAGTAGAATTCTGAATTCAGGTAGTCTTTACCACTAGTTAACTTGCAGCTGTCGAACACGGTGGAATCATTTGATATATTCCCTCTTCTATCAGTCTGAAACGCAAGTATGATGAATCTAGGTGTCTCTCGCTGCGAAAAGGTTTTAATAGCCTGTGTTTGTCTGGTCGCCGTCGGTATCACTGGGTAGTCAAAAACCTCCCATGAGCGTAATGTCAGTGACAGAAATGTACCGGGATTCAGGACTTTTTTAAAACTTCAAACGCTCCTCGCCTAATACACTGATATGAGGCATTTTCCACATTATCTTGCTGATTGTGATAATATTCTCCTCTTGAGCTCCTTGAATGTATGAGTTATTGTCCGCCGCACTCCGCACTAGAATGAGTTCCTGTTTAGCGTTCATAACAATCTGTCTCATGTCCTCAAGGTATTCAATAAGCATTTTTAGTGGTATGCATGCAGTAAATCACTTGTACTCTGCAACTGTTCTATCCTCCGGATCGTCTATGAACCATCCCACATTTTCTAAACTATGAAAGTCTGCGGGTGATGCAGAGACATATGTTTTAAGGGTTGATGTTACGCCGACATTTTGTGTACGGACGACCGCAGGCCCATTGAGTTTATAGCATATCTCTTGGAACAGGAATGCTAAAGCATTAGGTGTAAGCTTGGATCTCACTGTATCTCTGCCGTCGGTTTTCTTGAATGACCCCTCAAGATATATGAAACCCTTGCATGGAAGCGTCAGTCCGTTTTGGTGCTGTATGACAATCCTAATTTAATCGTTCTTGTTAAATGTGGTTGAAGCGTAAGGTTTATGCGAGAAGTATTCCTGACGTATAATTATCTTATCATACTCTAGTGGACTGGTTATATCGAATGAGGACGTCATTGCGAGGTTTCAAGCTAAGTGATTTAAGAACCTCGTAGTTTGCACGTGTTATCACTTTGCGGTTCAGTAGCGAAGTGACGTGCTGTGGATTGTGTACACTGGCTTTATACCATACGCCCATCTTGCCTAGGATGTAATCATACAATTATTTACTAACCACGAAAGTCAACAAGTTGATTATTCTGGTCCACAATACGCAGCTCCAAATAATTCAATGACTGGGTTGTCACTGGAAGGTATATTGCATTGGCAGAAGTCTCAACAATCTTATACCCCATTGCAACTGAGGGGAAGAATCCGTAAATAGTATGAATCAGACTGTTGTTGAGATAGGAGTTCATTGCAATGTTACACACGACTCGATTGTGCTGACGGGCAGTATGTTAACAGTCTGATCTAACCTGTAAAATTTACTTCGATCCTTCTTCAAAACACACCCTTTCGTGAAACCCAGTAAGCGACCTATTGAACCTCAATGGTTAAAGTCAGACTGTTTAAAGACCTCGTTTACATCGTCAATCTCGTATGCACCCGGTTCTATTTCCACAATATCTTTTTCACCATTAATATTCAGTTTAAGTTTGTTGTTAGTCTCGACGATATTTGGGATGGTGTTGTACGTCTCCAGTCAAATCAAGGCAATATTCCATTCATTCACCAATGCTCAAACCAATTGGCGGGAAGTAATTTCGCGCAGTACAAATGATCGTTATTTTAACGTCAAAGTGTTCGACATCGCATCTGAACCTCAACTGATGAAGGAATGTTTAAAGCTCCTCCTCATATAGTCTGCTTCTTCTTCTTTGTAAACATCAAGAGAAACATGATGCATAGATGTCCGCAGAGGTGTGTATTAAAGTCCTGATAGCGCCGAAAACTGTAGAACACACGACTTCTGTGAGGGAAGTATCGTTGTAATTTTCCTGGCGATTGCAGGTCACCAAATGAGTCGAAATGTAGACGGTATCCGCATTTTTCATAACATATGACACCCAGTGTGTGCCGGGGCCTCCAGCAACATCTAAATTTACAATACAACATGCACCAGTTTTCCACACAGTATTCGGTAATGTATCCCGCATAAACACACCACAGAACTTGGAATGTGGAACTTTTTGTAACAAACTTAAGAAGTTCAGTATTTGTGGGGGGTCGATCTGGTCGGACAGCTAATGGGCTTTCTTTTTTTAATTTATGAGTACTGCGGTGGTTGTGGACTGTTCGCCCCCGTTATATAGCAAATCGTAAGCATCAATCCAGCTGCTTTGTGCTGCAGGAAAACCAAGCTTTTCTGCAACTCCTCAGTGTAGAAGCACCCTGCAATTTTTCGCCTTTACTATCCTTCAGTAAATAAGTTCCAGGACTCGTTCTTTGCACCTTAGAAACAATAAATATCTCTGTTGACCACATCGGTACGTATGATTCCTCAAATGCTGTCTTGTGTTTTGAGATACGTACCAAATCACCTACATTAAATTTCTGTCTGCGTGGATACAGCATTTTAATGCGATAGTACACGGTTTCGATTTATTACGAATGTCTATTGGTCTCATTTTTATTGTGGTATGTTTGGTTAGATTATACTGCGCAATTATTTCTGGGAGGATATCTGTCCATTTGTATGAGCCACGAAGGTTAAAATGCATCCACAAAAAATTGTTCAAATGGCTCTGAACACTATGGGGCTTAACGTCTGAGGTCATCAGTCCCCTAGAACTTAGAACGAGGGCATGCAGCTTTACTGTATGGTTAAATGATGATGGCGTCCTCTTGGGTAAAATATTCCGGAGGTAAAATAGTCCCCCATTCGGATCTCCGGGCGGGGACTCAAGAGGACGTCGTTACCAGGAGAAAGAAAACTGGCGTTCTGCGGATCGGAGCGTGGAATGTCAGATCCCTTAATTGGGCAGGTAGGTTAGAAAACGTAAAAAGGGAAATGGATAGGTTAAAGTTAGATATAGTGGGAATTATGAAGTTCGGTGGCAGGTGGAACAAGACTTTTGGTCAGGTGAATACAGGGCTATAAATACAAAATCAAATAGGGGTAATGCAGGGGTAGGTTTAATAATGAATAAGAAAAATAGGAGTGCGGGTAAGCTCCTACAAACAGCATAGTGAACGCATTATTGTGACCAAGATAGACACGAAGCCCACGCCTACTACAGTAGTACAAGTTTATAAGCCAACTAGCTCTGCATATGATGAAGAAATTGATGAAATGTACGATAAGATAAAAGAAATTATTCAGGTAGTGAAGGGAGACGAAAATTTAATAGTCATGGGTAACTGGAATTCGAGAGTAGGAAAAGGGAGAGAAGGAATCATAGTACGTGAATATGGATTGGGGGAAAGAAATGAAAGAGGAAGTCGTCCGGTAGAATTTAGCACAGAGCATAACTTAATCATAGCTAACACATGGTTCAAGAACCATAAAAGAAGGTTGTACACATGGAAGAATCCTGGAAATACTAGAAGGAATCAGATAGATTATATAATGGTAAGACAGAGATTTAGGAATCAGGTATTAAATTGTAAGACATTTCCGGGGGCAGATAAGGACTCTGACCACAATCTATTGGTTATGAACTGTAGATTAAAACATAAGAAACTGCAAAAAGGTGGGAATTTAAGGAGATGGGATCTGGATAAACTGAAAGAACCATAGGTTGTACAGAGTTTCAGGGAGAGCATAAGGGAACAATTGACAGGAATGGGGGAGAGAAAAACAGTAGAAGAAGAATGGGTAGCTTTGAGATATGAAATAGTGAAGGCAGCAGAGGATCAAGTAGGTAAAAAGACGAGGGCTAGTAGAAATCCTTGGGTAACAGAAGAGATACTGCATCGAATTGATGAAAGGAGAAAATACAAAAATGCAGTAAGTGAAGCAGGCAAAAAGGAATACAAACGTCTCAAACACGAGATCGACAGGAAATGCAAAATGGCTAAGCAGGGATGGCTAGAGGAGAAATGTAAGGATGTAGAGGCTTATCTCACTAAGGGTAAGGTAGATACTGCCTACAGTAAAATTAAATAGATCTTTGGAGAAAAGAGGACCACTTGTATGAATGTCCAGAGCTCAGATGGAAACCCAGTTCTAAGCAAAGAAGGGAAAGCAGACAGAAAGGTGGAAGGAGTATATAGAGTGTCTATACAAGGGGGATGTTATTGAGGACAATATAATGGAAATGGAAGAGGAGGTAGATGAAGATGAAATGGGAGATATGATACTGCGTGAAGAGTTTGACAGAGCACTGAAAGACCTGAGTCTAAACAAGGCCCCGGGAGTAGACAACATTCCATTGTAACTACTGACGGCCTTGGGAGAGCCAGTCCTGACAAAACTCTACCATCTGGTGAGCACGATGTATGAGACAGGCGAAATACCCTCAGATTTCAAGAAGAATATAATAATTCCAATCCCAAAAAAAGCAGGTGCTGACAGCTGTGAAAATTACCGAACAATCAGTTTAATAAGTCACGGATGCAAAATACTAACGCGAATTCTTTACAGACGAATGGAAAAACCAGTAGAAGCCGACCTCGGGGAAGATCAGTTTGGATTCTGTAGAAATATTGGAACACGTGAGGCAATACTGACCTTACGACTTATCTTAGAAGACAGATTAAGGAAAGGCAAACCTACGTTTCTAGCATTTGTAGACTTAGAGAAAGCTTTTGACAATGTTGACTGGAATACTCTCTTTCAAATTCTAAAGGTGGCAGGGGTAAAATACAGGGAACGAAAGGCTACTTACAATTTGTACAGAAACCAGATGGCAGTTATAAGAGTCGAGGGACATGAAAGCGAAGCAGCGGTTGGGAAGGGAGTGAGACAGGGTTGTAGCCTTTCCCCGATGTTATTCAATCTGTATATTGAGCAAGCAGTAAAGGAAACAATAGAAAAATTAGGCGTAGGTATTAAAATCCATGGAGAAGAAATAAAAACTTTGACGTTCGCTGATGACATTGTTATTCTGTCAGAGACAGCAAAGGAACTGGAAGAGCGGTTGAAAGGAATGGATAGTGCCTTGAAGGGAGAATGTAAGATGAACATCAACAAAAGCAAAACGAGGATAATGGAATGTAGTCGAATTAAGTCGGTTGATGCTGAGGGAATTAGATTAGGAAATGAGACACTTAAAGTAGTAAAGGAGTTTGATATTTGGGGAGCAAAATAACTGATGATGGTCGAAGTAGAGAAGATTTAAAATGTAGACTGGCAATGGCGAGGAAAGCGTTTGTGAAGAAGAGCAATTTGCTAACATCGAGTATAGATTTAAGTGTCAGGAATTCGTTTCTGAAAGTATTTGTATGGAGTGTAGCCATGTATGGAAGTGAAACATGGACGATAAATAGTTTGGACAAGAAGAGAATAGAAGCTTTCGATATGTGGTGCTACAGAAGAATGCTGAAGATTAGATGGGTAGATCACATAAATAATGAGGAGGTATTGAATAGAATTGGGGAGAAGAGGAGTTTGTGGCACAACTTGACAAGAAGAAAGGATCGGTTGGTAGGACATGTTCTGTGGCATCAGGGGATCACAAATTTAGCATTGGAGGACAGCGTGGAGAGTAAAAATCGTAGAGGGAGACCAAGAGATGAATACACTAAGCAGATTCAGAAGGATTTAGGTTGCAGTAAGTACTGGGAGATGAAGAAATTTGCACAGGATAGTGTAGCATGGAGAGCTGCATCAAACCAGTCTCAGGACTGAAGACCACAACAACAACAAACCTAACTAACCTAAGGACATCACACACATCCATGCCCAAGGCAGGATTCGAACCTGAGAACGTAGCGGTCGCACGGTTAAAGGCTGAAGCGCCTAGAACTACTTGGCCACGTCGGCCGGCCAAATGCATTTACATTCGACCTTTTATTGTTCTGTTCAGACGCTCCACGACACTTGCCTTCAGGTGAGTGAATGTTGAGTAGTGTGTATTCCATATTTCTGCTTCACGGTCCTGAAATACCTATTGTAAAACTCTCTACCGTGATCGGTTTGGAGGTTGTCTGGGCATCGATTTGTTCCTGTCTGTAGCAAACGTTCAGACACATCCTCGACATTTCTACCCGTTTTTGTTGATACAGGTAATGCCCAGGCAAATATGGAGTGTGTACCAATAGCCATTAAAATATTTTTAATCCATTATTCTCATGTGAATATTCCTGCATATCTACAAGATCAGCTTGCCTTAAGTCATCCAAGGATATGTTTTGCGTGCTGGTTTGCGCAGTTCTCGTACTACTGTCTCCATACTTATTCGAGGATACCTATCTCTTCAAGTTCAGAGATTATTCAAACGCCTCATTCGAATGAGCTGTATTACCTCCAGCAGCTGATGCCATGAACAGCCTAGTCGATCTATTATCTCGTTGTGGTTATCTTAATATATGTATACAGCGGGATTCGATTGTTCAATGCTTTATGCTCAACGTCAATACCATCGCCACTGCTGCTGCTGCTGCTGTTGTTGTTGTTTTAGCTATCAAGTATTGGCTTTATAATGGTTTTTTATTTCTTGTTGCTCAGGCTTTTTGCAATCTTATGTACGTAAGTTAAATGCAGTATTTCACGGCACATTTCCCTGTCTTTAACTGATTAATTTATAGATTTTTTGGTAGGTCTTAGGAAAATAAGATTCATTAAGCCAGGTGTCCTATCAAACCGCCTTTCACCAATCTGTATTGTGTCATCAGTTACATTTGTAGGCTGCATGCCTAACATGTATGGTCTCCCCATGCTAACGCCGAATGTTCTATCTACACTCCTGGAAATGGAAAAAAGAACACATTGACACCGGTGTGTCAGACCCACCATACTTGCTCCGGACAGTGCGAGAGGGCTGTACAAGCAATGATCACACGCACGGCACAGCGGACACACCAGGAACCGCGGTGTTGGCCGTCGAATGGCGCTAGCTGCGCAGCATTTGTGCACCGCCGCCGTCAGTGTCAGCCAGTTTGCCGTGGCATACGGAGCTCCATCGCAGTCTTTAACACTGGTAGCATGCCGCGACAGCGTGGACGTGAACCGTATATGCAGTTGACGAACTTTGAGCGAGGGCGTATAGTGGGCATGCGGGAGGCCGGGTGGACGTACCGCCGAATTGCTCAACACGTGGGGCGTGAGGTCTCCACAATACATCGATGTTGTCGCCAGTGGTCGGCGGAAGGTGCACGTGCCCGTCGACCTGGGACCGAACCGCAGCGACGCACGGATGCACCCCAAGACCGTAGGATCCTACGCAGTGCCGTAGGGGACCGCACCGCCACTTCCCAGCAAATTAGGGACACTGTTGCTCCTGGGGTATCGGCGAGGACCATTGGCAACCGTCTCCATGAAGCTGGGCTACGGTCCCGCACACCGTTAGGCCGTCTTCCGCTCACGCCCCAACATCGTGCAGCCCGCCTCCAGTGGTGTCGCGACAGGCGTGAATGGAGGGACGAATGGAGACGTGTCGTCTTCAGCGATAAGAGTCGCTTCTGCCTTGGTGCCAATGATGGTCGTATGCGTGTTTGGCGCCGTGCAGGTGAGCGCCACAATCAGGACTGCATACGACCGAGGCACACAGGGCCAACACCCGGCATCATGGTGTGGGGAGCGATCTCCTACACTGGCCGTACACCACTGGTGATCGTCGAGGGGACACTGAATAGTGCACGGTACATCCAAACCGTCATCGAACCCATCGTTCTACCATTCCTAGACCGGCAAGGGAACTTGCTGTTCCAACAGTACAATGCACGTCCGCATGTATCCCGTGCCACCCAACGTGCTCTAGAAGGTGTACGTCAATTACCCTGGCCAGCAAGATCTCCGGATCTGTCCCCCATTGAGCATGTTTGGGACTGGATGAAGCGTCGTCTCACGCGGTCTGCACGTCCAGCACGAACGCTGATCCAACTGAGGCGCCAGGTGGAAATGGCATGGCAAGCCGTTCCACAGGACTACATCCAGCATCTCTACGATCGTCTCCATGGGAGAATAGCAGCCTGCATTGCTGCGAAAGGTGGATATACACTGTACTAGTGCCGACATTGTGCATGCTCTGTTGCCTGTTTCTATGTGCCTGTGGTTCTGTCAGTGTGATCATGTGGTGTATCTGACCCCAGGAATGTGTCAATAAAGTTTCCCCTTCCTGGGACAATGAATTCACGGTGTTCTTATTTCAATTTCCAGGAGTGTATCTCACTAGGAGCGTGACGGATAATGAATTCGTTAATGGCATCAACATCGTTAACATGTGGTTTCGTTTTTGCTGAGAGCTGCCTGAGAGATTCAGTAACTGGCTTAAAGGTCTCTCTTAGTATTTGCTGTCGATCCATATGCCCTAACCTTACAACTGCAATTTCTCTCAAACCGCTTTTCGCGCTTGAATCACTTTCTGCCTCGTTGACATCTCAGTGCATACTAATCAGACATCTCGGCAAGCATGAGGCTTTATATATCCACTCTTCTTATTTCCCTTACTATGTGCTTGCTCCCCCTTCTCAATAACAATGAACTCCACATCTATTTTCCCCTCAATAGCCTCGACCTTTTCAGTTAAGTGGGTTACCTTCTTACCGATTGCATTAACTAACTCATTTAACGCACTGATTTTTCTCAGAAGAGTCTGGCAATACGTCTCTAGTTCCCTTCGCATACCTCCAACTTCTGTGTGTGCACAATAGCCTGAATTTTCGCATCCATGTACAGTCGAAAGTTCTGTGCGTGTACACCCATTCTCTCAGGTTGAGAACAAGACATGCGTGCGAATTTGTCCATGGTGTAACGTATACTGATGTACTAACCTCTCGTAACGGACTGTACATACAGAAACTCTTGAAAGTTTCGCCTTTTTATCAATTACTAGAATGATTCCAGCAATTAGCAAATATCTTTACAAAATCATTGAACGACACATCAATTCCTACATATGCCTGGTAAATGTGTTTTAAATTTAGATTGTCTTATTTGGAGGCTATAATGAGGTTAGCATTATCCCTAACCAACCGTTTCGGTAGTCTGCAATATGTCTGGCTTAGATAAAATACGTCAGCACCAATATGACGAATGAAACAGAAATCTTTTCGAATTTGGTCTTGGTTTTCAACACCAACATTATCAAATATGAAGACAGTGTTAGGCTTTGCTTTTTCAGGTGGGGGAATATCACCACTTTCACTGAATGTCATGTATGTAACACCATCTACACCTCGCAATATCTCTGTAATAGTTGATACTTGGGCTGAAACAATGTTTTTGAGAATACACAAATGTGCTCAAATCGGACTCCATCTACATGTGATAGCAGCGTCATGAGGACATTAGTCATGCGGGGGCTGCCGGTGCATCCCAACTCCTGGAAACGTGAGCGGTGGCGTTCTGTGGCGGCGGGCGATGCGTGTTTCGCTATCAGAAGATTTGCCAGTGTAACTACGTGTGATAGGTGTTTCATGACGGTATTCCTGATGCGATCGGAATAGAAAAAGAAAAGCGATCGATGTAATTACTTCTTACAAGACCTACATCTTTCCAAACAGCAACGAATGATGATCAACAGAAATCCAACCGCAAAACACTGAATTTTTATAAATAAACAATATGACCAACAATTTCCTGTCATGATATCCTTCCTCTCCACCACAGAGCAGCCGATTTTTTGGAGGGAGGGTGAGAGGGGGGGGGGTTTACCAGAGGGGCAGAGGTTAATTAATTGATCAATTTAATTAAGTAGTCAATCAAATTGATTAGAGTGGGAGAGGCTATTCCAATAGCTCAGACCTGAAAGTGTACCTTTAGCACCAAAGAGGAAGGTTTCCTGAGGGACTGGAGGGAGGTGGGGGGAATGTGGAGGGAGAGGGGCAGGGTGCAATAGGTTAAGGTCCTGTCAATCAAGAGGAAGGATCCTTTTAAAAGAACAATAGGTTAAGTACCTGCAAATCAAAAAGAAAGATCCTTTTAGCACAACAATAGGTTAAGTATCTGTCAAAGGAGAATAAGAGTCTACGTACCTGTCAATCAAAAGAGAACAATAGATAATGTACCTGTCAATCAAAGGAGAACAATAGGTTTGCCCATGAGTGCATACCTGCCCCTGATGTAGGCAAGCCGCACTAACAAAATATGCTGGCGTGCTTGTTGCCCTACTTATATTTTTGCCGTTTCAATGTTTCTTTCTATATATATGACTAGATCTGTTTAACAATTTTTCTGCAGTATAGAATCAGTTGTTAAGGGGAAACATTTTAAATCTACATCTGAAAAGTCTTCTGCTATGTATGGAAATGCAGGCTTTCTTGGCGAATCTCGATGATAAAATGTTCTCGGATTGGCAGATGTGTCAATGCGTCGTTCTCCAGCAACGTTTCAGGAAGTTTCTTATTTGCCATCTTCAGGCAACGTGTCGGACTCTCTCTCTCTCTCTCTCTCTCTCTCTCTCTCTCTCTCTCATCTAGTACTTTCCGCCGGCCGAGGTGGCCGACCGGTTCTAGGTGCTACAGTCTGAAACCGCGTGACCGCTTCGGTCACAGGTTCGAATCCTACCTCGGGCATGGATGTGTGTAATGTCCTTAGGTTAGTTAGGTTTAAGTAGTTCTAAGTTCTAGGGGACTGATGACCTTAGAAGTTAAGTCCCATAGTGCTCAGAGCCATTTGAACCATTTAGTACTTTCCCCTCCTTGAGGAAGTGTCTGGCGGAGTGGGTACCCTGTTGTCTTTTACTCCTCTTGTTTACCTGCGCATGTGATTTTTTTTCTCTGATTTTAGCATGTCTGTGCATTGCGAAGAATGTTCTGTGTGTGTGTGTGTGTGTCTGGTACTTGCTTGAGGTTGTGTCGATCATCTAAGGGTGAATGAACGGAATAAGGGATTGCAGATCGGGATTTTTCCCTTTGACTTAGTCATTGAAGATCGTCATACGGCGTTTGTGCTTGTCGCAGGACATGTCATACTGATCTAGGGACTAGATGAGGTCGTTTCCAGATCAGGAAGAGCTTACATAGAAAGCCCTTGCCAGATCTTGAAAACGTTCTTTAAGGAAGGGGATTTCAGTATTGGCGTGCAGACCGTCTGTAGGAAATACAGAAGGTAGATGCAGAGCCCTCCCGAGGGCGCGGTTCTGCAGCCTCTGGAGTTTGTCCAGATGATGCTTGGCCGTGTATCCCCAGACAGGGCACGCAAGTTCCATTATTGGCCGTATAAGTGCGTGGTAGACGTTTATGTAGCAGGGAAGGGAGCTGGTTCACTTCTCGGCTGGGTCGTTATAGCCGCTGGACCACGGGCTTCTTTGCGTCCTCGGCGCCGGTTGGGCCAATCAGACGCGAGTGGAATCGCCACAGCGGCGCTCGGTGTGGTGGTGGGGGAGGGGGGGGGGGGGGGGAGCGTCCTGGCGTCTTCTCTCGTTGCGGCCTGTTTATTCCATCAGTCGCCACCTACCTGCCTCTATTGGTGCGCTCTCGCCGTAATCTTGATAATGTTGTGTCCCACGGGTTGCCGAGTTGGGTGCAGTTATCCCAGTTGACTTGTATCTCCACTGCCTCTTTAATAATAGAGTCCCAAAAACCTTTCGCTCTACACAGCATCTTGGTTTGTTCATACTGAAACGAGTGTTCTACACCGGGGCTCCGCTCCGCTGCAGTGTATGTTTCCTTTTGTTCGAGGCGTTCTGTGATGCAACGCTGCTTCTGCCCGATATATTGTTTCTTACATTCACATGAAGTACTGTAGACTCCGTGTTTTCGTAGACCCAAGTCACTGAGCCCAACATGTTCCTGGTTTCTGCCATACACTGCCCGGCTGGCCGCCCGCTGCTGTCGCTTCGCTGTCCGATGCCGGGCGGCGCTCGACGCCTCTGCTGTCTGTTGCTGCTGCTGCCGAGAGGAGTCGAAGTCCGAGTCGTCATCCCTCTTCGCCGCCGCCTCCTCGCCGCCGCCTACCGAACTATCACGCTATCTGCGGCGTCACGACGCGCTGCCACAACGTTTACCTGACACTGTTAACGAGGGTGTTGCTAACCACTGATTTTCTACCCTGTCGCCGATCTGCCAGCGAACTTACGTGGCACGTAACAGCCAGAAGCAGTAGGGAATCGTCGCCCAGTATGGCCTGTTTTATTTCCCGTTTTCTTTGAAGCCATGTCTCAAATCCGATCTCAATGCGCAGGTTGGAGGAGATTAACTATGCTGCCCCACCTCGCTTCATGAGGCAGTTCGTTTAACGTTGTTATGTGAAGGACCAGGATGCTCTGTTGCCACCGTGACGCCTAATAGTGAGCTGTGCCGCATGTTTACTAGGAAGTCATTTAGTGAACGACGTAGGTGGGGCATTCGTATGGCCGATAAAGGCTTGGCGCCTTATTGTCCTAACTGCCGGGATTTTGGGCGCCTAGAAGTGCATTGCCCGCACAACTGTAATAGGCTAACTCGCGGAATGGTCTTCTCCGTGGCCAGGGAAATATGCATTTTGATCAGGGAAATGCGACGTAGGCAGGCACAGCAATCCAACCTCGACTCCAGTAAGGTCAGTCAGCTCTATAGCTTTTCGAGTTTTGTAGGAGGTGTCAAATGTGATTTTAAGGAAGATGAAGAGACAGAGTAGGTATACGAGGACATTGAACGGGTAATTCAGTACGTAAAAGGAGACGAAAATCTAATAGTCGTGGAGGACAGGAATGCGGCCGTAGGGGAAGGAGAAGAAGAAACGGTTATGGGGCAGTACCTGCTTGGTGTTAGGAATGAGAGAGCAGAAAGACTAATTTAGTCCTGTAATAAATTTCAGCTAGTAATAGCGAATACCCTATTAAAGAATCACAAGAGAAGAACGTATACTTGGAAAAGACCTGAGATACGAGAAGGTTGCAGTTAGATTACATCATGGTCTGGCAGAGATACTGAAATCAGATACTGGATTGTAAGGCGTACCCAGGAGCAAATGTAGACTCAGATCACAATTTGGCAATGATGACGAGTAACCTGAAGTTCAGAGACTAGCCAGGAAGAGTCAGTGCGCAAAGATCTGTGATACGTAAGTGCTAGGGAATGACGAGATACGCTTGAAGTTCTCGAAGGCTATAGATACTGTGACAGTGAGCAGCTCAGTAGGCAGTGCAGTTGAAGACGAATGGACATCTCTAAAAAGGTCAGGCACAGAAGTTGGGAAAAAGAACAGGTACAATGAAGGGAACTGCGAAGAAATCATTGGTAACAGTTGATCGGAAAAGAAGGAAGTACACAAATATTCAGGGAAATTCAGGAATATGGAAGTACAAGTCACGTAGGACTCATATAAATAGGAATTGCAGGAAAGCTAAGGCGAAATAACTGCAGGAAAAATATGAAGAAATCAGGAAAGAGAGCACTTTCCCACGAAAGGTAAAGGTCCCGAGTTCGAGTCTCAGTCCGGCACACAGTTTTAATCTGCCAGGAAGTTTCATATCAGCGCACACTCCGCTGCAGAGTGATGATTTCATTCTAGAAAAGAAATGATTTTCGAAAGAACTGTCTCAGCATATAGAAAAGTCAAAACAACCTTCGGTGAAACTAAAAGCAAGGGCGCTAAGATTAAGAGTATTATGGACATTCCATTGTGAAATGCAGACGAGAGAGCTAATAGAGGGAAAGAGCACATTTAAAGCCTCTATGAGGCGGGAAGACTCGTCTGATGACTTGATAGAGGAAACAGGAGTCGATATAGAAGAGATATAGGCTCCAGTGTTAGAATTTAAAAGAGCTTTAAGGGGCTTAACATCAAATAAGGAACAAGCGATAGAAATTTCAGCAGAATTTCTAAAATCATTGTGGGAAGTGTCAACAGAACGACTATTCATGTTGGTGAGTACAATATATGAGTCTGACGACACGCCTCCTAACTTTCGGAGAAATATCATCCACACAATTCCGAAGATAGCAAGAGCCGATAAGTGAGAGAATTATCTCACAATCAGCTTAATAGCCCATGCATCCAATTTGCTGAGAAGATTAAAACACAGAAGAGTGGAGAAGAAAACTGTGGATCACTTAGATGATGATCAGTTTAACTTCAGGAAAAGGAAAGGCACCAGAGAGGCAGTTCTGGCGTTGCAGCTGATAACTGAAGCAAGACTAAAGAATAGTCAAGACACGTTCGACAGTGTCAAATTGTGCAAGATGCAATAAATCCTGAGAAAAGTAGGGGTAAGCTATAGGTAAAGACGGGTAATATACAATATGTACAAGAACCAAGAGCGAACAACAGCAGTGGAAGAACAAGAACGAAGAGCTCGATGCTCGATTAAATAAGGGTGTAAGACAGGGATGTAGTCTTCCGTCTCTACTGTTTAATGTATACATCGAATAAGCATTGAAGGAAATAAAAGAATGGTTCAAGAGTGGAATTAAAATTCAAAGTAAAAGGATATCAGGGATAAGATTCGCTGACGACATAGTTATCCTCGGTGAAAGTGAAGAAGAATTACAAGACCTGTTGAATGGAATGAACAGTCTAATGAATACAGAATAAGTAAGACGAAAGTATTGAGAAGTAGCAGAAATGGGAGCAACAAAAAACTTGACATCAGAATTGGTGATCACGAAGTAGACGAAGTTTCGGAATTCTGACGGCACTAGTAAGACATAAAACAAGACAGCACTGGTAAAAGGACATTCATAGCCAAGATAAATCTGCTAGTATCGAACACAGAAGAGAATCGAAGCATTTAAGATGTGGTACTACAGAAGAATATTGAAAATTGGGTGGACTGATAAAGTAAGAAATGAGGAGGTTCTTCGCAGAGTCGGCGAGGAAGGGAATGTATGGATAACACTGACAAGAAGAAGCGACTGGATGATAGGGCATCTGATAAGACATGAGCTGGTTGCAGCTGCGCGGGGTAGCCGCACGGTCTTCGGCGTCTTGTCACGGTCCGCGCGGCTCCCCCCGTTGGAGGTTCGAGTCCTCCCTCGGGCATCGGTGTGTGTGTCATCCTTAGCGTAAATTAGTTTAAGTTAGATTAAGTAGTGTGTAAGCTTAGGGACCGATGACCTCAGCAGTTTGATCCCATCAGGCCTTACCACATTTTTTTTTTTTCCATGGTAGCTACTAGAGGAAGCTGTAGGGGAATTCGTGGCGGGCCGCATCAAACCAGTCAAAAGACTGATGACTCAAAGAAAAAAGAAAAAAATGCAAGGAAATCAGCCTACAGTTTAGTGTCTCTTTCTCCTAAAGGCAACTGGTCGTTAAAACAGCCCTGTTGTGTTAGTGGTTTGGGTGCGTGTTCAGTGAGGTTGACAATTAATGGCACCACTTATGAGTTTGAGATGGAAGCTATAAGGAAGAGAAAGCCTGATTTTAACATCAGATTACGAAACGATTTCGTGAACCAGCATCAAGGCCTAACTGAATTTTGGTCATACACCGAGCACCTTGGTGTTAAAGGCAACCATCCCTGTTGCAGTAAACAGTGTCGCTGGAACAGTTCTCTGGTTGACAGAGTGAAAGAGCTTAAAGGGACTGCCTTTTGGTTGATCCTCTCACCGGAAATAAGGATTTCGACAGATGGATGTGAAATGAGGCCTGTGTAGAGCAGAAGTTGTGGGAGAAAACAAGATTCAATAAATATCTAGATAATTTAGGTGAACGAGACGTAATAATACCGAGAGGAACCATACTGGCCAAAGTGCAAGAAGTAAAAAAGGGCAAAGTATGCTGTCCCGTAACTGAAATTAACGAAAGGGGAAAATCATCACCAGTCCAAGAAGTATACGCCATCATGCCGCTCCTTACACAGCAGTTACACAATAAGATGTCCCATCTGACAGACACCGAGCAAAGTTTGTTACACCTAGTTTTAGCTAAGTATTCATGGTTATTTGAAGAAAGATAATACTAGACATGTAGGCTACTGAACTTGTATACCAAAAAATCTCTACCAGAAGTGCAAGACCAGTTGTACACAAACCGTACCAATTTCGATATCAATTACAGTCTATTGTGAAAGAAACATTCCGGCAACAACTTGATTCGGCAATTATTAAACCATCAGTAATCCCTCAGTCAAGTCCGATTGTAGTTGCACCATAGAAATGAAGTAATGGCAAGAAGACCTATCTCCTTTGTGTAGACAGGAGTGCAGCAAAGAAAGTTACAACTCGTGACATCAACCCCTTGCCACATATTGACGAAAAGTTGTATCGATTGGGGAATTGTAAGTTTTACACTATCAGGAACACAGGCTCGGACTATCATCTGAGCCGGCCGGAGTGGTCCAGTGGTTCTAGGCGCTTCAGTCTGGAACCGTGGACCGCTACGGTCGCAGGTTCGAATCCTGCCTCGGGCATGGATGTGTGTGATGTCCTTGGGTTAGTTAGGTTTAAGTAGTTCTAAGTTCAGGGGACTGATGACCTCAGATGTTAAGTCCCATAGTGCTCAGAGCCATTTGAACCATTGGAACTATCATCTGATTCAGCTAGTTCCTAAGGATCGGATAAAAACTACTTTCATTGGACCTTCTAGCTTGTACAAGTTTTTGTGGATGCCTCTTGGCTTAAGAACTGCACACACAGCTTTCCTGAGATTTGCTGATTTGCTGTTAAGACATCTGAAGCCCACCACCTGTTTGGTCTATTTAGATGGAATCAGAGAATCCTCTCGAACTATCGTAGAACACGCAGTACGACTGAGAAATGTGTTGGTTGGGTTACAGAATACTTCGTACTGGTCGCTATTCGACACAAGACGTCGGTCGACCTGAGAGGCCAGCCTAAAGTGGGAGGCTCACGTGCCAGGCTCTCGAGCACCCACCCTGCAGTCCTGATCTCTCCCCATGCGATTATAACGATTTCCGTCTCTCAAAAAGACCTTGAAGAGTCGACAGTTCCTTTCGGACGACAATATGCAACAGAGAGTTATGGACATCTTCACGCAGCGGAACACGGTGATTTACCAAACGGATATTTTCAGCCTGAGACTTCGGTTAAATGGTTGTCACAATGCACACACGGTTATTTCGCCTGACTGGCACATGATTCTGAACTGCACGACCTCCGAACGAAAACTTTTTGACCGTATCTGTAATTAATGTAGCTACACTACTCGCCATTAAAATTGCTCCACCACGAAGATGTGCTACACACGCGAAATTTAACCGACAGGAAGAAGATGCTGTGATATGCAAATGATTAGCTTTTCAGAGCATTCACACAAGGTTGGCGCCGGTGGCGACACCTACAACGTGCTGACATGAGGAACATTTCCAACCGATTTCTCATACACAAACAACAGTTGACCGGCGTTGCCCGGTGAAACGTTGTTGTGATGCCTCGTGTAACGAGGAGAAACGCGTACCATCAACTTTCCGACTTTGATAAAGGTCGGATTGTAGCCTACAGCGTTTGAGGATTATCGTATCGCTACATTGCTGCTCGCGTTGGTCGAGATCCAATGAATGTTAGCAGAATATGGAATCGGTGGGTTCAGGACGGTAATACGCAACTCCGTGCTGGATCCCAACGGCCTCGTATCACTAGCAGTCGAGATGACAGGCATCTTATCCGCATGGCTGTAACGGATCGTGCAGCCACGTCTTGATCCCTGACTCAACAGATGGGGACGTTTGCAAGATAACAACCACCTGCACGAACATTTCGACGACGTTTGCAGCAGCATGGACTATCAGCTCGGAGACCATGGCTGCGGTTACCCTTGACGCTGCATCACAGACAGGAGCGCCTGCGATGATGTACTCAACGACGAACCTGGATGCACGAACGGCAAAACGTCATTTTTTCGGATGAATCCAAGTTCCGTTTACAGCATCATGATGGTCGCATCCGTGTTTGGCGACATCGCGGTGAACGCACATTGGAAGCGTGTATTCGTCATTGCCATACTGGCGTATCACCCGGCGTGATGCTATGGGGTGCCATTGGTTACACGTCTCGGTCACATCTTCTTCGCATTGACGGCACTTTTAACACTGGACGTTACATTTCAGATGTGTTACGACCCGTGGCTCTACCCTCCATTCGATCCCTGCGAAACCCTAGATTTCAGCAGGATAATGCACGGCCGCATGTTGCAGGTCCTGTGCGGGCCTTTCTGGATACAGAAAATGTTCGACTGCTGCCCTGGCCAGCACATTCTCCAGATCTCTCACCAACTGAAACGTCTGGTCAGTGGTGGCCGAGCAACTGGCTCGTCACAATACGCCAATCACTACTCTTGATGAACTGTGGTATCGTGTTGAAGCTGCATGGGCAGCTGTACCTGTACACGCCATCCAAGCTCTGCTTGACTCAATGCCCAGGCGTATCAAGGCCGTTATTACCGCCAGAGGTGGTTGTTCTGGGTACTGATTTCTCAGGATCTATGCACCCAAATTGCGTGAAAATATAATCACATGTCAGATCTAGTATAATATATGTGTCGAATGAATATCCGTTTAATATCTGCATTCCTTCTTGGTGTAGCAATTTTAATGGCCAGTAGTGTAAATTGGTGATCCCTTGATACCTCAGAACATGTCCTACCAACCCGTCCCTTCTTCTTGTAAATTTGTGCCACACATTCCTTTTCTCCACAGTTCTATTCAGAACCTTTTCATTAGTTATATGATCTACCCATCTAATCTTCAGCATGCATCTGCAGCACCACATTTCGAAAGTTTCTATTATCTTCTTATCTAAACTGTTTATCGTCCATGATTCACTTCGATACATAGCTGCACTCCTAGCAAATACTTTTAGAAAAGACTTCCTAACACTTCTATCAATACTCAGTGTTAATAAATTTTTCTTCTTCAGAAGCGCTTTCCTTGTAATCGTCATTCTACATTTTAGATCCTTCTACTTCGACCATCATCAGTTACTTTGCTGCCCAAATAGCAAAACTCATTTTACTACTTTTAGAGTCTCATTCCCTAATCTAATTCTCTCAGAATCACCTGATTTAATTCGACTACATTCCATTATCCTGGTTTTGATTTTGTTCATCTTCATCTTACATCCTCCTTTCAAGAACCGTTCATTCCCTTTAACTGCTCTTCCACGTCCTTCGCTGTCTCTGACAGATTTACAATGTCATCAGCAAACCTCAAAATTTTTATTTCTTCTCCCTGGATTTTAATTCATAATCTAAATTTTTCTTTTGTTTCCTTTACTGCTTGCTCAGTATACAGATTGAATAATATCCAGAACAGGCTACAATCTTGTCTCATTACTTCCTCAACCACTTCAATTTGGTGCCCCTCGACTCTTATAATTGCTATTTGGTTTCTGTACAAATTGTAAATAGCGTTTCGCTCCTTGTATTTTACCCCTGCCACTTTCAGAATTCGAAAGAGAGTATTCCAGTCGACACTGTCAAAAACTTTCTCTAAGTCTACAAACGCTACAAACATAGGTCTGTCTTTCCTTAACCTCTCTTCTAAGATAAGTCGCAGCGTTATTACTGTCTCGCGTGTTCCTACTTTTCTACGGAATCCAAATTGGTCTTCCCCGAGGTCGGCTTCACCAGCTTTTCCAATCGTCTGTACAGAATTCGTGTTAGTATTTGGCAAGCGTGACTTATTAAACTGGTAGTTCGGTAATTCTCACGCCATTCAGCACATCGTTGCTTTGGAACTGGAATAATTATATTCTCTTTGAAATTTTAGGGTATTTCGTCTATCTCTACATCTCACCTACCAGCTGGAAGAGTTTTGTCATGGCTGGCTCTCCCAATGCTATCAGTAGTTCTAACGGAATGTTGTCTACTCCCAGGGCCTTATTCGACTTAGATCTTTCAGTGCTATGTCAAATTCTTCATGAAATCATCTCACCTCGTCTTCATCCTCTTCCATTTCCATAACATGGCCCTCAAGTACATCGTCCTTGTATAGACCCTATATATACTCCTTGCACCTTTCTGCCCTCCCTTCTTTGCTTGCGACTGGTTTTCCATCTGAACTCTCGATAGTCAAACACGTGGTACTCTTTTCCCCAAAGGTCTCTTTAATTTTCCTGTAGGCGACATCTGTCTTACCCCTAGTCACATAAGCTTCTACATCCTTACATTTGTCCTCTAGTCATCCCTGCTTAGCCGTTGTGTACTTCTTGTCGATGTCATTTTTGAGATGTTTGTTTTCCTTTTCCGCTGCTTCATTTAATGCATTTTTTATATTTTCTTCTTTCATCAATTAAATTCAGTTTCTCTTCTATTACCCAAGGATTGCTACTTGTCCTCGTCTTTTTACCTGTTGGTTGCTCTGCTGCCTTCAATATTTCATCTCTCGAAGCTGCCTGTTCTTCTTCTACAGTATTGCTTTTTCCTATTATTTTCAATCGTTCACTAACTCTCCCTCTGAAACTGTCTACGGCTTATGGTTCTTTCAGTTTATCCAGGTCCCATATCCTTAAATTCCTACCTTTTTAGAGTTTCGTGAGTTCTAATCTACAGTTTATAACCAATAAATTGTGGTCAGAGCCCACATCTGCCCCTGGAAATGTTTTGCAATTTAAAATCTGGTTCCTAAATCTCTGTCTTACCATAATATAATCGATCTGAAACCTTCCCGTGTATCCAGGTCTCTACCACGTATACAGCCTTCTTTCATGATTCTTAAACCAAGTGTTGGCTATGATTAAGTTATGCTCTGTGCAGGATTCTACCAGGCTGCTTCCTCTTTCATTCTTTACCACCAGTCCATATTCACCTACTACTTTCCCTTCTCTTCCTTTTCCTACGCCACCATCATTTAACCATACTGTAAAGCTGCTTGCCCTCGGGACAAATTATGGTGATAGTTTCCCCTTGCTTTCAGCCGCTCGCAGAAACAGCACAGAAATGGTGTTCTGGTTGTTGTTACAAGGTCAGATCAGTCAAACATCCTGACTGTTGGCCCTGCTACAGTAAAACATAGATTTCAAATATGAAGCTAAGAAAATTTCAGTTTCAGAAGGGTTGCTGACTGAAGGGACAATGGCAACGAGTGGGGAAAAATTCTATGACTTACGATCTTCCGATGTATCTGTTCCAAGTAATCAGCATCGAACGCTCGATCCGCGACCCATCCCCAATTGAGGACAGTGCGGGAGCCACAGGACTGATGTGCTAACGGGGCGGGAGCCGAGCAGTCGTACACGCGGCACGCTGTTCACGAACCGCTGTTTTCGCGGAGAAACAAGAAAATTAACACGCTGGCCGGGTCAGCCATAACTTCGTATTCACAATGGACTGACCGGTATACAGGTGTTCGTCAAAAACACGGAAACACTGCGAGAAATGAATGCATGGACATAAATGCAGATGCTATCCAAGCCTGCAGGTTTGGCTGAGAACGCTACTTGGGCAGCGTCCTCAATACCTTGAATGAGATGGTCGCGGTCCGAAGAAAAATGGCTCTGAGGACTATGTGACTTAACTTTTGAGGTCATCAGTCTCCTGGGACTTAGAACTACTTAAACCTAACTAACCTAAGGACATCACGTACATCCATGCCAGAGGCAGGATTCGAACCAGCGACTGTAGTGGTCGCGCGGTTCCAGACCGTAGCGCGCGGTCCGAAGAGTCTCACGTGTAGCTGTGCGTGCATTATGTCGGACATAACTGCACCCAGACGTCGGCAGTTTGTTATTGCTCGTGTGGTGGTGGATGCTCCCGTAACCAAAGTAGCCGAAGTGTTTGCTACTTCAAACGGCGCTGTGCCGAAGATTTATACCGCATGCAGGGAAAGCTGAAAGACATTATCCGCTGAGACACAATGCGGACGAAGGTGCGTGTTGAGATAGCGTGACAGACGCTCGGCAGATACGGTTGTTGCGAAACGTAAGAAGACGACAACCGCTAAAATCAGTGCAGGAGTGAACGTTGTATTCGCGAAACCTGTCAGCCCCAACTCACGACAAAGAGAGCTCCGTAAGCAGAGAACTGCAGAGCTAGCTGGAATTCCTATGCCACTTATCAGTGACGTCACAGCCCGTAATAGGAAGACGTAGGGCCGAAATCACAAAATCTGCTCCGTGGGACAACAGAAGAATGTCATTTGATGTGATGAATCTTCTTGTACATTGTTTCCAACTTCTGGATAAGATTACATTTCAATAGTGAAACATGGCGGGGGTTCGGTAACTGGCGAAAATTGGCAGTTGACCCTAAATAACGAAAAGTGTGAGGTCATACACATGAGTGATAAAGGGAATTCGTTAAACTTCGGTTAGACGATAAATCATTCTAATCTAAAAGCCGTAAATTCAACTAAATACCTAGGTATTACAATTACGAACAACTTAAATTGGAAGGAACACATAGAAAACGCTGTGGGGAAGGCTAACCAAAGACTGCGTTTTATTGGCAGGACACTTAGAAAATGTAACAGACCTACTAAGGAGAATGCCCACACTACGATTGTCCGTCCTCTTTCAGAATACTGCTGCGACCTGTGGGTTCCTTACCAGGTAGGACTGACGGAGTACATCGAAAAAGTTCAAAGAAAGGCAGCACGTTTTGTATTATCGCGAAATATGGGAGAGAGTGTCACAGAAATGATACAGGATTTGGGCTCGAAATCGTTATAAGAAAGGCGTTTTCCGTTGCGACGGAATCTTTTCACAAAATTCCAATCACCAACTTTCTCCTCCGAATACGAAATTATTTTGTTGACACCGCCCTACATACGGAGAAACGATCACCACGATAAAATAAGGGAAATCAGAGCTGTTACGAAAAGATATAGGTGTTCGTTCAATCCGTGCGCTATACGAGATTGGAATAATTGAGAATGGTTAAGGTGGTTCAATGAACCGTCTGCCAGGCACTTAAATGTGATTTGCAGAGTATCCATGTAGATGTAGATTTGAGTAGCCATATCGCGGTATTCCCAAAGGTACTCTGTAAGGTCGGATTGCTGCCAAGGATTGTGTGACCATTTTGGCTGATCAAGTCCATCCCACGGTACAATGTTTGTTCCTCAACAGTGATGCTATGTTCCAAGACGACAGCGTCCATGTTCACACACCTCGCATCGTCGAAGACTGCTCTTGTGAGTACGAGCATGAATTATCCCATCACCCTTGGCCACCACGATCACGAGATCTCAGTATATAGCCTTTTCGACTTACTTTGGAGAGACGCGTGCATCATCCACCTCGAGCATCACTATCTGAAATGAAATGAGAATCCCTTAAAAACCGTACAGGACATGTACGTATCCGTTCACAGGCGACTGGTAACGGTTTTGGATGTCATCGGTTTGCCTACGCTGCATTACGCGTGTCTCTGGTGTTCCCATATTTTTGTGTACCCTCTGTATAGGTTTTTAAGTTATTATTGAATTCTGTGTTAAGACTGTAATATTATTTCAGTTTTGCATAATATCTTTTTTTTCTTATTAGTGTGTTGTTTCCTTTACGGAATGTATTATAATGAAAGTCTTCTAATTTTGTTTTCAATAATTTAGTGATCTGCGTAGTTTCTTTTGCTGTCGTGGAGCTGAAACAATTATTTGTTCCTTGTTTCGACATTTAGTATTCTTTAGTTAGAGCCAGTGAGATGCGCATTCCAGAGTCCCAGTTGCGATACTTATACTGGTCGCTTACATTTTCTGGGGTATTCTTAATTTAGGTCCTTATAGCCGCCGTTCTCCAGAGACAAATGGAAAGAACTAAGTTGTTATTGTACTTAGCACTCGGGATCTACGGATATAAATCGACATTTAAATAAATTCGAGCCTCACTGTTAAGAAAGGCAGCTGCCACAAGAGCTTAGTTGCTGTGTATAACTGAATACGAAGCTACAAAGGATATATGATTTGTCTTCAGGACAAAGCCTTCATCGTTTCAGAGACGGAATAAGAATGTAGAGAACTGTATCGTGTGACTCCTCACTGTTGCCCTCGGATGCCCTCGCATCTGCTTGCCAGAAGCTAGCGGCACTGACGGACGTGTGGCGTCAGTGCGCTGTGGAGTCGAGTCCCTGCTGACGCGGCTAGAGGCGGGCAGGCGCCGCCCTGCCCCTCAACCCTCCCTCCCCCCCCACCATCACCCTGCTGGTGACCTCACCATCACCCTGACCAACCCCCTCCGCCCCGTAGCTCATCTCGCGTCCCCTGCTGGGATAAAGAGCCGCAAGTGGGCGGCGCCAAACAGCTGTGTCATATCATGGGGTCAGCAGGACGCTGTGGGGGCTGACCTTGCTGCCAGTTAAGAGAACGGAGGAGGACAATGGATGTCACTGTTACGATGGATGCATCATAGTACTTCAGAACATCCAGGGAACCCTAAAGCGTGCTGTCGTGATGTGTGTTTCTTTTACAGCTCAGTTACTCTTCTGGCAGGTTTGATATGGCCCACAATTACGTGTCAGTCTTTTAGTTCATCAGCTATGAACCGGACAATCGGAAGTCAAGGAAAACTGGAAGGAACAGGCCCACAAATCAACTGGTTATTATTTCATGCAAATAACAATTTACTGGTACGTTAAAATTTAACTTAAAATCAAAGAAATAAATACTGAAGTTTGAATCTGAAGGCCAAATTTTAAAAGAAATGTAGCATGCTTTTCACAATAATAGTTCAGGGAAATTTGCAATTTGATTCTTAAGGTCAGAGTTTGGGGAAATATAACTTGCTTTTAATAATAGTAATAATAAGGAAAGTACAACACCCTCATTGGCACTGTAGCGAGAAGGAAGTACTTCTCTGGGTGGTATCACTAACCTGGTGTCTTGCTGCTTCGGTAAGTCCCTCGTAGCACAGTGGTAGCACTCAGTCGCCAGGTTCCATGTAGTTGGTGAGCCTGCTGAAGTGGAGTGTTTATGGATGCCAGTTGTTAATTCTCAACAACGTTTGTACTATAATTGTTTTGATACAGAAATTTCTTTGTCACATACGTCACAGAATCAGCATCTGCAATATGGCGGCTCTGGACTACGCCGTTATATTCGACCCTTTACACACATTAACAAACTTTTTGACTTTACATAATGATAGACACCGCCCACAACACGTGGCGTTCTTATAACTAATAAATTCACTTTATATCTCGTTTAACATCTGAAATATGCACTCGCGACCGTTTATTTAGAGCCGTCCCGGTTACTCGACCGTGGGTTTTGAGTGACTCCTCGTGACTGACTCGCCCTGTCTTCCCGAAGGACAAGAGAGACCAACCCTCCTTTCTCCCACAGCCAATAAGGACACTTCTGTCGTTCCCTATCAATCGGCGTTCAGATCGTTGTTGCTAGGCGGATCTGACGTCACGTTTTCGGACATTGTGACGGGAGTTTGTCTCGGAACACTGTCTCAGATTGTAAGATCCTACACCCAAATAGTCGGATCTTGTCGCTACTAAAGTGGCACAACATTGCCTCCTATGATTTCATAACTAATGTTCCTCGCTGATGCTTAATTGTTAAATGTACATGTAGCCTGGCTGCTGCTGAGCATTCCCGATCGCATAAATGTGAGTAATACTTATCTTAAACACGTGAAGGGAATGCATATATGCATTACGTCATGGTTCAGTTGAAATTTACAATTTAAACTTTAAGGCCACAGTTTGGAGAAATATAACATGCTTTCAATGATAACAATACTAACAAGAAAAGGGCCAGATACGTAAAAGTTCATATGAAATTTGCAATTTAAATCTTAAGGCCGCAGTTAAGAGAAATATGACTACAAGGTTACTCTTATCAGACTACTGTAGTCAAGGGAAGCCGCACTTAATAGTCATCTTGTGTAAGGTGACGGCGTTGCATAGATGCAAAAGGTGCCTTGAGACAGTAATTTTTAAAGAAACAGTCAGATGGCGTATCCGGGAGATCGGTCCAGGATGAAGCAGACGAACCAGGCAGCGAGCTACGTGCAGTGGCAGTCCATACAACCCGATGAGTTGCGGTGTCACTAACCAGCGATCGGACGGCCACAACGTTGCCCCTTCCCATCGCCGGAGGCCCGCACTGGCTCGTGGAAGCGGCGAAGGCAGACCCCAGCAACTGACCGACACGCCCCACACACCACACGTACAACAGCCAATTTCCCGTGTCGGAAGGATGCGGCTTTCGCAGACCAACTTGGCTCAGACAGCCGAACTCAGCTTTCACATAGGTACCCGAAGTCACAAACAACTCGGCTATCACCGTGCAACTCCCCTGTCTCAGACCAACTGTCCTCCCAGCCAGAGACACACCCCACAGCTAGAACTTCCTCCCAGCCCACTTCGATCAAAGATGCTCATTGAACAAATAGTAAATCGATAGCAAACTCGAGCCAGGGAAGCCAGACAAGACCCAAGCGAATTAAAATATGGTGCCATGACTCTATGTCTATTTATTGTGACAAACAATCATTTGTGACTCTGCCATGTCCACTGTTATACTTTGTTTTCAACTTTTGCTGAAGAGCGACGGCTTGTCTCCTGTGACAGCCCGCCCTCAGCCCATACGGGGCAAGGCGAATGAAATGACAATAAAGAATAGAAAGTTAAAAAAGCAGTCTCCAGTGGCGGGCACTCACATGTAGATGGCTGAGCTCTTGGCAGCCGAAATATTGTGGCAAGAAATCAACATGATCCGGCTCAATCTCGAAACATAATAGAATATTCAGTACTTTGGGAAAAGTTCAAGAATCGCTGTTGTCATTGTTATCATTACTATGTTATTATTTACGATTATCCAAGTAAGAGTACTGTTTTTGTATTTGATATTATTATAGTCATTGTTATTATTGATGTTTATGATTATCCGTTATTGTGTCGCATCACGCCCTAGTATTACACTGAATAATGTATGCTGACTATAAGTACAAGGTCAGATCCTGTAGAGATTAGGTCTTCTAAGTGATACAGTTTACTAGGAAAATACCTCTCATTGTAACTACATGAATAAGAAAGAGTGATATTAAAAGTTCTGGTACTCACAGTTTTATTTATATTTGAGGTCAATTCTGCGATCCTTCGTGTCGAAAACTCTTATTGTTTCACGGACTTAAGCCACTGTTTTTCAAGAGGCAACAAAGCAAGATGAGGAAGTATGGTCTGAGACTGTGTATTTCGAAGATCAGATTTCATTATCTTCAACGCTGCAAATCATCTTTCTACCGAAGTACTGGTTGCAGGAATGGTTAAAATTAATTTCATTGGTTTTGATGCTTCAGGTACCGCGTCACTGAGACCATGTTTGTAGCTTTCGAGGAGCCCGCCACTTTGTCCAAGTTTTTTCAGTAACCCAACTTCACACTTACGGAGAAACTATTACAAAATCATCAAAAAATATACCTGTTCACAAAAACTACAACGGATGAATAACAATATGTACTGAATCACCACGAAACGCTAAAACATGTACCTTGATTTAAATCTAAACACTATTACCACTGTACTGAGCGAAATAATACCGAGAATGTACTTAGAAGATCAAGAGAATCGTAGGCGCTACAAGATTGTCAGACGCCTTCAACAGCAGCCTCGGTTTTCTCTTGTGGCAGAGAGAGAGCGGGTGGACCCTGCAGCGAGATGCGTGCGCCCCGGGATGTCACAGCAGTGTAAAATGGTTGAAATGGCTCTGAGCACTATGGGACTCAACATCTGAGGTCATCAATCCCCTAGAACTTAGAACTACTTAAACCTAACCAACCTAAGGACATCACACACATACATGCCCGAGGCGGGATTAGAACCTGCGACCGGAGCGGGCGTGCGGTTCCAAACTGGAGCCCCTAGAACCGCACGGCCACAGCAGTGTAGGTAGCTGAATAGCCACTGTGGCCTGCCATACTGGCAGCAGTTAAGGTCTTGAAATGTCCCGGGTTAAATTGCGTTTTACTAGAATGATGTATAGCCGCAACTGAAATTGTAGGAAAAATGTATACCATAAGTATTTAAATGTAAAAAAAGAAAAAAAAAGAAATCTCTTATCTGCAACTGTAATCGGTAATTACAGAAGTTACTAGCACGGCTCTACCCTGAAAATCGCACACGTAAATAACGAGGACACATTAATGCAATCTCACAGACGATCATTTTCAAATGTGTGACCATAGTTACATGTAGCAAGGAATACAAATGTAAATAAGGATGTTGTAATATAACGGAGTTAGTAGAGGAAAAAATGACATTTGAAGATTTCTTAAGCGTTTGTGATTGTGTTCCTAATACATTTTGAAATGAATACCATTGTAATAGTTACTAATTAAACACACTGACTATTGTCCTCTTCTGTTCCTGAGTCATCACTGTATTTACCAGTGTTTCCAGTTTTACATCTTAACGTAGAAGGTGATTCGAAAACACAAAATATCGGCGCGATCCTAACGCCCCTGCGTCACTTAAGCTTTTGTAGAAACAGAAATATCATTCATGTCGGTTGCCTGCGTTATGTTCCTTCAAGGACGCACCAGTTCCCGCAATATTGAATATAGTGAAAGCAGAACTTGTCGAGCGTCAAGTTTTTTAATTGTACGGCGACTGGACATAAACATTAAAAGACACAGCTGTATTTTACATGCTATCTGCTTCCACAGTACAGTAGTGCATATTCGTAAGTAAGTAAGGCGAGACGTGAATGTTTCAACGGATTCGACACAAAACCAATCTCGAATGTGAATTGAGGGTGAATGTCCGGAAATGTTTTTGCAATAACTCCTAATCCCATAGACATTTCTTAAGGTCTTGCCCGTTAATGCTGAAACTCTTTGTTGAAGCTTGTGCAGGGGACGTGTTACCTCGCCATTATTTTAATTTCAATATTTTTATTTTTGTGAATTTACAGCATTCTCCTACCCGATTAACAATTTTTCGAGCGTCTCGAGAAAGAATGGTGCCCCTAAAGCTTCTAGCTCTTGGCGGTAGCGTAAGAGGTGACCTCAACGAGTCGAAAATGAGTTTTTCGCCTCTCGTATAAAAGCCACACAACAACAGGCTTATTCTTTGTCACGCAACTGTAGAATTTTAGTGCTACATTGCTGAGGTCGGCGGCACTCGTGTTCTCGACGAAGATATAAATTGTATAGCTTCTAGAAGTTTTATTGAGAGTTTCGCCGTTCGTCGAGGGAAGTGCACGGAGCGCTCTAAACAGTACAGCAGTGATGAAAGGTAAGGGTGGGTGCGGTTAAGGACAGAAAGCATGCTGCCACCTTCTCCCACCACGCTAATGTGTTCCTGCAATATACCTGTTTGCAGATACTGACAGACAGCATTTCGTCGGCTTCCCCGCAGTTGCGATACAACACCTTCCGTTACACAATAGCTGAGCGTTTTCCATTACCACTGGAAAGTTTCGATTCGGTTAATACGGTCCATATTTTCGACTTGTTATAGATATTTATTGGCAGAAAATATGAATTAACACTCATTCCGTTTTATAAGCACCATAAATTTTAATTCTGCTCTGATCCGTTAAAACAATAGGAAACATTTCCATATAAATCGCACACCAATGCTCGTTATCATTATACTCGGAAGACACGGTAATTGTAACGCCACGATCAGTTGATTTTGCTACTCTGTATTATTTTTAGTTCAGACGTTGTGGGGTTCCGCGTTCGCTTGTCACATATTTCTCTGTTACCGTACAAACTCGAAATCCATTTCTCAAGCGTATACTTTGGGCGGTCCGCTATAAGTGACACGCGGAAGTAATAATGTTTCGAGCGCATTATAGAGACATCCGCGTTCAAGTGTCTTGCTTACTTTTAGTAACAATAAGAAAATTAATGAAGCCTGTTGTAACACAATTATTCAATGATTGGTTAAGGCCAGCAGTGTGCGCAGGTAGATCACAAAATAACATGACGGCTTCGGATTTCTGTCAGCAAGACGGTGTTGGCGGGGAGCGGGGAGGGGGGAGGGGCGGAGGGGTGATGGCTGGGGAGGGGATAGTTGGAAGGGTCGGGAGGGGGGGGGGGAGGAGAGAGAGTCTTCATTTACGTTACTTATCCACCTGTCCACTGCAACACTCAAACAATTACATTTTGTAAGAGCTTTTTGTAATTCGTTTGTTATCTCCTCGTATGATTTTGGTATCAGTGAAAACTTAAGCGTAGTTTTACCTGGCAATTCATATCTGCTGTCTAAGGCACGAACAGTTTTTTTGGAATCTTGATGGCCGGAGCGATTATTTGTGGATACAGAAAATCAAGGTTTTGTTTTACTTTTGAACTGGCGTCGAACAACTAACTTTTGTTAAAACAATTTTTTATAGAGCTTGTAGTTCTTTTTTGGTTGCATCGCTTGCACTTGATCTAGTTCACAGGTTGGCCCCTCACCTTTCAGTTCTATTACTAATCCACTGTTCTCTGTTATTTCACGACGCTTTCATTTTAAGTTGTCTCTTAGATTAGACGTATTCCCTGAATGTTTATGTTCTTTACTGGAGATGTTACATTTGACAAACTGATCTACTTTCTTAAAAAAATTTCACACAGATGATTTTTACGAGAAAATTACAGAAAACTCTATTTATGCAATTAACACATAAACTAAGTAATCTTGGAGGCCTGGGATTTCGTCGAGCAACAGAGACCATCGATGACGAGGGAAAAGTACTGATCGTTTCATGTCGGCACCATTCGGAACACTTCGTGGTGACTGTGCTGTATCCCACTGCTGTCATCGATTCACAGTTGTGACACTGTAAGCGCGAGTACTGCCGAACTCAGTAGAGTGATGGCCCTATTGTTTTGTACTGAGTGTCAACTCAACTGAGAAAAAACATAATGAGTGACGAAGCCACTCCTAGTCTCTTAAACACGCTTTCTCCAAAACTTGTTACTGCCGTATGCAGTTTATACCATATCTGCTGCAGTTCATCAGCAAGCATGCACATCTAAGGTAGCAGCATTGCATCGCAGAAGAGTAAATATTTCCTCTCTCGTATCCCTATTCCTCGTAGTGATCTTCTTCTTCTTCTTCCTCTTCCTCTTCTTCTTCTTCTTCTTCTTTTTCTTCTTCTTCCTCTTCCTGCTTTCCCCGTTTTTCTAGGACACTGAAGCTCAACAGTATCGACAAGCAATGTATTCACCATAAGACAGTAGTCGTGGTTACAGACAACGCAGCAGTTATGAAAAAAACTGCCGATGTCTTAAAAATTTGGTATTCACCCTGTTTTGACCACTGCATCAGCTTAACAGTACAGGATTATTTCAAAGTAGAATCATTTTCTGAAATTTTATTGAAAACAAAGTCTGTTGTGACTTTCTTCAATAACTCTACACTATCCAGTAACAAACTACGCAATTCTCAACAAAGAGCGCACAAAAAAGAATTGAAACTGAGACAAGAGGTGCCGACCCTATGGAACACCTCATACTACACGCCAAAAAGAATTAGGAAGTACGAAATCAGCTTGTGACTGCGATCAGATAAAGTTCAAAAGTATCGCCTTCCCTCACAGCAGTAAATTTCTTAGCTATACGAGAAGTAGTAGGATTTTTTGATCGTTTTGAAGCAACAACAATCTCAGAGAAGTCATATGTCACTGCTTCCTTAATTATACCTCTTATACGAGGTATTTTTGCAAAGGAGTCAGACTTGGAAGGCACATTAACAACTAATGAAGCACTAAGCGTTCTAGATTCCTTCATTAAATCAGTCAGTGAAAGACTGGAACCATGTAGCACATGGACTAGTAATACGCTTGCGACATTATTAGACTTTCGATTTAACACTTTCGCTGCCATGCCGCTTATGAGACTGTTGTCATCCCAGGCAAAAAAAAAAAAAGCCAAAAAAAGATTTTTTTGTTTCTAACCACTTATTGAATACGTGATAATGTTGTGAAGTGCACCTAGAATGTATGAAAGCTCGAAATGCTTCCAAAGAGGTCTTAAAACTGTGAGGTAGCCGGCGTCCTTATGGCCCTGAAGTGAAACCGGCTTCAAAAGTGTGAGTCGTGAGAGCGCAGGCTATCTCAATTTCTTACAAGAGTATAAAGTATATGAAAATGCATCCAACTGGCTGTTATTGATTGGCACCAAAATTATTTTTCTTACAGCTTGTGTGTTTCTGATAAACGGGAAAATCAAACAAATTCATGACATTCCTTACAGGTTGTGGTTATTTTTGTTACAAGTTTCTGCACTTCATTTCTTCCTTTGTCTCTTGAAATCTTCAAGTAGCAACATCTGCACCTCTTCTGGATTTCGCTATTTCGCTACTTTCTCTGCATGCTGTCTACTAGGGTGTGGCTCTTAGAACTTTTAGAAGATCGATTAGGAGTCGGTGTATCGATGTTGTTCTCTAAGGGCTCATGATTAGTTCCTCCCTAAAATTCTTTACAGGAATATTTGTCTCGGTAAATATTTTGTGCAGAAAGTGAGCATTTACTACTGCTGTGTTGAACATAATTTCAAAGGCCACTTTATGGTATCAATTTATTGTTTTCCTCACTGGTGAAAAATAACTTGACATCTTGTCTGACACATCGATTCCTTGCTGTGCCCCATTATAATAAAAAATGGCAGCAGGCTTAAATATTTCCTCGCCGGTTTTCTTGATTTTTTCGCAGTGCTTCGTATTTCGATTCCATAGTGAGAGACATCACATCTCTTTTGTCTTGCCATTTTACTACTAATATTCCATTACACTCTCTTCCAATGAGTTTGCCTTTTCATATTTGTGACGTTGCGATGGGAGGGGGAGGGGGGGGGGGAGGGGCAGCAAATGCATTCTGTTTTTTCTCAAGTTACCTACAATGTTGGTATTTCTATCCAGCAAATGCCTAGCTAATGACACGCTTGTGTAATAATTGTCAGTAACAACGGTGCGTCCCTTATCTACATATTTTTCCATTAAGTCTAAAGCTACTTTTTCGTCAAGATTTTTACTGACATTGTACAGCCGTCCTGTGTAAACAATCATTCTCAAACGAAGTTTGAATACCATGATTCCACATCTATGGGTCTTCGTGGGGATGTACTCCTGAAATAAAAGTCGTCCGTGAAAGGGCATCATCGACTCGTCCACCGCTAGCATCTCTCTCGGTTCACATTGATAGTAAAATTTACTCTGGATCATATCAAGGAGGTTTCGGATCTTGAATATACGATCACTTTTACCTGCAGTTATTAAGCGACTGGCTTGTCCCTGTAAAGAGCACTTGTACTCCAAGAGACGGTAATGTGTGGGTAGTGAACTAGCCCCATGCACGTAATCACATCAAAGAACTTACGCATCTCATCAGCGTTTTTCTCCTTCCAAGCTGTAGCCCTTGCTTTACGGAGCAGTAGACAAGAGTTGTACAGAATTTCTGTTTGTTTCAGTAACAATTAACGCTACAATATCGTCCCCGATGAAAGTTCTGAAGACTTTTATAGGTTTCAGATCCAATTCTCGGGGTAATGTGAGTCATTATATTGAAAAGTTTCCATACTTTTGAAAGGTATGCTCCTAAGCGCGCTACAGGCCACTTCGGCCCAGCTTTCATTTTCACTTCCTTCTAGAAACTGAGGAGAAACAGGTTGTGTATTCAATGCCTCATTACTTTCTTCCAGTTCCTCGTCACTTTTATTCTCGGACACCACTTGTTGCTTGGGTGAGGAAGTTTTGCTGAGTGCGTAGTCATCATCATAGTCGTCACTCAAATCACAAACATCAGATAACTCACCATCATGAACATTGAGAATTTTTAGCAGCTCTTCCTCTGTCAAGATACCAGACTTGTTTTTCCGTCTCTGTAGAGGGAACTGGGCTTGAATCTCCACCGGGCCTCCTGCGTGGACTACCATCAGACTGCGCCGTTTACTGTACAACAGGGAGCAAAGTAATAGTGTCAAAATATATTTCAGTTCCTGCAAAGAAGGTTTTCTCCAAGGCAGACGTAGAAAGAGGCCTACCAACTTTCGTTTACGTCGTACAACGTTCTTGGTTTTGCGTTTTTTTTTCCGCCGGCGTAGAACCAAAAGAAAAGTTTCAAAAAATATTTTCCCACGTAGTTGGGTGTGTTCATCTCTCATACACGTAGAAGACCGCAGAGGAATGAAATATTTTATGTACCTGGGAGAACTGGTCCGCTGCATCACTGATACAAGGCTATGTACATCTGACTTACGCAAAACTCAGAGAAGAGGAAATGGGAGTTTAGTGTCGGTAAGTGTCGTTACAGGGAAACGGAACCTCATACAGACTATTTTCGTTGTAGAGGCACGAGAACTTGATTATACCATAAAGCAGAGGCCAAAATCATTAAAAAATGTCAGTAGTGAATTAGCTTGAGACGATGGAACTTAATTGCTTGCACAGATTTATAAGTCCTATTTTTCCGAGAACTTACAGATTTTGGAAAGGCTCTTGAGTCAGTTTCAACAAAATCTGTGGTAATAGGGTTTGAAAATGAATGCATATATTCAGCCTGTGTTAATGTACTGAGAATGCCACATGCATCACCTCCATGGCTGCTACTAGTTTTCTTGAGAGTGGTGGAAACTTTCGCACTGAAAGAGGAGTCATGCAGGAAATTCCGAACCACTAAAACCACACTCAACATGCATATGGGATGTTTCATAATACTAAAGAGAGAAAAAGACTAAGGGAATAGCGTTAATCGGGAACACGTTGTCACCAACTCCTGGAAGAAAGACAGGGGAATCGTGTCCCGCAACAGTACATCGTCCTCACGAGCGTCTTGGTGAGGACACTGTACATTTTGATTTTGCTTTAATAACTAAGGCAGGAACTTAAAAGAAGAAACTGTAAATAACGTACTTGCAGTAAGACTGCAATAATACGAGTAAGTAGTCAAAAGATCGAAAATGTCAAATCATGGATGGAGTTAATGAATCAACTAACGAGATTTTTTTTTTATTTAGGATGGTTGAAGACAACAACTGGGTACACACCGGAACAGAATAAACTTAAGAGTAAAACTGTGAGGTGTATCTCTGTTACACGATTTCCAAATTTCTGGTTGTGACGCCCCAGGAAAGTAAGCTATGGTCATTTGGTACTACTAGCTGTAGGCTATGAAAGGAAGGATAGGATATATATTGCAAGGACCTATCGAAATCTGAGGGTTTCTATGAATAGATGCTACATGGGAATTACTGGGAGAGAGATGGGGTCTAATAAATGTAAGGGAGATCAGACTGTAGTATGTAACTACGTAGGCTTTCCCGGCCATGCCATTTCCGACGAGGACAGCTTAAGTCAAAAACTTGGGCATTTAATGGCTGTTTTTAAGGAAAATTGATACTCCGAGAAGCAGATTCGTCGGGCTATGGAGTTTGGACCATCTCTGGAGGTGCTTGAAGAGGAACATAGATCGGCGGCCTTTCTTCCTTATGCTAAAGGCATATCGCTTAAGACTGGACGAATTTTAAGGAATTTTAACATTAAGAGTGTGTTCCGTCCACCTTCTAGGATTAGGGCACTACTAGGCTCTGTGGAAGATGATTGGGGGCTTAGGAAACCCAGTGTATACAAAATTCCGTGTCAATGCTGGAAGGTTTGCATTGGCCGTTCGATTCGCACAGGTCATGACAGGTGTGTGGAACATCGCCGTCATACGAGGCTACAACAGCTGGAAAAATCGGCAGTAGCAGAACACTGATTGAATGAGGGACACGGTATGAAATTTGATGAAAAAAAAATTGGCTCTGAGCACTATAGGACTAGGTCATCAGTCCCCTAGAACTTAGAACTACTTAAACCTAACTAACCAAAGGACATCACATACAACCATTCCCGAGGCAGGATTCGAACCTGCGACTTTAGCGGTCCCGCGGTTCCAGACTGAAGCGCCTAGAACCGCTAGGCCACACCGGCCGGCATGAAATTTGATGAAGCTATGGTAGTTGCCAACATTTCCAGTTTTTGGAACAGTGTCTATAAAGAGGCGATTGAAATTAGGTTGGCGAATAATTTAATCGACAGAGACAATGGGTTTTCTCTTAGCAATTCGTGGAATCCTGTATTATCTCGCATCAAAATTGAACGTTCTTCGGTGGGGCCCTGAGTGTGATGTATCGTTGCCACCAGTGTTCTACTAAGGGTTGAGCCACCTCCCAGTCTTGGAGGGCAGCAACCATGATGGGCGGCGCATGCGCCGTGTACTGAACGGTGACCTATATAGGACGACGATTTGCAGCCTAGCGTCAGTTCTCAGCGGGACTCATCAGAAGAAGCAGCATTCTCCTGAAGATGGCGACCAGTTGAATCGCCGAAATATCGAGTCAAGTTAATTTTGTAGTGTGTAGCTTGTAGCATATCCCCTGCGTGTGGTGGCAGCGGCCTTAGTGTTTCCTGCCCTGACCGTGACCGGAGCAGGAGTCAGCTTCCGCTCCATGTTGCAAGAGTAATTATACTGGGCATCCAGCTTAATCACTAATAGAAACCAAGAACTGGTGGGAGGTTTCAATGCTACGTAGATAAACGTCATAGACATATTCAAATAAACGTATTCAACAAAGCGCTCAGTTGCAGTCACAAGACGCCCACTTTATCAACTGATGATGTAGAATGGAAATTAATGACAAAGGCTGCTTAACTATTAAACTTTTGCATGTTATAAGAACAGCCATCACTGTTTGATCAGCAGGATTAAATCACACCCAACAGATACAGAAATACACAGGAAAATGGAGGCGGGTGAGTGATATAGTAGAATGGGTGTTATACGACCGCAACAGAATATACAGAGTGTACCTGATATGAGTGCAAATATTTCTGTTTGTGACTCAGGGCGGTGTATGTGAGGAAAGAGCAAGCCATTAATGCTTGATTTTCCCAGGTCAGCAGGTCATATGTTGTAGTGTGGACGCATGGCCACGCAAGGGTTAACCTGTGCTGACAGGAGTAGTCCACATACTGGTGCAGTTACGACCGTACAGAAAACACCAGCTCGTAAAGTGTGTGACGTTCTTGTGGGAAGAATGTTCGATGTAGAGAGAAAACAATCATCACGCTAATTTGTGTACATATTAAGGTAGGACATATAAACATATCTGTACTTATACCTTGTATAGTGTTAACTGGCTGACATCGTGGATGATTTCATGGCTCCGTTGCTGTCGCTCTCTTGAGCTATCGTCACTGTGTTTATCACAAGAGTGGGCGAATCCAGTGAGCAACACGACGCTTAAATGGTTTGAGGGACGAGAAACAGCAGCCTTCGGTAAACTTCTGAGACTCCTGCACTTGGTAACTGTGCAGCTCTCTGGCACACAGACTGAATCTTGCTGGTATTACGGCTGGCTGTTGCTCGTGATGGAGTGGTTCCACTGAGAGACTGCTGAGATTCTGAAACGCTTATGTTCTGTCCTGTCTCCACCACAACTTCTTCTGATAGTTACTTCTTTCTGATTCTATTTCGTTATTTTTGAAAAGGACTGCAGGTTCGCACAATTTGAGGTAGTAAAAGTTGAGAAAGGAGAAAATTCTTTCTTTGTAATCTTTAGAAGAAGCTGCTGTAATTGAGTTCTTGATTGTGTTCGGTGCTTCAACAGCTAACGATAACATTCAGTCTGGGGCTCAGCTGTTTTCCACATTAACATGCTTTATGGTTACTTTCAAAAGATCGCACTAAAGTATCTTTCGTTCACATTCAGGGAATACACCTCCCCCCCCTCCAAAAAAAAGAAAGAAAAAGCACCACGAAGGAGTTTTTCAAATTGGTCAGAATTGGTCTCAAAAGCCTTTGCGAAATTTATTCCGTGTACTCAGCTGGACAGTAAATATGCCTCACAGATAGGCGCATGAACAATATACGCAGATGTCCGTGTTTGAGAGAGGATGTGCAGTTGGGCTCAAAGAAGCCAGCTGGACCAATTAGCGAATCGCTCGACATTTCAATAGGAGCGATCCCACTGTTCCACGATTCTGGCCGAACACAGTATCAAGATGGAAACGATCGACCAACAGAATAAACGCGAGGACTGAGCAATCGTCAGAGGCTCTCAGAACCCTGGATTCCTTATCATCGATGCGACGTGCAGCTGATGCTTCAGCGACCGCAAGAACCGTTAATAGGCGGCTCACAGGAAGCTGGCTGAGCTTGCGGCACACTACCATTGACTTCTACAGACCAACAAGCCAGTTTTGAGTGGTATCGAGCAAATTCAGCCTGGATTCTCTCTGACTAAAGTAAGTCTTCAGTGATGAGTCCGGCTTCAAATAGCAAATTGAGCCCCATATGACCAGTCCAGGCGAGTCTGGAGATGCTCCCCACAGCCATGGAATACGAACAAGAGTGAGGATCTGAGGCGTAATTTCATAGTAGGATGCCATTGGCCGTCATCCGCGGCACCCTTATAGCACAGCAGTACGTCGCATTACGTTGCCCTTCATGGCAAGCCATCCTGCGCTTACATTTTAGAAATATAATGCCAACCCACACATGGGATGAGATTCTATTGGTTGTGCATGTGCTTGCCAAACCCTACATCGGCCAGAAAGGTCACCATGTCTCTCCTCAAGTGAGAAGATCTGTAGCATTATGGCACGTCCCTCCAACCAATTCGGAATTTTGACCACCTATTGGACAGAACTGGCGTGATACTCTCACGAACAAATCCCAAACCTGTTTCATCAATGACAGGTGGAATAACCGCTTGCATAAGAGCCAGAGGTGAACCAACGCATTACTGATTTGCCCAGTCGTTGCCCAATTCGTGAGGATTTTTGTGCTGAATAATTCATCCAGTTTTTCTGAAACTATAATTGAACCGTAGCACGATCAACAGCTCTAGCCACGTCTCCTGGAACACGATTTTTGGCTTGAAGGGGACATGGCACTTTGCCACGAATGTCGCTGAGACCGCTACCCGGGAGAGGGAGTGAGTGGAGCGGTACGGACAGCGTAGGTCTGCGGGTCAACGGGCAGCCTGTTTGTCCTTCCGCCTGTGTGACCTCCAAGTTAGTCTGGCTGACCATCTTCCGGACGCGACGGACGGGCACCGGAAACGGGAGTGGACAAACTACCCCTTTCGCCGACGAGATTCAGAGGCGAGCGGTGGATCGTCGTCGTCCACACATCTCCTAGCGGCTCCAAACTTTTCCACTGTTTGTGTCTGCACGGTCCCTTTAGATGCTCGAGCAGCTACTTTAAATTCGTTGCTTCGGTGCCGGGACCACAAGGCGTTCTCGCATTCGGGAGGACGACGGTTCAATCCCGCGTCCGGCCATCCTGATTTAGGTTTTCCGTGATTTCCCTAAATCGTTCCAGGCAAATGCCGGGATGGTTCCTTTGAAAGGGCACGGCCGACTTCCTTCTCCGTCCTTCCCTAATCCGATTAGACCGATGACCTCGCAGTTTGGTCTCTTCATCCAAACAACCCAACCCCCCCCCCCCCCCCACCCACGCGGCATTCGTAAAGACTGATCTTGCTCCCCGTTGTGAGAGCTATAGCATTCAGTGGTTCGGTTCCCTCTGGTGTTTGTGTCTTGCTGTTTCTATATATGAGTCGATTCAGCCCTCCGTCCCTGTTGTTCCCGTCTTTGGCCAGGATATTTGAGAAGCTTGTCGCCTGTATGAAATCATAATAGCTTCAATTCGGAAACTGTCATAGAGTTGTGATTTGATTGAGTGAGTTAAATTTTTGGTGTTTTGGACTGCTTGGTGTAATGTAAATATTTTTATGCTCAATATGTCATTATTCGTAACGTTCAAAACAGCTTTCCTTATCCTGCTACATTGGGCACTAAATCGCCAAGTCGCTTCCTTCAGTTATTTGAAGTCCTCAAGGTTACGAATCTTACAAGAGCAAATCTTTTTGCATGTATTTTGGTGGGCTCTACTTCAAAGCCAAGCCTGAGGTTAAGGTAGGTGAGGTTTATCAGCCAACCATTCGCATCTTCCTTCCACCTATGTTTTCTGTCCCGTGCGGCGGTTAAGTGTTTACCGTTTCCGCCTCGTGGCGTGATTCGAAGCTCAATGTCGGATGGCCACTGAACTTCTTTACAGTCACGTGTAAGTAGGGTGGTTGCCTTAGCCAGTTACCTTATTATCTCTTAGCGACTTATCACATCAGTGTTGTCTACGCAGCCTGCGTGTTATCTGAGGACTTATATTTTTACTCGTTTTACTTAAAAGTTATTTCTCTGCTCATCACGCAATCATTGTACAAGGGTTGTTCGGAAAGTAAGGAACGATCGGTATCGAAATGGAAACTACAGTTAAAAATAAAACGGTTTTCTTTGCACATTTACCTGTACCTTCCAGGTACTTCTCTACATAGTCACCGCACCGACTTAGACATTTGTCAGAGCTTTATACAAAAATTTCCAACACCATCGTCATAGAAGGCAGCTGCCTGTGCTTTCCGATAACTCTCTATGCTGGTCTACAGCGCGTAACTTGCGCCCAAGTGTTGTCTTCGTATCCAGCGTTTCATATGAACAGAGATGATACTCAGGACGAGCCAATTAGGGCTGTGTTGTGAGTGATCGAACACTTCCCATCGAAAAGGCCGCAGGAGCGTCTTCACTACCCCTGCAGAGTGCGGCTGAGAATTGCCGTGAAGAAGGAAATGCGTGGCAGTTGTGTTAGGTGGGCTGCATTCATTAAGGCGAAGCCTCTCAGCAGGCCCTCCTACTTGGTGGGAGACATTGTTGTTCTAGGCACCTTTGCTCGCTCACAGTGCGCTCAAAACTGGAAAGAGTGTCTTGATGCGATCGACCGGGATACTAGTGACACTGCCCAAAACGTCTGTGAAAAGCCTTGTCGGATTTTCACAGTGGTTTCCATTTCGTGACCGATCGTTCCTCACTTTCCGAATTGCCCTCGTATGTTTGTGCCTTGGTGCATATTCCCACTGGTTCCTTGGTAAAGGAGGAGTGTAGTGAGCGGCGAATCAGGCCTGTCCTAACTAAATCCGGGGCCGTTCATCCGGACCACATTGACCAGTGTGTGGTGCCTGCATGTCAAGCAGCTTTAATTGTTTTTCTTTAGTTTTTATCAATTCTTTGAAGGTAATTCTGAATTATTTGTTGTATTTTAGTTAAATACATTCTAAAGAGGATTATTGCCTGTCTGTTTTGAAGAAATGTTGTATGTGTACAAAACACTGTTATTTGTGGCATTCCTGAGTTTTACACTTATTCGTTTATCCTTTTAACAAAGGGAAAGAACCACTGAAGAGATTATTTTATCGAGTATCAGTAATTGTTCTTAAATTGTTTTATCTGAATGGATGGCTTTGTCTTAATACGTCAAGTTCCTGTAGACATAACTGGTAAAGTAACTTTTCCTGGGGATTGTTAATGAAAATCTTGATACGAATGATGTTCAGACCTTATTTAACCCAGTCCTTCCACTCCCAGATAATCTTATGGCGGTAGTCTGTACCAGTAATCATTTGTTTGTCTGTACATGTACATCATATCTACCGATTTCCGTCCTATTCGGGTAACTCGTTCGTGGTGCGTCGTGTTATTCTCGTAGAGTGCAGTTCGCGCTGTCCTTGCAAACAGTAACTACTGTTTTGCAGGAGTACATACGCGAAATACTTCCGCACCAGACACCATTTCTCGCTTCTCACTTTTTGCACGTCTCACATTTTGAACACTTTTTGAATGTATATATGTAACTATCGATCTAAGCTTTTGTGACAGACACATTTGAAAATAACTTTCTGGTATACACAATAGGAAATATTTGTGGCTAATTGATTGGTAATTATTTTCACAACGCTTCAAATGTGTTTATTTATCACTAGAGATAAGCAATTATGCTAGTATTAAAAGTCCCAAGTCGTATAGTACAATAACACTTGACCGAATCGTGGCCCAAAGGAGAATGCATGCAACATTAGCGATAGCCATTACATTCTGCATGATTCATTTAATTCACTGTAGAATTAAAAATCAACGCAAGAGACGTGCGATGGCTCCAGGGCTTCTGTTCCAGTGGACAGCTGTTGACCAGGTGAGAAATGGACCTGGCGACGTGGACATCTCGTGCCGTGTGGTGAACGGCCTCCAGCGCTTCCCGAACCTCCGTGAGATGCGTCTAACAACAGAAAATACAAACATGTACTATTTAGTTTATTCGTTAAACAAAATATTACTATGTTACATCATTGAATTAATTATGTACTGCTACATGTATTTTGTAGGCTGCAGAGCTGTCTCTGCCACTGCACAATTACAGTGCCACCCAAACCATACGGGCAGCAAGAGTTTCTCAGTCCAATGCTACCCAATAAGTGAGGGAGGGAACCACTACTCACCTTGAGTGCTGTGAAACCTCTACTCCAATGGTGAACCGTCTACAGGACGAAGTGGTTCTGCTGTTTGTGGACAACTAGCAGGGTCTTCTGTAACTGTGCCGGAAGGTACACATTGTATCGTTAAGTTCTTGTGTCCTCACAACCGGGTTCGCTTCAAGGGCATATTCCTCCCTGTGAAAGAAGTCAGGTTGATGCAAGTATTTGATTTTGACAGAAATCGGGATAACTGGTTACATTCCTGTCTAATTAGGTATGTACCTACAAAAATATGGGCAAACAGCTGTATACTGCAATGTACCACAATAACCTATGATTTCATGGCTGCCCTCACATCACAAGTAAAACTGATGTGGAAATTTGTACACTAGTTACTTACCGAAGATTGGAATAGATTTTTAATATGAAGTGCTTAATTTTCTTCACTGATAAAAATTATAAATTGTTACCGTTTCATAGCCCTCGCTGGAGGACGTCGCATCACAAGGGGAAGAAGTGTCTTCCACACTACTGGAAGTGATATTGAAGGAGGGAGCTACGTCTGTCGAGGCGAATGGGCGTCAGATGGAGCCAGAAACTTCGCAGCATGCTTTGTGGTAAGGAAAGGACGAGACGGTGACGTAGAACGAGATGTGTGTGTGGTGGGAAAGAAATGTAACAGCAATGTGGGATCGAACAGGAAAGACCGATACCATGTATTTCTGAAGATATACTCGTCTGTATCTCTTTTCAGATCTGTCACATCTTGTGTACATTACTGATAAATTGTAAGAAAGGTGCTTACAGTGGCAGATGCCCATGTAGATGTCAGTAGTGGGTCAACGTCGGCATGAGGGCACTTTTTCAGTGTGGGGAAAGCACACATTAAGGGGGAAATCTATTGTTCTGCACCATGTCAACCCTTAACCTGTTGTTTTCTTTTGAAAGAGAGGTCCTTAACCTATTGTCATATGACACTTCTGATATCAGATTTATTAAACTGTGACAGTTGGTTGATTTATCACCGCCTCCACCTCCCATTAAACTGTTGTTCAGCTTAGCGGTTTGCAAACCCCTGGGTGTAATATGTCCTTCCGAGGAAGTCTCCCCAGCCCTCTCCCTCCACCTCCCATAACCATCTGGGAAATCCATTTGCTGATACAAGCACACTTTCAGGTCTAAGTTACTCGGATAACCCCCTCCCACTAAATCAATTTGATTGACTAATTAATTGTATCCATAAATTAATTAACGCCTCCCCATCTGGGAAACCCCAGCCCTGCGTCTACCGGGAGAAAGATTCCGTTGATGCCTATTTCGAGGGGAATGGACTGCAGTGTATGAAATATTGTTTAAACAATTTTCGATAGACAAGGCAATGTGTGGAATATCGTTTATTTAAACAATTTATTGTGTACAAGGCAGTGTAATGTATATGGTTAATTTATTTATTTAAAGAATTTGGTGGAAAATCGATTTCACTGTATGGAATAGCGTTTAAACAATTTCTGGTAGACAAGGAAATGCATGAAATATTGTTTATTTAAACAGTTTATGAGACACAAGGCAGTGTTTGCACATAGTTCATTTATTTATTTAAGGAATTTGTCGGAACATTCATTGTAGTGTGTGGAAAACACTTTATTTAAGCAATTTGAGAGTGACAAGGCAGTATGAAATATTTCAACAACTGCTGCGCTTTTTTATTCCTATCACGCCAGGAATGTCGTCAACATAACTCCCTGCACGTAATTATACTGTTAAAAACCTTTTGATTGTGAAGCACAAGCCATCCGCCATCCGCCAGGCTGCACCATGTGTCAGCCACCTCGCGTATTCCTGCATGCACAGGCCTGTGACCATTGTCGGATGCAGCACGGCTAGCCAATTCGTGCAATATCCAGACCGGAAATTCCAATAATCCCCCAAACAAAAGTTTCAGGTGGTGGCAATCCTCTGATGTTTGGTACCTGAGAAATTCTGTCGAAATACTTCACCTCTCTTTCTCAAATGGCCGCATCCTGTCACATGCCACTGCTGGTCGGATTGAACCGCAAACAACGCAATATTTACCTGGTAAACACACAGCTGTGGATGTCTTGGAAATATTTCCTCACTCTATCAGATTCATTGACTAAGTAATCGACACCACTTACGTGGAACAGTTTTTCTTGCTTCCTGTTGGTAGATACTAGGACTGGAATATTTGTTGTGATTCAATCCTGCAACTACCCAGTTTTCAAACCCTTTCGGATATTTTTTTCCTTGCCTCCTATTTATGGATACAGGTACAGTTAGGTCATTTAGTAGCAGATCCATTACGTTGGGAATAGTTGAAAATTTCAAATTTCAGCTCAGTTCCAGGCAATATCCTTAAACAACTTACAGACGGGCTGGACTGGTGCGTGTGCTCGCAATACCACTATCAGAAACCATAAAGTAATCAATTGGGAATTTGATACTGTGATTTGGTTTTTATAACAATATATAAACCCAACCCTAAGTTGGTTCTCTCGGATACAACAGGACGAAGAATGAGCGGGAGCAGAAAGAGGAGAAGGAGGAGGAGGAGGAGCAACGGTCTATTAAGTAATGGGATAGTAACAAAACCTATTCCACCGCCACTTTTCTGCTGTAAGACAGATTGGTTGGTTGTTTTTGGGGAAGGAGACCAGACAGCGAGGTCATCGTGTAACAACACCAACGCTATTCTATTGTACATATAATAATTTTTTCTTCTAATTTTCGATAAATTAGTGTAAGCGATGTTCTGATTTCATTTCTTTTTTCTTTTCATGTCATTATGTTAAAGAAACTGTAAACAATTTTCGATGTGAATATTAATGTTTATGTCAAATTGCAAGCAATATTATAACAAAATGGAAATGTAAGAAATGTTGAAACTATTGTAAGATGTTAAAGTTGTAATTGTGCGCCTGGTCCATACGTAGGGAATGTAATAGGATATGTGGAGTGCAAACCTTTGGTGAATACCCTGTCTGTAGGGGAGCGGTAAAAGGTGGATGGCAGGCGAGCGCGGGAAAATGCACACGGGCGCGGCACGGCATAACGGGCTCAGCAGTAGTAGTCGGAGTTGGGCTTTGATCTGAGCAACACGTTCTGGATCGAGGAGGCTCTCCTGGAAAACGTGATTTCGTTGAGCCTCGGATGTGCCGTTTCCGACGACCATACAGCATGGCAAAATTCCATAGGCACTAAATGGAAAAATATTGCGACGCTATGAAGAATTAAAGTGCCGATACATCAAGAGCCATAGCTGTGATTGTATGTGTGCTCTGCGCCTCGCCATCTCGCCGCCCGCCAACCGCCACATCGATACGAACAGGTTCAAACTATTAGTACTGTATTCGTGTGGACCAGTGTTACGTTTGTTCCTTACTGTTCAATAACAACTTAACTTTTACCAGAACTGTCCTATCATTTAATTATCCTCATCACTAACCTAGACAGGGTCCTTTCTACATGTTGTGCAATCCGAGTGTCCCGAAATGAAGGTTTAAAGTTTTTGTTAATAATAATTACCTGCAGACATATCTATGTTAGAATGATGTTTAAAGAACTTTGTTGTTAATGAATAGATAGTCAGATAATATAGGTCTGACAAAGTTGGAAGATAATGTTGGAATTGGTTTAGTAATGAAGTTTAATTAAATTGAGGCATATAAAATGGTAATTAAATGAGCAGGAAATAAGCTAAAAAGAGTAGTAACTCACCTATTGGAAATCTTGAGTGCTTAATGAATCCTTTAATCAATATTTTCGATACAGTGATCGTAACAGTTTCAGGCCCCCCCACCCTTTTCTTTTCTACTCATTTAAATTCTGAAGTGTAATGAACTGATTTGACCAGCAAAGTTAAAGTCAATATAAAATCAGAATTTATTAGTGTTTTACCTTTTTGAAAATTGACATTGTATGTGTGTTTCGAAAGTGCTGTTTCTAGGGTAACCTATGCCCGATTTTAATCAGATCAACAGACAGTACGAAGTTTGTAGTAAACATTATAGTGTATTGTTGTGTATTTTTGGTTTGTCCATGTTAGTACAGAAAGTGAAATTATTAGTTCAGTAGATTTTCTGGTTCTAAAATTTACTATATTATGCAGTGTAGTTACGTGTTGTTTTGCATGAACGTACTTCAACTTGTACTGGGAAGAAACTCAGTTAATGCCTAATTAGGCTGGCGACCGTATTATTAACAATTTGGTAGCATCTGCTGTGTTGTTTCTTGTCCGTCCTAACGTGTAGTTGCATTTCAGACTTGCTTGACGTATTATTGTTGTTACTGAGTGGGTGAAAGTCTGATTTTGCCTCCATTCAGGTACACGCGGTCAACATATATACCAAAATCCTTTCTTATAAGGTGAAGCCCGTCAACTTACCATAGTACAGGCTTTAATAAGTATCGTGCGCAGTAGCGTAGTATTACAATCGGTTTCATAGGATTAAGGAAGGACGGGGAAGGAAGTCGGCCGCGAGCATTCACAGGAACCATCCCGGCATTTGCCTGGAGCGATTCAGGGAAATCACGGAAAACCTAAATCAGGATGGCCGGACGCGGGATTGAACTGTCGTCCTCCCGAATGCGAGTCCAGTGTGCTAACCACTGCGCCACCTCGCCTGGTGTAAGACAGAGTCCAGTAGACTATATTCAGACGAAGTGAACACCACACACTTAAAACTCATTCCAGTCTGCAGTAGTAGTTGTCACGCCTAGATGTTGGAGATCACTGGAACATTGGTACATCTGATACACTTACGTCCCGATTTCCACACGCAGTGCCCCAGGCAGTGCTAGTTGCCATAGTGTACACATATCACAGCAATTGTGACGTCATCAGCTGCACTCGACCCACTGGAGAGGACTGCCCAGCCATGGAGGGTGTCTGTGGATGATTGGAGCTTTCGGAATTCGGATGACATCAATATGTCCAGCGCAGCACTTGTCATTGAACGATACTGAATCTTCTCAAATATCCATGTAAAAATAGGAGAATACTCGTAACACAGGCGATACCGAAAGCTGTCCAACACAGACTGAGTATTAGTTGGCTGTTCAGGTATCCAGAGGGTGCCATCGCTCTGGGACTTGCCCCTGCAGCTGTAGGCAAGAACCGACTACCCAGCCAGCCAGAACTTTTCTTCGTACCTGCCGATCACAATAGCCTTTATCACTGTAATTACAATTACATATTACGATTGCAGTCCCAGTCTGATGACATTTGACAGTGAGCGAAGTTTTGGAAATATCTCCTCCTCACAGCTGTGGCTTTAGAAATATCTATATCCTTTTTATGACTAGACATAATTTTCTACATAAAATCCTTCATCCCCTTAACGCTGTCGGTGCGGAGGCTGGCCATAGCCTTTTTTTCCACATATCAGGACAATGACCACAGTAAGTTTAAATTCTAACACAAGTTTATTAGCTTGTTGATCACAGTGAACCTATCACACGTCCCCTACTCAGTAAAATACTTTGCCAGTGACTGAATGCTGGTGGCACCAACATACTGGTTTTTCAGTTCTATAGTGTTACACTTTCTGCTAGAAATTTTCTCAGCGAACTGGAATCAAGCCACTCCATTCTACCACAAACCTGGGTTTGACGCTATGGAGGTGTCTTTTAATAATTCCAGCCACTGGTGAATCATATTCGTGGCACTCTCATATCTTGAAACGAGTCACCTTTTACAAACATATCTGCTAAGCATCAGGTACAGCAAAACTACAGCGTGGTTTCAGAGAGTCTGTGCACATGTTGTAACTGTTCTTCCTCTGACCATGACCGATGCTGCGTGCTCCCCCAGCAGTGGCATGGGACAGAATATGGCCACTTGAGAGAGAGAGAGAGAGAGAGAGAGAGAGAGAGAGAGAGAGGGAGAGAGAGAGAGCATGAGTTTTGACAGGTATTTCTCAGGTATCAAATAGCAAAGGATTGCCGCCACCTGAAGATTTTGTTTAGTAGGTTAGTGCAACTTCTGGTCTGCATGAACTGGCTGGCTGTGTGGCAGCGGACAGTGGTTGTAGGGCCTGTGTATGCAGGGATACGTGAGGTGGCTGGCACTTGGTGCGGTCCTGCAGTTGGCGGATGGCTTGTGGATCACTATCAAAAGATTTTTTAATAGTGTAATTACGTGCAGGCAGTTCTGTTGATTGTATTCCCTGCGTGACTGGAGTAGAAAAGCGCCAAAATTGTTGAAATATTTCATATTGCCTTGTCACTCTCAAAATGTTTAAATAAACAATATTGAGCAATGGTAGAATAAAATATTGCTGTTTGAAGAGCAAGCCGGCCGCGGTGGTCTAGCGGTTCTAGGCGCGCAGTCCGGAACCGCGCGACTGCTACGGTCGCAGGTTCGAATCCTGCCTCGGGCATGGATGTGTGTGATGTTCTTAGGTTAGTTAGGTTTAAGTAGTTCTAAGTTCTAGGGGACTGATGCCCACAGTAGTTAAGTCCCATAGTGCTCAGAGCCATTTGAAGAGCAAACCGCAGCGCGTTGTGTGAAGCAGTCGCCCTCCGTTTCTGGCGGTGCCGCCGCTGTGTCAGTGGCAGCTTTGGTGTCTCCCTCTGGTGGGAAAGCGGAAGGATCGCCTGTTCAAGTGCATTTAAGGGGCGCTATCAGCTCGGCAGTTGGTCAGTAGGAGTGAGGATGGGTCTGTCTCACGTCACCAGTTGCTGGTCTGTCTCTCGTTCGCATTTGTGCGGCAGTTGGTGTCTGTCTGTCGTTTGGATCAAACTTTAAGCCAGAAAATGAGGGTCTTGCCATTCCGCCAGTAACAGAACTCAGTTATTGGTCGCCCTGTCGGGGCCGAGTTCCTGCATCTGAGTCTGCACGTTAGGCCGCCAGTCTGCTCGAGTTGGTCAGGCAACGGTCATTGGCAGTTGGATCGGTCGGTTGGTCGGTCGCACACTGAGACACGAGATGCCTTGTCCACCTTGAGCGTCGGCGCATGTGAGTCCAGTGGGCCGCGCCGTATAGAAAGGGGTAGTGGCTTCGCGGTTGACACGAGAGCAACAGGAGTGAAACCACGACATCGGGCTGGCCGGGGCGAGCTGCGACGCCGTGAGACGGGAGATCGGCGCGCCTTCCTGCGTCCGTTGAAGCGGCTGGCAGCGGACGGTTAGGGAGAGTGTTGGGGGTGCTGCGCCAGGTCTTCGCCAGAAATCGCAGTTTATTAGAAGTTAAGTGACTGGAGATATGTTGTTTCATTTACTTGTTAAATTCTACTTATTTTCTTGGTGAGATCACCAGCCGCTTTGTTTTGGGGTCGTCCCACCATTCTTCTCCGTTTGCCCACCCGGGGGAAGGAGGTTATTTGTGAATTGGGTGGTCCGTTTTTCCCTTGTGGAATTGGGGAGGTTTAGAGCAATCTGCGGTTCGGGTTGTTAAGTAATCCCACTGTGAATCTGCCATACGTTAATAGCTGCCTCTGTCATGTTTGTCGGATTCGGTGTTAACGAATTTATAGAATTAAGGTGTAAAGGCCAAATTCCTGCAGTATGTTTTTATCTTGCCTATCATCTTGCGAGGCGGTATATGTGTAATGTAGAGCATGTTGTACATTTTATGTAAGTCCGAATTTCATGGGTTTTATTTAAATAGTCATTTTTATAAAGTTGCCACCCTTCCACTGTAAGAGTCCTTTTAAAAACAAATTGCACTTTCGGTGGCAAATAATTTCTTAGTGTGAGTGTTTCTACCATTTCCATCCCTCTTACAGGCTGCATAGTTAATGTGTTTGTGTGAGTTGTTAAAATTTTTAGTTTAAAGTAATCTGGTGTGTTGCAGATTTGCACTAGTGAAGTCTTTCAGAGGTTGTTGTGAGTGGTCATGACTACTGCCGTGTTGAAAGGGAACGGCAAGATTCTCAGCCCGAAGGCTCATACTGTCAATATTGTTCTTTCTGCCTCTAAATAAAATTGTAACTTGATATTTCGAGGGTGCTATTCTACTTATAAATTTTAAATCTGTTTTTGAAAAGGCTGCCGTGTGGGATTAGCCGAGCAGTCTAGGGCGCTGCAGTCATGGACTGTGCAGCTGGTCCCGGCAAAGGTTCGATTCCTCCTTCAGGCATATGTGTATGTGTTTGTCCTTAGGATAATTTAGGTTAAGTAATGTGTAAGCTTAGGGACTGATGACCTAAGCAGTTAAGTCCTGTAAGATTTCACACACATTTGAACATTGTTTTGAAAAGGCTTTTATGAATAACATTTCCATTTGTTAAAGGTAATTTCACTTTCATCAGTTACTCCCTGGCAACTACTTACACACACTCCTAGTGTGATTAAATGTATTAAAGTTCTTGATGAATCGCTACTAAATAAAGTAAATTCTTTAAGAAAAGCTTTTGAAAGTAAATTCACAGTTCAAATATTCTATACAATGCAGTCATTTTCCTGACAATTTCTTTAAATAAAGAAATAAACTATATTCCATAGACTGACTTGTATCGAGTAAATTGTTTAAATAAACAATATTCCACATGTTGCCTTTTCTACCAGGAATTGTTTGAACAATATTCCTTATAATGCAATTGATTCCCCACAAAACAGTCTATCAATTGAGTCTTTTTCTCACCAATTTCCAGGTTGGAGAAGAGAGGGAGAGGGTTGGAGGTTTCCTGGAGGGGAGAGGTTAATTAGTTTATGGATTTAATTAATTAGTCAAACAAATTGATACAGTGTGTGTGGACTAGTTGAGTAACTGAGGCCTGATTGTGTTCTTGTATCAGCAAGGGTAGTTCCCAGAGAGCTGTTGAAGGTGGAGGGTGAGGGGTGGAGAGGCTTACAGATGAACAGATTATCCCCTGTGGTTCGCAAGCCACTTAGTGGAAAAACAGGATAAGGTTAGGGGAATGGGATCATAAATCAATCAGCTGTCACTATTTAATTAATTTGATATCAATTTGATATCAAAACTGCTGTATAATAATAGGTCAAGGGCCTGTCAATCAGAAGAGAACAATATTTTAAGGGCAGAACAATAGGACAACAATAGGCTGATAGGCTGTTCCTAGGCAAACCACACTAACAAAATGCCCTGACACTGGCCTTGCCCCACTACTGATGTGTAGGTGAAGCCTCTTCTGAACAAAAGTTATCTTGTGAGTAACGCACACGTTGGTGGTGGTGACGGTTGTGAGGCTTTTCCTGTTTGTGTATGCACTCGTAGTGTGCATAACTCCATCGGGTTGTTACAGTTTTCTTTCTGTCAGTGGCGTTGGGCACTTTCCCCCATCTCGTTCCAACTGCAAAGAGAGTGAGATGAGACAGGATGGGTCGTGAAGTAACCGCATTAGCTGGCATCGCCTCGCTGCCTCACGGCGCAGAGTCTCTGCGGCATTCAGGTGGTCAAATCTGTCCCCACCCCCTACCTAGCCTCGCCTTCCGCTCTGCTAAGCTGCACTCTACTGTCATTCATGGCAGTAATCGCCCAGCTGGCTGCTGGTCTGTGGAATCCTCGCCCCTGCGACCTACTCCCACCTCTTCCTCCACCCCACCAATAGCGCGCCTGTCCTCCTGGCTTTATTCGCACCGCTGGCTCTCGTCGATATTCCGCCCTGACCGCCTAACCGTCCTTTCTGGCGCCAGAATTTCGTGGCTCAGCGCTGCCGTCCACAGCATTCACCACTTGCGGCGACTACAGCGTGCTGGTGCACCCGACGCAGCTGCACACTATCTCTACATCTATAGTCCATATGCGACTTTGTGGTACGTGGCAGACAGTGCTTTCTGTGGCACTTTCGCTTCCCCCTACACACTCGCGAACTGTGTGCGAGAAAAACGATTAATGCTAAGCCTCTGTCCCAATTCGTATCACTCTGACCTTACCTTGAAGGTCGTTCCAGGAGATGTGCACTGACGGAAGAAAATCACCACACCAAGAAAGAGTTGTGCGACATACAAGAAAGTTGGTTGGCGTATTCTATATCTCAAAGGTGCTGTCTCTTCAAAATTCGTGCCAATTGCGTCAAGGTACCGTTAGTGGAAAACAGGTATGCTTTAAGTACACTCTGGAACGTTCTCGAGCGTTAGTTACCTTTAAGACTGGACCCGATGAGTTGACGTTAGTGAAGCATGCCCTTAAGGCGACTAGGGCACAATTATCAACATCTCACTGAGTTTGAATGAGGTCACGTAACAGGCTATGAGAAACTGGATGTTCCTTTTGCGATACTGCAGGAACACTTGGCAGGAATGTAGCCATTGTACATCACTACTGGCAGTGGTGGTCGCAAGGATAAGCGGTCGCAAGAAGGCCGGTCTGTGGACGGCCAAGTTCCACTACCGAATGAGAACACCGTCGTATTCGACGTACGGCCGTGGCGCATCGTACTGCATGTGCAGCAGCACTTCCAACAGCAGTTGGCACCGCAGTGACACAACGAACTGTTCAAACCTGATGATAGGCGTCGACTTGTGGTAACTGTGGACTGGAACTGTTGCTTTAACTGAGTGAACTGGAACTGACCGAATGTTTTGTGAGTGTGCATTTATCCGTGAAGGGCCGAGCATCTGCGATCTCACTGCCGAAAGCAGAAAGTAGTTTCTGGTGTCGCGACTTACGTGGCGACTGGCGACTGGCGACTTACGTGGAGGATGGAGCAGACGTTTTGAAGTGATTTGAGGTGGTCCACTACAAGTTGCTCTCCTGTGCCAGCCTCTACAGCTTCCTACAGTATCATGGAAATTGTTACCTGATGACATAACAGGTGTCCTACCGTCGTGTTGTTTTGTAAGTGTTTTCCGTATATTACTTTTCTCGCCGATTTTGCTAAGAAATTCCTCACTCCTTATCTTACAAGTCCACCTAATTTTCATAATTCTTCTCTTCTGGCTTTCCCACAATCCATGCTTTACTGCCATACAGTGCTGTTTACGAAATATACATACTCAGAAATATCTTCCACAAATGAAGGCCTATGTTTATACTAGTAGAATTCTCTTGGTCAGCAGCGCCATTTTCGTCAAGGCTAGTTGCTTCTTATTCCATTCTTGCTCCGTCCGTCACCAATTATTTTGCTGCCTATGCAACAGGATTCCTTGACTGTCTACTTGGTAATCCGTAATGCTCTCATTTCTGCTACTTCTCATCACCTTAATCCTTCTTTGATTTATTCTCAGTCGATTTTCTGTACTTACTAGACTGTTCATACCCCATCTGTTGGTGGCTGCATAAACTGGTTCCATTTCATTGAGGGCTGACTGTGTGGCGTCTGGCGTAGAGAGTGTTAGCTTGGACGCACCCTCTACTGTTATCACTGTGTACCACGTGGGTGCGTACACAGCATGTTGTCGGAATCTATCTGCGAGTACCCCCATTCCTCCCGCCCTGGGCTGGCGAAGCGAAATCGTTACTACAGGGAGTCCCCCTCAACCTAGTGTATACGAAAGTGCCACACATGACGAAACCCTGCTAAATCCCTACTTCGCAAATAACGAATAACTAACGAAATGGCTGCTATTATTAAGTTATGATACTGTGTTCAGTATAACAAGTAAGTTGGAAACACAGTCAACTAAATGAAAACGGCCCAGCAATATCAATCTATGTATGAAAAACACAACAAAACTGGGTCGCCTCAGGCAAAGACAGCAACAGATACGATTGGCAATAATCAACTATATTAAATTCTCTAACGCGAGGAATGATCCAATATTATCACAGGTAACCTTCATTTTTTATGAAAATTGTGAAGGAAAGAGCAGGATCGCTATGGTTTAAGAAACGAATGTAATTACCTTCCTCACGACTCAACGATGCATATTCCCCCGACTATAAGAAAATCATACTGTATACAAGCAGAAACGAAACAAAGTCAGTCAAGCGGTGAGAAACGCTAAGCTCAGACATGCCCGTACACTATCTGACAATAGATGTAGACCAGCTAATCTGTGGAAAAATCTCCGTAGTCTCGGTTTAGGCAAAATCAAAGTTGCAGAAAATCCCATGGTCCCAGCTGAAGAACTAAACCGATTCTTCGCATTACCTACAACCAAAATTAAACCGCAAAAAAAAAGAAAAGAAAATGGAGAATCATTGTTTACTTCATGGGGATGAAAGACTGTAGCAAAGAAAAATTCTATCTACAGCACGTCACTTGCAGTACTGTCAAGAAAGCCATAATGCGGATTAGATCAGCAACTACTGGACATGATGGCATCACTATCCAGATGGTAAAACTTATTATTAACCAACTACTGCCCTCTATGAAAGACATTTTCAACGATTCATTAATCACAAGTGGTTTTCCTGAGGCCTGGAAACTGGGACAAATTAAGCCACTGCCTAAAAAGGACATCGCCACTACCACCCCATCTGCCTTCTTCCTGCACTATCAAAGGCCTTAGAATACATAGTTCATGACCAGCTCACCAACTACCTAACCACTAACAACGTACTAGAATAATACCAATCAGGTTTCCGTAAACATTGAAGCACAACATCCGCGCTGATAAAGGTGACAGATGACCTGAAACTTGCCATGGACAGACAAGAAGCGACTATCATTTGCTTCTTAGATTTCATCAAAGCATTTGATACTGTTGACTTCGACATCTTACTAGCCAAACTTAGCGCTCTAAATTTCTCACCAAGTGCAGTGCAATGGTTTCGCTCATACATGACGTCTCGTCAGCAGCGCATCCTGTTGGAATATAAAATCATAATGGCGGCAGGTAGTGTCAGGCGTTCCCCAAGGCTCAGTATTAGGTCCTATACTCTTCTCTCTGTATGTCAATGATGTGTCATCGGTTCTGACCTATTGTAAACATCATATGTATGCTGATGACCTTCAGTTGTATCAAGTGCGAAATCAAGCAATCTCAAGAAAGCTATTGAAAATTTCAATACTGACCTCGATGCACCGTCAAAATGGGCACAGGACATAGGTCTAAAACTAAACCCATCTAAAACCCAAGCGGTACTTGTTGGTCACTCTAAGCTCATTAGCCCAAAACATCGGGAATCCGTACCACCTCTTATCCTAAATGGAACAAATATTAACTTCTCTCCCTCAGCAAAGAGTTTGGGAGTAATAATAGATGAAAATATAAATTGGACAGAGCACGTAACTGCAGTGTGCAAAAAAGCATCAGCATCCCTTCATGTCCTACAAAAATATAAAAAACTCTTCCCTTTCGATCTGAAAAAAATTAGTACAAACGCTTATATTCTCAATCATTGACTACAGCGATATTATCCTACAAGGCCTCTCTCAGGAAAACTCGCGACGTCTGGAACTGGTCATGAATGCCTACGTCCGATATATCCGTGACGTTCGACTTTTTGATCACATTTCACCAGCATATGCAAAATTGTCCTGGCTGCGTGCAGACAAACGCAGAGATTTCCATACACTCTGTCTCATCTACTGCCTTATAAATTTACACTGTCCCTCATATCTCTCCTCGTCCCTAACGCTCATGTCGGAACAACATGACAGAAACACACGTTCCCATTATAATAAAATCCTCTCCGTTCCACTGCATCGCTCAGTCACCTTCTCCAAGTCCTTTATAGTAGCGGGAACCGGACTCTGGAATAACCTCCCTCGTTATGTTAGAGAACTTAAAAACATGTCTGGCTTCAAAAAACAATTAATGACGTATCTACTTAAGCAACGGTAATGCCTTCCTCTGTACGTGAATGCACTTCACCTCATTACTTCCCTCTTTCCCCCTCCTTAAACCTCCCTTCCCCAAAACTCGCTATACTAGTAAACATCTACTTTACACACCAAGATATTAATGTACATCTGCACAAATCTTCATTACTACTGCCAATTTTTCTCAAGGTTTTCATTATTATTAGATTTTTTTTACTGTTATTATTATTGCTTTTATCATAATCTGTATGTATGGCACCTGTCGTAAAAATACTGCCAGGATTTACTTTATTAGGTCTTAGTCTTATTTATCATTATTAGTTGATTTTTTCTTGTTATTGTTATTGATTTTATCATAATTTGTATGTATAGCACCTGTTGTAAAAATACTGCCGCATTTACTTTATTAGGTCTTAGTCACTACTCTTTATTCATATTGTCACTAGAGTAACCTAATTTTCTCATTTAAACTATTGTCATGATGTAACACTGATGTGTGAAATGCTGCATGTGTGGAACACTGGCCCCATGTAAGAGAGGGCCTGATGGCCCTAATCTGATCAGGTTAAATAAATAAATGAATAAATAAATATAATTGTTGAAATGGGTGATAATTCGGATCAAATAATTGGAGCAAAGACCAAAAGACCAGTAAGTACACACCTAACCTACCTCATCTGTACACAACATATTACTGTTAATCTAATGTGGAATTTAACCGTTTCACCCTTCGTTGCTGTTTAACAGCTTCGCAATTGGACGCTGTTCTCACCGCAGCTGGCTCGATGTGTTGTGGCTGCAGACGCCGCGGCGTGGCTACGAGTCACGGTCTCACCTCATCCACGAGTAGTACACGCAGACAGGCTGCTACCCCAGTAGGCTCCAAAAGCCATGGACGCTGCCGGTCTAAGTTAGCTGCAGCGCCCAGTGTGGGACGGAAAACTACTGTGTCAAAATTAGGCAAGATAGTGCTCGCTGAAAACCTAATTCTGAATACTAGTAAATAATCTTTACCAACGACACTGCACTCTAAGACGTCTCGGAGCAGTGCATCTTTTCCGCATCCATGACGGATCACAAGGGAGATGCAAGATGCTGCTCGCAATCGAAGGAATTGACAACAATATTTAGATCTTACCAGCGTAATCCGCACTGAAGGACCGGTCGACCGAACTCCCGTCAGAAGTAGACGCATGTTGGAACTCACCCCGAACGTTTCACACACACACACACACACACACACACACACACACACACACACACACACACACAAACACAAACACACACGTCGCGTTCCACGCCCACGACAGTGCAAGTTAAAAACCAAACACATAACTTTAATTGGCCTATGCTTTCACGAGACTCTGGAAAAGATTACTTGCCTCGAAGTACTATGCTGCCGCGTTACTGAGGATCATGTTTTTTTAGCAAACAAAGTTTTCTGGTGGCCCTTGTGCCGGGTGAGTGATGCTGAAGACTTAGCTTCATAACCCAGAGGGCCTTCCACTACTGTTCACTCTCCAACAGAGCGATACCCCGGGACACAGGCGGGAGCAACCTCCGCTGACCAGGCAGACCACCCAGTCGCCACGATGTGTGACTTGCCTTTCTCTCCGCATGCACGTGATCAAATAACGTAAGAGAATGCAACCGGGTGACGTCGTCACCAGCTGCCGGCATTTTTACAGGAGCACACCTCACCATTTTCAAGGCAAAACTGCAGGAAGTAAATGCCGTTCAAGGGAATTTAATACCCCGGTTACGCATAAATTCAGTGAAGAAAACTCGCACACAATATAAACGCTATCGCCATCACAGACCAAGATGACCGACGTCAGATGATATCGACAGTGACATTAATAGGTAGGATAAACTCGGGCCCTTCACTTTTTGACAAGTGAGAGAGTAGGACCCCGCTCAGAATTTAAACTAAAACCACCATCGCTATTTATAAGGTTGCTTGCTAATTTTATTTCAACAGCTTACGTAATAACTCCATCCCAATATTTGAAAGGCATGCCCAACCCCCCCTGTTGTTATATACCGTAGGATGACTGGTGCCAAAACATTGTTCTGCAATGGTGGATTTGCTCGGCTGTTGTAAGCGTGTGTGCCGTTTGTGCACAGTACACCTCTTCCCCACAGTGTTGATAGTCTGAACAACATATTACATGTCACAACTGCAAGGAATGCAGTAGACGTCCACCTTACGCAAACCAAGATCTTCCTTTGCGGCACTTAAAAGGATTCTAATCTCATACAGTGGTCGAAAACAACACTTCACATCATATTCCCACAAAATACGAATAATCCTGTTCGAAATATTTCCTGCCTAAGGCCAAAAGGCCGTAGGCTTTGGTGCTACCCTGTGTACAGTTGGTCGATAGCGCAAGGCACGTGTAATCTTTCGCTATAACCGTTGTCACGAAGGGTGAGTTCGAGATGGGCTAACTCTGCTGACAAATTCGCAGGAACCGAGGTGACACGGGCCCTGTGAACAATGGTACGATGTTCCCCTCCACGCTGAGTGACAACTGTCAGCCTGCAGATACAAGGCAGTGCGAGCAGGCTTCCTATAAACATCGCGTCCCAACGTCCCATTCACCTTCCTCGTTACCAACACTTCAAGAAAGGGAAGACAGACGCCGTAGTGGCCGAGCGGTTCTAGGTGCTTCCGTCTGGAACCACGCGACCTCTACGATCGCAGGTTCGAATCCTGCCTCGGCCATGGATGTGTGTGAAGTCCTTAGGTTACGTAGGTTTAATTAGTTCTACGTTCTAGGAGAATGATAACCTCAGATATTAAGTCCCATAGTGCTCACAGCCATTAAAAGGGAAGACAGTCATCTTTCCCCACCTCCATTGTGAAACGAAAATTCCGGTGAGCTGAATTAAGGTATTCTAAAAAGTCATTGAAATTCTCACTACAGTGAGACCATAGAACAAAAATCTAGACTACATGCCTGAAAAAGAAAAAAAAAAAAAAAAAAAAGAACGCGCAGGTTCCAAAGCCGCCGACAGCAAGGCACCTATCTTGAAATCTTCCATAAACAAATTGACAATAATAGGTGACAACGAGCTTCCCATCGCAACTCCATCGGTCTGCTCGTAGTACTGGCCATTCAATAAAAAGTAAATGGAAGTCAACACATGTCGAAAAAGGTTCGTTAATTCAGCACCAAGCCTAGCCTCAATTTAAGGACGAAACGAGGAAAAGAGATATCACACAACTGCGAATAACGTGCAGAAAAAGCAAACGAATTTTTTTTCCTTAAATTAAAGGTTACCAGTACAAGTGGCAAGTACCTGTTAGATAAACAACCAGTTATCAGAGAAGTAATAATTACATATTCATTTAATGAAATCTGTGCCAACAGAAGCCTCATAAACAACACAACAAAAAGCAGTTGCAAAAATTTAGTAATTTTTTAGCTCATTAAGAAAATTGAAAGAAATAATATGGAATAATAAGAGAATGATCGTTACGGAAACAGCAGGCTAATGAAAACTCTGTGTGAAGTCAAAAGATTTGCATTGCCTCACGGTAAAGTTTTCTTTCATGTAAAAAAAAAAAAAATTAAAAAAAAAAACATAAAATTTGCGGCTGGAGTTTCTTGAAATTTACCGTCTGAAATAATTTGGAAGTTAGATGAGTGCACAAATGAGATTTATTAACCTGCAGCACAACAGCAAAGCCAAAATAGGAACACGAAATAACACTCCAATAAACAGCATGAAATAAAAACGTGCGAAATTTGTACAGTTTAAATTTGAATTATAAAAGAAAAAGACTATATTTTGTATGTTGTACAAGAATAATTCATTTAGCTAACCAGTTTTTGCCAATAAGATCATCATCAGACTAACTGGTGTGTTTGTTAACAACAATGAAAAAGATATTGCTTGTCCTGACTGATGGTGACTGTCTATATACTTCATATATTCTGTTGTTACTACTGCTAATTCCATCTACTTTTTCTTGGTTTGCTCTTTTTATATTTATATAATTCACATTTACATTATATTTATTCACTTTACTCTTTAAAAAACTAAACAAAAATTCTCTAACATTCACTATCAACATTGGCCCAGTGTTAACATCGTATATTATTATTTTAGATTATTCCCTTTTGAGAGAGCGATTGAACGTGAGTAGACATGATTTCTTCTTGTTTCTTTATTCCTCCCAAATTCTCTTTATACGTTCACTGTGTTCTCTCTTGCGTTCTTCCGACCGTTTTTTCCCCGTTCTGTTCTCCTTGTGTTCTTGTTTAAATGCGTGTATCTTTATGATGTTTCTAAACTGTTCTCTATTATTTATGTTGTCTTGTGTGATTCCCAGTTCTTTAATGTCTTCTTCTGTTTCAGTGATCCACTTCGTCTTGTTTTTGCTCTTGTTTACTATCTCGAAGATTTGCTTTGTGAGCCTGGTTTTATTCATCCTGCTGATATCTCCATAAAATTTCATCCTTCTCTTTCTAATGGTGTCTGTTATTGGTCCTATATCTTTGTAAATCTTTCTAGTCGGACTCTTCATCCAAATTCCTTTCCATATATTTTCCTCAGAAGTTTTCTTTCCTGCTTTTCAGTCTCTCTGATCTTCGTATGACCATGAATCACTGTAGGTTCTGTAGCATAAAGTGCTTCTGGTAGGGCTATTGTGTTGTAACACCTTAGTTTCTCATTGACAGAAATAGATTTCTTATAGTGATTCCAAGTGAGCTTACATGCTTTTTATAATCTGGAGATTCTATCTTAATTGGCTATTGAGTTCATTCCTGATGGTTGATTATCTCTTCCAGATATCTGAAGTGGGCAATTTGGGCCACTTTCCCGTATTGAGTAGTAATAGGGAGATTATGTCAAGGTTTGTTTTCTGAGTACTGTGTTTTATCGTAGGAGTTTTCTGTGAGATTTCGTGTAGTTTTTCCAATGCAAGTTTAGCTTCCTCTCTATTGAAACTTCCTGGCAGATTAAAACTGTGTGCCCGACCGAGACTCGAACTCGGGACCTTTGCCTTTGCAAGTGCTCTACCATCTGAGCTACCGAAGCACGGCTCACGCCCGGTCCTCACAGCTTTACTTCTGCCAGTATCTCGTCTCCCGAGTTCGAGTCTCGGTCGGCCACACAGTTTTAATCTGCCAGGAAGTTTCATATCAGCGCACACTCCGCTGCAGAGTGAAAATCTCATTCTGGAAAATTCCTCTCTATTGTTCGTTGGAATGACAAGATCGTCCGCGAAAGCCATACACTTAACCCTGATTCTCTGCTCTTTTTTAATCCCAAGCTGAATTCCTTTTATTTCCTTTTCCCATGTCCTCACAGTTTTTTCCAGAATCATGTTAAATAGAAGGGGGGGGGGGGCACATTTCATCTCCTTGGCGAACACCAGTATGGATATGAAAAGCTTCCGATATTTCTCCCATGAATTTAACTTTGGAAGTTGTAACTGTTAATGCCTGTTGAACAATTGACCTTGTTTTCCTGTCAATTCTGAACTCCTCTAAAGTGTGGAATAATGTTTATCTATTTATCGTATCATAGGCTTTTTAAAATCGACAAAAGTTACCGTAGTAATTCCACATCTTCTCATTTGCAAAATCGTTTTTAAGTTCCATATCTGTTCGATGCAAGGTCGACCTTTGCGAAACCCTGCATGACACTCCTTTATTAACTGGTCTGCTCGTTCTTCTAGTCTGTTTAACAGTGCCTTTGAAAAAATTTTGTACATTACAGGAAGCTGTGAAATTCCCCTGTAATTATTTAGATCGGATTTTGCACCTTTTTGTGGGGAGAGTGAATTAATGCACATTTCCACATTGCAGGCATTTGTTTAGTTTCATAAATGTTTGATATAATTCAGTGGATTTCTGCGTGAGATTATTGTTATTTGATTTCCATACTTCTGCTATGCTTCCGTCTTCTCCTGAAGACTTGTTGTTCATCAAAGAATTGGTTATTTCCTTTACCTCTTTAAGTGATGGTGGATTTGAGTCGGGATTGGATGTGGGTTTTTCGAAATCTATCAGAGGCTTGCAGCGGAGAAGTGAGTGAAAATATTTAGCTGAAATTTTACAATTCTTTTTAGGGCTGGATTTCAGTGATCCACAGGGCCGGAAAAAGCACAGTTTTTTGTAAAAAGTTCTGGTGTTGTTCTTGATAAATTCTTGTTCAGTTTCTTTAAGCCAGCTTATATCATATCTACGTTACATTGAAAAGGAAAATTGTAGTTTAACAACATATGCATTAACTACGAAGACATATTTCATTTTAAATCGCAGGTGACATTTCATTTCAATTGCAGGTGACATATCAAAAATTACAGAAAAATTAATTGTATAAAATTTACAGGACACAATAAAAAAATATACAGCACATTTGTGTTATTGTGCTAGAGAATGATGAGTATTAATTCAATATTAGTCCAACGAAGGTTTTCTAAGCTACTTTGTTTGTGGTTAGACTAGGCTTGCACAGTATTCTTTCAGAGGGTCTGATTCTGCCATCTGCCCTACTGCGATTAGAGTAATGTGATCTTTTCACATCAAATCACTCCTTATGCATTGTCCCAGACTGTTCTGCTATTGTGTAGTCATGCAATAATGTGCCCCACCATCTATTTATGACATTATTCTGGGGGCCAGCTGCCAGTCAATGAACCAAAGTCGATCCTCAGTCTTCCAGTATTTAGTTACAGCTTTCTGGCTTTCCAACTTCTCTGTGTACGACAGCATCATACTCTGAAGTCCCATATTCATTACGACCTTATCCACTAGGCCATTTATACATTTTGTGAATAGTAATGCCCATGAAACGCTCTTAGTAGACACCAAAAATAATTTTTGCGTCTGAATATTTACCTCCATTATGAATGGTGTGTGCCCGTTCATCCTGGATGTCAACAAGAACACCGCCTTTCATTTACTTTTCAACACGAGAACATTCTTATAATCTCCACAAAACTTTGTCTAGTATAAGGCCTCACCTACTAGATAGTGTGTAAGCTATCACTACCAACAGAGTAAGACCAACTTAATAAAATAGAAATGTGAATATTTGCAAGCAATGACACAGAAATTTCAGCAGCGTTCCCCTCAGTCTTAAGGTACAAGCTACATACACATTATATCATAATGGGACGCTGAGCAGTTTCAAGATATAGGCGTCCCCTATTGTGAAGTGGAGTTAGACAGAGCTGTCTATATTCTGAACAGCTCGCATTTAACTTATTCATTTGTGCATCTAGAATACAGTGTGAATTACATAAACACTTCTCCTGTTAATTTAAAAACATTGGCTAGCCAAAGGGGGAATCGTACTTCCTCTTCTTTCAGCCTTCCAGTTGATTCCAGTCAAAACCCTACCATGTTTGATATCAATTTTCACTTTAGTTTTTCAGTGTTCCTAAGAATATCATTGCAATAACATTTCATGTTGGTGTTTTCAAAAACTGAATAAAAATGCTGTAACTATAAATATTCGAAGACCACATAGAAAGAAAGAATTTAGTCCATTTTGTAGATTTTTCAGGAGAGCAATTTTAAAGTTACAGTTTCATTGGTTATTCAAACACGCTTTTGTAATTTATGCAGTACATTCAATGGCCTTTTCTTTAGGATTCCTTAAAAGTGGAAAAAATTATTATTAAAAATTGGACCCTGTATGTCTTTTTATCTAAATGTCTATGTTTTAATTTCTTTGTATAATGCACTCGTTGGATTGCATTAGTCAGAATGTAATGTGATATTGGGATGAGACTTCACTTTAAAACTTCTCTGCAACTCCCTTGACAAAGATCTATTCATCTTTGAGTCTGGTCTTTATTGTGTAGGATGTTCATGATTAATCAGGTTTTAGAATCAATATTGTTTATCAATATCATGTTTTTATTTTCGTTGAACTCATGTAAATTATGATGACTAATAAGCCCATGTATCTACTTTTTTGTCTTAAATCACCTGGTATACAACGACCAACAATTATTTAATAAATCGCTACAATAAATACATTAAAAATATAGTTAATATGATGTAATTTCAGTTATCAGCATAAATCACAGTTTTTATAACCCACAGTCTTCATTTATCACTTTTTACTTATCACAAACAAATAACAGAAATCGGTTATTAACTTTTCATAACTGGCCAAATTTGCAATAGTGGAAATAAAAATTTTAACAGTTACTGGCATAAACATAATGCCTTTCAAAAAAAAACACAAAACTCGTTTGTAAATTCACTGCCAGAAAGGAGTATTTGTACAATACTCTTGGGCTCCTGTGCCTCAGAACACCTTCAGTTCTTTTCCTTGGTGATAGGGAGCGGTCATCAAACATTAGACATGCGACCTCTTATTAGCATGGTATCTCAATAGGTCTGTTATAATAAAGCAGGACCTGCTATTTCACACACTGATATTATTTAGTTTCATTCAATTACTGTGACTAAAGTCTTTACCAGCCTACCTTCGTAACAGGTTGAAGGGAACAAAAACTCTCCTTCTCCTAGTTCTGGTTCCTCTTCCATTCGTGTAGCATGAGCAGTAACAACTTATGTGATCCAAGATCCATTGTAAGTGTCACGATGTATGATAAGCCTTGGACGGTGGCATTCTATCTTCATCTCCTAAGTAATTCGCGACGGGAATGGACGTTTTGGTCGGTATCTTGGTTGCAAGAAATCAGTCCAGTCACGTATAATTGAGCCATCAACTTCAACAACCTGAAAAAGAGTGGTTTTCGCACGCGCATCTTTAGTTATATCTGTACAGTCCTTTAGCTTTTGTTTTACATCTGATGAGGCCCATGTCTATAACACTTTCCATGTATGAATGTCCTCTTACTGGGAATGTCACACGAATTGATTCAAATCGCTTTACATGATGGGCAAGATAGTGGATGAACCTGAAAAGGGTGTAGTTTTTGTTTTGACCACCGCATGAGTCACAAAGGATTTCCAAATATTTAACCTCGGGATCCAGAAACGAAATAACATAATGTTGCGAGAAAGAAACTACTTCATTTAAATCATTCTTCCGTATTTCGTTGGAAACCCATACATATCGCTTCTGGGTTTGTTAACTTTCAGCTTCTCTATCGAGATTGTCTTTTACGCTGATAGAATGCATCAGCTTTACGGCGGTGCAGTTCATATTCAATCTTCTCTCCCGTAATATTATTTTGAACGTCTGATCTTCCCTTCCATCAGTTGCATGTGTGAGTTGTGCCTCTAAAATTTTGAAAATTACAGAAAACTTATCAAAGTACTGCATGTATCACTTCGAGGGAAAGCGAATGAGTTATTAAATTCTGTATGAAACATTGCATGATAAGTTTCATATGAAACGGCAGTATAATGTGTCTCTTGCAACATCTTGAACATCTTGATTGTGAGTTCTTCAGGCTAATACAGTTTCTGTTTTTTATTTATGCTGTAATGACTGGACTGTCCTTTAAATGACTTGATGTGAGTGCAGATACTTTGCTCCGTTTCTGCTGAAAGTTTATGAACTTGTTTTCCGTATTTCCCTCGTTTATCAACTGGCGCAATGCCTTCAAAGAAATTCCTGATAGTTTCTAATCTTTTCTTTAAAATACCATTAGTGATATGTAGGCCTTTTGACAAACAGGCAGTTCTATCACAGTATTATCTTTCATTATTCTGACCTTATAACGAAATGTATAATCACACAAAGTAGCTATTGTCTCATCTCTGCGAAGCCTTCAGCGTTGGGCATTGTCAACAGAAATCTGTCCTGTCTGGTGACAACTTTGCTCATTCCAGTCCTTCACCAGATTGAAATTAGATATTGATTTAGACTTCTGTGCATCAGTTAGCAAATGAGTATTATATTATTCTTATTTCATGTGAAATTGTTCTTAACTTTTTAGATCAGATTGTCTGCCATAGCTCTGTCTTTTTCTAGACTTACCACTGCAGCCTGACTCTGGATATTCCATCACCAGTTGAAACACCGACTTCTGTTGGGTTTTACAAGAAATTCAATTCTGTCTACTACACCACAAGGCGCTGGAGTGATTGTCAAGGCTGCTCTGTGTCAGCACAAATCACGGCACAAAATTCAGTTCCACCACAGCACTAAGCAAAGAAGCTAATGTCAAATCTACTACATGTTAGCTTCAACAGTACATAAGAAGGTTCTACAATGACATTGCATTTAACAATGTCAACAATGAGACTTCCATAAAAGCAGACAAAAAAATCAATACAGCTGAGAAAACCGCATCTGGTGGTCCTCACCCGTTCTGTCCGTGTATTGAACGGACTTGATCCGCTTTCTCCGTGTATACCACATATTAATCTGGCTACAACTCCGTGACTATACCCATCACATTCGTGTAATTTCACCCAACTGAAAGTACGTCTGATGAATTTAATAATGATACCACTAACTCATTTTCGTGAGATTTGGACTTAACCCCTCCTCTCCGTGTAGTCTTCATTTGTGGATCCAATTTTTCAGTACTTCCATCATTAGCTGATCCCCATGTAATATTCGAGAGCATGCTGAAAATAATGATTCCGAATTTTTTACGTGAAAACTCTTAAAGCGTTTAAATTAAGTAACTGTTTCAGAAATTTTACATTTTCATTCTTCATGTTTAGATATTTATTTCTCAACATTGTCACCCTGGCGACGAATGCATTTCTGCCAGTGAGACACTAGTTTGTTGATACTGCCACTGTGGAACAGCTGACTCTGTTGACGGAGTTACAGCCTCACCCCTGTTTGTACCGTTTTATCAGTTGCAAAGTGAAGTCCTCAGAGGTTTTCTTTAACTTCTGGAAATACTTCAAGCTCTGAGATACACGTGAAGGTTAGCACCACGCTTTTCCTTCATTACCAGCACGAACGAACCAACGTCACACATTATTACTGATGTTGATACAATCATCACTCGACAATGCTTTGATTCTTCTACGGATTTCAATTGAACGCCCGTTTTCTAAGGTTAGAAACTCCATTACAGCAAGCTATTTCTCAGGCACCGACACTGTTACGTTACGCTCTGCCATGTTACACTCTACAATTCGGAGCCCTCTAGCGGCAGAGTCTTCCAACTTGCGTCGGCGAAGCGGGAAGACGACCGAGTAATGTGTATAATATTTAACACCTCGACCCATATTAAGAACACAATAAAAAGTTCAGAGGCGCTACTTTTCAGGACTCCCGCGTATATAACCAGGAATACTCTGTTTCATGGCGATAGTGTTTCCATTGTCCACAGCGGTCAGATAATATGTGCAGTGGTAACTAACGGTCAAATATGTTAAAAGTGGTGAAACGAAATGATGGTATGGCATTTTGGCCGGGAGGCCCCATTCGGGGGAGTTCGGCCGCCGTATTGCAAGTCCTTTTTAGTTGACGCCACTTCGGCGACTTGCGAGTCAATGATGGTGAAGGACACACAACACCGAGTCCCCCGCCGGGAATCTAACCCTGGCCCCCTGTGTGACAGGCGGTAACGCTACCGCTACACTACGGACGCGCTCGTAATATTGCGGAGTGAAATTCAGTCGGTAATCCTAAACCAGTTTCAACGTCACAAACGTAGGCGCTGGTAGTTACAAGGGAACCTCCCCGTAGCACCCCCCTCAGATTTCGTTATAAGTTGGCACAGTAGATAGGCCTTGAAAAACTGAACACAGATGAATCGAGAAAACAGAAAGAAGTTGTGTGGAACTATGAAAAAAATAAGAAAAATATACAAACTGAGTAGTCCATGAGCAAGATAAGCAATATCAAGGAGTATGTGAGCTCAGCAGCGCCGTGGTCCCGTGGTTAGCGTGAGCAGCTGCGGAGTGATATGTCCTTGATTCAAGACTTCCCTCGAGCGAAGAGTTTAATTTTTTATTTTCAGACAATTATTATCTGTCCGTCCGCCCATCCGATGCGAGGTAAGTGCGTAGTATGGGGACGCTACACCTAAACAAACATCGAAACAGACATATTCCTGTCATGTGACGCACATGCCGTCACCAGTGTCGTATAGAATATACCAGACTGTTTCCCTGTGGAGGAATCGGTTGACCTGTGACCTTGCGATCAAATGTTTTCGGTTCTCATCGGAGAGGCACGTTCTTTCGTCTACTAATCGCACGGTTTTGCGGTGCGGTCGCAAAAAACAGACACTAAACTTATTACAGTGAACAGAGACGTGAATGATTGAACGGACAGATCATAACTTTGCGAAAATAAAGAAAGTAAACTTTTCACTCGAGGGGAGACTTGAACCAAGGACCTCTCGTCCCGCACCTGCTCACGCTAAACACGGTACCACGGCGCTCAGAAGCTCATAATTTCCTTGATGTTGCCTATCTTGCGCATGGACTACTCAGTTTGTATATTTTTCTTATTTTTTTCATAGTTCCACACAACTTCTTCCTGTTTTCTCGATTCATCTGTGTTCAGTTTTTCAAGGTCTATCCACTGTGCCAACTTATAACTAAATCTGAGGGGGGTACGATGGGGAAGTTCCCTTGTTAGGTGTAGTGCCTTCTGGGTCTCGACACAAGGCGTTGCCGGCAGGTAGGTCCTCTATAAAGTGTTGAAGACGTTAAACACGTGACGATTGAAGACTGAACTGTATACCAGCTCGACGTCGGAGAGCTCAATAGGGAGTAAATGCGCCATGTGATGCAAAGTGTGATGGGCCCTGCGGCACGGCCACGTTGCGCAGGCAGCCGTCACGGGACGAGGAGTGGCCGGGGGCCCGTGCTGCGAGCACGCGCTCCACCTCCTCCACAGTTCACTGTTCGGGCCCGTGGGCTGCAGCGTCTCGTTACACATTCTAGTTACGATTTATTTAGAATGTCAGAGAAATTTCCTTTGTTTCTCTGAAATTACTTTCACAATGGCGAGAAATCTGTAAAGTGCGATCACAATAAGAGAGGCCGATCACATATCTTGCGGATGCCTACGTACGACCCAAATCAAAACTTTTAATCATCATCTCGAAAAAATCCAGTTGCGGTCATGAGACCAGACCATGCCATCACCGGTTCTCTACTCATTCTCCTTCAGCGCTACACATTTCCCCCACCCCAACGACGGATGAATTGACGGGGACCACGTCTGCACTTCCGGTACTTTGAAGTACAACTGTTGTGGAATTTCGTGTAATCTGTGGCAGCTTCATCCGAGGAAGAATTACTACGTCAGGTGAATAGAGGGTCACGGGAGTGAAGGTCGATTTTACATTTGCCAAACAGCCCAAGAAAGTGATGTGTGTGACTAAGTCCCGAGCAAAACAAACTGACGCTGTCGTGCAGCAGAAACACACTCCAATGGGTCTCACCGTGAAGCTTCGACTTCTCAGTCTTCCTTAACATTATCAGGAGATTTCGGTAATTCGTTCACATTAGGGTTTGCGTCTGGGAAGAATAATCTATTAGCGGTGCATAATGAAAGTCCAAAAAGCACTCGCCACCACCTTGCTCGGAAACGAAGGGTTTTAGCGTTTTTTGGCTGTGGTTAATCTGCGTGTTTCAATTACTTTCAATCGTACTTTGTTTCGGGGTTATAGCGACAACCCCGGCACGCATCTGTGGCACTCAGACGGTTAAAGTGGTTGTGCGATTGGGGTGTTTTGTGCTTATTCTTCGTAAGAATATCGGCACAGGTATGTGAATTCCCTGACACTCGATTTTAGTCATTTTTGTAGTAATATGTACGTTCAGTGCTCTTTGTTACCTTTCCCTTGCCGGACCTTCTTGAACGATTTCGTGCAATAATAAAAGTTAACGCTATACGTTTTAATGTTGTTGTTGTTGTGGTCTTCAGGCCTGAGACTGGTTTGGTGCAGCTCTCCATGCTACTCTATCCTGTGCAAGCTTCTTCATCTCCCAGTACCTACTGCAACCTACATCCTTCTGAATCTGCTTGGTGTGTTCATCTCTTGGTTTCCCTCTACGATTTTTACCCTCCACGCTGCCCTCCAATACTAAATTGGTGATCCCTTGATGCCTCAAAACATGTCCTACCAACCGATCCCTTCTGCTAGTCAAGTTATGCCACAAACTTCTCTTCTCCCCAGTCCTATTCAACACCTCCGCATTAGTTATGTGATCTACCCATCTAATCTTCAGCATTCTTCTGTAGCACCACATTTCGAAAGCTTCTATTCTCTTCTTATCTAAACTATTTATCGTCCATGTTTCACATCCATACATGCCTAAAATCCATACAAATAGTTTCAGACACGACTTCCTGACACTTAAATCAATACTAGATGTTAACAAATTTCTCTTCTTCAGAAACGCTTTCGTTGCCATTGCCAGTCCACATTTTATATCCTCTCTACTTAGGCCATCATCAGTTAATTTGCTCCCCAAATAGCAAAACTCCTTTACTACTTTAGGTGTCTCATATCCTAATCTAATTCCCTCAGCATCACCCGACTTAATTCGACTTGTTCCAATTCGACTACAATCCATTATCCTCGTTTTGCTTTTGTTGATGTTCATCTTATATCTTCCTTTCAAGACATTGTCCATTCCGCTCAACTGCTCTTCCAAGTCCTTTACTGTCTCTGACAGAATTACAATGTCATCAGCAAACCTCAAAGTTTTTATTTCTTCTCCATGGATTTTAATACCTACTCCAAACTTTTCTTTTGTTTCCTTTACTGCTTGCTCAATATACAGATTGAATAGGATCGGGGAGAGGGTACAACCCTGTCTCATTCCCTTCCCAACCACTGCTTCCCTTTCATGTCCCTCGACTCTTATAACCGCCATCTGCCTTCTGTACAAATTGTAAATAGCCTTTCGCTCCCTGTAATTTACCCCTGCCACATTTAGGATTTGGAAGAGGGTATTCCAGTCAACATTGGCAAAAGCTTTCTCTAAGTCTACAAATGCTAGAAACGTAGGTTTGGCTTTCCTCAATCTTTCTTCTAAGATAAGTCAAAAGGTCAGTATTGCCTCACGTGTTCCAGTATTTCTACGGAATCCAAACTGATCTTCCCCAAGGTCGGCTTCTACTAGTTTTTCCATTCGTCTGTACAGAATTCGCGTTAGTATTTTGCAGCCGTGACTTATTAAACTGATAGTTCGGTAATTTTCACATCTGTCAACACCTGCTTTCTTTGGGATGGGATTATTATATTCTTCTTGAAGTCTGAGGGTATTTCGCCTGTCTCTTACAACTTGCTCACCAGATGGTAGAGTTTTGTCAGGACTGGCTCTCCCAAGGCCGTCAGTAGTTCTAATGGAATGTTGTCTACTCCTGGGGCCTTGTTTCGACTCAGGTCTTTCAGTGCTCTGTCGAACTCTTCACGCAGTATCATATCTCCCATTTCATCTTCACCTACATCCTCTTCCATTTCCATAATATTGTCCTCAAGTACATCGCCCTTGTCTAGACCCCCTATATACTCCTTCCACCTTTCTGCTTTCCCTTCATTGCTTAGAACTGGGTTTCCATCTGAGCTCTTGATATTCATACAAGTGGTTCTGTTTTCTCCAAAGGTCGCTTTAATTTTCCTGTAGGCAGTATCTATCTTACCCCTAGTGAGATAAGCCTCTACATCCTTACATTTATCCTGTAGCCATCCTAGCTTAGCCATTTTGACTTCTTGTCGATCTCATTTTTCAGACGTTTGTATTCTTTTTTGCCTGCTTCATTTACTGCATTTTTATATTTTCTCCTTTCGTCAATTAAATTCAAAATTTCTTCTGTTAATCAAGGATTTCTACTAGCCCTCGTCTTTTTACCTACTTGATCCTCTGCTGCCTTCACTACTTCATCCCTCAAAGCTACCCATTTTTCTTCTACTGTATTTCTTTCCCCCATTTCTGCCATTTGTTCCCTTACGCTCTCCCTGAAACTCTGTACAACCTCTGGTTTAGTCAGTTTATCCAGGTTCCATCTCCTTAAATTCCCACCTTTTTGCAGTTTCTTCAGTTTTAATCTACAGTTCATAACCAATAGATTGTGGTCAGAGTCCACATCTGCCCCTGGCAATGTCTTACAATTTAAAACCTGGTTCCTAACTCTCACCATTATATAATCTATCTGATACCTTTTAGTATCTGCAGGGTTCTTCCATGTATACAATCTTCTTTTATGATTCTTGAACCAGGTGTTAGCTATGATTAAGTTATGCTCTGCACAGAATTCTACCAGGCGGCATCCTCTTTCATTTCTTACCCCCAATCCATGTTCACCTACTACGTTTCCTTCTCTCCCTTTTCCTACTACCGAATTCCAATCACCCATGACTACTAAGTTTTCGTCTCCCTTCACTATCTGAATAATTTCTTTTATTTCATCATACATTTCTTCAATTTCTTCGTCATCTGCAGAGCTAGTTGGCATATAAACTTGTACTACTGTAGTAGGCGTGGGCGTCGTGTCTATCTTGGCCACAATAATGCGTTCACTATGCTGTTTGTAGTAGCTTACCCGCACTCCTATCTTTTTATTCATTATTAAACCTACTCCTGCATTACCCCTATTTGACTTTGTATTTATAATCCTGTATTCGCCTGACCAAAAGTCTTGTTCCTCCTGCCACCGAACCTCACTAATTCCCACCATATCTAATTTTAACCTATCCATTTGCCTTTTTAGATTTTCTAACGTACCTGCCCGATTAAGGGATCTGACATTCCACGCTCCGATCCGTAGAACGCCAGTTTTCTTTCTCCTGATAACGACGTCCTCTTGAGTAGTCCCCGCCCGGAGATCCGAATGGGGGACTATTTTACCGCCGGAATATTTTACCCAAGAGGACACCATCGTCATTAACCATACAGTAAAGCTGCATGCCCTCGGGAAAAATTACGGCTGTAGTTTCCCCTTGCTTTCAACCGTTCGCAGTACCAGCACAGCAAGGACGTTTTGGTTAGTGTTACAAGGCCAGATCAGTTCAAAAATGGTTCAAATGGCTCTGAGCACTATGGGACTTTCTTGTCATCAGTCCCCTAGAACTTAGAACTACTTAAACATAACTAACCCAAGGACATGACAAACATCCATGCCCGAGGCAGGACTCGAACCTGCGACCGTAGCAGTCCCGCGGTTCCGGACTGAGCGCCTAGAACCGCTAGACCACCGTGGCCGGCGCCAGATCAGTCAACCATCCAGACAGTTGCCCCTGCAACTACTGAAAAGGCTGCTGTCCCTCTTCAGGAACCACGCGTTTGTCTGGCCTCTCAACAGATACCCCTCCGTTGTGGTTGCACCTACGGTACGGCTATCAGTATCGCTGAGGCACGCAGGCCTCCCCACCAACGGCAAGGTCCATGGTTTATGGGGGGGAGGGTTTTAAAGTTACGTACCATTATTTATGTGATTCAACTCTCTCGGCATTTAACTGCTAATCTCCCTTTATCAATTTCCCTGCTTTCCATCGGACGGCATTGTCAACAAACGGCTGAAAAACGCAGGGAGAAAATGGACAACGACGACAAGCTATTCCCCGCCATCGCCGACAAGTTTAAAGAACTCTTGAAGGACACACCAGTTTTGGAGCTTTTGGGGCTTGTTCTCATGTCAAATATGTGTATGAATGCAATACAGTGCAACAAAAACGACGCTAATCCTGCAGAGGACACTCACTACAGCGGAGTGAACATTTTTTCCGGAGAACAAGATGATGTCAAATCGAACACAAAAACACTTTCGACCCAAGTTCGTTCTACCGTGTTCGGACCACATGGAACGATGAAGCCTATGACAGAACTGCTAACGCAGGCGACACTATCAGCTCAGCACCGAGGTGCAGTGTATTTACCAACTAAAACTGACATTGTGGTTGTAGGAGACTCAGGAACCTTAACAGCCGGTGACCTCGTCCGCGCCGCCATCAGAATTCGAAGCAACGAACCTTTCGTCCGCCAGATCCAGCAGCCTCCGCACTTGCTATTACCGGCTTCGCCATTTACACCCAACCGAAAATGTGGTTAGTTGTAACTGAATATATATTCCATAAACAGCAAGTGTCCGAAGATATGTAATTTGGACCGACTAACCACAGCATTACTTGCAGACTTTATTGCGTACACGCCGACAGATCGAGCATAAGGAAGATTAGGAGACGAACTGATTGAACGATGTAGTAAATCCAGTGGCCACGGGATCGAACGGCTTATACATCAAGAGAAACGTGGTACAAGACGACATCAGGATTTTGGCAACATCTACTTAATTTAATGGACAGCTCCTCAGTTACTATACATGTAGCAGCAACAAGTACAGGCACGAACGTCTTTAGCCGAATAGCTTGACAAATTGCTTCAGGCCGCTGAAGAGTCGGGGCCAGCGAGATATATGGGTCTTGCAATGAACTTGTGACGTCACAATAGTCGACATGTATGCCACACTTCGCGAACGTTTGGCTCCGATCGGGGCCCACCGGAAATTAGTATTTAAATGGACACGTACCTCCTAAATGTCGTAATTTTGTCGTGTGTTGTCGAGAAGTTGCAAGCATTCAAACACACAGCTCAGAATAATTAAACCCGTCTGAAAGAGCTCCTCTCTCCCGGCCAGAGACGGCTGCTGGCACCCGCCGCGTGCTGCGACGTAACGCTCCGCCGCCTGTCTTTCTAGCAGGCCACGACAGGGCATGGCTGTAGCGCGAGTCGCTCGCAACTGTTCTGATGAGAGAACATCGGCCTACTCGTCGGCCGAACGCGACCGATGCCGGCCGCTTTTACCCTAGACGACGACTTGTAACTGTGGTGACGTCACGTCACGACGCCCACCGAGCGTTTCCCAGTGAATCCGAAGCTTAGGAGCCACAGTGGAGGTGCTAGGAAACCAGGTGCGCGGGCAGCGACAACGAAGGGGCACAGAAAGTCGAACCAAGTGCGAGTTAAACCCGGTCTACTGCCACGAGCGCCACGGCGACAGCGAAATGAAGCCCGCGAACGATGCAGGTAGCACTCACGTTTCGGTCAACACTGTGTAAAGTGTACTTAGCCGTGCAGTTACCCAAATGGGAATCGCGATCTGAGGTAGGCGCGACAGGTCGCACGCCGGACAGAAAGTGCTGATCACGTCACAATAGCCAGGTATCCAAGGCAAAAGTTCCGTACCTACACACTATCCTAAACAGTCACCTTCACGCGCGTATTCTACTATGTTAAAAATACTTCATGTATTTTATTTCATTTTTCATTTGCACGTCTAGTTCTGTAGGACCAAACTGAGGAGCAAATCTCCAAGGTCATGGAACGTGTCAGTAAATTACAACATAATAGCAATAACAGATAAAATAAAATGTTTATGAATCCAAAAGACGTCAAGCCATAAGTTTAAGTAAAGCTAATCAACAATATAACATACGAATCAGCTCAATTTTTCAAGGAACTCCTCAACAGAATAGGAGTGAACCATAAGGAAACTCTTTAGTTTCTATTTGAAAGGGCGGCCACGGTGGCTGTGCGGTTCTAGGCGCTTTAGTCTGGAACCGCGCGACTGCTACGGTCGCAGGTTCGAATCTGCCTCGGGCGTGGCTGTGTGTGATGTCCTTAGGTTAGTTACGTTTAAGTCATTCTCAGTTCTATTGGACTGATGACCTCAGATGTTAAGTCTCATAGTGCTCAGAGCCATTTGAACCATCTTTTTGAAAGGTCGTGGATTATTGCTAACATTTTTGAATTCTTGTGGTAGCTTATCAAAAATGGATGCAGCAGTATACTGCACACCTTTCTGCACAACAGTTAAGGAAGTGCTATCCAAATGCGGACTGGGTGTCTGCCAAGTATAAACACAGTGAAACCCGCTAATTTTTGGGAATAAGCTGATATTGTTAAAAAGAAACGACAGAGAGGTCAGTCTCAAAATACCCAGACTAGTGAACAGGGGTCGACAAGAGGTTCACGAAATTATACTACATTTTACCCGAACTGCCCATTTCTGAGTCAAAAATATGCTTCTAGAATCGGAAGAGTTACGGTACCCCAAAATATAATACCACACGACATAAGCGAATTAGAATAAGCAAATTAGGTTAATTTTAGGGTCGAACGATCACTTACCTCAAATACCGTTCGGATAGTAAATAGGTAGTATTGAGTCTTTGAACAACATCTTGAACGTGGGCTTTCGAAGACAGTTTACTCCCTATCTGAACGCCTAGAAATTGGAACTGTTCAGTTACACTAATCATATGCCCACTCTGTGAAATTAAAACGTTGGGTTTTATTGAGTTCTGTGTTAGAGACTGTAAAAACTGGGTCTTACTGTGATTTGCGTTAGTTTATTTTCTGCATGCATGAGCTTATCTCATGAACTGCACTATTTGAAACAGAGCCAATGTTGCGCGCAACATACTTCAGTACCAAGCTAGAGTCATCAGGAAACAGAAATATTTTAGAATTCCCCATAATACTAGGGGTCGTGTCATCTATATAAACAAGGAACAGGAGTTGCCCAGTACTGATCCCTGGGGCAGTCCCCATTTGACTGTACTGGCAGGTGTGCAGGCGTGACGTTCCTCGTGGACACTGGCTCTGGCGCCATCGCACTGCCTGCCACCTGTAGGCTAGACAACAAACAGGACATCCAAGCAGGTCTGAAAGTGTGCGAGCCAACATCCCAGAGATGTTCGGGCTCACATGCGGTTCCCCTTCATTGAAATGTCTTGGCTCAAACTCGTGTCGGTGTTGAACCGCACGTGTCGCATTACACGCCCTAAATTAAATACTTGGTTAAATTGTCTGGCTGATGGCAAGTTTGCGAAATACAAAGTTAATATAACATATAATAACAGTAGTAATAATATCGTAACCTAAATTAACGACCCATAAATGATGTAGGCCACACAGTTTCGATTTGGTTAGAATAATGTTTATTCAGAAAGAAAACTAACAGCGAAAGAGGTCGTATTTAGAATCACTATTACACTCGGGCGCATATCCATTTGACACAGTTTGATCACTCACAGTCTCATCGCGAAACACAAGTCCAATACTCCACCTCGATATTTAAGCGAAAAGTTAGAGTTCACACCTCGCACGCTGCTGCTCACCGCTCGGAGACTAAGTCCCGCTATAACACACAACGCGAAAGCCTAAAGGCTGACTGTCCGCTTTCGCGTCTCAATCCGAACTGTTCACATTGGTGTCTCCAACCGAACTGTCCGCTTTCGCGTCTGCACTAGCACTCTGCCTCTGCCCGTCCCCGGCTGCGTTTCCCGCGCGCCGAACGTACTCGCTCAACTGACTAGTGCAGTTCCCTTTCCTGAAGCCGTCCATCTGACTGGCTACAGCTTATTCTACATTGCTCTACATTTTAACATATTTAAATAATCGAAGCTGGACCACTTTCACGTTCTAAACAAAGTAACAATAATATCCACTGCAAAATTCTTTACATAAAACCAATATAATTTCCTTCTTAACTTCGAATGTCAGTGGTAGTAGCCTTGCAACAATGCGCTTTCTGATAAATAAAGAACAAAAGTAACTATTACGCACCAAACTTTGCAATAAATATTCTATTACCTAATGATTCAATAAGGTCTCATACTTTCATTGTTCAATGTGTTTTGTGTGGGGGGAAATGATGATCTGATGCTTAACTGAAAATACTGATAATTTAAATTTCCTATATCTTTTAAACAAATAAACTTACAAAGTTGATATTTACAGCGTTTGTCATTTTAATGATGAGCTTCTATATGAAATATCGATCATTAATATCGACTAAAGCATTCAGATTTTAGCATTCAGGTCTTTGTTACAGAACATGTCAATTTCACTTTAACAGTAAATCGTAAACTATTATAGATATGATCAATATTCAGATTTTATTGGTATCACCATGAAATTTTATGTAGGATGGTAGATTAAAATTACTGTGGCTTCATTCCCTGAACTACTACAGAATTAAAAACTTTCCATAAATGTATCCCTTTATGGCCGACCTTAGGTCCGCCATATTTAACACTGGTACGTCTCCTTGGCCACAAACGGCTTCTACTGGGTTTCCGTATGACGAAGGTTCTCGTCTGTCTCTCTCCCACACTTCAGCGCTTGGGCCTCAATAGACAATAGACGTCTGTGAGTTTCCCCATCTCGTGGTGAATCTGCGCTCTTTGTAGCTTCCGGTCCTGAATGGCAGGGTTCATTTCACAATTCCTGAAGGCTGACCCTTTCGGCCATGTATTTAAATGAGTGCGAAATACTCGTTAACTCACAAGTGATTAACGACTGCTGAAACATCACGACGGGTACCAAGTGTAACACGTTACACGCCAGCTTCTCCAATCTTTTCACTTGATCATTTATTGTCACAGACGTCGCTCAACCTATTTTGGACGCTGACTTCACCACATACTGTACACTAACAATAGACCCGTACGGAACTGGCCTATTGAACAAAATCGATATGAGTGCGGTACCAAGGATCAATGGCTGCCCTGCTTGCACTGCATTACAGAGGATCGACAACGTACAAGCTTTCAAGGAAGAAATTTTTAGTGAAACCCAGGCCCTGACAACAAAATTATCCCCCATAAATAAGGAGACGGACAAGCCTGAGACTGCATGTCTGAAACGTGGACGTCTACTGAGAACCACAGAATAATAATAATGAGTGTATGGCATTGGTGGCTGGGAGACCCCTCGCGGGACGGTTCGGCCGCCGTTCTACAAGTTCTTTAACACCACAACGGCGACTTGCGCGTGAATGAGGATGAAATGATGATGAAAGACACACACACGCACACATACACACACACACACAGTCATCTCGAGGCAGAGAATATCCCTGACCCCGCCGGGAATCGAACCCGGGACCCAATGCGCGAGAAGCGAGAACGCTACCGCAAGACCACGAGCCGCGGACAACCAGATAATTAAACCACCGAACAGAATACAGTTGTAGGCTAACCGCAATACGGTGCACCAACCCCGCACCACGCCTCGACAGCCAATCTCATACGCGCATGCAGAGTCGCATCTGAGTGCCTATGACCGCCAAAGCCAATTTTTGAGGAGGTTTTGCATACTGGGATCACGATCTTTGCTCCCACATCTTGGCCGCAAGAAAGACGGTTCGCGGGGGCCATGTGGCGATTGCATCTACATCTACACGCATTCTCTGCAAATCACATTTAAGGGCCTCGCAAAGGGTTCATCGAACAACATTCACTATCTCTATTATTCCAATCTCGTATAGCGCGCGGAAAGAACGAACACTTGTATCTTTTCGTACGAACTCTGATTTCCCTTACTTTATCATGTGATCGTTTCTCCCTATATAGGGCGACGTCAACAAAATATTTTCGCATTCTGAGGAGAAAGATTGTGATTGGAATTTCGTGTGAAGATTCCTCCGCAACGAAAAAGTCTCTGTTTTAATGATGTCCATTCCAAATCCTGTAACATTTCAGGGACACTATCCCATATTTCGCGATAATACAAAGCGTACTGCCCTACTTTGAACTTTTTCGATGTACTCCGTAAGTCCTATCTGGTAAGGATCCCACAACGCGCAGCAGTATTCTAAAAGAGTACAGACAAACGTAGTAGAGGCAGTCTCCTTAGTAGATCTGTTACATTTTCTGAGTGTCCTGACAATGAAACGCAGTCTTTGGTTAGCCTTCTGCACAGCATTTTCCGTGTGTTCCTTCCAGTTTAAGATGTTCGTAATTGTAATTCCTAGGTATTTAGTTGAACTTCCGGCCTTGGGATTTAACTGTTTTATCGTTTAACCGAAGTTTAGCGGGTTCCTTTTAGCACTAATGTGGATGACATCACACTTTTCGTTATTTAGGTTCATCGCCAATTATCGCACCATAGAGATATCTTTTCTAAATCGTTTTGCAATTTAATTTTATCATCTTATGACTTTACTAGTCGATAAACGACAGCGTCATCTGCAAACAACCTAAGACAGCTGCTCAGATTGTCTCCCAAATCGTTTATATAGATAAGGAACTACAAAGGGCCTATAACACTACCTTGGGGAATTCCAGCAATTACTTTTGTATTCATCGATGACTTTCCGTCAGTTACTACGAACTGTGATCTCTTTGACAGGAAATCACGAATCCAGTCACGTAACTGAGACGATATTCCGTAAGCACGCAATTTCACTACAAGCCGCTTGTGTGGTGCAGTGAGAAAAGCCTTCCCGAAATCCAGAAATAGGGAATCAATTTGAAATCCCTAGCGAATAGCATTCAACACTTAATGCGAGTAAAGAGCTAGTTGTGTTTCACAAGAACGATTTTTCTAAATCCGTTTTGACTGTGTGTCAATAGACCGTTTTCTTCGAGCTAATTCATAATGTTAGAACACAATATATGTTTCAGAACCCCGCTGCATATCGACGTGCATAGTCTTAGGCAGGCATCCGGAGAGTAACATACAAGGCCCTGCACGCGTGCTACCTGCTACAGTGGTTTTTAGCGTCCTTTGCCGTCAAAAAGCAAGCAACCAAACACCAGTAGCGAGAAGTGACATACCTATGACTGCAGTGATCACACAGTCCGGTTTATCTGAATTTTAATATGTGCCTTGTGGTCTCAAAAATGCTGTGTAGACGCGGTGATGTTTTGTGGGTGAGGTGTTCAAGGGACTTTTCTTTTGTTCCACATACATGGCTTACATTTTGACGTCCTGCCCTAGTTCCGAAGTACATGACCTATATGTCGGCGAGGTGCGCCAGCAGTTGTGTGTCCTTGAATTAGTTTTAGACAAGGGAAAATGTGTCACTGGGAAGACTCATATCACTTTCTTGGGTACTTGGTTTTGAGCAGATGGCATTCGCTCACTGACAGGGAAGATTACAAGGCTACAGTCCCTGCTGAAACCAGGAAATTTCCCGCATCTGAAACGCCTTCTGGGTGTCCTAAACTAGTACTGCACTCACGTCCCGACAATGGCGACTGTGCAAACACGACTAACAGATGAGTTCATAGGCAGCGACTCCACAGGACGGTGACCTTGTTAAGCAAACACTCGAAATGATGATGATGTTTGGTTTGTGGGGCGCTGAACTGCGTGGTTATCAGCGCCCTTACAAATTCCCAACATTTGCTCAGTCCAATCTCGCCACTTTCATGAACGATGGCGAAATGATGAGGACAACACTAACACCCAGTAATCTCGAGGCAGGTGATAATCCTTGACCCCGCCGAGGATCGAACTCGGGACCCCGTGCTCGAGAAGCGAGAACGCGACCGCGAGACCACGAGCTGCAGACCGACACTCGAAATGGATAAGGTGTTCAAGGCCCTCCAAGCGAGCCCAGGTCACACAGTTCCCCTCTGTCTTTCACTCACCTGGCTAGTCATCAAGGAGAGTCAGACAGCAGTTGGCCCAGCACTTCACTAACAGGAAGGTCAACGCTGACAGCCTCTCAAGTTATTCTCTAAAAAGTTCCAACCAGCTCAGGAGAATTAGAGTGCGTACTATGGGGAGCTGTTGGAAATTTATAATTCAGCCAGATATTTCCAACCGCACAACTAAGCTCAACCAGCGACTATTACAGAACACAGTACAATTACGGCTGCATTCAAGCATGTTAGTGACAAGTACTCACTTATTTATATTCTTGTAGCACTTCACAGACACCTGTTTTAAATAGGGTGGGTATTTGTAAAGGTGTATCTTGAAATATTTTCGCCCATCGTCTGTCTTCAGCATCAGTCTTGAGACTGCTTCATCTTCTGTTCTTCGAAGCATATTCCTCTCTTCAGGCTTGAACCTTGTCTCTTCTCTGGGCAGGATGTGGGAAATTATTGATTACTAGTTGCTTTGAAGTGTCTCGTTTGTTAGTGTTTCACATGTTTATTAGGACGTGTAGTTCAGCAATGATTGACTTTCCTCCAGCTCTGTAGTTCAACATAATATCGTAGCCTGGTGGCGACAGTGCGATTTTACAAACAATTTTCTTTTCTAAATTGTGCCTCAGCCAAGCTGGGGTTTCGGCGAGGCGTTTTGTTTTTACTCAGTGGACTGGATGCTGTTCCGTTTTTGTGGCCCGTCGTTCCCTGCCGTACTTCCAACGCTTATGCCGGCCGAAAGTGAATCCTCGCAAGCCCTGGACTCAACGTCGCTCTTCTGCTACTCCCCCACTGTCCATGTAATTTCTTTCTTTTTTATGGCGGCAAGGTTGCTACCACAGTTAGATACAAGGGTTGCCTTGATTACAAATTGCCATCCTTCTCGTGTCCTTACCGGTGCTTCCACATCGTAGAAAATCATTGATCTCGCCCATTCACGTCTCATATACATTTCCAGTTGTCGTCTTCCGCATCGTTGTTGGCAGTTGACGATTGTTTCTTGCAGGAGGTTTGAGTAGAAAATCTTTTCTTATAATCTACCTGATGCCTAATGCCTAATTTACGCTTCTTAAGAAATTATTTTCATGGTTCGGCGTCCTATCTCTGCGTTACAGTTCTAGTTTCTCTATCAGGTTCCAATCTGTTCCATGATATCTTAAGCCAATTAGAGTCCTTACGTTCGTTGTGAATGGTATCGTGGTGTGGCATGTCAGTATGTCATGCTATTACATCATAATTTATCCGTTTCAGGTTTGGAAACTTTACATGTAATGTTAGTTGCTACATATAAAATTTTAAGGTACTTCTCATTTCTGTGTCTCTTCTTTCCCTCAGACTCCTGGTCACGCCCCGACTGAAACATACCTGATGGCTTCTTTGACATTATTTACTGACGCCTATAAGGGATTACTTATCACACCTTTTAATATAGCTTACATTGCAAGATACCACGTCTGGGAGGGAGAAAGAGATGTGAATTATGTTTAGATTCTATAAATGAAATGCAAGTAGTGCTGTTCAACATATAAGTGGGTTATTCAGTGAAACTGCATTAAACGGCACATGCAATAATTATTGAAATTTTATCAAATTCATTTAACAATCACTCACAAATCATTCAAATAATGATAAACAAACTCGCGCATGGATGTGTGTGATGTCCTTAGGTTAGTTAGGTTTAACTAGTTCTAAGTTCTAGGGGACTAATGACCTCAGAAGTTGAGTCCCATAGTGCTCAGAGCCATTTGAACCATTTGATAAACAAAAATAAAAAATAGAGTCGCCAGATACTGTAGAAAGTATCAAATAGAAAAACAACAAATAGAATTGAATTGGCACCAAGAGCTCACAACAAGTGAATTGTATAAGGAGCCTGCCCTAGTATTTGCCTTTTAACATGAGCATTGTATGACTTCATTCTAATTTAACATATAAATGTTTGACACTGCACAGCCCTGGCTCAAAGAGAAGTGTAGTGCTCTCAAAAGGTACGCTACCTTTTCCCATGTTTATCACAGCCTGTCTTTAATTAAGAAAATCCGCACATACTATCATGTCTACCGTAAATTTCGGTATGATAACGAAACTGGCTTCGATCTTTTGATCTTGGGACGAAAGAGTTAATCTTGTTTGTTTATTGACATCCGCACCATGATTTTTGATGGGACCCTTCACTTTAATCTTCTTTGTTTTCAAGATGGGTAATTCTTCATTAGCATCACATTGGTTAAATAAGATATCCGAAATCGCGGTTAGCCCGCTTCTGCTGTCTACGACGACATTAACTGCAATTTTTCCGTTCTTCGTCATCTACCTGCATCAAAGCATTCTCTATTGAATCATACATGTGTCGTTTCAGGATTTTTATCTGTGAATTCGAACCTTCTGTCGGATATGCCTCGACCATTATCTCTCTCTCTTCTACAACTTCTTCTCAGCATTTAGCTTCGTCTTCCCTCAGCTCAACTACATCTGCCTCACCTTTCTTCATGGAAGCTCCCAAATAACAGCATCTAAATGCCCCTATTATATCTCTGTAACTTCCATCATTGTACACCTGGGACCTGTGCTCAATTTTAATTTATCTTCAACTTCCGTCGACTGCGCAGTATCCTCCTTTAGTTCGTCTTAACCGCAAATAACTCGGAAATTCCAGTTACTTCGTCCCTATTCTCTTCTCCCGTTGTGCCTTCCTCTGGTAGTTCGTTTTCTTAGTCGGTATCCTCCAATTAATTTCTCCCCAGCATGATGTAGTTTTCCTCCCTTAGTTTGATCCCTGCGATCCTATTTGCTCAGTTATTACCTGTAGTGACAAAATATTTGTCTTTCTCTGTGGTGTGTTGTCCTCTCGGAATCGGCTATCCCTGGTTCCAGTGCTAAATAACTCTATGATGCTAAGTACTTTCCCTTTTAACTCTACTTCCGTTACGTCTGCTTCATTATGTTCCGGTAGTCCGTTTTTTGTGAAATTCTCCCTACTAATTCCTGCCCAAAATGATGTTTGCGGTATCTTTACTTTTTGCGATCCCTGTGTTCAGTTCGTTCATCTTTCACCTCTCGTGATAAGGTGTGTATTTCTCTCGCTACGTTGCAGCTCCTTGCTTTGGTAGGTGCGCTGTTCTTCTTGGATTGGCGTTTTCTCGTCAACTCGAACGTTTATCGGGGTTTGGTGGCCTTATTTCCACGTCTTCATTCGGTCCTTCTTGTCTTTGTTCGACTTGGAGATACGGGTTTCGTTGCTGGTAATTTGTCGACCTGTTTGTCCTCCATTACCCATTGGGATTGCCGTTATTCCCCCTGCACCAATTATTGCCATTCCTGGATGGATAACCGTTGGCATTTCTTGTCCCATACCCATAGCCGTTTCTTTGTTGGAAGCTATTGTCACTTTTCGGCGCGAAGTCATCACGCAGTTCGTTAACAGCTGACATTCCTTCGTGAGGTCTCCGGCGCATTTTTCGCTCTTTCACTCACGTTTTCACGCGGGTTTCGCTTTTTTCTTGCCTCATCTTCCGATAGTATAAATTCAAGTTTCCTCAAAATTCCTTTAAAGGTTTCCACGTCATTGCCTCCGCGTCCTACCAATGACTCTTGGTATTTTAGTGGCAGCTTCATGGTACACAATTTAATCAATTCTCTATCGCTATATGGCACATACAAACATTGGTGTGTCTTTGTCATTGCTTCGAAAAAATTTACTGGGCTCTTCTCTCCGGAATTCTCGAAGTATGAATTTTGTAATAGTTCATACTTGATCCTATTTTGTGCTTAACTCGACCAAAAGCGTGAGAGAAGATTATCTTTGAAATCCTCCATGTGATTGACATGTAGCTCCTACACAGGTGGTCGGGTATCGCGTAACTTCTTCTCCGTCTGTGATTGTAATTGCATTTGGGTGAAATCTTTTTTCAAAAATGGTTCAAATGGCTCTGAGCACTATGGGACTCAACATCTGAGGTCATCAGTCCCCTAGAACTTAGAACTACTTAAACCTAACTAACCTAAGGACATCACACACATCCATGCCCGAGGCAGGATTCGAACCTGCGACCGTAGCAGTCACGCGGTTCCGGACTGAAGTGCCTAGAACCGCACGGCATCCGCGGCCGGCAAAATCTTTTTTCATTCCTTGTGAAACCTCTTGTCTTTGTGGTGGGGTTATTGACTCGGAAGTTGTTACGGATTCAGAGCTTGATGATCTTGAGCATTTCGCTCTTGTATAGTTCGTAACTGTTCTTCTCTGAGTTTTACGAATTGATTTTTCTTTTTCGCTTCTATTCTCACGATGTGAGTATCATACCTCTTGAGAACCACTTTCGTGATGCGTTTTTGCAAACCACTGTCTTGAACTATTTTTCACGCTGTTCCCGCTGATTGGAGTGTAGTTGCATTAACCTGTTTGGCTATCTTTCTAATTTTACCGTGAGTATTGTCACATAATGCTTTGTTGTCATCACGTAATGTTTCGAGGTCGTCACGTAATGTTTTAATTTCACCTTGAGTGTCGTCAAGTCACATTTTTGTTTCGGTCTGGGTGTCATCCCGCAATGTCTGCACGCCCACTTGGACCTTGTCAATATCTGTTCTTAATTGCGGTTGACCTATTATTAAATTTTGTATTATATCTATTGCCTCTTGCTCAATGTGATATTTACGTTTTCGTGTCTGCCTGCAGCTGACTGCAGTGAACCATGCGGTGACACATTTCGACTTGTATTGCTTTTAGTCAATTGTTTGGGACGTCTTATTACATGTACTATGGGTTCTATGCATTCAAGACGTTCCCCATCTTCTTGCACCTCTGCAATATGTTGATCCCTGCTTTCGGTGCCTTGTTGTACGGTATTTGCGTCCTGCTGTACCCCCGGATCTATTTTTCTTGGCGTTGTCTGTTGTCCTGTCCTGAGATTCCCGTACGTTATCTTGCTGGGTGCCAATATCAATTCGGTCAAGGTCTCGACCTGCCTAGCTAATCTCTCTGACTCCCGTCTTTGACGTTGTAATTTTAACTGACGCGCCCTACTTCACGTTATCATGCGATAATACGACCTTACTCGTTTCGTAAAATTATTACCTTCTCCCTTTCTCTACAGTTTCTAGTTCCCTTGATACAATAACAAGACTGTACGACCGTCGCTTACCAGCTGGGACAGAACCAACATACCAACGCTGTGTCAGCCACCTGTGCGTTTGCAAGAAAAACTTAAAGCTAACAATGGTGTTACAACTATACTATGGGGATACTGCGTATGTCTGTCAGTGCTCTTGATGTCTGTGTTTCCCTATTGGTTACTGATTGTTTCCCATTGGTTGGCACGATACAAAAAAATTATTACGAAAAATTTTTAAGAGGATATTTTTGTGGTCTACAAATTACATATGGTCGACCACCTTACCATGGTATTTTATGATCCTGGCAGGGTTGCCATTATCTAACACGTGTGAGACTGTTTCTGATCCAACTTCCTACAACAGTTGCGGAAGGACGGTCTGTGACTGTTTTAGGAATTTGTGTTGAACCTACGGCCATCTCATCCATGCATAGTTCAGAAAGTGCAGCAGTACAGACAGTGATGCAATCAGATAATGTCAATGTCGGTTACACTACAGTCCCTGTTAAGGAAACGTTATCGCTAACAGAAATTAATGTACAGGTTCGGGTAGAACTATACTTCAGCAAAAAACTGAAAATCTTAGATTTTCGTTATTAACGTTAATTTTTTCTCGAAGTATGACTTTATGACATAGCAACCATACTTGTAATACGTACAGGATGGTAGAATATTGATATTGGGTGTTCACAACTGTGCAGCGAAATTCCTTACTATTCTAAGGTTCTTTAACAGTAAGATGGTTAATTAGCATGTCTCGTGTTCGATAAAATACAAACAAATTAAATACGATTGGGGCCAGATATATCAATTAAGCTAAAAATGAACAATGAAAATGCCCAAAATTGAATGGGGCCTGTATAGGGTTTAAAAATATCACTGTAAAGATAATTGCGCAATTAAAACAGATCAGTAACTTCAGACTATAAAGCACTCTACAGTGGCTGATCAATCCTTTTCGTTAGATCGGATATATCGTGTGTTTTCCTTTCAGTTAAGCTCGACAATTGTGAATATGTTTAACTACAGGCCATGGTTGAATGTACAAAAAAATAGGAGAGACGGAGACGACCGCAGTTCGGAGTGTCAATCGCATATCACATGCTGGTGTAGCGCGAGTACTTTCACCGAGGACAGCAATGTCATAAGCGATATCCTTTCAGCTTACTTTTGTTTCCCTCACAGCGTCTTCGATATATGCACCTAAACAGAATAAAATCACACAGCCTTTAACTCAAGACAACACCTGTCGATCCTGCGCACCGCAGGATAACATAGACTACTTCATGTTTTAGAAAACAAAAACATATATTTTTTAAATACGTGGGAAATATTAAAACATTGTTTGAAACTGACATACCATTGACACTTACACAATATCTATACACTTATGCTTTAGATGTTGTCTGTAATCGTCTCTATCATGTCTTGAGAAACGAGTAGTCGTTCCAGCTCATATCGCTTTGTAAAGTTACTCCTAGGTATTTAATCAACATGACTGTGACAAGTAACACACCACTAAAAATGTATTCGAACATTGCAGGATCGCTTTTCCGGAAGTTACACCTAGGTATAAAATCGACATGACTTTGTGAAGAAACACACACTAATAATGTATTCGAACATTGCAGGATTGTTTTCTCTACTCATTTGCATTACCTTAGATTTTGTTACATTTAGAGCTAGCTGCCGTTCATCACGCTAAATCGAGATTCTGTCTAAATCATCATGTACGTCAATGACGATACTCTGCCGTATACTACAGCGTCATCAGATAACACACGTAGATTGCTGCTCACGCCAGCTGTCGGATGATTCGTGTACTGCATAGAGAGAAAGAGCGGCCATATAATAGTTTCCTGAGGCACTCGCAACGATACCGTTGTCTCTGATGAACACTTGCCAACGACGACAACGTAGTGGGTTCTGTCTACCCTCCTTGCGGTGTCACGTGACCGGAACACCGCCAGCCGGTACAGAATTTCGTGGCAACCGGTGGCTAGAACGTTTCGATTCTTCTCTCTACGGATACCTTCAGCCTATATAATGTTTGCCGAATGTAATCGATATGCATGCAACAGCATGGTGACCAATATTTTACAAAACGCCGCGTATAAAAATGGGGTTTTCCGGCGCTTATGCTTCGGGTTCTGTTGATGATAGTGAGGTAGACACAGCTCTTGGGCTAGGGACCATTTGTATACCTAATGCAAGGATAATCTTAGTATCACTATTCTACTGTAAAGGGTAAAAGTATAAATATTACACACTTCCTCCAGTAAATGGAGCAAATCGGTTTGCTCTTTTTGAAATTGATGTGGTCTATGGTGGACCTTAAGGGCTTTATGGAGGCACCTTTTTTTCATTCACGGTTCGTTAGGAAAAAAACTTTTTTTACCGATTTTCCATGCCAAAACTGAGCTGCAGACTCCAAGACGGCTATGCACTGCAAATATGTCCCTAAGACACTTACATCGAACAATATTGAAAATTGTATTGACAACTTTATCCGTTTCCGAGATACAGAGGTTTAAAAGTTACCTTGCTATTACACGCAAGATCACGTAAAATCCGGTGTGAGGAGAGATCGTAATTTATCAAGTGACGTAACATGAACAAATATGGTATCAATTATCTCAGTTTTCATCATATGGGCCCTAGCAACCCCACGTTGTACTACTGAAGGACCTGCATAATTCTTTTTCACGTAAAATCCGATCCGAAGTGTAAAATTGGTTTTGCGTTGTTTCAATTTCATGTAAGTAAACTATCAAAATTTTACTGACTATTACTCAGGTCTGAAGTGTAAAATCAGTTTTGCGTTTTTTCAGTTTCACGTAACTAACCTATCAAAATTTTACTGACTAGTACTCTGCTTTTCATATGAGTGGCATGTCCTGCAGCAAAACAAAGGACCCAGAGGGAAATGGCTCCTATCTGAGAAGAAAATATGTGAATATGTATCTGCCTTTTTAAATGTTACTGACTGAAAAGTGTGGTGCAAGCTGCCTCATTCTACCTTCCGCAGCACTATCAAAAATTTTCCCAAAATTTTTAGCATGCGAACATATTCGCGCTTTTTGTGCTGAGAGAAGGGGGTACAGTAGCACTGCGAAAGAGACGCAAAATTAATAAATAGTGGAAGATATATAGCTACTGGCTGTGGTATAGAAAGAGCAAAGGGGACAATTTGAGTGTGAGGGAAAGAAAGGGACATGGTGGCAGTGGAACATAGTTGACAGTGAGAGAAATGCGCTAGAAAAAGAGTGAAGGAGACAATGCCAGTGGGAGGGGAATGAAGAGAAGGAAAAAGTGGAAGTCGGTGAGAGCCAGTGATAAAGAGAGACAGTCTATGACAATGACAACGACAAAGAGAGGGAGACAGTGACAGCGTGAACAGACAGCAGTAGTGGAAGGACTGAATGAGATAGCAGCAGTGAGAGAGAGGGAGAGAGAGACAGTAAGAGGGGAGACTGTAGTAGTGGTGTAAGGCGTCCGGATTTTACGGACCTTACATCTACATCTACATCTACATTTATACTCCGCAAGCCACCCAACGGTGTGTGGTGGAGGGCACTTAACGTGCCACTGTCATTACCTCCCTTTTCTGTTCCTGTCACGTATGGTTCGCGGGAAGAACGACTGTCTGAAAGCCTCCGTGCACGCTCGAATCTCTCTAATTTTACATTCGTGATCTCCTCGGGAGGTATAAGTAGGGGGAAGCAATATCTTCGATACCTCATCCAGAAACGCACACTCTCGAAACCTGGACAGGAAGCTACACCGCGATGCAGAGCGCCTCTCTTGCAGAGTCTGCCACTTGAGTTTGCTAAACATCTCCGTAACGCTATCACGCTTACCAAATAACCCTGTGACGAAACGCGCCGCTCTTCTTTGGATCTTCTCTATCTCCTCCGTCAACCTGATCTGGTACGGATCCCACACTGATGAGCAATACTCAAGTATAGGTCGAACGAGTGTTCTGTAAGCCACTTCCTTTGTTGATGGACAACATTTTCTAAGGACTCTCCCAATGAATCTCAGCCTGGTACCCGCCTTACCAACAATTAATTTTATATGATCATTCCACTTCAAATCGTTCCGCACGCATACTCTCAGATATTTTACAGAAGTAACTGCTACCAGTGTTTCTCCAGCTATCATATAATCATACAATGAAGTTCAAATGGTTCAAATCGCTCTGAGCACTATGGGACTTAACATCTGTGGTCATCAGTCCCCTAGAACTTAGAACTACTTAAACCTAACTAACCTAAGGACATCACACACATTTATGCCCGATGCCGGATTCGAACCTGCGACCGTAGCAGTCGTGCGGCGTACAATAAAGGATCCTTCTTTCTATCTATTCGCAATACGTTACATTTGTCTATGTTAAGGGTCAGTTGCCACTCCATGCACCAAGTGCCTATCCGCTGCAGATCTTCCTGCATTTCGCTACAATTTTCTAATGCTGCAACTTCTCTGTATACCACAGCATCATCCGCGAAAAGCCGCATGGAACTTCCGACACTATCTACTAGGTCATTTATATATATTGTGAAAAGCAATGGTCCCATAACACTCCCCTGTGGCACGCCAGAGATTGCTTTAACGTCTGTAGACGTCTCTGCATTGATAGCAACATGCTGTGTTCTGTTTGCTAAAAACTCTTCAATCCAGCCACACAGCTGGTCTGATATTCCGTAGGTTCTTACTTTGTTTATCAGGCGACAGTGCGGAACTGCATCGAACGCCTTCCGGAAGTCAAGGAAAATAGCATCTACCTGGGAGCCTGTATCTAATATTTTCTGGGTCTCATGAACAAATAAAGCGAATTGGGTCTCACACGATCGCTGTTTCCGGAATCCATGTTGATTCCTACAGAGTAGATTCTGGGTTTCCAAAAACGACATGATACTCGAGCAAAAAACATGTTCTAAAATTCTACAACAGATCGACGTCAGAGATATAGGTCTATAGTTTTGCGCATCTGCTCGATGACCCATCTTGAAAACTGGAACTACCTGTGCTCTTTTCCAATCATTTGGAACCTTCCGTTCCTCTAGAGCCTTGCGGTACACGGCTGTTAGAAGGGGGGTAAGTTCTTTCGCGTACCCTGTGTGTAATCGAATTGGTATCCCGTCAGGTCCAGTGGACTTTCCTCTGTTGAGTGATTCCAGTTGCTTTTCTATTCCTTGGACACTTATTTCGATGTCAGCCATTTTTTCGTTTGTGCGAGGATTTAGAGAAGGAACTGCAGGGCGGTCTTCGTCTGTGAAACAGCTTTGGAAAAAGATGTTTAGTATTTCAGCTTTACGCGTGTCACCGTCTGTTTCAATGCCATAATCATGCCGGAGTGTCTGGATATCCTGTTTCGAGCCACTTACTGATCCAACGTAAGACCAGAACTTCCTAGGATTTTCTGTCATGTCGGTACATAGAATTTTACTTTCGAGTTCACTGAACGCTTAACGCATAGCCCTCCTTACGCTAACTTTGACATCGTTTAGGTTGTTTGTCTGAGAGGTTTTGGCTGCGTTTAAACTTGGAGTGAAGCTCTCTTTGCTTTCGCAGTAGTTTCCTAACTTTGTTGTTGAACCGCGGTGGGTTTTTCCCGTCCCTCACAGTTTTACTCGGCACGTACCTGTCTAAAACGCATTTTACAATTGCCTTAAACTTTTTCCATAAACACTCAATATTGTCAGTGTCGGAACAGAAATTTTCGGTTTGATCTGTTAGGTAGTCTGAAATCTGCCTTCTATTACTCTTGCTAAACAGATAAACCTTCCTCCCTTTTTTTATATTCCTATTAACTTCCATATTCAGCGATGCTGCAAAGGCCTTATGATCACTGAGTCCCTGTTCTGCACTTACAGAGTCGAAAAGTTCTGGTCTGTTTGTTATCATTAGGTCCAAGATGTTATCTCCACGAGTCGGTTCTCTGTTTAATTGCTCGAGGTAATTTTCGGATAGTGCACTCAGTATAATGTCACTCGATGCTCTGTCCCTACCACCCGTCCTAAACATCTGAGTGTCCCAGTCTATATCTGGTAAATTGAAATCTCCACCTAAGACTATAGTATGCTGAGAAAATTTATGTGACGTGTATTCCAAATTTTCTCTCAGTTGTTCTGCCACTAAGGCTGCTGAGTCGGGAGGTCGGTAAAAGGAGCCAATTATTAACCTAGCTCGGTTGTTGACTGTAACCTCCACCCATAATAATTCACAGGAACTGTCCACTTCTACTTCACTACAGAATAAACTACTACTAACAGCGGCAAACACGCCACCACCGGTTGTATACAATCTCTCCTTTCTAAACACCGTCTGTGCCTTTGTAAAAATTTCAGCTGAATTTATCTCTGGCTTCAGCCAGCTTTCTGTACCTATAACGATTTCAGCTTCGGTGCTTTCTATCAGCTTTTGCCCGAGGTCATCTAACCTAAAAAACCGCCCAGTCCACGCCACACAACCCCTGCTACCCGTGTAGCCACTTGCTGCGTGTAGTGGACTCCTGACCTATCCAGCGGGACCCGAAACCCCACCACTCTATGGCGCAAGTCGAGGAATCTGCAGCCCACACGGTCGCAGAACCGTCTCAGCCTCTGATTCAGACCCTCCACTCGGCTCTGTATCGGAGGTCCGCAGTCAGTCCTGTCGACGATGCTGCAGATGGTGAGCTCTGCTTTCATCCGACTAGCGAGACTGGCAGTCTTCGGCAAATCAGATAGCCACCGGAAACCAGAGAGGATTTCCTCCTATCCATAGCGACACACATCATTGGTGCCAACATGAGCGACCACCTGCAGATGGGTGCACCCTGTACCCTTCATGGCATCCGGAAGGACCCTTTCCACATCTGGAATGATTCCCCCCAGTATGCACACGGAGTGTACATTGGTTTTCTTCCCCTCTCTTGCTGCCATATCCCTAAGGGGCCCCATTACGCACCTGACGCTGGAGCTCCCAACTACCAGTAAGTCCACCCTCTGCGACTGCCCGGATCTCGCAGACTGAGAGGCAACCTCTGGAACAGGACAAGCAGCCATCTCCGGTCGAAGATCAGTATCAGCTGGAGACAGAGCCTGAATACGGTTCGTCAGGCAAACTGGAGAGGCCTTCCGTTCAGCCCTCCGGAATGTCTTTCGCCCCCTGACACACCTTGAGACGACCTCCCACTCTACCACAGGTGAGGGATCAGCCTCAAAGTGGGCAGTACCCCGGGCAGCCACAGTCGTAGTCCGATCGGGGGATGCGTAGGACGAGCTGGCCGTCCCCGACAAACCCCCATCCGGACCCCCACAGTGATGCCCATTGGCAACAGCCTCAAGCTGTGTGACCGAAGCCAACACTGCCTGAAGCTGGGAGCGAAGGGATGCCAACTCAGCCTGCATCCGAACACAGCAGTTGCAGTCCCTATCCTTGCTAAAAACTGTTGTGCAAAGAACGTCTGAATTAACCTACAGGCTCTCGGCTCTGAGCACTATGGGACTTAACATCTGAGGTCATCAGTCCCCTAGAACTTAGAACTACTTAAACCTAAGTAACCTAAGGACATCACACACATCCATGCCCGAGGCAGGATTCGAACCTGCGACCGTAACAATCGCGCGGTTCCGGACTGCGCGCCTAGAACCGCTAGACCACCGCGGCCGGCTTAATCTACAGAGAGCACAAACAAATCGACACAAAATTTAAACGGTTATTAAAATACAAGATTTCCTAGTAAATGCTGTAATGCTGCTACTTCCGCACTGCTGACACACTGCTTGGCGGCGGAAGGAGACTACGCGATTTTACACTATTCAGGTACTAAAACGCGATGCTACAAGTCTCAAATACTATAATGCGCCCGAAATTTATGAATTAAACGATGCAAGTACCAAAAACACGCAAAGAAATTAAGAATTAAACTATGTAACAAATGAGTGAGCTAGGAGTATACGACTTTCTGCTGGCAGCTGCTTATCCAACGGCGGCTGGGAGCACCTTACATGAGATCCTCAAAAAACAATAATTATATTATATCAATAAAAAGCAATTGGAGTTAATCTCATGTACTGAAAACTAACAAAACAATCATAGCAAGACTCACCAGAGGAGGAACACCCCTCTGAAGATGTCCAGCGCAGTTCTGGACGAAACGTTAGGAGCTGAAGAGTTTCAGGGACCACGACCTTACATCCCGGAAGGTTTACCAGAAGATATAACAAAACAATACCTACCAATATATTGACTGGCATGAACAAACAAGTTAAAGTGAAACACATTTTCGAGACGAACTGAGCAGTTGGTTAATGATATCGTAAAACTCCCATTTAGCAAGAAAGGGATAAGGCCAGAACAATACATGTTCCTTTTAACGTAAATAAGGCCAGGACCGAGGGTAAGTGGCTGCAAGTCATTAACAGGGCTACGCTGCGACCCAGCAAGTAGAATAAAAATGTTTATTCATCTCTAGCGAGTCGGTGATTGGCTGAAGCCATACTTGCCGACGCAGACGCTACATGGTGGGGATATCCCCTTTATATGAAAGCATTTTGAGACCTCTCTCTCTCATCTCACGGCGGACCACACAAGTGTATGGAAATAAGAGAGGGTGTTGAGAGCTTCGCTTTGTGCGAAGTGAGGAATATGCGCTTTACTTATCATGGCGACAGATAGCAAAGTGGTAGTTAATTATTCCTGCGAGAATTTTTGCGGGCAAAGAAATTGTGCACGTCGCTCCAACACATAGCGAGTGTGCAATACCCATTATTTCGACCGGGGAAAGATTAGCGTTCTACGGAATGAAGGAGAGTTGGGACTGAATGAATTGGTTCAAGGCCAGAGTAGGGAATTAGCGTTCCAGATCCAGTACGGAGCGTTGCTGATGCTGCTTGGTAAAGTACCATCGCATATTGTGATGATGAATTGTGCGGTTATCAGCGCCCGTACAAATTCCCAAACTTTGCTCAGTCTAATCTCGCCACTTTCATGAATGATGATGAAATGAAAAGGACAACACAGACACCCAGTCATCTCGAGGCAGGTGAAAATCCCTGACTCGCCGGGAATCGAACCCGGGACCCTGTGCTCGGGAAGCGAGAACGCGACCGTAAGATCACGAGCTGCGGACACCATCGCTTATTAGGCTGCAGTAAATATTGAGTCTAGATATTGCTAACTCCAACTTGCATACACTCTGACCACAGAATATCAAAAGCTAGGATACTAACCTCCTACCTCACATTGAGTACACGAGAGTTTTTTTCATTGCTTCAAAAAGTAATTTTATTCTCCACCAACTCACTGTATTGACCAGATACGACAATATAGATTTACATGAGCTTATGAGGATTTTTAATAATCATTATTTCCTGTGATAAAACATTTTCATGTGTAGAGATAACGATTTCAATAATCGTCACTTCAATATGTCCAAGACTTAAATGTTTTGTTACTCAGTGTCACAAGTAATTGAACATGGTTGTTGTTTATCACTTGGTCCCTGAAAGCAACAGTTGATAAATTATATGTAGAAATAAAAGGGAATAGCTGCGTTGTCTTTCTAGAATAGACCCCAACTTTGACTTTTATTAATGCATGCATTCTAAGCATGTGACAGCAGCATTTCTAATGATTTTTGTTACAATCCACACTGGATATTAGCTGCCTTACAGGGTGAGGGTCATATTTATTTAGAAAGTCTGTTTGACACCCAACGGTCGGCGTGGCCGAGTTGTTCTAGTCGCTTCAGTCTGGAACCGCGCGACCACTGCGGTTGCAGGTTCGAATTCTGCCTCGGGCTTGGATTTGTGTGATGTCCTCAGATTAGTTAGGTTTAAGTAGATCTAAGTTCTAGGGGACGGATGACCTCAGATGTTAAGTCCCATATTGCTCAGAGCCGTTTGAACCATATTTTGTTTGACACTCTGGGCTTGAGAAGACAGGTCAGATGTTTTGTCCATTTGAGCGCTAAGTGGTAAGCTAAGTTTGCAAATATTAGTACACTCCCTGTGACGTACGACAGTAGGACAGAACGAAGGAGACTGAGGTTGTGACGTAGGAGACACTGCCAGTTAGACACAAAGACGTAATGGCAATGAGCTGAGCTGAATGAGTGAGTGAGAATAGGCAAGTGAGAGTGGATGGATGTGAGAAACTTAGACGAGGAGCTAATGGATGTGTGTGAGCTTGTGAGCTTGGGAGCTTGTTGGAGATGGAGGTGAGTTTCATGTTAAGAAGAGTGCGAATTTTTTCTCACACAATAATTTTTGGGAAAATTTTTACTGGTGCTGAGGAAAGTAGATGAGGCAGCTGGCACCCCACTTTTCAGTCACAGACTTTTAAGAAACAGGGAAATATCGGCAAATTTTGTGGTCTGATAGGAGCATTTTTCCATTGTTCAAAAATAACTGAAAGCATTTTTCCTTTTAAATTGTAGTAATTGATACTAGAGACATTCATACTGCACATATATTGTGGTGACTTTTTTTCCAAAATTAAGGCAAGTTGATGATTCAGCCACATTGTAATGGAGAAAGGGTTCCGAAATAATGCCTTAACGAAGAGCAATGAAAGATGTCAATGCAGAAAGTCCGTTGGAGGGTAATGGCAAGTAACCGTAAAACTTAATAGGTATTTGTTACTCCAATATGTAATACTTACTTCCAGAATGAAAAAAAGAGAAGTCACTCCTGTTCAGCTGTGAAAAAGACAATCTCTCCTCTGTTTCATTTTACAGGCATAGAAAGCAGTTGCGCCAGCTGATGAAGCCGCTGAAAAAACTGAGCGCCAATCGACTGGGATGAACAGTGTGCGTACAGGCAGACAAACACATTTTAGTAGAGTATGCATAAATAGTAACCCAGCTAATGCGTAAATAACATATGAATTTGTTTCCAGTTATAACAAAACCTTAATTAGGGAATTTCATTTCGCTATGAAAACATTACAACGCGATAATTTTCCGCTCGACGATCAGTGGCTGACCGCTCACTTTTTCCAATTCCAGATGGAATAAATTGGAGCACATGTATACTAATTTTAACAACTAGTCACCGTAGTAATACTGTATGTCAATAATGGAGGAAAATAAGCCCAATTAGAAAAACAAATGTCTCATTAAAAAACGCTACTGTCACTCCTCAACAAAAAGGTTACCTTTGTATCGCCACTGTTTTGATTTCATTATCGTGATCGGCACATTGCTCAATCTGTCACCCAACTCTGGTACGTTTGTCTTACAGAGTGACGTTGGCGCGTCGTGGCCAGCATACGAGTAGCTACCGCAGCCGTCTGACATACCCGTACTGCAGATTTTACTGTCCACCTACATAGCATTAATTTTTAATTTTGTGACCGGTGTCCATTCCACTCGAATCACATCCAGATCTGTATATGTTGTCTAAAAATTAACCTATCTATTTGATCATAAATTTAACATGTTACATCACAGGACAGCATTTATTTGGCAACAACTGACAACAGATTTTCTCCGAAAAAGAAAAAAAACGCCAATTTCTCCAAATATTCAGACTGTTTGGTAACTTTACCCTTTCTAGTTAGTTTTCGTAGAACCTTGCTGCTGAATACCATTACCTGCATGTATTGTTTCTGTTGTATTTTTAAACTCATTTACGCTTATCCCACTCTTGTAGTAATCCATAAGCTGTTAAAAAAGTGTCGACTATTATCAGAGATGGTAGTAACTATCAAAAAATGAAAAAAATCCAATGACGATGGGCTCTAACTGCGTACCTTGTGACCAATGAGCACTTGTTCATCTTCGATACTGCGAAATTCTTTTACTGCAAGCTCTTTGCTTTCCATATTTTGAGAGGGAGTAGTGTAGACCAAAGAAAGGAACAGTGTTACCAAGGGCTCTAAAATGCATATCTTAAGAGATACTAGCACTTGTTCACCAGAAGAGATGTGTTTCAGTGTAGAAAAGTTAAAAAAGTGCTAATAGCTCTTAAGGTATGCAGTTTAGAGACAATGTTTATAGGACTTGTTTTGATGATTACTATCACCTCTCAAATCATTCGAAATTTTTTGTAAAAAAGATCTTCAGAAGTTTGTTTTACTTATTTCTATGTCCCTGCCAATATATGCTGCTCCATACCCGATATGTTTAACAGCTCAGTCGGCAATTTTGAAACGGAAATAGAATGCCGATTATTAATAGGAATAAATAATGTGCTATCAAGGAGGTGCTTATTTCTGTCGGCCGGTGGAGCCTTTCAAAAGTTTTGCTAGCAAAACTGCTTCAGTAGTCTCGAGCATGTATTGAAGATTGGCGTCGTAGGGGTGTATTTGCTCGTGGGATATAAGCAATTGAAGCTACGCAAACGGTTTATGAAAAGCGCGGGCCGTTAAATTTGACAGCGAAGTTACCATAGTGAATCAACCAACAATTACAAATTAAATAATGGAGACGAAAACATAATTAACATTATCTAAAGAGAAATAAACGTTTGTGAACAACGAGTGTTTGACAGAAATATTCGCTTGTGAATTTCACGTGAGACGCAGTAATGAAACTACATGTGTGAAAAGCGTGGGGAAACGTTGTTCTGTGATCGCAAGGCGATCCTTACGACGTGCTGACTATCAGAAGGGTCTCGATCCCGATCACTTCCTCTGGCGCAGCTGAACAGGAGTGACTTGTCTTGGTGCAATAACTGCTAGTGCCAGACCTTGGTTCTAATACAGCTTACCAATGTTAGCCCTTTTACAGACACGATAGCGTATTTAGTAATAGTGTATAAGTTGTGTATTGTGCCATGGTTGGCGTAATACTCACGAATAGTTAGTCTATGTCCTGACTGAAGCTGTGCTTTGTTATAGGGATATTCATGACACAGCAGTCAACTTTGAAACACTATCTGACTATGAATTAACCAAAGGAGTTACCAGAATAGCACAGGCTTAGAGAAATACTGCAACGGAACACTGAGTTGGATAACATGTGCAGCTGAACATCAAAAGCTGTGTAATCTCACTTAAAAGCCTCTCAAAATGATTGAGTGAAATGTGGTTAGGTTGTAGTTAAATATGGTACTGTGGAATGATTTATTTTGGCTCTCATCGCAATACTTCAGTCTGAAAACGATCTAGCGCAGGGAAACTTCACTAAAGTGATTGAATAATAACGTCGTCCAAAAGCAAAATCTACACCTAATACGTGAAAATGCAAATGCCGTAGGCCTTGGCGTCATATTCTGCACAAATTATTGCATGAGAACGTCAATTCACGTACTACAATCTTCCTGGATCGTCGCCGAAACTTACCACCGAAAACCTGGAAGTTATATTTGCAGATATTTATTACTAATTCGTGGAAGAAACTGTATGGACTGAACTATTTCAATACATGTTTCATAGATAATTACTGAATTGATGAAGGAAATGTTACCAACAGGCTTTGCGTGTTGGCATTACCAGCATGTGCTTCAATACTAGTGAAAATTAGTTACATCACGGAAGAGAGAATGAATGAGGCACCACAATGCTGAATTAACACTCCGCATTAATCTCAGAAGAATTAAACAAAGGATATACACAACGTCGATATCATTATAGAAGTGAACATGAACCGAATTTCCAATAATCACCGAAATTCAAGTTTTCTCTACATGTATTCCAACGGTTCATGAACTACCCTGAAGGGCGGTAGAACATAAAACAGTACATTGAATAATTATGACATGGTCCTGAAATCAGCTTTCAGCGTACGAAAAATAATCACTGTGTGAGTATTTGAAGTATCACGCGACTGAATACAAGTGTACGCCTGAAATACGAGTACATCACCAAACTATCCCCTAAAATGACAATAGCTTAATTATGTGTATACTAATATCGTCCAACAGAAATGTCTTACGTGTTGACTGTTAAGAATCACTTCAAATAACTGTGACAATACCACAAAATTTCCAATTGGAAACATCAGCTCGGTGCAGCTTGCAGCTCATGACAATAGTTATCCAAAATCCTAGAGGCAAGGGGGCATAGGCAACCTGCATGTCCGATAATATCGTAACATTGTTAACTTGCAACCTACTGAGGCATCGCAGATAGGGCGCAATCGCCAATTTGTCTATTTAAGCTTTCTTGTATGAATGTATGTGGGCTCCAGTGTAAGCAGTCAGAATCTTATACGATCTGCCACGGGCGAGCTGTGTCCTGCAGACGTGCGTCATGACCATATGGCGTGTGAAAGTAGCAGAGAGGCGCTTGAAGAGTAGTTACATTCTCTGGAATTATAAAAATTAGTAACTGATCTAGAAATAGCCTGGGGAACTTCATATTAGGTACATATCCTTCTGCTGTGTAAAGGAACAATCTGTCAAAATCTGAAGTCAATAGCTACCATAATTTGGAAGTTACAAAAAGAAATAGTCAGTAAAAAACGTAATAATCTGACACTCAAAAAACTAAATCAACATATATATATATATATATATATATATATATATATATATTAATGGTTCACCAACTGTGACTATTTGAAAAGATATGATAACACCTTCAGTGTTTAGATTCAAATTTGGTAAGTTCTCATTTTAGAAAATCTTTCGTAATTTTGCTGTAGTAATAACTTTAAGAATTTCAAGTAGATATTTATGTTTTGTGTTGGGTGAGTGTGAAAGAGAGTACCTGTGTGAGTGTATGTGGGACATTCGCCAATATTAAATTTTCAGTTTTTATTTCTCTATAGGAACCTGCAAGTGTTCCAGCTTTGTATCGTGGGAACGAATCTACCAGTGGTTCTCCTACTGGTGGATGACGGATGTCCAAGCGTGGTTAAATATGTAAGAGACAACCAGAACGTTCGCGACAATATAGTTAAATTCCAGACGTAAAGTACAGCTTAAAGTTTATTTCATTTTTTTAACAAGATAGTTTTGGGTTGCTTATTTTGATGACGTCAGTGAGCTGAGAGCAGTGGTTGGTTCTTACTAGATTTTGGCGCGAGCCGCGCCCTGAAAGTCAGTTCTGATTGGCCGTAATTCTGTACAGCCAATAAGAAGTGAGACGGTTTGCACCTAACGCGTGAGATGGAGGTGCTCGTAGAGGAGAGAGAAGAAGGAGGTGGTGGGCTAGTTTTCGAAGGAGGCGATCATGCTGATAGTGTCCGAACGCATTATGAGTAAAATGAAGTGATATTGTGACTTCCACGTTTCGGTACAGGATAAAGGTATCTGGTGTTTACCATTAACTATTTGTGAAATTTTAAGAGTCGAGAGATATTTTGTTCTGGGGGAAAACTTTGAATTAAAAGCTTGGGGGTACTAAGTAAATTTTTTTTACTGAGTATTTATGTGCGAGCAAAAAATTTATTTACAGACAACCACTGAATGCCGACTTCAAAAGTAAATAGCAGTTTATTGACCGTGTTACTCTCGTAAATGATTTCGGAATTGGATAGAAAAAGTTCTGGCTGTTTGAGTGTGATGAGGACTGAGAACAGGAACTATAATTATTTGATCACATGTGGACTGATGATCTTGCTTAATAGCAATAAAAAAATCCGAATGCAAGTTTAAAAGGACCTTTGAACTTAGAAATTTGAACAGCAACCCATTTACGATTTATTATTTGGCGTTCGCAAAACTATTTTCAGCTTTTTTACGTATAGCGGCCTCCGACGTGTAGTTATGCAATCTCAGTTTCTTCAACACTGCTTTTCTGAGATCTCTTAAGTAGCTGCAGTCAGGAGTTACGTGTGCAGATCTGCAGAAGTATCGAGGTAGGTGGACAATTTATGTTGCAGAACCGCCGTCGATGTGCGAAAGAGCGCCTTACGCCGCTCTACGTCCTCAATTATTTGATGAATGTAATCTGTCTTCCTCTAGAGCGTGTACTCTCTACAGCTCTCTTTAATGCCATGCAAGTTATTCCTCGATGTTTTAACAGATGTCCTATCATTATATCCCTTCGTCTTATCATACCAAGTGAGGCGGCGCTGTGATTAGCGCATTACACCCGGATTCGGGAGGACGACGGTTCAAACCCGCGTCCGGCCATCCTGATTTACATTTTCCGTGATTTCTCTAATCGTTTCAGGAAAAAGCCGGGATGATTTCTTTGAAAGGGCATGACCGGTTTCCTTCCCTATCCTTCGGTAATCCAAACTTGTGCTCCGTGCCTAATAACCTCGTTGTCGACGGGACATTAAACTAATTTCCTGCTCCTCCCCTTCTTATCTTATTGCATCTATTCCTTCCCTCGCCGAGTCTGCTGAGAGCGTCGTCATTCCCTACCTCATCAGTCCATCTAATTTTCAACATCCTTCTGTTGCACCGGATCTCAAATGCTTCGATTCTCTTCTGTTCCGTTTTCCCCACGGTCCATATTTCACAACAATAAAATGCTGTATTCTAAACGTACATTTCGGAAATTTGTTCCCCAAATTGAAGTCTGTGTTTGATACTAGTAGACTTCCCTTGACTAGGAATGCCCTTATCGCGAGAGGTAGTCTCCAGATATGGAACAACAGGGACAATTGAGGGTTGCAGTAATTTCACTGATAAACTGCATGAGCCGTGAAGTGGAATCGCAGGTGCTGTTTTCAGCTGCTCGGCCGCCGCCTTGGCTGCCTTCAGTGTACGTTGCTGATGATCTTATTACGTGGCTGAACTACAGTCTCACTGGAGGTTGTGGCTCCCCAGCTCATGCTCGCTCAGGTTCAGACATCGGGCTAGTTCAGCTAAATTGCGGATGTCATACTGAGGAGGATTCTGGACAGTTGTTCGCTTAACGTTTAATTAACTTATTTGCTGTGTATGTCGGTCCCTTTCGGCTACAAGCTGGCATATTCATGTTGTGAACGATAGGGGTAAGAAATTTCCCCATGTTTCATAATTCTTTTGCTAACCTGGATAGGAAGAAGTCGCGTCTGTACTATTTAGTAGCTTTAGTTTCGTCCGCCCATGTGAGCTGTTGATGCTACTCGCTTTTAGAACTCTGTATTGTAACGGCGAGTATTTAAATCTGTTGCGCCCTCGTTTGATAAATGTCGTTAGGATTGTCGATCTGTGGTTGAAACTGTTAAGGTACCTGTGAGCGGAGTTATGTGCTGGGGGTTATTGTGAAGAGGCTGCCCTATTGCTCTCCCAACGTTGATTTGTATTTTCGATGCTGGCTTTTGCGGAAGACAATAGTGGCCGCAAGTACGGTTGTTGACTCGGTTACACGTGATAAAGCGTCGGATTCGGGTTCCTTAGTTCAAGCTAGGAGGGGCGAGACCACCCACAAACACGTGGAGTGAGTTCGGTAGTTATAAGCTAAGGAAAATTACCCGATAATTTCTTAATGGTGAATGGAAGTAGCCTCTGATTACGAAGTAAGTTTTACATATTGCGGTTTTATTCGCCTTAGGGTTAAGTTAAACCATTATTAATGCCAAAGCTAAAGCTAAAAGTGTATACCCGCCTAATAGTCAGTCACTGTAAGGCGTGCTACCCGGTACAAGTAGTGCCTTTGGGTTGTGGTAAAGTGAACTTGTGGACCAGATTGGTAAACTTAATAGCTACACGTTGGGCGTCGTTTGTGTGGTTGGTACAATTGTTCTGTTTCATTGTGTACCAAGTGTGCGTTACGTCGAGGTTGTCTCATGTGTGTCTTCGTGGTTGTTTGTTGAAGTTTCAACGCCTAAGAAAGTTTAAGTAACCAATATCGTTTATCGATATTGTAATTATTTTCCTTCAAGCTGTAGAGTTTCTTTTTAAATTAACTAATCCTTTAAAAAATTGGAGTTTATTTTAAAGCAACTAATTACTGCAGAGTACGGAAATTCAAAATTAAATGTCTTAAGCGGGTTGGAATTTTGAAGTTTTGTGTTTATCGTAGTGAATTGTTTCAATAGTTTCCATATTATTAAATTACTTCAGCTCTCCCATACGCCGCTATTGTGGGCCCGTTGCCGTCTCCGCAAGTAAAGGCCGGCCACTCACACAAATGAATGTGTCAAAATACATTGAGGACTTCTCGCGACAGCTATGACTTCGCTGCAGAAGACGAGGATACGCCGCAAGATCAGCTATATTCTGCTGTTCTTACTGTACTTATTAAATAAAGGAAGTTCAGCTGAATCGAGTTAGCGAAACAGCCCCAGCGCTCCACTCCTCAACGACATCTCCGCCACAGTTTGTACACATAATAATCAAGAATGGAGACTGTAGATAAGCGGACCGAGTTTATGTAAGTTAGTTCTTGGAAGGAAAAAGTTTCTGAACAGATTGAATTGGTTCAAATGGCTCTGAGCACTACGGGACTTAACTTATGAGGTCATCAGTCCCCTAGAATTTAGAACTACTTAAACCTAACTAACCTAAGGACATCACACACATCCATGCCCGAGGCAGGATTCGAACTTGCGACCGTAGCTGTTGCGCGGTTCCAGATTTTAGCGCTTAGAACCGCTCGGCCACTTCCGCCGGCGCAGAACAAATAAAAGTCATTATCATCTTATCTGATGTTTTCCGGCTTACTTCTAATTTTTGGAATTCTCAGGTGTCCGGAGGGTGATGTAGTAACTACTCCAGGAAATTTCAGCAAACAGACTCGGCTCCATCTTCAGGTGGTCCCTGATGACTGCCGCTCACCTCCTGCCGGCACCCTACCAACGTTGGCCGTTACGCTCTCCATCACCGCTCCTATTCCTCTCTGCATCTACGTACGTACTCTATAAGCCACCACACACTGCGTGTAGGAGGCTGCCATGTAGCAGTACCAGCCATTATTATCCCCGTTCCAATCGCAGACACAGCGGGAGCAAATGCGAGTGTCTATATGCCTCCAGATGAACCCTAATTTCTCGTATCTTATCTCCGTGGTCCTTACGTGAAAAGTATGTCGGCGGCAGGAAAACCCTTCTGCAGTCAGCTTCAGATCTACATCTACATCTCCATCTACATCTACGTGATTGCTCTGCTGTTCACAATAAAGTGTCTGGCAGAGGGATCAATGAACCACGTTCAAGCTGTCTCTCTACCGTTCCACTCTCGAATGGTGTGGGGGAAAAACCAGCACTTAAATATTTAACGCCTTTGTTTTCATGATTGCCACTCCAATTCACGTATCATGTCTGTGGCACTATCTCTCCTATTTCGCGATAGTACAAAACGAGCCGCCCTTCTTTGAACTTTTTCGATGTCATCCGTCAGTTCCACCTGATGCGGATCCCACACCGCACAGCAGTATTCCAGAATGGGGCGGACAAGCTTGGTGTAAGCAGTCTCTTTAGTAGACTTGTCGCACCTTCTGAGTGTTCTGCCAATGAATCGCGGTCTTCGGTTTGATCTATCCACAATATTATTTATATGATCGTTCCTATTTAGGTTGTCTGTCATTGTTATCCCTAAGTATTTAGCTGAATTTACAGCCTTCAGATTTCAGTGATTTATCGCGTAATCGAAATTTAGCGGATTTCTTTTAGTACTCACGTGAATAACTTCACACTTTTCTTTATTCATTGTCAATTGCCACTTTTCACGCCATACAGATTCTCAAAATTTTCTCAATGGAAATGAGCGTTTGGCGTCATTGGCAGGAAGGCCCCTTGCGGGGAACGTCTGGCCACCTTGGTGCAGGTCTTATTACATTAGACGCCACATTGGGCGACCTGCGCGTCGGATGGGGATGAAATGATGATGTAGACAACACAACACCCAGTCCCTGAGGGGAGAAAATCTCCGACCCATCCGGGAACCAAACCCGGTCCCGTAGGACGGCAATTCGGCTCGCTGACCACTCAGCTATCGGGGCGGACCATTTTCTCAATAGTGTTCCACGAAAAGAACGTTTCTCTCTTTCCAGGGATTCCCGTTTGAGTTCCCCAAGATACTTGCTTGACGTTCTGTCTCTGAAGTGCTTCGAGGTCTTCCTTTAATTCGAAGGGATGCGGATCGCAAACACTGGAGCACTTCTCTAGAAGAGTTCGCACTAGAGTTCTGTATACGCTCTCCTTTTTAGATGAACCATACTTTTCCACAATTCTCCCAATAAGCGAAGTCTACCATTCCCCTTCCGCACCACAATCCAAACATTTTCGTTTCATTTCATATCGCTTTGCAACGTCATACTGAGATATTTAAACGAAGTTGATTGTGTCAAACACACACTACTAACGATCTATTCGAACTTCACAGTTTGTTTCTCCTACTCATCTGCATTTACTTACATTTTTCTACATTTATAGCTAGCTGCCATTCATCACGAAGAACTAGAACTGTTGCTTAGTCACCTTTTACCCGAACAGCCACCGTGGACTGTGGTGCCGTCTGCAGACGCGCCCGGCTCTCAACTCTGGTCTCCAGCATCCAAGCTACCGCTGTGGGATGCGCACCTCACTTTATGGGAATGCTTTTCTTCTCGTAGGCTCAGTGCAGGGTTCCGCTCCTGGCTCAGTTATAGGCTGCTTCCTGTATTAATTACACCGTCTGGGACCTTAATTTGAATGCTGTCTTTAACCAAGCAGTCGCAGGAAGAGGAGACTGCCAAAGCGTTTTGGTGTTGTCATATTTCACAGTGTGGTGATTTTTTACACTGTGGTCAACTACGGCTGATTTAGTGTTCTGATGTAATTCAGTGTGGCACCCATATCCACGACACCTCTTCCTTACCGTCCGTATACTGAACTCAATGAATGCTTTGCTGCACTAGTTAGACTGTGCTTATGATGTCCACAGTCGGTAGTGGTGTAGGGACTGGGACGAAGTTGAGTCGTTTCCCGAGCACCGACAGGGATGCTTCAGTAATCTTTCCACGTATAATGTTGATCACAGCTTGATAGACGCCTGGGTTGCAAAGGCTTAGCTCATCCCTCACTGAGCCTAGTGATGTCGGATGGACAAAATAAAGATTCAATATTACGTCGCTCCAAGACGCTGCAGATTTTTTTGGAAGTATTGCCGACATACTTACTGCACGGTAATTACTTTTGTTGATCATTTCCATGGAGTCCAGTGCTACCCTGGCGAAGAGGGACACCACGTCGAAAAAGAACGACAGGTTCCTATCACTGAGGCGAAGTTCTTGTAAATGTTGAACATTCCCTGGAGGTGGAGTCAAGATCACTGTTGGGTGTTCGACCAAGCTGTATGTAGCTGCTCCTAAATAGCTAACTATGGGCCGCAGTGGAATACACTCTATGTGGACCTTTGGCACCCCATAAAGTTTATCAACAGTCTTTGTATCAGGGGTATGGAGAAGAAGTTCAATGGTTTTCCTCTGGAGGCGACTGATTGCATGTCCTCCTCTTCCCAAGTACGTTGCGTCATCGAGAAGTCTGTACATTTTCTGTTTATACTCGGAGCGCTGGAGCAACATCGCGGGGTTCCCTTTGTCGACAAGCTGGACGACCAGCTCATGATCGTCACGAAACTCGCGGATGGCCGCTTCTGAACCGCTGCTCTGTGGTTGTGCGGGCCTGGAGAGCGTGCGGCACTTTTCACGGCGTTCTTCTTCCTCCTCCTTCTCTGACACAGTGTAGGTGGCCTGTTCCACACTGCTTATGATGTCCAGAGTCGGTACTGGTGTAAGGGTCTGAACGAAGTTGAGTCCTTCCCCGAGCACCGACACTGATGCGTCAGTAATCTTTCCACGCATAATGTTGATCACAGCTTGCTATATGGTTCTTGCGTTATTATCCGAAGTGCTGCAAGACATTCATACGTCGACGTCTGGTTAGTTGATGTCGTTTCATGCGTCGACGTCTGGTTAGTTGTTGTCGATTTTCTTCGTGCGCTGTCCTCCTATTACCTGTGACGGCGTGAACCCTCCCCCGTGAAGTGGGGCAGAGAACTGCAACTAAGCCCTAAGGCGGTGACATATATTGGCAAACGGCTGTACCACAATACTGTCTCCACATCTACATGGGAATTCGAGTGAACCGAGCAACCATTGGTGTGAAAGAACCGACCGGTTAAAACGGATTTCGGCATTTTAGTTCTTAATAACCGGTATTTGTTTGGCCTCTGTTACACTACTGGCCATTAAAATTGCTACACCACGAAGATGACGTGCTACAGACGCGAAATTTAACAGACAGGAAGAAGATGATGTGATATGCAAATGATTAGCTTTTCAGAGCATTCACACAAGGTTGGCGCCGATGGCAACACCTACAACGTGCTGACATGAGGAAAGTTTCCAACCGATTTCTCGTACACGAACAGTAGTTGACGGGCGTTGCCTGGTGAGATGTTGCTGTGATGCCTCATATAAGGAGGAGGAATGCCTACCATCACATTTCCGACTTTGATAAAGGCCGGATTGTAGCCTATCGCGATTGCGGTTTATCGTATCGCGACATTGCTGCTCGCGTGATCGACATCCAATGACTGTTAGTAAAATATGGAATCGGTGCATTGAGGAGGGTAATACCGAACGTCGTGCTGGATTCCAACGACCTCGTATCACTAGCAATAGAGATGACAGGCATCTTTTCCGCATGGTTGTAACGGATCGTGCAGCCACGTCTCGATCCCTGAGTCAACAGAGGGGGACGTTTGCAAGACAACAGCCATCTGCACGAACAGTTCCACGACGTTTCCAGCAGCATGGACTATCAGCTCGGAGACCATGGCTGCGGTTACCCTTGGCACTGCATCACAGACAGGAGCACCTGCGGTGATGTACTCGACGACGAACCTGGGTGCACGAATGGCAAAACGTCATTTTTTCGGATGAATTCCGGTTGATGATGGTCGCTTCCGTGTTTGGCGACATCGCGATGAACGCACATTGGAAGCGTGAATTCGTCATCGCCATACTGTCGTATCACCCGGTGTAATGGTATGGGGTGCCATTGGTTACACGTCTCGGTCACCTCTTGCTCGCATTGACGGCACTTTGAACAGCGGACGATACATTTCAGATGTGTTACGACCCGTGGCTCTACCCTTCATTCGATCCCTTCGGAGCCCTACATTTCAGCAGGATAATGCACGACCGCATTTTGCAGGTCCTGCACGGGCCTTTCTGGATACAGAAAATGTTCGACTGCTGACCTGGCCAGCACATTCTGCAAATCTCTCACCAATTGAAAACGTCTGGTCAATGGTGGCCGAGCAACTGGTTCGTCGCCATATGCCAGTCACTAATCTTGATGAACTGTGTTATCGTGTTGAAGCTGCATGGGCAGCTGTACCTGTACACGCCATCCAAGGTCTGTTTGACCAAATGCCCAGCAGATCAAGGCCGTTAATACGGCCAGAGTTGGTTGTTCTGGGTACTGATTTCTCTTGATCTATGCACCCAAATTGCTTGAATATGTAATCACATGTCAGTTCTAGTATAATATATTTCTCCAATGAATACCCGTTTATCATCTGCATTTCTTCTTGGTGAAGCAATTTTAATGGTCAGTAGTGTGTTTTTAACTGTTAACCGGGTAAAAAACTGAAATAGGAGCTAGCTGCTGCAGCTGTGCTAATTTTTTTTTTTTAAATAAACCGTTTTTAAAGAGTGAGTAAGTTTTATTCGTAAAATCTTTATTGCTTGAAATATTGCCTTATTATACAAAATGGGAAGAACGATCAGTACTGTTTTAATAACAATGCCGTCAGAAACGAACAACAAACAAATGGTATAAGAATTTCTACATCACTGCTGAGACAATAATTTGGCGTGGTCCTTTAGTTTTTACCTGTGTGTATGCAGTGTGCAAGACTGACCCCTGACTTGTGTGTTTCGTAGTGTCTCACTGTTGTCGTTGGACAGCAGGTCTATTACAGAATTGCACTATCCTAGTCTGGAAGTACTTTAACAAGTGCAGTATCAATGAAGTACAATGCTCCACTTGCTTTATAAGATTAAAAGTGGAAGGTGCCACAAAACTAACTTGCGATATAATATAAGAACAAAACTTAACAGTTAATTCATAGTTTACAGTAAAAACGAAAAGCAGCTGATTTGCTGCCTGTGCTTATGCAACATGCCTTTATCTGCTTTTAGCCCTTGAAAACGGACAAATTAACTCATCTTCAGCCTCAGATTTCGCCCTTTACCACTGACTACTCGCAATGTTCAAATAGTTGTGTGATACCCGATTACAACATGATTTCTGAACAGTGATTCAAAAAATTAAAATCGATGGAAGACTGTTGGTGGATTTTTCTAGTTGTTAACCATTCGCCACTCTTAGAGAAAAGCAGTGAATGGTAGACGGACGAAAGTTTTTTTTTGCATATTTCATTTAATATTTTGATGGTGCGTATCTTGAAACTGAGGGAGCCAAAATTTTTCAATATTTGTTCGATTTCTAAGTTTATTACAGGAAATAATAGGAATGAAACTCCGAAAGTCGGTTATTTCAGAAACTGGTTTCTTTGAGCATTTTCAACAGTCCGGTTAATCTGGCGTTTAAAAAACGAATGTAACCGAGAACTGGTTGTTTCAGCGATAACCGCCAGCCCTAGCACCCACTCCTTCTCTTTCCGCAGCACTTCCAGCATCTTCATCTGGTGAAACATATCTTCCTCACAAACGTACTTTGGATGTGATCTGCTCTTTTCCTGATGTGCTTCTAATTCGTACAATTACAACAGAAACAAATCACCTTAACCCTTAACCACACTCGTTATTTAGACTGACGTTGATAACTTTGTGGCGTAGTTTGCAACCTCAGACACAGAAACAATACCAAACGTATTTACATCTATGTTTCTCTAAACTGTTGTTAAAAAATCAATCGCAGAAAGACGTCTGTTTTGATGGTGTTGAGACAGCAACCAGCCACAAATTTATTTTAAGTTCCTTTATTCATAAGGTACCATTATGGGTTTCAAATCATTACATTTCATCGTCAGACGGCTTTCATACTTTCATTAGAACAAGTTGTACGTTTTTTATTGATTAATTGTCCTAAAATACAAATAACACATAACTATAAGCACGCCACACAGAAGATTGCGTTACAGATTTTCATTGGGATGTGACTTACGTGAAATGTCGCTCTGGAGTATTAGTTTCTATAGTTTTCGTCCAACAAATGACGTGCGTAGTTTTCACCACACTATTATCGTTGCACGTTTAAATTTGAATCATTGAGCACTTTAGATTTGTCACAGAACACATTCCTATCACATTATTATCGTTGCACACGTAAATTAGTACCACTGAGCACTTTAGATCTGTTACGGAATACACTTCTAACATGCATCAAATGTTTTGATAGATACAAAGTGTTTACAAGTACATGCGTGTCAAAGATGCTATGATATATTGTAACATTATAACGATGTCCCCCATATTTGGGAAGGGATATATTCACTTATGAACTGAAACACATTTTACACTAGTACAGAGAGACATTGATTTTGTGAATTTTAAAGCAAAGACTATAATATTATAAATATATGAAAGAATTTTATATACATACAGATAAAATAGTACATTATTTATTGGCATTAAGCATCATGAGATTGCAGTAACATATGATTTTGCTCCCCCCCCATGAACCATGGACCTTGGCGTTGGTGGGGAGGCTTGCGTGCCTCAGCGATACAGATAGCCGTACCGTAGGTGCAACCACAATGGAGGGGTATCTGTTGAGAGGCCAGACAAACGTGTGGTTCCTGAAGAGGGACAGCAGCCTTTTCAGTAGTTGCAAGGGCAACAGTTTGGATGATTGACTGATCTGGCCTTGTAACAATAACCAACACGGCCTTGCTGTGCTGGTACTGCGAACGGCTGAAAGTAAGGGGAAACTACGGCCGTAATTTTTTTCCCGAGGGCATGCAGCTTTACTGTATGATTAAATGATGATAACGTCCTCTTGGGTAAAAGATTCCGGAGGTAAAATAGTCCCCCATACGGATCTCCGGGCGGGGACTACTCAAGAGGACGTCGTTATCAGGAGAAAGAAAACTGGCGTTCTACGGATCGGAGCCTGAACTGTCAGATCACTTAATCGGACAGGTAGGTTAGAAAATTAAAAAAGGGAAATGGATAGGATAAAGTTAGATATAGTGGGAATTAGTGAAGTTCGGTGGCAGGAGGAACAAGACATCTGCTCAGGTGACTACAGGGTTATAAACACAAAATCAAATAGGGGTAATGCAGGAGTAGGTTTAATAATGAATAGGAAAATAGGAATGCGGGTAAGCTACTACAAACAGCATAGTGAACGCATTATTGTGGCCAAGATAGATACGAAGCCCACACCTACTACAGTGGTACAAATTTATATGCCAACTAGCTCTGCAGATGACGAAGAAATTGAAGAAATGTATGATGAAATAAAAGAAATTATTCAGATAGTTTACGGTGACGAAAATTTAATAGTCATAGGTGACTGGAATTCGGTAGTAGGCAAAGGGAGAGAAGGAAACGTAGTACGTGAATATTGATTGGGGCTAAGAAATGAAAGAGGAAGTCGCCTGGTAGAATTTTGCACAGAGCACAACTTAATCATAGCTAACACTTGGTTGAAGAATCATGAAAGAAGGTTGTATACATGGAAGAACCCTGGAGATACTAAAAGGTATCAGATAGATTAAATAATGGTAAGACAGAGATTTAGGAACCAGGTTTTAAACTGTAAGACATTTCCAGGGGCAGATGTGGACTCTGACCACAATCTATTGGTTATGAGCTGTAGATTAAAACTGAAGAAACTGTAAAAAGGTGGGAATTTAAGGAGATGGGACCTGGATAAACTGAAAGAACCAGAGGTTGTACAGAGTTTGAGGGAGAGCATAAGGGAACAATTGACAGGAATGGGGGAAAGAAATACAGTAGAAGAAGAATGGGTAGCTTTGAGAAATGAAATAGTGAAGGCAGCAGAGGATCAAGTAGGTAAAAAGACGAGGGCTAGTAGAAATCCTTGGGTAACAGAAGAGATACTGAATTGAATTGATGAAAGGAGAAAACACAAAAATGCAGTAAGTGAAGCAGGCAAAAAGGAATACAAACGTCTCAAACATGAGATCGACAGGAAATGCAAAATGGCTAAGCAGGGATGGCTAGAGGAGAAATGTAAGGATGTAGAGGCTTATCTCACTAAGGGTAAGGTAGATACTGCCTACACGAAAATTAAAGAGACCTTTGGAGAAAAGAGGACCACTTGTATGAATATCCAGAGCTCAGATGGAAACCCAGTTCTAAGCAAAGAAGGGAAAGCAGAAAGGTGGAAGGAGTATATAGAGGGTCTATACAAGGGGGATGTTATTGAGGACAATATAATGGAAATGGAAGAGGAGGTAGATGAAGATGAAATGGGAGATATGATACTGCGTGAAGAGTTTGACAGAGCACTGAAAGACCTGAGTCTATACAAGGCTCCGGGAGTAGACAACATTCCATTAGAACTACTGACGGCCTTGGGAGAGCCAGTCCTGACAGAACTCTACCATCTGGTGAGCAAAATGTATGAGACAGGCGAAATACCCTCACACTTCAAGAAGAATATAATAATTCCAATCCCAAAGAAAGCAGGTGCTGACAGATGTGAAAATTACCGAACAATCAGTTTAATAAGTCACGGATGCAAAATACTAACGCGAATTCTTTACAGATGAATGGAAAAACTAGTAGAAGCCGACCTCGGGGAAGATCATTTTGGATTCTGTAGAAATACTGGAACACGTGAGGCAATACTGACCTTACGACTTATCTTAGAAGACAGATTAAGGAAAGGCAAACCTACGTTTCTAGCATTTGTAGTCTTAGAGAAAGCTTTTGACAATGTTGACTGGAATACCCTCTTCCAAATCCTACATGTGGCAGGGGTAAAATACAGGGAGCCAAGGGCTATTAACAATTTGTACAGAAACCAGATGGCAGTTATAAGAGTCGAGGGGCATGAAATGCAAGCAGTTGTTGGGAAGGGAGTAAGGCAGGGTTGTAGCCTCTCCCCGATGTTATTCAATATGTATATTGAGCAAGCAGTAAAGGAATCAAAAGAAAAATTCGGAGTAGGTGTTAAAGTCCATGGAGAAGAAATAAAAACTTTGAGGTTCGTCGATGACATTGTAATTCTGTCAGAGACAGCAAAGGACTTGGAAGAGCAGTTTAATGGAATGGATAGCGTCTTGAAAGGAGGATATAAGATGAACATCAACAAAAGCAAAACGAAAATAATGGAATGTAGTCGAATTAAGTCGGGTGATGCTGAGGGAATTAGATTAGGAAATGGGACACTTAAGGTAGTGAAGGAGTTTTGCTATTTGGGAAGCAAAATAACTGATGATGGTCGAAGTAGAGAGGATATAAAATGTAGACTGGCAATGGCAAGGAAAGCGTTTCTGAAGAAGAGAAATTTGTTAACATCGAGTATAGATTTAAGTGTCAGGAAGTCATTTCTGAAAGTATTTGTATGGAGTGTAGCCATGTATGGAAGTGAAACATGGAGGATACATAGTTTGGACAAGAACAGAATAGAAGCTTTTGAAATGTGGTGCAACAGAAGAATGCTGAAGATTGGATGGGTTGACCACATAACTAATGAGGAGGTATTGAATAGAATTGGGGAGAAGAGAAGTTTGTGGCACAACTTGACAAGAAGAAGGACCGGTTAGTAGGACATGTTCTGAGGCATCAAGGGATCACCAATTTAGTACTAGAAGGCAGCGTGGAGGGTAAAAATCGTAGAGGGAGACCAAGAGATGAATACAGTAAGCAGATTCAGAAGGATGTAGGTTGCAGTAGGTACTGGGAGATGAAGAAGCTTGCACAGGATAGAGTAGCATGGAGAGCTGCATCAAACCATTCTCACGACTGAAGACCACAACGACAACAACAACACATGATTTTGCTAATTGATCTGTAGATAGGTGTAAGACTATTATTTACTTTCGAAGGCGGAAAATAATTTTTGGAAATTTTTCAGGGAAAGTGTGTTAGCTAACTCAGTTTGATCTTGAAGTTTATAGTTGGGGGTGCTGTTTGTGTGTGTATGTGTATTTCTGTTTCTTCTAGTATATTCACAGTCGCTCCTTTTCCTGCTAGATGTAAAATTTTTACGTTGTTCTCAATCTTTCCCACTGAATGGTTTTTTCGGCAATGTGGGCTACAAATGCAGATTTGTTCAAGTCACCATACCTTAAAGCATCTATGTCTTCTTTATATCTAACATCGAAACCTCTGCCTATCTCTCCAATGTAGAATTTTGGTCCTCACATTTGAGACTGTATATTACTGAATAACTGAAGGGACTATTGGAGGTATTTACATAATGGATTCTTTTTGTTGTAATTTATTATTTCTAGAAAAGCTGACTGTATTGTTTTTCTTTTTAAATAAATTTCCTATTTGGTATGATAGTGGGACTCTGTATGGGAGAGCAGCATATTTAAGCTAGGCTTCTGTGGAACACTGATTTGTTTTGGAGTGCATATTGTGTGGATTGTTGTGAAGTGGATCTGTGGTTTTTGTTTGCCTTTTGTTATGAAGTTTTTCTATTCTTATGGGTTTATATCCGTTATTATGAGCAACAGTTTTAAATACAATACTAGCCATTAACATTGCTACACCACGAAGGCGACGTGCTACAGACGCGAAATTTAACCGACAGGAAGATGTTGTGATATACAAATGATTAGCTTTTCAGAGCATTCACACAAGGTTGGCGCTGGTGGCGACACCTACAACGTGCTGACATGAGGAAAGTTTCCAGCCGATTTCTCATATACAAATAGCAGTTGACCAGCGTTGCCTGGTGAAACGTTGCTGTAATGCCCCATGTAAGGAGGAGAAATGCCTACCATCACATTTCCGACTTTGATAAAGGTCGGATTGCAGCCTATCGTGATTGCGGTTTATCGTATCGCGATATTGCTGCTAGCGTGGTCGAGAACCAAAATATGAAATCGGTGGGTTCAGGAGGGTAATACGGAACGCCGTGCTGGATCCCAACGACCTCGTATCACTAGCAATCGAAATGACAGGCATCTTATCCGGATGGCTGTAACGGATCGTGCAGCCACGTCTCGATCCCTGGATCAACAGAGGGGGACGTTTGCAAGACAACAACCATCTTCACGAACAGTTCGACGACGTTTGCAGCAGCATGGCCTATCAGCTCGGAGACCATGGCTGCGGTTACCCTTGACGCTGCATCACAGACAGGAGCACCTGCGATGGTGTACTCGAATGGCAAAATGTCATATTTTCCGATGAATCCCGGTTCTGTTTACAGCATCATGATTGTCGCATCCGTGTTTGGCGACATCGTGGTGAACGCACATTTGAAGCGTATACTCGTCATCGCCATACTGTCGTATCACCCGGTGTGATGGTATGGGGTGCCATTGGTTACACGTCTCGGTCACCTCTTGTTCGCACTGACAGCACTTTGAACAGTGGACGTTACATTCCAGATGAGTTACGACCCGTGGCTCTACCCTTCATCCGATACCTGCAAAACCCTACATTTCAGCAGAATAACGCACGACTGCATGTTGCAGAACCTGTACGGGCCTTTCTGGATACAGAAAATATTCAACTCCTGCCCTGGCCAGCACATTCTGCAGATCTCTCACCAACTGAAAACGTCTGGTCAATGGTGGCCGAGCAACTGGGTCGTCACAATACGCCAGTGACTACTCTTGATGAACTGTGGTATCGTGTTGAAGCTGCATGGGCAGTTGTACCTGTACACGCCATCCAAGCTCTGTTTGACTCAATGCCCAGGCAGATCAAAGCCGTTATTATGGCCAAAGGTGGTTGTTCTGGGTACTGATTTCTCAGGATCAATCCACCCAAACTGCGTGAAAATGTAATCACATGTCAGTTCTAGTGTAATATATTTGTCCAATGAATACCCCTTTATGATCTGCATTTCTTCTTGGTGTAGCAATTTTAGCGGCCAGTAATGTATGTTGATTTCATTTTGTTGGTCTGTTTCACTCATTGGCACTTTTTAATTCAGTGTACCATGGCTCGGAAATACGCCATTTTTTGTTGATGGTTTGGGCAAGATAGACTGTCAATACTGACATATGTGGTCGTAGGTTCTCTGTAAACATTAAATTGATGTTTATGGCTACTATTACAAATCTTCAGGTCAAGGAAGTTGATGCTTTTATCAGTTTGATGTTCATCTGCGAATTTAATAATATTTTCTGCGTTTTGCTTGTACGTGTTGCTAATGTATGAATATTATTGTCTGAACTATCAAAAAGCAAGATTGTATCATCAAAATATTATTTCTAGTATGCTCGTTGATTGAGAAGACCTTTTGTTCGATATTGTTGATGCAATTATCAGCCAATATCCCAGATAAAATACTTCCCATTGCCATACCATCATGGTGCTGGTGCAGCTTGTTGTTGAAGCTAAAGTAACTATGCTCTAGAATAAGTGTAAGTATTTCTAAGTGTTCCTAGACCTCTGAAATACTAATTTTCTTATATTTAAACACAGTTTTTCTTATAAAGTTAAAAGTCTCTTTGATAGCGATGTTGGTTTATAGGTTGACTGTGTCTAGTGATGCTAATTTAGCTGTTGGTGAGTTGTGGACGTCTTTAATTAAGCTTATGAGTTCATGTGTTTTATGAATGGTGTAGTTATTTTCACGTGTATAGTATTTGGTAAGAGGATTTTTTGTTTATTGTTTATGAAGTATGCAGGGCTGTTTCCTCAGTTTCTAAAGTTCACTGTTAAAAGACGGATGGGATCCAGAGAATGGAATTCTTGTGGTTTGGCCATTTATGGGGGGATTGTGTCGTACCAGGTAGCATGTAAGAATTAGTAAGTTGGACTGCGTTTTTGCCATAGAAATAGATTCTTTCCTGAACTGTTGAGCAGGAAGATGGTGCAGGGGTCCGTTGTGGCAGGGATGGCATAGGAGAACTAGAGTGACGCGGGAATGATCAAATGAATTAATTAGATGGTTGTGAGGACAGCTAGATAACAGAAAAGTCGTGTAAAAATACGGAAAGATACGCAGAAACATGCTCAGATACGTATCACCACGGACAAATACGTAAAAACACTCACAAAAACGTGAAAAATATACTCGTATAAAAACGCGGGAGGAAAGGAATGGTTGTGGTATGGCTGTATGCAACTGTTAGGATAAGGGAAGAGAGAGAAAGGAACTGGTTAGGTAGGCGTTCACAAGATCGCGTGGCGCAGGTAGACACGAAAATATGCGAGGATGGGGTAAGAAATGTAATCAGTGGGAATAATTATAATTATCAGATGCTGCACCCATCCAGGTGGGCACATAACTGTGTTTTGTGCGAGGGCGAGATCTTTGACGTAGTGTGGCTCTCTAGTCATGGCATATGTAATGTGAAAGATGATGGATGAATAAACTTAGGAAAGAAGAGAGAAAACGTACAATGAGAAGACTAATCCTTTACAGAATGGTAACGAAGAAAAACATCAGAAGTTTGTGGGACAAAAAAAAAAAGCCATTAGACAAAATCAAAGAATGGAAACTCCTGGTTGGAAAATCCACGAAGTAAGGAAAGTGATAAATTGCTGGTCACCAGGGAAATGACACATTGAACTGCAGACAGGCAGAATAAAAATCACTACACGTTTGGCTTTTGGCCAAAACTTTCTTTAGAAAAGGAAACACACATGCATTCATTGACACACGCAAGCACACATTAAGCATACATGACAGTCATCTTTGGCAGCTCACACAAGAATGCAACTGTCACAGTGAACAAAAGCAGCAATCTGGAGAGGGTGGGGAAAGGGAAGGGATTGCAGGGTACAGATGGAGGAGAGAAGAGCAGTGTATGGTGGACAGTACAGAGACTAGTTGGAGGCATGACAAGGATGCCACGAAGCACATGGTCAGAAGGCTGTGGGGTAAGGAGTAAGCGACAGGTGAAAACAGGGAACGGAAATTGAGAGGAGGAGGGAAGAGGAAAAAAATGGTTCAAATGGCTCTGAGCATTATGGGACTTAACATCTGAGGTCATCAGTCCCCTACAACTTAGACCTACTTACACCTAACTAACCTAAGGACATCACACAACATCCATGCCCGAGACAGGATTCGAACCTGCGACCGTAGCGGTCGCGCTGTTCCAGACTGAAGCGCCTAGAACCGCTCGGCCACACTGGCCAGCGACAGAGGAAAGATGGGTGGATGTAATGCCAGAGGATAGCACACTGTGAGGGTACCACTGTGAGTAAGGAGGACTTGACAGAACAGAGAGAGCGGAAATTGTTGTGCAAAGGCTGTGTGGCTGGTAAGTTACTATAGGTTGAGACCGAGATAACGTTTAGTGTGAAGAACGTCTTGTAAGGATAACTCTCATCTGTGCAGATCACATAGGCTGGTGATGGAGAGGAAGACCCAGATCACGAAGGTGAGAAGTTGCCATTGGAATGAAGTACACTGTGTTCATTTCCATGCTGTGCCACAGGGTGGTCTACATCTACCTTGGCTGCTTTTACAGGTGGCTCAGACTCTAATGGGGTAGGATATGTCTGTGATTGGATTGGAACAGGAAGTGCTTGATAGTTGAATTGGGCAGGTCATGCACCTGGGTCTTCCACACTGATGTGATCGCTGAGACAGGGGATTTAGTTTGGGAGTCGCATGGGAATCGACTAGGGTGTGATGGGTTTGGGTAGGCTACAGAACACCGCTTTGGGAGGAGTGGGAAGGATCTTGGGTAAAATATCCCTCATTTCTGGGTGTAAAGATAGGTATACAAAACCCTGACAGAGGATGTAGTTCAGTTGTTCCTGTCCACGGTTGTATTACGTGATGAAATAGATATTCTTTTGTAAATGTTCCTTTGGGGTGATGGGCGGAAGATAGTATGTGGAGAAATGGCACATGTAATCTTTTTGCAGATTAGGTCTGGAGGATAGTGCCTGTCTGTGAAGGCCTTGGCGAAACCTTCAGTACACTGGACAAGGGAGTTCTTGTCACTTAAGATACGCTTTCCCCAGGTGGCCTGGGTGTATTGGTGGAATATTTTGGTGTGGAAGGGATGACAGCTGTCGAAATGCAGGTATTGTTGGTGGTTGACGGGTTTACTGTTGGGACGCTAGGAAGCCCTTGTCTAGATGGCCCACAAACAGGTTGACACAGGAGGGCATCGTGTGGGTGCCCATGGCTATACCACTGATTTGTGTATATGCCTTCTCCTACAAGAAAAAGTAGTTATGGGTTAGGATAAAGTAAGATGTATGAAAAATGAGGTGTTGCGTCTGGTGTCTGAAGGACATTGCGAAAGGTAGTGTTCAGTAGGTGCAACACCATGGGCATAAGGAATGTTGGTCCATAGGGAAGTGGCATCAACAGTGGTTAATAGGAAGACAAGAGCTGAACAGGTGGGGATGGTGGAGAGCCAATGAAGAAAGTGGTTGGTATCTTTGGTGTGGGAGGCTACATTATGGGCCGTGGGTTGGAGGTGTTGATCAATGAGTTCCAAAATTCTTTCAGTGGGGTTACAACAAGCCGCTACAATGGAACCTCTAGGGTTGTTAGATCTGTGGATTTTGGGGAGCATATAGGAGGTGGATGGGCCAAATGTCATGGGGATGAAGAGGGAAATGGATTCAAAGGAGAAGTTCTGGGATGGTTCTTAAGCTTTAAGCAGAGAATGGAGTTTATGTTGGACTTCTGGGATGAGCCAAGTTTAGAGACGGATATAACATGCTTCATTTCAATGGCTACATGACAACCTATGTCATATGTGTCCTCGCCTCCACCACCACCTTTTACAAACTGTATTTGGTAGGAGTTTTGCTTACAGCGTATTCTCTGCTCCAGAAGTTATCCTGGTCTCAACTAACAGTAATCTACTGTCGCCATACCCTCCATCCAACACTGTCCAGCGTCTCCAGGCACGTTCTAGGCCTGGAATCTTGTAGAGTGGTGTAGAAATGTCTTCAATGACGTCCTGGTTCGAACTGAACACTGATGACCAAGAAACACTTGCTGTAAACTCGTCAGACATTGATTCGATATTAACCTATCACTCGCCATACGGCCTGACAACCAGGACTCGTGGTATGGGGCGCCATTTCGTATCTTAGCAAGGCAACAAGGTTGTCATTCGCAGCACCATTACTGCACAGCAGTAGACCTGCTGTTTCCTATGCCCAGCTTTGTTGCCCTTCATGACAAGGCAACCTGAGCTCACATTTTAGCAATATAATGTACACCGCATGTGCCGAGAGGCAACGGCCTTGCCGCAGTGGATACACCGGTGCCCATGAGATCACCGAAGCTAAGCGCTGTCGGGCATGGTCTGCGCTTGGATGGGTTACCATTCAGGCCACCATCCGCTGTTGCCATTTTTCGGGGTGCACTCAGTCTCGTGATGCCAATTGAGGAGCTACTCGACCGAATAGTAGCGGCTTCGGTCAAGAATACCATCATAATGACGGGGAGAGTGGTGTGCTGACCCCACGACCCTCCTATCCGCATCCTCCACTGAGGATGACACAGCGGTCGAATGGTCCCGGTAGGCCACTCGTGGCCTGAAGATGGAGTGCATGTGCCGAGAGTTTCTACTGTTTGTCTTCGTGCTTGGAAACCCTACCTTGGACAGCAGCGTTACCGGATTTCTCGCGAGTTGAGAACGTTTGGAGCAGAGAGCTCCGACCAGTTCGGGATATTGACGATCTAACGCACCAACTGGACAGAATTAGGCACAATATCACTGAAAAGGACATCCAACAACTCTATCTTCCAATGCCAAGACGAATAACTGCTCACACATGGGTCACAGGTAGACCAATGCACTACTGACTTGCCCAATTTGTGAAGCTCTTTCTCTTCAATAAATGCTCCAATTTTATGAAATTGTAGTCATTTGTTTGTCAGTACTCATACACCACATCTACAGATTCATGTTCCGTTTGGATAGTACCTTAATGGTGTCATTTTCTTCTTTTTTTGTCTTAGAGAGTATTTTCTTTCTAGGAGTGGCTTTAAAACAACAATAATGACCATTGACACTTGTATATGTAGATTATTTATTTCGTCAGTTGCAGTGAATGGTACAACTGGCCGTTTAGGGACACATCCTTGACAGCACCATCGGTGTTGTGCTTTTAGATTCATTGTTTTTATTTTTGTGTAACTCGCTGGATGGTTGTAAAATTCTGTAACTTCATGAAATATTTTGTCTTCCTGGCGTAAGGACAGACTTCATTTCTCACATATTTCAGATGTCTTAGGTTACCTCTTCCAAGTCATTTTGAACCAATTTTTATTTAATTTTCAGCAGTGGACTATTTTATAGTGGACATGGCTATGTGGCTTGACCTCATTGAGATAGTCTCTTAGTCTACTTAATCAACTTCATGTTTGCGAGTTGATGATATTTTTCCATGTGTCCATGTTTAATTTTTGTTGTTTATGTTTCATTTTTCGTACATATTATGTGTGGAACGTTTTACGAAAAAAGCCACTCGAACAGCAATACAAATTTCGGAAGAACAAGCAATTCAAAGCAAGGTCGCAAAGGTTGCACTGAAAAAATATGATCAGCGGATCAATAAAATAGAACTCAAAAACAAAGATCAGTTTGAAAAGCTTCGAACAGAGTTGATACAAACTATCGAAGAAAAGGTCGAGACCGACTACACCTGTAGCGAAACAACTGACGCGTCAAGCATTAATTCAGTACACGAACACGCGCCGTCTAAGAAAGTTCAAGTAGAACCAAGGCTAGACGTGACACTTGCTCAGAAATCGAAACAGAAAACCCCGATTAAAGTAATACATGACATGCCACAGGACCAGGCACAGTACCCAGAAAAACGGAACACATACATTCAGCCGATACCAATCGAAAGACAGGCAACTGAACCAATAAATCCAATGACACAACATATTAGCAGCACAGGTACTATACCACGAACGACGAGAGTAGAAACACACCAACAACACTTTTGTTCACCAATGATACTATATGACGCGGATATGAGTCAGGAAATTGAGAATAGGCAGACAGGCGGTAGATTAGCAGAGAATAAACACGACGACGCAAGCAATGACAGATTATTTGAGTCCATGAATCAGCCACAAAACGGATTTATGAGTAGATATGATACAGACCACTTCCTTACAGTTAGAAAATTTCAACATTTCAAGGACGAAGGCGGTAGCTTGCATGCACGCACATTCATCGACCAGTTTCAAGTACGCTTACCAAATCACTGGAGCGTAGCTCACAAACTTGACTTCATTTGTGCACACATGTCAGGGACAGTGGCAGAGGTGATGCAAAAGATCGCGGCTACCTGTACGTCTTACCTACAGTTCAGAACAGCATTTCTCGAAAGATATTGGTCCAAGTAGGCGCAAAACAAAATTAAATACGAGTTACTTTAGATGACACCATATGAAAACTCGGGAGAGAAAAGCGCGGTAAAATTCTTTGATACAATGGACAAAAAGAATCAATGCCTACACAAACCATACAGTAACGGAGAGCTGATACGTCTGTGTAGAATGAAATTACCGGTGAAGTATCAACAGGCAACAGTAGGAAAAAATGAAAATACCGAAGAATTTACAGAGGTTTTAAGGGAACTTGAATGTATGTTTAAAGAAGACGAGGTGAAAGAAAAAAGAAAGGAAAGGGAACAGCAAAAGGAGAGGACTAGGAACGAGAATTCCAAGAATAATAATAATCGTAATCCTAACACCAACAATTTCAGGCAATTTAACAGACAAGGACAGTGGCACAATGGAGACAATTGGCATAGAAACGATAACCAGAATAATTGGTACCGAAATAGGAACGGTAATGGACACTTATACAGTGGCGTATATGGATTTAGGAATCAAAATGCCAACGGACAAGGGTACTTTGAAAGAGGTCACAACGTTAGGAACAGCAACTGGCGAGACCAGGGAGCGAATAATTACCGAGGAAATTATGGTCCGCAAAGACAAGAACAACAGAGCAAAGAGAAACAAGATGTAGAAGTTAGGCCACCTTTAATATTTTTTTTTTTTTTTGTGGAATCTAAAATTTAAAAAACCTCTCTCACACCGGCCTGATTTAGCTTCACTGATCAGGATAGTAAAAACATGCGTATGTTTTGGGAATTTTCATTCACAAAACAGGCTTATCACATTCACACAGTTCAATACTGTTCTATCATGATTAAATTGAGCTTAACTTAAATTCCATAAGGCAGTGAAGCAATTTCGAAGTCTCGGTGCGACGAAAATTGTCAGTCGATCTCCTGGAAACATTTGTAATAATTATTAACTTTTGATGATCACATGGGGAAAACCGGAGATCTGCTGGTAAGACCGTGTTAGCCTATTTATTTGAAGTAACTGGATATCTTGAACATACAAAACGGCAGGTTCGTCCAGTGTAAATCAGACGTTCCCCACTGATCCCGTGCAACACAGCGTAGTAAGCAGACACTGTCAATAATAATCAGTTAAATAATACGGGAACACACTTACTTTAGTTCATGTATTAAATTCCTTCTCATACAGAATCTCATCAACATGGCGACTAGCTTAACAATACATACATATACATCCTCCTTCTTTCACGGCTAATCGGCAAGATTTATTCATTCTTTTCATAAGAAAAGCATAGATAGCAGAGAAGCTATTCCATGGAGTAAATGGACGCTCCAAGGAATAATTGGGCTTGAAACTACTTTGCATTGATAATCGGTAAGATAAGAAGAGATATTTCGAGATATGTACTGAGTTATATAATTTATAAAATTTCTGAAAATATCGCGGAGAGACCGCTGCAAGAGACATTACATCGCCCCTCGCAGCGAGCAAAGTTGTTATGTATCCACTTTGCGAGCTAACTATTGGCTTAGCTAACTCGTTAGAATTTGTGGAACATACGTTCCTATAAATTTTAGGAAGTTAGTAAGATTTTTTTTTGATTACAAGAATTGAAAGAGATTTGGTATCTTCGTTACCTAGATACCTAGTTGTTGCTTTCACGTGCACTGGGGCATACCCTCATCCCACGTACACAACCAGGGAAGATGGACTTATATAGTTGTTAATCAGGTCTACCTATTCAGGAACTGGCCTTCACAGGGAAACCCCGGAAAATCTGGAAGCTTAGATCCCAACTAGGTATCACAGATGATAGGAAAGACAGAATAATTCAGAAATTTGAGAGATATTATAGAATTCGTAGGAAAGATAAAATCTGCCTCATAGCCAAAAAAAAAAAAAAAAAAAAAATCTTTACACATGCAAATTTTTTACAATCTTCTGAAAAATTTTCTTCATCGATGTCTTGCTGAACTGCGGTGAAAATGATCGAACAGGAACATGGGACACGGCACGGAGGACAGGCGTCGCATTGGCGTACCGGACAGGAGACGTAACGGATTTGAGAGACCAGAAGGAACCTCAGGAACAGGTACTCAGGACTGTGGCATGAAACAATCGAAATTCGTCTAAGGAATGGTCAACTATTAAAGATTCCTGGAAGAGAAGGGTTATTCGAATTTCTCCAAATTCATTTTGAACTCAAATATGGACCTGATCCATCCAATCTTCCATCTGAGGAATGGGAAAATACATTCGTCTTATACTTTCCACACCTAGGTGTCTTAATCGATACTGTAGTTGCACAATATCACAACTCCAGATCGGAAAACAATTTTGAAAACATGGATAATTTCATCCATCTTCTTGAGTAAGCCGAAAGGTTCTAATCCTGGTTTTAATTATTTATTTATTTATTTATTTCGTTAGCTTTTCCAGGCGGAAGTAGATCTGAATCTTTCCTAATTTGGTTTCAAGTACGAATGTGGATAGCATGTCAGAATGTTAAAAACTTTATTATTTGAGACAATTCCAAAAAAAATTATATCTTACTCATACATGATTGAAATGAAATTTTGCTGAAAGAGAACGTTTAGTTAAGTCTTGCTGCATGACCTCTCCAGCTGAAATTAACCTATGTTATTATTGATTGACGATCAAATTTTTCTCTTTTATACTCCGATTGCCGCATTTTCTCATGAACATATATGACTGCAATATAAGAATAAACAAATCCAACTGGAAAATGACACATTATTATAAATTCAATGCAGAACTTTCTTATTAACTCTAATTTTATAAACACACATTAAGCTAGTTAATTAAATTCTCTTGAATAGAATTTAGCTCGCGCAAAAAAAAAAAAAAAAAAAAAAAAAAAAAAAAAAAAAAAAATCCAGCGAGTCTTTATATCTGTGGACAGTAGCAATCGATTCTAATTTCCTAACGCGCTTCATTTGTTTCCTGTGAACTGTCACTTTACAAACACTAACTTCACACGCAAGCGCCGTATTCGATCATATGGACTCGCATTCGGGAGGACGACGGTTCAATCCCGTCTCCAGCCATCCTGCTTTAGGTTTTCCGTGATTTCCCTAAATCGCTTCAGGCAAATGCCGGGATGGTTCCTTTGAAAGGGCACGGCCGATTTCCTTCCCCATCCTTCCCTCACCCGAGCTTGCGCTTCGTCTCTAATGACCTCGTTGTCGACGGGACGTTAAACACTAATATCCTCCTCCTCCTTCGATCATAGTTTCAGTAAACTTATTCTGACTGGAGATTAACACTCCCTGAATGTATGTTATTTCACACGCACAAGCTTCTTTGGTGATCGTCGTGTAGACAGATAATCCGTAAGTCTTCACAGCAGCAATAGCTACAGTTCCACTTACTTTTCTAAATATTCCTATACTATCACAGAAGCAATCGCTTACTGTTCATTAAACTATCACAGATGCTTGGCATGCTGTCATTTAACCTATCACAGTAGCTGAGGCATACTGTCCTTCGCACTTCTATTTTTTTTAACGCCCAAATACTTCATACAGACTTTTCATTTAATTTGAAACACTTTCCTTAAAAGTACCTTATTAGGTCTACATGGAGAAATAATCCTTTTATTCTTCCAGAATCCGGATATGCTAATAAATACGCACCAGGATTCGGTATATCAACTATTATATATGGACCTGTATAAATTAGATTCCATTTTCGGATGGTCTTCTTCAACCTTGATGACTTGATGTGTCTTCTTAAAAGAATTTTCTGTCCGATATTGAAAGTTTGAATCCGTTTGATGTTTCTGTCATGGATTTCCTTTCGCTGTCTTGCTTTCTCCGTAATATTAATGAGAGCATTGCAAATTTTTTCTTCCCAAGACATTTTGGTGTCCTCGAGTTTAGGCATGTTATCTACCCAAAAGTTTCTTTCGTTATCTCTGATCATCAGTTCATTCGAGGTAAAGTTTGTAGAACTATGAGGTAAATTATTATAAATCTGCTCAAACTCGGTCAAATAGTTTATCCAGGTAGTTTGTTTATCATGACAGTACGTTCTCATGAATCTGTTTAGTTCTCGAAAAACCCGTTCAATTAAATTCCCTTGTGGATGATAGCAAGATGTAAATATCTGTTTTATTCCTAGTTGTGATACTAATTTTCTCCATAAATATCCAGTAAATATCTTCGCATTGTCAGAGATTATTGATTTTGGAATCCCTGCATGAGGAATGTAGTCATTTACAAACTTTACTGCGGCAGCTCTTGCAGTTGCTGATTTTATCGGATATAGTTCAACATATTTCGTAAACACATCACAGAATCCAATAATGTACTTAACACCACCTCTGGCTCTAGGAAGTGGTCCACAAATATCACATGATATAAGTGATCTTGATGCTTCAGGCATTATTGAGTGAAGCGCAATTTTATTTCCCTTGTTGTCCGGCTTACCCTTTTGACAGAGAACAAATTTCTGTATGACTTTGTGCACTTTTCGCCTTATATTTGGGAAGTAACAATAATATCTAATCTTATTAGCACACTTTACAACACCAACATGATCCCAGGTCAAATGTGTAAACCAAATTAATCGTTCTTCATATTCTTCGGATATTCAGACACACCACTTTGGATTCTCAGCCTTCCCAGATTTAAAAAATAAAATATTATTTACAAGCCGGTAGTATTCCAAATTGACTATAGAATTTTGTTGATTGAATTGTCGTATTATAGCATTCCATCGTCGATCCTTCTTCTGATGCTGAGCCATTGTCTTACATAAATGAATATAATGTAACTTGTAATTATTTTCTTGAAGAAGAAGCCCTGGAAATTCTGCCTTATTATTTACATCCAGATCAGGTGTTATTTCCTCTGGAGACCTTGACAACGCGTCAGCTATAATATTTTCTTTTCCGGCAACATGAATAATTTGAAACTGATATTCTTCCAGCGCCAGCGTCCGCCTTGACAAGTGAGGATGCAGCAACTTACAAGTTTGTAAAAAGGCTAGTGATTGGTGGTCACAATAAACGGCTATCCTTGAGCCATATACATAATAAGTAAACCTTTTCAAAGACCAAATAACTGCTAAAGCTTCCAATTCCGTAGTGGTATATGCTGTTTCACAGGTGGATAAAACTCTGCTAGCAAATGCAATTGGACGAAAGGTTTTTATACCATCGATGTACCTAATTTGAAATAAACAAGATCCTAATCCCACATCTGATGAATCAGTGGCTAAACAGAATCCGACATTCATATCAGGGTGGTATAATAACGGAGCATTTATCAGTTGATCCTTAATTTCACAAAAAGCCTTTTCACAATCATTAGACCATTGCCATGGCACATCTTTCCTCAGGAGCCGGTTTAGTGCTTCAGAATTCATTGCTTGAGTTGTAATAAATCGACGAAAAAATGAAGCCAAGCCTATAAAGCCTTTCAGTTGTCTTCTGTTTCTTGGAGTTGGAAAATTTTTTATCGCACTAATCTTCGCTTCTGCAAGAGACATTACACACCGAACACTGCAAAACGTAAAGATTGAATTGAAAAAATGCGAAAGAGGTTAGGCAAACTAACGTCCACTCTATCTTATACTAACCACTAAATAAAAGTTAAATTAATACACCAACAAAATGACACATTAATTAAAATGGAAGAGAGACACAATACACTCTAACAATATCTTGTAGTATCAGGTACACTACAACATGCACACAAACAATAAATGGTACACAACAATTAGAAGAACGAAGAAGTGGTAGGACATAATTAGAATAAAGAAATATATCTATCAAATAATTTTTGCCACTATCAGAAAATTTTTGCATTATACAAAATTAGAGTTTTTTGTGAATAACAAATATATGTAAAACAAAAGTTGCAAATATTTCGACGTGTCAGAGGGACATCGCCACCGACACCAATCACCAACTCCCTTAACACCAGATGCTTCGAGATAGCGACGGAGAGGGTACAGACATGTTGAGAAAGTACTTAGGGCAATAACAACAACATGAAGACCAACGCCACACTGGAAATGCAGGTTGCAACCAGGTTGGACTTCAAGAGGACAATGCGCAGCACGGACATTTCATGTCACGACACTGCTACACAACGGAAGAGCGTGGGAAGAATCGTAATACGACGAGACGACAATGAAGGTACAAAAAATTACCAAGATCTACAAACTCGTCAAGTAACAGTTGGAAAGGCAGTCAGATCCTACAAATCCTATATCACTCCTACACTAAAATTCACATATTCCTAGCCCAAGAAGAACAGAAGAATGTAAGAAAGAAGAGAAGAACAGAATATGCAAGATGAAGAAGGGCAGAAGACAGCAAGATACCTTTCTCTCCTACCCTACAAAGCAAATTGCTGCAAACGTCTTTCCATTAACTTTGAGGCATAGCAGCTACTACAACCTCCTATCCAAAAATAAACGTTGAATCGTCAAACAAATACAAGCGAACGGCAAACGGAATATTAAGAAGTACCAACCAACATTATCTAGAAATAGATTCAGCAAAATGAACAGTATTCTCCCTACCACATCATCAAATCACCATACTGAACAAGGTGTGAAGCACCAAGACGTCACAGCACAATATTGGGTGACGATCGTCGGTAGTCAACTACAATCATCAAACTGCCATACCGTCCCAGGTGTGACAGCAAAGGAGTACCAAGACATCACTGTTTATGTGGTAAACCACAGTCATCATCATCGGTTAAAAGTACCACTCCATGGTGACAATGTCATCAAGTAAGACCCGGTATCGAATGCTAGAGTGGTTCTCTCATGATTTGTGACACCCATACAAATGAGTCGACTCCTTCCAGTATTTCAGTGGGGATCATCGAGCACAGAAACTGACGCAGCACAAAATGAAACAAGAAATTGATAGAATGCGAATGTAGAGGTAAGAAAATGATATTTTTGTAAAAATATTTTTTTCCTTTTTTGTAAAAGTAATCATTTTATTATGTATGTAAAAGCCGCAATTTATAGATACCTTATACCTTTTGTAAATAAATTTTGTTAGTATAGTTAGATAACCTCATAAACTCATGGAAAGTCTATTTATTTCTTTTATGTGTAAAATTGGAAAAGGATTTGTTCAGGATTTTTTTTTAAGTAACATTCAAATCACCTTCTTGGGGTAATAATATTAATACCGAGAATAGAATTAAGAGGAAACACTTCTTCATTCTTACCAGGGACCGATGACCGTAGCAGTGTGGTCCCTTTAATCCCACAAACCAACCATTCTTACCAAAAAAAAACAATGACACCTAAAGAAAAAGATAATGCCTAAACAAATAAAACAAAGTAACACAACAGAGCTTTTGCGAACATTTATGCAAGCTTAACTAAAGAAACGATATAACCACACTAAAACATGATACACTGTACACTTACGACTTTAGAAAAATTAATATTGTAAAAACAAATTTTTGGAAATAGACATAAAGAAATCATTAGAAAAATTGTTAAGAATGGCTGAGAAAAGTTTATTGGAAAATCTAAAAGAACAACATTTTCCTGACTTTGTCAGTGTTTTCCTCGGCATTGACAAATCCCAGCCAAAAATTTTGTCAGATGGAGGGAGGTATGTAAGACGTCGTGGTCTCCTGACCTTCATTGCTTACATATTCTGCCCTCACAATCATGTTCTGCACATCAAGAAGCTTCATTCGAACCCAAACTCGATAAGATAAAGTCAATGTTGTATGAATTCATGTAAACGATAGGCAATTGACAAGTGAGCGCACCATGGTTGAAATACTCGATGCTGGCGTGCACACATACAATCCAGACGCAACAGTCACAGCAGCTTTTAGGGCAGGAGAGAAACCGCACAATGGGACACCAGGTCCTTCAGAGGACGACCCAGCCTATGTCGGCTGGTGACCGCCCATGTAGCAGACAGCGTGGGCCCTAGTGAAAAGGGGGAACGACACCGTGTTCAGCTTAAAAGCAAATTCCGCTACATTGTGTGGGAGCAGCCAGCCTACGCATTCTTTACACATAGCACATAGTTCCAGAGATTTTCACAGGGAGACAGCAAACACCAAATGCCAATGCTACAGGTTCCCGTATTGGTCCCATTTTAGAATAGCAATGCTGATTGGCAGACGATATTTCTGACGCCTTGAGCTGAAGGAATAATGGAAGAGACCAAAAGATACCCCTTCACGTCTGGTGTGGAGAGGCGCCGTTCCGTTGTCGCTCTTGGAGCGAGAACACGTAACGAGAGTGTGCGTGCTCATACATGTACTCGAAAGAGCGAGGAACAAGTCTCTCCTCAGTACTTCACTGGGAGAGCACCTCTGTCGAGAGCGAATCGAAGGGCGACTCTATACTGAGTCCTTGCGATTAAGCGTTGTTCACTGTGTTGCCCGACACACATTTTATGCAGTGTGAACGGACAGAGTTATATTTAAACGCCTGTGAGCGAATTTTGAGTGGCATTGCAGTTGACTGGTTATCTGACTAGTGTACCACGTCAGTAGTTAGACTACAGACGAATAGGAATCCTTGACTTCATCAAGGCATAGGGAGAGTTTGATTGGCTTAGGTCAATCCAGATAGAACGAAATTTATCTTATTTGTCAGCAGCGAACGGCGCAGACAGCAGTCATCACAGCTTATGGTATTGTGCGCTACAGCTATTGCGAGCCCCATATTTCCTCCACAACAGTACACTTCACTACATTTCATATGCAACAGCCTCGACTGTACCTAGCAACATTGTAAAGGATAATTATTCCAGTTGAGTAGGCGTGCCTCTCAGCCATTCTGCCAAGGCAACAAGCATCTTAAACTTTGTGTAGGAATTTCATTAGCGAATCCTATCCTTGAAAGGTAACTTCACATTCCGAAAAGAACCAGGATATAACTTGTTCAATTCATAATTAAAAGTGCCATTGTGATTTCTCAGAATTTTGCAAAATAAATAATAACTTTCGTTAGTTTCATGTTTTTCTTACACTAACTAGCACTACTCCAGTACCCAAGTATCCCACTAGTTACGTAAGAAATTTTGTGAATTTTTGTGTCATTTCCTTACAGTGGACGACTCCACAAGATATTTATTGCTGAAAGTTTTTCACATATTTCTCTTTAGAACGTCAGGAGCGTCTGTCTGACTTCTGTAGTAGTGTGGGGGTGGAAATTGCATCTTGCCGGAGCCACAGGGTAAAGGATACATCTCAGATTAATCTGTTGCGCAGAATAACAGATCAACCCCACAACTCAGAACCTGTTTTTATCTTTTGTGAAGTGCAGCTCCTATGCCTCATACTTGCAATGGCCTCTCTTTATCTGTTAGTTACGCGTTGTGCAACATTGTTATATTAACTGCACATGAGCCCATGGGTAGCGATCTGATTTTCTGTCTGTCCAACTGATGAGGATAATTCTGACATCCACAGGGAAGCGCCAAAAACTCAACTGTACTCTCAAACTCTTCGCAGAACTTGTTCCATTAAATTTCTCCTTGGTGACGCCACATAATTTAGAGCATTCCCCATTGCCACATTGGAGTATGCAACTAGACGCACCATGCAAGGCCATTTTGTGGTAATTTAACAATAACTTTTCTCACTCTCCTCCTCAGGATGTTGACACTTCGATGGCTGTATATGGACAAATTATAGTACACTTAGAGTGCTAATTCAGTGCGTTTCCACCTTTTCTTTTCGAGCATCAACACCTCCCAAACCCAGCTCACCTTCCCTCCGTCTTTTCTGACCATTACAATTCTTCTGATTCCTATGCACGAATCAGAGAAATTACAATTTCATTTTCCTTTTTGTTTTTCCTTTGTTTTTGCATCAGAATAATAAATGAAATATACCCTATAATAACATTCACTAAAAGGAAAACGTACAAGTGACAATATGCAATAAGAATAATACTTGTCACTAAAGTATTAGTGTTCTAGCCTCAGTGATATGAAGTGTTTGTGAAACAGGTCCTACAGTTAGCTTCCACCTTCCGAAAAGAGATGAATTTGTGAGTCTTTATAATACCACGTGACTGAATACACGTCAATGCTCATAATTTATTACCACAGTAGACTGCGAAATAATAGCCATTTATGTGTGTAAATACATACCTTCTGACTGTTACTCTTTGAGTACTGTACTTTGATGTTGTATTGAATAGATATCGTACCCCTTATGTACCGCTGCCTCCTGGAACATTCGAAGCTGGATGACCTCTTTAAATGGAGGGAGTACTGTCTTGCTGCGAAGTGGTCACACGCCGTTTTGCTGTGTGCAGTAGATTCGTTGTTGTGCTTCAGCACAGTACGGCTACGAGCGGCCACGTAGGGGATAAAAAAGTGGTCCAAAAGGCTCTAAGCACTATGGGACTTAACATCTGAGTTCATCAGTCCCCTAAACTTAGATCTACTTAAACCTAACTAACCTAAGGACATCACACACATTCATGCCAGAGGCAGGATTCGAACCTGCGACCGTAGTAACAGCGCGGTTCCGGAATGAAGCCCCTAGAACCGCTCGGCCACAGCGACCGGCTCATCGGGGATAAATAGTGTGAAGAATTTACTACAAAGTGTAGTTAAAAGTTGAAAGTGTTGCACTGGTTCGAAGGAGACGAGTGTTTGAGTAATTTAACTATTTTGCAGAAAGGCGCGCAGCATTATTTATGTGATTTATGGTTGAAACAGTATCGTGTTTATGAATCGGCAAATTTCGCTGAGAAACATATTGATATTAGAACGAAAAGGCGTCTGTGATCAGTGATTACGTGTTTAATTAATGTGGAAACGCAAAGGAGCAATAGTTACTTCAGCATGAAAGTGAAACGAGCTTAACTGTAAACACAAGACTGGATGAGTTTTGGCATGATTAACGAAATGTCTTCCGTGCTCAAGAGACTATAAAACAAAGGAATTTGTCTTGCATCTTTATTTTTCAAAGCGATTTTTGCAGTGTTCAACTGAATAAAATTTGAGATGTATACGAGACACATTTTAGTAATAGGAACACGTTCAGGTTTATTTCTTGACGAACGGTGTTGTCAGTGTGAGGTTCACATACTCGAGCCGCAAAAATCACTGCAAACAGCAGTAGCGATCTCGCGAAAACTCCAATTGCAAACATCATCTCCGTGCAGCTCTGCAGCTCGTGGGCCCTCCCCTTTGGAACTCCGCTGAAACTTCGTCGGCTCGCGGCCCACTCAACCGCTCACGCGCCTGATTGGCCGGACCCAGCGGAGCTCACCGTTGGTGAGAAGCTTCGATACTGAAGCGTTTCACAGGGACACAGATCAAAGAGCTTGCAAGACCTGTCGAAACGATTACAGAATATTTCTGTGAAATATTCTCAAAGGTAATTTCGAGATTTAAACAAAAGAAAAGTGGGTGTGAAATTAAAGTGCTGTTTAGCACTCCACTTTCAAGTTTAATAGTGTATTCATCTACTCGCACCGCTAGAGTTTCGAGCTTGTTTTTCATTTGTACCTGCAGTGCACTGCATATTGATGTGAGGTCTTACATTTAACAGAGTGAAGCAGCATGTCAGCATCGAGTCAAAATCTCTTGAAGAAGCAGCAATAAACTTAAGCAATTATCGCCAAGTAATGTTTTTATTTGAATTACGTAACTCTGTGACGACCCTTACGTCACTACTAATACTGCTGCCCGTTTAACCCCTCAGCTTTCAGTGTTAGGACCGAGACTCGAACTCTGGACCCCTGCCTTTCGCGGGCAAGTGCTCGCTCAGCGCACACTCCGCTGCAGAGTGAAAATCTCATTCTGGAAACATCCCCCAGGCTGTGGCTAAGCCATGTCTCCGCAATATCCTTTCTTTCAGGACTGCTAGTTCTTGCAAGTTTCGCAGAAGAGCTTCTGTAAAGTTTGGAAGGTAGGAGACGAGGTACTGGCAGAAGTAAGGCTGTGAGGACGCGCTGTGAGTCGTACTTGGGTAGCTCAGTTGGTAGAGCACTTGCCCGCGAAAGGCAAAGGTCCCGAGTTCGAGTCTCGGTCCGGCACACAGTTTTAATCTGCCAGGAAGTTTCATATCTGCGCACACTCCGCTGCAGAGTGAAAATCTCATTCTGGATATATGAAGATGATATCTGTTCTTTCGGATATGTCCGAAAGAGCAGATACCATCTTCATATATTGGTGAGTTGATGTTAATCACGAATGAGTTTAAGGCTACAAAGACGCCATTATCAACACCTCATTGAGTTGGAACGAGGTCGTGTAATAGGTCTAGGAGAAGCTGGATTTTCCTTCTGCGACATTGCAGAAAGAATTGGCATAATGTAGCCACTACATGATTGCTGGCAGCGATGGTCACGAGAATGTATGGTCACAAGAAGAGTGGGCTCTGAACTGGCACCTCAGACTAGGAAGGGAAGACCATCGTGTACGGTGTATGTCTGTGGAGCAGCAATGTGAGCAGCAGTTGGTACCACAGTTCCACAACCTGTTCCTTCAAGGACAGCTTCGAGCCAGACGCCTTGTAGCGTGCATTCCACTGACCCCAAACCGCTGCTCATTAGAAGGCGGGGTGTAGGTTTGCTGTGTTTTCTGATCAAAACTGGTTCTGCCTAGCTGCCAGTAATGGCCATGTGCTGCTGAGAAGGAGGCCAGTTGAGGACCTGCAACAAACTTTCCTGATGCTAGACACACACCTCGTGTAATGGTCTGGAGTGCGATTTCGTATGACAGCAGGAACACTCTGGTGGTTATCCCACGCACCTTGACTGCAAATTTGTCCGCCAATCTTGTGATTCTACCTATTGAGCGGCCATTCAAGAACAGCATTCCAGGGGATGTTTTCCAGCAGGATAATGCTCAGAGTGTCGACACTTTGTTTTGGCCTGCTCGACTACTAGATCTGTCTTCAGTCGAGCACATATGGGACATCATCGGACGACAACTCCAGCTGCATCCACTAACAGCATTAACTATCCCTGTATTGATGGACCAAGTGTAACAGGCATGGTACTCCATCCCACAAACCGACATCCGCCTGCTGTACAACACAGTACATACATGTTTGTATGCTTGCATTCATCGTTCTGGCGGATAGACTGGTTATTAATCTACCAGCACTCACATTTTCAGTGGCTTACCTCACGTTCATATTAACATGTGATGTTGCAGTGTTAATCATTTAAATATGTAGCATACACAAATGTATTCCCAAAATTTAATTACTCAACATTAATTATTTTTGTTATTGGTACGTTTTTTCAGCGTAGTTGGCAGAGATATTCGTACACATCTTGGAATCTACCAGATTGACTAAATATCTCGTTAGTGCTAATCGCTGTACATAGCGGTATCAACGTTTCTGACAAGTTAAACAGTATTTTATGTCAGGACTACTCCATACCACCTCAAACCACAGCCGGCACGGCGCTAAGAAATTCGGAATCTATTACACACAGACACAGAACTTCAAGCTTCTTCTTTCGCGAATTTTCTGTACAACCGCCATTATTGATCCCCTGTACAGATAATGCGACGCACATCGAATTATTCACTTCTATGAGACAGTCTGATTAGGAGAACGGTGTCTGGAGTAGGTCATTTGAGCCAAAACCGACCCAAAAGATTGTTGTTGTTTTAAAATAAAAGGTATAACTGTAAAAAAGCTTTACTTCAAAATTAGTTTTGGTAGAATTGGTAGAAAAAAAATTTCTAATCTAAACAGTACAAAGCAAGAAAAGAATTTCTAAGCTTAAATTTCGAGAAGTTAAGAAGTGTAGTGAAATGTGGGCCATGCTGCGAAATGTAGGTTTTTAAATGAAAAGGCGATTTTGTGCTCACAAATAAATTAATTTCTTTGCATACGAAAATTAAAAGATAGTAAAAATACACTTTGTTAAGAAACATTTCAACTTGTAAACTGAGGTTATCTGTACGGTGGGTCCGGGTGCTTCTTCATAAAGTTTTCATCGCAATCTTTATCTGGCAGTTTCTTTTTTCTGTTAAATGTGTTAGCTACGAAGTTTCTGCGAAGTCGAAAGTCAGGTTTTAAAACTCAGTCTTACCTAGCCCCATTAACCTGGTGTATAAATTTTTCATGTTTGCCGTAAGCGTGTCTTAGTAATTTCCTTCAAATGTTGCTTTGAAAAACCTCATCTGATGCGTCACAGACGTCTGCTGACGTCCTGTAATGATTTCATTCACCTTTCCAGCGTAGTTCCAGGGTCGTTAGCTCTTTCGGTAGGATCGCCTTCCAGAGCCCTGGAGACCGCCCGCTTCACCGCTGCGGTCCCGCACACTCCCCGCGACCCTCGCCGGCGCGGTCCTTCTTCAACCCCGGTATCTTTCTCTGTAAACAAAAAACTTACTATTATGGCTGATATCAATCGTCATTGTTGTAGCCGATACTGTCGAACTGACACTGTTCGTTAGAACATGGCGGAAACACAAACTAGTTTGACTAAACGGAATTTCATTTTTACTATACACATTACTTTAGACTACTTACATATTAATCTCTGTATCACAATATTACTTCTTACCTTGAACGAAATAAGTGGACAGTTAAAATTACACAATACACCAGTCTACTGGCTAAAAACGAATAAAATGTATATTTACACGATTTCTAAAGCTGCATCACTCAAGTTCTCGCAAATGGCGGAGTGATGCCTGGGTTTTATTCCGAGTAACTCACACGTCCACCGTTTGGCGGCAAACCGCAGAAACGCCATGTGGCCCGTATCACCCGCCTTCCCATATTTGCCATTATTCCCTTAAACGCCTACTTTCAGTGTTTGGGAAATCGTGCAGATATCTGTTGGTATTTTGGCGACGCCGAAGTGCAAAAGCTATAAATCACAGATCGTCAGAATAAAAACAAGCATCTGAAACCGAGGAGTTTCTTAACACTGTTATAAATTTAAGTATTGGGGTGCCTATTCTGTAGGTGTTTGTGTGGAGTGTAGCCTCGTACCAAAGTGAAGCGATGGCGATAAACAGTTTCGACAAGATAATGGAATCGTTTAGAATGGGATGCTACAGAAATATGATGAAGGGTCAGATGATAAGATCGGATAACTCGTGATGAGGTTGTGATTCTAATCAGGGAGAAAGAGAATTTATCTCAAAATTTTACTAAGATAAAGAATGGATTGGTACGTCTCATCCTCAGGGAGGGGGGGGGGGGGGGGGAGATGTATCAAACAATTCGTCGGACTGAGACTGCAACACGAACTTCTGTACAATATGGTTATTAATAGGATATGCTTTAAATATTGCGTTTCACGTGATAATGAAAAAACGTAAAGGAAATGTCGTGAATTGTAGTCTGGTTAAACCAAATTATATTGAAGACGATATACACTGATGCGCCAAAGAAACTGATATGGTCATCCGTATTCAAATACAAGTGACTGGTTCAAATAGCTCTCAGCACCACGGGACTTAACATCTGAGGTCATCAGTCCCCTAGAACTTAGAACTACTTAAACCTAACTAACCTAAGGACAGCACACACATCCATGCCCGAGGCAGGATTCGAACCTACGACCGTAGCGGTCGCGCGGTTCCAGACTGTAGCGCCTAGAACCGGTTGGCCACCACGGCCGGCTATTCAAATACAGAGATATGTAAACAGGCAGTATACGGCGCTGCGGTCGGCAACACCTATATAAGACAACAAGTGTCTGGCCCAGTTATCTGTTACTGCTGCTACGATGGCAGGTTATCAAGATTTAAATGAGTTTGAACGTGGTGTTATAGTCGGTGCGCAAGCGATTGGACACAGCACCTCCGAGGTAGCACTGAAGTAGGGATTTTCTCTTACGATCATTTCACGAATAAACGGGAATATCAGGAATCCGGTAAAACATCGAATCTCCGACATCGCTGCGGCCAGAAAAGGATCCTGGAAGAACGGGACCAATGACGATGAAGAGAATCGTTCAACGTAGCAGAAGTGCCATCATTCCGCAAAATGCTGCAGATTTCAATACCGGGCCATTATCAAGTGTCAGTGTGCGAACCATGCAATGCATCATCGATATGGGCTTTCAGAACCGAAGACCCACTCGTGTACCCTTAATGAGTGCACGAGACACAGCTTTACGCCTACCCTGGGCCCGTCAACACCGACATTCGACTGTTGATGACTGGAAACATGTTGCCTGGTCGGACAAGTCTCGTTTCAAATTGTATCGAGCGGATGGACGTGTACAGGTATCAAGACAACCTCGTGAATCCATGGACCTGTATGTCATCAGGCGACTGTTCAAGGTAGTGGAGGCTCTGTAATGATGTGGGGCGTGTGCAGTTGGAGTGACAGATACTACTCTGACAGGTGACACGTACGTAAGCATCCTGTCTGATGACCTGCATCCATTCATGTCCACTGTGCATTCCGACCGACTTGGGCAATTCCAGCAGGACAATGGGACACTCCACAAGTGCAGAATTGCTACAGAGTGCCTCCAGGAGCACTCTTCTGAGTTTACACACTTCCGCTGCCACCAAATTCCCCAGACATGAACATTATTGAGCATATCTGTGATGTCTTGCAACGTGCTGTTCAGAAGGGACCTCCACCCACTCGTACTCTTACGGATTTATGGAGAGCCCTGTAAGATTCAGGGCGTCAGTTCCCTCTAGCACTACTTCAAACATTAGTGAAGTCCATGGCACGTCGTGTTGTGGCACTTCTGCGTGCTCGCGAGTTCCCTACCCGATATTAGGCTAGAGTACCAGTTTCTTTGGCCCTTAAGGGTATTAGGGTGCGATACGGTACCGGTAACAGAAGAGTTTTTTCTGTTGAGTGGTCAGAATAACTGACGGCCGCAGAAATAAAGAGGATACAAGATTCAGAGTGGCAACAGCACGAAAATATTTCTGAAAATAAGAAATATGTTAGCATCCGAATAAACTTAACCGTTAGGAAAACTTTACCGAAAATATTTGTGTGAAGTATAACGTGGAAGAGTACGGGATGTAGCAGAAGTAAACAGAAGATTTTTAAATGTCAGGTTGCATAAAAATACTGCACATGAGGTTTATATATTAAGTAAATAATTAAGAGCTGGGCATTGCAAATGGGGAGGAAGGAAGTGGACTACCAGAACGAATGCACTGATAGGAGACATACCGAGACGTAAATGGATAGTGACTTTGCAATGGAATGAGGTGTGTGTTGTGGTCGACGTTGGAGAGGGTGCGGGGGCGAATCTGCAGCAGGAGACGAGCGCTGGTCTGCAGTAAGCACTTTCAGCACGATTCAGGTGTATGAGAAAGGCGATTTGTTGTGTCAGAACGGGGGACTGTCTAATCAGTTGTGATGCTGCTATTACGGTACATTTAGGACTTTTCACTGTCAGTATCAGAGAGAGCATCGCAGTGTTAGTGTTGAGGAACGCATTTCAGTAACTGGTGGTGCTGTTCCCACTTCTGGCGAAATGTTTTCGACACAGTATCGTGCCTTTTCAGACATGCAGCAGGTGTCGGAGATCCACATTCAGATGTAATGCATCGCGGTACGCCTTCTGACGCCTATCTTTCCCAAATCTGTTTGCACTACTACAATTATTATTATTATTTAGTATTTTATCCAGCCTCAGAAACTGCATTCGTATGTAACTAAATAATAAGTAACCAGCTGCATAAGAGAAATTTAATTTCCTTACCGGTTTCGGGCACTTAGCTCCTTCTTCAGAATATTATACATGTAGAATTATTAGTACTATTATTATTGTCATTATTAATACACTACTGGCCATTAAAATTGCTACACCAAGAAGAAATGCAGATGATAAACGGGTATTCATTGGACAAATATGTCATACTAGAACTAACATGTGATTACAGCCGCCAGGAGTGGCCGAGCAGTTCTAGGCGCTACAGTCTCGAACCGCACGACCGCTACGGTCGCAGGTTTGAATCCTGCCTCGGGCATGGATGTGTGTGATGTCCTTAGGTTAGTTAGGTTTAATTAGTTCTAAGATCTAGGTGAGTGATGACCTCATAAGTTAAGTCTCGTAGTGCTCAGAGCCATTTGAACCATTAGTGGTTACATTTTCACGCAATTTGGGCGCATAGATCCTGAGAAATCAGTACCAAGAACAATCACATCTGGCCGTAATAACGGTCTTGATACGCCTGGGCACTGAGTCAAACAGAGCTAGGATGGCGTGTACAGGTACAGCTCCCCATGCGGCTTCATCACGATACCACACTTCATCAAGTGTAGTGACTGGTGTATTGTCACGAGCCAGTTGCTCGGCCACCATTGGGCAGACATTTTCAGTTGGTGAGAGATGTGGAGAATGTGCTGGCCAGGGAAGCAGTCGAACATTTTCTGTATGCAGAAAGGTCCGTAGAGGACATGCAACATGCGGTCGTGCATTATCCTGCTGAAACGTAGGGTTCGCAAAGATCGAATGAAGGGTAGAGCCACGGGTCGTAACACATCTGAAATGTAACGTCCACTGTTCAGAGTGCCGTCAATGCGAACAAGAGGTGACCGAGACGTGTAACCAATGGCACCCCATACCATCACGCCAGGCGATACGCCAGTATGGCGATGACGAATATACGCTTCCAATGTGCGTTTACCGCGATGTCACGAAACACGGATGCGACCATCATGATGCTGTAAACAGCACCTGGATTCATCCGAAAAAATGACGTTTTGCCCTTCGTGCACCAAGTTACGTCGACGATTACACTATCGCAGGCGCTCCTGTCTGTGATGCAGCGTCAAGGGTAACTGCAGCCATGACCTCCGAGCTGATGGTCCACACTGCTGCAAACGTCGTCGAACTGTTCGTGCAAATGGTTGTTGTCTTGCAAACGTCCCCATCGGTTGACTCAGGGATCGAGCCGTGGCTGCACGGTCCGTTACAGTCATGCGGATAAGATGCCTGTCATCTCGACTGCTAGTGATACGAGGCCGTTGGGATCCAGCACGGCGTTTCGTATTACCCTCCTGAACCCACCGACTCCATATTGTTCTAACAGTCATTGGATCTCGACCAACGCCAGCAGCAATGTCGCGATGCGATAAACCGCAATCGCGATAGGCTACAATCCAACCTCTACCAAAGATGGAAACGTGATGGTACACATTTCTCCTCCTTACACGAGGCATCACAACAACGTTTCACCAGGCAACGCCGGTCGACTGCTGTTTGTGTATGAGAAATCGGAACTTTCTTCATGTCAGCACGTTGTAGGTGTCGCCACCGGCGCCAACATTGTGTGAATGCTCTGAAAAGTTAATCGTTTGCATATCACAGCGTCTTCTTGCTGTCGGTTAAATTTCGCGTCTGTAGTACGTCATCTTTGTGGTGTAGCAATTTTAATGGCCAGTAGTGTAATATTACTACTGTCACTGACGTTTTCTTGTTTTAACGTTTACTGTTTTTAAAGACTTCTATGAAATTACGACGTTCTAATGGTGATGAAATTTGATAACACTGTGAACGTACGGTCCTATTTCTGCTGTATTTCTCCTTCCCAAGTAATCGCGTGTATTTTCAGGGCAGTGCTGGTCGCGAGCGTCGACTGCACTCTCCCATACGACATTTTTTGCGAGCAGCCGGGATGGGATTCGCTGCAGCTGCAGCAGAAAATGGATTGCCCGGCGGGCAGTGGCCTGCGGTGTGGTGGGTGGGAGCCGCCATCCGGAGCGGTCCCCTGCCGGCGTATCTGCCCACGCTGGCCCCTGCCTGGCTGGACTCCGTCCCGCTATCTCCGAGCAGGAGCCGCGGTACCCCCGCCCCCCCTGCCCCCTCCAGAGCGACCCTGTCTGCTGTCGTTTCAGCCCTTCCGCAAATATCCGCTGCTGCGAGATAGCGTGTGCACATCCCTAACCGGTTGCCAGCCAACTGACCGACAAGCTGAACTGCCCGTGAATGCATCACTTGCAACGCAGTACGAATAAACAGTTTTGAGACTAAACGTATACGAACAACACAATCCTAACTTCAGAACCACGGCACCGTGAGGGATTAGCCGAGCGGTCAAAGGCGCTGCAGTCATGGACTGTGCGACTGGTCCCGGCGGAGGTTCGAGTCCTCTCTCGGGCATGGGTGTGTGTGTTTGTCCTTAGGATAATTTAGGTTAAGTAGTGTGTAAACTTAGGGACTGATGACCTTAGCAGTTAAGCCCCATAAGATTTCACACACAGTTTTTCAGAACCACGGCAGTAATTTCCCTCTCACACATAGATAACATTGTGGGGAAGGCGAGCCAAAGGTTGCGTTTCATTGGCAGGACACTTAGAAGATGCAGCAAGTCCACTAAAGAGACAGCTTACACCACACTCGTTCGTCCTCTGTTAGAATATTGCTGCACGGTGTGGGATCCTTACCAGGTGGGATTGACAGAGGACATCGAAAGGGTACAAAAAGGGGCAGCTCGTTTTGTATTAACACGTAATAGGGGAGAGAGTGTGGCAGATATGATACGCGAGTTGGGATGGAAGTCATTAAAGCAAAGACGTTTTTCGTCGCGGCGAGATCTATTTACGAAATTTCAGTCACCAACTTTCTCTTCCGAATGCGAAAATATTTTGTTGAGCCCAACCTACATAGGTAGGAGTGATCATCAAAATAAAATAAGAGAAATCAGAGCTCGAACAGAAAGGTTTAGGTATTCGCTTTTCCCGCGTGCTGTTCGGGAGTGGAATTGTAGAGAGGTAGTATGATTGTGGTTCGATGAACCCTCTGCCAAGCACTTAAATGTGAACTGCAGAGTAATCATGTAGATGTAGATGTAGATGTAGAACCACGGCAGTAATTTCCCTCTCACTCATGCCCCAGCCACTCCTTCTTTCTTTAAATCCATACTACCAAACGACTCTGATGATTTGCAGAAAATTCGGATCGTGTAAGGTTATATTGACAAATGTAATGTATTGCGAATACATAGAAAGAAGGATCCTTTATTGTATGTTTATATGATAGTGGAACAAACACTGGTAGCAGTTACTTCTGTAAAATATCTGGGAGTATGCGTACGGAACGATTTGAAGTGGAATGATCATATAAAATTAATTGTTGGTAAGGCAGGTGCCAGGTTGAGACTCGTTGGGAGAGTGCTTAGAAAATGTAGTCCATCAACAAAGGAGGTGGCTTACAAAACACTCGTTCGACCTATACTTGAGTGTTGCTCATCAGTGTGGGATACGTACCAGGTCGGTTTGACAGAGAAGATAGAGAATATACAAAGAAGAGCGGCGCGTTTCGTCACAGGGTTATATGGTAAGCGTGATAGCGTTACGGAGATGTTTAGCAAACTCAAGCGACAGACTCTGCAAGAGAGGCGCTCTGCATCGTGGTGTAGCTTGCTGTCCAGGTTTCGAGAGGGTGCGTTTCTGGATGGGGTATCGAATATATTGCTTCCTCCTACTTATACCTCCCGAGGAGATCACGAATGTAAAATTAGAGAGATTCGAGCGCGCACGGAGGCTTTCCGTCAGTCGTTCTTCCCGCGAACCATACCCGACTGGAAGAGGAAAGGGAGGTAATGACAGTGGCACGTAAAGTGCCCTCCGCCACACACCGTTGGGTGGCTTGCGGAGTATAAATGTAGATGTAGATGTAGATATATTATTTGAGGCAGATGCTCTTTGCGAAAAGTAAACGACATGTAACAGAATTTCCAGCACTGAACTTGATGGCTTTGCAATGCAGAGGGAATGAGTAGAACTACCTGTATGTGCACAATGTACTAATTACCTGCTACAGAAATATAACTGAAAATTAATATATTTCATGCTCTTGGTATTTTCGGATTCAGTTAGTAGTTAGTCAGTTAAAAATCAAATCGTTGTAAGTACCGCATGTCTGAAATTTGATTTTTGCAGTAAAACTGATGAAATGATTACGATTTTAAGATGCTAAATACCCGTTTCATTAGCACCGTTATGTAACATAAACAGAACCGATTGTACTCTGAATCGATTAGAATTGTATCGCGCTCTACAACTGAACAATGTATAAACACAACGAACAGTTTTTGAAATTTTGAAATGTGATTGTGATCTAAAGAATGAGTAAGAAAAAGTAACACAGAATACAGATAAAAGTAACACAGAGACTCTCTCTCTCTCTCTTTCCAAGCATTTTTCACGACTTTCAGGGTCTGCTGTTATGGTCAATCGGATTTGGCATGTTAATCTTAGGGGGTGCCCCTCCTGTCGCCACCCCTAACCCCCGCCCCAGGATGCGGGATGGTATGTGTATACCCCAACTGTCCGCATCTAGTGTAATCCATGGAATGGTGCAAACGTGTTTCAAATGTCTGTGAGTCGTGTAACTGTGGCGGGACGTGGGGAGGAACTCGGTATTCACCTAGCAGGATGTGGAAATCCGCCTAAAAACCTCATCCAGGCTGGCCAGCACACCAGCTCCCGTCGTCATTCCTCTCGGTGGACTCGATCCGGGGCCGGCGCACTTACTCGAGTCCAGGAAGCAGAGCAATAGCGCTCTCGGATACCCCGACAGGTATAAAAGTAATACAGAGTCTCTGTAGATATAATTAATCAGTGAGAAGGTAGCAGAATACATTATTTGAAAAAGGACCATAAATCTTAATAACTACTATCGCAGCAGCGTGCTTAAGTCTTCCTCGCCTGTTTTACGAAGGAGTGTCGACAATGCGCAGCCTCAAAATCCATAAGACATATTCTCGTTGTCATGTGGAACTGCCAGCATTTCTTGCGCAAGGCTGAGAGTAGCTAGCTATCCCTCAGATCGGAAAATAAACCGCTGTCTTGTATGATAAAGTGCATCGAAATCCACGTTCAGCAAGATTCACACGCTTGTGGCCCCCAAAGGTCTTTACAGAGGAAGACAAGAGGGCTGTACAAAGACTAACAGCTCAGCATTCTGTCACTAAAGGCCGAGCATTAGATTAGACCGAAAGTAATGACGACTGAGAAGTCACCACGTTTGACACAGCATATCACGTTCTCAGCATGTACGAGCGCTGTTCAGAAAGTAACGAAAGATCGGTCACGAAATGGAAACCACAGTGAAAATCTGAACAAGCTTTGTACAAATACGTTGGATTGTGTGTCAAGTACTCCCGTACATAGCATCGCGTCGCTATTCCCAGTGCTGCCTGCACAGTGATCCTGTAAAGATGCCTAGATAATAGTGTCCTCCATCAAATATATGTGCCTGCCTTGAGATTTCGACTGATTTCATCCAACGCCACAACTGTTGTGCATACCCTTCTTCGTGACAGTTCTCTGCCGCACACTATAGCAAGGGTAACGAGGGCGCTCGTGCAGCATTTTCGATCAGAAATGTTTTATGACCTATCATACAGGTCGGACTTTTATCTTTGTTTAGATGGATCTCTGGCGATGAAGACAACATTTTGTCACAGACAACGAGTTGCAGTGCAGCGTCGAAAACTGTCGGAAAGCAGCCCGAGACTACTTTCTATGACGAGGGTACTGGAAAGTTGGTATAAATTGGAGCGGAGACTATGTAGAGAAGTAGCTGGAAGTTGTATCTAACTGTTGCAGTTAAAACAGATTTAATTTTAACTGTAATATCCAATTCGCGATCGATCGTTCGTTGCTTTCCGAATAGCCCTTTTCCTATCATGCTCAAGAATATCTGAACGACCTGAATAGCATTCCGCTTAATTTTCATGCAGCCAACGTAAATGTCTACAGTTCCGCTGATAAATTATCGATATTGTCGTTTAACTATAGAAAATAGTAACACAAGGGACCGCTACAGAACAATGCTCTGTTTGGCAATAATTGGTGGTGTAAACATGTACCATGATACAACAAATACCAGAAAATAACTTCTTAGAGATGACACAGTCCGTAAAACTTTTAAAATCAAATTTAATACTATAAGTGACATTTCTAAAATGTTACCACTCTCTTTAGCACCTGAGACAACTAATGCCCGTAACTCTGTCACATAAATCATTCCGTAATCATCAATCAAAATTAAATTCATTTGCGAATAACATATTTATTAAGAATGTCTGAATAAAAATTCTACGAATACTCGAAGTATCCTTGATGTCTAAAAAGTTTCCCAAACGCCCAGTGACTGTAACTCGCTTGGCGCTGTTTTTGTATAGACTGGTTAATGCACCAACATTCAGAAGAACCATGACTAATAGCGTCGAGCGGTCTGTCATCTCATAAACGACGTATCACCAATAATTTCGCTATATTCATGACGGCACACGGATCCACGTGCAGTTCAAAAGTCCCCCATCGCACTTACTGTCTAACACAAAGTGAGATTAAGCCCCATCGCACTTACTATCTAACACAAAGTGAGATTAAATATCTTAAGTCCCTTAGAACAGCTAGTTGCGCATGTGTCTGAACTTTATAGGACATGACGAACTGCTTTGTTCTGGATCTGGATTCAAACCCAAAATCTACAGGCAATGCAAATAAGCAAAGCAAATGTAGTTCACCGAGACTCGAACATAGGGCTCTTTTTCATTACTTTTCCCCTCTTGTCACCCAGGTGAAGATCGTAGATCACTGTACTCAGTTCCAGCGTGCAGTGTGGGATTTGGTCATAGGGATGAAGGACGCTACTGAAAACGCCTCTGAAGATTCTTGTTTATACCGTTCTAGGAAAGAGGGGGCTATGCCCGCAGAGAAAAATCTGGCCTAGTCACGAGATTCGCTGGTGCCTGGCAGTGCATAAAAATTACTGAATAGGATGTCGAGTTCCGTGACCCCTAATTATGTCCATGGCTTCGATACCATCACGAGCTAAAATTGCCACACTATTGTCTGCAGTACCACCAGGCATCACATACGTCGCATAACCATAAAAGACTGAGAGAGTGCTGGTTCATACTTCTTATGCGAATGCAAAGTCGACTCCCGTGGTTCATATGAGTCCACACAAGAGTTGGATTTTAGTAGGGGAGATAACCACTATGATATTCATCGTAGCCAACCAGTAAGACTGGCGGCGTGGTGGTTGGGCAGGGCTATCCATGGTGGAGAGAAGTGGACATCGCAAGTGACGCCCACCAGGCCGACCGCGGCTCTCCCGCTGTTGTTCAACCTGGATGGTCTGGCGGTACCTCAGAGTACGACAGATCGGGGCCCTGCTCAGTCTCAACGTCGCAGTCCATGATTGAGGGGGGAGGGCGGAAGTCCATGTTCCATAAGGCCGTAGTGATTGACAGGAAGGTACAGAGCGACTTCGAAGGCTGCAATGGAATCTTCCTGCTGTTCACTGTTCCCTGCAGAGCCTGGCACATGGACGCCACCCGACCTTCCGACCGTTCCACATGGGCGGTGTCGGTGTCAAAGGTGTCAGACTCGTGGTCAGCATCCTGCAGGATCAGTTTTTCTACTTCTAGCGAGTGGAAGCTGCCATACTCCGAAACGGTCCTGCGGCATTACTTTCAGCGTTTCAGTGATCGCTGTTTTCCTGCGTGGCTTTCCGTGTCGGACGACGGCATTGACCGAAGCCTCACCGGCACGAAGACTTCACTTGATATGATAAGTGAATTGATTGACATCCTCCTGGCAGCAGTGCTTGAAGTGTTCGGTGGTATTTTTGGCGTCGTACGGAGTTCTGCCATTGGCCACACTGACTGATCAGTCAGACATCGGTCCGTGACAGATTGCGTGTGGTCTGTGCGGCCTGTTGTGTCTGGACAGGTGAAGACATCGTCAGCACCGCTGCCTAGGTAACTGGGAGGTTCATCGGGGTCGGTGGAGGTGCCACATTCTGCAATGGAGGTCCATTGGTCCGACGACGCTGGGGTGGGGGGGCACTCGGAATGTAGGTGACCTTCCTTGCTGCATCTGGAACACGCTTCAGGCTGTCCGTCGTAAATAATTATGCCTCAGTGACTTCCTATCTGGAGGCATGATGGTAAGTGTCGTCAGAGATCAATGTGCACTTAACGTGATCCATTGGGGGCAGACAGCCTTAAATTGGGCCCACGTTTCTGCTATGGAGTCTCGTACCGTGCCGCAGGGCTGGAGTGCCACCATGAAGTCTGCCGCCGGAAGTTTGAAGGGTAGTACGAATAAGCATATAATCCGCAGCTCCAGTTCAGCATGGTCCATCTAGACATTCTCGACATTTGAGTCTATGTGGCAGAAGCGGAATCCTTGTTTCTTCTCTCGAAGAAACTGAGGTATCTAGCCTCGTTAACAAGTTTCACGTCAACAGTCGGAATCTCGACTTCGAGTGCTTTTGACCTAGCAAAGTCGTTTGGAAACGGGAATTTCAGTACTGATTTTCTCTATTTATTTGCGTTTATTTTGTCGTGCTATGATGTCACGTTAGTGTCGGCTGGAGGAAGTAAAGAAGGCGTGCATGTTGGCGCTGCAGGAGGAAACACACAGCGCATCCGCTCTACTTGGCTGCTAAAGTCGGACTCACCACTAGACCACCGAACTCCACATGTGGCGAGGTTACGATTTTCTCATAACACACGCACGCCACACTAAATGCGAGTTATGACTCCCTGACTACCTGGAATGGATTACTGCCACTACAGTAGATTAATTTCCTTGTTAACCCAAGCAAGACCAACGCATTTCCTTAACGTGTACTGCCAAGTGGTGAGGGCCTTGCGTCCACCACAAAAAAACAGAAAAAATTTGTCAATTCGTTGTTAACTACTACTAACAATATACTTTTTAAGTTGATAACGATGTGTAGGTAGAGTCCAGAAACTAAAAATATCTTCCATTCTAGAACACAGACATAGGCGCTTTAATCAAGTGAAACTCTATGGTTCCAGAGATCTTTTCAAGTCTCAAACATTTGTGAAGTGTGTATATGCAGACTGCCAGACTGGAATAACAAGCGGGCAGAGGCATGAATGGGAATCTGGAATGAGACGGGAGGCACGCTAGGGTAGTCTGTGCAGTTGTGCCAAAGCACTGTGCCAGGGAGGTGTAGTGGTTAGCACATCTGCCTAGTAAGCAGGAGACACGGGTTCGAACATTGGCCACGGCAAAAATTTTCCTTCATCGCTTCAGTCTGCATGCATACATCAAAGATGTCTGGGACTTGAAAAGGTCTCTGGAACCACATAGTTTCATTTGATATTTTGATACGTAAGGACTGTCTTTTACCCGGAAAAATGTGAATGACATTTGATGTGGTAAGTTACACCTATTAACGAGTCTTAAATTTTGGGGTTACCCTTTACTGGAAATCTCAAAACAATTACGAAATGTGGTAGGAGAAATAATTAAAAACAATATTCTCTCAAAATCTTAAAACACAAACCTTTGAAAATTTGGGCATAAAATACACCCCTCCCACCCCCTCCCCCTTTTCATTGCAAGAGTTAACCAGTTGCTTCGGCTGTCTGTTGAACACAGTAGACTTATATTTCTTATGCACGGAAACAGAATGACATAACAGCCATATACACAAACTGCCAACACTGGAGGATGCGGAAGCTTCTACAATAAGTGTTCCTTTCCATTGTGCTACTGTGCTGAACAACCTGTTCGTCGTAAATGTAGCGCGGTGCAAAAGAGAAGCTGAGTAACTGAACACGATTTTTTCTCGATGTAACAAACCACACAGTCTGTCTACTAATAGTGTCAATCTGCTGGAAGGTTAGAGATAATTTATTTCATTTTCCAACCCGACAATCATGAGAAAATTTTGGAAAAGCATTTCAATGAACAAGCTCGTGGCTGCCTGTTCTGATCAGAACAATTTTGCTCCACCGGCTTATGGCCACCTGACTCAAACTAACTCAGCAGTGTGGAAATGGACTCAACACTTTTGTATCCCATTAACAGCAGTATTAACTACCATGAGGTTGGACCATCTTACGGAAGTTAATACGGACCGCGTCTGTTTTCAGTGCCGTACTCGGTAGCTAATAACAACCGTCTATTTATTATTCAGAACTGTTTGTCGTTTGTCGCAGTACGATCGAGAAAGTTATATGGTGTTGTAGCCCTCTGTCCCCCATCCAAGAAATAGGTTCCCGTTTTTACCTGAAGGTCGTGCTTTTGAAGGTATAAGGGCTGGGAAGTTTCGCGATCTAGATATTTCTAGAATACTCAAGAACATTCGAGAGTATACGAGAATATTCCAGAACATTCGAGAGTATTCTACAGCATTCTAAAACATTCCAGAATGTTCCGGATAGTTTCACAATGATCCGGGATGTTCTGGAGTGTTGGAGAATAGTGTGACACATTCGGGAAGATTCCAGGATGTTCGGGAACGTCCCACATCATTTTGGAACATTCCAGAACACTCTTGCATATTGTGGAATGTTCTGGAACATTGCGGACCATTAGAAGCCTTTTTGGTGTGTTCTTGAATTCGTCATTGGTGGGGAAACTCACTCGTACGAGTATATAAAATATGACCAGTCGTTGGTTCGAACGTCAGTTTCTTATCGGTGACGGAGGGTGGAACCGAAAATGTAATGCAGTGAGTGATTAAAAAGAGACAGTGCAGTGTAAGTAGTGCAAGTGATATATTGACAAAATATCAATGAAATACAATGTGTCAAAAATCTGTAAAGTGTACTTAGTGTATTTGTTAGTAAAAAGTTGATTTGATTTATATTGTAGACAATACCCAAACGTAAAAGAGAAGGAAATCTTGCATGTTCTGGAGTAAAACAGCGAAAACAAAAAGAACAGAGACAAAACGAAGCAGACGAAGAGCGCAAAGCACGTTTAAGTTCCCAACGAACGAGAATGAGCACTGTGAGAAGCAGACAAACCGAAGAACAACGAAATGAACGGATTGAAAAATCAAGAATTGTGGCACAATCTTACAATAAAAGACTACGGACTCAAGCCAGCCATGAAAGTATCACTCAACGAAAAGCGAGGACGAAGACAAGTAAACAGTACAACCTGACAAATGAAACATTCCACTACGGCCAGATGTCCTCCCCCCGTAGCTGAATGGTCAGCGTGACGGATTGTCAATCCTCTGGGCCCGGGTTCGACTCCCGGCTGGGTCGGGGAATTTTCTCCGTCCAGGGACTGGGTTTTGTGCTGTCATAATCATCCTATCATCCTCATCGACTGGAGGTCGCCGAAGTGACGTCAAATCGAAAAACCGGCACCCGGTGAACGACCTGCCCGACGGGGAGCTCTAGCCATACCATTAAACAAAAACTGCGACCCGACAAAGAAGTGTAACAAACACAAACACGTAGTCATTGGAAAACTGTATAACACCTGCCAATTTTGCACCACGAAACAATGCAGTAGCGAAACCACTGCTGGAAGCCCCTCCACAGGAATTTTTACATTACATGACCAGGGAAACTTCAGAATCAAAACACTTTCTTCAAAATATTATAGCGTATAACGCCTGCTTCCAAATGACTTCTTTCAGTGTCACTTTGATCAACACTAAATCAGACGAAATTCATTTTTCCATCTAAGGACAAATCTGTCACAACATAAGATCATTACTATCACTACCCAACGAATATCATAAATTTTTGCAAATGTACTTCATAGGAAATGAGGAAAACGAAATTTATCAATAATGCACAAATATCAGTTGACTGGGACGAGAAGTAGTTTGAGATGTACGGAGGATCTTAAATGAATACAGTCAACTGATTCCCATATTCAAAACAGCACTAGACCAGATGATATCTGATGACTATAAAGTTATAATTCTAGTTGACAAAACATCACATGAAGAACACGGTCGGCCGCGGTGGCCGTGCGGTTCTAGGCGCTCCAGTCCGGAGCCGCGCTGCTGCTTCGGTCGCAGGTTCGAATCCTGCCTCGGGCGTGGGTGTGTGTGATGTCCTTGGGTGAGTTAGGTTTAAGTAGTTCTAAGTTCTAGGGGACTGATGACCACAGCAGTTGAGTCCCATAGTGCTCAGAGCCATTTGAACCGTTTGAAGAACACGGACTTCGATTTAATGCACCTCAGACAGACGAAGTAGTCACAGTAATTGTGGACAGTAAAAACACAAGTTGCGATATAATTGCACAACAAAGAAGAGAAGGACTACAACGCTGTTGATACGATGTCCTCCAATATTCGTTGATATTTCTGCACGGAGGGAACGTATATCATTTTAATCTGCAACAAATCCAATCTAAAACAAGTATAGATACAAACAAAAAAGTCACTTCCAAGGAGTTCTATGCTTAACACTTACTGATCAGAGACAATGAAACATACACTCACATTCTCAACACTCGCCATTTATTCATACAATTCGTGGTAAATATGTATGCAAAAACAGAAGCGGAACGGATGGTTTACATAAGAATGAATCAGAAGAAACTACGCACGGAAAATACTTCAACCTCAGACACGCAATCGTAAATGTCGGGTACCTTGACGACATTGGAACAATGGTAATCCTACCCTCATCATACATAGGGAGTCCGAGACACTTGCACGAATACACTGAAGATGCGATAACCTGCATTTGAAAATACGGACGTGACTTCTTCATGACATTCACTTGCAACTCGTCGTGGCCAGAAATCAAACAGCCACTCAGATTCGGGCTAGCCTCCATGCATCGACACGATATACACTACTGGCCATTAAAATTGCTACCCCAAGAAGAAATGCAGATGATAAACGGGTATTCATTGGACAAATATATTGTACTAGAACTGACATGTGATTACGTTTTCACGTAAGTTGGGTGCATAGGTCCCGAGAAATCAGTACCCAGAACAACCATCTTTGGCCGTAATAATGGCCTTGATACGCCAGGGCATTGAGTCATACAGAGCTTGGATGGCGTGTACAGGTACAGTTGCCCATGCAGCTTCAAGACGATACCACAGTCCATCAAGACGAGCCAGTTGCTCGGCCGCCATTGACCAGACGTTTTCAGGTGGTGGGAGATCTGGAGAATGTGCTGGCCAGGGCAGCAGTCGAACATTTTCTGTATCTAGAAAGGCCCGTACAGCGGTCGTGCATTATCCTGCTGAAATGTAGGATTTCGCAGGGATCGAATGAAGGGTAGAGCCACGGGTCGTAACACATCTGAAACGTAGCGTCCACTGTTCAAAGTTCCGTCAATGCGAACAAGAGGTGACCGAGACGAGTAACCAATGGCACCCCATACCATCACACAGGCCAATACGCCAGTATGGCGATGCCGACTACACGCTTCCAATGTGCGTTCACCGCGATGTCGCCAAACACCGATGCGACAATCATTATGCTGTAAACGGAACTTGCATTCATCCGAAAAAATGACGTTGTGCCATTCGTGCACCCGGGTTCGTCGTTGAGTACACCATCGCACGTAGTCCGGTCTGTGACACAGCGTTAAGGGTAACGGCAGCCATGGTCTCCGATCTGATAGGCCATGCTGCTGCAAACGTCGTCGAACTGTTGGTGAAGATGGTTGTTGTCTTGCAAACGTCCCCATCTGTTGACTCAGGGATCGAGACGTGGCTGCACGATCCGTTACAGCCATGCGACTGCTAGTGATAGGAGGGCGTTGGGATCCAGCACGGCGTTCCGTATACTCTCCTGAACCCACCGATTCCATATTCTGCTAACAGTCATAGGATCTCGACCTACGCAAGCAGCAATGTTGCGATACGATAAACCGCAATCGTGATAGGCTACAATCCGACCTTTATCAAAGTCGAAAACGTGATGGTACCCATTTCTCCTCCTTACACGAGGCATCACATCAACGTTTCACCAGGCAACGCCGCCAACTGCTGTTTGTGTATGAGAAATCGGTTGGGAACTTTCCTCATGTCAGCACGTTGTAGGTGTCGCCACCGGCACCAGCCTTGTGTGAATGTTCTGAAAAGCTAATCATTTGCATATCACAGCATCGTCTTCCTGTCGGTTAAATTTCGCGTCTGTAGCACATCATCCTCGTGGTTTAGCAATTTTAATGGCCAGTTGCGTAATAGCCAGAGTTTTCCGACAAAAACAAGATTTATTGAAGTCATCACAAAATCCCACGTCTTTTAACCCTTTTCATGCTGGATGTACACAATCCACAATCGAATGACAAAAGCGAGGTCTGACTGCCTCTCTCACACAATCTCATGTGGCTACACGAAAGAATTCATCCCATGGATATCGACAGAATCATTCAAGCTGAATTTCCCAAGCCACAAAAAGATCAAGTACTGTATGATATAGAAGTGGAAAACATGATTCACGGACTATGCGTGCCATTAAACCCCGATTCGCCATGTATGAGTGATACAAAAAAAAAAAAAAAAAAAATACAAAAAAAGATCCATACTTGGACGACACAGAAACCGAAGTTTATGGCTACGCCAAATACTGAAGACGACCACCCAAAACGGTGGCTTGGCAATAAAAATACGAATACGAGACAGCAGACAATCAACACAACACGGTATCCAAGCTGGAGTACCCCAGGGAAGCATCCTAGGGCCCATCTTGTTCAGCCTGTACATTAACGACTTCCCAGCAACACAAAACACGACGCTAGCCATCTATTCAGGTGACACAGCCATTCAACCGTCGAACATTAATTCACGAATACAGAGGGCACTCAGAACTGCCGAGCCTTGGTTGAAATGATGGCGTATTGCCTGTAAAGTAAACGTCGACAAGTGCGAAGCAGTTCTGTTTACACGCAGACCGAAACTGCTGCGCACACATCAACACGGTAGGCAGAGAACTCTACATTCACGCCCAATATGTTTCTGAGAGAAAGTCAGATATCTCGGTGTCTGGCTAGACCGGAAACTTACATGGGGTGACCACACCGATTACGTTGGCAACAGAGAGAACGTGAGGCTCAAACAATTCTACCCAATGCTCAACAGGGAAAGCACACTGTATAGGAGGGTGTCGACGTTCATATACATGACACTGATTAGACCGCTGGTGATGTACGCAGCTCCCGTCTGGTGATATGCTGCTCCTACACGCCTGCGTCGGCTGGAGGTCATACAGAACAAAGTGCAACGAATCATTAGCAACGCTCCATGCTACACACGCACCGTGGATCTTCACAATGAATACCGCCTTAAAACCAAGGAAGTATTCAAAATACACGCCACACGACAATACAGGAACTCGAGATACTCGAACAATCCTTTCATCCTTACTCTGGGAAAGTATAATCACAACCATAGGTGGAAGCATAAGCAGCAAAAGACACTACTAGCTAGGGCAAAACCACCTATGGCAAGCTAACATACACCAACAAGCGACAAACGTCGGCAAGCCCTGCATATCAGCAACATTGACTGGATATACCAGCTGCTACTAAAGCCGACCAACAGGCTACAGCAGGGAAACTGACGAGCTTGCCCACTGACGCACAAACAAATATCCAACACCACCAAACACTGTGCATCTGATATATGACCTATCGGACACGAAACGATGACGAACCTAACTGTTAGAAGTTTTCTGACGCTGACCGAGAGATCAACACCGGCACCCAGCGGTAGCCGCCGAGTAACAGCACCGCACAACGTCAAAGGTATCGACATGCACGATACCTACTACTAACAAAGCCTACCCTTTCATGACCTGTCGCAGGCAGCAAGACATCCACTACTGCTCTTACTACCAGACCTAACTATCGCAGAGGTTTTCTTCCCTTGGCTCTTGCCTTGGCACTTTTTTTATCTCTGCCCTTCAAACTGCTACCCTTCGTTCGACTTTCGACCCAGTCGATCTCCAAATGAGTTCGTATTTATGGTTATCCTTAACCAGACGTACCCAAACATCGCAGTACCCACATTCTGCGACACCTCACTTTAGTGAAAACTAACACTTACGCAGAGATGGCAGTCGACCTTTTGAGTTGGACATCATGCCGAAGTGGGCGTGGTGGGGCTCCACCTCTTTTTAGAATCAAAAAAGGAACGAACCGGAAGTAGATAATCAATGGGTTTTGTCGTATAACACACTACTTACAAAAATGTTCCAAACACACATAAACGTAGAATACTACAACTGAAATCCATCAAATACTTCTGCAAGTATGTGAACAAAGGCAGTGACACGGCAGTATTTCAAATATCCAAAGACAGCGAACAACAAACCAGAAACGACGACATTCTCACGTACCAAATGGGAAGATACATGAACAGTAACGAAGCAGCGTGGCTGATAGTAGGGTTTCACATACACGAAGGCCAACCACATGTGCAACATGGACAGTGCACAGGGTGTTCACTTCACAAAAGTCAATGCCAAAAAAATTGCAAACAAACCACATCACAACACAAAATTATCAGATTTTTACCAACCCTGCCAAACGGACCCATTCGCTAAAACATTACTAAATGTCGACGTCCCTGTATATTATACGTGGAACACAACAAGAAAGATTTTTCAACGACAAAAGCAAATAATTCCAGTAGAAGATCATGCAGGAATCATGAAAACTGGCGCACTAGGCCGAATATACGCCGTACATCGGAACAACGCCGAATGTTTCTATCTCCAGATGTTGCTAACGAAATACAAGGAGCAACACGTTTCACTGATCTCAAGCCTGTCGACGGTTACCTGTGCCAGACGTACAAAGAAGCATGCCAACGCTTAGGACTACTGGAAAAAGACAACCACTGGAAATTAACACTAAAAGAAGCCTCACTCACTGGCTCAGCTGAACAATGACTTATTCACCACAATTCCAATAACATGGAGCCCATCGATTCCGATATAGAGAGTATGAGTAATGACATACAGTACCAAATCCGACAATTTCATCCTGGACCGACCATAGAATCCAAGAAAGACATGTTCATTGAAATACTTATTCGCTTAGAAGATTAATGTTTAACAATAAACAAGCAGACATTAGTACAACTTGGGATGCAATCACCACGAAAAGATGTTATCACTGCGCTGAATTTCGAAATTACAAAGGGAAGAAGCTACAACATCAACGAATTACTTCAAAATATTGCTCACAACGAAACACTCATCAATGACAATCAAAGGGAAATGTACAACGATGTCTTGGAACGGATCGACAACAACACTGGCAGAATTATTAACCTGGACGCACCAGGCGGCATCTTTAATATTCAAAAGAAAATTTCCGGGGAAGAGAGAATACGCAAATCGATCAACATCATGGTATACGTTGAAGGAAGTGTGAGCTTCCTTCCGGAATTTCTAAATTCTTTGCAAGTTCCAGAAATGCCAGTACACTGCCTTCGACTTAAAATTGCATCTTCGACCATAATACTCAGAAGTCTCAAGTCACCAAAACTATATAATGGAACACGTTTTCATATTTATGAATTTTTAAAAATTTCGCTACTACCACTTACACGAAATCATTTTCCTGGTAAAATTTGAAATTAGGAAACGGAATTAAAACTCAGAGAGAATAAATAAAAGCACTGAGGTTGGCCGATTACATTGTAATTCTGTCAGGCACACCAAAGTGCTTACAAGAACCGTTGAAGGGTGTGGATAGTGGCTTCAGAAAATGCTATAAGATGAACGTAAGGAAAAGTAAAACAGAGGTAATGGAGAATAGCCGAATTTGATCAAGTGATGCTGAAGGAATAGGATTAGGAAATAAGACATTAAATGTAGCAGTTGAGCTTTGTTGGTTGGGCAGCCAAATAAGTGAAGTTGCGAAGATATAACACACAGACCGCCAATAGCGAGAACAGCGTTCGTGAAGAGAGAGATTTGTTGACATTTGATATAAATGTAACGTTAGAAAGCCTTTTGAGAGTGTCTTTGTCAGAAGTTTAGGGGACGACGAACATTTTAGAGGCCTTACTACAGTAGCCGGTTAAACATATAGATGACTATCGGAATGAAAGTTTCATTCTGCAGCGGCGTGTGCGTTGATATGAAACTTCCTGAAAGGTTAAAACCGAGTGCCGGGCCGAGACAAGAACGTGGGACCCTTTCCTTTCGCGGGAAATTGCTCTATCGACTGAGTTAACGAAGCACGACTGGCGACTCGTCCTCAGAGTTTTACCTCCGCCAGTACCTCACCTCCAACCTCCCAGATTTCACAATACCTCTCCTGCGGATGTAAAGCTGTGAGGACGCGTCGTGAGTCGCGTTTGGATAGCTCAGTAGGTACGGCACTTGCCCGCGAAAGACAAAGGTTCCGAGCTCGAGTCTCTGTCGGTACACACTTTTAATCTGCCAGGAACTTTCAAGAGATGGATACGTAGCGTACATTAAGAGAACTGGAGGAGAAAGAAATGTGTGGCCCATCGGCTGATAGGGGATACATGCTCAGGCATCAGCGAATAGTCGGTTCGGTGATAAAGAGAAGTGTGAGAGCGGGGGGGGAGTGCAAAATGGGAACTTCAGAGGACTAGTGTTCGAAGTGAAGGCCACACAGCAACAGTGACAACAAGTATCGAGCCTACGCGCGAAGGTACACTACTGGCCATTAAAATTGCTACCCCAAGAAGAAATGCAGATGATAAACGGGTATTCATTGGACAAATATATTATACTAGAACTGACATGTGATTACATTTTCACGTAATTTGGGTGCATAGGTCCTGAGAAATCACTACCCAGAACAACCATCTTTGGCCGTAATAATGGCCTTTATAAGCCTGGGCATTGAGTCAAACAAGAGCTTGGATGGCGTGTACAGGTACAGTTGCCCATGCAGCTTCAACACGATACCACAGTTCATCAAGAGTAGTGACTGGCGTAATGTGACGAGCCACTTGCTCGGCCACCATTGACGAGACGTTTTCAGTTGGTGAGAGATCTGGAGAATGTGCTGGCCTGGGCAGCAGTCGAACGTTTTCTGTATCCAGAAAGGCCCGTACAAGACCTGCAACATGCGGTCGTGCATAATCCTGCTGAAATGTAGGGTTTCGCAGGGATCGAATGAAGGGTAGAGCCACGGGTCGTAACACATCTGAAATGTATCGTCTACCGTTCAAAGTGCCGTCAATGCGAACAGGAGGTGACCGAGACAGGTAACCAATGGCACCCCATACCATCACGCCGAGTGATACGCCAAAATGGCGATGACGAATACATGCCTCCAATGTTGGTTCACCGCGATGTCGCCAAACACGGATGCGACCATCGTGATACTGTAAACAGAACCTGTATTCATCCGAAAAAATGACGTTTTGCCATTCGTGCACCCAGGTTCGTCGTTGAATACACCATCGCAGGCGGTCCGGTCTGTGACACAGCGTTTAGGGTAACGGCAGCCATGGTCTCCGAGCTCATAGTCCATGCTGCTGCAAACGTCGTCGAACTGTTGGTGCAGATGATTGTTGTCTTGCAAACGTCCCCATCTGTTGACTCAGGGATCGAGACGTGACTGCGCGATCCGTTACAGCCATGCGGATAACATGCCTGTCATGTCGACTGCTAGTGATATGAGGCCGTTGGGATCCATCACGGCGTTCCGTATTGCCCTCCTGAACCCACCGATTCCATATCCTGCTAACAGTCATTGGATCACGACCACGTGAGCAGCAATGTCGCGATACGATAAACCGCAATCGCGATAAGCTACAATCCGACCTTTATCAAAGTCGGAAACGTGGTGGTACGCATTTCTCCTCCTTACACGAGGCATCACATCAACGTTTCACCAGGCAACGCCGATCAACTGCTGTTTGTGTATGAGAAATCGGTTGGGAACTTTCCTCATGTCAGCACGTTGTAGGTGTCGCCACCGGCACCAGCCTTGTGTGAATGTTCTGAAAAGCTAATCATTTGCATATCACAGCATCGTCTTCCTGTCGGTTAAATTTCGCGTCTGTAGCACATCATCCTCGTGGTTTAGCAATTTTAATGGCCAGTTGCGTAATAGCCAGAGTTTTCCGACAAAAACAAGATTTATTGAAGTCATCACAAAATCCCACGTCTTTTAACCCTTTTCATGCTGGATGTACACAATCCACAATCGAATGACAAAAGTGAGGACTGACTGCCTCTCTCACACAATCTCATGTGGCTACACGAAAGAATTCATCCCATGGATATCGACAGAATCATTCAAGCTGAATTTCCCAAGCCACAAAAAGATCAAGTACTGTATGATATAGAAGTGAAAAACATGATTCACGGACTATGCGTGCCATTAAACCCCGATTCGCCATGCATGAGTGATACAAAAAAAAAAAAAAAATACAAAAAAAGATCCATACTTGGACGACACAGAAACCGAAGTTTATGGCTACGCCAAATACTGAAGACGACCAGCCAAAACGGTGGCTTGGCAATAAAAATACGAATACGAGACAGCAGACAATCAACACAACACGGTATCCAAGCTGGAGTACCCCAGGGAAGCATCCTAGGGCCCATCTTGTTCAGCCTGTACATTAACGAGTTCACAGCAACACAAAACACGACGTTGTAAGTGTCACCACCGGCGCCAACCTTGTGTGAATGCTCTGTCGGTTAAATTTCGCGTCTGTAGCACGTCATCTTAATGGTGTAGCAATTTTAATGGCCAGTAGTGTATTTTCCGTGAATAACTGCCGTGTTCGGACTCCTAGGAACCCTGAACAAGTGTGTGGCTGTAAAAGGTCACGTGACCGATACCTGCTACTGTTGGTTGTACGGTTCATTTTATCGCGTAATACGACGTTTTCTCGGACGTGGGAGGAAAATGCAGGAATAAGCAAGCAGACTCGTCCTACGAAAATCGTGAGTCTTCGATCCGAGAATTCCGAGCAGATTTAAAAATAAGCGGCAACGCGCGTGTATAGCCGCCGCGTGCCTCTGCGGTGAGTGGCCGCCGACAGGTTTTGGAGTTCGCGTCGAGCGGAAGACTGCCGGCTCTGTGCGGCGTCCAGCGCGGACTGAGCGCGCGCTAAGTGCTGCGCCAGTGTTTGGCCGGCGCGCAAACACTGGCGCCTATTATTAGGCGCGCCGAACACTGCCGGCACAGTGGCGCCAGTCCAAACAGCGGACCGCGCGCCGAGTCCGAGCCCCGCCGCTAATGTTGTTTTTGGTGTTCGAAGGATACTCAGGAATAGCACCGCGATGACGAAGTCTACCGGGACCTCGCGGACGCACGGCGTCTCGACCGTGCGAAAGGCGCCGATTATTTGAGTTGGGCCTCGCTAAGTGACTGCGGGCTGCCCGGGCGTTCACATCTCTGTGGAGAGCATTCAGAACGAGATAGTGAGAGCGGGCGCAGCTGGCTGGGACTGGACTGGTAGCTGACCGAGTTGCACGAAGTTGCACGACCATTCCTCTTCGGACAACTGTCGTTGTTGGACGATCGTTCAAATGGCTCTGAGCACTATGGGACTTAACTACTGAGGTCATCAGTCCCCTAGAACTTAGAACTACTTAAACCTAACTAACCTAAGGACATCGCACACAGCCATGCCCGAGGCAGGATTAGAACCTGCGACCGTAGCGGTCACGCGGTTCCAAACTGACGCGCTTAGAACCGCACGGCCACACCGGCCGGCAGGACGATCGTTAGAAAGTCTAGAAAGTCTTGGCAGCCATGGTTTCCGAGCTGATTGTCCATGCTACTGCAAACGGCGTAATGAATGTCAACTATCTTTAAATTTCGATAAATCTCTATTCGCGTAACTATTTACAGGAAACACTAAGAGGCAATCTGACTTCGAATAAGCACGTAAAATTAGTATTAAGAAAGGCGAGTGGGAGACATTTGATTTTTTGATTAGGATACTGAAAAGGGCATTTTATAAAATAAACAGCAAATAAGACGCTACTGCAGTAAAATATGGAGAATTATTCTCGGCTTTGGTGTGCTTATCATGCAGGTGGGGAAACGTGCGTCCGACGAATTCAGCTACGTACCGCCTGGGTAGTTACAGGTCGGTACAGCGCATGCGAAACTTATCGCAAATGCTTTTGAAATTTAAGCTGAAATCTTTGGAATAAATACGGCATAGTCCTCGCGAAACCCTGTTGATTCAATTTAGGGAACCAGAATCCAAAAAAGGCTTTTATCGTGTTACGCTGCCAACATAGTTGGTTGATTTGTTGATTTTGGGGAGGGGAGTAAACAGGGAGGTCATCTGTCCCATGCCAAGGCGGTATAACTAGTGTGGAAACCAGGAAACCAAATTAAGAAGGAGTGGGACATGTACAGAGCCAGACATTCTCCCTCCCTCAGTAGACGAATGGAGTGGGAGAGAAAGTCGACTGTTGCTACAAAGTACCCTCCGCCATCATTGTACAGTGCCTTCCGGAGTGCATTTATAGATATAGATTTAAAACGAAATACTTGCTTACGTGATCTTCATAGCTGAGGAAACTGGACATACGATAATGTACCATTATTAAAGAACTACCTGAACACCGACTGTAACTTGTTTGTCCAAGTGGTGACAAAATGTCGTTTGACACCGATATGCACATATACAGATAGCGGTAATATAGCGTACACAAGGCAAAAAGGGCACTGAATTGTGTGACGTCTCCTGGCAAGACATTTACAAAATCGTTAGAATATATAAAACATAACAAAGTAAACATTTATGTGTCTTGTTATTATTTCATTACTGTGTGAATGGTTGCAGATTACGTATAAAAGGAAATAATAATTTTTCATTTTTATGTTTGTGCAGTATTTATGCATTTATATTTCACAAATAACGTCTGTGGTCGGCCAATGGATGTATCGAAGCAGACAATGATAATACAAAGATATAACAAAGATGAATATTAAACTGCCTATAAATAGTGGAGGTTAAAACATTACTCTCTCTGTCTTCTTGTAGCCGTTAAAGTTGTAAGAGACTGTGAAGCTAGTTTGAATGCTTAGGTAGCCTTCGTATGCCCTTTGATCGAGAAAGACGTCATTGGAGGCTGATATTTGTGAAAGGTGGGCACGTTCAATTTATGTTGATTTTTTGAATATAGAAATTGTTAAAATTATTACCTGTGATAATTTATTGCTAGCTTGCCCAAGATTTCATTCCACATTCTTAGCATTTTTCAGCATATTAGGAATTTTTCATGACGCAGAGCCGTGCGGCCATCGCGGGAGCCGCTGCCGCGGCAAATTCAAATTAAATTGAATGAAAGCAGTTTTCCCGCAATATAGCGGGCAGGTAACGATACATTAAAATTATCTCTTCCAGCTTCCTGGAGACTTCAGAGGGAAATTGTGGATTTTGTTATGTCATTTTTAGGTGGACATGGGCAGCTGCTATCATGTTATCAGTTACGCAAATAATTCATGAGTGATAAAATTTTACTTGTGTGTGATCAATGACTGCTGTGCAAAACTTGTTCTGGCTAGTAACATAATAATTAAATTTCATTTTTTTTGGTTTCATCCTCTCATGTTAGTAGTGGCAGTTAATAGTGATCATATATTTTTAAAAAATCCAATGCAGCTTTTACGTTTAGTGAACATAACATACCGTAATTTCCGTACGGGTAACAAGAGGAATTTTCTGAGAATTGAAGTGATGAAAGTAGCGAACGGCATTTTTTATTCCATAATTAGTTACAGTAATGATATCATGTTCCATATCTAACAAGCCAGATCAGTGTTACATAAAAATAGTTTGCAAATTAAAGATCGTACGTACACAGCAGGAAATTTTTCAGTGTTGTGCGTATCTCCACATAATAGGTCAAAGTGCGTAAAGTTAAAATGTTTTCAACTGCAGAAATTAATAGTGAGAATCGTATTTTATCTGTCGTGCTTGCAACAGTAAGCAATATAAAGTTAATAAAAATGTTATGCCATATAAACTGCATATAAAGTAAAAAGTGTGTGCGGTGGGGATTACGCGACAATTGACGTACCTGTCATTTGTACTTAGGTGATTCATACGAAAAGATTTCCGACGTAATTATGTCCGCACGACGGGAATTAAGTGACCCTGAACGCGGAATGGTAGTTGGATCTAGATGCATGGGACATTCCATTTCGGAAATCATTAAGAAATGAGTCAAGAATGTGCCGAGAACAACAAATGTCAGGCAATACCTCTCACCGCAGACAACGCATTGGCCAACGGTCTTCACTCAACGACTGAGAGCAGCGACTTTTGCATAGACTTGTCAGTACTAACAGACAAAAACACTGCGTGAAATAACCGCAGAAATCAATGTGAGACTTACGACGAACGTATCCGTTATCACAGTGAGGTGCGTACGATCGATGCGATTGCCTTTGCTGCCAGCATGACATCACCTGCTGGGCGTCTCCTGTGGTTGTGACCACATCGTTTGGACTCTAGACAACTGGAAAACCGTGGTTGGTGAGATCAGTCCCGATTACAGTGACTGTGTGAGCTATCATTACGTGGAATGGATTGCGTCCTCTGATCTAGCTGAACAAATTGAGACCATTTGCAGCTATTAATGGGTTTCATATTCCAAACTAATGGTGGAATTTTGATGGATGACAGTGAGCCACGTCACAAGGCCACAACTGTTTGTGGTTACTTTGATGACCATTCTGGATAATTCCAGCGAATGATTTGGCCACCGAAATCGCCAGACAAGAATTCCATTGAACATTTATGGGGCGTAATCGAGAGGTCAGCACGTAGAGAAATCCTGCACTGGAAACGTTTCGCAATTGTAGATGACATAAAGCAACAAATATTTGTGCAGGGGACTTCCGATTTATTGAGTTCATCCGACGTCAATTTGCTGCACTACGATGGACAAAAGGAGGTCGAAGTTAGGAGGTATCCCGTGACTTTTGTCACGCCAGTGTATATTAGACATAAGATCATTTTAATGGAACGGATGTAAGCTTATTTGTCCGTCGCTGACATAGAAGACCGCAAACCTTCTTTCTTTCTCGTCTGGGCAAGCTGTACAGTGACTGGAGTACACTTAGAGCTTACTGGGACAAAGTAAATGCTAACTACAATGTAGTCGATAATTCTATTGTAAATTGGCATTTTAATTTGACATCTCTCACAACTGACAAAATTTGCAAAAAAAAAAAAAAAGTGAATTTCTTTGTCCACCCACCCACTTCTGAGAATAGCACATCAAGAATTTGCAATTACGCGCCCCTATTACCGGCAGCTGCGTTGATAAAAACTCGGCACCTCGCAAGGATAACTACCAGATCAAGAATATTAGGTAAGTTGTTGGAAGTGGTAAAGCGTTGGTGAAAATCTCGCTTCTGAGCACACAAAGAGCTCCAACCGCAGAACTCTGCACGGAACACGCGTTGGTGCAGTGCTGCAATACAGACCGTATATCTCCCTTCGAAGGCGATGGCCAAGACCCGTCTCCAAGTCCGTACCGCTCGATGGCTGAAGGCGAAGTCCTCTGCCCCACAATTCCACCGTCTCCCACGCGTTCGAAAACGCGGCGGAAGAATACTCAGTTTCGGCCAATGTCGAACACTCTATCATCGCCGAAATCCCTCCAACGGTATTTCTGAGATCTACCCAATGATCGAGTAGGTCATAACGCCCCTAGGCAAACGAAATTCCCGTCTTCGTCACGTGTTGCCCAGCACAGGTGGCTCCGGATGCCAGGCTATCCCCAAAAGCGCCGTATTGTCCCGCGTTTCCGGTGACAGCTACCTGTCGCCCACGGCGGCCCGGCGAGCTACGGCCAGCTCCAGACTTTATATTCCACAATTCTCAACTTCCGACACTTTTCACCGACGCTTTAAATTAGTGACTTAATTATGCAGACATGCAGGGAATACTGCTCGAGAGTGCCTCATATTTAACATAATTCAATAGAGTCATAATCTGATGCCCTTGGCAGTCCCTTTATTATTAATACTAATATTTGGTAAGCTAACGTGTAAGTCCCCATGTCCTGGCACCTTACATGGATTACATTATGAGATGAATATCAACAAAGTAAGACAAAGGTAATGGAATGGAGTCGTATAAAATCAAGTGTTACTGAGGGGATTAGGAAATGAGGCACAAGAAGTTGTACACGAGTAAATTATTCGGGCAACATAATAACTGAGAGTGGCCTACGAAGAGAAAGTAGAAAATGCAGGGTCGCAACCTGCTCAGGTAGCAACACGTGAAAACGTGCGCTCTTCCAGAACCTCTGCCCCCAGTCGACTCCGCCTGGCGTATTAACGGTGAGGGCTGATATGCAGGCCAGCATCGATATGGTCGCCCACATCCCATTAGGTGTGTGCTGGGCTGGTTCCCATGTTCTGCTTCAGATACCGGCTACACAAACATTTCGAGCACTTTTTCACAGTTTCACGTATAATTTACTCTATAAGCAGACAGGTTGGGCACACTGCTTCTGTCCTGAACTGTGATCAAGAGACTGATAAGATTAGCTGTTTGTCTCCTTGAACTCTTCACCGACTGTGCTGTGTGGGATCCGCATCAGATACGATTGACTGACGACATCGAAAAAGTTCAAAGACAGGAGTTAATTTTGTAGTGGCGCAATATAAGGCAAAGAGTGCCACAGTAGAATGTATGAACTGGCACGACAACCATTAGAACCAGAGTCATTTTCGCTGCACCAGAACCTTCTCATGAAATTTCAATCACCAACTTTCTCTTCAAGGTGTGAAAATATTTTGTTGGCGCCCACCTACATAGGGAGAAACAATCATCGTGATAAAATACGAGACGTCAGAGCTCACACGAAAAGATTTAAGTGTTCGTTCTTCCCGCGCGCTTTTAGAAAGTGGAACGGTAGGGAAGCATGTCGAAGGTTGTTCGATGAATCCTCTAACAGGTACTTAATTGTTAATTGCAGAGTACAGTAATCATGTTTATGTAGATGTAGATGAAGATGTAGGGACTGCAAGGATAGATTACAGTAATGAAGGTCAGAAAAATGTCGGTTGCAGTGGTTATGCAGAGAGCAAGAGGCTTGCACTTGATGGACTACCGCAGAGAACTGCTTCAGATAATAATAACAGTGACAATATATTAGATTACTTAGAACGATCTTAATTTTCAGACTTAGAAAAATATCAGTTTTAGTTTTTGGCAACGTTAATAACTTTCATTTCTTACCAAAGTTGTTGTTCATATCAGGGCACTCTTAATACAGGTCAAGAGCACTTGGAGCCTGTTCAAGGTGACAGCGCCTAAGGAAAACGATTACTGGTATCTAGCGACTGACAGTAAAACTGCGTTATTTCATAATGTGTAAAATTTACTCACGCTGCCATTTCAGACACTGAAATCACTTTAATACCATTTGTCATATTAAATTTGTTATTTGTTAGCTAACTATAATGTATAAAAGTTACTGTATATGTGAGACATGGGTCCAATTTAAGAGAGGTTAAGTAAATAAATAAAATAAATTACATTTAACTTTATCTATATTTTTCAGTTATTAGTGTGACTGTACTCGATAAACAGGTAGTTTGAATAAAACTGCCCTCGGTCACAATTCTTTTCGTGTTTTATTAAATTACACGATGCATTTGGGACCTTGTGATCCATCTTCAGGTACAAATCGTTTATACATAGTCTATATTTACCTTTGAGTGAGCTGAAATGCACTGTCCTGTTATGAGAAAGTTGGTTTCTATGTTTGGTATTTCGTGAATCGAGTGTAGAAAGATATGAGAAACAGTAGAAAAAACAATCAAAAACTTAGCGAACAAACAAGGAAGAACTTTTTTAACCTTTTAAGGTCAGCATATGTTGATTTATTCATGCTGTTGTCGCACGTCACTCATGGCGCACTTTTGTTTATAACTATTTAAAAACAATTCAGATATAGTTTAACCTGATACGGTCAGAGATGTACTTTATCACATAGTATCAGAAGCGTTTTAAGAAGTTCACGCATGTGCGGAATGAATTCTGGAGAAATGTTTGCAGTTGTTTTTAACGGAGTTAAGGTCTTACCATTGGCTTCACTGTGTAGCACTACTAAATTTTATTCTATCTCGTTCACGACATATTTGGTTTCTACCATATGTTGCGCAATTTTTTTCAAAGTGGTTGAGTCTGAAAGGATTTATGTGTTCTTGGTAATGGGTTTTGAAATTTCTGCCTGTTTTCCCTACATGGTAGGTATGACGCTGGGGAATAATACATTATACGCTCCACTACTGTTGTATTTTTCATTATCTATGTTATGTGCTAACATGTTACTGGCCGGGAATACTGTTGTTACATTGGATTGTTTTGAAAAGGTTACCGGCTTTTTGTGATAAAGGGCCTAGGCATGGGATGCTGGCAAATTTTTTTTATTCATAGTGTGACACTTTGTTGTCTTATTTTTGTTTATTTGTGTGTCCAAATTATCAGTTGTTTTGGCCGTGTAGGCATTTGTTTATGGCAAGACTTTTTATTGTATCCAATTATGTGCTAAGGCTGTTTTCTTATAAGTCAACCGAGTGCACTCTTTTTAGCATGGACCTGCAGGCAGTGGGATGGCATGATGAGTTTTCAGTTGTTATACCTATGTGTGTATGGTTTCTGTGCCTTCTGAACTTATGGTTTTGGCCTGCCGGAGTGGCCGAGCGGTTCTAGGCGCTCCAGTCTGGAACCGCGCGACCACTACGGTCGTAGGTTCCAATCCTGCCTCGGGCAAGGATGTGTGTGATGTCCTTAGGTTAGTTAGGTTTGAGTAGTTCTCAGTTCTAGGGGACTGATGACCACAGATGTTAAGTCCCATAGTGCTCAGAGCCATTTTTTGGCTTTGTTGGCGGGAGACAACTGATGACTGCAAGTAGTTCCTCAATCTTCTCTTTTATGCCATCATACAGAAGGGCTGTGTCATCAACATATCTCCAATAATATTGAAACATTTACGTTTGTAATGTGGTGGTAATTACATAGTTGACAGTAGTCTGCAACACATCTCTTAGAATGGGAATGGCACGCGAACGTTTAATTTATCTCGCTGCTGATGCGCTTTGCACTGTACTGAACTTTACTGACTGCTAGAATGTAAACTGCCAATAACTGTAAACCAAACCAAAACTGCATGAATTTATGTAACACAAGAACTGAGTCTAATGCAACATAATTGATTTGGAATTGGCCCTGGTAATAAATCAAAACTTGATCAATTTGAAAATAATGATTCCTTTGCTTAATGAATGCTATCCCTGAAATAATAAGATTTGTTACCTTTATCTGTGCAGTGGCAGCACTCTTCGCACTACTCTCTGTTAGTACTCTGAATTGTGTAGTTCGCAAACAGTTATTGACCAAGGCTGTTGCTTAGCATGCATTTTAACTAAATCGATTATAACTGAGACAATAACTTCTTGAGAAAAATAGTTAATCAAAAACGACATGGATTTGGGAACTGGTATTGAATTGTGGTAAGTAACAATAGGCACTAACTTTAAAACATGTAGTCTGCCTCCTTGAAAATTAATAATGCTCACAATTGATACACACAATAAACTGATTATCCATTAACAACTTTACAAAATCATTGCTTCAATCATCACTTTTGAATACGTGCATTGCATTAGTAACAAACAATTTTCTTTGCCTTTATTATTTCCAGTATGGTACCTTGCGAATAAAAAAACTTATACTGCCTGTAGCGAGTAAGTATATATCCAGCACACATCAGATACAACACGTCCTTACACCTGACGGTCCTCCATACGTCTCCCTATCTAAAGTTACTCTAAATGACACGTCTTTACAATTGAGACTCCTCCATACGTCTCCCCATCTAAAGTTAATCTAACTGATTACCCATAACATCTTGAACCCGCGATCGCCGTTCAGCAGCGACGCTACTACGCAATCGATACTACATTTGAGCATCTCTTGTTCAATATAAAATTTTCATACAAAATTTTTACCTTTTGTGTATACCTTATTGTTAAAAGAAATTATTTTCCAAGTGACTGACAAATACATCCGCCAGGAAATTAGATATGCTACTGCCTGTGGCAGGGCCCCCTTTCTGTTGGTAAACATTGATGTTAAAGGTAAATTAATTATATGACAATATTAGTTGCAACATGTCAGTGGCTTCGGATATTTCTGAAACTGACAACTTTTTATGTTGTGTTAAGTTTGCAAGTATTATATCTAATGTTTCTTCAGTCCACCACATAAAATCAGATAACCAAGAATTCAGCAGCACTGGAGTGTATAAAGTATTATTCCCCACTATGTGCGGAAAACAGGCAGAAATTCCAAAACCAATTTCGAAGAAACATAAATGCTTCTAGACTCAACCACTTTAAAAGAAAAACACTCACTGCAAAACATACGGTAAAAACCAAATATGTGGTCATCACAAAAGAATACAGTTTAGTAGTACTACCCAATGAAGCCAATGGTAAGACCTTAAATCTATTAGAACAGTTCCAACTCGCCGGCCGGGGTGGCCGAGTGGTTCTAGGCGCTACAGTCTGGAGCCGCGTGACCGCTACAGTCGCAGGTTCGAATCCTGCCTCGGGCATGGATGTATGTGATGTCCTTAGGTTAGTTAGGTTTAAGTAGTTCTAAGTTCTAGGGGACTGATGACCTTAGAAGTTAAGTCCCGTAGTGCTCAGAGCCATTTGAACCATTTTTTTTGAACAGTTGCAAACATACCTCCATAAAATCACAAAGGCTGAATGTATGTTAAATGAACATACAGATTTCCTAGCCGTAGTTATTTTAGTAATGTTAAAGTTTTATGTTTAACTTATTCCTTCCATAGCTCAACTTCTTATAACGCACCTCTCTGACACTATGTGATAAACTTCGTCTTTGATCAGATCCGGTTAAACTACATCTGTGAAGAGCTTTTTAATAGTTGTAAACAACTGTGCACCTTGATTGATGTGAGGTACGAGGACAGCATGAATAAATAAACGTATTCTGATGTCAAAAGGTTAAAAACGTTCTTCCTTGTTTGTTCAGTAAGTTTTTCACTCTTTTCCTACAGTTTTTCACATATATTCGCACTCTACCCACAAATTACCAAACGTAACAGTAACTTTCTCATAACGGGAAAATGCTTTTCATCTTACTCAAGAGAATATGCAAATAACGTGTAGACTATTAACACCTGAAGATGGACTCACAGGATCCGAAATGCGTAGTGTAATTTAAAACAACACGAAAAAAATTGCGACTGAGGGCGTTTTTATTCAAATAACCCGTGTAAAATAGTTTAAAAATGTACACAAAAACTATTCTTCTCCTGAATAAATGTGGCATATAAACCTACACTTTTTACGTCTTCATTTACTTCTATTATCTATCAATCATTTCATATTATTTACGTTTATTTTTCGTCACTGTGGGCAAACTAAGTTGTCTGATTCGGCACTACAATCTTTTACACCCAGTGATGTTATTAATTTTACCGTACTCCGTGCCCTGTGAACCGCAGGAAGACGTCTTGTACTAAGCCTCGTCGTCATAATTTGTATCTGATCAGCATTGTTATCAACATGGACTTCAGAATTAAAGTCAATAGATAAGTCTTCTGCTTTACATTTTCGATTGTTTCGTTCTTCTTCACGAACAACTTTCTTATTGACTTCGGTAGCTGATTTCTTCTGTTTTGATTCTCGTAACCGCTTTATGTAAGGATCTGATGTTATTAACTCAACCGATCCCGAACGACGTTTTACCTAAACTACGAGTTCTCCAGAAAGATTCGTGGTCTGTGAAAGTCGTCTTACACGCCTAGTGCTGGCTACCGACTGCGCCCAGCTGCGGGAGAGTGGGTCCAGCGTTACCTCAGCAAAAAGTTAGCGGCCTCTCTTGCGCCATGGTCTGCAGAACTAGGGCAGATACGTTAGTCCGCCAGGAGGGCGAGGAGGTAATACCAGCGAAGTGTCGTCTGGGAGAAAAACAGCGATGGTTGCAGATATACAGAGAAGATAAGGAGCAGTTCCAGAAGAAGCTGAGGACACAGGGAGACTTAGGCTCCAAAGCTGGGGAAGGAATGTGTTGAGCCAACTAGCTATCGATCCCTTTGGCGTTCCTTACGAGATCGTAAGAGAAAAGTCGGTCACCTATGGTGCTGTCCACCGTCAGGGACGATATCCTGGCAGTAAATTGCTGAGGTCCTCCTCCGATCCCTGCTCCCTGACGACAACGAACACGAGGATACAGAAGAGCAACGCCTAATTATGCAGATCAGGGAGAATACGTGAATGACACTGTGGTGTATCCTTTCTCTTTAATGAGAGGTATGACCACAGGAACAGACGGCATTATAGTGCAGGTGGTGCAATACCTCGCTCCTCAACTGGTAACACCTCTAATAAGAATATATATTGAGGCACTGCACTTAAGGATGTTTCCCTCCATCTGGAAATAGGCCAATGTTGTCATCATTAAGAACAGCCATGACAAAGCACGAAAAATGTCGAGTCCTACAGGCTGATTTGTCTTTTGGACCTGCTGGCCAAACTGCTGGAGCTGTTACTGGCTGACAGGCTGACAGGCTGACGGCACATCGGGTACTGTGTGGGATGAGCGACAGGCAAATCGGCTTTCGGACGGGGCGATCTGCGTCCGTCGCAATTGTCCTTGAGGCCGAGGTCTGTGGGTCGTCCCCACACAACTACGTAGTTGGCATGATGGTTGACATCAGTGGCGCATTTGACAACCTGTGGTGACCTTTGTTCTTCTCCTGCTTGCGGGAGAAAGAGTGTCCAGGGCCGCTATATGGCTGCCTTAGGAGCTATTGTACCGGAAGGGAAGTCTGGCTATCGTTCTCTAGAGGGTGTTGGCAAAAGGATCACGGAGGAGTGTCCATTGGGCTCTGTCCTGGGGCCTCTCTTTTGGGATATAAACATGGAGCCTCTCCTGGAAAGCCTGGAGAGCAGTGCAGATGTGCTAGAGGCGATAGCCTACGCGGACGACCACATCCTGTTGGGAGGCTGTCGCAGCCGTGAAGATCTAGAGCCCAAGGTAGAAAGGGCAATGACCATCTTGACACAATGGTGCTAAACAATTAAAATGGAGATAGCACCCAACAAATCAACCACCTTGCTATTAAAGGGCCAACTGGCCAGGAATCCAACAGTACTAATCGAGGGCGCACCAGTTCTTCTGTGCCGCGAGGCCCGATGCTTGGGTGTAGTCATAGATGAAAAATGGATTTTCCTCCAGCACATCGATACGGTGATCCAGAGGTCGTTAAAAATATTGAATAACTTAATTGCGATCGGGCATAGAAGGTTCTACCTACCAGTAGAATTAATTAAACTATATCACAACACCATTCCAACCTCCGTCGCGGGTTAAGGGTCAGGAGTTTGGGCACACAGGCTCATGAAGGTCATGCCTGCCATGGCCGTGAGGAGGGAGCAGCGCAACATGCTTTAACGTTCAGTTGGGGCTTACAGAACATCTCCTGGGGGAGTATTTTTAGTGCTCATGGGGCTGGTAAATAAAATAAAAATAAGGGAATAGCCAGCTTGGTACTGGGACATAAAGGCAAATTCGAGAAGACGGAACAAGTTTTAGGGGTTCGCATAGGGGATAAATTCGCAATCAAAAGAAGGGAGAAGAGCTATGGCAAGAGTATTGGGATAACGAAGATACTTGAGTTACCGGCTGCTGCCTAACATCAAAGAGCGATTACGACTCACATATTTCAGACCAAGTAAGGCGTTGCTGCACTTCCTCACAGGGCATGCACCGTACGCGACGTATCTTTACCAGTTCCGGAAGAGGGTTACCCCCTCGTGTTACTGTGGCGCCGAAGAAGGCACTCCGGACCACGTGGTCTACGAGTGTCCCCTGTTTGACGATGTATCCGCCAAATTCAGACAACAATTACCAAACAAAGACACTTATCACCTTATTAGAGACCAAAACACCTTCAGAATCATTGACAGTCTCGCAAGCGAGGTCTCATCAAAAATCTTGCTAGAATACAAGAGGGAGAACTAGCGACTGGTAGAAGATAGAATGATATTCCTCTCACCTATCCCATTCCACCTGTCGCAGACTGACCGATCGCCGTAACGGTCGGAAACCGTCGAATCCTGGAACAGGAGGATGGTGCGAAACCTACCCAGATTTGACAAAAGCACACCACTCATGACCAGTAGTAGTTAGTTTTTTTACGTAGGATGTATACTTTTAGCAATATTTCTAGTAGTACCTGCAGCGATTTGAAGTTAAGGCCAGCGCTGTGCCAGGGGTATGCCCACTGGGATTAGCTCGGTGGGCATGACCAGATAAAGTAGATTTGTAGGTCCACTGTCACACCTGTAACGCTGCAGGAGTGTAGCTTGACAGAGCAGTTAACATAGTAAAAAAGTAGTTAGAACACAGTTGCCCGTGGAGTACCTCATCTCCTGTAGGAAATAGAGAATGTAACACATTACAATAATAATAAATTGCTGCTAAAAACTGTATTGTAAATATTTACGACCCACTATGTAGAAGGTGGTGGATTTATGATATATTGATATTATTGTTGTTGAGTAAAGAATTTTTTTTTAAATTGTCTACTGCGCGCCGTGAGGTATGTCATAAATCGGCCGAGTGCGCTCGACTGTTTCGTTTGTTACTTGGTAATCTTTGCACTGAACTGTTGGAAGCACTGTTAACATCAGTCACTTTCTCTTTGTGCTGGGTCCTACTCTTCGTAAGGGACTGGTAAGTAAGGAATGGTCTGTAAGGTTCCTTGGGATTATATGACCAGTAAAAGAGGCCACAATCTGGCCGTTGTTGGAAGATATAAATTTGGGAGAGAGAGAAAAGCACAACGCTGGGTAATGTGGAGGTGCCACAGTAGAAACAGAAAGTCACATATTTACTTAAACAATTACTTGACACTCATTCTGATTACTAATAAAGTCAGTCATAATCATGAAGCCAGTGATAAAGAAACAAATAAATTCGAACACAGTATAACAGAAGACTAGTGCCGAAATATGTGAAAGATCTTTAAAATTAATTAGTAAAGAAGTTGCCTCCAAAGGACTCCATATTTCCACCCAAGACGTTACTAACATTAAAAAAATATATTTATCGCGCAACAATATCTATTTTTCCGCCATCACCGGACATGTTAAATAAAATTGATAGTGTTTTGCAGAAAATGTATATTTTAAGTGCAAAGAAAGAAAATATGCTTCTCATCATCGACTCGAATATCATGTGCTTTACAACTGAAAGTTATTTAAGACTACTTTGTGTTAGTGAAATTCTTTTTTTGGCGGTACCTTCGACTACCGGTACTGCTACAAATATTTTTATCAGTTATTTACAATTCATGCTTCAAACAGTGTTCAGTACATCCCCTTAGCATTTTGTCTGATGCCCAATAAAAACAGCATTTGCCCACGAATAAGTATTAACTGAAATGCTTGTGAAGGTATGAATATTAAGTTTCAATCATCAGTCATGGTGTCTGATTTCGAAGTAGCTACACACAAAACAGGTAAGTCAAGTGAGGCCATTTTCGTCAATAGTAAGATGTAGATTTTATTTGGCGCAGGCCTGGTGGAGAAAAATTCAGACGTTAGAGCTGTCCTCCAGTTATAAACAAACTATCACTGATGAAGGTAGATGGTTGCACTGGGCGTTTGGTTTTCTCCCTCTCAACGAAGTTGGGGGTGCTTTTACTGAAGATTTAATAACCATTAAATGTGAACGTGAAAGTGTTACATCTTTTACTGATAGTTTGACAATGAAATTCATACGCCTTAGAATGTGGGTTTCCGTACGAAATTCGGGCTTCGATTAGTATAAGTTGTGAAAAAATCAACCTATGCTTGTGAGACATTACACACGGTTTTCGGCCTTCATTTTCAGATTGCCAGTCCACATGTATATCATTTTGTTGCTGCTGCAATTCACACTCTGACAACCACCTACATAGAAATGAATGATGCATATAGGCCGCACCGATCTAACGATAAACATGGAAAACATGTGGAGTATAGGCAGGTACAGGAACTGATTGTAAAGAACAAAAAAAAAAGGAAGTATGACAAGTTTGAATTTTTAAAAAAGCGTTTGTTATGATTCTCATAAGGAATGAAAATATTTTTCGTGTCTGCGTAAATAACTTCACTAGAGCCCAATTTTGGGCATGAACATTGTATCAGCGTTTTTGACCCTACCTGTGACTAGTATAGCTTAACAGTCACAGAGAGTTCTAAGTCTCCGAAAATAGGAAGGACAATGTTGTAGTAACTTCTTCTTTTCCTCTACGCGCAGTTAACATGACTGAAAAATTGACCATCACTTGATGTTGACCTTTTTGAGAAAGAGACTCCTGGCGCAGTTGACCACTTCAAGAAAACATTGAATCCACATGCACTCGGGATCACGTGGCCTCTGTGACTGACAGCTTGCCGTCATCACTGCAACCTGGTTCACTTTCTTTTTCGACACAGCTTTCTTCACGAGAGTCAGTGTAGCGACGAGCTGAAAACTGTCGCTGTCTGAAGGTGTTTCTGTTGCTCGGGACGAACCCTGTTTTTCTGAAGGCGTTAACAGCAACTTCCATTGCTTCCGCTGGGTTGAAATCCGTTACAAGTAACCTAGTTATTAATAAACGGGTAACAACGTGGACTGGATTACTTGTAACGCAGTTTTCTGTATTTTGGGGGTAAAGAGTTTCCATGGACCCCATAAATCACACTTCCAGTTGTGGCGTCGCAGCTAGTGCGCGATCGCCCATTTATCTATTAAAAGCTTTACTTCAGAATGTATGTGGGCTGCAATGTAAGCCGGTAGAGTATTACACGGTCATTAACGGACGAGTTGTGTCCTGCAGACTGACGTCACGACCATCTGTTGCAGCTGCACGTGTGAAAGCAGTGGAGTAGCGCTGGCAGGCCACTTACATTATACGAACCTAAAAATATTAATAACTAATAAAGGAATAACCTGAGGAACGTTATATTTGATGTACAACCTTCTGTTGTGAAAACAAACAATATGTCAAAGTCTGAGATCAAAAATAGTTGTATTTTGAAGTTAGCAAAATTCCATAAAAAATCGTAATTTTCCGACAGTCAAGAAATTAAATAAATACAGTGATGTAATAGTTCACCTTCAGTGACTATGTACGATGATCTGATAACACATTCAGTGTTCATACATAAATTTGGAAAGTTTTTAGTTTCAGAAAACCTCTGTGACTTTTCTATAATAATAATTTCAAGAATTCTAAGTAAATATGTGTATTGTGTGTTAGGGTGCGTGTGAATGAGAATGCGTGCGTGAGAGTATGTGGGACGTTCGGCATCATTAAAAATCATTCATGTAATTCTCTACAGGAACTGGCAAGTGTTCCAACTCTGTAACGTGGGAACGAATCCACTGGTGGTTCCCCTACTAGTGAATGTCGGATGTCCAAGTATGTATGTTTATGTATAAGACAGCCAGAACATTCGCGACTACATAATAAATTTCCAGATGTAGAGTAAAGCTTATAGTTCATTTTGTTTTGTTTATTTAATTAGTGAGTTTTGTGTTACTTAATTTGATGACGTCAATGAGCCTAGAGAAGTGGTTGGTGCTTGCTAGATTTTGGCGCGAGCCGCACCCTAGAAGTGAGTTCTCATTGGTCGTAGGTGCTGACAGCCAATGAGATGCGAGACGGTTGACCGCCTAGCGAGGAGATATAGTTCTGAGTGTGGGAGAGTGAGAGGCGAGTCGCGAGGTAGTTTTGATTGAAGGCGTTTATGCTGGATGTGACTTTTCGCATTATGTGTAAGATGAAGTCTTGGGATGACTTCCGCGTTATGGTCCAGTGTCAATGGTATCTGCTAGTGACCAGAAACTGTTTATGAAAGCTTTAGACTCTTGTGATAATTCGTTCCGACGAAAATCGCGAGTGAACTTTGAATTATATGGCGTGGGGGTACTGAGTATATTCTTACTGAGTATTTTATGGCGGGCATAAACTTTAACTAAAGACAACCACTGAATATCGTGTGATGAAGTAATTGGCCGATCATTGACTGTGTTACAAGTAATTGGTTTCGCAATTTGGGAAGGTAAAAGTTCTGGCTGTTTTAGGTATGGTGATAACTGTGATCATAAAGTTCAGTAATTTTCGTAAATATGGGCTGATAATCTTTCTTAACGGCAATAAAGATCTATTGAACGTTTAAATTTGAACTTCATGTTTAAAGTACGAGTGACATCCCCTTTCCGAATCATTTCTTTAAAGTATATAGACAATTTTCAGCAAATTTTACTTTTAGCGGCCTCCGGCGTGTAGCTATGAGGTTACAGTTTCCTCAACACTGCTTTTCTGTGATCTTGTAAGTAGCTGCAGTCAGGAGTTTACGTGCGAAGATCTACCGCTGTAAAGAGGTAGGTGAACAAAAATTATAAAGAAATTGCATTGCATCAGCAACGTATAATCCGTCGCAATTGGTGCATCACACGCACGCACGTAAAAAATCCGTAGCACAGTGGCGGCGATTTATGGTTTAAGTGAGGTGACAAACATAAAATAAGATCGTTTTTTTAAATTTCTTCATCTACTACGTCGAGGTTCTTCGTGTGAATTGTCTAAAATTAGACAATACACGCATACAGAGGAAGCAAGGCACACGTTATCTCGGACTGCATCTAGAAGAAAAACAGACTTTCAACCACCAAATAAAACTGACAATTGAGAAATTAGCAAGACTAAATACAACTCAGTACAAATTACCTATTGAGATGATAAGGACCTACCACACTGCGATATTTTAATCCATCACATGCTTCGCCGCAAGTGCTTGAGCTCACGGACTGAGCATACAGACTAACAAGACAATTACAAGACGAGATCAACGTAGTGTACTCCTGAGAATGAGAGTAGCCTTCAACACCACGTCACTAGAGGCACTTTGGGTTGTGATGTGAACCTGTCCTATAGGCGTAACAATACGTTACAGAGCTGCGCTTTACTGGCTTAACAGGGACAGGCTCGATAAAGTCACCGAAATAACAGGAACCAACAAAACACAAATGAAACAATGGCGGTTTCAAACATAGCAGAGAGAGTGGGATGCATCCGATAAGGATCGCCGAGTACACTCTTTCTTTCCTGATGTACACGAAAGACTACAACTGAAACATGTCTACCCAAGCCGGGGGATGGTACATTTCCTGACAGGTCACGGGCTGTATCCGGTACATTAAAACCGTATGAGACTAAATAACGATGAAGTATGTGTATGTGGATGACTGGAACACAATAAATAGTGTAGCCGATATTGTATCGAATACTCTGCACGAAGAATATAAGCACCAAAACCCATATGGAAGGAGGCGTAGACAAGCACAAACAAAACAACAAACCACATGGGAGCACACAAACATTACCACAGATTCCGAAACCGATGAAGGAACACTAAGTGAACGTGACTCAGAAGCGATAAACATGTAAGGGATCAAAACCAACAATGTATGACACTGCATGCCACAACACAGTCACAAACAACACAACAATCGTAAAACAATTAAACACCGGCACCACGTACTAAGACTGTAGTAATAAGGTAATGTCGCTTGGGAGGAGAAGGCTCGAAGAACTTTTATTCTGCGGCTCCTCCTCCGAAATGGCATCCTGCATAGTGTTTAAAGTATACTGCACACAAGCGGTAATGTATTGCTCGTCTTATTGTGTGCAGACAGAGGTATATTCTCTCCTCTATTCAAAGCTATAATCAATTAATTTCATATATCAGAAATGTATTAAGTTATTTAAGGAATAATGCATTGAAGTAGCAATAAACTATATTCTATTTCAAGTAACAAACTACAAACATAAGTGTGTTTCTCATGTGAAGCTAAAATTCATGTATTCCATGTATGAAGAGCTCAATCAGCGTTTAATCTGTATAATCTGTGAAAACATACATTGACGCAAACCATTTCAGATGAGAATAGCTCGAGGTCGTACCGAGACCTTCTCATCTGAAACAGACAGAAATAGGCCATTACTAACCAACAGTTCCCGGGTTCGATTCCCGGCGGGGTCAGGGATTTTCTCTACTTCGTGATGGCTGGGTGTTGTGTGCTGTCCTTAGGTTAGTTAGGTTTAAGTAGTTCTAAGTTCTAGGGGACTTATGACCACAGCAGTTGAGTCCCATAGTGCTCAGAGCCATTTGAACCATTTGATCTAACCAACAAGCTACGTAGACTGTATTGTTCATCCAAATACAGCATATCAATTCCCTCTATATATTACAAATTATTCTTAACCACGCTCATTCTGTTACATTTTCTTTTTTTTTTCTTCGACATTTACATTATATAAACTATATTCTCATCAACTAGGTAGTAACAAATTATATGGAACCATCTTAACAATTGTTAAGCATTTAATTCTCTGTAACCTAAGAGAAATCTTTATATATTATGTTCTTTTTATTATTTTAAAAACGCATTAACAACTGTATACCAATAAGACTGTAACAGTGAGAAGTCTTTGCCATTAGATTCAGAAGCATCCAACCCACCTTATATTTCAAGGTGGTGGATTACTCCGTACTGTTAATGAAATAAATAAAATAAAAATAAAATGTGGAAGTAATTTCGGTCAAGAATCGGAGCGACAGGGTGAACTCATGACAGCTTCTCATGGTTTCCAAAAGAATCAAACCTCTGAATAAACCTACGAGCGCGTATTCAGCCAGCCACTTGTGTGACAGCTAGAGGCACTGATTCTCCTGAAGGACCTTCCATGACTTCTGCTTCATATTCTTTAACATAGCTATATTTTCACAGCACAGACGTCATTTTGGTTTTGTTAACGCTAAAGACGTGGTGTGCGTTACAGCTGAGTTTAGGAATCTATGGGTACGAAAGGATTTCAGCATCTGTGCCGGTATAAAAGCTTTCTTTCTTCCTGCTGCGAGACCTTGAGAAATTCGCAGTCATAAAATGGCATGCCGTTTAAAGGAAAGTTTGGAACTGTTTCTTCCTGCTGAACCATCTCCTAAACTGAAGGGAGTCTGAAGCCCATTCCTGAACTTTTATATTAAAAAACTAAAAACCCGCTTCGATTGCGAAAAAAGCACCTAGTGTTAAATGTTAACCCAGGTTTCGGCGTAGATAACTAGATCATACTTGTAAATCTGGTGATCTGACGATTATCACATGCGCGCGCTGATTGGCGAGCGCGGTTGGTCAAGCCATCTTCTTTCTTTTTATCCTCATTTTCCTTTTACGAAGAAGGTGATTTTAGCCCGTTGAACACCTCATGTTTTATCCCTATACCTTTATTACCACGACGTCTTTAGATTACGTCCCCTCAGCCCCCACCCCCCCTCCCCAGGCTAACTATCGGCTTTTGGTATAGTTTTTAAGAGTTCCTCCTGTTGTCATAGGTAGCTTCCAATTTAAGATCCTTTACTAGCATAAGCAACCATGTGCGGTTATTTTTACCTTTCATCTCCTATTTAGCTCGTCTCTTGTTCTACTCATTTCATTTTTTGATATACGTTGATCCACGGTTGGGAATATATCGGCTATTTAGGCCCGACCTGTGTATAAACTTTCTCGTATTCGTATGCGCATGTGCATTCAAGTAACTTCCCTTGTCTTGCGCATAGATAGCTGGTCAGGCTTGTAAGTGAGCGATCGTTTGTAGATGCAGTTTATGGCGGGTCATGGCCCATAGAACATAGGCTGGTGTGAGGTGGAGCGTACACCATTAAGTCAAGTAGTGGTTTTGACTTTGTACAATGGACTGTTTGTGTTTTCTTTTTCGTTTATAAATGTATAGCTGTGGTGTTCTTTTAATTATTGACAAAGGTCTTCGTAGGCACTTGTGGGTTTTATTGTTGTTCTGAAGAAGGTGTAGTTATCTACGCCGAAACCCGGGTTAACATTTAACACTAGGTGCTTTTTTCGCAATCGAGGCGGGTTTTTAGCTTTTTAATATATTAACCAACAATTGCTGACGCGCTGTTATGTTGAAGATTCTTCCATCCCTGAACACTACTGGTGACACGACAGACAATTATTTGATCGGAGTCGCGACGAGCGTCTGAATCGCGCGTGCTCCGCCACGCCTCCCCCTCTCTGGGTCTGAGTGGCTGGCGGAGGGGGGGGGGGGGGGGGGAGCCGTGTCGGCCGGCTACTGCTGGAGCTGGGGAGACCGCCGTCCCGGTCCCGCGGATCACCGCTGACTGGCGGACGGGCCGCGCGCTCAAACGGACAGACGTGACAGATTTCTGCCAGCGTGGTAACGCAAAATGGCTTCTCACCTACTGTTCGCATTTGCGCTCGTACAGCGTAAACCGTAATCGGTACAATACGCCGTATTAAAGATTCTGCCAACGTTCCTAATCCTCTTCCCGCCCCAAAAATAACAATTATCTCGCCAACCCCAGGCAAATACCAGACACATACAGAAGATTCATCACATTTCACAGACACCAAAAAATCACAGATAAATTCACACACACAAGTACACAGAGGAGTAATAGCCGCAAGGCTACAAACCCCCTCACACGCTTCCCCAAAGAAGGGAAAGTATTAGATGAGAGCAGCAGCAGTTCTGCCAACGTGGAGTTATCGTAATCAGAAAATGTAAAAAAGGACAGCACCGACAAGTTTCTTGTAACGGTAAATCAGCAAATGGTTAATAACTTGTTTGTTATTTAATGCATAAAATGGTCAATAACTTCTTTATTACTTAATGTACGAAGGACATCGAGCACACAGTCTATAGCTCTACCGAGCACGGGGTCCTGGGTTCGATTCCCGGCGGGGTCAGGAATTTTCACCTGCTTCGAGACGACTGGGTGTTTGTGTTGTCCTCATCATCTTGTCATTCATGAAAGTGGCGAGATTCGACTGAGTAAATGTTGAGACTCTGTGCAGACGCTGATAACCGAGCAGTTGAGCGCCCCACAATCCAAACATCATCATCATCTATACCTCTCAGCGAAGTGTTTCGATTTATACGTTCATATAGTTTGTAGCATTGTTAATTAAGTTGTGACATGCGTTTTAATAGGATTTTAATTTATAATTGATATAAAATCTGACACAATACAAGTAGACAGCCAGCGAGCCAGTTATGTATTGGCGAAGACTGTCACACATTATATATCTGTAGCTATTCAAAAATGTTCAAATTTGTGTGAAATCTGATGGGACTTAACTGCTAAGGTCATCAGTCCCTAAGCTTACACACTACTTAACCTAAATTATCCTAAGGACAAACACACACACCCATGTCCGAGGGAGGACTCGAACCTGCGCCGGGACCAGCCGCGCTGTCCATGACTGCAGCGCCTAAGACCGCCCGGCTAATACCGCGCGGCTATCATTAGCTCATAGAGACACCACTTTTATTATGTATCATAAATTGTTTCTAAAAATTGCGTACTTTTTCCCATAGCTCATGAACTATTACAACGTCCTTTATTTTGGTTAGCGTATTTGAAAGAGGAGCAAAAATCTGATACCAAAGGGGCACCCTACCTCTAATTCTGGTAATATTCGGTGGCACGAACAGTATCAACTATTTTGAAGCACTGCAACTATGTTTTGCAGTTGTTTAAACTTGAATGTTGGGCGAACTGTTGCACAAAGCGTTAAATGGAAGATGTCGATTTTGAACAGAATTGTAGCTCGCATGTAATGGAGCAACGACAATCTCGATGCCACTTATTTGTCAAAAGATGGACTCTATGCCGGTGAAACAACGCACCTCGTAAGTGACGTAGGCATTGGATTTTAAGAAAAAGGTTGAACCAAGACTTTAAAAGGGCAGCGGCCGTCTTGCTGCACGACACTGTTCGGAACGGCCTGCTTGGCGCAGCATCTATCTGGGTCCGAGCAGTATTCCAGCTGCGCTCGCTTTGGAAGATGGAAGTTCGGGTCGTTGGTAGTGGGATAGTGGCACTTGGAGTAATTCGGCACTATTCAGCACTCTATAATTATTTTCTGCTAGCTGAAGTGGGTTTGGGACTCATGTCCTGTATATTAAGGTTGGACATCACTCAGTTTTCCTGTGAGAGAGCTAGATTTTTTATTCTATTAATCGACATTTAGGTTATTGCATCTGGTGTCTGTTTGACTCTCTTTAGGTGTGAGTCTGCATACGATTTACTTTCATTTAACTTTTAGCATCGAACACAGCCTGTATTTTTCCAGATGTTTTAATTCACGTAATTTTATATAATGAGTTCGCTAACAACTGCACTGAGGCCAGGAGTTACTTTCAAACGACTTAACGAATATTTGGTTTCACTGTTCTTCGAATTATTGGCAATATTTTGAAAACAATAAACTTTATCCATAAAAATTAAATGTTGTCTTGTGGTTCGTTACTTAACGAAGTTGGTTGGTTGGTTGGTTTTGGGGAAGGAGACCAGACAGCGTGGTCATCGGTCTCATCGGAATAGGGAAGGATGGGGATGGAAGTCGGCCGTGCCCTTTCAGAGGAACCATCCCGGCATTTGCCTGGAGTGATTTAGGGAAATCACGGAAAACCTAAATCAGGATGGCCGGACGCGGGATTGAACCGTCGTCCTTCCGAATGCGAGTCCAGTGTTAACGAAGTTGTACCTGGGTAGAGCATAGTTACCATCTCTCTTTCTGATTAATAGCACCAGGTGCAAAATTATTAATTTGCTTTAATTAAAAAACACTTAAGGTTAAAGTGAAGAAGCATCATCCCCAGTGAAGACGACAAGAGCAGTCCTGTCCTTATTGCAGTCCACTGTCGCCTATTTTGATTCCCACAATGGAATTTCACCAACTTGAGCAAACATTAATGCTCCCGCTAAGGTAATCTGAAAAGGAAACAAATTTTCGATAACTGTTGGTACTTTAATCACAAATAACACTATTAACATAGTACATTAGTGTCTATCCACCTCTAGTCACCCATGTTTTCTTGATACCGACGTCATGAAAAGCCCAAACACTAAAAATCGTATAGCAATCGCTGCAGACTCTGTTTATTTCCACAGTGGCATCTACATTTTCATGTCGTCCTTCAACACGCTAAGCATCAGTTCCAGAAATTCTCCAGCAGAATTAAGCACTGTTATGGACAAAAATTAAATATAACGTGTAGGTACTTTTCAAGAGTATTTCATGATTTTTATTGCACTACTGGCCATTAAAATTGCTACACCACGAAGATGGCGTGCTATAGACGCGAAATTTAACCGACAGGAAGACGATGCTGTGATATGCAAATGATTAGGTTTTCAGAGCATTCACACACGGTTGGCGCCGGTGGCAACACTTACAACGTGCTGACATGAGGAAAGTTTCCAACCGATTTCTCATACACAAACAGCAGTTGACCGGCGTTGCCTGGTGAAACGTTGTTGCGATGCCTCGTGTAAGGAGGAGAAATGCGTACCATCACGTTTCCGACTTTGATAAAGGTCGGATTGTAGCCTATCGCGATCGCAGTTTATCGTATCGCGACAATGGTGCGCGCGTTGGTCGAGATCCAATGACTGTTAGCAGAATATGGAATCGGTGGGTTCAGGAGGGTAATACGGAATGTCGTGCTGGATCCCCACGGCCTCGTATCACTAGCGGTCGAGATGACAGGCATCTTATCCGCATGGCTGTAACGGATCGTACAGCCACGTCTCGATTCCTGAGTGAACAGATGGGGACGTTTGCAAGACCACAACCATCTGCACGAACAGTTCGACGACGTTTGCAACAGCATGCACTATCAGCTCGGAGACCATAGCTGTGGTTACCCATGACGCTGCATCAGAGACAGGAGCGCCTGTGATGGTGTACTCAACGACGAACCTGGGTGCACGAATGACAAAACGTCATTTTTTCGGACAAATATAGGTTCTGCTTACAGCATCACGATGGTCGCATCCGTGTTTGGCGACATCGCGGTGAACGCACGTTGGAAGCGTCTATTCGTCATCGTCATACAGGCGTATCACCCGGAGTGATGGTATGGGGTACCATTGGTTACACGTCTCGGTCACCTCTTGGTCGCATTGACGGCACTTTGAACAGTGGAGGTTACATTTCAGATGTGTTATGACCCGTGGCTTTACCCTTCATTCGATCCCTGCGAAATCCTTCATTTCGGCAGGATAATGCACGACCGCATGTTGCAGGTCCTGTACGGGCCTTTCTGGATACAGAAAATGTTCGACTGCTGCCCTGGCCAGCACATTCTCTAGATCTCTCACCAATTGAAAACGTCTGGTGAATGGTGGCCAAGCAACTGACTCGTCACAATACGCCAGTCACTACTCTTGATGAACTGTGGTATCGTGTTGAAGCTGCGTGGGCAGCTGTACCTGTACACACCATCCAAGCTCTGTTTGACTCAAGGACGATGCGTATCAAGGCTGTTATTACGGCCGGAGGTGGTTGTTCTGGGTTCTGATTTCCCAGGATCTAAGCACCCAAATTGGATGAAAATGTAATCACATGTCAGTTCTAGTATATTATATTTGTCCAATGCATACCCGTTTATCATCTGCATTTTTTCTTGGTGTAGCAATTTTAATGGCCAGTAGTGTACAAAAGTCGTTGACATCGGCAGTGTGTCTACTACATGATTCTTAGAGAATAGTTGACATTTTTCAGAACACATTAAATTTACAAAAGACACCTACACTGAGGTAACAAAAGTGTTGGGATACATCTTAATATCTTGTCGGATCTCCTTTTGCCTGGCATAGTGTTGCAAACTCGTCATGGTTTGGACTCAAAAAGTGGCCGGAGGTCCCCTGCAGAAATACTGAGCCATGCTGCCCCTAAAGCCGTCCATAAATTGTAGAAATCTGGGTAGCCAAACAATTCACTCGAATTGTCCAGACTGTTCTTCAAATCAATAGTGATAGATTGTGGTCCGATGACAAGGCACACTGTGACCCATAAAATTTCCATCGTTGTTTGGGAACATGACGTCAATAAGTGGCTGCAAAGCGTCTCCCTGTAGCCGAACATAACCATTTCTAGTCAATGAGTGCTTTAGCCGAACTAGAGGAGCCATTCTATTCCATGTAAACACATCCCATCCCACTGTGGAGCCACCACCGGTTTCCACAGTGTCTTGTTGACAGCGGGGACCATGGCTTCGTGGGGTCTGTTCCACACTCGAACCCTGTCATCAGCTCTTACCACTGAAATCGGAACACATGTGACCAGGCTACGGTTTTCCAGTCGTCTAGGGTCCGACCAACATGGTCACGGGCACGGGAGAGGCGCTGTAGTTGATGTCATGCTGTTAGCAAAGACTCTCGCGTCGGATGTCTGTTGCCGTAGCCCATTAACGCCAAATTTCGCAGCACTGTCCAACATAAATGTTCGTCTTATGTCCCACATTGATTTCTGCGGTTATTTTACGCATTGTTGCTTGTCTGTTAGCACTGATAACACTAACAAGGGAACCTCCCCATCGCACCCCCCTCAGATTTAGTTATAAATTGACACAGTGGATAGGCCTTGAAAAACTGAACACAGATCAATCGAGAAAACAGGAAGAAGTTTTGTGGAACTATGAAAAAATAAGCAAAATATACAAACTGAGTAGTCCATGTGTAACATAGGCAACATATAGGAGAACGAGAACACATGAGCGCCGTGGTCTCGTGGTTAGAGTGAGCGACTGTGGAACGAAAGGTCGTTAGTTCGAGTCCTCCCTCGAGTGAAAATTTTACTTTCTTTATTTTCGCAAAGTTACGATCTGTCCGTTTATTCATTGACGTCTCTGTTCACTGTAATAAGTTTAGTGTCTGTGTTTTGCGACCGCACCGCAAAACCGTGCGGTTAGTAGACGAAAGGACGTGCCTCTCCAATAGGAACCGAAAACATTTGAACGCAAGGTCATAGGTCAACCGATTCCTCCACAGGAAAACACGTCTGATATATTCTATACGACACTGGTGTCGGCATGTGCGTCACATGACAGGAATATGTTGTCGACCCACCTAACTTGTACACTTGGCGACGGGGTAAAAAGATTCTTCTACCTTGCCCGATTTAGGTTTTCTTGTGGATGTGATAATCACTCCCAAAAAAGTGATGAAAACATAAGAGTTTGTCACATAAACTTAAAATAAAAAATTAAACTTTTCACTCGATACAAGATTTGAACTAAGGACCTTTCGTTCCGCAGCTGCTCACGTTACCACGAGACCACGGCGCTCCAGCGGTCTATTGGCCTTGACATTGCATATCTTCCCATGAACTACTCAGTTTGCATATTTTGCTTATTTTTTCACAGTTCCACACAACTTCTTCCTGTTTTCTCGATTGATCTGTGTTCAGTTTTTCAAGGCCTATCCACTGTGCCAACTTATAACTAAATCTGAGGGGGGTGCGATGGGGAGGTTCCCTTGTCAGCAAAATCCGCACCTCTCGGTGGTTAAGTGAAGGCCGTCGTCCACTGCGTTGTGCGTTGTGCGTTGTGAGAGGTAATGCCTGAAATTTGCTATTTTGTACACAGTCTTCACTTTGTGGATCTCGGAATACTGAATTCTCTAACGATTTCCGAAATGAAGTGCCCCTGTTCAACGTCTGTTAGCCGGCCGGAGTGGCCGTGCGGTTCTAGGCGCTACAGTCTGGAACCTCGCGACTGCTACGGTCGCAGGTTCGAATCCTGCCTCGGGCATGGATGTGTGTGATGTCCCTAGGTTAGTTAGGTTTAAGTAGTTCTAAGTTCTAGGGGACTGATGACTTTAGATGTTAAGTCCCATAGTGCTCAGAGCCATTTGAACCATCAACGTCTGTTAATCCCCGTCGTTCGATCATAATATCGTCGGAAACCTTGGCACATGAATCACCCGAGCACAAATGACAGCTCCGCCAACGCACTGCCCCTTTATATTTTGTGTACGCGATGCTACTGCCAACTGTATGTGTGTATAACGCTATGCAATGGCTTTGGTCAACCTCAGTGTAGTTCAGTCATAGTGAAAAGTAAGTGTAATTATATATGTGAAGGAGAAAATAAGTATTTGTATTGTTACAACTTCCACACATTCTTCTGTCATTCGAAGTTGATCCTCAACATCATCTTAAGTACTGTACCAGACATGAAAAGTCAAGAACTGAAAATATTGTTTGACTGCACCGTCGCCTGATAGTCAGGTATCAAGGGATGTACATCCAGAACCATTTAAGCAGATAGAATCGCAAGAGTCAATCTGTCAATCTGTGGGGAAAGCAGACGCCACACACATTCAATGAGACATCCTACGGGGATGAATTTCTTCAGCTAGGAATGTTGCTTGTATAACTATCTTCCGAAGGTTGCATTATTAAAGAGATAGGGAGTAGTTTGAGGAAACTTGATTAATGCGAGGCAAGCACCAACGGCGGAAGCTAGAAGGAAATAGTAGCGAATCGCAGAGACTTCCTTTCAACGTGTCCTACCATCCCATTAGACACAGGAAACGAGTTAGTTCCTACAAATGTCACGTACTGATAACGTGGCACAAATTGCAGAAATTTCGTCTCTCACAGAATCACACTCTTTCCTTCCGTGCACCGTTCGCGAAGAAATTGGTCAACGACTTCAGATTGATACGGTAATAAAACTGCAAATCATAGAAAGCTACTTACGTCAATCTTTCGCGCATTTGTAATTTAAAGTCGTCTCAGGAAAAATAAGAGTATGAGCTTAACGTTAGGTTTTCTGTTGTTATTGTACCTTTCCTTCAAAGTTACAAAATTTCACCATCCTTCCTGTGACAGCTGTTTCTTCTATCGGCAGCTGTGCTTATCGATTGGGGGTATGCTTGCGCCTTAGATCAATACTGGCTATGACTGTTCCACAATTCAGTAGGCGCATGTGACGCGATACTCACAGTTCTGTCTGGGCTACACTCAATTATTTATTTGTGTGTATTAATAATATTTTTAATTTTCATTGGCGTTTGGATAACATCGTAAAAAGCAGGCACCACTGTAATAGCCCCATATATCATCAGTTCCACATCCGATGATTATAAATAATTTTTGTTATGACAGACACAGCAAACTGTAGCTGATAACAAATCATAGTTGCCTATGATAGTAACGAGCGGTGTAAACACCTCCTGTAGATTATTGAGGTGGTAAATAACCGAAGAAAAGCACTAATCTACGCTATTTTGCGTTTTATCTCGTCATTAAATGAAACAACAAGTTTACTGTTATCGGTCACTGTTTATTTATCGCCACTACGCTTTTCAAAGGTTTAACCCTCCATCATCAGGTGCATTTACATTTGTTAGTACATCATGTGTGTGTGTGTGTGTGTGTGTGTGTGTGTGTGTGTGTGTGTGTGTGTGTTGTGTTAGATTCTTTCGAGGAACTTGTGGCATTGTCAAGTGGGAGAAAGAAGACACTATTATAGAACATGATTTTGGGTTTCTTTTGAAAGAAACTAAAAGTATATTTAACACTAAAAATAAAATACGGAAATAGAGTACCTCCAATGGCCATAGGTTCCTTTCACTGCCGTAACATATCACATGTATATAGTCATATTTTGTAAACACATATGACGTCGGGAAACTTTTAGCTGCAACGATAATATGGCCAGAAGAGAGACACTATTACAAAGTACAAAGAATATAGATCACAACAACAATATTACAGAATAAATTTTAAAGGATTTTGGAGATCTTTGTTTTGAGGTGTTGAATACACGTTTTACAATAAATATTTCAGGTGGTATATAAATTAACATAGCTTAAACTTCACACTCGTCTATATAATTAGGTGATATGTTGCATCTTCTAAGTACAATAATTATGTTGACTGCATTGGTAAAATTATAGACAAATAACAATTTTGGTTAGGATCCACAGTCAGAAATTAAAGGCTGGCGCAGAGCGAGAAAAAGAGAAAAAGGAAGTGAGACGGAGAGAGACGGTGAAAGGAGTGATTGGATGAGAACAAACTTTCCAAAGCAGGTGTTCTTACGATTATATATGTTACATGTGATACAAAGGTTGGAGTAATACATTGGTTAATGCTTTAAAATATGCAGATGGATGTACAGTTTGTGCCATTAATTGATGTACATATAGTTTTAAGCTGACAGCGGGGTACAAGCTGTTGGTGTGATGGTATATTTGTAAATGGTGTCAATCCCTTGCACATTTGGGGGATGTCATGGGGACATAACAAAATATTTATGGTAAATATAAATGTGTGTGTGTGTGTGTGTGTGTGTGTGAGTGTCTGTGTCTGTATTTATGATTTACAATACAATCATACAACACACAGACGCACACACACAAACACAGACACACACACATACACACACGTACGCACACTCACACACACACACCTTTATATTTACCATAAAGATTTAGTTACACTACGTGATCAAAAGTATCCCGACATTCCCAAAACCATACGTTTATCATATTTAGAGCATTGTGCTGCCACCTACCGCCAGGTACTCCACATCAGCGCCCTCAGTAGTCATTAGACATCGTGAGAAAGCAGAATGGGGCACTCCGCGGAACTTACGGACTTCGACAGTGGTCGGATGGTTGGGTGTCACTTACATTATACATCTGTACGCGAGATTACCACACTCCTAGGCATCCCTAGGTCCATTATTTCCGATGTGATAGTGAAATGGAAACGTGAAGGGACACGTACAGCACGAAAGCGTATAGGCCGACCTCGTCTGTTGACTGACAGACGCCGCCGACAGTTGAAGAGGGTCGTAATGTGTAATAGGCAGTCATCTATCCAGACCATAACGCAGGAATTCCAAACTGCATCAGGATCCACTGCAAGTACTATGACAGTTAGGCGGGAGGTAAGAAAACTTGGCTTTCATGGCCGAGCGGCTGCTCATAAGCCACACATCACGCCGGTAAATACCAAACGACACCTCGATTGGTGTAAAGAGGGTAAACATTGAACGATTAAACAGTTGTAAAACGTTGTGTGGAGTGACGAATCATGGTACACAATGTGGCGATCCGATGGCAGGGTGTGCGTATGGCCAATTCCCGGTGAACGTCATCTGCCAGCGTGTGTACTGCCAGCAGTAAAATTAGGAGGCGGTGGTGTTACGGCGTGGTCGTGTTTGTCATGGAGGAGGCTTGCACCCCCTGTTTTTTTGCTTGGCACTATCGCAGCACAAGACAACATTGATATTTTAGGCACTTTCTTGTTTCCTACTGTTGGAGAGCAATTAGGGGATGGCAATTGCATCTTTCAACATGATCGAGCACCTGTTCATAATGCACGGCCTGTGGCGGAGTGGTCACACGGCAGTAACATCCGTGTAATGGACTGGCCTGCACAGAGTCCTGAACTGAATCCTATAGAACACCTCTGGAATGTTTCGGAAAGCCGACTTCGTGCCAGGCCTCATCGACCGACATCGATACCTCTCCTCAACGCAGCACTCCGGCCGGCCGGGGTGGCCGAGCGGTTCTAGGCGCCACAGTCTGGAACTGCGTGACCGCTACGGTCGCAGGTTCGAATCCTGCTTCGTGCATGGATGCGTGTGATGTCCTTAGTTAGGTTTAAGTAGTTCTAAGTTCTAGGGGATGATGACCTTAGAAGTTAAGTCCCATAGTGCTCAGAGCCATTTCAACCAGCACTCCGTGAAGAATGGGCAGCCATTACCCAAGAAACCTTCCAGCATCTGATTGAACGTAAACCTGCGAGAATGGAAGCTATCATCAAGGCTACGGGTGGGCCAACGCCGTATTGAATTCCAGCATTACCGATGGAGGGCGCCACGAGCTTGTAAGACATTTTCAGCCAAGTATCCGGATATTTTTCATCACATAGTGTATGTTCCCATGACATCCCCCAAATATACAAGGGACTGACATCATTTACAAATATATCATCACACCAACAGCTTGTATCCCCCTGTCAGCTCAAAACTAAATGTACATCAACTAATGGCACAAACTGTACATCCATCTGCATATTTTAAAGCATTAACCAATGTATTACTCCAACCTTTAGGCAGTTACTTTGTATTACATATAACAGATATAATCCTGAGAACACCTGCTTTGGAAAGTTTGTTCTCATCCAATCACTCCTTCCACCGTCTCTCTCCCTCTCACTTTCTTTTTCTATTTTTCTCCTTCTGCTTCCAGCCTTTACTTTCTGTCTGTGGATCCCAACCAAAATTGTTATTTGTGTATAATTTTACCACTGCAGTCAACATGATCATTTTACTTAAAGGTTGCAACATGTAACCTCATTAAATAATCGAGTGTGAAGCTTAAGCTATATTAACTTGACAAAATCGGATTTATATACCACTTGAAATATTTGTTGCAAATCATGTATTCAACATCTCAAAATAAAGATCTCCAAAATCCTTCAAAATTTATTCTGCAATACTGTTATTGTGATCTATATACTTTGTACTTTGTGATAATGTTGCTCTTCTGGTATATGATCGTTGCACCTAATTGTTTCCCGATTCCATTTTTGTTTACAAAATATGACAGTATACATGTGATGTGTTACGACAGTGAAAGGAACTGGAGGTACTCTATTTTACTGTCAAAAGAAACCCAAAACCATGTTCTGAAATAGTGTTTTGCTTCAAGTTCCTCCAAAGAACCGTAACAGAACAGGATTACTAACAAATGTGAATCCACCTGATGATGGAGGTTTAAACGAAACGCGTCGTGGAGATAAATAAACAATCAGTGGTAATAGTAATCTTGTTGTTTCATTTAATGTCAGTAAAAGTCACGGTAAAGCCTAACCTATAACGTTCGCATTTCAAGGTACTCTTATCTCGTCGTTGTACTGTAGAGTAACTAATGGCACTTTTAGCTATCGATCAGTTCATGGTACAATACAAAATTTTCTTCGGAATAGACACAATTTGAATATGTGTAAGCTAAGATCCCTTAAAGAGTCGCCAATAATTTGCAAGTCATAGAATTTTCTGATATTAGTACACTAGGTTTGCTAATGGGCAATTAATGTTGCAATTTGCTTACACCAGATTACTTGATGATCGTAATAGCAGTTCCCGTGTATGGACCTTAAGGGGGGGTAGGACGTCAAACGGGCCGACTTGGAGCAGGGGAGGCATCTCAAGACATTTTAATTTCCAGTGTCTACACTTTTACAAATAAATTCATAAAACTTTGTCAGCATCACCAGGAAGGATTAAGGATTCACACCCATTGCAGTGGAAGTTCGAAATCATAACATACTAATGGCTGCATTTGTTGCTGTAGGTACACTTTTCTTCATAAGTTAGAGAGATTCTTCGATGAATTTTGCACAGCATACATACATTCTCAGAGGTGTATGAACCTCTATAATTTCTTTAATTTATGAAAAAACGAATGAACTGTTACATTTTAAAGTTCATGTTTAGAAAAAACACAAATTTTATAGTTAATTACCTCAATTTTTACCACAGTTTTTAATAGATTTGGAAAATTGTAGAGTTTCATAGACCTTTAAGTATGGATTTATGCAGTGCAAAATTCATCGAAAAATCTCTCTTACTTACGAAGAGAAGTGTACCTATAGCAACAAATGCTGCCATTAGTAAGTGAAAAAGATGATGAAATTTCACACGTAAAAAATTACTTCGTTATGTATTAGAACTTCCACTGCTATGAGTGTGAATTCTGAATCCTTCCTGGTTTATGAATTTATTTGTAAAAGTATGTAAAAGTATAGACACTGGAAACTGAAATGTCCTGTGGTGCCTCTCCTGCTCCAAGTCTGCCCGTTTGACGTCGTACCCCCCCTTAATCAGGTATTCATTGCCAACGACATGTCGTGTTATCCTCTGCCAGCGGTATCATTTGCATGTCATACGGAGGGGCTGGGGGGAGGGGGTGCAGTGCGTGGGGTGAGCACACCCCCTATCAACGAAGGCTAACCAGATGGTGGACCCTTCAGTTCTCAATCAAGTAAATGAGAGCAGTCCGTTTCCGTCCTCACACCAAGAAAAGATGTCAGAAACTGAATCTAGGTCTTCCACTGATAGTAATACCAACCAAATAAAAGCGAAATGGGATTAACATCACCATCTGATGGCGAATCTCGCGATCCAGTTTATAAGTCTTTGGCACGCTTGCTGTGGTGGTCACTGGGGAAGTTTCGGTGATGCCTGCCGCATGTCAAACACGTCAACCACTATAAGGTTGTACCTTAGCACTGGAAACCTGTGTGGTTGTTTCCTGTCTGCTTACCATGCTTTTAATGCCCTAGTTTTGCCTTCAGGTAAGTAGGCGACTGCATTAAATTCATGACTATGTAATTGCTGGTAGTGCATTGTGTTATATGAGAGATCTAGGTATTATTTTGTTGGATGCCTTAGTGCATTGTTACTCGTGAAAGAGTTCATCAAAGTTTAATAACTGAGGTCCTTAGCATATGTCACACACGAGCAATGAGGTGGCCTCTCGCAGTTGCAAACTAGTTTTCACCTTCATCTACATCGTTACTCTGCAAATCACACTTAAATGCCTGGCAGAGGGTGAAACACTTTTATTTATGTTTTAACTTGAACTGAAATAGCTGAGAAGGCGAAACTTCTACGTTTCTACTTAAATTGCTTAATTGTCGTCTGTTCCCCATAAAAGTGGACTCTTAAAATTACTGTATTAACTGATACTCATGCCAGATACGTCGTCAGTTTCCTAGGTACGTTTTGTGGCTGCCTGAGGTGTGAGTCATTGTCTATTATCTCTTTGTTGTCGCCTGTCGTTACTGGGATTGGAGGTCTAACTTCTACAATTTCAGCTTGACGTGAGGGCCCTGCCCTATTTGAATCACGCCAGTTCTGATTAAATTCAGGTCTGTTGTCATAACTGTGGTGTCTGTCGTTATGTCGGTAATTTCTGTAATTTCTTTCTTGTCGATCACATGGTGGGTAATCTCTCCCAGAATCCTAATTACGAGGTGGGCTGTTGCGTCTGAAGACATTTTGTCTCCGTTGGTAATAATTGTTCTTGTTCCCATATTGTCTATTTCTACGGTTGTCTCTGTCATAGTCATTGTTACGGAAATGTGATCTCTCTCTGTAACTATTATTTTGCCTGTGGTTTTCATACGGGTGGTGTCTGTTTTGATCATGATTTGTGTTATAAGAGTAGCCTTATTGTGTCCGTTTATTGCTTCTGTCACGGACGTGACCTGTAATTCGCCGGCCACTATGACCGAGCGGTTCTAGGTGCTTCTATCCGGATCCGCGCTGCTGCCACGGTCGCAGGTTCGAATTCTGCCTCGGGCATGAATGTGTGTGATGTTCTCAGGTTAGTTAGGTTTAAGTAGTTCTAAGTCTAGGGTGCTGATGACCTCAGATGTTAAGTCCCATAGTGCTTACAGCCATTTTTTGACCTGTAATTGTTGTTTTCCTGTTTTCGCATCAAGCGACTGTCTGTGTCGATTTCCAGTTCTTGCAACAGTCCCTGAAAAGCTTCAATGTCATCTTTACAACGTTCAGCTAAAATAATATGTCTTAAATGTTCAGGCAATTTAATTAAGCAAATGCGGATGAGTTCCGAGGGGTTGTACGGGTTTGACAAATACTGATTCTTGTGTAACATACCTTCAAAATATTTTACAGGCCCGAAAATTCAGACTGTTTGAAATGTTTCATCATTATAATACTGTGTTTTACTCGATCTTGAGTAGCCTGAGACCAATATGCAGAAAGGAGAGCATGATAAAAATCTCCTTCAATGTGACAGTCGCGAATAACCGATCTCATTCTAACAGCTGGTTCATTCTCTAGATAACCACACATAAATTCAAATCTACGTTCTAATGACCAATTAGGTGGAAAACAATGAGAAAATTGATGAAGCCAAGCTTGTAGATCGATGTATGTCAGTACTGGAATTCTTGAATGTTTTGAATTTACGCTTGTGATGGAGAGCTTATAATCCAAGCCATCGTGACGCCGAGTCACAAATCGGTATTTCTTACGTCGTGTCAGCGGTTCCATGTCAAGGTTCGATGCACCCTGTCGACTCCTTTCAAAATCTCCGAAATACCCTGTTTTACTACTTTATGACTTTTCCGTATTTCTAAATCCCTCTACCCTTGTCGTAGCGCGAGTATCCTCTGAAATACACTCCTGGAAATGGAAAAAAGAACACATTGACACCGGTGTGTCAGACCCACCATACTTGCTCCGGACACTGCGAGAGGGCTGTACAAGCAATGATCACACGCACGGCACAGCGGACACACCAGGAACCGCGGTGTTGGCCGTCGAATGGCGCTAGCTGCGCAGCATTTGTGCACCGCCGCCGTCAGTGTCAGCCAGTTTGCCGTGGCATACGGAGCTCCATCGCAGTCTTTAACACTGGTAGCATGCCGCGACAGCGTGGACGTGAACCGTATGTGCAGTTGACGGACTTTGAGCGAGGCCGTATAGTGGGCATGCGGGAGGCCGGGTGGACGTACCGCCGAATTGCTCAACACGTGGGGCGTGAGGTCTCCACAGTACATCGATGTTGTCGCCAGTGGTCGGCGGAAGGTGCACGTGCCCGTCGACCTGGGACCGGACCGCAGCGACGCACGGATGCACGCCAAGACCGTAGGATCCTACGCAGTGCCGTAGGGGACCGCACCGCCACTTCCCAGCAAATTAGGGATACTGTTGCTCATGGGGTATCGGCGAGGACCATTCGCAACCGTCTCCATGAAGCTGGGCTACGGTCCCGCACACCGTTAGGCCGTCTTCCGCTCACGCCCCAACATCGTGCAGCCCGCCTCCAGTGGTGTCGCGACAGGCGTGAATGTAGGGACGAATGGAGACGTGTCGTCTTCAGCGATGAGAGTCGCTTCTGCCTTGGTGCCAATGATGGTCGTATGCGTGTTTGGCGCCGTGCAGGTGAGCGCCACAATCAGGACTGCATACGACCGAGGCACACAGGGCCAACACCCGGCATCATGGTGTGGGGAGCGATCTCCTACACTGGCCGTACACCACTGGTGATCGTCGAGGGGACACTGAATAGTGCACGGTACATCCAAACCGTCATCGAACCCATCGTTCTACCATTCCTAGACCGGCAAGGGAACTTGCTGTTCCAACAGGACAATGCACGTCCGCATGTATCCCGTGCCACCCAACGTGTTCTAGAAGGTGTAAGTCAACTACCCTGGCCAGCAAGATCTCCGGATCTGTCCCCCATTGAGCATGTTTGGGACTGGATGAAGCGTCGTCTCACGCGGTCTGCACGTCCAGCACGAACGCTGGTCCAACTGAGGCGCCAGGTGGAAATGGCATGGCAAGCCGTTCCACAGGACTACATCCAGCATCTCTACGATCGTCTCCATGGGAGAATAGCAGCCTGCATTGCTGCGAAAGGTGGATATACACTGTACTAGTGCCGACATTGTGCATGCTCTGTTGCCTGAGTCTATGTGCCTGTGGTTCTGTCAGTGTGATCATGTGATGTATCTGACCCCAGGAATGTGTCAATAAAGTTTCCCCTTCCTGGGACAATGAATTCACGGTGTTCTTATTTCAATTTCCAGGAGTGTATGTAGTTCTAATATTGCGCGTGCCAACTTATATTGTAGTTCCCGCATTTCTCTTTTGTGTTGCGTATTAATTTGATTGTGCTTTGTTTAAATTCCTAATTTAATTGTACTCCCGTGTGACAGTATGGGCTACCGGTCTTGTATCATTCAAATCGTGATCTAAGTTCGTAGATAAATTTGTTGACTGATCCGAAAGTTCGGCTACTTTTTCCGATAATGAGCCAATTTCTTCCGTGTGTTTTTCTTAACTAAATTTTAGAATGTCCATTTGTGTCGTAATCGTATCTACGGTGACCTTTAAGTTTTCCTGATGTTTTAGAAGTTGCGCGACCGTATCGTTAGATGCAACTGAGTCTATTTCAGCCTGCAAGGTGTGATTTTCGTGAACAATGATGTGCAGTTCTTTTATGGCTGCTTCATAATTCTGTAATGCGTTTTCATGTCGAGAAAAAATAGGTTGAAAATGTTCACAAATTTGTGTTTTTTCAGCTTTACAAATTTTTTGACATTTCGACTCGATTTTAAGTAGTTCAACAGTTAAACATTCACGTGTTTGTTTAAGCGTTTGCTCAATTACGTCTAACTTTTGGAGTTGTTGCTGTGTTCGTTTTTGTTCTATTTGTTGCTGTGTTTGTTTCTGATTTCGTTCTATTTATTGAATTAATTGCAGTAACAATGTATTAGTGATTGAAACATGTTGCTCTGTGCTTTTCGACAGTGCATTTACACCGACAATATTCGGATTTTAAAGAAAAAAGAATGAATCTTTACTTAATTCAGAAAAGGGTAATGACGCAAAACCTGAATCTACGTTATTTGCAAGCTTTTTTTCTGTTGTTTCATGTTCCTTTGTGCTTTTCGGCAGTGCATTCGAACCGGCAATATTCGGATTTTGAAGAGCAAAGAATGAATCTTGACTTCATTGAGAAAAGGGTAATGACGCAAAACCTGAATCTACGGTATTTGCAATATTTCGTTCTGTTGTTTGATGTTCCTTTGTGCTTTTCGGCAGTGCATTCGCACTGGCAAAATCCATATTTCGGAAAGAAGAAAGTGGTCTTGACTTAATTGAGGAAAGTGTTATGACGCAAAATCTGAACCTACGATATTTGCAAGATTTTATTCTATTGTTTCACATTCCTGAGCCGAACAGTTATCGATCAATCGATCGACAATACGTCGCTGTTTTGTGTACCATGGGGATCGTCTTTTGTTAATTTATTTGATATAAATCTCTCAATCGCTGTCGATACTATTTCTTTGAATTCAAGCCACATCAGGTCTACAATTACACTGTCAATTTGGAAGGAGCGGAGATTGTCTGTCAGGATGGCACAAAGCGAATTTTTATCAGATTTTTTGAATACGTATTTTTTCGTTTATTTTCAGTGGATTTGGGAGTTACGGTATTCAGTCTCGCTACGACACTCTTTGTTCACTAATTCCCATATCAGTTTTGATGCTCGTTATAAGCTCAGGATAATTTGTTGCTAAGAGGTCAAGTGTGGTCACAACCGTTTACTATTCGAGTGAACTCATGAACTAATTAATGGAAATAAGTTTCAGAAAATTTGCTTAGCGCATTTTCGGATGATGTTTTAGCTTACCTTTCAGCAATTGCACATCTGAGTTGGAAGGGTTGGCGGGGAGGGGGGGGGGGTTCGGTGAAAGGATCGAGTTATTATTTTATCCCGGCTGCGAAGAATGACTTCTACACATACCAACTCACAGGAACAATCTACTTGAATTTCGTTTCTTCATCGTTTACCTCACTCATAAATATAGGTGAAAAACCAGACCCACACAGCAAATCCGACAACAGGAAGCGCACATTTACACAACCTTATCGAGTTGTTAGATCTGCCACACGGCAGGCATCACTTGCAAACAGCTGAAGACCACTCGTCATAACCTTGTGAAAATGTAACCAACAGAAGTAACAGCGAGTTTGGAGATTCATACGTTGGCAGTGGAGGGCTATCGTATTACTGCAACAACATTTGCACTGTTTGTATAATTTCATCTCATGAACTGAAATAAATACTGAAAATGATATCATTAGAAAGTAATGACGACGACTCAAAAGCAGATATCTGAAGTGACGCTTAACGATCACTTTTTATGTTTATAGTTCTTCTTTGAAAAAGCTGAACCTTGTCTCTGCAGCCACAGCTTCCTCTCTTCGGTCGGCAGTCCTCTTCATCTCCACGCATTAAGAATGTCTCATCTCATTGATCACATTATTATTATTATTATTATTATTATTATTACAAGAATTTGATGTTGTCTAATATCTCATCGTTTACTTCCATAAGATCTCGCCATCTAAAATATTTTGGAGAAGAATATCATGTCCAATCGAGTTAAGTGTCCAGCGGCTTTTGCTTTGCGTTGGCTCAGAGCTTTCAGGAGTTCTTCTCTCCTATTTCCTGTTGGACCGTATCCTTTGTTTCTCCGTTACTCCAGCTAGTTCTTGTAATTCTAGTTCTTTTAATTATCCTCCAGGACCACACTTCCACAGTTTCGAGGCGAGCTTTCTTCTGCTTTTCTAACGTCCAGGCACTCTTGGACAACGCTATTCTTCTCTTGATATTCCTCAGGCATGTTTTGTTTTCCTCCACAATGCTACAGAGGTTGTTAAATTTGGTTACTTTCTTAAATGCTTCAGTGCCTATTTTTACGTCAGTTTTAGTTACAGCACTTTTTTGTCTATAATCATGACCTTTTCCTTCTTTGTTCTCAGCCAGGAAATGACGAAATGAGAGTGGGGAGCTGGATAGCATTTTTTTCCGAGGTAAGTTTGGTATACTTCTTTGTTTATTAATGATTGAAAACAAAAGCATGAAGCTCCTCAGCGGCGACTGATGCGTGAAGCCCACTTTTCTGGTCGGTATGTGGAAGGCCTCTTCACCCAGCTGACTTTGAAGGGTCGGCACGACAGCCCCGCGAAACAGTCACCCTCAAACAATACGCAGCCCTGGTGACAGCTTAATATACGGTTGATTACGATTCGGTATTTAAGAACATGCACTATTATCAGTTTTATTTTAACCTTGCAAACACACTCTCATTTACAACAGTCAAACAATGTTATATGAATATAAAAATAACTGTACACCTGCTTTGAAACTGACAAGTACTGCTTTAAGGACGTGCCCTGAACTTACGAATAGAAGGGGTCATCATAGCACAGCAAATTCTTTAGACGAAAACTAGTCAGCGAACTTAAGACTGAGATAGTGATTTGATGAATTAAAATCATAAAATTAGCTCTTAAAATAGCTACAGCTACCTTGACAACTAAGTAAGAGAAGTCACAAAGAAACTCCTCCCATTCAAGAAGATAATAGATAGGCTAGAATATTAAAATATTTTTAAATACGACCACTAGGTCTGTTAAATGAACACTTACAGACAGTAAATATTGGAAGTGATTTCACAAGGCATTGATCTTAATATTAAGCCGCAGAAGAATTTGACTTTCACGACCAATGGCCAGTATCAGCAACCCAGCAACATATCCACAGGCTGCTTACACCTCGAGCACTCGGAACCACACAAAACCATCCTTAGAATAACACCCCATAATTAAAAAAAATACAAGTAAAAATAAAAAATATAAAATCAGTGGTCTGTGTTATTTCCATGCGAAACGTTTAGTTCTACTACAACTGTTATATAATAGAGAGAAACAAATTAACAAGATATCAGTACGACACGAGGAAAATTATACATAATTCTATGACTTCAGCGTATCATTACATTTTCAATCGACAGTGCCAAAAACCATCTGCTTAAAGTAATTGTAACAGCGTAAAACCCACATATCCTACACACATGATAGTGTTTATAATAGTCCTCATAGTGCCGATTCGGGATTTCGATGAAATGGTTAAAACAAAGTGTTAGAGAATAATGTACACTAAAGGCACGTTTTTACATTTAAAAAGACTTTTTTTTTTCTTTATTGTGATTTCATGCCCCTGCCCCATATGGGCAGGGGAGGGCTGTCAGCAGCACAATCCGCCGCTCTTCAGCCGAGTGACATGACAACTCAAACAAGAATAAAATAATACATACATAAGGAGGTAAAAAAGGGGAACATAAAACAGAGTAAGGGGAGAAAATGGAGGTAAAAATACACTGACATGTAGACGTTCATTGGGGACAGTTAAAAAAGTCACCAGAAAGTTAAAAAAAAAAACACAGTTGGCGATACTTAAAACACAGAGAAGACACCGGATGTGCGTGCACATGTTAAAAGTTGGCCACAGTATTAAAAACACTCCAAAACAACACACCTAAAACCCACTTGGAGCATGCACGACGAAGAATAAAACTACCAGGCGGGACCTGCCGAGGGAAAGGTCAGAGAGGATGGAAAAGGAGGGGAGAGCATGGGGCAGCTGGGGAAGCGGCGGGATGAAGAAAGGAGGGGCAACCGTGGGTTCACGAAGAGGCAGGAGACACATGGGGTGGGAGAGGAAAAGGGAAGACAGGGCAGGAGGGAGCGCAGAGACACTGAAAGAAGGCACAAGAGATGGACGGGGAGTAGGAGGGGAAATCCGCTCAAAAGGAGGGAGGGGGAGGAGAGGGAGCCCTGAGGAGGAGGCAGGAAGAGGGGGTTAGAGTTGGTAGGAAGGGTAGATGTCAGGGCGAAGCTCATCATCCGGGAGTGGTAGACGGTGGAAGTTGTGTTGGGAAAGGAGATGGAGGGTGTGGAGATGGAGAGAGGGAGGGACACAACAGTAAGGGCGTGGCAACTGGTTGGGAGTGGAGAGGAAGGGAGACACCAGGGGGTGAGGGGGATCAAGGCGGCGGACAATATATACTGTGCGGATGTGTTCAAGGAAAAGGAGAAGGCGGGGGAAGGGGATGAGGTCATAGAGGATGCGCGTGGGGGACGGAAGGCGGATGCGGAAGGCGAGGCGGAGTGCATGGCGTTCGAGGATTTGGAGGGCTTTATAGAACCGGGGAGGGGTGGAAATCCAAGCGATGCTGGCATAACAAAGGATGGGGCGGATCATGGATTTGTAGGTGTGAAGGATGGTGGAAAGATGCAGACCCCACGTCCGGCCGGACAGGAGTTTCAGGAGGCGGAGGCGGTTGTGAGCTTTGTTTTGGATGGTAAGGAGATGGGGAGTCCAGGTGAGGTGGCGGTCGAGTGTGAGGCCAAGGTATTTGAGGGTAGGAGTGAGGTGGATAGGATGGCCGTAAATGGTGAGGTACAAATCATGGAGGCGGAAGGAGCGGGTGGTGCGGCCTATGATGATCGCCTGGGTCTTGGAGGGATTAACACGGAGGAACCACTGGTTGCACCAAGCGGTGAATTGGTCAGGGTGGGTTTGGAGGGTACGTTGGGACCGTTGAAGGGTAGGATAAAGGGCTAGGAAGGCGGTGTCATCAGCAAACTGGAGAAGATGAACAGGAGGGGGAGGTTTGGGCATATCAGCAGTGTACAGGAGATAGAGGAGAGGGGAGAGGACAGAACCTTGGGGCACGCCGGCAGAGGGGTAGAAAGTACGGGAGTTGGAATTGTTGATAGTCACATAGGAGGGACGATGGGAGAGGAAGGAAGCAACGAGACGGACAAAGTTGACGGGGAGAGCATAGGTCTGGAGTTTGAAAAGGAGCCCAGGATGCCAGACACGGTCGTAGGCGTTCTGGAGATCAAGGGAAACAAAGATAGCAGAGCGACGGGAGTTAAGTTGGAGGGAAAGAAGATGGGTAAGGTTAAGGAGCTGGTCGTCAGCAGAGAAGGAAGGCCGGAAGCCACATTGGGTAAGAGGAAGGAGGCGGTGCTGGTTAAGGTGGCGGTGGATACGGCGAGAGAGGATGGCCTTACTGAACACGGAGGTGAGGCAGATGGGACGATAGGAAGAGGTAGCAGAGGGGGGTTTGTTAGGCTTAGGGAACAGCAGGACACGGGAAGTCTTCCACAGGTCAGGGTAAAATCCAGTGGAGAGAAGGACATTGTACAGGGTAGCAAGGACAGGCAGGAAGGATGTAGGGGATTCCTTGAGGTGACGGTAGGTGACGCCATCATGACCAGGGGCGGTGTTTCGTTTGGAGCGGAGGACGAGTGTGATGTCTTGCATGGTGATGGGAGTGTTGATGTCAGAGGGGGGTAGCCGATCCAAGTACTGGAAGCTAGGGGCGAGCGGGGGGACAGAGGTGTCAGTGCGGTCAAGGACAGTGGGGAAGAGGGAGTAATCAAAATGGGGATCGTCAGGAATGGAGAAGACCTCGGACAGGTGGGAAAAAAGACTTTCGCCTTCAAGCAGAAATCCTCCTGATATAGAGCTTCTATTGCCGAGAGAAGTTTGCAATATTTTGTCACTTTCAGTATCTTCAGCATAACATCATTGTCTGGAAAAGCTAAAAAGTGTTCCAACTAAAACATTCATATTTCTGTACGTACTACACGAATATGTAATAAAAAATGGGGGTTCGTATTTAAAAAATAAAAAGAAACGCAGTTGACATCCGTTTGATCTATGGCAGCACCGTCTAGCGGGCCAACCACAGCGCCATCTGGTTCCCACCTTCAAGCTAGACAAGTTTCGTTCTTTGTAGTTTTTTCGTTTGATGCTTATTTCGTGAGATATTTGGCCCGGCCACCATCAATGTACCACCCTGTATAAGCAGCAGTGACCACAAATTGTGACGTTAAGGCTCTACAATGCGATCGTGCCCAGATCAGTAATTACGGTGAGTAGGTAACTTGGATTAAGTGGTGCACCACTATTAAGTCTAAGAGAACTAGTACACTACTTCTCGACTAGATACTACTTATATCCCGCCACAGAAGGCGGTACTGTATCTACACCTTTACATCAGTTAACAAAACGAAAGTCACTGAGTGACAACCAAAATGCCTCTTTTGTAAAACACAATTCTACATCAGAGCACGCAACAACCTCTTTCAGTAGCACAACTGTCATTGCAGAGTGCAATGTGCGCTGGCTCATAATCAACCCGAGACCGAAAGAAATACGCTGTGCAAGACATAACCGCAAAATCAATGTAGAAGCGGCCAGAAACAAGGCCATAATGTTCGTTACCGACGTAAAGCAGAACTGTTATTGCTGTGGTGTGTCACGCGGTGTTTATCTTCTCGTACTAGAGGTACAAGGTTGCTGAGTCGTAAAACGGTAACTTAACAACTTGGCCCACAACGGTGTCATCGTCTGCAAACATTCCACTGAACGTGCGGAACCGACAACACCATTCAGTGACGAATTACGCAGGCCTGTGTCTTCTCTGTGTCCAACAACGTAGATAACACAAGTGACGACGGCTAAACCACTCGACACATGAAATCTTTTACAATCTCAAAGTCACTGGATTACAATCACGTGAAACAGAATCAATGGAATCACTGTATAACGGCACGCAAGAAATCACATCGCATATGCAGATCGCCTAGACCAGAGGTTCCCGAAATATTCCTGTGACGGAACACTTCGATGATCCTGATACTCTAATGAAAGTCTTTGTTTATTGTGAAGGTTAATAAAACTAATGACACTTTAAAAATTGTCAGAAGCTTGTTTTATTCAGTGACTGTTTTAGTTTTATATCATAACTAGTAACACAGAAATGATATTTTTTTTTAATCAGGAAAAAGTGTCGAAATGAGGCCGTGTTATTAGGAGTTTTTCGCAGAGCCTGATGTTCCGTGGAACATAGCTTGCGGAAGCCCGCCCCAGACGCCAGACTCCTATCACTGCTGCTAGCCGCCGGTCAGACACCGATGGCCGACTGCGGCAGCATCAGCGTCCGTCAGTCAGCGAGACGATAGAGGCCCCGTGGGCGCGGTTAAAGGTAGGCTGCGTCTGAAACGTGTCTGCGATGCAGCGGCCTTAATCGGCTGTCAGCAAACAGCCGTCAACCAGCAGTGCTTTTGGCCGCAGTCCGCTCTGTGTTTCGCAAGGAGCCGCCCTGGGGATACAAAGATGTTGACAGAGAAATGCATTTTTTTCTTTATTGTATTTTGATTTCCTCGCAGGGGGGGGGGGGGGGGAGGGGGGTCTGACAGCAGCGTAGTACGCCGCTCTGCAGCTTACAGATAAAGTTAAAAAAACATAATGAGGAGATATAACAACAAAAAGAGGTGATAAGATGGTGACTGTTTAAAACTGGTACATGGCGAAAAAGTCGTGAAGAAAACATAAAAATCAAAGAGGTCAGTGATGCTGATTAAAAACACATAGGAAATAGACAGGCACAATTAAAAAACAATGCGACAGCCTGGTTTCTGTACGCAGCACTGTATAAAAGGGACACACAACACTGAACACTCATGGAAAACACTGCACTATAGAGTACCAAGGCACATGGGCCTTTGGGTATGGGGGGAGGGGGGGGAGGACCCGGAAAGATGAGGTGGGGGGGAAGGGGGGAGCCTATGGAGGGAGAGGACACAGAGAAAAGGGGGGACCAGTGCAGACGTGAGAAAGGAGTGGGAAAGACAGTAGAGGGGAAAGAAAAAGGACTCGGGGGAGAGAATGGAGTCAAGGATTGGGGAGCAGGTAGGTGGAAAAAAACATGGTGGAAGGGGGGAGAGGGAGCCCAGGAAAAGGACAGAGGGAGGGAGGGGAGGTGAGGATCATAGTTGATAGGAGGGATAAATGGAGGGAGAGAGGGCATCATCTGGAAGGGGGAGTTGATAGAAGCCACCTCAGGAAAGGAGATTAAGGGTGTAGAGGTGGAGGGTAGGGGGGACACAACGGTGATGGCACGGCAGTGGTGGGGGTTGGAGAGGAGAGGAGCAACCAGGGGATGAGAGGGAAAAAGTCGGCGGGAGGTGTAGAGGACATATTCAAGGAAAAGGAGTAGCTGGGGGAGAAAGGAATCAGGTCGTAGAGGATCCGCGTGGAGGACAGGAGGTGTATACGGAATGTGAGGTGGAGTGCATGTTGCTTGAGGATGTGGAGGGACTTGTAGAATTTCGGGGGTGGGGGCAGATATCCAGATGGGACTGGCATAACAGAGGATGGGACGGAATTAGGATTTGTGGGTGTGGAGGATGGTAGAGCGGTTCAACCCCTATGTCCAGTCAGAAAGGAGTTTAAGATGGAGGTGGTTGTGGACCTTGGCTTGGACACAGCGGAGATGAGGGATCCAGGTGAGGTGCTAGTCAATGGTGAGTCCAATATAGGTGAGGGTGAGATATGCATTTGCACACAGCCGCCAACATACTCGTACATATGTTATCTAAACAGTCGGTGGTGAGTGACGTCATTGTCATATGCTCTCACTTTCGTCAATTAGCAGAAGCATGCTTATCCCTCGCTACTAGTCTGGTCCATTGGTTTACGTTTGGCGAAATGAAAAACAAAAGAACAGCACCGAATTTCTCGAAGTACTAGATGGAGATACTTCTGTAATTGGTCAGTGCAAATGCATTATTAGTTTTTGAACATTAAATAACTTACTGCTGCCGTGTAAGAAGAAATGTACAGTGTGTCGATTCGGTCATTATTTTTTTTCGTTTGTTCCTTTCAGTTAGAATACCTACGTCAGTTTCAAAATATGATTTATCAAACATATGTTAATTAACACATGTAACGGACATTTTTATTGGAATGCGCGTCGTCTTCTTATTTCTAACAATATACTCCCAGAAAAACTCAGATATCGTTGAAAATAAAAATTCTTAGTTGCCGATTTTTTATAAAAGGTAATTAATTAAGATTATGTAATTAAAAAACTACAAATAAAATTTTTCTCTCTTTTTGTATTTAAGATTTGATGTAAATGCTTATAGGACATTAAGCTTTGTTTAAAAAATTGTGTCCACCTGCAATCGAACCGAGTCCAGGCTCTTCCAAGCAGTGAGCAAAACGCACTACCATAGAGTCACACTGCTTATCGACAGAAACCCTTATTTTAAAATACTAAGCACGGTTTGAAGACCTAGAAGTCAATTATCTCCAGAATTTTTGCGAGTTCCACTCCTGGTAAGACTGAGCCATAAGTTAATAAACTTTCTGAGTTCATTTAAGATAGAAGTTACGGTATATGCTGTCTCGAATCTGTCTCAGTACATCGAAACACGCCTCCAACTTAATACCGTACACGTGTAAAAGCACACGGTGAAGCCAAGAAGACTGAGCTTGAGCCTCAGCCAAACATAGCTGCGGCCGACTCCCTAACTTACCTGTGGTCGGGCTGAGTTGAGTGTGGACTCTGAGGGGAACGCGGCGGAGAGAGTGGCCGCACTGCGACATGCGGGATATGTTCTCGCATCTGCGAACAGAGAGGAGTTCCGGATACGAGCGCCCACTGTGGCGCTGTGGTACCTGGCATCAGTGGCGGCCTGTGGGTCTGCCTGTTTCACCGTCTTGTAGCGGAATCGGAAATCGGCTCCTCGCCACAGAGGTGGCAGCAGACTGTAGCTAGCCACGGCGGGAGTACCTCCACGTGGAGCTGGGATTGCGTCTATCGGCGCTGAAACAACCGATTTTCGGCTACATCGTTTTTTTTTTCACCCAGTTTAATCCGACTGTTAAAACCGCTCAGAATAACTGGCTTCTGAAATAACCAATCTTCGTTCTTTTTAATTCCTAACATTTCCTTTAATAAAAGTAGAAACCGAACAAAGATTGAAGGAATTTGAGTCCCTCAATTTCAAGATACATAGAATCAAAATATTAAATCAAATACGCAAATAAAAGAAAATTGATTTCATCCGCCGTTCCTTGCTTTTCTCAGAAGGTGGTAAAAGTCTGAATACAGCAACAAAAAAAAACAAAAAAAAACAACAGTATTCTCTTATTGACTTTAAGCTTTTGAAACTCAGCTCAAAAATCATGTTGTAATTGAGAAGCATACCACCATTTGGGCATTACAAATGCACCGAAAGGTGAAAACTTTGGGAACTCTGTTTTTCGTGTTAATTTGTCCGTTTTCAAGCGCCTAGAATCGCACGGCCGCATCGGCCGGGCGGAGATAAAGACGTATCATGTAGACACAGGCAACGGATCAGCTACTTTCCGTTTTTATTGTATACTGTGAATGAATTGTTGTTAATTGAATACATCCTCTTATTACTTCACAGATATGGCAGACAAATCATTTAAAGGAAATGAATCATTGTACTTCCCTGCTACGTCACTTCTAAAAATACTTCCAGGCTCGGACTGGTGCCATTCTGAAATACAACGCGTCTACGGCGACGACAGCGAGAAACTACCGTCCAGACCCCGCGTACCTCAAGCCATAACACGCTGCAAAGGGGAGTCATTGTTACAGCAATGCGCTACCAATTCTTATCCCACGTGTTTCTGGCTCGTCTCTGTCGGCACTGTTAGTAAAATAGCACTGCACGCTTTTCTTATTTTATATAATAACCCAGTATTTCAAACCAATGCAAATTTTACGAATAAAAATTATTCCTTTATGAAAAAAGTACCTGTGCCCTTTCATCATGGCGGACCAAAGAGACTATACGATTATTTACGATGAATGCGCGGACGTCTTGTCTGACGCTCTGAACGAATTGGCCGGTTGGGAAGAAGACAATGGATATCAAAGAATGAAAGTGAAGCAGAATCGTAGGAAGACAGTGAAATACGACCAAGATGAATTCGGCGAACGCTACGGTTGCCAACTGATTCGGCTGAATCAGTCGAAGAAGACACTGCACAGTGGTCAGACTTTGATTTACCGAGGACCAACAATAAATCTGAAGGATCCCCGGGTCCAAACATATTTCCCAAAGATACACAGAGCGTCGAGGATATCGTAGAATTGTATACTGGGAACGATCTATTTGAATATATTAGCAACGAAACCAATAAGTACTACAGTCAAAATTGCAATATAAGGAAACTGGATTTTAAAAAATGTCAAATTTGTCGACGTTACGGGACCCGAACGTAGAAAACGGTTTGGGAATTCTAAAAAAAGCAAGAATCAATTATTATTGGTCAACGAATCCGTTGATAGACACACCGATATTTCGCAAAACGATGTCCCGCAACCGATTCAGACAAATATCATTTTTTCATTTCTCCGACAGCAGTAATAAACGCGATAATGCCGACCGGCTTGTCAAAGTGCAATTCATAATTGATTATTTTTCCAAAAAGTTTAAAGAAACGTTTAACCTAAGTCAAAACATCTCAACTGATGAAGTAATGATACCGTGGCGTGGACGGTTAAATTTTAAAGTTTACAATCCGTCGAAAATTACGAAATACGGCATACTCATTCGGATGCTTTGTGATTCGAGTACGGGACACATTTCCTCATTCAAGATTTATTCCTGCGCTGGACAGCCTTTAGCAAAAACAGTGATGGAACTATTGACACCTTCTGATGGAAAGTGGCATCACCTACGCATGCATAATTATTATAACAGTGTAGAAGTTGCAGAGAAGTTACTTGAAAAGAAAATTCGAGTTTGTGGAACGATCCAGCAAAGAGAGGATTTCCGGAAAATTAAAGCGCTCAAAAGTCAATGTGCTTGAAGCTTGTCATCAACGGAAAGGTGACAAGCGGCCAGCGACAAGCCAAGTAATCCGAATTAGCGCTGCCGGCGCCAAGCGAATAAATTTGTACGAGACGTGCGGACGGCAAAGTGTTAAGAAGTAAAATAAAGGTATCAGTTTTAACCAGGCGTTTTTTCTCATTCCTGATATACCGCTCTCTTCGGGCGTATCGATGTGTACTGGTGACTATGCACACAGTAGTAATAACATATAAGAATTTAATGAAACATTCAACGCAGAGATAGTGCACTGTCGTACAAACCATTCTGAGGCTTTCTGTCGCAACAATTCTGGTTTTACCCTGAACTAACACAGCAAGAACTTGCAGACTGTTTTGTACAATAGTGCAGTCGTGAAAGACTTGCTTCTTCTGTAAACACTGTTAACTGGACGTACATCAATTACACAGGAGTAAAATCCCAGTCAGAAAACTATCTGAAAAAGATGCGCAACTATCAAAGAAAATGCTATTTTGATTTTACTGAGTGCAAGGATTTTCAGTATGCCCAAAATATACAGAAGAGTGGAACTGGACACTTCACAAAACGCAGAATGTAAGCATGCTCCGTCTGAAGTATCAGTTTCTCACAATTGAAATCAGACAAATTGTAAAATATCACGGTGTAACAGTTTGCACGGATTGTGTGAGATGAGCACCTGGAGTTGTTTTAAGTAGAGTTAAGTTCCCCCACGTTAGAAATCTAAGTGACGGACAATGTTGACGCAAAGTTTCGGCCTCTGAGAGGACGTGACAAAATGAAAAAGTGCTCTGAGCGTTCTGTGAAATTCTTGATGTTATCTCAGTGTCACCTGGCCGTGAGCAGCCAGCCCAGCTAGGAGCAGCTTAGCGTGGTGCGTAGAGTGGTCCAGAGGTGGGAGAGGCTCAGCAGAGGCTCGCCGCCAATGAAAACAGCAGGGAGATGGCCGCCCCTCGTTCCGAGAGCCGCGGCGCTAAGTGCCGAGTGGAGAGCGGCACAGCTGTGCGGCGTGTTCTCTCAGGCTTACGAGGTGTGACTGGAAAGTTGTAACAATGGGCTTGTAATTGTACAAAGGTGGTACTGACATGCTACTGTGGTGTATCTCTTTCAATATAGTCCCCTTCTGACTGAACACACTGACTCCAACGGTGTTCCCACTTTCGGAAACATTCCTGGCAATTTTTTTTTTCCTGAAATGTGTTAAGGACGCTCTCTGTATTTGCCTGGATGTCTTCCGTCGAGTCAAATCGCTTCCCTTCAGTGAAAATTTCACTTTAGAAAACAGGTAGAAGCCCGCAGTGACCAAATCAGGGGAATCTGGTGGTTATGGAAGCAGAGGCATTTTGAATTTGGTCAAAAATTCAACGCTGCAGAAGGCACGATGAGCTGGAGCATTGTCATGGTGTACCACCCAGCTCCTGTCTTTGCACAATGCAGGCTTTTTCTTCCGCACCTTTTCGCCCAAACGCTCAAGAACACATTTGTAGTGTTTCTGGTTAATTGTCTGCCCTCCAGAGGTACATTCATGATTCACAATATCTGTAGAATCGAAAAAAATCACTAACATTGTCTTCACCTCCGACCAACTTGGCAGTGCTTTCTTCGGTCGTGGTGAACCCGGATTTTTCCACTGTGAAGACTGCATTTTGGTTTCAGGATCATATCCATATACCCACTATTCGTCACCTGTAATTACCCTATTTAACAAATGTGGGTCATTTTTAGTCTGATTAATCAGCCCTTGGCACACTTCAAGTCGGTATTGTCTCTGGTCACTTGACAACACTTTTGGAATAAATTTTGCAGACACTCGACGCATGTTCACATGTTCAGTTAAAATTGACTGAACTGCATAGAAACTTAAATTAAGTTCATCAGCAATTGTAAGTTTGCGATCAGAGTGCAGTAAGTGCCGCGCGGGATTAGCCGAGCGGTCTGAAGCCGCTGCAGGCATGGACTATGCGGCTGGTCCCGTTGGAGGTTCGAGTCCTCCCTCGAGCATTGGTGTGTGTGTTTTTCTTTAGGATAATTTAAGTAGTGTGTAAGCTTAGGGACTGATAACCTTAGCAGTCAAGTCCCATAAGATTTCACATACATTTGAACATTTTTGAACAGTGCACTAAGTCGCGAACTTCCACAACATTTTCATTCGTTTTTGAAGTGGAAGGACGGCCGGAACGTGGTTCATCTTCAAATGATTCGCGGCCATTTTTAAATCTGTTGAACCAGACAAAAACATTTGACTGGCTCATACAATTATCTCCAAAAGCTGTTTTTAATAGTTTGTAAGTCTCAAAGCTTATTTCCTGTGTTTAAAACAAAATTTCACACAAACTCGTTGCTCCGTTTTTACGTCCATTTTCACTAAGACGGAATAATCCGGCAACAAGCCCTAACAGACCTGCACTCAACCAGCTGCCACAACGAAAAACCTAAAAGAAGCGCAGTTTCCTGTCAGAGGACGTTCAAGGAAAAGGCAATGACTCACTACACACCTTCCGTGTACCTGCCCACCAAACCAGTATGCAGTAGGGGATCCATTCTTAAAACTTTCCAATCACACCAGTATAAAAACAGCTAGATTAAATCTCCCTAGTTACCAAAGGCAGGATGGAAATTCCGTTCGCCGGGCGTGGTGACCGAGCGGTTCTAGGCGCTACAGTCTCGAACCGCGCGACCGCTACGGTCGCAGGTTCGAATCCTGCCTCGGGCATGGATGTGTGTGATATCCTCAGGTTAGTTAGGTTTAAGTAGTTCTAAGTTCTAGGGGGCTGATGACCTCAGAAGTTAAGTCCCATAGTGCTCAGAGCCATTTGAACCATTTTTTTTTTTTTTTTTTAATTCCGTTCAGCTGCACAGAATAGCACAGAAAGCATACCACAACGTGCAAAATTAGGAGTATCATTACGTTTATCCCACACCTATTACGTTAAAGTAATATCTCTGCAAAAATATGTTTGGCTATAGTTCTTTGGTAAAGCAAAGGGTACACGAAGTAAATCGTCAGTGGTATCATAGATTGCACTTCAATACTAAGTTAAATTATTGTGATTTAATTCACTATTTGTGAAAAGACTTATTCAGTGATACTGTGAACTATTAATTTAACAACCGTAACTAAGAAATAATTGAATATTTATAAGTTGTACAACAGCAAATTAATGTGAATTTCTGAGCGCCTCGCATAAGAAGTCATTTACGTAAACCGGCCACTAGGCTCGAAAATAGTGAATTTCATCATCTGTTAAGATAGGTCAGTAGTGAAGACACCGCAGGGAGTGAAAGTGACAGTCAAAGACGGGCTAGAGAACTGTTAGCGGAAGAACACGCAAGGGATGGAAGAGTTGCACGAGAGTTTTTTTTTTTTCGTGGATGAAAATCGTTCTGGGAGACAGTGGGTTCACTCTTAGTTGATGCACTCTTAGTGGTGGAAAATGTTCGATTGTGGACTTCATGTGGAGATGCAGTGTGCTCAGTTTCTGGACGATAAACGGCCACACGGTCAAAAATCACCAGTTCTGCGCGAGAGGTCAGCGCGAGACGCAGTTATTTTTCACGATGCACTTGGCGTTGTGAACTTCAAAGATTTCGTCAGGTGTCGTGACAAAATAAGTAACTGGTGTAGGCAGTGAACTTCGTCCTTTTTAGAGTAACTTAGCGAAGCGCTGTCTACATTGGCTGTCTGCTTGTGTCGCTATCTCAACAGCTACGATTTTTCAAAAATATACATTGTTATTTCAAACTTAAGTCTAATGTAATTTATTCAATCATATACACTCTGCCTACTCATACTGATTTAATGCTGCAGTTAAAAATCTATCCAAACAAATTTTACGAACTTTAGTTTCAAGAAGAAAACGATTTAGCACCGGGTTGTGATAGACCCTATGTAGTTAATTTAGAGCCAAAGACATTATTTCAGAACCGATCGTGGACTCTAGTTTTGAAACGAACGTGTCAAGTAGCACACGAATTTATAAATTATTTGTCCGAGAGAGATTCTTTGAAAAGCTCGTAGTATCAAACAGAACAGACTCAGTCGTAGGTAAATCGGATAGCAGACCTTGGTCCGTTAGTAGGATATTGCAAAAGTTTCTCCACCTAATTGCAGATCAACTTACTCAACTTATAACACTGTAAGTCTTTGTTGCAGTTAATACGGTTTGTGGTACTAAATAATGATGAATTTGTGATGTACTGTTGATAGCAGTATTCAAACGACACAAATGATTTTACATAATTTCTTTTAACGACAGTTGTTTCGATGTAAATTTAAAAATGCCATTTAATTTCTCTCCGCTTCTGCTCACTGTAAAATGCCTGGTTCATTTTAACTTAGCAGGGATGTACACATCTTTTTCCATGTAGTGTGATGTCACTGTATCGTATCACTTTATACGAGCAACTTGGGCGGTCATGCCCCTTACGACGTCTGTAGATTTGTTTTCATCTGATACAAGTGAATCGTAACAAGTGCTCGTCTACATAATTTTTGTTTGTGCCATGTGAACTTGTGTTATAAGGTAGACCATTGTGAGTGTCTGTGAAAACATAATGAACAACATGAGTATTATTTGTTCGAGAAAGACGATTAAAATATTCCGTGCGGTCATTTGACGTAATTTACTTTCTAGCTCTACTTTTTAATGCAATCATCATTGTCACACCTTTGAAATGGTGCACTTTCATCCTAGGGCAAGTCACTTTTGAAAGGATGTTCCCCGTGTGGGGTAGCCGCGTGGTCTACGGGCGACTTGCCCCGTATCGCGCGGCCCCCCCGTCGGAGGTTCGAGTCCTCCCTAGAGCATGGGTGTGTGTGTGTGTGTGTTTTGTCCTTAGTTTAAGTTAGATTCAGTATTGTGTAAGCCTAGGGACCGATGACCTCAGCAGTTTGGTCCCCTAGGAACTTACCACCACGAAAATGATGTTCATATTTCTTCATGACTGCATGAAATCAGTATAACGATGAATGTATGGATTCGACACCATCAACGCTGCTTTAGCAAAAAAGTAAACGAAAATAAAATTGTGCCTGACTGCTATTCAACATAAAACATTCTTCTGGGAATCTGCTGTGCATCTGCAAAGGAAACTGTTTAGCAAACATTGGTACCTATTATCTTAAGGTTCGGGACCCATACCACAAAGGAAAAACATAGGATACTGAATGTACACGGAGAAGAGAGCGCAGATGGCTAAATATTTGACTCACTCTAATATCTCGTAGGGCTATTATAAGTATTCTCTGCTATGCACTTGCCAGTGCTTTTCAGATTAACATGTAGATATAGAAGAAAACGTATTAAGTACCTGTTCTTGTCTTCCGCTGCTCTACTTACAAGGAAACCTCCCCATCGCATCCCCCTCAGATTTAGTTATAAGTTGGCACAGTGGATAGGCCTTGAAAAACTGAACACAGATCAGTCGAGAAAACGGGAACAAGTTGTGTGGAACTATGAAAAAAATTAGTAAAATATACAAACTGAGTAATCCATTCGAAGATAGGCAACATCAAGGACACTGGGAGTCAAGGAGCGCCGAGGTCCCGTGGTTAGCGAGAGCAGCTACGGAACGAGAAGTCCTAGGTTCAAGTCTTTCCTCGAGAGAAAAGTTTAACTTTTTATTTTCAGTTTATGTGACAAACTCATATGTTTTCATCACTTTTTTGGGAGTGATTATCACATCCACAAGAAAACCTAAATCGGGCAAGGTAGAAGAATCTTTTTACCCATTCGCTAAGTGTACAAGTTAGTTGGGCCGACAACATATTCCTGTCATGTGACTCACATGCCGTCACCATTGTCGCATAAAATATATCGGTAGTGTTTTACTGTGGAGGAATCGGTTGACATATGACCTTGCTATCAAATGTATTCGGTTCCCATTCGAGAGGCACGTCCTTTCGTCTACTAATCGCACGATTTTGCGGTGCGGTCGTAAAACACAGACACCAAATTTATTACAGTGAACAGAGACGTCAATGAACGAGCGGACAGATCATAACTTTGCGAAAATAAAGAAAGTAAAATTTTCAGTCGAGGGAAGACTTGAACCAAGGACCTCACGTGCCGCAGCTACTCACGCTAACCACGGGACCACTGCACTCCTGAGCTCACATTCTCCTTGATGTTGCATATGTTGCGCACGGACTACTCAGTTTGTATATTTTATTAATTTTTTTTCGTAGTTTCACACAACTTCTTCCTGTTTTCTCGATTGATATGTGTTCAGTTTTTCAAGGCCTATCCACTGTGCCAACTTATAACTAAATCTTAGGGGGGTGCGATGGGGAGGTTCCCTTGTTAGAGAGATTTCTAAAGATAATACAGCTCGTAATTGTTATCCTGTTTCCCCGATGGTTAATAGGACTGAGACAAGCTATTGTTTTTACAAGAACTTTTTTTCATTTTAATACAGGTTAATATATCGCAATGAAGATCTACGAGTGTCACCCGTTATCATTTTGCAGTAACTGGCAGCACATGCAGTTCTGTTGGATTAGTGAGGAAAAAATAAATCGTACACATACACCATTTCATTTTGAAGTGAATCTGCCACTTAATGTTCGGAGTATACGATGTATTACACACTAAACAGTATTTGTCATACAGTTAAAAGAAAAGGTTTCGAATACCGTCCTTCTCCTAGCTTGCAGCACGAACAATTTTACACTATTTTTGTCTTTCATTGCGCATACGCACTAGCATTTTCCTGTAGGCGTATCACCGAGGAAGATGGCGTCGTGGTTAACACACTGGACTCATGTTCCTGAAGAAAATAGTTCAAATTCTCGTCCGGCCTCACAATTTAGGTTCTCCATTGCACTCCTAAATCGACCCGTGCAAAGGTCGGGACGATTCCTTTGGAAGTGACACGGCTGATTTCTCTTCGCGCCTTTTCGTAATCCAAGTATGCGCTCCGTCTCTAACGGCACCTTGTCGGCGGCACCTTGAACTGCGATCACCCACCCGTGGGAGCGTTTGACTTGTGACGGGAGCTCCGTCTTTCCCCACGTGGCATCCAGACCGGGCCTCCCTCGTCTCCGCCAGAAGCAGCAGCGGCGGCGGCGGCAGCGGCGGCGGCGGCCCCCCTGCTCTATCCCCTGCGGTCGCATGGCGGTCCGTCTCGCGAGACGACCACCGGCTCTCAACTTACGCCCCTGCGGGCGCTGTTTTTGTTTCCGCTGCTGACGTAGCAAAGAAGTTCTTTAATTCGACTCGAGAGCCACGCCGTATCTCTTTCCTCCGGTGTATCCGCCCTGCGAGAGCCTCGCTGCTTTCATCTCAGCTCCCGAGCTCCGTAAAACCGCACAAACGAGGGGCGAGGCCTTGCAGCACCGTCTCACGCAGTCGGCAGGCCGGACAGCGGGAATTACACCTGGCTCTGTGCCGTCGGAGATGAACGAAACCGCCTGTGTCACTCGATCATCACACCTACTCTAAAAAACGGATGATATGTCATTCAGTTGTGGAAACGAAGCTCAGGGATTCAGTTTTCCTCTCCAAGGAAACTTGGACTTATTCCGGAGCACGCCAGCAACTTCCGCTCAGTTGAACTGCTACTGGAATATCTGCTATAGCTATCTACATTTTACCTCTACTGTGTTCATATTTTCTCTGCGACATTACAGGTGACAATGTATAACTTGCTGACAAATCCGATATTCGGGTATTCGATTTGCCAGTTTTCTATTGGATATCGGAACAAAAAAAGGAATTGTGATTGTAAGATAATATCGAGAAGAAATTCAGTTTCGTGTATTCGTGAACAACACCTTCGAAATTATGAAACAGTCTTACAGTGAAATATACACACTCCACAAATGTATAAGTACAACTGCTTAGCCTGTTTACAACGCGATTTTGTAAACCTCTATATGGTAACACCTCTTCATGGCTATGTAGGCGGCCCTTCGCAGTTGAAAGCCGTCAAAAGCGGTGCAAGGTATCAGGCTCAAAATGGCTCAAATGGCTCTGAGCACTATGGGACTTAACTTCTGAGGTCATAAGTCCCCTAGAACTTAGAACTACTTAAACCTAAGGACATCACACATATCCATGCCCGAGGCAGGATTCGAACCTGCGACCGTAGCGGTCTCGCGGTTCCAGACTGTAGCGCCTAGAACCGCTCGGCCACCCCGGCCGTCTGAAGTATCAGGGATTTCAATGAGTTAATTCGATTGTACAAGTGTGTTAGTAGTATGGAATAAATCTATTAAAAGGTAATACATGATGCGGCAGCCTTTCGTGCATCTCAGTGTTTATGACGTCATAGCTCATGATTACGTGAGGTACCTTGGTATAATTTTGTAGAATGATTTAGCGGCATATGTCTGTACTGTCTGCAAAAATTATTGCGAATAGAGTTAGTAGCACAGAAGCAATAAATTTAAACGTCATTCAGGAAGTAGCAGTTTTTCAAGCACCTCATTGTTTATGGCGTCATATCTGCTCAACTATGGTAAGTAGGTGGTTAGGTAGGTGGTTCTTACCTCAACAACGTTTGTTCCTGACAGTAAGGGGCATGTTTTCCAAGTTTGGCTGACATTAGTCCACTGGTTTTAGGCGGATATGTGGAACGTACACACACACACACACACACACACACACAGACGCGCGCGCACACACACGCACACACACACACACACACACACACACACACACACACACGCACACACAAATGGCTCTGAGCACTATGGGACTCAACTGCTGAGGTCATTAGTCCCCTAGAACTTAGAACTAGTTAAACCTAACTAACCTAAGGACATCCATGCCCGAGGCAGGATTCGAACCTGCGACCGTAGCGGTCTTGCGGTTCCAGACACACACACACACACACACACACACACATACACACACACACACACACACACACACACACACACATTTTAAGTATGGATGTTATAGGTAGAGTCTATTCGTGAGCTGTATCGTTTCGCTGTTTTCCATTTGTTAACCCTGTATTAATTATTCGGGTGAACAAAGGTGTAGAATGGTTAAGAGCGGCTAACTCTTTTGCAAATCTTGTACAGAAACGGACTGGACCTTATTCGCTTTTAGCTATTTCAGCTGTTTTGCAACGCAATTGACGGTGACATCTATATCATTCATCAGATACCCATTGCTACGACCTCATCTGTGGCCTTGCAGAGGAAAATGTAGATATCTCAACAGCATAGCCGCAGAACTCATGCAGAAATCTGGAACCCTATCATACAACCTGAACTGCTTCATTCTGAAATTGTCGCACTCCGAGTAAGAGGTCTAATTAATGTTCTCACACATTCCAGCTGTGGAGTATTATTATCAGACTTTGTTTCTTATATTTTAATCAGAATGTAAAGTATCGGACTTGGTTAATAACCATCGGTTGCTGATGCTACATGAATTAGAACTATATGATTTCGAAAAGGAATAAACCCTAATGTGCGAGTATTACCTCCAACGCCGAATGAAATCGTACAAGGAATTTAACTTGATTAATTTCACACAATTACTTATTAAATTAGACGCGATTGCGTACATACATTAATTGCCATCTGCCTTGTAGTAAACCCAGAACAAGAGTGAAATTTTGTGACTGATAGTACTTAAAATTTTACGCTAAACCCACAGGAAAGGAGAAGGTCATAGCGATTTCATAATTCGTGCAGACAACTCTCTAGAATTCAGTGATCTCTGAGATTCTTACTGCGAAAAGTGCCATAGAATATTTACGAGGTATTACAGAGCTTGCTGCGGAAAGACAGCAAAGTTACACACGAACCTCTGTTTGCACTGAAATTTTGTGAAAAATTGTTCCTGAATGTCTCTTAAGATGTGGCAAGGAGACATCGCTTTTACCTAGGTCCCTTAATTGCGGCTGTGTAGACAGTTATTAAGAACAACATGTAGTGATTGCAATAGGAAGGAACGTGGAAGTCCTGAAACGTGACCACTATGTTAAAAGTCCGCTCTATTTTTTCGACGGTGGTTTTTCGTTAGTCAACATTGCACAAACACAGGACAGACGTAAACTGTGTCCAACTGTGTGTGTGAAGTTGTCGTGCGCACGCCTCCAGCATTCCACTTTTTGCTTCGCTGTCGCAACGCTTTCCTATTTCAGACGGAGTTCTTCCCTGCATTTCCTACACAACCCTACATACGTTTCTCTACTCTCGGTCATCACCATACTTCGATCAGAGACTTATTTAACAAAAGATTCCTTGCAACTTTCCCATATTTTTACGCTCCGCGACAAAACTAAGGATCACTTTTTGCAAACCTCGTAATTATTTCCCATTTGTAATTTGGCTGAAAGGTGTCTCCAGCTTCCCTTTGTAATGGTGCAAAAGCGTCGCCGCAATGCGATTTCTTTCTCGGGCTCAGCGACGTTTCGAAAAGCAAGGTGTCGACAAGTGCGTAGAAAAATGGCACAGCTCAGAAGTTGGTGTAAGCTGTAACGTGTGCCAGTGATCTCACATCCGCAGTGTCACACAATGGTAAGGGCATCACAGGCCCCGCCCCCTACCCATATTTCAGCCGTTCATTTGTCGCCTCCACTGTCGGGACGTGAACCACGACGCCCAGCGTTAAGAGGGGTAGGACGTCAAACGGGCCGACTTGGAGCAGGAGAGGCACCACAGGACATTTTAATTTCCACTGACTATACTTTTACAAATAAATTCATAAAATGTTGTCAGCATGACCAGGAAAGATTCAGAATTCACACTCATAGCAGTGGAAGTTCGAAAACATGATGAAGTATTTTTTTTTTTTTTTTACATGTGAAATTTCATCATTTTTTCACTTACTAATGGCAGCATTTGTTGCTATAGGTACACTTTTCTTCATAAGTAAGAGAGATGGTTCGATTAATTTTGCACAGCACACAAACCATACTTAAAGGTGTATGAAACTCTAGAATTTTCCAAATCTATTAAAATCTGTGGTAAAAATTGAGGTAATTAACTAAAAAAATTTGTGTTTTTTGTAAACATGAAGTTTAAAATACAACAGACCATTCGTTTTTTCATAAAATAAATATATTCTAGAGTTTCGTACACCTGTAAGTATGTTATGTATGCTGTGCACAATTCATCGAAGAATCTCTCTAACTTATGAAGAAAAGTGTACCTATAGCAACAAAAGCTGCCATTAGTAAGTGAAAAAATGATGAAATTTCACACGTGAAAAAAATTATTTTGTTATGTTTTTGAACTTCCACTGCAATGAGTGTGAATTCTGAATCCTTCCTGGTGATGCTGACAAGGTTTTATGAATTTATTTGTAAAAGTATAGACACTGGAAATTAAAATGTCCTGTGATGCCTCTCCTGCTCCAAGTCAGCCCGTTTGACGTCCTACCCCCCTTAAATTCACACAGTTTCCTTATGGGTGGCCAAATAAAACGTGTCAGACAAACCGCCGCTCATAATCGACACGAAGAGGCACCAGGGGTCGTCATAAGGGCGTCAGTGGAGTTGTCCTTTTCCCTGGGGCACTGGTTCGCGGACAAAGACGACAGGTCGCAACAGGACGACGTTCTGACAACCTTTGATACTGTTGACACCCCCCAGACGATTCAACCCCTATCTAAGGATACTGCAGGCAGACAGCAACATTGAACGTAATCGCACTCGTTTGGAGTGCAACGTGTACAGGCTGGAACCACTAGGGGCAGTACGAAACCGTGTGAGGTCTTTGAAGCAGCAAAAGCTGCTCATGCCTTTTGAGCCCTTCTGTTTTGCAGTAAGCTGTCACATGATTACGACTGGGGAGGTGGTGGAGAGGGGTGGGATGGCGACATTGATACCTATAGGAATAAAGCGGCAAAAGAATCCCTCTGATAGCACCCAGTTCGGCAAAACCCTCGATGCCACACGCTCACCTTCAACGAGCACTTTAAAATTGCCTGTACAGGGACCACCCTAGGCGCCTACAGGCAGGCTGCACTGCTGCCCTTACACTTGTCGGCAGGCGTGTGGAATCGCAGGGGTGCGAAGGGGGTTGCATTTCCGCGAGCACCTAGGTCTCCATCACTCGTTATCTCTGAACAGGCACATTCTGAAGTGCTCAACAACGGTGGGCGGGCGACACCGAGAGCGTTGCCCACCTACAGGGTCTCGGAGGGCCCATCTGCAGTTTCATACACGTATGTGTCAGTGTCGCACCCGTCTGTGATCACACTACGAGAGGGCTCGAAACAGGATGGCTCAAAAAGTACAAGACTACTTTGCTGCTTTAGATCGCGTTTAGATTTCGTCAAATCGTTTTGGTCGATCCCTGGTGGTCCTGCCCACTGCCTCCAGGCCTTTTTGGAATGGAGGGGTATTTGAAATGCTTTCCTTGGACACCGATAAGAAAACCGCACCTTTTCAATGCTGTATATTCCGTTAATTATAAAATTTAAAAAATGAAAAAAAACATTGAAAGTATGACACAGAGTAGTATAGTGAGGCGTTCACTTAATATCAGTGCCCAGTAAAGCAATCTCTCAGGCTACAGGAGCTAGGTGCGCTGAACCAACTGATCTCCATCGGTGAGGCTACCAAAGGAACGGCGAGGAGAAGATAAGACAGGGTATGACCACCTTTCGATCGTGTGACACGTCTACGGTGGAGTTTGGCAGATTTGTGGTGAAATACGGTGCTAGTGTGACATCATTAACCCACTTTACACCTCACATGAACTTCTCAGCTTTGCCCTTCCTTTCGAACGTGTCGACACGTCGCTGTTTGACAGGTCTCCAAGCAAGTGGGCGAAGTACCCCTAGAGAGGAAGATTGTGTTAGGTCGTTTGCAGATGACGCTGTCGTTTATCGACTAATAAAGTCATCAGAAGATGAAAAAATTGTAAAACGTATTAGAAAAGACATATCAATGGTGCGAAAATTGGAAGTTGACCCTAAATAACGAAAAGTGTGAGGTCATCCACATGAGTTCTAAAAGGAATTCGTTAAAATTCGGTTACACTATAAATCAGCCTAATCTAAAAGTCGCAAATTCAACTAAATATCTTGGTGTTACAATTATCAGTAACTTAAATTGGAAGGAACGCATAGAAAATGTTGTTGGGAAAGCTAAGCAAAGACTGCGTTTTATTGGCAGGACACTTAGACAGCGAAACAGACATACTAAGGAGACTGCCTACACTAGGTTTGTCCGTCCTCTTTTAGAATACTGTTGCGCGGTGTGGGATCCTTACCAGATAGGACTGACGGAGGACATCGAAAAGGTCAACGAAGGGCAGCACGTTTTGTATTATCACGAAATACGGGAGAGAGTGTCACAGAAATGATACAGGATTTGGGCTGGACATCATTAAAAGAAATGAGCTTTTCGTTGCGACGGAAACTTCTCACGAAATTCCAATCACCAACTTTCTCCTCAGAATGCGAAAATATTTTTTTAACACCGACCTACATAGGGAGAAACGATTACCACGATAAAATAAGGGAAATCAGAGCTCGTACGGAAAGATATAGGTTTTCGTTCTTACGCGCGCTATACGAGAGTGGAATAATAGAGAATTGTGAAGGTGGTTCGATGAACCCTCTGCCAGGCACTTAAATGTGATTTGCAGAGTATCCATGCAGATGTAGATCTAGATGTAGATTGTACGCAGCCAGATTTCCAGTATTTACATCGAAAAGCTAGACGATACGATATTTCGAAAAAGAGACGCTTTAATACTGTGTTGTGCAATGTAGATCAAAGTTGCCTCGCAAAATAAACCAGATGCCATCCATTCATAGAGGAATTCTAATCCTTGAAAGTATTCAGTTAATTCGATATTAAAAATGTTTCAAATGGCTGGCCGACCGGTGTGGCCGTGCGGTTCTAGGCGCTTCAGTCTGGAACCGCGTGACCGCTACGACCGTAGTTTCGAATCCTGCCTCGGGCATGGATGTGTGTGGCGTCCTTGGGTTAGTTAGGTTTAAGTAGTTTCTAAATTCTAGGGGTTAGCCGGCACGGTAGCTCAGCGTGTTCGGTCAGAGGGTTACGTACTCTCTGTAATAAAAAAAAAAAAAAAACTGAGTTAATGGATCAACAACGAACTTTATCGAATGTCTTACGACGTCCCCCCCGAGCATATACAACGAACAAAATGAGATTTAAAAAAAAAAAAGTCACAGTGGTCTGTGGTCTACCAGTCGGCTTTCAGCCGTGTTACCGTGCGGACGGGCTCGGCGCGCCGGGCAGTACTCCGCAGGTGTTATTGTTTACCCGCTAGCGCGCGGTCGCTTCGTTGTCTTGCCGTATAGTACCCGTACCGACCCGACATGGCGTTCTCATATCGAAAAGCTACAGTCAAACTAACGTTCAACGCATCGTACACGAGACCGAAGGCCCATGAAATTGAACGGTTTCTACGAGACGTCATGCACATCGAACCACAAGAACTGATAGGAATTCATCTGTCTATTGTAACCAGCACAGTGTACCTCAAACTGATTGACGAAGCGGCCCGCGACAGATTACTCCAACGATCTGCTAACGGATTTCGCTTCTGTCACGCAGACGGTAACGTGAGCGTGGTAGGAGTTGACCATGCTGGTCTGGGGGTGCGTACCGTGCGCATCTTTGAACTACCGTTCGAAGTTCCTGCCAACCTAGTCGTTGATGCGCTGCGGCCATACGGCACAGTTCTGAGCCACACAGAGGAGAAATGGAACACATTCGAAACGTACCCTGTCCTTAACGGGGTGCGACAAGTGCGCATAGAACTTAAGACGCACGTTCCATCGTATGTTTTCGTTGGTGGCTGCCGCGCAATTGTTATATATGATGGACAACCGAGGACCTGCTCGGGCTGCGGCCAGGAGGGCCATGTTAGAACTGAGTGTCTGCAGCGCCGCCTCGTTCAGGTGCCCCGCAATGAACTTCCCCAACGATCCACTATGACCTCTCTCCCGCTAACATATGTGGAGGCGGCACGACATGATGTGATGGATGATCAAAACCTGCTACCTCCTCAAGCCGCTGCCAGCTCCGTTGGAGAGTCAGCGCCAACGGTGCAGAGGTTCCTACAGCCTCCGCCCACCGCAGCGTCGTGGGCACCCAGCCACCATCACTGTCGGGATCAGACACAGGGGTTCCTAGCGACCGAGACTGTGTCGAGCCCCGCCCTCCAGTGGATGTCGAATCTCGGACCCGAAAGCAAAAATCGCCCAAGCGACACAAGAAGAGGCGATTGTCAGCTGACGAACAGTACAGGAATGTGAAGCCGGCGGAAGACATCGACTTCGTTGACTCGCCCACAATTGCAACGGACTCCAGTGGCATCATTCACCAGAAGGTGCCTGAAGACAAAGAACACTCTCCTACATCTGGTGGCCCACTGCGTCGACTCCCAAAATGTGGGCTCCTGTGAAAGCGTCCAGCCCCCAATGACATCACAATCGTCTCTTGGTGATTGGGCAGACGATATGGAGGCAGATGATGCACAGCAAACATCGATATCTCCACCAGAGCCCATGGCTGACATTGAGCCCGGAAGGCTCTGCCAGTCAGGGACTCCTACGGCACAGTAATGCACAGCATGCAGATGGATGGCTGTGTGGTGTGTGAGATCACTGTGGGATTGCACCGGCACACTGCCTCCGCCACTTGATATGTCTCAGTCATACCGTGTGGGAACAGTCAACGTAAATGGTGTCCACTCCACTGTCAAGACCCGCATGTTACACGACATGATCAGAGCGGCAGACTTGGACATTGCCCTTCTCCAGGAGGTCCGTCCCGAGCTGTGTTTAGACCTATATGGCTACACCACGTACAGCCTACCCGTAGGTGATGGCGCAGGAGGAACCGCCATCCTTCTCCGAGATGGCATAGACGCGACGAACGCGACGTACTTGCCGAACGGGCGAGGCATCGCACTCACACTTGGCGCAGTGCGCCTCATTAACGTCTACGCTCCCTCCGGTAATTCGAACCGTGGTGACAGGCATGTCTTCTATTCGGAGGAGTTGGCCCCACTTCTGCAAGGAAATACGGACCATTACATAGTGGGCGGCGATTTTAACAGTGTTCTGCGGCCCGAGGACCAGATACCGCATTACGTCCCATGCCCGGCTCTACAAGCATTGATACGTGACCTCGCGCTCCACGACACATGGCTCTTACATCACGGGACCCAGAGTGGATATACGCACTTTACCAGCCATTCTGCCAGTCGTCTGGACCGGATATACGTCTCGCGTGCCCTCCGCACAGCAACCCGTGATGCAGAACTCTGGCCGACGGCCTTCACGGACCATCTCGCGTACATCTGCACTGTCACCTTGCCCCGACAACTCACAAGACGCAGCAGTCACTGACACGTGGCGTCGATGTATCAGGCGCCTGCCTATGTATGCTTCCACGTTGCTGTGGTGGCTGGGGTGTGTCAAACCTGCCCTCCGAAAGACCTTGATGGCCTACGGGCGTGACAGATCGAACTGGCAAAGGGCAACATCGGAATTTTACTATACAGCGTTACGTGAGCTGGCGACGCAACCGCCGTCTCCCGAACGTCAGATGTCCGTACAACGCATCAAAGCTCGTCTACTTCGCATTAGGACAGAGCAGCTAGACGGTGTCCGCATCCGTGCGCGAGTGCAAGACTGTATCCCCAACGAAACAGCGTCAGTGTATCACATTGTGCGCGAGAGGCGCCACCGCAAACGTCAGGTCATTACGGCGGTAAACACGGATGACAGCGGGCGCGCAGTGACACAAACGGACATCGCGCACACGTTCGCCAGACACTATGGGACCTTATACATGGAAGATCCGCGAAATGTACGTGATTATGACGAGCTGTTGCACGATTTTCCCGCCCCTCGGGACGTGGCACCCGCTGATAGTCTGCTGTTGCCCATTACACCCGACGAGCTGACATCGGCCTTGGCACGTGGAGCACCGAACAAGTCGCCTGGACCGGACGGTTTACCCCTGGAATTCTACCGCACTTTTTACCACCTTATGGGTGACAAGTGGCTCCAAATGTTTCAAGACCTGATCCGCCCTGATTTCACTGTCCCCACAGAATTCACAGAAGGCATCTTGATCCCAGTTCCGAAACCGAATGGTGGTTGTAGGTGGCAGGATTTTCGCCCACTCACACTCCTCAACAACGACTACAAGATCTTCACCCGTATCCTCCGCGCGCGTCTCCACACCGCTGTCGGGAAAGCCATCCACACCGATCAGACATGTTTAGGTGGTGTCAGCAACATTCATACGGCGTTAGGAGCATACCGCGACGTAATTGCTTTGACGGCGGCCTGCAAAATACGAGGCGCCCTTGTCGCCGTAGATTTTGACGACGCATTCGACCGCGTCGATCACGGCTTCTTACGCGCAGTTTTGCAACACATGGCCCTCTCTCCGGAGTCTGCACAGGTGGTCCTTCGACTGGTCCACGGAGCGCGCTCCCGCATGATGGTCAATGGTTATCAGTCTGGTCACATTGTTGTTGGACGGTCAGTGCGACAAGGGTGCCCCCTGTAGGGCATATTATTTGCTGCAGCGCTTGAACCAGCTTTACATGGTCTACGGCAGCGATTAACTGGTATCTCCTTGCGGGACGTGACCTTTTGTTGTGGTGCATTCGCCGATGACGTGGTGTTCCTGGCCAGATCAGAGGATGAAATGCATATGGCGCTACGGTGGCTACGCCAGTACGGGGCGGTCGCTGGGAGCGTTATCAACGTGAAAAAGACAAAATACATGGATGTCGGAGGGGGGATTTCCTACACAACAGCGGTGCCCTTTGACAAGGAGCCCGTACTCAAGTGTTTAGGAGTGCAATTCTATACCAATGTCCGCCGCACGGCGGCGGCTACATACCGCCGGCTCCTACACCAGACACGTGCTCTGCTGCGGGACAACAAACTGCGTCGCTTGGATATGCTCCTCAGAACACGTTATGTCAACACCTATCTTGTCTCAAAAGTGAACAATTTTGCGCATATCCTTCCCTTGACAGCTACGATGGCCGACAGATTTCAAGCAGCATATGGACATTTCGTAAGCACCGGTCTGGTTTTTAAAGTCCGATACGCCACCCTGACACTGCCGCAGCGGGCGGGCGGTATCGGTTTAATTCACGTATATAACCGTGTGCGATCGCTTTATCTCAACACTATGCGTCGCACGTGGACCTCTGCCCACGCCACTCTGACGGGCACCCTGATAGCGGAAGTGGCACCACACTCTCTGCATCCCCTGGTTTCTATAGGACACATTTCACCGGCACTCACCCACATCAGAGACTTCTTTATTGACTTCATCTACTTACGGTCAGAACTTTCGATGACACGGAAGCCCAGCACAAAAGACTATTATCGCCTCTATCAGCAGCGGCAACCTGTAAATACGGTCACCCACAGACATCCTGAAGTTGCCTGGAACACGGTGTGGCGAGCGGTACACACGCCTTTTCTACCTACGGCGGTGCGTTCATTGTGGTACGTGGTTGTGAATGGGAAGTTCGCTACTCGTCAGAGGTTACATTCCATACATCTGACTGACGACCCCTTGTGTCCGACATGCTCAGTCGCTGACTCGGATGCACACCGTCTGACGTGTGCCGCGACCAGCGAGTGCTGGCTACTGACGCAGCGCATGCTGGCATTACTCCTGCGGCGATTGCCGGAGTCTATCTCCCCTGATGACGTATTGCACCCCGACGTCGTATACTTTCCATCAACCAGAACGAACGCCGTTAACTGGCTAAAAGGCATGGCCGTTTACTACATATTTTGCGATGCTCCCAAAGGCACACTCGACTTTTGGTCCCTATTGATGACGACACATGCAGCTAACAGCCGCCACCCGAAGTACAGAGCTCGTTTCGCAAATTATTTAGGTTCATTATTTGCGGATCCTCCTGCTCACTGGGGCGTTCCGGGTATGAGACGCTGAAAATGAAGAAGAATCCTGGAGCATATTGATCCTCTACGGACGGAATAGGGGGGAACCCCTCCCAACAGACGAGAAGACGACTCGGACGCTCGGCTACGGCAGTTGTAGGATCTTTCTTTGTAATGAAACAAAACTAAATCTATAATACAAAAAAAGATGTTATAAAAATTAAATAAATAAATAAATAAAAAGAACAACATCGACAAACCCACTCCATCCTCTTCCTGATCCTTCGATCCTCGAACTCGAACACGCTGCTTGGGCGTGGCGGCGGGATGGCTAGGCTTCGGGTGTCGACCCCTGCCCTACCCGTCGTCCTGCTCCTGCAGCGGTTCATTAAAAAAAAAAAAAAAAGGGGTAGCGTCTTAATTCATAATCAAAACGTCTTCGGTCCCGGGTTCGATCCCCGTCACTACCTAAATTTTGATAAATAATCAGCATTGGCGGCCGAAGACTTCCGGCATAAGAAGTCAGCCTCATTCTGCCAACGGCCTTGTCAAAGAGGGCGGAGGAGCGGATAGAGGTTCAGGGCACTCCTGTCCTAGGGGTGGGAAATTGCCCCTAAAGGCGGAAGAATCAGCTATGATCAACGACATGAGGATGCAGAAGGCAATGGAAACCACTGCATTAAAGACACGTAACGTGTATCCACAGGACATGTGGCCTGTAATTGAAGAAGTGTCATGATGATCTCTCCATTGGCAAAAGATTCCGGAATAGTCCCCCATTCGGATCTCCGGGAGGGGACTGCCAAGGGGGAGGTTACCATGAGAAAAAGATTGAATAATCAACGAAAGGATATCGTTCTACGAGTCGGGGCGTGGAATGTCAGAAGCTTGAACGTGGTAGGGAAACTAGAAAATCTGAAAAGGGAAATGCAAAGCCTCAATCTAGGTATAGTAGGGGTCAGTGAAGTGAAGTGGAAGGAAGACAAGGTTTTCTGGTCAGATGAGTATCGGGTAATATCGACAGCAGCAGAAAATGGTATAACAGGTGTAGGATTCGTTATGAATAGGAAGGTAGGGCAGAGGGTGTGTTACTGTGAACAGTTCAGTGACCGGGTTGTTCTAATCAGAATCGACAACAGACCAACACCGACAACGATAGTTCAGGTATACATGCCGACGTCGCAAGCTGAAGATGAACAGATAGAGAAAGTGTATGAGGATATTGAAAGGGTAATGCAGTATGTAAAGGGGGACGAAAATCTAATAGTCATGGGCGACTGGAATGCTGTTGTAGGGGAAGGAGTAGACGAAAATGTTACAGGAGAATATGGGCTTGGGACAAGGAAAGAAAGAGGAGAAAGACTAATAGAGTTCTGTAACAAGTTTCAGCTAGTAATAGTGAATACCCTGCCCAAGAATCACAAGAGGAGGCGGTAAACTTGGAAAAGGCCGGGAGATACGGGAAGATTTCAATTAGATTACATCATGGTCAGACAGAGATTCCGAAATCAGATACTGGATTGTAAGGCGTACCCAGGAGCAGATATAGACTCAGATCACAATATAGTAGTGATGAAGAGTAGACTGAAGTTCAAGACAGTCAGGAAGAATCAATACACAAAGAAGTGGGATACGGAAGTACTAAGGAATGACGAGATACGTTTGAAGTTCTCTAACGCTATAGATACAGCAGTAAGGAATAGCGCAGTAGGCAGTACAGTTGAAGAGGAATGGACATCTCTAAAAAGGGCCATCACGGAAGTTGGGAAGGAAAACATAGGTTCAAATGGTTCAAATGGCTCTGAGCACTATGGGACTTAACATCTATGGTCATCAGTCCCCTAGAACTTAGAACTACTTAAACCTAGCTAACCTAAGGACATCACACACATCCATGCCAGAGGCAGGATTCGAACCTGCGACCGTAGCAGTCACGCGGTTCCGGACTGAGCGCCTAGCACCGCGAGACCACCGCGGCCGGCGGAAAACATAGGTACAAAGAAGGTAGCTGAGAAGAAACCATGGGTAACAGAAGAAATACTTCAGTTGATTGATGAAAGGAGGAAGTACAAACATGTTCCGGGAAAATCAGGAATACAGAAATACAAGTCGCTGAGGAATGAAATAAATAGGAAGTGCAGGGAAGCTAAGACGAAATGGCTGCAAGAAAAATGTGAAGACACCGAAAAAGATATGATTGTCGGAGGGACAGACTCAGCATACAGGAAAGTCAAAACAACCTTTGGTGACATTAAAAGCAACGGTGGTAACATTAAGAGTGCAACGCGTATTCCTCTGTTAAATGCAGAGGAGAGAGCAGATAGGTGGAAAGAATACATTGAAAGCCTCTACGAGGGTGAAGATTTGTCTGATGTGATAGAAGAAGAAACAGGAATCGATTTAGAAGAGGTAGGGGATCCAGTATTAGAATCGGAATTTAAAAGTACTTTGGAGGACTTACGGTCAAATAAGGCAGAAGTGATAGATAACATTCCATCAGAATTTCTAAAATCATTGGGGGAAGTGGCAACAAAATGACTATTCACGTTGGTGTGTAGAATATATGAGTCTGGCGACATACCATCTGACTTTCGGAAAAGCATCATTCACACAATTCCGAAGACGGCATGAGCTGACATGTGCGAGAATTATCGCACAATCAGCTTAACAGCTCATGCATCGAAGCTGCTTACAAGAATAATATACAGAAGAATGGAAAAGACAATTGAGAATGCGCTAGGTGGCGATCAGTTTGGCTTTAGGAAAAGTAAAGGGACGAGTGAGGCAATTCTGACGTTACGGCTAATAATGGAAGCAAGGCTAAAGAAAAATCAAGACACTTTCATAGGATTTGTCGACCTGGAAAAAGCGTTCGACAATATAAAATGGTGCAAGCTGTTCGAGATTCTGAAAAAAGTAGGGGTAAGCTATAGGGAGAGACGGGTCGTATACAATATGTACAACAACCAAGAGGGAATAATAAGAGTGGACGATCAAGAACGAAGTTCTCGTATCAAGAAGGGTGTAAGACAAGGCTGTAGCCTTTCGCCCCTACTCTTCAATCTGTACATCGAGGAAGCAATGATGGAAATAAAAGAAAGGTTCAGGAGTGGAATTAAAATACAAGGTGAAAGGATACCAATGATAAGATTCGCTGATGACATTGCTATCCTGAGTGAAAGTGAAGAAGAATTAAATGATCTGCTGAACGGAATGAACAGTCTAATGGGTACACAGTATTGTTTGAGAGTAAATCGGAGAAATACGAAGGTAATGAGAAGTTGTAGAAATGAGAACAGCGAGAAACTTGACATCAGGATTGATGGTCACGAAGTCAATGAAGTTAAGGAATTCTGCTACCTAGGCAGTAAAATAACCAGTGACGGACGGAGCAAGGAGGACATCAAAAGCAGACTCGCTCTGACAAAAAAGGCATTTCTGGCCAAGAGAAGTCTACTAATATCAAATACCGGCCTTAATTTGAGGAAGAAATTTCTGAAGATGTACGTCTGGAGTACAGCATTATATGGTGGTGAAACGTGGACTGTGGGAAAACCGGAACGGAAGAGAATCGAAGCATTTGAGATGTGGTGCTATAGACGAATGTTGAAAATTAAGTGGACTGATAAGGTAAGGAATGAGGAGGTTCTACGCAGAATCGGAGAGGAAAGGAATATGTGGAAAACACTGATAAGGAGAAGGGACAGATTGGTAGGACATCTGCTAAGACATGAGGGAATGACTTGCATGGTACTAGAGGGAGCTGTAGAGGGCAAAAACTGTAGAGGAAGAACAGAGATTGGAATATGTCAAGCAAATTATTGAGGACGTAGGTTGCAAGTGCTACTCTGAGATGAAGAGGTTAGCACAGGAAAGGAATTCGTGGCGGGCCACATCAATCCAGTCAGTAGACTGATGACCAAAAAAAATTCTAGGGGACTGATGACCTGAGATATTAAGTCCCATAGTGCTCAGAGCCATTTTTGAACCAAATGGCTCTGAGCACAATGGGACTTAACATCTGAGGTCATCAGTCCCCTAGAACTTAGAACTACTTAAACCTAACTGACCTGAGGACATCACACACATCCTTGCCCGAGGCAGGATATGAACCTACGGCCGTAGCGTTCGCGCAGTTCCAGAGAGAAGCACCTAGAACCGCTCGGCCGCACCGGCCGGTTAAGTGTCGTACTCATCGAATCTTGTGGGATTCTCACATTCAAAAGGCTGCATTTTGACGACGACCTGTACTCATGTCACATAGTTTTATATTCTGACAGAATGTAACTTTTGCAGTTTACTTGAAAATGGCCATAAGGCCGAAATTGCAATAGTAACAATAAATATTTTATACAGTCAACGGCGACTATGTTGTCTTTTAAGAAGTATAATATACAGAAGAATGGAAAAGAAGACTGAGGATGTATTAGATGACGATCAGTTTGGCTTTAGGAAAAGTAAAGGCACCAGAGAGGCAATTCTGACGTCGCGGTTAATAAAGGAAGCACGACTAAGGATAAATGAAGATACGTTCATTGGATTAGTCGACCTGGGAAAAGAATTCGATAGTGTAAAATGGTGGAAGATGTTCGAAATTCTGAGAGAAATAGGAGACGGTTAATATGCATTGTGTACAAGAGTTAAGAGGGAGTAATAGGAGTGGACGACCAAGAATGATGTTAAAAAGGGTGTAAGACAGGGACGTAGTCTTTCATCCCATACTATTCAATCTGTATATCGAAAAAGCAATTATGGAAATCAAATATAGGTTCAAAAGTGGAATTAAAATTCAGTGTGAAAGGATATAAATGATACGGTTCGCTGACGACATTGCTATCTTGAGTGAAGGTGAAGAAGAATTACATGGTCTGCTAAATGGAATGAACAGTCTGATGAGTAGAGAATATGGGCTGAGAGTGAATCGAACAAAGACGAAAGTAGTGAGTAGTAGCAGAAATGAGAACAGCGAGAAAGTAAACATCAGGATTGATGGTTACGAAGTAGATGGAATTACAGAATTCTGCTACGTATGCAGCAAGATAACTAATGATGGACGGAGCCAGGGGGACATTAAAAGCAGCCTAGCACTGGCAGAAAGGGCATTCCTGTGCATGAGAAATCTGCTGGTATCAAACATAAGCCTTAATTTGAGAGGGAAATTTCTAGAAATGCACGTCTGGAGCACAGCGTTGTATGGTAGTGGTAAAACGGGAACGGAAGAAAATCTAATTATTTGAGATGTGGTGCCACAGACGAATGTCGAAAATTTGGTGGAGTGATAAGGTAAGGAATGAGGAGGTTCTCCGCAAAATCAGCGAGGAGTGGAATATGTGGAAAACACTGACAAGGAGAAGGCACAGTGCGACAGGACAAGTATTAAGACATGGGGGAATAACTTCGATGGCACTAGAAGGAGTTGTAGAGGGCATAAACTGTAGAGGAAGGCAGAGATTGGACTACATCCAGCAAATAATTGAGGATGTAGGGTGCAAGTGCTACTCTGACATGAAGAGGTCGCACAGACGAGGAATTAGTGGCGAGCTGCATCAAACCAATCAGAAGCCTGAAAAAAAAATCTGAGGCTGCTTTTCCCATTTAAACATTATTCGTCGTTCCATATACACGAATCGAAAACTGATTTCGCTCGGGCACGTGAATCGATAACCTGGTCTCTATTAAATTGTCATATTACCCATATCTAATCAGCAACATCGTCAGAAATGGTTGTCTCTCATTCGTCGATTGGTCTTGCGCCCACACTTGCTCATCGCAGTGATACGTTGTGCGTCCGGAATGCGGCACCCATCTGGACGCCAGGGTCACCTTCCACAGCGTTGTGGTACGGAGTGCTTCCTGCAACAGTACAGGGGTATAGCGTGGTTGCATCACCGAGGAATCATGATCGACGAACAAATCAGACAACAAATGAGACAAGTTTAATGGCAACTGTCACTAGTAGTAGTTGTTGGGTTATTTTCATAGGAGCTATAGTAGTTCTATGACGACAGGTTGAAACTATTCTTCCTTTTTGTTTACTATTTTATATTTTGTAGAATTAGTATGTCGCTAGTAGTATTCGTTATTGTAAACATAACTGGTTAAAGAAATGTATCTTGTGTGACCTGTTCTAGCTTTCCAGACAACAGTGAGTCCCAATATGTCTGGTACACATAGCTTCACGACTCTGTATCAGTTCATTTAGATTTACTCCATAGATAAAAGTACAGACTGTTGGGAGGTGGTTGAAAGGTTCTCACGTAACGAAGCGCATTCTGGAACAACCCGTTTTTACTGAAGAACTGGGATAAAAATCTTTCCTCAAGAAATGGCTGACAGTCTTGAAAGGTTCCCCGTGCCCATTGGCCGAATTCCCGCCACAAACCCGTACTCGCGGCCGCAAATGTGCCTCAGCTCTCGACTGGGCAACTGAGCTGCGAGACAACTATCTGTTCAATATGGATGCCAACGAGAATCCCGTCTTTTAAATTCTCTGAAACATAAGGAAGTTAGTACCATCTCAACAGTATTTCTTTGTCTATGGTCCTGTGTATTGCCCCTCCCTCCCATCCCTCCCCCCCTCCACTCCTAGTCCAAATGACACTGAGCGCTGCGTCAACCCCCGTCCGCTACCAACCTAATAAATTGTTGACACGAATTTGTACGTGATTCCGGGGAAATTTTTACAGTGTTCCCCTTTGTTTCAACCCTCAAGCAACACTCAAGTTCGACACGTTGGCTACAAGCATCGCGTCACTGCTTCAACAGAGCTTGGATTGCAAACATGTAACTTAATATTCTTGTCATTCGCTTCCTGACTTTCATCTTGTGCTGAATGTAGCGTTTGAAGATGTTATCTTTGCTCAAAAATGTTTCAAATGACACTGAGCACTAGGCGACTTAACTTCTGAGGTCATCAGTCGCCTAGAACTTAGAAGTAATTAAACCTAACTAACCTAAGGACAGCACACACATCCATTCCCGAGGCAGGATTCGAACCTGCGACCGTAGCGGTCGCTCGGCTCCAGACTGCAGCGCCTAGAGCCGCACGGCCACTCCGGCCGGCTTATCTTTGTTGATGGCGTGAAGGGTCAGTACCATATTTCAGAGTTCGTGTTCTGGACAGGTCACATTTAACTGGTTCTTTCGGCATTTTGTATGTAGAGCGTTGTACCTCTCGTTAATTTGAAAATGCGAACTTGCCAAATGAGAAACACTGGTTTCCTTACTCTTTCAGTTTTGCCTACGACTTCAGGAAAAGTACAACGTAATTAGTTTCAGCTATTCATGACATGATTCTAGCGGTTTCAAGAGGAACACTGCAGTAATATAGTGCGTCGCACATGAAACTGGTGCGTCTCAAGTACTGGATAATGACTTCTAGTCTAATTTCTTATGTAGCGACAGCACTGTTTCGAATGTTGTCTAAACTGCGTTTTAACGGAAATTTGAGAGTAGCTGTGTGTTGGTGCGTCAGTTTTGTGAGAAGCTCGTATTTTTGAGTTGAAAAAGAAATGGAGCAGTTTGCAATAATACAGTGACTCGATATTTTGGAGTGTTAGATAAAGATAGCCTTCATCAAGGAACGTAAAGAAATGTTTCAGGCGAAGTATACTAGTAGGCAACTCCCCAGGACCAGCACTGTTCAAGATGTTTACAAGAAATCGAGGGCTGTAGGATCAGTTTGGAATCCCCAGATACGTCTTCGCTCATCATCGGGTCTCACTTCAACGCCGGACTTTTATCACTGAAGACAGTTCTACTCCAGTCAATCAGATTTCGGGCCGAATGTGCGCGGCACCACTGCAGACAGGCTTGTTTGGGCACGGAAGTCAATGGTAGATGGCGCAAGGCTCTTCGTAATCTCTGTTCACTGAAGCACCAGCTCAACGTTGGATTCATGATAATAATGGATCTGGGGTTCTGAGTGCCTGTCTGATGACTACTCGGTTCTCACATTACGTTGCCTTGCTAGTTCTACCACTTAATTCTTGATGCTGCAGTCGGTCATGATTTACCCACTCCTGCTGCCATCATTGAGTAGTGGCATCGCTTCTATTCACATATCGAGGGATTCACCGATTACTCCAATCAGCTTCTTTGAGTCCAGCTATACACCCTCTCTAAAATGCAGGCATCTGCATATATTGGTCACATGCTTATCTCTAATGAAATTCGCACGACTTTATGCCCAAGTATTGAGGTGTCCCCTACTTATAATCCTTGCCAGGTGCGCTGTGAATTTGCGCTGCAGCCTTTAATGTGACAACGTGCAGTCTAGTGAATGCCAGGCATAGTCAAGGCGCAATGGTAGAGAAAGTGGACGCTTATGCCATCTGTGGGCCAGAATCGAAGGCAAAGCGGAAGTGCTCCCGCCTGGTGGCAGTTAAGTTAAACAACGCTATGCGGGAGACAGTGTCTGGCTTGTGCTGCACTCTGACAGCGAAATAACCAAAGAATTAAACTACGTAATATTGTTACGATTAGTAAAAATATAAATGTAATATTACTTTAATATATGAAAATAACTGTAATTGAATATTGTATTGCTATGGTATGTCTAATTGTAATTAGAGAACTTGGCGTAATATAAAATAATGTTTAGGTGTGGGGGAAATCCCCGAGAATGAGAACAGTGTACAGGTTGGCGCGTAATATTGGCGGCAGAAGTAAGTTGGCGTAGCTCTGAGGCAGAACAAGTGTTTATCATGTGTGTTTGTGTATTGTGAAACGATTTTAGGCTGTGGTATTGTTTTAAATGAATAATGTCCTCTTGCTAGGCAATAGCAAACATACAGAATTAAGTGCTCCCTGTTCAGTCACTGCAAAGAGATTATCAGTGCTACTAATAATCAAATATAGACGTAAAAAAAAGTTTGTTACGCGCCATTATCATTATTTATTCAAAAAATTCCGTTTAGTAGTTGGATCATCATAGGGTGTCTATTCAAACCTATTACACGCGAGAGCCGCTTTCCGGAAGTCCGATGCTGCATGGTCTAATAATAATACAGTAAATTCGGGTAGTGGCATCGCAAGCCTCACACATTCTTCTGTCGGCCGCCACAGTTTACAGTTTTGCATTTTCGGTCGATACCTGTGTGAACACCAATTTGTTCAGGCCTTATTTATCTTTCAGTAAATAAAAATTGAAGTCCTTACAATGAAAAGTGTAATTATTATCTAGTTCCTTAGCTACCCAACTGCACCCCAGTTCTCAAAAAATAAAACCTACCAGTAATAAAACTTTTAATATTACTGTTGAGTGAAGTTATGGGAAGTGAAGAAAATTCTCGAGGAGGTAGATGAACTGAACTACCTCGCTTTCAGTGGTACAGTTAAAGTAATCACGGAATATCCTGTTCGTCAAGTGATAGGGAAAATTTTATCTGAGCAAGTGCTTCTGCAGGATATTCAAAATGTGATGCAACAGTGTAGAAGAATCTTCCTCTTTTTGTGGATTGTGTGATTCTTCGTCAGATGAAGGAGCAATGGGTTCCACATTGCAGCAGGTAGTATTTATTGACTCCCAGTACCTCAGATGAGCCAGTTATGCAGAGAACCAGAATGCCTTCACAGAAAAGTATCTTACAGATGCACGGAACTTGCGGCTGTATGAGAAGTTCCATAAAAGAGAAAGTGTCACAGACGCAGTCAGACGTTGTCGTCCGAAAGTGCTGACACCAGAAATGTTGATCGACGTGGAAGCTATGTGTTTCCTTTTAGTCTGTGCGACGACTGTCTTACCACAGTGATCTGTCCACTAGCAGTGTCCCAGTGGCATCGTGCAATAGCTTAAGGACGCATATCTACGGAATTTGTCTCTCTATTAGTTAACAGAAGACAAAGGAAAACGCTTAGCGCGCTGTCAGTAGTGTACTTCGCCTGTAAGCCTAGGTAGAGAAGGACTCGATGGTTAATTCTGGTTTGGCGATGTATGGTTCCACCTCGGTGGATATGTGAATGCGTAGAATTAAGAAATGTCCTTAGTAACTACCTCGGACTCAAAGACTTTGAACACTTGCCATTTGATTTCCTTGTCCAACAATAACTACACCGCCTGCTATACTGTAAAAATCACGAGGCTTATCGATAGTTATCCATTTGTGTAAATTTTTCAGGTTTTTAACTTTTGGCATGACTTGAATATTGGGCTCAAAAATTTAACTGTAACGGCGTTTTCTGCTATATTCCTATCTAATCTTTCAGCGAACTTAATTTACAACAATTTGTCAGTCGACGCTACTTCTCTGTGAAAGGAGTTAACATTTCCGCTTTTTTGTGTATAAATGAATGAATCTCCACCAAACTTCACGGAGGTTAATCTTAGTCGTCTTTACTTTGTAGAAAATGTAATTTGAAATGCTAATGAAATGGTGTGAAGTTTTGAGGAGAGATTGCGAACATAATTGCTCCCTCGTCTTCTTAAAAAGCATTTCCACTTGGTCTTCCTCTTCGCAGAGCACTCATCGCAGCTGTTGTTATCTGCGTTACCAGTTAAATTGAGTTTTATGGAACTTTCGGCTGCAAACAGCGGAACACTGGGAGAGGTGAACGCAATCATGTGCGCCTATTCTCCCGTCTAGCATTACATGCATTTTTACCCTTACGGAAAATTTCATACACTCTTCTGCATTGAACGTAGTTCACAATAAACACAAAGATGTATAGCTCAGATTTCATGTGCACCACCGGACCATTTTCACCCGCCCGACTACTTACATAATTTAAAATCCATCTCAACTTTATACGAAATAATGACGAAGCTCGTACGATGAAAAGGCCGAACGTCAAGGTACAATGCTGTCGCGCAAGTACGAATTATCATTACAAGAGGGTGCAAAGTTGAGTGTCATACAACGGTAAACACAGATTCCATCTGTAATACGCAACAAAAGCGAGACAAAAGGAAAAGACTGAGAACTAAAGTTCTACAGGATTTACGAGGCCTGTCCAGAAAGTAAGTTCCGATTGATCGTGAAATGGAAACCACAGCGAATATCAGAAATGTTTTATTTGTAACAGTTAGCTACACCTTCCAGCTACTTCTCTACGCAGTCCTCATTCTGACTTAGACATTTGTCGTAGCTTTGTACCAACTTTTCAATACCCTCATAACAGAAGGCAGCCGCCAGTGCTTTCCGCCAACTCTCCACACTGGCCTACAGCTAGCTGTCTGTGCCAAAATGTCTTCATAGACAGCGGTTCATATGACCAGAGATGAAACTCAGAGGGAGACAATTACGGACTGTATTGTGGGTAGTCAAACATTTGCAATTGAAAACGATGCAGGAGCATCTTCATTGCCCCTGCAGAATACGGCTGAGAATTGTCTTTAAGAAGAAACAGCACGACAGTTACGTAATGTTGGCTGCATAGCTTCAGGCGAAATTTCTCACCAGGCCCTCGTACTTGGCGGGAGACACTATTTTCTAAACATCTTTACGAGGTCACTGTGAGCGCCGAAATGAGAAGACCGACGTGATACTATCTGGGGTCATACTAGGACGAATGACTGCCCAACACATCTGTGCAAAGCTTTATCGGATTTTCATAGTCGTTTCCATTTCGCAACCGATCGGAACTTACTTTCTGGACGCCCCTCGTACATATGGCTAAGGGACCTCCAAAGCTATAAGATACAAAACCAAAAATTTCGATGTAAAACAACACCAATAATAACAAAAATGCACAAAATGGTCTAAATAAGAGTATGTAGCTGACTTCAAACGTCAGTGCATACGTTTGCGTCAAGAGGTGGCCACACATACGCCACAATGTCTGGCAACAACCTGATGTGTGCGAAAACGGTTTAAATTGTAAGCAGGCTATAGCTCGAGAAAAGACAATCTCTCTCAATAGAGCTCCGCAGTTTACGAAAAACGAAATTGTTTACTACACACGTTTTCATAAGGTGTCAACGCAACGACTTGTTGGTATCATTTTCTTTATCTACAATTCGGCACTCAAGTTGTAAGTGTAATACTTCGTAAAACAATTAAAAGATCAGATCATTCGTGGTGTTCGATACTTTAATTGTTGTTGTTGTAGTTGTGATCTTAGGACGAATGACTGGTTTGATGCAGCTCTCCGTGCTACTCTATCCTGTGCAAGCCTTTCCATCTCTGAGTAAACTACCGCCTCCTCCTGAATTTGTCGACTGTCTCATCTCTTATGCTCTCCCTCCAATTTTAACCCCCCACATTTCCCTCCAATATTAAACTGATGACCCCCTGACATCTAAGAATGTGTTGCTATGAAACGCTTCTTTCTTTTAGTCAAGTTTCAAAACAAATTTCTTGTTTCCCCAATTCTCTTCAGTAGTTCCTCACTAGTTACGTGAGCTACCCATTTTGTCTTCAGCATTCTTTAAAAGCGAACATTTTTGGTTAGGGTTTACCGTGACTGTTATTGACATTACATGAAACAACCAGTTTACTGTTACCATTCACTTATTACTTATCTCCACAACGCGTTTCAACATAGAATTCACAGTTGAACACCAAGCAGGTGGCAGTATAGATGTTTTAAGTTTTACCATTAGAATTTCAGATATCAGTTTTAAATTTATCGGAAGACTACGGCAACACATACTACAATCCGCTGCTCCTCCTGTCACCCCACAGCACACGAAATGGCAGCACTCCGGTACATCATCAATAGAGCTGTCCAACTGCCACTCTCTGCAGACCAATGTGAACAAAAAACTGAAATAATGAAACAAACAGCTACCACAAATGGATATAACAGCTTCACAGTTGATACCCTAAAACGCACAATAGTGGCAAGGCAATCACATCAAAAGCAAAAAGAAAACATCATCTTCCATACAATCCCCTTTCTAGGTAATGTTTGATATCAGATCGCCCATGTCTTGAAACGAAAAGGCATGAAAATATCCTTTACCACAGACAACAAGATTGGACTGAAGTTACCTCACAACATCAACACACGAAAGCCACTTCATCGCACAGGTGTGCACAAAATTGAATGAACTGTGACTGCTTCTACATAGGTCAGGCAGGTAGATCATTTGAGATTAGATTCAAAGGACATTTGCCAGCACTAAAAAGCAAAAAATGCCACACATCAGCAGTAGCCACCATGAAACAAAACACTACGTTAACAACAAAAGTATCAGCAGCCTGCACACGAGACCCGGTGAGTGGCGTGGCGTGCGGAGGTGTTCGACGAGCACTCCGCTTGTTTTCGCGTTTGTGGTGGGAAGAAGTGGTAGGAGTGCAGTGCAAGTTTCTGCGTGGATAGCTAAAGGCGTAGTCTGTCACGTTAAGCATTGAAGACTAGTACTGACCAGGAAAGTACTTGGGCTCGAACAAGCAGATCTGTATGAACGTTTGGTTACGGGACCATTATGTACCTCTGAATGTGCTGATGGGTGTCGTTTTTCTGCAAAACTCTGCAGTCATGCTCTAGATATCACTGTAGGTGTAGTTGTAGACGCCATACGCAATGCAGCAATCTTAACTATAAATGTAAATGCGGAATATCAATAAAATGCTCCGAGCGATACGAATGACTGCAAAACGCATAGTGAAGAAATGCAGGTTGATCGCATGACGTATTTGCACATTCTATAATATCAGTGTTGAACGCCACGTCAATGACACTTTTGAAGTTGTTCACTGGTTCACCAATATCGTAGCCAGCGTTCTGCCACGCGTAACGAAGCATTGGTCTGTATACTCCCGCAGATAACTGACTGTAAATAACAAAATGCGTATTCATGATAAAGAATCTGTCGTGCAATTTCGGCTGCATATCACTAGAACGTATTTTAATGAAGTCTCTTATTCTCTTGGCATATATTTTATATTGCCTGAAGAAATAAACATCCAGAGGTTGTGCATATTTTGTAGTTTTAGGCGGAATGATTTTTAAATCTACATGTTTTCCGCCAGATGCTTCCAGTAGTACTCGTTCATCCTTATGTCCAGACCAGGAGTCACAAAGTACTAATGACTTTCTCGACAAATGTGGATTCAAAACTGACAGAAAAAACGTCTTCAGATGTTGTTTCGTCATCTTCTCACTCACACTTGCATCGACGGCGACATTTGGAGGGCACCACGTTTCTATTTCCCTTGACACGTGGGGTCCAAACTTTCCACTGGATTCTTGGAAGCAAATATAGAGTTTGTCTGCCAATCGTCCGTCCATTGCTACAGAAACATCGATCGTGTAACTATGTGTTGCACAGTTAACTGATTGCAACATCGCAACAGTGTTTCTCTCCCCTTTCATGGATAGTGTTCTGTCACAAGAAAGTTCATAGTTGAACTGACTCTGATCACAGTTCCATACAGAACTAATATCGATGTTTTCTCTCGTGATATGCTCACTGAAGACAGAAACAAACGTTTGAGCTCTTTCAATCAGCTCTTCTTCGTCATCCTTATTTTTTCGTGCTTGGAGCGTAGTGATATGGCGTGATGTTATCCTAAACTCCTTTTTCAAATTAGTAATAAATCCTAGTGAAGCTGCAAAGTTTGTACACCCGAGATTTCTGGCTACGTCCAATGCCCAATGTTGTAAATGCCAATAATGAACGGCGGAACCGCATTCTCGCGCTTCATCGAACTGCTCTATTACACGCTCCTTGATGGTCATGAACAGCACTATACGATTTCCTTTGAAAACTGTATTTCCTTCTCTTTTCTTTGCCACGTAATCCAGTATGTTTTTAATATTGCTTTTAGACTTCAGTTTAGGGTATCTTTCCAGAAGCTCTTCGTTTGTGTCGAAATCTCTTATGTAATAATCATCGTACATGTTCTCCAGTGTGTTGTCATCAAACGCCGTGATGATACTTGCAACTTTAACCTTCTTCTTGGGAGACGGTTGGTATTCACTGTCACTGCTTCCATCGCCTCTTCCCGCACTTGCCGTAGCACTACCGTTTGCAATGAGTTGTTCGTCATTATCATCCCTATCATCATAATTATGTGTTAGTGTTACAACAGTATCTGTTTGTAACTTATGCTTATATTTCTGCACTATAATAGATACCAGAAAACATGCGAATGATTCGTCTTCTACACCAATACCATCTTCATGAAGAAAGGTTCTTCGTAACTTCATCTCAACCAATCGCAATACATTAGCAGGATTGAGCCATCTGACTCTTCAATACACAAATAATGTAACAAAACGCAACTTCAGAGGAACACCGCACCGTCCCTACTGGTTCCGACTGGCGCCGGCAGGTCAGTGTGCAATTCGGCATGGCATACGCAGAGGCCTCTAACGGACGACTGCAGAGTTTTGCAGATGCGGGAGTATCACTAGTGCAATAAGAGACCTTTACATTATTTCTCACACGATTTTGGTGTATTTATGTTTGTTCGAGCCCAAGTACTTTCCTGGTGAAACTGTAGTTTGGCCCAGAGAGGTCATTTTTTTCCGTGATAGTGAAGAGTAGGCTGAAGTTCAAGACATTAGTCAGGAAGAATCAATACGCAAAGAAGTGGGATACGGAAGTACTAAGGAATGACGAGATACTTTTAAGGTTCTCTAACGCTATAGATACAGCAATAAGGAATAGCGCATTTGGCAGTACAGTTGAAAAGGAATGGACATCTCTAAAAAGGGCCATCACAGAAGTTGGGAAGGAAAACATAGGTACAAAGAAGGTAGCTGCGAAGAAACCATGGGTAACAGAAGAAATACTTCAGTTGATTGATGAAAGGAGGAAGTACAAACATGTTCCGGGAAAATCAGGAATACAGATATACAAGTCGCTGAGGAATGAAATAAATAGGAAATGCAGGGAAGCTAAGACGAAATGGCTGCAGGAAAAATGTGAAGACACCGAAAAAGATATGATTGCCGGAAGGACAGACTCAGCATACAGAAAAGTCAAAACGACCTTTGGAGACATTAAAAGCAACGGTGGTAACATTAAGAGTGCAACGGGAATTCCACTGTTAAATGCAGAGGAGGGAGCAGATAGGTGGAAAGAATACATTGAAAGCCTCTATGAGGGTGAAGATTTGTCTGATGTGATAGAAGAAGAAACAGGAGTCGATTTAGAAGAGATAGGGGATCCAGTGTTAGAATCGGAATTTAAAAGAGCTTTGGAGGACTTACGGTCAAATAAGACAGAAAGGATAGATAACATTCCATCATAATTTCTAAAATCATTGGGGGAAGTGGCAACAAATCGACTATTCACGTTGGTGTGTAGAATATATGAGTCTGGCGATATACCATCTGACATTCGGAAAAGCATCATTCACACAATTCCGAAGACGGCAAGAGCTGACAAGTGCGAGAATTATCGCACAATCAGCTTAACAGCTCATGCATCGAAGCTGCTTACAAGAATAATATACAAAAGAATGGAAAAGAAAATTGAGAATGCGCTAGGTGACGATCAGTCTGGCTATAGGAAAAGTAAAGGGACGAGAGAGGCAATTCTGACGTTACGGCTAATAATGGAAGCAAGGCTAAAGAAAAATCAAGACACTTTCATAGGATTTGTCGACCTGGAAAAAGCGTTCGACAATATAAAATGGTGCAAGCTGTTCGAGATTCTGAAAAAAGTTGGGGTAAGCTATAGGAAGAGACGGGCCATATACAATATGTACAACAACCAAGAGGGAATAATAAGAGTGGACGATCAAGAACGAAGTGCTTGTATTAAGAAGGGTGTAAGACAAGGCTGTAGCCTTTCGCCCCTACTCTTCAATCTGTACATCGAGGAAGCAATGATGGAAATAAAAGAAAGGTTCAGGAGTGGAATTAAAATACAAGGTGAAAGGATATCAATGATACGATTCGCTGGTGACATTGCTATCCCGAGTGAAAGTGAAGAAGAATTAAATGATCTGGTGAACGGAATGAACAGTCTAATGAGTACACAGTATGGTTTGAGAGTAAATCGGAGAAATACGAAGGTAATGGGAAGTAGTAGAAATGAGAACAGCGAGAAACCTAACATCAGGATTGATGGTCACGAAGTCAATGAAGTTAAGGAATTCTGCTACCTAGGCAGTAAAATCATCAATGACGGACAGAGCAAGGAGGACATCAAAAGCACACTCGCTATGGCAAAAAAGGCATTTCTGGCCAAGAGAAGTCTACTAATATCAAATACCGGCCTTAATTTGAGGAAGAAATTTCTGAGGATGTACGTCTGGACTACAGCATTGTATGGTAGTGAAACATGGACTGTGGGAAAACCGGAACGGAAGAGAATCGAAGCATTTGAGATGTGGTGCTATAGACGAATGTTGAAAATTAGGTGGAATGATAAGGTAAGGAATGAGGAGGTTCTACGCAGAATCGGAGAGGAAAGGAATATGTGGAAAACACTGATAAGGAGAAGGGACAGGATGATAGGACATCTGCTAAGACATGAGGGAATGACTTCCATGGTACTAGAGGGAGCTGTAGAGGGCAAAAACTGTAGAGGAAGACAGAGATTGGAATACGTCAAGCAAATAATTGAGGACGTAGATTGCAAGTGCTACTCTGAGATGAAGAGGTTAGCACAGGAAAGGAATTCGTGGCGGGCCGCATCAAACCAGTCAGTAGACTGATTACCAAAAACAAAGTGAATGTATTCTTGCTTGCCGTGTTTCAAGTTTCGCTGGCGGAGCGGCAGGCCATTGTCTTCTTTGTCGGCTGCGAGGCATTGCGCTTTATGCTGACGGTGCCGAGTGCAGCGGGCTGCGGTGACGTCGGGCGTAGACTGTGCTGACAGCGCGGACTGCGGCGGGATGACTGCGCGACCCACAGCTGTTGGTTGCGTCAAGCGTCCCAGACAGCAGCGGCAGACTCTGCGGACGCAGGTATTGTCAACTGGCCTGTGGCTCTTATTACCTGGCGAGGCAAACTGCACAACAAATCACAGAGCGCACTGCGCTTCACGGAACTGGTTGCACTGGGTTTAGAGACGAACTACATACACAACGGATCCAGAATTTGGGAATAGGCTGCCGTACAGCAAATTTCGTCAAGTGCGCGCTCTCTTGCCTCACTTTGTGTGCATTTGGGACGAGCGCATCGGCTTTTGACTCAGGTAAGCTCCACATCCGCGAGGCCCTGGAGCATACATCCTGGTCCACGGTGGCGCCAGCCGCTGCTACTTTCGAAAATGCCGAACTTGCTCCCGGAATCAATGTGGGTTACACATCAGTTGGAGGACGTCGAAACAGTGACGCAACTCCGACGGGCGGGAGCACGCGGGCAATAAGACGAGAGGGATATAGCGACGCTGTGGTGCATTATGCTAACTACTAAAGCCCCATTTCATTCTATAATTCCTCCTGTGAACGTGTACGCGTTATGCGGGTCGTGGAGTCACCCACGTCCATCAAGAAAGTATTTACTGAGGTTAACGAAGGCGATGTTGGCCTGATGTACTCATCTACATCTACATCTACATTTATACTCCGCAAGCCACCCAACGGTGCGTGGCGGAGGGCACTTTACGTGCCACTGTCATTACCTCCCTTTCCTGTTCCAGTCGCGTATTGTTCGCGGGAAGAACGACTGTCTGAAAGCCTCCGTGCGCGCTCTAATCTCTCTAATTTTACATTCGTGATCTCCTCGGGAGGTATAAGTAGGGGGAAGCAATATATTCAGTACCTCATCCAGAAACGCACCCTCTCGAAACCTGGCGAGCATGCTACACCGCGATGCAGAGCGCCTCTCTTGCAGAGTCTGCCACTTGAGTTTATTAAACATCTCCGTAACACTATCACGGTTACCAAATAACCCTGTGACGAAACGCGCCGCTCTTCTTTGGATCTTCTCTATCTCCTCCGTCAGACCGATCTGGTACGGATCCCACACTGATGAGCAATACTCAAGTATAGGTCGAACGAGTGTTTTGTAAGCCACCTCCTTCAATGATGCCCTTTAGCTACACTGTCTAAAGGATTGTCTTAAGAAATACCAAATTAAGATCAGCCTGGAGATACCTAAATAAGGTGAAAATCGTAAATGATAAATAAAGAAACTAAAACTGCAAGACTATTTTCAACTAATACTACTAAACACTGGTTTGCCGATTCATGCCACAGATGGATTGGAATAATTTCTATAGCGAAGAGTTTATTCCCAAAAGAAAGAAAATGGAAACTAAAATGATTAACGCCGTAGATGAGATCTTAGTGGTGTTCTAGAATTAATTAATACGAAAAAGGGCGACAACCACAATTACATAGCAGGTTAGAGACAAAATTTGGGCACTCGTACTAGGTCAAGCAAGGCTTTACGGACAAAATGAAGAGCTCAGAACTGAAAACGCCAGGCTCAGAAAAGAACTAGCTGTTGCAAACGCACCAGATGGTCAGGAGCGCATTCAGCGCCTGGAACAAGAAATAGCGGAACTCAAATCCGAAAATCAGAGACTAAAGTCAGAAAGTAAACCCATCTTGCTTCCATTTGCTGCTGTTGCGGCTGCCGGTCGGATTGCAAAATCTAAAAGCAAAGTACAAGAACGTGTTCAAGAAACAAAAGCTAAACTGTCCAGCACACTTTTCTTTAAATCAAAAACCAACCAAGATTCGAGAACCATTAGAGAAACCACCACTAAAACAATTAACCCCAAGCATTACAAATTAAAAAATAAAATCAATCAGGTCAACCGCAGACACTTTAATAATTGACACAGAATCACAAGTACACATTAAAAAGATAATCGAAAAACTACACAGCTTAAGGACATTACGCGTGAAGAATCCAAGAAGTTCAGACCCCTGCTGGCAGTGCACCATGACTCAACGTATTTAACTGACCAGGAATTCTTAGAAGAGCTCTACGAAATAAACCTGGGTGAACACATTACTGAAGACGAGTTCGATAGCGAGGTTAAAATTTAAAACACGACCAAAGGGCAAAAAGACAGTAAAAGCTATTTTAGAAATGTCGCCAAGAGTACGGTTTTTATTCAGTTTGAATCTTTGTACATCAATGACTTTGTTGCTGTACAAAAATGTTGTAACTGTTTGGGCTTCGGTCACCCATCGAAGCGTTGCGACAAGGACCTAATATGCGGAAGATGTCCAAAACTGGGGCACAAAAAGTCATAATGTAGGCAGGAGAATCCTGTAGGCTGTATACCATGCAAACACAGAAATGGAACATTCGATAAGGCAGAGGGTCCAGAGTGTCCTACATACAGGGTGTTTCAAAAATGACCGGTATATTTGAAACGGCAATAAAAACTAAACGAGCAGCGATAGAAATACACCGTTTGTTGCAATATGCTTGGGACAACAGTACATTTTCAGGCGGACAAACTTTCGAAATTACAGTAGTTACAATTTTCAACAACAGATGGCGCTGCAAGTGATGTGATAGATATAGAAGACAACGCAGTCTGTGGGTGCGCCATTCTGTACGTCGTCTTTCTGCTGTAAGCGTGTGCTGTTCACAACGTGCAAGTGTGCTGTAGACAACATGGTTTATTCCTTAGAACAGAGGATTTTTCTGGTGTTGGAATTCCACCACCTAGAACACAGTGTTGTTGCAACACGACGAAGTTTTCAACGGAGGTTTAATGTAACCAAAGGACCGAAAAGCGATACAATAAAGGATCTGTTTGAAAAATTTCAACGGACTGGGAACGTGACGGATGAGCGTGCTGGAAAGGTAGGGCGACCGCGTACGGCAACCACAGAGGGCAACATGCCGCTAGTGCAGCAGGTGATCCAACAGCGGCCTCGGGTTTCCGTTCGCCGTGTTGCAGCTGCGGTCCAAATGACGCCAACGTCCACGTATCGTCTCATGCGCCAGAGTTTACACCTCTATCCATACAAAATTCAAATGCGGCAACCCCTCAGCGCCGCTACCATTGCTGCGCGAGAGACATTCGCTAACGATATAGTGCACAGGATTGATGACGGCGATATGCATGTGGGCAGCATTTGGTTTACTGACGAAGCTTATTTTTACCTGGACGGCTTCGTCAATAAACAGAACTGGCGCATTTGGGGAACCGAAAAGCCCCATGTTGCAGTCCCATCGTCCCTGCATCCTCAAAAAGTACTGGTCTGGGCCGCCATTTCTTCCAGAGGAATCATTGGCCCATTTTTCAGATCCGAAACGATTACTGCATCACGCTATCAGGACATTCTTCGTGAATTTGTGGCGGTACAAACTGCCTTAGACGACACTGCGAACACCTCGTGGTTTATGCAAGATGGTGCCCGGCCACATCGCACGGCCGACGTCTTTAATTTCCTGAATGAATATTTCGATGATCGTGTGATTGCTTTGGGCTATCCGAAACATACAGGAGGCCGCGTGGATTGGCCTCCCTATTCGCCAGACATGAACCCCTGTGACTTCTTTCTGTGGGGACACTTGAAAGACCAGGTGTACCTCCAGAATCCAGAAACAATTGAACAGCTGAAGCAGTACATCTCATCTGCATGTGAAGCCATTCCGCCAGACACGTTGTCAAAGGTTTCGGGTAATTTCATTCAGAGACTACGCCATATTATTGCTACGCATGGTGGATATGTGGAAAATATCGTACTATAGACTTTCCCAGACCGCAGCGCCATCTGTTGTTGAAAATTGTAACTACTGTAATTTCGAAAGTTTGTCTGCCTGAAAATGTACTGTTGTCCCAAGCATATTGCAACAAACGGTGTATTTCTATTGCTGCTCGTTTAGTTTTTATTGCCGTTTCAAATATACCGGTCATTTTTGAAACACCCTGTATAAACAGCTCTACGGAAGACAAATAGAGTGCACCGAGTATGATGTTACGGACAACGTCCTTTAATAAGGAGTGCTACCATAAATGTCAGAACCCCCTGCCTAACCACCGAGCGAGGTGGCGCAGTGGTTACACACTGGACTCGCATTCGGAAGGACGACGGTTCAATCCCGCGTCCGGCCATCCTGATTTAGGTTTTCCGTGATTTCCCTAAATCATTCCAGGCAAATGCCGGGATGGTTCCTCTGAAAGGGGACGGCCGATTTCCTTCCCCATCCTTCCCTAATCCGATGAGACCGATGACCACGCTGTCTGGTCTCCGTCCCCAAACCAACCAACCAACCAACCTGCCTAACACACGCAGGGACAGACGTAACTAATAACACAATCAGGCAAAGGTACAAACCGCCGTCGACTAGGACGCGAGGCTGGCGGCAAGCCGTTGCCTAACGGCAACACAAGGGGTTATTACAAACCCCAAATGCAGATTCTAATACTAATGTAGAGCCTCACTTCTGGGAGACAATACAATTTAGGTACTTCAGCATTACCCACTATATAGACGATATGAGCATTGAGTGTCCGCAGCTCGTGGTCGTGCGGTAGCGTTCTCGCTTCCCGCGCCTGGGTTCTCGGGTTCGATTCCCGGCGGGGTCAGGGATTTTCTCTGCCTCGTGATGACTGGGTGTTGTGTGATGTCCTTAGGTTAGTTAGGTTTTTGAGTAGTTCTAAGTTCTAGGGGACTGATGACCATAGCTGTTAAGTCCCATAGTGCTCAGAGCCATTTGAGCATTGAGCGAGCAATAGGATATGAAGTGGCCAGGCACCTGAAACATCACATGTCTGGGCCATCTTCCAGGCTGGTCTCCTTTTGAGAGTTGACGAACTGAGAAATGTAACGGCGTGTTTGAACATCCTGAGAATGAAGATGTCATGGAGTTCACAAGAAATCCAACACCAGAGGCGAATACTGACAAAGAGAACTGTACACTACCAGTTCAACATGTAGAATATGATACAACCGAATGTAGACCCTATATTACACCAGTTCGTTCTGTCTACGGGGGTAACACACACAGTCACTACGAGAAACAATACAGTAAGGTTGAAAAACGGACATGCCGTCAACCAAGCACTGACAGTTACAAATAGCATCAGCGACAAATACGTGGCAGTCCATACATAGCCGGGGGTTTTGAGAATCTGTGATGGCCGTCCCTCTTCGCTAGGTAAAGGAAATGAGGCCATCAGCTTCCCTCTACAATAGCCTCCTCGACTACTGCAGAGGCAGAGTGGCGGAGTGGAGGGCTGGTACACGAAAGGTTGTATAACGAAATGATGTCCTCAGGACTCGATATGCGGACCAACATTATGGGATATTGCAATCGAGCCCTGGCTGAACACGCTGGACGGTGACCCTAGGGTAAGAGGTTTGGTGGCGTACGCAGATGACCTGCTCGTAGTGGTGTCAGCTAACTCGAGAGCAACACTAAAGTCAAAAAGCACGAAACTGCTTCAGAAAATTAACAGTGGGTGCAAAGAAAATAAATTAAAAATCGCTCCCAACAAAACTGTATATTTACTGCTCAGAAGAACACTACAAACGAATCCAGTTCTAAAATTTAGGTAATACAGGCATACAGAGGAAGCAAGCCACACGTTATCTAGGACTGCATCTTGACGAAAAACAGACTTTTAACTATTATCTCAAACAGACAATTGACAAAGCCTCCAAAATTATGCACAAACTAGCAAGACTCAATACAACTCAGTACAAATTACTTACTAAGACAATAAGGACCTACCACATTGCAGTATTTGAATCCATCGCATGCTTCGCCGCAAGTGCATGTGCTCACATACTGAAAATAAAGACTAACAAGACAGTTGCAAGTCGAGGTGAACTTAGTGTACTCCTGAGAATCAGCGGAGCTTTCAACACATCACTAGAGGCACTTTGAGCTGTGGTGGGGACCTGTGCTATAGATATAACAATACGGTATAGAGCTGCACTTTACTGGCTTAAGAGGGACAGGCTTGATAAGGTCACCGCAATTACAGGAACCAACATTATGAACGAAACGCAAATGAAACAATGGCAGATTCAAACATGGCAGAGAGGGTGGAACGCATCCGCCAAGTGTGGGTGGTTCGAGGCTTGGCCATCTGTTGTTTAAAAGTGAGCACGAAGTGTTCTGCTTCTGCGGTTGGGGGGGGGGGGGAGGGGGGGGGGTGAAACGGAGCACTTGTCAGATGACGAATGGGATTTAGTTCACAAAGCCGTTCAAAATCACCTGAACTGAACTGCGGTCCGTCGTTCGAAGCAAGTACTTCTGGCAAACCTTCTATGCAAAATATGGAGGACAACACCTAAATGGTGCTGCGTGATGTGGTAGAAGCCTTAGGCACAGCAAATGGCAACTTGCTGAAAGAGTCTACTGCTATGAGCGAGAGAGAGTTTCAGAACGGTCCTGGAAAGTCTATGTGCACTCGTTGCCATGGGGATTGAGTCTTAGGCCAAGATGAGGATTGAGTCTTAGGCCAAGCCGAGAATGTCTGCGGTAGAGCGGATTGGTTGTCAGCGCATGCGCGACACTGTGTCATCTGTTCAATGTGGGAGTCCATGCCACGCCAAATACAGTGCCGTCGCACTAACTGTTTTGTGCGAACAATTCCCCAAAGGCCTTGATCAAGCAGTTGTAACACACCCTTTTGCAACAATGTGGGAATGAGCACGTTTGATTGTCCACTGTCGGATTGTGCTAAGAGCAGATCTTGTTACACTGAAAGATTATGCCGACGAGCAAAGTATCGGCGCACTAGTGGGTTCAACGAGCGAGGCCAAAACCTACGAATGTAATGCAACAAAATCTTCAGATCAGGATCCTTTTCCGTGGCGTGTGCAATTTTTCTGTAATTTAGCGGAAAAGATTACAGCAATTCAGAGTGCTGCTCATCGATTTGGCAACAAGATGCGGGCAGATGCATCAAAATCAGAGTCTGGGGCAATCGGAAGGCGAGATATGGCACCTGCATTGCCATGCTTTGCCGTTGGTCTGTGCACAATTTCCTACTGGTACTGTGAAAGCAACGTTTTCCGAAATTCCTTCACCAGGGAAGACGAATGGAATATTCCAGAATTTGAAACACTAGCAGCTCCTAGCATGAGTTTCTTAGAAGTAGATACCTTAGAGGTTGCGAAGCAACTCAAATCGCTTGATACGGGCAAGTCTTCAGGTCCAGATTGTATACCGATTAGGTTCCTTTCAGATTACGCTGATACAATAGCTCCATACTTAACAATCATATACAACCGCTCGACCACCGATAGATCTGTACCTACAGATTGGAAAATTGCGCAGGTCGCACCAGTGTTTAAGAAGGGTAGTAGGAGCAATCCATCGAACTACAGACCTATATCATTGACGTCGGTTTGCAGTAGGGTTTTGGAGCACATATTATATTCAAACATTATGAATCACCTCGAAGGGAACGATCTATTGATACGTAATCAGCATGGTATCAGGAAACATCGTTCTTGTGCAACGCAACTAGCTCTTTATTCGCACGAAGTAATGGCCGCTATCGACAGGGGATCTCAAGTCGATTCCGTATTTCTAGATTTCCGGAAAGCTTTTGACACCGTTCCTCACAAGCGACTTCTAATCAAGCTGCCGGCCTATTGGGTATCGACTCAGTTGTGCGACTGGATTCGTGATTTCCTGTCAGGAAGATCGCAGTTCGTAGTAATAGACCGAAAATCATCGAGTAAAACTGAAGTGATATCAGGTGTTCCCCAGGGAAGCGTCCTGGGACCTCAGCTGTTCCTGATCTGACCTGAGTGACAATCTGAGCAGTTCTCTCAGGTTTTTCGCAGATGATGGTGTAATTTACCGTCTAGTAAGGTCATCCGAAGACCAGTATCAGTTGCAAAGCGAAAAAAATGGTTAAAATGGCTCAGAGCACTATGGGACTCAACTGCTGTGGTCATAAGGCCCCTAGAACTTAGAACTACTTAAACCTAACTAACCTAAGGACATCACACACATCCATGCCCGAGGCAGGATTCGAACCTGCGACCGTAGCAGTCGCACGGTTCCGGACTGCGCGCCTAGAACCGCGAGACCACCGCGGCCGGCAGTTGCAAAGCGATTTAGAAAAGATTGCTGTATGGTGTGGCAGGTGGCAGTTGACGCTAAAGAACTAAAAGTGTGAGGTGATCCACATGAGTTCCAAAAGAAATCCGTTAGAATTCGATTACTCGATAAATAGTACAATTCTCAAGGCTGTCAATTCAACTAGGTACCTGGGTGATAAAATTACGAACAACTTCAGTTGGATAAGACCACATAGATAATATTGTGGGGAAGGCGAGCCGAAGGTTGCGTTTCATTGGTGGGACACTTAGATGATGCAACAAGTCCACTAAAGAGACAGCTTACACTACACTCGTTCGTCCTCTGTTAGAATATTGCTGCGCGGTGTGGGATCCTTACCAGGTGGGATTGACGGAGGACATCGAAAGGGTGCAAAAAAAGCAGCTCGTTTTTTAATAACACGTAATAGGGGAGAGAGTGTGGCAGATATGTTACGCGAGTTGGGATGGAAGTCATTAAAGCAAAGACGTTTTTCGTCGCGGCGAGATCTATTTACGAAATTTCAGTCACCAACTTTCTCTTCCGAATGCGAAATTATTTTGTTGAGCCCAACCTACGTAGGTAGGAATGATCATCAAAATAAAATAAGAGAAATCAGAGCTCGAACAGAAAGGTTTACGTGTTCGTTTTTCCCGTGCGCTGTTCGGGATGGGAATGGTAGAGAGATAGTATGATTGTGGTTCGATGAACCCTCTGCCAAGCACTTAAATGTGAATTGCAGAGTAATCATGTAGATGTAGATGTAGATGAAGGCACAACCATGCACTTTTTATGCAGTGTGTGTAGGAACCGGTTTTGACGGATGAAACAAGGACTGCAAAGGCTTGTGATCTGTCACTAAACAAAACTAACTTGCGACCATACGAATAGTGATGGAATTTGGTCACATCATACACAATAGCGAGAGCCTCTTTTTCTGTTTGAGAATAACTGCAACAAGTTTGAGTTAGCAACTTTGAGGCAAAAGCAATAGGTCTGTCTTGTGCACCAATTCTGTGAGAAAGCACAACGCCGATGCCGTAGGAAGATATGTCGACTTGCAAAACTAGTGGCTTGGCAGGGTCAAGATGCACTAAACATCTATCACTGAGCAACGCATTTTTAAGTTTGTGAAATGCGTCTTCACGCTCTTTGGTCCACACGAGAGGCACATTTTTCCGACGCAAGCGATGCAATGGAATCGCGATCTGAGCGGCATTCGGTATGAGCCGAATGTAGTATGTCATCTTGCCTGGTACTGACTGCGGTTCAGACAAACTGCGAGGAACAGCTAGGAACGGATTGCAAGCAAGTGAGGTGACTGTTTATCACATGACTTAAGTACTGTAGTTCAGTTTGAAAAAAGTCAAAATTTGCGGGACGCTTGAGTCCTGCTTCTGATAACACTGAGAAAAGAGTTCGCAAATTGGCAATGTGTTCCTCTGATGCACAACCTGAGGTGGCAACATCGGCATGGTACTTTGATCAAAATGGTATTTTTGCAGCCAGCTGTTCCATGTAACATTGAAAAATGGCGGGTGCGGAAACACTGCCGAAGGGCAAACGCAAATACTTGAACAGTTCTAGTTGTGTGTTTACGACAAACAGTTTCTGTGATTCTTCATCCAAAGGAATTTGCAAGTAGGCATCACGCAAATCTATGTTAGAAAAGTAAAGTCCTGCACAAAGCCTGTCCATGAGTTCCTCAGGGCAGGGTAAGGTGTAAGTGTCAAATACGGTCTTTGGGTTGACTGTAGACTTGAAGTCAACAAAAATGCGAATGCGACCAGAAGGCTTATGCAACAAAACGAGAGGACTTGCCTGTTAACTACCTTGAATGGTAGCAATTAGACCATTGTCTTGCAATTCTTCCAATCCACTAACTACTCTGTCTCTTAAAGCAATTGGAACGGGGCGGCCCCGAAAAAACTTAGGCTGTGCATTTTCTTTCAATGCAACATGCGCTACCATGCTATTAGCTTTTCGCATTCCTTATGAAAATAGTTCAGGAAATTCTTTAAGAAAGATAGATAGCTACATTGTCTTTCGGTTCTAAAGCAGACACTGAAAGTACACAGTCTTGTATGCTAAGTCCAAACAAATCAGAGGTATCTAAACCGAATATGTTCTCAATGTCTCTTGATTTCAGCACAGTAAATTTCACTGTAAGTGGCAAGGAAACTACACTGCCAAACCTCTGGAATTTCCTGTCCATTGTAAGGAGTGAGCTGCTTACTAGATTTAGAAAGGCGTGGTGAGCCTAAAAGTTCGTACGTGGCACGATTAGGCAAAGTCACTGAGGCACCTATGTACATCTGAAAGTGCACACTACGGCCAGCAATCTGTAATTAGACAAATAGTTTGTTAGAACGTCTGCCGGCCGCGGTGGCCGTGCGGTTCTAGGCTCTCAGTCCGGAACCGCGGGACTGCTACGGTCGCAGGTTCGAATCCTGCCTCGGGCATGGGTGTGTGTGATGTCCTTAGGTTAGTTAGGTTTAAGTAGTTCTAAGTTCTTGGGGACTGATGACCTCAGAAGTTAAGTCCCATAGTGCCCAGAGCCATTTGAACCATAGAACGTCGTTGCACAGCACTAGGGCGAGAAGGAGGCACAAAAAACCTGTTGTAGATTTTGAAGACACAGCATTCACTTGCATGTGCGCGAGCTTGTTTTTTCTGCCAGCGGGAAGAATTGGCATGTTTGTGCCGTTGGAAACGAACTGATTGGACATGGCTTTTTTCCCACACGTGTAACACAATACGTTACATGATGGGCAATCCCGTCTTTTATGGTGAGCAAAGCATCTAGGGCAAGATTTCACTGAATTCACAGGCCTATTTACATGTCTACATGGCCGTCAGCGCGGCTGTGTACGCCGTCGTTGTGGCTTTTTGGGGCGGTCTCAAACAAGGTGCGACTCGACCGGACAAATCGGGGCCTGGTCAAACTTGTCGGCCACTATGGCACCCGAATCATACTGCTCTAAGATGTGAAATACTTGGGGAAGTAATGGATCAGACTACTTTGAGATCTGTTCCCGTATTCTACTATCTGCGACACTGAATGTTCTTGCATCACGTATACTTAAATCACTGTAAGCGTAGTCACAACTACACTTCAACTTACACTTGCTTATCATGCTCGTTATTTCTGTTCCGGCTTTTTCTGCAACCGAAAAAAAAAAAAATGATTCAAATGGCTCTGAGCACTACAGGACTTAACAGCTGAGGTCATCAGTCCCCTAGAACTTAGAACTACTTAAACCTAACTAACCTAAGGACATCACACACATCCATGCCCGAGGCAGGATTCGAACCTGCGACCGTAGCGGTCGCGCGGTTCCAGACTGGAGTACAAGCGAAAGAAATGGTATCTAGCTGCAGCTACCCGGACTTGCTGATCAAAATATTGAGTTAATACAGCGATTACTTAATGATAGACGAGTTCGTCGGCATATGAAGTTAGGAATAGTATTTGTATTAACCTGAACTCTGGGGAGCCCGCTTTCGAAAGGAAGTATCGTAACTTTACAGCACCTTGAACACGATGTACTTGACAACGTGCTTCGAACTGATTCAGGTATTCAATCCACTCCTCCACTTTTCTTAAACTGCCGGAACGTTGCTATTCCGGTTGGCGGCACTTGTTGACCAGATTGGTTGGTTGTGGGGCCGGCGCAGCTTGTGTGGCCCGTAGTTGTTGTACCGTCGTCAGTAAGGTAGGGATTTGTTGGTTCTGAAACTGAAGAGCTTGTGTTAGATCCATCACGTTGGCTGTCTGCGGCTAAGGCGCCAGGGTAGGGGGTGGAGGGGTCAGGGAACTAATGGTTTACACAAACGCGTTACATCAAAAAGCAAGCAAAGCGTCTGAAAAGAGAAATTTGATTACTTCTGCGACTCCCCTCCTGGAATACACGCAAGAGCGCAACAATAAATTAGGAAATAGAAATACTTAGGCACGAGCACTCCTGCAAACTAAAATACGGGAAATCTTCCATCGCCACGGAATTACCTTCTTTCGCCACTGTACAGTCTTGTACCGCAAGGGAGAGGACGTTGTTATGGGTAGTATCTTTCCATAACACAAATTCACACATGGATTAACACGTGGGTTAATACAGTACTTGATTTACATATGCTGGAACATTTACTTAACTTCAATGGCGTTCATGTTTGTGGTACAAGCTCATCAGTGATAGTCCCACTATAGTCAGTAATCTGTTCGCTATGTACCGTTGCAGCCCGTGATGAACTAAACGCACTCTGCGAGTAAACTGACAGACGCTAACTGGATGAGTGAGTGAGGACCTCTAGCCAGCGGCGGCGGTCTAAATACATGCTGTCGAAAGGGCGTTGGCGGCATGATGCTTATGGGTGTGTCTCTGGCCTCTCTCCTGATAGGCAGGCTTGATCCAGCGCCTACTAATCGATCTTCGCGCTTTATCTTTACCTAACGATATGCTGGGCTTCAGCTTACACTATCACATAAACAGCGACTGGTAACAGTAAATTTGTTTCATTTAACGTCAGCACTCGTCCGTAGCACCACATTTCAAAATCTTTTATTCTCCTCTTATCCAAACAGTTTATTATCCATGTTTCACTTTCATATATGGCTACACTTCAGACAAATAACCTCATAAAAGTCTTGCTAACACTGTAGTGTATATTCGATGCTGACAAATTTTTCTTCTTCAGAAACGCGTTTCTTCCCATTGCCAGTCTACATTTCATATCCTCTCTACTTTAGACATCATCAGTTATTTTGCTGCCTGAATAGTAAAACCTATCTACCACTGTAAGTCTGTCATTTCCAAATCTAATTCCCCAGTATGACCCGATTTATCTGACTACATTCCATTATTCTTGTTTTTGGAAGAGGTGGTCTTGTAAGGAAATTGCAGTACATTGATCCTGTTAGTTATTACTGGTAGACGTTATACTAGAAAACAAGAACAAATTAGCAATTGGTTCATTTTACTGACCTGCAGATTAAAATGACATAGTTGCTAAAAGCTTCAGAGAAAACTTGACTCTCGTTCATAGTAAGTTCAACATATCCTCGACATATTGGCGGAAATACACTACTGGTCATTAAAATTGCTACACCAAGAAGAAAGCAAATGATAAATGGGTATTCACTGGACAAATATATTATACTAGAACTCACATATGATTAGATTTTCACGCAATTTGGGTGCATAGATCCTGAGAAATCAGTACCCAGAACAACCACCTCTGGCCGTAATAACGGCCTTGATATGCCTGGGCATTGAGTCAAACAGAGTTTAGATGGCGTGTACAGGTACAGCTGCCAATGCATCTTCAACACGATACCACAGTTCATGAAGAGTAGTGACTGGGGCATTGTGACGAGCCAGTTGCTCGGCCACCATTAACCAGACGTTTTCAGTTGGTGAGAGATTTGGAGAATGTGCTGGCCAGGGCAGCAGTCGAACATGTTCTGTATTCAGAAAGGCCCATACAGGACCTGCAACATGTGATCGTGCATTATCCTGCTGAAATGTAGGGTTTCGCAGGGATCGAATGAAGGGTAGAGCCACGGGTCGTAACACATCTGAAATGTAACGCCCACTGTTCAAAATGCTGTCAATGCGAACAAGAGGTGACCGAGACATGTAACCAATGGCACCCCATACCATCACGGAGGCTGTAACGCTAGTATGGTGAAGACGAATACACACTTCCAATGTGCGTTCACCGCGATGTCGCCAAAAACGGATGCGATCATTATGATGCTGTAAACAGAACCTGTATTCATCCAAAAAAATGACGTTTTGCCATTCGTGCATCCCGGTTCGTCGTTGAGTACACCATCGCAGGCGCTCCTGTCTGTGATGCAGCGTCGAGGGTAACCACAGCCATGGTCTCCGAGCTGATAGTCCATGCTGCTGCAAACGTCGTAGAACTGTTCGTGCAGATGGTTGTTATCTTGCAAACGTCCCCAGCTGTTGACTCAGGAATCAAGACGTGACTGCACGATCCATTACAGCTGACTGATGACTGTTATCTCGACTGCTAGTGATACGAGGCCGTTGGGATCCAGCTTCGCGTTCCGTAGTACCCTCCTGAACCCACCGACTCCATATTCTGCTAACAGTCATTGGATCTCTACCAACGCGAGCAGCAATGTCGCGATACGATAAACCGCAATCGCGATAGGCTACAATCCAACCTTTATCAAAGTCGGAAACGTGATGGTACGCATTTCTCCTACTTACATGAGGCATCACAACAACGTTTCACCAGGCAACGCCGGTCAACTGCTGTTTGTGTATGAGAAATCGGTTGGAAACTTTCCTCATGTCAGCACGTTGCAGGTGTTGTCACCGGAGCCAACCTTGTGTAAATGCTCTGAAAAGCTAATCATTTGCATATCACAGCATCTTCTTCCTGTCGGTTAAATTTCGCGTCTCTAGCACGTCATCTTCGTGGTGTATCAATTTTAATGGCCAGTAGTGTACAACTCGCTGGTAGTCATGAAACATCGTCTGAAATTGTGCTATACGTTTTCTCCGAAAATTATTTTGAGATTTCATTCGAAATGTAAATGGGTTGGGTAAACATACTTGATGTCTTATAAGCAAGTAGCGTTGAACACATAGGAGACGTAATGACGCACGCGTATATTACTGACCACGAGAACAATGTAGCGAGACAGCACGCCGTTACAATCAGACGCACCAAAAAATAGAATATAACAATTTTAAAAAGCAGATAAAAATTCATTCGATACCTTCCTAAGAAACAGCCTTCATTCCTTCCAAATTAACTACAGGAGTATAGACCTAATGCGGCTCATACAAGGAAATAGCGTGCATGGGACTTGAGAGATTTATAACAAGTACATTAATAAGAGACGAAAGTGAATGGTGCCCAGAACAGGTCGGAACACTGTAGCAGAAGCAATTCAAAAAGTATGCTAAATTAGAATAACGCAACATTCCTAATATCGGCGATTTCTTGCAGAAGCTGGAAATTTAGTGCAATCTGGAAAGCGAGGTCTTTTTAATAATTTCGACAACGACTCTCTGTCTCGAAATCTGGCAGAAAATCCAAAGCCATTCCAGGCGTATGTAAAGTACACCAGGGGTAAGACGAAATCAGTACATTCACTGTGCTATAGCAGTGGCTGTGGTTATCGATGACAGCACCAATAAAGCAGAGTTACTAGACTACACACGGTTTTCTGGATTTTCTTTACCAAAGAACGCGAAGAATATATTACCTAAAATTCAGTCAGGAACATCTGCTGAAAATGGGAACTTAGAAATAGGTACCCTAGGCTTAATGAAAAAACTTAAATTATTTAATAAAGGGAGGTCTTTCGGTCCAGATTATATACCAGCTAGGTTCCTTTTAGAGTATGCTGATATACACTGAAGAGCCAAAGAAACTGGTACACCTGCCTAAAACAGTGTAGGACCTCCGCGAGCAAGCATAAATGCTACGAGATGACGTGGCATGGACTCGACTGATATCTGAAGTAGTGCTGGAGGGAACTGACACCATGAATCCTGAAGGGCTGTCCACAAATCCGTAAGAGTACGAGAGCATGGTGGTATCATCTGAACAGCACGTTGCAAGGCTTCCCAGATAGGCTGAGTAATGTCTGGGGAGTTTGTTGGCCAGCGGAAGTGTTTAAAATTAGAAGAATGTTTCTGGAACCACTCTGTAGCAATTCTGGACGTGTAGTGTGTCGCATTGTCCTTCTGGAATTGCCCAAGTCCGTCGGAATGGACAGTGGACATGAATGGATGCAGGTGATCAGACAGGATGCTTACGTACGTGTCACCTGTCAGCGTCGTGTCTAGACGTATCAGGGGTCCCATATCACTCCAACTGCTCACGACCCACACCATTACAGAGCCTCCACCAGCTTGAAAAGTTCCCTGTTGACATACATGGTCCCTGGATTCATGAGCTTGTCTCCATACCCGTACACGTCTATCCGACCATGCAACATATTTTCAGTCATCAACCGTCCAATGTCGGTGCTGAGAGGCCCAGGCGTGCACTTATTATTGGTACAGTTTAAGAGTGGGTCTTCGGCTCCGAAAGGCCATATCGATGATGGTTCATTGAATGGTTCGCACAATGACACTTGTTGATTGTCCGCACTGAAATGTGCAGCAATTTGCGGAAGGGTTGCCCCTCTGTTACGTTGAACGATTCTCTTCAGTCGTCGTTGGTCGCGTTCTTGCACGGTATTTTTGCGGCGTCAGCGATTTCGGAGATTTGATGTTTTAAAGGACTCCTGGTACTCACGGTACACTCGTGAAATGGTCGTACGCGAATATCCCCATTTCATCGCTACCTTGGAGATATTGTGTCCCATCGCTCGTGCGCCGACTATAACACCACGTTCAAACTTACTTAATTCTTGATAACCTGCCATTGTTGCAGCAGTAACCGATCTAACAACTGCCTGTTTACATATCTCTGTATTTGACTACGCATGCTTATATCAGTGTCTTTGGCGCTTCATTGCAATAGCTCCATAGTTACCAAACATTTAGAGCCGCTCACTCGAAGAAAGATTCGTACCTACAGACTGGCAATTTGGACAGTACAAAGAATCCTTAAGTAAGAGTGTAGGAGTAATCAAAAAAATGGCTCTGAGCACTATGAGACTCAACTGCTGAGGTCATTAGTCCCCTAGAACTTAGAACTAGTTAAACCTAACTAACCTAAGGACATCACAAACATCCATGCCCTAGGCAGGATTCGAACCTGCTACCGTAGCGGTCTTGCAGTTCCAGACTGCAGCGCCTTTAACCGCACGGCCACTTCGGCCGGCGTAGGAGTAATCAGATGAAGTACAGACCAATGTCACAAACTTCTATTTGTAGTAGCATTTTGGAGCATATACTGTGTTCGATCAGTATGAGTTATCTCAATGAAAACGATCTGTTGGTGCATAATCAACACATATTCAGAAAGTATTGTTCTCCTGAAACACAAATAGTTATTTATTCACACTAACCAGTGAGTGCTATCGACATTGGGTCTCAAACAGAATTCACGTTCCTTGACTTCCAGAAGGCCTGTGATACCGTTCCTCACCAGTAATAAGATTGTTCTCCAACGAAGTACCACCTCAAATGTGTGACCGGATTCAGGATTTTCTGTCAGGAAGGTCACAGTTCTTAATAACTGACGGAAAGCCATCGAGTAAAACGGAAGTGATATGTGGCTTTCCCACTGAAGTGTTATACCCCTCTGTTGTTCTTAATCTATATCGAGGATTTAGGAAACAGTGTGAGGAGACCAGTTACGTTGTTTTCAGATTATGCTGTCCTTTACCGTCTAGTAATTTTATCAGAAGTTGAAAGCCTATTGCAAAATGCTTTAGACGCGATATATGTATGGGGTGGGGAGAATGAATTGAATACAAATAATAAAAAGTATGAGCTCATCTAAATGAGTACTAAATGGAATCCGTTAAATTTCGGTTACACGACAGAGCTGACAAATTTAAAAGCTGTCTGCTAAATACCTATGCATTACAATTACAAGCAACTTATAATGGAGTGATCACAGTGAAAATGACTTAGTGGAAGCTAACCAAAGATAGCGTATTATTGGCAGAACACTTATAAGATGCAAAGGATCTTCTAAAGATTCTTCTTACGCAACACTTCTCCACCTTCTTCTGGCGTATTTCTGCGCTGTGTTGGATCCTTACCAAATAGGATATGGAATAAAACATCGAAAAAGGTCAACGAATGGCAGCTCGTTCTGTACTATCGCTAAGAGTGAGAGAGTGATACGCGAGTTGGGATTACTAAAGTTCCAGGAAAGGCATTTTCCGTTACGGCGAGATCTTTTCACGAAATTTGGTCACCAACTTTTTTCCTCCGTATGTGAAATTTTTAGTTTACGCCCAGCTACAGAGAGTTAAATGATCATCGTAATAAAATAAATCATAAGTCTGAGGGTGAGAGTTGTTTTTACGCGGGAGCTGTAAGAGAGCAGAACGGCAGAGAAATGAACTGGAAGTGAACTCTCCGCCAGACACGTAAGTGTGAACTGAAGAGCAGTCATATAAATGTAATTGTAGATGTAGATGTACGTTTGCTCACTGACCTTAGATTTCGTACAACACATGCTACCTTATCTATGTCCGACAATAAACACTTAAATCTTCTTCTCAAGCCACAAGCCACTAGCTATATCTTTACAGCATACTGCAACACAATATTACAGACTGATGACCATAGAATGTGGTAACTGTTGTGTCTAACTGCACGATAGCAAATAATGACGTATAGTACACATGAAGATGACTTACCTGCTTCTTTTAATCTTTCGCTTTACTCTCCTAGTGCTGAACAACTTTCTCTACGCGCAACCCCGATCTGTCTTCGTGTTTCCCGTAGAAGCTACACATCATTGTGCATAAAATTGCTCCAGTGACTATCGACTAAGCACTAACTTACCTGCTATTTTGCCCTTAAGCTTCATGCGTTATCGCGTCATTGGAAACAGTATGAGTCTTAAATCTACTGATTAACTTTATGATGCTGGTTAGAATTGTTCGACAAATGCAGGATTGTTAAATAAAGACATGGTTTGCGAACGTGGGTGTTATACAACATAACAGTCGATCATATACAGGAACCAGCCACAAACTGGTTTACGTTACTTTATTCAAAAAGGTACCGTTACCAGTTTCGAAGTAATACAACTCATCATCAGACAGCTTACATACTTTCTTCAAACCCAGTGACACACTGATTCACTGGCGAGGTGCCTTAGGATTAAGAAAAATTCACTGTTACAAACTGTAATGGAAATGATTGTACTAAGCATTTGTTTTCGATTGTAACGAAATATATTCGCAAAGATGTCCGTATTTTCACCTTCGCATACATTGCTTTTCATTACAAAACACTTTCCATTGGTCATAAAACGAATTTCCAATGTACACCACATGTTTTGATTCACAACGTATGAGAACAAAGACAGCCCTTACAATGTACATGAGTCAGAAAGAGCTGCGGTACAATGACACAAATATACCGCGTTTTGGAGATAGTAAGCGAAAATTAACGTTGAGTTTTCGACGGGGTGGTTAACAAAATAAAGAAGAAGTGCGGTTGCATCGTGTTTTCACACGAAATGTGCATATACAAATGTTGGTTAAAAATGTTATTGCAAATTTTGGCTCTCACGTGTCTCAGGGGATAATTTACACACTTGGTGCATTAGTACACTTTCACACCCGCGCATTTGTTATAGTTTTTGAATTAATTATTCACTCAGACATAAGTACACTTTATGCTAGGGAACAAGAATTAGGCGATTATTATACTAAAATCAGTTTTTCGCGACACAGTTCAATCACTATTTATTGGCGTTGTCCTTTTCTTTCACACAATGAAATTAGCTAAGGTGAGATAGTTTACAGTTTTACTTTAATAATAATTTGACTCCGAGCCCCCAATAGCAGTAATGTAGGCTGCTATAAACGAGGATCATTCAAATAATTCCAACAGGAACACAAGTCCCACTGTCCTCTTTGTTCTAGCAGTTTTGCGCGAAATCACAGATCGCCACATGTTCACTTACGACGATGTATACCTCGTAAATCGTACTCACACAAATAATCGTAGCACTTCCAGTTCACCAAATATATGCTTGCACCCTTGCACTATTAAACAATACTCTTTGTCGAAATAAATCGGTGCGAAAAACTCTTACCTAAACGACCACATGTGCCACCCTCAAGTGGGGCTTGCTGGCCACCCACCCTCCGAAACGACTGATCAGCGATTGACCCCTGGTCAAGATGGCCGCTCGCTTATATAGGCTTGCTCGCTTATATAGGCTTGGACGTCAACCCCCTTGTTATGCAAGTAAAAAATCTCACCAGTTAAGGTAACAGATCGTGATACATACATCCCTCGACAGAAATAAGAACACCATCGTAACCGCGCTAAAAGTTACATCTAATGCACTATGTTACATTTATTTCTAGGGTTATTCTATTGCCCGTAAATCAAGTTTTAGTTTTTGCAAAGTTTCGCCACTTATCGCAAATTTGTTTGTTTACATCTGTGCTGCAAAGTTTTAACACAGAACTGCATATAGCACCGTTTTTAGACGTAATCTATAGTGATTTACACATTGCGCTGCTCAAAATTTTCATATCTATAACAATTAATTAATTACGGGCGATAAATGTTAATAATAATTTGCAAACAGTGAAAACTATTGCAAGTTCAGTGTATAGTATAACTTAACTAGTTTAAAATACGTATGATGCCATCCAAAATATTATATAGTGTCGTTATTTTCGTCATGAATTTTCTATTGAATTATATAAACAATTTTCCCTCAAACTTTGTTTATTGCTCTTTACGGGCTTCATTGTATATGAATCTTAACATATGACTACGGCACTCGATCCGTTATGACGAAACGTTTTTAATGAGTGCTCGCTCATCCCTGTAAGTTGTTATTTACTATTTTTATTAATCTTTCAGTATCATGATATTAACCGATTTTGAGGTTACTATAACTTTTGGGTCTAGTGACTTGAAATAAAGGTCGATCTTTCAGGAGGTGCATATTGCTGACCACAATCCACTGCCGCATCGCTCTTCCCCATAAGTTACATAGGTTTCGCGTAATGCGCAAAAAACCAAACAATGCCCCAAGCTGCAAGCCACGTGGTCGCCCGGCGCCCGTTGCAAACCTGGCGCGGGCGCACCACGCGCTTCCGCGAATAGCGCACCATGTAGCGCGCTCGCTCTCCACAAAGCAATCCTTGCCTTCTAGAAACATCCATCTAGTAACGGGGGTTTGTATCGTCACAAGTTAAATTGAAAAAGTATTTTGCATGAGATGTAGGACATTAAATACTGACAAACAACGGCAAACAAATGAGATTTTGTGAATTACAAAAATGGTTCAAATGGCTCTGAGCACTATGGGACTCAACATCTGAGGTCATCAGTCCCCTAGAACTTAGAACTACTTAAAACTAACTAACCTAAGGACATCACAGACATCTATGCCCGAGGCAGGATTCGAACCTGCGACCGTAGCAGTCACGCAGTTCCGGACTGAAGTGCCTGGAACCACACGGCCACCACTGTGAATTACAACCTTCCGTACTTTTTTCATACAACGATAGAGAAACCAATGTGGGCAAGGACGTATGTGAAATCTTTATGTGCCATTTGAACAGCGATTACGATAATACGTTAAAGTTTATTAATATTTAATCCCTGGAATGATACTGACTATTGCAGATACATGGAATCTTACAAGATTAGTTACTGATCTGCAGACAGGTGTACAAAAATCATTGAGACTGGAGGGTGGAAAGAACTTTCTGAAAGTTTTTCAGGAAATGAGTGCTAGCCAACTCAGTCTGTTCATTGAGGATAATATCAGGGGGAGCGTTTTTGCGTTTTTGTGTGCGTGTGTGTTGTTCATTTTCCTCTGACAGATTTATAGCCTCTCCTTTTTCTGTTAAATGTAATATTTTCATGTTGCTCTCAGTGTTTCTCGCTGAATGATTATCTTTTGCCACGTGGGCCGCAAAAATAGATTTGTTCGTGCTCTCAAACCTTAAGGCAAGAAGCTGATCCTTGTGCCTAATCTCGAAGCTTCTGTCTGTCTGGCCAATGTAGAATTTGAGCGCAAGTCACATTGGACCTTGCATATTCCTGATTTACTGTAGGGGCAAAGAATAATATCATGGATCATTTTTCGCTGTAATTTACTATTAGCATATAATATGATTTCAATATCCTTCTTTTTAAATAAGTGTGATAAGTTTGCAGTTATAATAATTCCGATCACAAATAAAGCAGGTGTTGACATATGTGAAAATTACCTAACTATCATCTTAATAAGTCACGGCTGCAAAATACTGACACGACTTCTTTACAGACCAATGGAAGAACTGGTAGATGCTGACCTTGGGGAAGTACAGTTCGGATTCCGTAGATATGTTGAAACACGTGAGGGAATACTGATCCTGCGACTTATATTAAAAGATAGATTGAGGAAAGGCAAACCTACGATTCTACCATTCGTAGACTTAGAGAAAGCTTTTGACAATGTTGATTGGAATATTCTCAGTCAAATTCTGAAGGTGACATGGGTCAAATACAGGGAGCGAAAGGCGTTTTTGCAATTTGTTCAGAAACCAAATGGCAGCTATAAGAGTCGAGGGGCATGAAAGGGAAGCAGTGGTTGGGGAGGAAAAGAGTTGTAGGCTGTCCCCAATGTTATCCAATCTGTATATTGTGCAAGCAGTAAAGGAAACAAAAGAAAAATTTGGAGTAGGAATTAAAATCCATGGAGAAAAAATAAAAACTTTGGGGTTTGCCGCCGGCCGGAGAGGCCGAGCGGTTCTAGGTGCTTCAGTCTGGAACTGCGCGACCGCTACGGTCGCAGGTTCGAATCCTGCCTCGGGCTTGGATGTGTGTGATGTCGTTAGGTTAGTTAGGTTTAAGTAGTTCTAAGTTCTATGGGACTGATGACCTCAGAAGTTAAGTCCCATAGTGCTCAGAGCCATTTGGGGTTTGCCAACGACATTGTAATTCTGTCAGAGACAGCAAAGGACTTTGAAGAGAAGCTGAACGGAATGGACAGTGTCTCTTAGATTAGGAAATGAGACACTTAAAGTAGTAGATGAGTTTTGCTATTTTGGAAGCAAGCTAACTGATGACTGGCAATGGCGAGGAAAGCGTTTCTGAAGAAGTTAAATTTGTTAACATGGAGTATAGATATACTTGTCAGGAAGTCTTTCCTAAAAGTATTTGTATGGAGTTTAGGCGTGTATGGATGTGTAACATGGACGATAAATAATTTAGACAAGAAGAGAATAGAATCTTTCGAAATGTGGTGTTACATAAGAACGCTGAAGATTAGACGGGTAGATGACGTAACTAATGAGGAGGTACTAAATATAATTGGGGAGAAGAGGAATTAGTGACAACTTGACCAGAAGGAGGGATCGGTTGGTAGGATATGTTCTGAGGTATCAAGAGATCACCAATTTAGTATTGGAGCTCAGCATGGATGGTAAAAATCGTAGAGGGACACCAAGAGATGAATACAATAAGCAAATTCAGAAGGATTTACGGTGCTATAGTAACTAGCAGATGAAGAAGCTTACACAGGATAGAGTAGCATGGAGAGATGCACCAAACCTGTCTCTGTCTTGACTGAAGACCACAACAACAACAACAACAAAGTTTGCAGTCTGGTATGATAGTGGACTTACGTATGGGATAAGAGAAAATTAGGTTAGGCTTCTGTGGGAGGCTGATTTCATTAGCATTGAATGCTGTGTAAACTGCTGTTTTGTGCAGTTGTGGTTTCTTGTTTTTATTTTGTTGTGGAGTTTCTCTGTTATTATAGGATAGTAACGAGTATTCGGATAGTGACGAGTATTATTAGCACTTGTTTGCACTCCATCTTCCACAAGCAAACAGTTCAATAAGAGACATTGAAAGCATTGTCAAAGTATCACATTTAACAGAATAAGGAGCCACTATGAATCTGTCAGAGGAAAAATAAATACACACATACAAACACTTCCCCTGATAACCTCATTAATGCGTAGATTGAGTTGACTTTTCTGAAAAACTTCCATAAAGTACTTTCAGCACTCAAATAAAGATAATGTTTGTACATCTATTTGCAGATCAGGCACTACTATTAGAGTATTGTATATATGTACAATAGTCAATATTATTCCAGTGACTAAATATTAAAAAATATTAAAGTCTTATCATCGTCGGTGTTCAAACGACACATGAGTACTTCACATACTTCCATGCCCATATTTGTTTCTCTATTGTTAAATGAAATAAGTTTTTAACGCTGTAATTCACAAAATCACATTTATTTATCGTTATCTATTTGTATTTAATGTAAAATACTATTTCAGTTTAACTCAACATTAATTTACACTTCCTATCGCAAAAATGCCATATCATTGTATCAGCGTATCGAAGCATCTGTGACACTCATGTTCTTTGCAAATTCTGTAGTTGTTTTCATATGTTGTGTATCAAAACATGTGGTGTACACTGGAAACTGGTTTTGTGGCCGATCGACAGTGTTTTATAATGTAAACCAACGTATGTAATGGTGAAAATACGGACATTTATGAGAACATATTTCATTGGAAGGAAACTCTAAAAACCAATGCGTCAAATGGGCATTTCACGTGTTACATCCTAAAACAATTTTTCAACGGAACAATTTTTGTTAAACGTTTATAACAGTGAATTATTATGTATCCTAGGTAACGCGCCAGTAAACCAATGCATCATTTGCTCGGACGAAAGCATGAAAGCCATCTGATGAAGAATTGTGTAAATTCAAAACCGGTAACGGAATTTTTTAATAAAGTAACCTAGAACCAATTTGTGACTGGTTGCCGAGCACCATTCACAAATTATTTCATATAATAGCCACGGTCTCCAACCATGTCTTCAGTTGACAAAATTGCATTAAACCTACTTCGCCAGGTAAAGGAATGTATACATCCTTTCAAAAATACAGGAAATTAACAATTAACAAAATGAAAATTCTTGTAACATCAAGATCAACAAGGAGTGTATGTAACTAAGCGTCATTCCGAAATATGTGAAAGTTAAAGTTAACTGCAAGCTTAAAACTGCCTGGCTGGACGAAAACATGTTAAATTATTTGTATAAAATGTAACAGTCTGTCAACCATGTGCACACAATGTTTCTTTTTTTTTTAAAAAAAAACCGCATTAACCCAGTTTCGATAGTTCTAAGACTGTCGTCGTCAGAATGGTAAAAGTTACCCCGAAAAGCTTAAGCTATAGATAATTTACATCAAACAGTTACAAATGTGAAAATTCTCAACTAAAACCAGAAAACTGTACTTACATAAGGCCACATAACAAGTCTTAAATTTCAGCAAGAGTGCTATCGTCAAATGACATGTTTGTGTTTCGTTAATGACCGAAATGAGAAGAAAAATTTTATTTCTATACCATTTCTTGAGCCTGTCCCTTACATAATACAGCGTCTTTTGAAAAACAAGTATGACTGCAAAGTAGCTTTTTCCACCAATAATTCTCTAAAAAATTATCTTATTCACAATCTGGGTTCAACACAGTCTCGTTTGCAAAAGTCAGGTGTTTATAAAGTCGACTGTGACTCTTGTCCGTCCTACAACATAGGACAAACAGGGGGAGCAATACCTGTAAGGTTTAGAAAACATCTTCTAGGAAAAAAAGGGTACTAATATTCATAATTCATCCTTCGCCGACCACTTGTTGATCACAGACCATGAACCCAAGAAAGTGTAAGACATCACTATCCTACACTTCGAGAAAGAAGCCCCAGACTCGATACCCTAGAAGAGCTGGAAATTTTCATTTACCTCTCTCTTAAAGACGGTTTTATTCTTAACGAACAATTGCAGTGCGTAATAAAAACTTCTTTCAAGGTTCAGACCCGTTACTCAGAACTGCCTGAGTTTTGGAATTTTCCTCACAGTAGCGTCGGGAACGTCTGTTTCCCTTATACAAGTGTCATTTTCAGTTTTTTTATTGTATTTGAAACTGCCTGTAAGAAGGTTGATTTACTATTTTTGTTAACTTTCAAATTGCCTAATACGTGGATGCTGTATATTACTAATGTATATCTTCAGCCATGTAATTTTACTCTTAAAACAGATTTTTGTAAGTCCATCTCACGGCAGTGTCAGCTTACATGCCGTTTAGTCTGATGCCTCTTGCGCTGTGCATGTGCCAGTCTTAGCTGCCTACAGCAGTTAACTTGTGGTACAGTTTTCTGGTCTTAGTTGAGAATTTTCACATTTGTAACTATTTGATGTACATTATCTATACCTTATACGTTTCTCGAGGTTCCTTTTACCATTCTGATAATGATAGTCTTAGAACTATATAAGCCTGGTTACTTCGATTTTTTTTGTTAGAAAACCTATGTGTGCAACCGGTTGACTGACAGCTACATTTTGTATAATTGCATATCCAGTTGCTGAGCGCACAGCCCTAAAATGGTTAAAACATTAAATTATTTTACTAGAAACTGAGATAAAAGTGCGATACAAGAGAAGAAGACCTAAAACAATATCATGCACAACTTGCATCTACAGACAGGAAACAGCCTGTCGCCTTTACTTTCCTCACACGTACACCAGCACATAGATCATGAAGTAAATGAAGAACAACAAATAATCTCATGTAAATACAAGCAGAAGTTACAATCCTTAAAATCTATTTATGATTGTGATTAGGATGGAAATAAATCGGCAGTTCAACACAAATTCTTTGACAAGGTAGTTAATACCCCTGGCATGCAGTTCAGTGATACTGACCTTATTCTATTAAAGTCTGAAACAAAAATATTGCAAGAAAACTCAACAGTCACAGTGCCAAAACTCTCATAGCCTCTGCAAAACTTGGATGTGTCACAGCTAAACTATAAACACATCGGTATGCGAAAAATGCACTGTTCTTTGAGTCATATAAATTGATAATGAAACAGTTAAGAATAAATAATACCCAAAGAAGCACTGCACTAAATATTTGAAAAATAAAACATCAAATTATTAGAAAGTAAAGCACTCATAGTAAAGGCTGTTAAAGAATGCTGAATGTTGTATTACATGAATAGGAACATATAGAGAAAACGTTACAATTTTTCCATGGCAACAACGTTGGTGACATAAAGTCGATTCCAGACGAATAATCAAACTAAACTCAGTAAGCTTTTAAATAATTGTAACATTTTATTGAAGGTACACAAGGTGTGCAGCTATATAACCGTGAATCCCTCATCACCAAAACTATATGCACATCCGAAGATTCTTATAGAAAGCTGTCCTATTTGCCAATAGTTAACTCAAGAAAAAGCCTTAAATTCTGTATGAGCCATAAGCTGAAACACCTCAAGGCAGGTATTATGTCTTTGAAAATATCTGCACCATATACAGCACAAATGTACTCATAGGCTCTATTAAAGATATTCGCATCCCACCTACTACTATATATGCGGTGTATACAGATATCCCTGTCAAAGAGACTATTAACATTATAAGAAAAAGTTTCATCAGGTATAAGAGAATTAGTACTGCAGAGGCCTGTGAACTCATAGGATTACTCACACTTATCCTGGAGCACAATTATTTTAGCTTCAGCTACAAGTTTTGCCCAACAACATGATTGCTTGGCAATAGCAAGCAGCTTGGATGGGATATTATCTGACATTTACATCAACAACATGGATCAAAAATATTTCTCAACTAATCAGCGAATCATAAATAAAATAATTTACTACAAAAGATATGTTGATGACACAACGTTGCTTTCTGATGGTATAATCAGAGGAATTGATGCATTGGCAGCATATCTCAGCAAAATGCATAAAAATACTAAATCCACAGTTGAGCATGAAATAAATAAGACCATACATTTTCTCCGTCTTAAAATTTGTAACATTTACCGTAAACACCAATGTAGCATCTACAAAAAAAAAAACAAAAAAAAAAAAACACGACTACAGCTGTTAGCATTGACAACTACTTATGTCATCCTACCGAACACAAAATGTCATATTTTAGAGCTATGGTACATCAAATGCTAAAAGTACCTACGAGTCACAGATCAAGAAACTGAAAACAAATTAATTTAAACAATTTCTCATATTAATGATTATGATTCTAAGATAACCACAGCTCCAGAAAACAGCAGTTTACACAGCATTCAATGCTAAAGAAATCAGCCTCCCATAGAAGTCAAACCTAACTTTACTGTTATCTCATACATAGGCCCACTGTCATACAAGATTGCAAACTTATTTAAAAAGAATAATACTGAAATCAGCTTCCTTGTTAATATAAATTACAGCCAAACATGATCAATTGTATTAATCTTTACAAGGCTCGTTTCTGTAAATCAAGACTATGCAAGCCAATGTGATTCGTGCTTAAATTATATATTGGTCAGACATGCAGACGTTTCGAGACTAGGTAGAAAGAACAGCATCCTGCCTCATGGTTTGGAAGCAAATCTACATATGCAGCCCACATTGCAGAAGGAAATCTTTCAGCGAGAAACATTGAGAGCAGCGTGAAAATATTACATGTAGCAGAAAAAGGAGACACTATGAATCTATCTGTGGAAACTGAAGTACACACAAGCACACAGAAACACTCCCCCTGATATTATCCTCAACGAATAGACTGTGTTGGTTAACAGTCATTTCCTGAAAAGCTTTCAGAAAGTGCTTTCCACACTCTAGTATCAATAACGTTTGTACACATGTCTGCAGATCAAGTAACTAATCTTATAATATTCCATGTATCTGCAATAATCAGTATCATTCCAGGGGCTAAATATTAATAAATTTTTGCCGGCCGCGGTGGTCTCGTGGTTCTAGGCGCTCAGTCCGGAACCGCGTGACTGCTACGGTCGCAGGTTCGAATCCTGCCTCGGGCATGGATGTGTGTGATGTCCTTAGGTTAGTTAGGTTTAAGTAGTTCTAAGTTCTGGGGGACTGATGACCACAGATGTTAAGTCCCATAGTGCTCAGAGCCATTAATAAATTTTAATGTATTATCATAATCGCTGTTCAAACGGCACATAATCATTTCACATACATCCTTGCCCACATTTGTTTCTCTATAGTTGTATGAAATAAGTAAGGAAGGTTGTAGTTCACAAAATCTCATTTGTTTTCCGTTATTTGTCTGTATTTAATGCCCTACATCTCATGCAAAATACTTTTTCAATTTAACTCAACGTTAATTTCCGCTTCCTATCCCCCAGCCGGCCGGAGCAGCCAAGCGGTTCTAGGTTCTATGGTCTGGAACCACGCGACCGCTACGGTCACAGGTTCGAATCCTGCCTCGGGCATGGATGTGTGTGATATCCTTAGGTTAGTTAGGGTTAAGTAGTTCTAAGTTCTAGGGGACTGAAGACCTCAGCAGTTAAGTCCCATAGTGCTCAAAGCCATTTCTTCTTCCTATCCCCCAATGCGCGATATATTTGTGTCATTGTACCGCAGAATCTTTCAGACTCATGTACTTTAGAAGGGCTGCCGTTGTTTTCATATGTTGTGAATCAAGACATGTGATGTACATTGGAAATTCTTTTTATGACTAAATGAAACTGTTTTGCAATGAAAACCAGTATATGTGATGCTGAAAATACGGACATCTTTGTGAATATATTTCGATGGAAGGAAACTGTATAAACTAATGCCGCAGGTACTACACATTTCAAATAAGTTGCATTCTAACATAAATGTATAGCGCAACCATTTTTGTTACGATATTGTGGCAGTGAAATATTATTTATCCTAGGGAAACTCACCAGTAACCAATGTGTCATGTGTTTCGTCGAAAGCATGAAAGTTGTCTGATGATGAATTGTGTAAACTCAAAACCGGTAGCGGTTCTTTTTAGATATAGTAACGTAGAAATAATTTATTGTTGGCCGATATACACAAGAGTTTATTTGACAAATTTTTAGATATAAATAGGGTTTCGTTTCTAGAGAGACTGAGTAATTCGTTTCATCTTTCACTGCAGATACTCTTATGACATACACCAAAATCACTAATTGCCGGTAGATTCGTGTGGCGTATTTCAATGTATTATACTCCACAACTTGTTAAACCAAAAATGACACAAATTTTTGCTGTAGACGAAATAATAATAAGTGCGCCACACGTGTAGTATTTACTGTTCATTATAATGCTAGTCGATTGCTCTAGAGGATGGAGTTATTTCTCCACTATCCTTCATCAGCACAGATTTGTATTATTTTTTTTTAGAGCTAGTGAAGGTAGAGCTCGTCAATTCTTAATATGAGTGGGTATTAATATAAAATTCCTCGTTCTCCTAATTAGCCTAGTTCTGCCGAAAATTCCGGTTGGAAGGAAAACTTATTCGCCGTTAACGGACGAAGCAGACTGAGATCTGGGATATAAAAACCTGAGGACGAGAATTAATGGCAAGTTCACTTCATAGAAGAGCACTACAAACTTCACGGTCCATTAGCAGCTAACCATGACGAATAGCCTCATTTATATCACGGAAGAACTACTCGGAACACGATGAACGTAAAACATAGCTGTTGAAAAGAACAAAATTTACGCTCCCATCGTGCTACGTGGAAGTGTACAGTGACACTTATTAATAATTTCTTCCAAAGTTATCAAGGTACTCTTAAAGAAAGGACAAAGAGTAACTTTCTTGTGAAGATATTCCATACGTTTTGCGGAAACAAAGGTAGTACCGGAACCCGTTGTCATATCAGAGACGTGTGTGGTACCGGGATTAAAAACAGAAGCCTTGCCTCCGGCTGTGCATGCTCTGCTTTAGTGTGTAAATTTTATTCTAGACAAAATTTTTTACGGAAATTATCGCAGTCGTCTGTAAATGGAGTATTTATCGAAAGGATAGGTTTGTCACTATTGGCAACAGCGTATTTATTGCAGTAATTAATTCCGTTATATCCAGCCACGTTATGACAGATTCCAAATGTGAATTAATATGGGTGAATTGAGGCCTCAAAAGTCGGTCAAAAACGCCAATCGCATGCTTTTATATACCACCTGGGTCAGGAGTTGCAGTGATAGAGAATTTCAGACAGAACTTCCAGAATTTTGGCAATAACTTTCCTGATCATACCGTTGTAATAGGTGGTGACCTGGTGACTTTAATTTTCCAGGTATAGATTTGGAGAGCCATGCTATCAAAAGTGGTGCCAGAGATAGGGATTCGTATGACATTATTCTGAATCTCTTGTCCGAAAATTAGACATGCAACTCGAGAAGGAAACGCCGTAGATCTACTAACAACAAACAGGACTGATCTTAATCAATCGTTTAAGACAGAGGAAAGTATATGTGATCATAAGGCTGAAATAGGGACTAATGTTTGACTATGGCCGTTACAAGGAATGTTAAAAAAGGTAGGAAAATATTTTTGCTTAGCAACAGTAACAAGAAGCAAATTGCAGAGTATATGAGTAGTCATCAAAAAAACATTCAGTGTTGAGGACGAAGATGTGCAGCACAAACGGAAAAAAATCAGAAGCAACGTTATCCATAAGACGATATGAACGCCAGAAGACAAATGGCCTACAAAAGATTGACCCTCGACGTAAATGAAAGTAAAACACTGCGCTCGCGTAGGAAAAGAAACCCACCACTGGGAACAGTTGCTACCGTAAAATACGCAGGAGAAATTTCCAGAATGACCTTAAGTGGAATATAAAATAAATAGGAAATTGGGACGCCAGACTGAAGCTCATGGGAGGAATCCTAAGGAAATGTAACCGATCCAAGAAACAAGTGGCTTACGAGGCGTTTGTTCGACCGATTTTTGAGTATTGTTCATCAATATGGGGCCCTTACCGGATAGGACTGACAGAAGAGGTAAAGACCCTCTGATGAGCAACACGTTCCGTCACGGGATCTCCATCTACATCTGCACGATTACATTACAATTCAGGATTAAGTACCTGGCAGAATGCTCACAAAACCACCTATATTCTTCTATTCCACTCCTGAACAGCGCGCGGGAAAAACGAATACTTAAATCTCTCCGTGCGAGGTCTGAATGCTGTAATTTTATTGCGATTATGGTTTCTCCCTACGTAGCTGGGCACCAACATAATATTTTCACGCTCTGAGAAGAAGATCCTGCCACAGCGAAAAACGCCTCAGTTTTATTGACAACAACCTGAGCTCGTGTATCATATCGGTAGTACGCTCTACCTTATTTCGCGATAATACAAAACAAATTGCCCTTATTTGAACTATTCTGTCTGATGCGAATCCCACACCGTACAGTAATACTCCAGAGGTGGGCGGACATGCGTAGTGTGTCCCCTCAGTAGGCCTGCTACATTTTCTTTTCTGAGTGTTCTGCCAGACAGCTGAATGAAGTGTGTGGTTTGCTTTCCCCACAATATTATCGTTCCAGCTTAAGTTATTCATAGTTGTAATCCCTAAGTATTTAGTTCAGATTAAGGCCTTTACGTTTGTGTGGTTTATCGTCTAACCAAAAGTTAGAGTATTCATTTTAATACTCATGTAGTTAACTTCACAATTTTCATTATTTAGTGACAACTGCCACATTTTGTACCATTTCGTTTTGATCATTTGATAATTTTACAAGAAGGTAAATGACAGCATCATCTGCAAACAGTCTAACAGGACTGCTCAGATTGTTTCCTGCATCGTTTATGTAGATCAGGAAAATTAGAGGCCATATAACACTTCTTTGAAGAACGTCAGATATTATTTCCGTTTTACTCGATGACTTTCCGTCAGTTATTAAGAACTGTGCCATTTCTGACAGGAATCGCGAATCCGGTCACTGAACTGAGACGATACTCCGTAGTAATGCAACTTAATTAAATCTGGCTTGTGAGGAACGAAGTGAAAAGCCTTCTAGAAATCTAAAAATATGTCGTTTAGTCGACGCGAGGACATTGCAGAAATGATCAACGAATTCCAGTGGCAGACGCGTCGTGAAGCACAGAGATTTGCTATTGAAATTTCGAAACAGTACTTTCCGCGAAGAGTCGTAGAGCATACTATTTCGTCCCATATATATCTTACGAAGTGAACACGATGAAAAAATTAAACAAATGAGAGCTAATACAGAGGCTTAGTGACGTCGTTCTTTCGATATGCCATTCGCGAGTGGAACAGGCAAGGGTGGATCAGTTAGTGGTATCATCGGTACCCCCGCCACACACGTCCAGGAGGTTAAGGAGTATTTATTATGTAGATGCCTGACTTGTAGTGTAGTGAGAAATGCTGCGCAGTGCATGTCTCATTCATAGCGCCGTCTGCACGACACGAGAAATGTTGGACGGTGTTTGCGCAGCATTGAACGTTGCGCTGAAGATGGAGGCGGCCTCGAGGGGACTCGTGAGACCTGGATGAGTGGGACAGAGCTACGGCAGGAAAATGAATCCCAGAACGTCCCACGTGACCGACATGCGCCCTCCGCCGCACGGTGCGGGCTAAACGTCTCTCTTAGGTCGACGGAGCGTCCGACGCCTCGCATCATTCGAAATGATGCAAAGCAGCGACCCGCCGGGCCCCGCTGAACGGGTCCGGTAAGTGAGCCCCCAGCGCCCGTGTTCATCAGCTCACTGGAAACGAGCGACTCTATGTGCTGCTGTAATTACTGCATTGACCGACAGCAGCAGTTTCTGTAGGGTAGGAAACCGACTGTCTTTGAGCCGTCTCCAGTGCACGCCAGCTGCGCTACTTCTGTTGTCACTGTTCTTAAAAAAAATGGCTCTGAGCACTATGGGACTCAACTTCTGAGGTCATCAGTACCATAGAACTTAGAACTACTTAAACCTAACTAACCTAAGGACATCACACACATCCATGCCCGAGGCAGGATTCGAACCTGCGACCGTGGCGGTCGCTCGGTTCCAGACTGTAGCGCCTAGAACCGCTCGGCCACTCCGGCCGGCCACTGTTCTTACACAATTTTACATGCGCCAGGTGGTACGCCCTTCCTTGTAGGCACACTTGACACTCCACTACTATACACAACAAAACGGGTAATTTAGGTCGTGTTGTGGTCATCAGATGGTCCAAATTCGATGGGTGACTTCTGACGTTCTGTCATGACTCCACGTCAGCCCATCAACCTGCCATGATACCGTGCCACCGACTGGGACACTCCCACCACCTCGTTCATGATGGTGGAAGCTCACCTCTAGCTCCGTAATTAAACACTAAGAAAAGAAACACCACGATGGAATTATGCAAATGAGACAGTTATCGGTAGATGTGGACTTCATGTACAGTCAAACAAATGTATACAATTTCAGAAATATAGGATGATCATTCACGAAAAGAGCTTCACAAATGGAGCTAGTTAATAACGTGTTGGTCCGCACCTGGTCACTATGCCAGCAGATACAAGGCTTGTTATTGACTGATAGAGTTGTTGGATGTCTTCCTGAGAGATATCGAGCCAAATTATGTCCAACTGGCGCATTAAATCGTCACGGTCCAGAGCTGGTTGGAGGGCCCTGCCCATAACACTCCAAACTTTCTCAACTGAAGTGAGATCCGATGGCCTGACTGACGAAGGAAGGACGTGTCAGGCACAAAGGCAAGGAGTAGAAACCGTCCGAGATCCCATACAGCAATATGAGACAGTAAATATATATATTCTTTCCTCAACCACACATTCTGAGTAATAATTATTACGTCTACAATTTTGTTCCCTCTGTTTGTTCTGTAATTTCTAGGCTTCATTGTAAAAAACTTACAAAAAATTTACGATTAAAAGTAGCTGCACACTATTTCTTCCATCTTGATGGTAGCATACGAACTCTACGTTCCAAAAACTGGACGTCTTTAAGGGAGATCCATGAATTGATCCCGTTCCCGTGAAGGGGGGTGCTGATCAGCCGGGCCGTGCGCCATTGGCCGAAAGAGGTGGCAGTCAGGGAGAGCAGCGCCTGGAAAATACGGCGGGTGGCGTGGGACTTTCCACGTCAGCTTTATCAAATGTTTTGACGGCATTTGCTCCATCTGGTCGAACGTTGTCATGCTGCAACATCACCTTTTCATGTCCGTCGCTGTATTGTGCCCGTTTTCCTTTCACTGCTCTGCTCAAACGCATCAATTGCTTTCGATAACTATCACCTGTGATTGTTTCCGACAGTTTCAGAAACTTCTAAAACCTCTTGTCTTCCGAAATCAAACTCGCAGTTCTTGAAACGTTGAAATCTTTCTCTGCACACTCTTTCGCTAACGGCTGCCTCACCATAAGTCTTTGAGAGAGGACAAGTTACTCTCTCAACTATTTTTTTGCATACAGAAAATTATTAAAGATTTTATTACGACCTGAAGCACCTTGAGCGAGACTCCAGGAATTTAACGTCCTGAACAGACGTCGATGAAGCCTGGTAGGGTGCTAAAAGCATGAGTATTTTTATGATTCTTTGCTCACAGCAATGGCTTCTTGGGAGTTGAAAGCAATTGGCGCAAGCCCGTCCCCTACTAAATCTTGCCGGACAGGCCCATAGTTGTACAGGGCAGAAAGGGCAGCCCCTTGTCGAACACGTCTCCAGCAGAACAATGCCAGATACCTGCCTCGGTGCCCGCAGAGGACTGGACAGGGGCGACAGTCTCAAGGAACGCCTCTGCCCAGTGGAGTCATAAATTGGGCATTGTGTGCAGAGCCATGCACCATAATAAAAGTTCACATGTTTTCGTGTTCGCTGATAGTGCAAGTAGACCAATGAACCAATTCTCTTGGCCGCCTCTGTTGTATAAGAAAACTCAGGTGTCTGAGAAACGGTTAGAGATAGAATCTTTTTTACACCTCATACCTAGGACTGACAGAAGGACTAACAAGCTCCAAGGCACAGGCGATTTAGATAAAGATCTTTGAGATTGTATCTGTTCGCTTGTTGCCATGGAAAGCGACACGACTTAGGAGAAAACCATCTCTTCCCCCTCTGCAAAAACTTAAAAAAAGCAAGTAATAGGCGATTTCCTTTCTTTAGTGACGCATGTTTCTTTTGCCGTGGTTCAACATGAGTTTGTGCTGTCGGGTGGAAGGGGACGTTTAGCGCCTCTAGGGCCTTGTGATTGACTCAAGACGGGATGAAGGCGGTGTCGTTCGTGCACTTTGCGGGAAAACGGATTTTTTTTTTCTGGAGAGGTGCGAGGCACTGGGGTGCGGGACTGTGGTCCGGTAAGAGACATGAATTCAGAGAAAATCATCTCCTCCCCCTCTGAAAAACCTTAAAAAAGCCAGTAAATGGCGAATTCCTTTTTTTTCTTTTTCTTTTGGAGGAGAGATTTAGCGCCTCTAGAGCCTTGTGACTGGCTCAGGATGGGGTGAAAGCGGTATCGTTCGTGCACTTTGCGGAAAAACTGAATTTTTTTCCTGGAGGGGTGCGAGGCACTGGGGTGCCGGACTGTGGTGTGGTGAGGTGGTAGGGGACTTCTAATCGAAGCTCTGGCATGTGGTTGGTACTTGGGATCTGTCCTGAGGTAGACTTCACTTGCGAGTAGTTTAGACTGGGGAGCGTGTGGTGAAGTTCTTACTGTACTGACAGTGGGACTTCAAACATCTCGGACTGCTCGTTTGCCGAGGGCACACTTATTCGTTTTTAGTTCACCAGTCTTGATGTTTGGTATCCTCGTGCACTCTCACTGTATAAGTGAGCCAAATTGGTCCTTGGTACAATCAGCGAACGGGTGTGTCACACACTGAAACCTACCGTGATTTCAGGGCTCTGGTAGAGAGTAAATTGCGATCCGTCTGCCTGATCGCAAGACCGTGAGATTTTTGCATTTCTTTGGTGGCCGCGATTGATTCACAGGTACCGCCCCCACAGCTCACCTCCTCCGCCGCACAGATTTCGCCAGCTGCAAGGCGCGTCTCCACACGAAGTAAACAGATTAACTTACTGCCGCTCGGGCGTTGTCAGGGGTACAGATCTCAATCGGCACTTGCTCTCAGCTGCACCTATGTAGAGAAACTTCAGTAAATTCGATCAGTCAACGTTTGCTCAGCATCAGATCATTTCAACTTGCCTTATCCACATTTTTAGGGGCAGAGTACTTGACTCACTGTTCACCCAGTTAAACTGTCTCTGCCACCCAGGATCCACCCAGTGGAGCACTAAATCACCTCTTAGTTGTTTACGGTATTCAGTATGCGCGGGTTGGAACTTTAATAGTGGCAACTACTTATTTACAGCTCATACAAAATAGATACGTGTTTCAAAGTCTTACTGCATTGTGTATAACCCTATAACCCGTCGCCAACGATGTGGAAGTCGTAGGATACTCTTAGCAGTGCAAGTTGTGTTGACACTCCGAGCGGCGCAATCTATTGCCCGGCGAATTTGTAGCAGTTGTGAAGCAAAGGCCGTGAAGTGTTTCCTTCACTTTAGAAATCGAGTTGAACTTATGAGGTCTTAAGCCATGGGAATGCCGTAGGTGGTATAGCACTTAGCAGTCCAATCAGTAAAACAAAGCAGTAGCAGCTTGCACTGTAGGTGCTTGAGCATTGTCCTGCAATATTATTGTCAGGTCCAGCAGAAAGTGTCATCACTTCTGTCTCTATGCTGTTCATTTTTGGAACAACCTACGACCTGCTTAGAGACAGAAGTGATCATACTTTTTGCTGGACCTGACCATCATTTTGCAGGACAATGCTCAAACGCGAAAAGTGCAAGCTGTTACTGATAAAATACTGGGAAAATAAATGTTGCTAGTACACAAAATTTTCGCAACATTCGCAATCAATTAAATAGTCCAAACGAGTTACCTTTCATTGTGGAGACCCATGCCAGGATCTCGGATTGATGGCACCTTCTGTGACCCTCAGATCGCATTGCCTAGTGTAGTCATTCAATTTGACGTTCCTTGCGCAGAATTTTGATTTGATGGCACCTCGGTCAGATAGTAGATAGTGTTGCCTAGTGAAGTTTCTGTCTGCCATGTTTAATGTGGTGAATTGGGTAGATTATATTCGCGTTGCTGGCGCCTAGACATAGTACAATATTTAATTATTGTATGTGTGTATTTTCATGTTGTGGTAGTGACTTCTGTGTCTCGTGATTGTTTGTTTCTGACGGCGAACGTCGTTGTGCTGATTTGTGAGGATTGATTGAGATTTTCGTTTGTGAGCATAGGCAAGCGTGCTGTTATTTGAATTCGTTGTCAGCAACTAGAAATCAGTAGCTAACGGGAAAGTAATTTAGAGTAGAATCTGCGTGGCATAAGAATGTGTAGTGTTTAAATTCGTTTGGGTCAGAATTAGAGTGCGTTCTTAGAAGAACCAAGCCACGTTTGCTGCGGAGTAGTGGAAGTAGTAGTATTTTGTTAATCATGGATCCACGTCAGATTATTAGCGGTGACCAGGCAGACATTACACAGGATTCTCAGTTAAATGCGGTTGCAGACCGGGCAGAAATGTCGAACGTAGAACCCGTAGAGTATGACGACATGTCTCAGTCAGGTGACGAAAGTGAACAGGAGACCGCAGCAGAATGAAATGTAGGGGCTGCTGGTACGAGACGCACCATCAGTGAAACTGGCAAACCAGAATCACGAACGGAACGTCACAGAATGATGGAATCTCGTTCATCTAGTCCTGAAGGTGTTAGGGGTGGATCTCAGTTTGAGGCTGTTATGCAATTCATGCAAGAGGTAGACGAAGAGACAAGAGGCAGAGAAAAAGACAGGAGAGGAAGAGGACGAAAGACACAAATTAGTCATAAAAACGGTCACAGAGGGCATAGATGGAGTCAAGAAACAGATCGTAGGAATACAAGAAAACGACAGCAGAAAAGCGCGAGGTCGCGGACCAGGCGAAGCGCGATGCCAAAACAGCGTGATTGATAGCGTAAGTAGCACGAAAGGATGCATCAGTGGCCAAAGAACAAGTTAAACTAGCAAGAGCTGGGGTGTGTAGGACAACAAAGGCACTTGCAACTCGCCAAAAGTAAGGAAAAAAAGTTTAAGAAACGCAGTAAAAAATTAGTGAGGCTGCAAAGCGAATGGAACAGATAGAAATCAAGCAGGCCGAAATCTCTGAAGTTAAAGATCAGCAGACCCGAGTCGCCGCACAACAAAAGGAGTTGGCTAAGGACGTTCGGCAGGCACATGAGAGGGTCGTACTATTTCAAACACAGTCTCGTTCGGTAGAGTGCCATCGAGAGTATCACAGAAGTGAAGAAAATGTTTTGCGACTCTCCAAACCGCCATTTGAGGACACACCTCTCCACATGGGCGAATGCAGCAGGAATATGCTCCTGCCGGGACGAAACGCGTAATAGAACATGCTCCGTCGGCAACACGCAGCATGTCAGATATCGAGCTGGAAAACAGTTTTACACGTCTATGGAGGTCAGAAACGTTATTACGTGAATCTGACAACACGAGGGGATACCTTAACAGTGCACGAGGATCGTTTGGGCACGGATACATGGCATCAGGCGCTGCGGGCGAGAGGGAAAATTAACAACATCAACAACAGATGAAACGGAAACTGGAGAGAGCAACAGAACTCGAACCAGGGCCAGCAGGATTCTAGGGACCAACAGCAAAGCAATAGCAGAACATACAACGGTCAAAGTCAATGGAATGACCAACGTAGCGAATATGTGAAACTGAGGCCACCTAATCCATCGCAGAGGTCACGCAGGGAAAATTCAAACAGGCATTGATACACACCGCTGCGGACTCAGCTCAAAACAATGCCACAGAAACTATCGGAGCGAGAGATATTGTTCTGTTAGGGTATGAAGATACAAGAGAACCGCTGCGGCAAGAGAAGGAGATCAAGACACTACCAGATTTACAACCCATCATTCACATCACAGTCGGCAAGGTCAATCTAACCGGGATTGTGGACAGTGGAAGCCAAGTGATGGCGATATCGGATCGGCATACAAGAAATGCACTGTGAATCATTCTTGGCCGGCACTCATGCTGAAGAGAGCCAAAATCACCGGCGCTCTGAGGGGGAAGCATACAGAAGTGTAGTTACAAACCAGGTTTACGTTCAGCTGTCAAGGACATACCTTAGAAGCGAACTTTCTGGTCGTCCCTTCTTTGGCAATTGAGATAATATTTAGCATGGATTTTCTAAATCAACAACAGGTCGTATTGGACGTAGGGTGAGGAGAACTCACTTTACATAAAGCAGCCATCAAGATTTCCTTTGGCGACCACGCAATACGTGCGCAAATCCCTTCCGAATGCCTCAATCTAAACTACGCAGATAAAAGAGGGGAAGAAAAAAATCAATCTTGGCACCATGAGTGTAGCCGCAATATCTAGATCTTGAGCAAATTCGACGAGAAGTGCGCGATGCTATTGACCACATGCTATGGAATTAAGTAAACACCCCGACACAGGAAAACGGAATATTAAAGAAAAACTCGGATGTCTTTCTACTGATAACCGGAGCAATCCGAAATTTCATGTATGCGTTTCGCGTGCGGGAACACACTAAATTCTTTGTGCCTCCCTACCAAGAAGATGTTTGACCAAGACATCATTGAACCAACAAGCTCCACGTACAACAACCCACTCACAGTGGTTGATAAGGCTGACGGTTCGATCCGTCTGGTGCTGGTTTCGCGCCAAATCAATACAATCATTAAGCCAGAGACAGATTGTCCGGAAAAGCTGGAGGAATTCCTGCAAAATTTCCGTGGTGTTACTGTTTTCTCATCTCTTTACTTACGGTCCAGTTTCTGGCAAATTGTGCTCCACCCAGACTGCAGGAAATACACGACGTTCCTTGCATTAAGGAAATGCTATCGATTTAAACGTCTATTATTCGGGCTAAACGTGTCTTCATCTACCTTCATCAGAGGACTCGATATCATCTTAAAGGATTCTGTTAAGCAAAGGATCACCACCAACGTGGACGACATCTTGGTAGCGGAACCGACATGAGGACACAATGCGATACTCAGAGAAATCCTACAGCCCTTCAAAGAATGCGGCGTAACCGCCAACATCACGAAGTCATGCATAGGAACCTCACGAGTAAATTTCCTCAGACATATCATTAGCGCGGAAGGAATCACACCAGACCCGGAGAGAATAGAGGCAATTACGAAATTTGCCAAGCCAACAACCAAGAAACAACTATGTAGCTTCCTTGGCATCGCAAATTTCTATAAACGGTCCATCCACGTGAAGAAATTAGCGACACCTCGGCTATGCCAGCTCACAGGAAAAAAGACGCCGTGGGAATGGGACGACGTGGTAGAAGATGAATTGCAAGGCTTCAAAACCGCGCAGACTAATGCGCCAATTCTTTAGAACCCCAACCTGGAGGAGGTCTTTTGCATGGCGTCAGACAGCTCCTACTGTGGGATTGCTGTAGCGATTTTCCAGTGATATCGGCAAGGGGAGAAACATTGTAGACAAAACCATTGCTTTTGTAAGCCGAGTACACAGCAAGTGTGAAAGAAATTATTCGTTTACTGAGTTAGAAGCTTTGGCGGTTGTTTACGGCTTCGAGAAATCTCGTTTCTTCTTGTGTGGGAGAAAAACAAGAGTATACACCGACGACAAAGCCTTGGAATTCCTTCTCACAGCGAAACTCCGAAACAAGCGTCTAACGAAATGGGCACTCTTGCTCCATCTGTATGACTTTTCGATCACACACATACCAGGGAAGGAGAACATCATTGTGGATGCGCTGTCACGTTCACCTGTGGGGCTAGAAACAGGCTAACCCACCGGAAGATGAACACTACAGCTTGTTCTATATGACGAAGGTTACATTTGAGAATTATGTAACCTCGAGCCTCAAGGACATCAGCAGGGAGCAGGACAAGGGTCCAGGACTATTTGCTCTAAAACAGAGGGAATCAAAACTGAGGCAGGTTTTCTTGGTACGAAAAGGCATTCTGTTCTTTCGAATTTCTGGCGAGTTTGCATTCCAAATGAAATGGTGAACAAGATCATCTGGCACACGCACCTGAGTTTCACACATTTTGGACCCAGGAAGTGCTACTTAAAATAATGCACACTGTGCCATTTCAAGAACACGGACAGAAGAATCCGGAGGTTTTTGGATGTCTGCAAAGCGTGTCAGACTTCAAAGCACGTCACTGTGGCAACGCAAGCAACTCTATATCCCATCAGCCCATCAAAGTTGAATCACCTTGCAGCAACAGATTTAATGGGCCCACTAGTGCGAACAAATGGATACTGCTACATCCTTGGGGTAGTAGAGCTGATATCCAAGTGTGTAGCTTTAACCCCGCTGAAGAAAGCAACTGCGCAATCAGTATGTAGAGCATTCTGCAACGATTTCCTCACGCAAGTCATTTTCGACAATGGACCTCAGTTCCGGTCAGAGAAGTTGAAAGATATGCTGCGGAAACAATCAAACCCATATACGCTTCCATACGACATCCACAATCGTCGCCAGCAGAGTGAGCGACGAAAAGCCTGGAAACTTCTGGCGTATCTACACCTGGGATGTTTTCCTAGGTGACTTCCAGGGCCTGATGAACGAGTTGCCACACGGTGTCACCAAAATAGCACCAATAACAGTTTTCAAGAACAGACAACCCGCAGATTTCATCGGTGAAACTGTAAATTCCCCCCCCCCCCCCCCCCCCCCCCCGCGAAGTCGACAACAAGTTGTTGACCTTGAACTCAGGAGATTGCGTGAGGCAGGAGAGAATCGGAAAGAGAGTTGGGATAGAAAAGCACGCGAGAGAGAGTACCGAATTTGTTAAAAAGTGCTCGTTAGAAGTTTCCGTCTGTCTAACAGACAGAAACAGCTGTGCCACATATTCTATCACATATATTATGGACCTGTCCGTGTCCGGAGAATCGCTCACTTGAATTCTCTGGAGCTAGAGACCTTGAAATAAAGGAAATCTCTTAGCAACCAACATGTCTGTCATGTCAAGCCATTCAGAGAATAGGTGTACATAGTATATTTTTAGTCAGAGAAGCTTCAGTATGTAAATAGTGTCCATGATTGAACAGTTTAACGTAATTTAATTTTGATATTGTGCTGCTTAGCATTATTTTCCATTTGTTCTATTTCATTGTTATTTTCTTTGTTTGTGATTTGCTTTAGTTTTCAGCATGAGTCGTTGTTGAACGTGGTCATATGTGTTGCATATCTGTGACATCTTCACACCAGCATTCACTGGCAGGTGGCAGATTGAATTAAAATTTCGTTGCAAGTTACATCTCATCAACAACTGGCACTTTTTGTGGCATGCCAAACCAGGCACGTTGCAATACCAAGTACACCGGAGAACTGAGTAGTGCTATTATGTCTTTGGACCTTACAATTTTTGTCCGATTTCCACTCCCACGAGAGCAAGGAGGTCTCCGTAATTTGATCGCAATTGAGCATCGTACTGCCGGACGGTGTGGCAGAGAGGTTCTAGGCGCTTCAGTCTGGAACCGCGCGACCTCTACGGTCGCAGGTTCGAATCCTGCCTCGGGCATGGATGTGTGTGATGTCCTTAGGTTAGTTAGGTTTAAGTAGTTCTAAGTCCTAGGGGACTGATGACTACAGATGTTGAGTCCCATGGAGCTCAGAGCCATTTTGAGCATCGTACTCTGTTGTGGCATTCTCGTAGAAGAGCCTTAACAAGTATCACCATGGCCAATGAAATTGTTTCTGTTTACTTCCCGTTGTTTCTTGTACACTGCCCAAGGGACGGATGTACATCGCTTTATGTATTTCGTGGTGTCAAGACTGTAAATCGTGCCACAGAGCATGTGCGTCTCGATTTTCGGATGTGTTTTGTATGGTTTTAGCGATCCACGCTTTGGGTGCGTGTCGACGCTAAGGCTCGGTGTGTTATGAGCCATCGCCTCTCGTGCAGTGTAGCCTGTCGTGTGGTGGAATTTTGCCATAGCTAGCACGTAGAAGTGAAATTCACGGTAGAGTGGCTAATCCCAGAGCCGGAAATAGGAAGCAGAAACGAAACGATGGACCATGGATGAGACTTAAGATGTAAGCATATGCTTGTGTTTCGTTTCAGCAGCAGCGATCCTGACAGAGGAGACAGGAGGCATCCTTGTACTACGTAAAATTACGTGTATACAACCATAAAATGCCACTACTAAGGTTTCAGGCAAATCACCAGCACCTGAGTGAGTAGACGCACGTCCTGACCGCTTCAGCGTCCGCAAACAACACTGCCGGACATCGAAAAATGAAAGAGGAGTATACAAGGAATAAATTGCACGAAATTTCGCTTCGGTAGTATCAGCGAAGGCATACGGTAGTACATTAAGTTAGTATTTAGTATTGGGAGAACTCTGCACGTTTCGTGGAGGTACAGAAGTAGCGCCAACGTAAAATTATGGTGCATGACAGGAGTAGAACTAACCAAAAAGTAACAAAAACACGTGCACACACAAACAAAGACATCTCACACCACATAATTTACGTCCACACAACATTACATTTATTTTCGGATAAAAGATAAAGAGAAAGATTTTTACTCTTCGTTATTCTTCTCTGTAAATTGATTATATCGATGTAATGACATTTTTCAGCGAATATGGCACTTGACCACACTTGAGGATTGTGCAGACTCAAGAACCAACATAGCAGAGTGGACGTCAGAGCCCACGCCAGTCAGCGAGAGGCGAGGGGAGTGGGCAGCCGTAATGAGTCAGCTATACCAACCCAGGTGAGGGGGTCCACATGCAGAGACGGAACTGGCCCCTGCCAGCTGACGCACCTACGTCACGTAGTCCAGTCGTCTGCCAGTGGGGGTGGCACGTCTCAAGCCAGCTCAGACAGTGGTACACGACCACACATCAGCAACAGCCCCCTAGCGGCCAATGACCCGCCATGCCACTAATAGAGGGATAAGCGAGTCGTGTGACACCACAGTTGACGAGCGTAGAGAGCCTAACCAACTCAGTGAGGTGCCCAAAGTGTCATGTCCCGTCGACAAAAGGCGAGCTAATCCGATGTCCCACACTGTCTGGTGCAGAGGCGAATGGGGAAAGTAGGGCTGCCCCACGTCCCACTTATGCTGAATCGATTTCTATACCAGGGGGTGGGTTGCACATTAAATGCAATGCTATCATGCCAGTCCCTGGCGGCTGACTGCGGAAAGACCAGGATGAGGGTTCGTCTGTGGTCCAGAAGCTGCCATAGATGCTGGATGCTGCCAAGACGCCAGATGCTGCCAGAGACCAGAGGGAACACCAGAGACATCTACAGTCACTTCTGCCACATCATGCGCCGAGTGAGAGGCCATTCCACTCTGGCGCAAATTGCTGTTTTTCAGTCCTACCACTCATGGTTTGTGCGTGTGCATAAGTGCCATGTTCTCAATTAGTGTGACATTTTCAGTTGTAAAATTTGTCTCCCCAGGGACCCTTGTGGAGGGAGCGATAGGATATGTTTGTGTAATATCATTATGTAATATCTTTTTGTATTTTTGTATGTATCAAATAAACTGTTTTGATTGTGAGGTCTCTGTTTTTTTTACACATTTATTAATGCTCTCAACACTGATTATGTGCCTGTATTTGTTTTCATGTTGTAGAAAATAATGCACAAATTTACACAACTTAGGCAGCAATACAAACAGATTCCACATGTTATTTCCTTGTTCGCTGAGAATTTGAGAATGTATGTGTTTGATGATTGAGACCAAATGAGTGATAGAGCAGGGGCAAATCGATGAGCAGAGAACATTTAATACTCCAGGACATTGTAGGTGATTAGGGACGTTAGACATCTCCCACCTCAGGATATGGTGTGAATGGGTACATTTCTTTGCTGCAAGGCCTTTTAACCACACATAAAATGTTTAAAAGATGTCTGTGATGTAGCAATGACGCCTGGGTCTAACCCAATTCATACTACTCATAGGATTGTTTACATGTACTCTTGCTGGCAGTGAATGACCACTGGAATAAATGAGGTCAAGCTAGGATGTGTTTTTGTCATGGGAAATCCTGAATGGCAAAGTTACCTTTTTCACATATACATCGGTTGTCAGGATGAGATTCTTCTACTATTTTCAATGATTTCCTCTGGTTGGTGTCACACTAAATAGTATTGAATTGAGACACAACCCAAGCAGAAGCCAATGGCAAGTAGAGGGCAGTGAGAGGGAACAAGATACTCTCTCACCTATTTTTCGCAAACGGAAAATTATTAAAGATTTTATTACAACCTGACGCATCTTTGCGAAACTCCAGAAAGTTAACACTGAGGAGATGTTGATGCAGCCTCGTAGGGCGCTAAAATGGTGAGTTATTTTTATGATTCTTAGCTCATAGAAACGGCTTGTTGGGAGATGAAAACAATTGCCGGCGAGCCCATCTCTAAGTAAATCTTACCAGACAGGCCCACAACCATACAGGGCAGACAGGGCAGCCCCTCGTCAAGACACGGCTTCAGCATAACAATGATGCAATAGCTGCCGCAGTGTTAGCAGAAGCTTCAGCAGGGGCGATGGTCCAAAGGAACACGTCTGCCCAGTGGAGTCATAAACTGGGCACTGTGTGCAGAGCCATGCCTAATAAAAATTCACATGTTTTCGTGTTTCTGATGGTGGAAGTAGACCAGTGAACCACTTCGCTCGGCCGCCTCTGTTGTACAAGAAAACTGTGGCGTCTGACAAATGTTTAGAGATAGAATCTTTATTACACCTCCTAGCTAAGACTAACAAGCTCCAAGTCACAGGCGATTTAGATAAAGATCTTTCAGATTGTATCTGTTCGCTTGTTGCCATGGGAAGTGACACGACTTCAGAGAAAGTCATCTCTCCCCCATCTGCAAAAACTTAAAAAAAGCCAGTAATAGGCGATTTCCTTTTTTTAGTGACGCAGGTTTCTTAACTCTTGTCCTGATTTGACATAAGTTTGTGCTTCGGGTGCTATCTATGGGACGTTTAACGCCTCTAGAGCATTGTGACTGACTCAAAACAGGGTGAAGGCGGTGTCGTTCGTGCGCTTTGCGGGAAAACGGATTTTTTTTTTTTTTTTTTTTTTTTTTTTTTTTTTTTTTTTTTTTTTTTTTTTTTTTTTTTTTTTTGAGAGGTGCGAGGCACCGGGGTGCGGGACTATGGTCTGGTAAGGGACTTCTAATGGAAGCACTGACATGTGTGGTTGGTATTTGGGATCTGTCCTGAGATAGACTTCACTTGCGAGTAGTTTAGACTGGGGAGCCTGTGGTGAAGTTCATACTGTACGGACAGTGTGACTTCAAACGTCTCGGACTACTTGTCTGCCGAGGGCACACTTATTCGTTTTTAGTTTACCAACCCTGACTTTTGGTAACCTTGTGCACTCTGTCATGTGTGCGAGCCAAATTGGTCCTTGGTACGAGCAGCGAACAGGTGTGTCACACACTGAAATCTACCTTAATGTCAGGACTCAGGACTCTGGTAGACAATAAAGTGCGATCCGTCTGCCTGATCGCTAGAGTGCGTGGTCCACCCAGTGGAGCACTAAATCACCTGTTAGTTGTTTGGGGTATTCAATCTAAAACTTGTTTAGTATGATTTATGTCTTGTTTGGGAAAATAAATGTCGTTAGTACAGTAAATTGTACCAACATTATCAATCAATTAAATAGTCCAAACAAGTTACCATTCATCTTATGCAGCATTTTATCACCCTCAACCGCAGATTCCCTCATGTTGAAGCAGAAAATTGAAACCTCCTCCACATGGCGGTAATTGGGATAGTAAAGTGGCATAGTCAATTGGGAATAATTACACGATGGAATCGTAAATCGCCTATATTTTGAGGTATTATGTTTAAAAATTACTGAGCTTACTGTACGCCGCTTACGACCTGCAGCATCACTTGCCGCTACAACTGTCTACTGCAAAACGGCGGAAGCCTAGTTATACGGTTAATAATGCTGCTAAACTGGAGAAATTTAATATAACACAAAGACTTGTAGACCATCTTCCCCCAGTAATGCCTCTTCCCCTTTTCACTAACTCGCGGTTCACTCATTCATTCATTCATCCAGTCACTCATTCACTCGTTGCGTTCCGCAGACACCATCAAGAAGGCAGAACGCGCCCCAGTGTACACTGGCACGATACAGAGGTCTGTACTCTGTCACAACGCACTCAGTGATATTCACGCTTATACCATCTGAATTTAATTACGTAAATTAGTAGCAAAGCTGCTAGTTTGATAACAATTGCTGTCTCCTCAGTTTCATTACATAATTTCGGATTATCCGCTGTTAGTAGTGTATTATTTATTCTATTAAAATTATATACTTCAAGGAAAATATTTTTACAAGGTCTGTGTTCACAGAGCATTATTGATTGTCACATAACTTTGTAACATACACTGTTACTTGGCATACATGTAACAGAAATTTTAACCTCCGAATCTTCATATTCTGATAATTTGTAGAAGTAGCTAATGAGGTATATTTTTACTGTTCTCTTTAACCGGCATGAATCTCCAGATTCTTGTTTTATGTTTTTTGGAGTTTGTTGAATATCTACCAGAGAACATAATTCCATTCTCAAAATTATTTTTCTTCCTGCAGAATGAAATTTTCAGTCTTCAGCGGAGTGTGCGCTATTTTGAAACTTCCTGGCAGATTTAAACTGTTGCCAGACCGAGACTCGAACTCAGGATCTTTAACTTTCGCGGGCAAGCGGAATACCAGTTTTTCTGTCTAGTTTTTGGATTGCGTGTAAAACAGTTCAGCTGGGACTGATTTTTATTGTCAGCAACAAAAGCTCTCAAGAAGTACATGTACTAGTGTTGGAAACTCTGTGTGATAGTTCCAAAACCTTTAAAACTGCTGCTACCAGATCCGCGATTCTGTACTTTACACACACTTTGCTTCTGCTGGGAAACAGTTTATTTACTTTCTGTGTTCTGCCACAAAAGATGATTCCGTAAGACAACACACAGAGAAAATAGGCAACGTAATTCAGGACTCCCACCTCTCGGTCGACACAACAGGAGAAACACCTAATGGCGTAACATGTCGAACTGCGCTCGCTTCTCGATTACTTCCTCCACGTGTTGAATCCACTTCAAACTGTTACCTAGCTGGACCCCAAGGAAAGCTACACACAGTGGCTGCCACATTCAGTGTACCGCTGTCACCGCCCCTCGTCACTCTGTCTGTCAGCCAGCCGTGCTCCAACTCTTTCTCCACCTCTCTACATCATCCCTGCTTCTATTATGTTCCTCTTTCTCTATTGTTGTAACCGTGACGGGAACTGTTGCGGGTGCGGGGTTGCCGGTAACGAAAACGTGGCTGGACCGACGGGAACTGCCCGCGAACAAACAAGAAGGACGAATGGGAATGGAAGGACAGGCACGTCGACAGACAACCGAACAAGACACCTGGATCAACAACAAAGTATTAAGCAACGGGGTCACAAGAGACAACCTCACGCAACGTAAACACGATGTCTGTAACCGAGATGTCAACTGAATCAACGCGAATACCAGACTGCCACGATGACTTTCTTTTTTTTTTTTCTTTATTGAATTTCAATTCCCCCCGAAGGGGCGGGCTGGCAGCAGCTTAGTATGCCGCTCTTCAGCCTACAGACTTTGTTAGAAAGATGAAGAGAATAAATAATAAAAAACAGGTGATAAAATCGGAGACTTAAAGAGTAACATGGCGAAAAGAAATCGTGGAACTTAAAACAAAGAACAGAGGGATGATGACGCTAAGAAAATACATACAAAGCAGACAGGTAAAACAACAGACAGACAAATAAAAAAAACACGGTGGCAGTCTGGTTTCTGTTCGCAAAAGACATAAAATTCACACCTAGCGACAGCTTGTTTTCTGTTCGCAACGCGAGAAAGACAAACAACGCTGAACAGTCACTGGAACACTGCACTAAAATGTTGGCACATGTGACATACCACAGCCGAGAGCAGGTTGGGGGAAACTGGACAGATGATACAAAAAGGAGGGAAGGAGAGGAAAAGCGAAGGGGGGAGGCAGGAAAGGAGCCGATGGAAGATAAGAACCCATAAGAGGGGTCGGGGGGTGCTGGGCAGACACGACATGGAGCAGGGAAGGCAGAGGAGGGGAATACAGATGGACTTGAGGGGAGGGGGGGGGGAGAAGGGAGGTAGGGAGAGGTTTGGTGGTGAGAAAACAGGATGGAAGGGGTGGAAGAGGGAGCCCAGGGAAAGGACGGTGGAAAGGAGGGGGGGCAGAGTTGATAGGAGGGATAGATGGAGGGAGAGAGGGTATCATCCAGGAGGGGGAGTTGATGGAAGCCACCTTGGGAAAGATGAAGGGTGTAGAGATTGAGGGTAGGGGGGACACAACAGTGAAGGCATGGCAGGGGGCGGGGACAGGAGAGGAGAGGAGCAACCAGGGGGTGAGGGGGATCAAGGCAGCGGGAGGTGTAGAGTATGTGGATATGTTCGAGGAACAGGAGCAAATGGGGGAAAGGAATGATGTCATAGAGGACCCGCGTGGCGGATGGGAGGCGTATATGGAAGGCGAGGCGGAGTGCATGACGCTCAAGGATCTGGAGAGACTTACAGAATTTGGGGGGAAGGGCAGATATGAAGGTGGGATTGGCATAACAGAGGATGGGACAGATTAAGGATTTGTAGGTGTGGAGGATGGTAGAGGGGTGCAACCCCCACGTCTGGCCAGAGAGGAGTTTGAGGAGTCGGAGGTGGTTGTGGGCTTTGGAGTGGATGGAGCAGAGATGTGGGATCCAGGTGAGGTGACAGTCAATGGTGAGGCCAAGGTAGGTGAGGGTGGGGGTGAGGCAGACAGGACAGGTGCAGACAATAAGGGAGAAATCCAGGAGCTGGAAGGAGTGAGTGGTATGGCCTACGACGATTGCCTGGGTCATGGAAGGATTGATTTTCAGGACCACTGGTTACACCATGCAGTAAAAAGGTCAAGGTGATACTGGAGGAGACGTTGGGACTGTTGGACAGTAGGAGTGAGAGCGAGGAATGTGGTGTCATCGGCATATTGCAAGAGGTGTACTGGAGAGGGGGCGGGGTTGGGGCATATCTGCGGTGTACAGGAGGTAGAGGAGAGGGGAGAGGACAGAGCCCTGGGGCACACCTGCAGAGGGGTAGAAGGTGTGGGAATTGGCGTTATGGATGGTAACATAGGAAGGGCGGTGGGAGAGGAAGGAGGCCATCAGATGGATGTAGTTGACGGGGGCGTAGGTTTGGAGTTTAAACAGGAGACTGGGATGGCAGACACTGTCGTAGGCCTTTTCGAGGTCGAGGGAGACAAAAATGGCGGAGGGATGGGAGTTAAGCTGGAGGGAGAGGAGATGAGTGACTACCTCGCTGAGTTTTTTTTTTTCTTTATTGATTTTCAATTCCCCCTGAAGGAGGCGGGCTGGTAACAGATTACTACGCTGCTCTACAGCCTACAGACTTTTTTTAAATAAAGGAAGAAGAAAGAAACAAGGAAAAACAGGCGATAAAATGGTGATTTAGAGTGTAAAATGGCGTAAAATTGCGGAAAGTTAAAACAGAAAGCAAAAGGGGTTGGCAATGTAGATAAAATACACAGGAATCAGACAAGTAACATAGTAGACACACAATTAAAAAACATGGTGACAGTCTGGTTTCTGTTTGCAATAGATAAAAGGCACACCAAGCGACAGTATGATGGCCGTTCGCAACAAATCCCAAAAAACACAACACGGAACACTCACTGTAAAACACGCACTGTAGAACACTCTCTGTAGAACACTGCACGAAAGTGGCAGCACAAAGACGACACTCCCGAGCCAAAGGCAGATGGGGGGGGGGGACCTGCAGGAGGGGGAAAAACAAGGAGGGAGGAGAAGAAAAAACGAAAAGGGGGGGAACCGAGGAGGGAGAGGACTAATAAAGGGGGAGAAGGGCAGACGTGAGAGGGAATGAGAGGAGGCAGAGGAGGGAAATGGAAAAGGACTCAGGGGAGAGAAGGGGGCAAAGAGAGGGGAGGTGGGGAAGAAAGAGAATGGAAGGGGGGAGAGGGAGCCTGGGAAAAGGACAGAGTAAAGGAGGGGGAGTGAGGATCAGAGTTGATAGGAGGGGTAAATGGAGGGAGAGAGAGCATCATCCGGGAGGGGGAGTTGATGGAAGCCACCTTGGGAAAGGAGATGTAGGGTGTAAGGATGGAGGGTAGGGGGGACACAACGGTGAAGACGTGGCAGGGGGCGGGGATCGGATAGGAAAGGAACAACCAGGGGGTGAGGGGGTTCAAGATGGCGGGAGGTGTAGAGGATGCGGATATGTTCGAGGACTCGCTGAGTGAGATGCAGCCACCTAAATACACCACAGGGTGTGTCACTATTGGCCGCTGGAACCACGTGTTCCACAGTGGCGCCCCCACGTTATAGACTCGGGGCCAGGAGCACGCGCAAACATGGCTTCGGCGCCACTGCTGTACCGACCTCTAGTGGTCATCGGGTTCCATGCCGTCTGGCGCGGATTCGAAAGCCATGGCGCTCGGTACCAGATCTATTTCTACCACAACTTCACTCACGTCCGTTGTTGACAGTGTATTCAATTTAAGTCTATCTGACTGCAACATCACTTACTTGTACCACTTTTCATGAACGTATATGATCGTTGCTTTTTCCTACTATATCTACTATTGTTATCCACCATTTACGGGATAGTTAGTTACAAGTGTTATATCTCATGCTAAACATGAGTCGCGTAGAAACACGTCGAATTCTTGATTGAAAGTAAGAGAGGGTACGTTGATGCTAATCTCGCTGAGTGAAATAGATCAAAAAATAAACGAACTAAGAAATCAATAAATCCATAAATGCAGTACCTAGTGACTAAGATAAACAGTGACCCACTCTTCGCCATATCATAGGGTAGACTGCGCAAACCACTATAGATTTGGATGGTCTATATAATGCCATAGGCTCTAATTACCACAGGGAACTCGCACAACTTTCAGTCAAATATTTTTCGTTCATGTAGAACGTAGCACATTTTATTTTTATGTAGTGATAAATAGTTTTCAGTGTCTCATTTACTAGATATTACGCGTTGCGTTCCACTGGAGTACCTAATTTTACATTCATCTGAGCTTCATAAACCTCATGTAGCCGATCATTCGATACCGCTGCAACTGCAGTAACTTATTGTCTGCAACGTAGCTCTTGTAATTCGTTTGGCACTCTAATTTGAGACGGTTCATGTATTACCTAGGTTAGTGATAGTGTATGTCGTTTAACATTCGGGCAGTTTCCCAAAGCTGAGGACATGCGGAAGCGAAATAACGAATAAACCATTCGGAGAAACACATTTTAATTTCCATGAGAGGGCAACATTTGCAAACTACGTAATCGAGCACACTAAGGTGACAATTCCCGTAAGAGCTCGTGAAGGACGATGGCTGGGTAGCCTTTAACTACAGAGAGGTCCATTGATCGTGACCGGGCCAAATATCTCACGAAATAAGCGTCAAACGAAAAAACTACAAAGAACGAAACTCGTCTAGCTTGAAGGGGGGAAACCAGAAGGCGGTATGGTTGGCCCGCTAGATGGCGCTGCCATAGGTCAAACGGATATCAACTGCGTTTTTTTTAAATAGGAACCCTCATTTTTATTACATATTCGTGTAGTAAGTAAAGAAATATGAATGTTTTAAGTGGACCATTTTTTTCGCTTTGTGGTAGTTGGTGCTGTAATAGTCACAAACACGTGGCTCACAATTTTAGACGAACAGGTAGGAAAATACAGAACGTAGGTACGTTTGAACATTATATTTCAGTAGTTCCAATGTGATAAATGTACCTTTGTGTCCATCAACTTTCCCCACAGAAAGAAATCCGCGGACGTCAGATCCGGTGAACGTGAGGGCCATGGTATGTATGGTGCTTCGACGACCAATCCACCTGTCATGAAATATGATATTCAATACCGCTTCAACCGCACGGGAACTAGGTGCCGAACATACATCATGTTGGAACTACATCGCCATTCTGTCATGCAGTGAAACATCTTGTAGTAACATCGGTAGAACATTACGTAGGAAATCAGCATACATTGCACCATTTAGATTGCCATCGATAAAATGGGGGCCAATTATCGTTCTTCCCATAATGCCGCACCATACATTTACCCGCCAAGGTCACTGATGTTCCACTTGTCGCAGCCATCGTGGATTTTCCGTTGCCAAATAGTTCATATTATTTTCGTTTAGGTTACCACTGTTGGTGAATGACGCTTCGTCGCTAAATAGAACGAGTTCAAAAAAATCTGTCATCGTCCCGTAATTTCTTTTGTGCCCAGTGGCAGAACTGTACATGACGTTCAAAGTCGTCGCCATGCAATTCGTGGTGCATAGAAATATGGTACGGGTGCAATCGATGTTAATGTAGCAACACCGACGTTTTTGAGATTCCCGATTCTCGCGCAGTTTCTCTGCTACTGATGTGCGGATTAGGCGTGGCAGCAACTAAAGCACCTACTTCGGCAACATCATTTGTTGCAGGTCGTGGTTGACGTTTCCATGTAGCTGAACACTTTTTGTTTCCTTAAATAACGTAACTATCCAGCGAACGGTCCGGACACTTGGATGACGTCGTCCAGAATACCGAGCAGCATATATAGCACACGCCCGTTGGTCATTTTGATCACAATAGCCATATATCAACACGATATCGACCTTTTCTGCAATTGGTAAACGATCCATTTTAACACAGGTAATGTATCACGAAGAAAATACCGTCCGCACTGGTGGAATGTTACGTGATACCACGTACTTATACGTTTGTGATTATTACAGCGCCATCTATCACAAAGCGAAAAAAGTGGTCCAACTAAAACATTCATATTTCTTTACGTACTACACGAATATGTAATAAAAATGGGGGTTCCTATTTGAAAATAACGCAACTGATATCCGTTTGACCTATGGCAGCGCCATCTAGCGGGCCAACCATAGCGCTATCTGGTTTCCCCCTTCAAGCTAGACGAGTTTCGTTCTCTGTAGTTTTTTCGTTTGATGCTTATTTCGTGAGATATTTGGCCTGGTCTCTATCTATGGACCACTCTGCGTATACGAAGATAGTAATTGTTCTTGAAAGAACAGATACCATTGATTACTGTGCTGCATCTCTAGAATAAATGATAATTAATTGAAACCCTCAGCTGCCGACAGGTGTTTTTGATTTACCTCGAAGGAGATAGCTGCAAATGTGTGCCCTGACCGGAACTAGAACCCGGGATCTTCTGTTTACATGGCAGACGCTCTATCCATCTGAGCCACCGAGGACACAGATGAATAGCGCGACTGCAGGGACGTATCCCTTGCTCCCTTCCTGTGAGATCCACATTCCCAGCTGTCCACAATCTACCTACGTAATTACAGGAAAAAATGGATATGCAGTCCTCCTGTCGGCAGCTGAGGGTTTCAATCAATCATCATTTATTCTAGAGAAACTGCGCGGTCATCAGTGGTATCTGTTCTTTCGAGAACAGTTACTATCTTCATATATATATATATATATAGTTAAAGGCTACCGAGCCGTTGACCTTCGTCGATGCGAATGCGCACAGGTTGCCCGAACTCTTACGGGAATCGTCACCTTAGTTGGAGCGAGTAATGAGCGGATGGGCAAATATCTATCAGCTACATTACGCATGTAGATAGTGGGTAGTTGGGAATGTGGGTCTCACGGGAAGCGTGCAAGGGATAAGTCCCTGCAGTCGCGCTATTCTCATTGGTGACTCAGATGGATAGAGCGTCTGCCATGTAAGCAGGAGATCCCGGGTTCGAGTCCGGGTCGGGGCGCACATTTTCAGCTGTCCCTCATTGAGGTATATCAACAACACTTGTCTGCGTCTGCTTTCGTTCCAGTGACGAATGTTGCTGAGTGTGATGACTACCTGCAGTCACGACAGTCTGGAACCGCACTGGAGAAAACGGTGGCCCGCGGAATGCTCAGCTCTCGTGACGTGGCCCGTGCACTGCTTGCAGATCCCAAATTGCGTGCAGCTGTCTCAGACACGGCAACAGCAACCATTTCAACATTTTATGGCGCAAGTGTCAGTCAGCCAATCACAGGAGAATTTCCGAAATCACCAGTTAATTCGAACTTCCGAATCATGTTCTTCAACCTTCGAGTAGAAAGAGAACTTCTCTGTATTCCTTTAATGGTTCGATACTTCTGAAGTATCCCGTGGTCTAGGGGTAACGTCTTTGATTCATAATCGAAACGTCATAATCGATCCCCGCCACTGCCTAAATTCTGATAAATAATCAGCATTGGCGGCTGAAGACTTCCGGCATAAGAAGTCAGCCTCATTCTGCCAACGGCCTTGTCAAAGAGGGCGGAGCAGCGGATAGAGGTTCAGGGCACTGTCTTGCCCTAGGGGTGGGAAATTACTCCTAAAGGCGGAAGAATCAGCAATGATCAACGACATGAGGATGCAGAAGGCAATGGAAACCACTGCATTAAAGACACGTAACGTGTATCCACAGGACATGTGGCCTGTATTTGAAGAAATGTCATGATGATCTCTCCATTGGCAAAAGATTCCGGAATAGTCCCCCATTCGGATCTCCGGGAGGGGACTGCCAAGCGGGAGGTTACCAGGAGAAAAAGATTGAATAATCAACGAAAGGATAACGTTCTACGACTGTGGGCGTGGGCGTGGAATGTCAGAAGCTTGAACGTGGTAGGGTAACTAGAAAATTTAAAAAGGGAAATGCAAAGGCTCAATCTAGATATAGTAGGGGTCAGTGAAGTGAAGTGGAAGGAAGACAAGGATTTCTGGTCAGATGAGTATCGGGTAATATCAACAGCAGCAGAAAATGGTATAACAGGTGTAGGATTCGTTATGAGTAGGAAGGTAGGACAGAGGGTGTGTTACTGTGAACAGTTCAGTGACCGGGTTGTTCTAATCTGAATCGACAGCAGACCAACACCGACAACGATAGTTCAGGTATACATGCCGACGTCGCAAGCTGAAGATGAACAGATAGAGAAAGTGTATGAGGATATTGAAAAGGCAATGCAGTATGTAAAGGGGGACGAAAATCTAATAGTCATGGGCGACTGGAATGCAGTTGCAGGGGAAGGAGTAGAAGAAAAGGTTGCAGGAGAATATGGGCTTGGGACAGAGAATGAAAGAGGAGAAGGACTCATTGAGTTCTGTAACAAATTTCAGCTAATAATAGCGAATACCCTGTTCAAGAATCACAAGAGGAGGAGGTATACTTGGAAAAGGCCGGGAGATACGGAAAGATTTCAATTAGATTACATCATGGTCAGACAGAGATTCCGAAATCAGATACTGGATTGTAAGGCGTACCCAGGAGCAGATATAGACTCAGATGACAATATAGTAGTGATGAAGAGTAGGCTGAAGTTCAAGACATTAGCCAGGAAGAATCAATACGCAAAGAAGTGGGATACGGAAGTACTAAGGAATGACGAGATACGTTTGAAGTTCTCTAACGCTATAGATGCAGCAATAAGGAATAGCGCAGTAGGCAGTACAGTTGAAGAGGAATAGACATCTCTAAAATGGGCCATCACAGAAGTTGGGAAGAAAAACATAGGTACAAAGAAGATAGCTGCGAAGAAACCATGGGTAACAGAAGAAATACTTCAGTTGATTGATGAAAGGAGGAAGTACAAACATGTTCCGGGAAAATCAGGAATGCAGAAATACAAGTCGCTGAGGAATGAAATAAATAGGAAGTGCAGGGAAGCTAAGACGAAATGGCTGCAGGAAAAATGTGAAGACATCGAAAAAGATATGACTGTCGGAAGGACAGACTCAGCATACAGGAAAGTCAAAACAACCTTTGGTGACATTAAAAGCAACGGTGGTAACATTAAGAGTGCAACGGGAATTCCACTGTTAAATGCAGAGGAGAGAGCAGATAAGTGGAAAGAATACATTGAAAGCCTCTATGAGGGTGAAGATTTGTCTGATGTGATAGAAGAAGAAACAGGAATCGATTTAGACGAGATAGGGGATCCAGTATTAGAATCGGAATTTAAAAGAGCTTTGGAGGTCTTACGGTCAAATAAGGCAGAAGGGATAGATAACATTCCATCAGAATTTCTAAAAATCATTGGGGGAAGTGGCAACAACACGACTATTCACGTTGGTGTGTAGAATATATGAGTCTGGCGATATACCATCTGACTTTCGGAAAAGCATCATCCACACAATTCCGAAGACGGAAAGAGCTGACAAGTGCGAGAATTATCGCACGGTCAGCTTAACAGCTCATGCATCGAAGCTGCTCACAAGAATAATATACAGAAGAATGGAAAAGAAAATTGAGAATGCGCTAGGTGACGATCAGTTTGGCTTTAGGAAAAGTAAAGGGACGAGAGAGGCAATTCTGACGTTACGGCTAATAATGGAAGCAAGGCTAAAGAAAAATCAAGACACTTTCATAGGATTTGTCGACCTGGAAAAAGCGTTCGACAATATAAAATGGTGCAAGCTGTTCGAGATTCTGAAAAAATAGGGGTAAGCTATAGGGAGAGACGAGACGTGTACAATATGTACAACGACCAAGAGGGAATACATTATTGAGTGGACGATCAAGAACAAAGTGCTCGTATTAAGAAGGGTGTGAGACAAGGCTGTAGCCTTTCGCCCCTACTCTTCAATCTGTACATCGATGAAGCAATGATGGAAATAAAAGAAAGGTTCAGGAGTGGAATTAAAATACAAGGTGAAAGGATATCGATGATACGATTCGCTGATGACATTGCTATCCTGAGTGAAAGTGAAGAAGAATTAAATGATCTGCTGAACGGAATGAACAGTCTAATGATTACACAGTATGGTTTGAGAGTAAATCGGAGAAAGACGAAGGTAATGAGAAGTAGTAGAAATGAGAACAGCGAGAAACTTAACATCAGGATTGATGGTCACGAAGTCAATGAAGTTAAGGAATTCTGCTACCTAGGCAGTAAAATAACCAATGACGGACGGAGCAAAGAGGACATCAAAAGCAGACTCGCTATGGCAAAAAAGGCATTTCTGGCCAAGAGAAGTCTACTAATATCAAATACCGGCCTTTATTTGAGGAAGAAATTTCTTAGGATGTACGTCTGGAGTACAGCATTGTATGGTAGTGAAACATGGACTGTGGGAAAACCGGAACAGAAGAGAATCGAAGCATTTGAGATGTGGTGCTATAGACGAATGTTGAAAATGAGGTGGACTGATAAGGTATGGAATGAGGAGGTTCTACGCAGAATCGGAGAGGAAAACACTGATAAGGAGAAGGGACAAGATGATGGGACATCTGCTAAGACATGAGGGAATGACTTCCATCGTACTAGAGGGAGCTGTAGAGGGCAAAAACTGTAGAGGAAGACAGAGATTGGAATACGTCAAGCAAATAACAGAGGACGTAGGTTGCAAGTGCTACTCTGAGATGGAGAGGTTAGCACAGGAAAGGAATTCGTGGCGGGACGCATCAAACCAGTTAGTAGACTGATGACCAAAAAAAAAAAATTTTGAAGAGCAGCAGAACAACCACGAGGGATTAGCCGAGCGGTCTCAGACGCTGCAGTCCTAGACTGTGCGGCTGGTCCCGGCGGAGGTTCGACTCCTCTCTCGGGCATGGGTGTGTGTGTTTGTCCTTAGGATAATTTAGGTTAAGTAGTGTGTCAGCTTAGGGACTGATGGCCTTAGCAGTTAAGTCCCATCAGATCTCACACACATTTGAACATTTTTGAGCAGCAGAACTACTGACGTTGTTTTGTTGAGAGGGCTTTACGAGTAAAGCCAAGCCTTGTCTAGACCCACGGTGACTGTCAGCGACTGTAATTGACAGAGGTGCTTGCCTTTCATCAATACGTCACTGTGCCGACGTCTAACGGCATGCACTGTTACTAACACCTACGGCGCAAATCCTGCAGCGCACATTCTGAGTATTTTCCTATAGTTAAGCTTATCCATTAATGAAATTTCAGAATCTGTTACTGTTAATTGAAAGTCTGCAAATCGTTTTCTGGAAGTAACATCGCGATAATGATAGTTGCTGGCTTGTGACATTGTACTGTCACAAGCCAGTACCCAGAATTATGGTAGAAATAGTGATGTATCTTGCACAAAACTATATGCAGATCAGCCTGAAAAGGTTCGAAACCTCGTTCATGGAATAATAAATAACTATTCAAAAAAGTGATTGGTTGCAGTTTTATGTATTTACATTTTCCTATAAAGTTGTGGCGCATACGGTAAATCTTTTACTTCTACGCTGGGTGAAGTAACAGAAGTATAGTTATAACCCCTCTGTACTTTAAGATTATCGTAATACGTTAGAGAAATTTATGAGCTCTAATTTTGTACTTTCTGCAATTTGCTGAATAGGTCGCTGAGGAAAAAGCCATTGCTGCACTCAAGCTGAGTTTGTTGTTCCAGTATTACGCGTTTTGGAAATTTCCATGATCAGATATTCTGTATCATGATGCTGAACATGGATACGAAAGTTACATTTTACTACTACAACATGTAATAACTCGTTTGGTGCCTGTTTGCAACATGATGTTCCAAGATGTCTGACGATGGAAATGTCCGAAACGTGTAATGTTGGGATAAAATAGTTAGCTTGCATCCAGTTAATGACTTTCTCCTTAGCGACCTATTCAACATTTTGCAGACAGCACATAATTTTCATCATGGTCGCACACCTCCTTCGTTACTTCATGACGCGGCTTTGTTTATTTTAGGCTACATCTGTTTGGTAAATTACTAAGGGTTTGAAGATGCTAAACACGTTAACCGTATTGCAATAAATAGGAAGTTTAGCTGTATACCCGAAATGAACACAAATGAATATTTGTTATTTTCCCGTCAGCGGATGTTAAATGGAAACCGTACCACAAACTTCACACAAACACAATGGCCGTTGCGTAGTCTCTTCATTTCGTCCTGATGACAACTAAGTTCAAATTGCTCTAAGCACTATGGTACTTAATATCTGAGGTCATCAGTCCATTAGATTTAGAACTAATTCAACCTAACTAACCTAAGGACATCACACAAAGCCATGCCCGAGGCAGGATTCGAACCTCCGACCGTATCAGCGGCGCGGTTCCAGACTGAAGGGCCTACAACCGCTTGGTCACGTCGATCGGCGTCCTGATGACAACGACGAGGAAAGGGGGAACGGTCCCGAACAAAAGAAAAATCACGCCACCAGCAGCGACGGTTATTGATGGCGACGAACGCAGAGCGCACCGCTCGGTCCACACAGTACACAGATTTAATTAAATCGCGATATCACTGATTGTCCCTGCGAAGGAAACAACCGATAACGGAACTCCCATCTGTCGCAGCGATTGCGGTCGCCTTTGCTTGAGCCACACAGGGCTTCCTGATGCCTTTGAAACGTAGCCAAATTGTTTTGTGTAGAATTTATTTTAATCGTGCAGGAAAATAAGCTTCGTTATTGGAATAATTATAATACTTTGGCTATTCGGAAACTACACTACTGGCCATTAAAATTGCTACACCACGTAGATGACGTGGGATGATGCCCTCTCTCCCTCCATTTATCCCTCCTATCAACTCTGATCCTCACCCCTCTCCTTTCCTCGGTCCTTTCCCTGGGCTCCCTCTTCCTCCCCCCTTCCATCCTGTGTTCTCTCCCCACCCAACCTCTCCCTATCTCCCTTCTCCCCCCCCCCCCCGAGTCCTTTTGTATTCCCCTCCTCTGCCTTCCCCACTCCCTGGCGCGTCTGCTCAGCACCCCCCACCCCTCTTATGGGTCACCATTCTCCATTGGCTCCTTTCCCCCTCCCCCTTCACTTTTTCTCTCCTTCCCCCCCCCTTTTTTATTTTCCCATCATCTGTCCAGTTCCCCCCCCTCCCCCCCCGCACCTGCTCTCGGCGGTAGTATGTCATATTTGTGCCAACTTTTTAGTGCAGTGTTTAAGTGAGTGTTCTGTGTTGTGCGTCTTTCCACAGCGTTGCGAACAGAAATCATGCTGTCGCTGGGTGTGCATTTTATATCTCTTGCGAACAGAAACCAGACTGTCGCCGTGTTTTTTAATTGTCTGTTTGTTATTTTTATGCTTCCTGTGTATTTTCTTAGCATCATCAACCCTGTGTTTTATGTTTTAAGTTCTAGAATTTTCTGCCATTTTACCTTTAAGTCACCGATTTTAACGCCAACAGTTATTTTTTATTATCCTCATCTTTTTCAAACAAATTCTGTAGGCTGAAGAGCGGCGTAGTAAGCTGCTGGCAGACCACTCAATAAAGGAAAAAAAAACCGTGACGTGCTACAGACGCGAAATTTAACCGACAGGAAGAAGATGCTGTGACATGCAAATGATTAACTTTTCAGAGAATTCACACAAGGTTGGCGCCGATGGCGACACCTAAAACGTGCTGACATGAGGAAAGTTACCCACCGATTTCTCATACACAAACAGCAGTTGACCGGCGTTGCCTGGTGAAACGTTGTTGTGATACATCGTGTAAGGAGGAGAAACGCGTAGCATCACTTTTCCGACTTTAATAAAGATCAGATTGTACCCTATCGCGATTGCAGTTTATCGTATCGCGACATTGCTGCTCACGTTCGTCGAGATCCAATGACTGTTAGCAGAATATGAAATCGATGGGTTCAGGAGGGTAATACGGAACGCCCTGCTAGATTCCAACGGCCTCGATCACTAGCAGTCGAGATGACATGCATCCGCATGGCTGTAACGGATCGTGCAGCCATGTCTCGATCCCTGAGTCAACATATTGGGAGGTTTGCAAGACGACAACAGTTCGACGACGTTTGCAGCAGTATGGACTATCAGCTCGGAGACCATGGCTACGGTTACCCTGACGCTCCATCACAGACAGGAGCGCCTGCGATGGTGTTCTCAACGACGAACGTGGGTGCACGAATGGCAAAACGTCATTTTTTCGGATGAATCCAGGTTCTGTTTACTGCATCATGATGATCGTATCCGTGTTCGTCGACATCGCGGTGAACGAACATTGGACGTGTGTATTCGTCATCGCCATACTGGCGGATCACCCAGCGTGATGGTATGGGGTGCCATCGGTTACACGTCTCGGTGACCTCTTGTTCGCATTGACGGCACTTTGAACAGTGGACGTTACATTCCAGATGTGTTACAACCCGTGGCTCTACCGTTCATTTGATCCCTGCGAAACCGTACATTTCAGCAGGATAATGCACGCCCTCATGTTCAGGTCCTGTACGGGTCTTTCTGGATACAGAAAATGTTCGAATACTGCCCTGGCCAGCACATACTCCAGATATCTCACCAATCGAAAACGTCTGATCAATGGTGGCCGAGGAACTGGCTCGTCACAATACGCCAGTCATTATTCTTGATGAACTGTGGTATAGTGTTGAAGCTGTACCTGCACACGCCATCCAAGCTCTGTTTGACTCAATGCCCAGGCGTATCAAGGCCATTATAACGGCCAGAGGTGGTTGTTCTGGGTACTGATTTTTCCAGGAGCTATGCACCCAATTTGCGTGAAAATGTAAGTACATGTCAGTTCTAGTATAATATATTTGTCCAATGAATACCCGTTTATCATCTGCATTTCTTCTTGGTGTAGCAATTTTAATGGCCAATAGTGTACTTTGAAAATCAGAAATATTTTATCTGCAACACTTAGCCACAGCTTCGTGCCACTGCTCCACATACTCACCATTGCTACATTTGTCGTAGCGTTGTACCAACTTTCCAGTACCCTCGTCATAGAAGGCAGCCGCTTGTGCTTCCCGCCAATTCTCTACGTTCATCTATAGCTTGCTGTCCGTGCGCAAATGTTGTCTTCATAGCCATTAGTTAATGTGAGCAGAGGTGAAACACAGAGGGAGCCAATTACGGGCTGTAGTGCGAGTGATCAAACATTTCCCATTGAAAACGCTGCCGGAGCATTTTCATTGCGCCCGCACATTGTGACCTAGAATCGTCACAAAATAGGAACCATATGACCGTTCTGTACTGTGTGCTGCACAACATTAGGCAAAATCTCTCAACAGGACCTCATACTTCGCGGGGGACACTATTTTCTACACATCTTTATATGCTCACCAAGCACTCAGAACTGAAAAAAGCGAAGTGATGTAACCGACAGGCATATTAGACACACTGTCGAACACGTATGTGCAAAGCTCTATTAGATTTTCACAGTGGTTTCAATTTCTTGACCGTTCGCAACTTACTTTCCGGATATCCGTCGTACATTGCACATGGTCCCCATCGCCTGCGTCTCCCAAAAACTCTGAAAAATTGCAAATCATGCGTACTAAATTTAGAGCGGAGGATGGGCCGACCTCAGTAAGATAGTGTCATGTGTCGGAGTTCTTCGCGGGACCTCCGCTGGTTGTCTTCCGTTACGTAGTCGGCTGGGAACCGTAGGACGAGGACAGGAGCACCAGAGCTTTCTCCCACATATGGGAAGCACGTGGCCTGTTCGTCTGTCGCTTGGAAGTTCTGATAAAGCGTTCCGCTTAGCCATTGGACTGAGAGTCAAACGGTGATGTCGCCACATGCTTCATACTGTTGGCGTCGTAACGCTACCAAAACTCTGCCGATGTAACTGGGGTCCATTGTGTGAAACCAACAGTTCTGATATAGACAATCAATGCAAACCATTTATGTCAGTGTCTGTTGAGGTGGAGTGGGTGGGCACTACATATGGAAACTTGCTAAAGGTGCCCTTCACAATAAACCAACAGGAATTCCAGTAGGGACTCGTAAAGTCAGTACGCAAATGTGCAAAACTATGCTGAGCTTTGGACAGTCAAAAAAATTTTCTGGCCGAACAGCCTATTGTGAATTTAACTATTTTATGTGAGTGTCCATGCTGCCCCATGTGCAATGGTGTCAAGCGAGCTCCTTAGCATGTACAGTGCGTTGGTGCGAAAGAGAAAGAATTTGCTTCTGAAGAAATCATGGCACAACCACACGGGATTGATCAATGTCTGTATGTAGGACGATGACACCCTGCTGGACTGAGAAGCTGTGCTGTAGCTGAAAATAAGGGTACGCGGCCTGATCGCTAATCCCCTTAATTATGTGTGTGTAGGTAGTGCAACAGAGTCTTGAGATTTGGGTCCACACCAGCTGCCTGAGCAATCCGTTGGTGATCGATGGGAAAACCGACAAGTGTTTCGTAGTTCTGGACATCAATGTGAAAGCAAGAACCTTCCAACATGTCAAACACTGAATCAGTGCTCGATACTCGGTGAGAAAGATTATCCTCGTTCTAACGCTTAGCTGTTGGCTCACACACAATTACATACTGAGAATTAACTTTGATGGGTAACCGATGAGGAGAGACACTTGTCACAATGTAGAATTTTTGTCGTGTAAATGTTGGTGGAATTTGATCATCCCATATACTACAGCAAGCGCTACTTCTCTATCTGCGAAGGGGTGCGTTGATCTTTGTTGACGAGTTTGGATGTGAAGGCAGCTGGACTGTCCCATGATCCAACTCTGCATGAGAGAACAGCATCAATCCCATAAGGGGATGTGTCAGCTGCGAGTACGGCCAGCATGATGCAATCAAAATATACCAAAAAGTGATCACTCAGTAAAGCATAATTGAGTTTCTTAAATGTGACTTGATACTCCCTCGTCTACTCAAACAGAACATCCTAAAGTCAAACACGATGCAATGTAGCTGCAAGCTGCATAGTGTCTGGAATGCACCGAATGTAATGAATTAATTTACCCAACACCGCTTGAAGTTCACTGAAGTTCCTAGGCGCTGGAAGGTCCCATGGCGGGTTAGCGTCACTGCGAAGTGTGGATACCTTGTTGTAGACAATGTGTGCGAAAATTTAGTCTCAGTCGGGAAGAAGGAGCGCTTGGCTTTATTACAGTTTAACCCAGCATGAAAGAGCACTTTAAGGAATATCCCGAGTATCAGCAATATCAGGAGTATGACCAGAAACTTCTATGTCTACAGCTACATCTACCTGATTACTCTGCTATTCACAATAAAGTGCCTGGCAGAGGTTTCAATGAACCACCTTCAAGCTGTCTCTCAACCGTTCCAATCTCAAACGACCCGCGGGGAAAACGAGCACTTCACTTTTTTCTGTGCGAGCCCTGATTTATTTTATCGTGATGATCATTTGTCCCTATGTAGGTGGGTCCCAACAGAATGTTTTCGCAGTCGGAGGAGAAAACTGGTGATTGAAGTTTCATGAGCAGATCCCGTCGCAACGAAGAATGCCTTTGTTTTAATGATTGCCACTCCAATTCACGTATCATGTCTGTGACTCTCTCTCCCCTATTTCGGGATAGTACAAAACGAGCTGCCATTTTTTGTACTTTCTCGATGTCATCCGTCAGTCCCACCTGATGCGGATCCCACACCGCGCAACAATATTCTAGAATAGGGCGGACAAGCGTGGTGTAAGAAGTGTGTTTAGTAGACCTGTTGCACCTTCTAAATGTTCTGCCAATGAATCGCAGTCTTTGGTTTGCTCTACCCACAATATTATCTATGTGATCGTTCCAATTTAAGTTATTAGCAATTGTAATCCCTAAGTATTTAGTTGAATTTACAGCCTTCAGATTTGTGTAACTTATCGCGTAATCGAAATTTAGCTGATTTCTTTTAGTACTCATGTGAATAACTTCACACTTCTCCTTATTCAGGGTCAAAAATGGTTCAAATGGCTCTGAGCACTATGGGACTTAACTTCTGAGGTCATCTGTCCCCTAGAACTTAGAACTACTTAAACCTAGCTAACCTAAGGATATCACGTACATCCATGCCCGAGCCAGGATTCGAACCTGCGACCGTAGTGATCGCGCGGTTCCAGGCTGTAGCGCCTAGAACAGCTCGGCCACCCTGGCCGGCTATTCAGGGTCAATTACCACTTTTCACGCCATACAGATATCTTATCTAATTCATTTTGCAAGTTGTTTAGATAATCTGATGTCTTTACAAGACGATAAATGACAGCATCCTCTGCAAACAATCTAAGACGGCTACTCAGATTGTCTCCTATGTCGTTAATATAGATCAGGAACAATAGAGGGCCTGTAACACTTCCTTGGAGAACGCCGGATATTACTTCTGTTTTACTCGATGACTTTACGTCTATTACTACGAACTGTGACATTTCTGACAATAAATCACGATCCAGACGACGACTGAGGCTATACTCCATAGGCATGCAGTTTGGTTAGAAGACGCTTGTGAGGAAATACACTCCTGGAAATGGAAAAAAGAACACATTGACACCGGTGTGTCAGACCCACCATACTTGCTCCGGACACTGCGAGAGGGCTGTACAAGCAATGATCACACGCACGGCACAGCGGACACACCAGGAACCGCGGTGTTGGCCGTCGAATGGCGCTAGCTGTGCAGCATTTGTGCACCGCCGCCGTCAGTGTCAGCCAGTTTGCCGTGGCATACGGAGCTCCATCGCAGTCTTTAACACTGGTAGCATGCCGCGACAGCGTGGACGTGAACCGTATGTGCAGTTGACGGACTTTGAGCGAGGGCGTATAGTGGGCATGCGGGAGGCCGGGTGGACGTACCGCCGAATTGCTCAACACGTGGGGCGTGAGGTCTCCACAGTACATCGATGTTGTCGCCAGTGGTCGGCGGAAGGTGCACGTGCCCGTCGACCTGGGACCGAACCGCAGCGACGCACGGATGCACGCCAAGACCGTAGGATCCTACGCAGTGCCGTAGGGGACCGCACCGCCACTTCCCAGCAAATTAGGGACACTGTTGCTCCTGGGGTATCGGCGAGGACCATTCGCAACCGTCTCCATGAAGCTGGGCTACGGTCCCGCACACCGTTAGGCCGTCTTCCGCTCACGCCCCAACATCGTGCAGCCCGCCTCCAGTGGTGTCGCGACAGGCGTGAATGGAGGGACGAATGGAGACGTGTCGTCTTCAGCGATGAGAGTCGCTTCTGCCTTGGTGCCAATGATGGTCGTATGCGTGTTTGGCGCCGTGCAGGTGAGCGCCACAATCAGGACTGCATACGACCGAGGCACACAGGGCCAACACCCGGCATCATGGTGTGGGGAGCGATCTCCTACACTGGCCGTACACCACTGGTGATCGTCGAGGGGACACTGAATAGTGCACGGTACATCCAAACCGTCATCGAACCCATCGTTCTACCATTCCTAGACCGGCAAGGGAACTTGCTGTTCCAACAGGACAATGCACGTCCGCATGTATCCCGTGCCACCCAACGTGCTCTAGAAGGTGTAAGTCAACTACCCTGGCCAGCAAGATCTCCGGATCTGTCCCCCATTGAGCATGTTTGGGACTGGATGAAGCGTCGTCTCACGCGGTCTGCACGTCCAGCACGAACGCTGGTCCAACTGAGGCGCCAGGTGGAAATGGCATGGCAAGCCGTTCCACAGGACTACATCCAGCATCTCTACGATCGTCTCCATGGGAGAATAGCAGCCTGCATTGCTGCGAAAGGTGGATATACACTGTACTAGTGCCGACATTGTGCATGCTCTGTTGCCTGTGTCTATGTGCCTGTGGTTCTGTCAGTGTGATCATGTGATGTATCTGACCCCAGGAATGTGTCAATGAAGTTTCCCCTTCCTGGGACAATGAATTCACGGTGTTCTTATTTCAATTTCCAGGAGTGTAGTTCGAATAAGACAGAAATGTTGCACTCATTTGTGATAAGTTGCGTTGATACATTGTGGGAGGGAATGATTCCCAGAGGGAAATAGCAAAAACTTGAATAACACCATCTGGATGTTGATCACCAAAATTTGTAGTTACTGTTCGTCGACGACAAGCACTGCGAATATCAATCTTAGAAAAGAAGCGACCTGCACCAAACTTCTTCGTGAGGCTCCGCAGCCTGTGCAAAAGGAAAAGAGTCAGTCTGTGGATTTGCTGCTGCCTTGAAATGTGCACATAATTTTCCTGAACGTTTCATTCATATCACCAAAGCGGATGCGCACTGACTGGCTGCTACAGGTGAAATCACGCCATTCTCCTGCCAAGCTAAGAGTTCTTGGCGCACCTGGTCGCCGACAGCGTGAGATACGGGCCGTGCGAGGCGAGGACGTGTTTAATGTCAATGTGAACCTCGAATTTGTTATGTTCGCCTAGGCCATCATGAAAAATGTCTCTAAATTCAAGTTCATATACCCTTTCGATAGGCACAGTGGAGTTCACAGAGAGAACGTTGTCGTGAATGTGCAGTCGAAACAGATCAAAAGAGTCCACACTAAAGATATTTTGACTGTAACTTGAGCAGAAAACTGTGAAAGGAATTGTATTTTTAATGTTATGAAATGTGCGAGGTAGGCTGCAGATACCAAGCAGAAGGATGTCACACCCATCGTCACCAGGAAGAGTGTGACTTACGTAGCTTGGGCTTGCCTAACAGTTTGTATGTACTTCTGCGTATTTAGTGTTTGTCAATCTGTAGAATGACAAACTTCTTATTGGTCTTACGCTGAACGGAAGAACTTTGTGCTTTGTTCGCAGTGTTGCGTTTGACTTGCACTGATCAGCACGCCTTGAAACACCCTGGGCACGGTTAGACTGACTCAGACTACGACACTGCGTGCCGCGGCGCGCCAACTACTGGCCAGCCTGTTTACCATTGCTTTGTATTGCACAAACAGGAGCGGAATCAATGTCCACCGCTGCAGTACCGTACGGGTCCTGACATTCCCCCAGTTCAAAAAGCTGTTGCAAGCTAGGATCAGGATACTTCGAATCTCTTAGCTTATGTGAGAAGCCATTACATTTTGAGCAATGGCGTCCCTATTCTGGGCATGACTATAGTAGCTTCCAGAGCGAGACAGTGGTGTATAAGTCCTTCCAAGTCGACCACCCACTAATTACGTGCCGGTTTGGATTGTCTACACAACCCTTGGAATTTTCAATGTGCAGCTGCCACATTACTTTCTACGTCACAGTGTTTGTCTAGTACAGCATTTAAGTAAGGAACACTCTCAGGGCGAAGGGTGGGGAAAAGCTTGCAGACTAACCGGTAAACAGAGATTCCCACTCCTGAATGAAATAAGGTCCTTGAGAGTGGTGTCCTGTGAAGTGTGAGTCGAGCTGAGCACGGTACTTGAGCCGTTCCTCGTGGGTAGAGCCAGAGCCCTCCGCCACACACCGTTGGGTGGCTTGCGGAGTATAAATGTAGATGTAGATGAACGGCGGTACGGGAAGAGGCGCCGCTCGCTGTGCTGTGGCGATGGTGCGGGAGCCGCCGCCGCGTGTGCCTGCTTGTGCGAGCAGCCCGGTGGTCACCTCTACGAGCTGCCACATCTGCTGCGCCTGGGACTCAACTACCTGAGCTAAGGGCAGTTCTTGCGGGGGACTTACCTTCACCACACAAAACAAGAAAATTACAGGAGATTTAGCGCAAGCATTAAAAAAAGTATGGATTAGTATCATTAGAAAGATCGAGTTTAGAAAAGCACTAAAAAAAGACACTATCAGTTACAGGGCAATGTGCTGAAACACACTCAAAAAGACTGAAGAAAAGCAGCAGGAAAGCACGGTGAATGAACACAGTTCTGGAAGGAAGACACGTATATTGTCGTCAGCTGTTGATCTGGCGAGACGTAGGACGAAGTACCAATCAAGCATAGATTAAGATTAAATATTAGATTAGATTAATTCCATAGACCCACAAAAGACGGGATCATCCTGTGTGTTGAACATGTCAGATAAACACATCACAAAAATGTAATTAGAAAAACTTCGAGTTTCATTAATTTTAATGAGTGGCCGAGCGGTTCTAGGCGCTTCAGTCTGGAACCGCGCGACCGCTACGGTCGCAGGTTCGAATACTGCCTCGAGTATGGATGTGTGTGATGTCCTTAGGTTAGTTAGGTTTAAGTAGTTCTAAGTTCTAGGGGACTGATGACCCTCGCGGTTAAGGCGCTCAGTCCGGAACCGCGCGACTGTTGAATTTTAATGATCCTCAGTCAATAAACAGTAAAATTGTGTACACGAATTAAAATTAAACTTCTAATATTTACAGGTTTGATATTTACATCTGCTTTTATTAAAACCCATCATTCACACAGTAGCTAGCTACTTGACTATTACAACCAAGTATTGTCAAAAATTAAAGTAAATTATTCATTTCAATGATCCTCAGTTAAGAACAGCCAAATTACGTACAAGATTTAAAATTAAACTTCCACTATTTACAGACTTAAGACCTACACCTGCTTTCCATACATCCATCATTCACACAGTAGGTAGTTACTTGGCTGTTACAACCAAGTATTGCCAAAAATTTAAGTATAATAGATTTTCATTAAAATGGTCTACTGCACTTGTTGAAAAATGCATGGATGGAATAGAAGGAGTTGGCCAGCAAAACTTCTTTTAACTTATGTTTAAATTGTGCCTTCTGTGAAACTAAACTCTTAATGGTTGCAGGTAACTTATTGAAAACATGCGTTGCTGAGTACTGGACTCCTTTCTGGGCAAGAGTAAGTGATTTTAAATCTTTATGTATATTGTTCTTATTCCTAGTATTGATACTGTGTACTGAGCAGTTAGTTGGAAAAAGATATGTATTAGTTACATCAAACTTCACTAAGGAATAAATATACTGAGAAGCTGTGGTTAGTATGCCCAATTCTTTGAATAGGTTTCGACATGGTGTCCTTGGATTTATACTATACATTACTCTTATTATACGCTTCTGTAGGCTTACGTCATAACTAGGTGTTTGGTCGTCCCAGTGCTTGTTGCTAAGGATTGGGAGAGTTCTAAAACAGAGAGCAAAATTATGATTTGCACACGTAGTGTTTGTTGCATTCCTGTAGTTACCTTGAATGATAGCAAGTGCAAGTGCAGAGAAGAATCCAAAGCGGGTCCGTCAGAGAGGCCGACTCGGTACCCAGAGTAACGACTGTCGCTGGATGGCAGCGCTTCGACCACGCAGACACAAGTAAGCCAGCAGTCCAGAGGTCGGCGCGGCGCCCTCTCATGTCGGCTCCGTGGCGGAGCTGGCCGCGCGGCCTGTGGAGGCTGCAGCAGACTGGCGGAGCGGCCACACGGCTTACTGCCGACCTGCAGACGTGCAGTGGCGTGGCGTAGTTTCCGTAGCGCACGAGACCACAAAATCTATGCTCCGAGACAGACAGAAAGAAAAGGAAAAATGATAAGAGCTCCAGTTATCCATTCTAGTTCATTAACATTCTCTCTAGATATGAAGACCTGCTGCAAACAGCAAAGCACTTCAAGTAAAACGTGTACGATTCCCGCAAAGCGCAGTCAGGTATGTTATATGAAAATGAGTAGAGTTACCACTGGCGATAAGGTGCTTTCTGAAGCATTACTAGCACGTTGCTTGCTCTCCGCTGCTACAGAAAGATTATGGACAAAATAATAGTCACTACCACGAGCCGTCACTGTAACACTGGCTCTGACGTCGACGATGGCGTCAGCACAGCGGCGAGGGGTGTCCACGTATTTCCGCAGCCACGCCACATCCGAACCGTTCCATCGGCCTGAACAGTTGTTGTTCTGCCTGTTTTTACCAGCTTGGGTCACCGTGTTGTCAGTTTCAGATCTCCCTGTGTGTATTTGGTTCCTCGATGGTCAGTGTGGGAACTGCCCCTGTTCTGTTGCTTATTCCCGCTGTGGAGATTGACTGATCGGTACTTTGTCACACCCGCCCGCCTTGCCACATAGTCAGTAGGTTTTTCGTGATTTCCCTAAATCGCTTATGGCAAGTTCCGGTGTGGTTCCTTCGAAAGGACACGGTTACTCTCCTTCTCCATCCTCCCCTAATCTGGCCTTGTGCTCCGTCTCTAATGATCTTGATGTTGACGTGACGTTAAACCCTGATCTCCTTCTCCTTCTCCTCCTCCTCCTCCTTGTAGTATCAACGATCAGATCATTTTGAATTTATACCAGAACTTATATCTTTGACGTAGAACAGTATCCGTTCGTAAATTTCTCATATCTAAGGTTTTTGAAAAGAATACCAGAGAAGGAAAGTTGCTACTCACCATATAGCGGAGATGCTGAGGCGCGATAGACACTACAAAAGATCCACACAATTATAGCTTTCGGCCATTAAGGCCTTCGTCAGCAGTAGACACACATGCACACACACACATACACACACACATACACTCATGCAAACGCAACTTGCACACACGTCTGCAGTCACAGAGAACTGAAACCACACTGCGAGCAGCAGCACCAGTGCATGATGGGAGTGGCGACTGGTTGGTGGTAAGGGGGAGGCTGGGGTGGGGAGGGGGAAGGATGGTATGGTGAGGGTGGCGCACAGTGAAGTGTTGCAGTTTAGATGGAGGGCAGGAGAGGTGAGGAGGGGGGAGGGGGTAAGTAGCGGAAAGCAGAGAAATAAAAAGAAGGGTTTCCTCCTCTGGTATTTTTACATTCCATCCTGGATTTTCCATTGTTTGGTTTTTGAAAAGAAATGAGACACGGTAAGACTTCTTGTTACCTCTTCGTCCCTAGATTTCCGTGATGAAAGTATGTGTTCTTTCGTTAAGTGTAATTTAGTCACGAATAATAATATCAGGCCTGTTGGACTATACGATGTTTTTATTTGTCGAAGAAGTGATTAATACCCTTCAATAATAACACAGAAAGCATGTATTTATCTGTTTCAGCCATCCAAATTCATTGGAAGCAATCGCTATCGAATGCGCATTTACATCCTCTTAAGTTGAACCTGCAGGCTAAATTCCTTTTTCGAAGTCGATGACTGTTGCTGTTGTAACGTAGATAATTTACTACCCTGAAATTCGTATTATAACGGTCTGGCGACACCAAGGTTCTTCGATCTCCAAGGACCACTTCTGTGCCACGTAACAGGATTGCCTTCAACAGCAGGAGTTTCAATTCCATTTGTAACACGGCCAGGGGTACAACTGGTGGGGTACCCTTAAACTATTCTTACTCTGTCTGTGCGCCCTGTTCACGTCACGTACCTGGCACTCCCGCGGCGGCCGTATTATTTCTGCTAGACACTACTGCTGGCTTGCCTGAAGTTCTGTATACACATATGCAAACTGGTTTAGGGGATCCACTCAGCACTAAACACAACACTGTCCTACGTCTGGTATGAACAATTACATCCTGAGACGATAAGAAAATCGCAGGTTGCACTGTTTACACACTAAGTAGTCAGTGTTAATGCCAATATTCTTGCTAAATCGATAATAGATCATAATTATCATTCCCTTATTATTGTACAGTATTCTTGATGATGTTAATGTCTGTCACTATTATACTTCACGCCGTCACACGTATTTCAGCGTCTTACTCTGGCCGAACATTCGGTGATAGATGCACAGGCAATGACGATTATCTGTCCACTTGGACGAGCTTACACGTAACCGACACGACGCGGGTGTTTGTTGATGATGCGGAAACCGAATGGTCGAACGAAAGTTCTTACGCTCGTCACGTACACACAGGTATCTGCTACCAGTCCTTCTCTACACTTGTAATAATACAACACTCTTCATAAAAGTTAATTTAGAGTTCACAGTTCTCACTTGTACGAGCGCGAACGTAACCGTCGCGACGCGGCTGATTGTTGACGATGCGGAAACGCGATGACCGAACGCATGTTCTCACGCTCGCTACAGGACAGTGGTGCTTCATTGCTCTCCTTTGTGGTAATCTATTTTACTGATTCACATTAGTTTTATTCTGAGAGGCCGAACATGAGACGGATGACTGATGTTGTACGGTAGGACACGGACACGGGCGGATACTCACATACGTTATCGGAGGCACTGCCCTTTTTTAATTGCTTCTTTATGCACTTTTCACCGAATCCACTTCCATATCTCATTACTTCACCATAACAGTACTTGCAGCCAGACTTGAACTTCCTTTCCTCTTTCCTACGCAGAGCTACCCACAACACAACACAGCAACTCCATATCCCGTGCTCACCTCTGCAAATGCAGCCGCTCGCAAAGATACACCGTAACCAAGCCAGCGATATGACAATACCCTTTCACATTCCACCGCAAAAATCCTGCTTATGTAGTCTTCAACGTGCTCCTGCTGTCGTCAGTGTGTGTCCAACCTCCCGGATAATTATCATTCAGAATTTCACTTTATCATTTTATTAATGTTGTTGGATATATTACAGATACCCGTAAGACGGTCGGTGGTCTTTTTATCCTAATCTTCCAACAAAAACTCAGTTCCTGCAACGACTAAGGACTACGCGAAAAAAACAGTATATACGGAATTTCACATACGGTCTACCATCAGCTATAGCATGGAATGACGACAGTGAAATTTTGCGCCAAACCGAGATTCGAAAACGGATTTTACAGTTTACACGAGCGGTCGCCATAAACTTTTTTTTTACCTGTAGTATAGTGTTGTATTTTATTAGTCAACAGTATTAAACAGAATACCAAAAAATTGAGGGTACCATTCCGGCAGTAAAATATAAGAACGACAACCACTCAAAAACATCAGAAAGTAAAAGCTATCTGGTCCCAACTCTCCACAGAGGGGACTTGGGTACGTCTTTTTGGAATAGAGTCTTGTTCGGTACTCCATATCGAGACTCAGATCCCTGTACACCACAATCAACTTCTCTCACCCCTTACTACCCAGCTGTGGTGAGGGGGGGGGGGAGTAGATCATCGAATACAGTAAGTAATTAGCATGGTTCTGATGATACGTGGCTGCGTACTGCAGTTGATCGTGTCATTCCTGTAATAAAGTCCAAATTCAAGCACATCCTTGAGATCATCCCGAAAAAGGTAATGCGTAGAAATTTCTTTGATCCAGTTCATCGCATGTGTCTCTGATTGTGGAAAGTAGATCTAAAATGGACGAAGCAGCATTCCGGTCTCGATCGTGAAGGGCAGCGCTGGAAGACAGACGGCGAGTATTTTCTGAATTAGAAGCCACACATCCGCGGGAGGCCATGTACATCCGTGTCAGTCGCACGACACTGTATGAATATTGGGGAGTCCGTTAGTGCAACGTTCTGCAGACTACGTCTAGTCGAAAACTTTTCGTTAACGATGAGTTACCAGGTGGCGCGGATCACCGTACTAAAATATTTTTGATGAATCGTTCGCCGCACCGCAGGCCACGCCATTCCTAGGTGGCGTCTTTCAACGACATTCCGAGAGTGATTCATCATGCACAACACGCACAGTAGCTGCCTTGATGCCTGAGAGATTCGTGTGGACATAGCTATAGCCCAGGAAGAATGTTTTGATGTGGGAGAGGACAGGCACGATTTGAAATTGTGCAATAGGAGACAGGCAGGACAGAGGCTCCAATTCATAAGTGAGATGATCGATGAATCTGTGTCGACAATGAGTCCACATCTTGAGCATGGTGTTGATGCAAGGGGCTGACACAAGCACTCATATGTTTTTTAGTCTCATAGTGTCAATCTTGAAGATAAGTCCATTACTAACGAAGTAACCAAAGGCCCCTGGATCCACTGTGCCATCACTCGAGTCTCTGGCACGATCTGCGCCAAATGAGGTACCCGGGCGCTATGTGGTGAAATGTCCCCTTTGAATAATTCTACATGACTGAGCTTAAACTGACACACAATATTTTTTTAGCGCAACGCAATCTGACTTTCAAAATTCCCTACAAAAGAATGGCCCTGACTAACATTTACCTAAACGTTTCACAAATCACTTACCTCACAAAAATCTTGGTTACTCGAGCTACTGCAATAACTCCAGCGCCACTACTGCCAGCTAAATAAAAGATTCAAACTATGGAAGGCACTAACTACTGATAGGCATAGTTAGCAAATGAAAGATTTTAATAGAGAACAAACACTGTACTTACCTTAATAGTCATAATATATATAGCAGTTCATGACAGTCTTACAAATTTCAAAACTCCGCCATATCTCTCCCCACATCCATCACTGCTGGCGGCTCACCTCCAACTGCGCAACGCTACGCGCTGTTCACATCCAGCTGCCGCTGCCCAACACTACAATGGCAGACAACAACGCAAACTAGCCACAGACTGCACACTGCACAGCCAGTGATTTTCATACAGAGGTGGCGTTACCAATAAAAGAACCTAAACAGCCTACTTACATAGCCCCCATGCTCCCCACAAAAAATTTTACAAATTGTTTTGGGCAGTGGCCACTAATGATTTGAAAAAATTTTTCATAATTACAATAACAAAGAAATCCAATGCACACACTTATTGATACAATGTTGGTCAAAAGCTAAAATTTTGTCACAGTTCATAAAGACAGTCCTGATCATTCATCATAATAGTAATTACAGTTTTTTTCACAAAGTCTCATTAGTAAAAGAAATTGCACACAGAAGTAGTGGATTTCCATGCAGTCTTCAAGAAGTAGTGTTGTCCTTCCAACGGAAAGACAGCAGAGCAAACCCACAGCAGAGTCAGTCGAAGTTTTGAAGAATATTGATAGGTAGGTCATCACAGAGCAGACCACTGTAGTCCTGGTAGAGATTATGGTATTGGTGGGCCACCAGAGGTGCAGACCCACTGCAGTCCTTGTAGAAATAATGGTATTGATGGATCATCAAAGATGTAGACCCACTGTAGTCCTTTTAGAGATGGCCAGCAACCATCTGTTGTGACTGTGCAGGTGCACAATCACCATTGAAGAGTCTTGCGGATAATATAGCAAGTCCATAACCACCACTTGTGCACACACAAAGTTTTTGGAATTGTCCTTAGAACCAGCAATGCTGTTATCCAGTCCCTTGCTGAATTATTAACACACGTGCAAACACTAACAGTCCCTACTTCTCACATATTGTGCATATATTATGACCAACAGAAACGTGTGCAGTGAAATGGAACTTACAAGTTAATAATATGATGAACTGGTGTCAATTACAATTTTATAACATAAGAATACAATTACAAAGGTACAAAATACATCATTAAAGAACATAACAGTACAGATTATGAGATAAGTAGATACATAAAAGATCAGAATAAATTTTGAAACATCAACTTCACACATGAGCACTAAAACAAAACAGAATAAATAATGTCTAAACATCTTTACAAAGAAAATGACATATTATTAATGCAAATTATATTTGAGGATAACAGTATTCCTCATCATAGTGAATGTACCTTAGTACTAGAAGGAAAAAAATTCTATGAAACTACACAGAGACAGGAAGAAAACAAATACACAAGGGTACACAAACACATAGGGGGATAACACAAAAGGAAAGGACAGGGTTTGTTGTACTGCAGTATTTTGCAAACAAAACTTTCTTTACTTCTTGGAGATCTCCCTTCATTCATCATTATTCCCTAAAAGTCCTATCTATACCTGCTTTCTGTATTCTATTCATATTTCTTTGAAAATAATTATTTCTCAGTGTACAATACTCATTTTGGCCCAAATCTTTTTCATATAACTTCTCAATGCATTCTTTCCTTATTGTCCATAGTCAGTTTCTTATATAGTCTACCCCCTCTTAAGCTAACTTAAATCTACTGAGCCCAGATGCTAAACTAAGGGACGAGGCAATGCAGCAGCACAAAACAATTACCACAAACAGCAATGACAAAAAAATGCAGATTTGCAAAGGAAGCAGCATTATAGAAATTAGCAAATCAATTGCAATATTACAACTAATATAAGGCAATGTGCAGCAAACAAGAAAAATAAATCAGTAGTAAACTGGCTTAGAAGAGTAGCACAAAGTCAAATTCAGTAACACTATGCCTGGCAAACAGCAGCGGAAAATGAAATACCTAAACATGACATAGCTCAAGCAGAAAAAATAGTACACTAAAGATAACAATGCAGATAAGGGAAATGTATAATCACATCTTAATGTCTAAGAAATTAAAGTGGTGAACCACAAGAAGTTATTCTACCAAAAAAGTTACCAAGTACTTGAAAAGAAAATGATATATGCAGTTACTGTTATTAGTCCCTTCTTATTGTTCTTTCCATTCCAAAAGCTCCTTTTTCGAAGAATGTGGGTCATAAAATAATTATTTAATAGATCTGTTGACAGAAAGTGTTCACATTACCAAATGCATTTAATTTTGTTTTATGAAACCAATGCTGCAAGACAACTGGAAACCAGATATCAAATGAAATAAGCAACTATGTACAAAGTAAAGCATAAAATAATCATTCAGTAGTCATGATGCATTTCTTAAGTTAGTAGAAATTCTCTCAATTCTCGTAGATAGACACTTGTCCTAATCAGGTGTGCAGATGTAAGAATATTTCCAAGTTATGAGCGTGTCATATTTGCGATGCTTTCTACAAAGGAATGTCAATAGCGAGGATAATGGCCCCCCTTTTTTTTTCTCCACCTGTACCTCTGAAAGGCACACGCTAATGGCTTTTTTTTTCAGGCAACTGTCGCCCAGCTGGGTGCCCACGACGCATTACATGCAGGTGGTCACTTAACTTTCTTACCGAAATATTTACGACACCAGTTTCCGCTACAGTGACAGTCTCATATAAAAATATTTCACAGGTCAAGAATTTGCGTTACAAATCTGTAGAAACAAAATCCTGTAAATATAACAGAGTCCAAAATATTTTCAGTGGCATTGTAATACATTCAGGCATTTACATACATTTCATAACTCTTAAAGTACGATTCTTGGTTTCCAACAACCTTTTTCACAAGTCAGAGTCCCTAACCACTACTCGTTATTCCTTACCTTATTACACATATACATATTCGTCGACACTTCTTCAATATTTCATCATAAGAAATACGTAGCATACTCAAATAACTCATATAGCATCAGCTTATTAATCATAAATATACCGCAACAGCATAATACACATCATCGTCATAATAATAACATCATAAAAGATCAATCACATCTCAAAATCGTCGTAGCTTTCTGAATATTTTAAACCTACAAAAAATTCCCTGCTCGTTTCAAAAGTGTCATTAACCTCAAATGTACTTTGAAAATTGTGATCCCATACCAAATATATCATTCAAAGCTCTCATAATATCACAATGGTTCCGAAAAATATGAGCATTTCACAAAGAACAGACAAAATACAATTTCATAAGTGTGAAGTTATCCAACTGTGTAATTACGTAAACATCTGTCCCTGATGTAGTAAAACAAAGTTTCTTTCTCTGTTAAATGATCAGATAGCTGTGTAATTCTGTGTTAGAGAAATATGGTACCGATGTGTAAATTTGTATAAGCAAATACCATATTAGCTAGGGCTCCTTGTGCTTGCCAAACACATGGTACACAAAGTAAGTGTGTACCCCCCTGAGGATTAATGTAATTATACCCTCAGGTGTTACAGATTACAACAATGGAATGAAATGTATTATGGAAAACCTTTGTATCATTGTCCTTCAAATATCTTTAAAAATAAATGACTTAAGTGCAAAATTAATCACTCAAATACGTGTCCTGTAGCGCTAAATGTGCGTCTTGTTGTAAGATAATCTCTGTGGAAGTGTCGTAATTATCGTTCTCCGAAAGCTAAGTTCTGCAGAAGTCAATGTACTTACCTCATGATAAACAAAAGTGAAATGCTTTGCGTATAGATATCTTAGTTATTACGCTTATTGCCATGATGAAGAAATTACTGTGCTGTAACGTATTGTTGTGCTACGGAAAAGGCAGTCTCATTGTAGCTATACCACAAAAGTTACTACTAAAACATGTTTTACTTTCCAAAAGAACTCAGAAAAACTGTGCAGATATAAAACAGATACACCGCAAAAACAACATTGTAAATTGTGTCGCACATTAGTAGCGTCGTGATATAGTCGTGTAGCTGTCATATAAACTAACTACTGTATCATCTGGTATCTCACTGAAAGTACTTTAAATCCAGAATATATTTTCAAGTAAACCAAAATGTTGCATTAAAATCTCATTAGCAGTACCAGTATACATTCTAAGTATGTTAGCCTTATAGTCGTTATGTAATCGTGCAACTAACAAGCAAGAATGTACAAATAACAACATTGTGTCGTCTGTTCACTATAACAATGCATTCGTAATTTCTGATTAAATAAGTTCCCCTGGTTCTTGACTGGATATTCAACTTCAAACATTGTTGCATGTTAACAGTTTCTTAAGTCTGACAAAGCATACCAGAAATGTGAAGTGAAAAGTTTTATGGCAAAGACAAAGTTAAAAAGCAGACCATCTTTCAATAAACGGTTTTACATGTGAAATGTGGTGCGAACCTTCACTCCTCCTAGTACACAGAGTTTCAACTTTAACGCAATTATCATGTGGTATATGTCGGTGAGGAGTGCTAAAATTTTTTTCAAGGTTAGCGTCTATGTTATTTTTCTCTGAGCCAGGCGGCGCACGCGGCTGCCTGCGGTGCAAGTCATTGTCTGTTCCTTTGTTGGCGCGCGTCGTTATTGGGATTTGGAGACCTAACTTCTACAAATTCACCTTGCCCAGAGGGTCCAGCCCTGTTTAAATCCCGCCAGTTCTGATGAAATTCAGGTCTGTCGTTATGATTATATCGTCTGTCGTCATGTCGGTAGTTCCTGTAGTTTCTTTCTTGTCGGTTAAGTGGTGAAGAATTTCTCCCTGAATTATCACTGCATGGTGGACCGTTGCGTCTGAAGTTATTCTGTCTCCTGTGATAATAATAGTTCTGGTTGCCAAATTGTCTGTTTCTATGATTGTCTCTGTCATATTCATTATTACGGAAATGCGATCTTTCTCTGTAACTATTACTACTCTGCCAACGTTTGTCATACGGGTGGTGTCTGTTTTGGTCACGATTTACGTTGTAAGAATAGGCTTGTCGTGTCCAGTTATTGCTTGTGTCATCACGGAATTGTGACAGATGTGACCTGTAGTGATTGTTTTCCTGTTTTCGCATCCTGCAACTGTCTGTGTCAATTTCCAGTTCTTGTAACAGTCCCTGAAAAGCTTCAATGTCGTCTTTGCAACGTCCTGCTAAAATAATATGTCGTAAATGTTCAGGCAATTTGAGTAAGCAAATGCGGATGAGTTCTGAGGGGCTGTATGGGTTTGAAAGATACTGATTCTTATGCAACATGTCTTCAAAATATTTGACAAGACTGGAAAATTCAGATTGTTCGAAATGTTTCATCATTACGATGCTATGTTTTACTCGGTCTTGTGTAGCTTGAGACCAATATGCTGAGAAGAAGGCATGGTAAAATTCTCCTTCACTGTGACAATCGTGAATGACCGATCGCATTCTTACAGCTGGTTCATTCTCTAAGTAGCCACACATAAATTCTAACCTGTGCTCCAACGACCAGTTGGGAGCAAAACAATGAGAGAATTGATGGAGCCACGCTTGTGGATGAATGTCGTTGGCAGAATTCTTAAACCTTTTGAATTTACGTGTAGTAATGAACAGCTTATAGTCAAAATCATCATGTCGGCGAGTCGCATGTCGGTCATTGTTACGCCGTTTCGGCGGTTCCATCTCAAAATTCGGTGTACCTTGCCAATTTCTTTCATAATTTCCGAAATGCCCTGTGTTATAATTTTGTGGCTTTTCCGTATTTCTAAGTTCCTCTTCCCGTGTTGGAGCGCAAGTGTCCTCTGAAATAATTCTTGTATTACCTGTGTCAGCTGATCTTGTACTTCCCGGATTTCTCTTTGGTGTTGCGTATTAATTTGATTCAGATTTTGTTTCAGTTTCCTAATTTGTTCGCTCTCTTCTGTGTCATTAAAGACTACCGGTTTTGTGTCATTCAGATTATCATCTACCTTCGTAGATAAATTAGTGACCTGATACGAAAGTTCGGCTACTTTCTCCGATCGTGAACACATTTCCTCAGTGTGTTTTTCTGAACCAAGTTTCAGAGTGTCCATTTGTGTTGAAATCGAATGTACTGTGTCCTTTAAGTTTTCCTGAGCTTTTGCAAGTTGCGTAACCGAATCGGCAGATGCAACTAAGTCAATTTTAGCCCACAAGGTCTCATGATTTTCATGAACAGTAGTTTGCAATTCTTTTATGGCTGCTTCGTGATTCTGTAATGCATTTTCATGACGCGAAAAAATAGGTTGGAAATGCTCACACATTTGTGTTTTTACGTCATTACAGACTTTTTGACATTTCGATTCAAGTTATGTAACTCAGTAGTTAAATCTTCACGTGTTTGTTCAAGTGTTGTGTCTAACTTTTGAAGCTTTTGTTCCATTGTGTCTAACTTTTGAAGATTTTGTCCCATTTGTTTCTGATTTTGTTCAAGCGTTGTGTCTAACTTTTGTATCCTTTGTCTCATTTGTTGCATTAACTGTAATAACAATGCACTGGTGTCTGAAACATGTTCCTCAGTGCTTTTAGGCAGTGAAGTTGCACCGGCAACAGTCACATTTTGACAAGCAGAAAATGTGTCTTGACTCATTTGAGAAAACGGTGAGAACCCAAAACCTGAGTCTACAGTATTTGCAACATTGTGCTCTGTCATTCCCGATTCCTGAGGCGAGCTGTTGCCGACCGATCGATCGATAATGCTTCCCTGTTCACTACCTGTTTCACTGTCTACACCATTATTTGACGCCCGCTCCATTTCCCTATGCACAGTTACCAAATTACTACTTTGAATGTCTGTTAATTCATTACACAGTGGTGCTGGTAAGCTACGCTCGTCGTCACTATTATTTCTCAGTTTACTTTGGAGCCTAGTGTTACGTTTTTCACACGCCATTACTGTCACAATATTTCACACGACGACACAGAAAAGCACAATTTGAAGAGCCAAATTAAGAGAACACATTAACATAGCACTGAAAATAATATCTAGTTAATTGCAAGCGCAGCTGCGAAATACTTGCTGCAAATCTACATGCATGCCACAACTGTTTTACTGTACAACAATGAAAAACTACAACTACAAAGGAAATTCTCTCTATAATTACGCGCTAGCAATAAACAAAAGCTACACTAATTACACAAACTACAAGGAAAAATCAGATGATTTCAGTGAGGTATCCTCGGCGAAGTGTCGACATATGAAACGTCCCCTTTGAACAATTACACATGACTGAGCTTAAACTGACACACAATATTTTTTTAGCGCAACGCAATCTGACTTTCAAAAATCCCTACAAAAGAATGGCCCTGACTAACATTAACCTATACGTTTCACAAATCACTTACCTCACAAAAATCTTGGTTACTCGAGCTACTGCAATAACTCGAGCGCCACTACTGCCAGCTAAATAAAAGATTCAAACTATGGAAGGCACTAACTACTGATAGGCATAGTTAGCAAATGAAAGATTTTAATAGAGAACAGACACTGTATTTACGTTAATAGTCATAATATACACTCCTGGAAATTGAAATAAGAACACCGTGAATTCATTGTCCCAGGAAGGGGAAACTTTATTGACACATTCCTGGGGTCAGATACATCAAATGATCACACTGACAGAACCACAGGCACATAGACACAGGCAACAGAGCATGCACAATGTCGGCACTAGTACAGTGTATATCCACCTTTCGCAGCAATGCAGGCTGCTATTCTCCCATGGAGACGATCGTAGAGACGCTCGATGTAGTCCTGTGGAACGGCTTGCCATGCCATTTCCACCTGGCGCCTCAGTTGGACCAGCGTTCGTGCTGGACGTGCAGACCGCGTGAGACGACGCTTCATCCAGTCCCAAACATGCTCAATGGGGGACAGATCCGGAGATCTTGCTGGCCAGGGTAGTTGACTTACACCTTCTAGAGCACGTTGGGTGGCACGGGATACATGCGGACGTGCATTGTCCTGTTGGAACAGCAAGTTCCCTTGCCGGTCTAGGAATGGTAGAACGATGGGTTCGATGGCGGTTTGGATGTACCGTGCACTATTCAGTGTCCCCTCGACGATCACCAGTGGTGTACGGCCAGTGTAGGAGATCGCTCCCCACACCATGATGCCGGGTGTTGGCCCTGTGTGCCTCGGTCGTATGCAGTCCTGATTGTGGCGCTCACCTGCACGGCGCCAAACACGCATACGACCATCATTGGCACCAAGGCAGAAGCGACTCTCATCGCTGAAGACGACACGTCTCCATTCGTCCCTCCATTCACGCCTGTCGCGACACCACTGGAGGCGGGCTGCACGATGTTGGGGCGTGAGCGGAAGACGGCCTAACGGTGTGCGGGACCGTAGCCCAGCTTCATGGAGACGGTTGCGAATGGTCCTCGCCGATACCCCAGGAGCAACAGTGTCCCTAATTTGCTGGGAAGTGGCGGTGCGGTCCCCTACGGCACTGCGTAGGATCCTACGGTCTTGGCGTCCATCCGTGCGTCGCTGCGGTCCGGTCCCAGGTCGACGGGCACGTGCACCTTCCGCCGACCACTGGCGACAACATCGATGTACTGTGGAGACCTCACGCCCCACGTGTTGAGCAATTCGGCGGTACGTCCACCCGGCCTCCCGCATGCCCACTATACGCCCTCGCTCAAAGTCCGTCAACTGCACATACGGTTCACGTCCACGCTGTCGCGGCATGCTACCAGTGTTAAAGACTGCGATGGAGCTCCGTATGCCACGGCAAACTGGCTGACACTGACGGCGGCGGTGCACAAATGCTGCGCAGCTAGCGCCATTCGACGGCCAACACCGCGGTTCCTGGTGTGTCCGCTGTGCCGTGCGTGTGATCATTGCTTGTACAGCCCTCTCGCAGTGTCCGGAGCAAGTATGGTGGGTCTGACACACCGGTGTCAATGTGTTCTTTTTTCCATTTCCAGGAGTGTATATAGCAGTTCATGACAGTCTTACAAATTTCAAAACTCCGCCATCTCTCTCCCCACATCCATCACTGTTGGCGGCTCACCTCCAACTGCGCAACGCTACGCGCTGTTCACATCCAGCTGCCGCTGCCCAACACTACAATGGCAGACAACAATGCAAACTAGCCACAGACTGCACACAGCACAGCCAGTGATTTTCATACAGAGGTGGCGTTACCAATAAAAAAACCTAAACAGCCTTCTTACAGTGGGTTAATGAAGGCGGCTCTTTGTACTACATCTAAAACTCGGAGGAGGCGGCCCTGGGCGCCCAAGCGGAGAGCTTGCAAAGTCTCTTATACTTCAGCGCCGTTCTTTGGCGGACATATTTCGTAAATACGATGCCCTAGCACCGAAGTGTACGCATCGTCCACAGTGCAACCAAATTCCTCTCTCTGAGTCCTCTACCAATTTCCATGGCGATTGACTGGACCTTGTTAATGTTGCTGTCCGCTGCATTCCCATACCGGTCGATCCATGCGAGCGCGAACCATACATCCTCCTCAGAACGGCGAAAAAGACTGGACCATCCGCATAATAGTGGCATAAAGTGTTATATACTCTCAGCGCAATCCCCAAAAGACATCGTTTCAGTCCACATAGAACTGGCTCTGGATCAGTGAGAGAGGAAAGTCCTGTCAGACTGAACGTAAGACAGGGATGTGTCCTTCGACTCTACAATTAATCGTCACCCTCGAGGAGGCATCATGGAGAATGCGCATGATACATAGGTAGAAGTGGCTGAAAAAGTTGTAGGATCCATCACGGCAGCCAAGAAAGAATGGCTCAGTTTATGAAATGCACGATCGAAGTTCATGGAGACCAGTGCACTGCACAACGTGCACCCCAATACAAGAGTGATCACATCTCCGCAGTTGATAAGTGCTGTCTGGATGTTGTTGCTGTCCTCACGCATCCAAAGGTATTTGTTCGTATGAAATAACTTCGTGCAACACTCGCTTAAGCTAGAGCACCAGGATTCTGAAATATATCATGAAATCATAGTTTAGGAGGATGATCAGCTGGTAATGTTCAGCCTGTGTGCCTCCAGCTCGTTTGGGCGCTGGAATAACGAGACCTCCCACGAACGCCGGCGGAATGGGAACCTTTAATAACATCAATTCTTGGTACATCTCCTTCCACCAAGCGACCATCAGATCCTTGAAGGTTCAGCAGAATTCCAACGGAAAACCTTCTGGTCCCGGTGATTTTATTAACTGCTTCCTTGCCAAGGGCATCTATAACATCATCGCTCGTTATCTCCTCCAAAAGCGATGTCTGACGCCGTATCATCAAGTGATGGTCTGGCGGGATGCTGCCAAAGCCGCATCACTGTGGCGCACCTCCTGATATACGCGATGGTAATGGTCGACGAACTGATGTGCGATGTCTGTCTAGGTTGTCACCCCGCTATCATCTGAGATCCAGAGCGTGTAGCAATTTTCGTCGTCTTCGTGGTCGTTCGGATGTAATGTGGTGCATGTCCTAGCATCTCTTTCATACCACGACACCTTCAAGCCTATGGCAGGTAAGAGTGAGAATCTTCCATTTGATGCGATGGATGTCCACCTGGCGATCGGGGGATGGTGGGAGCACCATACGTTTTCGGAGAAGTTCATAAAACATGTCTGCCGTTTCTCAGTGTCAGACTGATCTTTCCCTACCGTAACCAACCAGGACATTTCGTCAAGATAGTTTGACATATTCCAGCCACCACTGAAACCATGACGGATACTGCAGCAAGCAATGTGCTTATGAGGTCCATGTACTCGCTATAATCTGTCTACATTCCTAATCTCACAAGAGTGACACATTCAGCTTTCGTAATACCCGACTTCTCCACACCATCTGCCTCTGGAGGCCGACCATGCAGACGTATGCACTGTGACAGCTGTGGGGCAACACTCTGCCGCTAAAATCCCCATCACAGGGTCAGAGGAGATGTAGATGCGATCGAGTCTGCTGGCGGAATGACTGGTCATGTAAGTGAAGCCAGGGCGATTACCATATAAGACGTCCCATGTATCAGCAAGACGTAGGTGTTGCACCAAGAGGCGCAGTTTAGGGCGCAGTCTGTAGTGTGGTACTTGGTTTGTCTGAGTCACCACACTATTGAAGTCTCCTCCACCAATAATTATGAGGTTATAGTGCCAAAAAGAGAGGCGTAATTTCTTCAGCATAAAAACTTCACTGTCCCGCTTTTCAAAAAAAAAAAAAAAAAAAAGGTTCAAATGGCTCTGAGCACTATGGGACTCAACTGCTGTGGTCATCAGTGCCCTAGATCTTAGAACTACTTAAACCTAACTAACCTAAAGACATCACACACCCATGTCTGAGGCAGGATTAGAACCTGCGACCGTAGCAGCAGTGCGGCTCTCGACTGGAGTGCCTAGAACCGTACGGCCACCGCAGCCGGCTCCCGCTTTTCATCAGTCCCAGAAGGGGCATAGGCTTTAACAACTCGAGTCCCCTTCGTGTCGAACGTCAACCCCTGTGCCGATGGCAAGTACATCAAATTGCCTACCTCTGTTCCACCTCGCATAGGAGCACTCTATCCACCACTTCCCATAGTAGCAGGATTGACGTATGAAGTAAACCTGTAGTTATCTGGTAAGATCTCCAGTCGAGCTTCCTGCAGTAATGCAATATTGAAACGCGTATGTATTTAGTACAGCGATGGCGAGGCATGACAGAATCTCTGACCAGAGAGTTATTTATCGTTGCTAGTCTGCGCTTGACCGCGCGAGAGTTCAGTTGCATGTAGGGAGGCGGCAGTAGCAGTTGCGGTCGAGTTGCGAGAGAGTTCAGTTGTACGTAGCGAATTGCGAGAGCATGTAGTTGCTAGTTGCACTCAGTCAGTGCTAGCAGCACGCGCGAGACAGTCGGAGTTGTGTGTGAGGAGTCGGCGGGCGTCGACATGACCCTCTGGTCAAGATTCAGGACGAGGTATATTTTTTAAATAAGGTAATGAAGCAGCATTGCGCACATCTGATAATGTAATGTATCTTAACTATAATTAATTTGTCCAAGAGTCGCCCCAATAATAATTTTGTTTTCAAAGCAATTTTTTAAGAAAACAATCATTTGAACTGAAAGAAAGTTTCCCATGCATTTCCTTAAAGAAAAATTTCACTTAAATTCAAAGAATATTTGCGATGCATTTCCTCCAAGCTATGGCGAAAAATAAGAGCAGATGCAGTTTTACTGAGGTAAGAATTTGAGTTTAATTAGTGAACGGCATCTAAGATCGACATTTCGGTCTATTTGTGTTTTCATTGTCACTGAGATTTCATTATCACTGAATTGACTTACATTTTTGTGGGAGCTCAACAACATTTGGGTCATTATTATTCAGTAATCTTGTGGGGAAATAACTTTTGGCACGTTTTCATTATCATAGGCTTTTCTTTAATTTTTTGCTGGGAGGTTGCGTTGAGCACGATTCTCATTAACATTTAAATATTGTCTTTCGAAATTTTGAGGGGAGGTTACACTTGGCGACACCCGGTCCAGGATCGTATTTCGTTGAGAATCTTCTGAAACGTAGCCAGATATCTGCTCTTATTTGCTTAAATATAATTAGCATTTGGCGCAACGCTTTTACTAATTTTGTGACTTTCTTTCCTCAGATTATCGGCAATTCGTTGCTCTTTTGTATTTTTATTTGTTGCTTTTTGCATTGTGCTTATTTCATGTGTGAATAATACTGACTATAGTAAAAATGCCGCGAAAGACTATGAATAGTGTATTGCGAGGTATAATGAATGAAATTACTGACTTAAGCAACTTCACCGATAGTGCTTGTGACACGCAGTGTAATGATGACAGTCTTACGTTCACTGACATTCAGTGCGTACCAACCACCAATAATGATGTAGATCTTAATGATGAACAAGCGAACTTAATTGTGTCCTCTGTTAATCTGACGACAATTGATGACGTGGGGAGCTCTATTGTAATGAACGCTGCCCAGCTTAACACACCCGGTTTGGAAAATTCAGGTAACGTACGGACAAATTTTTCTAATGAAAATGGACAGTGTACTGAAAGTACGACGGATTTATTTAATTCCGAAATAGTGTCTGATAGTGTACATCTGACTGATAATCCTTTTTGTAAATTACAGAATGACCTAATGGTCACACAAAGCGCGACAATTGCAGGTACACCACTAAACAGCACAGAGAATAGAAATGTAATTTTTGGCTTGGAACAAATTATGGCAAAATTGCTACAACAACAATTTAGTGAACAGGACAAAAAATTTAATAAAATTAATGAAAAACTAGACAACAATGATGAAAATTTGAAACAACTTAATGAACAGGTCAGACAACAGAATGAAAAACAAGACAAACTTAATGAAAAATTAGACAACAATTCCAGACAGCTTGGTGAACAGATTAAAGCCGTTGCCGCGCAATGTCATGATACTAAGGAACAGTTACGTGAAGAAATTGAGGCGTGTTCAAAGAAAAGTAGCGAAGAAATTAGATCTGTTGCGCAAGAATTAAGGGATATGCAAACAGCTACAACAGAAACACTTAGAAACGAAATTAGCGCAGTCGCTAAACAATGCTCTGAAAAAGCTACACAATTACGCGACGAATTTAAAGCAATGACAGCAGAACTTTCGCGGACAATGGATGCTAAGATAGACGCGAAATTCGACCAACACAACTCTCAAATTGACGAATGTTTTAATCTTCACATACAAAACAGTGATACGCGTTTCCGCAAATTTATACAGGATCAAAATAAAGTAAAACGACAAGTAATGGAAACAATCACAGCGCAGAGACAAGAAGACAAACGTAAAATGTTTGCGAAGGCAAAGACATATGTAGACAACAATATTGCTACAGTATCGGACAAAATTAATACCATCGAACAGTTGAACACCGAATTACATGATGAAATTTCTGATCTTAAATCAAAAACATATACACACACAGTAGATATTCAAACAGTGACCGACAGACTCGAACAATTAGAACTAACACAGGACTCCGATGTCGTCAAAGCTGACGTTAAAAAACTGAACGAAACTACACGTAAATTGCAAAAACAGATTAATGCCTCTGACACTAAAACCGATGATCAGGTAAAAATACTGACTGAAAAATGTGATGAATTGGACAGTCGTATTGACGCTATTGAAAGTAATAATGAGAGCAAATCAGACGATACTTCACCGGTTTCATTTAATCAAACACCTGAATTTCAAACTCTACAGCAGACAGTTCATGAGATCGATTCATCTAATAACACCTTACGTAGAAAATTGTCATGTTTACAGCAAGAAGTAACAGAGATGAAAAATGTTTCAGTTAATAACACATCACAGCAGACGCCACTTTTCGAACATTTGTCAGACTCATGCAGCGCATATAATTTGGGTAATCTACAGAGAGTACCGGACTTAGATTCCGCACAACCACAGTTCAACAGATTCTCTTACAATCCTGAACCTGTTCCATCACACAGAGACGATAATTTTGATTACAAACATTTTCTGTCAGTGAGAAAATTTAAAGTGTTTAAAAATGACAGAACACAAATTCACCCACTGGATTGGATGCAACAATTTAGCTTTGCTTTTCCACCGACTTGGCCCGTAACACATAAACTTGAATTTGTTTGTAGTTTTTTGGAAGGTGAACCGGCAACTCGTATGAGACCGATCGCGAGGCAATGTTACTCAGTAGAAGAATTTCAGAATGCTTTTCTGTCAGCGTATTGGTCGAAGACGACACAGTGCGGAATAAAAGATCAATTAATTAGTTTACCAAATTATGAGAACTCTAATTTTTCCAGTGTTACGCGATTTTTTGAGCATATGGTCCAACAAAACCAGTACCTAAGTGAACCGTACAGTGAATCTGCACTTATACAATTATGCATTTCTAAATTACCATGATCATTAAGAGTGTCACTTCGAACGGGTCAACAAAAAGAAAACATTTTGGCATTCAGAGATCTGTTACAGCTCTTGGAAGTACAACAATCTGATTATTCCTTTGTAAACAAAAATTTTTCGTATAGTAACCAAGGTCAACAAACTTACAATAATTAAGATCAGTCACGTAATTTCAATAGTAAAAGTAACAGACGCTTTAGGCACGACAACTACCAGAACTTTAATAGCAGACAAAATTCTAATTATCAATATCGTCAAAATTTTCAGCAACAGGAACCACATTTTGGTAACAATAGACATTTTTCACAACAACAGCAGCAAAACCAGTCGGTTAGCATACCTAACCAACAATGTAATGCACAAGGTCAACCTAACTTTAATGTTTCGCCGCGTGCACGTATAGTCCCAGATCCAACAAATAGTAACGCACGGCAGCAAGGAAATAACTACGTACAGAGAAGACAGTATTTCAATTCCTATCACAATGCACCTTATAGGAATGACTATCACGACAGACGTAAAAACGATGAGCACAATTATCAGCGCACGTATAATAACAGTCGATCTTACCAACAGCAAAATCATCCGAAAGAACATATTCTCATGAATGAACCCGACAGTAGGTATCATCCAGAGCGTAATACGTCTGGAAGAAGTAATAGAACAGTTCAAATAGTAGAAATGCCACAACATCCTCCTGATAATAATAATACATCAGATAGGATTTGACTAGATACTGTACAGGTCGCATCTTCCAGTAACACAAGCACTACCTTTGACACACAGAATATTGTTCACGAAAATGTAATTACTTTTGACGACATCAGAGACACTCTTTTGCAGGAAAGACCAGTTGTTCAAAAAACCATTTCACATCCTGTCATCGAAATTAAAATTGGTTCATCGAAATTTTCAGCAGTAATCGATTTCGGATCACCTATGTCAGTTATAAATGAGGAGACTTTCAACGAGTGTAACAAAGAGAATACCTATCCTACATTACCTTTAGGCAAAACGAAAGTGAAAGGAGCAGTGTCGAGTAAAGGTGTAGATGTTAAATTACAGACGCATTTATCATTTTGTATTGCAGGTCACACATTTCACTCAAATTTTTGGATTGTTCCTTTATTGACAACAGACATTATTTTAGGTACTAATTTTCTCGTACAACACGACGCAGTGGTTGATTTTCAAAATTCCTATTTAATGTTGAAGGATGAAAATGTGCAATTGGCTTTAGAGTTTCAGCATTCATTATCTGCGGAAGAACAAACAATTAACCGCACAGAGGTCATTTCCGCAACACGTAACATAGACTGTAATTCCACATTGTTCACAGATACGTACGTACATAACTATAACACTCCAGACGAAGCTGACTACGACGTAATGCGGATGATTTCCGATAAAGTTAAACAAAGCAATGCAAATACAGACGACGAACGAACGCAACTACACAAAATTCTTTTACAGCAAGCTCCAGTTTTCGACAACATTCCTGGTACTATGTCCGGATTTATGTTTGAATTTCAAGTCAAACAGCACGAAGCATTTAAAGCTAAACATTATCCCATTCCGTATATCCATAGAGAACAAGTTAAGAAAGAATTGCAGGATATGCTTGACCAAGGAATTATTGAAGCAGCAGTTAGTCCGTACATAAACCCGCTACATATTGTTAAGAAAAAAGATGGCTCACTTCGCCTTGTACTTGATTCGCGTCACATCAATGACATAATTACTAATGAAACAGATCGACCACAGACATTAGAAGAACTACTACAGAAATTTCACGGTACAGCTATTTATTCTACATTAGATTTAAAATCGGGGTTTTGGCAAATTCAACTTCATCCGAATTGCAGAAAGTATACAGCTTTTCTCTGTTTTGGCGACTGTTATCAATTTTGTAAATTACCATTCGGCTTAAGTATTTCTTCAGCAGCTTTTATTCGCGGTTTGAACACAATACTTCCGACAGAACTTAAAGACAGAATTGCGACGTACGTAGACGATATTCTTATTGCAGAAGCTAACTGGACTGAACACAATCTGATTTTAGAACAACTGTTACAAACTTTTCATGCACAAGGACTTACAGTTAATCTTAGTAAATCGCACTTTGGCAAAACTTCTATAAAATTTCTTGGACACGTAATTTCAGCAGAAGGCATTGCGCCTGATCCGGAAAAACTTCAAGCTCTACGTGACATTACTGTTCCTACGACGAAGAAACAACTACGCAGCTTTTTGGGGTTAATTAACATTTTTCGTAAATTTATTCATCATTCTGCTTTAGACACACCTAGATTATGCCAATTAACAGGTAAAAACAGTATTTGGTCATGGGATAAGCAATCACATTCTGAATTTATGAACCTGAAACATGCTTTGTTGAATGCTCCACTTTTATCGCACCCAGATCTTACCACAAATTTTTCCATTGCTACCGACAGTTCCAACACCGCTTTAGGCGTACACATTTTTCAGGAAATTGAAGAAGATGGCTTTACAGTAGTTAAAAACATCGCATTTGCAAGTCGCATTCTGTCACCTGCTGAACGAAATTATTCCGTTACAGAATTGGAAACATTATGTGTTGTATGGGCTTTTACGAGATTTCGGCACTTTCTTTATGGAAGACACACCACCGTTTACACAGTCCATAGAGCTATACAATTCTTACTTTCCGCTAAATTCACTCACGACAGATTAAGCAGATGGAAACTTTATTTACAGGAATTTAATTTTACGATTGTTCACATTCCCGGCACACAAAATGTTATAGCAGACGCACTATCGCGGTCTCTCAGCAACAATCAGCTAGACGTAGCAACCAACTTCTGCAAAGCAAATTTCAGTGTCATGTACATTCAGCAAGTTGCATTTGAAAATTTTATTTCGTCGTCATTACAGGACATAGCAAAAGAGCAAAATAAAGACAACGTGTGGAAAGAAATTTAACACCTCTGGCAAAATAAGAATAATGTTACGATTAGAAACCACTACACTGTACGCAATGACATTCCATTTCACCGCTCTCATCCTGACAGCAACAATTGGTTATTATGCATTCCTGACGAACTGGTTAACAAATTAATATGGTATACTCATTTAAGTTATGCACATTACGGAGCCAAAAAATGTTTTCTTATACTGAGACAGAACTGTTATTTTACCAACATGGAGAAACGTATACGACGAGTTTTAGCGTCATGCAAAATTTGCCAGAAAGCTAAGTCAGACACAGTTTCACATATTCCTCCATTATATCCCATTATACCTGTTAAATTAAGACATATGGCCGCAGTAGACATTTTTGGTCCAATTCCGAGAACTAATAGAGGTTTTTGCTACATCTTTGTCGCTGTTGAACTCACTTCAAAATTTGTTACTTTCACTCCGTTACGCAAAGCTACTGCTAAAACTGTTTCGAAAGCATTTGTAAAACATTTTCTATTTCATGTAGGGCATGTGATGAGAGTAATTTCCGATAATGGATCACAATTTCGTTCTGTTATATGGACACGTATGCTACGAGCTAGAAACATTTCTCCGATCTATATATCCAGGTACCATGCTTCCTCGAACCCTTGTGAACGATTAATGAAAGAAATTGGTAAACTGTGTAGAATATACTGCGACAAAAGACATATTGATTGGGACACACACATATTCTCATTCCAAGATGTAATTAATTCCATACCAAATGAATCCACTATGCTATCTCCGTCTGTTATACTGAAAAATGCTGAACCACCTAACAAAATTAAAGAATTAGTACACTTTCCTACATCTCGTCGATTACGACACCATGAAATAATTAACATTGCGCTAAACAACATCAAACGTGCCGCAGAGCGTCGAAGAAGACAGCAAAAACAGGTTTGTACACGCCGTGACTTTCACATTGGACAGACTATTTATCCAGCAGAATAAAAGGTAAGTGCAGTAAATTTAAACTTCTATGCGCAGGTCCATATCGGATTCGCAGCATTCCTCACCCCAATGTTGTACACGTCGAAACTTTGAGAACCAGGAAAAGTAAGGGCAACCACCATATGTCGAACATTAAACCCTTTATTGAATGAAACCACTTTATGATTTAACGTGCTATGATGCCACTTATGACCACTTATACAATTATATTCACGTGATTAATTATTGATGACTATCGTATTTTTTCTTGGCAAGTGCCCGGCAAGGTAAGGTTAGCAGATCGCTCTTCTTGTCGTTACACATCAGACCGTGCATATTTTCCAGATGAACTTACACATTTTATGACCACTTAAGCAATTATATTTATGTGACTAATTATTGATGACTATCGTATTTTTTCTTGGCAAGTGCCCGGCAAGGTAAGGTTAGCAGGTCGCTCTTCTTGTCGTTACACATCAGACCGTGCATATTTTTCCAGACAAACTTACGTATTTTATGAATAATTATGCAATTCTATGTAGTGACGTATTAATTTTATCAAATTCTCTCTCCATTAAAGTCTTTAATTTTCGCCTCTATTAACTACACTACATACAAGCTGAACACAACGAACGTCACATTTTGTCTTTCTTATGTATATACGATTGTTTCATGTTTTGTTTGTATGCACTGTGAAATAGTTAAGGTATGACACACACGAGTTGACTTTGACATTTTTTGCCCTATGATATCTCAACATCGTGACTGTTTTACATTTTTTCTTGCTGCTGCATTGTGACATTCTCTGTACATTTTTGCCTTTGAGCACTGTTTATGCTTTTGACATATTACGTTTTCTGTCATGTTATGCTGTATGCTTAATTATGTCATCATAAACCAGTGAGTATATGATGTAAATGCAAGACATTAATCTTTGTTCACCATTTTCAGAAAGAAATAACGTGTAAAGGAAATAAATTAAACAGAAATGGGAATTTCAGCTGCGGAATGATCGAAAGAAGATGCAAACCTCGTGAGGAAGAGTAAATGGATCAGAATTAACAAGCATTAACAAGAATATACGATACATCGTAGAATAGCAGTCTTAACTAATTTTTTCTTTCAGAATACAAGGCGATTGATGCAGGCTGTCAGACAGAACTACACATCTTAGTTTTAGTGATGAAATATGCTAGAGATAAGGAATAGCTGTGTAATGAGTAATGAAGTGATTTTTTGCAGATGATAATGAATGCTGATGAAGAGTAATGATGAAGAATATGCTACTATGAATAATGAAGTTTTTCTTTACAGGTGATGATAATAATGAAGTTATGATAATATGGATAATGAAGTGATGGATAATGAAGTTTTTTCTTCACAGATGAGGATGATGTTGAAGTTTATGTGTTTATGCTATGTAGTTACTTAAGTATTTGTTGCAGTTTGTTTTGACAGTATGTTTTATATCGTATGGTATGATGACTGAAAGTTTTGGAAAGGACAGCTGTGGAACACATTTTTTATACACATTTCACTACCTGTTAATTCGAAGTTCACTACTTTTCAGCATAGTATGCGTTTCTTCTTTCAGCTCAATAATCCATTTTGTATTTTTTTCAGGAGAAGCTTTTCATGATACTTACCAAAGCTGTTACTTATTAAACCTGTACTAGTACTTGCATTTTTTTTTACCCAGTTGTGTCTATCATTTATAAATGTGATCACATATACTTCCTTGTTTCATAATCTTGCTACAGCTGACTCATGACGAATGACGTTACACATTTTTCATTTACAGGAACAATCCAGAAGCAATTTTTTTTCTTTCTCTCTTCTTGGTTTCCCTTATAATTACCCAAAGCAATGCATTGCTAACAAAAAAAAATGTATCGCCAGTTCCAAATAATGCTACCCATTTAAGAGAGTTCTGAATAATACTGAATGATGAACAATGTTTTGTACTATTCAATACTTGCTGGCCACTGAGTGCCAATAATTAGTGTAACTAAATGAATTATGTTAATACTATACCATTCATTAGCTCCTGTTTTCAATGATGACTTTTGATGTTTTGTAACTGGCCACTGAGTGCCAATAATTAGTGTAACTAAATGAATTATGTTAATACTCTACCATTCATTAGCTCCTGTTTTCAATGATGAGTTTTGACGTTTTGTAACAGGCCAATGACTGCCAATAATTAAAAATGTTGTACTACTCAATACTTGCTGGCCAATGAGTGCCAATAATTAGTATAACTCAATGAATTATGTTAATGCTATGCCAATAATTTGACTCTCCTTTTCAATGATGACTTCTGATGGTTTATAATTGGCCAATAAGTGCCAATGTTCACTTTATGAACATTATTCTGTAATACTAAATACATGGTACAGGAATGTTCAATAACTGGGCTATGAATGCCGCAAACTACTACTGTAATTCTCAATGAAGACTACTATGTGACTTAATGTCCTTCACCTTCTGAGCTAACTACCCTGAATTACTGCAATATCCATTTGTCCTGTCCATCCTCATGATCATGGAGCACTATATTTGGTTTTTGCACTAATTCTACGTTGGTGTGCCTTGTAAGAGCGTGGTGTTGACACGACATGCTGTCCACCACCGTGAGCGATGAAGACGTTATTATGGTCCCACTGTTTGGTGTACCTGATGTACTGCCAAAATGATAACAGGGAATATTACTACGACATTTCAGTGTCTTGGATACGCTGATAAATACTTCTGGGAAGAGAACTGCAAATTGTCTCACTTGGTGTTGTATTTCTGTGGAAAGATATGGACTTTCAGTGCAGCTGCGTGCAACCTAAGTGCTACAACCATGACGCAATCCTTCCTATTCCTTCCCTAATTCTTGTAAAATGAAAAAGTCACATACAGTTCATGTGCACTTTCTTTCATTTGTTAATAAGATCAGTTATCCTGAAATTACTGAAGACTTCTGTAGTGGATGTGCACTTTATTACACTCCTTGATTTGTTTGTTTGTTGTAGAAAAATACTAGAGAGTACTACAGTGCGTGTGCACTTTTGTCATTTGTCAATATGATTTGTACTCATTAGGTTTATTTGTCGTAAAAATATTAGAGAGCTTTTCAGTGCGCGTGCACTTTATGCCATTTGTACTCATTACGTATATATTTTGTGGTTTTCTGATATGTTCTGTACTACAGTGCGTGTGCACTTTTGCCATTTATTAATACATTTTGTGCTTTGCTGATATATTCTCAACTGCAGTGCATGTGCACTTATGTCACTTGTCAACATGATTTTTTACCATTGCGTTTATTTGTTATGAAAATGCTAAAGAGTTTTTCAGTGCATGTGTGCACTTATGTCATGTGTTAATATGTTTTGTGCTGAACGTCAGTAACTGTGCACTTATGTCATATGTTCTGTACTCATTGTCACTGTCTGAAATGTTTTGTACTCGGTGCATGTGCACCACATTTAATTCATGTACTACATCTGAATATTCTGTAAATTGTAAAAGTTAATTAATTAAGAAAAAATTTGTTGCTTAGGGCAAGTCCAAATGACTCACCATCGCTGCCAAATTTTTGCCCCCCCCCCCCCCCCCAGTGGAGGGTTATGAAACGCGTATGTATTTAATACAGCGATGGCGAGGCATGACAGAATCTCTGACCAGAGAGTTATTTATCGTTGCTAGTCTGCGCTTGACCGCGCGAGAGTTCAGTTGCATGTAGGGAGTCGGCAGTAGCAGTTGCGATCGAGTTGCGAGAGAGTTCAGTTGTACGTAGCGAGTTGCGAGAGCATGTAGTTGCTAGTTGCACTCAGTCAGTACTAGTAGCACGCGCGAGAGAGTCGGAGTTGTGTGTGAGGAGTCGGCGGGCTTCGACATGGCTCTCTGGACAAGATTCAGGACGAGGTATATTTTTTAAATAAGGTAATGAAGCAGCATTGCGCACATCTGATAATATAATGTATCTTAACTGTAATTAATTTGTCCAAGAGTCGCCCCAATAATAATTTTGTTTTCAAAGCAATTTTTTAAGAAAACAATCATTTGAACTGAAAGAAAGTTTCCCATGCATTTCCTTAAAGAAAAATTTCACTTAAATTCAAAGAATATTTGCGATGCATTTCCTCCAAGCTATGGCGAAAAATAAGAGCAGATGCAGTTTTACTGAGGTAAGAATTTGAGTTTAATTAGTGAACAGGGCCTAAGATCGACATTTCGGTCTATTTGTGCTTTCATTGTCACTGAGATTTCATTATCATTGAATTGACTTACATTTTTGTGGGAGCTCAACAACATTTGGATCATTATTATTCAGTAATCTTGTGGGGAAATAACTTTTGGCACGTTTTCATTATCATAGGCTTTTCTTTAATTTTTTGCTGGGGTGTTGCGTTGAACACGATTCTCATTAACATTTAAATATTGTCTTTCGAAATTTTGCGGGGAGGTTACAATATACACAGCCGCTACTCTGAGCATGTCGCGCAGCAGTTGAACTTTTATACGTATACCGATCATGTTGTGATTGATGGAGGCAGTCTTGGAGGATCGCAGCTGGTCTGCAGGCCACTGGACGTTCATAACTGTAGGGGGATGAGATATAACAACAGCAGTAGATCGATTCCGCCGACCAGTCCCTTCTGTCTTTCCCGTGCTGCCGAGTCAACAGTCACCTGTGCATCTTCGGCAGAAGATTCGGGGACAATATCATCCGCCCAAGCCAACGGGTGAGAGGTATGGTCTTCAGAAACCCCCCCAGTAGGACATAGCTGCGTGTATACAGGGCGCCGTCCGTCACGTTGGTCGTCAATCAATGGCTGCACGTTTTACAAGAGCGAATCGGCGTTCGGTCCGGCGGAAGGACACGCGTCAGAATCCGATGTGGAGGTGTCCATCGGAATTTCGGAATTCCATCGTGACAGTGAGAGACCGTTGTGGTTGCACTGGCTGCGCTTTCGCTTCTTATGACTCGTTGGGAACCGCTGTTTCCGAGAGTGCATCTCTGTGTCACATGAAGAGAGTGAGACGCCACGTCCAGGCACAAAGGCGACTTCAGACACAACTATCGCATCTACTTCTGTACCACCTCTGTACCATTTCTATAGAGACGGCAGCGCATGAGGGGAGACTGTGTTAGTGGTATACTGCCCATCGTGACATCGCCAGTTGTGAATGATCTTCTGGGGTCCGTCAGGGGCGCCGCTACGTATGTGACCAGTAAAGAAGTCGATCTGGTGGAAGGCATCAGATCTGTAGGTCAGAGCTGGCGACCCATCGCTGCAGACGCTCTGACCGAACATGGTCCTCTTTTCTGAAACCCGAGCAGGTCTTTGGCTGGCCATCCAATGTGACGATCACTCTGCATCCGCCGATGTGGAGGTAGGACGGAACACGGTTACTGAGCTCTATGAGTACCTGTAGCATTCCACTCAGTACAGTGTAGTTGCTGAACTGTGTCCACTTCTCTGTAATTTGGTTGTGAATCTTTCCATAGGATCTGACAGCAGCCACCATATCGTCTGCCAGCACTTCGAATGGGAATTCAGTGATGGTCAACAGTCACTAGACTAATGTTCCCGTCAGAATGTCGAAACCTGAGCCAGTCCCTTGTCCTCTCTAAAATGGCGTCGTATACAGCATCAGTTACATTCTTTTTTGAGTCATCAGTCTTCTGATTGGTCTGATACGACGTGTTACAAATTCTTCGCCTGTGTTAGACTCATCATCTCAGAGTACCACTTGCAACTTACGTCCTGAATTATTTGCTGGATGTATTCCCATCTCTATCTTTCTCTACAGTTTCTGTCCTCTATAGCTCCATCTAATGGTAGGGAAATTATTCCCTGCTGTCTTAACAAATGTCTTACCATCGACTCCTTCCTACTTGTCAGTGTTTTCCACGCATTCCTTTCCTCTGCACAGAACCTCCTCACCCTTACCCTATCAGTCCATCTAATTTTCAACATTCGCCTGCGGCGCCACATCTCAAATGATTCGATTCTCTTTTGTTCCGATTTTCCCTCCATGTTTCACCACAATACTAGGCTGTGCTCCAGCATACATTCTCTGAAATTTCTTCTTGAAATTAAGGCCTATGTTTGATACTAGTAGACTTGTCGTGGCCAGGAATCCACTTTTTGCCAGTGCTAGTCTGCTGTTGACATCCTGCATGCTCCTTCCGTAATTGGTTATTTTGCTGCCTAGGGAGCAGAATTCCTTAACTTCATCTTCGTTGTGACCATAATTCCTCATATTAAGTTTCTCGCTCTTCTCATTTCCTCTACTACCCATTATTTTTGTCTTTCTCCGTTTTCCTCTCAAGCCATATCTCGTACTATTAGATTGTTCATCCCATTCAGCAGATTATGTAACTCTTCTTCACTTTCACTCAGGATAGAAATGCCGTCAACGAATCGTATCATTGATATCCTTTCACCTTGAATTTTAATATCACTCCTGAACCTTTCTTTTATTTCCGTAATTGCATCTTCGATGCACAGATTGAACAGTTGGGGGCGAAAGAATACTTCCCTGTTTTACACCCGTTTTATTCAGAACACTTCCTTATTGGTTGTTCACTCTTATTATTTCCTCTTGACTCTTGTACATATTGTGTATTGTCCGTCTCTCCCTATAGCTTACCCCTACTTTTCCCAGAATTTCGAACTTCTTGCACCATTTTACACTGTCAAACGTTTTTTTCATACCGACAAAGCCTATGAATATGTCTTCATTTTTCTCTATTCTTGCTTCCATTATCAACCACAAGGTCATAACTGCCTCTCTGGTTTGTTAACAGAGTGTCAACCTCACCTCTGCTTGCGGCACTTCATCGCTGTCAAAGTCGAGCCCTCTAAGACATTGTTTAAGATTTGGAAACGGATGAAAATCGGATCGGACCATGTCGCACTGTATGCAGGATGATCGATGACACTAACACCAAGGCGTCGGATACTTGCAGAAGTCGCAGCGCTCGTGTGTGGTCTGGCATTGTCAAGGAGAGGGTGTCCTCATGTGGAGGAATATTTCGAACTCAGAAACCCGATAACAGCACGCACCATTGTAGTTTCGTTACACACCGCCATGTTGCAAGCTACAATTCGGAGCCCCCCAGCAGCAGAGGATTGCGGCACCGAGGCAGCAAAGTAAGTAATATGCATGACGTGTAATACCTCAACCAGTATTGAAAACAGAATAAAAAATTTAGTACTATTCAGCACTCCTTCATAGCAGAAGCCCACTTTGTCTTTGGTAAAAGTTAGCTGTACACTGACCATGTTAGTTGCATTTTTTCACTTAGGTACCTGTCAATGTTCACCACCTTGTGGTGTGACCAAAGGCAGGGATCCATAACGTAGCGCAGTGTCGCGCTGTAGCAGCCATGGTGCACCTCTCCTGTTTCCGTCGTCTACATCCTACGTCCTTCTCACGCGCTCCCAGCTGCCGGCGGTATTCACAGCTGACAAGCCGAGCGATGGCATGAACGCCGTCACCCTGTGGCAGCCTAAGAGGAACTGCCGGGCCCTAACAGCCAACGAGCACCACCTGCCTCCCGCGTTGCCAGGCTGTGAGCGACCATCCCCTGCCACTTCCGCAAGTACTCTGTAGACCACGGTGTTTACGTAAACACCACCGACACCGTGTGACGCCACCTCTATACTTGTCAGTGGTCCCATTTCCACAAGTTTCTTCGTGTACGTCGTATCCTGCTGAGGCACTTATTGATGATTAGATTCCACAGAGCTACTAAACTGCTGCATTTCACTCACTGTTTCAGATAGTCCACGAAATTTTGTACAGAACTGATACCATCTAAATTAAAAAGATAGTTGAGGTGCGATATGATGCGTGAGTATTCCTCACATCACGAAAGTACGTGTGCGGCCCTGTGAACCCGGCTGTTGTTGTTTTGGAAGGCTGTAGTATCCGCAGGGTACCGACAACGGAGACGAAGAAGGAGCAGCAATACCTAGTGACTGACAGTTTCGAATACAAGTGTCCTGCTTCATGACTGCACTGAAATGAATTAGTGATCCCAAGTGATGGTACTGAGAAACACCAAAAAACATCACAGAATAACGTCCTTCCCCAATTACACCACCCACTGGTTACGCGCCCTACTGGCACATTGGTGCCCTCAGCACCTTGAATCATTACTCAAGACACATGTCCGGTGCTGACCAGACGACTCAACAAACTTGCAGTCAGCTACTGCCCAATTTCTGTATTGCTTGGCCTGTTGAAGGAGTGTAGCTTAATCTGACTTTCTGACCAACGGTTTTTAGCGAGGTACCGGACTTTCGCTGTCCATTGCATAGAGTTCGCTCCAGAACGTTCGCCCGAAAGCTGGCTCATATGGACCTGCACTCACAGACAGTGCAATTCCTGTTAGGCGTGAAACCGACTGCCATTCAGAAATCGTGAAATATGCCTTCACTCTCTGTCGATAAGGACCTGTTTTAGAACAACAGTTCTTACGCCTTATTACATGTATGTGAGAGGTACCATTCCTTGTAGACATGTAGGACGGACCCCATTGGTACTCTTAAGTCATCTCCAGCGTGCTCACAGACATGTCCAAACACGAGAGAAGAGGCCATCTCTGACGCTCTCACACGTCACTGTGTCGACCCGTGTTACTGCACCGATTCCATAGAGCCGGCTCGAACGAACACACCACTTCACCGTCACGACAGCGAAAACATTGCAAATGAACATTCCGTGCGACAAATGATATTCGCGAATACTTTTGTCACACAAGATGTTTATTCTTAATTTTTCATACATATGCTTTTTAACTATGCAGTTTTGTAGTGGGAGGCAGTGTCTCGCAATATCTAGATATTATATTGCTGTGTAGTTCCTTTTTTACTAGTGATAATGCGGATTTCCGTTTCCGTGATAACTTAAGCTTCCTCAGGTGCGTCTGTTCCTCCACTGGGGAACCTTGAATCAGCTTTGGAGACCCTGAAAATAGAGAGCTTCGACTCTGAAATATATATCGGAAATGGAAACCTGAATAACTTAAATACATACAGGTGACGAATCTATGTTTATAACATACTTATCTTTCATTTTCAGTGTGAGCAACGTAAGAAAGTCATGAATTCCTTAAGTAAAATTAATCCTTTTTGGAGATATGGATTCCTTCTCGCCGGCCGGAGTGGCCGAGCGGTTAAAGGCGCTACAGTCTGGAACCGCACGACCACTACGGTCGCAGGTTCGAATCCTGCCTCGAGCATGGATGTGTGTGATGTCCTTAGGTTAGTTAGGTTTAAGTACTTCTAAGTTCTAGGGGACTTATGACCACAGCAGTTGAGTCCCATAGTGCTCAGAGCCATTTGAACCATTTGATTCCTTCTCAAGCGAGAAGAGTGTTTAGTTTAAGATGTTTGGGGTGTATAAGTTCCAGTGCCAAATATTTTGACAAAATGTGCATTTTTTCTTGATGAAACTCCTTCCTAAATTTTGTTGGCTTTTTCGTATTATTATAGCTGCAGGCACCCAAGCTGTGATACGTCTTTAAAAACCTGCAGCAATACTAACTGAAACGTAATATTTTGGAACAAAGTCTATAAATTTGTTTGCTTGTCTCCTATTAAACGACTAGTATAAAATTATTGTTGGTGACGGACACAGTCTGTCTCCATTATCAAGATTCCTTGCACACAACAGCTACACATAATATTCAGGGGGAGAATGGTTTACGCAGGAGTTGAACATTAACTTTTCTGTCCCCATGCAATGTTGCAGGTTATTACCGAATAACATTTATTGCAGTATAGCACGCAACCATGTATCAAGGTGGCTGCAAGGATTTGCTCTTCGCAATGACTCACAGCGCAGCTGACGCTACATTGTATTAGAATTTCCGAATACTCACTGCCGGTAAACTGCATTTCCCTACTGACCGAAATTTGTTAAAATGAACTTACAAGAACTGATTCGCAACTTGAGTAAGGCGGCCTCTGTGTGGTAGGTATTAGGTCGTGGTTTCATCGACCTTGCTTTACATGGCATAGTGAGTATCTGCTACTGCATAGTGAAGGGACGTCGTAAGGACGCCGTACTGAGGTCGGTGGACAATTAATGAGAGACTGTACGAACGAGCTACGATGACAACACAACCTGCCACGCCGCACCCCCCTCCCCCCTCTCCCCCCCCCCCCTTCTGCGCCACTCACACTCCGGTTCCTCACCCACCAGTGCTCAGCAGTCAGTAGAGTGGCGATGGTTTAGCTGGACACCAGCCTGAGCTGCTGATGACTCTTACTCTGCCAACCAACCCTGCAGATTACAGACTGATACGTCCCAGTCCTTTTAACACATCAGGACACTATAAAGGTTTAGAATTAGTTCACTCGAAACATTACAGATACCAGCAAAATTTCTTTTTTTTCCTTTTGTATTTCAACATGTGTTCCCAGCATCCAGCTGTCTTCAGCTGGTATAATGCAGTTACATGCTTATTACCATATTTTTTACTCCAGTTTTGATGCTGCATTTGCTGTCATCAATAGCTTCTTGTTACGGTATTACTGCATACTCTTATACTCGAGTCGGAGACACAGTAGTAGTTTACCCTTTGCAGCACAGCAGACTTACTCATTAAGCAGGAACTGCTGTGAAGGTAGTTCTCAGAGGAACAGAAAGACTTGGTCAATGAAGAGCGTTTTGCACACTTCTAAGCTACACTACCACGGCACAGAACGTCCCCAGGTTGCGGATAGGGGATACGGCCTTCAGATATGAAGAGTAGCTGCGAATACAAAAAAATAAACAGTGGCGGACAGCCGGTGGGGAGCAGGCGATGACGTGATGAACCATTCCTGTTTCTTCTTCTCTTACTATCAAATCTATTCATCAAGAATCAGCAACATTAATGGGCATGGGTCCCTTTGAAGTAAAATATTCCAGAGGTAAACTAGGTTCCCATTCGGATCTCCTAAGCTACACTACGTTTTCCAAACAGTGTGTAAGAAGAAACAGCAAGCGGACGAATACATATGTACCTCAGAACCTGATGTGTCTACAAATGAACTAGCTGTTATTTACATCTGTGCTCGCATATTAGCAGTTTTGTTAAGCTGAGTTATGAAGATTAAGTAAGCTACTGTAAGTGCAATAAAATCAGTTGGCCTCATGTGTATACCTGTTCATGTACGCATAGGTCGCGATGTGCGCCTCATCTCTGCCTACCCTTTCTTAACCGGCCTTAACACTTGACGATGCGGCTAGCACAGCATCACTGTCGGGTTGCGCGTGAAGAGGGGTGTGGGAAAACACCTGCATCTATGCTTTGTGCTATTCGAGTAGTTACACATATTACAACGTGTATACAATGCAGTAAATTAAATAATTTTGTAACATGGTTCATTTTTACTGACGTAAAAGAAGATGCTCCATACTAATCTTCATCCTCTCAAAGGTCATTTTTTTATTTCCTAACGTAGCCTGTGTTCTTCTTCAGAGTTCAAGCTATCCCCGTACGAATTTTCATCGGAATCGGTTCTGCAATTTAGTCGAGAAAATATAGCAGAGTTACCTCCACAGTTTTAATATTAGTGTGGAAATATGGATTAAACACGTTCAGGATTCTACAAGCGTAGTGTTCAGTACTTTTAGTCGTATTATGTACAATATCTCAACCAATAAAAGAATTTTCACTCATTTTATAACGTTCATAAGTGTAATAGTAAATAGCTTTTTCAAATAGTGACTATTCTTTCCTAATCAGCATTATTTTCTTCGTATCAATAAATATCTTGGACTACACACTTTCTAAAGTACCCTATATCCTTCATCAGGAATCAAGCTATCTCCACGCCAGATTTCATCTAAATCCGTTTAGCAGTTTAGCAATGAAAGCGTCACAGATAGAGCTATTATCGCATTTATAATATTAGCAGGTATGGTTAGCTTTTCCAGTCTATCCATTTCCAGTGATAGTGTTGTAGTTTCAACTACGTTTTCAGATGTAACAGGAGTGCCGACTCTAAAATCATCTTCCCATAAAGGTATTTCACAAATGATGAAATATTGAAATTGTTTATAAATGTTCTGTTATGGTTATATGTCACAGGTACATTAATGTTTTTATGTATATTTTACGGAGGTGAAGCTCCACAGTTCGTAAAAGTTTAAAGACAATTATGAGTTTCTGCCAAGTGCTGGCGCTGAAATTTCTTCATTGAACAACTATCATGTAGACTGCCGGCATTCGTACGTCAATGCTGACTGTCAATATAACTTGAAGAGTGCACGTTCTTCAACATTTTATGACCGTCGATGTAATTTTTTACTATTCGACAACAGTGAAGAATTCATGCATTTTATTACCTGACACCATTGATTTTATTGCTGAGTACGGTATTGAAAGTTTTTAAGATGATTTTTGTGAACGAGATGATGGTCTGTGGACCAAAACTATTTGTTCAATAGAGAAATTTTATCGGCAGCTCTTGACGATAAACCGTGACGTTCTTCAAACATGTTGTTATATTTGCACAATTAGAAGCCTATGATCATTTTATCTGGTTGCAATGTTCGCGAAGAAAGTATTTGAGCTCAAAGCTATGGATGTCAATATTATACTCAATAAATATGTAAAAGCTTTTCATCGCCACCTTAAAAAGCAAAGACATGTAAATAAAATTTGTGTAGAGTAAGGCTGTGATGAAACCAATTTTAGATGCTCAAGCAAATGAAACACATAGGTTAAGTCATTACAATATACTCCTCTGAACGTTACGGCTTGGAAGTGGAAAATGATTATTAACCACGTAATGTGCTAGAAACGTGAACATTTTCTTTCCTTCAGAGGAAAAGTTGAAAGATTAAAGAAAACGAGATAACGATGAGAAGCTATAGTGACTGTGATCTAAAACGGATTTACGTATAAAATGAGATTTAAGATGATGAATCGTCCCCTGGAAGATCACACAATATTATCTCACTTGCAGTTCTTGTGTGTAAACGGATACTGAAGTGGGAAATAAAAGCTTTCATCTGCAAACGCATCAGGCTCTCAAAGTTAAGGGGAAGAAAAGGATGAACGTGCAGCAGAACAATCGAGTACAATGCTAATGGCGAGACTTGTTCGTAAGCGAGAAAAGATCTACTCTTCTGCTTCACAGAATGAGATTAATGACGCACTTGATGATTCTGTCTTGCCGTCGCATGCGTCAAGGTAGGTGAAGACTTGTATAGTAGAATGGAAAACAGGAGATACGGGAGCTTGAAAGGGACGGAGGGATTTGGAGGAAACGTCACTGGTGCGGCGTGCCTCTGAATTTTTTCCTCATCCTCGCCTTCAGCAACTGGCGTCTGACGGCGCAGCCAGCAGATTATTTAACACTAACGAGCAGCATGCTGCACCAATGTCGACTCAAAGAACTTTCAAATTAACGGTGCAGCTTGTGTGTGTCAGCTTCCTTTGATATGTCCGAAGTGCTTTAAAATGTCATTTGTTTTTAAGATAAATTGAATCCGCGGACGTTCCACGCAGCAAATGGCTCGTATTTATTTAACTCAGCTGCCTTTTGAATACATCCACCCATCATTTTCCAGCTGCGTAACTAGAACTTTTCGCGTTGCGCTGTCCAACCGAAATTTCGTGCCTCAGTTAATTTTGTGAATTTGAAAGCTTACCATCAATTTATTTTTTAACAGCGCGATTCGGTTTGCAGAAAGAAGAAAAATTATTTTGTATGGATTCCTTTCATTACTCATCCCCTATAATATGTTTTATGCATGACCAAGAATCGGAAATAAACTGCGTAATAATGTCTCGCAATCAGCGACAATACGTGTTCAAAAATTTCCATCAATCAGATTTACCGGTAAACAATTAATATAGTCCACAATTTTATTTTTCTGCATTATGTTCTTTCCCGCTTCCTTCCTCTGCTATAGATATTACAAAACAGTAACATTTATTAATAATCGCACCACCTACTTCACTATTCTATTCACCATAATGTTTTTAAATTGTATTCCGAAATTTCAGCAAATTTCTCGTACCTATTTCTGACTGCTTCCCATTTGGCTCCGCTAGCAGGGAAAAAACCTGAAAATTTTCCTTTCTGACGGTACATCTACGAATTACATCCAGAAGAGAAATAAAATATTTTCTACTTATACCACTTTTAGATAGATGTAGTACGTCCGACGTTCATCGACAGAGTACATTACATCCCTATATAATGTCTGAAAGGTATGAGAAGCATGGAACTGCGACTTACATCATCCCTCAGTGGGTTTAAAACTCCATCCAGCCCCATTTTGCTGTAGATTTTGGAATAACTGAAAGTGACGGATCGCCAATGAATAACGTGTGTGAAGGTCACATCACCTAATCACTTGTCTCTCTGACAAATGGAACCCTAGAAGCGGGATTAACGTCGCACTCGATCTTGCACGCAGCCATCAGTCGAGATGTGAACTAGTACGCTCATTGATCAAGCTTTATCATGGAGATACGCGTTACAGGATTAGCTTAATCGGCTCGTACTCCACTGTGAACCAATACTTAAGAAGTGACTGCCCAGAAAATTTTTATGAATGTTTTATAAGAGTATCATTACCAGTCGTGAAAGTTTACATTTTTCAAGAGTTACTTGGTTGTGTTCTTACTGCTGTATCCATAACAAGTGCCGAGAATGTATCTGTCAGCAGTTATAGAAAAATTGTATCACTGTGGTCCCCTCCCACTCCCCCCACACCACACCCGCCCTCTCGCGCCCCCTTTTACCATGAAAAATTAGCGAGTGGCTATTTACACGTGACGTCACTACTTTTGCCAAGCTTCTTATGTGTTGTTATTGAAAGAATGACAGCCGACACTGGCCGAGTGGTTTGTCCACAATGAGCGAATGAAGAAGCAGCACAGTGAAAAATTTGTAAATTGACGCGAGGGTTTTAGTTTGATAATTTATTACGATTTTCGTCAAGGGCAAGTCAACAGCAACACAATGAGTCGACCAAATTCGACTGCTGTTTCAAAAAACATCGGTGCTGTGGACAACGTGACTGAAGAAGTTATTCATGTAATTTACTGTCAGACAGTCGCATCCTTACTTATGTTGAAAACTACAGGTCATTCGTATCTGCTTAAAAATTAAATTTGGCTATGAAAAAGATCTATTCCCAATGGTTTCAGTACAATTTCACCAAAGGCCAAAAACACACTGCCGTTAAATTGTGCAAGAAACTGCACAAAGAACACGTCAGAGAAATTGTGAAATTCATGTACAATATCGTAGCAGGAAACGAAGATGGGAACTATTGTGTGAGTCAGCCAATAAACATGGCCTGACGTTTTGGGTGTTCCTAGGTAATCGAAAACCAAAAAGAGTGGTTCATTTATGACGTCAACAGCACATGTAGCGTCCATATCTTTAATAGAGCGAAGAAACATTTAACGCTGAATGATGGAACAATATGCACATTTCAGTGGTGTCTAAACTGAAGTGCTTCCTTATGGCTCACTCCTTCTATTCTGTCAAGGAGCTCCCGGAAGAGCTGAAAAATTTAGCAAATTTCAGTTTTACATTGTTGATTTTCTTTATTTAAACTTACGAAATGTCGCCTGAATATTTTACTTATACAGGGCGTTACAAAAAGGTACGGCCAAACTTTCAGGAAACATTCCTCACACACGAATAAAGAAAAGATGTTATGTGGACATGTGTCCGGAAACGTTTAATTTCAATGTTAGATCTCATTTTAGTTTCGTTAGTATGTACTGTACTTCCTCGATTCACCGCCAGTTGGCCCAATTGAAGGAAGGTAATGTTGACTTCGGTGCTTGTGTTGACATGCGACTCATTGCTCTACAGTACTAGCATGAAGCACATCAGTACGTAGCATAAACAGGTTAGTGTTCATCACGAACGTGGTTTTGCAGTCAGTGCAATGTTTACATATGCGGGGTTGGCAGATGCCCATTTGACGTATGGATTTGCACGGGGCAATAGCCGTGGCACGGTACGTTTGTATCGAGACAGATTTCCAGAACGAAGGTGTCCCGACAGGAAGACGTTCGAAGCAATTAATCGGCGTCTTAGGGAGCACGGAACATTCCAGCCTATGACTCGCGACTGGGGAAGACCTAGAACGACGGGTACACTTCTGCGAATGGTTCATCCAACAATGTGTCAATCTTCATTTCTCTTTACGGATGAGGCTTCATTCCAACGTGATCAAATTGTAAATTTTCACAATCAACATGTGTGGGCTGACGAGAACCCGCACGCAATTATGCAGTCACATCATCAACACAGATTTTCTGTGAATGTTTGGGCAGGCATTGTTGGTGATGTCTTGATTGGGCCCCATGTTCTTCCACCTACGCTCAATGGAGCACGTTATCATGATTTCATACGGGATACACTACCTGTGCTACTAGAACATGTGGCTTCACAAGTACGACACAACATGTGGTTCATGCACGATGGAGCTCCTGCACATTTCAGTCGAAGTGCTCGTACGCTTCTCAGCAACAGATTCGGTGACCGATGGAGGCGGACTAATTCCATGGCCTCCACGCTCTCCTGACCTCAACCCTCTTGACTTTCATTTACGGGGGCATTTGAAAGCTCTTGTCTACGCAACGCCAGTACTAAATGTAGAGACTCTTCGTGCTCGTATTGTGGACGGCTGTGATACAATACGCCATTCTCCAGGGCTGCATCAGCGCATCAGGGATTCCATGCCACAGACGGTGGATGCATGTATACCCGCTAACGGAGGACATTTTGTACATTTCCTGTAACAAAGTGTTTGAAGTCACGCTGGTACGCTCTGTTGCTGTGTGTTTCCATTCCATGATTAATGTGATGTGAAGAGAAGTAATAAAATGAGCTCTAACATATTTTCTTTCGTTGTGTGTGAGGAATGTTTCCTGAAAGTTTGGCCGTGCCTTTTTGTAACACCCTGTGTAGGCGTATTACGCCTGTTTACATATCTCAGCGCACACTCCGCAACAGAGTGAAAATCTCATTCTGCCTACGTATTTCTGTATCTGAATACGCATGTCAATGCAAGTTTCTTTGGCGCTCCAGTTTATAGATTGCTATCCATTTCTTTTATATTTACGTTCTTGGTTGATTGGATAAACCATGTTATTCGATGTTTTATTTTGTTGTCGGCCAGAGTGGTTCAAAATGGCTCTGAGCACTATGGGACTCAACTGCTGTGGTCATTAGTCCCCTAGAACTTAGAACTACTTAAGCCTAACTAACCTAAGGACATCAAAAACATCCATGCCCGAGGCAGGATTCGAACCTGCGACCGTAGCAGTCTCACGGTTCCGGACTGCGCGCCTAGAACCGCGACACCACCGCAGCCGGCCGGCCAGAGTGGCCGAGCGGTTCTAGGCGCTTCAGTCTGGAACCGCGCGACGGCTACAATCGCAGGTTCGAATCCTGCCTCGGGCATGGATGTGTGTGATGTCCTTGCGTTAGTTAGGTTGAAGTAGTTCTAAGTTCTAGGGGACTGATGACCTGAGATGATAAGTCCCATAGTGCTCAGAGCCACTTGAACCATTTTTGTTATTTTGTGACACCCGTACCGATCAGTAAACAGCAAGATGAAAAGAAAAAGCCCGATTCAAAAAGACAGGTAAACAGTTCAACGAACATAGCGAACATTTCAAAAACGAACTGTTCCCATGCAAAGACGTTTATGTCGTTAAAGAGTGGGGAGACGAAGACATGGACGAAATAAAATAAGTCAGGAAGTAAGCAGGACAGTTCTCTTTGTATGCTGATGGGAGTTTGGATGGGCCCATTCCTGTAAATTAGAAATATCAGGAAGAAATACAAGCAGACACCACCCATCATAATGGTGAACAGCTGGTAGAACTGCTTAAGGAGATTAAATTAGATGTACTTTTCGTTCGTCGGCCGGAGTGGCCGAGCCGTTCTAGGGAATTCAGTCTGGAACCGCGCGTCCGCTACGGTCGTTAGGTTCGAATCCTACCTTGGGCATGGATGTGTGTGATGTCCTTGCGTTAGTTAGGTTGAAGTAGTTCTAAGTTCCAGGGGACTGATGACCTCAGATGTTAAGTCCATAGTGCTCAGAGCCATTTTTGTACTTTCCGTTCCAGTTGATGCACACTGAGGAGATCCTCCAGAGTGTAGAACGTGTGGGAAAACAATAAAACTCAATAAATGTTTACAATGAAAAGCAAATATGCTAATGCACCTCCCACAGATCCCTTGTGGTACGGTATTCATGGACGTGAGGAAGTCAAAGACATTTTAAACATATATTCGTTTATGAGGTAACAAACCTTAATAGAAAAACTATTTTGCAACACTTATTTGCAGTGGACGCATTACTGTCCTTAATGTGTACAGATGTCAGATTGTGCTAATTGCCACACTATTTGATATTATTAAGGCAACGGCCTTGCCGCAGTCGATACACCGGTTGCTGTGAGATCAACGAAGTTAAGCGCTGTCGGGCGTGGTCGGCACTTGGATGGATGACCATCCAGGCCGCCATGCGCTGTTGCCATTTTTCGGGGTGCCCTCAGCCTCCTGATGCCAATTGAGGAGCTTCTCGACCGAATAGTAGCGGCTTCGTTCAAGAATACCATCACAACGACCGGGAGAGCGGTGTGCTGACCCCACGCCCCTCCTACCCACATCCTCCACTGAGGATGACACGGCGGTCGGATTGTCCCGGTAGGCCACTCGTGGTCTGACGACGGAGCGCTTTTTTTATTTGATATTATTAGCAATGCACACACGTCAATTGGCTCTACTGCTAATCTCATTAGTGGAGTAGAAGAAGATGGACATCAATAAATCCTTTAGACTCCACTAAAGCTGAACTTTATTCACAGTTTAACTTTTCATGGCAGTAGGAGGATAAAGCCGCCACGAGTGCAGTCTGCATTGCTGTCAAATTTCTCCCCCTCCCCCAGCCTGGTACAGTGTGGTTGTGGTACATGTGGCAACATCACAATTTAATTATGCAAATTAGTCCTACTCATCCCTCCCCCTCTCACATCTCCCCTTCTCATGCTCTCTCCCCCCCCCCCCCCCCATTCCCTATTGATGTGAATTTCGAATTTTGGCTGAAATTTCGAATTAAAAAAATGATAAGAATTTGAAAAATGGGTGGAACTGCTTTGCCCCAAGACTTTGCTGACACCCTACACCACCCCCCAACCGGAAATTGTCGGAAAACTCAAAATTACAGGTGCCCTTTCGAGGACTCGAACCCTGGTCCTTGTGGGCCAGCCGAAGGCCAGCCCAAGGAAAGGTCAGTCTCCGTCCAGCTGTACGAGAGAAATATTAGTGTACTTATTTACTTTGGGTGGGAAATGGAAGTAAAAATCGATTCTAATTACGTAATTACTCATAGTAATGGGGCCTAAATACGCATCTATATGTACGGCATCACACAAGAAGCGGCTAAAATCGCAATGCCGTTCAAAAAATTGACGATGTCATACAACTGGTGTTGTCCTGTGGGAAAAAAATTCACAGTACCACTTGAGACTAGTGGCAGACATACTGAAACTCTGCATAGGATGATGTTTTTACCTACTAATCGAAATAAATATGTCTGCTCCAACTGTGATCTGGCGGGAAACGACTGCTGAACTGATGAGATGTTGATTTTGGACAGAGAGGAGTTTAATGAGTGTAGTAAGTTTAATAAGTGTTGCTTAATAAGTGTCTATAGCATCCTTCACAAGGTATGGCAGAAGGTGATAATGAACAAGAATAAGAGGAATACTTTTCAGTAAATACTGGTGATGCAGCGGGATCGATTGACGATGTATTTCACAACTCATAGAGAATATTGCCTGTGCTGGAGCTGTTTGTGTTTCCGAAATGGCTGGTTAATCCAAAGTGCGGGAGACAGCTTCATGGGCCACTGGCTCCTCCTCTTACCGATCACTTGTATGTCTCGCTGTCTAACGTCGGAGTTCACTATAGGCACCTCCCGCTGCATTGCCCGGCAAACACGGTGCTCGAAATTCAAATTTCTCGACAACTTCGTCTTATTCCACCACCTCGGCACAGCTGCTGTGTAACTTGTACACTGATGCATAGTAAGAAGTAATAGGGCAGCGAACCATCACTGATGTGTTAGGAAGGCCAATACACGCTACCACAGCTGATGGACAATGCTTAACTGTTGTAATGACATATCGAAATCGTTGTGAAAAAAGACCAGCACTGGTACACAACAGGTCACAATGAAACATATGTAGTGGGCATTGAGAAAATTCATTGTATTAACACAACTACCGCAGGAACCGATTACAAAAGGTCGCACCAGGAGAGACGGGTGGCAGCTGCACGTGTGTCCACCCCGATGTGTGATCACGAACTAACCAGCTCAGAGTTGCTCTTACTTCCCCTCCTACCCCCCCCCCCCCCCTCATCCCTCCCTCTGATCACTGTAGGAAGGGATACAGGCCTTTTCTATCCTGTCACTGATGGTCCACAAAGAGATCCATCTGGTGGCAGTGTTATACTATCTCCAGTCTGCAGTAATCATATAGGTACGAAAAGGTGGTTACTACACGTTTCGCCTTCTTTTCAAGGTCACCTGACTTGCCACTTTCCCATTCGATATATATGCACATGTATCATTGTGTATAAGAAATGTCTTAAGATATTCGCTAGGTTAGGGAACAAGACAAGTAAATAATCTGGTACAAAATGTTCCAATCCACCCAATCCCCACCGCAATACCTGCCATCATGGTCGGGTACAGTACTATTGTCCGCAGCTCGTGGCCTTGCGGTAGCGTTCTCGCTTCCTGCGCACGGGGTTCCGGGCTCGATTCCCGGTGGGGCTAGGGATTTTCTCTGCCTCGTGACGACTGGGTGTTAGGTGTCCATCATCATTTCATCGTCATCGTTGACTCGCAAGTCACCGCAGTGGTGTCAACTAAAAAGAACTTGCGATACGGCGGCCGAACTTCCCCGCATGGGGCCTCCCGGCCAACAATGCCATACGATCATCATCATCATCATCACAGTACTACTCTATTCCGCCCGTCTCTTGTACTATACCACGCCTCCCAAAACTGCGTCCTGATAGACTGTTATACTCAGCTGTACGAAGGCGTCCAAGTACACCACTGTACTATACATTCAGGGTAATGTGCTGGCTCTATCCCATAAATAAGGATGGTATTCACGAGGGGCAATCTCTCTTCCTTGTCACGGACACCTTGCACACAAAATGTGTAACTAGGCTAGAAACTATATAGAGTGTATGTGCGGAGATCACGTAAACGGAAGTGCAGCTATCGTGGATCTTTAGAGTGTAACAGAAGACCTAAGAGCCGCAACTGATCAGTCTTCCGTGGTCGCTGAAAGTGTCAACATGGATTCCTCCGAAGTGCTAAACATCCCTCAGCTATTATGGAGGAAGGCAACCCCAACAGACGAACGCTTCGGTTTGTGGTCACTGCAGCAGAATCTAGATAATCTGCCTACTGACAGTGGCTACATAAATTACGCCGAAAATGGTATGCTACTTAGTAAGAAGAATGTAAATGCGCCTACACCAATTATAGAACCGTTTTGCGATAACATCAAGGCGGTTACAATCTGTGATGAAGTGGACTGTCAAGAACAAATAGAAAGAGGACGGTCTGTAATGCTAAAGAAAGAGATAAGTGGCTGATTTAAATATTATCTACGTACTAAATTCTGTAATTGCATCACTGCGAGACGTGCGGTCAAGGCGAAGCTGCCTTCTCTACTACACGGGAACGACAGTGTGACAGCAAGAGAGATGTGGGAAAAATCAGAAAGGCAGCACTGTAAACAGTTTAGAGGAAATATAAAAATTATGTAATTATACAATATAAAGTGAAATTTGCTGACGTTAAATGGATCTTCTAATGGAAGAGCTGCCTAGAATATTGCAACAGCTAGACGACTATTACCTTTTGGATTTGGAAATAACGCAAGACTTTACTGAAATTTTTGACAAAATGGAGATGTGCAGTTACTTAATATCAAGCGACGACTTTTGCTAGGAATTAGATCGCCAAGAAAGCAGAAATGTGATTGTGAACAACGATAAGACAGTTAAAATAGACTGTCTAACGTGGTTAAATTCCAACTGTAGGGTAAAGATATATAACAAACTTATATGACAACAAAGATATTGGTAACCATATAATAGATTTTATCAAGTGTCCAGACATGCAACTACGAGAAACTTTTAGGTCTTCCTTGGCTAAGCAGCATGGTATTACCAGGCTGGAGGCTACAATATACAACTACAGAATGGATCGTGTATTCGACCCTGTGCAAGAGTGTTTACTTGTATTAGACACCAACAAACAATATTTACAATGTTCTCCACTTTACGTTGTGCCACTTGCTTCAGTGTGGCGTCAGTTAACGGATAACTTACAGAACAACTGTTGTGTCGTGTTTAATAATGTTCTGCAGTATGTGTACTGGTAAAATAAAAATACCTGAAAATTGACATGTGTACAAGTAAGTCTTCCACATACTCAAGACCGAGGAAAGTTTATCAGCTATGTTCTATCTGCATACAATTTTCATTATCTACCTGCAAACTACATGAGGATTCAACAAAGATGATGTAAGTATTATACAGAAATGTTACGTTAAAGGAGGAGAAACTGATTTTTCTCAGTCTAGAACACAGTTCTTCACAACACCGTCCGATACAGAAATTGCAGAATTTGGCCGGCAGACACGAGTAACCTTATTCCACAAGCCCTACGAAATAGAGTAAATGTATCACAAACATTTAAACTATTCCCCATTAAAGAAATAATACGTTTAAGTACAGTTTATGAGTTATGTGCACGGACAGGGAAACTGGAAATGGGTGACATCGAAGTAAAGTAAAGAAAATAAATCTGGAGTTTATGGAGAAGACAACTGCTATAAAAGAAGAATATAAGCTGCAAATGGGAAAGGATGTGCAGAACAGTTTACATATGATTTTAAGCACGTGTATGGGGATATCTGGCTACGACTGAAGAATATAAGATAATAGCATTTACTGTAAAGAGCGGTAGTAAGCGGCCATACGTTGGAGTCCTGACCGAAAACGGCGGATTGGAGCAAATCTACTACGTTAAAGGGCACACAAAAAAATCTCTTTACGAAATTCCTCTCTTCTTTGGTAACGTTATATCGAAATCTTGTAGGCGAGATGATATACACTTTGCAACAGAACAGCCGTTTGCAGAGCTTAAAGCCAACAAAATAACAACCTTTAATGGCAGTTCTCTTGCAGAAGCTGTAAACTTAAGGTTCTATACCAACACTCTACAAGATTTTGCAGCAGAAGAACTGGCAGTCTATACGCAGAAGGATGTGGAATGATATGACAGCAGCGTTCTCCAGTAAATAAGAGGAAAAATTAAAATTCCGGAATGCTATCGTCTAGAAGAACTGCTGGAAGGAAGAGAACTGACAGTTAAATCCATAAAAGAAGGGGTTTACAGGAAGAAGTTAGATATCTACTGAAATTCAAAAACGCATCTTCTCTGTATTTGTCAGATTTCTGGAAGGAGAAAGAAATACATGATTCAGATGTAAAGTAAAGTGATAAGTTAAAAATTAAATTGGATTATTAAAACTATACCTAACGAAAATAGGGAAAGAGTTGTTTTCTGTATTAAAAGTATAGGAAAAAAAGATCCATCTGACTATGTTTTCAATGGGGAAGTGAGACGTCAGGTGAACTCTGGAAAGTTCTTGAAACTAGGTAGTTTAACATATAGTAACCTCCTTTTCATACCTATATGAGGTGGAAAACTGACTGTGAATTTCAAAAATGGCAGGCAGTTTATCAACAGCATCGATCTGCATGACTTCCAGAATACATCCTGGTACCATTCTGCTGCATAGCTATTATTTGCTGGACAGCATTCCTCTTTTCTTTAGGTGCACATACAACATAGCTCCTTTCCGTTATGCTTGTAGAAGGCTATGGGCGCAGGCCTCGGCTCTACGTTTACAGGCAACTTAGCTGCCAAACTCATCCCAATCAGACACAAGCAGCTCTTCAATAGAACACGTAATGCACAGCACCAAGGATGGCGAGCGCCTGATGGTGTGATAAAAAGATGGGGTGGTGGAGGGGGAAGTGGATGGGGATGCTCTTGAATGATATATATTACACATCCTTCCACTAAACGAATTAGAATCAACTACCCACCTCTTCCGTTTTGGAAGAGTGAATGCTTCATGTGGAATATCTCAAATGTTCAAATGTGTGTGAATTCCTAAGGTAGCAAACTGCTGAGGTCATCGGTCCCTAGACTTACACACTACTTAAACTAACTTATGCTAAGAACAACAAACATACCCATGCCCGAGGACTAGAACCTCCAGCGTGAGGGGCCGCTCAATCCGTGACATGGCCTTTCAAATCGCACGGCCACTCCATCCGGCAAAGAATATTTCAGAAGTTTGTACACGCACATGAACATGTATTGGTTGCAACACTCATCTTGGCTCCATCCCTCTGCACTGCCACAATCTGCTGAATCAAATTATTCCGCTTCTTTCCCCTACACTCTTTCACTACCATAGCTCCCCATGACCCATGTAGCGAACTGTGGCTCATACCGTCCCTCAAATGTGTGCATGTAATATAGCTATTGCAAGCCACTCTATCCTTCACTTTCATCTCATTGATTAAACACGTCGCGATGCTTCCACAACGACAGCTCAATACAAAATGAACCTCTCCCACCCATTCCGGTCATGTGAGCAGAGCAAAAATATTACCACCCATATTTGAATTTCCCGCCAGTTTCTGCGGGAGGGGATTGGGTGAATCGTCATCACAGCCTTCGGGCAAAGAAATTCCTGACATTACTGAAATTCTGAACTTTTTTAAAAAAATTCCTGTGAAAATTCGAAATTCCCGCCAAAATTCAAAATTCTCGCCATTACGGCAAGTGAGTGAAGGGGAGGCGAAGGGGAGGGTGATGAGGGGCAGGGGATAGATCAGGGGAGGCTAACTTACGTAATTAAATTAATTAATTTGCCTAATTAAATTGCGATGTTTCCACATGCTACAATCCTGTCCAGGTGGAGTAGAGAGAGGAAATTTGACTGTGCTCGTAGTGGCTTCACCCTCCCACTTATGGTTACTGGCAAGTTATTGAAAGTTTGTGTTGCTGAATAATGGATACCCCTATGGACCAGAGTAACTGACTAAATCTTTACGAAAATTAGTCTTATTCCTAATAATAATTCCATGAACTGAGTCGTTGATTTAAGAAAAGAAATATTTGAATGAAAAATTTAATATACTGGGAGGCAGTAGTTAATATCCACACTTCCCTAAACAGGCCTGTATTGGTTGTTCTTGAATTTACACCACAAATAATTCTTATTACATCTTTTTGGCCCTAGAACACTTTGGCTTACCCAAAGAAATAATATCATACGACGTTAACGAAAATAACTAAGCATAGCATGCCAACTTTTTGAGTTTTGTATCCTCTTTATCTGACAACATTCGCGTTGTATGCACTTCATAAGCTCTGTGGGGTGCTTCTGACAGTTTAATTTATTATGAGGCTGTAATTCCAAGAATACAACACTTTCTACTTCTTCTGTCTGTTTGTCATCATATTTTATGCATACGAGTCTATTGAGAGGAAACATCTTACAAGTTCTGAGCTGCATGTAGCGTGTTCTTTTTATTTTATTTTTCTTCAGAATTTTATCTATGAAAATGTAATTAACCTACATTTCTGGGAATGCACTTGATTTGCAATTTTGTACCATCTGGAAACAAAACAAACTTGACATCTGGAAACGTCACTTATGAAACATGTTTAATCTGTACAGTTAAAAGTGAGGGCCATATGAAGGAGCCCTGTGGGACACCACATGTAATTAGTTTACAATTTATGATGCCTGACAGCTTGATACATATCTCTTTCCTAATAACAGCCTCTGTTTCCTAACAGAGATATAGGATTTGGACCATTTTGTAGTATTTCATTTTAAACCGCAATTGAGTGAAAAGGATATTGGGATTTACACAGTCAAATGCGTTTGACAGATTATGAAATATGACAGTATCCAGTCACTTATTGGTTCTGAGCACTACGGGACTTAACATCGAAGGTCATCAGTCCCCCAGAACTTAGAACTACTTAAACCTAACGAACCTAAGGACATCACACACATCCATGCCCGAGGCAGGATTCCAACCAGCGACCGTAGCGGTCGCGCGGTTCCAAACTGGAGCGCCAAGAGCCGCTCGGCCACAGCGGCCGTCTAGTAACTTATTGTCTAATGAATGAAGTACAAGTTCACTGGATGTGTAAATAGCCTTCTCAGTTTCAGAACCATTTAGAAACCCGAACTGCAACAATGACAGCATGTCACGTTGGTTCCCAAGTTCGCAACGTGTTTCCATAAGTTTAAATACAGCAGGTGCACATAACAGAGACTTTGTTCGACAAGCCGGCCAAAGTGGCCGTGCGGTTATAGGCGCTGCAGTCTGGAACTGCAAGACCGCTACGGTCGCAAGTTCGAATCCTGCCTCGGGCATGGATGCTTATGATGTCCTTAGGTTAGTTAGGTTTAACTAGTTCTAAGTTCTAGGGGACTAATGACCTCAGCAGTTGAGTCCCATAGTGCTCAGAGCCATTTGAACCATTTTTTCGTCAATCATATATCCTCCTTCACCACTTACAACAGTCCGTCAACGCTGGCGTAACTTGACGATTCTGTTGCTGTAAAAATCATGTGGTTTTGAGGCTAAGGACTCGTCCAGTCATGTTCGCAGCCCCTTTTCATCTGAAAAGTAAGTTCCCTGAAGGTCCTCCAATAGAGAGTAGAAAAGATGAAAATTAGACGGCCACAAATCAGGTGAATAAGGTGGGTGCGGAATGACCTCCCGACTCAGTCACTGTGTAGTGTCTTTTCGTCAGTCTGGCGCACAATGCGGGGGAGTGGGGGGGGGGGGGGTGGTCATTGTGAGTAGCATCGCTTCATGGATTCAAATGACTCTGTGCACTATGGGACGTAACATCTGAGGTCATCAGTCCCCTAGACTTAGAACTACTCAAACCTAACTAGCCTAAGAACATCACACACATCCATGCCCGAGGCAGGATTCGAACCTGCGACCATAGCGGTCGCGCGGTTCCAGACTGAAGCGCCTAGAACCACTCGGCCACAGCGGCCGGCTTCATGGATTCTTCCTGGTCGTTGGTTGTTCTTGGACTGCGTCTTCAAGACGTCTCAGTTGTTGGTTACGAGAGCTCCCCGCGTGGTAGCTCGTTGGCACCGCTAGCCGCGAGGGCACGATGAGCAGCCGTGAGGACACGTTGTGCGGGTAGCAGAGCTGTGCGATGTGGCTGACCGTTTGGGTATGCACACTGCACGGGGGGCACACAGCTGAGTACGGACAAGCTAACGTACGTAGTGCAGATGGAACACACAAACGTCCGAGGTCGTTTCACGCATATGCGGCGTCCGTGAACACGGCACCGGTACGCGGTTATCCTGAGGCGAATCATATGTGGTATTGTAAGTAGGCTGTTTAGGTTCTTATATTGGTAACGCCATGTAGCGCTCTGAAAATCACTGGCTGTGCTGTGTGCAGTATGTGGCTAGTTTGCCTTGTTGTCTGCCATTGTAGTGTTGGGCAGCGGCAGCTGGATGTGAACAGCGCGTAGCGTTGCGCAGTTGGAGGTGAGCCGCCAGCAGTGGTGGATGTGGGGAGAGAAATGGCGGAGTTTTGAAGTTTGTAAAAATCGATGTCATGAACTGTTGTATATATTATGACTTTTGATGACTATTAAGGTAAATACATAGTTTGTTCTCTATTAAAATCTTTCATTTGCTAATTATGCCCACTAGTAGTTAGTGCCTTCCGTAGTTTGAATCTGTTATTTAGCTGGCAGTAGTGGCGCTCGCTGTATTGCAGTAGCTTGAGTAACGAAGATTTTTGTGAGGTAAGTGATTTGTGAAAGGTACAGGTTAATGTTAGTCAGGGCCATTCCTTTGTAGGGATTTCTGAAAGTCAGATTGCGTTACGCTAAAAAATATTGTGTGTCAGTATAAGCACAGTCAGTTGTAATTTTTCTAAGGGAACGTTTCATATGTCGACCCTTAGCCGAGGATACCTCACTGGAATCTTCTGATAATTTTTTTCTTGTAGTTTGTGTAATTAGTGTAGCTATTGTTTATTGCTAGCGCGTAATTGTAGAGAGACTCTCCTTTGTAGTTGCAGTCTTTCATTGTTGTACAGTAAAACAGTTGTGGCATGCATGTAGATTTGCACCAACTATTTCGCAGCTGCGCTTGCAATTAAGTAGACATTATTTCCATTGCTATGTTATTTTATTTTGCTCTTCAAATTGTGTTTTTCTGTGTTGCCGTGTGAAATATTGTGACAATAATGGCGTGTGAAAAACGTAACACTAGGCTTCAAAGTAAACTGAGAAATAATAGTGACGACGAGCGTAGCTTATCAGCACCACTGTGTAATGAATTAACAGACATTCGAAGTAGTGACAGTGTCGACAGTGAAACAGGTAGTGAACAAGGAAGCATTATCGATCGATCGGTCGGCAACAGCTCGCCTCAGGAATCCGAAATGACAGAACACAATATTGCAAATACTGTAGACTTAGGTTTTGGGTCCTCACCGTTTTCTCAAATGAGTCGAGACACATTTTCTGCTTGTCAAAATGTGAATGTTGCCGGTGAAAATGCACTGCCAAAAAGCATAGAGACACAGATTCCAGACACTAATACATTATTATTGCAATTAATGCTACAAATGGAACAAAATCAGAAACAAACACAGCAACAGTTAGACACAATGGAACAAAATCTTCAAAAGTTAGACACAATGGAACAAAATCAGAGACGAACACAGCAAAAGCTTCAAAAGTTAGACACAATGGAACAACACCAGAGACAAACACAGCAACAGTTAGACACAATGGAACAAAATCTTCGGAAGTTAGACACCACACTTGAACAAACACGTGAAGATTTAACTACTGAGTTACATAACACTGAATCGAAATGTCAAAAAGTCTGTAATGACGTAAAAACACAAATTTGTGTGCGTTTTCAACTTATTTTTTCGCGGCATGAAAATGCATTACAGAATCACGAAGCAGCCATAAAAGAACTGCAAACCATTGTTCATGAAAATCATGAGACCTTGTGGGCTAAAATTGACTCAGTTGCATCTACCGATTCGGTTACGCAACTTGCAAAAACTCAGGAAAACTTAAAGGACACAGTAGATTCGATTTCAACACAAATGGACACTCTGAAACTTGGTTCAGAAAAACACACTGAGGAAATGTGTTCACTATCGGAGAAAGTAGCTGAACTTTTGGATCGGGTCACTAACTTATCTACAAAGGTAGATGATGATCTGAATGACACAAGACCCATAGCCTTCACTGACACAGAAGAGTATGAACAAATTATAAAATTCAAACAAAATCAAAATCAGATCAATACACAGTAGAAAAGAGAAATCCGGGAAGTACAAGATCAGTTGACGCAGGTAATACAAGAATTACATATTTCAGAGGACACTCGCGCTCCAGTATGGGAAGAGGGACAACCACAAAATAATAACACAGGACACTTCGGAAATTATGAAAGAAATTGGCATGGCGCATTGGATTTTGAAATGGAACCGCCGAAACGAAGTAACAATGAGCGATGTGCAATTCGCCGACACGATGATTTCGACTATAAGCTGTTTATTACTACACGTAAATTCAAAACATTTAAGAATTCCTCCCAACTGGTCATTGGAGCACAGGTTAGAATTTATGTGTGGCTACTTGGAGAATGAGCCAGCTGTAAGAACGCGATCAGTCATTCACAATTGTCACAGTGAAGGAGAATTTTATCATGCCTTCCTCTCAGCATATTGGTCTCAAGCTACACAAGACCGAGTAAAACATAGCATCATAATGATGAAACATTTCGAACAATCTGAATTTTCCAGTCTTGTGAAATATTTTGAAGACATGTTGCACAAGAATCAGTACCTTTCAAACCCATACAGCCCCTCAGAACTCATCCGCATTTGCTTAATCAAATTACCTGAACATTTACGGCATATTATTTTAGCAGAACGTTGCAAAGACGACATTGAAGCTTTTCAGGGACTGTTACAAGAACTGGAAATTGACACTGAGAATCGTGGAACGCGAAAAGAAGAGTACAACAATTACAGGTCACATCTGTCACAATTCCGCAATGACAGAAATAGTAGATGGACACGACAAGGCTATTCTTACAACTTAAATCGTGACCAAAACAGACACCACCCGTATGACAACCGTTGGCAGAGTAGTAATAATTACAGGGAAAGATCACCTCTCTGCGGTAAAGACTATCACAGAGACAATCAGAGAAACAGATAATATGGGAACTAAAATAATTATTATCAAGGGAGACAGAATAACTTTAGACGCAACGGTCCAACGCGCAGTTACGACTCAGGGAGAAATTCTCCACCACGTGACCGACAAGAAAGAAACTATGGAATCTACCGACATGACGACAGACGATATGATCGTAACGACAGACCTGAACTGCATCAGAACTGGCGGGATGTAAACAGGGCAGGGCCCTCTCGTCACGGTGAATTTGTAGAAGTTAGGTCTCCAAATCCCAATAACGACGCGCGCCAACAAAGAGACAATAGGCAATGACTCACACCGCTGGCAGCCACCAAACATACTTGTGAAACTGACGACGCAGATGCCGTAGCTAGTAATTACGTAAAAATGGAAGAGATTAGGGACATCTTACTCCAGGAGCACGACATAAAACATAACAACTTTGCATATCCTGTGATTCACATTACAGTAAATGTAAAATTGACGGCAGTACTTGACTCTGGCAGTCCCATTTCAGTAATTAGTGAAACAGCTTTTAGCAAGTGCAACAAATCGAACGATTCCCCACACTTCCGTTACGTAAGATTAAATTACAAGGTGCAATCACTGGAAAAAGTGTAGATGTACGCCAACAAACCAACTTAGAATTCTTTTGTCAAAGCCACAGCTTCTCTATGAACTTTCTTATTGTTCCATTACTGTCGACGGAAATTATACTGGGAGTAGACTTTTTGAATGAATACAAAGCAATCTTAAGCTTTCACGATGCTGAAATAAGTTTAGAGAAAGAAGGTAAGTCAATAGCTTTGAAATTTGGAGACTGGCTCTCAAACCATGACGAGGAAATTAATCGGCTTTACCTTCTGTTAGACAACAGTTCGGAATTTTCTACGGAACTAGACACTAACAATCACTCTGCAAGTACTGACAGGGATGATATCGACGGCATATTTGAAATTAATGAGTTAATTCAGAATAAAATTCAAACAATTGAGAATTGAAATGACACTGATAGGCAGGACCTTTTTGAGATTTTACAAGCACATTCCACAGTTTTTACTCATTAAACAGGAACAATCAAGGGATTTCAATACCAATTTCGTGTTCGTGAGCATACTAAATTATGTGTTAGACCATACGTAATTCCAGCACATTATAGGGACCGTGTTAGAACAGAAATACAATCTATGCTTGACGAGGGCATTATTGAGCCTGCAGTAAGCTCATACAACAATCCGTTACATGTTGTTGAGAAGAAAAATGGATCGATCAGGCTTGTCTTAGATTCGAGACGAATCAATACTATCATTATTCCTGAAACAGACAGGCCGCAGACGATGGAAGAACTTCTTCAAAATTTTAATGGTGTAAAAGTGTTGTCTTCCATCGATCTCTGATGCAGCTTTTATCAGATCGAACTTCATCCGGAATGTAGAAAATACACAGCTTTTCTTTGTTTCGGCGTTTGTCATCAGTTTCGGAAACTTTCTTTTGGTTTGAACATTTCTTCGGCAGCATTCATTCGCGGGCTAAATTCCATATTACCTGAGTTCTTAAAACGTCACATCACCTTGTATGTGGACGATATTCTGAAAGCAGAAGCCTCATGGGAACAACACAATCGCATCCTCAACAGTTTTTTACGTATTTTTGCAGAATCTGGAATTACAGTTAACTCGGAAAAGTCTGAATTCGGTAGGTCAAAGGTGAGGTTTTTGGGACATATTATTTCTTCTGAAGGCATTCAGCCGAATCCTGAAAAGTTAGAAGCAATCAGAGCCGTTCCAGTTCCATCCACAAAAAAACAAGTCCACAGTTTTCTAGGTCTCGTAAACTTTTACCGTCGTTTTCTGAATATGCAAATTCTAGTTACACCAAAACTTTGTTCTCTCACTGGAAAAAATACTATTTGGAACTGGGACGAACAAGCACAGTTGGAATTCAATTCTTTGAAAGAATCGTTACTTAACGCGCCAATACTAGCTCATCCATATCTGTCACAAGATTTCTGCCTTAGCACGGATTCTTCTAAAGTCGGTCTTGGTGCCCATTTATTTCAAGAAGCCACAGAAAATGACACTACTGTTCAGAAAACCATTGCTTTTGCTAGCCGAGTGCTAACAAAATCTGAAAAAAAATTATTCCGTTACTGAATTAGAAGCTTTAGCTATCGTTTGGGCATTTAACAAATTCCGTTTCTTTCTTTCTGGCAAGCACGTAAAAGTGTACAGTGATCATCGTGCATTACAATTTCTTATGCCTTCAAAACTAAATCATGACAGGTTAAAACGTTGGGCATTGTTTCTGCAAGAATTCCGCTTCAAAATAGTCTACATTCCCGGCAAGGAGAACATTGTTGCGGACGTGCTGTCACGCGCACCGGCTGGGCTTGAGAAAAGTAACACAGAAGGCAACATTCACAAAAATTTCAGTATTCTTTACATTCAGAAAGTCGCCTTTGAAAACTTCATCACCACATCTTTAAAGGACATTGCTCATGAACAAGATAAAGATCCGATTTGGAAAGACATCAAAAGTAAATGGCATGAAAAGACACACACTCAGATTCGGCATTATTACCTGGTTAGAAACAACATACTCTTCAAACGCTGCACTGTTGATGACAAGCTATGGGTACTTTGCATTCCAGATGATTTTGTTAATAAGCTCATTTGGTACATTCATTTCAGCTACGCACATTTTGGGCCACGAAAATGTTATCATATTCTTCGAACGACTTGTTATTTTAACAATATGGAAAAGCGAATTCGAAGAGTCTTGTCTATTTGTAAACTTTGTCAAAAGGCGAAACCATCTACTATCTCCCATCGTGCTCCGCTGTTTCCTATCATTCCTTCTAAATTAAAAGAATTTGCTGCTGCTGATCTCTTGGGACCGCTTGTCAGTCATCTAATGGATTTGCGTACGTTCTAGTCGCTGTTGAACTTACTTCAAAATTTGTTTCTTTCACTCCGTTACATAAGGCCACTGGACGGTCTGTATCCAACGCCTTTGTTAAAAATTTCTTACGTGAAGTTGGCCACGTTGCTACAGTCATTTCAGATAATGGACTCCAATTCAGATCTGCTGTTTGGTCACGCATGCTTCGGAATCATAAAATCAAACCTGTTTTTATTTCATTGTACTCACCACATTGTAACCCGTCTGAACGGATTATGAAAGAAATCAATAAGCTTTGCAGACTTTATTGTCACAGAAAGCATCAGCATTGGGACAGATATTTACACTTATTTCAAAATGTGCTGAATGAAATGCCTCATGATTCCACTGCTTTACCACCTACTCTTGTACTAAAGAATGGAGAACCACCGAACAGAATCAGAGAGCTTGTACCTTTCCCGAATACACGTAAACTTCGACACAAAGACGTAATTGATTTGGCTCTTAAAAATATAAAATCTGCAGCAGACAAAAGGAGAAAACTACACGTAAAGCAAATGCAAAGAAATTGTATATTGGTCAGAAAGTTCTCATTATAGCTCATTCATTGTCACATAAGAAGAAACACTTGAGTCACAAATTCTTTCTAGTTTACAATGGACCTTACAAAATCCGACGTATACCACATGATAATTGCGTTGAAGTTGAAACTCTGTGTACTAGGAAGAGTAAAGGTTTACACCACATTTCACATGTAAAACCGTTTATTGAAAGATAATCTGCTTTTTAGCTTTGTCTTTGCCATATAACTTTTCACTTTACATTGCTAGTATGCTTTTTCAGACTTAGAATCTGTTAACATACAACAATATTTGAAGTTAAATATCCAGTCTAGAACCTAGGGAACATTTTTAAACAGAAATTACGAATGCATTGTTATAGTGAACAGACGACACAGTGTTGTATTTGTACATTCTTGCTTGTTAGTTGCACGATTACGTAACGACTATAAGGCTCACATACTTAGAACATATACTTGTACTGCTAATGAGATTCTAATGCAACATTTTGATTTACTTGAAAATACATTCTGGATTTAAAGTACTTTCTGTGAGATACCAGATGAGACAGTGGTTAGTTTATGTGACAGCTACACGATTTTATCACGACGCTACTAATGAGTGAAAATTTACAATGTTGCTTTTGCGGTGTATCTGTTTTATATCTGCACAGTTTTTCTGTATTATTCTGGAAAGTAAAACATGTTTTAGTAGTAACTTTTGTGGTATAGCTACAATGAGACAGCCTTTTCCGTAGCACAACAATACGTTACAGCACAGTAATTTCTTCATCACAACAATAAGCGTAATAACTAAGATATCTATACGCAAAGCATTTCACTTTTATCATGAGGTAAGTACATTGACTTCTGCAGAACTTAGCTTTCGGAGGAATAACTACGACACTTCCACAGAGATTATCTCACAACAAGACGCACAGTTTAGCGCTACAGTACACATATTTGAGTGATTAATTTTATACTTAAAACATTTATTTTTAAAGATATTTGAAGTACAATGATACAAGGGTTTTCCGTAATAATTTCATTCCATTGTTGTAATCTGTAACACCTGAGGGTATAATTACATTAATCCTCAGGGGGGTACATGCTTACTTTGTGTACCATGTGTTTGGCAAGCACAAGGAGCCCTAGCTAATATGGTATTTGCTTATACAACTTTACACATTGGTACCATATTTCTCTAACACACAAGTTACACAGCTATCTGATCATTTGACTGAGAGAGACAAACTTTTTTACTATGTCAGTGACACATGGTTACACAATTACACAGTTGGGTAACTTCACACTTACGAAATTGTATTTTGTCTGTACTTTGTGAACTGTTCATACTTTTTCGGACCCATTGTGATATTATGAGAGCTTTGAATGACGTATTTGGTATGGGATCATGATTTTAAAGTACGTTTGAGGCAGATGACACTTTTGACATGAGCAGAGAATTTTTTTTAGGTTTTGAAATTATTGGAGGAAGCTACGACGATTTTGAAAGTTGACTGAGGTGTTATGATGTTATTATTACGATGACTATGTGTATTATGCTGTTGCGGTATGTTTATGATCAATAAGCTGATGCTATATGAGGAATTTGATTATGCTACATATTTATTATGATGAAATATTGAAGAAGTGTCGACGAATATGTATATGTGTAATAAGGTAAGGAATAATGAGTAGTGGTTAGGGACGCTGATTTGTGAAAAAGGTTGTTGGAAACCAAGAATCGTACTTTAAGAGTTATGAAATGTATGTAAATGCGTGAATGTATCACAATGCCAACGAAAATTTTTGGACACTGTTATATTCATAAGATTTTGTATCTACACATTTGCAACATAAATTCTTGACCTGTGAAACTTTTTATATGAGACTGCCACTGTAGTGCAAATTGGTGTCGTAAATATTTCGGTAAGAAAGCCAAGTGACCTTGACGTAATGCGTCTTCAGCGGCCAGCTGTGTCACACGCCTGGAAAGAAGTCATTAGTGAGTGCCTTTCGGAGGCACAGGGAGGAAAAAAGAGGCCATTATCCCCGCCATTGACATTCCTTTAGAGAAAGCATCGCAAATACGACACGCTCATTACTTGGAAAGATACATCTGCACACCTGATTATGACAAGCGTCTTTCTACGAGAGTTGATAGCATTTCTACTAACTTATGAAATGTCACATGACTATTGAATGATATTTTTATGCTTTGCTTTTCATAGTTGCTTATTTCATTTGATATCTAGTTTCCAGCTGTATTGCAGCATTGCTTTTATAAAATAAAATGCATTTGCTAATGTGAACACTTTCTGTCAACAGATCTATTAAATAATAATTTTGTAATCCACATTCTTAAAAAAAGGAGCACTTGGAAAGGAAAGAACAATAAGAAGGGACTAGTAACAGTAACTGGACACATAATTTTCTTTTCAAGTACATGGTAATATTTTTTTTACAATAAGTTGTTGTGGTGCACCACTTTAATTACATAGATATTAAGATGTGAATAGACATTTCCCTTATCTGCATTGTTGTCTTTAGTGTACTATTTTTTCTGCTTGAGCTTTGTCATGCTTACGTATAAGTTATAGCATTTACTGCTGCTGTTTGCCTGGCATAGTGCTACTAAATTTCACTTTGTATTATTCTTTTAAGCCAGTTTCACTACGAATTTATTTTTCTTGTTTGCTGCACAGTGCCTTATATTAGTTGCAATATTGCAATTGCTTTGCCAATTTGAATTTTTTATCATTGCTGTTTGTATTAATTGTTTTGTGCTGCTGCATTGCCTCGTTCCTTAGTTTAACATCTGAGCTCAGTAGATTTAAGTTAGCTTATGATGGGGTAGGCTATATGAGAGAACGAGTTGTGATGAATTGGAAGAAATGCATTGATAAGGTATAAGAAAATGGTTTGGCCAAAAAAGTATTTTGAAAGAGGATATGAGCAAAAAAGTAGGGTTTAGGGACAACACGTTTACGTAGGATTTTCTTCGAAATAAATGATGTGGTAATATAACGGAAAATAAATAATGAGGCAAGAAGTATGTGAACATATAAATATAGAAAGAATGCTTGGATAGGATTTTTTTTGGTGGAAACAAATGTTGAAATAGGACGAAAGATCTATGGAATGAAGTTTTGGGTTGGACTGCAGTACCAAATGTTACACTGAAAACAAACCCTGCCCTTTCCTCTTGTGTTATTCTGCTATGTGTTTGTGTACTCTTGTATATTTGTGTTATTCCTGTCTTTATGTGTTTAGCTAATAAGATTTATGTTGTAGAATTTTTCAGATACTATGTTATTTACCTTGTAAAGATGTTTAGACATTATTTATTCTGTTTTGTTTTAATGCTCATGTGTGAAGTTGATGTTTCAAAAGTTATTCTGATCTTTTATATATTTACTTATGTCATAATTCTTGTAACACTGACGTATATGTTTATTTCTATTCTTTTGTAAAGTCCGTGTTACTATAAGTGTTATCTGTACTGTTATGTTTTTAATGATGTATTTTGTACCATTATTATTGTATTCTTATGTTATAAAATTGTAATTGACACCAGTTCATCAAATTAAGTAACTTGTAAGTTACATTTCACTGCACACGTTTCTGTTGGTCATAGTATATGGACAATATGTGAGAAGTAGGGACTAATAGTGTTTGCACGTGTGTTAATAGTTCAGCAAGGGACTCGATAACAGCATTGCTGGTTCTAAGGACATTTCAAAAAAAAATTTTCTGTGCATGCACAAGTGGTGGTTTATGGACTTGCTATATTCTCCGCAAGAATCTTCGATGGTGATTGTGCACCTGCAGTCGCAACAGATGGCTGCTAGCCATCTCTACAAGGACTACAGTGGGTCTGCACCTCTGGTGGCCCACCAATACCATACTCTCTACCAGGACTACAGTGGGTCTACTCTGTGATGACCTACAAATACTCTTCAAAATTTCGATTGACTCTGCTGTGGGTTTGCTCTGTTGTGGCCCATTATCTGTCTGCATGTCAAGAGTCAGCACTGTCTTTCCGTTGGAAGGACAACACTACTTCTTCAAGACTGCAGGGAAATCCACTACTTCCGTGTGCATTTTCTTTTACTGCTCAGACTTTGAGAAAAACACTGCTATTTTACTGTGATGAACGATCAGGACTGTCTTTATGGACTGTGAGAAAATTTTAGCTTTTGACCAACATTGCATCAATAAGTGTGTTCATTTTATTTCTTTGTTATTGTAATTACGAAAAACTTTTTTAAATCTGTATTGGCCATTGCCAAAAACAATTTGTAAAATTTTTTGTGGGGAGCATGGGGCCTATGTAAGTAGGCTGTTTAGGTTCTTATATTGGTAATGCCATGTAGCGCTCTGAAAATCACTGGCTGTGCTGTGTGCAGTATGTGGCTAGTTTTCATTGTTGTCTGCCATTGTAGTGTTGGGCAGCGGCAGCTGGATGTGAACAGCGCGTAGCGTTGCGCAGTTGGAGGTGAGCCGCCAGCAGTGGTGGATGTGGGGAGAGAAATGGCGGAGTTTTGAAATTTGTAAAAATCGATGTCATGAACTGCTGTATATATTATGACTTTTGATGACTATTAAGGTAAATACATAGTTTGTTCTCTATTAAAATCTTTCATTTGCTAACTATGCCCTCTAGTAGTTAGTGCCTTCCGTAGTTTGAATCTGTTATTTAGCTGGCAGTAGTGGCGCTCGCTGTATTGCAGTAGCTTGAGTAACGAAGATTTTTGTGAGGTAAGTGATTTGTGAAAGGTACAGATTAATGTTAGTCAGGGCCATTCCTTTGTAGAGATTTCTGAAAGTCAGATTGCGTTGCGCTAAAAAATATTGTGTGTCAGTATAAGCACAGTCAATTGTAATTTTTCTAAGGGGACGTTTCGTTGAAAGGGGACGTTTCAGTATAACATGCCTGTGTGGGACGTAAGTGTAAAACGTACTTACACGAAGTTTGTGTATCCTGTGTCATGTAACGGTTGGCCGTGTACGGATGAAACATAGTTTAGAACCAGTGCAGCACGTTCTACTTTCGTGGCCACAAATAGCATTAAGACGTAAAACATTTAACAACGAACACAAAAAAATGGCTCTGAGCACTATGGGACTTAACATCTGTGGTCATCAGTCCCCTAGAACCTAGAACTATTTAAACCTAACCAACCTAAGGACATCACACACATCAATGCCCGAGGCAGGATTCGAACCTGCGACCGTAGCTGTCTCGCGGTTCCGAACTGAACGTCTAGAACCGCTAGACCACCGCGGCCGGCCAACGAACACATTTGTATTGTAAATGTTACGTTATATTTACACAGAAGTATGTAGTTCAGAGCAGGGATACTACGTACTAATAGGACATTGGCATTAATTTACATCATCTTGGATGTTTTTACAACGATTTTTAACTAGCATCTCGATATTTGGTGTGGAATTACCTGTCATTAGGCGCACTGCACCAGTCAGATGAACATCAGCAAGACTACTCCTAAGCTTCGATTTTGCCAATTTCATTACGGAGAAAATACTTTCGCACAGGTATGTTGTTCAAAAAACAAAAACTATACGGACGAGCAGCTACCTTAAATAACAATGGAAACTGTTCAAGTGGGAAAATTTTGTAGAATCTTTCCAAGGTTTCTGCAGTGCAAAACTTCTCCTTCAGCACACGATTGCATTGGAAGTCAATGAGTTCCAACTGAATTTCAGAAGGCACATTTTCAATGTTAACTGCAAAAGGAGTCGCAAAAGGGTTGACATCGCATTCCAGTCGATTTAGGTCCTCAAATCTACTATCAAAAATGACTTCGAGAGACTGTAGCACCGTTACAAAACCATGAAAATGTTCTTTGAGCCTCTCCTGCTCGAAATTATTTTTACTAACAACTCGGGAAGTATACACACGACATTTCTGACAGTTACTTTGCCCATGAAAGCAGTTTTCTCTTGAATGCCAAAACAGTGTCAAACACTTCGCTAATTATCTTATTTATACCTTGCAAAAAATACATTCAAGCTATTCAGATACTAGGTTACCCAGTTAAAAACGCACGATCCAAAATCCACTGTGGGTCGCCAAATTCTTTCATCGGTTTTCCTTCCGCATCCATGAATAATGCTATATCTTTACCTAAATTTAAAAAAATGGTTCTAAAACAACACCTGGACTCAACCAGCGTACTTCACAAAAGTGTGGAACATCGCCGTAGTCACACTCGAGATCGGCTAGGTATGATCTGAATTCTCTGTGTCCCAAACCGTGCGATCTGAGAAAGTTAACTGTTTTTATAACAACGTCCACGACACCAACTAATTTGGCACATTTTGGTAGCAAATTAACACCGTAAAAAACGCAATGTATAGCTGGACACCGACGGGTTTCAACTTTTTTATTATCAAAACAACGACACCAGACTTATGATCAACCATTGCTTGAGCCCCGTCTCTTGCAATCCATGAAAGCTTTTCCTAACATAACTCGTCTTGCTCTCTTATCTGTTCTACGCAAGAAAATAAATCGTCGGCCTTTGTTGTGTAATGTATTGGCACTAAATCGAGGAGTTCCTCAATCACATTAAACTGAACATCCACTTCTCACAAAAAGACTGCACGTTGAGGAACATCACATACATCAGTGCTTTCGTCCAGTGCCAATGAAAAGGAAACCAAATCTTTGATTCTGTTTCTCAGTTGAGCTTCCACATCGTGTGTCGTTTCTTCAATGCACCTGCAAACCGTTCTCCGTGAAAGAGGAACGGTTCCAAAAACAAGAAGACTTGCTGAAAACAGTATTCCACAAATTCTCCATTGCCGAAGGGCCATGCTGTTTTAGCTATCTTAAGAGCTACATGATAGCTTACTGTCATCGCTGCATTGTTGTGGATGATGTTTCCGTCTGTAAATACGTACCGGAGAAGGTAAAAGTGACCCAAAATGCACATAACATGTTATTAATAACACTAATAATGTGAATTAATGTCATACTTATCTTCATGTATCCGAGCATCTTTCTCCTTTTTATGTTTCAAAAATGGCTCTGAGCACTATGGGACTCAACATCTGTGGTCATCAGTCCCCTAGAACTTAGAACTACTTAAACCTAACTACCCTAAGGACATTACACACATCCATGCCCGAGGCAGGATTCGAACCTGCGACCGTAGCGGTCACGCGGTTCCAGACAGAAGCGCCTAGAACCGCACGGCCACCGCGGCCGGCTTTTTCTGCTTCAGTTCGATAAGTTTGGCTTTTCTTTCTTCATTATTCAAACCGACTATCTCCTTCTCGTGAAGCAGTTGATAATATCGCTTCGCATTCTAGACAATGTTGCACTGAAAAATCAAACACCGAAGTTCTAAAAAAAAGTACTCTTCTTCCCACTGTGGATTAACGAGTATGGGTTCAAAGGACCTTTGTTACAAAGATTTTAACTCCTCAGTCATTATCCGCCCACTAGTTCTGTTTTATCACAAACACCGAACGCTACGTCTACACAGACAATAGAGAAGACGGAAAGTAAACGGACCGAGTGGCTCCGCGCAGTGCAATGACGTGCGTGTCTGGGAGAGTAGATGATGGGAGTACTGCTGGCTGGCAGAGTGGGGGAGAGACGCGGGCAGGCCTTGCGGGCACCTGCGAGAGCCCGTGCTCGCAAAAATGTATTTGCCCAGCCCTGTAGCAAATGTCAGCAGTGATGGTTACACCTGGGGAAGCGATTCGTAGTACACTACATCGTCGCTGTACCACCAGATGCATGCCATTATCTTTGGTGGATGCGCGCAGGTCTTCTTAGGGGGATATTTCACTGTAAAAATACAGCAACCAGCTACTTTTTAATGCGTTTTATTGATGCCAATATGCATTTCGGGTTTGCACCCATCTTCAGCTGGCAAATTACATGTATCGTCAGTGGTACAATCTCGACAGCAGTTTGGATGCTGCAGCTGGCCTGTGCAAAAGCAACGATTCCAATCATTTACTTCAATTTCGCGAGTTTAAAGTTACGCACTATCAGTTGTTCATTTTACTTACATTCTCCTCTCCTTGTTTTTTCTTGGCTTTTCTTCTTTTTTTGCAACAACACAAACACTTTTTGTCACGTATTTTACACAGGCGCACTGCGTTATCCGCCATGTTGTCGACTGACAGTTTTTGTTCACATACAGGCGGTTTATCTATGGACAGAGTTATATTTTACGAAAGTTTTGAGGTTCTAAGATAAGCTACTGTTTTCTAAACATTAATTTGGGTGATAGAAGTATTCTAAGTACGATGTATACATTTTTTTGGCAGTATTGAAGATAATAAACTAACATAACACATTTATACAAAGCAATAATTCATACATTTACAATATAACAAAGATAGAATTAAGATTTTCTTTATTAGGTATATTATTACATGCATTTGTTGGGTTTATATTAGATTGTGTTATCTCTTGATTGTACTTAGTAAGTGCTTTGATAAGTAGAGTGTGGAAGTTTTTCAGAAATATTCGGTTTGGTAGCTCTGTTTGGTCGTTGAGTATATCAGAAGGGGATGCATGTTTATGTGAATAAATTTCGATTTCTTCTAGGAGGTTCATTCTTTTTCCATTGTTGGCTAGGTGGAGAACTTGTAGGTTATGGGATATGTCTGTTACTTGATGATCTTCTTCTGCTACATGTTGGGCGAATGTAAATTTATTTAACTTTTTTAAACGAAGATTATTCATGTGTTCTCGAAACTGTATGTTGAAGTTTCTCCCTGTTTGGCCTATGTATGTTTTTGGTCGTGAGTTGCAGTTACGTTTGTATATTCCTGATTGATTGTACAGTTTGGTATTATTTTTAATGTTATGGATAGCTTTGTCCTTTATTTTGTTATTTGTATAGTAGCTGATTTTGATATCTGTTACTCGGAACAGGTTTGCTATTTTATATGACAGCTTTCCTACAAATGGCCATCTTACATATTTTTCTTTTGGCTGTGTTGTGGTATTCTTTAATGCTGTTTTGTTATTGTATTTGGTTATGTGGGGATTTATTTTAGAGTTTAGTTCACCTATTAATTTTGGATTGTAACCATTATTGTAAGCAATTGCTTTGATGGCATTTAGTTCTTCTATTTGGTCAGCTGGTTCTAGTGGTATTTTGTGCATTCTGTGTAGCATTGCTCTGTATGAGTCGATCTTATGTTTATCTTGGTGGCAGGATGATTTGTTAATTGTGTTACCTGTGTATGTTGGTTTCCTGTATACTTGTAATTTGTGTTTGTTGTTGGAGCTACTTATGCAGAGATCCAGAAAATTTAAACCTACTTCTGATTGGTGTTCTACAGTGAAGATGTTCTGATGCATTTTATTCATTGCTTTTTCAAGGTTATCAATTTCTTCTGCTGTGCCATCAAATAAGATTATTATATCATCAACATACCTTTTGTAATAAATTATCTTGTTTACTATCTGGGGGATTTGATTACCGGTCGAGAAACAATAGAAATAAGTAAAAACAATTTACTTAAACATAAAAATTTGGCATTACCAGAAATATATGAATTCATTGATCTATTAACACTAGTACTATCACACAACTATTTTTCTTTTAATAACAAAATGTACCATCAGAAAGAGGGCCTGGCTATGGGTAGCTGCCTTGCCAGTTTGCTTGCAGATATTTTCATCAATAACTTAGAATGAAAATTTTTTAAAGAAACCCCCAGGTAGTAAACAAGATAATTTATTACAAAAGGTTTGTTGATGATATAATAATCTTATTTGATGGCACAGCAGAAGAAATTGATAACCTTGAAAAAGCAATGAATAAAATCCACCAGAAAATCTTCTTCACTGTAGAACACCAATCAGAAGTAAGTTTAAATTTTCTGGATCTCTCCATAAGTAGCTCCAACAACAAACACAAATTTCAAGCATACAGGAAACCAACATACACAGTAACACAATTAACAAATCATCCTGCCACCCAGATAAACATAAGATGGCTTCATACAGAGCAATGCTACACAGAATGCACAAAATACCACTAGAACCAGCTGACCAAATAGAAGAACTAAATACCATCAAAGCAATTGCTTACAATAACGGTTACAATCCAAAATTTATATGTGAACTAAACTCTAAGATAAATCCCCACATAACCAAATACAATAACAAAACAGAATTAAAGAATACCACAACACAGCCAAAAGAAAAATATGTAAGCTTGCCATTTGTAGGAAAGCTGTCATATAAAATAGCAAACCTGTTCCGAGTAACAGATATCAAAATCAGCTACTATACAAATAACAAAATAAAGGACAAAGCTATCCATAACATTAAAAATAATACCAATTTGTACAATCAATCAGGAATATACAAACGTAACTGCAACTCATGTCCAAAGACATACGTAGGCCAAACAGGGAGAAACTTCAACATACAGTTTCGAGAACACATGGATGCTCTTCGTTTAAAAAACTTAAATAAATCCACATTCGCCCAACATGTAGCAGAAGAAGATCATCAAGTAACAGACGTATCCCATAACCTACAAGTTCTCCACCTAGCCAACAATGGAAAAAGAATGAACCTCCTAGAAGAAATCGAAATTTATTCACATAAACATGCATCCCCTTCTGACATACTTAACGACCAAACAGAGCTACCAAACCGAATATTTCTGAAAAACTTCCACTCTCTACTTATCAAACCACTTATACTAAGTACAATCAAGAGATAACATAATCTAATATAAACCCAACAATAGCATGTAATAATATACCTAATAAAGAAAATCTTAATTCTATCTTTGTTATATTGTAAATGTATGAATTACTGCTTTGTATAAATGTGTTATGTTAGTTTATTATCTTCAATACTGCCAAAAAGAATGTATACATCGTACTTAGAATACCTCTATCACCCAAGTTAATGTTTAGAAAACAGTAGCTTATCTTAGAACCTCAAAACTTTCGTAAAATATAACTCTGTCCATAGATAAACCGCTTGTATGTGAACAAAAACTGTCAGTCGACAACATTGCGGATAACGCAGTGCGCCTGTGTAAAATAAGTGATAGAAAATGTTTGTGTTGTTGCAAAAAAGAAGAAAAGCCAAGAAAAAACAAGGAGAGGAGAATGTAAGTAAAATGAACAACTGATAATGCGTAACTTTAAACTCGCCAAATTGAAGTAAATGATTGGAATCGTTGCTGTTGCACAGGCCAGCTGCAGCATCCAAACTGCTGTCGAGATTGTACCACTGACGATACATGTAATTTGCCAGCTGAAGATGGGTGCAAACCCGAAATGCATATTGGCATCAATAAAACGCATTAAAAAGTGGCTGGTTGCTGTATTTTTATAGTGAAATTTCACTATCCACGGCCATGGATTTCAACAGTCCAAATAAAATGGACAAATTGTTATTCTTACGGAGAGTTTCTGCTTTGTTTGGGCTCAGTAATTCCTTTTCTTTCTTTCGTTAGCATTAAGATACCACTTCTTGTAACCAGGACAGGAACGTTCGGTGTTCTTCACGAGCCAACTGATGACGAGTAACCAGAGATACATATATGACCACCCGCCGACGTTTACGATATTGACTTATAGCATGAGCTACCCATACACCCGATTTTTGAACCTTCTTCACTGCATGCCCATGTTACATGATAGTACAATGATCATAGTTCATCACATTTGCCAGCGCTCGAGTACACTAACGCGGACCATTGTGGATTAATGTTTTCAAACGTTCTTCATCAAACACCGAAGGCCTTCCTGAACGTAGAGAGTCACTAATACCAGAACGATGCTCCTTAACACGAGAAAACCACTTTCCTGCCGTTTGCTGTTCAGTGGTATTTTCCCTACACACGGTGTAGATGTTTGTGGCTGCCTCCGCCTGCAGTCATGCCCTTTGAACTCAGAGGAAAGATTATGTCTGAATTGTTCCAATGTCTTTACTTGACACGCCATTTCCTAGCGTACACAGCTCCTCTCACTATCTCCAAATGACAAAATGATAACTTGAAACATACCAGAAGCGCTTGCTCCTTACTTTATGCTTGCTCATAGACAAACTGTTTCGTCTGTAGTTTCCTGTGAGCGGATCAGGATGGGTGCTAGACGCTAAATCCAGTAATGAAGTAGCTCGTCCAACTCGAAGTCCTGGTGCTGGAAAACAAGCTGGAAATCCTATGCAGATAGGGGAACTCGGTGGGATAAAGGACGTATACTTCTGATGAAATAACTGAGACGAAACACTAGGTAGGATAAGACCACTGTCGAACCCTAAGAGGCACATACACATTGAATGTAAGTTGTGCAATCCTGCATGTACCCTGTGCAGCTAAGTGGCACGAGAAACTAAGTCCCGTCCCGAGGGCAGAGTAACTCAGATCCAGCGTCTGAAGCAACAGTCGAAGGAATCCCCCAGCAGCACCAGCGGCCCTGCTTACGTAGGCTCGTCTGATGCAATCCCCCGCGATCACGCGCGTCGCCCGTGTCCTGTCGTCCTTTCAGAACATTCTGTCGTAGCTGGTCACGAAGCTCCAGCGTCCCTTGCTACAAAAACGCAACCTCTCCTGCTTCCCAGCGCCCTCGCTGACGTTAGTTTGCTTTCCCAAAAGTTCATCTTATGCAGTCTTATGCGTTACTACTCACATCCGCCCCGACCGAAAATTTTGTAGTCTCTGTCTTCAGAGACCGCTAAATTTTGCTATCAATGTGTTAGCTTATGCCTCCAGCATTCGACTTTTTTATTAAATTGTAAAATTACATTTTCTTGATACATTTACTTCTTCTTCTTTAAAGTGCATTCATGTCTTTTAAAACCATTTGTTTAGCTAAAGGCACCTGATACTTTCACGTTACAATGGTATTTTACAAAATCCTATTACAAATATACAAATTCATTAATACAATTATCCCTTTCTTTTCAATAGCGTTTAAAAATCATCTTCAAGTTTACAAATAGTTATTCATTCTCCACATCACAATTATTTACTCTCTTTGTATACAGTTCACAGGCAAAATATTTTTTTCAAGGAACACATGAACATTAGGATCACAAGGACATACACATTATCTAGTCTTAATACACTAGAAATCTCTACTTTCTATAAATCATGGGCACATTATAGTTTCTTTGTTTTCAAGGGGCACACACACAAAATTTTCTCAAGGGCTCGCACAATATCTATTCTTAACACAACAGAAAATTTTACTTTCTGTATACATTTGTATCCATGCAAATCATGGGCACATCATAATTTCTCTCCTTTCAAGGGCACACGAATAATTACATCTTGAGGCACACACATAATATCATCTCCATTATTACAATAGTACAATCTTATTCTTTTATCTCTTGTCTGATCTTGACATTAACATTACTGGTGATCGTCTTTCGATCTCTTGCGCATATCTTGTTGGTACTATTCTTCTTTCATAACTCACATGGCCACTGTCTCTTGCATCATATCTGATAGGCATTCATTCTAAAATAATTTCCTCATTTTCTCCAACTTCCCTACGAGCAGGTTGGTACTTAACCATTTCTCTACTTGGGTAGTGATTTATAATTTTATTTCTTACACAGATCTTCTTACATCAATCGTCTCCCATACTCTTAAACATAAATCTGTAGCATTCTCTACAATACTTACAGTGTCTGCAAATACATAAAAGGTTTATTACAGTTACAATACTTGAGCCCATATAACTCCAGATGGACATACTGCTTTTTGAAAATCCGCTAATGATGGTCCTTTGCTAATATAAAATTTCATTCATCAATTCCTCTAACTCATGTCCAGCTGCATTTAAGTCGTCTAACTGTCTTACAACATGTTCAACTTGCAAATTTAAGGTAAGCTCTGTTATATTTTGCTTTTCTTCGTTAACATTGCAACAATCTATCTCGATATTCAGATTTGGAACAATATCATCATTTGTTACATTTGTTCTAATTATGTGCTCAGGTTGTATTAATATTTGAGCGCCATAACCTTTCCATTTTCCAAGAAATTTTAACTTGTCTTTACCATGAACAACTACAACCCTGGGCTCATTATCACTACATAACACTGTAAGACCTTCATCTTTAGGTGCTACAAATAACCGTTTGTTACCTCTGATTTGCGTCCATACGCTTTCATTTAATACTGTATACCTATGGTTACAATCTTTCGGTATCTTGGTAACTGGTTGTAGCATTCTAACCTCACACATCTCATCATCGTAAGAAGTCAAATGAACAAATGTTTGCTTAAATATTCTGAGACCTTGGTCAACTTTTTTTACATAACAATTCCTCATAGTTCAAATATTGTCTTTCCGCATCATCTATTAATAATATCTCTTTTTCTGGAGATATATATGTAAACATCTGTTTCTTGGCGTCTACTTCAACTGGTAGGGGCCACATTTTATACGTATCAAATACACTGCTATCTACCAGGGGAGTGTTTAATACATAACTTAATGTTACCAGCAATAAAAACATCAAGGTTGATTACCTTAAGTGAATGATAACCATTGTTCCCTGTAAGGGCTTTTGGGAATCATCTGTCTTTTATATCATCTTGAGTAATTACCTGTTCATTTCTAGCTACTGAGCTGACAGTATGATCAAAACTCGTTAACGTGGCCCTTACTGTTGTGACTTGCTCTCGGCTTAATCTTAACAGCTGTTTCTGTTCGCCCTCTATCACATCAATTTTTGACTTATCTTTATCTAGAGTTCCAAATAAAACTTTACTTATTTCTCCAACAAAATTTAGTATTCCCCGTTTTCTTATTCTCACTTCATGGCGACCTGACTGTCCAATTAGACTCTGAGATTTTTCTATTTTTCTGATGTGTCATTCTAATGCATGTTTCGCACTGGCACATTCTGAAGCACTCATGTTAAGTAAAGCGAGTCTTCTCTGACACAATTTCACAGGTCTGGTAGCTAATGCTTCGGTGTTTTCAAATCTCTTTTGTAATTCTAGCAAGTTAAAATAACTTACAATTCCCCATGTCACAATATAGATTCTGACCTTCCCCTTGTTGTCATAATACAGTCCTCGTGATGATTGTTATTTTCTAAGGTGAAGATCCAGATGAAGAACCACTGTTTGGGCCGAAGTAATGCCGAAGGCTAATATGGCCAAGCCAATTTATCAGCTGTGTCATCGCCATGCTGTAATTAGAAAAATTCTTTCGGGCGATTGGCATGTACCGTCAGGTACTTATTCTTTCTTATCTGTATGACCACATTTGGTCCTTTAGTTTCTTTTCTGTGTATGGGCCTTGCCATTGACTATCTAATTTCCTTGTCCTTCCTCTTCTAACACTTTCATCATACAGAAGGACTTTGTCTCCGAATAGGAACTTATTCGGATGCTGGGTTTTGTCTTAATATTCCTCGTTCTTTAAATTGATTTGGGATTTATAGCTTCACGTACACTGGTGCATAGCTTGCATTTGTTCTTTTAGTTCGAGCACGTAATCGACATAATTAGATGTTACTTCTGCTGGGTTCCTTTGTAGTACTCCCGGCACATTACACAATCTCCCGAAGAACAACTCGTGAGGTGTGTACCCATTTGCACTTCGCGGTGTTGTGTTGAATACAAAGACCGCATATGGGATCCATGTATCCCAATCAGCTTGTACTCGATCTATGTCATGGTGGAGCGTTTCAGTTAAGGTTCTATGTGTTCTTTCTAGCACTTCATTAGTCTGTGGATGGTAGCAAGTGGTTTAAATTTTATCTATCAGCAACAATTTGCATACTCTTCGCATTGTTTCACTAACGAAGTTGCTGCCCATATCACTTAGTTATATGGATGGTATGCCAAACTTCAAAATGATCTTTTCTACTAGCACTCTTGCTATCGTTTCGGAATCTTGTTTCTCAATAGGTTCCGTGAATAGAAATTTTGTTAGTACATCTTGAAAAGTAAGGATGTACTTATTGCCCTTGTCTGTGGGAGTCATTGGATCAACAACATCAATGTCACACTTTTTAAATACATACTCATGGGTAGTAGTAATTTCCAAGGGCATGTTAGTTTTGTTCTGAGTAATTTTATTCCTTTGGTAGGTTTCGCATTTGCGAATATACTGCTCTATATCGGCTTTCATGCCTTCCCATGTACAATATCTTTTTATTGTTTCACAAGTTCTTCCTATCCCCTGATGATCACCAATTGATGAATCATGAAACTGTTTGAGGATGGTATTCTTCTCCTCTAAACTCAAATTAATACTGATACCTGCAAGGCTGCCTTTTTTTGTGCTGGGCCTGTGTGTCTTTGTCTTCCACATGGCCTGAGCGTTTGGCCCTGCTTATCTCCCCTCCTGCAGCTGGCTCTTTTATGTCACCACTTGCGACTTCAGAGACCGCTTCTAAGTTACTGCTCATCCCAGCTGTTTCAGCTGATCCAATAATCTGTTCCTGACTCCTTTCAGTCGCGTCTCTATCGTCATCTACCTCGGTCGTTGCCCTCGAATTCCGTATTCTGGATAGGGCATCTGCTACCTGATTTCGTTTACCAGTTTTATACAGAATTTGGTAGTCATATTCTTCTGGATTCAGTCTGACTTTCATTAACCTTGACAACGGATCGCTAACGCTGCTTACCCACGTTAATGGCTTATAGTCTGTGCAAATTGTGAATTTTCGACCAAACAAGTAAGGTCGAAAATATTTCACTGCCCAACATATAGCTAACATTTCTCTCTTCATGGTGTTATATGATCGCTCAGCTTTACTCAATGTTCTTGAAATATATGCTACAGGTAAATCATTACCCATTATCTCCGACTCAAAACGGCTCCAATGGAACTTTGGTTTGCATCTGTGGTTACTATAAATTCCTGTCCAAAATCTGGATACTGCAATATTGGGAAATTTTTCAGTTTTTCCTTCAACTGATGAAATGCTTCCTCCTGTTCCATTCCCCAATTATATACTACACCTTTCTTTAGCAGTTTGTAAAGGGCTTTCGCAATTTTACCATAATTGCTTATAAAACACCTATAATACCCACTGAGTCCGAGAAAACCTTTTAACTGTGTAGTAGTCTTTGGCTGCGGATATTGTCTCACTGCTTAGACCTTTTTTGGATCTGGCCTTAATCCTCCTGCTGTAAGAATGTGCACCAAAAACTTCACTTATTTACGTAAGAACTCACACTTGTCGACTTGTAATTTTAAATTATATTTCCCGAGTCTTTCAAATGTTTCTTCGAGTATTGTGTTCCTCCAGTGACGATCCAAATATTACTACATCATCTAGGTATAGAAATACATTTTCTCCCAGCAGTCCCATTAACAATTAATTCATTAGTTTTTGAAACGTACTTTGGGCTGTCTTTAGACCAATTGTCGTCCTCTTATACTCATAATGCCCATAGGGCGTACTAAACGCCGTTTTCTCTCGATATCGCTCATCTAATAGCACTTGATAGTACCCTTTAGCTAAATCAAGTGTCAAGAAGTATTTTTCCTTTCCTAGTCCACCTAAGATCTCGTCTACTCTAGGAAGAGGATATACATTATTAATTGAGATGCCGTTCAGGCGCCTATAATTGGCTACAATTCGCCATTTCTGTTTCCCACTAACATCCATTTTCTTAGGAATCATCAATAATGGGAAATTACATGCACCCTTACTGGAAACTATAATATCGTTTTGCAACATTTTATCAGTTTCCTCTTGCAAGACCTCTTTTTGCGCCTGTGGTATTCTGTAGGGCCTTGAACACACTATTCACCCTTCTGCTTCCGGTATTAATTTAATTTCATGTTTTGTAATGTCTGAATACATTAATTTATCTCCCGGCAAGTGGAAAATATCGTTATATGCCATGCATATTTCTATAATGGGATTCTTTTCTTCACTATTTAAATGTTCAACCCTCAGGTTTTCCTTTAACTTATTAGCCCATGCCTTCACTTCAGGCTTTTCTCTCTTCACTTGGCGTACCTTATACACCTCCTCAGGTGTCACTTTCTCTGTCAGTAATACTGGGCACTTCATACATATTCCCTCATCCGTTGTGTTTAGTACATTTGTTATATAAGTGCCCTTCTTAACTCGTACCAGCGCTTCTGGTACATGAACTCCAGGATATAATTCCTGTTTAGGAATAATCACCTCTGATTCATTCCTTGCATTGACTTCGATTCTAAGAATTCTCTCATCTTTAGGGCTCATTACTATTCTTTGCCCCTTTTGTTTCGCTCTTGCGGTTTCCCGTCCTCACTGACTTAACCTCTGTGTCACGGCACCAACCGCAACCGTATTTTCGCACTGTTTCGCAGATTCTACTGCCATCGAACCGGCACCAACCGCGTTCGACGTGTATTCTTCTTCTCTTGCGGCTCCAGCCCCATCTGAACTGTTGACTCTCAATTTCGCAGATTCTACTGCCATCGAATCGGCTCCAACCATGTTCGACATGTCTTTTATTTCTACTGTGGCTCCAACCGCTATCTAACCAGCTCCAACTGCGTTCGTTACCTGTTTATTTCGCTTCACTGTTCCGACCGCAACGAACATTCACACTTTTGCTTGGCGGCTCCAACCGCCTTCTCAATACAATAGCTATTTCTTGCGGCTACTGCCGCCATCTAACCGGCTCCGACCGTGTTCGATCTGACTTTTCTTGGTTTCGCGGCTCTTACCGCAACCGAACAAGTACATCTCCTTACAAGCACATCCCTTGCAATCTGCAGTTCCAACTCTATTGAACCTTCAGTGTCTGCTACGGTATTATAAATCCCTCTTATTCTAATACCGTCTCTTGGGTTAAATTTCCCAATGTTCCACAAACTTCCCTTTTTTACTAAACTTGTTTGTGCCCCACTATCTATTAAAAACTTCATTGGATTTCTTTTTCCTTTTGTGCATCCTAACTCTATAAAATCGTCTCTATCTGTGCAGTCTACTGTAAACACCTTACTGGATGTGGCGCAATGCGACTGCCTCATTGCACCTCCTCCTAGTTTACCGGCCTCCTATTCTTTCGTTTCGCCAACCATGGGCATTCGTTACACTGTCTTGCGTAATGGCCTCTCTGGTTGCATTTAAAACATATTACATCACTTAAATCTGTACACAGTGCTTTGTGCCCTGACAAATTACACTGAGTACACTTAACCGGTGTCGAACACTGCATTTCTCTACAATGCCCCTTAAGTTCTTTATTTATCTCCGCTAGCCCGTGCGCCCTTTCCTGTTCCAAGTTCGCTAGCCTGTCTGTATTTTCTTTCTCTTCCCGACGCTTTCTATCTGCATCTTTTTCGTAAACTCGTACACGTGTGTGTGCATGATAGTCTTTCGCCGTGTGCCATGGCTTTCCACAATTATAACACGATGGACTTTTAGCCTTGTATATCCTTGGTGTTCTAACCATATTTCTGTTGGGCGATTTCTCTGTAGCTGATGCTATCCCACTTTCCCCCTTAGCAGCAAAGTCAACGGCTTCAGAGAGTGTCTTGGACTCTCCTCTAGCCCTCACCATTGTTTTGACTCTGTCGTCATAGAGTCCCTGTATGAAGACTGCTCTTCCTAATTTCGACGCTAGTGTAATTCAGCTTCTGTCATCACACCTCGGATGGCGTCTCTAAAATGATGTTGTAATGCGTCAATACGTGAACCCTACTGTGCAGTGCTTTCATCTCTTTCCTGACGACCTGCAAACAGTTTACACGCATAGTAATCCAACGTGCGTTTGCAAGCGTAATTTTCAACAAGTATACTACGTACATTGGACCGAGTGGTTTTCAAGTGTCTAACTAATAGCTTACTTCTAGCCGCACCTACTATGTGCTCCTTGACAAAATTCAGTAACACACCATGCTGTTCATGGGCCACTAACTCAAACGCATTATCACAGTTGTCTAGAAACTCGTTCAGCTGAAATTTATTACCATCAAAAGGCTGAGGCAACAAATTTAATGCATCACTCAATCTAATGTGTTGCCTGATTGGTAATGATTGCGCAACGTTATAACTGGTTGATTCTGCCTGCCCTGACTGCGGCGTTTTGTACCAACAAGCACGTACGGCAGTTACTCCACAGAACATTGATGATGTTAGAGCGTCAGTGCTGCAAAGCCCGCGTCGTTCCACTAGGCGTCGTGCTCAAACTTTAGGCCTCAGCCGTAGTTCGTTGCAGCGTATTTTAAGCCGTGAGTTACAGTTTCACCCATACAAAATTATGATCACGCAAAAGCTGTATGATCGTGATTTTGAGCAGCGAAGACGATTTTGTGAATCAATGCTTGACATTTTGTACTCTAATAATGATGTTGTGCTTCTTATGTCAGATGAAACCCATTTCCATTTAGACGGCTATGTCAATAAACAAAACTGCAGGTATTGGGCAGCAGATAATCCCAGAGAATTGCACCAAAAGCCTCTTCATAGTGCTAAGGTAACAGTCTGGTGTGGAATTTCAAGAGTGGGGATTGTTGGTCATTATTTTTTTGAGGAGAACAACGCTACAGTCACAGTGAACTCGAAACGTTACGTTAACATGCTACATAGCTTTTTGGTGCCGAAACTGCGAGAGTTACATGTAAATCGAGATCGAATTTGGTTTCAACAGGACGGGGCCACGGCCCACACAGCCAATGACTCCATGTGTGTTTTAAGGCGGATGTTCCCCCACCACATCATCTCGCGTTTTGGAGATGTCCACTGGCCCGCGAGATCACCTGACCTCTCAGCCTGTGATTTTTTTCTTTGGGGATACCTAAAGTCAAAAGTCTACGTAAAGAAGCCCCGAAACTTAATTGATCTGAAGGAGGCAATCAGTGCGGAAATTATGGCAATTCAAGAAGAAACAGTAGTGAAAGTGATGGAAAATTTCGAGGAAAGACTTGTGGAATGCATCACCGAGGAAGGGCACCATCTTCCGGAAGTCATTTTCCGTACATGATTTTTTGTGGTTAGTTCTTGTAATTGGGTGCCTGGGAGCATTTAGTTACGTAATTGAATAAAATTAATTTGTAAAACTGATGGAGTTATAGTTATTTAAAATGTGACCATCCTTTTTGGGCCACCCTGTATGAACTTCAAATGACATGACGAACACTCTCATTTTGCACATTGATTCACACCCTGGTCATGAAACTAAGCAAAGACTTTCGTGACTGACGGAAACTAACAATCGTTCCTGACTAGGCATACAGAGAGTGATATACCTCGATTTTAGACAGTACCAGTTGGCAAATATCAACTTTAAATTACATAACGTAAACATTGTTAACGGACTCGAATTCCTACCCAGCATCTATTTTCCTTCTTAACGAACTACGAGAGATGTTAAATATTGCTTCTACACAAGTAACTTTCTTGAAAAGCTGTGAGGTAAAGCTTTGTGTTGGACAGGGATTCGAACCCAGAACCTAATTGGATTGTCATCGAAGCGCAATCAACTGTGACGTATCGGATTTTCTCGGCAGTAGCTAGATGTTTTAACTGAAATGACGAGACGAAACATTAATTTTTTCTTTCCCAGGCCTCCAACCTGGCACCTATCGCTGTTATATTTTAGAGAAAACTAACGTTTAAAATGGGTTTGTTACACCAGTAGTGACATGTGAGCATGTTTGAGCTACAAATAATATGATGAAGAGTTCAGTGCTGACTGGGAATCGAGCCCCACACACATCGTTGTTGACTGCACACAAAGAGACGTCAGCTACCGAATTTTTCTCTACCAGCAGCTCGGAATAACATCATTGAATGTACAGTGATTTCGCAAACAGTTCTGTGTCTCACTGGGACTCAAAAACGTCAGATACCGTTAGTCTTGACAACGAATGAAAATACATTAAAAATCAAAATTATTACCCACCAACAAATAGGTTTTCTCATGCTAGAGCTTGATAATACATAATGAAAGCTTTAGTGCTGGGCCAGGATTCGAACCCTTTAACGCGCAATATGTGGAGATGTCGAGGAATTTGCAGTTTTGAACAAATAACAAATTGCAGTCGAGCTGTATTGTCACGAAGGGAATAAATTCCGCGTTAAGGTCGCTCTGAGTTGCATTCCCAGATCAGAACCAATTTTATGGACATACAGAAGCTCAAATAAAAAATGGAATAAGTGTCCTGTGATCCTACATAGCGTTTGTTTCGTCACTAGAAATAAATAACTAGTATAAGAAAGGTTACTGTTGATAGAGTTTCTACGTGACGCGACTCCTGACTTTATTGTGGTTCAACCTATCGTCTACTTGGTAGAGAAGGAATATCACGTTTAACATGAATGTCAGACCACAATAACATTATACCTTCTTCACTTGGCATAGCCAGAAGAGAACAGATCTGTCTCTCCTTATCAGAAATCATCAGCAGAAGTTGGAATCGAACCCAGACCAGAAGTATATCAACGTAGTATCAGTCCAATAGACCACCAAATTCTCTTCTCTATTACCCGTTTTCTATCATAACAATGTTGCACCCCAGTGGATGAGAATTCTGACACAGACTCCCTGTAGTGGTTTGCAGCATGTTCAGTACATTCATTTACTTGGTTGACCGAATCGCCATGAACTAGCTGCCTCGGCTACCCAGTGCATACATTCGACTCTATTTTTTAATCACCGAAATAAAATCACATAACTGCCACATACACAGAATTGCCAACAGTGTAGGATGCAGAAATTTAAACAGGAAGTGTCCCTTTCGACTTGAGCTACTCTATTGCGCTATCTGTTTGTTAAAAACGTCGTGCAGTGCAAAAGAAAAGCTGTAACTGTCTGTCTCTCAGAAGTCTAGATCCGGCCATATGCATTATCTCACAGCACTGTGCAATGCGCAAGTTCTGGAGGAATTGTTGTTCAGTTCTGGAGGTGTTATACCTACGTGTCAGCTAGTAGCGTAATGGTAAGCGTCGCGCACTGTTGATAAGACGTTGCGAGTATGGGTACATTCACTGCTACATTTTTTAAAACGCCATACTGCTGTCTGCTGAAGTTATCGATCTAATGGAACTTTGAACATAATTCCCTTCACTTCTCAACCCAAAATTGTCGCATGTGGAAAAAGGGCTAACTTCTGCGACATTTTGTTCTTTTCAGGTTTAATAGATGGTCAGGCTGCAGATGCATCTCGAAACTTCTGTATTATGTATGAGGAGAGCACATCGTGCCAAAATACGTCAGAAAAGTATTTTCTACATTATCTGTCGTGTGGCAGTGGCATTTTATTCTTCATAAAACCTTGTTTGACAGCTTTAACTCAGAACAAGTTTTCTACATGCATGTAATCAATAAACTGCATGTGTATTGTCAGACTGCTATAGATAACATCAGAGAATTCGCATATATCGTTGATGATTAATTTCTCTCTCATGTTAACTAATGTTTTAACAACACTAAAAGAAACCGTACGAATATTGTGCACTGTATTATAAGAAATGAAATAAAACTACCCATGATAACGTTACGACGAAAGTCTGTTTCAATAAAACTGAGTATCTGTACACAAGCGCGCCTCTGTCGGCACGAATTAGTGAAATACTAATCACTTCGATTTCGGATGGGTCTGTGTTTGATTGGTATGCTGTGTCATACTCAAGTGGTACGCAAATGTTGCATTTCATAAATAAAGTTATGTATTCCTAGAAACCCAAAATTTGTTTGTCAGCAGCGGAAAGAGGCGTCACCTGTTGTGCAGCACTGTAAGTTTTTCACCATTGCACTATGAGCCGAAAGTATTTTCTTGCGACTTCTTTATCGATGTGTGATCTGACTGCTTGTAGCTCTTCCAGGGAAGGGATAAAAACGTTACAGTGAGCAAGACTGGAACCGCAAACCGTAACAGATGTTTTCTCTCAGGTTGACACGTTTCCACAGAGCTGGGGAAGAGGCATGCGTCTACGTCTCCTCTTACGAGACCAGTGGTGGCTAGAACTCGCAAACCGCTATTTAAAGGACGAGATTAGATGCGAATTTCACGTGCGACGACTTTCCTGGGCTGAAAGCCGTACATTTACAATCTTGTGTTATAGCTCAAGCGGTAACAATAACTCAGATTAATCAATGGAAATGACAGGAAAAATCAAGTGAACTTTGAGGGTTAATTCCGTGCACACCAGGAAGTAACTCGTCGATCACAGAGTTGCCAAATATACTTTGCCTTGTTGCCAAATCTCAGTTACATTACCAGCAGGAAGAAGACGAACCGATGTGATCCTACAGTGGGCTGGGAAGTGACCATAGCTGACGTCTCAAAGACGCGGCTGCTACGGCCTGGAATACGTAATCCGTCTGATTCATATTTCTGTAACTGGGTTTAGGGATTGGAGCTTAGTTACTAATAATACTCAGAACTGACTGCAAACTAAGCTTCATAAATCATTAACCCTCATAGTTGTTTTTATATATCTTTCGTAAGTGTACTCAAAACTAAGAAAATCATTGACGAACTTCTTCGTGCCTCGCCGATAGTCGAGCACAACAAACAAATAAAAATAAAAAAGACTGTGTGTGTGTGGAGATACGAACCCAGCACGCAATCGGATTGTTAACTACGTAAAATCAAATGCTACGTATCGGTTTTTCTCACCAGCTGCTAGATGTTTGAATCTAAAATAAGGATACAAATTTTGGTGCCTGAGCGACAATCGAACCGCACACCTACCGTCTTTCTTTATCATCCACGAACATAGCTTAAGTAACACATGCTTACTCACCAACACTAAGATGGGTGCGTGTTTCACCTGAAATAACGACACCTATTGCGATTGTTGGCAACACATGAACAGACATTAAAAATGCACGTTAATTTTTACTAGCAGACTGGTGTGCACGTGATAGGGCTTGAAATGAAATTATGAATATTTTTGTACTGGATCAGGATTCGGACTCACGTACTTACCTTTGGGGGGGACCTAGAGAAGATTGCAGTCTTGGGAAAAGGAGTGAAATGATTGAACTATACTGTTCCGAGAGATTCAGATCCTCGAAAGCTGAGATACGAATTCGAATCACAGTGCAGCACCAAATTTTTCAACGTCTCTAGTTCAATCAAGTACAAGAAAAATAAGAGCCATGTTCCTTTAAATGGCTATCGTTTCATCAAATAAAATAAAATTTTCAAATGTAAGTTAGTTTACTGGAGACAGTATTTCTGCTTACCATGACTTCCGCCTATGTCATTTCCCAACGTAAACCGGCTCTGCCCAATTGGTACTGAAGGAACGTGATGTTTAATGCGGATTCTGGATTATAACGTCTTTCTCTTGAGGTTATCAGAGGTAAAGTAAATCTGTTTGTGCCTCTTAAAAGTAAATGCCTGAACCCACGCATTGCACCTGGGATAGTTAGCTCCACCAGTCCATCGTGGCCACATTTCCCAGCCCCAGGAGTGTGCTGTAACGGATGATGTGCTTAGCTTTCAAAGAAGAAAAAGCGCAGATATGCACAGTGCCCGCATCTGCCCTTTAGTTTCTGTCTACACCCATGTGTCTGATTGTCTCTTTGTATCCTCCCATCTATTGAACTTAGATTTGAGAGCAGCGATAGCCACAGCGCTCGAGGTATTCATAGTACTGTATACGCGTGTGTAAATGTCTTCCAGTGTCCACTCAAAGAAGACATATTGCGGGATATAGAATTATGATGGGAGCATGATTGTATTGTCCACCTTACGGACAATGTTTTTGTTTAAGTCTGTGTTTACAACACATATTGCACGCTGAACACCCAGAAAAATTAACAAAACAAAATTATTTTATGAGAGCAACGTTAGTTACAGCGTTCGAAGTTTCCATAGTATTGTATACATGTGTGTAATGCCCACTCAGAGAAGACAAGGATACACAGTCTAGTTACCGTTCAAATGGCTCTGAGCACTATGGGACTCAACTTCTGAGGTCATTAGTCCCCTAGAACTCAGAACTAGTTAAACCTAACTAACCTAAGGACATCACAAACATCCATGCCCGAGGCAGGATTCGAACCTGCGACCGTAGCGGTCTTGCGGTTCCAGACTGCAGCGCCTTTAACCGCACGGCCACTTCGGCTGGCAGTCTAGTTCCCGTATCATAAATACGCCTCAGTTTGTGGATGAACTCAGACAGGTTGATAATCATGTTGAATATTTAGCAGTACTATGCCCGTTGGCGTTAAACTCGTTTTCAACCAATGATTCCTACAGCTACAGGAACATTACATGTGATATCTCTTAGACAAAATACTTATGCAGTGCTATAAGACGAAAAGATCGACCTGACTCAAACTGTGGGAAGTTTGTTTTACAACCTGCGTACCTGAATAAACAGCTTTTTCTATTTGAGATATCTGTGAACGTTGCTGCATAAGACGATTTAAGAAGAAACTAAATTTCTTCAGCAACGACAATGTTTAAAGACGTCGTTTTAACGGCACTAAATCGTTGTTTGTGAATCGTTTACTGGCTGTACTCCGCCGCATTTCGCTGGTTGGTAGGCAAAAAGCTTACTGACAAATTTCACACAAGGAAAAGGGGGACGAAATGTCTCCCACTGGAAGGTCATGTTGTTTTATTTAAATGATTACAAAATCAGCCAAAACGAACAGTGAGGCTCTCAGTATAAGCACATTACTGTTGTCAGAATGATGTTGCACTGCCCAGGGCCTGTAATGATAAAGGACCCGTTTAGGTCAGGCATACTGTATACAGAAGTGGAAGAGAGAGCACCACTAAATTCCACAATCCGCATGCATAGCAAACACACAGAAATTACTGTTACAGTGTACTATTGGAGCCCAATGAGTGAATTGCATATTTTCAGGTGAAAAAGAGCACTGGCAAACAGTCTTCGCTACATTAGGTTACTTAAACTGGTGTCACTCTCAGCTACAATTTATGGTCAGCGATTAAGTATAAGGTCATTGAGTCGGATGCGGCTTTTGCAACTGTGAAATACTTTCCTACATTATAGAAGTGAATATTAAATCTGAACTAATAATGCGAAAATTTTGAACTTGGATAGCTTACAATGAAAATCTGTCTGTTTATTGCAAAGGAAAACAATTGATTTCCTAAAACATTCTCTGCCATTCTCAACTTGAAACAGGTCACGTCGACCAAATCTTGTGGAAGAACTGACAGCGACGTATAACGGAAGGCAGTAAGATCCCTTGGCTTTTGGTTTGGAAATATTCGACAGCCATTTTTGGCGCAAGTAAATTAAGAAAGGCAGCGCGTTTTTGCTATCAAGTAACGTCTTCATCAATTACTTTAGTTTTAATGTAATCAGCGAGTAACTGCTGATGTTTGATATTAACATGGAAAGGACTCCGTAGACAGGGAAACAACCTCTTCATGGGCAACTACTTCTATAATGACCAAAAGGCATTAAATGATCTTCAAGCACATGTGTTCCAGCAACGGTATGAATAAAATGATAGTAACAATGACGGTAATATTCGAATTATCCGGTAACTTCACACTTCACATTGGATACTTCACACTTCACAGTGGATTTTCTCGAACTAAGAAAATTGCTGAATTAGTGAATATTTCAAAAATGGATTTCCATCGAGGCTATGATGCCTAGAACAGTCTTTACATCCTGCTGACATGAGACTAGCATAATCTCCGAGTCAGAAGATTTCTTCTACTTAACCATTTAATAGACTCTCATTTTTTCCACCGTGACTAATTTTGTAAGCTAAGCACATCATCCGTTACAGCACACTCCTGGGGCTGGGAAATGTGGCCACAATGGTCTGGTGGAGCTAACTATCACAGGTGCAATGCGTGGGTTCAGGCATTTACTTTTAAGAGGCACAAACAGATTTACATTACCTCTGGTAACCTCAAGAGAAAGACGTTATAATCCAGAATCCGCATTAAACATCACGTTCCTTCAGTACTAATTGGGCAGAGCCGGTTTACGTTGGGAAATGACATATGCGGAAGTCATGGTAAACAGAAATACTGTCTCCAGTAAACTAACTTACATTCGAACATTTTATTTTATTTGATGAAACGATAGCCATTTAAAGGAACAGGGCTCTTATTTTTCTTGTACTTGATTGAACTAGAGACGTTGAAAAATTTGGTGCTGCACTGTGATTCGAATTCGTATCTCATCTTTCGAGGATCTGAATCTCTCGGAACAGTATAGTTCAATCATTTCACTCCTTTTCCCAAGACTGCAATCTTCTCTAGGTCCCCCCCAAAGGTAAGTATGTGAGTCCGAATCCTGATCCAGTACAAAAATATTCATAATTTCATTTCAAGCCCTATCACGAGCATACCAGTCTGCAAGTGAAAATTAACGTGCATTTTTAATGTCTGTTCATGTGTTGCCAACAATCGCAATAGGTGTCGTTATTTCAGGTGAAACACGCACCCATCTTAGTGTTGGTGAGTAAGCATGTGTTACTTAAGCTATGTTCGTGGATGATAAAGAAAGACGGTAGGTGTGCGGTTCGATTGTCGCTCAGGCACCAAAATTTGTATCCTTATTTTAGATTCAAACATCTAGCAGCTGGTGAGAAAAACCGATACGTAGCATTTGATTTTACGTAGTTAACAATCCGATTGCGTGCTGGGTGCGTATTTCCACACACACACACACACAGTCTTTTTTATTTTTATTTGTTTGTTGTGCTCGACTATCGGCGAGGCACGAAGAAGTTCGTCAATGATTTTCTTAGTTTTGAGTACACTTACGAAAGATATATAAAAACAACTATGAGGGTTAATGATTTATGAAGCTTAGTTTGCAGTCAATTCTGAGTATTATTAGTAACTAAGCTCCAATCCCTAAACCCAGTTACAGAAATATGAATCAGACGGATTACGTATTCCAGGCCGTAGCAGCCGCGTCTTTGAGACGTCAGCTATGGTCACTTCCCAACCCACTGTAGGATCACATCGGTTCGTCTTCTTCCTGCTGGTAATGTAACTGAGATTTGGCAACAAGGCAAAGTATATTTGGCAACTCTGTGATCGACGAGTTACTTCCTGGTGTGCACGGAATTAACCCTCAAAGTTCACTTGATTTTTCCAGTCATATTCATTGATTAATCTGAGTTATTATTACCGCTTGAGCTATAACAAAAGATTGTAAACGTACGGTTTTCAGACCAGCAAAGTCGTTGCACGTGAAAATCGCATCTAATCTCGTCCTTTAAATAGCGGTATGCGAGTTCTAGCCACCACTGGTCTCGTAAGAGGAGACGTAGACGCATGCCTCTTCCCCAGCTCTGTGGAAACGTGCCAACCTGAGAGAAAACGTCTGTAATGGTTTGCGGTTCCAGTCTTGCTGATTATAACGTTTTTATCCCTTCTCTGAAAGAGCTAAAAGCAGTCAGATCACATATCGATAAGGAAATCGCAAGAAAATACTTTCGGCTCATAGTGCAATGGTGAAAAACTTACAATACTGCGCAACAGGTAACGCCTCTTTCCGCTGCTGACAAACAAATTTTGGGTTTCTAGGAATACATAACTTTATTTATGAAATGCAACATTTGCATACCACTTGAGTATGACACAGCATACCAATCAAACACAGACCCAATCGAAATCTAAGTGATTAGTATTTTACTAATTCGTGCCGACAGAGGCGCGCTTGTGTACAGATACTCAGTTTTATTGAAACAGACTTTCGTCGTAACGTTATCATGGGTAGTTTTATTTCATTTCTTATAATACAGTGCACAATATTCGTACGGTTTCTTTTAGTGTTGTTAAAACATTAGTTAACATGAGAGAGAAATTAATCATCAACGATATATGCGAATTCTCTGATTTTATCTATAGCAGTCTGACAATGCACATGCAGTTTATTGATTACATGCATGTAGAAAACTTGTTCTGAGTTAAAGCTGTCAAACAAGGTTTTATGAAGAATAAAATGCCACTGCCACACGACAGATAATGTAGAAAATACTTTTCTGACGTATTTTGGCACGATGTGCTCTCCTCATACATAATACAGAAGTTTCGAGATGCATCTGCAGCCTGACCATCTATTAAACCTGAAAAGAACAAAATGTCGCAGAAGTTAGCCCTTTTTCCACATGCGACAATTTTGGGTTGAGAAGTGAAGGGAATTATGTTCAAAGTTCCATTAGATCGATAACTTCAGCAGACAGCAGTATGGCGTTTTAAAAAATGTAGCAGTGAATGTACCCATACTCGCAACGTCTTATCAACAGTGCGCGACGCTTACCATTACGCTACTAGCTGACACGTAGGTATAACACCTCCAGAACTGAACAACAATTCCTCCAGAACTTGCGCATTGCACAGTGCTGTGAGATAATGCATATGGCCGGATCTAGACTTCTGAGAGACAGACAGTTACAGCTTTTCTTTTGCACTGCACGACGTTTTTAACAAACAGATAGCGCAATAGAGTAGCTCAAGTCGAAAGGGACACTTCCTGTTTAAATTTCTGCATCCTACACTGTTGGCAATTCTGTGTAGGTGGCAGTTATGTGATTTTATTTCGGTGATTACAAAATAGAGTCGAATGTATGCACTGGGTAGCCGAGGCAGCTAGTTCATGGCGATTCGGTCAACCAAGTAAATGAATGTACTGAACATGCTGCAAACCACTACAGGGAGTCTGTGTCAGAATTCTCGTCCAGTGTGGCGTAACATTGTTATGATAGAAAAATGGGTAATAGAGAAGAGAATTGGGTGGTCTATTGGACTGATACTTGGTTGATATACTTCTGGTCTGGGTTCGATTCCAACTTCTGCTGATGATTTCTGATAAGGAGAGACAGATCTGTTCTCTTCTGGCTATGCCAAGTGAAGAAGGTATAATGTCATTGTGGTCTGACATTCATGTTAAACGTGATATTCCTTCTCTACCAAGTAGACGATAGGTTGAACCACAATAAAGTCAGGAGTCGCGTCACGTAGAAACTCTATCAACAGTAACCTTTCTTATACTAGTTATTTATTTCTAGAGACGAAACAAACGCTATGTAGGATCACAGAACACTTATTCCATTTTTTATTTGAGCTTCTGTATGTCCATAAAATTGGTTCTGATCTGGGTATGCAACTCAGAGCGACCTTAACGCGGAATTTATTCCCTTCATGACAATACAGCTCAACTGCAATTTGTTATTTGTTCAAAACTGCAAATTCCTCAACATCTCCACATATTGCGCGTTAAAGTGTTCGAATCCTGGCCCAGCATTAAAGCTTTCATTATGTATTATCAAGCTCTAGCATGAGAACACCTATTTGTTGGTGGGTAATAATTTTGATTTTTAATGTATTTTCATTCGTTGTCAAGACTAACGGTATCTGACGTTTTTGAGTCCCAGTGAGACACAGAACTGTTTGCGAAATCACTGTACATTCAATGATGTTATTCCGAGCTGCTGGTAGAGAAAAATTCGGTAGCTGACGTCTCTTTGTGTGCAGTCAACAACGATGTGTGTGGGGCTCGATTCCCAGTCAGCACTGAACTCTTCATCATATTATTTGTAGCTCAAACATGCTCACATGTCACTACTGGTGTAACAAACCCATTTTAAACGTTAGTTTTCTCTAAAATATAACAGCGATAGGTGCCAGGTTGGAGGCCTGGGAAAGAAAAAATTAATGTTTCGTCTCGTCATTTCAGTTAAAACATCTAGCTACTGCCGAGAAAATCCGATACGTCACAGTTGATTGCGCTTCGATGACAATCCAATTAGGTTCTGGGTTCGAATCCCTGTCCAACACAAAGCTTTACCTCACAGCTTTTCAAGAAAGTTACTTGTGTAGAAGCAATATTTAACATCTCTCGTAGTTCGTTAAGAAGGAAAATAGATGCTGGGTAGGAATTCGAGTCCGTTAACAATGTTTACGTTATGTAATTTAAAGTTGATATTTGCCAACTGGTACTGTCTAAAATCGAGGTATATCACTCTCTGTATGCCTAGTCAGGAACGATTGTTAGTTTCCGTCAGTCACGAAAGTCTTTGCTTAGTTGCATGACCAGGGTGTGAATCAATATGCAAAATGAGAGTGTTCGTCATGTCATTTGAAGTTCATACATATTCTCAACTAGCTGCTCGTGAATAACTTAAATTTTTAATGTGATTTTGTGTTAAATAATAAGAACGGTATGTTGTTTTGAAGAGGAAATCATGAATACGACGAACTTACTACGTGAATTACCAATCCGACGTAATAATGAGATTGGTAACATTTCATATATGTCATTTATTGTAATAAATGTGAACTTACAAGCCTGAAGAACCGTCTTATCTGTGATAAGATGTTCCCTGATATTTGTAGTACCTTGGTATTACTTTACATCTTGAGTTACTGCGATACAGAGCAGTGTTTTCTAGTGGTGACTTGTTGGAACCATTTTCAGTAGTCAAACGACTGTGCCGAGGGGCAACTAGAGGACCTGCTAGACAGCTGCGCTATGTGGGTTGCATTCGAATCAGGCGAAACGCAATTCAGATCGTTCGGATACTTTTGAGCACGACTATACCATATCTCTTTAAGGATCCCACAAAATAAATTTTTCCTCAGTATAATTATAACATATATTGATTTCCTATCTAATTTTAGTGTACAGTGTGTGAATTTGCATATCTGTGGAGTGTGTAGCGAGACTTATGGCGAATGTACTGGGTGATCAAAAAGTCAGTATAAATTTGAAAACTGAATAAATCACGGAATAATGGAGATAGCGAGGTACAAATTGACATAAATGCTTGGAATGACATGAGGTTTTATTAGAACCAAAAAATACAAAAGTTAAAAAAATGTGCGACAGATGGCGCTTCATCTGATCACAATAGCAATAACTAGCATAACAAAGTAAGACAAAGCAAAGGCGATGTTCTTTACAGGAAATGCTCCATATGTCCACCATCATTCCTCAACAACAGCTGTAGTCGAGGAATAATGTTGTGAACAGTACTGTAAAGCATGTCCGGAGTTATGGTGAGGCATTGGCGTCGGATGTTGTCTTTCAGCATCCCTAGAGATATCGGCCGACCACGATACATTTGCGACTTCAGGTAACCCCAAAGCCAATAATCGCACGGACTGAGGTCTGGGGGCCTGGGAGGCCAAGCATGTCGAAAGCTGGGGCTGAGCACACGATCATCACCAAACGACGCTCGCAAGAGATCTTTCACGCGTCTAGCAATATTTGGTGGATCGCCATCCTGCATAAACATCGTACATTCCAGCAGGTGTTTATCAGCCAGGCCGGGGATGATGCGATTCTGTAAATATCGGCGTACCTCTCACCCGTCACGGTAGCAGGTACTGACGTTTTGCTGTCCAGCGCCATCTGTCGGACATTTTGTGAACTTTGTAGTTTTTTGGTTCTAATAAATCCCCATGTCATTCCAAGCATGTGTGTCAATTTTTACCTCTCTATCTACATTATTCCGCGGTTTAATAAGTTTTCTAATTTATACTGACTTTTTGATCACCTGGTAGATAAAAGTCTGCTGCAATATGCTACCACCTGGTGGCACTGACGTAAACTAGTGGTTGAGTGCACGCCATGAACAGTGCACGTTGGTTATCAAATCCGTATGTATTTGGCCCATAACGCAATCACGTCACGCCAGTTGCGCATGTGCAGAAGCTCCTTAAAACGTGCACAAATGAAGGTGTGTTCACGATCCTGATCCCAAGTTTCAGCGAGTCTAGTGGAGCAATGTGTAGCACAGCGCGGTAAATTTAGTGCCGTGTACTTCAGATTACCGCGTCTATATTGTGTTTAACGCCATTCAAAGGAAAATTGCCAACAAATTCGCAAGTTGTTAAAAGTTAGGATGTTGAGGTGCTCTTGTGCTCTTACATAGCAGCAGCCACTGGTACTAGATTATTTGAAATGTAAACTATTCTATTAATCCGCATCTAATAGCATACTAATGTCACCATGGAGTACCTGGATAAGAAACACGGTCCTGTTACACCACATCACACGTTACAGTTTTCTGTTACAGGAGCTGCTGCACGCATCGCCGTCGCATTTAGATGCAGTATTGCATTAGTCTCTGAAGTGGCATACGAATTCCTTTACAAACCCAAGGATCATCTCGTAAAATCTAGACAAGACTGTAAGATTTAATTTTCCAGTCCTTTTGAGAGTTGGCAATACTCTCTTAGGATGTAAAGGTTGGCTACAGCGCGCATACACAAGCTCTGGAATCTAAGATATTGTTGTCACGCCTCGCAGCGCACCGATTAACGAGTGGCAGTTTTGGAAGCAAGTGTAGGAACCCGCCTGCTGTGGTGGGCACGTATGTTGGGCGAGGGGTCGTCGCCGAGCTGCCATACTGCCGTGTCCGCCAGCAGCGACACAAGATTTGGTATTCAGTTGATAATTTTTTATAATTTGCAGCGCGCTTATTAATTTAAAGAAAAGGGTTTGTGTATGTGCGTAGCAGGAGACGGTAATTTTGATAATGATAGGAGTTGAATTCTCTAGGGGAAACCATTGTTAGATTAAGTATTGATTTTTGTCATTGATTTCTTTTGTAATTATCAGGGAATTGTTTCACTATGTATTCAATTGAGAAGTATTTCAGTCTGTCTGAAGAGTTTGATTAATTTGTAATACTGATTTAATGTCAATGGAGGCAGATTTACAAACGAAGCGATAGTTTAAAGAGCTTCTATCGTTTTGTTAATTGAATGAGAAAGAATCGGTTTCAGAATATAGCTTTTTGTTTGGGTTATCATTTACCGAGTTTAGATTTGACCAAACCCTTTCTCTTGAATTATATGTAGTTGTAGTAAGCAGCAGCAGCCGCAGCAACAACAGGAGTCGCCATACAGGACATTCATTGCACTCAGCATGAATAATAAGTTTTCTTATGTTTTTGTTAAATAATGGAATGCAGCAGATCAAGCAGTGGCAGCAGAAAGACCGAGTAAGTTATTTGTTGCGCACAGGACCAAAAAAAAAAAAAATAAAGTTTTGGCGATCTGTAATAGTAAAGTTAACAAGAGTACAAGCACGAGATTTTCAGTAGAAAACACGAGATAAGAAGATAGAGCTCGCGACTTTCACCTGTCGACGTGCTTGCCAGGATACGTTTTTTTTTTTGATGAGTCGTAGTTATATACGCTTCGTCTTTCTATTGCCAACTGCAAGCTTACGCAAAAGTAATCATTAGTGGAGGCACAGCATTTTGATCGCTTGCGCACTGCTTTGTATTAACACAAAATTTTATTTCAGCAGTTTTGTCTTTTAATTTGTTAGTGCATTGTGTAATAGTTAATTGATCAGTGGAATTTTTATCATAGCGGTGTATGTTAGTGACATGTTTTCGTTCGTATCGCGACAATGAGGACGCGAGCACAAAGGAAAATGGAAAATAATTCAGATGCTACTGCAAACGCGAACGTAGATACGGTTGCGAACATGAATGTAGGAGCGGTTTCAAACGCAGTTTCTGAAAATTCGGAACAGAGAGTAGGAAATTCTTTTGAGAATATTGAGATCTGGGAATTTTCGAACAATACTGTGGAGAATCGGAATGTAGGCGATCATTTGCCAACAGTGCGTGATGAACAACTGTGTGCTACACGCAACTTAGGACATGACAATACAGTGACACTAACAGAACGCATTATGAGTAATTCGAGCGTTCCTTCCGCCTCAAAAGTGCAGAGTAATTTTGTTTTCCCCACTTTCGGTGGAAATTCAGGTCTGGTTGCCACTCCGATGGAGCGGAGTAATTTTGCCTTTCCTTCTGTTAGTGGAAATGCAGGTACTGCTTCTGCTTTAACAGAGAAGAACGTTGTACTCCCTGCCCCAAATAATGATGTTTTACAATTGTAACTGAGTAAACTCATCGAATTTAATGACAGACAGGAGAGTAAACTCACTGAATTTAATGACAGACAGGAGAGTAAACTCACTTAATTTAAGAGTAAACTCACTGAATTGAGTGACAATAATGCAAAGAATTTCAAATCCCTTCAGAACGAAATTAATGAGAATCTCACATTGTTTCAGGGTGAGGTGAATGACAATTTAAATACACTCCTGGAAATTGAAATAAGAACACCGTGAATTCATTGTCCCAGGAAGGGGAAACTTTATTGACACATTCCTGGGGTCAGATACATCACATGATCACACTGACAGAACCACAGGCACATAGACACAGGCACTAGTACAGTGTATATCCACCTTTCGCAGCAATGCAGGCTGCTATTCTCCCATGGAGACGATCGTAGAGATGCTGGATGTAGTCCTGTGGAACGGCTTGCCATGCCATTTCCACCTGGCGCCTCAGTTGGACCAGCGTTCGTGCTGGACGTGCAGACCGCGTGAGACGACGCTTCATCCAGTCCCAAACATGCTCAATGGGGGACAGATCCGGAGATCTTGCTGGCCAGCGTAGTTGACTTACACCTTCTAGAGCACGTTGGGTGGCACGGGATACATGCGGACGTGCATTGTCCTGTTGGAACAGCAAGTTCCCTTGCCGGTCTAGGAATGGTAGAACGATGGGTTCGATGACGGTTTGGATGTACCGTGCACTATTCAGTGTCCCCTCGACGATCACCAGTGGTGTACGGCCAGTGTAGGAGATCGCTCCCCACACCATGATGCCGGGTGTTGGCCCTGTGTGCCTCGGTCGTATGCAGTCCTGATTGTGGCGCTCACCTGCACGGCGCCAAACACGCATACGACCATCATTGGCACCAAGGCAGAAGCGACTCTCATCGCTGAAGACGACACGTCTCCATTCGTCCCTCCATTCACGCCTGTCGCGACACCACTGGAGGCGGGCAGTACGATGTTGGGGCGTGAGCGGAAGACGGCCTAACGGTGTGCGGGACCGTAGCCCAGCTTCATGGAGACAGTTGCGAATGGTCCTCGCCGATACCCCAGGAGCAACAGTGTCCCTAATTTGCTGGGAAGTGGCGGTGCGGTCCCCTACGGCACTGCGTAGGATCCTACGGTCTTGGCGTGCATCCGTGCGTCGCTGCGGTCCGGTCCCAGGTCGACGGGCACGTGCACCTTCCGCCGACCACTGGCGACAACATCAATGTACTGTGGAGACCTCACGCCCCACGTGTTGAGCAATTCGGCAGTACGTCCACCCGGCCTCCCGCATGCCCACTATACGCCCTCGCTCAAAGACCGTCAACTGCACATACGGTTCACGTACACGCTGTCGCGGCATGCTACCAGTGTTAAAGACTGCGATGGAGCTCCGTATGCCACGGCAAACTGGCTGACACTGACGGCGGCGGTGCACAAATGCTGCGCAGCTAGCGCCATTCGACGGCCAACACCGCGGTTCCTGGTGTGTCCGCTGTGCCGTGCGTGTGATCATTGCTTGTACAGCCCTCTCGCAGTGTCCGGAGCAAGTATGGTGGGTCTGACACACCGGTGTCAATGTGTTCTTTTTTCCATTTCCAGGAGTGTAGTAAATTTGAAGAAATGACCAGTCAGTTGAAAAGTCAGCTACGTGAAGAATTCAAATCAGATATTAATAATCTTATATCCCGACTTGATCACGTACAAAATGTTGATACTGTTGAAGTGAAACGACAGACGTCACAACAAGAACTGCAAGTAGAGGAACTAGCGAAAAATGTTGAGTCATTGCAATTACAGACCACCAATGAAGTTTCAAAGATAGAAACTCAATTAACGACAGTAGCTAAACAGGTAGATGAATTATCCATGAAAGTACGGAACTGAGTAGTGGGTTAGAGTCGAGGTCAGATGACACTCAGCCGGTACAATCGCGGATACCGAAGAATTTCAGCCTCTGCAACGTTTTAAACAAGGGCAGATGACAATTAATCAGCAAAACAAACGTGACGTAAAAAATATACAGGAACAGCTTGCCAGCATAGATCGATCGCAGCAATGACATGGGTAGATCCGATAATTACTAAATCGGTAACGACAATGAGCGCGTTAATTATGTAAATGCCGAACACTTTTCTCGTGGATATAACACGTTTGTGGGACGTAATATAGGAAACGCGAGTCATGCTGTAAAATAAAACTCATCCGCAAAGAAAAATGACGAGTTTTACTATAAGCATTTTCTCACAGTTAGGAAATTTAAAATTTTTCGGAATGCTAGTCACGAAATCCACCCTCGAGAGAGGTTACAACAATTTGACTATTCTTTACCACCAACATGGCCAATTGTCTACAAACTGGAATTCATTTGCAGTTATCTTGAAGGAGAGCCTGCAACAAGAATGCGCTCAATAGTACGTGAATGTCACACATACGGTGATTTTTATCACGCATTCTTATCTGCTTACTGGTCATAGACTACACAAGATCGTGTAAAACATTAGATCATTATGATGCAAAGTTATGAGCAGTCGAAATTTTCAACTCCAGTGCAATATTTTGAAAACATGATGCGCAGGAACAGATATTTAACGAATCCGTACAATCAGTCGGAATTAATTCGTATCTGTTTGACAAAACTGCCTATCAGATTACGCCACATAATTTTGGCAGGTAGGTGGAAAGATGACTTGGAGGCATTCCAAGCTCTTTTTTAAGAATTAGAATTTGACAACTATGAAAACACACAAAGAGATAATAGTAATCAGTATTGGGAAAATAATAATCCGCGGCGTGACCGTAAAAGCGTATGGAACTCAGACGGACCTCACGCGTGCAGGGCGGAAGAAGATAGGCGCGATATGCGGCATCAATCGTATAACACAGATCATAGACGCCAGAGAAATGATTTTTTATGATGATAAGAACTCTCAGTACAGTAATAGAGATCGCGGACCGCGAGAGCAAAGGCGTTATGGAAATGAAAATTATTTTAGAAGGAATTGTCGCGGTAGGGCCAACCGAAATTGGCGCGGACACGCTAATTACAATTCGGAAAGCGGTGCTCATGCAGAATACAGAGCATCGAACCCACGTGATAATTATGGTCATAACAATTATGAGAAACAAAACAGTTATAATGAGGGGACGAATCAAAATTGGCAGGATCGCAGAAATTCCAATGTAGAAATCCCAATGTAGAAATCAGACCATCCAACCCAAGCAATAATTCGCGGCAATACGAGCCGGCACAACAATGACTAGCGACAAGGACTACAAACGGACCGTTTGTAGCAGCGGAAAGCCGACACACAAATTATGTTAACTTTGTTGGACGGGAGGACATTAGAGACACATTATTACAAGAAAATGATAACAGCGAAATTATGTATGCTCATCCAATTATAAAAATCTCTGTAGGAAATATTATACTTTCAGCTGTACTTGATTCTGGCAGCCCTGTGAATGTAATTAGCGAGACAATGATTAAGAAGTGTGAACAGGCATCTGTTTGTCCAACCTTGCCATTATTAAAGACCAAATTAAGGGGAGTCATTCAAGGAAAGAGTGTAGACGTACGCAATCAGACTTCTTTACTTTTTCAGGTGTCAAGAAGTAACTATGTACGATTTTTAGGGAGAAATAACATGAAATAACAGAAACTGTTGACATTATCTTCAGGTAAAATATAGTGTATAAGTGGCTCTGAATTGAGAAGGTATATTTGATGGGCAATAGTATAATTAGGAAACCTTCGAACTGACACTTGTTCTGATTTATGAGGTAGTTTGAAGAGTGATGATTTATGTGGATTTTTCGTGTTTATTAATTTGCCAGGTAAGGCGTATTAGGATTCATGGACCACTCATGATTAGTGTGACACACTGAGGGAGCACTTTTCAGACATTTATAGAACAAGAGAAGGTAAGAAAGACACATTTCGAAACGAAGAACCCACAACGGTATTATAAGAAGGAAGATATAGCTTATACACATTTGCGTAAAATTTAAGTCACAGTAATGTTAAGGTAGAGTACACACTTACTTCAAATTTAAGTCACAGTAAAGTTAAGACATAGCTGTGAGTCACGAAAGGAGTTCTGATGCAAATGCACAGCAAAGTATTGAATTATGTGATGAATGAGTGCCAAGAATTTTTTTTTTTCGCTCTGTGAAATTGTGGAATGGTAAGAATGATAGTGTTGTTTCTCTTCTTATTGTTATTAAGGTTGCCTGCATTTATTGCAGGAAACATGATCGCAACGGATGTTTTCTCCATTGCAGAAACGAAAGCACTTAACGTGACGTAATTTTGTGTAGTAGACGATATTTTCAGATCGGAGCGTAGCACGCTTACCGTTAAGAGTCGCGAGAAGAAAGACGTTCCAGAAACAGTCGGCCGTGACAAAAACACCGAGCTATGACCATCCTAGATAATTATGTCATGTATTAAACGATTTCTTTTCTCTTTCCAGAGCTAAATGACTCTTACGCCAAGAGGCGAGAGTATCTGCCATATTTAATGAATGTGTAAATAGTAGTGTAACATAAGTCAGTTTAATATTTATCTTGTGTTTTTCTAGTTCGTGATTGTAATTTAGTGATGCAGTGCCGATTCCAGCACGAGGTTAATTGGAAGGTGGTGATTTTTTTTCTTGTCATGTCATATATTTATTTCTTGTCACCTTGATGAATAAACCATTTCTTTCAGTTTCTACTGGACAGATGGAGGGGCTTTGTGTGTTGTATTTGGTAAATATTTCTTTTATTATTTACTTTGTAGGTTATTTCTTATTCTTCTTCTTTGTGACCGTCCAAGGTATGGCCCCACAGATTCATACAAAGACTAGGGAGGCCTCCAAACAGAGACAATGAGGACTCCATATAAAAACTATTGAGACGCTATGCCACAGACATTGACTTTGACATCAGAAATATTGACAGTCATTACAGATTAATAATTATTAATTTGATATAACTTAATAATTAGAGTGTAAAAATTCTGACGTAAAGTCACGTAATTATTCACTAAATTTTATACATATTCATGAACTGATTTGGCGAGTCGTTGGCTAGACTTTTTCTAAATGATTCTGTAACTTTGATTATATATAATAGCATCACTGTGGAATTTCTTCTCTATTTGTAGGATTATTTAAATATTTTGTACTTAACAATTATTGTAACAAATACTGTAACATTCTTTTTCAGCATCACTAGTAATCTAAAAATAGTAGGTAATTAGAGTTCGATGGCACAGGATTTATGCCTTGAAATTAAAATGATATTTTTTTGTGTGGTGCCAAATTTGTAATGATTCGTGGTCACAATCAAAACTTTGCCACTGTTATTGGCCAAACTAATCGTAAGAAAATTTACTTGCCACCATGTAGTGAGCCTCACATTATTCATGACTTGAAATATATGCCACAAATCTGTAATTGCTGTGGCAATAAAGTTAAAGAAAACATTTGAATGAGCTCAGAGCTCACATGCTTGTTTATATGATATAATATTATTCCTTGCTTAATTTCTGTAATTAGGTTGGAGATATCGTATTTTAAAGGGAGAATCTATTTTCTATAAAATATGACGTTTTCAGTATAGAGAAATACTCAACCGAGACTTGTACTACATAAGCTTGAGGAGGTACTTATGCAATAACGTAGTGACGTGTGGTTGTCAGTGAATATGAAGTCCCTGAGTCTGCCTACACTGTAAATTAACTGATGTTGGAATATTAGTGTGGTTGTCAGTGGATATGAAGTCACTGAGTCTGCTGCACTTAAGTCCGCAGAAGTGGCCGTGCGGTTAAAGGCGCTGCAGTCTGGAACCAAAGGACCGCTATGGTCGCAGGTTCGAATCCTGCCTCGGCCATGGATGTTTGTGATGTCCTTAGGCTAGTTAGGTTTAACTAGTTGTAAGTTCTAGGGGACTAATGACCTCAGCAGTTGAGTCCCATAGTGCTCAAAGCCATTTTTTTCTGCTGCACTTAAAACATGTAGACCTGATTTCTTTTGACCAGAGGGAACTGCGAGCATAAAAACATAAAATATCATGTAGTCAGACCACTACAGATTAATGTCATGGAAACGTAAGTGCCCAAAGGCAGAAAATAAAATACTATTTTTTACTGATTACTAGGTTATGTTAGCTTATAGAAGACTACTGTTACACATCTGTTAAACTTATATGTTCTTTTTTATCTACTTATGTAAGAAACTTGTTATATCTCCTTTAATGTTTTCTTGTTACATACATACTAGGCTAGCAACATTTTCATATTATTTTTGTAAAAGGAGTCATGTTTTCTCCTTTCCAATCAATTAGGCAAGCAACATTTCAGCAATTTTGTATAAGATTTTGACATTTTTCTCTTGCCTATATGCCATGCAAGAAAATTTTCATCCTTTTGTAAAAAAAAAAAAAAAAAAAAAAACTTAGATGCTAAGCAAGAAATACTTTTACTCACTGGATATAAATTGCAACATTTTTACTCTTTACCTAATTTTTTCGTCGTTTTGCAAAAAATTTTGCTGTTTGCTCCTTGCCAATATGTTAGGCAAGAATCACCCCGCAAAATGTTCAAAAATGAGGTTGGGGGTTATGACAGTTGGCAATACTCTCTTAGGATGTAAAGGTTGGCTACAGCGCGCATACACAAGCTCTGGAATCTAAGATATTGTTATCACGCCTCGCAGCGCTGATTAACGAGTGGCAGTTTTGGAAGCGAGTGTAGGAACCCACCTGCTGTGGTGCGCACGTATGTTGGGCGAGGGGTCGTCGCCGAGCTGCCATACTGACGTGTCCGCCAGCAGCGACACAAGGTTTGGTATTTAGTTGATATTTTTTTATAATTTGCAGTGCGCTTATTAATTTAAAGAAAAGGGTTTGTGTATGTGCGTAGCAGCAGACGGTAATTTTGATAATGATAGGAGTTGAATTCTCAAGGGGAAACCATTGTTAGATTAAGTAATGATTTTTGTCATTGATTTCTTTTGTAATTATCAGGGAATTGTTCCACTGTGTATTCAATTGAGAAGTATTTCAGTCTGTCTGAAGAGTTTGATTAATTTGTAATATTGATTTAATGTCAATGGAGGCAGATTTACAAACGAAGCGATAGTTTAAAGAGCTTCTATCGTTTTGTTAATTGAATGAGAAAGAATCGGTTTCAGAATATAGCTTTTTGTTTGGGTTATCATTTATCGAGTTTAGATTTGACCAAACCCTTTCTCTTGAATTATATGTAGTTGTAGTAAGCAGCAGCAGCCGCAGCAACAGCAGGAGCCGCCATACAGAAAATGCATTGCACTCAGCATGAATAATAGGTTTTTTTATGTTTTTGTTAAATAATGGAATGCAGCAGATCAAGCAGTGGCAGCAGAAAGACCAAGTAAGTTATTTGTTGCGCACAAAAATAAAGTTTTGGCGATCTCTGTAATAGTAAAGTTAACAAGAGTACAAGCACGAGATTTTCAGTAGAAAACACGAGATAAGAAGATAGAGCTGGCAACATTTACTTTCAGGATATCAACAGGTGTGCCGGAGTACTGCAGACTTCGCATTTGAATGACCACCGACAGAGCTTAGGTGACCTTGGCCCTGTTGAACCAGTTCATTTCGGACTATACTGACACGTCAGATGTCTTACATCAGCAGCAAACTTTCCTAGCGACCTATGTTGCATCCGCCAGGTTAACCAACTACAGACAGTAGGTACAATTTGACTCTAAATACGTGGATACTCAGTCGAAAAGTTTATGCTTGAAATGCATTTTACTAAACAGAGCTATATTTCATACTTAAGTAGGAAGTGTCTCGTAATGCCAGCCGGGGAGGCCGAAGGGTTCTAGACGCTACAGTCTGGAACCGCGCGATCGCTACGGTCACAGGCTCGAATCCTGCCTCGGGCTACGATGTGTGTGATGTCCTTAGGTTAGTTAGGTTTAAGTAGTTCTAAGTTCTAGGGGATTGATGACCTCAGAAGTTAAGTCCCATAGTGCTCAGAGCCATTTGAACCATTTGTCTCGTAGTCCCACACTAACAATAATGTCGTAAATTGCAGTTTTGAGTGTCCAAGTCAACTCGAATGTTGTTGCTACTGCATCCTACACTTTCACCCGCGTCGGTTGATGTTATTAGATGTGTGTGTGTGTGTGTGTGTGTATGTGTGTGTGTGAGAGAGAGAGAGAGAGAGAGAGAGAGAGAGAGATAAAGGGAGAGAGAGAGACCATGTTTGCACATGACACAGCTTGCGGAAGACCAGAATTTAATTTCGGAAAACGATATCGGCTGTCGTGTTCACATGCTAGGCCGGAATCAGTTTTGTTGCCTCCATGAATTATTGGTTTCCCAGACATCAGCTGATTTCCGAGCACCGGTCTCTGAACATCAGGGTTTCAGATTTCGCCGCCGTGCTGAAGGGAGCAGTTTGTCAGTGTCTTCGTAATTTTTTAACGGGGAGAGAGTTCGATATTTTCTCGGGTTTAAAGATGTGATGCTTTGAAATTTTTATCCACAAATGTTAATTCTTGCGAAACTCGTTTATTACGTCCAAGTAGAGCACACATGTAGATAACAATGTGACGCTACAACTGAAGGAACAACATTGAATTGTACAATTTGGGATCTTGCAATGTCTAGAAAATCTGTTATCGGCTAAAGACATGTACTGTTCCAGTGCGGGAAATAATGAGTGTGTTGTCACCAACTAATGTCGGTCTACGAAGGCATTTAGAATCACTAGAGAGAGTGGGTGCAGAAATTAATGCATTGTGATTTCAGTACTTCCTCTACTGTAAGTTAATGCAGTATAGACTATTCACAGGTTTTCTTACTTGCAACAAAACAACAGGCGAGCCTCAGCTGGGTGGGGGCCAGTAGCTGCGGTCAGGGGCTGCAGCAGCGCCCATCACCTGCAGCGCCTTAATGAAACCCGATATTGTGTGTGCAGTCTTCAGCAACGGCCATTCATTACTTACGCCTCAAATCCCTCGAAATCGGGGCAACATATCTGATACATCAGGGAAATGTGTACCCCATTGCGGAAATGGGCCATTCAAAATCTATGTGTACGCAAGTCCGCAGCTCGTGGTCGTGCGGTAGCGTTCTCGCTTCCCGCGCCCGGGTTCGATTCCCGGTGGGGTCAGGGATTTTCTCTGCCTCGTGATGACTGGGTGTTGTGTGATGTCCTTAGGTTAGTTAGGTTGAAGTTGTTCTAGGGGACTGATGACCATAGATGTTAAGTCCCATAGTGCTCAGAGCCATTTTTTTGTGTACGCTTGTTACCGCGCGCTCAACCCTCTCCTGGTCATAGCAAAAGGGCGTGCGCAGTTTTCGAAAAAAAATATTGAAATGTAATGAAAGGGTGTCTCCTTTACGCATCTGCTACGTGTCGATTCTCTGTAATGTGGTCAAGAAAGGTGTACGGCCCTAAACGAAGGGAGGAACAACATATTTCATAGGGAAACCGTGAAATTCAAAATTATTAATTCTTTCGTGGCCCCTTGCTGACAAACTGCCTGTTGGTTTCTGTCTCGGGTTCATCGGTTGACGTTTGTTTGATGATTTTTTTTGAAGCTTCGCCAGCACTAGTGGCTGACGCGGCCAAAGCGTCACCCTCCATTGCCGCTGGTGAAGCTTTGACAATGCCAGCCTCTCGTGCTCGCTAAACATAAGAAAAATCATTAAACAAACCTCAGCCTCAGCAGAAGAACCCCTACAGAAGCCAACAGGAAGTCTGAAATTACAAATGTTTCAAGAGGCGGTGGCACGAAAAAATTTCTTTGAAACTCTCTCCGAACTCTTTACAAATTACACAATGTTTCCTTGCTGCAATGGTAACATTTAATTTACAGAAGGGTTTCCCCTTACAGGTTAATGGCTTCTGCACAGGATTAATGTGGAACAGCGTACAATTCTGTTATTACTTACGTTACAGTTTTAAAAATGTTCACGTCATAACTTTTTACACCCATAAAATGTTAGTTATGGTTGTTTCTCACCTGTCCTAATAAATTCTGCGTTTCCTTTCGTCTGGTGACAGGTTATGATGCACGCTATAACAGCGCGTAAGACCTTTCGTAACATAATCGTGTCGATATTTTTTGTGTGTTTGTCATTTAGTTTTTCTTGTACGAAATGTCGTGAACCTCGACTTGGTTAGACGACAACTCGGCTCTTAAAGATGCAAGATTTCCGCTGCTACCAAAAACAAAGAGCCGCACTTTGCTACACTTTCTGTAAGCTCCGCGCCAGTTTGTTTTTGCCGCTCTAGGGCGTGCTGCGGTACTGTGCCTGACACTGAGATTTCATTCTGTACCAGCACTGCACACGCGTACCTGCAAACATGCTGAAAATTAAGTACGTACCATATTATTTTCTAAGTGCTTACTAAAACTACCGGAGCACCTTACACATATGAACATCCACGTGGAAAACGTACGGATGAAAATAAAAATTGCGTAATTTGTCGCTGTTAACGAAGAGCAACGTAAGTTGTCAAAGACACAGAAAGAACTACTACAATACAATGCAGTTCAGTACAGAAGGTGAGTGAATAAAATACGCAATGAAATGAACATTAATAAGACTTTTATTGAAATACAATAATTGCGCGAAAGTACCCAGAATTTATGAAGATCCACTGGAAATTTCAGAGGCGAGATATGCATCTCAACCCATGGATGCCTGAGTGTTTGGACTGACGTTAATGCATGATGGACGTTCAGAAGCCGCCACTGAGATTTCTATAAATACCGCAATTTTTCAGCCTTGTTAGGTTTATTATGAAAACTTTATTTTAAAAACGAGTGAATACAGTGTTATAAAACATATTTGTAGTTAGCTTAAATTGCGAAAACATTGAAGAAAAGCTTTGGACATTAATTTCAATGGATTAAGTTTCAATTTAATCTTGACCAGTTTTATTATTTTGGGAATATAATAACTTATATTATCATTTATATAAACTAGGAATTGCACATTGCCGAGGCAAAATGCAAATCAATATGCATAAAGCAACCAAACATAAAACAGAACGGAAGAAAATATCTAAGTTGCACATTACATAGGCACAACAAAAACTAAGCCACACAGCATTTTATCGAAATAATGATTCGATTGCCTGTCAAAAAGGTCTGCAAGTTACTGGAAACAATCATCACAAACAAGTGTACTATGTTTGTCGCATACCTTGATAGAATATGTTGAACAACAATGAAGGATTTCCTTTCCATTTCACGTAGAACAAAGAGACTCTCTTTCTGGGCATTTTATTCAGTGGATTATATTCATTTCCTGGCCCCTTTTGACACCATATCTACCCGATGTTTGTAGGATTTTTGAAAATTTGAAGTTCTGACTCTGGACTCGTTATGTGGACAAATGAGTTCTAGCACTAAGGATTTCAGGAAAGATCTCCTTTTATCTGACTGATGTTCGTGATGTTCATTTGTGAATAAGAAGAAACAATCCGTTATGTATTATCCCATAAAACAAATAGCCGTCTCTTTGTCTGCCTTTTCCAAGTGTAAGTATGTACCTTTTGGTCAAGAAATCCCCACCTTATGTTGTTTTGTTCTAAAAGAAAGCCATTTATGGTTTCTTCTTTCTCTAGGCCTCCTCAACTATGGTGCCATGGTGCAAGGAAATTAGTAGCACCACATTCTTATTCTTCTTCATTAGATAGCTCCTAGTACTCAAATCACCTCTGAATCCAAATATTGAAGATAGAAAGAACCTCTCATGTCTTAACATGGTTTCATTTCATGTGGAATTTGTGGTTTGTTATGGCCAAGAGTACTGACTGCTATAGTTTTATACTTCAATAAAGCAGGGAAACACTGGTAAAGTAGTTGTCGATCGAGATATGGATTTAGCTTTCTCTAGGCGTCCTTGCCACGGTATTTGGCGCATGAGATGCAATATCATATTTACGAGGATAATCTGGATATTTTCCTGAGTACACTAGCCCATCTACAGCGTACGATGTCAGAGAATCACCTAACCAGAATATCTTTATTCCATATTTTCCTCGCTTGCTTGGAATAAATTGTAGAACTCAATAACAGCCTCTGAAAGACAGTAGCTGTTCATCTTTTGTGGAGTTGTTTCCTGGATTAATTCTTTGTCTTCAGTTTTTTATGAATAGTTCCCACAAATTGCAGAAACTGCCGTATTATCATCTTGGCTCCTAGCTTGTCTACTGTCGAACCTTATGGCTCTCCTTATGTCTTCCAACCAGCTTGTTGAAAAAGTCGTCGTACAAACAGTGTTACCAGCAGTCATGAAATAGATCTCTTATAGGCACATTCTAGCTTCCGTATCTGCTAGCTAATATGAGAATTCCAAAAATACATTGATTTCCTGGTTTGTGACGTTATGCCAAGTTTGTCCATATGTAGCTACGGATCGTCGTCCAAGACTTGTGCAATGAACTACTTCATCCATAGCAAAATATTGATTGTGGAGTAAGTGCAAGCATCTTTTGGTGTTTGTGTATTTGTTTCCCTAATAGGAACTGGAGAAACTTTTATTATATGATGAGTGAGCGTTGTGCTAGATGGAGGTGGTGTTTTGGTCCACTGAATTCCATCGAATCCGATAAAGAAGTTTGTAGGCTGAGGGGGACTTGCTACATTATTTGCATTTTCAGGCTGTGTTGTGCTTGGTATATTATTTGTATCTGTAGGCTGGGGTGTACTTCTTGCATTAGCTGAATTTGCAGTCTGAGCTGTACTAGCAGGCTAGGCTACCATTGGTAAGCCTTCATCACTTACATCCCAAGATTCATCACGACTTTCTTCAGATTCTGAACTGTCCGACGTAGGTCTATACGCTAGATCAATTTCATCTTTGGAAGCAATACCAGATTCACATTCGCCCAATCACTAAGAAGAAATCATTGAAGCGTTTAGATCATCTACATTTATAGTACAAGCAATTTGTCTTTTTGGAGAAGTACTGGATGATTCCATACAGTGAGAAACGAACGTTCTTTTGTTTGAAAGAAAGGCTAAATAGTTACTTTGTCAAAGGAAGAAAGAAGGAAAAACAAGCAGAGAGGATAACAAACATAATTACTTACATCAGCTAATGAGAATAACGCCTTTACTTCTGAGGTGACATTCAACAATTAGCAGGAAGTACATTATTGTTGTTGCTAGAGTCTAGCACGTGCAACAATTGCCAGTATAAGAATATCACATGTACCAACATTCATATACCGGCAGAAAATCACTTGGTGGAGCAATAGCTTACAAGAAGCCTGAAAAGCCGTCTTCATGGATTATGTGCATAGCATTAAGAAAACATTGTCTTCATACAATCTTTCCAGTATTAAACACAATTTTATCATGTTTATCTAAATCCTAGACGTATTTTTAATGATTGTGTAAAACAGCGTTCAGTTATATACTATTTCAATTTGATTAAAGGGATGATTAATCCAATATCGGGACTGAAAGGGCCCCATCCTGCATCCGAGGTTAAAAGGGCTCTTCGTCACCACGGACGGCAGTACATGCTGTGCCATGTTCCCCCAGGTTGCGCACAAGTTTGGAGAGCTGTTCTTGCGGTAGGGCGTTCCATTGCTCGACCAGAGCACTTGACAACAGCTTGACACGTGCTGCAGTACGCCTATCCAACGCAGCCGATACGTCCTCGGTGGCATTTAATCGGGATAGCGGGCAGGCCAGTCCATTCCCCTAATATTCTCTCCATACCAGACCTTCTCCACCTACGCTGTTCGATGCGATCGCATTTTACCATTCATAAAAATGGAGTCTGTGGCGAGTGAGCCTCTGAAAAGATGGACTTGGGGTGCAGTGACGAAATGAGGTTGACCGTTGATCGTAAAGCATTCGAAAATCTGGAGTCAGTACGCCCAAGCCACCGTAACACGTGCCCCATCAAAATCATTTTTCACAATCCTGCACATATGGTGAGGGATGGGAACATTGTCGAACATGATGATTATAAAGATTTATTGCTCGTGTAGTATGCGTACTGTAACATTAACTCTTCAACGATGTCTGATTAGATGTCAGACATGACCTCGAGATCCTGTTCTTGGCATGTCGAGTAAAATCATAAATAAATTAAATAAATAAAGCGAGAGTGATAGTGAAGAATGAGAGTACTTTATTGTAGAAACGGTGATGAAGAAGGACATGAGTCATAAATAATATAAAATTCAGAGAAATGTGTATATAAAATTTACTCTGAATAATGAATCAGATTCATTTTTAAAATGTGGGGAAAACGTTCATAGAAAGGAAAATACTTTTTATAGTTTTATCCTCGGTAAAATGTCTTAGCACACCTGGAGATTAGATTGCAGGACCTTATTCCTTCGTGTATTACAAAATTCCCCCCCCCCCCCCCCCCGCCGCCCCAATGAACCATGGACCTTGCCTTTGGTGGGTAGATTTGCGTGACTCAGCGATGCAGATAGCCGTACCGTAGGTGCAACCACAAGTGAGGGGTGTCTGTTGAGAGGCCAGACAAACGTTTGGTTCCTGAAGAGAGGCAGCAGCCTTTTCAGTAGCTGCAGAGGCCACAGTGAGGATGATTGATTGATCTGGCCTTGTGACACTAACCAAAACGGCCTTGCTGTGCTGGTACTGCAAATGGATGAAAGCAAGGCATGCAGCTTTACTGAGTGGTTAAATTATGATGGCGTCCTCTTGGGTAAAATATTCCGGAGGTAAAATAGTCCCCCATTCGGGTCTCCGGGTGGGGACTACTCAAGAGGACGTCGTTATCAGGAGAAAGAAAACTGGCGTTTTATGGATCGGAGCATGGAATGCCAGATTCTTTAATCGGGCAGGTAGGTTAGAAAATTTAAAAAGGGAAATGGATAGGTTAAAGTTAGATATAGTGAGAATTAGTGAAGTTCGGTGGAAGGAGGAACAAGACTTCTGGTCAGGTGACTACAGGGTTATAAATACAAAATGAAATAGGAGTGATGCTGGAGTAAGTTTAATAATGAACAAAAAAATAGGAGTGTGGGTAAGCAACTACAAACAGCATAGGGAACACATTATTGTGGCCAAGATAGACACGAAGCCCAGGCTTACAACAGTAGTACAAGTTTATATGACAATTAGCTCTGCAGATGACGAAGAGATTGATGAAATGTATGATGTGATAAATTATTCAGATAGTGAAGGAAGACGAAAATTTAATAGTCATGGGTGACTGGAATTCGACAGTAGGAAACCGGTGGGAAAGAAACGCAGTAGGTGAATATGGATTGGGGGGAAGAAACGAAAGAGGAAGCCGCCTGGTAGAATTTTGCACAGAGCATAACTTAATCATAGCTAACACTTGGTTCAAGAATCATGAAAAAAGGCTCTATTCATGGAAGAAGCCTGTAGATACTAGAAGGTATCAGATAAAAAAAAGAACTCCGCCGTCAGGCAACGAGTGGCCTACCGGGACCATCCGACCGCCATGTCATCCTCAGTGGAGGATGTGGATAGGAGTGGCGTGGGGTCAGCACACCTCTCTCCCGGTAGTTATAATGGTATTATTGACCGAAGCCGCTATTATTCGGTTGAGTAGCTCCTCAAATGGCATCACGAGGCTGAGTGCACCCCGAAAAAAGGCAACAGCGGCCCGGACGGTCACCAATCCAAGTGCCGAACACGCCCGACAGCGCTTAACTTCGGTGATCTCACGGGAACCGGTGTATCCACTGCGGCAAGCCCGTTGCCCTAGAAGGTATCAGATAGATTGTATCATGGTAAGACAGAGATTTAGGAACCAGGTTTTAAATTGTAAGACATTTCCAGGGGCAGATGTAGACTGACCACAATCTATTGGTTATGAACTGTAGATTAAAACTGAAGAAACTGCAAAAAGGTGGGAATTTGAGAAGATGGGACCTGAATAAATTGAAAGAACCAGAGGTTGTAGAGAGCTTCAGGAAGAGCATTAGGAAACGATTGGCAGGAATGGGGGAGAAGTACAGTATAAGAAGAATGGGTAGCTTTGAGAGACGAAATAGTGAAGGTAGCAGAGGATCAAGTAGGTAAAAAGACGAGGGCTAATAGAAATCCTTGGGTTACAGAAGAGATATTGAATGTAATTGATAAAAGAGAAAATATAAAAATGCAGTAAATGAAGCAGGCAAAAAGGAATACAAAAGTCTCGAAAATGAGATCGAAAGGAAGTGCAAAATGGCTAAGCAGTGATGGCTATAGGACAAATGTAAGGATTTAGAGGCTTATCTCACTAGGGGTAAAATATATACTGCTTACAGGAAAATTAAAGAGACCTTTGGAGAAAAGAGAACCACTTGTATGAACATCAAGAGCTCAGATGAAAACCCAGTTCTAATCAAACAAGGGAAAGCAGAAAGGTGGAGGCAGTATATAGAGGGTCTATACAAGGGCGATGTTCTTCAGGACAATATTCTAGAAATGGAAGAGAATGTAGATGAAGATGAAATAGGACATACAATACTGCGTGAAGAGTTTTACAGAGCACTGAAAGACCTAAGTCGAAAAAAGGCCCTGGGAGTAGACAACATTCCATTAGAACTACTGACACCCTTGGGAGAGCCAGTCCTGACAAAACTGTACCATCTGGTGAGCCAGATGTATGAGACAGGCGAAATACCCTCAGACTTCAAGAAGAATATAATAATTCCAATCCCAAAAACAGCAGGTACTGACAGACGTGAAAATTACCGAACAGTCAGTTTAATGAGCCACGGCTGCAAAATACTAACGCGAATTCTTTACAGACGAAGGGAAAAACTGGTAGAAGCCGACCTCGGGGAAGATCAGTTTGGATTCCATAGAAATGTTGGAACACGTGAGGCAGTACTGAACCTACGACTTAACTTGAAAAATAGATTAAGGAAAGGCAAACCTACGTTTCTAGCATTTGTAGACTTAGAGAAAGCTTCTGATAATGTTGACTGGAATACCCTCTTTCGAATTCAGAGGGAGGCAGGGGCAAAATACAGGGAGCGAAAGGCTATTTACAATTTGTACAGAAACCAGATGGCAGTTATAAGTGTCGAGGGACATGAAAGGGAAGCAGTGGTTGGGAAGGGAGTGAGACAGGGTTGTAGCCTATCCCCGATGTTATTCAATCTGTTCATTCAGCAAGCAGTAAAGGAAACAAAAGAAAAATTCGGAGTAGGAATTAAAACCCATGGAGAAGAAATAAAAACTGAGGTTCGCCGATGACATTGTAATTCTGTCAGAGACATCAAAGAATGTGGAAGAGTAGCTGAACGGAATGGACGATGTCTTGAAAGGTGGATATAAGATTAACATCAACAAAAGCAAAACGATGATAATGGAATGTAGTCGAATTAAATCTGGTGATGCTGCGGGAATTAGATTAGGAAATGAGACGCTTAAAGTAGTAAATGAGTTTTGGTATTGGGGAGCAAAGTAACTGATGATGGTCGAAGTAGAGAGGATATAAAATGTAGAGTGGCAATGGCAAAGAAAGCGTTTCTGAAGAAGAGAAATTTGTTAACATCGAGTATAGATTTAAGCGTCAGGAAGTCGTTTCTGAAAGTATTTCTATGGAGTGTAGCCATGTATGGAAGTGAAACATGGACGATAAATAGTTTAGACGAGAAGAGAATAGAAGCTTTCGAAATGTGGTCCTACAGAGGAATGCTGAAGGTTAGATGGGTAGATTACATAACTAATGAGGAGGTATTGAATAGAATTGGGGAGAAGAGAAATTTGTGGCACAACTTAAGTAGAAGAAGGGATCGATTGGTAGGGCATATTCTGAGGCATCAAGGAATCACCAATTTAGTATTGGAGGGCAGCGTGGAGGATAAAAATCGTAGATGGAGACCAAGAAATGAATACACTAAACAGATTCAGAACGATGTAGATTGTAGTAGGTATTGGGAGATGAAGAACCTTGGACAGGGTAGAGTAGCATAGAGAGCTGCATCAAACCAGTCTCAGGACTGAATACCACAACAACAACATTACAAAATTCGTTATTTTATATCAAACGGGTTGTACACAGTTATAGTTGAATGAACAACACGTTTACCGACTTCTAAGTAACAGCAATGCGAGAGGCTTGTATGTCTTTCCAAACTTTGGTGTTTCCTATTTTTCTCCATTTGCCAACGGCAGGTATTCCAGGACGTAACATAAAGTTGTTTGGCTCGGGGAGGTTGGTGTAAGTAACGAACAAAATAGCAGCATGCTCAAAGGGCTGACCTCCTTCGCTGTCGTGCTGCAAGGAGCTGCCCAGCCTGCACTGCGAGAGGGTGGGTGGAGGAGAGGGTGTGGAGTACCTACGGCGGAAACAGACGGCCTGCGTCTGTGTGGCGCGGCGAACGCCGGCGGACCGGACTGCTCCTTCGGCGAGCGAAGTTTCACCGACATTTCTTCTCTCTTTTTTACGTCTGTCAGATAAGCGGCAGAGATTCTGTTACGGAACAACAATTTGTTTTCGCTGTCACTCGTTGCTTCTGCGTCCCTTGAAAAACGCCAGGCAGTCTCTGCTATACATTTCTTGTACTTCCTGTTATCGTTGCTGCAAGTATTGTCATTCTTCAGAACTTCGTTCCCGTCATGGCATAAAAACATTGAGTGCACCCTAGTTCCTGAGAACCTCAGTTAATTTCTGAGATGGTGACTGAATATTTTGAGCATACGTCGCCCAAGTTTGTGATTCACTAGGATGCAGCGTTATAGTGTCTTTCAGTTCGAAGTCTCGATCCTCTTACTGATATTGTTATTATTGTGACGTGATATTTCCGATCATCCAAAGATATTTTATACTATGCTTTTCACCACGGCTTCACCCACACATGACTCAACACATATATTGCACACACGTCCTCCTCCTTCACTCAGCGTCCACCTCTTCGTACTGCCGTCTCCCTATCCACCTCATCCTCCCATCCCTGTCTTCTCCTCACCCTCTCTCTATCCACCTCCTCCTCCCCTCTCTGTCTGTGTTCTTTTTCTCTGTTTCCTTCTGTGCATCTACTCTCCTCCATATTCCTCCTTTTTTCCTCCTCACCCATCTCACTGCCCTCCCGCCTTCGCCCCCCCCCCTCTGTACATCACCTTCCCCTCTCTCCTCATCCGCTCTCTATCCATTTCTGCGCCTCTATGTCCTTGAACTCCACCTCTCTCTCATCCTGTCCCAGTCCTCCTGCCCCTCTCTCCCTCTCCTTCTCCTACTGTCCCCTCTCCTTATCCACACCCTCCTCCCCCCCCCACTTCCCCCATTTCTTCTCCTTCTGCCACATCTCTCTATCTGTCTCCTATTGCCCAGCTCTCCCTATCTTTTTCCTACTCTCCGATCTCCATATCCATCTCCCCTCCCCATTCTTTGTCCTTCCCCTATTTCTTCCTATCTCAGTCCATCCCCTCCTGCCCACAATTTCACTATTGGCCCCTCCTGCCCCCTCTCTCTATTCGTACCTAGCACTATCCACCTCAAGCTTCTCCACTCACACCCGTCCATACACGTAGTCCCTACAGGACAGACTGTTAAAGCAGACTGATACTACTCCAACACAACATTCCTGTCGTACAGGTTTCTTGCCCATGACGTAGGTTGCTCTGAAAAGTGCCTCGCATGTCTGTTGAGTTATATGAGAAGTGAAAGAATGTGTTACTATTTGTACACATGTGGATGGGCATGACTCAGCAAACAGAGGAGGGTACTGTCAGAGTGAGGTGAGAGCAGGAGTTGAGAGAAGGTGGATGAGGGGTGGACAGACAGATGAGGACAGACACACACACACACACACACACACACACACACACACACACACACACACACACAGAGAGAGAGAGAGAGAGAGAGAGAGAGAGAGAGAGAGAGAGAGAGAGAGAGAGA